>NC_090942.1:147853912-150828079 GCF_040807025.1 Struthio camelus | reverse complement strand
ACTGAATTGCTAATCTAAAACTAACTGCAAATGAAGGAGCAAAATGCACGTATATTGAATGAGAAAGTGTTCAGGATGTTGCAAGACCTATATAAAAAAAGTATATGCTTAAGGTTGTCCACAAAATTTCAAGCAAGTTTAAAATGAAGAACAAAGCAATAGAAAACCCAATACTTAGCTAATTTTAGAAATAGCAACCACTATGCTTAAGATCAGTCAGAGAATGACTAGAAGTGAGTCAATATAGTTCCTTCTGTAATTTTTACAGTCCTGTTAAAGAATAAGCATACAGTGAAACAGATTATAACTTACATTTGAAGAAATGCTACTTTTACTATTTCCCTGAAAACATCCAATATAAGCATCACATTTTTCACACACACAGTAATATTAAACTTGAAGGAATATTTTAGCAACCCCTCACTATATATATATATATATATATATATATATATATATATATATATATATATATATATATATATATATATATTTTAACTCTTCCTCCTCCCAATATCTAAAGAATGTAATGAAATACTTACAGAGTTTCTGAAGACCTGGAACTCTAGAGTCCTCAGATTGAAGTTTGTTGGTTTACTCATATTAAACCTGAAATAAAAATATTATTTTTTTTCCCCCCAAACCAAGGGAGATCATAACATATTTGTACATATAATGGATCTTAGCACAAAGCAAGAACTTGTGGTAAGACTAAAACAATATACAGCTGGAAAGGGTCGTGTGATTTTTCTTATTTCTTCCCTCAGACTTTGAGTTAAGGAAGAAATGTGAACATCGTATTAGCTCATCAGCTTTCCCCAGATGGCCAACAACAAAAGAATACAGAGGGACCCTCTGGTGACAATCAGCCTAGATTCCGCTCCCGTTGGGCCAGTGATCCAAATTCTAAAAGCAGCCAATACTGAAACGGCCAACACAGCTGCCAAAGACTGCATTTATGTTTTGTAAAATGCATTTTGCAGTAGAGCGAGAAAGTCCCAAATACTTCAAAATAATACTTACCGTTCTGATAGTTTATCGAAAAAGGTGGATGGGTTAGAATACAGAGCTATAGGAAGGAATTGAACATACACAGGAACGTCAGCTGGATTTTCTAGAAAAATTTCTTCTTCCTAATCAGAAACACAGGGTTTTTTGGTTTTTTTTTTTTTTGTTAAGTTCACATTTGGGTTAATTCTAATTACAAGAAGTCATAAAAAATACAGTCCCTATAAAAGGATGCTATCAACACAATAACTTACTGATGAACTGTTTGTATTGGTGAGCGGGAAGCTTAAATGGCGTGGTGAACTGAGTATGGAAGGCCAGGCCATTTCTGCCGTGATTTTCAAATGGACAGCCTTCTGAAGATCTGTGTCTACTTCAAATATAGCAGTCAGTCTGGAAAAGTATTAAAAATCTTATTTTATGAAAGTGAAATGGCAAAAACTTGGAAAAAGTAAGCCTGGAAGAAGAAAAGTGCTTAGAATCACCCTGAAAACAGTATGAATTTGAAAAAACACAGTCCATTACATTCATACACAAGGAAAATATTTGAGCTCTGGTCATTTGTACTGCTATTAAAAAACACAACAAGAAACCCCCAAAATATGCTATAGCAGACCAACCCAAACATTCTAAAGATATTTGCTACTTTAGTGCTGTTGTTAACACCCATCCATTCACAACTCTACCAGGGCCTGTTTATGGAAGATGAACAGAAAACGTGATCGGACTTATGTACAGCATAAATCTTGCAGTATTTGCATTTCTCTTAAATCACTATCCTCTGGATAGTGAGACATGAAATTTTATCTTTCATTAGAAAGTACTTAGCTCTTACTGTTGCAGAAACAAATTTGGAAATCTGCTTGACTCAGATCAGTAAACAAAAATAACCCAAAATATATTTTCAGAGATCTAGAGATATGTAACGACTGACTGACCTTTAAAAAAGGTCATAAGCAGTAGAAAACAGTCCTACTACAAACTATTTCCAAAATAACACCCAGATATCCCAGAACATACTGTGACTGTACATGCGTAACGTACAGTAAGTGTGATGCACTCTAGCTGTGATGGATACATGGAGCATGTGCCTAAACTTCTAACAAATCCAAGACAAACTTGTGAGTTATTCACACTTCGTGTGAGCTACTACTTCCATTATTGAATGAGATTCTTTTGCATAGGTCAGAAAATAGCATAAACTTGATTCCATTTCTCCCACAAGTTCTCCACTGTGAGCTGAAACAAGACTAACAGTACTGAGCTCTCCATTCAGCAAAACCGACAAAACGCTAGACTTCAAACCTAGGAAAGTATTTTGGGAAGGCTTCAAATACCCAAGCCAGATCGCCTGCTCTACTCCTAAGGACACACACTTTCTCTTTTGCCTAACGGATGCCTTGGATAGCTGGTTAATTTTAAAAAGCATTATATATTTTGCTAAAACTGCTACTTATTCAGAAATAGTTTCTAGATAGTTACCAGATGATTTGATCTTTCACTGAAATATAATGCTCTCAGAAGAAGATAGCCTTTTAAAATCCCACAGTAATCAGGGCTATTAAGGTTACTATGTCAAAAAAAATTAAGCAGGGATCTGAACAAACAATATCATCTGCTTTATGAAACTTTTGTAAAATAGTGACTGCTGCTGTTGTCACCTTTTCAGAAACTGCAGCACGCTCCAGTTAATTTCCTTAAGTCAAACAGAACCTTGTTGTTTTTTTTTTTTTTAAGCTTTTTCTCTACAGGTTTTTTCAGAGCAGGCTGAGTAACTCCTTTTCAGTCCTCACTCAAAAAACACTACAATATGAAAAACCTGTATGCTTTATCTATCATACATAACACAGAATTATCTAGTGATTTAGGGGCTGAGGAGGTATAACTAGGGTAAAACACTTACTTATGACTTGAGTTCTCTTTAATTTCCATCCAGCCTCTGAACAAGTTCTCATGCAAATCCCAGTCAGAATCCCATGCATCTTCTTGCATTGCTAAGTTGTGCTGAACTTTAGATTCCGCTTTAAAATATAACGTATTTTTAAATCATTCAGATAAAATTATTGTTTAGGTAGAAAACTAATATATATTTTTTAAGCTTTTAATTGCAAAGGTGAACGTTACTTACACTTAGATAAAAAAGGTAATCCTACATAACAGTGATCCCCACATTGTAAACCAGGATCAAAATAAATATTTGCAATCTGCAAAACAGATATGAGAGATCAATTAACAAAACGCATAGTAACCAAAGACAAAATGGAAAAGATTTCTGATGGCCATGAAAATTTACATATACTATATACGAGAGAGAACTTGTAGAAAAAAGGCACAAACAAACCTTTGATTTTTTTCCTGGCTCTAAATCTTCTTTATTACTTCTTAGCCTCTTATAATAAAACCTCACATCTTCAGACAGGGAGCGTATGTGCTGTACTTTCACTTTTTGGGAGAAGGAGTTCATAATGTTCAGGCTCTGGTGGACTACTTTCCCCTAAAGAAAAGAAAAGATGAAATACATCTGTATGATATATTTTTTTCCCCTAGTACATTTGTCTAGTTATGCAGGACGGCAAGGACCATGGCAGAGCTGAAGTAATAAATTTAGAGTTAAAGCAATCTAATAAACAAAAGCCACTTTTATCACTTTGAAACGTGTTTCTATGATTTCACATTCTTTCCTCCATCTACTTCCAAACGCAACTCACCCCCCTCTTTCAAAATAAGGAGGTCTTAAGTTTTTTGGACAGCTAGGATGACAGTTACATTTAACCAATTTATGTTCAAAAAAAAAAAAAGTCCCAAAACATGAAAGGAAAGGGAAAAGTGGTTTTCTCTGCTCCCTAATACAAAAGGAAAACAAGCTTCAAGCTTCTCACAACAGATTAGTACGTAGCTCCTACAAATCAGAAATAATCTGAAAGGATTACAGTAGATTGAAGCTGCAGATTATAAATACTCCTGGTGACATAGCGCGTTTTAAAACATAGGTAAAACCCACCCTCCTGTCTCCAATGGCAACAAGATACCAGATAATAATACAACATTAAAAATAAAATCCAAAACAACAACAAACAACAGTGGAATTCTTTTCCACCCCTTTCCACCCTGCCTCGTCTTCTGAAGCAAGCATTAATTGACCTGTAAAGCATAGAATGCAAAATGTAATGCTATGTCATTATTAGGGTCATTACAGTGCTTGAGCATCTCCTTCCCTACCCATTTTCAAACTCACTCCAGTGTGACCTCACTTGTAAGTGACTCTGTGGGTCATGTTTTTCACCTAATCTCAAAGCCCAGCTCTGGTGAATACAGAGCAGAAGATATATTAAAAAATAAAAATGTCCGAGACTATCTTCTAATGAACAGGAGTGGAGGATTTAAAGTTCCCTTAAATCAAATATTTTTTTCCCCCCCTTTTTTTTTAAATTTCTCAAAATAAGGACTGAAGCAGAGATGCGTTTTGCAGGGTCAAAGTTTGACTGTGGCCTCAGGAAAGAGTAACATATCAAAAGAGTCTCAATATTAGCAACTGCAGAGAGAAAGAAACCACAAGAATAATTTGCTAAATAGCATAGTGCTGTTAAACTGAACAGGAGGTAGAAATGACCATGCCTGAACTTCACCTATAGAACACCATGAGTAACAAACCTCCATCAACTGGGTAAGCCTAGCATCTTCCTCTGACAAGCCCTACTTCATTTCCTTTTCAAAAAAGGATCGTTTACCTAACGGTTATGAGGTAAAGCGTGACAAAGTGCCAGTGAAAAATTACTTTCAAGTACACAAACTGTAAGATCAGCAGCAGGAGCAAGGAGCCATCTGAAGGACAGACAGTGCTCTAAAGAAGGGAAGAAGCAGGGTGAAATAATTAGTGGGAGAAGACTGGTCTAGAAATATTTTCATCAATTCCCTTGGTACAAAGAAGCAGGAAAAGATAAGAGTAATCTGTTGATGTTGCAAAGTTAAGAAGTGTTTTCAGAATATTGAAAATCAAGATAGCATACAAATTGACTTACTGATCTTGAATAGGGGAACAGGATCGAATTCAATAGTTGAAAACACAAGATAGTGAATTTAGAATCTAATAAGAAATTTATTTTAAGGTAGGTTTATTTTAAGGCTTGACTGTACCCATTTGAAAAGACAGAGCAGGTAGAGAAAAGGAAGGACTGTATATGGTTGTTGATCCCATGACAGATTGAGACTATGCAGTACAGACAAGAAAACACAGAAGCAATTCCACCATGGGTCATTTGAGATAGTCTCACTAAATTAGGACTTTACTCAGATGATTATGTAGATGTGTGATCACTCACATAAGAAAAGACAGACTGCTGCAGATGAAGACGATGATCGGAATGACGAGCAGGGAAATAGAGAGCATACAAAGCGAGAGGAAGATTGGGGGAAAAATGGCTTTTTTAACTTAGTAAGAGGAAGCCACAGCAGATCTGCTGTTTTATACTAATGTCAAGTGTTGAAAAGAGAGAAGAGACCTACTTAAGCTCAAGGACAGTGCTGACTTAGAATAAATAGTTACAAAGTGGCCAGGAATAATTCTGGACTGAAAAATGCAGGAATGTTCACAACCATCAGGTAAGTATACTTTGGGACTAGCCTCTTAGCAGCAGTAAGGAGGGAAAAAAGTCATTACCGTGAGATAAAAGAAAGAGAAAGAACTTTAAAAAACTTGTAAAAATTCTCAGACCCCAAAGGAATCCAAACAAGGGCCAGAGGAAGTCCAGACCCTTATTCCAGGTCAAGACAAGCTTGAGAAAAATCTTCCTGGCCAAGTATGGTGCTGTGGCGGAGTGGTTACATACTGAAGGCAGCTCTGAACAACATGCACGAAACCTTTTTTTTAAAGGAGTCTAGGCTAGGCTACGCACGAAACAGAACATGGTCACGTGGATGAGTGGTGGGAGTACGCTTGCGGAATAGGCACCAAGCCAGGGATTGCTTCAGGTGTTTCTATAGTGTAAATGAGACCAGTCTGTTCAGATAGGTGGTCGCTATGAGCAACATGAATAAGATACTGAGCACAAACTGATCTGCAAGAAGTGACCGATTTCCAGATTAGGTGACAAACACAGCTTAGAGGTGCAAGCCTCTCAGATCTTTGCTATTGCCATGTTCCAGAATGCCTGATTCTTTAGTATAGCTGCTCTTTTGTTATTCTAACATAACACATTCTCCAGTCAAGTATTTCTTTAAACGTTTCCTAAACTTGTACAACAATCATTAGCAAAGACTGTAGCATTCCCCCTTTTGAGTGTTTTTCAAAACATACTGAAGTTAGATTCACATCCCTGACCTTTTACCCTTGCAGGAAATTGCCCGAGTAATTTCTGTCACATCATCTCCAACTCCTTTTACTACCATTTCTATTTTTTCTTTCAATTTTTAATCCCTTTCCCAATAATTTTTGATCATACTACATTCTCCACTCATCAGAAATTCACATGAAGTTCACACCTGGGTAAAACGCCAATTGTAAAGACAGTATTGCTCAATTGCCCACACTCCCGTGGTTATGCTGAATGCCAAGTGGAGAAGTAAATATTAACTGGTATAACGGCTTGCTGCCTGAACGTGTAGCCCTGAGCAAAGAATTTGCTTCTGGTGCTCCCTGAGTAAACATTACTGCAGGAGCAGGGACGAAAGACATGTCACTTCCCAGGAACATGCTTGGAACACATGGAAAAAAACAGTGACAAGCAGTGTCTTAAAGAGTTCAGAAGCACAAACTCTCCAGCAATATGACAACACGTAACAATCCAAGAAAGTGGTTTCTCTTGAAAGGGACAGACAAATAGAAAAGGCAATATTTAATGCTGTGAACCAATTATCTTACTGGAAAGGATGGTGGAAGAAAAACGTGTTTTGGGGAGCAAGTCAGTGAGCCTACAGCGATTACCGCCTTTACTGGTATGGTTAAAATCTGAAAGAAAGAACAAGAAATTTTAGAAAAAATACATTGATTACAGCCTTCAAATGTCTGCTCCATTGCTTAGAATAACAAAACCCTGAAATTCTAGAAATCGTGTTTCAAATGTATATATAAACCTGACACTCAGACATGATTTAAATGTCACCACAGATCGTCACACTCAAAATCGTCACGTCATATTGTCATTTCAGCATTCAATCCCAATCACAAGTTTTGTCTCTTCAAAATTTGATCACAGAAAACTTTCTAAAAATGGTTTCTCAAATAAAAACATTGGCTAGCTGTTCACTTCATCAATACTAACGAAAAATAGGAAGTGCATCTTTGCTCAGTCACACTTGGCATCATTCTACATGGAACACAATAGCAACGTTAAAATACAGGCTTCTGCAACGGGGCAACATATACCTCATACAGTCTTACTTGAGTGGGGCTTATTCTGTTGGATAGCAGGACTTTGTTTAAAAAAAAAAAAAGAATATGAGGAAAGGGGATAAACTAACTTCTCAAAAAGCATTAAAAGTCATGATAAGACGCTGAGATAGAATTAGAGTTAGAAAAAGGAGCGTAGAAGGGACAGTAATACAGCAAATACTAAGGATCTCAATAACGAGATCCTTACCCTATTGGTAGAGACTTGTAAGAACAAATAAGAAAACGAAATGCTTCAGATTCTAATACTGAAGGGTCACACACGTGCATGTACGTTAAAAAAAAAGTTAAAAGTCTCAGACAATTGGCAGAAATTAAGAATTTCCTATTTTCTGTAGCTTCATCAGAATCACACAATAAGCTGTATCATTTTCTGACTTCATAAGCACAGCATGAACATCATGTTTATTTTTTTCTGCGTATATAACTCAAAGATAGTGATATATAACCCAATGATACTAAATCATTCCAGTATGTATTAGAATCTCTCCCTCTTGAGAAAAAATTTATTAATATCAATAGGAAATACTTCTGAATTTGAGAATTAACTGGATCTTCTCTCTTTTACTAACCTCAGTGGAAGAGCTCTGCTGCATCAATTGTCAGCAAACTCATTTTTCCAAACCTATTTTCACACTGAGTTTTTACAAAAAGCCTTGAAAATTATAGCTCAATTTAGTAACTGACAATGCATCAAAAAAGTACATTGCTGGGATGTGTCACGCCGAAAAGATTCGTGCATTGATGTTTTGAGAACGTGTCATGCCACTGAAGCTCACACGGACCCATACCTCAAAGCATCACGTCAAACTGAAATGGAAATTTCTGAAAGCCAGGTAAACGCATAATGAAAGTCATTCTTCATTCCTTCAGAGAAGATACAGCATCAGTAGCACTACTATCATTTCCTCTAAGGTCAACTTCTCCCTGGTACTGCAATCCATCCACTAATACAACTCTTAAAACTTCATGCTTTACACCATTTACAGTACAAATTAACACAAGTTGCTATACTCACCAACCACTTTTCTGAGTTAATTCAGCCAGTTTATAAAGTCTTACAGTACAACATATGAGACCACTAAGAAAAAAATCCTCATATTAAGATAACCAAAATATTTGGCACCTTCCTCCCTGCTTTATTGAACCTATTCTTTCTCACGCTCATATTAAAAAAAAAAAATATATATATATATATATATATCATTTGTGCAGCACCAGTGAATATACAATAAATATACCTCATAATCTGTTGTGATTTGTACAGCTCCATCATGGATTCCTTCGAGTTCTTTTGCTATTAGTTTTACTCTAAACACAGCATAATAACCAGATGTTAGTATCACCTGTAAATGGTAGAAACAGAGTCTTCCATTAAACGGAAACAAATTTCACTAAGAAACATACCCAACAACCCCCTACTTCTGTAAGTCGGTCTGTTTGAAACACATCTGTCAATGCTAAAAAAAACAAGAAAAATTCTATCTCAGAACTAATTAATACAAAAATTAAACACTCCTTGTGCTGGTAAATTCCACTCTTCCCTTAAAAATGGTTAGTATCATCTGAGGCCATGGAGATTACAGTCTCCGAATCTTTCCCTTTCAAAACTTAACTAACCCGAATATAATACAACTTCTTAAAACACAAAAAAACCCCAAACCCTGCTAAAGAGGAGCTATAAAAAACCCCATAAATTTGTCTTTTTTTCCTTTTCTTCTAAATCTATATTGAAGCGATGGATTCAAAGGATTACTTACTGAAGACTGATCTGATGCACTAGCATTTTGTAGTTCAGGAAGGTTTGCAATTATTGTTGTTCTGTTTCCTTTTTCGGTCGTTAGGAGTTCTATGGCCAAACCATCCCCTATAATATGCCAACTTTTTATAGCCAGCTTAAAAAGAACAAAATGTAGTATTTTCAGTAACAACACTGATGTAAAATTTTTAAAAGGAAAACTAAAAATAAATTGATCCTTACCTCTATCGGATTGCTGTTGATGACTGCAAACAAAATGCTAGTAGCGTCTGTTGCACTCAATATTCCAAAATCTATAAATCGTTCCTCAGTTCTTGGAGGCAGTACAAAGTACTAGAAAGATTAATAAAGGCATTTTAGCTTACCTTACAGACAAAGTAAACTCTAAACTGATTAACAAATGCATTAAAAAAAAAAAATCAAATATAGCAGTACTGTGACAGCCTCAAAGTTCTACACATTTGCTACATAAAACTAAAGGGAACAGAAAGGTCTTTTTCAGCAGTAACAGAAGCTGTTTATGGAAAAAACTGGTGAAGTGAGGGTTTTTTTGCTGACATTTTCCTTATTTGTAAAATCACAATGAAATTTAAAAAGCCATCCTCCTATACAAGTGGAATAAAGAATTAAAATGAGTTCTGTGAACTCTGTTTCTAATTAGACTAAAGTCTCCAGAAAAAAGGAAAATACTTACATCTAAAAACCCTGTGTATGCTCGGACAGGAAGGTGAAATTTAGAAGCATTGGTGATGAGTAAAATATTGTTATCTATATGAACAGATGATGTGGAAGGCATAAAATGAAGTGTAAAAATATATCTGGATTCATTAGGTGGAATTAAGACAGGTTTGCTGAAGTTCTGGACCTGGATCAGTGAAGAATGAAGATCAAAGTTAGAATTTAACAAAGTGGAGCATGTTTAAACTTTTAGTACTAGGAAAACTGTTCCATTGGAACTGGGCTTACTTTAAACATTGTTTTTGCTTCTTCTGGTAACAAAATATCATGTATGAGGACTGCAAAACTGAATGTGTTCGTTAGGTAGATTGGTCTTTCCACGGAATCAGAAGGACTGTCACGGATATGAAAGAGTGTGGCAGCATGATCAAATCCTAAGTATCTATTACAAGAAAAGAAAGTATTAAAAACTGAAAACCTTCCTCAAAAACAACCTGCTCTTCTTGCACAAAAGAATAGAACCCGTTCCAATCCCACAGCAAAAAAACGGTACATACCCCACTCCATGCTGACACTATATATTAGTGCTACAAGGACACAAAGATGATTCAATAATCCCATTGAGATAAGAAAGTGTGTAACTCAGCATATTAGGAGGACTAAAAACAAGTGCTGGATTCTTAAGATATTTTGCAAATCACATATGTTCCTTTTTATCCAAATCAGGCATCTGCAGCACAAAAAATTCTGATATGTAAGGTTTAGCTTACTTGTTCACCTTTAAAATACTCTGCCAGTTCTGTTGATAACAAATTATCACCCCGTGTGAGCTATAATTAGAAAGAACTTAGCCATACTTTTTAACTCAGCAACAAAAAACAAAATAAGGACAGTTTTCCCAGAATTTTGCTTGAAACGATCTTCTCTACCCTCGCTTCAGATTATAGTGATAGAATAGCAAAAACAAAACTGGAAAGCTTTCCAATGCCGCATGCTGAGGATGTCTCACCAGAGCCTTCAACTACTCTGACAAACAAATCATGAAGAACACTCTGAATCCAACCCCCGACACTAGCTTATTTATTACTAAGGCTACTGCATCTACTAATATAAGAACAGAAAAACTTCAAACCAGTAATTGTAGTTCTAAACAAGCTCCAGATTTACAGGACACAGGCACCACCACCTCTTTATATCACCTCCTTCCCCATAAAAGGCTAAAATTCCCCTCTGCATCAGCTAATTCTTAGCATTTAGTTTTTGAGCAACGTTCAACTACTGTAAGCTTACCCGTCCAATACTTCTGCTTGATATGGTATTTCAAGTTTGGAGTAGCTCTTCTCTTTTGCTTTAACAGTTATTTTTCCAGAAGACTGTGATGCTTTTTTTGCTTTTGATGCTGTACACACAAGAATATAGGAAGCTTGTTAGAGCAGACAAAAAAAAAAAGATCTATCAGGTTAGACTAGCATGAGTGGGAAAACAAAAGCACAGAGACAGACCAGAGATAAAGCATCACTGAAGAAGAAAACGGTTCTTAAGGAAATTTCAAAGAACCACCAGTGTGGAATAAATCTAGTAAGAGATCAGAGTTCTGAATTCTTCCCCCTTAACTCCAGATAGCAGATAAACTTACTAACTCAGGCATATCTACCTTAGGAAAGTCTGTCTAGTTGTTCCTGACAAAGAAGTAACTCAGGTAGGTCCAGAAGATAATTCAGATACTAGGTGAGCTGAATTCCCACTTAAAAGCGT
This sequence comes from Struthio camelus, assembly GCF_040807025.1. NCBI lineage: Eukaryota > Metazoa > Chordata > Aves > Struthioniformes > Struthionidae > Struthio > Struthio camelus. Next base: position 150,816,494 of record NC_090942.1, on the reverse strand, counting down.
GGATATATCCATCTCTCCACCGACAGACCAGAAACTTGAGATGGCTAGACTCCTTATTTAAAACTACCAAACAAGCAGAACTTGGGGCCAAGAACGCAGCAACGTTTTAATAAAGACAGTCTAAACTTTACAGAAATATAGCCAGAATCCTTGTAAAAACACAGACTCTATGAGGCCTAAGAAAGAAGCCTACAGGTATGTTCCAAGGTCACAGAACAAACAGCATTACCCTGGTAGAAACACCACAGTCAAGGAATTCAAATCTGGCTGGGGGGAACCACCAATCCTTAAAGCACCTGTATATATATTATGACAGCTGAAAGAGCAAATATCACTTATGGGTCTGCTTTACTGAAAATAAGTCACCAGTCAATATAGTCAAGCTACTTGCAATCTTTACTGGATTTTTTTCCCCAGCTACCATTCCTTCCAAAATCTACAATACTTTAGCTGGTAGGCCTTCATACAAAACTCCCTCTAGTTTCAAAAACTGGACCTATTATGCCAGGTTGACATAGTTCAACTATTCCAAAACTAATTCGTAAGCTAAAATATATTTCACTCATGTTACAAACCTCAAGCTTTTTAAAGGTAAAGTGTTAATTAGTAAACAAAACTTTAATGCTCTATCCATGCAACTTTTAAAATCAAGTCTATCTGAAATAAAAACATTGCATCTATAGACCTCCATTTTTAAGCAATCCAGGCTGACTCAGCACCAACTAGTAACTTAAAGCTGCAACTTCTGAGTTGGTCAACAGCATTCTAACGGTTGATTAAAGTCTTCAATAAAAATGGAGGTGCCTTTCCCCAAAACGTCAGCCTAATATTTATGGTAACACTATCTAGGAGGGAGATGAACCAATATACTTCCTCCGTGAAGGTATCAATGAAAGTCAGTAGGAGCATTCTTTCCATCTCCTTGTAGGAAAGGAACCAGAGAAAGGTTCTGCCACTCTCTCTCCATCCCTTTTTCTTTAACACACATGCAAGACAGCAAAATAAAACAAGCTGACATTCAGAGTAAGATTCTCAAGAGCATGTCAGGGTTCTACATCTTGGTGGCATTCCAAATAAAACATAAATTTTTTTTTAGAAATAAAAAAAATGTTGGAGTTTTTTTTTTAAGTTTGTGAAAGATCAAAGGGCAATCCAAGTGATGTATTATCTTCTAATCTATATATCGCGAGGAACATGTCCTGGTTTGTCAGGATTTCTCAAAGCAGGTGTCTGCTTGGACTAACAATACATTTTAAACAATTACTGTTTTAATGTAAGAATATCACTTATGCTTCATAGAAATCTACATTCATTCAGTTTTACACACACAACTGCTTAGGAGTTCGTCTCTTCTCAATCTTATTTGTTATTGGTTTAAGTTACTTGCTGTGTGTGACTTCAGAAATGATCCCTTCGAAAATAACATAAGAAATAAGAAATGTAAGCCCTTTCCAGGTAGGAAAATTTATTCCCCTCCCCCCCCCCCAAATGACAAACAATTTTCTTAAGAGAACTGGAAAATAATTCACAAAGTTTCAGTAAACGTTAAGAAGAATTTGAAATGTCCCAAGAAGAGAGCAGTAGTACTTACCATCAAAGCTAATACTTGCAACTTTGGTATATTTACTTTCAGAGGCTTTTAACGTAACTGGCTTGAAATGTACTGTTATAGCTTCATTCTGTGGTGTAGGTCTAACACTCTAAACAGAATCAAAATATTAAGCACTTGTAAATATATCATTGTTAACGCACTGTACAGCTTTCATGCATTCTATAAAGTGATTGTTATAACTGCAATTACTTTTTGCTGAGTTTTTACAGGTCTGTCTTCCCTATAACAAAGTAGCATTATAAGATACTGCAGAATTTTTCTTCAGGTCCTGCAAATTACTCAGGTAGTCAGCATGGAGGAAAGGAGGCAATAGAAAATTCTCTTTGGAAATGTTGGATGAAGTGTGGACAGAAACATGACTATAAAATGCTTGTATAATGAACCAGAGAAAAAGATTTTTTTGTTTAAATAAGATCTTATTTTTTTATTCTTAATGCTACAGGGTTAAAATAGCTACAGAGTATTTGTTTCTGGTTGACTCACTAACAAAGCTGTTAACTAACTTGTGTAATTAATGGTGATGCTACATAAGGCAAGACGAACCTAGCTTGCCTCTGATCCCATGCTAAGTCTGCAGAGCTGCCAGGAAAAAAAAAATTATCTGTGCCGAGAACAGTTTTGTGACTATGAGATTACAGTCACTCTGCAATGGCATTTTACAAGATCAGTTTTTGTACTGAGGGCTACTGTTATAAACTAAAAAGTGAATTGGGCATGACCAGAACAGGAATTCTGTCAGTTATTAGCTGCAGAATTACAGATTTAATATTTGAAGAATCTACGAAGATTGGTGGTGAGGTCCTTAGACAGATCTAGCTAGACAGATTCCCAGATAGGAACTGGGAATCAAGCATTTAAATGCTCTTATTCTTACTTTACTTAAAATTGGGACGGCTGCCACGCTCTCTGCTCCCCAGCTGTCTTCTGTTGCAAGAACAGCTCAGCTGCTTGTGTAGCAGCTGCTAAACTGCTGCAAATTACAAGATGCTTTATTAAGGAAACTGAAATGAGTGCTGGTTTACCTTATACTAGACTGCAGAGGTCCAGCACCTGCTTCATAAGCAGCTGAGCCTCTCTTAGTCAGAGAGAAGCAGGACAGACAACCAGTGGTCGGAACCAATTACAGCTATTTCAAGCTGAGCTATTCTTTCTTGCAAATAAAAGCCGTAAAATCTTGCATATAGAGTTATGTTCTGCAGACCCCAGGACCGTTAGAGGAAACGGGCATGACTACTACTGCAACTAATGAATATCATCTATTACCTCAAACTGGAAGATTTTGAATTTTGGATCAGTAGTACTGAGCTTTATTACCCATTTACATGCAAGTACTACAGATGTTTGATACTGCTCTTCATGAGTCAATTCAGTATTACAATCTCCTTCTAATGAAATTCCATATTGCAAAACTGAAATCTTGCGGTCCCTTACAAAAATGCAACAGCAAAACAAATAAGGAATCCCCCTGCCTCCCAAAAAAACTCTTAAAGCAGACAAAACCAAAATCGCAACCCAGTTCACAGCTTTTGCATAGCAAAAAAGATAACCATTTCTAGTAGCTCTTTTCATGCCAAAGGCTGTTTCTCAATTAACGTTTGAAACTATGCTGATCGCATTCAGTGAACCAAACTAGAAACATTCAAAAGGCTAGCCTGTGGTAGACAAATGTCAGGTTTCAGAGGTGCATCTCTCAAACCACATGAGTGCAAAAAAAAAAAAATCTCGATAGATTTACTCAAATTGTCTACAGCTGGTGAATCTAATTAAGGAAGGAATTTACTACTGTTTAGTTGAGAATTTCTTAACTGTATTGTGCACATTTCTCATTCACTGTTTGATTACATGATATAAAAGGAAATACGGAAGACAGACGACTACGGGAAAAAGACAACTTCCTTAAACAATCCTTTCAGCTTCATTTTCCTCAAATTATAACTCATTCAATTTGCCTGAGCAAAAGCAGTTTCCTAAGATGCGTCTTACAAATCATCAAAACTAGACTCTACAGAGCAAGTCATAACAAAACATGCAAAACCAAGTTCTATAAAAAAAAAATCTAGTACCACCAGTTTTCTCAGAAAACCTCCTAATAGCAACTTCTACAGGGAATGAGAATTTCAGAGAGACATGCTTCATTAGCACATGGATCTCCCATGGACTGCCCACTCCTGCTTCCTGTCCCTGCTGTGTGAAAACACGTTCAACATTTAACACAACAGCAGAAAGCAAACGGACCTTAAACATTCTAGAGGACATGACAAAGAAAGCTATTGTGCAACTGCAACACTAACTGCGAAAAACTTAAGACGATTCCAGGACTCTCAGACTATACCTATTTTCACAGGAAAATAGGAAAAGAGCATGGGCTCAAACACTGGCACACAATCAACCACACTGCTTCAACTCTCAGCACGCTCCCAAGTATAGCTGTGGCTTGTCCACCTAGCACATTGCCAGAAAACGTCTGGACGTGGCTTCAGGACAGAGCAAGCCAGGGACTTTTGTTTACAGAGAGTAAAGCCAAGTTTACCCCAGTGCAAGACAAAATAGCCATGTGGATGCAAGCAGCACTAAGGCTCCATCCCTTAGCGCCAGAACTACCTCTGCACTGTTTTCTTCACTTCCAAATGCAGTCTTTTAGTCAGCTGATCTTCAGCTTCAGTTTAAAGGGGACGCAACTAGCTTGACTTTCACAGGAAATGAAGTAAAACCATATAGCACCACCCAGAACAGTCCTGGAAATGAACTACTACTGGACTTCAATCCTTTAAGTTAACTTTCCCTTGACAACTTTGTCTTGGATACACGAAGACCGGAAACATAACATGGAAGTACACTACTACCCACAGGCTGAAAAAGAGAGAAACACAGCGTGCTCAGAAGTATCCGAATTGTGACAAAAATCCATACAAGTACTCTTTTTATACACGTTTTTACTGTCAAATGGCTAGAACTCCGACATACAGGTCTCCTAAAGTTCCGAGTTCTTTTTGTATCAACCATAAGCAGAAATTCAAGAGCATGCCTTTGCTTTTAGCAATCAAATGGGCTTAAATTCCATTAAAGAAACATGACACTTTCATTCTAGAGAAGGGACAGACAAAAAGTGATCAGCAATCAAATTTATCAGACTTTTGACTGCATGGTTTGTTACAGCATGACAGAAGCTCATCCAGTCATGAAATAAAAATGATTCTTCCTCAAAGCGGGGAAAATTCTACGAAATGCAAATAAGGAAGTTTTTAGAAAGTGTTTTGAAACTCAAAAAAAAGGACTTATTTTCCTGACTTACTTTCCTGAACCAATTTGTTTGACATGACAGTATGACTAAGTACTTAAAGCCAGAACAACTACAGCTTTGGCAACAACGCTATTAGCGGTCTCTCATGCACAGATGACCTGAAGATATTTAGTTCCTCCAGCAGCAGGCTTAAACATACGCTAAATATAGCCCTGGCCTTTTCTTCTGACATTAAGATGAAATTTGTGACAGAGCTCTGCCTCAACTGCTTTTCAACTCTAGCTCCAAAGGGTCAGAAATCTGTTTTTTAAGCTTTCCTAGAAACACTCCATTCGCAAGATTCCTTCCACAAATTCTTTATTTACGCTGATCATTTTGAAATTTGGTTGGCACAGCAGCAGAAATTTACACAGCGCTTGAAATGCTGTGAAGGTTACACAGCCTGCAAACATCACAACAAAACTGTTCCTTATTCAGGAACTACTGACTTCCAAAATTATTATCTACAGCACTTGGTGTATGTCAGAAGGGATGCGTGAGCATAATGCCATATGCGTCACACTGGAAAATACATCATGTTTGGACAGATGTGAGGTAACTTTATCATTGCAAAACTGAGTTCTAAAAGTCTTCAAAACCTTCAAATTCACTGCTTTGATACACTGGATAATTAATCCAGAAAAATATTATAATATTTTTTATTAAATAATATTGATATTAAATAATATCAAATGATAGCCTCTGGTACCACAGAGACAATAACCTAAACAAATGGACAGATTATTTTTTCTGAAGAAGTGTGAAGTGGGTAATATGTTATCAGAAGTGATACTGACGGCTTTACTATAAAGTTATTTGTATTGTATTCAGGAAGTATGTCTCATGCTTTATGTACTGTCCGTACTGTCCATATGCCAAAAATGTGGTCAATCTAAGATGACAGACATGACATAAGAGAACAGGCATAGCTGGAAAAATCATTTAAGAAATTTTCCAACCATCTTGTTATAAAAATTATAGATAGGTTTAAAAAAAAAAAAAACAACTTTTAAATTAAAACATATAACCACCCTCCACGGAATGCAGTTCACAACTTCAAAGCCCACAGGGGACCTTATAGGCTCATCTAATCTCACTAACGTAATAAGCATTAGGACTTCCATGAATTAAATCCTGTTTGTACGACACTGAGTTTGTCTTGACTTAAAAATTGCCAGTGAGTAATAATTTAGTAAGCATTGCAATGGACTATTATCACAGTGGAAAGTTATCCTTGTTATTAAAAACGCGTGTCCTGTTTCTAACCTAAACTTCTCTAGCCTCAGTTTCCAATATCTTGTTTTATATTTTAATAATAGAGGTCTAACAAAAACATCCTTCCCCACTGTTATAGACACAAGCTTTAAAAACACTGTAATGCACTCCAAGAGTTCAGTAAGGCCTTTTTGCCAATCCTTCAGTCATTCTTGCCTCCTCTGGTTTCTTCTCAACATTTCAATATCCTTTTTGAACTGCACTGGGAAAAAGCATAGCTAACTGTACAACTAATCTGCAAAAGAAAGAAGAAAAGAGAGGAAGTGGGAAGAAGTGAGAAAAATAGTGGGCAATGAGAAGAATTGCACAGGAGAAAGGCATAGGTGAACGAAGGTGGGTGAGCAGCATAGAAGCAAAACTCGGTGATAAAAACAGCAAGTAAAATATCCCAAAACTGATGTTTTAAAGCTGTCTGCACTTTATCTGCAGCTGTGGTGATCTCACTGGAGAGGGCTCTACAAGGTTCCCAGGCCTTTTTTCATATTTCAAGCTACAAAAGCAGAGAGAGAAACTCAAGAAAACGGTCTTTGTACAATCTGCTTTTGAAAGCTACTCTTTGCTCATTTTAAATTAACACGTTGGACGACCACTAGCCCACAATCTTTACACGTTCTCATGGAGTCTGTGGCAGAGAAAGAGAATCCCATAGACCTGGGGATCGAAATACTGAAGATACAACCTATAAACATGGAAATAACTGTTCAAATGATCCTACAAAGCAAATGAGTTCTACCATGCATACAGATTATTTATTGTCCGACTACAAAGTTATATTTTCAGCCACATATCATCTAGCTTCCAGTTCTGAACACCATATGGTGATCTGGAAATACTTTTTTTTTTTTTTTTTTTTAAATGAGAAGTAAATCCAAGTAGAAAGTTTCAAATTGAAAGGAAAGAAAACTTACTGTAATTGGCACATCTTTTGTTCCTGAATTTAATAAATGCAGATTTAAAATTTTTGGCAGGTCTGTTAAAGAACAAAAAACACACCTGGCTATTAGGCTATATTGACAAAAAAAATATTACACAAACAACAATCTGCACTAGCTAGTTTTTCATATTAATCAATTGCTGTTGAAAATATTAAGTGTGTTAAAAGTTAGATTAATATGGCAGTATAGCCAGTCAAAAATACCTAGTCCCAGGAATCTGACACACTTTAAAACTGCATTTTTTATGTATCAGTAGACATTATAAACTTCAGTTAACCACTCAGATTTCTAAAACATCAAGAAATGAACAGGCTAATAATGCTACAATGAATGATTTTTTTGTCAGATGCACCAGTATTCAGCAGAAACTGAGCTTATTTAAAAATCTTTACATGTTAAGTGAATAAGCTGCATGGAAAAATACTTCAGGAGCTATATCACTTTTCTGAAAGACGATATGGACTATTTTTCTATAATGATATAAACCCTTTTACAGTTTTGAAATATACCATCAGCTGTACTACTTTTTTCCATGTGTATAATGTAAATTTTTTGATTTCACTAAACAATTCTCATTAAAAATATAAAACGTTTGGCACAAATGTTTAAGTGGCATTTCAAAAAAAAGAGAAAATAAGATCAAATCAAACAGCAAATCTGATTTAGAACACCTTTACTATTCCCTAACAGAGTTTGAAAATCAATAAAACTTGTGCAGGTACCAGTATTAAGTATATTGATGCTGGTTTTCCACGTCTCATTACTAGCCTTCCAATCAGATGTGCAAACTACTGTTTGCTTGTATCCATTCACAGGTAAATACATCTGTGCAGAGGTTCAACACAGTTTTGCCCTGTTTTTGAAAATCAGGCTCTTAAAGAATCACTATCCCACAAGCAACCCTGAATAGTACTAAGATAATTGGACTCCCCTGCCTTGAGAGTACTTGGAAACCTGAAATATAATTTACCTTGTGTTCGTAGTGTACCAAAATCTAGCATTTCTGTTGATGAATAGATTCCTGGGGCTTAAAAATAAATAAATAAAGTTACCATTTTATTACTCAGTTAAAAGTAAATTAAGTTGAATAACTTCAATAAATAGTTTTCTACAAACCTGTTGTAACTTCTACTTCAACAGGGAGAATGATAAATTCTGTGCTGTCTGAGGCATTTGTTTTTATTCTAATGAAGGCTGTATGATTATCTGCTTCTCTTGAAGAAAAGCTGGCTCTCATCACTCCTTTTGTTTCGTAGGGAGGAATTTCCTAATAAAATAATCACAAGTATACCTATGAGAGTGCAGTAATTACAAAAAGAGCTGCCACATCAAAAAATTACAATAGAAGCACTGAGTATAATTGTATTAAAAGAAAAAAAACACTGTAAAAAAACAGTAAAATATATGCTGCGTGCTTTTTAAAGTTACCATTACATTTAGTAAGGATTGTTTTAATCAAGTAACATGATGATTATTAGAAAAAAATTTTTCCTCGCGTTCACAACACTGATTAAAAATAGGTATACATGAGAGGAATTCCATGTCTCATTTGATAAAGTTTTATTTATCAAAATTGTGGTAAAAGACTAACTAAATTGACAGAAACAAGGCACAAAATCTAGTGATAAAAAAGTTAGAGAGCAGTCACAGCACACATTCTAATCACTTCCCCTCCCCGAAACAAACATTAAGGCATATACAGTTTCAATAATATAGAGGATGTCAAAATCATGCAACTAAAGGCAAATCCATAAACGCAGAATTCTAAGAAGCATGCAGAGCTGCAAACTTATAACCACGACCAAGCAGTTTACAGCAAAAAGTCAAAACGCGCTATCGTTCCTATACTAAGCCTATTCCTTTACTCCTAGTCTGCATTCCAAGTTTGAAAGACAAATCTTGTATAAATAGAAGATGAAAATGTTGATTTCAAATTTGAACATTCTTCTACTTTACAGGCAAATAAAGTAGGCAGAAAGCAGGAGTTTCTGATGAGTAACCCTTGCCTCGTGTTGATGTTTTTTCAGCTGACAGCTTCTCTTTCGTATTTTTGATGAAGACTGGTCAAGATGTAATCCATATAGCTGCACGTTGCCTCATACATCTCTTCTGCACTTTCTGTAGTACAAACTCACACTGATCTGCTGTGGGGGTCCAGCCACATTTTGAATGGAACATGACTGTAGATGTATGCTTTGAAAAACGTCACGTATCAAAGTAACTAGTTTCCAACTGCTACTACTCAGCAAGTCCCTACATTAAAACTTACACTGGCTACTCTAGTTTACACAATTAATTCACAGACCTAACAAAATGCAGGAGTTCATTTACGTTTCCAAGGATGTGATCTGACTCTTCTATGCGAGTAACCAGGGATCTAAGGTTTGTCAGATCCCCGAAGTACCTTTAAACAGCGATTACAAAAATACTCCTGCAAATCTGGACCATTTCATACAAACGCTTGGCATCAAGGTGATTTCAAACAATGATGGGCATCCATATGTAAAGTGTCATCATCATATTTCAAATAATTTCTTTGAAGTTTTTTCTTAATGCAAGGAAGCTCTCGAAATAACCAATACAGTGGTATATCTTGGCACCTCCCGCTATTGGCTTAATTTCTTCTAGTTGTTTTTTTTGTTTCTAATATCAGTGGTTGAGAGGAAAAACAAGGGGGTTAAACACTGACTAGTATTTACCTACCTGCTTTTCCCATGCAATACACTGAATGCTTTCACACTCATGTCAACAAGAACTATATCTAGATCCTTTGCTACCTGCTTTCAATGGGCATTCTGGCTTACAGAAGCTGAAAAGCTACATGCTCAAGAAACAGAACAAGAAATAAAGCAAACATTTAAAAAAAAACGTTATTCTTTTCTTCGTGGCTTTGGACTGTTACACACCTACCAATGGTTAGTGAATTTGAGAGTCCTCTTGAGCTATCTTTTACTAGCAAGGAAGGGTTTTTTGTTTGTTTGTTTGTTTTTAGAAGTACTATCATCTGACTAAAATAGTGTCAAAACATCAGAACCTTCATTTTTTTATGCAGTTTTAATGCTTGCTTATAGAAAACTCTCAGCATCTGTTTTTTCCGCAGCATTTTGCGACCACATTTTGCAAAATGCTTGTGACCCGTATTTCTACTCACTTCTTTGCAACTTTTGTATTTAAGACTAAGATACTGCCATTCTCATGGACTTTCTCCAAAAAAGTCAGGAATTAAGTTTTGTGATCTTCCTCCTTGGCTCACTTGGAAATATCCTGGCTTTACTCACTACAGCAGATGTAACTGTCAGCAACTGTAACGATACGCTTGAGTAAGCCAGATGGAGACAAGTGTTAGAGCCTAATGACTTAGAAGTCTCTTCCAGACAAAAAACAGAAATCAACAAAAAGGAAGAGTTTCTATTGAAGAGGAGAACAGGCTCCATTTCTACTCTGATGTTACCAACTATATAGCACGATACATAGCATGAAGCTGAAACTTTACTTTTAGGATGCAGGATGCTTTAAAAATTTATTTTACTTAAAGATATTAGGATGTACTACTTCAAAAGCTACATGCACATAGGAATACTTTCCAGAACAGTTTTCAGCCATTATTGATTCATGATCCAGGGATTTACTACAGCTAGACACATTGCCTTTGTATTTAATAGCCCTCAACAATTTCTTCTTCCAAAAAATCATCCAGTTGCTTCTTCAAACAATGTACACTCTTTTCATCCAGAATGACTGCAGCAAGAATTTCCTCAATTTAAAAAAAAAAAAAAAAAAGTCCCATATTTTATCTGTATATTTTTCCTGTGGCCAACTTATGGGCCATGGGAGGATCTACATTGTCCTGCACGTTCAGACGGGTGTAATCCATTCTCCTGGGAATCACTTTGCTCCTCTCATTCCAAAAAAGCAGAGCTCAACATGAATGGCTTCTTATAGCTCAGTTTTCCTTCAGTTCCTACTACTAAACAACTAATAGACCTGTTACTATTTCAACTTTTATGTGGCGTTTTTAATGATCATGTGACAAGGAATGAAGTTAGTATAAAAAAATAAGTATAATGAATGTTACAAGACTTCACTACTCACCCATAGCTTCCTTGTACCTCCTTGCTGACCTGTCGGAAGTTCTAAGTGGAGATCACCTCCACTGGAATACATTTCCACCACCTGAGGTGGATAACAGGAAAATGTTAACGCTCAGTAATGAAGGGAATCTGGATTAATTATCAGAGATTATAATGTACAACCCTATGGGTTAGCAACAATTTGACTATTGCAATTTCTTACAAGTTTACTTTTAATGATGATATAGCTATGTGCTAGTTGCACATTTCAAATGCTTTCTCTAGCATCTCACAGTTTGTGGATCATTTACTTAACAATCATATCACCGTTATCAGTGGACTACTCATTTACTTGTTTGGTTAGGTACAGACATCACTTCAGACATCAGTTCTGCCTTAATATAAGAACTCTTGCCGTTGTTACAATACTAGGTTGCACTGTAAAGCCACCATGTGCTACAAGAAATAATACCGCTATACCCCTTCTTCAAAAAGCCTAGGGAGAAATTCATTTTACTGTATTTGCATTTCACTGGTGGACTTCTCTGGCCACTCCTTGTTAAATGAAGAGAGCATTTTTCTTTCCTTGTTGATCAATAATAAAATACAGATAACCCCTGAAATTTTTGGATGATGATAAAACGATGTTTATGCAAAACAAGCAAAAGGGAGCTAGCAGTCTTAGCTGGGTTCAAAACACATGATGTATTTTGTTTTGTTTGCTTTAGTACTTAACTGCCAGCGAAGTTTAGGCCTTTCTTTTACAGTAATTATGGCCATTTTTAAAACACAGTTCTCATAGTTAAACTCCAGTTTATCCAACTTAAGATTTTGAGCATAATCTGCAGTTTCTAATACGACTGATTTACATTTAAACATAGAGAAACAATAACAGGATGGGAAACACTTAGCTTCAAGTAGCCTTGCAATTTAAATGGAATTTTAAGAAATTTCAAAATACATACAATTTCAGTTTAATAGCATAAACATAAATGAATATGTGATGCTCCTCTCAAGCTCACCTGCAATGGTTCACTGTGAGGGTTATGTATGTTTATTATAGGAGAAAAACTGCTATTTACAGGAACTCTTGCCCCAATAAAAGGGCGCAATCGATAGGGGTTTGGTACTCCAATGCCAAACACCTGGTTCAGAAAAAAAGATAAAAACAAGCTTCAGTAACTGTATGTTGTTGTCATAGAGCCTAACATATGGGCCAATTTTAGTAGTCTACCTATTACACTTTTCTAATTAAGTTTAAAGTATAGTTCTAACAGAGCATTTAAAAGAAATATCGTGATAAAGCCCTGAAATAAACAAACTGGTTTAGTTTGCAGCTAACAGGTATTTCTTGTAGCTACTACTTCTCCCAGCACTGACATACTTAGAGCAGAGGAAGTAGAAAGACCATCTCTTCTTTTTCTAATATTCTGAAATACTACATACTGGAGCTAAAGGTTAAAAATGTTCTAAAATATCCTTTAGTGGTACCATTGTACCATTGTTATCATTTTGAATCTCAGGCAAATAGTTTTCTGCCACCTAGGGAACAGAACAATCTTGTCATTGGATCAGACAAGCGTGGAGCTACAGAATGAGCTGGATCACTGCGATAAGCCATGAAGACAATACAGCCAAAAAGTTGCTGAGAGGGTTTTTAAAACTAATTCAGCGATCTGCCTTACAGTATTTCCCCACAGACATTTACACTGGTATAAGTTTGTTACCACAAGCATCTGGGACAGAAACTTATTCAACTAGCTTGTCTGATAAAGACCGTTGTACAAATATCCTCAGACAGTTAAACATGCAATAATACATACACACTGTTCTATTTGGTTCACACTTTAGAACTTTTTCCAAGAGTTTTCTCCACTTACTCCTCTTACCTGGTAAGTAAATACCCCATGATTAGAAGTGTTAATAAATAAAGTGTTCTCCACATTTCCCACTACTCTTGCGAGGAAAACTACATCAAAGGATGTATTGCCTCCTGGAAGAATTTTCTGAGGGAAAAAAGAAAAGTCAAGGGAGAGAAGCAAAACTGTTTATCGAGAACATTAACCTTGCAGATGAATAAAATTTTTTGTGCTACAAAAGACCTCCATGTGTTCTTTATGGAAAACTGAAATTAGAAAGTCTATTGCAGATTTAGGAAAAAATAAGTAGATGTTCTAAACAAATGTGTAATAAAAATCAAAATAATATTTTACAACTATTATCTAGTGCAAGTTTAAATTTAGTGGAATTTTTAAGCTGAACTGTAATTCTGCACTATGTTGAATTCTGAACTTATTTTGACTGACAGTTCACAGAGCACTGAAGAACAACTACTGCAGAACTTTCAGAAGTGAGAAAGGCTGCAGATAGACAGAGTTTCCGAAGGAAGAATTTTTTTTTTCCCCTAAACGTTTTACGTAGCCCCAACTAAACCACAGGCCCAACAGACAAAACTGAAACGAGAGGACTGTATCTGACAGTAATTTAGTTAAGAGTTAACCTTGCTGATGCCATGCCTTTCAGCTTCCAAGTTCCTGTGACATAATTGTGGCAGTTACACCTGCGTTGGAGTATACCTGCCTCAGACTAATATCACTTCATTGGACTTGCAATTTTCATAAAGATTCTAAAAAACAGTTTGTTCCTGTATGTTCTCTAAGATAAGGTATAATTATTAGTCACTTCAGCAACAAGAAAGATCTGCTGTTAAACTGTCAGTAACAGCATATACTTCTAACGTAGTTAGAACTCCTACAAAACATTCCAGTCCTCCACTTCTTATAGGTTTGTGTATATTTCTGCGCTCAGTTCAAATTCGCTTCGTAACCAATACAAGATCAAGAACTGAGGAATATAGTTCTATGTCTGTTATTATTGCAATAAAGTAGCCCATTTAAAGAAGAGGAAGGCGAAAACAAGCTCTCATTCAGAAAAGGGATAAGCTCATTTTGAGAAAGCAGAACAACTTACCCTATTTTGAAAAAATGATGCATGAAAGTGTGATGTTGTAGCAGATATTGATACTAATGTAATTGTTTCTTCTGAGCTAGGATTATGTAAGTAAACTTTTTCCATTTTTGGCATTCCAACTGGCCTGTCAAAAAAGAGAAGATATTTTTAAAGTGCTAGCATTTAATCAGTGATACAGGAAAATTAGAGTTTGTCTCATTAAACTAGATAGGAAATAAATATAGCAGTGCAGTGATGAACACAGATAATAAAGTTTCCTTTAAATGTTTCTTTGCAGTAATATATGCAAATCCCACCTTAAAGGGGTATAAAGAGCTTAACTTTTTTCTCATCATTTTATTGATTAATTTTTCCTGACACGTTCCATAACGTTGCATAATCCCTATAAATTGATCCTCATCTGAAATGAAATGTTATTTCTCAGGTTTCTATTTCAGAAAGTTTTCTATTCCTGTGCCAGAATCTCTAAATAATCATCTTCAAAACGTTTGTGCAAAACTTCTTAAAGGAAACAGAACATGCCCTAGACAAAAGTCTATGCAAAACTTTATTCCTGACAGATTGCAAGTACTCTTACCTAGGACCCAGGATTTCTGTTGTATTGTATTTTATTATATGCTCTAGGGAATTAAGTACGCAGACATGTACAGCAACTATGCATACCTCAAGGAAAAAAGTAAGATGTTCTTGAGATAAATTCTAGAATTTAAGCCTAAACACAGGAACCATACAGTTAAACACACTGAAAATTTTTTCAGTAACAAGTCATACTAATAATTTATTCCACATAAGCACTAAGCTTGTTTCTTTTTACCTACAGCAATTAATATACGCTTACAAGACAAGAAATGCTTCAGTTTCACTAATTACTTCTCAGACTTTGGTATGTCTTCAGAACTTTTTTTATGCTTGGTAATGCATGTGTATTAGTCATCAGCACCATATCACTAATTAAGTGTGTCAATTACAGTTTGCTCCAAATAAAATTTTGGAATTCAAAATAGTTACTTCTTAACTTTAAGTCTATACCCATTCTGTTCCCTTTTCACGTCACCGACTCCAAACTCTGTAGAGACTGTAAAACTATTTGTAAGAATTGCTATCTGTAGTACCAGACGTGATGATGACCGTTAACAGGCAGCTGTTCTGCCAGCCTCTGTCAATTTTGTTTAACAGGTCAAATTAATAAGTGCTACTGTAGTTGCATAGTTTTTCAACTGGGTGGTCTCAACAGGCAAAGCAGAGTAAGTTTGTTGTAGACTAATGATTGCACTGAGCAGAAGATTCAGTGACAATAATCAACCTATACCACAATTTATAAACTTACTCTGATAACAGGCAGCACCTTCTACTCATGAAACATAACGAGCTAAACAGATGCTAAAGACCATGGTATTAATTCAGAGATACAATTACGAACCTTTAATAAAATGCACCATCACTTTAAGAGTAAAAGACACACATTTCTGCACTCTACTATTGTTTTGCTTGCTCAGTCCTGCTAATTTCATACCCCTCAACAAGCAATTGTTCCTGATCCTTCTTTTTCACGTCATCCTTTCAACTTCTTCTCTAACTAATGAGCAGGCAATGAGGAATACAACTTCTCTCCCTACCAATGATCTGTACAAAACTCAACGTCCAGGTTAAGCCCCTAACACAGCGTCTATATCTGTTGCCAGTGGACATAAGGATTCTAGAAAGAGAAAAGGTTTTATCAGCTATCTTGTTTTGCATAACTGTTGCAACTACTACACTGTTGACCAAAAGAATCAAACAGTAAATCTATACATCTCTTCTCCATTTACCATGGGAAAGCTTATCAATCTAGAGAGGAATTTGAATGAAAACACTCCCACCCCAAAAAATACCAAAACAGTGCCAACACTCCCGTCTCCCATAGCTAAAAAATACCCAAAGCACAAGTGAGGAAAGTGTCTTCTAGTACACAGTTATCTATCACCCCCTGAATTCTGACTGGTATTTTAAACACTCTTTCACTGACATTAGTATAGATAGGCTTGAATGGTCTACCTGCCTGGTAACTGAAAGATGTAAATAAGCTTTTGATAGAGGCAGCAATTTCTCGGTGGATTCACTTTTTTACAAAGGCGACCATGCTTTAAACAACTGCATTCTAATTCTACTGACACAAAACACAATATATGTATACATTTGCCATGCAAACAGAAGTACATAAATATCATCGTTCCGATCTTATTTGCCAATAGGCAAATTCTGGCTTTTGTATTTTTTTTTCTTCTGTAGAATCCAAAGCAACCCAGGGTATGTTCACTCTAAAACCACAGTTTCAGATATGTTTCAACCACAGCTTTTCCCCTCACTCCCATAAATGGACCGATGTACTTCTGCATGCTCAGACTTCCTATACTGCCATTTTAAATTGGTGCATCTGGAGGTAACAAGCCACTTATTCCATATGACCTTTCAGTATGAGACAGCAGGTTGGTTTGTTTGTTTGTTTGTTTTTAAAGATACAGTTCTTTTTTGGCTGTGTAACCACAGTACACAGAGCAGTATGCAGGGAGACACTCTGGGTCTCCAGAAGTACAGAGAACCTGTGAGGTAACCAGATAAGCAAACTGCATTATTTGCAAATTTTGGATGCGGTCCTTACTGATTCCCAAGAAAGTTGGCTCAGTTACAGCGATACAAGGGCATTACACTATATTATTAAAAGTTTAGCAACAACAGCCAGTGCACGTGGACAAGTGGTTTAAAGCAACGTTATAATTAAAAGAAAAAAAAAAATCCAGGAGCTCCATATGGATGCCAGGCTTGTTTTTGCCTATGTTCAATACTGGGTGACATTACATTGTACATGCACCGCTATAATGATTGAATAATTTTTTTCGTTAACCTTTTACTCTAAGTTGAGCTTTCTAATTTTCAGCTGCATGAACTGTCTTAATAAGATGTACGAATATATGCAAACACAGGGAATATAGTTATATGGAAGTTATTTCTATTTTCATGAGAAAAATATACTCAGTATTCAAAGGATCCTTAATCTAACAGGGTAAGGCATAAAAAAAATGAGCAGCTGGATGCTGAAAGTATGAAAATTAACGTCCTGCCATACATACTCTGAAACATCTAGAACTTGTGTCTAGACTTTCTTCTACCGTGAATTCCCAAAGATAATTCAAACCCAAACTGTATTTTAATAAGAGCTAGAAATATAACTTTTTAAATAGAGAAAAGCCAAAGCAACTACGTAAGATAATCTGTGAATATTTATTCACACAGAATTCTCCCCGGCTTATGTCCTACCTTTACAAGTACACTCTTGCTTCCACACTGGACTGTAGCTAAATGACTGACTTGCAGCAAATTGCGCTCCTTCCCCTCCACCCCTTAAGAAAACTCTTTCAGTCACTCCTGAGGCTTAGCTGTCTGCTCCCTAGTTTTCACTGTAGTTTCTCAGTCTCTTCAGTTGAAGACATGCTCCCACCAGCTCAGTATTGCGATTCACTTGCTTGTCACACACTGCAATGTCTCAACACTTCTCTTTCCCTCAAGACTCTTCAGTAGCTTCCCAAGAAGGGGCAACATCATCCTCTCGCTCTTGTACACTGCACTCCAACTAGTCTTCTTAGAGGAACTTAACAGCCAAAATCAAGAAGAAAGCAGTACAGTTCCAGTCCACCAAAACAGCAGGAATTGACAGAAGACAAGATGGACTAAGTGCTGCATTACACAAAAGAAGCCTAGATGACTAGTATATCATCATGGTCTCTACAGAGAGCCGTACTGTTTTAAGTATGGCTGCATATTGTGTGAACCAGCCACCACAACACCAACCAAAATATGTTGAATGAACAGGTAGTGCTGAAGTGTCAGCCTGTTCCTATTAGAGAGGTGGTTTGGAAGTAAAACTCAGTATCCCAGGAAATGCTCTCCATATTAGAGATCTCTTATAGCCTGAACATTTTTCCAGTGCTGAAAAGAGGGGAATATAAGTCAGCATATTTGAGAGTCTAAAGCCTATAAAAACAACTAGTAGGGAAGCAGTCATACAGCAGACATCACAACTCACTGAACCTCTACAGGCTGGAGAAACGGGCAGAGAGGAACCTCATCAAGTTCAATAAAGGGAAGTGTCAAGTCCAGCACCCGGGGAGATATAACCCCTTGCACCAGTACAGCCTGAGGGCGGACTGGCTGGAAAGGAGCTTTGCAAAGAATGACCTGGGAGTCCTGGTGGACAAGTTAACATGAGCCAGCAACGTGCCCTTGTGGCACAGAAGGCCAATGGCATTTCTCCAGCCTGTAGAGGTTCCTCTCTAAATCACTCCTCCCAGTTTTGCATCATATGCAAACTTGGCTGGGACTGCATTTGCTCCCATCGTCCAGGTCATTAATGAAGATGTCACACAGTACCGGCCCCGGTATCGACCTCTGGCAGACACCACTAGTGACTGGTCTCCAGCTGGACATTTTGCCACAGCAGCTCATCCAGTTTTCAGTCCATCCCACCGACCGCTTATCTAGCCTGCACTTCATCAGCTAATCTATGAGGATGTTACGGGAGCCAGCATCAAAACCCTTACCAAAGTCGAGATGAACAATGTCCACTGCTTTGCCCTCATCCATCAAGGCAGTCATCTCATCTCGAAAGGCTATCAGGTTGGTTAAGTATGATTTCCCCTTTGTAAATCTATGCTGACTACTCCCAGTCACCTTCCTGTCCTTTGAACATTTGGAAACAGCATCCAGGATTAGTTGCTCCATCACCTTCCCAGGGATCAAGGTGAGGCTGACCAGCCTGTAGCTCCCTAAATCCTCCTTCTTGCCCTTCTTGAAGATAGGAGGGGTCATTTGTTCTCTTCCAGTCTTCAGGAACCTCCCTTAGTTGCCACAACCTTTCAAAGATGATTTACAGAGGCCTTGCAACAACACGAGCCAGCACTTGTAGATGCACCTCATCAGGACCTGTGGACTTGTGTATATCCAATTTGCTTAAGTTTCCCTAACGTGATCCCTCTCCACCAAGGCAAGTCTTCACTGCTCCAGACTTCCCCTCTGGTCTTAGGGACTTGGGATTCCTGAGAACTGGTCTTACCATGAAAGACTGAGGTGAAGAAGTCATTCAGCACCTCTGCCTTTTCAGCGTCCTTTGTCACAGGGGCCCCTGCCCGATTCAGCAGCAGGCTCATATTTTCCCTAGCCTTCCCTTTGCTGCTTATGTACTTACAGAAGCCCTTCATGTTCCTTGCCAGCCTTTCACGTTCCTTGGCAGCTTCAACTCTAGGTGGAGTTCTCCTAACCCCATCCCTGCATGCTCAGAAAGTTTCTCTGTATTCCTCTGGGGTCACCTGTCGCTGCTTCCACACCTCCTGTACACCTCATTTTTATGCTTACTCAAGGAGCTCCTTGTTTCTCCATGTAGGCCTTCTGCTGCCTTTGCTTGATTTCCTGCTTGTTGGGATGGACCATTTTTGAGTTTGGAAGAGATGATCTTTGAACGTCAGCCAGCTCTCTTGGACCCTCTTCCCTCTAGGACCATATCCCATGGGACTCTTCCAAGCCAAGTCCCTGAACAAGCCAAAACCTGCTCTCCTGAAGTCCAGGGCTGTCATCCTGCTTTTTTCTCCCGGCCTCCTGCCCCAGGATCCTGAACTGCACAATCTTGTAGTGGCTGCAGCCAAGACTGCCCCAACTTTCACATCTCAGACCAGACCTCCTTTGTTTGAAAGTATGAGGTCCAGAGCTCATCTCCTTGCTAGCTCCTCAGTCACCTGTGTTAGGAAATGGTCATGAACACACTCCAGAAGTCACCTGGACTGCTTGTGCCCTGCTGTGTTATCCCTCTAGCAGATATCAGACTATCATATTTGATAGTCTAACAAAATGTTTCCCCCATACAAATTTTAGCTGGTTTTTTTTTTTTTTAGCATCTTTGGCAACTGCTAAATAATTGTAAGAACAGTCATAGCAGATCATATCAAAGGTCCACCTGGGTTAAAGCAGTATTGTCTCTTGGAACAGGAGTGAGTACCAGATACCGAAGCAGGAGCTCAGCAAGCATACAAAGCTCCTTGCCTAGAACAGGCCCATAGCATCCAGCCGCTTGCAGCTCATGAACTTCCTGAACCAATGCGGACGAAAGCTCCTCTCATAAGACCAGAGATAGCGCACTCCAAAAATAAGAAGTAAGTTTTGGACTTGTAATGTATGCAGCTACTTATAATGAAATGTAGCAAGGTGGTCTTACAAGTTTACCTCTCCAAACTGAGAGCGAGTACCTGTCTGCACCTCATTCTGAAGAAAACACTAGTACAGTCAGCTTAAATAAAAGACGACCGCACGATATTCAAGATCAGAGAATTTGAAGCACAGCGTTTTCCTGTTTCACGCTAAACTATATGCATCACTGGTTGAGTGACACAGACAAGCTACTTTTATAACTGAAGTTAGAGCAACCGAAGCATACACGTTCGAGAATGCAAATATGTCTCATTAACAGAAAAAAAGCAGAAGAAAATGGATGGGATCACTATACTAGCTTACAGAGTGTTTATCATCTTTTGTTCCCACCGGCTTTTCACAAACCAAGAAAGTCCTTCTGTATTAGGCTTGAGCAAAAGCTAATTTCCACTTAACACAGAACAAGGCATTAACTGTTCTTTATGAGTTCAGAACCAAACGTGGATCCCACAAAGATAAATCATACTTTTTCCAAAGTTATCAAAACCCCAGATACAAAAGGTTGCAACTCTATTTTTAACTAATCATGTCACCAACTGTGACCTGAACCAGCTTAAGAGCGTAATAAACTGCGTTATTGACAATTTATTGTCTGAAGTCTTCTTATATTTAACAAAATTTTTAAAAGAAATGGAAGTTTAATTCTGCAACTTTTTTTCCTTTAAAGATCTCAACTACTCAGGCATTGAAAGTGTTATTAAACACACAGCATAAACATCTGAAGGTACCTATAGCGTGCAACCAACGTCCTTTCACCATTTATAAATGCATTTGTTTAAAAATGTAAAAAAATGAATGACCTGGATAAACTCTCTGCTTGCTAAAATTAATTCTCCTATGTTTACTGTTATGAATTAAAGTTCCTGAAGAAAAGAGATTGATTTGCTGACTTCCCATTCTCTTACGTTACTTTTAGTCGTACACTTGCAGGAAAGTCTCAAATATTCAAATATTACCAAATAATTCCTTTAAAGGCCAGATGAACCTTTCAGAAATATCTTGTCAAATGTTAGACAGAGCTTACAAATAAGAAACCCCAAAACCCTACTGAAGTCTTCTGAGCAAAACATTTCAAAGGAAATGCAAAATAAGATGAGCTGATAAACAGAAAATTGAAGATAGATTTCTAGACTATCCTACTACCAAGGAAACATTATACATTGTCTATAAGATGGCACCTTGCTCAAATTCAGTAAAGCAGGACGCTCCCTTCAACGTGGAAGTAAGGGTTGTTCAACTGCATGGATTAGAACTATGACTTTTGCTAAAAGCACATTCATTTCATACGTTATCAGTCATTAATATGAAACAGGTAAAATGAGAACGTTAGCTTTAAAATAATTTCACATTTAAATATTTTGAGAATCAGTAGTTCCAGCTTATGTTGTGTTAGCACCCTAAAATACTAAGTATTCAAATACTCAATTATCCAAAATTACATCTAACAAAAACCTAATTTTGAAGAATTTAACTTTACTTTTTATCTCTTCACAGTTGATACAATACATATGGAGGCAGCACATCAAGACACAAAAGAGGTACAAAAATAGAGTATCAGCTACCCTTCATGAGTATGCTTTGATGTTAATCCAAGCGGGCCACCTGCATGAAGACTCATCTCAAGCACAGAAAGTCATACAGATAACTATTCTGCCAGAATAGCCTCTGAGGAACCAACTGCTAAAATTACGGAACATAACCCAATGGTTACTGTCTGCATCTTAGAAAACCTTAATCATCCCGTTCCCATTTAGCCGCAGAGGAGGGTGATATATTAAAAAAAAGATTATAAGGAACAGAACACAGCTAAGAGTGGCCAGGGGTGGTGGTGGTAGTGGTGCAGTTTTGTTGTTGTTGCTTTTCTTTAGCTAGAAAACGTTGTACCAACACTGCCTGCCCTGAATCACCAATATAAACACAGCATTTGCTCCAGAGTAAGACCAGTGTTGCTTCAGAAAATGAAAAGAAAGCTTTCGTATTAAATAGCCAAGTAAGTATGCCAGTTAGCCTAAGCATTTGCCTGCAGCACTGTTATGAGAGAACCTACCCCAGTTCCACCTCATCACCATCGCAGAGGCTTCCTGTAGACAGAGAAAGCTTGGGATCTTTTCAAGCAAAAGAAAAATCTGCGTGTCCTAACTCACAGCACACATTTCCTTTCATAAATTTGAGATTATCTGGATTGCCTTCAAAGTGGTAAACTATGATATTGTTTGTTTTATATTAAAATAGCATATTAAAAAAAAAAAACCACAACAACTTTTAAAACAGTTTAAGGTCACAGTAATCTCACCTTCAGGTGGAACACAGCAAACGTGTCCACAGCAGCTCCTTATGAGCTTAATACCGACCTTGATTTTCTGGGTTCCCTAACTAAAATATTAGCCATGTTCAAGTTGGCATGCTTTTGAAACACCCGATTAAACGCAAATACCATTAGCGGTCAAAAAATATCACAGGAAGAACGGGTTACCTTATGAACAAAATAAAATATTGCAAGTTTCTTTAGCCTAACGTTGCCCTAAAGTTGTATCCTAAACAAGGAATGATATATGTTGATAGCGCAGCATAAACTTTGATGAAGCTTGATCTAAATACTACCTATTAACAAAACACTGCTGTTTTAGATACCATATTTATTCAGAAGCTAAATATTAAAGTTTTATATGTTTTCTAAAATTTGTTATTAACTCAAAAAGAACAGCTAGAAATTCAAAGTGAATAGTTTGCCTATAAAAAAAGAAAAAAGAAAAAAGCTCAAGTCTGTATTATTTGACTTCTGAAGTGCTCGGCACTTGCAGTTTGTCCACATGGGAAGGTTGAGTTACTCAACGTCTCTCCAAGTTACTTCACTTTTATCTAAATGCCTAAGTACAGGTTTTAAATTGAAATCTGCAGCTGCAGATCTGAACCTTTTTAAAAATTATTTTTGACATCTTACTGAAATTTTAGTAAATCAAACGAGGACAATGATTTCTGCCTGAGTTTACAATTTCAACTCCAGCAAATAAAATAATGAACTATTGGAAAAAATAAATGGAGCACATAACGAACCAAGATCTAATGTACAGGCTCCCTATTTTAACTGACAGAAGTCAGCACTTCTCCAGTTCAGTTTGTTATTTATTGTATAGAAGCATTTGTACATTTCCTAAATAACAGATTTGCACTACTTTAACAGGGTACTAGAGCTATGTTTTTTCATGGCTTTCAGCTCTGACGGGCTTACAAAGAAAGCTAAAATATAAAGGAGAACACAAAGCTAAAAAGTATTTATGATA
Source organism: Struthio camelus (assembly GCF_040807025.1). NCBI lineage: Eukaryota > Metazoa > Chordata > Aves > Struthioniformes > Struthionidae > Struthio > Struthio camelus. Next base: position 150,792,840 of record NC_090942.1, on the reverse strand, counting down.
CTGTCCAAGGTATACTTTTAGTAAGAAAAAAAATGAAGGTATCTTTGGAAAGCCACACGGTAAAGCAGCACACGTAGCTTACTTCATATAAGCATGTAAAATTTAGATGGCCTTTAAAGGTAAGACATTTCAAAGCACATCAATACAATATCTCCATATTTAAAAAGCTGTACAAAAGTGTATTTCAAGTGTCAAAAATCCTGTAATTATTAATTGAAAACTTTGTGAAATTCACTTAATTCCAAATCAAAAGTTAAATTTTTTTACAGTAAGTAGTTACAGAGTAACTGTTGTACAAGTTTGAATTGTACTCACCACTATAACTCTTACTAATTACAACTGTAATGTTTGTTATAGCAAAGACAGAGTGGAGTGAGGCTTATCACAAGATATTCTACTATTCAGTTTCGAACCTCAGTATCCCACCTGTGATCAGTTACTGACCAACACAAAACAAAACCGGAAGTCCAAAAGCTAGAGATATGGAAAGTTTGAGGGAAAAAGGAATAGGGGACAGAGTGATATGTTACATTTTTCCTTATGAGGAGCTCACATATAAGATTATAGTTTTGTTAGCTAGAACACAATCTCTGCAAAATGAAGCACTGCCTTACAGCTTTGCTATTTAGTGGCATTAAGGTTGTTTTCTTACAATGGCCATTTCAGTAAGATCGCTCTGTCAAAACAACTTACATCACAGGCTCTCCTCCTTCATAAACACAAAAGTTTACACCAAGTCAATGCATAGTAGCTTCCTTGCCTATCTCTGTAGTCATCAAACTGCACATTACCCTTTCCTACAAGCAATCAGTACTGCATTTTTGCTAATAATCTGTGGGTTATCTGTAACTAAAACAGTCTTTCATCCAGCAGCAGCAGGGCTGGTTAAAGAGGGCTGAAGTTTATGTCCCAATAATCACTTTGCTAAGGCACACACACCTGCTGGTTGCATTCTTCCCCTACTGAACTGTTAACAAGTTGTATCAAAGTATCAATCATGCAGAGAGCAACGCCATTTTACCTATGTAACTACTCTTAAGGTTAAAAAGGAAAATATTTGTAACTACCTAGACAGAGTAGCTAGTTACAGGCAAGAAAAGCTAGACTCTAGAGAAGTTAAGAGTATCTGATATAAAGAATGGTTATTTTTAAAAAAAATGTTAAACAAAAACTTCCTTCCCCAATATTTCTTTTATCCTTCGGAAAAGCCACACAGACAGGTATACTGTAAACCATTCAACTCATCCCCTGACAATTAAAACAGTGACCAGCTGCAAGCTGGAACGTGCCTTGAGCTGGTGACGGAGGGTCTTTGAGGCTGTATATTAATGAGTCTCATTACTGTGCTAACAACTGTAGATCTACTAACAAGGTTTGACCCTCTCCCTATTTTTGTAGGGGATCATTTCACAGTTCACAAGTGGTGACTTACTGAGTTTGAGTAAACTCCCACAAGAGGGCTGGAACAAGCTACAAGGGTGAGAAGGAAGTCAGGCACCTTTAAAATCACATCTACCATAAAGAGCAGAAGTAAAATAGGACATACTGTGGGTTATGTACAAACAGAAAGATAACCTCACCTCAGTACACTATGTTCTAGACTTAAAACTGTTTCCACTTCTTAGAGCAACTGTACAAGGGTAACTATAGACTCCAGTTCTGGCTAGTCAATGGAACTGACCTTTACTCAAAGACACTACAGAAATCATGGCAGCTGCTGTGTAGCTATATGATGTTTAGGACTAAGTACACCAGCTTGCTGGAATACACAGGCTAACCAGACTTATGGACAATATATCAATGCAGTTCACATATACAATCTCCTCCATCAGTTACAACTGCTCTTAATGTTTATTCTACTTGTCTAAGTAAATAGATCTAAAAGACTTTCCAACTTACTGTTCATGGAAGTCCAGCATTGGTGGCTCAAACCGGAGAGGTCGACAATTTCCCCGATACAGGGATACGCTGCAAGAAAAATTAAAGTGTTGTAACATCTATTACAAATGATCCATTTTTTGCTCTCTTCTCATCTCAAAATGCCCTTTCTTTCTAGTGAAAGAATCATTAATATTAACAACATAGTAACTAATTCAAAAGAAGGAACAGCTTGACAAACTTGTCTAGTCAGAATACTGTAATATTTGCCAGCCACTGATGTGATTATATGATGACTCCATGAAAGATTATGCAAGAGTACAAATCTTGGAAGTGGACATAATTAAAATGTTAGCCATCATTGTACAGACGAAAACTAAGCCAAGCAATAAGCTAAATAACAGGTTTACATTACCTTTCATAGCAATATCCAAATGTCCTCCATAGAACATACAACCAAGCTATTTATATACACATCGTGAGTTTCTCTGGCTACACCTACACTGTAAATTAAACAATCTTGCAGCCATTCATTGGTATTGAGGTCATATTGGAGAAAACAGCCCTTGCCTATACTACGAAAACCTCTTAATCTCCAGAAGACAGTGACTCGGCTGTGGAAATTGTCATTGGCTTGTACTAACTTCCCCCTTGCGAACAGTGTGGGAGAGCGCTAACAGGCAAAGGCTAAAATTTAGGTACTACTCAGACAATGCAGCAGTACGGACCATCTGGAAACACTCCCTTGCACTGTTTATTTTACCACTACAGTTACAGCATATAGAGCACAATTGTCGACATAGTGAAACTACTCTGTAGTCTTTGTTGTAACTTATTTTCTGACAGAAACATTTTTGTATTCAGAATGAAGTGACTGTAACCCACCTAATTGTCTCTGTAATTCAGTAATACTTTATTTTTGGATTGAATATAATTCAATTATATATAACGAACATATAACAAGGAGGCAAGAGTGAAAAATTAAACAGAAAAGGTAAAACAATGGCTAAAGATCAACGGCTCTTGAATTGCCAAGAGAGCGCAGGAAAGGAAACAGGCTTGGAACTAGAAAGCTCTGGATCTGGGGAGTGAGTTTAGAAAGGAGCATGTCGGGCGAAGGAGGAGTTTGCAGGACCTGCGCTTGAAAAGACAAAGGGAAATTTTGAAAACAATGAGGCTATTGGTTTGACTACAAGTAATTTCAGATTTTAGGACTCATTATCTGATCAAACTACTGTGGCCTAATGATGCAAAACACTGACCTGCACAAATTCTTTTCACCCGATCAAGTTTTTTTTTTCTAAAAATCTAGATGATCTAAAATTTATGCTGCATCAAGGATTATGAAACTTTCCGAAGCTGGCTCAAAACTAGCATTAAAATGTGCATCTAGTACAAACTCTATGTTGTAGCCTAGGACAAGTTTGATAGAGAATTATGGCTGTATGTCCACACCTGATCCAGCTTAGATTCATACTACCAGTCAACTGGCAGTGCACAGAGCCAAGAGCAATCCTCAGGAGTCAGAAACTGTTCCCTGAAGAAACCAATTTTAGATGGCTTATTCTTTGTTCTTTATAGGCTTTTGTTCCTGGTATTAGATAGTACTCCTGTTTTAGAGCTTTGTTTTCTCACTGTCCATCAGCAGGTAGACTCCCAAAGACAGAGCTGCAACCCACCAGCCTGGTTAAGCGGAGCGGCTCCACAAACCCAGACAGGGCAGTGGAATTACGCAACTGCACCTCAGCAGAGCGAAAAGCAAGGAGGTGGAGAACGCCTACGGCCGGCCTTACAACAGTTGAGGCCTAAAGAACTCCTCCGTGCAATCGGAACAACCTAATTCCTCCCAGTGTACTTCCAGGAAAACTCATTAATGATCAAATTCAGATGAGTTTCCATACTCTAGAACCATTTCAACAGGGAAACTGTTTACAGAAGTTTAAATCCCTAAATGGGATATGAAATCTTAACTATATTCTCCAGTAGCCTAGAACTGGGCAATGACTATGGCACAACAAACCAATAGCATGTTTTATAAAAATACAGGTAAGTCTTAATGACTCACACCAGTACTCCACAACTGAATCTTCACACTTAAGTATAACATATGTGGAACAGATCTACGATATACAGTTCTCTAAGTGAGGATATTGAAGCACCTTCCACATTACCTTCCACATTGCTTAGAGCTTAGCCATTAAACATAGCTGTATTAACGCAGCAAAATTAAAGTGCTATTGAGGCAAGAGTATGTATAGCCCAGTCAGCTTTTATATACATATGTGTGTGTATATATATGTATTCATGAGATACACGTATATCTTATGAAATAGTACAAGATAAGGTGCAATACCTTAAGAACTGTATTCCGATCTACAGAAAATTACAGCTCTCGCTACTATTAAGCGCTGCTGTCACTCTTCTGCAGTGGCCAAATGAAAGATAGCTTACCTATACCTTTGCAGGCTAAAACTAAACCTTCATTTTGCTTCACATGTTCTGGGAAGTTAGAAAGGCACTAAACATAATACAAGTTTCCAACTGTACTGGAAACGCTTTCAACAGTGATATTTTGAAAGGTTAAAACAAGTTCAGAACAAGTCTTCAAAGTCATCTTCTTACTAGAGCTTATGCTCTAATTTTACAAAAAATGTTTAGAATACATTTTTAAATAAAAAAAGCACAAAAAAGTTCACGTACCTCTTATCAAGATAATCCTAATACTAAACTGAAACTACTCTTATTCTAGAATGATTTTGAAAATAGTTCTTCCACTAGGACTGCTTTCAATTTCAGAGTTCTGTACAGCCAGGCAGCTTGTTTTTGAATTGGTAGAACACCACAGTCGTTCCTATTCACAGGAAAGTTTTTGGAAATATGTATAGAATTGACAAAAACGAAGCATGAAATTATGGCACAATAGCTACTAATTTTATTTTACAATACATCTAAACTTGTGGATTTTTGGCTTTTACTTACAGGAGGAATTCATGGGAACAGTGAATATGAAGTTTACAATGCCTGACTGCATAGAACTCCACTAGACATTTGACTAAAAGTTTTATTTAATATTGAATAGCTGTGAAATTTTACAGTCAGCTTGAAGATTGTGCCTATGTATTTGCTTCAAGTTCCCTTGAAAGAAGTCCAACAGTTAAGAGTCTAATGAACTGGTCAAGTTCAGAAAAAGATCATTATTTCAAAATGCAGTTCAAAAATACAGTTAAGTGTCATTTCCCCTGTCCTGAACAAACACCTGAACACAACTCTTCACCCACTTGCAAAGTTTCAGCATCTGTTTCCCAGAATGCATGGCTATATCCTGGGTAGCCATTTAGACAACACAGAATTTGTAAATGGCTGAAGTTTGGTAAAGGCTGTTGCATCATGATGGATGCCCATTATTATAATAAAAGTAACAACTGTAGTAAGATTCAAATGGGGAAAAAGAAATAATGGAACTCCCAAACTTTGCCTACTAAAAGGCCCAACATGAGTCAACTAGCATCAGACTTGCAAAAAGATGATAATGTCTGCTCTGCTAGGCACTTGCTTACTGAAGGCTGAATACACCCATGGGTAGGGCAACTTTACAGCATAGTCACAATTAAGGTAATTACTATGTATGCATTTGGAGCTATAGCTGCCAGTCTTAAACTAGACTTTAAGCATTTTTATTTCCCTACCACTCCAAGGTTTTTTTTTTTTTTTTTTTAAATCTTCAAAGTCAAGAAGAACATGAAAAGATGCAACTGAAAGAGAGGCCTGCCAAAGTTGGCCAGCAAGCTCCAGCAGATGAAGGATTAACTAGAAGTCCTCTGAACTTACAAAGTTTCAGGAATGACTAGTTCCTGGAAATAATTGAAGACATCCCCCACACTTTTTCTCTATTCCAAAAGTTCTGATTTTAAAAGCGAATCTTGAGAATGAACCACACACAGTCCCAGACATAATTATTTCCCTTGCTGTACCATCTACTCTGTCACCAGAGGGCATTTCCCTCAACTATTAGAACTACTTTACTGCTACTACCCAAAAGCAACTTTCTACCAGATGTGATTCACAGAAGCACAACCTTAAGTCCAAAAAAGCTCAATCACAGATACAGTTATAAAGATGGCTGAAATACCAACGCTTGGAAAGATCATAGGCGACACAGATATCCAGGCAGAGACACAATGGCCTACAACCTAGGGACTCCGCAGCATTTAAGAAGCTTTGCTGTTCATCAGAACATAAGGCACTGATATTTTGAGTCATCACTAGACATCTCTGTATTTGGAGATGAACAAAATACTTGTCAAATACAGGGGTTCAAGATTTCTGCAAAGCTAGGCAGTATCAGTTCCTCTGTATCCTCACCTTACCTTTCTAGGTGTTCTGAGATTTCTGGAGGAGGTCTGTGGTCTGTACAATCTGATCTGTACCTTTTTTAATTGCCACTATGGAAAACTCAAATTTAAGCATCGCTCTACATGTTGTTATTTTTCCCATATTACTTTGCCAGCTGTTTAAAGTGTTTTACTTCCTCTCCAGTGCCATAAATCACCAATAAAAAGAAATAAAGACATTGGCACATTTGAATAGCCAAATGGCAAGGGATCTTATGATGTTATTTAGCAACATAAACTCGCAGAAAGCTGCAAGTATTTCTTAGTTATTTCTAATACTACAAAGAAATGAAAGCGTCTCCAAAAATAACCATGAGAATTTTTAAAGTGACAAAGTAAATAAATATTTCACAGGGATACTTTCTTGCCAGAATGTCCTTGAATGAGCCACCTCAAAGACGGAACATTTTTGGCTGAAAAAGTAAGCAACCGTATTTCCCTGACTGCATCAATTATATGTAAATATTAAAACATAAGGCTGAGTCACATATATCAAAAGATGTATTCAGATTTTTATAGGTCTGTAAGATGATTTTAGAAATATGGTTATTAAATTTGATCATAGTGAGAAAATTAATTCCCAGGAGCTAAAGAACTGCCATTAAGTATTTAACCATTTAGAGCGGTGCCACTTATTTATCAAGTAAATGCAGACGCGAAAAAAGACTAGCAACAAAGGATTTTCATAAACTCCACCCAGCCAGGGGTTGGCTCAGTTATGCCAACTTTATATCACGGAAACATACTAATGATATCGAAGGTTAAACTTCAAAGTCAATGCTTTATGAGGGATTGGGGTGGGGTAGAAAACAGGGAGACGCTTGAACAGATGCACTGAAACCTGACCATGGGCAAGAACAAAACTAATATGAAACGGCTAGTTCATTTCCCTCCTTCCAATTAGCGTTAAAAAGCAGATCAAAGAACCAAATAAATTGTCTAGATAGGGAAGAAATATCTGCAAACTATACCAAGAAGGAGGTATTAAGATCACTAATATGGACAATGAAAGATAAGTCACCTAAAGAAGTTAAGAACATGAACAAGAAATTCAGTCACTCAATGGAGTTTTTAGTAACTCCATTGAAAAGACACCTAGAAAGAAAACACAATAATGCACAGACAGCAAATCAGGTATTTACTTTGTAATATGGCATTGAAAAGTTTGTGATGCATATATCTTTATCACATTGCAACTGAACCCCAGAACCAGGGCTCTGAAATGCAATGGACTGTATATTCCTCTTAAAATGGAGATTTTTTTCAGATCTGTAAACCAATTTTTCAGTAGAATACAATCTAGAACAAGGAAAATTTGAGCAGAGAAAACATCTTCTCGGATGAGACATTAAAATAAAGAAGTCTGAAAACAAATCTAATCCATGACCTCAGTCTCATTCTCAGGTACCACCAAATTCAGTTGTTTCCTGGCTGATAAAAGAAATTGCACATAACTGCTAGGTCCTAGGAAAGGCATCTTCTTTTTGCCATTGAGACTCAACTGTATGTCTGATTCCTACCTCTTCTGAAGAGCTGTACTAGTGCTGCAGATTCCCTGCTTTAATGTTTTCCTCCTTGTGCCTTCCTCATGACCGCATTCCAGAAACCTCCCCACTAGGGTTTTTCTCCCTGCTGGAGTATTTACCTTGTCAGGGATACTTTCTGCTCTCCTACCAAGATGCAGCCATTTTAACATAATACATGATACTCTGAGGAAACAAAGCGGGTAACTTCTGTCTCACACATTTCAACACCTGCTATGGTAAGACTTGAACAAAACTAAGGTGAGATCTTTCTCGTTTATTTCTATTTGTCAAGAATGCATTTGGGTGCAATTTGCGACTGCCATAGCTACACTCGCAAATCTCTTATAATACAGAACTTATACAGAGGCACAGTTTTTACCAGAGTGGGTTACAGGTTCAGCAAGTTATAGTTCTTGCTTTTGCTAATACATTTTGCAAATACATTCTGCACCCATCTTCAAAACAATCTGCCAAAACAAATGTATCAATACAGCATCCACTTGTACCATCTGGCTTTCTGCATTATACTAAGTTAGTTTTCGTAAAAGTTCATACAGGGAATAAACAGAGTAAATAACAGAACTTTATGTTCTGTAACTCCTGTAATGCCTATTTATGTAGAATCATTATGCCGTGGACCAATAAAACATAAGTTATTTTTGCTAGCCCTGGTTGTTTTTTGTTTTTTTAAAAAGATTTTTCAAAATGTATTGCCAAGAGAGGCCCTTAAGCCCACAATTAGGCACCTATATACATAGCAAAACATGAACTTTCCATACAATCTTCTGAATGAAAACAAAAACCCATCCTTTTACTAGGCTTCCTGAAATTAGGCATCCAACCCAGGAAAGGAAATGGGAATAGCCTGTGAAAAATGTATCTGCATCTACTTACTCCCAATTAGTTAAATGATATTGTATGATAAGAGGTATGCTTCATTACTGCTATTTCAATGAAATCTATTAAATGCAAAGGAATATTTCAGGAGTCTTAAGAAAAAAAAAATACTAGAGATTAGGAAGAAAGGGGCTCACTTCTGCTTCTCAGACACCATACGTGGAAAGCTCTTCAATAAGCTTTCTTAAAAAAAAAAGTATCTAAAGTAACATCATAAAGTTGCTTGTCAAGAGGTAACCAAAAATTTTGAAGCAGACAAAAAAAGCAGCTTCTCTATCTTAACAAAACATTAGTAAATGATTAAAAAAAAAAACTCAGTCTCAGCCTATTCCCTCCCCATTTCTGCAGAATTACACACTGCAGTGTACTTTAAAGTAAATTAAGCAATTCAGCTTCCTCAAGTCTTTAATTGCTTATTCCATACACTAAGTGATTTAGTTGTCCAAATCTTCTCGATATTTAAAACATTATTCTTCACATGATTACAGTGGGCTTTTTTGATTCATTTTTTTGGTAACGCAACACAGTGGAGTTTCTTATTAGCAATGATAGTCCTATCAAACATGAATAATTTAACTGAATCACTTCATACAGGTAAAAGGTTGTCCTTCCTCACATGTTCTAGGTGCATAAAATGAGATTTCCTAGTAGAAGTATTTCTAAACATAAAAATACGGAACGATAGTTTAAAACTTAACACAATTTAATTTAACTTTCTAAGCTTAAATTTCTCTGTATGATATAAATAATTGAAACATTACAAAATTTGTATTTAGTTTACATTAAAACTTTTATAATTATTTTAATGGAAAAAATATCACTGAAATCCCACAATAGGATGGCTATATAAAACTTTTACAAAATCATGCTTACCTTTTCTGTTGATATGAACTGAGGCCAATCGTTGTCTCAGTCTGTAAAAGAAAAAAAAAACCTTAAAATTGAAGAGACTGACAACATTATACTTCCTATAGGGGGAAAAAAAAATCCAACAACTAATAAATTAGTGGATCAGATTTTGAAAGACAAAAGAGTAAGTTTTGATCTGGAACAGAAAACGTAAATTAGCTTTTCCCCAATTAGTTACTTCAAGAAATGAAGTCATCGGCTTGATGTCTTAAGCCAAGGACTGTCTGGTCCTGGACAAAACTGCAGTCAGTACCAGTGGTAGGAACCACTGCACACTGTAAGAAAAGCAGCAACTAAGAGACTGAGAGGAGGGAAAAAAAATCCTAGCAAAGATAATACTGTAGGGAGCAAAAGAAAAAGCTAACAAAGATGTAAGAAATATTTCAAAAGGAAAGCATATAAAGCAAGTAACAGTCAAGTATCTCATCTGTATAACTCAAATTAGAAAACAAAGAATATTATAACCTCCATTTGATTAGGAAACTTCCACCTCCTTTCTTGCTAATTGATTACCTAGCCTCTATTATTCATACCTTCACTGCTGTTCTGTTGGACACTACACTTAAGGACCTGAAAGCAAGGAGGTTATAAGGTTGAAGAAATTCCAGCTACTTTAAAAGGCTATGCAAGGTCATCTTGATACAGCTAATATTACAGAATATAAAACTTTTCAAAATTCCCAAATGATTTTGGAATTGAATTTAAGATTCCAGTCCTTTTCTTAAAGACACTTTATGGCCAAGGCCTAGAATATTTGTCTTTCTGGAGTGGAAAGAAAGCTTATGGGTCTATGATAAAGTCCATTGCTCACACCTTTACTCATTTTACACATTTCGTCTCTAGTATAACGATGAAATTTGCTTGCAAGAGATGATAATTCTTCATATTCCATTTTGGAAATAAAACCAACTCCCTTGGTTAGGTACTTTGGTGATTTCTATTTCAACTGCTAATTACATTTTCTGTCCTAGTCCTTCCTAAGATAAATGTGTTTCTATAAAAAAAAGCCTGAACTCCACATGCAAAAAATTCTCTAGTAACAGAACCTATATTATGTTTTGCTTTTTGGAGACACTTCTTTGAATTTTTAGAATTGCTACCATTAAGTCATTCAGCCTATAAGCATTTTCGTCTATGACTATGTTTAATTCATGGCAAGGACCAATTCTAGACTAAAAAAAATAAATCTAAAAAAAACAAAACCTAAATAGTATTTCAGATTCAGAAACAAAGTAGATTCATTGATATTGTAATTTTTATGCGACTAAAGTCAAAAGTTTATTATGTAAAATTTTACAACAGAATTAGTCTGTTTGTAACTAGATGATTTGTTTGCAATTTTAAATGTCTAAGCAGAGCATCAATTAGTTTTTTTTTGTTTTAAAATCTCTGAAATAAAGAGGAGGACTGCCTTGATAAGCTGGAGGTATGGAGAGTGGGCATGTTTCAAAACAAACTGTGTTGAAGTACACCACAACGAGTGCAATTTTTCCTCACTAAATAGAATGCTAAAGGCCAAGGTATATTGACTCATGTTGCCAATTTTATTATGATTTAAAAGTCAGAGCTTTCATTTAAACTTACATATGACATTTGTACTGTAGTTAAGAAAATAAGAAAGTCATTATGTGTTATTCATTAAAAGATGCTTCTTTCCATTAAGGTTTTATTAGCTATAAACTATGCTATTCATATACAGATGTACTTTTAGTCCACCTTCTTTTTTTTTTTTTTTTAGTCCAGCATCAATTTTTTTTGATGTCATTCACCATTTTCTATTTAGAGTAAGATATAAGTAAATACTTACAACTTGTAATGAATTGCTTGAAAAGGGGAATTCAATCAAAATGAAGAAAGTAAAATTCAAAATTAAGGTTTAAAAAAAAAAAAAATCAATAAACACTGAAGATATTATCAAATGTTTTGCATTTAAAAACTTTCTAAGAGTTACTGCCTAACAGCTTTATTGATTAGCTCTGAATTCTGAAGAACCTCATCAGAAACATCTCTCAGCCTTTCCTACCTTATTTTTTCACTCAGACCAGGAAGAAGAAAGAAAACTTTCCTGTTTTCAGCTGCTGCCACTGAACTTCTCAACTTAAAGAGTAAATGAATAGGTAGAGAACCAAATTTAAAAAAAAAAAAAAAAAATCAGTTGAAACCATTTCCTCTCCAGCCACAAAACCTTGTGAAAAACTTTAGGCAAGCACTTGTTCAAAATATCAAGCCAATGATTTCATCTGGTTCACAGCAATATGGTTTTGCAGAAAGGATACACTGCTTGAATATTTCAAGTGATTGCAATATGCTTTAGACAGTTACTTAAAAATTACTTTTATATTTATTCTCTTTACCAACTTTTCTATCGTAAGTCCAACAACCATTAATCACCATTTGTCTTTCCAAAGAAAAAACTGACTTTGAACAATGCAACTATTGCCTACACTCTCTAAAAACACCTCAGACTACACCTGCCTCTGTGAGCCCTGCAAGCTCTAAGAGACGCTCCACAACCTACTCATGCACGGCTAGTCACAAACCGTTTCTTGCTTATGAGGAATAAATAGCCTAAACTACCTGACTGTAGCTGAGAGGGCAGGCTGATTTCCCTAAAGCCAGCTACCATTGATCGAGAGTAAGAGACAAGCTGCTTAAGTAAGGCTCAACATCTTCTGAACTTTCTGCACATCTATGATATATATAGCAAGCAGTAAACTCCAAGTGTTGATGGGAGAAAGTTTTGAATCCAAAGATAGGTGTAATACACTCAACCATTATGTAGATGTACCCCAAATGACCCAAATTCACTATGAATGTTTTCTCCCTCAGCTGAAATCATCTGCTCTCTCACCTTACCAAGCGGCTGCATATCTCCCTCTCTTCTCTACTCCAGCACAAGCACATTTATAGCCATTCTTTTCCTGATTTTGCTGGTTCCATTATTCCATACTGTGTATTCACGATACTGATTTTCCTGCCTACTGGGCAGAGACAATGAAAAACTGCTGAGACTGCACTGCTGTGAAATATTGTGAAATATTGAATATCTACAACAAAACTTCACACATAGCAGTGAACTTAACAGATGTATAAAGCGCTCTGTACTCCTTCCCATGTTCCTTGAAAGTGCGTTATTCACCCTAATTAAATTAACCTTCCTTTCAGTAATTGATTTCTCTTTCTGAATCAATTCAGAAACTGATACTTTTAGAAGCATAACTTTAAAGCACATCATTCAACCGCCAACAGCTACTTGACAGTCAGTCAGGTGACTGGGAACTTATGAAAAAGCACCTGAAATAGTTGTTACCAACACTGTCCCATCCTTGCCAATCAGCTTTGCCTCTAACAAGAGAGCAGGTTCATCTGTGAGCTTAAGTACTGTAACTGTCAGTTCAAGACCCCCAATATTAGTTTCAGGCTAAGATCCCACCCAGGCCAACTTTTAGAAAGAAGCCAGTGGAGACCAAATTTAATTCCAGGGGGGAAAAAAACCAAAAACAACAAAGAACAAACAGAAATACACATCATTTAATAACAGCTGCACTACTGCACAGCCACAGCTGTAACTAAATGCTAGGAGCTACATTCTCTGGCTTATCTTACCCTCCTGCGGTCTGAAGTTTTCCCTCCTATGGTGTGAAGTTACATATTTGCTGTGAAATTATTAGTCTACTATCTGTATATAGTGTTTAAAAACACAAATCACTGTGGTAGGGCATCACAAGTCTGAAATGTATTTCATTCAAGTTCTAAACAAGAAGCAAAAAACCCAAAGATTCATGCTTATAAAGAAAAGCCTGCTTTTTGCCTATGGAATTCTGTTAAATACAAGCAAAATGACAAGTACCAATTTTTCTTTCTTTCTTTTTTTTTCTTTTTTAAATCAGGGTCAATCAAGAGCAAAGAAACAGCATACCAACTTCAACAGCTCATCAGCTTAACTGTAGCATCATGGAACTAAACCAAAAATAAATCTGATGTGGCAGTTTCTATAATTACCACTCATTTTTATTATACGTCAATCTTTAGAGTCATGCAGTAAACACAACACGCAAATGGGGTTCAGTTACATGTTTTAAATTATTTTTATGGATCTTCAAGTAAAATTGGATTTATTGTGTTGCAATCTGGCATTCTCCTTTTCCTGTGTGACTCCACCCCTTTCTACCAGCTGTCAAACGTAACTGACAAGAACTAAGCGTGTGCCCGTTATTCCTTCCCAACCCGCTATTTAAAGCGCAAGTTTTGTTGAATACTGCTGGCTTATCAGCACCACAGTGCTACAGAGAAATCTAAATTAAGCTCCTTAATAAATACAACTTACTTATTTCTGCTGTAGAGGATACATCTGTAATAGAACAGCATTAGCAAAATATGGCTTATAGAAAAATTGTATTAACCTGTATCTAATCTGTACAGGAAAAGTATTATAAATAACAAAATCCACCTTGCTATGGCAAGTTTAGTACACATCAGGAAGAAGGTTGCCTGCGAACACTATTAATATTTCAAGAGACAGAATAAGCTAAGTTACAGGGGAAAAAAAATTCAACTGGATCAATTTGCTGATCCAACTCACTGCCTAACAACAAGAAATAAGGCCAGCATAAAAGCAGTAGCAGAAGTGTACAACTGAGGGAGACAATGAAGTGGGAGAGGGAAAGGTCATCCCATTCACCAGTGGTGTGGGCTTATAGTCCTCCCATCGAAAAGCCTACGTTCAATGCTCGGAAATAGATTTTCCGTGTTTGTTGTTGCTGTTGTTAAGGACAGCATATGCATTTAGGCAGCTCCTACTAACTGCTGCACACCTTAAGTTATCTCTTAAATAATCTTAGAAGGATAAACCACTGGGCTTTCAGAACAGAGATCTTGAGGCAACTTGTACACAATGAGGGAGAAAATATGAAGGCATTCAGCACTGGTTTCAAGATTTACAGCAATTTATCTGCAGAACCTCATTTCTCCCAGAAAGGTTTCAAAGAGAGAATCCGTACCTGAAAGCACATCTTACAGGCTCTGTAACAGTTCTGGAACTATCCGAGACAATTCACTTGGATATAAAGAGAGCCAAAAAAATAGACCTTTTAGTCTCAAGGCTGCCTCTAAAGACATAGCCATGCTTTTTAAAACTTTAGCTAGGAGAAAAAAAAAACAAAACAAAACCAGAAAATCTTCCTTTTAATGGCTCATCAGTTTGTTATCATATCTATTCTTCAGTTCTTGGTAAAGAGGTCATGTTACCTAGTGCTACATTCAGCTATCTAAACATAGGCATCTGTTGCTACTTGAGATGGATGTCCTAGGGCAACCTGCCTGGTCTCCAGCTGACAGCCCAGAAGAGGCTACGCCATGTGCCATATCCGCCAGAAACATGCAGATGTCCTGGACACCCTAGGGCATCTCAAATAGCACTCGTAACTTTTGTTTAGGCAACTGAATTAAAGCCCTAATGCCTAAAATAAGATTTGAGAGGAAAAAAGAGATAAGAAAAGGATAAAAGCTCTTAAAAAGCCAATTCCTAAGTTCTTATCAAGATGAGATTTCTGGACACTAAGTATGCTTCTTCAAGGCTATCAAAATTTTCAGTAACCAAAGTGTTCTGTATTCCTGCACAACAGGATTCAGACCGATTTAAAACATTCTTCCAGTTTTAATTTTCTAAGGACACTTATCACATATTTTATAGTAAGGTAGGTTCCTACTTGTACAGGGGCTATTTACTGTTTGCAACTAAAGCTTGAGAGACAACTACAGAACCAGCAGGTAGATGACAACTTAAGTCTTCGTTGCTGCATTCATGAGCTGTACGCTAATAAGTAGGGTAATTAAAAGGAACATAATTAATGATGAATACCTTCCTTAAGGTAGTAAAAAAAGGAATGTTATATTCTATGAGGTAGCCGAAAGTAGATTGAAAATGAGTCATTCTTGCCATGCTCTTTCATGACCTAAACTCACACAAGGAAAAAAAAAAAGTTGACTTTAGCTGATGCAACACATGCTATTGACATTGGCTCTGCAACAGTTACTTACTCATGGGTATCAATTAATTATTTTTAAACTGAAGCCTGGGGACGGCACTTCCTCCCGTGCAACAAGAAGAAATTGCATTTTTTAAGGAGCAGGACTTCAACTGCCCAGAAGTGAAGGTGATGAACTGAGATGATTTTTATTCTTCTATAAAATAAAGCATGTTGCAAGGGACCTTCAGAGGCCACCTAGTCCAAACCCCTGCTGTGAGTAGGTCCAGTGAGAGCAAGTAGCTCAAGGCTTTGTGCCATCTCCAAAGATGGGAGATTCTACAACTTCTGTGAGTAACCTGGTTCAGTGTTTGACCACCCCTAATGTTATTTTTTTTTTCCCCCCTTACAGCAGCTTGGAATTTCCCATGTTGCAATTTGTGTCCAAAGCCTCATGTCTTTCTTGCGCACATACAAAAGTCTGACCCCGTCAGCTCTACACCACCCTTCTTAGTAGCTGTACAGGAATAAGATCTCCTTGTAAAGTCTTCTCTTCTAAAGGCTGAACAAGCATTTCTTCATAGGAGGATTGCTCCAGCCCTGACCATCTTGGTAGCTCTGTTGGACTGGCTCCAGTTTGTCAGTGACACCTTGGTAATGAGGAGCCCAAAACTAGACATAGTACTCCAGATATAGCCTCATAAGTGTTCAAGAGGAGAGAAAAATCACCTCCCTCAATCTGCTGGCTCCACTCTTTCCGATATAGGTCAACAGGCAGCTGGTCGTCTTTGCTGCAAGGGTACACTGCTGACTTGTGTTCAGCTTGTTGTCTACCAAGACCTCCAGGTCTTTAGTGGCAGTGCTGCTTTCTGGCCAGTCACCGCCCAGTCTGTCCTGTTGCATGGGGTCATTCTGTCCCAGCTGCAGAACTTGTATTGGTCTTAGTTGAACTTCACGAGGTTCCTGAAAGCCTGCCAAGGTCCCTTCAAATAGTAGACCTGCCTTCCAGTGTATCGACCACTTCTCCCAATTTGGTAGCATCCACAGACTTACCAAATGTGCTCCTATCCCATCATTGAGGTTGCTAATGAAGACAAACAATATTGTCCTCAGTATCGATTCCGGAGGGATGCCATAGGTAACTGACTGCCAGCTGAACTTTGTACTGTTAATCACCACCCTTAGAGCTCAATGGTCAAGCCAATTTTCCACCCACTTTACTGTCCACTTATGCAGTCCACATCTCAGCAGTTTGGCTATGCGGATACTAAAGGAGACAGCATCAAAAACCTTTTAAAAGAAATCAACATACAATATCGAAATTTGAGATAATAAACATGTATTTCAACTTTACATGATGAAAACACTACCACTGATTCACCAGAATAGAATGGTTGCAACTTCTGTAAGATATTTATTTTAAATTTAGCGCTCCCATATAGAGTAAAGTTCAGATTCTGAAAAAAATATTCAAATTCCTCCAGCTAGAGATTAGTGTTGTAGATTCCCATGCACGCAACTCTGCTGTTCAGTGTTCAGCTTCATCACTGCAAGACCGTTGCAAGTCATGTTAAGGTTCTGTCTATTTGATGTTAAGGACAACTGTAACTCCAACTAGCAGCTTTCTATGCGACTAACAGTTTATACCCATTAATTAAAAACACCAAGTATATATTAAGCATATGTAACCATACAGTTCTCTTTCTATTCCATCTATTCTGCAAAGGCAGTAAATATCAGTGGAAAAAAAAAATCTAGGAGCTGCCATGTAAAAAAGCATTTCTTACACTTAAGATTATTGCAACAGGGTAAGTGCAGTGCTTAGAAGTATTCCATGTTAGACAATTTGTCTGAAAAGAAGAGTCTTACTATTTTCCTTATTCTTTGCAGGAATAGCCTAATTTACAAATACCACTAAATAATCAGAAGTACTTTCCAAAAACTTAGTATGAATGGAAGATGACTCAACTCAAGAAAACAGCGGCCCTAACTGCAACATCCAAGAAAATATTAGTTACATAGGGGAAGACTGCTCATGATAAACAGAGCAACCCAGGAAACAGTCTTTTATGAGCCAAAAACAAATGAAAAAGCTTTGCTGTGAAAACTAAAATTTTTAACTTCTCATTTTTCAAAATAAAGTCCTTAAAAACAAGGCAGAGTTTCAGCTTAACATGAATGGATAACTTATTAAAAGTAGCAATTGTAGCTTATTTCAGCACTCCCTAACAGTTGCAGAGGACACCATATTCAGAGGTGCAAGCATCTGTCAGAGCAGGACAAGGGTTCAAGCAATCATGACACACTGAAGAGAGAGCCTGAAATTAACAAAGTGAAATTCATCTGAAGGGGAGCTTGAAAGTAATACCAGGAATAACTGACCAAGCAGTAGTTTGAAGGAAAAGAATCTGTCTGGAGATTATAGCAAAACGCAAACTCTTGGACAGTGTTTTGATGGCTAATAGAGTTGCATCTCATTTTGGAATTATTAAAACAAGTGTTATTACACAGGGAAGCAACTACTTTGCCCTTGCTCAAAGCCTCAACCAGAGTAGTAATGTCCAAATTAAGCACCACGGTTTATGTAGCATGTAGACAAATTAGAGTCCAGAAAAGAAAGTTTTGTAGCATTTTTAAAAATCTAGATGAGAAAAGAAGACAAAGGAGAAGCTAGAGGTGTGTCTTAGTACTAAATGGTCCTTATGAAGTAGGCAAAAATCAACTCAATATATTTTGGAGGCAGAAAAAGGAGTAAAAAAAAATTAAATATGAAACAAATATGTGCTTAAGGAAATTTGTGAAATTTCTTACTCCGAAGGTTTAAAGAACAGATAAGATAAGCACCTGATGAGAACACTCCACCTACACATGCTACTACCAGCAGAAAGTAACAGGTGATCTCCAGAGGTCCCTTCCATTCCACACAACCAATTACACAGATATGTTATTTATCTGCTGTTGTAGAAAAATTAAAAAAAAAAAAATCTTGTCCTGAGCAATAAACAGTTTGCATTAGCACTATTCTTACCCCAGGTATAAGATCTAAATAATTTACTTGAAGGGTTCAGAAAGCTGCAGAGGGCTTAACGGGCCTGATTCATGTAAAGAAAAGATGGAATTTAGCACACTCTCTAGTTAGATGTAATTTAATCCACGGCCAGAAGTACATAAATTTACTCGAATATAAATTCTAATCTAAACATGTACGCTAAAGAATCAAATTCTCAGTTTTGTTCTATTAAGGTAGAGGGCAAAGCCATACTTGCACTAGTTTGGTAATTTCTACTCCACATACTAAAAGTCCAAACACAAAGGTGCAGTCTCTGCTACAGTAATCTATTAGCATGAACTGATGACATTTCCACAGCCAGTTTACCTAAATAACTTACTTTTAATAAATGTAAGTATTTAAAGATTTATGTTCTATCAATAACTGATTTAAGAAATATATCTGGTGAAGTATAGCTTTCCAATACATTTATTTTTGACGATAAAAATGCTAAAATATGATTATGTAAGGTTGTTTCACAACAGATGAGTGTTTCACTGACAGCATGCTGTCCAAGTAAGTACCAAAAAAAAGTAATAAGTGGATAAAGTGGATATACTGTAACGGGAGAGATAGGGTAGGAATCCCTAACAAATAAATTATGCAAGAGTCAGTGTTTGATTTGCTTTACTTGGAAAGCAATTTCTTCAAACAAAAAAAGGACTTGCTTCCAGCATAAAGATATAATTACTCTATAGAGAGAAAAATAAACCAAGATCAGAGATGGCTTAGATACTATCAATTAAATGATTATCAATTGCTTTATGCACTGCATTGGTTATTTTGGATACTAAAAAAAATTGTCTGAAGGTCAGATAACATTTAGAAAATATTAAGTTATTACATCAATGTGATTTGTTCTACAACGACGGGTGACCTAGATTTAATAGACATTTATGAAACCTTACAGAAGGCTTCAAAGGCGAACGTTCAGTGACAGACAGTCAGTTTAAAACTTCATTAATGGCTGTTCATAAGATATAAATGTGATTTTACAACAATTTATTTGCTTGGGTTTTATTTTTCCAGTTGCAGTAAGTAGTCACAAGAGGTCACCATATTAAAATCTACAAAAAAGGTAAGTAAATTGTAAGCTAGAGAAAACATGCTGCATCGTTCCGATTAAAAGGAACTGGCTTTAAATATGTCAGCCTTTTTGGCTTAATAGCCATAAGCATAGTAACTAACATATAAACCATGTATTTTAAAATTTGTCTCTCTGTTTTGTTGTAAATCAAATATTCAGCACCTTATTGCCACTGAGTAAGTGGCAATCAAATGACATTCAAAGCACTGCAAAGTTTACAGTGCAACATTCAAAAACATTTCACTTTGTTCCACCATCATATTTAAACAAGCTAATTTCTCCCTCTGTTGCATCTTTCAATAAAGCTGGAATGATTAACAATCCAATTTACTCCTCCATCTTCATTTCAATTACTGAGGTGGTTCACAGCAGCACCATTACTTTCTAGTCCTGAGAGCTATAGCAATTAACAGTGCTAAAAAAAAAAAAAAAAAAAACAAGAAACCTAGAGACAACTTCAGATTTATAAGATTAACTTTACCTGGTGAAAAAAATTCTCTAAAATTTAGATTGTTGAAGTTGGCTACATGCTTTTTCATCTTAACAATTGGGCCACTAGTCAGCCATTTTTATTAAACTACTTTTGTCAAACAAAACCTACTTTAATGAAGTATATGACAGAAGAGAGACTAAGTTTAGTTACTTTTTCCTATTATTTTTACACTGATCTGTACCATCTCCATGTAAGCTCCTGAATCAAAACTGCAATAGTTATGACTGCAACCACTATAAGGAAAATTTCCACCATTCCACTCTTATACATCCAAAATAAGCATATATAAACCATTATTATGAGAATACGTTTAGTACAACATGAAATCTAAAGAACTGTTTAATTAGGAATTTTTTTTTGTACTGCAACATTTTCAATAACAACTTTGGTAGATCATTTTGAAGAACCTAATCCTCTTCCAGTATAGCATACGACTTCCTAACATCCTGGAAATGAATCTTATGTCCTCACAATTCACATGCAGATTAGGAAGTCATCCTTATTAGTATGTACCTCAGATGCTTCCTAAATGACACTGACAGCAGCTCCCTGCCCTTCACACATTACAAACTTCTGGCTCCTTTTCTTGTCCATGTGTTCCTGACAGAGGGAAATGCAAGTAGTGTCATCTGTCTTGGATCTGTAAAATCATTCAAACTTCATATAGCAGGAAGTTATACTGCCCATCAGCTTTTCCTTTTGACTGCTAAGCCCTGAATGATGCAGTAAAGGGTTGAAACTCATTAGTCTCATATTATACGTTAATCTTAAAGCCTGTAACAAGTTATTCTTGACTTACATCACCATAGTCATGATGCTAGTGTCAACCATAAAGACTAAGCAGAAAGCTTTAAAAAAAAAAAACCCTCATAAATCATAAACAAATAATTGTATAATGAGCCTAGAACTGTATGGCTGTCACATTATCTCTAGATTCTCTTGGCCCAAACAAGACCTAAGAGTTGTAAAACAAGCATTGCACTGGTAAGTAATGAAGTAAAGCACAATCACATAACACATGTTCTAATCATTTAAACAATTAATGCTTTTCTTTTTCATCTTCCTCCTTTCCTCCCTCTCAATTACCAGGACTAACAACGTAAGAGAATTTTTACAAAACATATCGTCAACATAAACACAAGCCACAAAACACCAGTGTATGACGTTCTGGTCAAGAGACAATAGTACTGCTTATACCATACAAACTGATTACCCAGCAGGCTGCAGTAAAACAAAATCAGACTTTAGATTTTCAACACTAAACCACAGAAAATCTGAAGTTCTTCCTTAAACATAGTGGAACCACTATACTACAGAACTCAGTAACTCAAAGTATTAAGCCAAAAACTGACCTGTTCTTACATCTTTTATCTCAATTACTAGCACCATCTCAAAATATTAGTATATATTCTTTAAAGTTACTATTTAATTTATTATAGCTTAAGTCAAAAGAAAGCCATTTCTCATTGACAAGAAGAATGGCAACACTACACCTGAAAAACACATATTTGCAATAGCAATTACCTCACTGCACTTTCTTTAAACCCAGTGGTGACTTGGTCCCAAAGGCTACTTCTGAGATTACGGAATCTCACAGCATGTCCCAGTTCCTCTGGCTGTGCCACCCAATTGCATTCCAATATTATATCAAGACGAGTCTCAAACACAGAGCAGCTCCCATTTTTTCCTGGGGAAGAAGTCAGGACAAATAGGCCACACCGAACCTGCGGCAAAGTCCATCAGTTTTCTGATGTGAAAGACCAGGGAAGCAGAACCTCAGAGTACACCAAAATATACTGTTGAAAATAACTCTAGAAGGCCAAAAAGTTTTTGGACTTACTGAAGTTCCACGGTTGCCTTTCTTCAAAAATCCAGTCACCCACCAGTTTCAAAAAGCAGCTACCAAAAGGAGGGGGATGAAACACTGCTACTTGAGATGACTTACTCTATGACTACATACCTGCAATAGGTCTCCTTCATCAAAACGCAGCATTTCTATTATGCCATCCGACTGGATGAAAGCTGTGAAGCAAGACAAAAAACTTAGTTATTTACAGAAAAATATGTTGGTATTAAAAGTTAATAAATGCAACTTAAACATCTAAAATGTGCTGTGTAATGTTCTGTTCACTGAGCTCCTATGACAACCCAAAACAGTAGTATAAAGTCTAATAAAAGAGTGAACTTGCACACAGCTTGTGATGCTAATCATCCTCTAAGAGGTTTCATACCAAGATGTTGGTATTAATAAGGAACATATTTTGCAAATCAGTCTTCCATCACAAAAACGTTTCAACTCCAAAGTGAAAAACTTCTTCCAGATTGGCTGTGCCAAGCCAATTCAGTATTTTAACCAATATGACTGACAATGTTCAAATGTAGAGATGTATATTGGAAGAAGCGAGTTTAATGCATGTAAACTCACAACAGATTTCAATACGTAAAATGTATAAATGAAACTGAAGTTCTATTTTTATATCATAACTGTGTATCTGGAAAGTCTTATTCCGTCAGCCCCCTAATCCTCAACATGACAAATCTCCCCACCTTTACAGTAGTATAATAAAGTTTGAAACATTTGAAGTTGCAAGAAGATGCACCAAGAAACTCTACGTGAAGTGGGTCTACTCAGTGACAAGTTCATCCCTCAATCACAACAGGATCCACAAATTAAGCTCCTCCACTCGTTTCCTCTAAACAGTTGGTCAAGCAATTATTTTTCCATTCATCTTAAAAAGCAGAGAATTCTACTTTCTTTTAAGGACAGAGAAATAAGGACTTTGCCCATCCCGTATAACGTAACAACCAGTTCAAGAGTGAACATGACCTAGAGGAGGAAGGGAAAGTTCAAAGAGATCTAAGTTACACTTCCCAACCAAAAGACTACTCACTTAGTAAATAAAATAAAAGCAAGCAAGACAAAATATAATTTTGGAATAAAATACAGAACACCCTCAAAGCAGAATGAAAAAAACCTATACATAACTCCTCCCGTCCCCTACCACATTCTTGCATTTACTGTCTTTACCATTAACTTAGACTAAGTTTAGAGAGAGAGAACACACAACCCTTTCTGCAAAGGGGCACAGCTTCAACTGCAAGACTTAAAGTTGTCCCAGCACACAGAAACATACTATGTGCTTCTCAAAGATCAAATTTGAACCCCAGTCTGAAAAAGAAGATTTGAATCTTTGTCTCCCACTTTGTAGGTCAGTTTAACAAATATAGTTATTACAGGGTCACTCAACACTACACTTGCCTCTACGATGTTTTAAAAGAAAGTGATGTGCTTTATTTTCAAAGATCAAAAATAAGAAAAGGCACCCCTGACAGATGGAATAAAGGCACCTGACAGAGAGGAACACTACTTTAGAACATATTTTTGTTCCAACATTTCCTCACCGGCTCTCTCAGTGACACCTCAGTGCACAAAATTCATTCTGCTACTTAACATATCAATTTTTGCAAATCCTATTCTGGATCCCTAACTCTCTCCATGTTTTAGTACCTTCTCCCAAAAGGTACATGTTCCAGAACTTCACTTTTACTTCTGTAATATGAAACACAACACCAATCCTTGTTTTATATTCTGTTCTCAAACAGAATTAACAGTCTCTGCGTCAGGAGAAAGTTTCTTTTGGTATGTAAAGAAAAGGATAAAAAAGTTATATGATACTATAAATGTATATATAATAAAAATATATAGAAACTATATAAAAGTTCATATATAATTACTTTTCAAGCTATCACATTTCAGAATTCTGAAGTGAAGCTGGACGACACAAGGCTGCGAATACAGCCCAGCTCATGCTGAAACATAAAAATAACTGCAAAAGGGGAGGAGGGCTCAGATTATAAACAATATGCATGCCCTAAAGTACCTTCAGTGGCGTGAGCGGTACAGTCACTCATGTCAGCAGTATCCTTGAATTACTTGTGTATATTTATTGTTATGACCTTAATGATTTCCAAACTTTAAACACAAAATGTATCCTTAATCTAAGGACTGGGGTTTTTGTCACTCATTTATATTGAAGAACCACACAAAACATCAAGCAAAAGTTAAAAAAAAAAAAAACACCCAGATCAAAACAAAAAGCGTTCAAAAAGCTGTAACAACATCAAGTCCTGAAGCTCACCAAGATTTAAGGTTTTAAAACTTAAATTACTAGAGCAGATCTGTCACTTTTGAGTTTAATCCTAGAAACAAAGAACAACTGGACTCTTGCCCATTTAACCAGCAATACATACAGAAGACATTCAAGTCATTGTTTAATTTTGCCTTTTAAAGTATCCCAGAGTTTTGTACATGAATTTCAGTGCAAAAAAATGAGAAAACGGAGCTCTGCATAAGAGCACTGAGTCCTAACAGTCAAGAGAAATCAGGTTTCTGTGAGCACGGGCTTTTTGGTATTTTTTATGTTTTCTAGTTTTCTGCTCTAGGAACAAAGAATACATAAAACTTAATTACGATATCAGGCTCAAAGAAAAATATCATTAGAAAACAGTTTTCTTTTTTCATACTCTATCAACAATCAGTGAAGTGCAAAAGGGCACTTTTCCAAATGCACCTAGCTTTGACATCAAATTACAGATTCTTAACTTTTTCTTGAAGCTTTTTCCTGTTTTAAAGATGATACTCTAAGCACACAGAACAGAACGCAGCAACAATTCTTCCGTGAGTATAATACATGCAAAAGCTCACAGAATCTACCCAAAGATTTGTACTCAAGGAGCTTTAATGCAGGCGGCCCTTCTGTAAAAATCAAAAAAACGTTCTCAGCTGCTCCTAAGCTGTTTTCATCTTTGGTACACCTTAAGAACGAAGTAATAGATGTTACAGAACATTTTAAGTTGATGACACTGCTAAATAGAAGTGCCCTTCATCATCACATCCTTTAAGAAATGCTTTCAGAGAGCAGATGACAGTTACTGCCAGGTGAAGCCAGATGCACTTGCAAAGCTTGGCTGCTGGCCATTTCACAGCAGTTGCATCTCAAGTCAGACTGTAAGGAAGCTTCTGTGGTTACGCTTTCTACTCGTTTTAGACTAACTCTCAAGCTATTGTTTCTACTTTATCAGCGATTTCACCAAAGTAAGGAAATGGCAAGTAAATACCTACACTTTCATGAGATTCAAGCTTGGGTTTGCAACCAACTCCTCACACTTCCAACTTCAGATGGAGTAACAAGTCTCCTCACTCAAATGAGGACAAAAAAAATTTAAAAGCTTCCACTGATGAGTCACAAAGAATCCCCCAAATTCCTGTACAAGGAGCTCTGAAACCATTGAACATGGATCACTGAAGAAGCCTTTGTCCTCTCTAAGTGAAAGGCAGACACTGCCTGAATAGCTGAACTCTTCCTTTGAGTATTTGCCCATTTCAGAAATAGAAGCTGTTGCTTCCACCACTTGCACTGGTAGTACTCGAGTTAAGTAAGTTTGTGAACTTCTGCCATGTAAGCCCCAAAATAGGATTTTCTGTCCTTTTATACAAGATACATGTGCCACCAACAGAGAATAGGATACCGCCAATGCCAAAAGACTCTGCAAGCAATTAAGTAAAAAGTATGCCCAAACGATCTCATTTGGTGAGCCATCCCCTATGTCACAGAGAAAGATGATCACTTCTGTGAAATCCCTGACAATTTCTCCTAGAAAAGCTCCTTAACAAAGTCCATGCCAACACCATCTTACTCAATAATCAAATACCATAGTCAATTTCTAAATATCAGCAAACTTCCTTTAATACGCTGGAATAGTAAACTGCAGCAAATTAGGGAGTGCTGAAGTGTGCCATTTCAGTCACCACTGCCACATAACGGGCAACTACTGAGAGAGGGGCACAACATGCCTTTGGTGTAGGGAGCATTTCAGTTGTCATAGCATAATTTGCCGCTGCACAGAGTAGCGGCCAAGAAGCCAAATTACACGTTAGGAAAATAATTTCTTCCTGACCCTACAGGTAATTGAAGCTCTGAAGCCTGATCATAATAGCTATTAGTCAAACTTGAAATGCTCAGCAAAGAAAAAGGATGAAAACTCAAATCCAGATTTCAAGGCTCGTCAAATCAACCCATCTTTTTTCTTCCTCCCCTCCCTATTCCTTACAGGATAATTTCTTCTAAAAGGTACAAAGAGCCCTCTTATTAAAAAAGAGAGGGAGAGGGAGAGATCGAGAGAAACTTTCTCCTTCTAAGGAGGAGCAAATTTATCAAGTTCATGAGAATCCATTACAATGTCAGTCACTCTCACTGCTAGGAAATTAAGTGATTTTAGGGTTGCATTTCTTCAGCTTCTAGCCTATACATCCTGTTTTCCTCTTTTCAGACAGTTTCACTATTGAAAGAAATGATATAATAAGCAACAAATGCTAAAAATAAGATAGGTTTAATTTTCTGTTTGTTTTCAATCTAAAGCCTTTAAAATGTAACAACTTTGCTTTAGTCAGCTCTTCTATGAAATAAACATAAAAGAGACCAGAAAAGGGCTAATGAATGTCGGTCTTCCAACTTACTCCAAATCACTTCCCCCCCCCCCCACCCCCCACAAAGGGCATTTTCTAAGCCTTTCCAAAGTCTTTTTAAAAAAGAAAAAAAAGCGAAAACACCAACCCCCCTCCCCCAAACACAACTTTCTAGAACAGTAAAGACACTATATAGTCATTATTGCCAATAAATTCCTACATGCTTTCTCTTGCCCTTTCCAGCAATAGCAGTGTTTCATGGCATACAAATACGTGAAGTAATAAATACCTATACAGCAATTTGAAACAATATCTAGTGGCCTAATAAATACTGAATTCACTTAGTTACTCAAATCTTAGGCAGCATCTCTTCACAAGTTTATACAGCTAGCAGCTATATTTTGTTCAAATAAGTTCATATTTTTATTGTCTCTGATCCAAGAATTTAATATTTTAGCTTAAAATAAAAAGTGCAGACCTATAAAGCATCAAACAACAAGAAGAAAATTTAAAAACCCTACACTTCTCCAAAGTAAAATGGAACTTAATATTGTAATCACTTTAGCCAACACCAATCCTTAGATGTCCTTGAATCAAGCATAACAGAACAAATTTCCATATAACAGGAGATGCGCATATACGCCAAGACTCTTGGTGCATAATGACAAAAGAGATTCTCAATAGTTTCTCGATATGAGGCCTTTGGCCAACTAAAATCTGATTTAAGAGGGGTTTGCAAGTTTTTCTTTAATTTGGGCATTTCCAATTTCTCCATTTCAATAGAAATGTATATTCTGGAATTTACGTCTGTACAAACGCTATTCTGAAACGTTACTTAGTTCTGGAACAGCACTTTTATGTTAATCATCATTATATATGGTCTTAAATGCTTGTAAAAAGTATTTTCTCCCTTAAGGCTTAGCTAAACCAATATTCTAGTTTTCTGAAGTTTTATTTATAGAACCTGGTATCATCTACTTTCTGCATTTTCTCTGAATTCTGGAGATAGTTTCCCAGTTTACTAAAATAGGGACAGGTTGATAACTTAAATCTCTCCTAAATTACATTAGGTCTTTTAAAGTTCAATTTCTAACCCTTGGTCTGAATGACTAAGCTCCCTTCAAGCTAACTATAACCACATGAGCCAGTTAGCGTGCTGAATGCCATTCACTTCTGTCTATGTAATTGTAATTATAGCATTTGTATCACTACTGGTTAAACAGCACAACTAAAACTGGATAAGTTGGTTTCAGAGCTTTGACTACAAATTAACTGTTTATGCACAATCACATAATTTAAATCATCCTGAACAGTGGAAAATTGAACAGCGTGTGAAATACTCAAGGATAGGTGAGTATAAAATGATAAAAGAACATTATTATGAAAGAGAACTTGCATAGTTAAAAAAGAATCAAATACCATACAGAAAGAAAAATAGTACTAACTTGTAACGCAGACCATTTTTATTGCTTTCAAGAATACAAAAGCCTGGTGAGCCTCTGGAAACATATCTCAGTCCAGCATTGAGCACAATAAAAGCTGTTCACGAAAAGGCCTGTTCTCCAAGATGGAAGAGTCAGTTTAGCGCTCAGTCTAAATTTCTGCCGAATTCCTAATAGGTGACTGTTCACCGGAAATGCAGAGAATCTCTCTCTTATAAGCCAGTGAATGCCAGACAACAGGCTCAGGGAAAGATTCACTGGTCAGCAGGCTTCCTTTCCAGCTAAATACTATTGCAGTTATGGAGCCAGTTGGTTTCTTTCTTTTCCAGTGGTCCATAACGAAGGGAAACGGATCATATCTCCAACAGAGCTCAGGAAGAGCCATCACAGCCGAGACAAATGCACAAAGCAGTAAAGATTGCCTTTTAACTCTTTTCAAATAGAAACATTCATTCTTTTCTTTATTAAAGAATATAATTAGCATTCCTACAAAAAAGCTAGCTTGCTAAATTTTTGTTATCTATTTAGATATTAGACAGCTGAAATAGAAACATTCGTAGTTAATGCACTTTAATCATCACGTCAAACCAAAAGGTAAATACTTTCAGCTAAATAAGAAAAAAGGTAGAACTTTCATTAAAAACACCATTTTGCACTACTGATTATAAACATTAACTTTTATGACTTTAAGCAACACACACTCAAGTAAGTTCATATGCACAGGCATATGACCAAGTTAATACAAGATAAACATAAAATGAGACTTACATTGGGTCACTTACACTGCAGTACCTGAGTGCAAGACCCATATCCCACAATGTGGTTGGGGGGGGGGGGGGGGAAGGGGAGGAAAAGGTCAAATAATTTATATTTAAATACACAACAGCAGGCACTTAAGCGTATACATTTTTCCCAACTAAGTCTATATAACCTACTGGTCACTTATTCATTTGCCTTTTCTGTCTTTAGATATAGATACAAGACAAGCTGCAGGCTAGTTTTATTTATACAGCAAGGCCCTCTCCTAGTAAAATAAAGATAGCTGTCACGTTACATTCATTTCATCCACTCATCTCTTTCCCCCTTACTTAAGGCTACTGCCATTGGTTTGGTTTTTTTGGGGGTGTTTTGGCTTTTTTAATTCAGTTACCAATTCAGATTTTAAAAAGTAGCCACAAAACAGAAAGTGACAACATAATTATGATTCATAATATAGGCCACGGATAGACAATGATGCTACTGCTTAGTTCAAGAAGGATTGCAGATTGGTCTTTGTCCTGAAGACACAATACATTTGGTTCACTTTTTTGAAGATGGTGCAACTGCATAAAGGTTTATATTAAAGAGAGAATAGAAGTTCCCACTGACCAGATGTGTTGTGTAGCAGAGAGATCCTTGTTTCTAGGTATATTTCTGTAGTTTTCTTGCAAAAGGCCACACATACTACCTAGAATACTGCTGTAAGACACACTACTCCTGATTCTTACTCAAGATGTCAGAGATGCCAAACATTCACTTTTCCTCATCATTTATTTATTTTAGATGGAATTTCTACCATTCAGCAGGAAAAAAAAACCCTTTATTCAAATGCCCTTCTTTTCACATGCTTATTCTGTACTCAGTCTATATTTCATTTTCATCCACTTCAGCTACAGCAATTTTTATTTTAATCTGTCTTCTTCAGGTAAGAGCTTAAAAAGTTATCTGCCATTGGCCAAACTGGTGAATCTCCAATGATAGCACTAAATTTCATAAACCTTCCTTTTTTTAATCGAATGCTACTTTAACACATGCTAGACGCTTTAAAATACTTACTGAAAACATTTTCATCAAGTTGGCACTTTACTTTTAAACCTTTCCATATTTTTTCACACAAATATTTAAACTGCTGGCTCCAAAATGCTTCTCAAAAAATAATATCCGCTTGTATTTTTTTCATGAAGATACCTTAGAAGGACACAAGAACACTTACTTAAAACACAAAAGGAATATTTCTCAAAATAGCTAAAGGAAAAAAAACCCGGATCATATTTTGAAATCAAAGAAACAATACTTTTCAACCTCGACGGAAACTTTTCCCAAATCATTGAAAAGGAGAGAAAAAGTCAAAAAGAAGCAAAAGGGGAAACCCAACATCTGAGAATAACCTCTTTACTCTTTTTAATGGTGGTAATTCTAGATGCTACACTAGTATTTATACCTCTACAACTTTGTCTTTACTGAGCTTGCACAGACATAAAATGAATCGGAACTAGCACCAAAACAAGATAATTCTTCCTGCAATGAAAAAGGGAAAAAGTCACTCCAAGCTATGTTTAGTCTTCATCACATTTTCTTACTCACTTCAGCTCTCAATTTAGTCCAGAAACTTTCAACTGTGGACAAAAGTTTTATTGCTCATATAGCATAACTTTTTTTTTTTTTTAAAACCACAGAGGATTTGGATCTATTGGAATTCTAACCTTTTCAACCTACAAAAGCAGTTAATATTTAGCTTACAAGAAACAACAGTCAGTTTATAGCTTCTACAGCCTCCAGAGCACAAAACATTAACTGACAATAATTCTAACCACTACCATTAATGTCAGCCTTCCAAACTTGCAGTCTTATGAAGTTAGCTACAGAACAGAGCTATGAAACTCGCTTATTCAAAAAAGGGATGGTGCCCACACAGTGCAAAGAGCTGCTTAGAAGACATAGCCAGGTTGATTAATGACCATAATAAATCTATACAGAGATCAAGACTTGTTTTCTGCTCTGTAGAAAAGAGGAAGGAAGGAGGAAGGGATTTTCAAAGTCTCCCAAAAACCCCACAGAACAGGAAGAAGACAGCACCACACTGAAGTGTCCCAACATCTAAATAACGTCTCTCTGGCAACGGGAATGCAATCAGATAAAAGCTATAGCTATGCTCTGTGGCTACTGCTCAGTTTTCAACCCCTACTCTCAAATTGTTACACGCTACGGTTTATGCTTTGTGTCACTAACTCAACCAATACTAACAACAGAGCAACAGTGGCCTACTGAGTGATAGGACTCTGTCCCCCTCCTCCACCCCAGCCCCATACCTTTTCTTGCAGGATCACTTTTCAGAGTGGAATGGCATAAATTTATAGAACTACTACGGAACATGGACAACACATTAAATTTTGCTGCATAACATTTGCAACTTGTTTAAGGCTAAATTACAACTCGAGAGAAGAATCATTAGAGGGTATCTCTCCAGCCTATGTGTGGTCATATGACTGACTACTGTTACTCGAAAGTCCACTGGAAACAAGTTTTAGCCTGGAGGACAAGGAAAAGAACAGCAAGATAACGCTTAATCAACTACAATGCAAAGCTTATAAATATAATCAAAAGTCAAGAAAAGGTAAGACAGACCTTAATAATAATGCTGTGGCATTGACACTACCTATTAATTGTTTAGCAAAACAGTTTGATGAATTGCAATGTGGGAACACAGACCAACAGGAAAAAGCAGGCTGCAATGCCTGATAAAGGCAGAAAAAAAAAGTGGGTGGAGAAGCACAACTGCAGCAAGTTTTTAAAAAAGATAAAAGACAAAGTAAGAAGAATGAAGATAAGAGAATTCTAGTCTTTGAAGAGAAAACAAATCATTAATAAGAAATTAAAGGAACAACTCAGAATTTGGGAATGAAATGCTGAAGTAAGTTTACCTGAAGAAATTCAGTTCACCTACCCAAAATACCTTGGAAGCAATCACCCCTCAGAAGTAAATATACAAACGCTTCTGGTCAGACTCTTCGAGAAACTGCTACAATGATCTAGCTTGACACCCTGCATAACACAGATCACAGAATTTCACCCAATATTTCTAAGTTCTTAGGCCAAGTTACATAACATCTTTTCAAGAGACATCTAATTCTACTTCAAAGATGACGAGTACCAGAGAATCCCCACATCACTAAGTTGCTCCAAGAGCTAATTACCTTCACTCAAAAATACCTTCTAGGTTGACGTGCCTAGCACCAATTATCAACCTAAACATGCAAACCTTTGCTAGATTAAGCGGTCCCTTCATCATTAGATTTTCTTTTTTCTGACATAGGTACTTTTAAAACTTGATTAAATCATCCCTTACTTCTGTACCTCATTTCTGAGTTCCTTCCTCTAATGACTCTTCCCCTAGGAAATTCAATTTAGTCAAAGGAAGAATTCATGGGACTCATCAAGAACTAGAACTCTGATCAAATTTTCCCTGATCAGCTGGAAATTTGTTTCAGCCTTCCTCCATCCGATAATGATATTCAGCACTACTAATTGACAGAGTAACTTCATCTACAAAGATTCAATCTCTGTTGTTGAAAAAAGGCCCTCCATCAGCATCAAACATAACCAGGTTCCCCTAAAAGCAGGATCATCTCCATTATCTTGGAAGATAAAGTTAGGCAAAGCTATTTGGGAAATCATGATCTGGTTAAGCCATACGGAAGGCAACCGACAAGGTATGTGTGATATCCTTATCATAATAGAAAAGTTTCTTTCTTTTTTCTATCCATACCTTTCCTCCTATCTTATACTTAGCAGCAGCAGTTCAGAGGGCAAGAAGAATCTCAGTGCTTTCTATCACCTCTGACATCAGTACTGGTAAATCCTGGTACTTCTGGACTGCCTGTCGATGGCTCCAAGGACAGAAGTTACAGATAGTCCAGAACACCAAGTGAATGTCTAAGAAGGAAACAGATTCCACTACAGATTAAGTAGTCCACATCCCTTGTTGCAAGAAAGGAACAGCAAAACTTGGCAACGTTCACTATACAGATCTCTCAGTATTTCCTCAGATACATTAGTAGCACTGATCATTAGTTAAATATTACTTTAATATACCTTTAAACTAGTACATCATCATGGCAACTGTGATCCAATTCATCGTCCTATTACCAGCAGCTGGCAAAAATGGAAACTAGAAGCTACATTATCCTTCACGCTCAAGCTGGCATACAAATATTCCTGTTGAAACAAATTTTTCAAGAAGCAAAATAAAAGCTAGGGAAGAAGTGAACCCTACTTTATTAGCTTCCATCATTTATCCTGTGTGAAAGCATAATTACAGTTCTCATTCTGGCTAAATTATATCTGAATTATTTTTACTATAGTACTGATTTCACAACGGAGTTATGCAGAGACCCAGAATTCTGCTGTCTTACAAATATTCCCATCGGCTGCAATCTGCTTTGTGCCCTTGAGCGTATTGACTGCTCTCCAGATTTTGGCACACTCCAACTCCAGATCAACAACAAATATATTAAGCAGGACATGTCCCAGGACAGAGCCATGAGCAGCTCCACCTATAACCAGCCTCCAAGGTAGAGCATGAACCATTACTAGGAATAAATCAAAACCAAATACCTTGCAGTTATCAGGTTACCTGAATAATTTTTATCATTACCTACAAATTCTACCTGCAATGATCTGCACAGTATTTTGGTGCAAACTGCCAATTCATAAATTGGTATTTTTCTGTCTTGGTGGATGATTTCATATTTAATTATTTACAAGCTTCAGATAACCAGCTCTTAAATTCATTTCATGTATTACATCAGGAAGTCAAATTGGGGACCCAAAAATCCCATAACTGAGGCAGAAGCCATGAAAAATAGCCCATTTCTTCACCCTATCTCAATATGAGCGTCTTCTATCGTCTTAGATCTGAGTCAGAAATTTTATCTATCACAAATATAAAGACATTTCATAAGCCAGTCACATAAAACTATGCCGAAGCCATCCAATTTCACACTGAGGAGACTTCCTGGAAATGTTTCCAACAGAGCAAGCCTGTAAGAAAAGGAGAAAGCTTTAAAAGCTTTTATAAAGCTAAAATATCTTTTCTTAAATCTTTGTCTTTGAGAACTTTTCTCATCTATTTTTTTCATTCACCCTCCTCTATAAGGACCCATTATACTTCAGATCTATGGATTTAAAAAGCAAAGTTGATAAATAGTGGGTACATAAAAGATTCAGTGGAAATGGAAAATTTTCAAGTTATTTACATCAGTACTATTATCCTTCCCACGCTTGTTTGCAACTTTGTCCCCTGTTCTGTCATCACTCCCTCGAATAGTGATTTAATCTGTTTAATGCCATTGTTAGCTGTACTTCTTGATTTAAGTAACTTGTTAAGAAGATATTTAAGCTTCAAAAAAAAAAGCTAATCAATTTTTTAATAAAGTCTATGCACATTCTATTACATACCATAATTGCACAGTCCAACATAGAGCCAGGTGTTCAACCAAAAAGAATACTCAGTGAGCCTTAATGCATCACTGTGAAGACAGATCATTTTATGAAGAAAATATAATTGATAGACTGGTCAAATAATTTCATCTTTAAAAATTTAAGTATGCAGTATTAGAGCGAGCTGGAACAGTTCTTTTAAACAGTATTTTGTAATTTCATACAGTACACAGAGAGAAAGAATTGTTAGGTACGTAGTTTCATTTCCTGTATATAGCCTTCCATTAAATCTCATCCAACTACCCTTAAAGCCATTTCAATAGCTACAGCACACCTCACGTTGTTCTCAGATGATTAACTGCTGTGATGCCAGGCAGTAAGAGAAGAGAGGTATTGAAAGCCCCTCTATGATGCTCTTAGCGAGCAGATAGATCTGCTAAGTCCTGGAGGAAAGTCTCAAACTAGTATAAAATTCCTCAAATTTTCTCTCCTTTTCAGAGAGTAGAATTACATTGGCAATCCTTCAGCTCTTTGTGATTTCTCCATTACATCCAAGGCTCTTTAAAAGAGAGTGCACTCCTGATCTAGTTCCTCTAATATTCCAGAGCACAAGTTTTCCAAGCCTGTTTAACAGAAAATGTTTAATTTTAAGCAGATGCTGCATCATATCCTTCCCACAGTCAGTCAATTTGTACTTACTGCATATGGAGAGTTCAGAAAGCTGAAATACTTAACTTTTCTACATCACTGTTTAGAATTTTATCAGCTGCTTCTAACAAACCCATACCTGGCATGGGATTACTCCTTGGTTACATTTATGACGAAAAACATAAATACCTCCCTTTTAACTTTAAAGGCTACCCATGCCTTTAGTTTCCTTAATAAGGCATCCACATTTTTAGCTTATAACCTTTATAAAACAGAAAAAGGGAAGTTGGTAGCAGGAATTATTGCTCCTCACTGCCTCCATATCTGATCAGGACTGTATATCAAAAATTCTTCCACATTAGAAAGGTGGGGGACAAGAAGCTAACTCAGTTGAACCAATAGCCATTTCCAAATTAACATGATAGATTACTAATCTGTGCCCCTGGTATCACAAAATAAAGAACATTTCAGCAATCCTCTCATATCCTCCCTATGCATAAAGAAATTTTGCATCCTAAAACTTCGCATTTCAGCATTTTTGATTCCTAACACCAACAAAATTTTTTTTGCAAATACAGAAAGGCTTTTAAAAATAACTTTATTTTAAACTTTAATTTGGCGACTACCACCAAGGAACAGATGGATTCACTTGCTTCTCTAATAAAAAGCCAGTGTGCTAACTTCTTGGAATCACAAAATCCCGTAGCTTGGAACAGGCCTCTAGAGGTCATCTAGCCCAAACTCCTGGTCAAAGAGGGTCCAGTTAGAGCAGGTTACTCAAGGCCTTATGCAGTCCAGTTTTGAATACCTCCACTTATTATCATGATTTATCCCCTCAATTTGTTTTCTTTCTTTTATTTTAAAAAAGAGACACTGTCTCACAGCTCATTGTATACCCAGTTAAGCTTATGATTCAGACTAAGAAAAGTCAGAGGCTCTATACAGGATAGATGTTAATAGCAAAAAAAAAAAAAAAAAAAAAAAAAAAAAAAAAAAAAGCATCTTTATTGACTTTTATTCTTGCTGAATCCACAAACACACGAATAAACCAAACTGGTTCTAGCTTTGTACTTCAGTCATAGAACTTTTACTGCTGGTTATGTATGAACCACAAAGTCCTTTGCTCACTTTCAAATTCCCAGTTGATTTACCAAGTTTACAGTTTGAAAGATTATTTATATTTGTAAACTTAGTAGATACCTCCATTGAATCACAGTAAGTACAGTTTTAAGCAGAGCAGAACTGGCTAGGTTTTGCGATATAAATGATGCACAGCAAATGTTTAAGTTCACTGCAAACAGCTGAAATTTCAGCATGCGCAAGAGTATCCAAAATGGCAGTACTGGCAATCAGTCACAACAAGCATAGTTGAAAACTTTAAATAAAGTAATGCCTATAGACTTCTGCAAAGTTTGTAGAGGCTTCATCGTGTTAGACATTATACAAATAGACAGCAAGTTCCTTGGGGAGTTTACGATCAAGGCACTGAACTGTAGCACACTATCCTTCAACTGACCTCCCCAGGTGAAGGTTCCTCAGTTTGCCCCATGCATGCAATATAACTGGAGACCAAGGTTTGGGGGGGGGGTGACAGAGGAGACGGTAGAGCAGGGAGTAGTGACCATTTCAAGATTACACAACAGACCACAGAGACTATGAGGTCTCAACTTCCAGTCCATTGTGTTATATTTTTTCCTTATATTTAAACTCAAAGCACAAAGATTCTGCAAACAAGTACTTTTTTGAGCTCTTTTATCCAAGCATGTGGTTAATATTTATCACTCACGAGAGCAGAAAGACATAGTACAAACCTAATCAGCTCTCCCATACTTAGTTTCAAAAAGACAGTGAAACAGCATGGTCAGTTTTTATTCTCACTGTATTTTCCTCACATTGTTCACGATTTTGATGCGTTACTTCAGCTGCTAGAGTGTTTTCAGTTTAATTGAGGTTATTCTTTCTGATTGTATTTTGATTTATGTCAGAGTCAAAACATTAGCATTAAAATAAACAGTGGCATACTTGATATTCGTTTTGACAGCAGGATATGAGAAACGAGCAGCATACAGCAGGAGACTTTTATAATGTTATTTTAAGTATACAAGCATTCTCCCACATCACCTTCCAATCATTAGCTTACTTTTGATACTCTTACGAAGTACCTTGGATTACCATTTTAGACATCAGTAAAAAGCAGAAAAAGAAAGTGACTTGCCTGAGGTTAGACTGAATGGCAAAAATACAACCACGTCTCCAGCATCCCAGTGCACTGTTCTAATGACAAGACCACCCTTTAACTTTTCCATGATTACTTCAGTTACCATTTACACTCAGTAGCTGTCTTAGTTTCTAGGATGTTAGTAGAGAAGCTGACAACCTTTAGAAAGAAGATGAATAATAGTTTTGACTGACCTATCAGATCTAGATGCTTTAATAGAAGTTTTTCCCAGATTCAGCACTACGCTGTAACTTCAAAGGTCAGGGATAGAACCTAGCGTAAAACAGTCTTGCTGTCTGCAGTAGTCTTGTATATGGGAACTATTAGAATAGTCTCAACCAGCTTTTAGTCAGCTATCCAAATAAAACAGAGGAATATTTAAAAAAAACTGCTGTTGTATAAGGTGAAAAAGCTTTTTAGGAAGTTATACACTGAGAATGAATAAAGCAACAAATACAAAACAAATCTCAGGGGTAAAAAAGTATGCCAATAACTATATGAACTATATGAAAACTATTCCACATCCATTAGTAAGAGGAGATGAATCTAAAACAAACATGCTCTGATTTCAACTTAAATATATTCTTGTTAAAATATTGACCATAGGGACTTCTGGCACTCCCTTCAACCTGAAACCTTGAAGGCTGGTGTCCAAAAAACCCTTAAGTATAAACAGAAAGTCGTCCTCAATCCATGTGGCAATACAGAATGTGACAATTACACTAGGAAAGGATAAGCCTACAAAAAGCCTGCAAATCATATGTATTTGCAAAGACAACTCTCAAGTTACATTTTTGCCCCTCCTAGATGGCAAGAGGTTTTTCAAGACTGAAAAAAATTTTCTTCCTGTCATTTCATTGCCTCGCTATGGGTTCACTGACTTTCAAGTGACAAAAATCAAATGATTTAACAACTTTCAATCTTGTTCATTCTTCAGTAATACAGGTGCACTAAGGACCCAGCTAGGAGAAGGAAAAAAAAAAAGTCACATCCATGGTTAGTCTGAAATTGATGCTTAAGTGTTTTGGGTAGCCTGCATACAGTTTTCTCTGCTTTCATGTTTGTTAAGAAATGAAGACACTTCAAGTTCTATTTCTCTAGCCAGACACAACGTACATCAGTATCACTTTCCCCCCTGTTGGAGGGTGGGGGGGAAGAGGGGAACCAAGTAATGAGGAAAATTTTTACCACAGACTAACTAAAATTGGGGACCCGAAGTAGTCATGTGAATCTAGAGCACTCCAGATTCATTTCTCTTCCTACTTGTGATGGCTCCATAAAGAACTTCTGCTTGCCTTCTCCAAAGAAGCATGAAGAAAGAATTACCCTTCAGTGCATCAGCCCCATCTTTCCCACAATCTCTTCTTTCTCATATCCCTGTAAGGTGGGAGAAAATAGTGCCCTTCACCTTCATTTTTTACTTTCTTTTGTGACATTCTGATCTCACTCCCTTCATCCATATGAGTATCTCCTCCTACCAATTTCTTCCTGTAGCATTTTCTGAAAATATATTGCACTGGGTCTTTTACTACAGTCACCTTAAGCTAAGCACTACAGAAAGAGGACAGGAGCAAGAACGCGCAGTCTCAGTTCTACTCCCTCTCCACAGCTTCCTTCCTGCAGCTGGAGCGAAACATGTATGTCTACACAAGGGATGGAAAGGATATTCCTAACACTGCCTTACGCCCTGAAATTTTATTACTGTGTCTTACTATCTATCACTTTGAGTCAACTTGCTAGACGCTAAGGTGCCTTCAGGACAAAGCCAGAAATACCCTCCCTCCTTTTTTCCTAACTACCGTTTCATTTTGAGCACCTATCCTGCTCTAAAGGCACATTACACAAATTGGTCCTGCCTTTTCTATGCTCATTTACTGCCCCTTACAGAATGGGGCTTAGATTGTAGTCAAGACCAGTGGGACTGGATCTCACAAGTCATTATTTGAACGGTTCTGCTTTAAAATTTCACTGTCCTTCTTATCCAGGGCTATACACAGACACTGCATTCCACAAAAGGAGGACTCCAAGAACACGGTTTTCAAGGTGTGATCCACAGATGCAGGCTGTCAAGGAATTCCTTTAAGGGGTCCATGAAAGATAAAATAGAAACAAACAGCCAAATCAAGACTTATTAGTAAGCTTAAATGTACTACTCAGGATCTATATCCAAGCAGAGGAAAACCAGGAAAAAACTGAGTGCCGCGAGTCAGAAGAGACTGAAAATCAGCAATCGCTATGAGAATCAAATTAACTTTGTGAAAATGACAGAAATAGGGCTAAGATAAATTTCAAGGAATAAACTGTATCAATAAAAGGAAACGGTATCAGTATAAACTATGCCATTTTCCTGAAGGACTTCAATCATATCCATTCAAACTTTGTGAATCTAAAACTGCCTCAGTTTGTCTAGGAATGCCAATACGGTCTGTAGAGGAAAAGCACTGTCGTCTCTATAGAGCAACAAAGCCAGACTATGACCCTAGCTATTACAACTTTTAGGGCACGAATCAATTCCGTCATGTTGGTATATGACTTCACTGACTAATTTAATATAAGTATAGAAACTATTACACATGTGAAGGAACACAATCAAAATCAGATTTAAAAATAACTATTTCTTAAGTGCTTGCATTTGAGTAACACCACTCAAAAGCACCACACTAGAGATGGAACTGACAGACTTATGAATTCCCATCACTGTAAGAATACTGTATTGTCTTCATAATGTTTTTTAAATATCAGTGCTAAATTCTCCGAAGACAAAGCCAAGTGAACAAGAGAGGCTGTAACTCAGAATTGATTGTTTTTATTATCAACTCAATAACATCATATTATTTGTAAAAAATAAGTTACTAGACAGTTACTCAAGTCCTTCATTAGGAAATCAAAAGGCTTGTCTACCTTTTTTCTGATACGCGTCCTTAGGAGGACCTTCCCTCAACCGTGGTCTAGATATACCTCCCCTCTGAACTTGCTCTTCCATGCTCTTATTCTTTTTTACTTTTATTCCGTTTCATCCTTTCAGACCCCATCTGACCTGATACGTTTCGTTCTCCTCCAAATACGCCCTGTTTCAGGGCAGCAATTTGCTTGAAAAATAAATTTTCACGTCAGCTGAAATCAGTCATTTTCACCTACTCTGTAAGACACCACATTTATCACTTGCCTTTCAACCACTGCCACACAACCACACTTTTAAGCACACCATGAGTCTGCACAAGTACACCATGAGTCTGCACCTTGGAAATGCTTGAAAGCTCTTCTCAGCAATGCTACAGAATAAGCTTAGGTGTTTTGCTTGGGGCTTTTTTTTTTCCTTATTCAACCACAGTGAAAAGACAATGTGCCAAAAAGACTAGAAGTTAAAAACGTCCCTGTCTGACTTTCACTAAAGTTTGGAGAAAACATTGCCAACCTTGGGAAGGCATCAAACACCTGTCAAAAGTTCAGAGATGCAAAGGGGGAATCGCTGCCACTTCTGAAGCACGCATTTTTCCCCTTTCTCAGGAAGGTTTGCCCGTCTGTTTGGCTTGGCTCAGCCTCCTGCTGGAAGCCTGCCGCGGGGAAACCAGCTCAACGCGAGGAAGCCTTCCCCCCCCCCCCACCTCCTTTTTTAAAGGGCAGCTCCAGCTCCATCTTCGGCGCTGTCAAGGAGGACAAAACCCCACCAAGTCCGCCTCAACGGCGGCGACTCGCCCCCCGCCCGCGCACCACGGCCTCCCCGACGGCCGCGGCGGAGGGGACAGCGCCAGCGGCTCCCCGCGCCGCAGCCGCAAGACGGGCAGCGAGCCGGGGGCCGGGCCGGCAGCTGAGGGGGCGAACGGCGGCCAGGCCGCGAGCTTCACCCGCCG
This sequence comes from Struthio camelus, assembly GCF_040807025.1. Lineage (NCBI taxonomy): Eukaryota > Metazoa > Chordata > Aves > Struthioniformes > Struthionidae > Struthio > Struthio camelus. Next base: position 150,751,821 of record NC_090942.1, on the reverse strand, counting down.
CCCCTCGCGACGGCGACGGGCGCGACGCAGCGGCGAGCGGAGCCCGACACGCACCCGCGCGGGCGGCGGCTCCCCCGCCGCAACGGCCGCGACCCGCCCGCCCGCCCGCTCCGCCGGCGGCGCCCCGCGCGCGGCAGCCCAACGGCCCCGCAACCCGCCGCCGGGCGGGATTGGGGGTGGGGGGGGGAAGGGAGGAGGAAAAGAAAGGAAGAGAAATCTGGGTCTCACCTTCCTTCTCGGCCTGGGCCGTGTGGAGGAGCAGGGCGAGGGCGAAGCGCAGCGCCGCGCCGCGCCACGCAGCCTCCCAGCTGCCGGCGCGAGGGAAGCGAGAGCCGGGGGAGCGAGTCGTCGCTGTCGTTGCCGCCGCCGCCTCCCGCCGCGCCGTCATCGCGCTGCCGCAGCCGGTGCGGGTCCGCGGTGTCTCCGGCCGGGCCGCGGAGCGCGCGCGCGGAGCAGCTCGAGGAGGGGCGGGCGGGGGCAGGGGGCGGGCACCCCGGCAGCGCGTTACGTCTCCCGACGCCTGTGTCACTCACGGGCGGGCAAGGGGCGGGGCCGGGCGCGCGCGCCCGCGGCGGCGCCCGCGCCCGCGCCCGTGGCGGCGCGTACCTGCCGACACCACGCCCCGCGGCGGAGTGGTTAACAGCGAGGGCGGAAGGCGGTGCCATCTTAACTGTGGGCAAGCCGCCCCTATTCCTGTTCTCCCCGGCAAGGGAGAAAGTTCGGAACGGAGCGGTTATTTATTTATTTATTATTATTTTTAACTTCACTTTACGTCTTGTGCAGGTGCTAGCTGCCCGCGGCGGGGTAACCCCGCCTCTTTTATTACTCTTCTGCTTCCCCCCTCTCTTCCCGGGTTGGTGTCACTCCCTTTGTTTCCCTGCGGAGCGCAGCGGCGCCTCTCCTGCCCTCATTCAAGATGGTGGCGGGAGGGCGGCTGCGCGCGCGGCGTGGTGACGCGCCGCTCAGCCACGGCGGGTAGGGGCGGGGAGGGTCTGGTGTGCGCCGTGCGCAGCGCCGCCCCTCCCCGCCCGTGGGGCCCCGGCGGTGCCGCGGGGGGGCGGTGCGGGGCCCCAGGCGGCCGTTGGGGCGCTGCCCGGTGGGAGGGGCCTCCCGGGAAGGACGTTTCCCTTCAGCTTTTGTGCCCTTGGCCCTTTCCCGTAGGGTCCCCCCGGCTGCCGTGCTGCTGGAGGGCGGCCCAGTGGGGGCCCCAGTGGGCTGTCGCGCAGGGATTTCAACAGGCCCCACAAGTGCCCAGGTGCTTCCCCCCTGTAGAGCCGCCCTGGCGCCCGGCCTGCGCACAGACAATAAAATCAGAAGACAGTGAGGTGTCGCGTGCCTTAGGCGTAGCGTCAAGCCCGTAGGCTAGAGCGAGGGTGTGATAACAGGCATCTGCCCGCACTGAGGGAAGATGTGCTCTCGTTGTGTCTCGTTCAGCAACGCTTAGGGCTGTGGGGTCTCGGTCAAATGCAGGAAGTAAATTTGGGATACGGCAAAATGTGCGTTGTTGTAAGTCTGAGCTTGTTTATCAGCCAAATGGACGCCACATCGCGCGGGCAAACGCGTGCTTTCCGTCGTTGCTAAAGAGTTTCAATTCCACATACGCGCCGATGGCTCTATGTGTTGAGACTGCCACTAGAGATGTGAACTGCAGTCATAACTTGGTCTGAGTCTTGGCTTCCCGATACTGGGATTGACACTGCCAAAGTTGTCCTGGATAAAGCTGCAGAGGGAACAATCTGTACTACAAATAGTCTCTGTTCAGGAGAGAATTTTTAAAATTTTTTTTAAAGTAAAAAAAGTCCTTTAATCAATCACTTAACTACAAGATCGGTATCTTGTGTTGGGTCTTAAGCTCTGGAACACAGGGTCATTTTTTAGCAGCCACAATAGCATAGTATGTTCATATAGCATAACAGATTCAGAGTTTCGAAGGGATTGGCCACTGCACAACTTAAATAACAGCAATGAGAAACATTTATTATGGCTCTTACACAATCATACTATACACTGTTCTCTATTGTCAGAACACCCTGAAGATACCTTGAAAGTCTGTAGGTTGTTGCTCTATTGCGCTACGGCAACTGCGTCGAGTAGGTTTATTTTCAAGGGAAAAATGGGAAATTAGAAAACTTGGGTCAAAGCCCTCTGCAGCCACAGTGATCATTTCCAGAAGACATGTTGTGTGAAGGATCAAATTAAAGGCTTCTGTGTGAATCTTAATCTCTCAAATGGCATAATCTTTTGACCACTGCCATTGAGAAAGGATGTATCTGAATTGGTGACTTAGGAGCATGAGCCTGTGTTCACAGTTCTCAGAACCACCCAAATTGCAGTATGTATAAAGTCTGATCAGCGCTGTGAGCAGAAGTCCATATGTTGACTTCTGTGGGGGGTAGGTATGCCCATCAAAGAGCACAACCAAATCTAAAGTAAAGAAGTTGGAAAGAGTTGAACAGCAGTTAGTGGTGCTTGTTTGCCAAGGCAGACTCTGTATGGTCATTAACTTACTTTCTTAATTAGGCCTTTACTGTACACATTATTTTCTGGAAAAGAAGTCAGCAATTTTCTGTTTCTCTTATTTTAAATCCAGTGTTGCACAACAGAGCAGCCTGACTTTCTCACTCCAATTCACGCTGCAGAGCATCCTGCCTATTAAAATGAATGGGAACGCTAATGAAACTAAGATGTACGGATGGCAAAATCCGCCTCAGAGTAAAAATGGAAATGCCAATTGTGTGTTATTAAAAAAAAAAAAAGGCTACGAAATAAATCAGAGAACAACTGTAAGTCCTACCTTTATGGAATGAATGTATCTTAAACCTTACTGCGTGAACTGTTCTATATATGGAATGTCTTTCTCAAAAGATATTATTAGATGTGTAGAAAACAAATAGCTTGCAGTACGTATTCCTCCTTTCATCTTTGTCCAGAACTCCCACTGTTTTCAGTCGGAGTTCTGTGCAAGAAAAAACAATACAATATGGTTCAATGTCTGTAAATGATAAAACAAAAAGCATTCTGTTAATTTATTTCTGGATTAGTCCAGAATTAGACTGGATTATATTATTTCATAAATGTTTGAGCCTCTGCAAGTTGCTTAGTTTATTATTGGTTTCTTATTATCGCTTGGCAGTGCATATAAATATCAACATTTGGATCTTGCAGTATTACTTTCCTGTCACAGTATTACTATCCTATTGAACTTTTTTTGAAAAGCACGATTCTTATACTGCAAAGAATAATTTCCTATGATAAGTTATAGCAGGACATAGAATATACTTCTTATGGTCCTTCTGTTGATGAACAGAAATCACAAGAATACTTAGCCAATAATTTCAGTAACTGATTAGTCAGAGAGATGAAGAAACGCCCAATTCTACTGCAGAAAATGTCACAAGAACTTCAAAAGGGGCAGGTATTCTCCTAATTCTGCAGGGATTGTCAGCTTTGCTAGTGTGATCATTAAAAAATAGTGAATCGAAAAAAGAAGATATGGTGTTATGTCGGTTGTCCGCCTTCAGTGAAAAGGTGTATATTTAAAGACTGCAATATTTACTCAGCTATGGCAGTTTAAAATATTCCTCCGATAGGAATAGGAATATACCCCTAATGGCAGCTTTCAGCTGTTGTGCAAGTGATCTTCATTGACAGTTTAAACTGTTTTGCTTGGCAAGGAACCAGAACAGCTAAAATACAGATGTGCAGTTTCTGTCCTGCCGTCTTTGCTACAGAGGCAGAAACTTCTGGAGGAACAGCCGAGCCGTTAGTTAGAAGCCATGACCTCTTTAGCTGCTGGTATTTGTTAGAGGTTGTATGTCAGATTCCTAAAGCCAGAATCAGATGTTAAAACTGCCTCTCTCTCTTACAGAATTACCTCTTCTGTAAGAGACTGACCAAACCCGGATGACTTTGCACTGAAATCGGTGAGAAATGTTCTTGGGATGCATTTCACAAGTTCTGCTGGAGGGACAGTAACTTATGGTGGGAAATGCAGCCTCTTAAATTAGCATCTAGACTTTTGTAGAGAATGCTCCCAGGTGACTTTCCCTTTGCTTTTACTGAATGTTGTAAATGGTCCGTTGGTTCTTTAGATCTTTCTGCCATGAAAATAAACCAAGGAAAGAAAGAAGTGGGGAATGAGGTGCTTGTTAGACTGTCCACTCAACTTTCCTGCCAGTACAGACTTAATCTTGATAGCTTATCTATTAATATTTTTTCAAGTTCTGTTTTAAATGACTTAACTGAAAGAATTCCCACCACTTCCTTTGAAAAACGTACACAAGCTCTGCAATTCATTGCCAACAAGATTTTCTGATACTCAGTTTTTCCCCACCCTCTTTTCATTACTCCTACTTATTCCCATATGTATAAGCCTAAATATTTCCTCCCCATCCTTAAGGTTTGCATTACTTAAGTATTTGCTGACTGGAGACATGCCTCCATTTACCTCTCCTCTAACAAAACTAGATGTGTTTAGCTCTTTTAGCCTTTTCTATAAAGCAACTCTTCCAGATAATTCTTGCTGCTGTTCCTTAAATTGCCTCATTTGCCTTGACGTTATGATGGATTGCACAGAAACATAGCACATACCAGCACTGAGTCTGCTAGGGAAAAGTTGGCCTTTCAGAAACGTTTCAATAAGCTTGAGCTGCCAAAACGAGTTTGCATCACTGTAGTGCTTTGTATCACTTGGCTACATTTCTGAGCTAGTACTAGACACCCTAAAACAGGGTTTACTGCTCTGTGTAGCCGTGGCTTGTCTTTTACTTGCTGCTACTCTGCAGCTCCAGATGCCTGGCTGGACCTATGTGCTGAAGGCAGCCCTGCAGCCGAGGGCAAGTGGCTGGGGGTTCCAATCTTCTTCACTAGCCATGCCAGCGTCAAGTCATTGAAATACTTTGAAATCGTTTCCAACATTTTATTTATGGCATTGTGAAACTGGTGCGTGAAGAAAACACACTAGATATGATATATTGGGGTTTTCATATTCAAGATTGTCCATGACATTTATTTTCAGTGAACCCTCATTACTTTTTGCTTCATTCCATTATTCTCTAGATAAATAGTGGTAAATTTGCTTCTTTTATTATTTGTTTTATTTTCTCTTCAGCCTAATCGGTCCTAGACACATAAATTAAAATCCAAGATGCGTTATACATTTTTTCTTGTTGTTAACCCAGTGAGAAAAAATATGCTTCATTTCTTTAAGAATTTTGTGTTATATGAACTAAGTGCAATGATCCAGAAATTATTTTCTCAGAGAAAGGGATGATCAATTCCTGATCAGTCTGGTCATTTACTGGACATGCTTGCCCTGTGAGAGCCTCCCTTTGGCTTTGCCATGATAAAAACCATGACACTCTTTGTGATTTTGGCTTGCCAGTTTCCTCTAATCAAAGAAATTACACAGTATTTTAACGGCAATAGTCTTAGCTGTAGTAGCGCTATTGTGAACGATGGTGTGGATTGTTGCTATAGATACATATCTGGAAAGCAGTTTGCAATAAGCATTAGCTTCATTCATTTGACTCCCACTTCATGTTTCCCTACTGCTCCATCTGTATAATGCAATATCACAGCTTCCCTCTCCTACTGAGATCCCAGCACCAAACAGGCTTGATCTGTGGTCTGATCTATGACCTAGTGAGCTGGGTCTAGCGTATAGTTTTGACATACAAGGCGAAGGTGGCCAGAGGAGCCTGGCTAGAAATGGCTGTTGTCCAGCTCCAGCGCAGTGGCATTGAGTGACTGGACAGGTCGCTCTTATTTGACTAAAGCATTATCACTGTCCTTGTGTACAACTTAGCACATAGTGTGCTGTACATTGAGACATAGCTAAGTTGGGAGATACAGCACAAAGGGCTCGATCCTGCCACAGAGTCCAATGTAGTGAAAGACTTCAGTACCAGCTTAGCTCCATGCGTTATGGTTTATATGTATCTATTTTTATTGTTTTTTATCTAATTATATAATTTTATATATTTATGAGTTTAGCTCTAGTGCTAGTAAAGGGAGCTACTCCCATATGACCGTGTGTTTGCAGGGCGCCTTGTTAAAATGCCCCATACTTTCTAGAATCAATTGCTTTTTGATGCCAGCATAGTGGTATTGCCTCCTCGGTGTTTGGCAACCTGACAAAATTTATCTTCTGCTGGTGTAGCTGCGTCTGCCATAGGGGTTTTGATGTCCCAGCAATGTCAGCAAGGTTTGTGGTTTTTATTCCCTCCATACTCTGCACAGATAGAGCAGTGCTGGAACTTTGTAACAAGGAATTCCTCTCACAGATACTCTGGGCCTTTGCTGACCTACAGAGCAGAAAAGCAAGACTGTTGACACGGTATCATAGTGTGGTACCCGCAGAATCATGCTACATAGGTGATAAATGTGCTGAATTCTATATGTTGATTTTCTGCTGGAAGAGGGGATACCTAGTGCAAAAGTACCCTTCAGTGCAGAAGCAGTCTACTGATGCATCAGAAAGAGAGAAAAAAGAGGAAAAAATAGGAAAGTAATGGGCCTGAACTGGGTGCTGACCAGCCAAATACCCCATTCAGTTCAAAGATATGGAGGCCACATTGTTAAGTTCCTAAAGCTTTTCTGAGTGCTGGAACATCTTTAAAATCTGTTCTTTCTGTTAAGTGGGGTGCCACCAAAATGGTGATATAGTCAGCCATGTGCATCCTTTCTGATAAGCATAATCAACAACATTGCAATGATGTCCCATTGCCAAAGGACATTCATGCCTGGGTGAAGAAGTGCTAGTTAATACTCAGACTAGAAAAGTGCAACTGATTTTAATGGGAATTTGAAAATGATAGCACACCTGATCATTTATCCGCTTGCCTTCCACGTGGATTCAGAAGCCCAACTACAGGCACCTCCGTGTGAAATTCTTGGCCAGAGTTTACTCAGTGCCAGAAAACCTTCCAGTGCACATAAAACCCAGATATCCTTAAATATTAGGTGCATTTTGAGGTGCTATTAATTTCACGTCATGAGCTCAGGAGAGCTATAGAGTAAGCATGCAGAGCGCACATCAGTGGATTCTGGTTGCTCTCTGGGCCCCTGATCCTCAGAGAAGGAGGCTCTGCAAAATCATAGACATCCACGCGTGGAGATCAGCTTGCAGGATGAACTGCAATGGTAGAATTTGATTTAATGGCATAGAATTTGAAAGTAGTTGAACCAGTTCCTGCATTTTCTGCTTGCGATGTCTCTTCTTTTGCAGCTTTTTAAAATCTGTCTTCTGGAGCAGCTTGAAGGTTTTGATGACCAGCTGCTTCTCTTCTACCCTTGAGAAGCCTCTAGATGTTTTCTCCCTCTTAAGTGAGTCACAAGCTGCATGATATGAGGACTGAGTAGGTGGATGTCTGGATTTTCCTGTCCTTTCAGGTAGCCTATCTTATCATTAGAACTGGCATTCTGGGTATAGACTTTGGGTGTGCACTTCTTCTTTTTTGGTCTTCTGCTGTCTCTTTCATTTCTGTTTCTGGGTTGGATCGTATAGATGATGGTTCTTCACTGTTGTCTAACTTCCCCTTTGCTGCTGTGGGTAGGCATCTCTTTCAGTTCTGCATGTTAAAATAGAAAAAAAAGATGAGATCTAAAGCTAGGGCAGACTCTCATGGTGCAGCTCTGTAGCTTTGGAAAGACCTTCCTGGATATTTCATTGCAGCAGATTGATTGACATCACTTTAACATGTCTCCAAGTGCTTATTATCTCATCTGTCACACTGAGGAATAAAGGCACCCAAGAAATAATACAGAGATATTTATGGGTGACAGTTAGCCCCAAGGCCTATAATGTATAGACTTGACTAGTACTATAGTTTATTCCCGCAACTTCCACATATATTTGTGACCTCCCCACGTTCTTTTAAAATATGCTATGCTCTCCTTTCTTGCTGTAGGCTCTGAGGGAAAGAGCGGGGTCTGTGGGAGCTGAGGCTAGAGGTAGGAAGCTGATGAGTGTTGTTTCCTCCCCTTCGCCCTTTAGCAGCGATGCCAGGCTTGCCAGGGCAGAAAAAGAAGTACCCACCCAGCTGAGCTGGGTGGGAGTAACACAGCTCCTGCAAGAGGGGTCAGTAACAACACTGTGGGGCTGAGTAGTCTGCAAACGGGATATAACAGGTGGTTCGGGAATTAGCAGCAGTTCCCACAGCTGGCTCACCCTGACTGGGTTAGCAATGCATTACTGTCTTGCAAAGTTGTATCTAGTATCCGTCAAATCCCAGATCTGCGTAATCCGAGATGTGGCTGGGTATGAGACATCTCAGTCTTTTGTTGTGTGCTAGAGTACAGAAAGATTCAAAAGGTGAAGCACCCACTTGGATGAGGAACTGCAGTGGGTTAGAGGACCAAGGAAGCCTGTACTGAAATTCCTGAATAAGTAGTCAATTTTCGTGAAGAAGTTTGTTTTGAACGAGAGCCAGCAGTTCTTCATCCAAGCGCTGCTCTCCCAACAGCAACAGGAGAGCTGTCAGCCCTGCCTCTCCAAACTGAAGTAAAGGTGTCTGGGCACAGATCAGGATAGAGGTAGGGTTTCATTTACCAGAAAGACCAGGGAGAAGGAATTGGGAGCCCTGAGAAGACAGAGTATTTTGGCACTGATGCCTTCTCCAGAGTATTGAAGAACCATATACATACTTCTGGGAGTATGTCCACCTGGGTGGGTGTGGAGAAGTGCTTGTCCACTCTTAGCTTTGAGCAACCAGGATGCGGGCTAGCTCTGATCTGAAAACTGTGAAACCGCAGCAGTGTGACACTGCGCTTGTGTTTACCATAACTGCTCTCTCAGCAGGGCTTATCAACACAGTTCACATCTTTTGCTTAATGCGGCTACCTAACTTCCAGACCAGTCTGGCTTGCATCCAGTCAGCTCAGACCACAAGCAACTGCATGCCCTTCTCTGCACAGACACATTATCCTCTCTTGCATTTTTGTTAAGTTACAATAATCAGCTATCATAATGACTTCTACAGCAGTCATTCGTATAAAGAGCAGATTATTCTAAGAGCTGAGTCGAACCAGTCTTGTGACAACAGCACTCTTAAGGATATAATTTCAACCCTTTTGCATTGTTCAAGTAAAATGTAAAAATGACAATATACTGAAACCAAAGAAAAAAAAAGAAAAACAGAACAGTTCTAAAATATTATGTACTCAAAATCACTTTGAAATTAAGCTTTTCAGAAAATTGCTTTCTTGTGGCTCCAATACAAACAGTGAGCAACAAAATCCAAACTTACTTGTGCAGAAATGATTTAGGGAGGGAACAGGGAGGAGATGGTCATAGAGGACTGAGCTGAATAAAGTATATTTGCAAATTCTGAAAACACCGCATAGGAGGGAGTCCCGCAGAAAATCTGTAAACTGACTATGACTCAACTTGATCTAGATAAGATTTTCAGAGGGGAATAAAAGATAAAACCGCTGATCTTGATTGCTGTGATAGAAAATAGGGTCATAAATGGTCCTGTAAGTGGCTTGGTCATAGTTTATACAGGATTTTCTATCGCTAACATTCCTTTTCTTTTTATTGAACTTTGTCACAGCGAGGTTGCATCAGTGTTTCGAGTGAACTCAATAGCTATTCCAGGAGGAGGCTTGACTCTTCGTAGGCCACCGAAGCTAGACACGTCAAAAGAAAGGGACTAGATGAAAGGCTGCCATTGGGATTTGCCAGCTGGGGACTGTGCAGTAGGCCATCAGCCTGCTTTCATAAAAATGCTAATAAGGGAGACATCCCAGGAGAACCTCTTTGGCAAACAACAATGCCAGATAGGTCTGGGGAGTCTCACTTCTCTCTTAAGCAATGTCTACTGGTGTTGGAAGTATTCAGAAAGCCACACTTAAAATGAAATAAAGAAATAAATTTACGTGAAGGGAAAGAACAAATCAAGATAACAAATTAGCTACCGAAGTACGTACTTGTCACAATAACCTACATTTTAACAATAAAGCTGCCTGAAAAAGCATTTGCTATGCAAATGAAAACATTTGCATAGCACCAGTCATCCAAGATTTAGAGCAAAGATCAGTCAGTATGATAATCAAGCACGTGAGCCCTTCTGTTTCTGTTTGTGTCCAGAACTTGCAGGTACGAAACTTGTGGTCCTGACCGAATCATGGGATTTGCCATCCCTTCTGATTTACCTGCATGTCTCCCCTAAAATATGAGGAATGCAAAACACTTAAAAATATTGATAAGTGAGGCTTCATTAGATTCTTCTGTAGTTTGTAAGTACTGTGATCAATTTAAAGTCAGAAAACTGATATACAAAGTGGTTACACTGACAGAAAGTCAGGAATAGGGAAAACCAAGGCTTTTTAACAGTTATACGTATAGAAGACCTATACATTTACAAGAAAAGAGGTGAAAAATGTGTACCACAGTCACTTTTTGTCACTGTGAGATTCTCAAACTTGCTACTAGATTAGCTCATTAGTTGATAAATAAATGGGTAACATAGTGGCTACCTATACACAAAGCTCTAGAAATAGTCTTTGGAGCAGCAGTGAAAACTGAATTATATGTAGTCTAACATTTCATTTCTTTTCAAGTTTCACATCTTTGAAACAATATCATTTTTAGCTCCTCAAAATACATTTACACAAGGTTATTTCTTTTTTGCAAAACTACATATTTTTAAGAAGGGTGTTTAAACAGTGCTGGCAACTTTGCATTGCTAAATGTTGGTGTTCTGGTTTTCATCTAAATAAAGAAAGTAAGGTTTGCAGTTGAAAACGAAGTTTGTAAACTCAAAAAATGTAGTTAGAAAAAATGTGTAGAAAAATGAAAACACAAATATATCTATGTTAAAACTGGATCATAATGCATGCTGCAATATTACTGTTACTGATGCATTGCAATAGAATAGCAGTACCAGGTATAAAAGCACTGAAATTAAGTTTTAGCTGTTCCAGCAGGGCAGAGCTCTGTGAATCACACTAGGAAGCACAGATGAAATCCTCTTATGTAAACATCACACAGGCCTGGCACTAATTCTCCATGTGCCCTAGGAGGACTGCTGATGTGGCATTCCTTAAGCGCACACTTGCTTTGCGTAATTGTGAGCAGCCGTTCTCGGGTGCTGTAGGCCTAAGTGTAAGCTTTTACATCATCTGCTAAGTGAACAAAAATAGATGGGGAGAAAGCAGACTTTGAATGAGGCTATGCACTAACGGGGCTACCTGATACACCTCTTGTGGTCACTGCCCTCCCTAAAGGATATCCTCCCACCCTGCAGACTAGTTTTGAGACCCAGGTGCCGTGTCCTGCTGGATCTGTGTCATGCAGGGGCTCCAGAGCTATTTCTCTGAGGTCACCTGAGATTTCCCAGCAGGCTTTCTGCTTCCATGCAGAGTACTGAGGATCCATCTCCTATTTCACACCAATGTTTATTTTGCTGAATCAGGACTCCATGAGCTGATTCAGACTGAGTTTCTGGTGACTAATGCCAGGCACTCCTTTCCTCCTAGGCAACAGTAGTTCCTCAGTGCTCCCAAACCCTGTTCAGCCAGGCAGGTGCAGGACTGGCGACCAGATGCTGCTTTCAACCGTGTGAACACATGGTGAAGGATGAAGGCCTCACCCGCAGGTGGCTGATTTTTACTCATACAATTGTGTCAATTAGGAACCTGAACTTGTTTTTTTTTTTAAATCTGTGTAGGTTTATGACTGTAGAGCACAATCCCTGAATGCACAGTGGTGAAATCCTATAGCTTTCAGGACTGATCTTCTCAAAGAGAGAGCCTGGGTGGAGTACTGTGAAACTCCTGTTGTTGCTGCTCTCAGTCGGCTGGGACAAGATGTAGAGTAAAGCAAATCTCCTGGGAACATTTTTAGCACTGGAGATTGCATGAGGGATATAGTTTTATCTATGTAAAGCTATCTTTTACTGTGTTCTGTCATTCATATACAGAAATCTAAGACTTGTAGGAGCATTCTGAGTAGCCATTCTGATTGAACTTCCATTTGCCCTTCCTCACCCATCAGACATAAAAAACTGAATATAACACAAACACATTTTCCCACTAAGATGATCATATAGCATCACCTCTTCATGAAAGTGCTCTCTGTACTTCCTAGTGCAACATGTCCCTGTTTTGTTTAGCAAGAATTTGAAAACATTAGCAATTTGATCTTTGTTATCATCTGTGAGGTTCCTGGAAGCCACCAGTCCTTGCAGACTCCTGGGTGGGCCTGCCTGCTCAAGCCCTGTTGTCAGTCTTAGTGATGCCCTACATTTTTGATTTGAGATTATCAATGAGTCTAAAACGCTTGTTCTGCAGACCAGGCCTGTCTATTAAATGTGACTTGTATCTTGAAAGCTTCAGTGGAGAAGCCAGTGACATACCAGTAAGTTAAACTTTCTTATCTTCTGAAAAAACTTCAGAATTCTTTTCACAGAATCACAGAATGGTTGAGGTTGGAAGGGACCTCTGGAGATCATCCAGACCAACCTCCCTGCTCAAGCAGGGTCTTCTAGAGCATATTTCCCAGGATCACATCCAGACGGGTTTTGAATGTCTCCAGGGAAGGAGACTCCACTACCTCTCGGGGCAACCTGTTCCAGTGCTCTGTCACCCTCACAGTAAAAAAGTTTTTCCTCAGGTTCAGATGGAACTGCCTGTGTTTCAGTTTCTGCCCGTTGCCTCTTGTCCTGTTGCTGGGCACCACGGAGAAGAGGCTGGCCTCATCCTCTCGACACTCCCCCTTCAGATACTTGTACGCGTTGATCAGATCACCTCTCAGTCTTTTGGCTTGGGCCAGATCTTCCTCCTGTGATTTGCTAGGGAAACTAACTAAGTCATATGAGTTTTCTTGGATGTTGTCAGTTTTCATATCTTGAATTAGATAATTTATCATCCTTTGAAATCTCTTTGGCATATGCATGAATATGAAAGGTGCTTTGCAGAACTTGTGGTTTGTGTTCTGCCTTAATTTGTCAATGTCACTGTAATTGGATGACCTAGACTCTAAATCAAAACCAATAAAATATTTTGCTCTTGACTGTAGGAAAGTGGGCCACTATTTTGGATTACATTTCTAGTAGTTATTGCAAGTTTTGACTCAGTTGTTGGGGAGGGTTTTTTTTTTTTTTTTTAGTATTTGCAGTGTGGGAAGTTCAAGGTGATGTAGACGAAATCAGGCAATTTTCCACCCTCCAAAGTTATATCTCTCAGTTACCCACTGTGATTAAAAAAAAAAAAAGGAAATATGGGCTATATTACTTATACCCAGCTGCATTGCTCAAGACCTTGCAAATTTAATGAAAGCAGGCTATTTTTGAACATTAGCTTCCATTCTTTGTCTTCTGTGAATACTTTTCTAATTCCTATACCAAGTGGGATGTCTCTCACTTCTTTGCTGTGACACATATGAAACACTTTAGCCATGGTCCTCGTGGTCTGGTTTGTCAATCACATTTTTTGCTCTTAGAACCCACCTTTTGATGCCGTGTGAGGCACAGTTCTGACAAAGAGGAAACCTTACTGCACAGCTGTAGTTTCAAATGCTCCAACAGGTTCACTTAGGAGTGCTATTGTGCAATGACCTAGTTTAGAGCTATCACAGGCAGCAATTAATCTTTGTCACTTGGTACTCATTCTAGAAACACCCCTAGAGCTCAGAGAACTCCCTGGAGTCATGGCTCTTTCTGCCCACTTTCAACAGGGGGGTTCAGTCCTTTTCCAGAGCATATTTATTCTGTTAAGTAGCCCAGAACTCCTACAGGGTGCTAGATGAAAGCTACTCCTACTACAACAGCAGTAGAAATACGGATCGCACAGCATAATCCATTGAGTTTCCACAGACCCCAGATTTAATGGAAGATGAAGTTCTCTTGCTTTCTGCATCAGCCAATCATTACTAGTTCCCGAGGCTATTTTGGCAGCATATTTTCTTCCCCTTTGGCGCTAAGTGTTTTTTTGTAGATCATATTTTTATCAAATTGCAGCCTCACAGCACTGTGCCTTTTCAACTGTTAATTTCTGCAAAGAGCAGCAGGTGCCTGGACAGCCCTTCACACATGTTGTTCTAACTGTTACTGAGCGTGTGTGGACGTCTCTGCAGGTCCTGGTTTCCTGGCTGAGGCTTCCCTCTGCTTGGGCAACTCCACCTTTTTTGGCCTTTGCCTCCACATCATCTGCAAATACCATCTGGCCTGGGGCCCCCTTAAGAATCAGCTTCTTTCATCTGACCCCTGGGATGCTGCTGAATACATTGCACTTGGGCTTCCTCCAACTCTTTAGTCACTTCACTAGAAATGATTCCTTGAAATGCTGCATCTGGTATAAATGACTCACTGCTGACTGGTATAAATGGCTGGGAATTCACAGCTGATACCTTTAAAAAAACACCCTAAATTTCTGCCTCTGTGTTTATAGCTCATTCCATAGTTTACCCATTGCATTATCAGTTGGCTGATAATGCAATGACTTCCTTAGCTCACAAACCGTGAGTTACCTTTGTTAAACTTTTTGTAAACTAAATATTAATACAAGAGTTTCAGATGGTCTCCCCCTGGGCATATGGTCTCTGTGTATTACTCATTCTGAATCCACTCGAGTACGTTCTGCCTCACTTAAGCCATCTTCTGACCTGGAAGGTACAGGGAAACCCCCGTCAAAAGCTTCCTCAATGCAAATAAGCGTCTGTGTACAAGCTTACTGCTTTTTGGTTTGCTATTTATTTGGTATTTCCAAGGAGCCATGTTTTTGCTTTTTTCCTTCCTGCACTTTGAGAAAGTTTTGTAAGTATCTGTTTTGTGAGACGTTCAGCTTGCATGTGAAAAATGCTGGCAAAAGGCTTGCCGTCCAAAAGCTCGGAGACTGGAAAGCCCTCAGTTGTACTTCACATGGCTAACAAATTCCATCTTAGATAAAAATGCTTCCGCCCTTTTGAGTCCACTACCACAAGTCACAGTGCGAGTAGACTTAGGTGGAAAGTCAGTAACGTGCCCAGCACAGGCAGGAACATTAATTTCCTATGCTGCCCGTTGCTCAGAGGCAACGATGCAGTATAAAACTGCATAGCATGTTATTAGTAAAATACAGCACCATCTCTTGGAGGAGGTGCTGTCTGGACCAATCATTGAAAACTGTTCATTCCCTCACCTACTTGGAGAGAGCAGGGAGTGCGGGCTGCGACTGGGAGGTAACTGAGGGGAAACAGAACTGCCAGAAAGATCATGGTAGAGTTAAAGCTGCGCAGAGTTTTTGTGCGTAAGTCAAGGCAATGAAAAGAGATTTGTATAACTTTTCTGAGCCGGAATCTGGCCTGGAAGTCGGGCCCACAGACTCCTGCTTTTAGGTGACCAGGCTTGCTGCTAGTATGCTTTTCCTGTTACACTAACAGCAACTAAGGCAGTTTGCCAAACCCTCTTGTCCTCTTTGTCAGAGTGAAAGAATATTGACTCATACCTCTGCCAGCTTGGTTTATTGTCGCTGTGTGGTCAAAGATTAGTAGGGTAATCTAAGGCACCGATCCAGGTGAGTTACCAATCCCTTTGCAATAAAACATTTGTTTAGACTTTGTCTCAAGTAAAATAGACATTCATATAAGGATTAACATTGGAATTATATTCAGTGATTTTTGTTCTCTTCTTGTTTTCTTCTTCATGGAAAGAAAGGCCCGGAATAGTTTCTTACTGTGGTAGTACAGTCTCATTTAACTTTATAAGCTCTGTAATGTATAATGGCTTTCACGTAGCATAACAGCTGACGCATAAACGACGACGTTACTTTATAATTTCTGTGACTCATTTGATATCAGTCCACATTTAGTCATTCTTTGAGGAGCATACGGATGGGCAGGGAAATTTGTTTTAGTTACCAAACAATGGATATTTAAGTTCCTTTCATGTATGGTATATATTCGGGGGAAAAAAATTCATTCTTAGATCTGTGATCTCAGATTTGTACGCAGCAGAGCTGATGTGCAATGTGAATGCCTCAGTCTTTGTCTTACTGCCTTTGTGAAAAATACAGACTGAGTTGAAGTAACAAGGGCATTCCCCTTGTTCCCCTTGTTCCCAATATGCCAATATGGCATATTGGCATATTGGCATATTGAAGGTGGAGCAAATGTTTTAATGCCCGTATGATTGTTACCCCTGCACAGATACTGTCTTCTCCTTCACTGTCTGTCTTGTTGGGGATATGTGCATCTAGCTATAGCTATTGTTAGGTCAAGGAATGTATGTGAACGTGTTTGGAGTCACTCTTAATATTTGCCTTGAAATGCTTGTGGCCTTTTCTGGATTTATGGGGGTGCTTGAACTATCCTAGAAAACTTCTGTCCATATAGACCTTCTGCCAGTGGAGGGAGATAGCATGTGATTAAGAGTGACTGAATATTTAACTTTCATCTGAAGTAATGGATCAAACTGTGTCCTGAAATAAACTTGAATATAAATTCCCATAGACTGGTACAGAAGCAGAACCAGCTTTTTTTATTCATTTGTATATGTGGCAGAACTAGAATTAGTAGTACTAGTAAAATAATTGCTGCTGACTATTGTTTTCATACCATTTAATGATTATAGCAGGGGCCATCACCTAATAACTTAGTTGTTCTCTGCCATCCTGAACTTGTACAGTACTCACTTGGATAGTTTCAGCTATCTGAATTCTTTCCTCTTGCAGTCTATCTGATGGCTCTTAGTAGTGAATGTGTTTTAATACTCCCTATGCAGAAGGCTCGGTCTCTTTTTTTCCCTGATTAGAAAATTGCTTAATTAGCCAGGCCTTCTGGGCTCATGAATAGAAATTGTAGATGTGTGGCTGAGACCCCTCTGTCTGTGCCCGTCTTGTTCTGAAGGAAGGCCAGCTTGCTTCCTTTTTTCTCATGACGGGTGACTCTTTTTCTGCCATTCTGAGCATGAGAACTATTGGTGCTCTCTCACCAAAGATATCTGAGATCTGCTCAGCCATCTGCCGTTCCTCTGGGGCTGTTTTCTGAATTCTCCCCTGTGATGCTGCATCTTCCTTCCCCCGCTCTGCAAAGCCAGTGTTTCCCTTTCATAGAGGTGGGAGAGGCCAACCGTGTAGATAGTTCTCTGGCTTCCTTCGGCAGCCTCCAGCCCTAATCCTGTCATACCTTGCAATCTGAGTGCCTTCAGCTTACCTAGCCTACTGGAAACTTTTTCTTATCACTAAGAGCCTCTGATGAAAGAGGAACCCGGGAGGTTATATGAGGGGAAAAAAAAAAAAACCCAAACCCCCCAACCATAAAGGCACATATCTTCTCAGATAATCAAAAGATCAGCCATAGACTGCTCCCCTTATTCTTTCTTCCAACTATTAGACACATCTGCAAAATGTACTATATAAAAGCAACAAGCTAGCTAAATGATTAATGTTGCTGGAGAACTGATTTATGTGTGTTTCAGTTCTTCACTCCCTTCCATTCCTACAGAGTCAGGAATGAAGAACAAAACTGCCTCTATTTTGAAAATGCTAAAAGAAATCACTTACATGTGGCTGTTTGAAATAGAGGGAATGATATTAGCTACAACAGGAAGATCAACTTCTGGCTCTTCTGCTGAGCAGCCTCTGCTAATACCTGAGACAATTAGCATTTCTGAAATACTTCATCAACCACAACATCAGTCTTTCCTTAGATGTAAATTGGAAAACAAAGCTGTGCTTGCTGCTCATCTTCCTCTGACGATTTTCCATATCTCCGTTGTCCCACTGCTTTTTGTGTTTGTCTGCTGAACAGCTTTTGACTTCTGGCTAAGCAGATACAGCTGAAATTTTCACGCTGCCGGGATTCTCTGTTTGAAAAAGACTCAGATATGAGAGGCTAGCAGACCTCCTTCTGTCATCATAAATGATTTTCCAAGACTGCAAAAAATGTTGTAGACATGTAAAGTTTTCAGTAATCTCAGAAGGAGAAATCGGAAATTCCTGATGTGAATACCGAGTAGTATGTGTTATCTGTCCTGGAAGGCCATCATGCTGATCAAACTGAAAATATGTCCTTTAGCAGAAAACTGCCTGCAGCTTTAATTAGCTGATTTCTTTGCAGACAGAGCACCATATTCACCAAAGTGTAGGCCAGCCTTGAATATAAGGGGACCTCTGACTGTCTATTTTAGCAGAAAAAGCAAATGTGAATATCATTGTATGCTGAAAAGTCGCTAAATTATCACAGCAAGCCAGGATGATCCTACCTCCCACCCGCCACCCTTGACTCCACACAGAGAAGAGTGAATTAATGTGGAGCAGGAAGTATGCTTGCTCAATCTGCTGCTTGTAAGGGCTGAGCTTTGCACTTAAAATGACAGTCACTGGTTCCATGTGAAGTCAAAAAAAATCCAGTCAATCTGAACGAACTAATAGAAATTATACTTCTTAAAATCTTGAAGGGTATTTCCAGGAAGAATTCTGGAGAGGAGTGTACAGAAATGACAGGAAAGACTTCTTCAGTAAAGACCATGTGATTTTGCATCTATGATACATAGATAATGACATGAGTGCTACATGTAGGCAATTATATAGTTTATGGGATTTTACAACATAACCCATACACTGATGGAAATAATTATATCAGGAATTAAAGCTATACCTTATGTCTAGATCCTAGGATCAACAACTGTGGGAAACTGCACTAGATTCAGTATTGGGTTTGGTAAGCAGATTGTAAAAGAAGGAATCATGAGCTACAGATACTCCTTGCTATAAGCAATGCCTTCAGCTGGCGTTTCAGGATGCTATTATAAGCAGCACTACCCTAAGAGATCTTTTTGAGACAGTAAATCACAAAAGTAATTACATTTCCATCCAATTTTATCCAGGAAATGAGGTACCTGGACACAGCCATGCCATTTCCATATGCAACCAGACAGATTCCATGCAGAAAAACTGCCTTCTGTTTCTGAGCACCACTTTGCTCTCTGGAAGTTGCAAAAGGTGCAGTGAGAGATTGAACTGGTGGCATAACAGCTCAAAAGGAAAAAGCACACATTCATTCCAGAGGTAGGCCAAAAGTCCTGAACATGGTAGAGAATCTATCCCAAACGCTACACAAATTGAACATTTCAGCACTGGCATCTCTTATCAAAATGATGCCATTTACTTTAGTTGATTTATGATGTAGGCTACAATTTCTTTGGGGATCAGATGAATGGTGGTAAAAGTCACAATACCTAAGTTTCCAAGGAGAAGTGCTATCTCTCTCTCTCCTGTCCCCTGCCCCTGGTTCCAAAATCTGGAAGGAGAAACGCAAAGTCATCAAAGATTTATAGATTTATCTAGCTAGAAACAATTTTACTCTAGGCAATAACAGGCTAGAACAGAAAGAGTAGTCAGTTTTTTAAAATCTTGCAATTCTTGTGACAGATCCAAACTTCCCAGAAACTGTTCAAGACATCCTTCAGGTATTTGGATTTCAACAGTAATCATATGATTGTTCAGATTTAGCTGTAGCGTTCCAGCTTTCAACTTACAGGAAGTTTGTTGGGGCAGAAGTATTTCAGTCTACTCAGCCAAACAGAATATAAGATATGCTCCAAAATAGGGAAATCAATATAAAATTATTTTAATTATTTTATAAAATTATTTTAGTTAAGATAAAATTATTTTAACTTTTTTATTATTATTTTAATTTGTTATACCAATGTTGGGCATAGATAAAATGCTCAGCGTTGTATTAATACATGGCTTTGATCCACAGTAAAAAAGTCATGACTCAAGGATGTATTACACATACATGAGCACTACACAGATGACTTACAGCTTACAGATGTTGCGGAGGAATACATTTCAAGGAGGCCAGAGCAGTAGATCATTGTCTGGAATCTCTTCAGCTGTGTTAGCTGTTCTTTCTGGGATCCGATTTCAGAAAGGAATGCTGTCGTGCAGTTTTATACTATGACTAAAACTACTGACTTTTAGGTGGCGTGATTAATCTTCCATTCCAGACTTAGTGCTCCTTTATTTACTAACGCAGTCCCTAATTGTCACGTGGTGGCAGAGCAGGGTAAAGACTGCTTCAGATCTACCATGTTTGAAAGTCACTGCCAGAGTTGAGGTTTCTCTCCTGGGTTCTTCAAGGTCTTGTGAGTATATGTGCAAACTGAGAAAGTACCACTCATCTCCCCAGCATCATAGTCTGACCTCTGAGGTGGTACAGAGGGGCCTCACGGGCGGTCAGGGAACTATCACAAGAAAACAGTATGGAAAGGAATTGGGAGTTCATGGTCAACTTTGATCTCAGCCAAAATATTATCAAGAGCATAGAGCATCCCAGGCAGCAATATCTCTTCTGTTACCTTCTCCGTCCTGGGAGGGAAGATCTGGCCTGGGTCCATTGCAGAGGCAAGAGTTGCCGGAAGGCTTTATGGCAACGTGCTTCTATTACCACCAGATTGTCGGGAGATGGATTCCGACAAAATATATCTATCTTTTGTTGGAAAGGGGCGACAGCAATGGGACTACCAGCCAGCGTTTTCAGGATCAAACCTGTAATTGCACCAAAATATTGGTTTTGGTGAAATAGTTGATAGTTTATTACTCTGTGAAAGGTCAACAGTCTTAAATCTTAAGATTTTAAATCTCTGTCCTTAAATAAGGATAGTTTCTTAACATCACAGTAATACCAAGGTTCTTATTAGCTTGCCATTTGCAAAAATGTACCTCAGAACATAGGAGTTCAAAATGGGAAACAATCTAAATGTGCTTTGGCTTGGTTCTGATGCTGCCAGTGCTCACAGGTTTGTTGTGAGTTACAAGGCATTTGCAGTTATTTTTTCTTGAATCCCAGCTCCCTGAGTCATGTGCTTGTTTGAGACCCTTCACTCTTCTCGTTCTCCTTTTAAAAGATAGTGCTGGCAGCCAGTGTGGAAGTATTTGAAACAATAGTATTCCTGAAAAAAGTCTAAGAAAAGAGAAAGCAAACAAAACCACCTTTTGTGTGTAAATAAATACACACGCATACACCCATAGGTATATATAGTATGCACGGGTGTGTCCATGTGTAAATATGTATCTATACATGTGTATGTGAATATATATGTGCATATGTATGTATGTGTGTATATAGGAAAGGAGAGAGAGAGAGAGAGAGACTTACTTAAACATAATTTCTAAGCCAATTTCATGATCTTTGTAAAGGCATGGATTTCAGTTTTTGGAAGGCAGCTCCTGGCAATGTCAATCCTCTAAAAAAGCATTAATGAAAGTTTGGAGGTACGTAGCCATTTGGAGAAGATTCAGCAAGGTGCCAGCCTAGGCTCTTTTTGGGACAGCACACAGCTAGATCTTGCAAACACTTGTTCTGCGTGAGCAGCTTTTCATGTGGAGGTGGCTAGTCCCACTGGTAGGAGTTTTCACAGGAAAAAGTAAGCTACTTGTAAAAGAATAGAAAAGCTCGGGTTGTTCCAGCAAAGGATTCCAGCACCCTGATATGGCAAAGGCTTTTGTGTGCTCTAAGTTTCCTCACTTGTGGTGGTAAAGTTGGCCTCATGTTTTGTGAGGTCAGAAGCTAAGGATTCAACAATTACAATCTTCCTCATGAGTAAGCTTTCGTATGATCTAGAATTACTCATCAGGTTGTAAGGCCAAGCCATTTATGAAAATACACTTTTAAATACTGGTTTTCTGAATTTTCTGAAAAGGAAATTTTGGTATAAAAAGTGTGAAGAATTGCATCCAAAAGCATTATATATTTCAATATATCTTTCTTAAGATTTGTGACTCCATATTTGTCTTGCTTTTTTCTGTAGGTCAAAAAAAGTTTTACAGCAAAAAATACATATAAATGCCAGCAAGTATTTAGATGTACCATCCAGTACCATCCAGTATATTCAGACTTATTTAATTAACCTGTCAGGCTTGCTTTTTACCAGGCTCTTTCTGTGGCTATGACAAATTATATCTTCCAGATCTGATTATTCATTAAATGTCTACTGTGAATTTCAGGTTCCCTAATGCCTAAAATACAATGCATGTTTAATAGGATTAAGAATTAAAATATGTTTCTTCACTTTATCTAATTTACATCTTAAAATTATGGAATTTAAATTCTAAGGACGCGACAGAACACATCAATTAACTGTACTGAGCTAATTAACTTTTATAATTTTTTTTTGACTGCAGCACATAAATTTTCAGAACGGTAAAAAATGACTGGACAGTTTGTTACTGAGGTTAATTTAAAAGGTTTATTTTGATTTCAAGGGTGGGCACATTTTAATCCACTTCTGGAATAAATAATGAATGAATGAATACTCATTGCATTTATCAGAAAGATTCTGTGATGAAACTAAGCATTCTTTTAGACCACTGTTTCCCACTGTTTCCTGGGTGGCACAAGAAGCTCTTTGGAAGGTTATTGCAATACTTTGAAGACGTGAACATCTCACTCCTGTGCTATAGTAAACTACAGGAATCTTGCTACCATATGGCAGGGGAGCAGGATTAGAATTTAGATTCTTGGTAGCTGCTGCTCCAAAACCGTAGAGCCTGCCCCAATGCACACTGAAGTCTACAGGGAGATTCCCGCAGATTCCTGGAGATTTTGGATTAGATCCGAGCTGCATAAATTGCAGTCTGAAGCTTATTTTCACGTGCCTTCCTTTGCGAAGGAAGTCATTTTATCCTTTGTGTCATGCAGCTTACGAAACACACATCTTGTTTTTCTCTTCTTTGTTTTAAATGAAGTATTGTCGCTATAGAGGACTCTTTTCTACATTGAGGGCTGTAAGAGAGCCTTAAGCACGATCTTGTGTAAAATTTGCATGAGAAATTATTTGTAGCACACAGCCAGCTATCACTTAATTATGCTTACAGGAAACCCTCCTCCCCTCTCAGCAAAGCAAAAATTTAAAAATAGGACTGAGCATTCAGAACCTGATGTTATCGCTGCTCTCTTCATCAGCTGCAGCCTTGTCATTTATGACAGCTGAGTAGTTCGCACAGCACAAGCCTTTACAGGTTGAGAATACGCTGAGAGAAGTACAATGCTTATGAAAACGCCATTAGAGTAACAAGCAAGAAGGAGGCCTCCGTATGAAAAATAAAGTTTAAGGACAATGCAAGCATCCTGGACTTACCCTAGTAAATCTTTTCAGCTGCCTTGAGTGGGAAGGTAAATGACCCGTGGGACAATTTGCCAAAGATTGTTTCTCCTTCATAAGTAGTTTTAAAATCCAAGTGGGTGATTTTCCCAAAAGGTGTGTTCTACTTCAGCCGCACCCTCCGGCCTGGAGAGTGCATTAGTTCAAACAAGTCCTACGGCTTGTATTGGGGAGACCTTGCTGACGCTCTGTGACCAGCAAATCTATAAATCGTTGTGTCTCACTAGGCAAGCATCTGTCAGGAAGGTTAAGATTTCATTGTGAGGCAGGAATAAGTTAGATTTCTTCCAGCCCTTTTATCAATGGTATCTCTGATGACACCTTCTTCCCTCTTTTTCCCTCTATGCAACACTGTAACTTTTTTTTTTCCATGGTATCCCCTTACATATGGAAGATGCTTCCTGAGCTAATCCCATCTTTCTGTAATGCATTTTCAAGTCCCTCTTCTGCTATGATACCTGTTAAGAAAAGAGCTGCTATTTAATAACTTGAGGGAGGCGCTGGTAAAATAGCAGTTACACTGCCGTTTAAAGTTTTATTTTACATTAAAAGTGCAAGAAAAAGTATAATACACTTTTTTATATGTTTGACAGTCTTCCCATCTCCAAAACCTGTATGGGGCTTGTTTTTATAGACTCTAATCAACGAAGGCAATTCAAGTACGACTGCAGCATTAAGAACCCGTGGGAGCTACTAGAAGACAAACATTAATTAAATACTTAAAAATAATGATATATACACCCAGCCCCACTTAACTGAGTTTGGTTACATAACCAACTAGCATCTTACCATTTTAATGCTGGTTGACTTTCTTCTCTGCTTGGCAAAAATAGCTGGCAAATACGTTTTTCTGATTTGTAAAACTAGCCTGTGCAGCTGGCAACTTCAGACGGTTGCGCGAATAAAATGCTGGATAGCTACGTTTCAATCTTATGATCGGAGGTGGAAGGCTCGGTGGAAGTTATAGTGGGCAGTCAAGCCCTGGCTGACAATAAAATAATCCTTAGGGGCTGTGTCTTAGTCAGTGTCGGGTTGATGGGGCTCCATTTAAGGCGTCATCTGGCATTCACTGCAGTCGGTGAAAATTTTGCCATTGAATTTATGAGGAAAGAAATGGGGTCTGCAGATAGGGACAGTCTAATTAGTAGGATAAGGCAAAAAAAAAAAGAAATCAGCTCTTTCTACATTCTCCCTCTGGCCCTGCCCTGGTGACTTGTGTGGCTCTACAAGCCCTTCACCTCCTGCAAAATGAGATAACACATACCTCCCCGCAGCGCTGGGAGATTAACTTCATGCTTGCAAAGCGCTTGGAAAAGATGAGGCACCAAGTATTACTGTGCTGCTCTCCCCAGCAGAGCTTGGGCTGGCTGTGGGGCTGTGGCGGGTAGGAGCCTCTGCCAGGAGCTTCTTCTGAGCAGCAGCACAGAGCATATAAAAATAGAAGAGCAGGATTGCTTTCTGATTAATTTCTCAGACATTTTTATTTGCCCACCTCTGCTTCTTTGGGACCCATGTCTCTCTGTCTCTCTTTCTGTCTCTTTTTTTTAAAGCATCTATACATGTTCCTGTGCTTGTAGGAAAGGGAGCTGGACAATGAGCTAATTCAATGCAAATTAAGAGATTTCCTAGCAAAATTTGGTGGTACTGCAGGTATGTGAAGGCACTGAGCTGTAACCTGGGAGTACGGAGAGGGTAAGCCTCTGCTCTAAGAGAGCTATCACTTCATGCAGTAATTGCCAAGAGCTCTTTAGCACCCTGTCATTTTTTAAATGAAATCGATTAAATATCTACATCCTGGTCATCTTCTCCAGCCATTTCTGTCTCCAGCTCTCATTAGAGCTATTCTCGGAAATGAATACAGTTCATACAGCGCTGCATCCCTGCCGTTGATTGTGATACAACATAAGCTTTGGACAGAGAATAAAAAAGGAGGAATAAAAAGGAGCTCTGAACAGTATGACATGGGCTGGGGACGCAACTTCCCCTCTCAAAAATAAACAAAGAATCATCTTGCAAACACAATGCCTTTCTTCACAGCAGATTCCTGCATGTCTATAGCTGGTATTCCATGTCATGGGAATACTCCCAACTACCCCAGTTGACGTTTTTTTTTCATCAGACTCCTCAGCTAAGCAAGTTTTCAGGAATACATACTATGCATGATGTGTATTTGTAATAATCATTTAGGCTCTTCATTCTGTAATGAAAACCTCTTCCGATGCTTTCTTTTATCTCTTCTTTAGGTTGGATGGATTGAGCATGCATCAAGATAAAAATCAAAAAGGACAATAGCAAAGAGTTCGCATGCAGATTTTAGCTAGCTTAAAAATCTGATAATAGTAACAGCTTAAAAATAACATCTGGGAAGTTCCTCACGATATTTACTAAGTGGATCTATCAGTGCACTCCTTAAAGTTTTGCCTGAGAATTGCCTTTATGGAGGCTTAGTTATCAGTATTAATTCCCAGAACTATGCGGTTTTACCAAGTATATGCGGATGAGAGAGATGACATAAGAAAACCATTAACATTCTCCCAGTGGAAAAGGAAGTAATAACAAATGAGAAATACTGTTTTCATGCTTCTACAGAAATATTGCAAACAAGAGAGAACATAAAGATCTACACCAAAGTAGTTAATAACCATCTAGTTATAAATGTATAGTTTGACAAATAGTTTTCAAAAAGTCTGGCGCTTAGGTCGGACTGAATAAATAAACAAATTTCTGTAGGTCCCTAGTCTAGCTCATTCCATCTCACTGTGCTTTGCAAATGTTAATCGGAGACTAAATCTGACAACCTGAGATGACTGTAAGTGTGTATGTTTATTCCATGTTAGTGAGAGGGAAACAAATCAAGAGAGATTGGGTGATCTGCACAGAAATGCCTTGATTCTCATTCTTCTCCTTCTTATGTGATGTCAACAACAATGAGCTGAAAAACGATGTCTGGATTGCACCTGCATGTACAGCACGTGTTTTGCCTGTGCACTATTTTTTTCTGAACAGTAGCACCAGCCGTGGCATATGTCAGGCCATGCATACAGTGTTATTTTTATACAAGCAGAAGTATGAAGTAATACCCTGTTTTTCTATTATATTTTAAACTGAAACATGTTTATATATTTACCAAACCTATCTGTGAGAAAGACTGAAAAAGATCAAAATTAGTAGGGGTATTCATGTTATAATGTACGTAGCCTTCCCAACAAAGAATATTTTCTTCCTACGGAGCAAAATAATCCTTAGCTTCAGGAAAAGTAAAGTCGGCATTCACATAGAAGAATAGCTGCTGAATTTTACGTTACATGCTTTCAAAAATCTGAAAGCTCTTTCTCTTGGGGAAGAAACAGCTTATGACTGAGTTAATCTTCAACTAGGGAAATAACATACTTTCTTTCAGTGATAGTTTGGATCCTTTCTGCATGCCTAGAACGAATGCTCACAGTTAGCAGTTGACCCCCAATAAGTAAATTACAAAAAGTGAAAGGCTCAACTTTCTCCTTTTATTACCAACTAAATTGCAAAGTTGCTTATTTACCGCTAATATATATTAACAAGTGAAACATTTTAGACTTCTGTAGTGTAGACAAGACACCAGGATTTGACTCTAAAAGGAGTCAGGAGGTGAAATAGACAGTGGAGAAAGTTCGAGTTCCTTCCTCAGAGAGGGAAATCCTTATCGATACTGCAGACTGTCTTTTCGAACTATTTTAATTTCACCTATGGAACTGAAGTGAGTTTTCCTTCCTGCCACAGACCTATTTCAAGTTTTTATATATGTGCTTAAGCATTTATATATGCGCCTAGAGTGAAGAGTATGCGTAGTTGTTCTTTATTGCAAGAAAATTTTAGTGAATAACAAGCAAAAACAGGGAGGAAGAAACGAAGTGTGCCCTTTCCAGAATCAAAATAGTGAAGTACCTGAAGATGCTAACAAGCTGTGCTGACTGTTGTATCTTTCTGCCTGTCAAAACCGTTAGCTCCCCTCTGCGAGCTGCCTAATTCTCGTTCTTTCCCAGAGAATTTCTATGATACAGGAATTCATATGTCAAGTATGAAATTCTTCAGAGTGCTGGAAATTCCAGGACAAGGTAGAACAAAGCAAATGTAATATGAAAATAAGCAAGTGAGAAGACTCTGTAGGAGCTACGCAAAATAATTCTGTTTTATTTGCTACACATACACATCCTTGACTGCAAAGGGGGTGAAAGATGTTTGTATCTTGCTCTGAACTCCTGGGCTGGTCTCATTCAGCCCAGCAGTAGTGATTGCTTGGTTCTGTGTTTTTAGCCAATGCTTAAGACTGGGTCTTGCTGGTTTCTGGTTTCCAGGATACTGAAAATATTTTTTAAAACCAGATATTTTTGGCCAGATTCTGATGCCTCTTGTTTATACTTTATGTCCAGAATTGGAATGGGCGTTGTTATGGCAGTGAGATTTGTTCTGTTTCTTTGAATCTGCTCTGGGAAGATCTGAAAGGGGCAGGCTGGCGAAGTCTCCAGGAAAACTCTAAAATGAAGCTGAACGAGCGAGAGCAGGGGTTTCTGTAGCAGCTCACTCTTGTTCCTTGTTCGCTCTTGGAGGCAATACCGTTTTCCATGTTTACCGTTGTCACGTGACGACAATATCAGACACACAAAGCTACTCGAAAGTTGTGGGGTTGTCACTGTGTGTTTTTCCAAGTACTTGTAAAAGTAAGTGATTCAGCAAAGAGAATATGAAGTGTGAGTGCCAAAACTATTTTGCTCATTGGCTACATCTTTAACTGCTTTTGCCCCTAAACTCAAAAACTTCCTTGGGGTTGGGACCTATTATTTTACTGACCCAGTCCCCTTACTGCACAACACAGCGTGCAGTAACAGCTTTATATAAATATTCATTGCAAGACCACTGTGGTTTAGACAGGCAGGATTTTATTGCATCTGAAGCCAATGTAGCAAGCCACAGGAAACGGAGTCTGGTGTGATTAATGTTTGCAAATGTACTGTACTGCACACACGGGGGATCGCTTGATGGCACAGGTTTTCTTGTTGAAGTGGAGCCTTGGTGTAAGATTCACAGCTTTTAGTAACAAGATGGTGGAAGGGCTCATTACAGAGTTTCCTCAAGCAAAGCAGAATAAAAAGCAAAATATTACCTCTGTGTAGAAAAATAAACATCTTGGCCTTAAGCACAGTCTTTCAGACAGACGCTCTCATTTTACTTAAGTCTCTCCCAAATAGTGCTGTGCTTTACACTGATGATAAACTTCCATAAATTAAGACACAGGGACATTAAGTTATATCATTAATTTTATGGGTGAGTAACAGCTGAATCACAACTGTGACTTGAACTGGCAGAATACTAGAATCTCTATTCCAAGTGAAATTCCAACATAAAAAGTCAGTCCAGAACAAAAAAAAGAAACCCTGAGATTTCCTGTGGAAGGAGATTTTCAGATTTTTTCCAAGACAACATTCTGAATGACATATTTGTTTGTTCTTTACAAATTCTTTCTGAAGAGCCTGTAGCTCTGGCTCTTTACCGTGCTATGCCATGGGAAGCTCAAGAGCAAGGAAACTGAAAAACCTAATTTCCTGAGATGTTTGGACTGCTGAGAAGCCCCAGTCTTGGACATCCTGTAAAAACCTTCACGTGAGCATCAGTTATGGAACCTGGAGCTGGGTTATTGTGGGATAATTCATACAATGACATGGGCTAATCATGAGGGCCTTGTCATTTAAATGCTCCAATTACTTTATTGCTGTAAAAGCTTCTGCTCGTCTCCACATCCCCACAATACATTCCATGGCTCCTGTGTTAATGGGAAGTATATTCCTGTGGGTGAAGTGGACTTTAATTAGCACCCAAGGGCCACCACATTCACGTGTCCTGACTCATGTGGAACTGAGCACTTCAGAAAGCCCCATTGCAGGCTATGGGAGTACTCATGAAGAAAGGTGCTTCCTGACCCGGCAAAGGTATCGGAGCCTGGCTGGGATGCTCCAAGCCACCTATACAGGACAAGAGGCTCCACTGACTCTCCAGCATGTAATCCTGTGGCCCGAGGCGCTGTAAAAACAATAGTTACACTAACTATTCAAATTATTTCACTTGACTAATGAGTAATATGAACGGCTCCAGATTTTATGTCTGTGAGCAATATAGGAACGCTGTAAAAATTGGGATTGTAGGCAATCTTGTAATAAATTAGTAACTTTGACTGTTATGTGAGTCATCTGTTAAATGAGCCCTGAGTTATGAACACGCACACCAACTGTGGGGGTATTACGAAAAATTAAAACTAATGTGACATAATACTGGTTCAATTACAACAGAAGTACTGCAGCTGGAAATGATGGGAAATATGGGAGGGGCATAACTCCACCAATTAGCATAATTATATCCACGCATCTGGTTTCCAAAAGCGGGGTGCGAGCTGCTTCCCACACGGTATCAGCACCTCCTGTCAGCTGTGTAGTTAGATGGCTGTAAGCAGACGTCCTGGCTTCAGTTCTACTGGGATGAAGCTGGCAGCTAGACTGAAAGAAAACAAGATACCGATTAAAACGAAAAGCTCAGTCTGCAAGTTCCATGATCAATACGTAAAAAGTCACTTCTGATGGCCGGCCCTTCAAAGCCCTTACAAAATACGCTTCACTGATGATATGAAACATTCCCTCCACCATCAGTTTTCGGGCTCCTTCCTCATCCTACATCCACATGTTCTGACCATCCTCCTCTGAAGGACGCCAGGTGCAGTTGGCACTATATCTAGCTTCTTTGCTGGCCACTACAGACGGATGTGCGTCACTGTCCTTTTCACAGAACGCGAATCCCACCTCTGCAGGTTAAACCCTGCATGGCGATTTGAGAAGGAGGAACCAAGCCCAAGTTAGAAATCACCTTGGCAGTGTCCCAGTTGTGCTGTCTTTCAGAAACGTGTCCTGCCCACAGTGACAACTTGAGACTAAAATGTCAGCAAATACTTCATGAAAGTTGTTATCTAGGAATTATTTCATAACTCAGAAGAATATTTATTGAAATATTTTATGAAGAGATCATTATTATCTTAATTGTGCTTAGTCTGGAGAAATAATTACAATGCTCTGAGGCTACTGATCCCTCCTGAATGAACTCAGTGGAAGTAAAAATTTAAAAAAATTTTAAAGCTTTAAGCTTTAAAGTGAGGAGAGAGTGAGCAGAGAGCTGAAGTTATTTTAGACATGCTTTAGGTCCAGAAAACACCTGTCTAAAAATATTATAAGCAACATGTCCATCAAAATCATAGTACAGAAATATAGGAAAACTAAAAGGCAGAAACTGTGTGTTTTAATTGCTTAAAGCATTTTTTCTTCCACGGTATCAAAATGTCGTACAGGATTTAATCAACACCAGACCTATTTTATATTGTTAAAAGACAGCATAATGTTTTTAAAATATACCATTAATAGGTTTAATGTCTCCAACAGAATCTGATGGAACTTGTTCAATGTGAAAGGACTCCATATGCGCCAATGAAGAGAAAACTAATCCTTAAATATTCTTCTACTTTTTAGGTTATATACAGATATTTTTTCTATGTGAAACAAATGGTCAGTATAGATCCTGCTGGGTAAAGAGTTGTCATCGATGATATACTTCTTTTGGCCAAATAACCCTTAGAACAAATTAATGTAGAAAACTTGCACAGGCACACAGAGGTGCCTCTGTCCTGTTGGTTAGCAGAGGTTGGAGCCCGCTTGCGTGACCAGACCTGCCAGTCATTCGTGTTGCTGATAAGCAACCCAGCTTTCCAAAGCTGAAAAAACTGCAAATGTTTCCTACTCAGCAGAGGTCCAATCTTGCATATTCGGCCTGGGTAGATAAAGAATAAATGGGCACAGGGAAATGGCTACCGATCTCTCTCCATTGACTTTTTGAGGAGGTCGGGTGACTAGCTTTGATTAATCATCTATTTTATAGATAAGTGAAGTAACACGAGGCAAATGCCATTCTGTGGGCCTAAACTGATGGCAGGACAGCACCTGGAGCTCTGATTTTGTTTTCCTTTTTGGTAACTCCAGGATACTATACTCTGCATGAAAAATAGTAATGCTATTTAACTTAAATTTAATCTTTCAAGCTGATACACTCCCCTTTGCTGCATGTTTACTGGCGAAAGAGCAGATGAGGCCAGATCAACTTTACCTAAAGTGGGAAAAGCTGCTTTCACAACTGTGTACAAAAAGGGTGAACTCGGTTAAATTCCCAACTTGGTCTATACTGGAGCTGCTTTCTGATACGGGCTTTTGATTTGTACACTGTGAAGTGTTGAATTTATTGTTACATAATGCTGTATCATACTGTAGCAGGATATTCTGGGGCATACTCCCATTCCTCTGGATTCCTGTCCTCTGTCTCGTGCCCTGCTTGCTTTCCTCTGTAGCTGCCTGCTGCTCTGCCTTCACCTACAGCAGCCCTCACTTCAGGGACTTGGGCTTATTTGCCTCAGGTGGTGCCTCGCTTGTCCCACCCTTGCTATAGTTCTGGCAGGAATACAATAACATGCAAGATATATCTCTTGTCTAGACGTGATTAGAAATCTTTACATATCTACTTTGATTTGTTGTTGCAGTAAAGTTCCTCTGTTATCTGCTCTACAAGACAGGCAACTTTAAGAAAAATATTTAACACTAAGTAACGGTCTCTTTTCTGGTATTCCCAGCATTCTCTCTTCTCACAGGCTTAGGCACCGTAAGAAGGATTTTTAGTGAATGCAAATCTCTTTAGAGAAGGCAGACAACAATGACAGAAATGTATGTAACACGCTGGCAAGTACTTAAGAAAATAAAACGTAATGCTAGAATTCCCTGTGCACGCATAGATGGTTTTCTGTATGAATGGCAGGGTCATGGCACAGCTAGACTACTATGGATGCAGAGTGGCTCTAGGTATGTGTAAATAAAACAACCTGACTTTCAGAAAGGCTGTTTCCATTACAAATGAATGTCCTTTGAGTTGGATTCAGTCTCTAGATATTTTCAGAAAATTATTGCCTCCAACCTGACTGGAATCTGAGGAAGTCTGTTGTTATCTTGATGACTTTGTCATACATGACCTCGCTCTACCCTTTCACAACAGATGCTACCAGTAAAGCGCTGTGTTTTTTGATGACACTCATTTCATTTGCACAATTGCTGTTTATTTGTGCCCAAAACTGAATCTGTTGGTTCCCATAAATCCCTGCACGACTATAGCTTTTGCTCTCTGGTCCTTAGGATGAGCCAAACCTTCCTGTACTGGAGAGAAGAGTTCACTCTCCCTCTCGCCTCGGAATACTGAACTTCTGCCTGTGGCTCATGCTAGTGTGTTGTTTGCTAAATTATTTGGTAGCTTTTGAATGTTTCTACAGAATGTTTCTTAGATTTTTGACCTCGTCTGGCACCCAAACAATCCAAGCCTCTTCAATAGAAACTTCTGTCAGTATGTATATGTGAGCTGTGCCCCAAATGTCCCTCCATGTCTAGTGTTCCTATGCCAATACAAAAGGAGTGTTTGAACCCAAATTAAATTGTAATAAATGTCTACCTTGCTCTTATTCCAGCGCCTTCACTGAAAATTTCCCTTCCAATGCAAATTAATCTACTCAGTCATTCATTCTCTCACTCCTCCTCTCTCTATTTACATCCCTTTTAATTTTATATCTTGCATTCATCATTGTTACATGTTTACTCCTAAAAATGGATGATTGGGCAGAACCTTCTTCATCCCTTTGGTCCCAAATGATTAGCTTGTATTATGTCAACCACCATCTTAAAAGCAGTTTGTGTCACATTGATAGTCCAGATGTAAGTCTGTTCTAGGTCCTCACTGTTCTCACATTTAAGAACTTTTTTCTATTTTCTAGACCAGAGTTATTAATGGCTAGCTTAATCTTGTTTGTCTGCTTGTTGTACCAGCACTGGAAAAAACCCTTCCTTTCTCTCTTTTTCCCTCCCTCCTTCCTAGCCTCTACCTTTGCTCTAGCATTCCTTCCTCTCACTAAACTGTTTATAAAGAACTGGTGCCTGTGATGTTTCAAGGACTTTCCAGACTGTCCAGAGTGGAAAACCAGCTTTGTCCTGGAGGTTCACAGCCCAAAGGATCTTAGCAGGCAGATGTTAGTGGAAGGAAACAGGGACTTTCTATCCATGTGAACTAGAATCACCCTGTGAAGAAAAGACAAAGATGGGTAGACAATGGGGAGAGATGCCATGGCAAATGTGATGCAGCATGCTTTTCCGATTCCTCAGTAGAAGAAGAAACCAATTCCTTTTCTTTCCACTCCCCTTAAGAAAGGACGGCTCCCTTCAAGAAAATGATATAAACAAGAGTGACTGCAGAAGGGGGAAGGAGCACATTGACAAGGGACTGTGAAAGCCTCTGCTTATTTGATGAGGAAGACAGGAAGCACTTCTGTGCACCTCATGCCTCATATTCCTCCTTTCGATATAGTCTTTCCAGTATGGGCACAGTGCCTGCAAGCATACTTTCGTGCTTGTGCAAGCAGGCTACCTGGAAGGAAATGTGTGTGGGAACAACTAAGCCAATATTCCCCTACGGCAATAGGGAATCAGCAGTGTTTTTATCTTTCATCCTCAGTTTCGGAAGGCAGAACATATTGCGTGGGTATCAGAGCACGGCAAACCTGGGTGTGCAAGTTCCTTTGTTAAACACAGAGGTCACGGGACACTACTATCTTCTGTGTTTTTTTTTTTTTTTATTCTCATCAACCTGTTACTCATGGTCCCGTGCAGCATTGCCTCTTCAGTGACAACTCAGCTCCATGAGCCCCAGGCCACGCTATATGGGATAACTGGCAGACAGAAATTTGCAAGGAAGGAGAAGATTCTATTTCCTAACAATTTGGAAACACTTCTAGATAAGTATAGATCTAAAGAAAAGTAGAAGCCACAAAATGGTATGTCCATCTTCAGCAACCATCCTCTTGCAGATTCCATATAGGAAGCAGTGTAGTATGATTATGTAGAGAAAAGACATGCAACTCAAAAAGATGGGTAGGCTGTTGAAGACTGTGCCTTACCAGTTGCTAACTTCCATGGGAAGCATTAATCTCTTTCCTCAAGGCCTGAGAGTAGATTTCTAAACATGGGCACTAAACATGCACAAGAGAGGCCCATTTTTTTTTTAAATTATTCTGTGGCTAATAGTTTAGTTCTCCAGCTATTACAGTTTGGTAATACCTATGTGTAGTGACTGTCTCGCCTCCTACTCCGATACCTTCCTCTTCTCTGCTCCAGCGTTCCTATAGCATGAGACTCAGTTTATCCAGCGCATTGAATTTATTACATAGATTGTGAGGTAAGGGGGTGAAAAAAAACCTGTGCACATCACCGCCACCATGCCAATCTCATCCCTCTCCCATTTTCCTAGTGGATCTAATGTGGATCTCTTATACTACACCTTGAGTTCTTGCTTCTCCCACATATCACACATCGGTCCCTTTAACCCCCTTCCTATCCCTGGCTTTTCCCCCTAAAGTTTTAGTTTACTCCCATCTGCCATTTCCTATGCCTCCCTTCATCCTCTGTTCTCCCACTACATAGTGCCTATTTTTTAATTTCATGCTAATTCCCCACTACGTCCTCATCCAAAAGTGTGATTACTTCTTCACATTAGACAGCCAAAGGTGTTCATGGGCTGTAAGTAACTCGCAGGCCCTAGGTTACATGGCTCTGACACAGGGAACTTAAGGAACATCTGAAGGAACAATTTAAGGAATGTCAAGAAACTTAAAGTACTTGTCTTTGGATAAGTTTACAAGGTACAATGCAATGCCATACAGATAGGATTGAGCTAGTGCTAAATGTGCCAGCTCTTTTGTCCAGTGCTCTGTCCTGGCTCATTTACGTGGCTTCTCGACAGGAACAGGCAAAATCCCACACTCATGTTGCTATACCACTGCTGATGTCAGGGTCAGCTCATTTAGGGCTAGCTCATTTACCTCTGACTTGTGCAGACATACCTTGAAGACATTTTTTTTTTAGGAGGCTCATGATGAGTGAGAACAATGTACACAAGAAAGGAATTTTTTAAATAGTGCACTTCTTTAGCTTTTGTTTTATGCTTTTATATTTTGCCTGTGATGGTTAAAATGTATCTTAGGAGTGTGCGGGTTTTGTACAAAATCACTGTAAACAATGTGTATAGTAAGGTCATCGTTAATCCTGCTTGAATCCAACCCACTTTTGTTTTCTTCCTCATCCCTTGCAACTGATTCCTGTCTGTCTCTCTTTGAGGGGGAGTCAACAGGAAGTATGATAGTGCTGGGCAGGATGTGTGACAGTTTTAAACTCCCTGCTGAGGCTCCGTTCTTCATAGTATCATAGCAGTAAGTGTCAGTACCTGAAATTTTTTGATACAAGAGTCTGTCTCTTTATTTCTAAAATAGCAGTTACATCAGATGTACCATGCACAATGCTTTGCACGGATAGAGCACTTATTACAGAGCTACAGTGTTAACTATTGTTTTATTATCTGAAAAAAAAAGAAGGGAAAATGCTAAAGAGTTTTGTTTTCTTCCTTAATATTGGAAGGCAGAATGGGAGTGCATTATCTTTTGATGGTGGTTGAAAAAGAATTGTCATAAAAAACAATAAGCAAACAGTTCCATGTTGTAAGCACTAATATAAAGGAAATGCAGACAATGCTGATTTTTTGCCATGAGAAAAAATGGTAAAATGTATTTATTGATAGGTGAAATATTCTAAAGTCAGGACAAAGTTATACTTGCTAATACAATCTCAGCACTGCTCTTCCTAGTATTACAATACATTCTCTACTGAATGACATAATCATATGCTTTCCAACCATCAATATCCCTTCATCATTCACACTAAAGGTCAGATGACAGAATGGCTCAAAACTTATTTTTATCATTCCTGTGCAAGGAGTGAATTCCCACTTCCCAGTTACTTGGATCCCTGACTCCTTATTTTTCGATCTTGCCTCATTCAGCAGGCAGCATCTGGAGAACTCATTCCTCATTTTCAGCATTAGTTGAATGGTGGGCTTTGACTGAGGCAGGGCTTCCACACGAACAAGAAACTATGTTTATTTGATGTGCAGAGAACATCTCATTTTCTGGCCTGGAAGAATTTTACCTAGGAAACAACAGCCAGAATCTCCTAATGGATCAAGAAAACTGTGGGATCTAGAAGTAGCTTTGCGTTGGCTAGCGTTTGCCCCTGGGCCTTGTGAGACTCTTGTACAAGCGCTGCAATTCAAAGCACTGTAAAGAATGTTTTCTTGCAACACTTTGTTTAGCATAGCCAAGCCTAGAGTGAGTGTTTTTGGCAGACTGTTTACATAGAAGATTATAGCACGTATAATCAGAAACTTTTTTTTTTTGCCGTGTAATTACTACATTTACATATACTTAGCCTTGAGGATAGATATACTCATTCTGTACACTGCAAAAAAAGCTACCTAGGTCTTTATTTTAGCCGTTTGATGAAAAACTTAGATTGCTGGGAGCAGCAAAACAAATCAGGAGATTGACTAGATGATTGACTTTTGGGCCTCTACTTATGAATCCATTGCACCTGCACTTTCAAGAGAAATTTTAAAAGTACCCGAAAGAAAATCGGGGTCACTGAAAACACTTGTGCTGTGGCAGTGACAGTGTCATAACAAATACACGCAGTACCTAGTATTTTTAATACTATAATGGGAAACTATTTCATGGCTGAGAAACAAGTGCCTTTTCTATACCTCAGGGGAATAGTTGTGTAACCACGAATGAGTTATCATGTCTAGGCTAGTCTTTAAACCCTTGATTCCAATTGTATGAGAAGCTGGAGCACGGTTTCCAACCCGAAAGTAGCGTACACATCTCAACTGTATGCCTTATAAGGAGCTTCTCTTTTCTATCTTTGTTTACTAAGCCTTCTCAGAAAGCTAGAGCAAATGCTTTGGCATGCCACAGAACAGCACTGTCCATGTGCCTGGGCAGGTATTTCTATCTGAACGCACAGGTGAGACCGATTAGTCAATCCAACAAAGTAACGTACCTTCTTTTTTATTACTTTATGATTGCGCAGTAAACAAAAGCAGAATAGAGAAAGCGTACAGTTCTGTACTATTTGTTTCTTAGATGGAAACTATGCTCACAACTACATAAATATTTAAAGGCCAAGTACTGCATATATAGACCTATGTTTCTGGCTTCCTGAAATCAATGGGAGCCTTTTAACACTGAGTTCAGGTTTACGATGCACATTTTTCATATATTTTACCACACTAGAGTAACTTTTAGTTACTCCTTGCCCAAAAGCATAGGAATTGCCCTGCAGTGTGTCTATAGTTAGTCTGATTTAAAAGAAGGACATGCAGCCACTTTTAGTATAAAGGTTGTTGATTGTTCCCTCTCAACTGAGAATTGACCTAAATAGTGGAGCAGAGTCCTTCTGATCCACGAGACTGCTTGACTATACAAATTCATTTATGTACTCTTGGTTGCTAAAAATATAAACGTATTTTGCTGTTGGTTGCTTCTGTTTACAATGAATTTATTCCGTTTTTGCCTCTACCAGTTTTACGCCTCAGTGTTTCCATACTGAACTCGTCATTTAAAAAGCTTGCATCGGGACCAAAACCGTGTGTATTTGCCACCCTTTTATCAGGTCTTTTCTCTCATTTTTCGATTGCTCCTCTCCCCTTCTTGGCTGGGGCAACTTGAAACAGGGGCAACTTGACACAGGGGCAAAAATTATCGAAAGCCCAAACTTTGGAGCTTGAAGATCAGGAGAGGCAGTTATTCCTCCGTAAAGATGACTTTGGTGTTCGGAGGGTGTACATCCGGAATCCGCCCCCTTTTCCTGCACCTAGCAAGTCAGCAGCAAAAAGAGGACTTTCAGGGGCAGGAAAACTATTTCATGAACATAGTCATATCCATTCACTATTTGACCCGTACGTTTTTCCTGAGGCAGGAAAACGGGGATTTCCCCCCCCCCCCCCCCCGGTTACTTAAAGACAATCGTTTTCACTTCTTGTGGCGACACCTCAATTTCCATTTGAAATCCGCTCTGGACAAAAGTTGGGGGAAAAAACAAAAAAACAGGGAATAAACGCCTCCTTCCTGGCGAAACAAGCACACAGCGGTCACACCGGACAGCAAAGCCCTCCCGGCCCTAGCGCGCCACCTTCTCCCCCACCCCCTGCTGCCGCTCCAGCAAGGGGGCCCTCAGGGGGCAGCAGGGCCGGGGGGAGGCGGGGAGGGAGGCTCCGCCCGGCCGCGCCGTGGCAACCGCGCCGTCTCCAGGGTCAACGGCGGGGCGGCGCCGCCATCCCGCCGAGGGCCGGGGGCCGGGGGGGGGCGGCGGCAGCGCGGCGGCCGGAGGCAGGTGAGGGCGGGCAGCGCTGCCGGCAGGGGGCGCCGCGGGGCGCGGGGGCGCGCCGGCCGGCAGGGGGCCGTTAGTCCCCCGCTGGCGGCCGAGCGTCAACGGGCGCCTCAACGGCTGTGGGGCGGGGGGAGGGGCAGAGGCGCAGCGGGGAGGGCGCCGTCGCCTCCGCGTGGCCCCGCTGCCTGGCCGAGGGGCGACGCGGACCCTCTGGTCCGTAGCCCTCCCCCCTCCCGGCGACCATAGTGTCCCTCCGTCGCCCCTTTCCGCGTGCTGTTACCTTAGAGCGGTAGGGCTGGTGGCCCGGGGTGGTGGGTCAGGCCTCGCCCCACCCTGCCCACCTCGCCAGGTGGTTTCGCTAGCCCACCTGCTGCCCCGTGTCCGCATGGAGAAAATGGCTGTCCTTCATGCACCGTCTGCGTCGGGGTGGGGGGTTGGCGCTTTGGTGGGCCCTTGTGGGTTTTTTGGGCTGTAAAGCACGCAGGCTTTCCCTGGGAGTTTCTGGGTGCGTCGGACAGGCTGCTTTCATGGGTTCAGCACACACTGCCACATCTGTTAAAAACTCAAAACACATGCTGGGTGAAGGTTTGAGAAGACTCTTTGTGCTGGGTGGAGGGGAAAGGTGGAGGTGCTCACATGAACTCTCCTTCGCCTTTTGAAAAAACGCGGTTTTGGTTCAAAGTTTGGGCTCAAGGTTATCCTGGTTGTCATGTCTTTTGATCTTGCTTGCCTTTCCAAGACTTGAGGTAAATTCACTATTTCCGTTGAAGTCACTGCATCTCTTTTTCAAATGTTCCTTTTCATACAGTGCCAGTTCTTCACATACAGATGCTGTTCCAGTGGCTGGGAGTGGTACTAAGAGTCTAAAGCAAAGGAAAATCTATCACCGCACCTCTGGGCATCTCTAAAGTAAGGTGGCATCTGGGATTAGTTCTGTAGTACAAGCTGGCATGTGAAATGCAGATCAGTTATTACCATAAGACCATTGCGTAATTCTGCAACATAATTTCTGCGTCCCTCAGTTAGAGATTACACAAGTCTCCCCGCTCCCTATGAGCATTGTCTACCTTGACCGCTCTATAGTCAGCGTTCTCTTCTGCTGTTGCATTAACACGATATCACTGCTAATGAGGTATTCTGCTAGAAGATGTCTTTTGCAGAATGCTTGAGCTGTTACATGCAGACCGACTCCTATTTTTTTACTTTTCTCCCTGCCTTTCATACTGCTAATGTCTTTCTGCACGAGCAAGACAATGCCCGGAATGGTTTATATATTTCTGTATGGGCATTTAAGTTCATGTTTGGAGGAATAAATAGCATGTTTGGCTCTGCAAAGAAGAAAGAGGGAGGATGTTAATTCTTTTGGTGCACTCCTGTTATTATTTTATCCCATTTTTGCTTTTCCCATAGGAAACTGCTTGATGACAATGGCTAGCAGCTGGCCTATTAGTGCTTCATAAATAAGATGAATGAACAAGGGATATTTATTAAAAGAAGAAATAAGGAAATGGCCAAACATGAGGTCTCAAAATGATGCACTCAGCTAGTATATGCAACCTTGCTTCCCCTGGCATTTTGTTTTCTGTTCATGTGTTGTGTCTTATTCACAGTTGGGCCTTATACCACATGCATATACATATATACACAAATATTTCTTTTCCTTTGTGAATCATTTTATAGTCTTCCAGACAAAGTTATGAATCTGTTCCTGAAATTGCATCACAGCTGCTCCCAGGTTTAGTCATAAATTGGATTATAGCAAAGGTAAAGTATAGTGCAAAGGCATAGTAGAATGTAATACAGCTGTCTGACAATAGGCCGAAGTGCCACTTTCTTTTTTTATGGTGTGTCTGTGTGGAAGCAACCACATTGCCTACATTTTATGCTAATTTAGAGGGGATGAAGGGGAACCATATTGCTGGTTTCTCGCATTTCCGTTTCAGAGTATGAAGGGGTTCCCTGTCACATCTGCCTTCGCACTTTATTGACATGGAAGGTAGCTACCTTTTTCATCTGAACTATTAATATGCATAAGAAAATCTTGATGTTAGCCTTCTCCTTATTACTACCTAGGCCTGTGCTGTTGATCTCCTATTCATACTGTTCTGTGCATGGCCATATATTATTTTTTTTAAATAATAATTCCTCAGGTATTTAAGAAGAAAACAAAGAGGAGCTTCAAATCTAGACATCCTGCATGACTGGCAATCCACGTAAGAGACTTGCCTGGACTGACTGTGAGTATTTCAGGACTGTCTTTACACAGATTCCATGTTTTTTGGATAATTTACATTTTGATTTGTTGAACTGTGGTCTACGAGCTGTGTACAAATCATTCTGAAGCAGTGCCAGTCTCGCCTCTGCAGTATATGGTGCTGTGCTGGCTTTTCTGAGGAGGAAACTGGGGATGACTGTTCAAGTGACTATACGCACTGCCTGAGTATATTTGGTGCCTGAACAGCTGCCTACCTTCATCTGTGTCTCTCTAGAATTAACATCTGCTGCTTCTGTATTGAGAGGAGAAGGAGGCTGGTAACATGCCTGCCTCTACAGGACTGCCACAACAGCACCCTGCTTGTAGGACTGATGGCTATGAAAGAGCTGGTGCCAGTCTGCCCCATATAGAAGGCTACTGTCACACTGAAAGATGATTTTTGAAGGCACGGTCTCATTTCCTTTATGTATTATTAACTGAGGAACATTTTAACTCATGAACTTTTGTAACCAGGCCAGTCATCATAATGTTTTATCTTCGCAGAGAAGTCTGATCGTATTCCCTACCGGACTGAAGGTTATTTTGTAGTCATTAAAGATAGAAGTGCCCGTCTTTGAATTTTGAACCAGTTAGATCCATGCAGTACATTTGCAGCTGAAACAGCGTACAGTATTTGGGGCAATGGGGAACTGGGATACTCCCGATAATGTTGATGCTGCAAAAAGTGGGCAGAAAAATCAAACATGTCCACAGAAAATCAGCTTAGATACAGCAAGGGTAATTAATCAGCTAGACCCAGCTTGACTCGTGCAGAGAATTTTGGGAATGAGCAAGAAATACCAAAGTCTTCCTGGAACCCTATGTGCTGAGGAACAGTGGCATTACTGTTGCCATCACTTCCATTTCTTCCTCAACCCCTCCAGGCCCTGGACTGCCTCTGCTACCAGTTTCAGGTGGAGCCAGCCCAGCTAACTATAAAATCAGTGTTGAGGTATGTTCATTGTTGTGTGCAACTTAAATTGAAACTGGACCTTCATGTACAAGATCTCCTGTGCCTGCGCGTGGTCCCTCACAGAGCCTGGAACAGCTACTGCCAGTACCATCATTTATGATTGTGGTGTGGACATGAGGTGAGGGAGTTTCACCTGCCTTGCAAAAAAGTCAGGATCTCCAGCCAGCTCTGCCATTGCTAATGGTGCAAATTTAATATACAACTGTTAGAAATCCTTGATTTATTGTATAATGTTTCTAATGTGTATGTAGAAGATTGTCTGACAAACCTCGGGTGCCTATTATCGGAAATATCCCCAATATTTAGGACAGATATCTTAGGCACTGCGGGAACTGCCTTTTGGCAAATTGGACTTAGCCTTGTCAGTACTTAGATTTCAGCATAAAAAGATGCGTTCTTGGTAATACATTGAAGGTGTATGTATGTGGATGAAAAAAAAGAGATATAATAGCAAGTAGATGTATGGCAGCTTTCCAGTTTGAAAACATTGTTCAGTGTAATAGAAGAAAATGAGAGGTAGGATGTATGTATACAGAGTAGCATGAAGAGAAGCAGAGAAAGGAGAGAATTCAAGTGAATCTTTTTGTTAAAGTGTAAATAATATTTTTCCCTCCTTTCTCTTTAAAACAGATGCCTTTGATTCAAAGCACGGGCAAGATCATGAGAGCTCAAATTCCAAGGAGGACCACAAGAAGAAATCAAAAGAAAAGGAAAGGAGACTGGCAGTCTGTCAATGGGGCTTGGATGTACAGCCCCTTATTTCATCTTCTAAATGGCTTCAACTTCATGGGCTCAAGAGAAATAAATTGTCCCTCTCCCAGATTTTGTCACAAATTGGATTCCAGCACAGGAAAGGTATAAGACAAACAAAATAACAGAATTAAAAAAAAGAGAAGACTTAGAATAGGCTATAGTGTGGTGCTCATTTTGCACCACAGTCTACACTGAGGAGATTTTCAGATCATCTGTTATTTTATACTAAGGACACAAAGGGTAGCCATGCCCCCACTTCCTGACATTGCCAGAAGTGAAAGGACATGAAAGGACTGAGGAACTCCATTTCTTCTTGATATGAGAAAGATGCTTTCCTTATTGAACTGTACTGTTGCTTCTTTACCCTAGCCCCCATTCCGGTGCTCTACAGTTTAGCTACAACTGGAAAATAACTTGTGCTGAGGCCGTTAATTGTTGCCTGAAAATAACACACCAGCAGATCTCTGTCCGTTCTTAGGTGGCAAATGTGGAGTACACTATGCTGTAATCTGTGGTCTACTGGTTGATTATCTGGGCTAGCCAAAGCATTTCTGAATAGTATATCATTATCAGGGATCAAATTTTTATGCAAGCAGTTAAATTTGATTTGAATTCAGGCTGATTTTCTTGCAAAGTCAGGCTGTACAAAAATCTTTTTTGCAGTTATCTGTCTGGCAGCTGGAGAGGAAGAGTTTCCTAATAATTATTAATCACTTCCATAATAGTACTTTGCAGATCATGGTAAGATAGTCTCTTTTTTGGAGAGCTTACAGCCCAAGAAGTAAGAGTTGTAATGTATTGCAGTTGTTCCAGCTTGTATAATTTAAGATTTCAGCTGGCTTGTGCCTGTAAGGCATTCAAAGACCAACAGTACAGATCCTGAAATCCTGTACGGTGTAGAGGAAGGAGAAGTTGTAAAGCAGGGTTCGTGTTGTTACAGTGTAAATTTAAGAACAAAAAGTACTGGCTTAACAGGGCAGCACGCTACATAGAATAGCTGCTTTGTGACGTTAAGTATTCCCACCCCTAATATTTTCCTATCAGTGGAGCTACTGCAGAAGTTTTCCCTAGTTGCACCTACTTCTGCACCCATTTAGTTGTGTAAGAGAACAGCATTATCTGTTCCAGCTTTTGTATTTTGTTTGATGGACAAATATTTACAAGTCCTGTGGAGAGGTAAATGCATAATACGTAAGTTTAATTGCCTAAACCTTTCATTTATCTTTTCACCTATAAACAACTAAATGTGCTTTTTCCCCCCACTTCTGACTAGACTGTCAGAGAGGAGCAAGAGCAGGGCTGCTCCATAAGGGAGGGCTGAGTCAGGAACCCAAGGGGACCACAGCGCAGGCACTGCCCCGAGTGACCAGTCTGAACTGGTCTGCACTGAACTGCACTGTCTGAACGCAACGGGCACAGTAGGGTGCTGGTAGCAGTCCCAGAGAAGGTGAGGTGATGAACTGGGTCCAGGGTCTCCCCCGGGGAGGGGGAGGTCAGGAGCAGCAGGAGATGGAACTGGAGACAGG
The DNA here is from genome assembly GCF_040807025.1 of Struthio camelus. Taxonomy (NCBI): domain Eukaryota; kingdom Metazoa; phylum Chordata; class Aves; order Struthioniformes; family Struthionidae; genus Struthio; species Struthio camelus. The sequence continues at coordinate 150,707,866 of NC_090942.1, read as the reverse complement.
ACTGGAGACAAAGCTACAGTGTAGGTCCAAGAGGCCCATCCAGGAGACTGAACGGGAGACAGGTCCATCCGAGAGAGAGGGCCAGGGGAAGGACTTGAGGCAGGTATACCTAAAACACAGCTCAAGCAAAGACTCGGTGCCCAGGCCTGAATACCCTATGGGTAGAGGCCCCAGGTGAGTCTGGTCAGGACAATCAAGGCCTGTTGGTGCCCTAGAGCCCTGTTTTAAACAAAACCAGAAAAAAATGTAAAACAAGACTATAATTAAAATTTCTTTCAAGCTTCATAATATCAGGAGTACAGTACAGATGCATCTGCCTCACAGATGGATGGTATGTACGTCAAGCTGGAAAGTATCAGATACAGATGTATCTTGCTGTGCTCTTTACTAAGGGAAACGCTCCTCCTCATTCAAAGCCCGATATATCCAACGAATCCTCCTGATTCCCTTGAAAAGGGTTTACTGCATTTTGGTTTTAGATTTCTGTGAAAAGATACTTTGATTTATCAAAAGCAGAGTACGTGATAACTGGAACAAGATTTATTGCCTTTTGTGTTGCATATGTTTTAGAAAAGTACATTGTGAAAGTAATCCTTATGATTAGCGGCTTGATCTTTTGTAACCTTACCCGTAGATTATGTGACCACCTTGGGGAAACTTGTGGCTTCTCGGTATGCAGATGGTCTGTTTCCTCAATATATGAGAGCGCAAGATGGCAGCGTATATAATGTAAGTGTGATTGACTTGTGATAACTTTCCCATATACTTAAAAGTTATTATCACTGTAGCAGAATGATGCGTCTATAATGTCTCCCCAAGACAGGAAATACTTGTATCTTTTGTGTGAGAACTTCATCTTTTGGCATTTTTTTCTGTTTTGCCAGACTGTTAATGAGAATGATCAGGGCTATATAAGCTAGATATCTTTTTTCTTTTTCTTCTTTTTTCTGGTGAAGTCTTACACTCTTGCCTTGGTGCAGCATTGCAGTAAGACTTTCCAGAGAAGGCTGCAGTTTCTAGGCAACATTTACCCTTTCTTGAAAGAGTAACACTTAAAAAGAAGATGCTCAGCTCAGTTAAGAAAACTGTAGTCGATAAAACAAATGAAGATGCTGAAATGAGGAGACATAATGTGCCATCATTCCTGATGCAAAGCTCCCCATTGCTAAGTGCCAGTGGGTCACAAAAGGCTCAGCATAGTCTACAGAGACAGCTAGTTGGATCTCTGCCCAGACTCATGTTCTAAGGAATGTCTTAGTAACAGCTGCTGGCTGTCCCATTATTAAGAGGATGGATTCTGACTGAAGAGATACACACGTGAACTAGTAGGGGAGAGAGTTAATCCGTAAAGGATTTTACAAAAAACAATAGCTTGTCATTTTTCTTTTAACTAGCATCCCTTATGAGGCACAAGGTGCAAAAATGGGAAAAGAACCATTTCGGGGAGTCTTATTCCATCTTTTCCCCATTAATGCTGTATGATATAGCTACTTAATGTCTTTCAGTCTTAGGAAGTGTTGGGGTAGGGGGAAAAAATTTACTGTAGCCATAAAGTGCCATTCTACAAGACTGGTGAGACCTCTTTTAGAATACTGTGTACAGTCTGGTTATCATAGGTTAAGAAGAAGCAATTCAAACTAGAGCAGCTACTGAGAAAGGCTAGTAGGGTGAACAACAGTGGAGTACTGATCTTACGAGAGGGCTCGGTTGACACTGATGCCTTTAGTTAAGCTCAAAGAAAACTGGAAAAGGGTATTATTGCCCTTGTATGCCTACAGAAAGGCAAATTGCAGGGACAGAGAAGAGCTATAGTTTTCTATGCTAAAAGGCATACTAGTCCAAAAATAATTGGGTATAAGCTGCCATGAATAAATTTAGCCTGGCCAGTTAGATGTTTTCCAGCCCTTTGAGAAATGGGAATCTGGATCAATCTACAAGAAGTGGGGAGGGGCAAGAAAACGGCTTTGTTTTAAGATGGAGTTTGATCAGTATAATGCACTGAGCTGCTTGTATGAGGCTGGCTGTGATAGGAGGGAATAGGACTTTCTAAGTGCTCCTTCTCAGGCCTTCATTCCTTTGGCAGACAGCCTGATACTGTGTACTTGAGAGGCGCTTTACAGGACCCTAGCTGATGTTAAGGGACAGGGAAAAATACATTTGAGAGGAAGAAGTTTGCAGACTGACACTCTGGCATAGTGCTCAAAATTTCTTCTCACTGAGAAATGTTCTTATCTGAAAACCTTTCTACCTCCAAGGTTTTGTACTCACGCCTAGAAAACTGGTTGGAGGCAGAGGGTAGCAGGTAAATAAATTTACGTGGATCAGAGATAGCAGGGAAATGTCTTTAGTAGATAAGAAGACATTTACTGCAAGTATATATAGTAAATACAAAGATACTCACTGCAAGTGGAACCTGCAGTGAATTTAACCCACATTTTGCAGGGTGAATGTGTCTGCATAGTGAGAGTATCCCATGTTTTTCATTTCAGTACTGAGTCTAGATATTGCTTAATTTACTGATACGGCAGGATAAGTTTTAGTTGTTGATTGCGTTTGTCTAAACTAAGTTTGCTTAAGCACCTACCAGAAATGCTCTAATGTTGGGCATTGTTAGTGAAATAATAGCACAAATAGGAAACGTTTTAGATTTCCTTTCAGAAGCTAAAGGCAAGATAGAAACGCTCCCGGAATCAAACCGTACACTCCCTAGTGCCGCTGCACACAATTTTAAGAGTCAGTCAAAATTCTAGTCTAAGAAAATATGTTTCTGTGTTCCTCCGTTTGTTCATCCGTCTGTTCTGCAGCCCCTTTCTCCATCTTAGCCCCTGTTTACCTCACTCTTAATTGCTCCAGTCTTGAGACAGACAAGTAATGCAACCCATTGGCACTGTCCCATGCTTGTTTAAAAGGATTATGAAAAGCAATTAGGACAAAATAGTGTCTTTTATGTTGTAGCTTAGATGCATTGTCAAGTATTTGCTCTTGAAATAGTGGAATTGAAATGGGTTGTTTTCACTGCTACTTTGGCTGGCATATTTGGCACTTACAAACCAGCTATTGCAGCTGTGCTAAGCGTGGGGCTGCATTTGTCTTATTTGTTTTGATGTTCAATGTCTTTCCCTCCCTTATTTAAATGAAGCTGACAGCCAAAAAAGAACTGATTCTTCATTTTGTGGACTGTCTAATGAGAGCTATTGAGCTATACAAGCAGCGAATGGAATGGTTAACCAGTGAAAGCCGACAGATATTTGGAGTGATTCAAGAACAGTGCATTGTCATTGTTTTGGATTTTGGCACTGTGTCTCCAACTGAATTTGACCTATGCTGTGATGCACTTTCGATGGTCCTCGTGGAACAGGTGACCCAAATTGCCAAATTTAACCTCATTCGGTAAGCAGAAAGAAATATATGTCTGCCCATTGTTGGAGAATAAAAAGAAAGTATCATATCATATAGATATGTGTTTGGATAATATGCTTTCTGTAGCAGAAATCATTATGATTTGTGTCATGATAATAGCTGTAGATTTTCCACCAAGTTTTACCCACAGTAATGTTGAGCTTGGTACTTCCATTTAATGGAAGACCATTCTTACCACCCTGAGGAACAGATAAACACTAGCAGAAAACAGTTATTGATATGTGCCTTTTACAACAGTACCACAGAAAAACAGAAAGATAAGGGAGACTCTGCAAGAGCAGTAGTGCATCTAAGTAAGGCCTATAAGCATTACAGAGTGATCCAGACAGGTCCCGTCTGACTGCCTAGGCATTCTCATGTCTTTAGCTGTTACAGGTTTCTGCCTTAAAACCAAGTATTTAAAAACCAAGTAACACAGGCAGAGGCATAGTTATTCATATTTCTATGGATATCCATGGTCACACAGAAATCAGTAGCAGAACTAGGAAACAATACTAGATTTCCATAACAAAAGATAAGTGCTGCTCCCTAACATGAGTAAATGAATTTGTGTTTAATTACAAACAGAAAAATAGAAGCAGCTATTCAAATTTACGTATCTCTGCACAAATTCTCATTTGTGCATAAATGTTTGAACGCATACGTTTGGGTTTGGATAGATGGACGGACGTTTGGGTGTATGAAAATATTATGTGCAGTTTAGCCCATACAATTTTGAAATTGGTTCCACAGAACTGACTTACAGGAATTTAGGAATCTCAGTTTAGGAACTGAGATTCCTAAAGTCATTTTACACAAGCTAATCCATCTTAATTCTGATGCTCTGTCTTAGTTCTCTACCTTGAGATACACCTGAGATTTGAAAGGTAGAAGGCAACAATGCATAGCTTTTAGGAAGCACATGTAGCATTTTCTTTAAAGATGGTCTGCAAAGCTAAGTCAAAATTTAGGCACTGTAACCTAGGAAGTGTTTGTCGAATTTGTCATTGCTGATCATTGCTACAGGAGGAGGGAGGCAAGGCGCACTGTAGCATACAGTATTACCTTAAAGAATCTGTGAAAGCATACTGGTCCTTTAGGTTTGCAGAAAACTCTTCAGAATAGTACTTGCTGGAATGTCACGGATCCTGGAACCAGTTATTTTTTTTATTTGCTTTCTGTCTTTTTATGTGCGTGCACAGACATACACATTCATGTATTTTGCACTTCTGTAATACCATTAAGACAAAGGCTTTTGATTAGTTAAAATATCAAAAAGCTTAGCATCAGAAATTTTATTTTCATAGGCAGATAAAGATCAACTCTCTTACAGAAAACACAGGTAAGATAAAATGATCTGACACAAAGACCATGCAGCAAATTGTGAAGAGAGACATGTAGAAGGCAGATTTTTTTTTTCATAAACCTATTAAAAAACCTGATTATGCTCTCTCACAACTTTTTAAAGAAAAAAATCATGCTGATAACTGTCTGGGCAACAGTATGAGAGACAGGCTGTGTCCTGCTGCTAGAATACAGCTTGCCCAGTTAGGAGCCTGTATAACCAATTACTGCTGAAAGTGATCCTTTATATTAAGGATAAATATGAACAGGAACAGGAACTGTTTGTAAAAGTACTTCAGCCATCTTGACCCTGCTTTGGAAACAGTGATCTTAAAAAAAAAAAAAAGTGCTATAAAAATTCCAGTATTTTTCTGAGGGTTTTATTTTGCCTCTGCTTCCCTTAATGCAGATGTAGATTTAGTATGTGTGATTTATTATTATTGTTATTATTACTTACAAATCTATCAAAATAGTAACAATCACAGAGATCTGTTCTTGTTCTTCGCCAGCATTATTCTAACTACTTCTGATTTATGGTTCATGTCACTTTCAGGGCTGCTCAGGATCTTGTGAAGTGGCAACAGAAATCTGCTCCCGTTTCTGAACATACTGTAAAGTCTGCTGTTAAGTGGCTCTGGAAGCTGGATCGTATGACAGCTGCCAGCCCTACCAGCTCTGCTGAGGCTCTGCTGGAAGCCATGAGAGATGAGACAGTAAGCTCATATGTCTTTTCAGAAGCCTCAAGTAAATCCAAGAATATTAAATGCCAAACTGGCTACCATGATTTGCGCTGATGAATTTTGAAATGATAAATATTAATGGAAGGGTTTGCAAGGACTTTTTTTCCATTATAGCTGCATACTATGTTTACTGATAGCCTGTTCATGTAAACATATTGTATTTTGAAAGCAGAAACTTGTTTGTTTTCTTTTCCATGGAGCACACAGATTAAATATTCATTCAACATATTCATTCATTAAGGGAAAGAGAAATTATCTTCCCTTCCACTGTCTTTACCATATATGTTTTTCAGGGTCTCAAGCTTATAAAAATATTATTTGTATGCAAATATTTGTATTTGTAACATTACTGAAGACAGCTAAACCGTTTTTATTTTGTAATGTATCTAAAGTGCTCGTGGAAATTTTTGTTTAAAATCCAAACTGGTTGGAAAGAATTATACTTAAGCATTAGCCGATTGTAGGGGCCTGCAAATCCTTTTGCGTCATTCAGATTATAGACAAAGTTTTTTCCAGGACAGTAGCGCAAAGCATATCCAAGTATTGCTGCAATTAAATTCTAAAAGTGCCATATTGCATTATTTATGCATTGTAGCAGAGCCACAAGACATACAAAATATATGCCATCGTTTGAGCTAGCCGTCATTTGAGCTAGTCACTTAAAACTGGTCTCATGAAAGAGACGTTGTATGAAATTTGCTTACAACGTAAACTAATTTGGCTCCCTGGCACCTGAATTTAAGGGAAAATTGGGCCCATTGTGTGTGGACTAGAATCACTAGCTCTTACTGCCATTAAGATCCCTCCCTCTGTGCAGACCCAGTCCTAACTTCCTCATAAATCTCATTCTGAGACATTGTTTGAAGGAGAAGGTAGATTGGTCTTGAGTGTCTTACTGGCTCCCAATATAGGTGAATTGTCAACCGGATAAACCAGATGATATTTGAAAATGGATTTTGAAAAGGAACTGGGTGAGGAGCAAATTGTGCAAGAGAGTGACGTTTTTTATGACTGCTTTTTTAGATACCTCTTTCATAAATGTTATTACCGTTTTCAGTTTGAAATATGTTACTGATTTCCTGCTCGAAAAACAAAAAAGATCATATTTAGATTTCAGTATGGTCTGGATGAAAAAAAAGCTTGTTGGACCTGGCGTGTGTGAGTATGAACAAACAGCAATTAAAATCCACCTGACAGTGAAACATCTATTATTTTTTCTGGACATTGGTGGGCTAGTGCATAGCTGGGGGAGTCAGTTTTGGCCGATGATCAATAGAAAGCAGACTTTAATTACTCCTAAATACAGTCAATATCATTCATGTCTGACAGCTTGGTTTGAGTGCAAGCTTCACTGTAGTGCAGGCTGGTGGAGTCCCCGTTCAGTCACAGGCAAAAGCTGCATACTCACTGAACAGTCATAAATGACTCACTCCTTGGAGCTGGCTTCGTCAACAGAAATTGTTCCAAAACAATAGCTCCTTTTTCCCTAGACTTGGCGCTCTCTGTCTTTCCTTTAGTGGAGCTTTTCTTCCCGTGTATGGCTACTCCCTCGATTTCCTTTCCTCGTGACTTTCTGTCCCAAGCTCGAGATCACTCTGCCATAAAGTTGCAATCCTTCAAGGTGTACCTTCCACAACTGCATTTGCAGTGTTTAACTTGCAGTTCCATACAGGTGTGTCACACTACTCTGCCAAGCTTGGGGCAGGGGTCGCTCATCCAGAGTGCACCTCCCCACCAAGACAGAGACTGTGAGGAACTGCTCATGCTGTTCTCCTTCCTGTTCTTTTAGGAAGTTTACTTGCTAGTTTAGATGCCTGTGTAAATTATCCTTTTCAAAATATGAAGGACTACATACAAAGGTTTGAACCTTTCCCCCACTAATCTGTAAGAACCATTTCCTTCGTGGTATATTATTGCTGGGTTTGTAGTTAAGTGGAATATATTGTCTGTGGTTTGAAATTTTGTTTATTTTCTTGTCAGGAGTTGGTTTTGTGTCAGCTAAGCCCAAGAAACTTCAGCATTTTAAAGGCTGCAGGGGCAGGCAGTAAATTCTTTGGAAGAAGTGTGAAAATTGATATCCTAATTAAATACCAAGCTTATGAATTATTGGCAGTCTTGGAAAGGAGGAGAAGCCGTGAATCAGGAGGAACACAGGGCAGCGTGGTCGTGCAATATGTGCGTGTCCCCCCAGGTCAAACGGGTCTTCAGCAAAAGGAATTTCAGAACAAGGGTATTGTCTCAGGACTGGGTCCCAGCTGGGAGAGCTGTGTACGTGCTCTGACAGCTTTTTAGCTGAATGAAACAGGGAGGGAACCTTTTAGAACTGAACTGAAGCATAGATAGCTGCAAGCATTGTTTCCTTTTGTTTCTGTACATCTGCCTCTAAGGTTAGTATTTTGTTAATCTTGCTCTTTAATGAAATACGTTTATTGATCTCTTTAACGTTAATCTTTGTCTAGTGTTAACAGTGATGTCAGGGATCCTGGCCAAGCACAGGCTTGCTCCCATGTAAGCGTGATCTGTAAGTATGGGTCCGGGCTCCCTTGTGGACTGTCTAGCCCCCTCTACAAGATGCAGGGGAAGCCTGAGACAGCATGGTGCTGCTTCAGCAATTTACCCAGTCTAGTATGGGATTTGACTGTCTGTTTGGGAGAGAAGTTTTCCAGTGATGAGCATTAGCCAGAGTATTTGTGGGAAAAGATAGAGGGGAGAGAGCCTGAAATCCAGAAGTCCATGTCAGTTTATGTCAATGTGCTCATGATGTGGGACAATAAGGGGATACTGCAGCCTGGAAGCTGCGAGTACAAACTGGATAAAAGATGTCCACCTGCTAATCTGTTGGCTTAGGGAGCTGAAATACAAATCAGTGTTGAAGGCAGTAATGGTAATGCTTGAACACACTTTTAGGTGATACTGAATTAGCTTTACTTTGCATGAAATAATGTGAGCGCAGAAAAACTTGCTCAGTGCCTTCCCAAACTCAAACAGTTTTGCCTTCTTTTCTCGTTCGTGGTGCATGTCCAGGGTTCCCTACCATACCTGTGGTATTTTTAGTTAAACAGCTGGTATTTTTCAATTGGTGTGTACCTTGCCGAAGGACCCAGTGTGCTTTGTTTATTGTCCTGAACATCATGAGGAGATAAGTGTTGCTACATTTGTTTTTAATGAAAGTCTAAATCCAAAAAGCATGCTTACCCTGAGGATTGTTATCACGGCTACATGCAGGCAACATCACATCTATCACAATGTAATACACAGGCAGTAACTAGAAGACATTTATTCAATTTATCGCAATTCAATCCTTCTTACAATAATGTTTTCATATCATATGCGTATGTGGTTGTAACAAGCCTGCCAAGCTCTCTCTGCCTTGGGAAGAATAAAGAATATGAATTATCTGTAAATACCTGCAGCAGAATTCAAAGAATGATGCGTCTTTCCTACCCCTCAAAATACGTGCTGCCAATAAAATCAGTTTTGGAATAAAAGTTCTTACTAATTTTTAGTCCTGGCAAGGCACCACCATAGCGTCTCTCTTCTTAAAAGCAGAATGCAGCAGAGCGCCTCATCCTGACTAATAATGAAGGTGTCATCTCTTACACCTGTCTTTGTTTATCCATTAACAACTTCTGTGGTAAGGGGCTTGTGTTGGGCAGCATCAGACCCAGGCATTGTGAGCCAGGTTCAGTTCAGGAAGTGTTATGCATGTTACACTTCATTTGAATAACTAGTGTAAATGAGAGGGAGAACCAAAGACATGCAAGTGTTATAGCCCAAGTAAAGCATCAGTTCAACCAACTTTTCATTCCAGTACTCAGCACAGGACAAAGTTTGAATAAACGCCAGACATCTCTACAAAACAGTCAGTCTTGCCATTTTTTTGTTTTCTGTTTAATGACAGGTTGAAGCTGTTTATTTCTTTGCTGTGGGTGATATTCCTGGAGATGCAAAGCAGCTACTTCTTCTTCAGATTTCTGATGGCCCTTGCCCCGTCAACACAGTATCTTTCAATGCCAGGGAAGATGAAACTGTTATTTTCCTGAAGGAGTTGAGCCGCTTGGCCTCTGGCAGGTATGACAAAAAGAAACACAGTAATGATTTCAGTATTTGTAAAGTGCTTTTCTGAAAGGAACGGTATGGAAGATATCTGAATATTATCGCAATGTTACGTATGGAGAAAATGAGACAAAGCCGTTCAGTAAGTGGTGCAGGGAAACAGAGGAAATCATTTAAAGAGCTATGGCTAAAATACAAGGCCTACCTGAGCAGACCAAACTTCTGTTCAGATGAATGCTCACTGACTTGCAGAAAGGCCATTCTTTATTTATATCCTAAATTGTATGTCATCTGCTGCTCTTCTGGATACTGAGAAATTGTTCAGAAGAAAAAGTCACAACAAGAACCGAAACAACTTTTTATTGTTATGCTTTGTATTTTGGTAATATCCACAGGCACCAGCAAAGGATTATGGTTTTGTTGGTTTAAGTGATATATTGACATGTACTGAAAAGGTAGTCCCTGTCCTAAATAGGCATTTCCAGGAATAACAAAATATTGAGGTAGTGTTATCCATTACACTTGATGGTGTGAAGCTGCAGTTCTCTCCATGGGTCTATTTGATGTGGTTGGCGGAAACGGAAATATTTCACCTGGCACCAGGTTTGCTGCCTTATCCTGGGAACCAGCCATGTGAATCTAGAATCAGCCTTCAGTAGAAAGGGATAATATGACTTTAATCTTGATGCAGATAACAAAATGAGAAAAAAAAAAAAAAGCAGCATGATACCAAACTCATGCTGAACGACAGGAGGGGCAGTAGGAGTCAGTAGGTGTTTGTCTCTTTAACAGAAGTCACCATAAGTCACAGAGCCATGAAATGGCTGCTAGTTCTTTCTGTTTTGCTGTTAGTTGTGCGGGAGTGGGAAGACCTCCAACAGTAGAAATCTCCCAAATGGCAGCAGAGCAGGTGGTAAGATGGCAGCTGCTTAGCTCTTTTATAGCCATCTGTGTTTAGAAGTAGCTTTTAAGAGATGGAGTGTCTGCCAAAAGCAGAAAGTGGGAAACTATGGGAAAGTGTTATGTTTGCTGTGATCTGATGTGTGTCTAAATGAGTGTGGTCATTTAGAGCTGCAGTACCTCCATGATACCAGGTGCCTTGCCAGTCACCATCCTTCATTTTCTTTTGTCAGTGTTTGTTTCTCCATTATAAAAGGAAGGTGAATGTTTCTTGTATGGTGGAGAAAGAGGCAAGAGGGGTGTGGCAGCAAGCTGAAAAGAACCATTTCATCTGATATGATTCCCACTGAGTTTTCAATAATTTTGCATGATTCCAGCTTAGGTGCAGAGACTTGGTAGGCCAACAGATATCTTGCTGCTGGGTGTTTGCCCAATAACTGCATATGAGTTTAAGTCAGCTTCCCCATAGGAATGGCCAAAGTTCCTGGTCTCTTCATAGTTTGAGTCTGATTCTTGTGTAGTTCAGTTTTTTTTTTTTTTGGAGATGCATCTTTTTTTCTCCCTCTGAGTGCTTTTCTTTTTTTGACAGTGAGGGTAAATGTAGTCTACTTGAATTCCTGACGTGTGTGTCAATGGTAACATAAATGTTCCTGTTGGGCTTTGAACTGAAAGATGAGCTGATTAAAAGAAGTTAGTGAAATAATGTGCTTGCTTAGTATGTTAAAAGTGTTAATTAAAACAGATTCCCAGAAGATTGAAAAGGAAGGTGCCTCAGAGTAGACAGTACCAAAATGAAAGGATGTTCTTCATAAAAAAGACTTCAGAATGTATGTAAATGTACATAAAAGGTTTCATAATATTCATAATGTTGTTGAAGGCTTGGATATCTGGAATAGGTAAGGAAATAATTCCAAAGTTGTACACCACTATGAACCTGCATATGTGACATATATCTAGTAAAAATTATAGGAAGGTATTTACATAGATTGCATAATGGTGAAACCCTATTTTGTATTACAGATTCCATGCTTTTGTTGAGAGGATTGACTACATAGATGCTACTGGACCTGCACCAAAATGTGAAGAGGATGGAAACGGTCTCAGTGCCCAGAATTCCAGAAAAGTGAAAGGGCGGATGCCACTAGGTAGACAATAAAAAAAAACCCAAAATGATACTGATTTTCTCAGTAAGGTTTCAAAATAACAACGTAACATAGGGACTTGCCAAACTCAAAAGAAGCCTTCTGTCGGCATGGGTGGGGTGGGGACAGGCTGGTCAAATGGAAATTCTGTGGGTTGGAAGGAGAGGGAAAGGAAAAGAGAGAAGTGAAGAGAGCAGAGGATGTGCTTGTGGGAGAGGATGAAAGAGAAGTGAAAAAAGGAGAAGCAAGAAAATGTATGTTATGAGCTGTAGAACAGTACTGGTGTGCTTATGGCAGTGACCTTGTGGAAATGTAAAGAGAAATGGCAGAAATGAAGAGGAAAGAAAGATAGGAAGAATGTGAAAGATCAACTGATGCAAGAGCCACATTGATACAGGCCAAATTCGTACCTGATATAAGGGGTTAAGACCACATGAAGTTGACTTGCTTCTCTCAGGATCTGAATTTATCATAAAGATAGGCAAAAGGCTTTTAAAAGCATAGTAAAAAGAACCAGAGAAAAGAGAGAGCAAGGAGGAAAGAAATAGCAGAGAGAAGCAGAGGAGAAACAGAATCCCTGTGTTAATGGGGGTAGGGCTTGGCCTAAAGCTCTCAATGTGATTCTTACTAGTCACAGTGCTACCTTCTCTGTGATAAGTCAGCCTGAGTGTGTAGTGGGACTGGATCGGGGTTTCAAGCAGGCTGTGAAGAGACCAGCTTGTGCTGTGAAGTGAGGCTGCAAGTGTCTGAAATCTTTATAAGCAAGAAATTCAATTTAAAAATGATGTGTTTTAAACATCAGGAGGCATAAGACCTCTACTGTCACGGTTTGCATTTCCATTCTGCTGGTGCACTTCGTGAGTGTGGCCCCAATGGTAGAACGGTATTATCCTCTTCTTACTGCTAGGGATCCTATGGCATAAGGTGGATTTTGTGACTCACTTAAAGACTTATGACAGTCTTTGACCAGCTAGCCCGTATTTCCCAGGTCATAGTCTAGTTCCTTGTGTACTAAGCTATCCTTTACTGTACACTAAGATCATGATTGTAACAGTACAAAAGAACCAAGAGAAATAAGAGCGCAAGGTGTCACCTGTTTGTTTGCGTCATTAAAAGACACTCAAGCCTGTCCTGCACAGGGTTGAAAAACTAACAGCAGAGTATGCTTCAGAATCATGTCTCTCATTTTATACTAATTTAGAGCCCTGTAATGATCACCTTCATCCTGCCGGAAGTGCTTCCTTGCCCGACCCCGTTTTGGGGCAGGGCTGGGGGAGAGGACGCAAGACTCTCCTTTTCCCCCAGGCAGCCAGCCTGTTTCCATAGACAGGCCTAGAGCTCCTGTATGACTGAAATTACTTCCTCACCACTGTTTCTAAAGCTGAATGCTGAGTAGCTTTAATCACTCAAAAGGGCAGTAATCTCCTTGAAATGCATTGTCTGCTGTGTCTTACTGCTATTATGGAGTAGAATTTACACATTGAAAAGGAACACAATTAGCTTTCGGCACTTACTGGGTATTATAACCACAGTTGTGACATCACTGACAACCAATCAGAGCGTTCCAGTTGTAGGCAGAATCTCAAATCCCTTCAGAAAAGAAAATACATTGGAGACATTATTCTCGTCTGTGTCTGATGTCTCTTGTTTCCGAGTCTCCTTGAAAGATGTAGAAGGCAATAATAATAAAAACGCTGATTACCTGCTAATGTGTTCGGAAACTGGTTTTTGGATATGTGGCATAAATTATAGAAGGGAATAAATAGAAAATGAACTGGCTATTTAATTCCAAATGTGGTGTTTCTTGGAAATTAAGGGGAGGCACAGGGACATTTTGATTCTGTTCCTTTTTGTACCACAAATGCAACAGCTGGAAATTCAAACTCATCGTTACGTTTTATGGCCTGAAGAAGCCATTTTAAGACCATCTGATAGTTTTCTGGGTATCCACTGAATAACTTCATTTTGCAAATACCGGATATCTTCGTGTTCACTCTTCTTCATATACTTAACCAAAGTCAGTCGGAAGTGAGCTATTTAAAACTTAAGATACGAGCTTAATTCTCCCCTGTTTTGCATCTTGAGCAGTCATTTAGAAAGTAAGTGTGAGAAACTGCCAGATTTGAATTTTTTTTAACACTCAGTTTGAATGGATGCTCAAGATCAAACAGGTGTAAGCCACTAAAGAGTTAGGGTCCTTATTTTGGCAGACTCAGATCTACTTAAGGCAAAAGAAATGCCCTTACATAAAGCCTTATTTGGACAAATGTAGTGATATCTCCTTATCCTTCCAGCACTGATTTTCTGATTATCACTTCTGCCTACATTCTTTGTGTAGCTTCTTCATCTGCAGGAAGGTGCAAATTAAGCAATTCTGTTATGTAGTTACAATTTTAAATGGAAGAGGGAAGGGAGACGAAATTTAAGGGAAGGAAGATGAAATTTAGTTGGAACTTGAAGACATAGGGGGCCAGAGACGGTGGACGCTGTGGAGCAGGTTCTTCCTGGGAAGTGTACAGTGGTGTTACCTGTTTGGAGTGATAGTGAGATAAGTGTTGAGCAGGGTTTGAAGAACAATGGCATTTTGAGCTAGATCCTGTAATGAATAGTAGCTCCTCGTTGGCTGAAATAGGAACAGCAGTAAATCTCCGGGCGGTATTTTTCTCTGTGTGATGGAATAGATGAGTTGACATGCGTAAAGAAAATGTTTGTGGATTGCAATCAGGACTCGACTGGTGTGAGAAATCTGAAGAGGGATATATCTCAGCGTGGACAGTCCTCTGGAATAACAAATTATTCAAGGCTGCGTAGGCTTATGAGTCTGACTGGCTTACAAGCAGTCTTGGCTGTTCTCTTAGGTCTGCCTGATTGTCCACAGTTACCTGGTGGTCACAGGGAAAACTTAGGTTGGTATATGTAAATGGGAAGCATAACAGTGCCAGCCTTGTGTGTAACACTGAAGTAAGTAACCTTTGCACAGACATGCGGGAGAGAGAATGCGCGCTTCAGAGAACTGGGATCATGTCTTCAGAGTGGCTCCTTTGCCTATAAACTATAGTAAAGATCATTGTCTCTGCTTTTTCCTTACGTATGCTTTGTCTAGTCGTAGAAGCCTAACCTTGGCCTGGCAAGTCTCTTTGCTAACGTGTAGAGGGTGATGCAGATAGCTGCCCTGCAGTACCACATGGGGTACAAAGTTCATTTACTTTGTCCATTTGCGCAGTGGGAAAGGGGCAGGATCTGGCTAGAATGAATCTCTCCGCTGCTTGACCTAGTAGGTATACAGGCAGCAGCTGACCCTCTTATGGTCTTTTGCACCTCTGATTCATCCCCTTCTAAGTGTGGATTTTAAAAAATCAGCGCTTCTGGGAATGCTGCTATGTTCTACTGCCCCACAGAGGCTGAGGTAGGGACCAGCAGTGAAAAAATTGAATGGCCACTCCTAAGTTGCAGGCAAATCGAATGTAAAATATATCTTCTTCCGTTACGTTTGGATTCACTTCCATGGTCCAAGTCAGGTAGTCAGAGAAGGAAGAAATACTTCTGTTTTGCATGGTTTACATTTGTGTTGTTATTTGCTTGGTTTTCAAAGGTACTGTAGATTTTTAAGGCTTTTTTGTATGGCTTTTCTTCTAAGCAGGTATTAAACGTTACATGTGAAATCAAGTGGGTTAAAATGACTTGTCAGACTGGATGAGTTTGTCTTCTGGCAGGTAGGCGTGGAAAAATTTCTTCTTTTAAGATTGCCTGCCAATGTGAAATAGCTGGGAAATGGAAATGAGGATGGTTATTAGTTTCCATATATATGTGCAAGCATGTGTGTATTTTTGCTTAGCCATATTGCCTTCCTTCTCAATTAGCAGGTGTCAGCAAAATGCCGCTGCCCTAGACTCTCCCTTGTGCCCTTCCGTGTCCTCTTCCTCTTTTTCAGGGACTCTGTTCTCAGGGGCAGAAACGCCATATCATTGAGGGCAGGGCCTCCTCGAGCACAGCCAGCTGCACACTTTGTGCTCATTTGTTCTCATTTGGCTGAAATTTTAGTGGCCAAAGGCGAAAAAGCAGCCTGCTTCTCTGCAGCGGGACTCTAGGCCGGTGCTGCCGTTGCTCTGCAGGATTGCAACGGTGTGAACTCATCGCAGTGAGAGTCAGGCAGGGAGGGGGATGGCAAGGGCGAAAAATAACCCTTCACTCTGAGCACAAGCTGGGAGTGAACAAGAGAGCGTTAGCCCCGTTTCGCTCATGGGTTTCCTGCGGCTGCTGGCTGTGCCGTGGCCGTCGCCCGTGACGTCGTTTGAATTGGAGCCAACGGGTTCCTGGCTTGAGCCCAGGGGTCGGTTAAACTGTCAGCCAGGGCGGCCGGGTGGGCCGTTTCGTGGCTGGGGTGAGGGGAGGGCTGTTTTCCTCTCGTGAGTGGAACAACCCTTAAAGCCTTAAAGCTCTTAAAAGCCATTAAAACACGTTTTTTAAGGTGAGGTGGTTCCTGGGGGGGGGGGGGGGGGGGGGGGGCGAGGGCCGAGGAACAGGACGGAGCAGGGGCTGTTGGCCTGGACGGTGCCACCGGTGCAGTGGTTTGCAACTGCTTTGCAGTTTGTGACCTTAAAAATGGCACAACTGAGGTGTGAACGCAGAGCGTTTAAACTGACGAGAGGTTAGTTTTTCTTAGCCAGTTTTCACTGATGCGCTTCAAAGTAGTCAACTATGGTCAGGCCACGGGTTCAAAAACACTGCCTAGAGGATGCTGATGTGGTTTGTGTGTGTGTGTATGTATTTTGGGTCTGGGGACTCAGCTGCTAGAGATACAGCTTTTCCTTCCCAGTTCTCCTTAGCTGTAAAGGAAAAGAGGTGGAGGTGGAGGTGAGTCTCCCATGTAGAGACAGAAAGTTGCTGCGGTGGCATGGCTTGCATGCAACCTGCTCTTCCAGTTGAACCCAGGAAAGACTGTTGCCCGGATGAAAGGTTTTCTAAGCAACCTGACATTAGCAATGTAGAGTTGTTGATGCCTGCATTTGCCCTGTAAAATATGTCTCATCAAACCTATTTGCTTTAAAAATGTATGCAGTTTTACTTTGCTGTGTTGCAGCATGAAAGCAAATAGGAAAAAATAGTGTCTTATATAATGTTAATTCAATGCACGTGTTGTTGGAGAGAACAATAGTGTTCCTGTAAAATTGAAGAGTCCATAGCATTAATTAAAGGGGAAGTGAAGAAACACTATAAAATACTCAATGTTATTTTGAAAGTAGTTGAGAAATTCTTCATTCTTTAAATATTTTCAACATAACATTAAAAATCTTCATAAAATTAAATCTAGACCCTGCTATTTGATAGCTTGTGGAGGGCATATAGATGTGGAAGTGGAAGATGGCTTCACTGGAATTGCATTTTCAACAGTCTTAAATTTAGACATATGTGCATGTGTGCGAGTGCATGTATTTTGTGGCTTTACTTCTGTACTGTTGCAGCAGATGTATAGTCAATGGCTGGCTCCTCATCAGGGAACGTGTAGCTCCCTACTTGCTGGAGTTTTGCTAACAGTCGTATTTTGTATGTTTTGCATTTCTGGGGAGGGATTGTTTATGAAAGAAAAGTTGACTTTCTAGCTAGCTAGGCTAGCATCCCTAAGTATTTGAACAGAATACATTTATTGAACTTGTAAGGTCATGAAGACTTTATTTTTCTCTCTGCCTTGTATGTTTTATACTGTGGAAAGGTTTGCTTTACTTAGGCTCTTTGCAACTGAGGAAATGTTGATTTTTGTAGTATTGGCTGAAGCAGATTTTTTTTGAAATACAGACAGGTCCCAGGAGATGGCAGTGTACAATAACACATTTCAAAATATTTCTTGGAAATAAAAAGGATTTCGCATGTGAAATTCAGTTGTTATTTTGTAAAACATGTTCGTATTACTATTTCAGGGAAGTTTATCAAAGAACAAAATGATCAGGTTTGTTTGCTAACTGATAGCCTACTTTAGTAGACAGGTTTGCGTGTCTTATCTTTTGTATAGTGAATCACTGTATGTTCACTAAACCACTAGATGCTAAGATATACTTTAACGTACTCAGCATCTTCATCTGCAATTCAGTAATAGGTTGTAATCTGTAATAGGTTGTAATCTGCATTTACAGTTAGGAGAGCTTATGATTTGGTCCCTTTTATGTATTTTTTACTGTAATGCTGCACACAGTTTTTCTATATTGCAGTCTGTCCTATATTGCAGTCTTAAGCTCTGGGGTTAACCTAATTTAAGACATTTTTTTCTTAGTAGTTTGTAGACTGCTTAAATACACGGGGTGCCTCAATGTTAATAGTTGTACTCTACTAAGTAAATATACATTTTAATCTTTTAATCAAGGTCAAACATAGCTGTCAAGATAAAAAAAACCTTGTGTCAACTCCAGCTTTGGATTTTTTCATTTATTTGAGAATGTAGCCTGATAGCAAAGGTTTTTCTTTTTTTAACATTTAATTACAACTGCTGAGGTTTGTTATGATGAAGATGAATGTATCTTACCAAACTTAAATCACATACTCTTCAGGGAAAAGGATTACAATTTAAATGTATTTATGTACTTTAGGAGAAGAAGCTGATAATGTTCTCTCTTTAAAGTTTCAAAGTTAGATGTAATATTTTGAGCCTTCCTTTGCAATGAACTCCAGGGGACCACATGTGAATTTCTGTGTGGAATTTCCTTATTTTCTGGTAGCGTTAAAAAGGATTTGTTCCCATTATGGGAATAGACTGCAGCCAACTCTGTAGGTTACTTCTACCAGTTAAGCACCTCTCATGTCCTGACATTCTCTGTACCGAGGATTTAGTGCCAGCTCTAAGCCCTTTTTTGACCTCCGTCAAAGAAGAGCACTTATCGTTGCAATGGCACCCTGTTAACAAGGTCATATGGCAATATTTAGATAAACCCAATGACTTCATGGTAATAGAGAAGTTATAAAGGTGAAAGCAGAATTTGTCTCAAAATGCCAAGTTCTGTCTGTTATTCTTTTTGCAGTAGCTGGTGTCCGTGAAGATGTCTTCTTGATCTGGAAGGAGTTAGAGGAAGCTAGGAGTACACTGACGCAAATCCAGAAAATTTTATCAGAATCTGACCAGCCTGCTTCTCAAGATGGTATCATTTATGTTCCTTTCAAGAGAGTGACCATTGCATTCATGATCAGTTTGTTTTGTTTGTGGATAGTTTTTATTATATGTCAATTTAGGGATGATTTTCTTCCACCTAGTTCCACTTAGGTGGATTTAGCAGCAGTATAGCAACATAGGCAGAATCTACACTTGGCATCTAAATGGAGGGTTGCTTAAAGTTTTCCATTACAAACCTCTGTTTACTGCTGCTTAAAACTTGCTGAACTTTAACAACTCAGGCTGAAACACGCCATTGTTAATTCACCAGTGGCTAGGTTTGGAAGTTACCTAGATTTCAAGATTTTTTTTGTACCAGAGAGAGAAAAAAAGCATTCTGGAGCCCCCTAGTTTAGGTATTTGCCTGAGTACTGATTTCACAGCGTTCTGGACGGTTTCCATATTCTATATTAAACAGACCTTGGACAAAATAGGGAAACAGTCTGAGAAAGAGGGATCGTAACCTGAAATGCCCCATTTTTAGGTTAATGTACTCACCACTGATGTAGAGAATTTCAGTTCCTCTTTTATGCTCTCTTCCTCTCTGCCTGGGCCAGCAAATCTTTCATTGTGTTCTGCAGAGTGCTAGGGAAGTACCCTATCTTTTTCTCGTCACGGTCTTCTTGGGATAGGCTCTAATCTGGTAGCTAGAATATTCTCTTGAAAGGGAAGAAGTGTGGGTTTGAATTCTCTTAGGCAGAGGTAGAGAGCTGAAACCAAATCACTCTTATTCTGGGTAAGTGCTCTGACCCCTAAGATACATGGAACAACACCCACATCTCATCACTAAACAAATAGTTTCCACCATTATATTTTGTCCTTGCACCGTTATATTTTGTCCAGAGCATGATCTGTTTGTTTTTCTGTGTATATTGGACTGAGCCTTTCTGGAGACAGAAGCATCGCTGGTTTCTGAATCCCTGGAAGGATAAACAGGGATCAGTGAAAAGATGCTCAGCTCTGCTGAGATGGAGGTGCTCTGGGCATGCTCTGGAGCACAGTGATAACACTGGCAAGTTTTAAATCCTGGAAACTTGAGAGTTTGTCAAGTCTAGGTAGCTTCAGGGTTAGATTGCAACTGAAAGGCTGTTTTTTCATGATCATGGCTGTGATTGTCAGTGCCTATATTCTGCAGGAGTTCCTGGTTTTAAAATACTTACATAGAGCCTAGTGTCGTTTTTTTTTTGCCTAAGTTGATACAAAATTCGGGCTGAGTTAGTACAACTCATCAGTGATTTTGTATAGCTCCAGTATTGTTTTCAATGCAATTGCTTTCCCTTTGGCTAGAAGGAGGCAGGGGGCAGATAGCCTTTTCTGGATCACCTGCTGAAGAACAGTTTGTACGGTTACTTGTACATCACCTGAACTCTCTATCAGCAGTGTGTTGAGGTGTGTGATTTGGGTTGTGGTGGTGAAGGTTTGAAGCTGGGAATCTTCTCCGCCTGCACTGAATTTGGACACATCTGGCAATAACATAACTCTGCAGGACTTAGCCTGACTTTGTTATTCTGTGAAGGCATATTCCACAGTTCTTTAGTGTTCTGATGATAACATCCTCTGAATGAGCAGGACTTCCCGTATGAAGTTTAACAACTCCATAACGCATGTGAACAAAGGGACCACAAAAAAGCTGCGAGGACAGCTTTAATTCCAGTGTTTGTTAATTTTGAGTGCTTGACTCTGCAGCTTTAGTGTTCTTTTAGTGTATGCCTTCATATATAAACACTTTATAGATGAATTAAACAAAATTAAATTACAGCATGATTTACATTTCAATTATGGCAGTTCTTCAGCATTGTTTGAATTTTGCCCATTGGTCCGAATAACTGCAGTTTCTCTGTTTGTCTGTCTGTCTTCCTATTTTTGCCTTCTTGATCTCTTTAAAATGCTCTGCTGTAAAATATAGTCTGTAGCAGGGGAAACAGAAAGAAAGAGGCAGATTTTCTGCTGACTTTCCAGATAATGCATTAGTTACCTGAACTAAGACATGACTTTTTACGTAAAGCATGTGGAAAAAAGAGAAATGACAGTAAGTGCATTTGTGACAGTTGTTACGCTGGCTGTCCTAAGGGCCACAAACAATCAGAAAGCTCTGACCCTGCACCTGCACTGATGCTGGCTGATCCCTGTGTTTGTTAAAGCAGCAGATAGGTTTGTATACAGGCTCAGGATTTCAGTACTGTAGTCACCATAGCGGTATGTAACCAGAGTAGGCTTATACCACACAGGTCCACTGAAATTAAGTGTGACGAAATAAATTCACCTTGCTATGAGAACCACTGCTGGGTTATTCAGTATAGATGTGTTTTTTTGAGCTAGTGATGAGTGACTGTAGAGCTCTTTATCCTGTTACCAGTATCCAGAGATGCACAGTTCCCAATCTTAAGAATATGGTCTTTAAAGAATTTATAAAACAGTATGATATGAAAAAGGTAAACATGAGAACAGTCATACCAGATGAGAAAAAAAAAATCCCAGATGCTAGGGGGAGAGCACACAACTAGAGAAAATGTAAGAGTGTACACAAGTATTCAGGCTATAGAAAGGCAATATTGCAGAGTAACAGAGTCTCTGCCAAAGACAAAGTTTGCCTTTTGCTTTTAATGGCCTTCTCTCAAAGAACCAGCAGTATGATACGATGTTAGCCTGTGTTCTCAACTAAATGTCCAATTACATCTTCTGACGTTTCCTTTTCTCAAATGATCCTCCTTGAATTTATACATCTTATGAAGGAATCTCTTCGGGCATTTTGTAATTCAATAGTTAAACCAAGCTTCATACTACCAAAAATATTCCTTTTATATGTTGATCCTGTAGCTATTTACCTTCTTTGCTCTCAGTTTTCTGATGGGTTTGTGTCAGTTATAAAGGAATCTGTTGCAAAGAACTGCCTGATAATAAAAAACCCCCCAACTGCAGTAGAGACTTAAAAATCAGTCAGAAATATCCACTCACTCCAAGGCTGTCAGTACAAGTTGAACAAATTCAGAGCAATGAGTAATATTTAGAGAATTTAGCTGCCAAATTTTAAGAGGTCTCTGCTGATCATTTAAAACTCTGCTGAGTTTTAAACTTGACAAAATTTAGATGGTAAGGTTGGCAAGAGGCACAGACCTGCTGCAGGTGACTCTCTGTCAAGGTTAGAATCTCTCCTACAAAGCCTGAAGGTATGAAAGCTCTTTAACAGACCATCCGTAGAAAATTGTCTATATGACAAAACAAAGTATTTTCCTCCATCTTTTGAGAACCATCCAAACTCTTTTATCTCTCTGTCTCTCTCCTAAGCTCTCTTCCTTACCCGTAACAACCATGCTTAGGCAAACCTATAGCACAGAAAATTATAGTGAGTAGTCAGACGCTGTTTTTGGGGGGGAGGAGGGAACACAGAACCCTGATAATGAGACCTGATAAGGGAATATGCTAGGCAGTCTTAATGACAGTCATATCTTCTTACACTGCATATAGTTCCATGTTTTAGGCTTGGGCACTATCTGGGCATTTATTATTATTATTTAATTCAATATTCTGTTCAGAATCTGCTTCTCAAAGTTCTGCAAATCAGTTCTGCTGTGAAAATCAAAAATGGTTATCTAGACTCCTAAACCCATATCTAGGCAATTAAATTGTTGGCTTAATCACCTGTTATTGGTTTAAACAGTATCTGCTGATAGTCGTAGTTTTAAAAAATGAAACTATTTGTTTAAGTGCCTAAGCAAGAATTTAGGAGTCAAATTTTGGCCATAAATTTAAAAATTTTGACTCCAGTATCATAGCCTTTTTTGTGAACGGCTTATCGAAAATGAACCCTGTTAAACTTGAAGGTGTTTTTGTTTTTATTTTCCTTACTAGGGACCAAACCTGATCATTTGTTACGTGAGCATAAATCTGATGAATATTTGACTTCAGAAGAGTGGTTGCACAAGTATGGCTTGAAAGCTCGGAAGCTGACGCTGTATGATGCGCTTGCTGATTGTAGTTTTCGCCATGCGGATGGGATTGTTGACATAAAAAGTAAACCAGAGGATGAATCTTCACAAACTGATGCAGTGAGTATTGTTAATTTTCCCTTACGTCCTGTGGGTTATTGTTTATTTTTTGGTTTAAAACTTGAAATGTTGATTGATAGCTCAATTTATGGTAAAGTATATGGTTTATTTGTTATGTGGGTTTATGTTAAAACCAGTTTATTAGTGGGATGGGACAAAAATGGTCATAAATAAGATTTCTTCAAAGGGCTGTCTATTTGAAAATGACTGCCCCTGCCTTCCTGGTCTGCATATGGTCTGGAAGGAGGAATTAGGGCTGGCTTCAGCAATGCCTCATTATTCTACATTTTTACATGGTGTAGGGCAAAGAATGCTTGTCATCTTCTTTTCTCCTTAGAAGGGTAGGTCCCAGCTACCCCAGGGTTTTTTGGTCCTTAGACAAATTTGGATTCATTTGTCTTCTGTTTGTTTTTCTCTGGCTCTACTACTATGCTATTCACTATACTTCTGTTCTTGTTAGCTACCAGTATGGAAACAGTTTCTATGGACCTTCGCTAGGAGCAAATTCTGTGGCCACTCTATGCTGTGTCCATTTCTGCAGCTGTTCATTTGCAACAAGCATGTACCTGTGAAGTTTATTTTCCAGCTATTATAGCATACTGCAAAGGGTATATTTTGAAACATGCAACCTGTATTTCTTTGCTGTAGGAGACAAAGAGGAAGATAATTCATGCAAAATACTGTGACAAGTTTGTACACACCTTCTGGAAAGATGGTTCTGTAGTTCATGTACATGTAACTACAGAAAAGTACAAGCAGTATGAAGAGAAAATGAGGACTGCGCTCAGACAAGTGGAAGGAAGGTTAGTTGTCTGTCACATACATTCAGTTTGTGTTATTTTACATTGACGCTGAAAAGTTTCATTTACTGCCATAATAAATTGAAGTGGCTGGTAAACTGCCAGTAGCAGTATTAAGGCAGGAATCCGTTTTTAGATCAGAATTCTGATGTAAAGTATAGGACTTCTTCGTAGCCATATAAAATAAACTGATAAACAATTTGGGTATCTTTTATTCTCCTGCTGCATCAGAAAAATGAAAGTCATTCTGCGCACTACTGAAATACTGCTGAAGTTACAAAAAGCACTGGAACACAAGGTGCCAGAGAGCTTATAGAATCATCAGTAAAACTTGGTAGACACTCATTCTGCGTACCTAAGAATCTCTTGTGATACCTTTGAAAGGGAAAACAGATGACTGTAGTTTCCACTTGCTTGCACTTTAAGAGCATATTACACCAGCCTTGAGGTAGGTTTCCTTGTAGGTGGGCCATCTGGAAATTGCTCCTTTTCAGTGACATTCTTCCCTGAAAAGTTGGAACAAAGGTTAAATACGTGCTATTGTCATGTGAGGAGCAGAAGCTCCCATAAGGAGGAGCAGGAAATTGCCCAAAGGGAGCGCTTGTTTGGTAGCCAGAGGAGCTTGGATGTGTTATTTATAATGCAAAGTGTTCACAAGGATAGATTTTTTTCCTAAATTGCTAATAGGGCTACCATTATCTGAAATTAGAAAATCTCTCCCCTGAAATATTTGTAGAACAATTAAGGATGACACATAATTTCAAACCATGAAACCATGAACAGTTAGGCTATTCTGCTGATCAGGAGCAGATGTCTGCTGCTGAGCTAGTCATCTAAATTATGACCACACTGCTAAATGAAAGGGGTCCAGGGATTTATGCCTGGCTCTGATACCAAGTAGCATAGATTGGCTTGTGGCCAAACTGATAATGGTTATCTGCCTTTGTTGCGATTTTGTGTCAGAGAGAAAAAATATGAACAGTCTAAATCAGAGGCAGGGTATAAGCTAACTATTAAGAAATATTTATCACCAGGGGTTCAGTGCTCAAGCTGGCTGCATGGTTTTTGTTTCTATAGCAGTATAGACATACTCACAGATTCTATAGGAAGTCTGCACAAAAATAGGCAATTCTAGGATAGGACTCATCTATCCTACAGATGCCCCCAAATAGATAAAATGTATTATATCTTAGAAATGACCATTTCTCTTGCTCTCTGCAAAAGGAGAGTCTTTCCCTGAGCAGCTGCAGTGTGTATATCTCCTTGAATATTATAGATTCAAGGAATCCTAGCTTTTATATCTACCGTAGGAAGAGAAAGAAACTTTCAAAACAGATATCCTAGAGCCAAAAGAAAGAATAAACAATGCCCTTTGTTTTGTATATTAGGGCAATGAGATGTCTCATTGAACAAAGCAGGACGTGAACTTTCTTTTATAATTTTATTGCTGCTTCTCTATGAAAACTGTAATTGCCTGAATATATTTAGCAAGGCTGAATAGAATTTTGTTACTCCTTTACATCTTTGCTGTATATTTACAATAATATTTACATACCGTGAGAACAAAATTTGAGGTAAAGGGTTTTGGTGAATTTATATTTTTGAAATGCAAAGCCATGATTATGGTGTTGCTGTTTTAAATGGCTCATCTCATTGTTACAAAATCTTGGTGGACTTCATCAAACACTTTAGGGGAATAACTAATGGTATAATGTCTGTCAGTAGCAAACATAATTCGATCCTTTCAGTTTCTCTGATATCATTTTTTTTAACCTCCCTGGAGAAGGTTACAATTTTTCCCAAGGCCATTATATTCTGCCTGCTAACTGCGTATGCTTCAGAGTAGACAAGCAGTTTATGACTCTCAGGGGAAATTAGATGTGAAACAGTTGCAGCCGTTACTGAAGAAATGTTCTTGTACACAACTGTATGTATGCACGTATATAACTGGCAGGCATGCTTAAATTCTGTTTAAAATGTAAACCTAAGTCTGTGTTTAAGGCCCCAGGCCTGCAAGGCATTTAAGCATCTGTGTTACATTAAGACTCTTTAAAGTGCTTAAGTTCCTTGCAGAATAGGTTCTCAAGTGATTTCCTGAGTAGGGAGGGATATTATCGTATGCTTATGTGATTTCTTGAGTTCAGCTTGGAGAACAAGTCACAGGGGCAATAGGAATTATTCCTTCCTCATGGGAATAGCCAGCTCAAAGTATCTGATAATTGACATAAAGTTTCTGTATAGCTTTCTGTTTCATCTGTCTCCAAATTCTCACTGAAACAGGAAAATAAGAGACTTGCAGTGTTACGTAGTGACAGACTAAGATTTCAGATCAGTGTACTGCTTATGACAGTGACCGGTAACAGATGCTTAGGGAAAGGGAATAAGAAATGCAGCAAAAAAAGATTGTGATACACAGTGCTCCAAGGATCTTATATGTCAAAACCTGACTTGTTTTGTTTTCCCCAGGATTAAGTGGCTTCAGCAAGGAAGCAGAGGGCTCTTTGGAAATGTGTTTGAAGATGATATCTATATTCTTATTGATACATCTCAGTCCATGAAGGACAAGTTGTCATTGGTGAAGGAGAAAATATTTCAGCTCATACAGGTTTGAGAAAGCGATGATTCTGAAGACTGAGAAGTATTTTAGAATAGGCTGACCCTTTTTTTGGATGATTGTTACTGTAATTCTTGAAATGTTTTGAAAATACTTTACCAAAAATATGAGCTTTATAAAAATATTTTCATTTCATTTTTCAGTTAGAAATGTCTGTTTGTGTATTCTTCACATGTGGTTTTATTCTCTTTTCCTCTCATTCCATACAAATATGTGAAAAAAATTGTGCAGAAAATGCTGAAAATTAAAATAGCTTAGGTATCTCCTCTGTACCTCCAGCTACCTCCCTCAAAAAAAGCAAAAAAAAAAAAAAAGAAAAGAAAAGAAAAGAAAAAGCCCAATGCAATGCAATGAAACATCTTTTGGCATGCTCATTTTTATTTTCAAGCAGTGTCATCCAATTCCACTGGCATGTTGTGATTTGTAATGTTCTAGATTCAGTGGCATACTTTAACAGTAGAGGGTGTGGAGCATTTTGAGCTTGCTTGCATCTTACAAAGTGACTCAGAACTTTGCAAAATGACTTGCAAAGTGCAGAGGTGACTCATAAGCAGCAAGTAGTGGGAAACCCACCTAGGACGGGATTTGTTTCTCCTAATTTTAGACATCTACAGTGATGTCATCTAAGGTTACCTTACAGTTGTGAGAAACAGGCACTGTTAGAACATAATTTGTCTTGTCCGTTTTAGACCTGGAATGAGCAACTGGCAAATGTTCCATCGGTCTGGCATTGATAGCAATCATTAGTTGGGCTAAAAAATTTAAAATTATAGCAGAATTTTTTGAACTAAGTGTGTAAGGGATAGGACACAGTAAGATGTGGTACTCTATGTGGATCAGCACTAGAAGAAGATTAAATACTGCGCTAGAAGGTTTCACAGGCAGCTGCACAGAAATGATGATAGTAAGGAGTCAAAGATTCCAGGATCTGAAAGTTTATACTAGCTTGCACAAAACTTTCAGTCCCTTACAACACAACTTCTGTCCAAAAACAACTTCAGCACATTCTTAACTCTCCCTTAGCTGTCCTGATTCTTCCCCTTGTTCTCCTGCTCTAAATGATGTCTTATTTTGATTCTCCTTTCGATTTCCTTTGTTAAAGTCGTAATCTCTTCCTTATCCTAATGTTCATATCCAGTCTTCTCTTTCTGTTTCTTGCCCTCCTAGACATTTGCTGCTCAGGTAGTTTAAGTTTAGCAATATGAGTAAATGGAGACTTATACTGGGAACTTCAAAGCATCTTAATAATTGCAGGCAGAATCAGCCCCATCTCTCTCCCTGTGTCTCTCTGTATGCTGTAACTGAATACTACAATAATTTATTGTAACCATATAATCAACTATATGTGAATTAAGACAACTCTAACTAGTCAGTAGTTGAGAATACAAGTATTTATGTTTTTACTACTGAGTAAAATTCAGATGTTGTCTCTTCCAGGAACAACTGAGACACAAAAAGAGATTTAACTTTGTGAAATTCAGTGCTCGAGCAGTGGCATGGCAAGAGAAACTAGCTGAAGTTAATGAGGAGAATTTGCAAGATGCTTGGCTTTGGATAAAAGGGCTTGAGGTAACACAGAAATTAATTAGCAAGAAGCATATTTGTACAAAGTTTTATTTTTGACTTCTTTCTGTATGGTGGGGATTTTTTTCAGATTGACTAAGTATTTGACTTGAGTATGCTGAAAATACAGAGGTTGCATAGAGTTTAGTAGATCAGAGTAAAAAGTATCATCTGTGCCATGTATTATTTTTTAACAGTGGGTTTGTTTATAAGTTCATGTTAATTCCACTCACAGCTTGATATTTTAATAGCCACAAGGCAAGCATCGACCAGTTTGATTTCTTTAGGAGTCGTGACAGTGCTGTGCTTGACCTTGTGTTTAAATTTGTCATTCTTGCTGTATCAAAGCTGCGTGGACCAGGGGTGTTCTGGGCAGACGTACAGCCCACAGGTGGTTTAGGAAACAGTCAGTTTGGCAGCTCCCAGCTGGTGTCAGCGAGCTGCAGGAGCTCTTCCCTTTTTGTGCGCAGCTGACTTTAAACTTCCATAGCAGGCACCTGACTTTAAACTTCTATAGGAACATGAGAGCGGCCATACTGAGTGAGACCAGACACCTGCCTTTACCCAATATTCTCTCTCTGACAGCGGCCAAAAGCTGAAGATTTTTCCCTGAAACACAGTGGAAGCGTTTGTAGTCAGCGTAGTCACATGCTAGACTGACTGTAAGCGCTAGCAGCTTAGGACCAGTAAATGTGTCAAATGTGGACAGCAGCGTCACCAGCATGGGACTGAAAATCAGTCATGCAACAGTATATATATATGTCCCATGTTATATTTGCTAACAGAAAAAACGTTATGTTCATATAATAGAACTCCTCAGCATTGTGACTGTACTTCCTCAGGTGTAATGAAACTCCTGGGGATGAGGGACCTGGAGAAGATGCATAATACCTCTGAGGCCGAAAAGCAAGATAGATAACCCATCACGTTCAGAAAATGATAATAGACAAATGCAGAGAGAAAGTGAGCAGTTAGTGAATACTTATAAATGGGGTTAGTAAACTTAATTGCCCTGCCTCCCTTGAGACCCAGAGAATTGTCTCTGGTTAAGCCATACACATGCTACAACGTCATGCAGGTTTAATAATACCTGGAACTAGTTTAATTTGACACCGTTTTTGTACGTGCATTTGAGAACGGCCTTTTTCATCATTGTTCACTGACGCTGTGTACTGTTAAGTCTATAAATTTCCTTTCAAGTGTTCAGCTCTAGCTTTTTGAAAAGCACAGGGAATTGTACAAGAACAGTCTACTATTTTTTCAAGGATGTCGTCTGCTGCTGACCTTTTAGGCTGTTTAAAACGGCGCAGGCGTTAAGTCTGAGATCAGAAAGCTGGCTTGACAGTCAAGCTGAAATGAACAGCAGGTCATTCTGAATATTAATCAGAATAGATCCTTTGATCTCCTGTTATATGCTTGGGTCCCCAGAGATGTTGAATAGGGAAGTTGAGCTATAAATTTTAACTATTCCTTAAAAATCCTTTAGAGGTTGATAACATTTATATTTTGTGGGGTGATAGTGCCACATAACTGAGGCATGTCATGTTTGCTTACACACTACAAAAACAGTGGTGCACTTGTAACAGTAGCAACTGAGGAGTCTAAAATTAAGAAGCTTTACCACAAGGTACATAGTCATTCATTTCCCTCACATCATTAGCATCCACATTAGAATGTATCTTCCCATGATACAGTGGAAAAAGTTCAAAACCATGTACCATTATTGGAAAGGCCCAGGATGGCTAATTTAGACATAATTGAGGGTGACATGTGCTTAAAACTGTATGATGCTTACTAAAACATTAAGAATATTAGATATATTTAACACAAGAAATGGCTCGGGCTAGTTATTTATTATGAATGAGTACTGTTAGAGATTTTTTGTGGATAAGGAGATAGGAATATAAAGCATTTAAGCTTTCATCTTTCCTGGCACAAAGACTCTTACAGAGCTATACAGTCACTCCTAGAGTATACCTCCTGTTTCACCTGATTTACTTTCTCTGCCATTTCTGATAGAACTATTTGGAAGAGGGACGAACTGGAAGAGGTTTTAACTAACACACTCAATAGGGCGGAAGTAATAATGCTCTCTCTTAACATATTTTGCATGTATGGGTCAATGTTAGTGATGATAAAAATATATTTATCTTCTGCAATGTGTTATTTATGTGGATCCTAAGTCTCTTCTCGCTTACACTACTACAATCCTCACTGTCCTCCAGAAAGGTACTCATGCATTATACTACCATAAAACAGATTTGTATCTTCTTAAGGATTGTTCTTGATCCCTATTCAGATCTAATACTAAGAATTAACAAAACATTTTTCCATATGAATAAAACCTCACCTCACCTTTCCCTTAAATTTGGCAGTTTTTGTATATTGAATGTTTGAAAGGTATAAATCTGATGATATAAATACTTGTAGTTTTTAGGCTCCTGTATGCTGTGAGTTCCCTTTCCATGAGTTTAGGAGTTGCATTAAGTCTGGAAGGAAAAAAGACAGATTCTGAACACTAAGTATGTGAATGACACAGGAAAAGTGTTAGCCTTACTCAGATAGAATTTCTAGAAGGCACAGTACTGCTACTTGTATTTTTATTGTTGTAGCTAATTTTCTTACTGAAAAACAATTTAATTATGTTTACATTGATGTGCTGAGGTATTAGATGGAAGATAGTTTGGAAATAAATTTAATCAGAAAACCGGTAAGTCCTTTTCCTATTTTTGAGAAACATCTTGAGCAACTCATTTGTGAGTCTGATTTATTTGATTAAGTAAAATACATGTGTTGAGTGAATGTGATGAGCTGGGAATCAAGAGCAGTAGTGGGAAAATATAATATAATTTACCCTTTATTGTATATCTTCCTATCTGTTTATGGTGTTTTAGTGATTGCTTTTCCTTCTACAGCTCGCATTTCTGTTGCTCAACACTTCACTTATATGTGGTGGCATAAGCACTGAATACCAGTTTGGTGCCAATATATGCTACTTTGACATTTGCTTTGATCTTCTGGTCATTTGATATCCAGTATTTCCCCTACTTTATTACTCAGTTAGGTTCTGTAATATTCCCTGAATCAGTACACTCTCATTATGAATTTAAGAATGGAGACAAAGAACTATTTAGTAGTTTTAACTGTTTCTTTGTCTACTTTTTTTTTGGTTGCCTAGGTTGGCAGTTCCACAAATACGCTCAAAGCTCTCCAGATTGCTCTTGCTGATACTGACACTCAAGCCATTTATCTTTTGACTGATGGAAGACCTGACCAGGTATTTCGGAAATAACAGAAAAGGCAGTAGTATGGTGCTGTGGTGATGGTATCAGAAGGCTGAAGCAAAGTGTAAGAGATGAATATCATACCTGCAGAGCTGAGTCTCTTGGAGGTTGTCATAATATTGATAAATTGTATCTCTAAAATGTGCTGTTTGTGAAGAAGTTTTGATGAGAAGTCTTCTCCCACTGTCCAACGTTTGATGTATGATAACTCGTGTAATTTCTAATTAGTTGCTTTAAGGATCCAGTAATTGATTCAAGTTGTATCTTAATGTCTAAGCTTAAGATTTTTGTTAGATAGAACTTATTCCTAACTTAGCAAAATTATTCTCATGAATTAAAAACTGAGAAATGACGAATGTCCCGTGGTATGGTTGTATTTAAATATTAAAACCTTACAACCTTGTGTGATGGCTTGAAAACCTAAAAAGAAAATGACTGGTAACGAAATAAACAGATTTGGGTTCAAGATTTTTTCCCATGTAGCACATTAGGCATATAAATAGATACCTTCTGTTCTGCTGCAGAGATTGCACAAGGGCTATGTCATGTCTGAGGAATAAGAGCCTAACTGTTGAATTAATTTACATTATTTTTGTCTAAATATGTTACTACTGACATCATGATAATCTCTCTCTGTATAATACAGAATTCCATGTTATGTTATTGAGTCAAATGTGATCTCGCATAGGTGCAGTTCTGGAGTAGCATCATTCTGGAGTTGTTTTGACTCTAATTTTAAGTGGCTAATGAAATCAAAAGTGTGCTGTTATTTCTGAAAGTTTTGTCACCATGACTTAAAATGTTTGTAGTTCATATTATTTCGTGTCATATAACACCAAGTAAAAACGGAAAAAAACCAGTTCTTGATCAGATGAAAATAAGTGGAATTAGGCTTTCAATTTGTAACATGTGGTGAAAAATAACCAGTGTTCTGTGAGTGGCATTTAAAAAATACTTTATTCATCCATGAATATTTAGCTTGGTTGTAATGGCAGGTGTGCACCAAAGTCTTGACTTTACTTAGGTAAATAGCTGTGTTGAAAGGCACATAAAATTATTTTTTTAAGCATATGCAATAAATCTGTGATTCAGAAAGCATCACAGACTTGCAGAAATAACTTCTTTATACTTTGATAAGGAAAAAAATGCTAAAGGCTTACTTTTCTTTTTGTTCTGTTTTTCTTGATCAAAACAAGAAGTAGCTCAGGAGTCAGGGTGGATTTATATGATTCAAAGTTATGTGACTATCAAAGTGTAGTCCTGATTTCAATTAGCAGATGAAAAAGTTTGATTTACATTTTAAATCTTGTTTTAATTTTAGTTTCAATCTTAGTTACTTTCAAAAGAAAGGTTGATAGCTATCAGTCATTAAAACTTCTCAATTTACAATTGAATAAAATCTGTGCATTGTTTGACACTTACTTTTGCTAGCTAATAGCATATATCCATATTTAATTAAACAATAAGTTGGCTTAAAATACACTTATTCAGATTCTCCATTCTAATATTTTATTAAGTTAAAAATTAATGCACAGTTCATTTATTTTTACCTATTTAACAGCAGTTTTTCTTATGATTCATATTGCAGTTTATTTAGATGCAAAGTGAAAGTGACTAAAATTGCTTTCTGCTGTTAAGGAGTAACAAACAAATGTCTCAAAAATACCAACAGAAAGCTAAATTTATCAAGATTTGACTCAGGTTTCTGAACAATACAAATGTTATCAGAAGTTAGAGAACAGGACTGATAATTTCATGCTACGAGATCCCTCAAAAAAGACAGTAGATCTTTCCCACCTACATTTTATTTCTATATTAGAGGAAGAACACCGATTTTCCTACTTCCTCAGTCTCTATTTTTTTTCCTAGTGATGAATCAACTTATCATTAAACTAAACTAGTTGAATAAAAATTTCAATAATTTTTATCCAATTATATATCCCTAGTGATACTAAACATCAGTGTAGTAGTATCATTTCCCATAATTTAATACTTTCATTTCCTTTAAAATTTCAGAAACAACATATACTGATAATTTTATAATTTCGATTTTATTTTATTAGCGTATGTTGTGCCTCTAACACATTGTCAGCGCTTCAAATTTAATTCAGAATGCTTTCATTTAATGTAATTATGAAATCTGTAATCCAGATAAAATACATGCTTTTAACTGAGCTATGTCTGTCTGGCTCTAAGCAGCAGTATGACTGCTGAAATTCTGTATAAATTCTCCACATTTTGATAAATATATTTTAAGTGCCACATGTTTAATATACATTTTTGTTTTTCAGCCCCCCCAAACAATTTTGACTGAAGTTCGGCTTCACCATAAGATTCCCATTCATACTGTGTCCTTCAACTGTGATGATACAGAAGCTAATAAATTTTTGCATGAACTAGCTACTGAAACAGGGGGGCGGTTTCATTATTACAACATTTATTTGACAGATCCTGAAGCTGCAGAGGTTATTCTTGTGAGTATTTCTAAATAAATATATTTGCTTCTTTGCGGTATTGAAGAGACCGCACGATTTGCATTACTGTAATTTCATATTACGATATATGATTTAGAAAACGGGTTAATTCTAGTCAAATATGAAGTGATATGAAAGCAATGGTTGTGCCATTTTTTAGTTATGGAATTTTATTAGATGACAACAAATAAGCCCAAATATTATGTAAAGTACATTTGTCGTGCTACTGTTGCTAAAAAGAAGACAAACATGTAGGCCAAATTCAGCTCTGGAAGAAACACACATGATGTCTGTTGTCTCAGAAATAAGTTATTGTGTAAAACAAAACCATGATTTGTATCCTGTTAGTGAATGAGAGAACACAGATCTGGATTTTGCTAAAAATTTGCTCTGCAATAGCCACTGGGGAGAAATCTGTAATGGCTAAAGTTACTAGAATATTAGAGACCTGTCAAGTGTAACTAACGAGCTCAATCTAACAATCCCCAATAGGAAATTTCTGAATAAGGTAAAAGAAACACCCATTGAAAGCATATTCTTGTTTTTAATTAAAGTGAACACTCAGTTAATTAGTTCCACAAATTTTAGAAGTAGTGGTAGTGGAACAATGAGAGCAACTGGGAACAAGACAGCGGCAGAAAATTTAGAATACTGCAGAGATTAATTAAAAGAAGGAAGATATGAAAATACTTCAGCTCTGGCAATATGTCCAAGAATGCACTGGACAATTTAGATGACTCTGCTGATGTGGACTATGTGACTCTGGCACATGTTGGAAAGATGAGGACCAGAGTCTCTGTTGTCTGTGTCCAGAATTTGTGCCCTTTGGGGGTTGTAAAGGGATCTTTGGAATTTCCTTCCTGTTTCTGCCTGTGGTCCAAACGATTCTCGGTTTGTTCACTTCCAACACTTATTTAAAAAAAGACTGTGGTTTTTACTTCCGATTTTTCAAGGACAGGATGTGATACAGCTGTGATCTGTAGACTGATGGAACAATAATAGCTGACACGTACATATATTGTATTTTATTTATTTAGGAGGTACTGACCTCATTATATTATTTAGGTATATAGCTGTTCATGTTGTAAGGCATTACTGGCTTGTTAGAGAATGCTAGTCTTTTTCCTAATAAGCAAGAATGGATTATATGATGTCCTGTGTTGCTAAGTGTATTTTTATCTTGTTTTGCTGTCAGCTTGTTTGTACACACTGAAAGTGAACAAAACAAAGTTTGGCTTTGGAAGCAGGGAGACTACCTGAAGAAGTATACACAATCGTGTGGTTATCCTAACTGAATCGTTATTTAAAATTATTATCAGAACTTGCGTAGTTTCAGGTCAGAAATGAAACATTTTAAGAGTAATTGTAGTAAGACATCTGATTTTCTCTTTGATAGAGTGAAGACATGCATCTTTTAAAAAGAGAGATTGAAAAGGGAGAAAGAGACCTAGCAAAAGTGAAGAACTTTCATGCTGAATGTCTGATGATGGATTGGTGTAAGGGAGAAAAAGATCCAGAGAATAAGTATGTCCTCATACTGCCATTCTGCTAATACATGGTAGAAGCTATCTGTTAAATTTCTCCTGCATTGTATTGCATTTTTAACCTCTGGCACTCTCCTCTTTTAAGAAATGCTGACATTTTTTTGAAAGACACAGTTACATTAATGGAAAATAAATCTGGAAAAATATATTAATACTGTGATACTTTAAACTGAAACCAAATGATAGGTTCTCCCAAATATTAGGAATAGTTAAAGCAAAGAGGTGAAAATATTTTGAGATCTCCAGCACATGGTAGAGCTGCTCCCTCTGACCTAAGGAATTCATTAAAAATGATTGTCCTATTGGTAGGGATGGCCTGGAATGTCATGCCTAAATTGCGACTCATCAGAAGATGCTGTTTGAAGCGGAAACTACATACAAACGTACCCATTTAAAAGATAGTTCCATTGACAAACATTATGAATAAAATTCAACTTACTTCTTTTCACATTTGTGATCTTACAGTGTATGTCTATACATTCATGCCATATTTAGCCCTACTTTTTATCAAAAGATACGTAATCTCATCATTAAAAGTATTTCCGTGTTCAGCAGCAGTTGATGAACTCATTGAAAGTCTTCACGGTGCAAGAATGGAAGCAGAGGTCCTTCCGCAGCATAATGGAGGCAGGCTCCTGGGCCACTGTAGAGAAGTTTTCTACGTGGCTGTTTGTGCTGAATTTCTGTCTGGGGAACAGAGACAGACCTAGACTCAAACATGTTTTTATTTGTAATCCCTACAGGATCATTGCATTAGTAAAAAGGAGGGAATAACTTTCCATGTTGCCTGATTTATCGTTCCCTAATAGTACAAAGACACAGATAAACCAGGGGACTTAGATTCCTGTGTTAAAAAACTGAATAAAAGCAGTAAGTTAAAGTAAATATGCTAACAATAAAACAAATACATTAAATAAGTAGAACAATTTTTAAGTGGAGTGTCCTGTTGAATGATTTAATATCTGTGGAAGGGAAGGTAGATTGCCCAGTATAAAAATGTACAAAAGTACTTATTTCAAATTTGTTTATTTATTTTTTGTTAATACTGGGACATATATATATGTCACTTGCTTTCATGACTGATGGTCGTTTTACTCTTTCCCCCAGAATTCAAAGCAACTATTGCAGAACGTTCTGACCTCATTAAAAATATACGTCAGGGTGTTGCCTTAAACCCAATGAACAACTTTTTAAGTGGACTAAATAACAACTTTTAAATTGTTTAAAAACTAACAATATTTTAACCTCTTTTGATGACCCATTTGAAATGCAGACTCAGATAATACAGCAAATATTTGGCACTTGAGGAACCACTTGAAAGGAGTATTTAAATTATTGGAACACTTCAGTGTTTGTAAGCATTTTTTTAACCAACGATACCATATTTTTGAAGGTCATTTTTTTGCTTGTTTTTTTGTTTTTGTCACTTAAAAGCAGTAATCACAAGCAGATACTTGCTATGTCTTCTGTAACCACACGTGTTCAGGAGTTGAGTACTACGCTTAGCAGTAGGCCATGCTGTGCTTCAGAAGAGCCATCACCGACTGCACATCGGTGCACAGTAGGTGCCTGGCAAACAACTGGCGACAGTCCAGCCCAAAGGAAGAAAGCACTGTATGCAGGTAAGAATCTAAAATGAACTGTAGTTGTTAGTAGAATTTATTCACTAACTTTAAAAGATTGTGTTAAAGCATCCCTTGTTGTGGGAGCAAGGGAGGCTTTTGACTGTATTAAAACCCATCTTCCTGAAATTCTAACTTACTTTTAATCGTTTTTGCTTCTCACCTGTCTCACTCACGTGACACAGACTGACAAATGTCTGCTTGTTTATCCTTTGTCACATGCCCTGCAGTTGAAAGATGGAACTGTTTTGACAGAAATGTTTTAAAACCCCTGTAAGCAGTTTGTTAACAGTAGATACTTGACTCATTTCTTTTTAATCTAAATAAGTACCTCATTGGTGAGAATGAATGGCTGTTCTGTGTTTCATTAGTTACAGCATTAATTGCCCTCGTATTTTTCCTTACTACAAGTAGTACACTAAGTTTCTCTTTGGAGCATCCTGTGGATGCAATCTGAAACCAAGTTCACCTGACTGATGTGAAAAAAGTCTCCACTCTTGAGGGAGTACAGACTGCAGATTAGCACTGAAGTGATATTATCATTGATGTCTCGTGCAGGCAGTCCCTTAAAAATTGGGACTGGACACTAAAGAAGAATTTAGTTTTCAAAAAACCTTGGCATGTCTTTGACTAATAAGTTAGCTGTTCCTTTCTTTCCCTTTCAACACCTACAGAGCAAACAAAGACGAGTCTGTTGAGAATCCTGAGCCGTAGCATGAAATCTGGGGAAGAAAGCCCAGAGGAAAGAATATCTCCTGAAAAAAGGGGCTTTTCTGTCAGAAAGAGTGTGAAATCTGTAACCATTTTCAAAGGCAAGTTAACACAACAGGAAGCTGGGAGTGGGACACATGATAACATTTCTCCTAAAAGGCTTGAAATTAGTGGTGCCTCTTTTGGGACAAAACTGTGCAAACCTGTAGTAAAGAGGCCTGGAACTCAGCAGAGATAGAGAGGGCTAGACACACGGGAAGGTATGTATGGTAACAAGGTCCTTGCTGCTGCCACCAGACTCCTTGCTCCAGTACCCAAACCAGTTAGTTTGAGAACAGCTTATTTATGTCCACAGTGTGCTGGAGTTGTGATACAGCTATGCCTAAGACTGCAGAAAGGAGACTGAATCATAGTTGCTTCTTATCAACAGAGTGTATAACCTGTTGTGATGCAGTAGTATGTTGTAATTGTTAGTTCTTAATTCTGCGGTTCCAACATAAAATGAGGTTGCATTTCATTAATGTGCTTAGACTTGCTAAAAACATGCTCACTGGGAAGGATGAGTGTGCAGAGACAAAAGTATTTCCGATGGGACTTGGATATATGTCCAGATAGTTTTTATTTCTCTCAGCGATTAATGCAACTCTAAACTTTATCAATTTGTGCTATTAGTTCTTCTAAAACCTCACCTATATTTAAAGATGTTTGATGTTGTTTTAACATTTCGGTGTTGTCTTTTTAGTTCTTTAGATACCTTTTGAGTATCTAAAGATACTCAGGTTTTCACTCAGATACACTAGGTTTTCCTAGTGGTATACCTTAAATTAGCCACTCCTAGCCATGTCCCTAGTGATACCACGTGATATTATATCTTGAATTTGGGACTAGTCTTTCTTTTGGTTTATAGGAAATAAATAAATAAAAAGTTCAAAGGTCTTTTCTGAAAAATTAAATGATTCTTTATCTACTTTATAAATTTCTTTGTTAATTAATTAGATATCATGAGGGATATAGTAACTGTTAATATCGATCAAGCACCAAGAAAGAAACACAAGAAACGTAATTCTTATTAATAAATTTAGCCACTAAAATGGGCATTATTGTACAGCCCTTGTGACACTGCTAGTAGGCTAAAATAAAAAGTTGATGCTATTACTCTGTCAGCATAAGTGTGTGTTCATTTTTTTGCACAAAAGCCATGACGTAATGAAATGTAAATGTTTTTTCCCAGATCCGAAAATGCAGAAAGATGCGAAAAGAACATGTAAAAGGTATGTGTGTGCATTTATAGATACATCAGAAAGATAGTTTATATTTTTCTTGAGTCATTTTGAACTGCTCAAATACATTTCTACCTCATACCACATCTGACAGTCTCTTTTCTCTAGTTCTGTAGATATCTCTTCGGCTCGTTGGTTAAAGACCCATGGCTTGGTTGCCAGGCGACTCACCATCATGGATGCCTTAGCTCCAACAGCTGTCCCTCATGGTACTAAATACATCCCAGTTCTGGACAAGCATGTGGGTTCTAAAGTATTTGATGAGGTAAAGCTCTTACGCTGTTTCAGAGCATGTATAAAACTTGGCATTGTTTTCAAAAGGATTTTGTTACTCATTTCTACAAGTGTCCTAACTGCATTCTCTGACGTTCACTACGATGTGCACTGAATGTATAGTACATATCTGAAAGTGCATTCGTGCATCAGGAGAAGACGAAGCTCATAGTTAATAGTATTTCTTACCAAGTGGAGAAATTACAAGTTTTAGAGCTGTTTATTTTAATTTTGTAGTTGCCAGTTGATGGCAGTGTGCAGCCATCAGGTGCTCAGAAATTTCTTGTGGGCCACAGCCGCTACTAATGTTTATTAATTTACTGAAGTTCTATATTTTAGGCTCATTAAGTCATGCAGAAAATTGTGCAGGCTTTTGTGGATTGCTACATTCTCAGGGCTTACCTCTGTCCTTCTAAAGACCTCTTGAAACGGATTGGAATTCAGTAATTAAAATATGATATTGATAGTGTCGAGCATTGTGAGATTCT
This sequence comes from Struthio camelus, assembly GCF_040807025.1. Lineage (NCBI taxonomy): Eukaryota > Metazoa > Chordata > Aves > Struthioniformes > Struthionidae > Struthio > Struthio camelus. Next base: position 150,668,451 of record NC_090942.1, on the reverse strand, counting down.
GGAATTGAACAATTCATGATGAATTGTGTGCCAAGGAAGCTGCAATTGTCATTCCCTCTAAAGGAAGTCCATTTTGTGGCAAGTTTCTCTAAATTAATTCTTCTTATATGATGCATTCTATGAAAGTCCTATGAACGTGCTGCAGTTCTTTTAAACTGATAACAGCTGTTTCTCTAAATAATGTTGAAATAAAAAGCTAAACAGGATCTGTTTAAATAATAATGGTTAAGCAAGAGGTTTTGGAATGGGATGTGATACAGAGCTAAGTAAAATATTTATAGCAAATGTACAAATACGCATTTTAAAGTTTTCATATTTGCTTATTACATTTAGGAATGGGAATTTTTGCCGTAGTATACAGGTTTTTGAAGCAAAACCTTCTGTGTTTTAGTCAAACCAAGTCAAATCCAGATCTTTAAGTATTTTTTTGAAGTGGAGAGGTAATAGTTTTAAAGATGACTTTTTGTACCAAGAACATTCAAAATATACGTTTTCACATTTCAGATGTAAAACAGCCATTTTTGGAAAAATTTAAAATATTCAGGGACTGCAAAATTACAAGAAACTATCTATTTAAAGCAAAATGTCAAACAAAAACCACTCTCTTACAGAGCTCTTACACAGCTCTTGAGGATTGATTTCTGAGCAGTCATTTCTTTCCTCTGTCTTTTTCTGGACGCATGTACTAAGTAGTGCTCTTTCTTCCACCTTTCTAAACGAACAGACTCCTTTGTATCCCTTCCAGAGAATTCTGAGCTGCTTTTGAACTACTGCTTAAACAAACAGTAGTCTAAAAAATATAAGTCTTTGAAAGCAAGCAAAGCTACCATTCAACAAGTGCTATGTTAGAGGTATTTCTAAAAGTAGTTTGTGGGAGTGCACCTTAGCCTAATTTAGGGCTGAATAAGTTCATTAATTTCAGGATGCTGTACAGAATCTGTATAGCTGCTGTACAGAATCTAAACAGTTATCGGTGGGCTTTTTTTAGTTCAGAGATAAAAGCACTTACAAAATAATATATCTATTTTACCACTTTTTCATACCTGGATAACCCTCATTAATGGCACTGAAAGCTCTCAATTTCTAGGGCAGTGGGGAATTACTGTTCTATCTGTAGAGGCATGGATTTTTCTGTATCTGAAGCAGGATATAGAAAGGAAAAATAAAGTTCGGGATTGCAAACAAAGTGGAACCAGTAGGTTTTACTTTATTGGTTATGGTAAGCATTCTCCTTCAAGCTTCATGCTAGCAAATGAAGGAAAAGCAGAGAACAGGTTCTGAGACTAACCGGAAAGCTTGAACAGGGCTCATAAGCAGATTAATTAAGAATCTTTGTTATTCCAATACTTTGGACGACTTCACTGAGGGTAATAAATGTAGAGATGTATTTGCGTTCTTTCTCCCGAGATCTTAGTTTTCTTAGTGGGGAATACAGACATGCTGCTTTGTGTTTTCTGGGGACGGTAGAATTTTTACTTTCAGCCTTTGCTAGCAGTGATGATGGACTAACTGTGAGCCGTTTTCTCACCTTGGAGATGAGGCAAGCAAAAGGTTTCCATGACAACTCTTCATTAACCCGGCGCCAACCTGTGTTTTCAATTCTGTGTGATCTGTCAGTTTCACATGAGTTATTTCAAAGACATTAATTCATTAAACTACCCATCAGTTTCATGTCCAGAAAAAAATTTCCTTCGGGGGCTTATTGAAGCTATAGCAGTGGTAGTTTTGGAGAAAACCTTCCGTATAGAACCTTCTGAGCATCTCTTTCGCAGATTGTGGCATCTTTAGTACAGCTTCGCAGGTCATGGATTTTTGCCTTCAGTGATTTGCTCAGATGAATCAAATTCAGATTCAGTTCAACCAAAACACCTGGTTCAGTCTAAAATAAGACATATATTTCTAGGGTTACTGGGTTTTGGTTTTGTCTTTAAAACTTTTGCAATTGTGTTTCTGAAATAAACTCTTATTTTGAAACAAAGCATTCATTTGATATGAAAGTTTAAGTATTTAATTTATAAAGGGCCAAAACATTTTGACATTCAAAAAATTTCCTTGTGTTTTCTTTCAGTTGAATCTATTTCTCAAATTTAACTTGACTTTATGAGCAGTTTTCATCATTCCCAGATCACGGATAATGTTTATAAGTTTCATATTTGCTAAGAACACATTCTGCTCTAGTTTTGTTCTTCAGTATTGTAATAACGTGTCTATGTTTGCCTGCCCTTCATATTCTATTTAGAGCGTTTTAAAAACTGTATTAAATACTCGTTTAGCACATGATGCTGTTTGTACTTGGAGTTGCTGTGGGAGTTTGTAAGGGAATCCATTCTGTAGGAGAGAGCTTCTACATGGCAAAACACTGCTGACCTTTTATACTTTTGGTTTGAATACTGTAACAGCCAACAATGATGGCTTCGTGGAATTGGATGAGAGGTGCTCTTAGATCCTTGACACTGAGCTTTCAAACTCCACTTTTCTCTAAAGTCATACTTCACTGTCATATTCCCATTAACTTTAGCTTCTGAGTGATCTTAAAATTAATCTAATATGTAGCTATGACATAGTCTGACACTGAAGTGACATAGATTCATAAATAAGAGTGAAGATATCCTCAGAAAGAGCGGTCTGCGACTTCATGACCATCTGCAGATAGGGAGTAGATAGTCACGCCACTGCTCCTGAAAAATGATAATGCAGAAGTAATTGGGAATCCAGCTAGGCTGTGATGATTTGAACACAAATAAAACATCACTGAATAGTGCCCTCAATTAAAGAAATCTGTTGCTTCATTTTCTGATTGCTTGCTTTATCTCACCCACACGAGTTTCAGTTTTATGCAAATTGAAGTTTATCCATCTTTTTGTCATCCACATCCTGATCTCAGACAGACATTTGGAGAAGCTTCACGTTCCACTGTATGTATTGAGAAGTGTTTTGGGGAGAGTAACATCAATGTTCTGGTGCTTCTCCATATCCTTTTTGGATTTTTTCTCTTGATAATCTTCATCAGAACATTGATTATATAAATAACTTTTTATAGAGCAACTGCTGACTAATTTAATAGGCTGAAGAATGGTGGGACTTTGGATTGGAAGATGGGAAGGCCTCTTTCCTCTTCTTTGCCTCCTTTTCCCCCTTTCCTCTACCTTTTGAAGATCTAAGGATAAGTGTATGGCTTCCTGCTGTTTGGTTAGATGCTTTGTTGGAGGCTTTGAAAGATACTGATGTTCCTGATTCTGTCCAGCCTGGTTAGGTTCCTAAGCCTTATTGCAGTCAGTTAAAACTGGTTTCAGTGAGTGATAGCCACCTTGTTCTTGTTGGTGATCGGTGTGATAGTCAAAAATATCTCTCTGCATCTTTAGTACTCTAATTCCTTTGAAAATATGGTCTTCCGGAAGACCGTATTTTACTTACTTAAATGCTAGAATTAGATGCTAATAAATATAAGAAAGTGTTATTTTAAAGTAGTACATTTTGGAATAGGGTCATTATCTACATTTTGGAATAGGGTCATTATCTAGACATGCTTGTGTCCCTTCTCACCTAGCTTTTCATTATTAAAGTGACATTTTGGAGAGTAGTGATTTAGTTAGAATTAACTAGTAATCAATAATCTGCATTTGCCTTGCCTTAAAACCATTGATTTGTGTAAAGGGATCATATCGTTTTAGAAGATTTTATTAACAGTCTGAAAATTATGTCTTAATTCTGACGTTCCTTATTGCTGACCAAAGATCACTCCCTTGGGGTGCTCACAGATTTCTTACTGCAGCCTTTCTTTTCTTTCCTCATTCCTTTCCTTGCTGCCTGTTCAAATCTTTGGATATGGAGTCATGGGCTATCTGTTACTCTGGTGGAGGAAATGTTGTATGATAAATGAAGTCTTTCTTTTTTTGATTGTAGATTTTACCATTGGCCCATGTTAGCAACGACAAGAAGCAGATCACACTAATTAATCCTCAGGCAGTGAATCTTGATGCTTATAAAGAGAAACTGGAACAAGCTATTAAATCCTATGAAAGGCAAGTCTTCTAATCAGAAATTGACCATGTTTACAGTCTAGATCCAGATTTTTCTGATGCGTTGGGTACTTGCTCATGCATACTCTGCCCGTACTGGTAATTCCACTCTTTGACACACTTTAATCAAGCGTTAAGCTGTAGGAGAAAGGTTTGGTTCCTCAAAAAAATGCAGAACAAAAAGCCAGTGAATAGCCAAGGAGGTCAGAAATATTCTATTGCTCATATTATGTTTTTTCAATAACAAAGAAAACAGCATTTTGTTTTCTTTCTGAGAATAAACGTGAAAGCAATCTTCCTTGGGGAGGTACCCCCAAAACATACAATAGTAGCGCGACTTTAACCTACAATTAAGCTTCTAAAAGCATAGACTGATATTTTAAAAAGTGGCCTTCTTTTTGCTGTGAGGTGCTTAACACCCACCTGTGGGTGCAGGAGTATAACTAAGGCACCTATAAGATACTGACCATTTTTAATATTTTTTTTTGAGAGAGATGTCTTATGCTTATTAATTGAATGTTGATAGGAGCACATAAGAAGTAAACAGCACAAAGACATTACATGTCTAGTCTATTTTGTTCCTTGATCTAATGTTATGGGTTTTTTTGAAGTAATGCAATTATTTGACTGCTGATAGTCATTTAGTAACCTTATTAGGGTTTTGGATAGAATTGTTTTAATAAATGAGATGTCTTATCAGGCTTTATTCTGGTAACATTTACAGAAGTAATTATTTTACATGACCAAAAACCCCTGATGTTAAGTCTTTGCTTTCTGGTAAGTTCCACTGTGGGCTCTTTAAGTTTTTCTTTTTTCTGTAGCTCTGTGATCATGTCAGTTCTTTTTTAAACATATAATAGCTCTGTTTTTCATTCCCATTTCCTATTGCTAAATTTTCTAGTAAAAATCAAGAATTCTGATTTCTAAAGGGTGCTTGCTGTGTCTAATATTAATGGAAATCAGTGAAGAAATATCTGTTGTTATTGTGTGTTCTCTCACTGACACAATACTGTTATTATCAGGCTAACGATGAACTCAGAAATCTGGATTTGTCACTGATTTCAGTAGGAGAAGGGGCAAGTGAGAGATTTTGGATGGTGATTTCCAGTACATCTTCAAGTTTTTCACTGTTGTGCTATGCCATTCTGTATTCAGTGTTTACTAATTTCAGTTTTGCACATTTTAACAGTATTGGCCCATGTCTCTGAGACTTTGGTGGGTGGGAGTTTTTACCTATGCAGACAGTCCCATAGGGCTTAATGAGTCAGATATATTTACAATAGCAGGACTGAATTCTCTGCTCTTGTGAAATATCTGTACAAAAGAGAGACCTGCCTAAAGATCCTTATCATTAATAATGTAAAAAAGATGTCTTCTCATTGCTTTTCCTCTACATATGAGACCGCAAACCAGTAACATTTATCCTGCTATAAATGCTGCACTGCTTTTTCAATATTCAATTTGCAAAGGCTGCAGTTCAGCTTTGTGAATGGTGATTGGGCACAAATTTATTCTGACATTCATAGGTTAGACAATATGTCAGTTCATGCAAGTCTGAAGAGCGGAACAAAGTATGACAATATCTTCCCCATATGTAGCTTGACCTTAGCACCAAATTAAGAGGGAGGAAAGTGGCGAGGGCAGTAATTTCATGCTCTGACAAAGAGACTATCCAGTGCTGAATGAGAAAAAGGCTGGAAGCTGCCAAGTGTATGATCTTGTATAGCCGGAGGCTTTTACAAATGAGTCAGTTATGAGCGTGCACATTTAGAAGTGTGAAATAGGCAGTGGAGCATGCTGAGACTGCAGATTGTGAATGAATTAAGTAATTTACATTCTGAAAGTGCTTGGTTTTGGTTTCTGGAAGATAAAATGAATCAACAAGAAATTCATATTCAAAATCTGGTTTTAGTGGGGTTTTTTTGGATGTGCAACAGTAAATCTAGCAAGATATTTAAAAGTCTGATGGACCTGAATTTTTTCTAACAATGAATCTGTTCTTATGTTTTCAAAGGGAAAATAGTAAAGTTCATTTTTCTGTAATTACAGCAATTAGGATAATTGGTAGAGATTTATTTCTACAGTATGAAATGAAGTAATTGAGTGATGGCTTAATTGTTTAGATTTCAATGGAGAAAACTCTAAGGTAGATGACCTAATAGGAACTAATGATTTATGTTGAAAAGGCAGAAGCAGAAAGGTTTCTGGTGTTTCTAAAAGGCCAGAGAATGACATTGCTTTGCAATAATCGGTTCTGTTTTGCTATCAGTAGTTTTTCTTTGTAGCTAGAGTTTAATGAAGTAGAAATCTGAATGGCACAACTGAAGGGTTATCTTAGCAGAAAAAATAATTAGCATTGCTCTCCCTGTGTCTTCAGGCTACAGTTTTCTGAAACTGTTTAATTGGAGCAACTGTGCTTAACTTATCTGGTGTTTAAACAGTTCTGTTATTTGGCTTAGCTTGCTGGTGCTGAACAGAACCATCCACAAAAGATCCTGGCGGGAAACATCAGTGACTGCTACTGATCCTTCTGTGACCCAGAAATAGTCATGTTGCTACTTGGTGGAAGATGCTATTTTCCTATCTTCTCTTGTAATTGATAATGTCATAACTGAAAGATAAGGATACAGTTTGACAGTACAGTGCTCTTGGAACACAAATCAGTGCAGATACCTTACGAAACTGCTTATTTGCTATTTTGAGATTATCAGAGGCACAACAAACTGTGTTCTCAAAAACTGTTTTGCTTTCTTTAATAGGCGCCTAAATCTAATTATTTGGAGAGTACTACCTCAAGACGAAAGAGACAAGTAAGCTTATCACCCTTTAGTTTTCTGCCTCACCTCTGAAAAGCTGATCATAAATATTTCACACTTCTTTTTCATCACTAATTTCTGTAACTAGCTTGTTTTATTTTTGAATATTTTATGCCTGTACCTTACTTTTAAAATGTATATGTGATAATGGAGTAATATTAAACTCTGGGCCTCCTTTTTCCAGTGCTGATTATTTTTAAAGGAAAGGACTTGCAGTCCCTTTGAATGGTGCTAATCTATTCTTAATCAGGTGTCAAGTGGCAGGCCTTGGGAGGGCAGCATATCATTGCCTTTGGCATCTTGTTAAATCTTTTCTCATCCAGTAAAGAGTACTTATAGGGTGTTTGTAAAGGTCTAATGAGCACTTTTATCCTGCTGGAACTGTATACCACACTGGAAGTTTATATTACTTTAACTAGCTTGTTTCTTCATATCAATTTAGAAAACCGGAGACTGTCAGCAGGGCTGACATCAGTGAAGTCAGCATCTGTTTACTTCATGGGGTAATGTGAAGATCAGTCAATGCAAACTGAATGGGTAGGCAATATTCTAGACAGAAAAATGGGAATAAAACCAGAAGGCTTTAAAGAAGACTGAGTTAGTGAGCAAAAAATACACAGTTCTATCAGTAATGAAGCGAACAGTTTTGGCAAAAACCCATTCTAGCTCAGAGAGGAAGTGAAGGTTGTTAAAGGAAAGAACAGCAAGCATATAATTAAAAAACGGAAATAGATACCCATTAATACAGATAAGGAGGTATACATTACAGATAAGGTGGCATGAGAACAATTTTATTGCTGGCAAAGATAGGGACAGTCATGAGTTTAGGTATATAGGAACAAAATAAATCCTAGCAATTGTACAGTCTATTATTAGAGGGGCATATAAAGATTGTTAATATTGATGCATAAAAGTTGAAATGGTCAGTCTTTACTTCTCTTCTCAATTTACAACTCAAAAGGTAATGTCCATGTATAACAAAAGGATGACAACGTATTTTCAAATTCTTTAGGAATCTGGGGGGACTATTAAACAAAGCCTAACAACTTGGTCACAAGAGTTCTTAAGGAATTGCCTGAGGAGATCTCTCATTCACTAGTGTTTGTTAAAAGGTATATCAGATTATGAGGGAAATTCAAATTTAATGGAGGAGCGGTAATATTAGGCTTGTGTTCAAAAGAGTTGAGAGAAGTGATTCAGATCAGTTTGCTTGACATTGGTTCTAGATTAATAATGGATTCTGTTAGTAGAGAACAAAATCTAGGTAAATAACCATGTCGGCCAGTATAATTTCAATGCAAAACAGTTCCTGGAGGAAGAGAGAGCTGCGTAATGAGAAAGAGTAGGGCAATGGAATAGGCTTTGCCATGGTTATACATGTTGGTAAGACAGACACTTAAATACTCTGTTCAGGTCTAGGTTTCACATTTTTAAAATGTTGGCAAAGCTATAGAGAAGAGTCACAGGAATAACAGGAAAACTGAAAAGAAATACCTTACTATCTCTAGGAGATAGTATAATTTAAAGAATTGTATCATCTGTTCTGTTTTGGGTTTTTTGTTTTTTTATTGTTTGTTTGTTTTTTATCAACAATAAGACTGTAGCTGATTCACATTTTTGTGTAGAAGTGCCTTCAGTGTGTAGGCTTAAAATGGGTCTTCAGTCTAGAGGATATTGACATAGCCATAACCCATGGATGAAAGCAAACTTCTGATTGATGAGTGACTAGAGCAGTGCAGGACTGAAAGAGGAACAAACAGCAGAAGATGCTCTCTATTTGATGAATTCGGTCAAGACTGATGAGGCAAATCAGGACTTAATAGGTACCATTTTAGATGTTCTAGATGCTACTTGACTGTAGCTGCTACTCCAGAAGGGTCTGGAATTTTCATGATTTCTGGATCGTATCTGTAAGCTTTTTGCTGATGCCTCAGATGTTCTAGGGCGTCTAAAATGGCACCAAACACCTGGCTCAGCCATTGATTTGCTGTCTACGTGTCTTTCTGTGACATATGGTTAAGCTAGGTGCAATTACTTGACTCAGCACAGCAGCAGCTGAATGAAATGCAAGAACTTGTGGCATACAAAAGATCAGATTAGATGAATCTGGTCTTTTATTCTGCCTTTAAACTCCGTGATTCTATTTGTAAAGTGCAGTAAGAACTGAAATCTCTCCTATATGCAGTTACTGATTTTTGTTTATTTATTTTTTAAGATTTAAAAAGGATGGGCCAGTCCAATATATGCAGAATAAGGAAGCTTTGCTGGAGGCTTTAGAAAAGCTAGAATGGCCAATTTCCTATGAAGATGTAATATTGTTAGAAGATGAGATACTGGCAGCATTAACGTACAAGCAACAAGCCTCTGATCTTCAGGAAGCTGTGAAAAAAGAAATTGAGAAAAACTCAGAGTCACACGTTAGCAAGAATAAAAAGGTAAGAGATTGGAAGGGCAGGCAACATTTTCCTTTCGAATATTCCTCTTCAGTAAATGCTTCTGCCATAATTTTATTCTGTCACAATAGCTGGTAAATTAGGCATTTAGTGTAATCCTCTTCAAATGGACAGAGGAAAGAAAGTAATAAAAAAGAAAGCGATCTGTTATGATCACTTACAGTAAACTTTTTTTCCTGTCTGTCTATCTATGTATCTACCAAATATTCACACTCTCTAGCTTTGGAGAACTACTGAAATACTGGTATTTGGGATGCAGTTTACCCCTGTGTCATATGGCACTTGAGTAACTTTTTTTTAAAAAAACCACACCACAAGGCAATCGGGAAAAGCAGGTGAATCTCCTAGGATAAGCACTTTTAATTGTGTATATACGTTGTCTGTAAAGCATAAATAATCAGTAAGACACTAAGTGTACTTTTAGCAAAGCTAAAATTTGTCGTGAATGTAGACTTTGCTTTGCATAGTGTAGTACAGCAAATTTGGACTCTGTTGGATGTACTTTGTAAACAGAAGTTCTAGAGCTGACAGAGCCACAAAAATTGAACTGCTTAGGAAGCAAATCTGAGCAAAATACCTTTGTTTTCTCTGCAAGAACAGCTGAAAAAGAAGAGATATGTGAAAGATGACTATGATATAAGCCTTGTGACAGTTTATCCTGCAGATCTGCATAAATGTACATACGCATAAAATATAGAGCGGAAGAAAAGGGTTGCCTTTGGAAGTGCGGCTTCATAGATTGCTAGTCATTTTGTTCATTGCGTCAATTGTAATGGGTTTTTAAGAGTAACTTCATGTAAAATACACAGTAATAATCTGCAGAACACAGTGAAATGTTCTCTAATGAAATGGACAACACTCCGGACTTCCATTAGCATTAGCTAATGCTGGTCTTGCACGGTCTTGAAGGGTAAGGCATTCTTAGGAAGTGGCCTCAGTTCTGCATTTTATTTCCTGGCTAAAGATTCAGAATGGTCTAAGAAATTAGAAAAGACTTTACAAACTTTAGACTTGTTTACCAAGAGGTTGATAAATATTTTGGTTAAAGAGACAGAAGAAACCTCTTTTGTGTATTTTTCTTGTCCACATAACGTCAATATCTGCTGAGCTTCAGCATCACGTAACTAACTCTCATCCAGGTGCCAGGAACAGGGAGAAAAGAAACTGCACTGTTCAGTCTTATGGGAAAGACAAAAGCTGATTGTCATCACATTGATGGTGCAGCAGCTCAAAGTATCTGTTATTCTTAAAGTTTCACAGGCATTTTGCTGAGAAGAATAAACATATCTCATCTTTATACTTTGTTACAGAGATCTCCAGTGGGATATACCCAGTTCTCTGGTTTAATAGAAGTTGGGTTAATAGCAGATAAACAGGACTAAAAGATTTTGTAATGGCAAAAGTGATTCACTGTAACCTTCCCTGGTATCTTTATTCTAAGAGAAAAGATGGACAGGAGGGGTGAGATTCATCTCCATATTCAGACACTGAAATTTCAGTGTCCATACCATGTAGGTGTCTACACATGAACAGGTATCTCAGTTCACATTGCTACTCTGAAACTATAATTGAAGTCTGAGATTTTTTGTTGATGTTACATACATATTTTCCTGAAATGAACCACTGATTTTACTTGGAGTGCTGTTGAGAAATTTGATGAAATGCCTGTGGAAATAGATGAAGAAACAAGTATAGAGGTTAATAAGTTATTTTAGGCTCCACAATGGGAAGGGAGAACATGTTCTATCATATTAGCGTTTCCTGTGATATGCATGTTCAGAAAACTTTTTAAGTTACAATATTGTGTTTTATCATTATTTTCACTCTTTCAGGGTATTCTTGAAAGGGAATTGATTCTACTTTAATGGCTTTTACGTTTAAGTTGTATTGCATAATAACTTTTATAAAAAAGGAATGTGTGTATGTAAGTATAAAACCCCACAGAGCACTTAAAACCTTATCTTCAATTTGAATAGTGCATAGATCTTCTGCACTAAGTTTTGTCTTTGCGACAGTGTGCAAGTGAATTCTAAGGGAAATCAGGAACATACTTTTAAGTTTTAAAAATTGATTTAATTTTCCTCAGTGGATATTTTTCTGTATATACTGTTGATGCTTTAAAATTCAAAGTACTTACCTCTAAAAAAAACAAGCCATCTCTCTTATTCAGTTTCAAATTTTTTTCGTCTAAAAGCTTCATCAAACAGTGCCTCACTGGGAATGCTGCTACCTCTGTAGAACTGCAGTCTAGGTAGAGTTGTACTGTGCTAATACTAAGATAAGCTCACTAGAAAAATAAGAAAAAAGAAAATCTTCTTTCAGATCTCTAAGTTCTAACAGAGGATAAGTAAAAACAAATAGAGAATTCGTCATAAAGCTCATATATTAATATACCCCTTTTCTTTTTCCCTGTTTCATATCAGTGAGTGAGGGAAATTCCTCTGACTGAACTTTAATGCATGGTTGGCCTAAGTGAAGTGAATGCTGAGAAAAGTTGTGTGCTTTGCATTATGTAGGAAGCCTGATTACATGATCATACTATTTCTTTTGTACCTTGATGTATCTGTGTATGCATCTACATACATACATACATACATACATATATGCGTCGATATAAAGAGGTAAGCTAAGTGAAACCCAAATAAGCACAATAAGAACCTATACTGTGAGTTCTCAACAGAAGATGGGAATGTCCTCTACTTGAAAATTATATCAGGTGTCAATATACCCTACCTAGCAGGTCATGCCTAGAAATATAATGACAGTTTCCTTAAAAAGACAGTCTTAAGTTTTATCTGGCATTCATCCACGTCTCTTTTCCCTGAAGTCAACAACATTTTCACATTGAGTTGTAGTCTTTTTCATACTATGACATAAGTTGTAAAAATTTCTTTGTATTAAATTGAATAGAATGTATTATGATAACACAGGCCATGTATGAAAATAAATTATCATGAGAAGCCTCATGTTCAGTTTCTGTAACTTTGGAGAATGTATTTGTTCCACTAAGAATCTACATTTGAAAACATTTTTTAGGTCTTCAAAAACCAGATGAAGATTTTGATTAATTTTACATTAATCTGAAAATATTACTTTGCTAATAAAGCTATTTTGATTATTGATTCATCTCTGCCACCTAATGTCTGCACAAGAGGAGCAGAAACATGTTATGTTTCATTTGTTGATTCTATGTAATTTTACTATTCTGTTGAAACATCAGTGTGCTTCATGCTCTCGGACATGATGTGATTAACATTGTGCAATCACTTATCCTGAGGCAACCTGCTTTAGGAGCCTAATCAGAGCAGCATCTTCAGTAATTGCTAATCTGCAACTGAAAAGCTTTAAGAGTGAGAGGCAGAAATGCAGATGTAATTAGAATTCTGTTTATGTGGTGGAAAAAAAACAGTGAAAAAAGCCGCAAAAAAAAAATGTGGAGCCTCCTTTAAAAGTTGCCAGAGGTTTTTTTCAGCTGCAGAAATGGGTATAAAAAAGTAAACTGCCAGCTGAAAGACGTTACAGTAACAAAATAGCTGATCTGGCACTGAATGAAAATTGTCATTGTGAGAGGGTAGAAAAATGGCAGTTATTCTGGAAATGTGCCCAACAAAGTAGACTTTTAAATTGCCTGCTATTTTTTTTAACTAAAATTCAAAATAAAAACCCTTAGCTTTTAGCTTTTAAGGGTTCCTAATTGTCTTCACAACTTCTTGGAAGAATTAGTAATCCTTTTTGGATGTCCTTGCTACAGGAGCTTTCTGTTTAAGCCTGCAACTGAATTAATGATCTGGTTATCCTCCCTCTGTGCTTTGACCTTCTGTGGGAGTTGTGTTCAGGCTGCTATGTTTGCTGATATCTGTGAAAGGGAAGTTATGTCGATAGCTTACCGAAAGAGAATGAAGTAGACATCTACCTGCGTAGGGCCATGAGATGGCTGAAGATCTCTAGTGATACAAGAAGTAAATGTTTTGGGAAATGAGCAAAGAAACACATTTAATTATTATCAGAAAAAATCTAAAACACTGAAAATGGATGATTAGCTAATTTGAGGAATAACTGTAGACTGTATCTCACTCTATTTGCTCAGTTCCGTTTGCTGTGCTGATGTAAACATGTTGACTAAAACGTTCCTCTTCAGGCTGGCACTTGATTTTGATTGAAAAATGATACAAAAAATGAGGACTGCGTCAGTCACCTTTCTATGTGTCCTAATAAGTAACTGCTTTGACTTAAAATATTGTATCTGGTGTCTATTTTGAACTTGTCAGGCATTAACGCTCAGCCATCATTTCTTGTTATGATTTTTCTCACTGAATGATAAAGCCCTTTACCACATGATGTTTTTACCTTAGAGAAGGCCTTGTACACTCTCCCCTGTCCACCTCGCCTTAGAGCACCTCAGGTACCAGGGTCATGGCATTACTATTCTCCAAATGTGGTAGCTTCCAGGACAGTTTTTGTATTCTATTAACGGCATTCGCATTTTCATGTTAATTATTATTCTGTTCCTTAAATGTCATAATCCAGCCTTTAAGAGTGGTAAAGAACATCTCCTTTCATATTAAGTCTTTCTTTTTCTCCATATCAATGAACATCAGATTCTGCAAAGAAATAAAGCCATATTCTTTACAAAAGATTCACTCTCATTAGGACTACAGTTTTAAAGTGCTGTGTATCCCTCAGCATGAGCTTGCATGTGCAGGGCTTAGCCTTGTTCATGGCCATGCCGAATGACCATTGTGTGATTAAAAATAACCTGAAATGATTTATAAATGTAATGTGAGTGTTTTGTAAAGCAGGTTTATTTGGGTGGGAAGGGACCTCTAGTAGCCCGTCTAGCCCATTCTTTTGTATACAGTTGATTTAATTATTCTAAATGAAATATATAGAGCTGAGTCTTAACTCTATCTGAAAATGGAAATTCTTTACCTCCCTTGGCAGTTTCTTCTATTTCCTTATGTCCTAATTCTTACAGTCTTGAATCTTCCTCACTGTTTATTGAACACTAATAGCTGTCTGTTGATCTCTTCTACATTCAAATGTTTCCTAAATAGCTGGGCATCTCCTTTCTTTGTTCTTGTGTAGTAAATTTCCATTGTCATGAATGGAGAAACCTGTTAGAGAAAGTGTAAGCTACAAAAAGTTATGCTTGCTTCCAAAAAAAAAAAAAAGAACTGTGGTCTGGTCTACACAGAATGGGCTTGTTGTCACCAGTTAAGGGTTTGGCACTGTTGATCTGGAGGAATTAGGTTGTGCTGGTAGTAATGCTAAAGTTAGGACGAATATACTCAGAGGTCTGTGGATAGTCTTCCTGTCCATTCTCACTCACGATGGGAAAGCGCAACAACAGATCTCTTTCAAAAGAGAATTTTAAAATTTTAAAACACAGCAGACGCTGGCAAAGGGAAACAAAATCTGCTTCACTTCATATGGTTTAATGCATTGGCTTCAGTGGTTTCATGCATTGGCTTCCGCAGAGCTAAACACCCTGGCCTCAGTGGAAATCCCTGTGAATGAGAGGGAGCTCTTTAAGATACTAGACAACTTAATACCAGAAGTGGGCACTGGCACAATTGCACTGAGCACCTAAAGGTTACATTAGGTAGGAAAGACAGATGTGACAGTGGTTCTGAGCCACCTGAATTCTGCAGTACATTGTGCATGCTTACTCAGTCTTTAGTACTGGGATTAATGTGGAATGCTGGACATGGCCCAAGTTATTAGCCAAGCATTACAAATTAGTTAATAATAAATATTCAGCAGCAGCTGTCCCTTTGGAGCCTGAGGAATTAAGTAAATGGCTTATCCAAATGCCCTTTTGTGTTTGTGGAGTATTAAGTCTTTGCACTCAGATCAGCCTTTGTTAGGTTATACTTCAAACATCTAAACGCTGTGAAGAGCCTTTGTTTTAGACTGTATTTGAGAAACAGGAGTGTTGGTATAATTTATATTCTTTAGAAGTAAAGAATAAAACGAGAAAACAGACATTTCTCCTGTTTAAAATATCTCCTTGTGTGTTTTTCTTTTGAGTTTTGTTTTTTTTTTAGTATTGTTTGTGGTTTTTGTGTGGGATATTGAAAAAGTCTAGGGAGAGAGGAGTTCTTAATAGCTACAATGAAACTGAGAACAAACAATTTAGCCAAAGTTATTCCTGTCTTTTACATCATTGTTGTCTGTTAGGGCAAATGTCGTATCCAAGTCAAATGTACCTTTAAGGGAAACAATGTCACCAGACGAGGAAGCAGGACATACTCACCCTAGCAAGCAGGGGTTTTTAGGGGTCTGTGGGTTATGGTTATTTTTCAGAAACAAAATTTATAAACAGAATGTACATCTATGCAAAAGTTTACTTTTTCATTTTGTGATTCAAAGGAGCAATATTAGAGATGGATGCTTGCAAATTGTTTACCTGATGTGGGCTAATAAATGTTTTAAAAATTAATGGGGAAACATAATGATTTATTTAACTTGGCATTTGCTTACAATTTACATTTAGAAACAGTATCTTGAGCAGTATGGAGAGAATAACATGCTGTTATTCAGTAATTAATTTCATACTGTTGTAGCAAATGTAAATTACACTGTGATTCTAGATTATTGAAATATTCAGTATCAGAAAGACAAGGTTTTTGTCTCATCAGTTTTCTTAATTTTTTCAGAAAAGTAGAATGAGAAGTATTCTTTCACAGTCTGATGAATACACATAATTCCCTGGTGCTCTCAAAACCTGCTGTAAGAGAGTTGGCCTGAATAGGAAGAAATTCTTTCTTCTAGAAAAAAAGGGATTCAGGAACATGAGATTTTTTTTAAAGGCAAGTAACCCTGAGAACCCACAAAACGGTGAAGTGAGAAGTAAGAGGCTTTAAGGTAAAAGAACATAATGACTTGCAGAGTCAAGTACTCAGAAGCTCACAAAGGCCAGCAGTATGTTTTTTATGTAGAGCCAATTGTGATTTATGATAATCTTTGACTATTTTTCATATACTTTATTTTCCACGACCCTTTACCTCAGTCACTGCATGTGATGCATGGTGCTCTTTGCATTCCTGATTCAGTGCTGAATGCAGTCACTGACTGCAGTAGGAGTTGAATCTGTCCACATATGGCCACCTCCCTTCGTATTTCTTTGTCTTCTCACTATTCTGTGCCTGACTGTACTTCTTTTTTATAGTGTACCATGCATACCATTTGTTTGATTCAGGGTAGTTATTTTATCTATGAACTTTTTTATTTTGTTGTTATAATATCTTAGTCTTTTAAAAGAATTTCTTACCTTGTTTCCACAAAACTCCTCATGATGTAAAATTGTGTTGTTATCCTCGTTTTGCAGATGAGGAAGCAAGGTAGACATTGACTGAGACCAGAATGATAAAGGATTCAGGATGCCTAGGCTGAGAAATGTAGCATGTTGACTTTTCTGAGGGCTGGTCATTTTAAAGAAGTTCATCCCTTCGCAACCAGATGTTTCCTTTTGCAGTTGCACACACTAAACACTGCCACAAATCAGAAAATTAGGATCTAAATTCAACCTGTCTCACTTTAGGATGAAGCTGCAGTAACATCTTTGATAGACTAGATTGCCCTTTGGAAATTTCTCTCTCTCTATTGAGCGTGAGGGAACTTGTGAAATTTCAAGTACCTTGTTACAAATCGTTGAGGTACATGGTCCTAAATAACAGCACCTGAGAAAAAGAAATTGCATCCTTTGATATAGTGCTGGGCTTTGAGCTGACTGGTACCCTTCCAAACAAACGTTATAAAAATAGTCGCTCAGTTTTCCATAGCGGTGAAAAGAAAAATCATTACGAATGGAACAGGGAAAGCAGAGATCAGATGCCATTACAGCACTGTGTACATCCATAGTGTGCCCCCATCTTGAATACTGGCTGTAATTCTGCTTTCTCTATTTCAAAAAGGATGAGGTAGAGCAGGAAGGTTACAGCAATGGGCAACAGGAATTAGGTGAGGTTTGGCCAGCTTCTATATAAGCTAAAACTTTATAATAGATTAAATAGTCTGGGAAAGAGCTGACTGAGAAGAAGGTGTGGTAGAGCTATGAAATCAAGACGTTTCAATGTGAGTAGAGAATGAATATTCACTGACTTTTGCAGTATGAGACTATGACCATCAAATGCATCTAGCTAGTGCCAGACTCCAAGTGTAAGTGCTCCTTTGCGCACCACACTGTTAAGCTGTCCAATTCCTCGCAGCAGAATGCTGTGGATTGTAAAAGTTGACATATACTCTTCTTATGTGCCTTTTTTGAGTACATCATGAGCCATTAAATGCAAACACTCTCTCTTCTGCCTCAGGAAAATCCTGATCTATGAATTACTGGAGTCTGGGAGAGTGTTCAAGTAAGAACATGCTTGTCCCGTTCTTATACTCCTCCCTGCTATTGGCCTGGGCCACATACAAGAAAGCAGCTGTATGGCTGTTTGATCTGACTCCGTACACCTAGTCTGTTCTTACAGCTATCTCAACTGAACAGTTATAGCACTGAAGAAACCTGAAGCTGATGACTGAAAAATGTTTTTCCGATGGAAAACACCTTAAAAGGGAATAATGCAAAATATGCCACAGAAAATTTCATCTGTTTTTCAAGACCTCGTGCATCAAAACGATTGGCCAAAGAGAAAGATTTTTCATCTGGAAAAGCTTAATTAATTAAATTAAAGGGTTGTTTGGATCACCAGGTTCATTTGTGAGCAATGCAACAGTAAGTTTTGTTACTCTGTGGTGCCTATGGAACCTTGTGGGAGCTATAGTCTGGGGAGTTCCACCCCAAAGAAGAGAGTTAGTGTATGAAGAACCCAAACCTCCAAGGCAGAAGCATACACAATGGTGGCTCTGGAAAATGGGGTGTAATATTTTGCTAAGCTGAAATGTTTTTAAACTACTGAAAAACTTAATTTTGAAAATCATATGAACTTTAAATATTTGGTAAATCTGTTACAGATCGTAAATAAACATTTTGTCCAGACAGAAGCTTCAAGATCTTCTTTTTATTTTGGATTTTGTGTTTGACTCTTTTAATCAGTCATTCCACATAGTACGAGCACTTCTAATAAAAAAGCATTATCGTGAAAACCCACCTATCTGAAGGAAATGGGTGTGTGCGCAATGTTCACTTATTTTGTAAAATACGTAGATTTTTCCTTACCTCATTCTTGGAAATCCAGCTTTGTAAAATTTTTCCTAGGAAAATGCAGCCAGCGTCATGATTTTTTAAGGTAAATTTCCACCTGAACACTTAAAACATAGGCGTTGTTATGACCATATCAAACAGGATTTTATAGTGAAAACTGCTAGGTGATCTTATCTGTGAGTGCTTTCTGTAACATACCTTGCTCTATTTATCACTATTCTAAATGTTTAAAATAATCCAGTTTACTGGGAATTATTAACAGAGTTCATAACATTATATTGCATAAATGTTTAGTTAATTCCAAAGGATAGGTACACCCTGACTGGATAGTTGTTGTGGAAAAAAACATGTTTGTATCAAATTATAGAGACTTGAAGAAGAAGCTGTGAAGTCACAGTCTAAAAAAAGACAAAAAGGAAAAGTATTTTTAACTCTCAAAAGCCACAAGGTGATTGCAAGATCAGACATCACCGGATTTTATTATCCAGGTAAATGTTTTTGTTTGCGTTTTATGTATTTTTAGAGTTTCCTAGTACTGATGAAACATTTCTTTTGGTCATATTTAGCTAGTTCAGTTTTCATTAGATTTAGTATTACACTTGCATATTAATGAAAAATGAATATATGTATTTTGTGTGTGCACATATATGCATTTATGAAAAGATGCATTCCGTAAGGTCCCAAAACTATGCATGTCTGCTGACAGATAGGTTTATATAAGAAGAGTGCGGGGAAAAAATGCCTTTCAGTACCTGACACACATTTTAAACTAGGTGAGAGTATCTGTCTCTCCCTCTTTGATGCCTCTTTTCCTGTGTTTGTGTTTGGAAAAAGCTTGGTCAAATAATTCATCAAATATTTCTTCCGTTTTACTGAGTTTTAAGCCAGAATGGTTATCATGTAAAATTGTACGTTGTTTTTTCATTAAAAAATCAAACTAGTGCAGAGACTTTGCTACCAGGAAAAAAAAAATACCTTGGCCAATTCTGTTATCTTCTCGTTTTCTTTTCTGTTGTGGATGTTTGAGCTTGGTCTGTGTTTCCACATAAAAAGCGTGACCCGAGGCAGTGTAATAACAGATGTAGTGTGTGTGTGCGCGTGTGTGCATGTCCGTGTGTAGTGGGGAAGTCCATTATTTTTATGCTACTTTGACTTGTTCTTTTTTTTTTTTCAATTTTCTCCATATTTTTACCTCTGGTAATAGCTTGATCATGTCATCAGTCAGCCAGCTGGTACGTTCACAAAGTTCATACTTAGGCTAGAAAATTATCCTTGTTTTTAGTTTTATAGTGGCTATGTTATTAAGAATGGTTACTAGGGCTGTATTTATTCAGGCACAAATTTCCCTGTTTCCTTAGCACAAATTACACCAGCTAAATGAATCCAACTACAAATGGAAATGAGGACTGTGTAGTGCTGACACAGTGTGTCTGACCTCGGCGATGTGTGACAGTTTATTTTTTTACTCCTTATGGAAAACTTCAAAAAGTCCTATAATAATGTGAATATTTTGTTATGTTGTTCTTTTAGGAACTGTGATAAAGAATATTAGTTCTACCCATGCAGTTGTTGACTTCAGCTGTGGGGAGACCTGGACTGTACCTGTGAAGTTCATTATATCTGTAGGGGGTGCTATGCCATGTCCGTATCTGCAGGTGAAGAATTGTGTGTTTTATGGTAGCAAATATGGACTGTTAGCTTTGTCCCATTGGTCACAGATAAGAGTAAATTATACGTCTTTTTATATTTTGGAAAAAGTGATTTATTTTAAAGAGTCTTTACTGACGGCAATAGCTCTGTTCTGATGATATTATCAACATGCTATTTTTCATTTGTTTAGAGCTTCTTTTCGTTATAATCTTATTCATTTGCTTATCGGAAGTCTATATTATTTTCTTTATAAAACCTGACTACTTGGCCACCTGTAGAGGAGATGTATGCTGTTTCCCAGCAAAACAGTTTCCTAGCAGGTAGTTTAATAACCAAGGAGAGCATTTTATGTCCAGCAGGTTCTAACAAGTTATTTATCATAATATAATTTAAATACAGCAAATAACCTTTTACTAGCCCCAAGTAACAGTAATGGAAAAACCTCTTCTTATTCCGTTTCTGTGTTTTCAAGTTGATCAGCTGACTATCTGCAATCACAAATCTTTCTCTTTCAGGTGATTCATATTTTACACAAGAGAGAGATGATAGAAACAAAAAGCAGTTTTGTAACTATTGTGTTACGCTTAAAGCTAGAGACGTGTTTTTTTCCTCCCTTGAAATGAAGTCAAATGCTGAACAGGTGGTTCCTGGTATTCTGTAAGGGAAGCATCCCATTCTGGAAAAGATCTGCGGAATTTCATAGAAATTATAACTTCTATGTTGATTTAAAAATGGTTTTATATACATTAGTTACATATGCTATTCTTTAAAATACCCAAGGTTGCTTTAAAAGCTTAGTATAAATTTATGCGTTTGTACAAAGTTCAAGAGGATAAAGAGTTGGAAGAGTTTCCTCATCCTCATTCTGTCCAACTCGCCAGCTGAACCATGGTACGTTCAGTAGGGCTCTATCGTGTAGTTATTGCTTTTGTGTTCTCTTCCTGATCCAGTGGAAATTAAGAGTGTTCAGTACCTGGGGGGACCAAGTCCTTTATCTTTGCTTTTAAAGCTCTGCATTAAAGGACTGGAACGTGATAGAACGATGATCTGTGTAAAAATCTCAATATCTATCTTTTATGTCTTGTAAAACTCACAAGCTACAAGGTTCTCGCAAACCAATGCTTTCCGTGGTATGCAGGTTGGAGACTATGTGTTTGCCAGGACTTGTACACAGACTGGAAATGATTATTATGTACCTGCCATTGTCATAGCAACACCAAAGAGAGTGGAAACGGATAATAAACTCTACGTGGTTCTGACGTTCAACAATAGGAGAGTAAGTAAACCTATAAGAGGAAACAAATTTTGTAGTGGTAGTACCAGGATTCTGGTTTTCATGATACAGATATAACTGGCCAGGCTAAAGAGCCTGCTGTCCCATTCCCTGTCTCCAGTTACCAAAGTAAGCCGGCTTTCAGGGTTGAATGAAAAGCCCTCTAAGATAGACATGAACTAAGAAGTTCTGAAGGATAATTTATTCTTAATTCAAATGCTTTTCTTTCCTCAATAGTCCATTTAGTGACTTTCA
This sequence comes from Struthio camelus, assembly GCF_040807025.1. Classification (NCBI taxonomy): domain Eukaryota; kingdom Metazoa; phylum Chordata; class Aves; order Struthioniformes; family Struthionidae; genus Struthio; species Struthio camelus. The sequence continues at coordinate 150,646,837 of NC_090942.1, read as the reverse complement.
CTAGCTTCATGCTGCTAATGTGAGAAACTTAGGGTTTTTTTGTCACATGCAGTACAATCTTTATTCATTTCATTATCATCACGGCCTACAGACAAGCAAACATAATTTTGCTGCATTTTTTTCATGGTGCATTATTAAAAAATGCATTTTGCACTTGAAACTTTTTTCTTCCCCATGTAGATGCTGCTTACACCTGCGTTAAAGTGATTGAGATTTTTTATACGTTCATTTCTTTACTGTTTGCAAAATTTAGATTTAATTTGGTTGAATGTTGATTGTATCATTGCAGGAACACTGCTTACGAAGTGGGCTTATTAAAATCAGCCAGACAAAGTATGCCTTTTCCTGTCGGTACATAAGAATGGTGCAGATGGCAGATTATATGATGTGAGTATGCTTGAACCTAAAAACGTAAAACTTATTTTATGTGAATCCCAAATGTTGCACTTTGGGCCCAACTGTACTGTCAGATTTCCGTATCTAATACTCTTTGTGAAATGGAGTATGGTTTGCTCTAAACATGCAACCAAGCGGTTTGACCCGCAGAACATGTGGATGAGAAGAGTATTACTTGTCTGTTCCACCATTTTATTACCTGGCAATTTGTTGCTCAATTTTCATTTTCAAAACATTGATGGGATGTGTTGGCTAGAAGCTTAGCCCCAGGAAGTTGTTAGAGAATTGCTGAAAGGTGAGATGGAGTTTCTGTTTCTCGAAGAGCTCATTTTTCTTTCAAGATATTTGCGTGATATAAAGCTATGCATTAAATTGTAAGTTGTTTCTAGGATATTGGATCTTTTATTGGGCTTAAATCTGGGGAATGATAGGGAGAGAGTATGTAGCTTGCTTTGAATATGACCTCCTGGAGAACTTCTGTAGCACAGGCCTAAAATTTTCTGGTGTGAACAGTGCAGTGAACATGCAGTGGTTCCAAGTGATTATGGATCACTTTTTCATTTTCTATAAAATTCTAGTTTTATCCATTTGAAATAGCATTGGATTGTGGTAAATTCCAGCACATCAGCTGTCTCTGATAGTTACCAACATAAGATTTTGCTATAGGGATTCTAGACTCAGTTGCTCCCTCTTTATCCCCTGTACATCAGTGTAGTGTTGGCACTGCTGCAAAAGAGTTCGATAATACCTGTCAGGGAGATTTCTTTCCAAGAAGCTACATGAACAGGACAAATCCCACCTTTAAAGGCCGTTTTAAAACTTGACTTTTATTGAAATTTCCTAAAATTTTTATCAGTGTTAAAAATGATATCCATGGCTAGGGTTCCAGTAGTGAGTGACCTATAGAGTCCATGAAAATAACAGAAAGGACCAAAAAGCAACACTGATAAAAGCCCTAAGACAGTGGTTCTCACACAGCTTCTAATGGTGATTCCAGTGCAGTTTGAAACTCCCTCTTCTGTCAGCTTGCAGTCACACTGCATAAATAAATGAATATTTCCCATTTACTGAGCAGAATCCTTAATCTAGAAATATATTAATGCCTTTGTCCAGGCCAGATCATCTACATGATAGTAGCCAAGCCTGCTTTCACCCAAAAATAAACCCTAAAACCATGATTTCCTACTAAGTACGTACAACCAATTGAAAAAAGACAGATATATAATTGAGCTATCTTCTAGGAAAATCAGTATCTTTCCCTTTCAGTGGGAGTTGGATTATATTCTCAATAAGGTACCTTATTAATAAAAGATATGACTAAATGCATAAGCAGTAAGAATGGCTTCCTTTTTACATGCTTTGTTTCATGATTGAGTGCTTTAATATCAAATGTGATATTCATTCCCCAACCATAGACTTTATTGGCAAGCTGACTTGCCATCGTATTGTACAAATGAAGAGAATGTGGAGTTATTCACTGGCAAACAGAGGAATTATTTGGAGAACTGGTGGAAGTAACTGCACTAAATTTCTGCAAACTAAAAATAATTGTACTCATTAGATCTAAATTTTAGATGAAGTGATATCAAATCTGACAGAACTCTGGGTAAAACAGTATGTGAAATTACATCTTCAAGCCTTACTAATTGTGAATTTCTGTGTAGTGTATCCAGCAAGAAAACATCGATTTGGTCGTGCAAACTCCGGTCAGTTGGTATAGCAGATAATTGAAATTAAATTAGTGAAATCTAAATAAAATATTCCAAAAAGTATTTTTCCTGCAGCACAAAATAACGGAATCTTAGTTAAGGCATTCATTCTGTCCCCTGTAAACTGAACTAAGTGAAACAGTTCTTAGCACGCCCTGAAACAGAGCATACATTTTGCAAGAATAATTATTGAACATACCAATGTCTTTGTTGTTTTAAGGTCTAAACTTGTTGCTACATCATTTTTGTTTTTTTTTTTCTTTCATTCTCTTTCCGCAGTTGAAGCTTTTAGGAACAAAGCAGAACAGTTGAAATGACAGTTCATGTATTGTTTTAATAAAATATTTGCATTGTAAAATATCTCTGTCTTTGAGAATAGCACTGTTCAGACAGACTGTCCTCAAATTATCCCTATTAAAGGCACATGAAAAGTACCTCCAAATGCTGTCGTTTCAAATGACATTACTTACATCTGATTACTAGTGTTTTAAATAAACCAAGGCCCAGATACACAAAGGGACCTCATGATACTCAGTAACACCTGAGCATCTGGCAGCTGTGTGAGTGGAATTTAAATGCCTCAGCTCCATGGGCGCAGAGATTTATAGCATATAGTGCAGTGAAATGTGTAAGGCAGCAAATAAATGAAGGGAGAATAGCATCTAGAACTGACACTCTCTTTTAGCTTAGATGCAGGCTTACAGCCCTGAAGTAGACATATTTGAGCGTCTGGGATTCACGGGCCTCTTTGGCATTGGGTAAAATGCATAGTGTATGATATAACTTTTAGCGTACAGGCAGCATAGACCTTACCCCCAGGTACCTAGGTGAAGTGCATTGGTGTGCCAATAAAGACTTCAGTGATCAGTAGTGAACCAGAATCCTCCATTCTGCCGCTAGAATCACAGCGTCTTTTTCTGCATACTCCCGACTTTATCGTCTACTGCAATATATTTCTGCTCATCTTTGCCCAAACTTTATATCATCTCTGATTCTGCTGAATTTTTAGTCTGTTTTCTAAGAATCGAAGCCTAGTGGGCTAGAGCTTTTACAGTTAACAGCATTTTTCATTTCTTACTACTTGGAGCTATAACTCTACAGTAAACCGTTTTGTAAGATATGAATAGAGAGGCTCTGACAATGCACTTACTGATTCAGTAAGTTCCCCTATTACATTCTCAGCTAGTTTTTTTGAGTTCTCTGTGAAGCCACATATTTGTAATGTGAAAACTCCTTCCTCTCGTGCTGCTTAACATCTGACTTTAGTGTCATGTAGACATACCCAATGTCTTTTTGTGGGCATTGGCTTCATTAACTCAGTGGATGCATCATAAAAAGCCAGTACTGACCATGATTTTACTTTACATTTGTTTCTTTTTGTAACCCGTCATGAAGTGCTGAATGATTGTTTTCCTTTTATAAGATCTGCGTTCAAAGCCATTAAACAAACGATTGTGTTTCATTAGTTACATATCTCTTAATCACTTACTAACACAAGGAATGCTATGGCAGTGCTCTAACCCAGATTAGGTTGGCGTTTCCATTAGAGCACCTACCTTTCAGGGGGCACAGAGTTGTACTTCCAGCTGAAATGTATTATGTATGTGAAGCATTCTAAAATGGATACTTGCCTCCCATGTCATACTTCCCAGTGAGAAACAGTGCAGCATGACTAAAAAGTAAGGGTTAGTCTGGGCTTCCCTATTGACAGTCCACAGTGCGCATAAACATTATATTACATACATAATTATAATATATATACATTTATACATATTATAATCATATATTAAAAACATATATGAGATAATAAATTTATTGTGTTACAATAGCATATTTAAACCTTCAGCTGTGGGTTCTTTGGGACTGCCCTTCTGATGTTTGTTTGTGGTGTGCTATAGGTCATGCTTAACTCACTTATCTTCAGAGGTACTAATATAGCTCTCCTCGTTTTAATATCTGATGCTAGCATCTGTTTGGGATGTTTTGCTGTCATCACGGTAGAAAGAAAGAATTAGGACAGAACAAGCACACTGCAAACATAACTGACAAGTTGCATGTGCAAGTCAAAACATTGCAAGCTCTGGGCCCGTATCATAAAAGGCAGACAGTTGCCCAAATCCTCTTTGGAGTCATGAGGGGTAGATAGAATCAGGGGCTAGATCCAGAAAGGTATTTAGGAACCTTTCTCTTATCTAATGTCCATAAAGCGGAGTCCCTAAATACTTGTTTCAGTTTAGTTACCTAAACACTTCTGATAATTTGGGGCTGAGTGCAGTGAAAATAATCATCTCTAAGTGCCTTTTGCTGCATAGCTGTTCTGCAGATCTTAGGAATCTCAGCAGCAGAGTGGGAACAGACTGTCTGTGAGGGATATGAAGGGTGTGAATTCTCGTTGAATCATGTTAGAATTGAGATTAACGGGAATATTGTTCTTTTTTTTTAAGAGAAAAGGTTATATGCAATAGCTTAGCAAGATATACCCTATCTACAGAAAAAAGAGAGAAACAATGCATGCTATGTTCTACTCTTTACTTATTTGGTAACTAAAAGGCAAACGGAATTGTAAGACAATTATATCCCTGATAAGTGGTCAAAAGTATGAAAAGCCCTTCTCTTGTCAGTGCTGTGAGATGTGGGAGAAGGTGATGTAGTGTAAAGATGTGAAACAGTATATGGTATGTGAACTTTTAATTTAATGAACTTCCTTCTCTGATTTTCTAGCCTGGACAAAGAGACCAAAAAGTCCCATCCTCACTCATCTCTGGGAGATGAAGCAGGAGAAGAAGTAAAGGAAAATATTGTGAAAGAACATAGGGGAAAAAAGAAAAAGAAGAGGGCAGCAGAGGATAAAAGACATCCCGGAGAGACGATGTCAGACTCTGATGATCTTTTGTTTATCTCCAGGAGGGAAGTAAAACACAGAGGAAGAAATTCACTGCCTAATGATGAAGAGGAATTTGAAGGTAAAGAAGTAGGCTATAGAAAACTATAAATATTAGGGATTAAATAGATGTCATAGGCCTTTGGTTTATGCCCACCGAAGAAACCAGGGTTCTGCATTATCTTTCCTGGGTGTTAGCCTGCTTTCAAGTGTCCTACATGATGGAATTCTGTGAGCTTCTTTGGAAACCATTCTTCACACTGATCATGCTCGGCATATTTTTGCACGGTAAAGGAAAGAAGTGAATAAAGCATGTTCTGGCATATGCTAGGTTAATTTCCCTAACATTTATAACTGCTGACTGCAGTATCTGTATTCCTTGTTACTCTGCAGTAGAGGCCTGGGCTAGTATAGGTATGTTCTCGCATGCCACAGTCAACTTATCATTTTAATGAGCCTACTGTCAGTGGAACGATAGAAGAATTTTTTTCCATGCCTGCTAGTTGTACCTCCTCATACCATTTTAAACTTACTCTCAACATCCTTGTAACTTGTTTACTCCTTTCCAAAAGTAGTGGACCGTAGATTCACTCAATCGTCATGTTGACAAGCTACTTGAATTAACTTTTCTGAAATTATCTTCTAAGTTCTCACTGATCTTTTGATGATTGTCTGCAAATTCCATTTGCTTTGTTTATACTGGGCACTGGTGGCACTGTATTTTAGGAGTGGCCTGGTCAGACTTATATGAGAGTAGAGGTGCAGAGCTTGTCCTGTAGCTGTATGAGACCATAGCTTCCACGGATAGGGATGCTTTCCTGGAACTGGTCAGTTATCCTTAAACTCCTCACTCTTGGACATCCTGAGAAGCAGATGTTGAGTAAGTGTGAAAAACTGCTAATGTGATTAGCAGATCCTGTTACTGATTTCATGCAGGTTGAAGGAAAGATGAAATGAGGACAGTGGCTGTCTATCACTTTGACGCTGCCTTGCCTTGCCAAATTTGCTGAGACCTGGTCACATATTATCTACCAAGACTATTCTTCGAGCTGCTATGCATGCGGAACATGCTAAAGAGCGTCCCTATCTTCTTCTGAGGGCATCATGAGCATTGTTGGCTCTTTTAATGAAATTTATTTCTATTTGCATATCTTTCTGTGTCTCATCAGAGAGCGGAAATTCAGAGAACTGGTAGAGATTTTAAATAAGACTGTACGGACATCCTCACTGAGTTTAATCAGATACCTCCTTATCCAGTCTCAGTATGTGATTGTGCATTTATGCTCTTTGGGTGTACGTATTTGTCCCATTTTCAAACTATGCTAGTGATTTTCACAGTATTTTGTGTATACAAATTTGCAAGTTGTATCAAATGGGTGACTAAAATCCTGACATAATTCTCTGTTTTAACTGAGTTAATACTGGATTTTAAAGAGTGAAGAGAAAAAAGAAGACAGATTTGTCTTGCATCGTTTTTGCCTTCTGCTTAAGGTCCAGCTCCAGTATGAGAATAGTTTGCACTCACAACCTGGCAGTCCAGTAGGTGCTGAGGACCAAATTTTGTGATATTCGTGCATACAGGTGAACACTTACTCTCAGAAGTAGTCATATTTAATTATATTGATATGAGTAAGCCATAGAATAACATTAGTGAGGTGTTGGAAAGCTCTACCATGCTAGTGAAGTGGTTGGTTAGTCTCTGTGGACTGGATACTAAATATATTAGGTATCTAGCAATGCACATAGGCCCTCCATGGAGTTTTCATAATGCTCAAACAAGGCTGGATATTTAAGTTGGGAGCGTAAACTGCTAAAGTTCTTATGAGCTCAAACACCCTCTTTTCGTTTTCAGACATCTACATAACTTTGAAACCTACTTTACTGCCCCTCATACAGTGGACATGCAAACGCCTAGGTTACACGTTCAGACTGTCAGAGTGATCCCTTACCTGATTTTCCTGGTAGTTTTTTTCAAGAATTCATTATTTTTTGATTGTTTATGTCAAAGCAGATTTCTTCTAAAACAGAAGCAGCATCTCAGAGAAATATTGTGAATACCTGAAAGTGCCATTAATAGTTAAAGCTAATAACTTTGGTAGCTAAGTGTCTTTTACAGTAACTAGGTTATAGTCATTCTTTAAGGATATCTGAAAGCAGTCTGTGGAACTGGGAACTGGCTTATTTGGAAACAGCATAATCTTCCTACATATTCCTCTCATTGTAGTATCTAATACCTGAATAATTTGGATATCTTTTCTCTTTCGCAGAAGCTCAATAGTCCTGATCTATTTGCCTGAAGAAAAAGCTTTTTCTTCATAATGATACACAGTAGTTTCACCTGTATGCTAGTATGTGTGTAATGTGTGTTTAAAAACTTTTAATGCTATCAGCAATTCCTGCACTTACCTTTCCAAAGGTTTGTCTTGTCATATCTTATGAACTCTCCAAATATATATATATTTTTTTTGTTTGGATTGGGCTGTGTTTTGTAACTAGTCCATGTGTTAGTGGACATTTCTTTCTGCAAAGAGTTCCATTGGTGAATTCAGCTGTACAGTTCTCATATAGGTTAATGAAGCCTGATTTTGCCAGTGTTTTGGGTTCTGTGTGGTTTAATGGAGCATTCGAGGAATGTTTTTGAACCAGTCCATACTCATGCTAGGAGGAATCAACAAACCCCTGCCTATTGTTTCCACTCAGGAAAACACCATTAACACAAATTAATAAAGATTAAATAACTGTATTAGTTATTTAGTGTATATTAGGTTCATTATTGTTTTCATGTGTAATTTTTTCTTATTTATTCCAGAACTGTTATATTTAACACATGATTATTTTACTATGCATGTCTATTGCTCCTATTCTGTTAAGTAGTTCTGTATGTTTATATGAGTGTGAATGAAGTCCTGTCAAACCCCTACTGACTTTTAGTGGGCCGATGATTCTTTGTCTAGGTAACTCTAATAAAATTATTTGATTGGAAAAAGACAAGATCACAAGTGCTTATTCTCTCATCAGTTGTTGCAGTGATTGTTTTGTAAACATCTTTAATCGCTTTAAAACATGTATTTGTTTCCATAGAGAAGTTATCTCTGTCTTCTACTGTCTTCTCTCTGTTCTACCCAATCCCCATTTAGTAATGCCTAAAATCAGTGTTCGTGTAATGTGATTTCTTTGCTAATTTTCTGAAACGCTGTTCTACCAAAAGACTAAATCACAAATAAATTTTGAGCCAGGTATGATACGCAGTAGTAAACTGCAATGCCCGATGCATTAGCAAATCACAGCTAGCAGAGCCCAAACCTTCTTTTTAAGTTTTAATGAGATGTCACTTAAAGCAATTACAGTGATAATTGCTGTTGCTGCCAGTGTGGGGTCAGTGGGAGACCTTTGAAAATGATCTTTTTCTTTCCTTTTTTTTTTTTTTTTGTTCTGGCAAATACAGTTCCTTTGAGTCGAGTTCAAGAGTTTAACAGCTGTGGCACCTGGCAGCCTAGTGGATTGGCTAGATTTCCCAAAGTAGGATTTCGTATTTTTGGGACCCACTTGTTTTCCAGTCTCATTTTCCAGATAGTTCATTCAGCATTTGGCTATCATAATAAAGCAGTGTTCCCATCTGTTGGTCATGGCTTGTTTAATGAGCAATTGCTGTTGATTCATCTATGCTTGCATCTGTCCTTTACTGCAGCTGTGTGTTGTTAAGGGCTCCCCGGTAGTCTCCAGATTTAGCTTTTATTTTTCTGGTGATAGCATGTTACAACTTGCCCAGAACCACTCTCTCCTCAGTCAGGGTTGTCCATTCATCTAAAGAGAGAAATGTATTCATCTAGGGTCATCTGTTTTTCCATAAAGAAAGAAACTTGCAGGTGTGCGAGAGAGTAAAGCACAGTTTCATTGCTATATAATGTGTTAGGGTATTTTTTTTGTTGAGGTGGAGGCTAATTCTTTCCAGTTTTGGATAGCAAGACCAGAATGGCTTGTTTCAACATCTTGGGAAGGTACGTAGACAGTGTGTGCATTAGGTAAAGAAAATAAATAGTTTGTGAATTGTGGGTTATAGAGAACACGCGTTTAACAGTAGATCCTTCATTTTATTCAAGATAACGGTATGGCTGCAGTAGCTTTCAGTATTTTAGTCAAGCAGTGTGTTTTGTAGTGCAGAGCACAGCCAGCTTTCAGAACGTAGTCAAGACATTTCCTGCACCTCACACAGGGAAGCTTCAGATTCCTGTCTCTCAGGTTGCATTTGCCCAAGAAGAATCAAAATGTTCCTTTTATGTGTCTAAATCCTGATGTTGTGCATACGTAAAAAATTTTTTAAAGTTATGATATTGATTTTCAAACCCACAGCTTCAGGGTTTTCAGTGGGAGCTATGGCTAAATGAGCTCATCTAACACTGATCGTCTCATATTCTCTGTACACTCAATGCATGGTGTTGCTTCCCCACCCTGTATATATCAATTTCAGATGCCTCCTTCAGTTTTTGATACGACACCACTGTGTATTTCATTTAACCATTTAAACCCCCCCGCAAAAAAAACCTCTGAAGAAATATATAAAGCAAAATAAGAGTATGCGCTTTTGTTTCCTCGGTTCATCCTATTTTCTCTCTCCTATTTTATCCTTCCTTCTGCTTTTGGTCTTTTGCCATCAGTTCATTATGCTTGTCATCTTTTTGTGCCAGGCAGGTTGCTAGTGATAGGTGGTCTCATTTGGTATGATACAATGATTGATATGATGCCCACAAAGGTTGGCATGTGAGTAACAACGGATACAAACCTAGGAATGATAATAGTTTAAAAGCTGACAGACAGGCTAGAACTTGTGAGGGTGAAAGAAGAAAGCAAAACGGTGAAAATACTCTTTATGCAGGACGATTGCTCTCTTACTGTAGGCATGGAGTCATCTGTTCCGTGATAAATTTCAGGGTGTGAGTGTGTGGTTGAAGTATTATTTTTAAGCCCATGGTGGCTCCTATTTTCTCTCATTAAAGAGTGCCTGTTCTCCCCAGCACCTTCTTTCTCCGTTTTGTTATCCTGCTGCTCGTCAAGGTGTGGAACGCTGCTCTTGCCAAGCACTTCGGCTCCTAGCTCACCGCAGCATCCGTGTTGCTCTCGCAGTCTTGTCGTGGAAACCTCGCCAGAGTCTGGTCAGAGCAGCACCACCAGTCCGATCACAGGCAATGCGGGGCAGCAAGGAGTGGCAGGACAGCCTCAGCACTACTGCACAGAGCATTAAGGATGGATGATGAAGGAGCCTGTGAAGAACGGATCGGGCTGCAGATAGGGACTATTTCTAACGCTTGCAACTGTGAAATTTTATTCCTTGAATCAAAAATAAACTGACTAATTAATGCAAAATTATTTATGATTTTGCAGTCTTATTTTGGAGGTATGGAAGAGTGTCAGAGATTCAGTTGTGCTGCTAAAAAATATCAATATTAGAAGAGAGAACAGAAATCCTTTGTATCCTTTGTAGTAGACCTATTTGATTCATTAACCATGGGTCTTTTTCACAAATGCCTTTTTTCAAAATGCCTTTTTCACAGACTGAGTCTGTAAGGCATCTGGGAAGACCTACTGCTGGGAGCCTACCCAGCTTCCTGCTGGCGCTGTCTTTTATGAGTGTCTGACCTAAAGCTTTTGCACTGATGGGGGCTGTTCCGTGAGTACGTAGATGAGGTGCTTTGCCCTTGAGGACTATCCTCTTGATAACACAGACTTAGATCAAGGACTGAATTCTTCTGTGTGACTTTTAGTATAAAGCTAGTGCTACTCTGAAGGCAGTGGAATTACTTCAGTGTTACAGCGTTGCAAATGAAAGCCAGAATTGCATCTAGATACATTGAGGAGCATGCTATGGTCAGCTCCCAAATAATGGATAAGTGACCGAGCCCAGAAAACAAGAAAAAATCTCTTTCTAGCAAAGGTAACATACAGCGGGCACTTTCCAAGACATGACCTTTGAAATGACATCAATAGGCGTGATGTAGTAGTGTATTTTGTGCTGAAGATCCACACCTCATACAAGGCATGACTTCTGGATGTCGTGACACAATTGTGTGGTTGTCTAGGGCTTTCTGTTACAGTAAAGACTGATTCTTAATATTTTGGCATATCAAGGTGAATGGCTGTTAAAAGTTCTCACAAGCCTGATTTTAGATACCAAAGTGGACTGATAAGGCCATATGACTGCTGGGATAGTCTTCTGTTTTGATGAAGCAGTAGTGTCTGTGATCCTTTCTTTCCCCTTATTACCTCCTCTGCACTTTGTTTCTTCTCTTTTTAGATGTTTTTCTCAGCTGAAGAATGTTCTTAGATTGATTTACAATAGTGTTACATTGTAGTTACCTTTCTGAATGTATTACCAAATATTAAAGATTGCTAGATGATTTAACAAAGAGTAATGGACATATCTTCACCTTAGAAGAGGTCTGGCATTCCCAGCTCTTTTGGGCATCTGGAATGTAATGCTATTACTGCAGATGTGCAGTGACAGGGCATGCCATGCTTGCTGTCCCCATGCACTCTAGGAACATGACCAAGCCAGTGCTACAGCTGGCCAAGGCCATCTCTGCAGCTGAGTGTAGAGAGATTTCTGCAAGTCAAAGTAGGGAGGCTTTTGCATAGATTTGTGGGGAAGTAGTCTCCATCAGCAGCAGAATGAGTGGGACAGAAATGCAGGGGACATTTCCTCTGCTCTAGAAAGGCTATTCTAAGCTGAGGTTGACTAGAGCCCAGGCATTTTACCATGTGGCTGCTGTTACAGTCTTTCTGTGTGTTTACGTCTGTTTAGAATAAAAGTGAGGAAGCACCTTCTTTGAGTGAGGGCTCTCTCTTTCATGCAGCAAGTTTCTTCAGAGCACGAAGTGCTCCACTTGGTACAATGTAACTATGATAGTGTGATGAGAACCCTGACTTCTTGGCCCTGAAATCTGAAAGAAAGTGGGGAATGGCTAGAAGGGGCCCAGAACACTGTCAAACATTCAGCTCCCACTAAAGGTCTTTCCAGATTGCTAGTACCTTAGCCTTGTGAGGTAAATTCTCAGCATCAAAGTGATGAAGTGGGTGAAATACTCCATTTTGACCTTATAGGTGCAAGAAGGTCATGTTTGGTTTATGGCAAAGCTTGTAGAGACTTCTTGGGGCCGATGTGGAGAAAGTAACACCTGGACCTGCTTGTAGTGCTTATTACCAGTTCCCAAGGAGTTGCGCAGAGAAGATGGCACATTATTTTCAGATGAACTGGTGTCCCCTGGGACAGGAGAACCAAAATTACTGTACTTAACACCTTGCTTCTCTTGGGCCAAAATACTGGCTGAACTTCCATATACAAACCTGAAAATCTCAAGCCCCACTCCCTCTGTTCTTCACATTATTAACGCCCATTGTATGAAATGAGAATAGCCTGATGACATCATGTAGGAGAGAGTATATATGAGATCTAGTTGCCCTAGGCTCCTTTTGTAGTCAATGGAAGCAAACAGAGTCTTTGAGGATGTAATGTAGACATCTCCTCTCAGGTTCCTCCTTTAGGCACTTGTAATGTTGTTTAGAAAGCTAGTTCACGCGTACATTTGGCCAGGTAAATCCTATCCAATGTCTATGCAGGTATGTATTTCCCAGGAGAAAACTGAGCTATCAGTTTTGAGAACTATGTGAGGTTTTGACACTTGTTTCTGTCTCAGCGTGGAGCAAAAGCAAGATCTACAGCTACTTGTTAAATACAGGAGAATTATGGAGTTTGCATTGCCAGAGTGACCTTGCAGTCAGAATGCTTCAATGGGGTGTGGGAAACATGGTTAAAATTTCTGCCTAGATTCAGTAAAGACTCAAATCTGGAAAAAAATATGATTGAAATGGTCTATCCTGGAAGCTGCAGTTTGGATAGCTCATGTTACCTGCTCTTCTGCAGGTCAAGCTCCTTATTTATCCTGTGGTGCCCTGAATTTTCCTCTCAGAGATGGGAGGTGGCACATACATTTAGTCCCTGGCTATGGAACATCGCTGGAGATCTGTTCTACCTAGAGGAAAAAATGGATTTAAGATCATTGTACCACAACTTCCATGAAACATTATGGCAGGATAGCCAGGTAGAAATATTTCTATTTATTTTGGACATGAACACTTTCTCTGGAGTAAATGTCACTTATTTTTTTTTTTTTTTCTGCAGTAAATGCCACTATAAATGAACCAAAAAAACCCTATTAATTTGGAGAGAAAACATACTGCAAGTTTACTGAATGGAAAATCCACTTTTTCCCCAAGAGCTGTTTTCAATCACTTGGTCTTAGGAATTCTACAGCTCTTATTTTTAGCAGAATATGATGGGATTCAATTAGACTAATTCAGCATCAACTACTTTTGAGCATGTGATCATTTCACCTATGACTTTTGTGACTTAACTGTATTTCAAACTAAATGTGCAATTGCAATGACATGAACAAAATGGAATGTGCCTGATTTTGCATGCACATACTGATCAAGTATGTGCAGATGGATTGTATGTCACCCCACAGTGACAAAGACTGGGATCGCCTTGAAAAATTGCCTAAGAAAACTTACCTTAGTATTCCACTGGATGCAATACTAATTTCTGAGATGCATAAACAGGAGTGTTAACCAAGCACATGATAAAAACTGGCAGTATAGGAAGTCTGAATGGGGAATTGTTCTACGTAAAAGGCTGATCATAAATCACTGTTGGTTCTTCAGACATATACTAGATTTAAAGATTGATTTATTATAGGGAGATGGAAGGTGATCGATGAGTTCCCTTTTTGCTTGTTATTAAGGATCCATTTCACTGTTCCTTTCTGGATGTGCAGTTTGACCTCAAGAATCACCTGTCATGGGATAACATTTATTAATTTTGTCTACAGGGGCCCACAAGGCTTTTTTCCTGCCTGAATTTGGTTAAATGTTTTGTTGCATTGTTTTGCATTAAACCTGGAAATTGTCAGAATGATTTATTCTTTTCATTTGAATGCTCCTGTTGGTTCCGTCTACACATCCCGAACTCTGTCCTGGCCTTCATACTGCACTGCAGATGTACAGGAGGTGACGTTTTCATAAGGCCTTTCTTTCCACTGATCCATTTTAAAGAGGCAAGTGTTGTTATGATGGTCTGTCAACATGATGAATTCTCCAATTAGACTTGCCAGATGGCTAGGTTTGACCAAGACAGACTAATTTGAGGTTCTGGGGTTAGACCGTGACCAGATCACTGAAAACCCAGGTTGCTGGTTCCTCACACTGCATGCTACAAAGTTGGCAGTGGTGGTGTTTGGGCTACCTGTCCAGCTTTGGGACTGTCCAAGTCTATGCTCAGACTTCTTCTTTGTAATTCTCTTCTGACTACTAAGATGGGACCTGCATATTTTCTTTCCTGCCCTTCTGTTTCTTTTTGATAAGGAAAGAAAACCCACAAAACCTGTCACATTCTCCCCTACTTGGATTTGTCATTCTGGATCAAACACTTGGTCCCTGAAGCTTGGGACTCTCTCTCTGGCATTCAGCATTACATGCATTCACTGGTGTTGCACAAGAAGGCAAAACATAAATACTTTATACTAGACTGCTGGACTGAACCACAGAAAGGCATAGGAAAGTTGCTGCCAGTTAATTGTCATATTGATAGTTTGGTCTTGAATCTCCAAAGGTCCAAGGGAAGCAAGGATAAAAGGGGAGATGAAGGTAAAGGCTTCTATTAGACTAGTTGATACAACTGGAAGAAGTAGAAAAGCTTTCAGGATTGAATTCTGTTCAGAAGTCATCAGTGACCTGCTACTCCGTCGTGAAACCGTGAAATCAGATCGGTGTCCTCTCTTCCATGTGAAAAGGCAGCTCCATGGAAACAGGCTATATGGAAAACTTTGACTCTGTCTGCACAGGTATTCAAAGGGTCTTTTCCTCCATGGCTATTCCCTTTCTTAGCTAGTGACAACACTGCTGGCTTGACTGATACATTCTAATTAACTCCCTAAATAAAACTGAGCTCCGAAGGGCTCAGTCTTCTGATAAACCACACTGTATGTGAGGCCACCTGTAACAACGTGCTGTTGAAAAACTGAGAGTGTTAGTATCATACTCACAGTTTGCCCCAGCTATTAGCTGTTTCTCCTGAGAAGAAGGGGTGCTTGGCAGAAAAGAGTGCAGACTTTTGCTACTCTTCGAAACTGAAGAGTTGGCATTGCCAGTCCTGCCATACACTGGCTCTGGAGCAAGGCTGACAGCACTAACCAAGTGCTGTCCCTAATCAAGTCTTAACATGAAGTTGGCTTATGAGGCCTTGCTGCTTCTGGAGAGACACACCTCAAATTGCTCAGCAGAATCCAAGCTCCACTTCAATATAAAGCATGCTGAAGGGCAAAACTGTGAGGTTTTGTTTCAGCACATTAGTTCAGTCTTCTAATTACAGGGTTGTAAAAAAGGATTAGAAGCAAACAAATACAAACACATCTGTGACCTAAACTGGGCACCAGCTCTTTTAACCCAGTTCGTCTTCCACTCCTACTAGCTTTTAGAGTTGAGGGCTCAGAAGTGACAGCACCACCCTTCCTCTGAAAGTTGCCTCCACCTCACAGTCTTCAGCTGCTCCAGGCAGGCCCCTCTCAGCTCCCCAAGTAACTCAGAGCTGAGCATTACGGCATATGAGCTGCTGTCTCTTTCCTTCCCTGTTTTCCACAAGATCTTTAGCTGCCTGAGGAGCTTTTTCTGGAAAGGATGTTGGGAAATCCAGGGCACAGGTTGTGACACGTAGCCACACGTAGCTGCTCTTGAGTTCTGTGGTTGTGAGTTTTCTCCTCTCTTTGTCACACAGTGACGTGGAGTCTGAAGATTCCAGCACACCTCTTCTTTGTTTGATGTTGTGTGACCTCCGAGAAGGTCCATGAGAGATGGAGATTTAGGATGGAAAATGCAGTAGTTTTCATGAAAGCTGCCTCAGGAAGAAGACTTTAGAACTTCTCCACAGGATCCTCTTGTTTTCCTCTAGAAATAAACTTTCATCTGGGGATAAATGGTTATGGACAGGTATACAAGGTTTTCCGGGCAACCATTTTACGGTTTGTCATAAAAAGAAATATGGTGATGGGTAACAGGGCCTTATTTGACAGTGTGGTCTTTTTTTCTTCCTGGAGCTGACCTTTGCACTCATTGCTACCTTTATTCCCCAGTATCTAGATGGCTGGTTCTTCTGTAACATTGTGTTGGTATTATTCTCCTCAGTTTCAGTATTTTGAAAAAAGTTATTACTTCATCTAATATCACATAAGTAGTGCAGAGAAGTTAAAGGCAGGATGAGATGGAAGGCCTTTGATTTTAGGAGTGGGGCTAATTCTAGTGTCTTCAGTTCCTCAAAAGTTAGCTGTGACTTTCAGGCTCAGCTGAGCTCTAAAACTCAAGGCTATCCTAAGGAATATGCCAGATCTTCCATGATTTTTCTGTAAAGATACAGAGCAGGTCAGACTTACTCAAACCTGCACCAAGCTTTGCTCCCAGGGGCTCAAAAGCTCTAGCCAAGCTTTACCTAATCCTAGAATAAATTTTGAGTTCATAGCATGGCACATCTGAGTTTGCACATAGGTTGCAATGCTCAAAGTTTTTTTATGCATCTCATGCTTGTTTCTCGTACCATCTCCAGGCAGATTTCTTCTGCCATCAGCTACCAACTCACTTTGTCAGTGCCTTAGGTCAACCAGAAGTCACATGAACGTGGCTAGTGCAGCACGGAGCCTGCGTTGATAAGCCCTGGGGATAAGTAACCTGAGTTAGTCTGGGATCAGTCCTGCACTAACAGAGCTACACAACTTTGAGAAGGCTAAGAGTTAAAGCAGATCTAGTTTGCTTACACCTGAAAACAAAATCTGGGTCAGTCGTAAGTAATAAGTACTTGTGGATGCTGAATTCTCAAGCTCAGCATTCTCCTCAGGTTAAATCATTAACATTATGTCCTCCTTGGATTTTCCTCTTAGGATCTTCTTGAAGCTGCAGCTGGTGCAGTACATGGTGCAAAAAGACCACTGTAGTCCTTACACACCAGCTACTGCATTGGCTGGAGCTACTACAGGTTCTAGCTCTGCAGCATGAGGCCCTTCATGGTTTTGGGCGCTGGGGGTTGCAGAGCCAGTCTTCCTGCTTGCCAAGATGCAGTGAGATTATGCTTCCAAGAACATGAGGGGGGATGTCCGTGTGTGGATATTTTCCTTGTATACCGGCAGTTCATGGAATTACTATCTCCCCATGCTCTTTCTGATCCAATGTACTGTGATTCACTCTTTGTGGCTACAATGGAAAGTCAGACCTTTTACCAAGATAGTTGTTTGTGGGGGATGAATTCAGGCAATGTGGTGAATACAGATGGTGAATATAGCTGAATTTTTTTTTTTCCTGTGCTATTCTTCACATTTTGCATGTTCTCTGCCCTGTCTGCAGAGCCTGGCTTTGTTCTGAAAGTCTTTTCACATGTACTGCATTCATTTACCACCCAGAGATGCTGCCTTTTTATTCTTTCCTGTTGTTTTCATTGATCTAACATGAAAGGCACCTTGAACTGAAAGAGCTTTGCCCTTGCTAGAAGCACACAAAGTATAGGGGCTTGGCAAGTTTTTGTAATGACTGCTGTCATATGTGGTCATGGATTCTGAACATGAGACCTCCATCCATAAAAAGGCAAGTCGCCATTGGATTGAGTAAATTACCTCATAGGATGATTGTAGACTATACTCCAAGGCAGAGTGTATTGTACTTTTTAATATTTATACTGGCATCCATTTTTCTGAGCAAAAGCAGATTTAGATACTCATTGGCCCGTTTTTCATTCAGATCAAGAATTAGTGACATGGGGTCAGCGTGTGATTTTCTTGTGAATGTATTGTAAGAAGTTTATCACTGGACAAAAAATTTTTGTCTTAAAATGCTGACTAGGTTTAACAGCAGCCTTTCTTTTACATAGCTGCTTTGCCATATGAAGGAAGCTCAGACCTTTCCTTGCTAGACAGGAGGGAGAACTTTAACTGAAGGACTTGGTACTGGGTGCTCAAATATCTTTTGGTATGTTAATTTAAAAATGTGTTTTCAGATGGTTACATTGTGAAGATGCCTGTAGCGCTGGCAGCTGAGTTTTGGTCTATTTATTTTCCTAAATATACAAGTAAATGCATCAGCATTGGCTGGGACAAGTGGTGCTGTGCTTGCTACTTCCACATGGCTCTGCCAGCCAGGTCAAAGGGCAGCTCCAGGCTGTCACTGGGTGCTTTCACTGGAAGCGTATACACTTCCCTCATGTCTTCTTGGACAAAATTAATTTTCTTTGCCTTTTCTTTCTCTGTTACCCGACATGGGCCTTCAGCCTAATCCTGGCTGTAAGTGCAGCAGAAGATTGCATATTTTACTGCCACAGAGAAATGGGTTATGCTCAATGGAAAAACTTACGAAGATTTGTTTTTTTAAATGACAGAAGAGAACAAAGACCTATCATTCTCTGCAGTAGGTGGGAATAGTGGGAGGCTTTCCTCCTATAAATGTGTGACGTTTAATATGCGGTTTTCCAAGCCTAACTGCCATGTATTGCTTAAGACTGAACGGATAAATGCATTTAAATAAAGATATTTTACCAGCTTTAATCATAAGCTATACAATTTGACTGCAAAATCCTTGAACTTCGTAACATGCCACGGCACTGAACAAAATACCTCCCACCTCCCACTATCAACTATGTCTCCCATAGAAACCTTTTTTCCTGTATATGTGTGAACTTATATGGTTTGTATGTGCTGTGGCAAGCTGTTTTGTAGCTTTCAAGAAGTCAAGGAAAGCAGAAAGGTCAGGCCCACTTCTTACAGTCATGGTAAGTCACATTCAATATGTCATAAATGATATAAAAATGCTAACATAAAAACTACTATCTTGAAACTCGTAAATGGCAAAGACAGATCTTTTAGCTGGATAATAAAGAGAATGGTTTCCTGACTGAGGTAACAGCACTTTTAAAAATCTCAGCAATCTATGGGTTGGTTCAGCTGCACATGGAGTTTCAGGCTCAGAAAGCACCATTCTCCTTTGCCAGCCTGCTTTGTAAGATGCCACTTTTCTACTTGACATATTTGCTCTTTGTCACTAGTGGAAGAAAGAGCCTCCATGGCTCTTTTCTGTTATCAACGTGGCGAAGTAAATGAGAAAGGAATCTACTCTCTGTTATATAAATTGGAGATTGGAACATTTTGCTTGGCGCTCAGTCCAGCCATTGGCTGAATGCTCCTGTAACATTGCCCAGCGGTAGTGCAATTACATGCACCTGGGGTGCATCTGGGTGCCTAAAGAGACAGGAACTTACCGAGATTTTCCAAAACTCCTCCCATTTATTTCTTACTGACTTCAGTGGTTGATGCTCCAGAGAATCCCATGAAATGCCTAAGTAATCCTAAAACTCTAGCCTAAACCTTGAGGGGTTACATTACTTGAGGGTGCTGAGGTGGTCTCTGAGGTTGTGGAGCGCTCGGCAGCTGACAGGATCCAGCCCTGAGCCCCCGTCAGGCCCTTCTGGGCAAAGGCATTTCTGCCTGCGAGGCTGCAGGGATCTTCCTGGTTGCCCAGCTCCAGCTGAAGTCCAAGTCTGCCCTGGAGAATCGTTATGATTGATAAGGATGCACGTAGATGAAAGAAAACCCCTAACCATCCCAGCTGGACTTTTTTGGATGCAAAGCATTTTTAGAGTTAGATTGGGGTGGGAAGAGGGTTCATTCACAATCATTTTATTTCTTTATTTTGGTCTTGAAGAAGAGACAACGGTCAGGTTCCCCAGTGCCATTCATGCTGAGCCACTGCTGCACTTCGCAAGGCCTGTTTTTTTTTTTTTTTTTTGCTGTGAATTGTAGCAAACAGGACATGTTCTATATAGTGCACTGAAGTTTTCCTTTAAGCTAACACCCTCTACTGTTCACTCCTGCATATTATGCATAAGTAAAATGTAGTAACAATTACAATAACCTACTGACTTCTATGTGGTACACTGATTTCTTGAGTACTGTCCTAAATTTTTGGTTAATCTTTGAAACCCATATAGCAGTGATTTAGTCACCTGGCCTAGCCTGTGTGTCCTTTAGAAAAAATAGCATGAAGTAATTTCCCTTTTCAATAGCTTTGATATAGGATTCATCTTTGGGACTTAATTTTGAAAATATCTACAGTTCCTATAGATCTAAGGAAAGGCCCATCCCACTTTCCTGCTGATGAATGTTGGGGCTTAATTTAGTAATCAGAACCTTGTAAAGTTGATTTTTTTATTTGTATATTATATTTTAATTTGACGTAGTTGTGAAAATTGAATGCAGTTTCTCCAGGAATTGTGATTGCTGACATTTCAGAGGTTTTGATTTTGGAGAAGGTTTTCCTCTTCTTTCCTATGTATAAAGGATCCATGCAAATAAGTGATCAGAATCTGAATTACCATATAAAACAAATGTCTGGGCTTGCGTACCTCTAAATTACAGAAACACATAATTCATCAGCTCTTTCTGAAGTAGAGCAGTCAGACTGATCAGCCCATGCTTTTCTCCTACCTCGTGCAGCTGAGGATAAGTTAATGGCAAATGGAATGTCCCTAGAATAAAATATTATCACTGGAAGAAGGGTGCTAAAACAAAGCGACTGTTGCTCCCTCCCTTTGAGAGACAGGCACACGGCAATGGAAGGGGCAGGAGAAGCTGCTGAGCTCTTCTCTGTAGTCTCTTAATAGCTCTCAGTACCATACACGTGTCTGAAGCTTAGCTTCATTCCCTGTATTTCTGTAGGAAAACAACTAGCACATTGTGCTTTCTAGGAATCTCCATCTCCCTTAGCAAGAAAAGGGTTTAAGGATAACCTAACTTTAGTGATATTCCTTTCCAGGGGCATGGAATTTACCCTACGGTGCTCTTCCCCATAGGTAAGGCAATAAATGGGGAGATAACCTTTATGAATATGTTCTGCCAAAACATTCTCATCGTTACCAGCATCAAAACAGCTAGTATTTGTTGTTCTGTGAATAGGCAAGCAGGGTTAATTCTTATTAGCTAAATAGGATTTTAGCAGGATTAATCCTATGAGTTCTTGTGTTTTGCTACCAGCCTCTGAAGCTATTTGCAAACTCTCCGGGTTTATCTCTAGCTCTCAGGTTTGCTGAACCTAAAGTTTTCCCCAGGTTTCTTCTGTGCTGAAAACACAGTGTTTCCCCGGAAAATCCTTTTCCCCAATGGCACTTGCGCTGCCATTTGCTAATTGACAATTGACTTTCCAAGAGGCACCAGATTATTAGTAATCTCTCTGCAGGTTGCTAATCCAGAGTCCAGTATTATAGTGCCTTGCTGTCCCCATCTCTGAATATGAGTGTAAGAAGATAATAAGCATAGTATGAAGATAATAAGCATAATGAAGGTGTCTGATAGGAAGAACTGGACTGAAAAGAGAGGGAAGAGTATAAGAGCTAATGATTTTAAAGTTGGTCTGTGTTTCCCCCAATAGCTGGCACCTTCTGCAGCACAACACTGTGATGGCATGCTGAGGACTGTCTCTGTTCTGTATTTGTGTACAACCAAGGAGGAAGCTGGGCCAGAACAGAGCTTATAGGTGCTACAGTGATATAAACGAAGATATAGCAATATCCCTGCTTTGAGCACCACTGAAATAGCTATAACACTGCCAAAGCAATACCATACACCTGCTCAGGCCAAAACCGGCGCAGGCTGATGCACAGACTTCCTCGTCTCTTACCCGTGGGTAGCATAAACTTTCAAACTTTTGTTTTGCTGACACTTGCCTCAATGGAGCATCTCTGGTTGTTATATAGGATTTCTAACTGTATTATTAGTTTGCTGAACTGAAACTACTGTTCGTGTGAAACTAGGATGAGCTGGCCTGAAACCAGGAAGATTTCACCGTCTTGCCATGTGCACACAGCCTGACAAAGCCTACTATGCCTATCATGCCTTAACTGTGTGTGTGTGGAACCTAAAGTGAGTTAGGGCATAGGAAGCATAGCACTAACACGATCAAAGAAGGTAGCCCCCTAAAAGAGAGGTAGAGAAAGAGAGGTAGAGATGGGTAAGGATCCCATCTCTCCCACCAAGAGAACAGTGGCAGGCAGTAACTTTCTCAGTTCAAGTAAATCAGTGAGGGAGCTCATTAATCACTGACGTGGGGTATCAGACAACTTGTTACTTTATGCTAAACTTGTATACAGTATGCGCTCATTCGCAAAGATTTCTGGTGTCTTTGCCTTTATTGCCAGTGGGCCTCTTGATACTGTAATATAAGTCCCATCTGCCCCAGCCAATGATATTTTCTCTTTTAAAAGCATTTGTTATTTTCTTTGGGATTTCAAGTTTAGCTCGTCCAATTTCTATGAGTGGCGGGCTGGCCATATCTGCCAGTGACACTGTAGTCTGAATACAACAGGTCGGGCTGCAGCTGTTTGCATGGAACCAAGTCGGACTGTTGCTGCTCTGCTTCATTGTCCAGTCTTTGGAAAGTCATATAAAGACGTATCAAAGTTCCCAATAAATGAAGGTTCAGTAGGACCCAGAGTGCACTTCACTACAAGGTTGAATTTTCTGTCTCATTTTTAAATGTTTGCTTTTTATGTCTATTATTAACACCAGTATTAATGAGGAATACTTTACACCTTGAACCTTGTAATACAGTAAAATGAAATAAATGGCGTTAGCTACAATAACTCCAAAGCAAAATAAAGAGACTATCACTTTTTCTTCTCCTTTTTGCTCAGCGGCTGCCATAAAACATTCCTTTCTGATACAAAGTATCAGACTGCTTGAAATGCTATTGAAGTGAGAATCAGCGCATGGACACTTGGAGCTGTTTACTCCTTGTAGCTTTCCCATGCACTTTGTTCAGTTACTTCAGTTCTTTTGTTTCTTTGGTTTAAGTTTAGAACTTAGCACAGCATTTAGAGAAAGCAATTAGATGCCTACCACTTATGTTTTTGTTGTATGCATCTCAGGACACAGCCTCACTAGCAGTCTGGGCAGACTGTTGTTAGACTCAAGTATAGATATTTGAGTTCATGAAGGAGATGTCTTTAATCTGTGATTAGCAACATTTGACCACAGACTGTCAACTGGGTTTCTTCAGACTCATTAGTGAGGCCAACACTGACAGCAACTGCCCTCATAAAACATGATGAAAAAAGCTTTCAGCTCTGCTTTGTTTCACATGATGTGTCTCTCTTTCCTTGTGCTTGCCTGCTAATGGACCACCATCATGTGCCTGAAAAATGCCAATTTATCGTTTGGAGGAGTTGGGCTGTATCCCTAATAATGCCTCAGGCCTGACTAGCATTTTGTTGTAAACCCCCAAGAGATAGCAGGGTAGTTTTGTTTTTACTAGGATAGGTTAGTCCTGGGAAGCAACATAACAAGTAAGTATACTTCTGTATATTCATTAACCCAAGCTGGTCACCTAGGAAACATTAAGGAGGAAGCATTTAGAATCATCTTTATTTAAAAAGGGCAGTATCACAATTTACAGAAAAATGTCCACAGGTCTCTGAGCATCTGTAGTGCTTCCACATGGCTCCCTGACCCTCTGTCTTCAGGCAGTTTGACTCGCACAAGATCATAAGTGAATTCACAGGTAAGCTTGCAGTTGGCAGTGATTTCCACACCTCTCTAGACCGTGAGCTGTGTCCCTGCTGTTCAGCATCCATGTGCTCCCCATCCCTCTGAGCATTTTTGCACCATTCTCTTTTTACACCTCCTCTTTGGACATGGGCACTTACTTGCTTTTCAGTGAGAAGTGTTGTAACCTGACCACACTACATCAATAATGCAGCTGAGTGCTCACTGAAGCAATAAGCAGGAAAGTTCCTTATCTATCTATGCACGGGAGTACTCTTATGCAAATACCTCTGTTTGCCTTGGCAGTAGCAGCAAACAATATTAGAGGCTTACGCTTCATTCTTTTGAAAGTTTAGCCTGTAAGAGCTTGTATTGTGATTTTGCTTGTAAAAATGAATGGCTTTGGGTGGATGCAGAGGCTTTACATTTTATATCAAGGATGCAGTCGTGTTACACCAAAATATGTGAGATGCTTTCCACTGACTTCAGTGGCACACAGTGCAAGCTACTGTGCACCCTGTGTTTATTTTTATGCAATCCAAGGAAAAGTTCATTTGCCTTGAATAAAAAAGCAAACAGTCCTATACTTCCTCCTCCCCCCACCATGGTGTGGACAAACATAAAATAAGTAGAGTTTATTCTCTTATAATTGTGGCAGTACGGAAATTACAGCCTGGAACACTAAAAAGATGAGTGTGTCCTTCTGTTTATCAAGACACGTCTCACTCCAGTGGGGCAAGTTTCTGAAAATGGCCTAGCTGTGTTCAGTTTCCTGGCAGTATTCAGTCCCTTGCAGGCTTAGGCTGTTTTGGAACGGTGCAAGTACTTGTGATTTGGATTTCACATGCATCCTTTGAATATTTTTATTCCTACTTCTGTCTTGTGAATCTTTGTGTTTTACATTTCCATGTGTGAACTAAGTTCAAATCTTAAAAAAGCAGGGTTTTGTCCCACTGGGCTTTCACTCTGCAACTTGACTCCAAATCATAACTCAAGCGGTTTAAATGTGAGTGGCTTTTTAAGGCAGATCTAATCGGTGTTTCTCTTGCAAATGAAAGCAAATGAGCTTTCCTCAGGTTTGCATTTCAGTCCAATTATTTCACAGATCTTTGTTCATTTAATTCCTCTGAAGTGGAACAATCAGAAGAAAGGGGTCAGAACTGCAGTGCAAACAGGAAATGATGATTTCTAAACCTGAAGAAAATGAGATTTTCAAAAGCCTTATTCTTCTGTCATGGATTCTGGTAGTTATTTATAGCAGACCATAGCAGGCTTGATAGAACTATTAGAATAATGTTAATGTCCCTCATGGCAGATATGCATAGCTATATCCTCAGATATAGGATAGGCTCAGCAAAAATAGGCTCAGTCCTTTTGATTTTCCTTGTCCTACACCATTTTACAGCAGCTGAAGACTTGGACTTCAATGGAGTAAGTTACAAGGCTTTCATAGGATGAACTATCACTTCTTGGATAATATCATTACAGTTGATGTCACTAATCACCTAGCAGATACAGAAGGAGACCTCTAACAGCAGTTAACTGCCACGAAACTCTTACCTCTTTCTGACAGCAGCAAAGGGTAATTATGTACCAAAAATTATACTTTAGTTATTGACAGTCTTCCCTATAGGGCCTGATAGTCTTTTCATTTTGATTATTCACTATAACCCATCACTTGTAAGGGTGTATTGCCTCAGCTGACTGAAGAACCGGTTTTTATGCACAAATGACCTAATGCAGGGAACTGACCCTAACGCATGGAAGAACAGCTCTGACATACTGCCTGCTTCCAGCTCAGGGCCTCATTCAACCCAGCTAAATCAGTGAAAGTCCTGGGAGGAAATGTTGTTTTACAATATTGAGTTAAGTTGACATTGGATTGAGGCTTGGTAGTGACAGATTTGTGCAATCAAACCACTTCCAGTGGAGCAAAGCTAAAGTTAAAATTCCATTAAGATTTCATGGAGAATGAAGCTGTGCAGCAAGTGTATTTGTAGTCCCGCAGAGGCAATACACAAATGATTCACATGTATGTATTAGGATGCATTTTATAGAAAAAATAACAGGCATTTGATTAGGAATCATTATTTCTCCTTTCAGCAAGTCATGTAAGTGTATGCTTCTGAATAAGGTGTTATTTGAGGGAGCCTTAGATTAATCCTTTCAGTTGGGTTGTTGCTGTATTTGCAAGCCTTTCTCCTTGAGTCAGGAGAGTGTGAAGAAACTCTTTTTCAGTTTATTCTTTTTGCCAAGCGCTGGAGGTGTTCAGTACCTTTTTCTGGTATCATAGATTTTATAGTGTCTAAGTGCAACTACGTGATCTCTGGAATCCGGTGGAGCCACAACGATTAGTTCATACGAAATATCCTTCCGTGTGTCCCAGAGAAGGAGCACTGTGTGCCAACCCACAGCTTATATCCCGAGAAATTTTATCTGTTCCTCTTTTCAAAAGAAAAGAGCCTACAAGAATTCTATACATGCAAAAATGATTTATTTACATTCTCACCACACAAAGCTGATTTCATTCTTTTTTTACATTAAAATGATCTTTAGATAGAGTTCAAGATGTGGTAATTTCAGCTGGTACGATAAAACACGTGCAAATCAATACAGAAAGGACTGGTAGAAACAGTTTTGGAAACTTAATTCTCCTTAGCAGATGTCAGGGTATTGTAGTCTGTTATTATCATTTTTATGAAGTTGTAACACCATTTTTTCCTTTACGGAACTGATAAAAATGTCTTCCTCTGAATAAGAATTATTTACAATGCTAGGAAGTACAGGTATGAACATCTAATAGTACTCATGTGGTAAATATCCACATATGAAGGTACTCCTTCCTGTTTCCCATCCCTAGAAAACGGCAGTGTACCTCAAAATTGTCATCCAAGCAATTTTTCTGTTTTAAGGGGTTTTTTTCATTTTTTCCACAAAAATATAGATAAACATGACTATTACCTGAATGGATATCAGGATATATACACACTGTCAATTAATCATGCTCACGAGTACTCCTCTTAGTTTGCAAGCCAGCATGCAAGGGTTTCCCAAAGGGAAACCAGTGAGTGTGGAGATCACACCACAGCAAATCTTGTTCATGCTCACTTAGCTAAAAAGATGCAAGCATGTCAGAGCCGCTGTTGTTACCCAGCCCCGCAAAGGCAGACGTGAAGACTATATAGATGCTCTGAGCCCAGCCTAGCAGACAGCACTGGGGATTTACAGAACTAAGGTCACATATCTCAACTGACTTGATCCTCTTCTCAGATCTACTTTTTGCCTTGCAGAATAGGTATTCCTCAAAATGCCATCCTGCTGCTGCATGCAGAAGGGTTTCATTCTGTAATGGCTAGTCAAGGCTCTGAAAACTCCTGTTGCAATTAACTCCTATTTTTCTGGTGCATTTCGGGAAAGTTACTGCTACATCATCTTCCTTTTTTCTTCTTTATTTCTCAGAGGCCGTTGATGATTAACCTGAAAATTCACAAGCCAGCAGGTCCTGCAGTTAAAGGGAGCTTCAACTCCGCAGATGAACTCCAGAGAAATGGAAAACAGCTGGACAAAAGATATTTGTGGGAAATTCTTTCTTTCTCAGAAGACTGTCCAAAATAGCGGTTATAAGGAAAAATGCAATTTATGGACTCATTGATTGTGATTTGATGTTCCAGTTGTGTTTCTTTTTTCTATTCTAAAGAAAATAGCTCAAAATTATGTATAATTGTTATGGTCATTTAGCGATTGTGTTGTTGGCAGTATTTCTCTAACTCACAGGGATGCATAAAATAGAGGAACATAAAATAGATGTATTTAAAGAATGCAACATGATAGGAGAGTCACTTTCATTATATGCAAGTAAAGGCAAATAACCATTCTGAACACAAGACAAGTGTCACAAAACACAGAAAAGAAACCAGTTTGTTTCTCAAATTAGAAACTTTTAATCTTCTGAAAATAAGAGTATGACCCATGCACTAGAACCAATCTACTGAACACATATTTCCTTCAATTTTCTGCTTGGAAAAAAAAAAAAAAACGTTTTGAGATGACTGGATGATAGGGCAGAGAGCACCCTCCGTACGTTTGCTGACAATACAGAACAGGGAGGAGTGGCTGATACACCAGAGGGCTGTGCTGCCGTTCAGAGAGATCTCAACAGGCTGGAGCAATGGCCAAAGAGGAACCTCATGAAGGAAATACCTGGGGTCCTGCCCCTGGGGAGGAATAACCTCGTGCACCAGGATAGGCTGGGGGCTGACTGGCTGGAGAGCAGCTTTACAGAAGATGACCTGGGGTTCCTGATGGACAAGTTGGAGATGAGTCAGCAACGTGCCATTGTGGCAGAGAAGGCCAACCAGATCCTGGGCTCTGTTAGGCAGAGTGTTGCCAGCAGTTCGAGGGAGGTGACCTACTCTCTACTCAGCCCTGGAGAGGCCACCTGTGGAGTGCTGGGTCCAGGTCTGGACTCCCAAGTACAAGACAAACATGGACCTACTGGAGCGAGTCTGGTGAAGAGACACAAAGATGATTAAGGGAGTGGAGTATCTCTTACAGGAGGAGAGGCTGAGAGAGCTGGGACTGCTCAGCCTGGAGAAGAGACGGCTCAGGGGGATCTCATCAATGCATATAAATATCTGATGGGAGGGAGTCAAGAGGACAGGGCCAGACTCTTTTCAGTGGTGCCCACTGACAGGACAAGAGGCAATGGGCACAAACAGAAACACAGGAAATGCCACTTGAACACAAGGAAACATTTCACCACTGTGAGGGCGGTTGAACACTGGAACAAGTTGCCCAGAGAAGTTGTGGCACCTTCATCCTTGGAGATATTTAAAAGCCACCTGGACATGGCCCTGGGCAACCTGCTCTGGGTGACCCTGCTTGAGCAGGGGGGTTGGAGCAGATGATCTCCAGAGGTCCCTTCCAACCTCAACTACCCTGTGATTCTGTAATAACATACCATGTCAGCTCATCAGCCCTTTTCTAGAGGCATATGATTTGAAAGCACAGAAATTCACTCTGAACTGGAGAGAGTGAGATTATTCTTTGTGTTTTATGTTCTGAAGGAAGAAAAGGATTTTTCAGACTCTGAATGGGAGAGCTCTAAGAAGCAGTTCTTTTCAGGGGAAAGCCAAGGGAATGGGTACCATGCATCATCCTTTGGGCTGCTGCAGCATGTTCCTACATCGTCTGCTTTGCTGCTTGGACTGCAGGAGGATAAAAGCATTTTGTCTTGACAAGGTCTTTTGAGATCAGAGATTGCTAGTGAAGAAATGCCTTGTTCTTAGGACACATGGACTGTTAGTGTAGTTGCTCGTAGAAACTCATGTGTATTGGGAGGAAAACTACTTCATGTCTCCAACCAAGCAGCAAACTGGTCTGGAGAGGGCTAAAAAGTAGATGGAATAAGCTTGAAATAAAAAGTTGGTGGACTGCACCGCCAATGTATTACTTAAGGATACAAGACCCCTGCAACTTTTGAGGGAGCCACTGCTAAGCCCTTCCTTCTGAAACCCCTGCCGGAAGGGACTGAGTGCTGCTTTTCTCAAACTGCTTGTTTTTGAGGTGGGCCGATGAGAAACCTTGCATGCAACAGAAAACTCAACGATCCCAGTTAGGTTTAGTAGTAATCAGGTGATTGATAATGTCTTCATAGTGACAACTATGATTCTTGCCTGATTCTTTCTTGTTCTTCTTGATATACTGCACCTGTGTTGATTAATTTGTGGATCCTTGTGGATGTTAATCTTACTACTGGTCATACGCATGAAAGCATTGGGACTATTGTCTTCATTTTGTTAATTTGGATGTTTACCTCTCAGATCTTTTCTGTTTTATTTCTTCTTGTGCAGCAAATTCATTTCCCTATCTTTTTTTTCATAGCGATCCATCTGATATAATTTTTCTGCCTCTTATCTCTTCTGCTACCATATATGCTACTATTGAACATCTGTACTTTAATTATAAATGTGGAACAGAATTTCTTTTCCAGACCATACAGTCACTACACCAATGCACACTGGTAGAGTAATGCTTTACTCTACATTGATGCTTGGTCTGATTGTTCATTTATTTTTCTGTCCAGCTAAATTTATAAATTCATCCTTACTATAATTTAACCCCCACCTCATATTGCCTGGAACAGTACAAATGTTATTCATCCAGGTTAAAAAGTGTCAAGTGTTTTTGCCTGCTGGTCCTGGGTATTATGAGGAGGCAGAAGATGGGCTGTGTATATGAGACTGCACATCAGAAGTGTAGCTGGAGACGATAACTCAAGTGGAGCAGATGATAGACTTGAAATTTTAATGACAAGGCAAGGAGGGGAAGGAGGGACAACTTAGTAGTGGTAGAAATGAGTGGCAGTTTAGAGTCTCAGCATCTGTTTAAATATACTTCTCATATTTTACAGATTGAAAACTAAGGCATATCAAGAGATCTAAAGGCTAGATCCTCAGAGATATTTGATTTTTCACAGGAGTTCAACACCCACATACTCAGCTGCAGAGATAGACCTGAGTGATTTGCCCCAGGTCACCTGGATTTTCTCATAAAGAAGGAAACCAAATCCATTTCTCTAGGGAGTAAAGTGTATACCTAACCACTAGGCTATGTTGCTGGCTATATTCAGCTAGCTGAAGTATGATACCTAACAATTAATGGACATTCATAAACTTATTCTGGTAATACTTCTGAGGCGGCAAAGGATTCTCACTTGAGAAATGGTAACTGAGGCACAGAAGGATCTGTGAAAAGCTGAGAACCACAATCTAGATCTTCTGTGGTCCAACTGGTACTCCACTCAAAAGTCCCTGCTTCCCTAAAGGTATCTAAAAAGCAAATCTTGAATGGCAGCAGGCATCAGCAGCAGAGGCCTAGTGTCTAATATGACAAGTTTCTAGACAGGCAGGTGCTGCTTAAAAAGCACTGTTAGGATTTTCTTGGACTTCAAAATAACCTATTGCAGTCCTAAATGGGGTATTGGCAACTATGTTCTAATTTTTACTAAAGTGAAGATAAAGTAGACAGGGGAGAAGCTCATGTCATGAAAGATGAAAGGAAACAAGAGGAAGAATTCAGACAGTGGACTGACAGGTGAGGAATCTCACCTGCAGGTTCTAAATAAGTTGAAGAAGAACAAGCTGAGAATGAAATGTATGAGGAAGACGACTGTGTTAAATAAGCACGGTAGCAGAGGACCAAGGCACGAATAAAGACTGTAGCATAAGGGACTGCTTTTTCTTTCCTTTTCTTTTTTTTTTTCTTTTTTGAGGTGCTGAAATTCCAGACGTTCCCTTTCTTACTAATACAATTTCCAGCTGCAAGCTATCACTGATGCTTTGCCTAATTGCAGTCAGAATTGAACAGAACTGAGATCTAATTTGCATATAAAACTATGAGATCCATTGTTGAAATAAGAGATGGCAATTCATGGTTATGTTTTCAAGCGGTGTCTATCATAGACCAATAATTTCAGGTCAGTGAGTTAAGTCCTCCGTAGTGCCTTGCTGAACGTAACTGTTTTGATGTGTCATGTCTTGCAGTCGTCAGCATGTTGAACCTATTTGATGGCTCTCAGAGGACTGGTTTAATGACTGTGCAAATGAATCACAGGCTAAACTTGGAAACAAAACAACATGGAAATTAGGTGAATATCGGAAAGAATGAAGATTTGTGTCCTGTGTAAGCACTTTTTCACTTGTCTCTAACAAATTAGAAAATGGAAAAGTGAAAAGGTATTTCTTTTTTCTGTCATCTTTAATACCCGGACAAGTGGCAAAACTCTGTCACTGTTGAAACCTGCAAGTTTCAGTAAGAACATAATTAGCGCGTAGGAATAAAACTGAGAACTGGAGAATGTTGCCAGCTTTAACCACAGTATTCAGAATGGTTTTCTGCCTGTTAGTGCCTACTACTTTGACAATGGCTGATGACAGAAAACAGCCATTCAACCTTTTTCTGAGTAAGTTTGCTGTTGTCTATTTCATGTTATTACCCAAGTATGTTTAAAGAATTAGAGGTTCCATACCAACACTTCCCTGTGTTTAGTCTGTGTAGCTTTGCATTTTAAATTTGTTTGTTCGTTCTTTTTTGGAGATTATTTAGCCAAATTAAATTAAAGCTATGAGCTTTGCAACTAATAACATTACATTCTGGGCATAATTTCAAATGTAATTACTAGTCATGTCACTGAGGCTACCTTTGAAGAGGTATAGCCCAAATACTGGTGTATGGAACAGTCACTGGTTTTTGGAAAAGGAGTATATTTAGCAAGCTAGATTTTCATTTGAGTAAAATTACACTAACTAAAAGCCTGTCCCAGCATCCTTAGTGGACTGGCAGCACATTACAGTCTTCAGCAGTGGTACAAAGCCCTCTGCAACACTTCTGCCTCATAAACAAATTGCACAAGAAGACCAGAAAGAAGGGCAGCTGGTTCAAAAGCTCTCTCCATTGCACTGCTCACGTATTGCTAGAGCACAGAGAGCCATTTTGATCCCCTCTCATCCTATGTGTATCCCCAGCCCATATGTTGTATATGTGATGAAAAAGGGCTATTTTGTTTGGCTTGACCTGCAGTGGGGGAATGTATAATAAGCCTTCATAAACACACAAGTTTAAAGCTTCTATTGCTCTTTTGGGGGTTTTTCAATTCGTGAACGATGCCTGCATCCTTTATAAGAGTGGTTCTCTGTTGCTTGCTGTAGAGAGCTTTGCTAGCGCTTTGCCCTTCTCATTATTACCTCCCAACTAATGCCATTTTGACATTGTTTCTACCCTGTGCTTCCTGCTAGGGGTTCCACGCTTCTCCCTGATTTTTACCCCCTTCTCTTCCTTGCCTTTCCTTGCTGTCTCCAGCAGCTGGGTCTGCCCTTTGCTCTATGCTCACCTCTGTTGTTGTTGTGTGGTTTTAGTGAGGCATGTCTTGCTATTTGGACATCAGGATTTTATAGCATATTTTTCTGTAGTGGCTTAGGGATCATCTACCCAGTGCTTTTAAACAGAATCCTATCCATGGATCCCTTGAATTTGTGGCATGGAGCACCTTGTCCCAGCTATCCTGTGCTAGCTGTAATTGCTCTGAGCAGATCCTCAAATCAAGTTGTTGCTTCAGTAGGAAAACAGCTGGACTCTCTTAGCTCTATTTAGTTCTCTGTGAAGGTGTACCCTGTTCCCCAGTAGAGCATTTAAACACTTCCCAGTAGTTCTGGTGCATGTGATAACAGTAGGTCACTGGCCGATAAAAAGTTAGGAAACTATCGGGAGCTCAACTGAGTCTCTCTCTGCTGTGCTTACAATCTATAGGAGTAGTTGACAGGGAAATCTGGGGCTAGTGGACCTCTAGCTTTTTTGCGACGAGGGATGCATTGCTGGAAGCAGAGTTGACAAAGCATAGTTACATTTCAGGGGGTAAGTGGGCTGATGTGGAATCGCTGGTTTTGGTTTGGTACTGGTAATATATTTGTTGTTCAGGTAGTGCCCTGTTTGAAGGCGAAACATTCAGTGCCTCTCCGCAAATGTAACTTCTTCAGGGGCTTCAAAGGAATTTGAAAAGAGGGTACTCGTTTCCCTGGTAAGATTACAAATTATGTATTTCCAGGAATTTTTTTAAAAATTTATTCACTATAAAAAAGCTTTTAGGGCTGAAAGAAGGGTGCATTCTAATGCAGCAGGAAAGCTGAAAATGAGGTGGTACACTTAATGCAGAAGGCTTAATATTACTGATATCTTGGGTATATATTTTAACTACCTACATAAAAAAAAGAATATCGGTGAGGGAATTTTAGGCTGTAGGTAACAATTTTACCTGTCTAGAGAACTGTAAGTGTAGGCTTGGTATTTCTAAAGAAATGATGATTGTCTTTTAAATGATACAGAATTTTCCATGAAAAATGAAGGAGAGAAAAAGGAAAACATTATATGTAGGCAGCATATTTCATATACTAATTTCGGTATGCTCCCTTTTCATTTTGTGAAATCAACTGTCTATTCTAAAATGTATGTAATTCAGCTATGTTACCTCATAGATGTCACAAGCAGAGGAGACTACTGTAATAACCTTTGATAACCTCATAAATAACACAGGTCAGAAAATTTAACTTCCTGATTCTTGAAGTAAGTCTATCACTGGCTGAGAAGAGCATCTCTTTTAGATAAACAACACTGATTAAAAGCTTTAGTTGAATCTGTCTAGGATCAGTTTCCCATCCCATAGATTTTGTTCTGCTTTTCTCAGGGGAAGTATCCAGCGTTCATGCACATAACCTGATGGGCCTGATATTAATAATATCAAAACATAAATGGCTTATCGTCTAATCTGATATTCTGACTTATTTTGTTTTTTTGTTATGCATATTACCCGCTAGCCATAAAACATTCCCTTCCATTGCAGGCTTCCTCTAAGAATAGGTTCCTTCATAGCTTACAAGTGCAATATTTACTTTTATAACGACAGTTATTCCGAGGCCACAGTTTCACATAAGTAACAAAAATGAAAAATAGGATTTCTGCCTGGTACCTCTGAAGCTGCTGAGTCAGTATTTCTTTCTGACTCAAAAGGTGAAGAATAATGCATGTGTTTATATTGTATAATGTGATAAAGGCAGGGGAGGAAAGAATGGGAAAAACACTGACTTCTTTTTGTTTGAGATGACTGTGAAGTAGGCCAGGATTAAGACTAAGCTAGGGTTGCTTAACCTAGTTTTCTAGAGCTGGCTGTAAAAATCCTGTTACTTCTCCCAAGCTCCACTCTCCCCTGTGGCTGGCACCCCCCAGCGGAGCCCTGCCTCCCACGCTTGGCATCTCCCCCTCGCTCCACCCGCTCAAGCTCAGTCCCACAGTGCCTGTCCCGGTACACACCTGGTCTCATCCTTATGCCCACCTACCCGTTTCTCCTCCCATTTCCCTCTTGAAGTGGTTGTTACTGGTGACGAGGCACAAGGAGGGTTCCTTACTCTTGGTAGCTGTTGGTAGCTACCTAGGAAGGTAATTTCTATTTGGGCACACAACCTACCTGGGCAGAGCAGACCAAGCATCATTCTCTGTGTAGGGGGCCAGTGAAAGCTCAAGAGGAGATGGAGAAGTTTATGAATAGGCAGGACTCAGTAGGGAGCAATGTGAGCTTAAGCAGGAAGGGCTGTCAGGATCATATGTAAGAGTCTTGGACGCTATACTGGAATTTAAACTGCAGGTTGCCACTAGCAAATGAGTAGTCTAGGATTTGTTGCAGAAATGCAAATTGCAGACTAATGTCACCAAAACTTGAGGAGTTTAACTTAAACTGTGTCCTACGTTTGAATTATGACCTGTATCTCACCGTTAGAGAACTGGAGAACCTTACAGAATTTTGGACACAGTTCCATAAATTCTATCCAGAAGCACAGAAGTTTCTGAAAAAGTCCTCGAATAGTACACATGCATGCTTCCATAATTATATTTTGCATTGAACTTGTAGTACAAAGACCTAAACACTGAGAAATAATCTTATACTTTTTAGAAAGTTGTAATACTGACAATATATTATTTTCTTCAATGGAAAATAATATTTCCAAGCAAACATGCATATTATGACACATGCCCAGATCAATTTCATTAACATTTTTTCCTTTATGAAACATTTGTTCTCTGAGATTCCATTCTATGATATAAAAGGCGTGAAGAGACTTTGATTAAGGAAGCTAAACTGAGATAGTGTGAAGATGTATTTAAGTCTTCCATCTGTATTAGAAACATAGCTTCAGATGTGGATATACATATTTGTTAAGATTTTTAAGGGCTTGCGACTTGAGGGTGGGATTCAGTTGCGTAAACATAGGTTTCTTGCACCATTCGAGGTGCACTAATGTATGTAGGATAGCTGAGTGGGACTTGGCAAATATGACACAGGATCTATAGGAGATGTGATCTATTGGAGAAGCAACTAGAGGCTAGGCAGGATACGCAGGGTAACTGGAATGGAACTAGACCCTTATGTTAAGGTAACTGAACCCTGCACTGGGTTTCTCTACTTTGGGGTGATTATCATATGTTCATTTGCAGAGAGTATTCGCTCGGATGCTAATATGAATGAGTCTGCCCCAGATAAGAAAAAATGCAACTGATAGATTATTAAGAAAGTAGCCGATTTGACAAGAAGAAAGTTCAGATTATGCCCTGCTATGCTTTCATTTTTTTCTTCTTTAACTTCACTTTAACTAGAAGCTTTCCTTGTAAATACCTTCCATTGGCCAAGAGGAGAAGACAAGCAGAATACAAATGTCTGCAGTTTCTGTTCTGCTTCCAAAGATACTTAAATATGAATCTTACGACAATGAGCACTTAAATCAGCCATTATATCAGCAGGGGAACTCTCATTTAACTTGAATGTCACCGAAACAAATCTGTTGGTTGAGATTTTTTTGAATATTTTGATTGAAAAACTCCTTGGCTCCCTCATTATCAAAAGAACTTTCCACAGATCTTTGATATAGCTGGTCAGATGTCATCGTTATCACTGCAAGAATATAGCTTCTTGCGTCACCTATGGAGCACAATACATTGGGGTCTCATTGCTGCAGATTAAAGACTAACACTCTCCATTACTACTCCATTATTATCTCTTGCTGTCATTCCCATAGGCTGGCTTGTTGGGGAAGTAATAATATTGCTTCATGTCCTTCAGAAACAGTGGTTGCATTAGTTTAGGAGTGACTCAAGTCATAGGGCAGAATTGTCTTTCTGTGAACACATGTATAATTCTCTCTTGATTCCCTCCCTGAACAGGAGGATTACCCTACATGGGTTAATCTTAACCAAGGGCAAGGGCCCAAAAGGACAGTTGTGTGGCAAATTCACTTACGTCTGGGTCAAATACCAAGCTGAAGCTAATTATGTCAAAACCAATGCAGCAGCCAGAAAGCAGTAAAATATGCCAGATTAAGAACTTGTCCTCTGTTAAATCACAGATGCCATAGCCTTATTTGCCGCGCATTTTTCAGCACTAGCCTTTGCATAATATCCTAGAGTTACGTGATGAAACAAGCTGCAACGCAGCCCCAAGTCTTGGTCCCCTTACTGTCCAGATTTTGGGCCTTTTGGAAATTTCCACAGCTTTTTGTCTGCATTCCCTGCCCAGGCTTCCTTTGCACAGAAACCAGAACACGAGCACAAGGTATATGACTGGACCTTTTCCTAACAGGGAATGAGAACCTCCAAAGGGTGCGTGTCTAAACCTGGGACCTGGGAAGTGCTTGAGCCCGTGAGGGGAAATTATGATCGGACACGTCATGCCCTGGTAGGCTAGCTCGGGTACCCAGCGCTTCCAAGATACTACCCTGAGTTCTGCAGAGGACAAAGCAGGAAAGGAAGAGATAAAGCATGATGCTCTTCACTTTCCGCCTTCCTGGAATATGCCATTTTGATCCAAAATAAATTTCGAGGACCCTTGCGGTAAGACGACTAGCTGCTTGAGAAAAAGAGACCTTGAATTTCTCATAGGGGTTTAAGAGTTTCAAACACATGGCCTTTTCTCTGATTAGTGTTTGTTGTGTGGCACGGTTAACCTTTCAGAGGCAAAATAATTCTTAAGAGTAGGGAAAATAGTGGGTAATTCTATCCCTCTCCATAAACACAGCCATTTAAGTGTGTTTCTAATGTCATGGTATGCTCAGTCTAGCTGAATTGGGATTGTGCAGCAAATTCTATCTACCATGCCGATGCAGCTGTGCAGCAGCCGTAGTTTTGAACGACACGGCTCTTGTTGACTCTTTTTTTCAGCCGAAGAATCGTTTTATGGAGCTTTCGTACACAATATTTGTGTCCCGCTTTTCCGGACCCTGTGAAAAGCAGACTCGTAATCAAAGAGATGAAGTTGGGGGAGCACCCTCCCTACCCAGCCCGCCCTCCCCCGCCGCCTCAACGGGCGGCACCGCGCCCGCGCCGCCCCCAACGGACAGTCCCGCGCGCCCGCCGCCCCCAACGGTCAGCGCCGCGCGCCCGCCCCCCGCCCCAGCCGCTGCCTCCTCAACGGTCGGCGCCGCGCGCGGAGGCGGGGAGGGCGGCGGGCGGGCGGTCGGCCGGAGCCCGTCCGCGGCCCCTCCGCTCTCGCCACGGGCGGCAGATTAAGGCGCCCGGGGGCGGCGTGTGCGAGAAGCCGGGATTTGCGGGGAAGCGAGGAGGGGCGGGGGAAGGGGGAGCAGAGCAGAGCAGAGCAGGGGACGCGGAGACAGAGGAGAGCGGCTTGCTCTGGCGGAGCGGCGGAGTTGAGCGGCGGCCGACCCCTCTGGCGACGCCGCGGACCTCCCCCCCCCGCCCGCCCGCCCGCCCTCTCCCCTCAGCATGGGCCGCGGGGTAGCGGCCGAGGGACCGGAGCGGCGGGAACGGTGAGCCCGGCCGGGAGCAGGATGGCGTCGGCGGCGGGACCCTGCCTGGCCGAGAGGGACTGAGGCTGAGGCGGGTTGTGCACGGCCATCCGGCCTGCGGCCCGGCCGCTCCTCACAGCGCCCTGCCGCCGCGGGAGGGCATGAGCGCCCGCCCGGGCGCAGCTCCGCCGCACAGGTAGCGAGCGCCCCGGGGGCTGGGGGGCGTCTGTCGCTGCCGAGGGGAGGGTGCTGGAGGGTAGGGGGGGTGTCGCCTGGCGCAGATATGTCGCTTCTCGTCTCGGGGACGTCTTGTGGCCCTGGCGAGCGTCCCCGGGCGCTGCGGGCGGGGGCGGCCGGGCGGGCTGTGCTCGCGGCGGTCTCCCAACTTTCCTCGGCGTGGCTAGAAATGTGCCGGGGCGCCGCCGAGCTGCTTTGACGTTTTGATCCTTTCCGAGAACTTAACAGGATCGCCAAGCCTTGCGAGCGGCTTTGGCTGATGAGCCGGGCTTATACTCGCGGGTCTTGACTGTAAGCTGCGTGCGCCGCGCAGTGGGGCGACCGCGGCGGGCCCTGCTCCGCGCTGCTCCGCGCTGCTCCGCGTAGCTCCGCGGCGTGGGTGAGGCTGCCTGAGTCGAGCTTTCCCGGCGCCCCGCGAGAGGAGCGGGGGCCGTCCCAAACCACCTCGGGGCAGGGCGGCGCTACCTGTCGGTTTTGCTTAAGGATAATGTCCCCAAAGCACATGCAGCTGCACGTAAAGAAAGAATTTCTAAATTCGGATACTGCAGAAACACAAAAAAGTCATGGAACTGTGAGTCTGAAAAAGCAGTAACATGGCCTGCCTCGCTCTTGGATTCTAAAGCTTAATTCCAAAGTTTTAAATAAAAATATAGCTTACAAGCTCCTTTTTTTTTTTTAGAAAAAAAAATTACTTGATTCTGTCAGGCAAAGATCCGTGTATCCACAGGTGCCGCTGGATTCAGGACATAAATCTGTCAGTACAGAATTGGGGCCAGGGGGAATTACCTCAACTCCTGGTAACTGAGGCATAGCTTTACCAATTTGACCAGTGTGTCTCTAGGATCTCTGCTGGCAAGTGCCTGTGTCATAGGTGTGAGCCTGACAAACCCTGCATAAAGAAAATGCTTACATATGCTACAAGCGCAATGAGGGCACATATCTTAACTGGGCTCCTGGCGTTACCCATTGAGTTTACTTTGTATTTAGCAGTATGACATTCTTTGCAAAACTTCTAAAGTGTAAACCAGACAATAATGTGCCTAACAGTGTGTGAGATACAGTAATTACTATAATCAGTGTCTTTAATGCATCATCCACTTAGTTGCTAAAAGGAGAAAGACAAAAAAAGCCAAGGAAAAATGGCTTGAACATTACTTTTTACTGCTGAAGAAATGGTATTAAATATAAATGTTGATAACATTCAGTAGCAAGCACTTTTTGTTATTTTCTATTTTCTAAATTCAGAGTTATCATCAAAACAAGTAGTAAGAGGAGTACTATATTTAAAATATGTACTTTTCATGGCTACAGTTGAGTAAATCATAGTTTCAAATATTATTTTTTAAATAGCATAGCTTTGCCTTTAGTCTGCATGCTTATCCTCTTTCCCTGGTGTTTTTATATGTCATTTTCTTTGAGTATGCATGCTAAAACCACCTTTTATATACTCCTCCCTTTCTTTGCAAAGTGATTAGAAAAAACATACAGTTCATATGATAATAGAACTGTCAGGATATCTAATCAGCGAGGGTAATCACAGTAAACAAGAAGTGACCGATTTGAGAGAAGGAGCTCATCAGCTCTGAAAAATTACACTCCATCCTTCTATGTCAGCTTCTTTCAGCTTTGCCTTCTGTGTACCTCTGGTCACCCCAGCCTTTGTCATCCAGTTTGCACCCAAGCTCTGTCATTTCAGTGCAGTGTGTTATCGGGCAGCCTTCTCAGTGTCACCATCTCTTTTTATTAGCATCTCCTTAAATCCTCTTTTGTTGAATGCCGTGTTGTGCCCGTAAAACGTGACACAAATTACCGCTCATATTTTTCTTTCCTAGCTAAGTAGGATGGGTGTGATAGTTTACCTAAGGTGGGCGGGAGTGAATTCAAATGAATACATATGCATGTATGCCCATGCGTACATACATAGCCTATATTTTCTATAGATACTCATTCAAAAATCTGAATTTGTAGTGTCTTAGCTGTTTTCACGCTCCTGTTATGTTCACTTTTAACAGTTACTTTGCCAAATAAATACAGTGACAGGGGTTAGGGAATCCTTGCAGAGAGCTTATTTCCATATGTAAACATAGATACCTGCTTCATGTTAACCCAGACAGAGAACAGAAGCAATGCCATGTGACTTGGGTGTTTAGTTAACTGCAATCTCTAATTTACTGTATTGTAATTTAAAATATTATGTTCTGTATTTGCAGCAAATTTCTCCTGAACGGTTTCCAGTTCAAAAAATATTAAATTCATAGAAAATCTCCAGCCAAAAAATGAGTAAATCTTAGAAAATTGGAATGTATTACTAGTCATTCATAGATACAGAGGGAAACTGAATCCAAACAATTGAGTTTATTCAAAAGATAATTTTGTTACTTCAAGGTGGCAAGGACAGCCAAGCAGAAGGTTCAAGGACCCAGCCAACAACTCAAAGGCAACCTTATGCATTAATTCTAAAACTGTGAATATGTATACATATATGAATATGCAGGGTTGTCTGTATTATATGCAAATCTTGGAGTACCTATGAGGAAAGTGTGTTTATTTGGGAGATCTTTAATACTGAGGTAACTAGGATAGGCTCATAAATTAATTTCGTTTTCATGAGATAACAGAGCCCAGCGATTATAGAGAATACAATATGATTCAGCAGATAGTCATATAATTTCAAAAGCGTACCTTTAAAAGAGCTCATGGGATTTTAAAACTGCTGTTTCAAATTCTGTTATACACAGTAATTCATGAGGAAGGGAGAAAAAGGTAAGGTGGTGCAGCCTGCTTAGTATTTTTTCAAGCCATTAGGCTTGATCCAGTATCCTTTATATAAAGCTGATTTCCAGGAGAGTTTACCAGAGTTAAATCTGTAGGATAATTTACAAATCTCCAATTCACTGAAGGAAAAAGTTATCCTGTTGTTCTTGAATCTTACATTTGCTTAAAGGTCCAGTTTTAGAAATTCGTATGCCACCTATACAGGTTGGTAGGTTGAAACTGCTGACTATCTTAACATACAGCTGAATTACAGCTATTATGAAATGACATGCTGTAGCAAGGATCATGTAGGTGGAGGTCAAATCCCAAAATAAACCCAGAGACTTACTGGGGTTGTAGCTGAGAGACTGTGTAAGGATTTGGAGTGTGTCTTAAGTAACATGATATAAGTGAGCCTATGCAGCTTATCAGTGATTCCATAGTAATACCTAAAATATTTTTGAAAGGTTCAAGAACTATGACATATTTTTTGTAATTTTATAAGGGATTGTATACATTTGTGTCGTTGGTAAAATCACCTTTTACTCTGCCATAGTGATACATATTTCGCCTTGAAAAGCTTATTTTGAATTCTGCCATGTTTTCTGTCCATAGTCCTTTTCATCTAAACAAAACAGCTCTGAGAGTATTGAATGGTGGTATGAACAGCTTGATCTGCCATAATTACTTGATAAAAAAATACATTTACTTCAGAAACCCAAATAAAGTTTAATGATGCCTTGCTGTCTTACAACACTAGATTTTCAGAGACCTAATTTCCAAGGTTTAATGCCGTTAGAAAAGATGATGTCTTCAAATGTTAATCAAGTACATACAAATCATATTAGTACTGCCTCTTCGTTCATAGTAATGGTAGCAATAGATGTAGTATGCACGATTAGGCATTACGTTTTTCTCCACAAGAGCAACTTCTCTGCTGCTTTAGGTGAAATAGGAGTCTTTCTAAATTACCTATCTGAAGTGGTGATATTATGGATGAAATTCTCATTAATTCGATCTAATATAAATCTGAACAGTACAGTTTCTCCAGGTTTGCGTTTCCTATATTGGAAAACAGAATTTGTGAATATTTATTTGTGATTGATTAAGTTATTCCGAAGAAGTCCTGGTTGTGCAACTCTTTGGTTTCCATTCTGGTTTAAATGTTTTCAATTTTAATGATTATTAGAATTGTTTGTTATGTAGAACTTTATAATAATATCTGCAAACTGGTGCATTTTTTTCAGTTACTCTAGTCCTTCTAAGGCACTAAAGCTGTCATACCTGACAGTAACAGTTCTGGCACATTTTTGAACTGAGTTATGGTGAGTAAACACATTCTGCGCAACAGCGAAACTGCCAGAGCAGTCCACATGTGAACTCTCAGCCCACTCCTCTTAAGAGGCATACACCATGTCAGACCTCCTTCACTGATGTTTGAACTGTCAGGTCTTACTGCACAATTTTGGCAGGCTACCCCATTCTTTTTTGTGGCTTAGCCAAAGGCTTACTAAACTTGATGTAATTTTATCATATTTAAATGTGTACTTGTTTGTTGGTGTTTTTGCCCATGTGCAGGTGAAAAATTGTCTAAATCCTATGTCATTAAGCTGCTCAGAGACCTTGATTATGTCTGAATTCCGGTAGGTTTCTGAAAACAGGCATTCCCATGACTGCCCTGGTATGTATTCCCAGAGCACAGTTAACCCTTTAGAAAGTACATATGGGTGTATCCCAAAGCCTGTTGTTAGGGTGCTGCAGAGAAAGAGAACTTGGTTTTGACTTGTTCATTTGCAGCAGACTCGAACAGTTTCTCCTTTTTGAGGTGTGTGTCCTAAGCACAATGTAATTTGCTGCAAATGGATGAAGGAAGGGGTTATGGCTTTAAACTGGGAGCTGCCTCTTTTTGGCCTGGGGTTAGGTGCCTAGTTATTTTCAGTGTCTCACATATTTGTTTCAGTCATTTCCTACAGACAAGTACATGTAACTTTCTTCTCAGCATCTTATTCTTGGATACCTAATTTTCAGCGTGCTTTCTGTAGGAAACCTGGCAGCCAAACTTACAAAATTCGCTGGATGGTAGAGTTCCTAAAAGTTAAATCCTGCAATTTTAATATATTTAGTGCTAAGTCTTTATTATAGTTGTAGAGAGATGATTAGAACCTGATTTTCAAAATTAGGAAATGCTCTTGTGAATCTGAAGCTTTCATATATTATTTGGACTCACAGTTGTTATCAAACAACTGACTCAGTCTTGATAAAATGGGTCTTTTATAACAAACAGTGCCTATAAAAGAATTTGACACAGCACATCAGTTGCTATTGAATTTTAAAGGAAGAGGATTAAACAGTACATGCATTATTTTTATTCATAATAGGTAGAGCTATTATTAGTTAATTGTATTTTTAGTAGGATAATATATATTTCTCATTCAGCTTTAGTTTCTGTCTTGATGATGAACACAGCCAAAGCAATAAAAAGAGTATGGGATTATTATTTGTTCTTTCAGATTAGTAATTGGAAGCAGGAAAGAAATATTAAGTGAGAAAGCATGTTATAATTCTGCTTAGGAGTTTTTGGTAAAGATATCAGTCTTTCAAGAGCCAGGATTATTTCAGATAGATAGATTTTATTTTGCCGTCTGACACTGGGAATTCCTCACTTCTGAAAAATATAGCAACCTGAAGCAGCCTCTGTTTTCTGTATTTTGACTCACTGTGCTTAAAGATAAGTCACTCAGCTTTGGAAAACTAAAAATTACCAGAATACTTTGAGGAGCCAGTTCTCCAAATTGGTTGCCTAAAACTGGATAACTAGATGCAGGCTCTGAGGACTGTATGTGTATGTGCATGCGTATGTGCATATAGAGAGAGACTTAAATCACCTGTGATCTAAATACCTATTTTAAGTGGCTAATATGGATTTAACAGACTTGCCAGCCTTTAGGTAATTAAGTTTTACCCTCAATGTAATTTGTAGCTTTAAATATTCAGAGCAGAGAACGTACTTCAAAGACCACAGAGACTGTGTAAAAGGCAATCATCTGCTGCAACAGCCGTGTTTTAAAATACAAATATGAGCTGTCCTCAGTTCTTAAAACTGGCTTGTAATCACCTACTTTTAGTAGAAGTTTCAGGGATGTGGACCCTAACTAGCTGGAAGTGTTTCTCTGTGGCCCTGAGAAAGGTACTTGAGGAGATTCACCCCTTTCCAGCATTTTCCTGCTGGCTGGCTCCTCATAGCTCTGTGCTTGTTGTAAGGTGCTCCCCACTCAGTATCGTACCTGGTTATGGATCCAGTTTTGAAATGCTGCTCTCCTCCACAGACACACAGAAACCTCCATAAACACAGTTATCATCAGGAATCT
Source organism: Struthio camelus (assembly GCF_040807025.1). Taxonomy (NCBI): domain Eukaryota; kingdom Metazoa; phylum Chordata; class Aves; order Struthioniformes; family Struthionidae; genus Struthio; species Struthio camelus. The sequence continues at coordinate 150,602,542 of NC_090942.1, read as the reverse complement.
CGGAAGCTGAGAAGGAAAGAATATTTCTGCTTAATAGGATGGCCAGTAATTTGACAGCATTTTATGTGTTCCCTGTATAATGGGAAATAACAGAGATTTATCCTAAAATCTTCCTGGTGTAAATCATGTTCTTGTTTTACCCATTATAGATCTGATGGGTCATATACATTACTCAGAAGAGCACTGACCATTTCAAGGGCTTCTGTGGAACTCTGCTTGTGAGATTCATCCCATTGGTTTGAGTGATCCTATTCAGTTCATTTATCACAGAAAGTGTAGGGGTTTGTCTTTTCTTTCGCAGTATATATGGGTAACTGTATGTGGTAAGAGCTGGCCCAAGCGTGTTTCTTCCAGAGGTCTCACTGCCTGCATCATAACCAAATTACAGTGCTGTTTATTTCTGCTGGTCCTGTGCTCTGTCTCTGTACCTCAGCTGGGCACACATGGCACAGTTTAATAATGAGCCTCCATCCACTCTCCGTACATCCTTCCTAAAATATGTATTTTATTTCTTAATAGTGGAATTGTATCTCTGTGACATTGTTCCCTCCTCCTTCCCTCAGGTCTAGTGCAGAGTTAGAGTTCTTGAACTCTAACTGCGTATTGAACTTGGATTTTACAGCCGAGATCATGTTAAGGGCTCTAAAATGAGCTCCAAATTTGCCTACATGTTTTGTTTTTACGGCTTCTTATTTATTGCCTTTTGAGGGTGAGCCCAATCTTATCTATCTTTCTATGTCCTTGATCATTCTTGCTTTTGACATCCACTCTTGTTCTGCAGTATCTTTTTTTTTTTTTTTAAGAGGAAGGCTGATAATGCTCCACGTAAGTCTGCACTCTTATTTCGTTGAGCAGTTTTAATATTCTTCACGTTATTAACTCTTCCATGTATGCATCCTCTCATCTTGTTAGCTTTTGTGTCCGCAAGCCTGCACTGAGCAGAGAGATCTCATTGAGCTGTATGTATATAATGATGCTGGGGTTCCCTTTCTGAGAGCATGAGATTAATTTAGAAGTATATAACATAGTAGTTTACATATTTTTTCACCAGTATGCATTGATTTCCCTTTGCCTATATTGAATTTCACTTGCTATCAAGCTGAGAAATTCACGTGGTTGATGTGGGTCTCTCTGCACTCCTTTTTTTGTTTCTCTTCACCATAGTACCTTATGCTATCCAAAGATGGTCTTGTTTCGCTGCTCCTTCCTTTTTCAACATCATTAATGACATTGGTCTTCATATGGAGGAGTAATATTCTTAACCGTTTGCTGTGATGAAAATTGACCCTTTAATTCTGCTCTTACTTTCTGTCTTCTTGGCTAGTTTTTCATCCAAGATAGTGTTTGGATTCATGTCCATGTTTTGTTTCTTTAGTAGCATGGTTTTTGAAAGTCTAAATAGGTATACAACTGTTTCCTGTATTCACTACTCACTACTTCACTACAGCGTATTCAAAGCGTTCCAGCAGATTAGGAATATCTAATTCCAGTATCTATTAGTAGTGTCTAATTCCAGATTAGCAATATTTAATTCCAGGAGATTAGTAACATCTGAAGAAGCCACGTCATTTTCAGGGTTAAAGAAATACTGTACTTAATGATTTCTTACCAAACTTCCAAATACTGATACAGAAATTGCTGATCTGGAAATACATACATCACATCTAAGCTTTTCAAAATACGGTGGCAGTACTCTTCCAGGGCAGAAGCAACGTCTCTTTTCATTTAGATACTACATTTTGTGGGTAGCAAATTAGATATATCATCCTTAAACCTCAGAAGGTTTTTATTATTTCTTAATTTAACTAGCTAAGCCAAATTACATATTTGATTGGAGATTATAAACCAGGTGACCCTCGTTTAAGAACCACTGAGGACAGACATCGAGTTAATGGATCATGAATCAGTAGCAGCCCTCGTGATGAGGGTTATTGTTGTGTTTGATGACAGAACTAGTTAAGATCTTAACTCAGTACTAGCTTTGTGTAGGAAATATATCCTTAGAAAAAAAGTCCGTGCTTCTCAAATCATTTCTTATCTTATGAGTTGCTGTTCTGTTTTTCCCTCCATTAAGCTTTTAAAACCTTGAACTAGGATAAAATGGAAGTTCAGTGGGGATACATGGGGAGCACATGATGCTATTCAGTGAAAGAGTCAATTCATCCTTCCCACCAGCAATGTGATGCAGAATTCTATTTTGATTTTAAAAAAATGATTTAGATGAGCTTTAAAGGAGAACAGGGTCTATATAGAGCAGTAAAATCCAAGCAGCTGGTGCCACCATCCTGTTAAAAGTTTTCTTTCCTGATACTTAGTATAGGTCAGAGCAGTAGAAATGGAAAAGAGGTACTAGAGAGGCAGAAAGAGCAGATATTAGTAGGCAGAAGCAATTTGCTACCGAGCGTTACTTTCTGTCTGTACGTCACAATTTGTCAGCAAGCAAGCATGCTACTTTGTTTTTAAGTGAAGCCGTTGTGACACCCTGACTACTACTTTGTAGTCTCCTACTATAACCTCAATTCTTGGAACCTGGGCAGTGTAAATTGTAGACTCCTTTTGCAGATTTTCCTAAACTGAACTTGGAAAATATCAGTAATGAGAGAAGGAAAAATACATTTTCTTCTTCTCTTGAATTATATTCAAATTAATATATGAGAAATGGGAGTTACCTTAATACTGTTAGGACAAAATAAATGTCCCAGTCACCAAATCACTGTTGTGCATCGTATATCTAGCCTGTAATTCTTTATTACAAAGTATAAAACAGAAGCAGTAATTGTAACTCAGAATGATCTATGGATAATTTTTCCTAGAGAGGAGGTATTTTTGGTATCATACCTTTTTTGAAACCTATTCATTTGGCTGATAAATTTATTAAACATTTTTATCTGAGAGGCTGAATCCTTTTAAAATAAAATGTCCTAGGGATATTTCTAGACTAATGTCATTATTTCTGGACAAAAACATAAGTTAATCCATTTTATATTTTGAAATGGGTTGAATAATTTTAGATGTTATATATGGTTCCCTTTAGTCCTCAGAGAGTTGCGTGGAGGATAAGGATCAGGTATCTGTTTTATGAAGCGGAATGAATAACAGACCTAATCATGGCTGGTGAATTTTTCTTCAAGAATAGTTCGGGAGAGAATTTTAGTTTTCGTAATATCTGTATTTCATTTGCTGCTGTATTGGATATATGTGGTCACTGAGACAGAGAATTACAGGGGGAAAAGGGATAGTAGATGGGCTGAGGCAGTTGAATGGCCCCAAAGAGAATTTGGTGTCTCAAATACAAAGATTCCTGAATGGAGTTTGGTAGGTCACTTCATATTAAGGTTGAGTAGGTTGTCCTAGTACCTATATCACCTAGCTTTTTTGCTTGACTTTCTAAACTTAATCTTTTTTTAATAGGATTTTAAATGCAATTTCATTATGGATAATGTGTATGACAGTGTGGGTATTCATAAACCTCAGAGAGTAAAAGAATATATTGTGCCATGTAACCCTTTTCTTTGGTTGTGATTAATTTTCTTTGTTACACTTTTACTAGCACTTCTCCTGTCTAATGCAGGGAAATCAGTGAGTGGCTTTTGTATTCCACTGGCAATTCTTCAAATGCTTGAATTTGCTTTTTGCTGTTCTGTGGCTTTTAAAAAATACCTCTTTTTAAGTGCTGAGCACATTTCTATTGCAGTCTGTACCAAATGCTTTTTTTGTCCTGTTTCAGCTGTCACTTAGATGTTAATATGTAAAGCAAAATGGCAAAAATCAACACCCAGCACTCCTACCCTGGTACGCACAGACTGTCTGTCAGAACTACTGATGAAGACATTGAAAGGATTGAAAATGGCTTTGTCAGGTAATATATTTCTTTCATCACAGTCAAGAAGGCAAAGACTGCTGCATAATTTAATTTATGGTATCCCTGTAGCTCTGCATTATGGGAGTGTAGTAGCACGTCACTGTTGACCCAGGGCACTTAACGGACTTCTAATGGTAAGTACCCAAAGTACCGAAGAGACAGCAAAAGGAAAGTTATCATGTCTTGCAGTTGTGGAGCTAGAACCTGTATTACTTCAGGAGTAAACCCTGTCTTCACATCAGTGAGAATTACACAGACTTGATAAGGAAAACCCCCCTTTCTCAAGTAACTACTCAGATTGCAGGGTCTGTGGTGCGAGTCTTTGGGATTTGGAGAAAAAGGGATCCTCCCAGTGCCATGCAGTGAAGAGCCTTAGGAAGGTTTTTAACCTCTGCAAGTCCCCTGGCTCCTGTGACAGAGAGCGTATGTAGCATATAAAGAATATTGACATTCAGAGCCTCTCACTGCACAGTAGAACTATAACAGTTTATCTGCATTTACCATCCTCTGTTTGGGTAGTTTTAAAGTGGCTATTTAAAATGTGTCAGTGAGCTTATACTTATGTGTTACACAGTACTAGTCATTTTTCCAGTCTGGACAAATCCAGTGTGCCTGCAAGAAGGTGTTTGATGACCCACAGCACCTTTATAGATTGCAAAAGTGGCTTATTTTTGGCTTACTTTGCTCAACTACCTCAGCTAGGTTGGCCTGGTCAGACTGTCTCTTGCTGATCAAATGTGCTCCCAGACTACAGTACTCAAAAGCCTGTTGGACTGATAGAACTGCCGGTATTATGATAATTTTGGATTGCAAGCCCCTAGCATGTAGTATAGACGTGATCCCTGTCCCCATGCGGTATGTCCCTTTTTCTCTCCCTCCATTGCTTACGTGGTATTTTCTGACACGTAGGCGTACCTACATTAGTGAAAATGGAGCTGTTTTTTCTGTGCAGTATGGCCTACTTGACTTAGTTATACTACCTCATGGTCTCCTTGGGGAGATTTTTGCAAGGGCCATGTCCCTTTGTCTCCATTTACAGTGATACCTCAGAAACAGGGAAAACACAGGTCAAAATGAACCTCTTTCTTTTATGTCGTTTCTGTAGAGAATATCAGTGATTGGCAGCTCACAGAATGGAATTACTGGCAGTGATGTGAAAGTGTGGTTGTAAATGTAGAATTAAATCACCGCAATCAGCTGCAGCTTCGGAGGCAATGACTTCAGTATGCCAGCTAAAGAAACTGAAATATGAATTGCACTTTATCAGGATGATGACGATCCTGAAAAGACATTTAGCTAAGACATGCTGTTTGCTGTGATCAACATTATTACAGGGGATTTATAGAGGAGTAAAAAGATACAATCTTACTCTGTACAAGAGATCTCATATTTAACGTTGCTGGATTGCTAAAGTGATTGCCAGTAAGTATGTATAACACCCTTGTAATATCATTTCAAAAAAAAACTATACATACAAAACTGTATATGTACTCATTAGAAGACAATGTAGTTTAGACTGCTCAGGCTGTAAGAATGTGATTGGTATTTACTAGAAGACAAATTCATAATTTATTTTGTAAAACAAAAGCATTCCATTCCATTTCTTTTTGCAAAAACAATGTCTTTTTGGTTGAAATGAAAATAGGAATTAAGGCTATAGGGAATTTCAGCAAATCCAAAATGATCAGAGAAATTAGAAGTGGATCTGGAAAGCTGGGATATGAAGATAGGAGAATGCTTTGTGTATTGTCTGTCACAAACATCAAAAGATGGTTTTCATTCCAAGATCCATACTAAGGCTTCAGTCATTTTCAAACAGAATCCAAACTTTCATCTTCAGATCTTCATGTTGAAGAGTGTTGTGGGACATTGTTGTTTAACCTGCATCTCAGACAGAATTCTGATATACGTTTTTTAATTTCAGATTTGAATTAAAGTACATCTGTACTTATCCATGTACGTGCTTATCCAAAGCTATAGCTTATCCATGATGCTTATCCAAAGCTGTAGCTCTTCTCTGTCTTCTAGTAAAATTTAAAACTATAAACTTTGGAAAATACAGGTTTTCTAGAGTAGTAACATTTCTCCTTTCCACTTATCTTCCTATATTTCCTCTTGGCTATAGTTCAGCAAAGCAATTAAGCACACTACTTAGTTCCCATTAAAGTCAGTGGGAGTTAAACTTATGTTTAATGCTTAGTATGTGCTGAAGTGCTTTTCTATTGCAGAATGAGATATTATCAAGAGAAAGGATACACTGAAACAGTTTAACAGAAAGCTGCTGGTGGTCTTCAAACTCTCATCCTCTATTATGCTGCGGTAGATGATTCCTGTGCCCTTAGTAAAGTGTGCTATAAACCAAGCCCATTTTGTAAAACAAAAAATCAACAACAACAACAAAGTGGGGTATTGTTTTTTAAAATCCATTTTCTCTATGGAAGCGTCTCACATAGGAGAGGCAGCAAATTAGCTTATAGACATAGTTTACCTATCTAGATGTTGGACATGGGGATTCAGCATTTTAGACGTCTGAATTTCAATGTCTGTATGTGAACAGGTGTGTAAGTTCCCACTATCATCAGGGGAAATTTACTCAATACTAGCAGTCAGTGGAGCCTAGTGAGCTGTTCAGTTTACTGTGAAGTTGAACAGCTCTTCAGGTTCCTTTGACTGTACTGATTATGGGAAGTATTCGGTTGCTTAAACATAGGGATCTAAAGCTTTTTGAGCTATCCTAGAGTATCTGACAGATCTAATTGGGGCTAGTGGATATGAGGTGAGAGCTGTGTCCTCTGGAGAGATCAGGTAAAGAACTTGGAAGTATTCCAAATGGTACTAGACTCCTATATTGAGGCAACTGAATCGGTCTCTTAAGACCTCAGTTGACTATAATGGAGACTTACATACCCAGCTCATACTCGGAGCCACATCCAACTCTTAGAAATCTGGCTGATACTCATCATTCAGAAGGACTTATGAGAATAAGTTAGTCTTCAGAGAGCTGAAGAGAGGTGTGAGATCCCTTGAGGCAAGGAGCAGAAACCTCAGCCTCTGTGAATTGTCTGTAAGATGCAATAACTTCGCTACCCCTGTGAAAATACAACATTTTTCAGTGTAGGCCCAGGAGGCGCCGTCCTCTGCTGGTGTTTCTGCTTTGTAACCTGCTCTGTGTTTTTTGGTGTGTTGCATATTCCCTTCTCATGTTGATTTCAGACAATGTAATACCCTTGGATAGCAATGGCAGTGTTACTGTTTTGTTGCAGATGTGAGACTAGCTCAGGGAGACCAGGTAGGAATGAGTGTGACTTTTTAAAAACAAATTGAAAACTGAGACATGCATTGAAAATGTAATATCAAAAGCCCCCTCTGATAACTGTCCCTCTGCATCAGTGTAAAGCCAATTGACAGATGAGGGAGGTGTCTTGTGTCATCTGAACAGGGCTGAGAGAAGTCAGGAATGAGTATCTGAGTTTTATAATATGGAATTACAATAACAGAAAAGTTTATTTTAGGTTTTATTTTTGATTCACATTTGTGTGAATTAAAGTGGAATATGTTTATGATTATGCTGTGTAACGTTGGACAGATGCTTCTGTAAGAGCTGTCCAGCAGAGTTGTTTGTGTATTGTTTTCTGATCCTGTTGCAGATATACATAAGTTGTATTTGTAAAAGTGAAATTCAATCCCTGTAGTACTGTTTCCACCAAATTATTTTGATGTTCCTGTCTGTACATGTTGTATTTAGAAACTTAGAACATATTACTGAGTTTACTTATAAATTGTTATATTTACTTATAACTTAAACCTAATTATGGAAAGTCTTGATGCATGTATGGACTAATAAAAAAATTGTGTTTCAAAAACAGAGTCAAGCAACAAAAACAAAAATATAGACTTTCAAAATTTCATTAAATGAGTCCACAGTTCCATCTAATTTTAATTCCAGCAGTTGAGTCTGAGAGTTTCACCTTTCTCTCCTACAGCTTAGCAGATTTTGTTGGAGCAGCAGAAGGTATGAATTTTCCACTGAATATGTCTGGTCACTTATTGGTAGGGATCTGACCCCAGAGTCATTTAAATGATTGGAAATTTTTTCATCAATTTTATGGGACTCTGGATCAGACCTGAAGGTGATCTGAGCAGGTCACATTAAGCATGCCAACTTGTTTCAACTACACTAAAAAATGATTTCTTCAGCATACTTCTGTCGCTAGACACCGAAGGCCACACCCTAAATGGCAAGCTAAAATCAAACACCTGCCTTGTGGAGGGTGGAGAATGGACAGTTCTCTGTAGCAACTTAACAACAAGGCAATTGTTAAGACTTTAGAGGACATTACAGAAATACAAAATACGATGAGCCTGTCTACAGACAATGGAGCACAGCTTTTCCAGACTGCTGAGGAGTGTGAAGGTGACTGTTGTGCACACAGAGCCCTTGACAGCTGAGGTACTTAGCAAGCATGACTCTGTGCTGGTAAACGGAGCTAGTAGGATGGACAGTATTGCTTTTAGTATCTGACCTAGCTTGTTCAGAGCTCACTCAGCTCTCTCTGTACTATTCTATGTAATTTTTAATAAAATTCTAGGCATTTCCTCAAAACAAATCTGCAATTTGCACTCTTAGCTTTTTGTTATCAGCAGATGCCCAAGTTCGGTAGTGTTAGCAGTAAAGGAGACTGGGACCAAAAAAATTATTTAAAAAAAAGAAACAAATGAGGAAGGCTAGCTAATAGTGCCTTTTGGATGCCAACTCTCGCCTCCTGCCTGGCTTGTGTTCCTACTCATAAACCAGCGCAGTTATATAAAAATAGAACATCTGATGGTGTTATTTTCATTTCAGTGTACTCCTAAAGGCTAATAAAATTGGAATTAATTTCCCTCTGAGCCTTCAGCAAAAATCTCACTGGCTTGATCTGCTGGGTCTGACCTGTGTTTAGAGTTTTTTTTAAGAGACAGACAAAGAATGCAGCCTGAGGACATTCTTTTTTTAAAAATTCTACTTGGAAGGATACCTCAAATATTTTAATCCATCTTTACTTTATTTTCTATATTACTGATTGATTACTTTCTTTTGTGACCCTTATATTTAATTACCTATGTTTAGAAGAAATATAACAACTTAATGTAGTCACTAAAAGCATTTGAGTTACTGCAAGTTAATGAGATGCTCCTCATTATCTGAGTCATATAACTGCTTGGACATATACTTTTAACCCTTAAGCCTCCTTGTAAGGCTGTCTATTTCTTCTGAATATATTTTTTTCACATCTGAATTCTGAAGCTTAAAACTATTTTCTGAGAACTCTCACTGTCTTCTTTTAAAGAAATGTATTTTCAGGACTCAACACAAAAAATATGGTAAGTAGGAATAGCAGTAGCACTATGATAATTCATTGCTGTCTAAGATCAGACGAGATATATATTTTTCTGTAAAAGACAGTATAAAGACCTTAAAACAGTCAAAGTGGTGCAGTGTAAAACACTACCTAGTTCAATATCCTTTCTCCAGCAGGACTGTAAGCAGATGCTTTGGAAAAAATAAGAGGGCAAAATGCAAGTCTCTGCAACATGCTTTCTTTCAGTACTGTCCCAGTGTCCAGCTCAGGAGACTTCTTGATCTGAATGTAGTTTCCACGTATCTGGTAATCCTTAATGGATTTCTCTTCCAAGAGTTTGTTCATTCTCCTCTAGAAACAATATTTACTTTGGCATCCACAGTATTGACAGCACAACATAAACCAAGTTATGAAGCTTTTTCAGTACCAGGCAGTGTCTACTGGTGTCCTCTTATTAGAAGAAAAGAAGAAAACAATTGAGAAGTTGAGAATTCCAGGGGTCTCTGGACCTGTATTGTGTGGCATGGTTCTTTGTGGAGAAATAATGCAGTTTTAGTTCTCTGCTTGTCAGTTCTTCTGCTGTGAGTACATACAAAACTCAGCTGCTAATTATCCTCTGGTAGGCATTTGAAATGTTGTTGCCAGTTCTTAAAAAGTTATTGCAAATATCATTGTAATTGGTCTTTTTCTGACAGTACCGATTACCAGAGCAATGTGAGAATCCTTTTTGCATTACAAAGGGGAAAAAGTCAACCTTAATGAATGTGATGAGATCTTGCAAAAGTGAATCCTAAAGAAAGAAAAACACAAAAAAAATCCCCAGGGGACAAATAAAGAGATCCAGAGTAGGCTTTGATAAAGTCCTTATTCCAGTGAAATCATTTTTGAAACTAGATGAAAAAGAGCAAGGCCAAAGTTTAGTCTATTTTTCTGAAATGCTAATTATTTTAGTGCTAGTAGGCAGTCTTACAATTATGGGAATTCATGGGAGTTGGCAGACACTGTACATGGCTTAATTTTATAGTCACTGTCCACTACTGTGTGCAACTGAGCTGTTGTCTTATTTTCCTCCTTGTGGTGATAGCCTGATGTGCCTCATCTCATTGCCACCAGAGGGGCTTTGAAGATCTGTAGCCTATTTTGCTTTGCAATAGGAGAAGTTTCCTCTATGAAGCAAGCAGTATTAAGCTTGCAGTCATGCAGCTGGTTGCAAGAGGCTAATATGAAGGGCAATGATGCTATTCAGGGCTAACTACTGTCAACTGCTATCATCATTTTCCCTTTCAAGCCGGGCAAGAGTGAAAGGGAAAAGAGATGTGTGTTTGCAGAGATGTGTGTTTGCTTTAAGTCATAAAAGGAAAAGCACTGGTAGGAATTCCAGATTGTTAAACCCAAACAATATCTGGAAGAACTACACTGAAAAAAGCAGTGGGGAGTTGCTTTAAAGCCCCCCAGAGATGTTGGACTCCATATTGAATGAAAGTTGCTGATGCATTACAGGAAGTATTAGAGTAGCAAATGTTGCTTTCCCCATATCATGTATCTGCACACCAGAGAAGTATTTACCAGTAAAGAATCAGCTTCTGAGCTTGCGGGAGTGGATGCCAGGACTTTACCTGACTTAGTTAAGTGTTAGGAGGTTCCAAAAAAGTATAAAGCATAGGATTAGCTTTATGTTTACCAAGTGTAGGCCACATTTACTAGAGAGAGGGTAATTTGCTGCATTGTTTTCTGATACAGTGGTAGGAGGAATTAGATGGGGGTAAATCTGCTGGAGGCTGTGTGAAATTCTTAAAAATTCTTTAAAAAAATTGCTTTTGCAGAACTCATTCGCTGTGTGAGGATACATCTTCAGAATTGCAGAGGGTCATTTCTGTGGAGGGAAGAGGCCTACCTGAATCCCAGACAAGCTCATTCACAGGCAGAGGAGCAATGGCAAGGTAGTGTGCTAATTAATGTCATTTCTGTTACTAAGTGTAATGTACTTGAAGGAGACTGGTCACAGTTTGGAGGTAAATGAAGAAGAGCTGTCAGTTTCCAAAGAAAATGGAAGGAGTCCACATGAAGAAAGTCTATAAAAAGAAACAGAAGCTGCTTTTGACTTTGATTGTGTATTTATACAATTGTTAGAATCCTAGAGATGCTGAGTGAGCTCACAAAAATTAGTCTAAATAAGAGAAAGGATTTATTTGCATGATATGATCTGAAAATACATTGAATACTGAGAAAATACATGAAGTGAGGCCAGAGAGTAAAGTAAATGAAAGTGTTTGGTTCTGGCCGATAGCTGATGCAATGTTAATTTCCTGTCAAATAAGACATAATGATTGCTCCTTTGTCAGTAGTTGGCTCTGACAAGGGAGGAGACACGGGCTCCTATGTTGGGAATGCAAGGGTCGCTATCTGTCTGTTTTTAGAGTCTGGTTCTGTTTATGATGCATTGGGAGCCTTACTCAACAAAGTTCAAGTCAATCCAGGCTAAGCTTTTGCTTAAGTCATTTACTTTACATGGACTTAAGCATGTGCCTGAAGTGGAGCAAGTGCAGAAGTCCGTTTCTGCACTGGAGTTTCTGTATCTGATTTAAATAATTCCAGCTGAGACTACAGAGCTCTGTCTATCTTCTGATACCATTGTTACATATGCTACAGAACATGTTCATTTTAACAATATCGTATTTCAAAGAGCAAAGAATAACTGATTTTAAAACTAGTCGTTTAAAGAGGGCAATGTACATTTCAGCCTTTTGGACAGTGGAGGATAAACTTGCCTTTCCCTGTTGGCTTGTCAAATACACTGCTGTGTATAGATTACTAAGTCTGCAAGCAATTGCTTTTAGATAGGAGGTAGGTGTACATATGTGTGTGTAAGCATAAAATATATATACATGTATATATAAAAACTGTTACTGAGAACTTTCTCTTAAATCCTTGTTTATATTGTTATTCTTTACCCCTTTTCAGAACTATTTGAATTACATATATGTGTAGCTAGAATTACTTATGCTCAGAACCTACAAGGAAGCCTGTGATGAAAACACGAATGCTTAGCAATTTAGATGGCATGGCAACGTAATACGCCTATTGAATGCAAATTCTCAAGGGCCTGAAACAACATTGTGTGTCGGACTTCACTCAGGGTTCTTAATATGAGATATAAAGGACAAAGAAGATGGAAACAGTATGTCATGGCAGAAATCAGAATTTCTTTGTTCAAGTAGAGAAGGTCTCAAACTTAATTTGTAAAATTTGTTTGGCTCTTTAACAGATTACTGTGTCTTATCAAAATGTTTTATTTTCTAATGTAATTAAGAAGATCCTTATTAATAGTTTTCCTGCTGTTCCTTAAGTGAAAGCTGAGGTCTTCTCCGGCAGAGAAAAATTCTGGAGTTTAATTTTATGTTTGCAGCTTTCAATAGGATGAGGAATCTAGTAATTAATCTCTGACTTTTATGTGGGGTTTTATGTTTTTCTTTTGTCTTTGGTAGGCCTTGAATTCTCTTAATTGTTGGACATATTAGATGATTATATGATACTACCTTGGCGCGGGGACGAGGAACTAGAAGTATCTTTTTCTGATTTCTGATATGTGATATTATTCCTGCACTTTTTGTTCTTTTTGTCTCAGGGTAGTAGATCCTGGGCTAGGTCTCTGAGACCCTTGAGAACTGCCCTCAAGAAGCAGATGTACTTTATCATAAGATTTAAGTAACTTGGTCATATCGTAACAGGCCTTTTTGTGGATTCTGAGCATATATAATATTAACCAATACTGAGGGAATGTAAAGAGATTTCTCTGAGAAGCTCAGGAGCTCTCTGAGAAGTTATGCATTGTTCACTATTTCATTACCCTATTTCTGAGGCCAGGTATGGGAAACTTGAAAAAATATTACTTTTGTCCAAACTGGACTGCTTATAGGAAATAATACAGAATATTATGTTGATAGTAAATAAAATCCATGTTGTAGATTTCCATTATTTTCAATTATTCATGCACTTCATTTACTTTTGAATTTTCACAAAAAAATGCAAGAATCCATAATATGAATTAGTGGGATCAGAAAAAGAAGCATAATAGTAGTTGACTAAATTAAGTCCGGTGTCATGATTTTTTGCGCATTTTATTTTAGTGCTCTGCTAGAAATTTAAGAATAGGAAACAATTCTCTCTGCGCAGCAGGTAAGTTTGTGTGCAACAGTCAGTTAATGATTCTCACTGAGAATTTGTTCTCCTGTTGTTATTAATGGTTTGAGATACACACGGTGTGTTAGATACTGTGGTGAACGGATTGTATTGTCTGCCCAGATGAATACACAGTCTGTGACACAGCATGTGAAAATCACGCAAGGTGGAAAGTTGAAAAATAAAATATGAGGGTTAGGAAAGATCAGGTTTATTAAGCAATGTCATGAAAGTAATTTTGCAATAGATCTGCATTCTGACCCTTTAAAATCAAAGGGAAAGTGGCTGAATTCTTATCATTCCTTATTTAAAAGTCCCTTACCAACTATACAGCTTTTGTCTCCGCTGTGTATACCAGCCCTTAAGCATGAGATACTGTGAGTATTTTATGTCTCTTACCTCTGTCAGTCCAGAATCCTCACAGTATCACATAATGTCAGGAGTTTTCGTCAGCTTCCCCATCCCAGCCACTTGGCAACCTACCTTTAATCAATACTATTCTGTTGCTCCTGCAGTACTGGGACAGTGGACTAGGGACTGATGTATGAGTTACTTGATCCACTGCAGAAGGTAATGTATGAAAATCTGGGAAGTGGCTGGGTTCACAGAGTGAATCCATCAAGCTCCATTCCTGTAGCAGGTGTAGAAGTGGAGAAAAATCCTCCTGGGCTGCCCTGTGGGGAGATGGTTTAGGCCATCTGATTTTCTTGTTTGGTTCAGTCAATGTTGCATATCTGCTCCTTGCAGACTCTCAGGATTTGTTGTATCTCTGAGGTCATGGGCCACAAGACATTTGCACCATGAAGACCAAAGGCCTGATTCTTTCCTGGAGCGTATCCGAGGGCCAGAGCTCATAGAGGTGTACAGTAGACAAAATAAAATCCATTCCAGTCTAGACGTCCATGAGCAGCCTGGAGGACTGAACAGGTAAGAAGATGTGTTTATACTTTAAGGGAAGAAGAGAGAGATTATGCTATTTCCTCTGTGACCGGGATGAGATCTTTATTTTAGTATATAGTATGGAGTTTAGCATGGGAGATGAACAGAGTATCTAATGCAGTTCAGGAATCTTCACATAACTGAAGTATTCCAGCTTTCAGCAGAATGTTTCTTTCCCCCTCAAAAGCAGCTTGGCAAAGATCTTGAAGTAGAGGGTTTTGATCATGCCGCTTCAGGCAGAACAGTTTCTCAGAAGCAGAATTGAATTGTATGCTGCCTGTGTGGGAAATCTTTTCTAAAAGGCTGTATTGATCTGTGTGATCTGCCAAGTTGCTGTCACTGAGCTGAGGATGAATGCAGTTCCCATTTCAAGGATTCAGGATGCTGCAAGTTGTGATTTCTCAGGACATTCATGTTATATACATTAGCAGCTAGTGCTAGGAAACTCCAAACAAGTAGTTATGCGAAATGCATCATTGCTGAGTTACACCTACTCAGGAGTTCAGTTGTTTACATTACAGAAGGCTTCTGATGCAGAAATGAGACAATCTTTTGGCTGCTGACTGAACTCTTTAGCATATACTCAGTCTTTGGTATTGAGGGCAAGTTCAATCTTCTCTTAAGCAAAATTTTCTAATAAAACAATTGAGGCCTGCAAGAGAAACCTTTATCTGTTTCCATTCTTTTGACTTTATGAATTGCTATTATTGATGAATATATAACTTAGTGATTTAAATAAAACTCCAGCTAAAAGTGGTAAACAAAGTCCCAAGATGCGCAGGCTCCCATAGCTTTTTGGGTAGCTGGACTGGTGGGTAAGCAAGTCATCAGTCATCTGAGATGTTTCAAAATCTCGGCTAGTAATTCAAATGAAAATAACCTTTAAAGGGCAATGCATGGTAGTACAGGTCACCTTGACTTGTGGCAGGCCAGTACAGCCCTATTATCTTCACTTGATCTGCTCCTTAGAATTTCAGCTCAAGAGCAGAGTAAATCCGCATTCCTAACACATTTTCTTGAATTAGCTAGACTGCTATCCTCTAGTCACTCAAGTCAGCAGGCAAAAGATTTTTCAGACATCTGGATCAGTACCAACTGCAGATTAAAAGTCCTTAGAGAGGACAGCATTGATCCTGCCAACAAACCTCTATATAAGGCTATTAGAAGTGATGTTGGAGGTGTCCGTCCTTGCCTTCTTGGATTTACACTGTTGCCATGTGACAGTAGCTCCCAGTTGTGCTATCCTGGAGGCTTAATTCTGCAGCAGTGGTAGGTATGCTTGTTATTTGTCCAGCAGCCTTGGCACTACATCTATGAAGAAGTCTTGAAAGGATTGAAGAAAGCTTAAAATAGCAGCCAAATGGATACAAGGCTATAAATAGTGAGGTACATGTTGCCATGCACTAATATGCCTGAGAAGAAGCTTCAGACATCGGATGTGGTCACAAACGTGTATGCTCAGTACATGATAAAGAGAAACTAGTGCCTTAAAATATTTATGCAAAGGGGCCTATCATTGCGGTCAAAGTTGACCTTCCTAATCTTATCGGTGCATATATAAGAGGCTAGTAAGTCAGTCTGTCGTGTATGAAATGCCAACAATCTTTTACGCTCTTTAATGTGTTTGTTTTAACTTGCTGCAGTCACTGGCCCTTGGCCAGTTTTAATGTCAACTATAGTAACAACACCAATGAAGAGTAAGTACTGATAACTTCCAAACACCTTTCTGCCACTAGCTCCTTCTCTTTTTCCCTTTTCAGCCTAGTAACATTTGTAGTATAGACTCCTGCTTATCTCTTTTATCCCTAAACCCTTCCTAAGTATATAGTTTAATTATAGAGAAAGATCTTGTTTTGTCAGTTCTAGAAGCATCCTTCGTGCTCCCCATGAACTACGTTTTGTCCTAAGTTGTCCTTACCTCCCCAGCAGTGAATCTGATTAATTAAGCATTTAGTCCCTACCTCCTCTAGTTCAGCTGGCTGATTTTACTGCATTGCCAATAGATTTGTTAGTGATTCAGATTTTAAATGAGATTCATGCGTTCATCTTCTAACAATGCCTTTCTTCTGTTCACGTGCTGCCCCTTTGGCAAATCAAGTCCCTCAGAAATTTCTTGTTGTCACATGAGGATTTGGTACTGAGCAGGAAACCAAAAAAACCTGTGTATGTGCAGTCTGAATGAAAACTAAGCATCTTTCTAAAATGTGTGCTTTAGTTTAGCCAGACATTCTTGGTGTAGATGTAGAGAGAGTGACAGGCAATATAATAAGGCTTACACCACAACAACTCTGACAGAAGCTGTCCTTTGGAATCTATTTTATATATTTGACAAGATATTTCATGGTAGTCCCCCAAAGAGAAGCCTCTTGAAAGGTGTCCTGTAATTTAAAATCACCCAACAATGATGTTTGTTGCATGTGTTAGATCACAGCTGTTTGAGGTCTCGTCTGCACTGTAGCCTCCAGCGGCAGGTTTGTTCTTATGCATGACGAACAGTTAATTTCTTTCATTACTTTTCAGATGAAAAACAAAAGATAAAAAGCACTAGGACAGTTTCTGATCATGTCAGAAATATTCAGGAAATTGTTGTTTTTTGTCCCCAAATACATCACAGACTAGCAGTATAGTGTACATTTAAAATAACACTGTAAAACCTTCTTGCACATACCTGAACAAGAGGTCTTCCTTCTCCTAAAGCAACTTTTTGCTTTAGTTTCATGGCTTTTATAAAAATGAAAATTGTTGTGCAGAGAACAATGATAGAAATAGGCATCATTTGGTTTAGTTTGGAGTAAAAAAAAGGGTACTAAAAGCTGAAGCCTGGCCTACTAGTCAGGGACCAAAGGACCAATTAGAATGGAAATGCATTTTAATCTTGTTTCTGAAAGTAACTCATGTACCTTGGGCAAAACTTTCATCTACTTAGTGTTTCATTATTCCTAAAGGAAGATAACATCTGTGTGTCTACCTGCCTGACAGTCTAGAAATTACTTGATTTACAGAGTACTTGGCAGATGAAAAATGTAAATCTTATACTCATTTAGAGACTACAGCAGTGTTTTCATAGGGGCTGATGAAGATATATTTTCTCAGCCTGAAAATGCATGCTCCTTTTAGTGTGCTGAAGACACAGAATAGATACCACTGTAGTGCTAACAAAAAAAGATAAGCACAACAACTGTTTCATTGATTACTGGATTCCAGTTTATTCACTGGAAGCACTGATGAAGAAAAAAGTTGCAGGTCTTGTTAAAGCTTTGAGTTTTTCACTGTGTAAAGGATCTAAATGTTCCCATCCATGAGGAATTGTAGGTGATGGTTTCAAGTCTTTGAAAACATCCTGAGGATTATGACCAACCTTTTCCTTTGAGTAACTTCCACTGCCAGACTACAAGTAGTTGGATTATGATAACATTACCTCAAAAGGGAGATGAACAGAGAAGAAGGAAATGGAGGAGTCTCACATATGAAGAATACCTGTAACTGACAAATATGAGATTTGTCAGAAGGAGATCTCAGGCCAGAGAAAAATAGATATCAGCATTAGATACCTGTTTCAAAATAGAATGTAGGAGAAAGTTGGAATTTCAGATCAGGAACCAAGCATAGTAAGTTATAGTGAAAGCCTCACATGTTTTCTAAATAAGAAGGAGCTTTAGGGGCAGATTTGATTTCAAAAGGAAGCCATAACAATCCAGGAGGCCAGTAGTAGAGAAATAAATCACAGAATCACAGAATGGTTGAGGTTGGAAGGGACCTCTGGAGATCATCTAGTCCAACCTCCCTGCTCAAGCAGGGTCATTTAGAACACGTTGCCCAGGATCACGTCCAGGTGGGTTTTGAATATCTCCAGGGAAGGAGACTCCACAACCTCTCTGGGCAACCTGTGCCAGTGCTGAGTCACCCTCACAGGAAAGAAGTTTTTCCTCATGTTCAGATGGAACTTCCTGTGGTTCAGTTTCTGCCCGTTGCCTCTTGTCCTGTTGCTGGGCACCACGGAGAAGAGTCTGGACCCATCGTCTTGACACCTTCCCTTCAGATACTTGTACACATTGATGAGATCACCTCTCAGTCTTCTCTTCTCCAGACTAAGCAGGCCCAGCTCTCTCAGCCTTTCTTCATAGGGGAGATGCTCCAGTCCCCTCATCATCTTTGTAGCCCTCTCTTAGTGGACTCTCTCCAGTAGTGCTGTGACTCTCTTGTCCTGGGGAGCCCAGAATTGGACACAGCACTCCAGGTGAGGCCTCCCCAGGGCTGAGGAGAGGGGCAGGATCACCTCCCTCCACCTGCTGGCAACACTCTGCCTAATGCACCCCAGGATGCCATTGGCCTTCTTGGCCACAAGGGCACGTTGCTGGCTCATGTTTAACTTGTTGTCCCCCAGCACTCCCAGGTTCCTTCTCTGCAGAGCTGCTTTCCAACAGGTCAACCCCCAGCCTGTCCTAGTGCATGGGGTTGTTCCTCCCGAGGTGCAGGACCCTGCACTTGCCTTTGTTGAACTTCCTGAGGTTCCTCTCCGCCCATCTCTCCAGCCTGTCCAGGTCCCTCTGAATGGCAGCACAGTCTTCTGGTGTGTCAGCCACTCCCCCCAGTTTACTATCATCAGCAAACTTGCTGAGGGTGCACTCTGCCCCTTCATCCAGGTCATCGATGATATGTACACTAAATACCTGAATAGAAGTTCCTGCTGCTATGTAGAGTTAGCTTTGGTAAATGAAACAGTGTTTCTTGGTTTGAGGTGCATATACAACTAGAAGATCAATAAACACTAAGGCTGTATTCTCCACCAGCTATGCTTTCTGTGGTTAGGTTTAGACAAACCTAAGAATGGGCTAAATCAGATCCATCTTTACTCTAGCTCATCACATTCTAATGAGCTGAAAACTGTGTATGGCTGAACGCCAGGGAAATTCGTGTCTGGGACTAAATCTTGCAGCTTGGGTCTGCTGGATGCTGTGGAATGGTAGGATACAGTGATGTGCAGAAATGATGGCAGAAGTTACGTGGTCCATATTTATTGTATTTGATAGCGCAAATAACAGTTAATGAACATGGAGACGATCCCGACTCCATTAAGTCTATGCAAAACTCTGACTGATTTCAGTGAGGACGGAATTTCATGCTTAACACGCAGGCTTTGAATACAGTGGCAATACTGAAAAGATGATAGATAGCAGCTTGAGCATGACTGATCTGATCACATATGGACACCTGCATCTGGAGTAGCCAACATACTGTTCCTTTACAGCTAATGGAGAGAAAAAGGTGCTTTTAGGGCACAAGTCATCTCATTCTAGTGTAGAGATCTGAAATAGTTTGGATTAATCGTGTTAACTCTAAAGCATGTGTAAAATGACTAGCTCATATGTAGAGGTCTGAAGTTAAGTGAACTTAAGTGAAGTTAAGTGAGACAGCTCTTTTTTCTGCATTTGCAGTCTTTGTTCAAAGATACTGGCCGGGATTCTTCTCCAAGCCAATTGCTGAAGCCAGAAGTAATTAATTGTGGCTATGTTGGTTTTAAAGGGCATTGTAAGAGGGCATTCAGGCTTATTTCGTTTAATCAGTGCTAAAGCTTCCAACAGGCACTGTGAGGGTTTGGATCTGGCAATAATATTGATAGTTTGTTAAACCATTGGAAGACAAACTGGAACATTTAATTAAAATAAGTCTGGTACACTGATGTATGAAAAGGTCAACAAAGCATGAGTGGCTAATGCACAGAATCAGCCAGCTGGTTACCTGATTTAGTAACGTGCCGTTGTTAGTTCTAGAGGCCTTAGCCTGTGAACCATTTACACCAGCTGGATGTATGGTTCTGCTGAGAAACCCTGTCCTACCCTGTGCAGCATCCAGGTCAATAGTTACTTGTATCTTACCTCACCATCGATCCTCTCCCCTAACTAGCAGAAAATTGGTAATGTTGCTAAGCCTTACATTATGTCGTACAGCAAAAAGGAAGACAAAAAGGAGGTTAAAGAGGAAAAGAAAGAGGAAAAGAAGGAGGAAAAGAAAGAGGAAAAGAAAGATGACAAAAAAGATGATAAAAAAAAAGAAGAGTAAGTATAAAGAATGAATGTATGCTTGAAACATGCCTCCTACACTAGAGAGCACAGTGTGGCATTTCACTGTAACACTACCGCTATAATTATTGTTCTGTAGGCTGCAGAATGTTATTCTGTCAAACCTGTAATACATTTTCCCCTTTGAAATGGTGCAGCTGCTCAGCAAACCTGTTGCATCTTTAAGACCTGTATTAAGACCTGTCATGAACAGCTTCCCAGGTCAGTAAAAAGGAATTCTGCTACCTCTGATCATTTTGGCTGGCTGTTCAAGAACTTCTTTTTTTTTCCTCTGAGGGCATTTTAGGATAGCAGCTTGCTTTGCAAATCTGCACAGATTTGTCATAGTTCCAGTATGTCTCTAATGACTCAAAGCAGACAAACAAAAGGTCTCGTTTGGACAAAGAACAAAAATATTACATGTGGAAAGTTACAGATATACTAAGAAGTTTAGTTTATTGATAATTCTGACAAATATATGAGTAAGATGTCTGCTTACTCTGAGTCCTTGCCCTGAGTAACAGAACCGATTACTTAATGTGGTGTAATTCTTTACCAGCGATTAGTAAAGTTTGCTCCTGCTGATTAAGAGCTGCTGAATTTCTGTGCAAACAATGAGATCTTGAATATTCTTAACAGAAACGGATCCTGGTCTTGTCTAGTCCCCCCAGATTTGACTGGAACGCAATTCAATTTAGTATTACCAGTCACAAAAAATAACGAGTGGCAACAGATAAAAAGAGAATGCATTTAATTGGACTTCACAGTTAAGGAGTGTCAGATGAATATATTGCAAGTTTG
Source organism: Struthio camelus (assembly GCF_040807025.1). Classification (NCBI taxonomy): domain Eukaryota; kingdom Metazoa; phylum Chordata; class Aves; order Struthioniformes; family Struthionidae; genus Struthio; species Struthio camelus. The sequence continues at coordinate 150,581,363 of NC_090942.1, read as the reverse complement.
TTTGTGTATATGGTTGTGTGTGCTGTGTAGATGTAGGGACGTGTAGTTCGGAGTCATTTCCAGATGGGGGTCTGCTTGATCTCCAGATCTTGACTTTCTCTCTTAATCAAAGCTTAAATTTGAAAGCATTTTTTCCGAAGGATTGTCTTCCAGCTTCAATTACTGAGTAATGAGAGCCTGAGTTTTACATTAGCCTAAATCGTTTTAAAATATTTCAGCAAAGACAGTGAATATTTTAAAATATTTAGAAGGCAGTGTAGTCTATCATATGAAGACCATATTTCATGGCCACCAGATCTGAGGTGGTCACCAATTTTAGTTACCCATTTAGTCTTCACTAAATTCCAGGCCTGCACATTTCTTTTAGCACCTCATTGTTGTGGGGTGTGAGGAGCCTGGACTATGAATGTGCGAAATTTGGTTTTACATAATAATGCATGTTTTAGTTCTGGTCTCTGCACTCTGTATGTGTGTGCGTGTGTGTGCGTGTGTGTGTGTGTGCGCGTGCGTGCGCATACACGCATGTTTGTGCATGTGTGCATGCACAGTCTTGCTTGTATAATTATGTGTTTGAGTATGTATGTAATTTAGTTGTTTAAATGCATGTTCATACAGTCATGTCCATAAAACAAGGATTTACCAAAAATGTCAAACTTAATCCCCAAAGGAAGACTCTTCCTCTAGCAGTGGACTATAGACTTCTAGCTGAAATGATGGCCAGAAACATTTAATGTTTTCCTGTTTGTTCTGTGGGGGTCATATGCAGAAAAGGTGGTATTTTCAGCCGGTGCGTTTTGAACAGTTTTGTTTTTCTTTCTGATCTTGGTATTTTTTTCCAAAGTTGAACCATGCAGGAGTAGATTGTGACAAATAGGATGAAACTTCAGCTAATATTTGGTATCTCATCTTGAATTTTGGCATGGATGCTCTCTCTTCTCAGGCAGCTGTGTGTTAATCATGAGTTGAGCAGCCTCCAGGAGAGAGAGATCCAGAAGGTCGCTTCATTACATTTCCAGTGTAAATCTGTATGTTTCACTTTCCAGGAAGAAAAAAGACATCTTTGTGATAGATCCTTCAAGCAATATGTACTACAACTGGTTGACCATAATTGCAGGACCTGTGTTCTATAACTGGTGTATGCTTGTGTGCAGGTATGGATTTAAGTTAATAATAATTTTAGGTTTCAAATGTGAAGTGCCTTGTTATATTTCCTGCATATATCATACTCTCATCTCCCTCTGGTATATTCTGGGTGGCTTACCTAGAAGCTATATAGCTCACATGTCTTTAGGGATATACAATATACATATCAGAGGAAATAGATGGCCAATGCTTTTTTTTTTTTTTCCTATATAAATTGATTGTAACTTGCAGAAAGCATCCTATGAGTGCTGGCAGTGGCCTTTGTATGCCACCTACTGGCTAGATACAGAGATGTGCCTTAGCTGCCATAGGCTTGCCATCCATAGGGATGGCTTGCCTCTCAGAAAAAAAATATTTTATTTGAGAATTATCTTAATGGAGACATTTATGAACTTTTATCTAGACCTGTTAGCACTTGCAGATGGGAGGTTGGGAGTACCTGGGGAAATTTCCCATGTAATCTGGTGCATGGTTAAATGTAGGGATTTGTGCATCCCTCCGTATGTGCACTTGTGCTGCATATATGTGTTTAAGTTAAACATTTTTAAATTTTGAAAGATACTATTGTCTATTTAGGCATAGCTCCACAGTGCAGACGTGCAGGCATGGAGACATGCTGCCTTTAGTTTGTTCAGTGCTAGTGACGTGCACGGATAGGCTTTTAGTAAGCACATTCTGAGTGCTCTCTTATGCAGTTGGTGTAAATTTTGTCATATCTTTGTTTCTTTAGAGCCTGCTTTGATGAGCTACAAATTGACCATATTAGGTTATGGCTGGTCTTGGACTATTGCTCTGATATCATCTATGCTTTTGACATGTTTGTCAGATTCAGGACAGGTGAGTCTTTTAGTGGTTTTACATTGTTTTTAGATAACGACACAGATATAAAAGCTGGAAAAAGAATTTCCTTGTGGGGTCTGGCCAGTGTAATATCCTGCCTCCAGCAGAACCCGGCAATGGAGGCTTTGGGAAAATGAAGTGTGCGACCGACTTGGTTTGTTGTGAGGGTGGACTTCCCGATACCTGCACTTCTCTCATCTCCAAACCCAGTCCTATCAGTGCTAAATAGGCAGGGTCAAACACTGAATGAACAGCCTTCTCCAAAGCCACTGTAATAGGCAATGTGGGGAAGGCAAGGTAAAGCACTTTCCAAGCCATTTACCACTGAGGGTGTGATAGGTTGCTTTTACGTATTGGGTAGGGCAAAAAGGTCAGCTCCAGCCACTAGTTCTGCTTTCTTAGCCAGCATGCAGCAACATGCTCAGGAGTGATTTTAGCGTTGGCCATATGTGAGACCTGGCACTTGTCTCTGCCTCCCACCTGCAGTCCTCTACCTGGAATAGGTAGTGCTGCCCCTTTGCCACCAGCTGTGTTTCTTGCAGGCTCTGTGAGCTCCTGGCTATGTCTCCACTAAGCTATGTGGTGATAGTATAAGATTAACCCAGGAGCATGGTGATGTAGGATTAACCAGGTGCTTTGGTCCTGCCTTCCTGAAGGAAGCTTGAGCTCAAAGGATCCATGATGACAGTGCCATGTCATGATCGCAGTGTTTATCTTCATCACCCTGTTCCAGTTTCTGTAGTCTAGACAGGCTGAGAGAACTTCATACTTGAGTATGCCCGACTGATACTGATTCTAGCCTTAAAAGTAACATCTGTTTTAAACTAAACAAGGTCGTAGTATAGGCCTAAACAACGATGCACAATGAATGAGCCATACTGTTAAATTGCTGGAACAGTCTTTGTCAGAACTTTTTCTGTGCAACGAGTACTCTCCCAAACAGTGTTTAGGCACAGATGGGGATGATAACAGAGGCTGGGACTTGTTCCTAGGAGGCAGTTTGGACAGTGCTACTCTTCTGGGGGTCTGGGAGAGTTTAGGTGTATAAACACAAGCTATTGTGGTAGCTGATCTCAAGGCTGGAAAACATTTCCTGTCTATTCTGTTTATTGGTACAGACACAGCCAAAAGCGTCTCTTGAACGGGTCCAGAACTGCACTGATCATTATAAAAATGAGAGTTCTCTTAAATCTTTGATTTTTACATTTTCTTCTTTTTTAATCATACTAACAACTTGAAATTAATGATGACTTGTGATAAGTTGTAACCACAAATGCTGTCACTTTGGGAAACACACAATTCATAGCATCAAGCTGGGTTTTTAAAATTAGCAAGTCCTTGTTCAGCAAAGAACTATTTCTCAGCAGCGTGAATCTCAAGACTGCCTTTTTTTTGGCTTCACCTTTGTCCTATAGCAAGAAAGCTAGCTATGCCTACTAAATTCTTCTTCTGCAATTAAATCTATTTCTGTAATGGGAATGAAAAGAGACAACTGAGCAGAAATTGAGCGTGTACAGGCAGTGCAAGTGCAATTATAAAATTTCCAAGGGCTATGTTGATAATGGAGTCAAAGTGTGGTTAAAAGACTGGCTTTGCAGGCTTAGGCTGCAACTGCAGAATTGCCATAGAGATTTCCTGAATGCTTCAGTGCAGGTCTGTGCTGCAGTTTTAGGCCCTCAGCAGAGTGAGTGGTTCTTTCAGGTGCTGAAATCTTTGACAGCTCAGCATAGCAACCTCTCATGGCCCCTGGCTGTGTCAGCTGCCATCTCAGGTAAGTCTGCAAGATGCAGCTGCTCTCAGGACAAAGGTCCCAGGAGGCTCTGAGGAAGAGAATGACCCCCCTGGCTGTCCAGCAGTAGGGACTGGCTTGGAAATGGGATCTAGGAAGCTCCATAGCTGCTACCATGATCCATGGCAGATTCTCTGCGGTGCAGTACTGACTAGCAGCAGGGCCAGTTTCACTGTATTTCAGCGATTTGGTGACTGCATACTGTGAAACAGAAAGGATTCATGTCTTTCAACAGCTGACCTTATCTGGTACTCTCCATGTTTTGGTGCTTTCAAAAGATTTTACTAGTACTCTCGTTCTGTGAGGAGACAAAAAGACCTGAGGGCTTTTTATCTCCCTTTATTTTAATAACTGTAAGTCAGAAATTCATTTTTCTGTTTGGGTGCATAGGACAGTTCATAAGGGCATATTTGACCAAATCTTCTGTAATTTTCAGATGGGAGCACAACTGTGGCACATGACTATTTCCATTTGTAGTCAGCATCAGTTTACAGCTAGCTGACGACAGATACACACATGTACATGAGACAGATGTACAGATAAATAACAGAAACTGCAACAGATTCCAGAAATAGAGCAGTGCTGTACGGGGCAGAAGGAATTGCAGCTCGGTCCTCACCAGTAGTCGCTTATAGCTGCTCCTATAAAAGTAGCTGCTTGTAGATTGCTAAGTGATTAGCAAAATCTGATAATCCCTGGTATACAGGGAACATTTCACTTTGCTCTGACATGGACTTTTGCTCCTGACTGGTCTAGCTGGACATGCAGCACTTGCAACCGCAGCATGTGTTTCATAGTGCATAGGCTGTTCCCTGCGGGACATTTTTTACTGCCTTGAGCTTTCAGAGGTAACAAATAGCACTGCAGCTGTACTGCTTAAGCAGCCTTTCTGTGAGAATTCTTACCTATACACAGCTGCAGTTTGTTTTAAGGTCTCTTACTGGTTTATGCCTTCTCATAATTCTTAAAATCTAATAGTTTCTGAATTCTTTTGAATAAAGAAATCTCAGTGTACAAAAATGATTGCAAAATTGTCCTGAGCAAAAGTGACAGGGGAATGAAAATAGAAGTAGGATGTTACACAGATGAGTTTTCTCAGCTGTTTCTCAGTATAAAATAGAAAATACTGTTTTTGCGTCAAGTAATTAGCAAAATTTTTCTTAAGGCAGCTGACTTTGAGGGCGGGAGTTATGAAAACAATGCCCACTTACTGGCTAGAAGGATGTAAGACCATGAGATGATATAATTAATAGCTATGTTTAAATATGAAGGTATTTTCACAATCACTGTTCACCTGTCATCTGGTTGATTCATTTGAAGCCCTATCCAAAGGGTATGAAAAGCAACCAGAATCTTTCTGTTGATGGTTATCATGTTCACTGGTATTCCAGTTAAGCCCTGACACAAACTACTACATCTGTACCATATGTACTTGTTATGTTACATAAATGCATTATATGGGAAGAGAACCTAACAAAAATTGAAAGGCAAAATTAAATTTGTGTATTACATGATCTATAAGGAACTTTGAACCTATTAAAAAAAAAAAAAAAAGATAATCTCATGGAAGCAAAGTATTCACTGGTAATTTTAAAGACTATCACAGGGATTTTTTTTTTTGAATAGAGAAATGTAGAGGAAAATCTGCTTTGAACACTAGTTCTTTCTTTTTAGAATCAGGGATGTGAGGTAACCTTTCTAATTTCACATCTGGCTCAGGATTGTGCAGGTGTTTATTTTTTGAAACAAAAGTATTGAATAACTTACCTAGTATTTGTTGTGTGTGGATTTTAACTAATAAACATTGGAGATGATTGGCATCCTTTTTTCATTTTACGGATGAGACACCAATATGCAGAGATGTAACGTGAGGTACATGTGGTCCTTTGCGGGAACAGTGGCAGAATCAGAAATAAAACTGCTGTATTGGATTTGGTGCTCTTCTGAGAACCAAACATAAATAGAACATAAATAATCCTTCTGCCATGACTAACTATGACTATATATTAATTAAATACATGCAGACTTAACTTACAAACAAATCCGAAGCCATTCTTGAGTGATAATACTTAGATAATAATTTATAAAATCATTTAACATAATCTGGAATAGATCTGTGTCAACTAAGTAGCTTCAATTATTAATTCCCCCTTTTAGGTTTCTTTCTGGTGGAAAAAAAAAGGAACTGCATATATAACCAACATTTCTAACGCTTGACTTTGTTCCACTGAGCACCCTTCAATATAATTTTAATAATATGATAACTTTTTAAATAATAAGACTGTGGCAAATCACCAGCACTCTCAGTAGTCCCATGTGTTTGGTGATAATCACTTCATGCTTTCCTTCTGCTCAAGGTGGTGAGCACTCGGACCACTACTGAGACAATGTATATTAAGTAGGAAGCTTTCTCCTTAGTAGCTGTCTCACTAGAAACCGCCAAAAAGTACAAACCATTTTCTGCAAATGAAAATCCTGTCAGCTGTAACATTGGATATAAGAGAAAAAGCATAGACTGGGGGGGAGGAGGGGGAGCTATATTTTATTAGCCCAAGGTTATTTATTTTGTTCTGAAAACATTTTCTGACGTTCCATTATACCTATTCTTGGAATTTATTTAAAAATATTCCACTCTGATTTTATATATAATCAAAACGTGCTTAACTGTAGTTATGAGTCATGCCAATGGTTCATGAGAATTGAGACATGAATCTCCCCTTTCTATTTGCAAAAATGTCTAAAAGACATGGACACAGTCGTCCCAAAATAGAGTGGAAAAGTGCAGGAAGCACCATGTAATAATAGAGTCATTTCTCTACATCACTATTTACCAGCTGTGAAACTTCAGATGTTTAAATTTACAATTAAATATTTTTCATTAAATGAACTCCTGGTACATCATTTGCTGTATGCCTGACAGTTCCAGTTTTAATGTTCTCAAGTATCTGAAGTGTAAGTCACTCAGTGCTATTGACTGTAATTCTGAACTGCCCTTTTATTCTAACTAGTAAAGTATTTGTTTTTATTTTTTTAAAGGCTTCCTTGAGCAAGGCTTGCTAGTTCAGGATGAAAAGAAATTACGAGACCATTACACAAAAACTATGCAGTTCAAACTGGACGTGCTCTCTCTTCTGCCAACAGACCTGGCATACCTGAAGCTCGGTTGGAACTACCCTGAACTGCGGTTTAACCGCTTGCTGAGGATTTCTCGGCTGTTTGAGTTTTTTGATCGTACAGAAACCCGGACAAATTATCCAAACATGTTTCGCATTGGAAATCTTGTCTTATACATTCTTATCATCATCCACTGGAACGCATGTATATATTTTGCAATTTCAAAGGTCATTGGATTTGGAACTGACTCTTGGGTCTACCCCAACGTGTCCACTCCAGAGTACGGGCGCCTATCTAGAAAGTACATTTACAGTCTGTACTGGTCAACGCTCACGCTGACGACCATTGGAGAAACCCCACCTCCAGTGAAAGATGAAGAGTATCTCTTTGTGGTCATTGACTTCCTGGTGGGTGTGCTCATCTTTGCTACCATTGTTGGTAACGTGGGCTCAATGATTTCCAACATGAACGCCTCCAGGGCAGAGTTCCAGGCCAAAATCGATTCTATTAAACAGTACATGCATTTCCGAAAAGTGACTAAGGATTTGGAAGCCAGGGTTATTAAATGGTTTGATTACCTCTGGACTAACAAGAAAACAGTGGATGAGAAGGAAGTTCTTAAAAATCTGCCCGACAAGTTGAAGGCTGAAATTGCCATCAATGTCCATTTGGACACACTGAAGAAAGTGCGTATATTCCAGGATTGTGAAGCTGGACTTCTCATTGAACTGGTGCTGAAACTGAAACCTACGGTCTTCAGTCCTGGAGACTATATTTGCAAAAAGGGAGATATTGGGAGAGAAATGTACATTATCAAAGAGGGAAAATTGGCTGTGGTGGCAGATGATGGCATAACACAGTTTGTTGTCCTAAGTGATGGCAGCTACTTTGGTGAAATCAGCATCCTAAACATCAAAGGTAGCAAATCTGGCAATAGGAGGACAGCCAACATAAGGAGTATTGGTTATTCTGATTTGTTCTGCTTGTCTAAAGATGATTTAATGGAAGCCCTCACTGAATACCCAGATGCCAAAAAGGCTCTGGAAGAGAAAGGGCGACAGATTCTGATGAAAGACAATTTAATAGATGAGGAAGCAGCCAAAGCAGGAGCTGACCCAAAAGACTTGGAAGAAAAAGTTGAAAGACTTGAAACGGCTCTGGATATGCTACAGACCAGGTTTGCTAGGCTCTTGGCAGAATACACCTCATCTCAACAAAAAGTGAAGCAGAGACTTGCCAAAGTAGAAAATAGAGTGAAAAAATATGGTAGTGGCACCGTCTCAGAGGCAGAGGCTGCAAAACCTGAGGAGGAGAAAAAGAACTAATGGAATATTTGTATTTTCTCATTTCTTAGAGAAGGTTGAAGCATGTAAAAGCCATAAATATGTATAAATACATGTGTGTATACATAGACATGATTATTTTTATATGGCCTCCAAGGTAATAGTTCTTAGCATTTTTAACTAAAGCAGTATTTTCTTGTAAATAGATCATTGTTACCTTCTTAGAAGGAGATCTTGGTCTGTCATTTGAGTGCGTTTTTTTTTTTTTCTTTTTGTACTGGGAGTGGGTTTCTTGCAAGTCATGCTCAGAATGTGTGCCGTTATGAGATGTGTAAGTCTTCCTCTGTTAAGAAGGCATTGTATTTAAAGTAGAAGGGATTGGTTTTGGATAAGGACTTATAAAATATTTATAGGGTACACGCTCTACCTTGCTACCTTATTAGCCTATTAAATACATGGACTTACAGCCAGGCTTCTCAAAATATTTATTTCTTCACACTGTGAGGCAGTCTGCACAACTTGTAGAACTGCAGCTAAGAAGTACGCACCTGGCCTATACAGTGTACCCCTGCCTGTGTATGAAATAGCCATGTACCCAGATGCTTTTGTCAGATTCCTTTCTACTGAGCCGGGCTGTGCACAAAGTGCCATGCTGACAGCGCAGCGGTGATTGATCATGTCTTTTCTGTCACACTCTGTGGCAGCCTTTGCTGCTCTGCAGCTGCTTTGCTTGGGAAGGTGGGGGGGGGGGTGGGGGGGGGTGGATCTCCAGTCATTGTGCTTTCCCCAGCACCAGTCAGTCATGCTGGGAAAACGGTCATGTAAAAAGGAGTCCCAGTAGCAACACTGGTAGAAGACAACTGTGGTAACATGGCTTCACTCAACGTAGGAAGAGAAAAGAGGGGCCTGGAACCTGCCACTCTTACATGTAGGGTCTTGATGGGCAGTTCCCAGATGGATGCTACCACAGAATTGCAAGGGCTGGCAGGACAGACTGTCCCAGTCTGCCACCCAGCAGTCTCTTCTGTCAGGATTTCTGCAGGGCGGAGAGAACCAGCCCTCTGTTGCAAAGTCGTTCGTGCTACGAGGCTTACATTTTCTTCCTCTTTATTTCATTCACTGATGCCTACTTCACCTCCCTCCCTGTTTTGTGCCAGCTTCTCTCCTAAGTAGTTGTCACACTTCCGTGTTTTCATTGGTTAGGGAAAAAGCAAGCCAGATTTACTCTGACGTTTACTTGAGTTCCTCTGATAGCCTGACTGTGTTGGTTGTTTTTCTACTGGCTGCAGAGTAGTTGTCTATGCTAATAGCCTGGCTCCGAGGTGATTGCACTGGCCTGGTCCACTCAGCCTGCTGTCATGTTCAGAGCAGAATGGTACTGAGCTTCTGTCCCTTCCACCAGGCCATTCTCCCATCCAGAAGATACTAGCTTTCATTTTTTTTTTCTGTACAATTTTCTTCAGTTGTCTTCTTTTAGCGTCCCTCACATCTCTAGTTTTCTTTTGTTATCGATCTGAACTGATATTAGCACCTTTAGCCTGAGAGTGAAATCCTAGCCCTATTGAAATGGCTAGTAAATCTCTTCAGAGTTGATTAAGAATTAAGCAGAGTACTTTTAACAACCTTAACTTCATGTGGTCACCCCCTCTCCCCCAGCTCCCATACTAGCTCCATGCAAACTCAGGAGAAGGTGGTTGGTAGTTTGGGAAATCCTGGGTTTTTGTATGAACTTACTGTTTGTTCCTGCCACAGCTTTCTCATGTGGCTAAAGCCGTAAGAGCAGATGCAGCAGTAGTTTTATGGATAGCAGCAGGGTCTGTGTCACTCTCTTTCAGAGTGAAACACTGTAACTATGTAGACAAGGAGGCATATTTGTTTTTGACACAGTAAGTGTCAAAACACTTGTTTTCAGTGTAATCCTTTGAGCACTGCCTTTGCTAGCCACAGAGCCTTGTCTTAATCTTAACGTTGGTTCAAGCTTCATATTCATGAGATTAACACAGAGCAAACTGTAATGTTTAATCACTGTGTTCAGGAGAACAACTGACATCAGCCAGCCAGGGTTGCAAGACTTTGAAGCAGTATCTCTGTTTAGGACTTCAAAACACTTTAGGTTTGTAACCTTCGGCTCTTGTGCTTGCACAGAAGCGGCTACACAGGCAGCAGAAGGGAGGCACCTTGCAAACGCCCAGAGGGGACTCGCACGCAGTCCCACATCCTTGGACCATGCCTACCCAAATAGGCAGCAGAACAGGTTCCTCTCTCTCTCAACGATTTTTTTTTGTTTTTGTTTTTTAATCAAAGCCAGTGATGATTGGGTTGTTCCCTTCCTGCACAAGAAAGGCTGAGATTGGGGCGCTTACCAGGGACCTAGGAAGGTCTGTGCGCTTCTTAGCCTAAATTGATTTGAACCCACAGCACTGCAGCACTAACCACATTTAGACTACAATAGGGGACGCATACACATACAAACACACACGCTTTTTTGACTGTTTCTTGAATGTTAGAGGCTGAAGCAAGTATAGTGAGTCACAGGCCAGATGCTGACTGGCAGCCATCTCAGTGCCTGGAGAAGGGGAACTGAATGTAGCCCAACCTCCTCTCCAGACATGGCGTCAGCAGAGCTGCAACGTATGAGCATGGCTTATGTTCAAATTAGGGCTTCCTTGGAAAACTAGAGCATTGGGTTTTGCGGACTGGGTGCTGTAGCTTTCCTTGTGTTACTTTTACCCATGGGTAACCTCACTAACTTCAGAGAAGTTGGGAATAACAGCGGCTGCTTATTGTCTGTGGCACGGGTGTTGGCCCCTCCAGCAGCGTTAGGTGTTACGGCAGCCATTGCTCTGCCTTCTAGGCGACCTCAGCCCTGACTGAGGAGTCCCAACAGCAAATGGGAACAGACGGCCTGTTGGAAATTTGGTAGGAACCTGGCGAGAAGAGAGCACCTTAACTAGATGGCAGTGAAATGAAAAGAGGTAGTCGCTCTGCTTAACTGAGCACAACTACTCAAAGAAAACATTTATCTGGAGGAAGCAACTGTCTCTTTCTATTGATGTTTTTGGGCCTGGTAAGAGATAAAAATCTAACAATAACTAAGGAATATTACAAGCATGTTACTCTGCTTGTAATAGGGGCAAAGGGACTACCCAGGTAAAGAATCCTGTGCTGCTGCCATTGTCATTTTGGGATGAAAGCATTATATTGGGTGTAGGATGCTGTCAGTACTTAGCTTTGCAAGTGCCCATTGGCAAAAACACACTGGTACATTCATTGGTGGCTGACTGGTAGCTTTGAAAATACCTATATCCTTAAATATGGGACTTTAGATTAGAGCTTAATCTTTCAATGTATTTCCGGAGGCTTGATACATTATAGCTTATGGGTAGCAGCCTGCTGGCAGAAGCACATACAGTAACATCAAATCATCCTGCAATTAAATTAACCAGTTAATCACTTAAAACTTGACTCCTGTCTGCTTCTACAGCAGGCAAAGCTCAGCCTGTCAGCTAACTCCTAGTGAAGACACTGAAAACTGGGAAAAAACTCCAACACAGGCAAGAGCTGGCTGCTGCATTAAAAGCTCAGTTTCTGTAGCAGCAGGAGGTTTGTTCATGCCATACTTGAAGCAGAAACCTGTCCATCCTCTTATAAGCAAAAAAGCAGCTTTCCAACCGCCCTTGTAAGTGCTACCCCAAATCTGCACTGGTCCAAGCCCTCAGCTGATCCTGACCTGGGGCAATGATCACCCAAAGGAAGCAAGAGTAGGTCAAGTTCCCTGGTAGCTGGCACATTGCTCAGCCTGCCTGCCTGTCTGATAAGGAACTGAAGGGCTTTTGCTCTGACTGAGCTAAATCCTGCCCTCCGTATCTCCAGAGAGACAACCATACAGGATAGAAAGGAGCCTGAGTGCTTCCCCAGCTGTATTTCCTGAGACAAACAGAGGATAGAGTACTGGCTGGGTGTCTAGTGCCATCAGTCCCCCTCTGAGGAAGCTAGGGTTGAAGTGGGGGGGCTGAGTGGCTGCTGGTTGCAGTATATCGCTTTTATAAAGGCAGTCGGTGTGGTCAGACTGCCAAACTTGCAACCCTCACTTTATAACAGAGGCAGATACTGCATCACTGATAGCTACTACTACATTGCTGTACTGCGTTTGTTAGTGTTTGACACTTCTTATTATGTTACTCACACATCACATCTGATGGAGGTTCTACATTTATTAGAATATTCTATGAATGTCAGCCGTAACTCTTTGTAAATATCTAATTATCTACCCACCATACTACAGCTGTTCAACAAGGAATAAAACCATTTTAAGTATTATTATTCATACCAAGTTTAGACCTGTTAAAAAACATCCATAAACAAAATAATGTTTACCTGATGGATCACAACAGGTTAATCTATCAGGTAAATAAATATTGCTTTCCCCTTTTCCTTACCCCTAGGACTGCTTACCACATGCCAGAACAAGAGTGGTTTTGAAGCCATTGGCTTCAGCCCCTCCTAGATATGTATCTTTTGGCATGATGAAATCACATCCTTTGCCATCTTTCGTCTCTCTAAGATTTTTTCCTTTCTTTAAAATGGATACAGCATGTACATTAAAATATTTTGAGTAATGTTCAAGCAATTCTGTGTGTTTTCTCTTATCAGTATCCCCCTGGTTTTTAGTGTTTCATCACAGACTGATAACACTGAAGATATATGGCCCAGAAAACCATCAGTTTTAACAGGGGTCTAAAGGAACAGAAAACCAAGCAGGGATCATAGTATGTTCCCCTTACTGTAGAGCATCTGGCACATTGCTTTGTTTCTTTGCCCAGTTTTGACACTCTCACAGTGTACAGTGTACCCAGGCACGACATGCTCACAAGTGCCCGATCGCCATGCTTCCTCCGCAGCTCTGGGCGCCGCGGGGAGCAGAGCCCTCTCCAGAGCTCCCTCTCCCCAGCCCTGACTCCACGCAGGGTGGCACAGTGTGGATGGGAACTTGTCCAGCAGAAAGAAATAGGCATACAACCCTCTACTACTTGCACGCACGCTTAGCCTGCCAAAAAAATCCCTCCCAAACCCCACAGGCATCAGGCAGTACCTGGCATGGGCTGGGCTGATCCTCTAACCCCATCCCAGCACACAAGGGAAAGCAAGAAACATAACAACTGTGAAGGAGCTCTTAAACACATGCCCCGAAACTGCAGACAGATTTAACACTTCGAGCGCTAACTTCAGATCTTCCCAGGGAGGACAACGTGTGCTGAAGCCGATGGCCATGGGGTGGTACTGTTGCTCACTGCAGAATAGCACCAAGCTGAGCTGAACAAGACATCTGAGAGATGCAGATTGAGGTGTTTGAAGCCTCTGTTGCAGGTGCAAAAGGAGTGCAAAACTGATCAAGTAGTACTGACATCCTCCAGGTACGGCTTGGAGTGAGCTTTATTTGAGGAAAGGGCTCCAAAGTCACTGGCCTTGCGCTGTAATGACAAATGATTCAATTCTTGCTGTTTTCTGAAGAGCTTTCAATAGCAGTGGCACAGGGGCGCTATTTCACTTATACTGTTTTTACAGTAGATAGCTCTGTCCTGGAAAATTTTACCAAGTAAATTAGACAAAAAAATTAGACAAAAAAAATGATGGTGATAGCAAATCAACTTGTGTATGTGTACGCACACTCTCAGCCAATGTGGGGCCACTCTGGAGTCTGTGGCTAGCTTGACTACAGATCTTTCTGCAGAATTGCCCTGAGGAAGAAACAATCCCTGCATTCAATTTTTTTTCTTAAACATCTGCTTTAAAGTTTTGTTCCTGCCAAATATTTACTAACCTACAAGCAGAGAGGGCTCTGCTTTACATTAGGAAACAAACCACTCTTCTTCCTTTCCCACACAAAAGCGCCATCGCTCTCTCTGAGCTGGTCCATATGTTGATTTGGAAGAGAGAATCATTTTCATATCGCTGACAACAGCTAGGATGAGAACAGATTTCATCAGCCAAACCTAGTCCAGGTTGTCCAACAAGATAGTACAGTAGGGCTGACTAAAGAAGCACGATTCTTCATCCTTACAGACTGACCGGTGACATGACAGCTTTTGTATCTTGCTTGAAAATCCCTTGGCTCTTCTATTAATGTTTCCGTCCTGGAACAAACAACAACAACAATAACCAAATCCTTTTTTTTACATAATTTAGCATTCATAAAACCCCTTTGTGTATTCCTGAGAGCAAAATGAGTTATGTACTAAATGGATCTGGCAACAGTACAGGCAGCTAAAGCACAAAAATTTCAGCTGTAGCAGCTTTCCTGAGGGAAGCAATCAATCAGGGCTGCCCATAGCTGTATTCACAGTACGAAGCCAGCAGCAAAGGAGAAAGCTGCCTGGGTGGTGACCTCCTTTTCCGGAGGCCAGGGCAGCCGTGCTCGCTTCCACTCCCCCTTAGGTGGGAGAAGAGGGAAACACATCAAAACCCCGAGGAACATAGGATCTAAAATTGGTCTAGCCTTTTGTTTCTGAAATTCAGATTTTGCAACCATTTCCAGCTCAAATTTACTCACGCGGCTCACAAATCAAATGCTGATGCTTGCTGCCCTCTCCACTTCACTGTGGAAAACAAAACTCTGCTGTTCTATGTTTGTAGCCGTCCCTGCTCTGCACCCTAGGAGACAAGCAGGAAGGCAAGACTCACATTATATAAGCAAAATCAGCTTCTGCAACCTCAGCAACAGGAGAGTGGGGTTTCCTCATCTTAAGGCCCAAAGGACGAACACAAACATCTAGCTTTTCTCCAGAAACAGCAGCAGCTCTCCCACAGCTTTCCTCACTAACTCTACCACTTTTGCTCAGCTTCTGCAGTGAGATCCCAGGAAGCAGTGCCAATGGATATAGCTTCCAGGCCAAAAGCTCTCCTCCTGAGACGCAAAGGAGGGACACCATTCAGCTCTAGCAAAGACCTGCCCTATTTAGATCGGTAAATTAGGGGTAGGTTACTAAAACCAGAGTTGCAAAAACATGATAGGAATTTACTAATAGTTACTTTTTTTTTTTTTCCTTAACCTTTGTAGAAGCTGGTATCAGCCTTTCTAAAATTGTGAAACTGAAGAGTAATACTTAAGCGTGGAAAACTGAGAAAGCACAACAGTATTCTGGAGTGACTGGCAGCTTGATGAATAGTTATTAATCTCAGCTTCTTGTCTGTTTTGATACGTCACTTTTTGCGTTTCCTGACTAGCAAAAACACTCTTCTTACCGTCAACTGTTATTGCTCCACCGTCTACAGAATATTTTCCCCCTTTTTTTCGGAGAAGTCACTGAACCTGAGCAGCTCGCTGCCCTTCCAGGTGAAAAGCACAGCTAGAGCTAGTGGCTGTTAACTGCATTTTCAGAGAAGGCAATAGAGAAGCACTAAAATGTTTTCCAGCACTGTTTGCCTCCAGGGCTGATGAATCAAATAGATCACACTGCAAAAATTTACTTTTTAGGAGAACTAGTAGCCAGTTTCCCCACGGAAGTACAAATATTTTACATGCAGAACAGTTCAGATGATTCATCCAACTATCTTTGGTGGGATTCCTATGTATACATTATTTGCAGATTTTAGGCCTTTTAAAGCAAGTGCTTCAGGCTATATGTTCTTGAGTATTACTCTAATGCTTCACAAAATGAAGCTGCTATTACAGCAGAGGCTTTGGGCACTCCACAGTAAAGGAAGTGACCCAGAGCTTTCATATGAATCCTGACTCTTGAAAACTCTGAAAAACCTACGCCCCATCTCTTTGCAGTAAACACAGCTATCTCAAACTGTGTTTGCATGAAGGTTAAAGAAAAAGTTAACATCCAACAACAAAACTGCCCAGCCTTTATAGGAAAGCGCCTCATGCTTTTTCCAACAACTCAGTTGCCAGCACAGTCCTTTTATCCTGTTAGCCATCCATCAGGCTTCTCTGCCAGTGGTCCAGAACAGAGAGTTTATAGAAATGGGGAGACACACTGCTACCAAGTAGATTGTCAGAGCCAAAGACAGCCTTATTCAAGGAGCTGCCTGAGGCAAAAGGCTTTCAGTTCAAGTTGGAGCCCTCCTCCCACCTTTGTTTTTTTTATTTCCTTGACAAGAGGCAATACACCCTGTGTTAGCTGCAAACTTGCTCACTGATGTGGGATTTCAAGACTACTTTAAAAGGTGCTTTCACATGCCTCTGACTAATTGCAACAGCCACAAATACTGATGATTGAAGGAGGATGAGCGTAAGAAGGAAGGACAGTGGTAAAGAAAGAGTCACCCAGCACCTAGGAGCAGCTGGTGGCAGTTTGAAACTGCTGCTGAGAAAAAGGGGAGATAGACTCGTCCGGGGCAAGAGAGAAGCACCAAGTCTCTGTTTGCCAATGCCAAGGAAGAAAGCCTATTCTAGAAGAAAGTATCCTGGAGCCCTTGAAAAGGCAGACAGTGAACCACTTTTCTGTTGATCGGATATTTTTCTGCAGTCGATTTACCCATAAACTTAGACAGCCAGAACCAGGCAAAAATCAGATTGATGGCCAGCAGGGACATCCTCCAGCATCTGGCACAGAGCACACATCCCACTCTGCAGGGATCAGTGGCACTCAGGCCAGGAGAACCATTTTGCAGAAGAGCAGAGGTACATAGTCCGTGCAGACTTCAGTCCTATGCAGCTTCAACCTCATCTGCTCATTTTTTAAGAGGAAAGGATTGATGTAGGCTTTGTACATGCTGACAGCTCAGTCACAAATCTTCAGATTGCTGCAGTTCTTATCTTCACTTGACATTGCTCAGTGTGAGTTATTAAAACAAGTTTGTATGATTAGAAGCATCGCTGTATGCATAAAATATTTGTCTACTTAGTTTGGAAGAGCAGCACAACTGAAGCACTAAATTCATACAGACATTATGAAAAGCGAAATTCTCAATCTAGCAATCATTGGCCAACTTCCAGAGTAAGTTTTGTTTTCATTTTAAGTCTCAAAACCATCCGCGAACCTACCCTGTAAGAAAAGGCAGCATTTCCTAATACACTGAAACAGAACAACAATTCCTGCCTTCTACCTACATCTCTGCTGATCTCATCCCCTACAAATTTCCCTGCATAGAAATCCTGAAGCAGCATATATATTGAACAACAGACACCCATAAAAGCAAATCTATGAGGTAAACTTCTTGAATTATTTATCACAAGCACTTTCTGCAAATATGTTACAAATACTGGAGAACCAAACACACACATGCTGGAGTCCTTGTGCATTTCAAAGGGACACACCTGCCACTACTCTCCTTTCCATAAGGAAACACAATACCTACACACCTTCCTTTATCCTCCCTAGTCTCTTCCTCGGTTAAAAACTCTCTTTCAACTGCTTCTCTCCCAACCTAGTTATTTTTTTTTGCCAGTCCATTCCCTCCTTTCTTCCTCTCCCCTTTCACTCTTCCTTCCTAGCGGCAGAGGAGAACAAGGTCTGCCACCTAGCACAGCTCCCACCCGCTCACCAGGGCCACTCCAAAAGAGGGACTGTGGTTTCACATGAATAGGTTTCAGAGAAATGGGAATTTTTGTCCGTGTGGAAGAAATACAAAGTTTTTCCTCAGGAAAAGAAAGGGGGTTGATTCTCACTTGCAAGGATCACAAGCCTTTTCTATCAGCAGTCTTACGGCTGTGAAATTCACTCTGTTCAAGGAGAAATTGGGGTTTCAAGCCAACACCTGCCATACCTCACTTTTGGCTCCATTGACAGCAAAGCTTGCAGGAGGCACAGTCTGTGGACAGAGTGAGAGAAATGCTGCTTTTCCTGTGGATTTTGTCACTGCCGCTTTCAACAGGCTGAAAAGTCCCCAGTCCACCTAGACCGCAGCCTGCAGCGAATGAGCTGCTCTTGACCACGACACGCAGTTACCAGAAACTTCACCAAAGATGTACTGAAAACTTCTGGGCCAAGCAGAGGAAGGAGACTCCCCCATACACTAGCAATGTGGTATTAGAGCGCAAAGGCGGAGGTACCTCTGACGACATGCCAGCGTTTCACTTAGTAATTTCATGACAGCAAAGCTATGCAAACTTACAGCTTATAGCTGTATGCTTCAGTCATAGCTGAAGTCACCTGTCAAAGGCCTTTTTAGAATTATTGCTGGAAGAAATCCAGAAATAATACACACTCTTCATTTTTGCTAATAAAAATACTAGAAATCAACGGCAGATTTGGATGGAGCACTGAGAAAAATGCACGCCATTAGTTCATGGGTTTTCCAAATGAACTTTAACTGGGTAAAAACTGACATGTGTAAAACCAACTGCCAATATCAACTGTATTTCTAAAGGAGTGTTACTTCTACGAGACAGTCAGTATAAAAGTCAATTTTCTTAATAAAACTCATTGCAATTTGACAACAAAAATGAAAAATATTCATCCTTGCAATGGCCAGGGAAGTTGTGCTGCTCGGATCAAGAACAGATATAGCTACCTAATCAAGTAATTTAAAATAAAAATAAATGGCAGAGTTATTGAAGATGCCTGAAGTGTTATAGACAAAAATCTCACATCCAATTTGAAATTTAGTTCTGAAACTCATTCGAAGCCACAAGGACATCAAGCCAGAAAGAGGCTGCTCTCTCCCCAGATACAACTATACCCAGTAATTAAAATGCTCGTTTGTAATGGTGCTTTAACGTTTACTGGGGCTGCTTCATTTCAAGACAGACCACAGACATTGCCGTCATGACACTTGCAGATTTAGAGAGTTATCCAAGGCCTCACTGTAGCGCACAAACCAGGAAAAAGCAATGAGGCAGCTCTGTACATGGCCTGGGTCCTGTTAGCTTACCTAAGGATTTTGACCACGGCAGTATCTCTAATCCTGAAAGTTTCACCCGTTACTAATCGGAGTTGTGCTGTGGTACAAATCAGATAATTTGTCAAAAACGCTTGTGATTCTGAGACTACCCACAATATTAAATAAATCTCTTGTCGGGAAAGGCTTGATTTTATATAGCTGAGCTCGGAAGAGGTTCTGGCCTTAGAAACACTGGAATTCTTCTGCCTAAAAATAAGGCAAAGGGCTACAACAGTGCTAGAGAAGCGCCTTAAAGCTGACACCCTAGGGCTGCCCTCTTGCAGAAGAGCAGCGCTGGGAACCTCTGCAATGCTCCTGGCTCCACGGCACAGAAACGCAGGCAGGCACGCAGGACTCTACAGGTTGCCTGGCAGCGCCGCACATCTGGCGTGTCATCCCTGCGTGGTACGATGCAAGGTGACACGTTCCTGCTTCAGCAGTAAAGATTTCTGTTAGATGGGAGGTTTCGATTGACCGTAATAAAATAACGCAGGGCTGCACGGAGAGCCCATGGCTCATCGGCAGTCAGTTCTAGCATCAGCTTTCCTCAAAGTACGGGGTGGGGAGGGCCTCCTTGACTGTCACAATCCAGTCTCATGCTACAGCCTGCTGAACAGAAGATAATCCATCAGAAGCTGATAAAAATTCTATCCTTATTTAATTTTTTCTGCTCACATGTCTCTTCCTGAAGTCCATTCCAGGAATCTTTCTAGCAACACACAAAAGCCTTTGCGTGAAGTTTCTAGGCTCCACTCATGCACTTGTTCATTTAGGGTTAAATAAAACTCTTCCTTCACTCCTAATGAAGTCCAAAAACAGTGTGTTCAGTACTCACGACAATTCTTTACAATGCATCTCACATTAACAGGATCTTTGAGACGTATGACGACTACCAAATACAGTTTAAAGCCCAATAATCCCCTCTCACTGAGGTGGGAGGCAATTTGGTGGCCTGCTGGGGCGCAGAAGGAAATTCTCAGCAATGTCTCACTTCAGAAGTGACAAATGCATCTGGGATACCCACAATATTTTCTTGTTAACATATGAAGGAAACCCTGAGGGGAGAGCAGCAGCATCCTGGCATCAGGATGCCACCTTGGAAGCTCGCATGCGAGAGGTATTCAGGTGCTGCCCAAGTACATCTCAAGTCCCAAGATAAATTCTTTGGCGTAATATTTGTCAGACACTGCTGAAAAATTAAGTGAGGGCGAAGGATATTCAGGTTGTTCCTGGAGTCTGGGGTGGGGAGCCCAAACTACAAAAGCCCCTTAAACTGCATTTTCTTGCTTTATTTAACCTACTGATTTTTCAAACAACAAAAGACTGACTGCAGCTTCTGAGGGGCAGGAGAGCAGGCTGCAGCTACAAGATGGGTTTTTTTTTTACTTCACTATCAACTGTTGCTGCTGCAGAATTAGCACAGGTTTGTAACACACTAAGGAGGTAAGGTTTCAACACAGTGGCATTTTGGGGAAGAGGGAATGTTTAACTGAGAAATCTGTTGAGTTTTAAATACTTCTATCTTACCTGAAAATGATCCCTCAAAAAACAATTTATGTTTTTAAAGGCCAGTACGATTATGTTATTTAAATCTTAATGGTAAGGGAAGATTAAAAAAAAAAAAAAAAAGCACATTTACAGCGTCAGCACTTCAGTGAGAGAACTTTGTATTTCTCACAACACTACCTACTTGGCTTTCAGACATTTATATATATATAAAAATTAGAAAACGCTAATCCTATATTCTTGTCAGCTGGGCATAACTACCCCCCATGCCCACATCAAGATAAATCAAATTATACGGATATAGTTTGAATAACATTAGACTACTGATACAGTACACACTACACAATTATACTACTGCATAGTTCATACTTGCAACAAAATAGCTCAAGGCACTCAGGAGCAGAATCTGTTCTCACCATCTACAGTACAACAGGATGCCCAGAATCTGAATGAATCAGCAAGCAGTACTGAGAGGCAGAATATCTGGTATTGCCCTCTTACACCTGTCTCACTACTAGGTGAAAATCCTGAAAGCATACCTTCAGTGCCACCTAGAGATGAAAAATGAGAAGACAGATAGCACCCCAACTTTAAATCCCCATTTTAAGGCAGGCTTAAATTGACTTGGATTTGACAGTGGAACATTGCTGGACCCCATATCCCTACAGTTCACATCTGGAGAGTTTTACATGTCTGTAACCCTCAAATTATGCTATACTACAGTGTTTTCTAAACAAAGAATTTAATATCCAATTTATCAAAGTAAGGAAATCACTTTTTTTCTTTTTCACTGAACCATGGTGAAAAAACATCACTGTTTTATTCAGCATCATAGTTACATAACAGTTGTCTGTTTCTATTACTAGAAAGAATTTATTAAAATAATCCTGGAAAGACATCTTTTCTTTCTCCAATGATTTCAAAACTATGCCTTTTAATGCCAATTTCACAATCATTGATTTGATCTGTAGTAGTCAGTTATAGCAATTGTCAAGGCACAAGCTCAGCTCTGCACATCAGCTGTAGCTTGTATTATAAAAGAGATATGGCAGTTATGTCTTCACTTAAAAATGCACGATCCCTTTACCGTATATTGCAACAAGAGAAATTAACATTAAACACAGACTACGAAAGGTAAAGGATTTATTTCCGATATGATTTGTAGAGTTAAATTAAAAACCTACCGAATACTTTATGTAGTAGATGAACATAACCTTAGTATTTACTTTCTAACAGTTTATTTAATGGTTGGAAGTGTACAACATGAAGTAGGCCTTACGTTTAATATTTTGCAATTTTACTTATTGTTAGATGAGATTAAAATACAGTAGCCATCCCTTTCGATTATGTTGCAACACTGATCATGTGCCTTGATAAGTAGGAACAACGATTCATTAAATAAATGATGATGACATAACATGTAGGGAAGACTTTGGATTGTCTATTTAAAATGTCAACATAATAGGCAATTAGGAATAAAACTTCATTTTAAGTGCACTTCCACATGCTTTGTTTATAATATAGCAAAAACTTCCTATCTTTTTTCAAACATTTCACTCTCTATTCTAAAGCTGTTCAGTTGAAAATGCACTTTCCCCAGTAAACTTCTTTTAAAAAAAAAAGAGTAACTAAAATTTCTACCCTTTCATACACTAAGAAATGTTCTCTAATTAAAAACACAATTTATTACAAGACATGTGAAGACAACATATAGTGAAATGAATTTTAATTGTTGTGCTGTGACTAAAGTAAAGTTCTCAAGGCTGCAGTTTAACATTCCAAGTTCTCCCTTCCATCTTTATTGATTCTTAAGATTTTGCACAGAAACTCTTTGGGGGCTAGAACAGCAGTAATTGCATCACACTGTTTTCCAAGACTTCAAGTTTCAAAAGCAAACTCTTCAAAAAGTACAGTTCTTGATTTGATTAGATACAGGGACAAAAATATAGCACATACTTGAAGGTTACATGGTCTACAAATGATGGCAATATTTTCCTTGGGAGAGTACAGTTTGTTTTCTTGTAAATACTCAAAAAGGCTCAACTTCAAGCAGTAATAAACACAAGCAAAAGTGATTTAACCCTTAAAATAAATATTCAGGAAAACCTCTCTGTACATACAAGTGAAAGAATATGTAACACTTTCACGCTAAAAGAAAAAATAAAGAATTTGTTCATATAAGCAGCTGAAATCTGCTGTTCCAGCCCAATGTCCCCAGTAAAGAAGGGAGGCACAAACACAGGTGACTACTGTAGCTCACTATCTTATGGCCTTTTTGGACAGGGACATCATCACCATCATTTTTTTTTTAAATCCCTTTTGTTATATTTATTCATTACAGCATGCCAAATCCTTTGGCATATGTGATGGCCTTCAATAATCTTTCCTTAAGCTTTTCTTTGCTTGAGTACTCCGGAAGCAAAAGTACATTAAAGCATGTGTGAGATGTAGGTAACCTGTGGGGAAACAAAAACAAAAAAAGGAGAATTCAGTTCTGGGAACATTTAGTGCATGCAGAGAAATACACCGCTATTTCACAAATACAAAATAACTAAGATTTAACTAAACTAATAAATTAAATAAGAGCACAGAAATTTTTTCCATTCGCTAACAAGCAAGTGAAATGAAGATCTTTACCTCTCTGTATCTGGGCCGTTTTTGGCTATGATCATCTTTAATTTTCCAAGTCCTCCCACAGGGGCTCTGTCTGTGCCTGTTGTAAACTGCAAGAACAGTCTTTTCTGTTCATCTGTAAATGAATGGACTATTTCCCAGAATTCCCTATTGAGGATGAAAACAAAAATAAGTAAACTGAAAATTCTCTTTGATACAAAGGAGACTCAAAAAATAATCAAATTGTGAAGTTTTAGCAATTCTACTTAACTTTAACATCAGCTGCTAAGTGGCATTTGTAAAAAAAACAAAACAAACATTTACCAATCACTGAGATGTAGAGATAGAAGTCAGAAACATTACTAAAACATTACAGCTTAACTTTTTTTTTTTTAAAAACACATTAATTCACTTAATAAATGACTGGCAAATATTCTTCCTTTATTTTGCATTATTCCTATGTCCTGTGGAATTATCTTGGTTTTAGTACACTGCCCATTTCATCATTTTTCCTAGATGCCACAGTACTAATCACCATTAGCTTGAATAAGTTAACATATACTTTTAAGAACCACATTAAAAAACAAAACAAAAAAACCCCCAAAACCCCACAACCCAAAGCCAACATTAAAATAAGCACCAGCGATGAATTCATTTAATGTTAACAGACAACGATCACAAGGAAAAAAAAATTTTGAGTAACTACAGTTAAAACCAGCAGAGCAAGAGGTGCAAGATGCAATCCAATAAACAAATTTACATATCCACAGCCGGAACAAAACAGCATAGTTTAAGGGCTTTTACATTACAATGTGACATCAAAAAAATACCTCCCCTACTAGCTCGTCAGAACCACTTGACACAGTCATTTCTCCCAGCTATTCATTATGAGAACTCATACTGTGGGGGGGGAAAAAAAAAAATCCTCTTCCGGTTTCAGAGTCCTCTGGATTTGTGCTATGAGGAGTTATAAGGATACTTCACTTTAATCACAGATTCTTATCACTAAAATACTGCAGATAGATTGGAGGAAATATAGAAGAGGTGGTAAAAGTAGCTATTCCAGAAAAATGAAGAGAACTAAGGACCACACTATCTTTCCTAAATAAGGAGGAAATCCTTGATAGGACTGGATTGCGTAGAACTAGAAGTGAAATACTTGGGACTCGGTGTACAGTAACGGGTACATGTCCCAGCACAAATCAATACAAGCAGTAACTTGTTAGGCTGCAATATCAGTAAAACACACAGTAAGTGACTGGGTACTCTCAGCCCAATCCAGCTGCCAGGTAACAATAAGCAATATTCACTGAGGCAACGGTGGATCTGGCGACGGACAGGAACTTACTGAACTACTCAACACAGATAAGCAGCCAGGCCCTTCGACTCTGTAAACAAATTCAACTGCTGTCAGAAGTTTTTTTTTTGTTTGTTGTTTTTACCCTACCAGGGACTGCAGTTCTCAAGAAAAATCCAGAGGACCAAAGGTATATGGTTTCTCTGACCCTTGCCTTGAGAGTTCTCCAGTCAAAGGGGGCAAGAAAGGACAAAAATATTTAAAAACTTCCCCTTTGGAAAATGTTGGAATTGTTTCATTTCTAACTAAAGGAAAAAAGTGCTATTTGAGGGAACTCACTTTTTTTTTTTTTTTTTAAATCTACAACTGAGTAGTAATAATTTATCACAACAATCCTGGTTATACTGGGGGTTATTTAACTACCAAGCATAAGAGAAAGACAAAAAAACTCAGGGAAAATATCATCTAAGCTTTATGAAAGCTTATCAGAAGCTAAAGACAATGCTTGTGCTATTCACTCTTTCCTAATGTATTTGGGTAAAGAGAAATTATAGATAAGACACTTGCCTCTCCACTACTTAGAAATATATTGTCTTTCAATTCATTATGAAGAAACAGGCCTGCAAAGTACTTGTAACCCTTCAGAAATTAATAAAATTACCTAATTATAAGAGAGTCTCTTGTATAGCCACCATCATATTCTGTAGTTTCTTCTAGTGCTTGAAAGTCTAGATTCTGTAAGAAGATGACATTTTAAAAACAATCACTAATTACATATTTAGGATCAAAAATGCTCCACCTTTTCTGGTGTACTTTCAGGATTCTTACCCTACTTCCACAAATAAGTAATTCAATTTCCTCTGGTCTAAATAAATATTTCAAAGGAGATTCATTGGTCACCATGTGGAATCCTCTCCGAAAGGCCTTGAACTGCTTTTCTACTGATTTATTGAGTATATAGTCAGCATAGAGATTGACAAATTCCTGTAAGGAAACAACCCCAAAAAGCCTTAGTACTTTGACACACGCTCCGCTCCAAGTATCTCCCAATAATGTAAGATCCAAAAATACATTTAATTTTAGGATTCTATCTGGTTTATCTAGGCTGTGCTTCTACTCAGCACTATTAAAGAGGAAGTCTCAATTATTTCTCAAATAGGTCAAAACATGAAGCCCAGCAGCCACTACAACAAAAGTTATGCCCACTGTAGGCACCGGAATACATGTGGTGCAGTAAATTTTCATCATCCCACACTGGTATTCTCAAAGATATAGTCAGTTTTTTGTTTTTTTTTTAAAAAAATACCTCCATATTCACACACATCTGTGTGCATACATGGGCACATGTATATATACATCTATGCACTTTTTTTAAACAAGAGAAGTCTTCTGCTTAGAACTACATTGTGCTATGACAGTTTTGAAGGTTTTTAACTTTGACTGTAAGTGAAATTAAACCTTAGCAGAATCCTAGGTAATCCCATATAGAGCATCTAAAATTACAGACAGGTAAAGAAAGTTATTTGAATGCAAATGAATTACCTTTCTATTTTCATTTGTAATAGGGATTTTATCACCGTTTTCCTTTAAATCGTGCATCATTGGATTGCCAAAGAGATCCGTATGAGATATTTGAAAAGTTATCATCATATCGTCTTCCACACTTCCTTCATACTCTAGTAGGTCTCTCAAACTCTGATAGAGAACCTAATAGCATGGAAAATACATCTGTCATAAATAAGTTTCAATACATTTCATTGAATAATACCAGAAGACATTAAATCATCTGCTCCAAAAAGAACTGTTGCAGTCTATGATGCAGTCACTTAAAAACTCCCGTAACAGGCCAGAACAAAGGTCTATTAAATTCAGTGTTTCTAACAGCAATCAATAGTGGACGTTAAGGAAAGATGAAAAGAAACAAAGCAAAGAGTGCCAACTCCCTCAGAATAGCCTACCAGTATCCAGGAACCTTCCTATGCTACAGGTTGGACTATCAAGCCATTGATAAACCCTTTGGCATCCAGAACACGTTACACCCTAAGTTCAACGTGTATGTGTTAAAACCAAAGAAAACGTTGTATTTCATTATCACATAAAATTCAGACAACAGACTTGTATGTCTCCTACATCTTGATTTAAGAAAAACTAGGAAATAATCATGAAGGAACAGGAAATGGGACACTTAAAGAAAGAAAATCTCTGTGTGCTGAAACAGAAAAATTGTTACTAAATCCCAAGGTCTCGCCAAGCCCAGGTTAGGGTCAGAAATTGCCAAATGGAATTTGAAATTATTTCCAAGTTTGCTATATGCAAATGAAAATTCAGCCTTTCTCCTTATTCTGCCTGAAAAGCCCAAGACTCTCTTGGAAACTGAAAACTACGCAGAAAGAACAATTTTGTGGCCAAGACAGAGCTGCAGGACTCAAGAACACAAACTGAAGATAAAAGAAAAACTGAGTGCAACTATATTTTCAATAGTAAAGTGAAAGCAATAAGCTTTCCCTGAAGGTTTTAGTTATTGAAAGTTTACCTGTAAGCCTCTACCTCTCACTACCTTTAAAAATATTTCGTATTGAAAAATCACTGCATTTGGTGACATTGGTTAGTAAGTGCTGGTGAACACCCTATCCCTCCATGCTCAACACTGTGCATAGAATAAGCATTGTGTGACTTAACTACTCCAAATTTTATTTTCAGTTTGAGAAATCCTGAATTAAAAGTTTAAGTCATCTTAGAACACCAGGAGCCTACAAAAGGATGGATTTAAAAGTAGCCAACATAGGTGTCAGAAGAAAGACATAAGAACAGTGGAAAAAAAGAAATTAAGAACTGCCCTGACTGCCTTGTTTCACAGAAATAAATCCACTTGTTGCTTCATGAAGATTCTGAGTTTATAATCAGAACTACAAGAAACTGGGAGCTTTATGCATTTCTCAACGTGATTTTATAGAGGAAACTGGCCAGACTCAGTCTACTGTTACATGTAACCATGCAAAGCAGAATGGAGAACCTATTTCTACACATGCCTAACTTTTGTTTAATCAAAAATAAAGACTTCAAAAAAAAATCATCATTTTACTCTTTTTTTGGCATAGCTAAAGATCTTGCATAACCTCTTAGGCGGGAAGTCTCCCACCATTTTGAAGCTAAATAAAGCATAATAACAAGTCATACTGGCTAGCAAGATAGAAAACTGCTGGAGATCTTTGACTGAGGATGAGGCAGGGCCAGGACATCTTGTGTACAAACTTCTATACATAGAACTGACATATGTATGGCATATACATACATACAACCAACATATATGATGTACATCTTCTATACATACTCTTCTTGGATCCATCTTCTACACTGCATTTACTAAAGCACACTTACAGCTTCATGTTTTTATATAGCCATTGAAGGAGGAAAAAGATGGACACCGATCACTGCTTCCAAACTGTAGGAATATAATTGCCGTATCTATCTTTTGCTTTAGAAAAAATACGAGCATCATACCTTCAGGTCTATCACTATTTTCACATATTTCATTGAAATCTATTTCTATGAAAACAGACAAATAGCAACTTCATTTTAGAGATTTGTTGGGAAGATACTAAGATATTAAGCAAGTCAGGCAGTACATAAGAAACAGGACAAGGTTTGTTGACATCCAGGCTTATTATTTGTTCATTAGACAATAACACTTTCTCCAAATGAGATGCAGTAGCAGATTTTATTGCTTACCAATTTATTTTAAGAAATACAACCGATTCTTCACACAAGTCACAAGTTATTTCACTTCCACCTCTGACAGCAATCTTGTGTTTAATTTAAATCTAGATGGAGTTATTGCCTGGAAAATACAGTAACGAACTCAAAAGAACATAATGAACTTACAGGATGAGAGTCTGCCAGATCACGGAAAGTTCCTTTTTTGCCCATTAGCTTCCTGTACACAACCATGGGAAAATGTACGTCCAGTATACAGTTATTGTAAATAGCCAGACCCAATACTATGCCAATCAGTGTAAACTGACCCTCAGTTTCAAAAGAGGACGGATTAAACCAAAACAGTTTTGTAGATTCATCATATGTGAACATACCTGTAAAAAAAAAAAAGAGGTTTAAAACAATTATTGTTACATTTCAATAAAAGTGACATGCACAACACCTCTATAAACCTACTTTTGTACTAGAAAGACTCTAAAACATACTTAATTTAGTACTATACTTGATGGAAAGAGAAGCTACTTGGGGTACCTGGAGTTCCTCATAATGTTATTATTCACATTACCCACTGAAAGTACGTGAAAAGGTGCACATGAAGCCTGCTATATAGCATCCTGCAACGTGTATGCTGAAGCAGTACACACACAACGTCTCATCTCCTTCCATTACCAAAGAAACAGCAGCACATTATCAACACAGATTTTAATTTTGATACATACAGCAGTGCAAGAAAAGAATATAGTCAGAAACCACACAGAAGAAATCAGCTTGAAGAACTCCACCTACAATAAAGTGATATCCCTCCTTCACAGACTCATCCACGCAGACTCCCTCAAAGTGACCGGTTGTTTAGAGGGGGAGTGGATGCAGTCCTACTTCTTAACTGGAAGCCATGATGACGGAGCAAGGATTAACCATGACATATGAACTTAAACCAGTTAGATACCTAACTGATTTTTAGAAACTCGACAAGGCCCACTGAACTGCTGCAGCTATCACGTATCCTAACTTGAGGGGAAGCATAACACCCGGCTGTTGTTTCACAGAAGGGACTGCAAATTTAACAGCTTGTCACTGTTGAAAGGGGCAGATTTTGCCAGCTCCCTTAGCTGGATCAGTTGAAGTAAGGTAACTGATTCAGAGGAAAAAAGTGACTAATTTCCTGCCAAGTTCACAAGCTGAGTAAATTCATGGCAGGCTTCAATAAACAGCCAAACTGGCACATGCTAAGAGTCTGAGGGAGGGGACAGGACAGCACAGACAAAAGAAGGGAGGGAGGGAGTCCCCTACCCTTTTGGCTGTAGCAAGCCACTAAATTGGCTCTTATTCATTAAACAAGAGTTTTCATACAGGCTATGAACTATTTAAAGGAGTGCCAAGATGAAATCAGTTGCTAATCAGACTTGATACCAAAGCAAGACAAATGCAAAAATGTAGACTTAAGGGGGGAGGGGGGGAGAGGGAAGACTCTCCTTGACAAGGAGAAGTATATTCCCAGTGATCTGTAGCTTGTATAGTTAAGTCTCGTGATTCCCAGGCAGAGACTACCAAACGCATGCAGGTTCCTCCAGACATTGCAAGTTATATATATGTGGTCAAGAAGATGAAGTACACAAGAATCTGCCTTGTCAGCTCTTAAAAAATATGTTTATTTACTACCTACAGGACACACATGAATTGGTTATAAAGACACATAAATACAGCCACCAAACACCTCCCAATGCTGAACGTATGATGCCACCCTTAGCCAAGAGTTCAAGTCTAAGTTCTCATTCAGCTGAAGCTAAGGGAATGAACTGTAAATTCATTCAAAGAGCCTGGTCTATTATCAAAAACTAAGATTACTTATCTCAGTAAGGTACTAGGACAGAGTGAACTATCATGGTGGCACATAAACAAAGACTAGTATCAGGCAAGGAAACTGGAAATCAGAGACTGATGTGCACAAGCACGCGTAGGAGAAAAAGTAGAAGCCTGCATTCCATTTGCTGAATTGGTTGAAGTTTACAGTGACTTCTGAATTACTGGCACAGTAAAAGTGATGGCTTGTACTTTCTGAAAGATGATGGAAGAGTTAAACAGTCAAAAACAAACAACTCTAGCAAATTGCTATTAATGGAGGACGGACAGTTTGCCCAGACCCATATGTGGAAAAACTTCAAGTGTAAAATGCAACATTTTATTCACTGACCAAAAATTAAGACTATGGTATATAAAAACCATAATAAAACACCAGAAAAAAGGAAAGCTGCAATACAGAACGTTGCTAGCCATGTCATATTAAGCTATCCTACTTCCTTTTTACAGAACACACACATCTCCAGGCATACCTATGAGAGCAGAACCACCTTAACTTTCACTGCTAAATAAAGGATTTTCAAATCCACAGAAAGTATAAAAATGGAAGCATGGGAGACTGGTACGGAAGCAAGGGACAAACCAATAACAGGGAAATGTGATTGTTAAACTGGTAAAAAAACTTTGACTTAAATATTATAGCAGACTACTCCTAGTTCTTCTTAACCATCTACATTCAAATTTGACACTAATGCCACACTTTAGATCTGCATAATTTCAGACCGAATCGTTAGAAGAGCTGAGAGCTTTTGCCTTTATCAGATTTTCAAGTTGGGGGAGAAGAGAGAGGAAATAGCTCAAAAACTCACCATAGTCCTACTCTGGTTGTATTGCAGGAGTTCTTCCTCTTTGGTTTGATTACTAATTCTAGAAGCTAATCATGAAGCAAGGCGAAGAGAAAGGTGAGAGAACAAACAAAGGAATACTGCAAAGGAACCCTGTACAACTGATACAGATATAAATGCACAATAGCAGCTTTCACTAAACATTTAGTCCTTTCATTCCACCTTAGGATTGATGAATGATGATGAAATGCTGAGCCTCTATGGGTGAGGTACCCTCATGATCACCAAGGAATCTGGGGAACTTCAGGAAAAAAAAAAAAAGCAGCAGATGTAGAAATACACTGCATAAAGCTTCACTTCAGAGAAATTAGTACTTTACTAGATAACATACCAATATCTGGATTGAAGATTTCTTCCACAACCAGTTGAAAAAATTCTTTGGAAACGCCTCCTTCATCTACTCCTTGCTCTCCTTCAAATTCCACATACAATTGCTTCTTCAAGTCTGCAGGATTTTCCATGGCAATCATCTCTAGCTATTGAGTGAACAGATAAAAGCATTTCATTAGTAACTCTCTTAAAGAGTCAATGGAATACTAAAAAACCTCAGTCAAAACCACCCTCAAAACCCAAGGAAAAAAAAGCAAGTCACAACTGTAAAACATAAGGAATCAATACTGATGCTAAAGTACTCTAAGTATATATTAGAATTTGAGGATTAATGCAGTGAGAAACTTTTCAGAGCTCTGATATGCCAGTCAAATAAGTCTGTTAGTGTCCTCCATTTTTGCTTTTTGGTTTTTTTTTTTTTTTTTTCCTTGTAAGCACTTATTCTACATAGATTAGCACTGTACTGGACAAAATGCACAGATAATATAAAAACAAGATGCATTACTGAGATAACTAAATTCATATGAAAACAAACAGAGAATGCAATTTGATCCACATAGTTCACAACTGAGGGTTTTATGGACGGGTTATACAGAAACTCTTTTGGAACCTTCATGTAATAATTTACAGTGGAAGACAAAAGACAATATTTATATCTCACTAAGAAAATAGTAAAAGACATGACAGTCAAACCGATTTCCTTTTCTCTTGACCCTGGTGAAGAACTCTCAGAAATCTCTTGCACTTATTTTTCCACTGCCTTCAAACAGGGCTACTGCATTGCTTCCATGGAAGTGAAAGTTGAGAAGCTATGATCTTCCATAAGAAAGGGTTTAATTTCTATATAAAGGCCATTGCAGGTCTGTGCCACTTTTCTCCCACACAAATTTATCCATTCAATTATCAGAAGTTCAAATCAAATCAGATCTTATGCAAGAATATTTTGCACAAACAAAGCACAAACAAAACGGGAAACCTGTGCAGTATGATTATACGAAGCACAGCTATGAAGAAAATCCAACAGGAAGAAAGCAAGGCACGCACCTGTATTTTCACCTACCAAGACCACATTATCGGGTGAGATTGTCTATCATCCAGGATAGCGTACTTACCAATTACTATTCTTAACAAGCTGACCCATTTCTTTTTATGGCACTACACTACCCACATACACATGCCAACACAGCCTTGTCCCAGAATTTAACTACAGAAGTTTAAAAGACTAAGTGAACAGAACAAAGTAGAGCAAAAAGAAGAAAATAACGACACCAATAGTAAAATGGTACCATCAGTGAGATGAGTCTTCTCCTGACAACTGTCAAGTCAACCAACCAATCATTTTACACAAGCAGCATGTCAGGGCAGATGAGTGACAAAGCTAAAGGTGGTTAACAAAATGGTTTTTAAGACTCTGAAGCTCCTCATGCAAAAGGAGCAAGTGTGGGGAGAATGACATTAGCTGGTATTGAAAACTGGTACCAGGAAGAGAGATACGATAAATCCACGGTGTATAAAGCTCATTTAAAAAAAAAAAAACAAACAAAAACAAAAAACAAACAAAAAAACACCACCCCCCACACCACACCACATGCCACGAGGGCCCCAAAAATGAGGACAAGAGAGTTCAAATTAGAATGTATAAGAAATTACAGGGTTCTCTGGAGAACTTAGCTATAAGCTACCTAAAGCATTCTGTCCATTTGGTACTCTACTAACATCCTTTGCAGCAAACTATTTTAGCCCTTACGGAGACTAAGATTTATTATTTAAAATTCATTGTATTTTGTCAAGACTACTTCTGCAATAAGGACAGCTTGTGCTCCATGCTGCTCTCACTTTGATAGCACGTGATGAGGATATCCTCATCACAAGCTTACCACAACAGTGTGGTTTTGTATCTTGCCTTTCATGTAAACTTTAAATGACATATTTTATAGATGTGTAAAAAACAAAAATAAACTTTGTTCCTGAATAGCTCAGCAGAGCTTGATCCTTTTTCTAAATACAACTGATGGCTGTTTTTAAAAACAGAGGAGTAGTATCTGAAGACCATAAGTACAGGTTATTGGTTAAACCTGGATGCACAGAATCCTCCTTGTCAGAATCCTTTCCACTTACAACTGATACTAATAATACTTACTTGTCTTCTTCCCATTCATGACTTTGTTGGCATTGCAATATTTACCACCAGCAATTAACTACTTGGCAAGTTTTACAAAGTTCTGACAAAGCAGGTATTGCCTGTGCATTTCCTTCAGGACAGCAAACCTCTGCCACAGCATAAAGGTTCTCTTGTGTCATAACGACGCATTTGTATTAAGCGGAGTGCTCACATTTATACAGAAATTTTTAAAATTACTTCAAAATCAATTTTTTGGCAGAAACTGCTAGGCTGCAGTGAGTGTCGTAAAAGAAAAGTAGTATTAAAATCGGGGAAAGGAACACTCAATTGAGCATTGCTAGTTGGGCAGATTGGAAGACTGCATGAATGCCTGCGAGGAAATCAGATAAAGGATTACCAAAAAGCCAGTATTTTGAGAGTCAAAGCCTGCTGTTTCTTGAAGTAGATTCTATAACCAGGACAATGTTGCTAAGCTGCTCAACTGAAGGCTGCGGATTTAGTTGCTCCTCTGAATGTTTGCATCTCTCAACACTGATGCTTAAGAAGAAAAATTGAACTCAGCGGAAAACATAGTATTAGTTACTATACTAAATAAGCACTGAATTTCAGCAGAACTGCAGCAGTGCTTCTAAAGAAAGTATGAACCTCAATTTAAATGCTTTTTGTCTTTTTTTTTTTTTTTAAATCATAAAAGCAGCCTCAATCTTGTCACAGAGATGCTGCCACATAAACACAGACTGAGTTTATGTGAATTCCCAAAGTTTTAAAACTTGGGAAAACTTGTGTGTTTTCTATCATGATGGTTTGTCTGGCCAAGCAGATAAAGTCATCATTACATTTTCCATTACATTTCCCAGAAAGTATGTGCATTACATGTCTGAAGCCGTATCACCAAGAATTGACCATCTATATGTAGAAGAGCTGAAAGCTGAGACATCCCTTTATACAGAATATCTGTATTTTCTTGGTTGAAACATGTTATTGTGCCATAGCATATGAGATTGGATAGCTGACTTCATCTACCGAACATTCTGCTTTCCTGAAAGACCCCTGCATTAATATCTTCCACTGGAGTTTAGTTACCTTCTTAAAATTGATAGTAATTGAAATAACCTCTCTTCAGTTCTAGCTATCAAAATAAGAAAAAATAAATCAAGCTCTTGCAATGTAACATAAAAGTTCCCTTTTAAGACAGTGATGGGAATACTTTCCAAGCTAGCAGGCAAAAATGACATGAACATAACTGAGTTTGAAAGTACCAGCGACATCTCATGACACATATCAGTCACTATGTTTTGAGGAGAACTGCATGTGAAGTAGTAGCCTAAAGAAAAGTGACCAAGAAACATCAAAGTGATTTTTATGGTTCATGCATATACTTGCTTGTACAGCCTCCTACATCAATTCAGTCAGACATATACAGCATGCAACGAATGCACGCTAGTGCTATTTTTCAGCTGAACACATATAAACACATACTTTCTCTTAATGCAGCTCAAAGCTCTGCGAGTACTTTGTTTATGATAAGCTATGGAAGAATCTGCCTGCTGATTTTAGCTGCTACATTGAAGTTTTTGGTGATCAATACATTCAGCGGTCATTTGTAAATAAGAGAGGCTTGCTGCCTGCCAGCCCTCTAAAACCAACCTGTAATTTGTCAGACTGAGTTTCTAGTTTGCGAGTGAGTATCAGCAAGATTCTGCAAAAGGAAGGCACCAAATATTCACTTGCAGAACTTGCATATCGCAGCTTTAAATTACTGCTACTTTCAAATAAATTCACACATAACCTGTGCCAAAAAAGTGTAGAGACAGAGGAAAGGGATGAAAGAAATAGCCTTTAGGGGATGAAAAGGCAGAAGAGGGGATTTGAGGATAAACTTCCTTTTGTGTTACCACATCCACATAATGTGACTCAGCAGGAGCCCAGCTAACCTTTTAAACAGAAACCAGGCAGACATAAGAAGGCAGGTTAACTGCTTTCCAGGACTGCAAACTCGAGAACTGAGCTACCAACTTGCAAATGTAACCGTTCCGTAATAAATGAGAGGACTAGCATTTACCACACCTCCCAATTTTTCAGATTAACACGCCTACAAGTATACAGTAAGTATATAATACAGAAAAGCACATTTCATTAGGTCCATATTAATAAACAGAAAAATAAAGTTTCTGATCGCATACATGCAAAGAAACTGAACAATGAATCTGCAAATGAGAGCTCGGCTTAACTTTATTTGTTCCAGAGTAAACTATGATTCTTTTACTAACAGCTTTAAACAAGTATTTAAAAGGTACTACTTCAAATTCTCAATATCACATGAGTGATAAACCTCTAGAGTAACAAAATCACTTGCCAGTGCGTGTATTTGTTATAATGAAGTCAAGTCCCAAAAGCGAGAGGACCTACAGAATGAATTCTACAAGTTTAAGTATTTACAGTATTGATAAGGGAAAACCAGCTTGCTGATAACTAAGGGAAAACCAGCTTGCTGATAACTAAGGGAAAACCAGCTTGCTGATAACTTAATGAGCTTGACCAAATAGCACAGATCAGTACATTTGCAAAGATAAAACATTATCAAAGCTGACTGATGGATTTGTATGAAATATGCAGCATGAATATAAAAAAATATGATTCAGATCATCCTCATTTGAACCAATATTTTTGAGAATGCTTTTAGCATGCAATTATCAGAGAGTTAATCCATACAGTCAAAAATGCCTGCAGTGATTGTTGTCCAAAAATACAGGTCTAGTGAGATTAATATGAAATTACTTACAACTCAAAGAACTCTGTTACAGTTTTCAGATCAAGAGTTTCATAAAATTCAAACCTCTGAAGTTAAAATGCCTAAGAGTAAAGTGTTAGAAATATTACTCACCTGTAATTTAAATATATTTAAGAACTATTTTGACAGTGAACAGATGTAAGAAAATGCTTTTACACATGATGACTATTACCTTGGCAACATCTTTTTAATAGCTTTCAGTGAGACCCTTCCAAAGTTCAATACCACATCCAAGCCTGCAATCATCACCCATGCACACTCACACAACGCAGCTTTCACATAGTTTTGCTGCTGCCAACGTTGCTACTGAAGCACACGCTACCTGCCTTAAGTGATTTCCCAAGTTCTGGACTGTTCCTTGAATGAGCAAAGGGTACCCAAAAAAAAAAAACCACACAAAACAAAAAACCCCAGCCTGAAGTTACTTCAGGAAGGTCCCCCTTGACCTGCAGTTCCGATTTGGATTACAACCAGACGTAGCGAGTCACTTTCAGGACCGGGACATAAGACTGAAGATTTCTTTTGGGACCTATTTCACATCAATTAGGAAGTGGAAGCAAATTGTGAAGGTTACTAAAATCACTTCCCAGTTTGACACAGGAAGTACCTTTAACAGCAGTATATAAAACAGACGGATCAGACATCCACTGTTGGAAAAAACATAAGAAAACAGAAAATACGGAACAGTATTTTCCCAGCAGACTGTATCTTGGAGACTTCCTGAGGTGTGTTTATGGGTCACAGCCAAAAGCCTGTATTTAACAGTTTTGATGGAACTTACTTTCTTGAGTATCTACACTCTGGGGAATGAGAACCATAATTTAAGTGTACACTGCATGGGAAAAATATGTCCTTTTGCTTACGTTAAGCCTGCTTTCTGATAATACAACAGGGTGCTACCAGTTACGAAAAATTTCCCTATTCATCTTTTCTATGCCATCTTTCACGCCCTCTCCGTCATTTAATCTGAATGGAAATAAATTTAAAGAGTTCGTCTACTGCATCCTTTTTGATATTAAAATGAAGAGAAACAAAAACAAACACGGACATAGGCACATTACCATAAACAGACATTGTATTGTTTTATTCCCTTTATTTCTCTTATTTAAAAACTCTTCTTGAGCACAGATACCTCTCATCTTCTATTAAAACATACCAACAGTTAAAAGGTGACCTCTGTAACAAGTATATTTAATCAACACAGTTTCCTTTAAGTCCACATTATCTCAAAACAGCTGTCCCACTGCATCTGCCTGAAATAACATCTACAGCTCCCTTCCTCCAACTATGACAGTGAGTCTTCATTCATCTCCATTTGCTTGAATATAATCTCTTTCCCACTTTTGCGGAAAGTGCCTGGCCTGCAACTTGTTCTCATTGACAAGAGCAATTTAG
Source organism: Struthio camelus (assembly GCF_040807025.1). NCBI lineage: Eukaryota > Metazoa > Chordata > Aves > Struthioniformes > Struthionidae > Struthio > Struthio camelus. The sequence continues at coordinate 150,543,894 of NC_090942.1, read as the reverse complement.
CTCACATTGCTTGAATTTAGAGCAAATATATCTTTTTCCTTTATTTTCTGTCTCAGAATAAACAGTTTAAAATCCCTGCTCTCCTTGGGGTTTTGACAGAGTCAGGTCACCACAATTTAACATGTTCTGGCAGCCTAGCTTAACAGCCATAAAAAGATCTATGGTAACTGCCCAGACACGTGCTTGTAGACTTCTGTGCTGTGCCAGGCTGCTGCAAACGCATCACAATTTAAATGAATGTGCTAGAGTTTAAACTGATTTAAGTTATCTACATTTCCAACAGACCAAGAATGTGAACAGCGACAACCGCTGCGGCCCAGCTGAGGTACAGTAACTACACCAATTTGATGCTGCCCATGAGCTTTCTAAGCAGCACAATGTATTTTGTCCTCAAAGATTTCAACTCCATTCCACAACAAGCAGTATGTAGAAGAATGTGTTTTATTTACATATTTTCTTTTGTACCATGAGCATAAGGAAGAAGGTGTGCGTCCTCTCTTCTGGAACTGATATTTAGAAGAACACCTCCCTGAAACTAGTTTCTTACCCGTTTTAGCCCATCCTCTCCTAGAGCAATAGTACTTTGCCTCCCTCTTCTTTCAGTGCTTGTTTATTTGAAAGCCAAACTGAACTGATGAAATAAATTCCATTATATAAACGTGACAAAATATAATTGGATACAGCTATAAAGCCATATAGGCTGCAAAAGTACAAGGAGCCTTCTTAAATTAGATAACTGGTACAGAGTAGACTTTAACTTTAGAACAGCATGTTTCCCATTTGCCTAACATAATAACTGAGCTTACAGACAAAAGCCATTTCTATGCTGCAATTTTTTCCTGTTGGTGCTTGATGCAAAGCTTTTCCCTAACTCATAATATCAGCAGTTCCCAAGAAGCAGCCAGACTATCTGAAAATTAAGAGCTACTCAAAAAAATTGAGGTGGCAGCTCATTTAAAGCCCTCACAACTGACCTTCAGTAGAAGCTGAAGAGGTAAAAATTAACTGCAAGTAACAGCTGAATAGAGAGATGAAAAGAGATACTGTTCTTAAAGTCTCCCTAAACACATGATCTGGCTGGCTATTCAACAACAAGCTTTAAAAAAGTTTAAATTAAAACAATTTGCTAACACTGTTGTACTTAACAACAGAACACACAAAAATGAACTCCTGAAGCAGTAACAACTGAGTAAACAAAAACTAAGAAAGGAGGAAAGATCCTAAAATTGAAGGCTATATTTATGGAAAAAAGTTTACTGTCAAATATTTTCCATAGTTTCCATCCTGTCTTCAAAGAAGGCATCAACAAATTACTTTTAAGTTTTCCTTTAAGGAGTCAGCATATTTAGAGGCAGGCTGCTGTCACAGTTCTCAGGTACTGATAGTTCGTAATTCCTCATTCTCAGTCCTAACCTTATTTACACAGAATTGCAACGACACTTGGGGAAATAAGAAGCTCTACTTATCTTGTAGTCACTCAAAACTTTTATATCTAGAAGTTCTGAAGTGCCCAAGAAAGAACACAACTGAACGGCTTTAATTCAAACTTCCATCTGAAAAAAAAAAAAGAATCTTTCTATCAGATGGTGATCCAGGACAGTCCAGAGGACAAAGAAAACATGGTACTGATACAGTAGTTGGCCTCCCTAGAGGAAATTAACACATCAAATACTGCATTCTCAACCAGTCTTTTTCCATTAGTCAAAGGCTGCGCAGCTTGCACCAGCCAAAACCAACATATTTAAGTTCTACATTGCTGCATGACTTACCCGGACGAGCGCATCATCTATGATGTGATCACGTCTCACTTTAAGTCGCAAATACGGGTTGAGTTGCTGTCCTTGAACTAAGCTGTAAAGCACAGTTATGCGTCGTTCACTGTACATCCGGATTCTGTTGTCATAATACAATCCCAGGTTCTTGGTAACAGCATTCAATATGAAGGGGCAGGTCATAAAAGAGAACTTATTTTCTGTTTCTACTTTGAAGAAAGTGTAATCTTTGTCCATTTCTAGAACATCATTCAGTGGTTCATTAATAAATTCTTCAAAAGGGATAAGTGGTTTTCTGCAATCTATAGTTTTAACACCAAGTTCAGTTTCCAGCGGGTCCACTCGAGGCCCTTTTTTATTTCTTCTTTCCTCACCCAATAGTTCTTGAAGAGTTAGTTCACTGGATTCTGGGATGGGTTCTTCATCTTCCTCTTCATTGTGATCTGTATCCACATCCCCTCCTACTACATTTGCATAGTAAACCATTTTCAAGCACTTTGAAGCAGCAACAACAGCATCATCATCATTCACTAGGTTACGACTATTGAACTCATTGCTTATGACTTTGTAAGTAATGAGCTGCTGAAACGTCTCCATCATTCTCCGAATTTGGTCTGCTCTGTACTTAGACCACAACCTGACCAGTTTTGCTTGAGCTGCAAGGGGCAGCTTGCTCATTGCTTTGCAAAACAACGGCAGAGCCATTTCCAGATATTCTGGGCTATGAAGATTGCCATTCTCCATAACAATAATAAACAAATTCAGATAGTTAGGATCCCGAGAGTACACATTATGATAAGTCAAGTCACATTCCACATTAGGTGACAAGTACACAAGTGCATTTAAAAAGGCAGTTTCTATTTTTTCATTAGAAAGTAATCTATCATAGACCCGCCTGACCGCTTCAATATCTACAGACACTTCATCAGGGCCTAGTTTTTGGAGGTTGTTATCTCCCTGTGTGTTATCACCTATTCTTGATGATGACGACGACGATGCACCTGAATCTTCTTCCATAGCAGCAGCCGAACAGGCAGCTTTTTCCTTTTCATCTTCATCTTTATCTTCATCCTTTCCTTGAAGAGACTTGAGCTCTTCCTTGGTGTGCTGCTTGGCTTTTCGGAAACTCTGTACCAATGCTTCAGCACTAGAAAATACTCTCCCAATCACTCGGATTAAAGGGGAATAATCCTCTTTCTCTCGACATAGTTCAAGAATTTCATAGATCTTCTCTTCTGTTAGAAAAGTCACATCTATAAAATTAAAAAGAGAAATCAAATTTCTAACTTTTTCTAATCAAGAATCTGCATTTCATGTCATCATTAACACACTCTGGAAAAAGACAATGTCAGTGCATGATAAATTCAAGACCGATATACTTCATAATTTCACTAATATGAAGATTCATGATTTTTTTCATTATGATGTAGTCTAACATTTTATTCATGGATGTCGATGACTGGAGAACCAGCTGCACTAGGAAAATTTTTGAGCTGATTCACGACATTTGGTAATGTTTAATAGTATTGCATTGCCTAAACGAGAGCAACTAAAACAATAAGATGTTTAAACTTCAAAAGACTTCATGAATAAAACTGCGTGACAGAACACCAATGCTTCTGGTAAGCCTGCACAGCCAAGGCACAAGTCATTAAGCTATACCCGAACTAAATTGTATCAACGTCTTCTTTCCACATGCTTCTGAAATCAATGCTCTTTCCACCAACAGATCCTGAAGAAAAGATTCAGCAATTTGTTTTGTTGTATATTAACTGGAGGATAAGACTTTTTTTGTTTCTAATGCTTTCTGCTACAGCTTTCATATTAAACTGATGCTCAGAAGTCATTCCAGACAACACAACACACGCTCAGAAATTTACGCTGCCTTCCGAATTCCACACACAGTTGGCCATGTGGGTTATTTCTGTGTACATTAGGTCTCACTGAAGTGAACAATTTAAGTATATTCATCAACATGCTATTCAAATCAATAAGCTGGTTTACAGACTTCATTTGCATGGGCTCCAAATACCTGTCGGTTTTTACCAATGTGATATAATTCATTTGGTGGCCCTTTTGTTAATTTTATCTTCCTTTCTCTTTGGAAAAGAGGAGGAGAAAGCATCAGTTACAGCTTTCTATGCTAATCCTATACTGGGACCCAAAAATGATTTCACACCAGGTGTATGATTTACTACCAGTACTACTAGCAGAATCAGTAAGATTACTACCAAATATATTTTTCAGAACCTTGAAAGCATGTGCCAGTGTAAATATTCAAACTCTTCTAAACCCACACTTAGAACTAGAACTCAATCTGTGCAATAGTTTCTCTATAGCTTTGAAAACACACATCACAGAACTGTATCCCTAGACAACACGAGTACAGCCACCTCTGGAAAGCAGTAAGCATGTTGTTTTAATGGTAAAGACAGTGTATGTTAAAACATTTTAAAATGAGATTGCTTACATTAATATTCACTCCGAGCAATCATTAGGTTAAAAATACAAACAAAATGGTGCAAAGCAAGACAACCTACTGATTTTTGCAGACTACTTCTAACATAGGAAAGATTAAGTTTATATCATGCTATCGGGATTAACTTCACATCAGTATGAAAACAGTGAAAAAGCTTCAAAACTCAGACCTGTCCTGTTTACGAAAAAACAGGCAAAACACAACATACATACACACACAGTAGCACTGGAAAATATTATGATGTACTGCAAGCTTAGTACTACATCTACTGTTCTTATTTGCTGCAGTGCACATGCAAGCAGGAAACTGGTCTAAAAGAAATTTAACAGTTGATATAGATACTGTTCTATGCCACAGCTCCTCAAAATGATGATCATGGCCTCAAGTTCATTGGCCCCAGGGCACAGATGCTAATCACAGCATAATAATTACCACTAAACTGAAAGTTTATTACTGATATAACACATTTCAAATTCCCATACTTCCAACATGATTTCCCCTGTCATTCTTTTACAGTTGTAGCACTCAAGGCACAAAGCATGTGCCGTTTCCAGTTAAAATAGTACTTAATTTGCAGTTTCATGCCTTAAAACTGGCATATGTTGTGATCATACTCTAACTGACCTGCCATAATTATCTGCTCCATTTTTATGTTCTGTGATCAACATCCGATACAGCTGTATTGGGTACCGATCAACTGGAGAACAAACCAAACACAAATGAAGCTTCCTTCTAACTCAAGTCACTTATTGGCTTACTTATGTCCAAATTCATGAGCTTTTACAATCTTTCTTCCTTCTCACCCTTTCTATTGCAACTACGGGACCCAAAGTAAACACAGATCTTCCCTCAAACCTTGTTGTGATATTCCATAACAAATCTGTACATGAAGTCAAGCTTTATCAGTGATCCAGGAGAAGTTACCTTTCAATTTCACTGAGCATTTTTTGACTTTGAAAAGAAAGGTTGTGTATGATCTATAAATTGTCAACAACACACTAATTAACAAATTTAGTAATTATCTTCTCATTATCTTTTATCGAAGTTCTGTCATGCTTGTCTGTTCATTGCCTGTTCCCGGACCTTTCTGTTCCTACTTTAACTGTTTAAGTGATCAGAGTTGAAAGAGCTTTCCTGACTAATTATGATATCGATTTTTGAAATGGCAATAGATGCATGATTGAATTTCTAACCCATGCTTTTTATATATTTGTAAGTTTTTGTGTTACTTTTTCCTTCTTTTTGGATTGCCATCTAAGAAACGTTACCGAGATGCTGACAATAGTCTCCAGACACATTTTTCCTAAAAGGTAATAGTTTTAGGGCTTAACACTACAGGAGTAATTTAAAGAATTCTTTCTGAAGGGCATGTCTTTCAATTTAAAACTTCCATTCTATGTCAAACGTAAAAGCAAGCTGCATACCCTTTTCCTTGGCTTTTTTAAAATTTGACTGCAGTTTTCCCAGCAACTCTGGTTGCACAGAAGGATCATGGAAGAGTTTTACAGGGTCAGATTCCTTAGATACAACCTGATTCCAAAGGTAACTAAGAGTCTCAGAGAGGCTTTAAGAACACATTAATGCTCTCAAGCTACAAAGACAGGTCAAACAATACTTGTGATTCTGCAACAGATGAAGCCTGAGTCACTTTAGATAACAGACCATCTCTGGAGATAGATCAAAAAGACTGTTAGATATCTATCTGGGGGAGAGAAAGTCCTATAATATATATAGAGATATCTATATATCTCTACACACACACACACACACACCCCTCCATTAAAAATATACAAAAATTTAAGAGACAAACATTTCTCCCAAAACAGAGACCAAATGCGTCTCTTGCCAGTCTAACACTACACTGGATCCCTTTTCCCCTCCCACTTACTTAGATCATAAGCAATATGGAGAAAAGTCTATCTTTTGCATCAGATAAAGAACAAACTGGATGCCAGTATTGACTGGAGCCTCTTAGTTCTCTCACAACATGAGCAGAGCCATGTTTTATTGTTGATTCTGTAGGTCTTTTTATTTTTTTCTGAAAATGGTTTCATCTTTCTTGGATCAATAAACGAATCTAAAGTTGTGTTCATACCATTTATTGCAATAGTGCTTCAAAAAAAATAGTCTTTGCTCAAAGGTTAATGGCTCCAAGTTCAATTAGCTTGGGGATTCCCGTTCGCACCACAGATTTTAGTTACAGCCAAAATTACCCTTGCAGTATATATTTACTATGCTAGAAAGTAAGGTTCGATAAACTAGATAGAAGACTGAAGAGACATACAGAACCTTATTTCTTCCCCCCCCCCCACATTAGCTTATAAATCACTTAGCTTAAACACGTTTTGGCTTGGTTAGATTTTTAAAGACCTCTCCAAAAGCAAGTTTTTAGTCAACAATCAAGATATCAGCTTATATAACAGTCTTTCTCTCTAATGCTTCCTTAAACAACTTCACTTGAAAACAATTTTTTGGAGGTCATAATTGGAAGGCTCACCATTTCGTAAAATGCAACATTTACGCTAAGAGCTCAGTCTGGTACCATCAAAAGAAGAACAGGTGCTAAAGGACTGGGCAGTCCAACACAATGCTATTGGATAGGATTTCCATTTTTTTTTAGTCCTATTCCCTCTTAAAAAACAAAAATCCTACCATCTAAGCCTACCATCCACTGCAACATATTTCCTTCAACTGTTATGTTTCTTAACACAAACTGGAATTAGTCAAGCAAAGTATAACTTTTGTAACTCGTTAACTACAGAGGAGTTATGAAGCAAGGCAGATTAACAAAACTGAGGCAGACATACAACAGGATTAAAAAAAACTACTTCTTTGCAAAAACAGTAATCTCAGAAGGCAATAAACAAATACATGTTAACACAGATGTGGTAAAGAACCAGATTTGGAAGTAGTGTTTGGCACTGAGCCATTTTTCAAAATTCGTAATCAAATATTTTCAGGCCAAATATTGTATTGTACTTCAGACATCAGCAAAACACCACCACACTGAAATACGAATGGCTTATAGTTGTGCACAGTAAATATACAATATAAAGATTCTAGAACAGTATCTTACCTTTAAAGTCATCTCTTGGGCCTTGCATTTCCTTCTTGTTCATTTTTCTGTCAGTGCAGGAATTGTTATGGGCACCTTTGGAATTGTTTTCTAGGTAAGCTGAGCTCGTTCCTTTCTTGGAGGGATGAGGATCACAGAGTTTTGCATTAATCTTATAAAGCTCGAGGGCCTTAATGGCTGCTGCATTGTTATCCATACGGAGAAAGGTTGGACAGGAAGCACAAAATTCATTCGTGCAGGCTTCATTTCCACAGCCCTCAGTTAACTGGTGGTAGTAGCGCTCTATTAGATGCTTTGCAGCTGCTCGCTTCCTGTAGCAAACATTCAAACAGTAAGTATAAGGATTAGTAGGGCTTTCACATACAAAGCTCATTCAAAAGCATCAGCAAGGCAGAGATTAGTCAGGCACTGAAACACAAGATTTCTGAATCAGACAGGACACATCAAGAGATTTTTTAAATGGAGGATTCTCATTTTGACAAATGAAAGTATATTTAACACACAATTTAATTTGTGGATCACAGGTAAATGAAAGGTAAAGCCTGTTTGTGTGCAGTATTCAGCTTTACACTACAGTGTATATGACCTTGTTCAGTTCTGAACAATCTCAATTGTCATTGAAAAAGAGAGTGATTTAGATGCAAAGCAAGGCTAAGAGTAAAACAGAACTAGATCCTGTACAGGTAATTGAGTCTTTGATGTATAGTACTGAGGTGCAGTTGCCACTGACAGCGGGAAGATACATGGAATAAAAGTGATCCAGGTATGTTTCCAGTAAAACTATCACTAGCGCAGTGAGGACGACTGCAGGACAACTGCAAGATTCCAGATGACTTAGGTTATATTTATTCTGTTATTTAATTAAGAGGGGAAAAAAAAGTTCATTGGCTAATTACACTACTGACAAAACCACAATTAGAGATAATCTCAAGGTTGAAAAATCTTGCCTCACCATAATAAAGTATATAGTTCCCTTAAATGAAGTTATTTGCCAAATCCTCCCCTTTCTCCCACAATTATATATGATGAATGTATATTTTCAAAAATTACAACTGTATCTCTGTGTAATTCAATGTGCTCAATACTATACATAAACAAACAAAACAAAAAAAAAATCTAGCCGAGCAATTAATAAAGCCATAGACTTTTAAAGAAACATGCACATGTTAAAGAATTTGGCTGAAAGTTGAAGATAATTAGGACAGAACAAAGCCTCATGCAGTACCAAGAGCATTGCATTTCATCACGTTTTGAAAAGAAATCTGAAAGCCTTCATGTCAGTTACGAAAAGTAGTTATTAATTAAAACTATGATTAATATCAACTATGAAACAACATTATTAATATTTTGATTAGGTCTAACACCTACCCTTTATACTCAATTTAGATTAAAACATGGGAAGCAAGTTTTCATCACATATTGTTATAATTAACCTAAAGTTGCCTTTTTCAGAAGTTGATGAATATAGAGTTTACGTGAGGGAATAAATGAAGTACCAGATCCGCTGGTACTACTCAGCACTTCCTGCAACTAGCTATTAATATGGGCTGGTTTAGTATCAGAGTTTCAATGCAGTTGCTTAAGAAGAGAAAGAGTCTTCAAGTTCTGAAAGTAACTCTATTGAGGGGTGTATTATTCAGCAATAACACCTTTGTTCCTTCTCCTTCCCCCCTCAAGATCTCACGGTCCTGGAGAAGAAAGAAAACGTTTCATACAAAGAAAACTATTACCTCAATCTCTACATGATTTTCCAAATGCCCTAGTGAGTTCCATGATAAAACAGAAGAGAGAGATCCCTGAAACCTCTAGTAGCAAGAAACAAAGTAGCAATACCATCAAAACTACTGCACAAACAGGGAAGAGCTGTATTCTGATCCAAGGAAACCAAGTTCCAGCCTATCCAATTTTTAAGCAGGGACTTTAGAAAACCTGCCTTGCTCTCTCTAAGAAATATGTATATATTTTACTTTTTTGATCTTGATCCCTCATATACTTCAGCTTTTAGAACTGAAGTTTAAAAAACAGAATTACTTTCATACAGCTTAAATGTAAGTACATGATTTTACAGACATCTATTTTTGGAATGCCAGGATTTTATGCTTTGATCATCCTTGACTTTCAATCACTCTAGACCTTCACATTTAAGGTGTGAAATATTATCATCATTTGCAAGCAGGGGTGTATATCAAGTTAAACTGATTTTTTTCATCAATATTGAATTTCTGCACCTGAGCTATGGCCACCTGTCTCACCAACACGCTCCTTGTTTACTCCTCTTGCAATCTATGCATTACTTTGGTATCTCCATGAAAGGTCTTTCCAGCTCAACTCCAAACTTACTGTTCCTTTAATTTCTCTCATCTCAGTCAGTGACAAAGCTTTCCCCAATGCATACAAAGTGACAGTTATTTCATTCTCACACTATCATTTTAACTTATCCTTCCTCATCACATTTTCCTTCCATCTCTCCCCACTGCAGTCTACAAGCAATTCTTAAGATCTTTGCTATAATCTTGTTTTTTGATGACCTCTGCAATATCTATGAATTTTATATGGATTATTCCTTATAATTATCCTAAATATAAATTTCTTAATTAAAGCAGCTGAAGTTATTTAGATTAAATATATGGTGTAAAGTGACCAATTTCCTAAACAGAGAAGAGCTTATCAGTTCTCAAGCTGGAGAAACTACTAAAGAATCATACACACACTCCTAGTTTACGTTAAATCTGGTTTCCATAAAGTAATTTCAGTGCAAATATACAATTATTTTGATAATGCATATAATATTAAACAACACTCCATTGTAAGTCGGATCATATTTGAAATGCTAGCAGTCAAAGCTAAACTTAAAGTTGTCACTATCTCTCACACTTAACTTCTAACAGACTTCTGTTTTCTGCTTCCCTAATACCATGATGGAACAAGGAGAAGTACAGTTGAGGCATTAATGAAAATTAAGTTTTAAAACACGCTATAAAAGCTATGGCAGAACCACTATGAATTTCTCAAATCGATTCTGGATCTTTATGTAGAAAGAATTACAAAAACCAAGTTTTACTTAAGTGTTTTTTTTTTTTTTGAAGTAGACTACCATATCACAAAATCACTGTACTTGAAAATACAGAGGAAAAAAGAATAAAACACACCTGTCTACTACCACCAAAAATAACTGAGCTAGTGCATTTCTAGCAGTGTGCTGTAGATCTATCCACAGATTCACTTTAACTATCAATTACTTCTCTTAAACTCTTCCATGCCTACAGTAATATTTGTTGTAACAAGTGTCTTTATTTTGACCCACGGCCAAAGACTCACTGACTTAAGTTCTGTGAAATTTCATTAGAGAATGACGGTCTACCTGAAAATTAGATTTTTTTTTTTTTTTTAAATCAACTATGGTAACTAACTATGCAATTTGCTATAGTAACTATAGTCTTAGAAGTTTATTTTCTGACTATTCTACAGACTTTTCACACAACCTTAGGCAAATTATCTAGGTAAATAAAAAAAGGTGTGGACTTAAAGGGAGGACATAGACCTAAAAAGGTAAAATAGACTTTACCAAGTCCTCCATAACAGCTATCCTTAGTGGCCTTAATCCACCAAAGCACTTCAGGAGAAAGCAGTGTGGAGTAAGCTAATGTGTGAATTTACAGAACAGTAAGATAGTCCATATTGCATCCCCATTTAGGTATTTGGGGGAGTACCTGTAGTGTCCAGTGTTAAGGCTCATCGCTTGCATGTCTAAACCAAGAGCCTAAGCATCCTATATTAAGAAAATGTAGAAGGTACCTCCAGAGGACAAAGCACTCTTTTTCGTGGTGCATTTCTCTACTATCCAAAAAGCATATGTTCTTAGCTTTAGGTATCAAAACTCATCCATTGAGTTGGGGTAATGCAAAAACACCTCTGTTCTCAGCACACACTACACAGTGAAGTCTACAACCTGCTCCAAGCATCTACACAAGGATCTAGTGAAGATTAACTAGTCACTTCAATGACGAGTTTGCTGCATATTAACACACAGACATCTTCCAATGTAGCTAAGACTGCAGTGACTGAAAGGCACACATGTCCACAAAGGCACACACTGCTATTGCATATCTGAGTATGAAACTGCACTGGCATGGTCACAGTAGCAAGGGCTTCACAGATTGCCTTAGGGACAACTCCCCAAGCAGAGGGTCTTCTACACCACCTCTACAGGCAACACTCCCTACTCCAGCAGGGGAGAGAGAGAGAGACTCATACATACGTGTTCTTTCCCCGAAGCCCAACAAATTTACTTGCACATTTTCTATAAAAAAAAAAAGGTATTCCCTAAAATACTTTTGTAGTACTTAAGAATCAATTAAAATGCCTAAAGGCATCCTTATTTTTTTCTTCAAGTAACAGAAAGCCAGGTTGCAGTTACTTTGCATTTGTAATTGCAATGCTGCCAAAACTGCGGAGTATCACTAGAAACTCACACCACTGAGCAGCTACCTCTCTCTTTCTCTCTCCAAAAGTTACTTTACAACTCAATTCACTTTTGCATGTCTAGAACATATATACAAGCTAAGATATTAAATGTGCCAAATTTGTTTTATCTAGCAATTCAAGTTTCATGCAACAGCACATAGCGTGCATTTCTCAAATATCTTAAGCTAAATATGCAGAAATACTACATAAAGCAAATACTATTTTGCAGCGGAGAAAACGAGAAATTTAAACAGTTAAGGAATTTTAGAAAATCTGAAGTACCTACTTCTTTACATTTCAACTACATAAGAAAGAATTTTCATCCAAGTTTTACATCTTATCTGAAGTTAAAGATATCTGTATAAAAGCATAATCCTAGCTTTAACTTGACCTAAATTTTAGAAACAGTATGAAGGATTCATAGCTGTCTAGAAGTATGAGCATTAAATAGGATGTTTCTGAACAGTTTCTATCCGGGATAGATCAACTTTTATACGATTTCTACACAGAAGCTTCACATTGCTCTGAGATGTCTAATATTAATAAACGAATAATTTACAATGGCCTGTTTTAGCAAAACCATTAGGAATTCAGAAGTGCCAAAACGTTCATAAGCCATTTCCTTTCTTAAGGCAAAAAAACCCAGTAAAAAACTACTGGAATATCTCAAATAAATGAAAACCAGCAATGCTTATGGAAACGAGAGGAAAATTGATGTTTGTCTTCTGGACAGGAAAAAAGGGGAACATTTTTTTTTTCCAAGTACTAACAGCAAAACAACTTTCAGTATATACCTTAAGAGATAAGAGCATAAAGTGACTTACACAGCCGCAACAATTATACTGTACTTTAAGAAATAAAACAATTGGCAGATCAAAAACAGTCAAAAACCCCAGATGTGGGTTATGAATGGTCATCTTTGTAAATCTAAATACTGCTTTTTGAGAGTTTCAATCTTTGCATGTTGGTTTCCCTCTTTTGTTTAGTTAGTGTAATAATGGCAGTGCTAGAGAAGTTTCCAGTGAAGACCCTGGCCGCACGTACCCTTTTGAAGTGGCTTGTACATGGATGTGCCAAATGGAGCTGAAGCCGAGCACTGTCCCTCGCTTCCAGGGATCTTGGAGCACCTTTTGCCTGCCTCAGCCCACGGAGATCCTAGCTAGCATACGTGCGCAAACGCACACGGGCAAGGAGCTAGTGTTCTCCAAACCTTGTTCCTTCCTGTGCCCCACCACTGCTGTCTGGACCATGACCCTGTGGGACTGTAGCGGCTTCACCCAAGGGACCTCCCCACTCCCTGCATATTTTAGGGCTCCTCTGCCCTTGGGAACGTTATACACCGAGAAAGGTAGATATGGCAGTTCCGCGAGAAGGGCCACCTGCAAACAGTCAACAGAAGAGCTGCCCCAGCTTTATGTAGCAACACAGACAGACAGCTAGAGAGATGAGGGTCAAGAACTTGGTCAGCGCATATCTCAATCTTGTCCCACAGACTAAGTTACCTTGGTACAGTCCTATCTGGGACATGGACTCTTTATTATTGCCCTTTCCTCTTCCTGCTGCTAGAGTTAAGACTTTATGGAGCAAACACTGCTCCACGGACCAACTAGTATCATATTACACTTCTTGTTTGTCCTTTGCAAGAAACGTGCAGTGCCCTGTTACCTGTATAATGCCTCCAGCAATCAGGTATGCAATAAATTGAGATGAACAACATACTGATTTCAAACCAAGCAATTTCAGGAGAAAGTCCCTCCTCCCCTCTCCCCTTTTTTTTTGCATGATATTAGAGATCTGAAGGCATTAAATAACTAGTTTTGGGGAAACTCAAGTTATTAAACAGTTACCGTAAGCAGTCCACAAATATAAATAGTAAGGAACATAGGCATGTTACAATACTGTACCATGTTTTAAAAGGCTATACTCAAGTTCATAGAATCAGTGTCAACTGAAAAGGCAGGGAGAAAAATAAAGCCTTAATAAATAAATTTATTTTTAAACTACAAGGAAAAAGTAACTTGAATTACTGCTGGAATAAACTTAGTAATAAGCTTAGGACTAATTATAAACTTACAATTTCTTATTCAGTTTGAATGCATTTGTTAATGTTAATATTTTTAAGAAAAAACCCTCAGTTCACTGTTAAACTTCCAAAGAATAATTATATCTAATTGGTAAGAAACAGCACAATATATTCAACAGTTCTTACTTAGTAATTTTAAAACAAAATTTGTAGAAGTCCTAACCTGTAATACTCTGTTACCAGCTGTGAGGCCACAATAATGCTATAACAACTTTGTCTTATTGGAAATAAATGGAACAACACTTTCCCAGTAACTTCACAAACTTGCTGGAACCATTCAGTCTGACGGTCACGTAGCCAGGACAAAAACTACGATATTTTAATCAAGTATTATGTAAAATACATATTGCACACTACCTTCCATGTTTTTTCCCTAAGTTAAAACAAGTTCTAACATTCAAGCAAGAACAATTACACAAATTAAACTCCATGTACTGAACAAGCTTAAATTTGTCAAGCACAAACATTTATACACTGCATTCTGATCAGCAGCTCTACCAAAGATAGAAGACTGGATACATCATTGCAGTGGTATCTTTAACGATGTCACAATAGTATCTTGGAAACATGGACTCTGATACTCTACTTCTGGATCACCAGAGTGTTCCAGTAGAAAGCATTATAAAGGAGACACTATTTAAGAGAAAAAAAAATACGTTGATATATTAAGAGGACTGACCATTGCAACATGTAAGAAAGACTTGCAGAAAAGAAATCTAAATGCCGACTCCAGACTTTTTTTTAGAAGTCAGGTTTCCATGGTTACGTTCTTCTGCTATGCCTTCATCCCTTATGACACTGTCCTAGAAGCACGACCACGGTTACACAGAAACTGAGCGTAAATAGCATGGGGTCAGAAGATGTAAGCACCCTAGTTTCCAGTCTAAGAACAGTCTAGTATCTGTGAATTGAACAGTTTCAGAGAGAACTGTTCACATATTAAGCTGTTTATTTGGGTTTAGCTGGTAAAATTACAGTATTCTCCAAACTCCAGGAGCCAAGGTCTGTAAAACAGTTGCTTCGGTTGCATTTTATATTAAAAAAAGGCAAAAATATATCTTTTTCCCCACAAAAACTTCACAGCAAAATCTTGAATTCCTGTTCTTTCAAATTGTTACAGAAATAGCTCACCTCATCTTACTACACTTTTGCTCTTGGAAGCAAAGATAAAACAGGCACTGGAAGAGTAATCAAAGTAGTTGCCAAATTTAAGACACTAATAATTCTGGAGTGGAATAGAAAAGACACATACTCTTACTAACTAATGAAAAGTCCTCAAGAGAATCATTGCCTGGCTAAATGAGGCATTGCAAGATGCACCATTTGGAAGAATCACAGAATAGTTGGGGCTGAAAGGGACCTCTGGAGATCATGTGCTCCAATTCCCCTGCTCAAGCAAGGTCACTCAGAGCAAGTTGTCTGGACACAGTCCTGGGCAGCTTTTGAATATCTCCAAGGACGAAGCTCCAAAACCTCTCTGGGCAACACGTTCCAGTCTTCAAGCACCCTCACAGTAGTGAAATGTTTCCTTGTGTTCAAGTGGCATTTCCTGTGTTTCTGTTTGTGCCCATTGCTTCTCGTCTTGTCACTGGGCACTGCTGAAAAGAGTCTGGCCCTATCTTCTTAGCACCTTCCCATCAGATATTTACGTGCCTTGATGAGATCCCCTGAGCCTTCTCTTCTCCAGGCTGAGTAGTCCCAGCTCTCTCAGCCTCTCCTCCTATGAGACATGCTCCAGTTCCTTAACCGTCTCTGTGGCCCTTTGCTGCACTCACTCCAGTATGTCCATGTCTGTCTTGGACTGGGGAGTCCAGACCTGGCCCAGCACTCCATATGTGGCCTCACCAGGGCTGAGTAGAGGGGAAAGATCACCTCCCTTGACCTGCTGGCAACACCCTTCCTAATGCAGCCCAGGATCTGGTTGGCCTTCTTTGCCACAATGGTGCATAGCTGGCTCACGTTCAAGGCTACGCTCATGTTTCTGGCTATGAAGAAAATAGTTTAAGGTGTCCTATGTCCAGGAAGCACCAAGGTGGCATCTGAAAGTAGGTATGATGAATCACTACCACCTATACAGTCACTGAATGTATTTGCAATGGCCATAATTTGTTTTTCTGGCATATTATTTGGAAGCTGCTGGAGAACTTTGCCATCTTTCAAGGGCAATAAAGCAAACACTGAACCTACTCCAGTGTGAGATGACTATGTATCAAATATAACTGTACTAGCACTTTAGACAAGGGTTTAAAAAACTTAAAAAGACCAGAAATGTCAAAGCTGAAAAGCATCCCATCCTCAAAAACAAAGAAGAAAGGCTGAATTCACAGAAAACCTGCATCCTATCAGAATATCAGCATCCTGGCCTTGATATGTGGCAACATGCAACAGAGGGGAGATGCATTAATTGATAAGAAGAGTCAAGTTATTGTTAAAGTAAGCAATAAAAAACTGCAATTTAGTTCTAAACAGTTTTAAAGAAAGTTACACTAATCAAAGCTGGAAATTATTGCAGACTTGCAATAGGAGCAGACAGATGAAGGCGCGAATATTGAAAAAAAAATAATCAAAGACATGAACGAACACTAAAATAAAAATGATCTTAACACCAAGACGCTCATCAGGCATAAAGCTAGAATTTGAAGAGTTTTGGATAAATAAGACTTTTACCCATGGAATAATTTGCTGCAGAGGCTGAAAGAGTCACTATTTTTTTTTCTTTTAAGTGATACATGTGAAACATATGCAACAATGCTCCTAATACAGAGCTCTGCAAAGCAAAACACGAAGAATCAGACATTAGCCTGCCAAAGCCAGTCAAAACAACTTAAACATTTATTGTGCAATTAACAAGAACTTGCATAAGTCCCTGCATTTACTAATGCACTACTGGCATCTAAACAGCATAGTTATTTTAGGTACACAGTAGGTTTGTAGGTTAAACTGTTACCAAGCATGTAATCCCATCTTATGTGGTAAAGAGTAACTATGTAGCAGGATTGCAGAAGTTTTCTGCAATTAGTGATGCACATATCACACTATGATACAGTACTAAACACTCTGGCTCTCCCATTATAGTATGCATAGGTACTATATAATTGCTACTCAAATATGTATGTGAATCCCTATAGCTTGACTGGCTGGCATCTACTTTAAAAAAACAACAGGAGTCTACATAATGAGAACAATTCTGACGACCATTCTACACAAAAAAAAAAAGAAAAAAGAAAAAAATCTTGCATCTGCAAAAGCTTGCTACTAAAGATTTTCATTTCTTTCAGGTTTATATTTATGGAGTAGAACACTACCTCCCAGCAGCTGGACAGCATTACTGTTAACATACAGGAGAGGACAGAGAGAGCAAATTCTCCTCCCAAAGGAACTGCTCCTTTTAGTGCAAGAGGAGACTTAGCTGCAGTGAACACCCAAAAGCAGATGGGGCAAGTGCTCCTTGTTTCCTTTTTACTTTTAAGGATAGGTATGCAGTCCAATGAGGAGGGGCTCACCTCAGCTTTGTCCCTCCGAGGTGGACAGCTACAGCAAAGAAGTCCTTGAGCACTTCACACCATGTCCCTAGCCTGCATAACACCCTAAAAACGGAATCCAGCTCACGACGTGTAAAACACTAGACCACTTCAGGAAGGGTGGGGAAGAGAGGACTAATTTGTTTAAGGTCACAGAAGAGGTTTGTGGTGGAAGATAAATGAACCTAGATATTCTGCAGCCTAGCATAGTACCCTAAACCACTGGGCTATATTCCCTGTATTATTTTGGAACTTCTCTTCTAAGCCAGCATAGCAACGTTTGTGGTTTCTCTATTTGAATTCCAGGAGAGGATGGTTTCAAAAGTTAGAAAAAAAGTGTTTGCTAACTCATGGAAGGAAAAAAAAAAAAAAAACACACCCTCCAACTAACTTTAAAAAAAAAAAAAAAAAAAACAGTCCAGCCCCCTTATTCTCCCCAAATCCTTTTCAATTTGAAATGGGAACAAACATTTTACCTAACACAATTTTGCTTCAAGTTAACCTTGACTTGTAGGCTGATGAAGATCTCAAAGTTCAGAACTGCTAGCAAGAAGCTAGATGAATATTGCTTACTGAAAGGAAGATATTTCTAGATACAGAAAACTATCTAATACATGGATTTGCCAAATCAAGTCAGGCTTTTTTTTCCCTTAGTTCAGCAATTCATCTGCCATGATAGAACTAGCAGGTATTGCACCTTAGTACTGAATTGCCTTCAAGCCCATGCAAGCTCTAAGTGAACAGCAGGTAGAATTCCATTCCTTTTGTCAGGTCTGAATATAGGCCTGTAGATTTCAGACACTGTATTATGCTACCATCTACTGGTTCACATTAAGTTAAACCTCTGAACTTTCCCTAAAAAAAAAAAAACAAAAACAAACAAAAAAACAAACAAGAAAACAAAAAACCACAACAAAAAACACCCCCAAAATTAACCCTCTAAATTATTGCTCAGAATAACTGTTTCTGCACAGAGGCTTAAAATTACTTTTTTCTATAGTTCCATAGCAAAATACTGATTTAAAGTTTTCTAAGGAAATTCCACAAGCTATTTCACAGTTCTTCTTTAGTTTGGTGTTTGTCTCCCCACTGCCAGGTGCAAGAGTAATTGTCCCATCTGTTCAGAATATTTTTAAAGAAGATATACCAAACTCATCATTCATTTACTTACATTCGGCTTGTTTCAATGTTTTCAGAGTGAGGTTCTCCTGGTGATCTGCAAATATAGATATAAAATAACAAAAAATGCTTAAGGTTAAGTCATTAAAATACGAAGAGTTAAGAAAACTGGAAAGTGATAATACATTTATTTATATTGCCACTAAAAGCATTAGCTTTCATGCATTTACACATTTAACTTGTTTGACAAAACTCTTATAAAACGCATTTTCAACAAAAAAAACTGAGAATAGGATTAAGCCAATTACTCTAATAAGGACAGCATTTTTCCACAGCTTACACGACAAGGGCCATATCAGGAGATTTCTGATCAGTACTTCTATATTTAGGTTGGACAGTGCACCTGTTCTGGGCTAATTATTTATAACTATTTCTGTAATTACAAGGTATGCTCAAGTTATCAGCGATCAACTGTTAAAAACAGAGTCCTTTTGCACAGTTGGACTCTATGAAGAAGGAGCTCAGAAAGAGATCTCAACAGAATCTCAAAACAGATTCCAGGTATTTCTTCCATTACTCTAATTTATGGACATAGAATAATCTCACAGAGCAGTTAATGGGAGAAAGCAGAAGAATTACAGTTTTCTGTTCCTTTATTCCAGTCAACAGGTCAGTCCCTAGTATTCAGAATTAGGTATTAATTGCCTGGTATTTCTGAGCAGCAGCTGTATGCAGTTTGCTTACTCCTTTTGTTTTAATTTAGAAAGTAATTTAGAGGATGAAGTTCCATATTAACTTAACCAGGCTAAATTATAATTGTTCAGCTCCTCCTTATCCCTGCCATCTTTCCTGTGTGGCACTGGTTCAGGGAGTTAACATTTATTTTTTGGATAGATTAATTTTTTTCCTCTCCTCTGGACTTCCTCCTGCACCCAGGGAGTTTTTAGCCAGATCAGAGTCCAGAATCAAGAGACGGGACAGCAGAAGTGCAGCAGTTTTGACTTCAATAACCTTAAACTGCCTTGAAACCACACCATAAAGAACCTTATGCAACTTCGACTTTGACACAGTTCTCCAGAACTGCTATGCTGGATATTAATTGTTTGAGGAGTGGAAATACAGCATAGCCATAACAGTAAAACTCTGTGGCTTACAGGAACAAAAATGCCTTTCATGACAAGAGTTTTCTCAAACAGAAATGAGCTAATATCTGCAAAGAGAACTCACTCTGCAGGTTTCATCTGAGTTTGTTAGAGGACTGTGGTTAGCATAATTAAGCAGGCTTTGCCATAGCTTTACCAGGGAAGTCTTTGTTTACAGTAATTTCTATATAGTTTCTATAGATTTACTAAATATCTACCTATACTATTCTAATGTTATTGGAAAGTTTCCATCTATATCCTGAAATATTGCTTCTATTCCTGTTTCATTGCGTTGATTCAAATTCTCTCATTACATGTTCTCAAAATTCTCTACTTAAAATCTCAGTTCCTCTACTGGCATACCAGATCTCAGCAATTTTCTCTGTTTTACCAAACTGTTTGCATTATGTCAACTGACCCAAAGCCTAAAAGACATTTCTGGCAGACAACTCAAAATTCCTAGGCTAACTGGATACTATGCAATGACGGATGATGCAGAACACAGGAAGTTATGTGTTTGTATTTCTCCAAAATACAGAATTCAACTTTTGCTAGAGACAAAGTTCTGAATTTACTATCCAACTAAATTTATACTGATGCTTAAAATGTGAGAACCCACTACCTGGAAAAAAAAAAAAAAAAACCCAACCCAAACCTAGAAAGCCGCCCAATTTTAAAATTTGGTCTCTATTTAACCTCTCCAAATGATATTTCCCTTACTCAAAGTTCAGGAGTAATGAAACTGGAGTAATGAAATTGTTGCAAAAAGATCAACACCAAAACAAATCAAACCTCTCTTCCCTTCAGCTCCAGTGACTGAAGCAAGTCACTAAATAATTAGAAAAAAAGTGAGGTTCTTTTCCTAAGTATTTGTCCAAGCATGTAAGTGCTAGAAACCATACAACCCAAGGAGTGGTAGAAAGAAGAGTGTTTATATTCATACTGGTTAGCTTCTCTGCTCACCTCCATGAATTAAAAAATAGCACAGAACCAGCTTTCAGGGTCTAAGGCAGTCACTATCTGTTTTGTTTTGTTCAAAGAAAACGCAACACAATGAAACTCTAGGTAAAAGTAGCACTTTAAGTTGCTACAAAAATACCATTGGAATAGTAGTGGTGATTAAAAAAAGTGAAGAGTATTAGTCACTTGGAGCCTTTAAAAACATAGCAATATGAAAAACAACAGAATTAAGTTTAGATGCCAGTCTGCTCTTTTATCATGCAAAAAAGAGTTTCTGATAATTTGCAGGACAGATATGGCTACGTAACTATTAGTATACCCAAGATCTTTTTCTGTCCCTGAGGTTTAGGTATGTTTTATCTAGGCTTGAATAAACAATGAAGTTCAGTACATGCTATGCTGCAGAAAAATTTCTTCTTCAAGACAACCAAGAAAGACAATGAGAAGATCTTACATTTTCAGAGAAGTTCAGAAAAAAGAAAACCTAGCTGTGTCAAAACAGGTTTGGACCTCCTACATAAGTGGATGTACAAAACAAGGGCTCAGATTCCTTCAGTGTATTGTTTTCTATAGCATGAGCAAATCCACTATAAATATGATCCACAGAAATATGAATCCACTTATTAACTGTGTTTTAAAAGGTTTCAAATGATGATGTAAGCAGCAAGTAAAATAGGCTTCCAATACTCATTAAAACACCGTGGAAGATGAATCTACTTATAAGAATTGTATCTGCTTGTTGAAAAGCTATTTATTCTTTAATATCCAACTGTTTACAAACAAGATATCTTGTTGTTCCTCTAAGCAGGCAATAGTACCGAAAAATAATTACATAGTATGTCTAGACATTCTTTCATCATGCTTAAAATTTCAAACAAGAGTTCTGTTCAGAGAAAATTGCAGAGCAAATGCTCTTACAAATTTCAGCTTTGATTTAGATTGTAGAAACTGATCACGAGACACCAGCTAATCTGAATACTGCAGTATGAGCTAGCAAATTCAAATGGTGGCTCACTTCCAACAACACAGGAAGCAACTTCTCCATTCTGCAAGCCACTCCTTTTACCTCCACTGTAACTCCCTAGGAGAGAAAAGTAAAGGTTTGCAAGTCTACAAATTTTAACATCATCAAGCCTTCTGGACAAATTACTTACAAAAAAAAAGAACATATCGCTTAAATAAGTACGTTAAACATTTCAGACACAGTTTTAAGTACTGCAGTAAGAGTCATCAGAGACTCTTAAATGATGGCTTGGCTCTTAGAGGAATACTATGGAGCGCCAGGGTGCTCAAATTTTAAAAAAGCAAGCAGAGCAAAGCTAAGTGAGCTTTGAAATCACTCTAAGTAAACAGTAAGTCAACTCTGTCAGCAGACTTATCTTAACCAAACAACATAACTTAATTCTATTCATAGAATTAACTTCAAGTCATACACATTAAGTACTTCTTAACATTAAATATTATACTAAAAAAATAACCTCAGAACTAACACAACACGCTTTATGCTTACCTTTTACAAGCTGTGGCCATTCGGTGACATCAGGGTGATCACAATTTTGAGTCACGGATTAAAAACAAGTTGTCACACCAGTCCTGTGTCACACTGGGCTAACCACAAGCTTAACAACTCTAAATAAGTAAAAATAATTTAGTTAAAAGTCCTTATAAATTATTTCCACTGAATAAAAACAGTTCACTAAATAAAAACATCACAGAGGAAAAAATACTGATGCTAAGAATTAGTTTATCCACAAAATTAAGGTTTACTGTACAAAAGTTTGTTCATTCTCAAATAGCATTCTACAACTTCTACCGTAACTCACTACGGTGCACAACTGGTGAATTTGAACTTACTTTCAGTCTCTCCTAGAAAATAAAAAAAATAATAATAAAAGTCTCTTGGACCAGAGGAAAGCATCTGACATTAAGACAGTGACCATTCAAAGATTCGGAAACATGTATAAATATGAACTATGAGTTCTAACATCTAATATGATTTGATAAACTGTTTCTGTTACAATTCAATTAGTAATGGTTCCTAACGAGATTTTGTGTTTGGAGGGGGAGCAACACACACATTAAGCTCTGCTGGATGCCTCTCCTAGAGATTAAATACACTAAATATGTGTAAGAGTTCCACAGGAGCAAACTTTGCTAGCTTTGGCCAACCTTTTGGAATATTTGCTCCATTTACATCACAGTCTTCCTCCTCTCCTTTACATTTTCAAAAGTATATTTTACCTGTCAATTGTTTCCCGTGATCTGGCTCCACCGGTATAAATTGAAGGGTTGGTCCTTTACTTTGTCACGCAGGTGGCAGCCAGTGATCACTCAGCAATACTCGTGCCCAGAGCGCCCTGGGACCACCCCAGCTGATTACTTCCATGGCTGAAAAGGAACCAGTTAGTCTCTCACCTACTGCTATTATCTACTCTAAACTAAAGTTAATCGATAAAATACTTGCAAACATAACCCTCAATATCACCCCATTCTCTCTACCACCCAAGCTCCTATGTGAACTGGAGAAAGACTTTAAAGAAAAAAAAAAAAAGTCCTATGATGGAGTCAGATCAAAACCAGCATTATTCACTTTCTGCTGACACAAAGTTTTAATTAAATTGAAATACTAAGAATGTATTTAGTAAAAAGACAAAACAAAACAAAACCCCCTTCTCTAAACAGCTAGTAGCAATGAAAAGAGAGCTCTGTACAATAACTAAGAAATTTATTTCTGTGGCTTGGATGAAACAGTGACAAAAACCTACAATCAGTAGGTTGTCAGGTAGCAGTACCCTCATAGACCAAGGTGCACAAAGGCTAATGAGCTACAGAAGGCCAGCACACAGCTGTCTGCAACACTCACAGACACACTGATCTGGTGTAAATATTAAGTGAACACCTCCTACAGTTCTAAATATTCCAGCAAACAAACTGTTGTGTTTCAGTCCAATATGTCGCAAGAGTCCTTCCAGAAAGGCCTTAGGTTTCATGAGCAATCAAGCATTCCGAATGCTAATTTGTATCCATTGACTCAAGAGATCAGAAATCACTGAACAATAAGCAGGGCCTACAATTCGCCAAAGGTTTTTTTTTTTTTTTTTTTTTTTTTTTTTTAGAAAAGCTACTGACTTTTGCCATTCTGCTACATTTTGCCATCCTGCTACAAGAACTCCTCATCTCTAAAATGGAATGATACTTGTATTAGTTTTGGAATAACACTTATTAGTTTTATTAGGTACATTCCTTGAGGGAAGAAAAATGTCATTTAAGTATTTTAACCTTAGTATTTGAGTGCCCATCCAGACGCAGGTGCAGTTGATTTAAGGAAATGAAAAGAGGAAAGCAGGCTTCTGAAAACCTCTTTGAATCAAAACAGAAGTTCCCTAGTAACTACATTTTACAGGTGTGAAGTGTCAAAGTCTAACTGAGTCACTGCTAGGAACACAGTACAAGGGATAAGAGCCAATGGGAAATATTACTCATCTGTATTAAAAAAAACAAACAAATGACAGACAAGGTCAAGATCTTCAAAATTACATTTATTGACCGTCAGCTGTATAAAGAAGCAAATAGCAAAAACCAAGTAAGATGTTGATGCAAATCTAAGGTAAAAAAAAATCTTAAAATGCTACTTATGGCATTCCTTAGTTCAGGATATGACAATGTCTCTTTAAAGCTGCTGGTTTACATGGTAGTAGACAGATGCCTATTCTGGGGCAGTGCCTTCTTTTCTTAAGTTGAACTTTATTTCTTGCTGTTTTCTGAAGAACTGATATGAAATGCCTCTATAAAAATGCTTTTCAAAATAGAAGTCTCTTCTAGCTCTAACTTTTAGTGCACTGATCAAAAAGGGCAGTGGTGTAATCCCTAATGCCAAACTGACCTGTTGGGAAACCTGCATTCTGACTGCTGTAAGTACAGGTAGTGTTTCGGAGTGTACTGAATCAGTCATTCCCTAGCAAAATTGTGTCCTGTATCATCCAGGCCATAAATAAAAGTTAGCCAGAACAGTCTTCAACTCAAATGGAAGCATGCTGGAACAACAGGCTGCCAGCATCCTTAGTAAAGCATGGTTTTCTTTAGGCTATTTCATGCGTGAGGAAAGAAATCACGAAGACGACTGTCCACAGTGAAGAAATACACTAAGTGTTGGTACTGGATTCAAAAACCACCAGATTTTGGAATGTTAAAGAACATTCTTTGAGGTGACAGCTCCACAGTCACTGCCAAGACAAGTTTATGCCCTAGCCTGACACAGACCCAACTGTATTAGTCAGATTTAACAGACCACCCAGCACGGAATTTACACCAGCTGCGTGAAAACAAGATAGTATCTGAACTAGTGTGAATCTTACCAAGTTGAAGTCAATTCATCAAAATTTTGTAATGAAATTTGTACCTATAGATTGAATTTATAGTGGATCAGAGCTTTGAATCATGCAGCTGCATGACTTTTGATCTGTTACAATAAACCTTGAAACGGGATTTACTGTATTGAGGTCTAAAATTTCTTTGTGCATTCATTCCAACAGCATGGGTGCTCTGGCAGCAAGAAATGTGTTATTGAATCACTTTCCCTTTTCAATCCCTCTCATTCTACCTTCCCCACCTATCCTTGTTGCAAGTCCTGTAGGACAGAACAAGATAGGCAGGGCTTCTCTAGCACAGATGAAAAGTCATTTTTCTAAAACTTTATTCCTTTACTGGTAAGAATACTGCGTGCCGAAAGAGATCGCCACGTTAAAACAAGGGGTAAGCGGGGAAGGAGACTGCCAAAGATCCCTTATTAGGAAACTACTGTTTGAATGAAAGACATTTTGACTGCTGAATCTGAACAAGGGAGAAAAAAAATTTTGGTACAAGAGTCGAAGGACACTGCTTGACCAGGAAAGTGAAATTAGACTGATAGACAGACTAACATCCTGGAAAAGGGCACTGAAAAGAATAGGGAACTGACCTGAACCAGCTGCCTTTTTGTCAGAGGTGTTACTTTACAAAATCCCTGACTGTAACTTACTTTCTGGAAGACAGGACCCTGAAACAGCAGGTCCAGGAGAGGAAGGGGGAAAAAAAAAAAAAAAGTCTTGGAGCAGAGTTGCTCAAACATAGATTTCTCAGATCTCCACTCTCACGATTAGCACGGTTTACAGTTCAGTCTTTTATGGACATGTAGAACAGCTGAAGGTATCAAACAGAGTTTGTGCCCATAGAATGGGTCTGAGAAACCAGAGATAGCTGCTAGAGCCTCTTTGGGACTGGGCAGACTCCAGGACAGACATATCTACATTTTCCTAGTGACTGTTCACAAGACGTAGATTCAACCAGAACTGCAAAAACCCACGT
Organism: Struthio camelus; assembly: GCF_040807025.1. Classification (NCBI taxonomy): domain Eukaryota; kingdom Metazoa; phylum Chordata; class Aves; order Struthioniformes; family Struthionidae; genus Struthio; species Struthio camelus. The sequence goes on along the minus strand of NC_090942.1, from coordinate 150,517,935 downwards.
TATTATTAGCAAGACAACACACAAGAACTGTGTCTTCAAACCATATATCTGAAGGACCTTGAATGGCATGGAGTAACACTCATTGAGGGGGAACAGAAGAAATAACGTTTATGAAGCGAACCAAGACAATAGTAATTTCTTCAAGGTGACAGGTAGAGATTTTCTGGCAAGAATGCTCCTATCAACTGTAAAGGAGGCAGAAAACAAATAATGAATCAGTGAAAGAGCAGGCAGTCAGAAATCAGGTTCGGTTGCTTCAAAAGGGGCCAAAAACAAGTTGTTATGTAGCCTAGTGAGATCTTTTGTTTAATCTTAGAAGTCTGGAAACCCAAACACGAGCCAAGAAAAGCCCTCCAACTTCAAGGTACAGAATACAAAGTCACACCATGGAGAACACAGTACATATCTGTCAGCAGTCAAAATATAAGGCAAAAAAAAAATCCAGCTACAAATCAATTTTGACTGTAAGTTGTCAGTTACACGGATTTCTTACGCCTATTACTGTCCCTATGTTATTTGACGTATAGGTGTTCGTTTTTGGTGACAGTGCAGCTATCTTGCAGCTGACACTTAGTATCCAAGGTCCGGAAAAATTCTGGAGTGGAGGGACAATTTTTAAAATTAAGCTATGACTTCTTATTGACGGATGGAAGCATGTATGCCCCAAGAGAGAGCATTTTTAAGAACTTAAGATTTTCCACCCAAGTAATCTTTGATCCAAATCTTTTAAGACAATCTTTCTGACCGATGATCTAATGCAAAAGGGGCAAAAAACTACCATGCCTGTATCTTTTGGTGCTGAAATGTGACTTGCTTAATTAAAAATAGCCATCTCTCTCAAGAAGATACCACTTCAGATAGCTTTTGTATCTTTTATGAAGAATCCCTGTGGATGCCCCAAGAGTGATGAGGTAACCACCCTTCACCAGTTCAATACATTTCCAGAACTACTTTAAGTAGCATGATGGAAAGGACAGTCACCACCTGTACGGTAAGAGGTGCCGTCCGAACTACCCAGCTAGCTCACTCCTTCAAAAAAGGAACTGCTACTAGTAGGAAAGCTGGCCTTGTAAATCTTGGGATTGAAACCATCAAGTGTCCTACAGGAAACTGCAGAATATTCACCAAAACTCTAAGTTCAATTGTAACTGGGAGTTACAGAAGAAATTTTAATAGGTATGCTTGAGACCTGTAATTTTTTTTAAAAACAAGATGTGATATATCAATTGCTTTTATTGCCTGCATGCTGTTTCCAACACAGAAACCCTGCAAAGCTATGATAAGATTCCAGAGGTTTTCTTCAGAAAACTAATAGGTCAAATCATCAGTGATCTCAAAGTAAAATAAACAGCCACTAATAAAGCCTGACGATTTAAGTCCCAGTGAAGCTGCAAAAAATAAATAAAGGCATCCATAGGGGAAAAAAAAAAGTCACTGTTTGGTAAGCCAAACCCATTCAGGCACAATACATTACAAACACAATCTGAAGCCGTATAGTTAGAAGAACAAAGAATGCAGATCTACCCTGGAAATCAGGGTAATCAGAAGTGACTTAGGGCAGTCACAAAGGATAAGCAAACATAAACATATTCCCAGTATTACTAGCTAGAATGACAAACACGACTCCCGAAGGGTTTCTGGAACGGTATTTGTTCATCTGCACAAGGCAATGGAGACATGTTCAAAACTTGGGCCCCGTTCTCCAACTACTCAAAATCCTTCAAAAGTGTTTCAGAAGCAGCAGCAAAGAGCCATGAAGATAGCATAAGGATTGGAGCAAGTGCCTTGTGGTAAGATAATGGAAAGAGTTCAAACTCAATCAAGATAAAACATATGGGTAGTGGAAGAAACCAAGTCCTTTCACAGCACAGGAAGAACACATTAAAACGCTCCTCCAATTAAAAGAAAGTATATTAAAAGCATACAACTGGAAACTAAAGACTGACAAATTCAAACTGGATTAAGAACACAAACATGCAGTATAGCGAGGAAAATTAACACATGCATAAGTTACCTGGTGAGGTGATCTGAATTTGCTATTGCTATCTTGAAATTAAGGCTGGTGACATTCTGGAATTTACATTTTAGTGAGAAATATAACTTTTGAGTTTAATAGAGGTAGAATTTGGTGCATTTAATAACTTTCAATATACGGATATCAACTATAGATTTATATACAGTCTTCCTCCCATAGCATTTTTATACTTGCTTTGCCTCAAGGTTAACAACTCCATGAATTATACAGTAACAAAATAAGGCCCAGTGTTTGCTCCCAATTTCTCTTCTAAAGCTAAAGGCTTATGTGTTATTCTCATTTTCTACAAATGGCCTCACAACTCTAGACGCTACATTTTTCCTTCAACATTTGGTTTTGGTTTGATGTTTCAGTAAGTTCATAGAAATACTTTATTTACTGCAGTAAAAAGAGGTAAAGACCTGGAATTATCTTTAGTTCCTGTATCCTTCACCTAGACCACAGCTGAACTTTCTTCAATTATACTTAATGCATGAGAGCGTGCACGTGCACGCACGCAATCTCCTTGCCTTATCTTTTGCAGCAGAACAATTTGTTTCCATCTCAGTGATGCCTACTACTTCAGATTTCCACCAAACAAATATACAGTTATGACTGGAAAGCTCTTCTTTATATCAGGTGGTGAGATCCAATAATCCATTTAAATTTCTTCTAGTAGCTCTGCTTTGTACTGGGTAGGTATCAAGTTAAGTTACTTTCCAAAGAGAAAAGCTATCCAGGTTCACTTCAGCTTTTACATTTAAATTTTATTTCCATCTGTTCTTTTTCTCATGTTTGGTTACTTCACTTTCTTTTCCCACTCACTGTCCATGTAGCCTTTCATGCAAAGTACCTCTCTGTTCACGTGCATGTTTCCTCATATATAGTTCATATTAAGACTAAGTATTCACGTAATCCTGTACCATAATATTCAACTTTTCTGCCACTCCATTAGCATTCATTACTCACATACTGTGGTAGTTAGAAGAGGATTCCTGTTCATTGGTTTAGGAAGCACATACCGCTAGAAAAACTACATACATACATAGGCAAGTAGCTAAACATCCAGGAAAAAAAGCAGATAGCAGAAATAATGGCCCCCCCCAAAAAAAAAAACAAAACAAAAGGCTTAGGTTTGAGGAAGAGCCATCATACACACAACCGGTATTGAAACTGGAGAGCAAGAAGCAGGTGGGTGGTCCCAGTGGTGCTGTGGGTGCAAAAATGAATATACTACCTGCCAGATGCCTGCTAGAGTAAAGGACCAATCTATAAAATTATTTCAGGAACATCTGGATTATGATGATGTAACACTATGGCTTTTTAAAAGATTTACAGTTTTTAATTAGCATACACTCTAGTTAAAGTTGCAGCTGAGTATTATTTTAGCTCCCCTCTATGGCTTTCTATGAAACAAAACTTGAAAAAGGCACCCAGGAACGCTTCTACAAGGCTGAAGTTTCAAAACTTTAAACAGGTTCTTATGTCAGGTATCTTCAAAAGAAAAACGTATGCACAAACACAGGTATAAAAGTTGCATCAGCAGTACTGAATTCGTCTCTGATTTAAAGTAGTTACAAAATAAAGTACACACATAATTTAGCTGTTGAATTAATCACTGATTATTCATGCATTAACAGACCTATTTACTAAGTAATGAAAATCTGAACTTGAAGAACAATAGTTTTTTTGAGTGGAGAAATTCAGAAAGTTTCATAGCTGACCATCTCATAAAGTTTTAGAACTTTACATAACTTAGAGACAGTACGGAGCAGCGCACCTTTTTCTGTACTACCAGATAATTCCATTAGACTGTCTCAGGATAAAGTTAGAACATGGGAAGTAAAATAACTAAGAGTTAAAGTTCCAACCTCGCTATAACGTATACTTTAAGGTGGCTGGACAGTTAACAGCATAAACAAAGAGATACCATGTGCTGTGGGCTCATGTTAACACTGCTAATGAAAATTACATTTCTGTATTTCCTAAGATTCCAGTTTCCAACTTTTGAGTACAGTAATGTTTGTGTAAGCTTTCAAGCAATTCTAAACTTAATTTTGCAAATTATGCCTACAAACTGTACAAGCGTGACTATAAACATGTCCAGCAGCAAAGAAACCGTCTCCTCAGAAACAGCGCTGATTTTTAGCCAATCCATAAAGAAAGAGATGAATGGTAGCAGCATGATACTGAGTTTGTAAAACAAATTAAAAGTGAATTCATCAATGTTGCATCATCAATATTTACTTTGTCCAAGAACATCAAATAACTCAGCTTTCAGGTGAACTATGCCTACCAGTTAATAGACATCATGGTTGAAAAATATGGGAGAAACGAACATGCAAGCTTCCCCCCTCGTTTTTTTTTTTCCTCCTTTTTTTAAAAACAATTGTTAATTATTATTTGTACATACACACAATATTAGTGAAAACATAAAACATACCATATCTTTCCACAGCTGCATAAGTTTGTCGTTCAAGATTCTAAAATGTGCTTCTACAGTTCTTGTATCTGTAATACAAAACAGTGCATTTCAGTTTTTGTACTATACTCCATAACAGTCAAAATCCATGTGACCTCAAAATTATATATTTAAAATGGCGATTCCATTAGCTGCATTCAATTAGAAGCATATACTTGCAAACAAAACAGATAAAATACTAAGTGTTGGGGACGCTACAAAAGTATAAAGTCCATAAGTACAATGTTGTTCTTTCTTCTCTAGTGATGTAATATAGCTGTATAATTCCATTCATCCAGTTTCTGCCCCTTCATTATAAATATCCATTTCTTCCTTCTAAAATATTTTGGCAAAATTTCTCTCTCTCTTTTTTATTTAATGGCATCAGTATTTATAATAAAAACATTCAAAGGATGCAACAAATAGAACCACATCTTTGTCCTGCTGTGCAAAACTTTAAGTTTGATAAGCAGGTCTATAAAAGTTCATTTTCAGAGGAGCCATAATTAACAAGTGACTCGAGCCTGAAACACACTCCAAATATTTTTACAAACAACTAAAAGCACAACTGATATGAGGGTTTGCACATGGAAAAATAGTTGATAGGCTCTCTGTCACTTATTAGGCATATAACTAAAGAAACCTAGTTAATATTTTTAAAAAAGTTATTCTTTTGGCATAGCATTTTTTCACTACATGAAATAGTCTCTTGGTTCATAAACTCTACTAAAAACAAATGAATTCAACGTAGCTGATTTAGCGTGATCTCCAGCACAGACCCTACCAAGGAAATCCCGATCTGGTTACTTAAGAGCACATTCAACTTTGTCTTACAGATGTTAAGCAACAGAGAACCTATGCAGTACCAAAGGCTCAGTTCTGTATCAGGGATATGAAAAAGAGTGACCCTGGACTGATACAGCTGTGCCAGTAAAGCTCTGTGGCACAAACAGCTCATACACAGATATAATTTTTCATGTCTAAAAACAAGTGCAGCCTACCTGTCCTATAAAACAAGATTCCTATTTCACCAACTATAATTATTATGTGGATTTATATATAATTAAGATTAATAAAATAGTGTTATACAATTGTGTCAATAAAACATTAGCATCATTCAGAAGGAAAAAGAAGAAAAAAAAGAAGATTCATCTAAACAACAAGAGACAACGTAACTGACGATTCTCCAGTAAGGAAGTGGTATTGCCACTCCATACCAACAGTAGAAATCCAGGAGATCTACCTTATACTGTAGTTCAGCAACAGCATTAAAAGTACTATAATCCATAAGATAACGCGAGTAAAAAGTATTCTGACAAACGTGACCAATACGCTTGCATCTCATAGCACAGGACTTCTGTCTTAAACTCCAGTATATGTATATATTTATTCATGTACATATACTTACACACACACACAGACCAACGTGAGCTACGCAAAATTCACTCATTCTCTTCTGAGGAAGAAAAGCATCAGCTTTGAGCGCACATGGAGAGCGAGAAGAGCACAAAGTACACATACAAAAAGTATCACAAGCACACCTATTAGGGACCCAACAGTTATTGCCCAGCAATGGGAGAAAAGAAAACAGAGGTCCCCAACAAACCTGAAGCTACACAGTTTAAGACAGTAACTCCTGCCATTATACTTTACAGCAGAAACAAGACCACAGCGGAGGAGATGGGTCCGGCAATTTGCTTAAGAACTCACAGCTAGCATCAGAAGAGCAAACAGCACTAACAGCACAAGACTGAGGCATATGGACTTCCAGTTTTGATACCACCAACTCCCACCATCAATGTAAGTGTCAGCCCCTCAGGAATTTAGAAGTCTGCAGAGAGTTTTGGGCAAAGGCTACACGAACAACAAAGTGAACTACAGGATACGCAGCACTCGTCTAACAGGAATGAAAATAGTTTCATGAAATAGAATTGATTTCAACATTCATGTTTAATATCTTAATTAATTAGCATTAAGCCACAGCTGCTTAAAAAATATGATGATGTAAATGTGAAGATCTGCATAATGGCATGGCTAACACCACTGCTTCCAGTCAACGTAAAGAAACCTTCATCTCTCACACGACCAAAACCAAAAGAAGTGCCTTAAAAAAAAAACCCTACAACTCTGATATCATACATTTACAATAAGAAATATAAGACTTCCAAAGAATATCACACTGCATGATGTTAACAGAGCTAAGCTACTGAATCAACCAAGCAACTGTAGGGTACAGAGCTGGAAAAGATTTAAACAAAAATCATAAATTATGAAAAATACTTTGCAACTTCTGCATCCTGCCTGATGAAAGACACTACAAAGTCACCTCTATCAAGAGTTTGGATGAACTTTTCCAGGGTGTTCCCACTGTCCCTCATCAACTATCGTAAGAGAGAAGCAGAAGAAAAATTTGAGAGAGTTGCATTAAAGTAAGTGGTAGGTATTTTGCTTAGGATTTTAGATCCTCTCACATCATTTTAAAATACAAAAGTTAAAATAGGAATCATTTTGGCTCTAATCATGTCTGTTTTCCATGACTGGCATTCTTAATATGACAGCACGTTAGTCAAATAAAAAGCTAAGTATTCACAAATATCCATCCCTCAATATGATATTCAATTCCGAAGAACCATGCAAACAGAGCATTTATCATGGTCTTACAAAGGAAAGAGCTCAACCTTTACAACCAAGAAATACTAGTATTTTGGAAAAGTGATGCGCTCTTAAGAACTCCCGTGCCCATAGAACTTCGATGGAATTTGCAGTGTGTGTAGACTGCTAAGCATGTATTTCTATAATCTACAATATGCAAATTTTGCTCAAACAGTTGAAGTGTGCATCCAGATGCTGCTACTAATGGCAGTGTACACAAGAACACCTTGGACTTCCTAATCACAAGATAGGGTACATATACACATTAAATGATACTATTTGCCACCAAGACTTTGCACATTACAATTTGCTATGCAATAGAGAGTAGTCATTATCCTGAACACGGTTATACAAATAACAAGGTCAAAAGCACCATATTAGAAGTGGAAATTTTGAAGTAGTGATAGACATCTTTAAATATTTATCTTGCTTTGTATAAATTTTCTATACCTTTTAAGAGCACAAAAAATACTAGACTGTAAAATCAAAATATTATATAGGCATTAAAATAATCAGCTCAAATGCACGACTAACCATAAGGCAAAAGAAGAATTCACGCAGAAGTACGGTAGCATTTTCTGAAGTAGTTTGACCTGCAGCCCATTTTAGAAGTGCAGCTCCTTTAAGAGCCACACTACCACCTCTGGCACCTGGAGCCTGCAGAACTGCAGCTGCTCCAGCATGGGTCCCACAGAGCATACCAGAGCAGGAGTACACAGGTAATGCCAGAGCCTGACTGTCTGGACAAGTCTGGCATCTCTCAGCACTGCGCAGCCTGCAACATGCTACAGAGGAGCTCTTCTGCCTCCCTGCACACAGCTTCCTAAAGGTAGGGGAAAGGGGGTGTTCATCATTCTACCTGCTCTTTTTACCAATTTCATCGGTGTAATGATTATCGAGGCTGTATCAGGAAGTTCAAAAAGGGGGTCCCTCCAAAGGGTGCAAGATCTTGGTCTCCCCTATGAAGACAATCTCAAGACGTAGCTTTACTCCTAGTACTCACGCTCAGTTAGGACAGCAAGAGTCTTGTCGCAGTCCTTACAGGATACCAGAATGAAGACTAGACCACGTGGACTGATTGTTTCCAGCAAACGTGCAACAGCAATAAAACCTAAATACTAGATTTTCTGTTTGTGACCCCATTGGCTGATGCAAGGCCCACCAACACTGAATTTCCTCCAGGTTTAAAACTCATACACTGCGCTTTTTAGTTTTTGAGACAGTTACTTAGGCCATAGCTTGTGAAGCTATGTCATGCAAATATTCCAGTATCTTCTTTGATATACTAATGACTAGAACGTGAAAGAAAGCAGTACCTTCCACACCAAGCAGCTAAGTGGTACATCCGTTCAAGTTTGTACTAAAATGTCACTATCACAATTCACCTCTGGTGCAGTTCCACTGTTGATGTACAACGCAAGATAAGCATGATTCTTAAAGATCAACTACCTGAATATGGAGCATATTTTTACAGTTATTTGGATACAAACAGCAATGTTTTTTGATGAAAAGTCTTTAAAAGCTGTACAACAGTGAATATCCCTTTCAAACTACCAGATTACAAAGAAAGTCTAATCCTCTGCTGCACTGAGTAGCATTTCCTCTTAAAATACATATACATCTGTCCTACGGAACTGCAGGTTGCTTCAAAAGAAGCAGGTCACCCCTCTTACCTAAGACAGTGAAGTGAGGTTCCAAAGGGAAGCCACCCATTTAGTTCCTCTCAGCTGAAAAACTGCAGCTTCTCCTAATTCTTCACCACCCTGTAAGGCATGGGTAAAAAACCATGCAGGATGGTAACAGAAAGAGCATCGGAAAAGACCGATTTCCACCCCCTTCCTCCATTCAGCAGTTTGCATAATACAGGGAAGCAGGCTCAACCTATTAAAAGTAAGAAGTAGTTAATGCTTTAAGAGATTCATTCATGAGAAGAGTATTTGTAAGACAGAACACTATAACAATATTTAATTCATAATGTAGTTTTGCAATCGACAAGTTATTTTGTCAACAAATGCTGTCAATCCAAGCCACAAGAGGGTGGAACTATGCAAAAAGAGTGATTTAAAGTCTGATTTAGTCATGTGTTACTTTACCAAGCAGGATCTAAACATTATTTGATTCTATCTTTTTATATTTCTATTCTGAGGTTATTTTCCTGAAGAAATGTCTTCTCACCAGTTGGTATGGTTACTGAAGTGTTGCTTTTCCACTAAATATTATCTTACACTATATTTGCATACTTTCTGCTAACCAGCTAGATAATTTAAACGTGTAACTAATTATATGAACCAGCACCCTCCAAACTTTGGTTCATGGGCAATCCATTGCTTTGTGAGGCTGTCAGACACTGTCTGTGAATACAGGAAGTTAACACAGCAAAAAGTTAAGGTCAGAGTATTTAAGGTGACAAGAACAAAAGTCACTTCAAACATTTGATTTGCTTATTACAGTTGTGTAAGTATTTAAGTAACTAAGTATTTAAGCAAAGCTTGTAGCTGCTTTTTTTTTTTTTTTTTTAAAAAAAAGAAACCACCTCATCCTTTCCCCTCCCGCCTCAGAAGGTAAATACCATATTCAAAATTATCTGGTATAGACCTTCATAGCAAAACTATTGCCCTGCTTCTTCCATGTACCAATCAGAATTTGATTAATGATAAAAAGTCTTGAAATACTGTTTCTCTATATAGCTTACAAACACCTTAATACACTGGATAGTTCAGAAAAAACATTTACCAGAATATGTGGAAGCGTCAAACATACCTCCTGTTTTTAAAAATCGATAACAATTCATTAACTAAAGCTAAATGAAGACCCGGCCCACAGTGACCAGAGCAAAGATCAACACTTTGCAATGAGATACATGCCTAAGTACTTTAAGAATTCTGTTCCCTTGTTCCTCAATTTCATTTTCTGTCTTTAAGAATTAGTGATTCTCACCTTCCAGTGTATGAATAAACTGATCGGGGCTGGGGGGGAAGATTTCCTGCTTTTTAAAAAAAATTGAATACTCTCTGGACATTCACTAAGTAAACTGAAACCAAAAGTAGCAAAGGGGGAAAAAAAAAAAAATCTTTCCTGCACAACAGAAACTAGAAACATTTATATTTAGAAAAATATAAAACACCAAATTTGTTCCATTGTAAGTGTCATATTATATATTACAGTAATTATTGTTTATACAAAATGTTACATGCTTAAACATGTTCTGCACTTCAATATGTTTATATGTTTGTGACTATTAAAGCTTGACTCAAACATATTTCCCTTAATTATGTATTTAGTTAAGCAGAACTTGCGAATTCATAAAGAACTAATGAAGAACATGGCAAGAAAGCAGGCATTTATAACGAAAGAAGCATAATTGTACTAGTAGCACATACGTCATTAAATATTTTTGAAGCAGGTTTTCTCCTAAAAAGATGAAGTCAGATGAAAACAAAGGCAACCTGGTTCTATTTTTATCAGATGATTGGAACAGGTATATCCTCAAGGTGCTTAACAGGGACTTGTGCAATCAGAGCAGATCTCCTGATGTATTTAACAAATATACACAAATTTTAAAAGATTTTCTATGATTAATTCTCTAAAACCGAGAAAAACTCTCATTCAGAATAGCATCACCGTTCACATGTTGTCTTTAAGCAGTGGCAGCAATAAACAAAAAAGCCTAAAAATTTTGTTCGCTATTAAAAAAAGAATCAAAATCACGAAATTAGCTAGAGTGCTTAAGACCACCTGGATTGAGATCCAGGCTTTGGAACTCTGCTGTGAAAAAGATAAAGAACACACCTCTGCTTTTTCAAACCTGCCTTTACTTCAGTAACTTCTTACACGCACACACACATGCGATTATTACCACTAAAGAAAACAAACAAATCAAACCATTTATTCTGCCATCTAGAAAGGGAACTTGATGCTTTTATTTCCAAATACTGGGGAGACATTCAGGATACTCCAGTGAGGAAGAATATCAAACAACTCTAGTAAACAGAGTTGTTAATGCAGTGTCTTTCATATAGGAATTAAACAGTAAACACTAAGAGTGGAATAGAATGTGTTTCCAAAAGAGAGATGGAATATCTGTAATAATGTAATTAAGTGATTTTGATTAAAGGTATTTTTCAGTCCTTTGAATGTAAATAGTGTTACAGTTTTTCTTCCAAGATTTGTCTATACTGACTTGACAGACCATTGCTGTTATGAGGACAGCAGTATCATAAGCACTGTTAGGAACAGCCAAACTGCATCTGTTTTAAAAGGCAAACTACATGAGGAAAACTATCAAACATCCACAGCAATTTGATAATGCATGCTTCCTATGTTCAAGTCAACACAATAATTGCACTCTTTAAACTTTAACAGTATTTTCAGAAGAAAAAACGTGCCTTTATTTGTTTCCAAGATGAAAGGGCATAGAGTATTTAATGCAACAGTACTGAGCTACTCTAACACCACCCAAAACATGTGATCAAGATCTTCTTAATCAGCACAATAAGTATTCCGTGAGAATTGTAAAGCCCATCTTCCAGCAGTTTTCATTCTTACCAAGAGGTATCCCTTACCACCTCCACCCTTCTTCCACCCAGTTAAAGGTGTCTTAACACTATAGTTAGAAACTCCTTGCCAAGGGAGAAGCAGTTAACTGGATGCTATTTGCATGAAACTTTTAGAAACTCCATCTTATCTTTCACACTTCTCCCTTTCAAACTGGTAAACCAGTTAAACTATTAGATAAGCTGGCAATACAATCACATAGGTCCTACTTTCTTAGGAAATCAAAGCTACAATCAGGCATAATTTCTCAATGAAGAACTAACTTTTTGGTACACATGCAAAAGGCTGTGTACCAGGCTAGTTTGACAAGCTGATTCTCACAGAACCCCAGGTTTACACCGAATCCTACTGAGGTACAACAGTTTCCTTACAGATACAGTGGGAGCATCTCAGAAGTAACACATGAGACAGGCTTCATCCCAAAACCAGAACTCAGGACAGCTCTTACACAGGAAGAAACATAACAATCATTCCCATTCATTTGAACACTCTAGGAAGACAGCAAACATGACTACAAGTTTACAGATTACATGTTCTTGCCACTTGAAGGACAGTCGTGGAACATATTTTGTTTCCCAAGCAGTATTAACTTCCAAATAGCCATGTCACATCATCTTTACAAAGGGACTGAGAACCCATGCACTTCCTTTAGAAGAAATAGAGCAGATACACTAAAAACCGAAGTCCAACGAGTCCTACCGTCAGGACCGACAGATCCCACCTATAAGCAAAGTGGCTTGCTCACACCTTAGGAGATCCAACTCTTCACACAGGATAAAAGGTAGTATGAGCAAGAGAGCACGTCTATTTTGTTGAGCAAGCCCTGCCCGTTCGTTATGAACCCCAGCAGTACCGCACGAACCTCTACCTCCCCAACTGGCACAGCTGGCCATGTCAGAGACACCAAAGCTCTCCATCCCCACAGCAGCCCGGCAGAGCAGGCAGCGCCGCCGCTCCGTTCCGCCACGCCGGAAAACGGAGGCAATGGCAGGCTGGGTTCACCCAAGGTCTCCCAGGAAGACCAGGGCGCAGCAAGCCCAGCTCCCCTGGGCGGACGGTCTGAAGCCCCGAGCCGCCCGCCCGCCCGCCCGGCCTTCCCGCTGCCGGGGACGGACGGGACAGCCCGTACCCATGTGCCTCGCAGGCAGGGAAGGACGGCACCACGGCAGCCGCCCGCGCCTCCCCGCCGCCCCCCTCCCCCTCGCGGCCGGGGGCAGCCTCCCTCGCCGGCGGGCCGGGGCGAGGCGAGCCGAGGCGGGCGCTGTCCCGTCCCCCCCCCCCACCTTCCCCCGGGCCGGACGCTGCGCAGCGCCTACCGACCTGGGCGCCGCGGCCTGCTGCTCCCGGTCACTCCCGCCGACGCTGCCGCCCGGGTTCATGCGGGGGCCGCGCCGCGCTCGGGGCCGGGCCACAGGCGAAGAGGAGGAGGAGGCGCCGCCGCCGCTGCTGCTGCTGCCGGTGGAGCCGTTGGGGCCCCCGGAGCGGAGGAGACCGGACCGCGGCCTCGGCGGGGAGGGGAAAGGAGAAGCGAGCGGCCTGGTGAGGCTGGTGGCGCGCAGGGGGGGCAGGAGGGCGGGCCGGGCCCGCGGGGTGCGCCTTCTCTCGCTGACTCGCTCGCTCTCAGCCCGAGCCCCGCGCCACCATCTTGGGAGCAACGCGGATATCGGCGCGGCGCAAGCTCGGAGGACTCGCGGCGGGTTGGGGGGGGTGGGGGGGAGGACAAGGGAGGAGGACCCACTGTGTCCCGGCGTGCAACGCGAGCGGAGGGGCGGGCAGACGAGGCGGCTGCGGCACGCTACCCACCGCGCGAAACCATAGAGTCTCCGAGCCGGCTTCCTCCTGCCTTTTTCAGTCGGGGCACCCGGCGGAAGGGAGGCAGGGCAGCGCGTGCGTGCCTGGTGCGAGAGGCGAGGGCCGCCATGTTGGAAGAGGGCAGCGAAGGGGCGGGGCGCACGCTCCGGCCCTATGGAGCGGAGTGGTGGCGCGCGCCCAGCTCGCGGCGGCAGCGGGGGGGTGGGGTGGAGGTCGGAGTCGCGCATGCGCAGCGGCTGTTCTTCTTCTTCTTCTTCTTCTTCTTCTTCTTCTTCTTCTTCTTCTTCTTCTTCTTCTCCTCCTCCTCCTCCTCCTCCTCCTCCTCCTCCTCCTCCTCCTCCTCCTCCTCCCCCCCCCTCCGGGGGGGCGATCCCGAGTGGGGTGGGGTGGGGTGGGGGAGGGGTGGAGCTTCCTGGTGCGAGGGAGACGTGCGGCCGTTGGCGGAGGGGCGCGCGGGCTGGGCGCAACGGTCTGCGCGGCCCCGCGGCCGCTCTGGGCAGCCGGGCGCAGCCGTTATACCCGCGCACGCCCCCTCCCCTCCTTCGGAACAGCCCTTACGCACACATACACGCCTGCACGTAGACATACACCCCTGTAGACGTGCGGACGTTCACAGCTAGACGTACACGGGCACCTACGAGCACATGTAAGCGCACCCATACATGTACATAACGTCGACATGCACGTTTTTGCCTACTCGTTTACACACGTGCACTCCCACTTATGCATACCTATACACATCCACACATATACACACAACACATACACGCACGCATGTACCTTTATATATGTGCACGCATGCACATTCATACATACCTATATGCACACACACATATACACCTATAGCAACATACATACACACGTGCACACAGGCTGAGGGGTGGTGATATAACAAGGCACATTGCTGCTATAGCCAAAAGTGCAGCCACCGCCTCATAATTTCTCAGTGAGTTCTCCACCGAGGACTTCCACAGCTGAATCCCGTCACAGTGATCTGATCTATCTTCACGCCAGGAGCTCCGGGGCAATGGGTTTGCTGTCTTTTATCAAGTTTAATCTGGGCAGAGTGCCAGCGCCAGCAAGCAGAAGCGTGCAGGAAGAGGAACGGCCTGTGACCTTTGGAAGCAAGTCAGCAGAAGAGCCATATGTTGCTGCTGTCACTAGGCAAAGCGCATCAGGACAGGCAGAGCCCAGACTGGGCAAGGCAGCCGTGCAACTCTCCCTGCACTGCAACCAGCATTAGGGAAAGGAAGGGGAGAGTGAGGACTGGATTATTCATTTCTTGAAGTGAAGAAGTGTAGCGAGGGTCTTGCTGCCTTTGCCCGTGGTGATGGGTGGAAGGGCACAGCGCCGGTGTATATCCAGGTTACCAAAGCCTAATGTTATTCAAACCGTTGATGATTTCACTCTTGAATCACTGAGGTTTTAGTTGCAACGTAGCTTATACGTGTAAATACATAACTATGAAAAAAAATGGGAGGCACAGGGCGCAAAACTGCTTCATGCATATAACGGGGAAGAAGGAGTAAGTAGAAAGGAAAAGAAAAGGAAAACAGATCTGAATCTTCTTTACGTAGTCCCTTAATAAGGGAAATTGAATGGAGGTCGTTTTACCCTAGAAAACAGTATAGATTTTTTTAAAAGTCTAATCTAGAGTCAGGGGGGACGCTCTTAAAATGTCAGAATAAGATGTTAAAATCATAAAAAATAAGTCCTCAAAGGCCTGATACTGAAACCAATTATGTGCTCTGGGCCAGGAAATGTGTGTTTAAGATCTGTAAGAATCTTAACAATTCGTCTCTGAATATGTGAGAATTCTTAAGAAGACATTGATACATTACAATCTTTAGCACAATTTTGAAAAACCTATCATGTATGTTACAGGGCAATAGCTGCTAAGGTCAATGGACTTAAAACTATGTAATTACAAATCTGTGCATGCAGTACTAGTACTCTCAGAGAATATGGTGGGCAGACATATTTGAAATATTAAGACTAAATGAAATACCATACTTCAGTGTGGTGTCGAAGCGAGGTACACTGCCGGGCTATGCTCCGATGGACATTAACCCCGGACATGCATCTAAAAATAGTTATTTAAATGAGCACATTTAAATGAGGTTGTATCTGGAGGCTCTCTCCCACACGGTAGCCAACCTGCCAACTTTGATATATTAAAATTTCAGATTTAAGGCAAAGTTTATTCTGCCTTGAGCCTTTCTGTCACCTCAGAAATAATAATATGCAGAAACTGTATGTCTGGAAGATGCAGGTCTCTTCCTACTTTTCCCTTGCTCTGTTGCAGACCCGACATGTCCAGTCCTTATCTCCTGTTCGGCTATAAGGATGCTGTGGGGAATCATGCCACAGGCCTTGCTAAAGCCCTGGTGAGCAACATCTTCTGGTCTCCCCTTGTGCACAGAGCAAGTCATCTCATCACAGAAGGCAATATGGTTGGTCAGGGCTGACTTGCTTTCACTAAATTCATGCTGGCTGTTCCTTGTCACCTTCTTGTTCTTATGGAGTCTGGCAATAGCCTCCCAGGCTTTGAGGTGAAGTTAATCAGCCTGAAGTTCCCTAGATCATTTCCTTTCTCTGGTCATCGGGGAGCTCCCATAAACACCACAACCTTTCAGAGGTGATAGAAAGTGGCCTTGCAATGGTGTTGGCCAGCTCTCTTTGCACACTTGGGAGAGCTAGCCCACCTGATCTGGTGAACTTGTATATCTCCAGTTTATCTAAGTAGTCTCTAATTTCATCCTCCTCTTCAGTGAGTAGCACCTTTCTCCCCCAAACTACTACCAGATGTAGAGGGACCTGGGAGCCCCTGGAGGACACCTCGCCGATAAAGATGGCACTGACACAGCCTTTTCCATGTCCTGTGTCACTATATGCTCTCTCCCACTGAGCAACAACCCAATTTCCTTGGTCCTCCTTTTGCCGCTAATGTACTACAGGTGTCCTTATTTTTATCCTTCACATTCCTTACCAGCTTCAATTCCAGCCTAGCTTTGACCTTCGTAATTTTATCCCTGCATTTTTAGGTGATACTCCTAAAGTCCTTGCTAGAGTCTACTCCAGTTACTGGTTGTATGGAAGCTTTTTGCGTAACTTTGATAAATACCTTTGATCATCTTTACAGTCACATGCATCCTTATAGCACAAAGAACAAGAACTGCTCAAAATATCCAAGACAAGGACACCATGGATATACATAATCATGGTCTTTTCCCGTGCTCTTTCTTTTCTAGTAGTTCCTGACAGTTGAGTTAGCCTTTTTTTTTTTTTGGCCCCTGCACAGCATCAAATGGATTTTTTTTTTTCCCTGGAACTATTGATTCCAGGATCTTGTCCCTGACTGGTAATGGTCAGCTCATGGCCCATCACTGTTATGAGGTAATATTGCTTGTAAATGTCACAGGTTTTCCTCTGAAAAAACAGGAGAAACATCTCTGAATCCACATATGTAAATATGAGGAACCTGCAGATGAAAGCAGATGGAGAAAAAATGCAGGACTGGATCCAGCTGATGTGGATGATGAAGATGGAGGAATGTGTGTATTGTACTGACTGGATCCAGAGACAGGGGAAGGAGAGTTCTCTGAGTAAGATAACCCATGGGTTTGAAAAGACTCAACCTTGCTTCTGTTTTGAGGAGCTGGGGATAACACTCTTGGCTGTGGATATGGGAAGAATGATACATTAAGGAATATACCCCGAGCAAATTGCTGTGTAGCAGTAGTGCATGGCTGACCAAGCCGTGTGATGAATTCGCTTTAATTCTTCCAGGATTATTCCAAGCTGTTGTTGAGGAGACACTGAATCACTTTTAGGTTTTGTATTGTATGTTTGCAGCTTTTTTGGAACTGGAGTAGCTTGGCTTGCCGTAGATTAAGCATGGCCATTGGTGTGCCTAAGTTGTTTCCATTACAGAGGGGATAATCGTACTTTCCTGCTTCATGTAAGTACTTTACATATTCTAAAGTGCTCAGATATTATGGGATATAAATGCTTTTGCTGCCTTGAGTGCTTTCAGCTACTTTGTGCTGGTATAACCAGCTGCTAGAAGGCAACTGGATCTGCTCAGTTGAGCAATCTCTGAATTTGGAGAAATCTGATTGGAATTCCCTGTGGAAAAGCCACCACTCCCTGCTTCCTCGCTAATCCCTACCGCAGCTCTAGGGCATGGGTGTGAATTGCAATTGAGGAGAACGAGTGGTTAGCCTGTACTCTGCAGTGATAATCTCCATAAAACAGGCTCCAGTGAGATGCTTCAGTTATGTGATTGAAGTAATCCTGGGTTAAAAAAAATCAACAATTATAATTGATAACTCGATCACTAAGTAGAAGCCCTGAAGAAAAGCTCGTCTTTGCATCTGAACATTTGGAAACGAGTGTCCTTTTCCAGCTGCTGAAGGGGAACAGACACAAATTGCTTCTTATACACAAGTTACATGTAATAGACAATGGTTTCAGAGGGAGGAAAAGCACATTGAAAATAGAATTCCCAGCCTAATTCACAATTTACTTGTAATGCTGGAGAAATGCCATAGTGAACCAAGTCTCTGGCATATGAATTTCAGTAGCTGTTGATGTCTCATTTCAGAGCTTTGCAGAAGAAAATAGTTTTCTCTAGAGATGTCTTAGTAAATGTATGCAGAACACTGCACGTCTTGTCCTCATTTCATGTGAAAAACCCCAATAGAAAGGACTTGATAATACTTTTTTCTATTGATTTCAAAGAATTATCAGAGTGAAAATTAGATCTTGAAGTTCTGTAAATGTAACCCCTTAGGTGACAGGTATCTTTTCATGAACAATCTTACCTTAGCTTATCCTTTTTAAACAGAAAGAGTACACTAAAGTGGCATGAGCCTTTGGGAGCCAAATGCTTCAGGTTGCTGATAGCTGAACCCTTTATGGCTCCCTTTGCAGATAAAACAATGAGGAAGAGGAAAAGATCATCAGTAATATAATGAAACCTTGAGGGTCTCAGTTAGAGCTCAAACTCGGTGATGGGGAGATAAAAAATCCCTCTAGTGACTAGGTGGTGATTATGGGAATGTAGGTTGTTACTGAGGTAGGGAACGGTGGTCGGTCTTCTTTTTTAGAAAATTGGAGGTGAGGATGACACTTTTGGCTCAGATCTACTCGTTTTTGATGCAGACAGGGAGACTTGAGCTCTTAAGGGAGTCCCTGCGGTTTTCATGGCAGCCACCTATAGCGGACTGCAAGTCAGTTGGCTTAACACAGGATAGGCCTTGGCTTAAGCAGAAGATGAAGCTAGGACAATGTGGTGGAGGCTGCTTGGCCAGGACTTGACAGGCAAGCAAGATGCTGTGAGGGTGACCACTGAATGCAGTAGAAGCAGGTTGCACTTGAAGTGAACATCACTTTCAGCCTTTTCTCCCATTCTTGCCGTGATGCATTATGAGGAGGAGTTAACTAGTTTAAAGTCTTTGGTAATGTGCCCCCTAAAATCTTAGAGCCTATCCTATCCTTTCTGGCTGCTCAACCATTTGCCATTTATAGGAAACATGACCCTGCTTGTACCGATAGCTATGGTAAAACTCTTGGTAGGGTCAGATATGAGTGAAGCAAGTGGAAATAAGGAAACAGGCAGTTAACTTTTTAAAGTCTTCTGGATATGGCCCAGATATGACTTCACATTATAACCCCCCCTGTCCCCCAACCAAGTATGTTTTTATAGAGGTGTGGGTTTTTTGTCTGTGTTAAGTTAATGCCAGTCACTTGCTTTTCTTTTTGGAATAGTGTCTGTCATATTTCAGACAGTTTCTGTTTCCTTTCACGTTTAGTTGCCTTTTAAAAAGTGTTATTTTTAATGCCTGAAACTAGTCTTAGCTTTTACTATTCGTTTGGCATGCAAGAATAGCAAGGAGAAAGTTTGGACTCCACCCACCTACTACTCTTTTTATCCACAAGACATAGAAACATTGGTCCTGAAAATACGCAGTCTAAACAGAAACAACACCTAGAAAAGTTTACTTGATTCTATGACTAAACTCTACATTCACTTCTGTCAGACATGCTTCCCTTCAGCTTAAATTCTCAGCGGGGAAGGAAAAGGTGACGAATGATTAATGAACATCACTATCAAGAACGATTTTCGTATTTCATTCTCGGATCTAAGCTACATACTTCTGCTTTGTCATTTTAACCATGGAGGACTGGGTTTTTCCTTAGGCTTCCATGTCCTGAGAAGTGTGCATATTCTCCCCATTCCTCACACGAAGAGACCAGCTGTTCTCTTAGTTAAGTTATGGCTTGGAGGTTCATAGTGTCTTGAAGTACTTCCCAGTTCTGGCATGGGAACTGATCTTGATCAAGTGACTGTGTTTCAGTTCCTCATTGTGAGCTGAGGGAGATTTCCCACTGTGCTTTGTTGAAATGAGCTCTTCAGGCGAGAGACTGTTTCCCTGAATGCTTCACACAGCACAGTGGCCTCTACATTCTGTTATAATAAAGGACAAATGTGAAAGGAGAAGCAGTTCATGCTCACCTCTTCATCTTTGAATCTCATGTACCGTCTTTCTGCTAGCCTTGCCTTAGACTTACCTCATTCAGTCTCCTTGAAGGAGCAGAATATAGACATCTCTGTTCTTCCCCTTGAGGTGGGGGCTTATACTTCACTGTAGGCTTCCAACACATTTTTTTGCTCATCTCTGCAGATGGATTGGAAAAGTTATTTTTTTTCATTCTGCATTCTTTCCTGTTTTGTACTATCAGGATGCCAGCGCTGCAGGTGTTTTGAACCCAGTTTCTTCTCTTCTGCTCCATGCTATGTCACCCACTTTTCTGCATGCACAACCTGGCCTCAGTTCCGAAAGTGGTGTCCGGTTTCAGAAAGAAATCTTGAGCAGTTGCTGTAGTTTGAAAGATGCATAGAAGCAATACCTTTGTTTACTCAGAGATTTTATGGAGGCATCTTGGTACATTCTACGGCACACAGCTGAAACTGTCTTACATCACATAGCTATGCAGGTTTGGGTTAACTGTTGTTTTGGTTGTAAAAGAGAAGCCTGACTGACACAGCTGTTTTACTGACCACATTCCTACATTATTTTTCCTGGATATATATAGAAGTCTGACATGCTGAGCAGAGCAAAATGACTTTGTGCAGTTAATGTGACATGCTTAATAATGCTTGGAAGGGTGCAGGCATCTGCATTTATCAGCCTGCTGTGGCTGAAAAAAACTCTGACAAGCAATCCCAGCACAAGCACAGCCTATGCTTTTCTAAAACAAGGGACCATACAATGCCCAATTGATAATATTGCTTCTGAGATGAGACACTGTATTTTTCTAAGAGAAACTTATGTGATGCCAAAAACTCACTTTATCCTTAGGTTATACTAGAGCGTGACAAATTCACTTTACAGTTTTGCTTTTCATTGGCATTTTCTCATAATTACCTTCTAATTTAAACAACTCAATCCTTGAATACAAAGTGTGGTTTGATTAATAGCACCACAGCGGCACCTTGGTGAAATCAGGTCCAACCAGCTATCTATACTTTTTTCCAGTTAATAAATGATAGTTCGAAGGTCATCATAACATAATTGAAAAGTTGAAGGCTCATGTAATTAGTATACAATGTGCAGCTTTCTACACCCCTTGTTATTTGTACAACTTCATTAGTAATGCTGTTGTTTGGTGAGGTTTTGATTTGAAAAGGAAGGCGCTCTTGAAAGGTGACTGCTTGAAAGCTAAACCTTATTTAGCAAGAAAAAAACCAGCGTCAGCCAGAGCTCAAACTTCCCTTAGCTCAGATGTAAGAGGATGTGAATGAGAAACCCAGCTCCCTTCCTTTCCTCAGCAGAGATACTCATTTCTCATTTTCCTCTAGCTCTTTCTCAATTGTTGCAGAGAGAGCTATACCAGGTTCAGTCTCCTTTAGCCAGCAGGCCCTACCGTGTACTATCTCCTTACCCAAAAGCTAGAATATGCAAGTTACCACATTTTTTGATCACTATATAAACATGATGGATTAGATCATGGTTGACCCTTACAGGAAAAAACAGAAGTAAGAGGGGACGGTGGAGAAGAAGCAGTGTTTAAGCTGCCTCTTGTGCCTTGTCCCACTGTGAATTGTCTGTTTTTGGTGTTCAGTGGAAACACAGTTCTCGTGTTTTGGGTCTTGCTCCTGCCTTACTTCCGTGGAGTGTCTGAGGAAGGGGCAGAGGGAGGACGGCTCTGGAAACATTGACCATTTAAAGAGTGTAGGTGAAGAGAAGGGGATGAAAATGTTCATTTATAACCAAGGTGAGGATGGAACATGTTTCATTTGGGACTCAGAGGTGAAAAGCACTATAGCCATTGTCTTCTGTCCTCAGACAGCCATATCCAAGATGTTGGGCTCATCACAGCAGCATAGAATTGGAAGTATCCAACTCCATATAGCTGTCCCTTGGAGGATGTTGCATTGCGTTTCGGGTCCTACCGGGGTGTGTTGCAAGCTGCATCTGACTCGTGCCTGGATTGCCTTTTATGGAAACTGCTATATATCCTAGTCTCAGCTCCATGTGACACTGGGATATAGCCATGTCATACCTTTTGACCCAAGAGTTCAGATGTGCTCTGGACTCTTGTTAACACATATGTAGCAGAAGAGACCATCCAGGTCATCATGTACCAGACAAATGCATTCAATAGGTGTTTTGTATGGAAAACTATTGATTTTCTAGCCCATACATTTCAGTACACCACTTCCCAAACATAGAACTGTTAATAAGGGGACTTCTTTGCATTTCTGATTTTGCTTTCACAGTTTTACTTTCTTAATTACATTACGTAATATTAGCAAATAATATTTTCTGTTTGGCGTGCTGAGTAAGTATAGGTATCTTCACAGAGAAAGTGATATCCTATGTGACAGAGGGGAACCCAGTTAAAGTAGGTGGGAGATGTGCCTGAATACGGACAGAAAGGTTTGGCCTTTGGAATTATACCAAGGTGTTTCAGAGCTCCTTGTTCCCACTGCTTTTCTCTTTCAAATGTGATGACTAGAGCTGTCTATGCAGAACTCATTTGAACTAAAAATAAATATCTTTTAAAACAGTTTCTTCATTCTCTTCTCTCTCAAAAAGTCTCAGGTACGAGATGGCTTTTTCTATGCTGGTGTTTAATGTGTGTGAACAGTGAAATACTGATTTTACTTCACTTATATGGCAAAGGCCAAACCTGTGACCAAATTCTTGTGTTGCTAAAGACTGGATGTGCTCCTTTGAACTAGTTTAGTTACTAACCTACAGTGATCATTTATTGTAGGCAAGTAAAAACAGAGGTAGCTTATTCTCCTTAACAAAACAGCCACTTCACAGTGTTTAGAGACGTTGAAGAAGATATGAAGTGGTCTTAGTGCACATGAGAAGCAGATTCAAACAGATATGGTAAATGTTAATTGTGACTTCTTGTCAGTTTTCCTTTGAAAGCTTACAAGTTCCCTGACAGGCACACAATTATGGAAAGAAATATAAAAAAATCATGGAGCGGATGTGATTCTGTGCCCAGGGATTATCCTGTAACCCCGAAAGGTTGAACTGATATTGCTTTTGCAAAGGAAAGCAGCAGGTGAGAGTCTATAGGCTTTCTCACAAGTGACAGGAGATTTAAGAAGTACCTCATCTGGAATCCTCACCATTCTGGGGAGGATGTTGAAAATTAATGTAATTATACACTTCCAAATTGATGAGAATTGATGTCATTACAGACATAGAGGCACTTACATCTGGGTGAGCATTCACAAGGAATGACCCTTCCCTAGTAAGACCCTTATATGATATAGATTCTGTAATAGCGAACATCACTGGTAGTCTGCTGTTTTCCATTTTCTTTTTCTTACTATATGAGCAAGACTTGATGCTTGTCTGCTATTACAAAGTTTTCTGCCTGTAATGGCCGTAAAGGAGGTGAAAAGGTCCAGTAAGCTTTAAATTGGTATGCCATTGAAGCTGAATTGCATTTTTGTGACTCAATCAACAGGGTGAATGTTCATATTGGAACGATAACTTTTTTTTCAAAGTACAAATTGTCCCCGCCAACCTGAATTTAACAGTGAAACAAGTGGAAATTGATTCTGTCCCTCAGAAGGAGGGGAAGTGTGATAAAATGCATTGTTTAAGATCAGGGTTTATCTTTCATTAAAATATCTACACTGATGTTTCAAAGAGTGGAATGTTATTCTCTAAAAAGGACATCCTTCCATTTTCATGTTATTGTTTTGGTTAATTCTGTATTTACAGGCAACTCTCTGCACTGTTCAGTTAAACAGATAAGCTAAAAGTAGCAAGTAGCTCCGTGCTTTTTTCCCCAGAAAAACATGCCTACTGGACCTGAAAGCAAGAGGTACACAAGAAAATCTTTGCCCTCAGAGTGAATACTGTGGTTTGATTTCTCTGCCAAGACTCCAGGCTTCACAAAAGCTTAGTAATAAGCATGTAGAATCCTCAGTTAAGAGTTGTATAACATACTAAGTGCTTGTAACTTCTAATGCTATATACCTTTTAATCCTGGAAATACAGTGTATCATAAGTGAGCCATACACTTAATTACTGATTAAGACGTAACTATTGAAAACACTGTTGCTATCATGGCTAGTTTTTTTTTGGCAGAAAAAAGTTATGCCAAATCTGTGAGATCATGAACTGAAGGTAGTTGAAAATAATATCAAAATTAGTTTCAAAACCCGCAGGATTAGATGTGAGCTCTGAAGATTGACACCAAATGAAGTTCTGCTCCTCATTCTTTTTATGGCAATACACAAATATTTGGGCAGATAATAGGTAAGGAACAACAGCACTATACCGTGTATAGAACTTTCCTCAGAAAATGCTATCCCATTTCAGACACAGAGACACAGACAGCACGTGTTTATGGTGAGGCAGAACTGCACTGGCCACCTTACAAGCTGATACCCAGTGACAATCCGTTCATGCTCGCATGTTAGTTTCCTTTCTCTTAGATTAAAAAGTATAGTTAGCCTAAGATGAGGCCCTTGCCATTCTATGTAAGCCACAGACTATATGCATGTGAATAATGGTATCTTGGAACTGAAAAGTCTTTTACATTACCTTTTACATTAAACACCTTAGGTAAAATCTTCCTGCCTTACTCAAGCAAATAATTCTATTGGATACAGAAATCATGATTTATCTCATCTTCAAATATCTGTTACTGGCCGTGGTTGATCTAGAAATCATTTTGTCTTCCTTAACTTTTCTTTGTGTGTGTGTGTGTGTGTGTGTGTGTGTGTGTGTATTAATGCCTGAAAAAAACAAGCTAACCTTACGATAAAGGCTAACAATTGAAAAAGTTGTTTTTCAATATTAAAACCTACTTGTATTGAGATGTTGCACACCTGTGACAAAGGCTATTTTTTTCACCCTGATAAGGAACTGGTAATAAACCAACAGTGGCTTGTTTTTAATTGAAAAAAGGTTGCATGCTTAAAATGAATCCACATATTGGTAACATAAAATGAGGATAAATAGAATTGATTACTAATCATTTATATTGAGGCACTGTAAATCTGGATGAGCATTCACAAGGAATGATTTTACTGATAAGACCTTATATGATGTAATTTCTATTAAGACAGACATCACTGTGTAGTCAGCCATTTTCCAGGTCCCTCCCCCCACCTTTTTTTTTTTTTTTTTACTATATGAGGAAGACTTGATTCTTGTAAAGATGTGTGATGTTGTTAATGGCTGTGCAAATGTTTTTAGTCCGGGCAGCCTAAAGTACAGGGTAGCAGGGAAAGCATCAGGGAGGGATGTCATTGCTCCATAGGATCTGGCAGAAGTTGATTACTGAAAGAGAGTTGCTCCCTTGAAGTTTGTGGCAGGTTCTGGTATCTAGAAAAAGTGATTGCTGTAGAGCTGTCTGTGAAAGATTAACATTATCTGTAAATAAAGGAAATATACAGATAGCATATGCGCTGATACCACAAAACTAATTTCTTATTCACTTGGGAAAATAATCTGAAAGGCTTCAGACAGCTCCTCTTGTTCACAGAGAAGGTTGTACGAGGCAGGTAGTGCCGGTTCAGACCTTTGTTCAGTTCTTCATAAGAAGAGGGGTTGCACTATGAGGAAAACTTGCTGCAGACCCAAACTCTCTATTTTCTCGTAATCTGAGTTCTGAAATCTGATTTTTCACATATGAATTAAAATTCATGAATACAATGAAAGAGAGTTTGTATCTATGGCAAAGTTTCTTTACCTGGTCTAATAATACTGTATTTCCTCTTTACTCAGTGGGAGACATCTCAAATGCAGCTGGAATGATGTCATATGACCATAGTTAAAATCAATACTCTGATTAACTTGATTACTTTGTTCTTTTGTTTAATGCATCTGTATACCACTTCCAGATACGTTTACACTTAACACAGATATAAACTGAACAGCAAAGTTACCTATCATCACATCAGTTAACCAAGTGCCAACTGAAGAATCAAAATATCTCTCAAGCTCTCTGGTCCTCCATATAGCACTCTGGAAATGGTCTGAGTAAATATCTAATTAATCTCAACGCATCTCCTGAAGATGATTAAACATGGTCTTTGCCAAGTAAAGGGATTTTGAATGACATATCCTTCTCTGAGACATCAGGCATCTAACTGGGGAATTGCGAGGACACCTCTGAGCTGTGGTGTCCGTGCATCCTGATGGCATGTTAGAACAAGGCCTAGCGTGCATCATTTCTCCCTAATGACCTACCCTCGTTTCCACTTGAAGAAAACTTGCAACAAACTCTAGGAAGAAGCCATGGTGACCTCCAGCAGTCCCCTGATCTCGCCAGTGAGGGACTGGGACTTTGGGACACAGCGCAGAAGGCATTGCATTTGCCCCTTAGTTTGGGTGTAGCATCAGAGTCCTCTGGCTGATGGATTTCTTGACTGAAAATGAAGAGAGATGCTGTTTCAGATACAGCGAATCAGAGTCATAAGTGGTTCTACAAATCATAGGATACTACTTGATTTAGACCTGAGAAATGAGCTTAGAAGCCAATGACGTTTATGCAACATGGGAATAACAGGGCCTCAAGGGGCAAACCTGGATGTGCAGCTACATTCCACACTGGTTTTATTTCTCAGCTGTCTGAGATCTCAGTTAAGCATCTCATAACAGCACGTGGGGAATTGTAGCAAAGTCCGCACCTCTAAGAGAAGCTTCTAACTCCATAACCAACTGGACAGACAGAACAGCCCTGGCTACTGCTGCTAGCAATGAGATTGAGAAACAATGTGGGTTTCAAGCAGGAGATTTTACATTTTGGGATCAAATTCTTCAGGGAATGTGAAGCAGGGCCCTCATGCCTTCTGCAGTGAGGAATGGATGAATCATCCTCACTGCAGAGAGTTACACACAAAATGGGTTCAGGATTTTCCAGTGCATTCAGCACTGACCTAATAACTTTCTTATTGGTGTCAAACAGCACAGAGGTGGGCCGGAGCTAATTGTCTGTGACAGTTATTTAAGGAAATGGTGCAAGTAACACCTTGCATGTAAAACTCACAGGAAGTCAGAGGACATCAGAGTAGATGTCTGAGCCTCGGGGTGATCACAAAGAAAGAGAATCTTTCTCACCTCTCCTGACTCTTGTTCTTAAAGTTTTGAAACAGATTTTAACTGAGTAAATCAAGTGGCTTTTCCCAGTCATTTAAGAGTCTATGGTGCCTGAGTTGAATGGTCTTTAACGTTAGTCTTTTAATGTAGTGATTAAACATGACAGGGATTAAGTCACTATCCAATGGCAACTCGCCTAGGTGCGTTGTTGGTTAGACACAGAGTACAAAGCCAAATGCTCTTAAGCACCCAGGCATACTGCTATTTCAAAACGTAACAAGTCCTGTCATGTCTTGTGATTATGAAGCATTTCGTTTTTATTGAAGGTAAGAGTGAAACAAAAAACTGATAAAAAACATCTTCCAAAGTGAAAAATAGAATGTGGACGCAAGTGAGAGCAGAAACCTAAGGCTTTCATCCTCAATGCATTTTAAAAAATATGTATGGTATATTTTAGCTATATTTATGACATACCTGTTCTAATGAGAAAAGGACTTACAAATACATAACTTCTTAAGTATCCAGATGAGAGACTAACTTACACATTTAAGGCAAATCAAATCAAGTTTGACACAAGAAACAAACTAAGAAAAACATTCCTTTGACTGCCGAGTCACCTAAAAGACTCCCCAGGAAATGTCAGAAAGAAGGGTGCCTGAGCATCCCCTACATGAGCCTTTAATTATATCAGTACATACCATTTTTTTTACCTGAAAGATTTTTGCCTGAATGCACTGCCCAGGATGGGCAGGGCCTCAGTATGCTTTTTAACTCTTCATCATTTTATGTGGGCCTTAAGGTTAATATACTGCTCATGATTTCAACCCTGTGCTGAAGACAACATCCTTTGTTTCCTCACAGGCCTTTTCCTATAGTACTAATTACTATAGCAACTGAGTGCTTCACGTTTTTTTTATTTTCATAACATCTCAAAGAGACGAATAGGTAGTATTACTCCATTTTAGAGATTAGCAATAGAAAATGTGAAGTAAAAATAAAGCAAGTTTATTCACTGAGGGAAAATGCCATTTCAGTGAAATTAATTTGTCTATTGGCAGGTTTTGATTTTACCTGGTGACCTGTCCAGGAAGTGTGACTGTGTTATACTGGAAGTATGATTCTTCTTTTCCTCTGGGAAAATCAAATGAAAATGTTTTTCTTCTACCTGCTTGACTTTAAGAGGAATAAATTTTTTTCTTTTTTTACTCTGGCTCCAAATAGTTCATTTGAAATCTCTTAAAAAGAAGTAAACTGTGTTTACTTATGGCACATTATAGTATGAGAGAGAATTTCCAGCCTCTCTGCCAGTGGAGTAGAGCCCTTGGTGGGTGTTTTCTCATAATACGGATTCTCTATGCAGGAGTTACACGATGCAGCATGGCATGGGAAATGTAATCCAGATTGGGAGTCTGATTTCTAAAAAGCAAAGAAAACATAGAGGTTTAATCATGCGGTTGATACCTGTGGGCATGTCAAAAACAGGGATGAAAATTTAAGTTTCCCTGTGGAGACCAATGCCAATTATGCAATCAAGAACAAGACAGAGAGCAATGGCTGGCTGCCCTGTGCTGGGTGAACGAGGCTCCCAAGAGAGCCAGACACTTTGCCAGAAACTATCGTAGGTATTTGTTGACAGAAAAAGTAAGGTGAGACTCAACCCCTCTAAGTTCCTGAGCTCAGAAACTTTTGCTTTATTCATTCCACCTTTTCTTTACATTCTGCTTTATTATCTCTTGTTCTACCCTGGTCCCATATGCTCTCCTTTCTCTGCATTCCTAGTTCTCTCCAAGCTTCTGTGTTTCCTGTATAGTGTTTTGTTTACACAGCAGTCTTCCTACTACTTCCTACTGTCAAATACCAGTCCCTGCTTTGCTCTTTTATATTCCCACTGCTCAGCCAGGCACAGTTTTCTTTTTCTAATCCCCCTCCATGTTTTTTTCTCTTAGTCTTGCCAGCCTCCAAACCTATATGTTCCCCATTTTGCCCTCCTAATCCTCTTTGCCTTTCCCCAGTCCAGCTGCTGGTCCTACCTCCCCCAAACCCGTGAAATTATGTTGATTCCTGCCCACTCTGCATTTGAATCAGGTGTCCTCCTACCGTGGTGCTTGGATGGCATTGATGTTTTTTCATTTCAGCTACTGCACAACCTGAAGCATCCTAGAGCTATTAAAGCGCTGCCCTGTGTAAAACAGAATAGATCCTGAGCGTGATGGCATAGCCAGCCCCTTTGGGGAGTGCTTGCTTAGGCCAGAAGGTCCGCTGACATCAGCAAGGTTTCTCCTAGGTGAGCAGGGTTTGTAAAACGGGATCCTTCAGTTTAGATCTAATAGCATAGGGCTGGTAATACTAGTAACTATTATGTTACTAGTGGGTGACAATACCTAGGTAATGGATGTTGTCTTTAACCAGAGGTCTGGCTGAAGATCAAGTGTACAGAGAGCACTGGGAAAGCGAGAGGCAGGAGAGGTGAAGAGAATTTGCAGGAGTGTTAGGGCAGGTTTGGAAAGGCACCAAAGGCCTTCATTTCAGGTATTGGGCCTTGCTTCGCTCAGCTTAGCTGCCTGAAATCCTCTCACATGACTAAATTCTCTCCTTTTGTGGGGAAACCCTGCCAATGTGTGCACGAGAGGTAATTACTGTGGTAGCGAGAGACTGAGGACAAGGAGGAGGTTCTTGGGAAACCTGCCTGGGGGAACGGTGTTGCACTCTCGGATGGTTGTGCTCCTGCAGGGAAGGAGTTTCCAGGCTGGGGTGGATGCAGGTGGCAGAGGGTTAGTGAGGAGGCAGCGTGGATTGTAGGTAGAGAGTGGGCAGAGGGGGCCTGGCTCTTCTTCACAGGAGGCCTATGCTTTCCTTGCGTGGGGCAGCTAAGCCTTTTAGACAGCGCTATTCTTTTTGGTTCCTCTGGAGTTTGCTTTTCTCATGCCCTCTGAGAGAGTAAGAGTTAATACACAAAGTGGCAGCATTATCCCCCAGCTGGAAATGGCAGCGAAAGCCCTTCGGCATGCCAGTGTGAGCCCGCGGCATGGGGCGCCAGCACCTGGCTCCTTCACTCTCGCAGCTGGCTGCAGCTCCGCACCTCAAAGCCCTGGGGCACCGGCCGTGTGCCCTTTGCAGGGACGGGTCTGCTTCCTGTCTTGGCAGAAAGGCAGTGCAAAACTAGTACTATTTTGACCCTGTTCTTCTCCTCCTTTTGTGTATATCAGCTTCATCCGGCTAGCATTTCATGGAGGGGAAGAAAGGATGCTCAGGCCATTCATAAAATTAGTTTGAAGAATGCTGTAGGCTTCTGCTGGAGGAAAGCTGTCTTATGATTTGCAGAGATGCTTTGAAGCGAGAGATTATTTTAAGCAATATGCGCAAGCGGGCCTGGTTAGAGTATTCTTCCAGCTTAGTTGGTGACTAACCCTAATTTCAAGGTTGTCTGAAGATGGCCAAAGAAATGGGGAACCAGTGCATAAACTGAAGACAAAGCAACTCAAAGCCAAGAAACCTGCACTATAATGAGGGAAGACACCTATATGGTAAAGAAACTGCAGTCTGTACTTGCTGCTGTGCTTATTTATAACTTGTATTTGAAAACTCATTATCTATATGGATAGTATGGCTGAATTAAGTTAAAGGAAATAAAGACCTTGCGCAACAAACAAACTGAAAATATCAAACATATGGGACAACCTGATTTCTAACAGTGGCCAAAAAAAAAAAAAAAAAGCTTTTACTGTGTATTTTAAAGAGTTTCAAAGACATTAAAAATCTCTGGCCCGATTTAGCTGTATCCGGAGAGCTGATGCAATCCATATCAGTAGGGAATTGCTTAACACATCTGGGCAGAGTTCCTGCTGGTGGTGTGTGTTGGACTTCTTTGCGGTGTAAAAGGCAATATGTGGGGTTTTGTGGCCCCCTCTCTGGATTCCTCTCCATGAGCTTTTCATTTCTGTTTCCCTTGTTTGTCTGTGGTTACTGGCTGGGTCCTGACTGCGAGGCTGGGCCATATCTCCGAATAAGCAGGCACATTTGAGCCTGCTGCGCCTCAGACCCCTAAAAAGTATGGTTTGAAATGGTGGCATCCTTTTAAATATCATTAGCTGGTGTCTTTTGCTGTTATTTATATTTCTGTTGGGCCTGAGAGGATCCCGAATGGAGATCAAAGTCCCCTTGCCCTAGGTTTTCTAGGCAAAATAATCACGAGCGTTGAAAATAAGAGTCCCTGTGTCAAACCCTACGTGCAGAGAAACAGGAGGTGAAGACAACAGGTGCATCGAGCACTGCGGCAATGGTGCTTATTGCGGTAAGCAACAGTCTCAGAAAACAGCTCTAAGCTTATAAAAGCCTTCTTCAGCCAGAGTAAATCACTGTAGCTTCTCCCTCATAGCTGGCCCGAGCTTTAGTGAGGTTACACTCAGTCTAGGATCCTCCCGTAGCAGTTAGAGGCTCTTCTAAACACTTCCATATAAATAATCCCTGAGTTCTTGAAAGCGCCCATCCAGCATGAGACTAAGGTATGTCTTCATCCTTTTAAATATCATTGTTGCTGAGGGGAAACCCCTACTTTTTCCTCTTCAGCCTCCTCTCCGCCGCTCCCCCCCGCCTCGCTGGCAAGGATTAGGCCAGATGACAGCCGACCTTGCTGCCTCGGTTGCTGCACCGAGGTGCCCGGTGGCCCCGTGACGCATTGGCGTTTCCCCTTCCCTCCATTTGGCTTTGCTGCCGCAACTGCCTCCGAGCCCGGGGCTGCAGTTTCTCCCTGCGCAGTGCAAGGAGATAACACTTTGAACTTTCACTTCAGCCTTGCGTTTGGCGGCGGGTCTGAAGGGCACAGCGAAGTGCAAAGAGCAGGCAAGGGGCCAAGAAGGCAGCAGAAAGCTCCTGAACTGAAGATATCGGATTTACCTCCATTCATTTTGACTTTTGAGCCCGCGGTAGGTGTTGCCAGGGTCGGACCAGCGACTGGGCTGGCTGCAGTCGCACCGTTTTAAACAGCTTTGTGGGAATGCAGCTATAAGCTTTTCTTTAATTTTAAAGGGTGTGAGGTTTGGTTTGGGGGTTTCTTTTTCTGAGCTGAATTCTTTACTGTCGAAATGTGTAACCTTGTGATACCAAAAGCCCATTTCAGGGTCTGTGAACTGGCTCTGGAGCTGGTTAGTCATCCGTGATACTTTTATAAAATATCCCTGTGAAGCACCTCTCTTTCTTCCCCTGGATCTTAATGAGACTTATCAGGATTGAGTGAGGAACCAGTTCAGAGTGTGGTTTACCAAGACTCTGAATTGGAAAAAACACTACAAAACCTTCTTTGTTGGTGGTGGTGGTGAGGGCAATTATTATGAAAATTATGTCAGGATGTATATCTGTGTGTGCCGGTGTGCGTGCATGCAAATCTTGATTTGGAAGTGGAAGTTATGGCAGCTACCACTGACAAAATGGAAGCATATTTTTGACTGCCATAAGGCTATTTCATGAGCCTAAAATATTGTCACAGGACTGTATTGTTTGCTGATTTTCAAAAAGACAGTGAAATTATGATCCCATTGAAATTGCTATGAATTTTAATGGATGCAAGCTATTACAACAGTGAATAAGAACTAAAAGACCCACTTTTTCTGTTGCCTATTTGAAATGTGGTATTTTATTATTACTGTTGTCATTCTTGCTGCTGGTGTGAGGTGCTGAAGTGAAATTAATATTTCTGAAGACTCTGCTAGAAAAAACAAAATAAAAAGAATTCTACATTAGCATGGGTAACGCACATTCCCCTTTAATTGGTACGTTGTAATTTTCCTTCTTCGTATTTTCCTTCTGGTGTTCAAAAGTACTTTTCAGTTTATCCAAAGTACTTCTTAATTTTACATTCTAGCCTAGCTGGTTTATTTTTCTATTTCAGAAGAGCCAAGTCGATTTGTCTTGGCAAGCCAAATTCATTTTCTTTAGATGAGAGAGTTTCACTGAAGTCTTAGTTCCGAAGTTACACAGCCCCCTAAATGGTGAGTTCCAGCTCTGTACACAGAGGCACAGCTGTACAACTGGCTGAACTTTTTCTCGCAAAAGCACAGGTAGGAAAGAAATTTTTTTTCATCTGTGTTACTTGTTTACCCATCCCAGTTACAAGTCTTTAGGCAGGGTGCCTACAGGGCAAACCTAAGGATGAGAAAAGATGGAACAGACCTCATCACTGCTTTTTTTTTTTCAGGTGTCTCACACAAGCACACACAAAAATCACTTTGATTTGATGACAAAATCACTTTGGTCTTATCTGGATTAAGTTTTTAACTCAAGCTGCCCATCACAGCTGAACTTCAGAGAAACCAGGAAAGTACCTCGCCTAGTTACAGGAAGCAGAGATGCAGAACCAAGTCATATGAGACCACCTATACAATTTTAGCTCATGCTGTTGCAGAGGCTGAAGCTATCAGACGCATCTTGTCTCATTTTTAGTTTTAAATTTACGTTATGTTCCACTGGGGTCAGCAGATAAATTTGACATATAGATGATCACATAGACAAGCCCGCTCCTTTCTGTTTCTCTAATTTTTATCAACCGCTCCAGAAGTTTTATGCTCTAAGCTGCAAAAAGACTTTTGACTTTACAGTATTTTTCGTTCAAATTGCTGTACCTATCTCTGATTGGCTTGACAAGTCTTATGCATACACAGAACTGGATTGTCAAAGGTCTATGAATAAGTTTTTCAGCTGATCAGTATTCCCTATCTGATGCTGGACAGCAAAATATTTCTGTATGTATTTAAATGCCAGCTGTTCCAGTCACTGGTTCAAAGCTTACATTGTTTACTGCAAAACCTCATAAACTATAATAATTATCTGTGTCCCAGAAGAGCCCCTTTATACAAAAAATAACAGTCAAACAGTGGATCAAGTTGGTGATAGTCTCAGCTGTACATCCTTCTGCCAATAACGGCTGAAGGACTGAAGGAGAGAGAAGTGTGAGACTCTTCCCAGTCCTTACCTGGTTATTTTTCCCTGCTGGTCTCTGCCCTTCTCTCCACTTTCCCTGACTGTTCAACGGATGTGTAGAAATGGGAGCAACCTCAAACAAAGTGCATGGCTCTGAAGACAGTAGCTAGTGTTTTATACAAGAAAAACTGAAAGAAGTTGTAACAGAAGGATTTACGTATCTCTAAGAGAAAGGAAAACTACTTGAAAATGAATGTTTTTGTATGCAATGAAATTTCAAGTTATTAAGCAAAAAGAGAAGCAAATAATACATAGACAGAAGGAGCAATTTAATCTTTTCACGTGAGACTTTAGAAAATGCTTTAGTTGCATAAAAATCTGTGTCACATTTAACTCTTGGAGCAGAGTGACTGTATAATTAACTATTCCATCTGAGGATGATGCCACATTAGAAAATCAGGTGACATAAGCAGAGTTAAGACAGAACATAAATAAGAACCGTGGGGCAGAATCAGTGCTGTGAGGGGAAATATGCCTAGACAGAAACTGCGTCCCAGGTACATAAAAGAATATCTGTAGTACTTTAAAATC
Source organism: Struthio camelus (assembly GCF_040807025.1). Taxonomy (NCBI): domain Eukaryota; kingdom Metazoa; phylum Chordata; class Aves; order Struthioniformes; family Struthionidae; genus Struthio; species Struthio camelus. The sequence continues at coordinate 150,483,347 of NC_090942.1, read as the reverse complement.
AAATCATAGAAGAATTCAGAACTTGTGCTACTTTGGAAGACATAGACCATCTCTAAAAAGGTATTGGAGTGTGGAAGAAAATTGAATGTGTGTGTGTGCATGTGTGTGTTTTATGTCATCTCTTTTACCTTAGTGCCTAAGATAGGTGCTTAGCCTACCTTGAGTCTCTCAATAGTCAGTGGAGCAAGAGAGACTCTTGCCTGGCATGATTCCTTGTATCTTAAAAAGTAGTAAAGCATCATTGCTTGCTCATATAGTCCCTGAGGACAATACTGAAAGCCTTACTGAAAATTTTAACACAGAGAATGCTGAAAGAAATGAGACATGCCCCATCATAGAAATAATGACCAAAACTGGACGCACTTTTGACATGTTATAGCTTCAGAAAAAGCCCCCAAAAGATTCAGTTTTAGCTAATCCACTAAGAAGAAAAAAATGTATCTGTTCTTTTTTCCTTTGTAGGAGTCAAGACATCATCTTCAGTTTTTACTCGGACAACTGCCATCTCCTGCTGTCCTCGGTGCTTCCTGGATTACTCATGGCTCTTCTACTTTGCACAGACTGTGAATTTTTCTCTCAATGCCTTGTGTCGGTTTAATAATCTTTCCTTCAATGCTTCCTTCTGTTTTCCTCTGCTAGTTTCTTAATGGAAGCATCATTCTTTGAAATTTTGGCTGCTTAGGAGCTGAACTTGCTCTGGGGCTGGTTTTCATTTTTACGCTTTTGCAAACTCTATCTCTTTTTGTCTCCTCAAGACCACATTTATCTTCTTCCAGCTTTGTTCTCATTTGTCAGTGCAGAAGAACAGGACCTACTAGTCCACAATCAGCATAACCTCATGCATCTGCTGCAGCCTCCTCTCCAGGATAGTGGAAAGTGCCAGGTACTTCAGTGGAAGGTTTGAGAAAGCCTAGAGCAGGTAGTTTTAGAGAAAAACTTCTCTGAGGGAGAAAAGTTCGCTCTCTGCCACCCTCAAAGACTGCTTTATGTCCTGCAGTCTAAGCTGGAAGATGAGTTCCATTAAATTCAAATCACAATCACAGTTTATTTTTAGAACTTAGCATATTCTTTTTTTCCATGCACATTTCCATTCCCTTTTAATTCACGAAACTCCTGGCCTCAATTACCTCTGGTGGCAATGAACTCCACCTGGCAATCATATGCTGTGGGAAAGGATTGCTTTTCACCCTTTGCCTTTCATTTTCAGCAAATGTCCTTCTGCTCTTGTACGATGGGAAATGATGAACAGGACTCTCTTTCTTTGGTGCCATTCATTATTTTGAACATTTTTATCTTTTCACTTCTTCTCTGAAGTGAACAAGTTCAATTTTACTATTCATCTAGAAGCTTTTCATGCCTCTAATTATTTTGATTGTCATCTCTGAACTCATTTCATTTCTGCTTTGTCCTTTTCAGGGTATCCAGAACTGATCACAATGCACTATGCTGGGACGATAAAAAGTATTTTCAGTATCACTTCCCTGTTCCATTCTTTTCCCTTCCTAACTTTTCTTTTTCTTTTTTTTTTAATCACCGCAAGACATCTTCATCAAAATGCCCGCAGTGACACCCACGTGTTTTTTTCTGACTCTTTGTAGTTAAATTTAGAAGCCAGAAGTTCATATTCTGCCTCCCAGGGTGCAACATCTTCCGTCTGAAAAAGCCACATTCCTCTGTAATGGCATCTTGCTTCATTAGTGTCTCATCCCAGCTCCTTATACTTTTTACATGTCTTGTTTTACTTAAAAGTTGTGTCTTCCACTATTATCTCTGTGTTGCTGCTTCTTTTCTTTTCAAACTTTCTCAGCCAAAGTCTTTTGTCATTTGACCCTCCAAGATTGTTTTGTATCTGCATTTTATTCCATTCCCTTTCCAGAGCCTGAACATCTCTAGTCTTTTTACTTCAATATCATCTATTTTTAAAATACTTTAAATCTGGGGCACATCAAGGCATTACCATGATTTATTATTGGGTCTTAAAATCGTTGCCTTGACTAGTCTGTTCTTATGACACAAACACTTGATTAACTAGTACAAATTGTTAAACAATTCGTTTAACAAATTGTTAAAGTTCAGTCAGAAACACAAACGCTGATCAGCTCATCAATCATACAAGCATGCAGAAGGCCATTGTGCCCCAAATAATAATAACTGACTGATAATTTGTGGGCTTTTCTTCTTCATTAGAGATACTGGACTATAAACTAGGCAACAGGAGAACAAAGTAGTTATGTATTTCATGATTACGTCAGCTACCACAGAGGCAAACTTGCTGATTAGAAAAGAGGAATATTCCAAAACTTTTTTTTTTTTTTTATTAAAAATGCTTATCCAGGAATTGCTTAAGCAATTCTCATTACCAGGAAATAGTTACAGGCGAAAAAAATGTAATAAAAAAAATACTTGAAAAACCCACGAAACACAATTTCTTCTCTCCGAATTGCCAGTTTCTGACTTGCGGGCTTGGTTTCCAGGGCAACAGTTGATAACATAACAAACGCTGAAGGAAGCGCATGAGAGAATTCCCTGTTCTATTTTAGGCAAGAGTTATGTCCTTCAGTTATCGTGAAGGAAATAAGGAGTACTGTGTATTGAAAAGGATTTATACTGCTTCTATGCATGGACTTTGAAGAGCTTTTGCAATCTGCTTGGTGCCTGATGTTTGCCAAGAGATGGAGCTGCAGAGTCAGACACCTACCAAGCCTGACCCTGTAAAACAGAAGTGATATAATAAAATTCTTGGCAGCAAAAGCTTGTAGCCTCTCATACTGATATATGCTCTTTCCCCGCAGCGACAATAGCCTTTAAGTCTTACTTTGGGCTTTGAGCCAACTCTTTCCAATTTATTCCAATTTATTTCGTTAAGTTGTGGTTCAGAAAAGCCAAGAAACAAACTGTATTAATCCGAGTGGATTTTGGCCTCTAGTCGGATAATACTCAGAAACTCAGGATACTCAGAAAATGCTCAGTAGTCGCACAGTTGAGCAGTAACAGGATTAAAAAAGCCTTGGACTTGCCTTGCAAAGTACACTCCTTACATACAACCCCGTAAAAATACCAGTTGCACTGCACAGTTCTTCATCAGCAGGTGATTTTCAGGGGCTAGCTTCACAGTTCAGGCTTTACTCAAAACCTCTTCTCAGCTATTCTTTTCCCTCTGGCTGTCTGAAGTTTCCAGGCACCTATAATGTGAGACAGAACATAATGGTGAGATCCCCGAACTACCAGAGACTCAATTTTCTTAATCCATAAAGTGTCCAATGCCATATGGATTTACGTGCTCAACTCTGGAAGCCATAAACCTGTGTTAGCACAGAGCAAAGCCAAGCTAATACGTGCTCTCAGAGCAGGGCTTGGGTTCAGCTCCTGGATAAAGCAGCGCTCCAGCGTCAAGATCTCTGAGCCAGCTCACATCTGCCCCATGCTCCCCATCCTTCCCGTTCCAGGTTCCCACCAGGTGGAAGGAGTCCAGGTCTGTCTATACCTGCCCATAACAGCCTGGGATTGCCTACAGCCACTTTAGGAGTACATAGAGGTAAAATCACCTACATCACGAGACTGGTGAGCTAATCAGGTTCCCATTCAGATTAAAACCAGCTTGCTTGAACCTCTGCATCTTCCCACAGCACATCTACCACATTAGTCCTCATGCAAAAAGAGCAGAGATAGGGCATGAATGCCTTACCCAAATACCCCCTTGTATCTGAGAACATTTGGGGCATTTTTCTGAGATGTCTAATTTAAAAACTCTGCTCTGCTTCATTCAAAATTGTCACACTTAATGTTTTTTCAACCAGAACCAATAGGTTATTGCAAAATAATCTCTACTTCAAACTCGTTCTTGAGGGAGAGGGGAAAGGAGAGTGAGATGGATCTGCCTGTGCCTTTGCTTGCAATTCTTACCTAAGATCTGTGCGAAACAGTTTTGACCTTCTCTTCCAATAAAGATTTCATTCTTTGTGTAAAGCATGCCCTATCAATAAGAGAGAAGCTCAGAACTAAAGAGAGTAGAAGAAAGTCCTCCTTTTCTCCCTCCTAATTATTTGCATATTTGCTACATAGGATTGAGGAATGTCTTTTTTCTCATTGTTTTTTCATGGGAAAAGGCTGACCTATATTATATGCCTAATTTCAGGAGAAATATCATGGCTGGGAATACTGACCAGGGTTAGGGGTTCAAATGACTTTGAGGGTAAGGATCGTGCAGTGTTTCTGTAGTTGGTATTTCCTTTCAGCTGTCAGAGGCAATTCTTTGCTTACTAACTTTTGAAATTTCTGTTCTTCTTGCGTAATTTAGGGCTATGATTGGCCCTGGCTGGTAGATAGACTGCAAATTTGGCACGGCAACCCCAAGCTGTCGTTAGAGTTTTAGACTGTGCAGAGTTGTTGAAATAAATATTTTTCAGTCTGTCCTCCCAATGAAAAGAGATCATGCTGCCTGTTTGTCTGTCAGTTTGTTACTTGGTGGTTGGGTAGAGAAGAAAATCCAAAACTAGTGCCCATGAGAGAGAAAAAAGAGGAAAGAACTGGGCCTTTATCTTTGCTTGCAGGTGGCTGGCAGCTGGTCAGGGTACATGTGCCTTTTGTATTTATGTAGCTCCAAAACAGCACAGCATGCTCTGTCCCTTTCCTTGGTGTCAAAGAGGGTGGGAGAGGAATTTGTGTTACGTTTAGGAGAAAAAAACCCAAACAAACATATATCTGTTGAAAACCTGACTTCAAAACTTCTTAAAAGGTGGTGTGTTTTTAGAGCAGTAAATTATGAATTTTTCAACCAAAAAGCCCCGTTGGAATTAAGGTCTTCTGACACGTAGACCTACTGGTCCATATGCTCCACTAGAGCAATGATTTCCAGTTTCATATGCATATCCCTGAGGCTAACCAGTCACTGTGAAGCCAGTGCAGGTCTGGCAGGTTTGTTGGATTGGGCACTGGACCGTGGTTCAGGTATAAAATGCCTGTTCCTCACCGCCAAAGCTCACGTTGCTGGTTAGAAACTGTTGTTGTAGGTGAACCCTGGCAACTCACTGAACCTCTGTCTGAGTCTCCCTGCCTTGGTAATTGAAAACATCAATAATGGGTAAAGATAATGATATGTTTTGTCATAGTTTAAGGACATTCTGCTTTATACAGGTAGAGAATGAATTACTATTATCCCATTATTATGTGGTTATTGACAGAGAGGTGGGCGACTCAGTGTGGCGCTCACCAAATTGAACAGAAAGCGCTTAAAGACTTGACCTAGCATTGGAGAGACGCCACTATATTAATGTACATATATCAGCTGATAAAAATATAGCGTGCATGGTATTTTTGCTCTGTGAAAGATTTGAGGAAATTTGGTTCTATTTTCTGTGCGTATTTATCTGAATTTTAAGGGAGGTAGGTCCATGCACTGGAGAGTAGACAAACCACATACATATGAACTGAGCTGTGTTTTAATTAAGCAACTGAGAGCAATATTTTTGCTCTGCATAGGTATTTGATATGCTAAACAGTGTAATGATGTGCACGTGCTTTGTTTATTAAAGGTAAGGTGTCTATAATAAAGTGCTATGATTAAGTAACCACTTTTTGTGGTAAGAGTCCTTATTACAGTGCTCAGTTGCCCCCTGAGGCAATGTTAGACATGGCAAATGCTCTGCTCCACCTTTACCGATAGCTGGATGGGTCTAGCAGCTGAGGCATGCCTACTTTCAGCAAAACACGTACCCTTTGGTGGTTAGGTCTGGAGTTAATTCTTGAGACCAGACAAAACCTTCAGCAATTATTTATGTAACAGCTTTTCTCACTTTCTGATTGAAATGCTCCATTAATGACATTAAGTACTTAAAGAGTGTATCAGGTCAAGTAGATATCTCACGATGTTTTAGTTTTACTCCTCTGGTGAGCCATGTGATACTGTGACTCAGATTTAAGGAATTTTAAAAGTCATCGAATGCTGGAAATATTTAAACCCCTGCTCCTTCCTGTGCTTGTCCGTTTGCAGAACAATAATTCAGTGCCAATTTGGAAGGATTATAATGGGATGAGTATATACCACATTACTTTAAAAAAATTCTCTCTGTGTATAATAGCTCTGATGTTACACACAAGACTTAAGAGAGGGAAAAAAACGCATAGTACATTGGGGCTTTTAAGAAGGAAGAACCAACAAAGGAGCATAGAGGGGCTGGACCACTAGATAGGAATGGTCAATGTGTTTCTCTTAAGCTGGTCAGGAGCATGTTTCTGATAAAAAATGGACCCGGAGTGTTTCATGGAAGCATCTCAAGGTTGATGATCATTCAGCATCCACAGGCAGGGCTCTCCCAGTGCACCTCCCATGGCCCCGGCCATTGCAGGGCTGCCAGCTCCCGGGCTTATTGGCCCCCTATGCTCTGGGAGCGGGGCAGGAAACTGCATCTGGTCGGTCAGTAGCTCCTCGCTGTGAGGCAGACCCCTGCAAGGCTGCCTGGCTGCAATGAAGGAAAAATGAAAGGGCACTAGCCAGTTTTGTGGCTACTCAGCACTGACTAGTCCAGGTGAAATGCCTGATGCTAGCAGAATATTTCCTACAGGGCACAACAGCTGCCAGTGTCTCAGGTTATGATGACTTTCCCACAGGAGAAGTGTATGGGAAATATCTGAACTCGTGGGGTCCATAGCAGGGTAGATGGACTCAAGTCACTGCTACCTCGTGGCTGTTGAATTATTTATACTAAAGTCCATTCTGTTCTTCCTTCTGGGACATCTCCTGGAAGGGACTGTATTCTGCATTACCAAAACTCACTGTTATCATTGGCTCATACCTAAGACATTAGAAAATCCTGTTAACCGAATAAAAAATGACTAAGAACTGAATAGACATGGAGACCTAATTACTGCCTGAGCCTTTCTGGGATTCCTTCAGGACAACGTGAAGAACATCTGCTGGAGTAGCGTGTGTAACAGCAATTTGCCCTTTGAGAGGCTTGGGATGAACGTGACTGTTCTTGGAAAATTGGGGTGCAGATCAGTTATTCACGTGTGTTGGGGTGAGCAGTCTGAAACACAGAGACCTCCTTCCCTCTCAAGCCTTTTCCTCTAATGTTTGTTAACTTCACTATTGTTAAGTTGAAGACTTGTTACATTATATAGGCTCTAATTCACACTTCTTTTTTTCGCCAGTGTGGGGTGGATTGGGCTACATGTAGTCCATTGTTGCTAACGCTGGGTAATGCAAAAGCTAGGTAAGGACCTTCAGTTTCTGGGCTGTCAGTCTGGTACTTTTCACAAGCAATATATTCACTTGGGAAAGAAAAAAAAGCCAATGCCTTCTGTGCTCATGGCTCAAGCTGTTCCCTCCCAACCTCCTGCACTGTGTTGATATGGCAACAGGCTGCCAGGTTTTACATCAAGAGCAACACTGCAGCACTTCGTTGTAACAATTTATGATTGTTGGTTCAAGACACCTGCAGAACCTTCTTCAGTGCTTCCCTCAACTCCCCTGAGCTTCCAGTTCAACCTGTTTTTCCTCCTATAAAACCATCAAGTTATTTCCTTTCCTATTCCAGTCCACTCTGGAGCGCTCCCTGCAGTGCAACATACACCTCTATGGAGAGGCAGTAATTGACTATTTTGGGTGTATGTTTTAGCAGTTTTAAGCAACTGCTTGCAATTCCTAGATCATTAAGCCATCAGAAAGACTAGCTGCAGTGGAAATTGCCTGTTTTTTTACCAGCTCCTGAGCTTGGGTTTCTGATCAGTGATCCTGGGGCAGCCTTGCCTTTCAGACAGCTTTTCAGTCTTATGTTCGTATAATGTGAGACACCAAGTCTGCTGCTCCCTGGCACAGACGGAGCAATGGGGCAATCCTTGGAGGTGCCTGTTAGCTTGGCCTCTGAGCTGCATCCATGCAGTAAGGGTCAGGACATAGATATGAGCACTGTCCTGTGATTATCCATACTGTTAAGCTGAGCTGGCCCATATCCTGGCATGGTTTTGGCCTCTACTGACTACCCGATGTAGACATGATGGGCAGTGTAGAGAGGAGCATACTCCAAGAACCATTCCTGCCAGGCGGCCTGGTTATGACCACGCTGTTTCCGTGAGGAGAGGAGTTCTCCAGGTGGGGCAGAGCTGTGCTGTGCCATTTAACTTCAGGGCCAGAGAACAACCCCTGACCTGTGCTGTTTACTAATACGGTCAGAGAAGTAAGCTACAAAAAATGATGAAATGTATCCTGGCTACCCCAGGAAGGGATCCCGCCTATCACTGGCCAAGCTGGGCAAAGCAGCCCTATTCACATGGCTTGCGATTGGCTTCCTTTAGAGCAGGCTGGCTGCATCCACATGACACAGCACTCAGCTCTTGGGTCTGGACTTCATGTGGTGCCCCTGCGACTCTCTCACTGTTGTCTATTGCTATTCCTATGGCTGTTAGTATTCCTATTGCCACTGTTGTTATTATTATTAATAGTAGTAGTGACTTTTTGAGTTTCAGGCCTCCAAAATAGTCTGAAGACTCTGCTCTAACCTACCACAGCAATGTCTTAATGGCATGACACTGAGGATGCAAGTTTCATGCGTGGGGCTGTGACATGAAAGCTTGTGGGAGTGCTTAAAAGTTAAAAACCTGCTGGGATGGTGTTGGAGGAAGATAGAGAGTGGAGAGAACCAGAGCAGATGCAGTCACATCCATACTGACCATTGGGGGAGTTCCTGGAGTCTGCTGTTGCCTGAGGCCAGGAGTGAATGGGCATTAGTGCAGTGTGAATGATCAGAGGAGCAGAGTCCAGGTGTGAACTGGAGAACTAAGTTGTTTCAGAGTAGATGTACCCTCAGAGTTTAAACTAACAATCAAAACCCCCAGCCCTGCAGCTTCTTCTGCTCTTGTGGCCTCTCAGTGCTGCTACTCAGGTGCACTTTACTGTGCTACCTGTCCCATGCTGGGGATTCCACACGCAGGAGAAGGAATACAGAGCAGAGACTACTTATAAAGCTCTTTCTGGCATCTAACACTTGCTGTCTTGATCCGTGCTTCCACTGGAAGTGCTCAGTTGCGGCTGTGAGTGCTGCCCTGCTGAGTTTGTCCTGGCAGAAGTCTCATGTATAGGCAAGACGTGGCAGGAGAGCCAGTGCCTCGTGGATGTCTCCCAAATGCACTATAGCAGCCCTTAAAGACTGAGAACTGCCCCGACTGGCCTTACAGTGGATCCTTGGGAATCATGTGGCTATAAACACAGGGCCAGGTGAATTTTGCCTGCACAAGGGAAAGAGGCCTCCTTCTCCCCTTTGCATGCCTTGCAGAGGGCCAAGGGCAATTGCCTGTGTGAGAAGAAAAGGTCAGATGCTTCCTCACTGCTCTAAGGGCAGGCAGCAATCGAAAAGGGCAGGAGGAGGAGACACGAGCTCCTCGTCTGCTCTCTACCTGGCTTGCGAAACAGGATGAATGTTCAGAGGGAAGTGTGAGGTCAGGAAACAGGGACAGCAGCAGGCAAATATTTCTCAGGTTCCTCCTCAAGACTACTGATGGGCACTGCATATCTCTGCACTATCCCTTCTTGTAGGATACCCAAAATGGCACAGTTTGCACCTCCAGTCAACTGCGAGATTTGTGAGATTTGTGAACTTTCTATTTGAATGCAATGATTTTATCATTCCAGTTAGCATAATTCAGTTTGTGAGAAATATGTGAAAATTCCTTTTTGCTAAACGAACATGAATACTTTCATACGTTTTAACAATTTTAAGAAACTATTTTGCTATTTTAGTTTCTTTTACTTTGAGAGATGAGGAAACAAAGTTCAGGAATGCAACAAAGTCATATTGGCTCAATGAACCCAGGCTTCAGGGATATTGTTTTTCAGGATGAATGATTTCACAATCCAGGTGGAACTTTGCTTTTTAATGAAAAACAAAAAAATTTCAGAATGTATTACATGCATCTTGAATAAGAGCTAATCCAGGAGCTTGCAAAATTAAATCTGAAACAGTTAACCTTAGACAAGGATAGGTGATTCACTACTACAAAAAAAATTAAGGGAGGATATAAGTCTTTCCAGTAACACCTTTGTTAATCTGAAGTGCCATATCCTTGTTCATCTTCCCCTAATTAATGGCGAAGACCGTTCTCATTTTGTACACATGAGCGCTTTCCAGTTGTTGCCGTGTTCAGTGATGAGATCTTAAAGTGGTGACACCTGCAAAAGAGAAAAATATTAACAAAATAGGAATTCAGGCCTAAAATTCCTGCACTGATTCCTGAGATATTGTTGTCACTATAATATTATTATCACTTAAAATAACAAAACATCAGTAGCACAGCTGCTGTTTCCTTGCCGTTATGATCCCAATATATATTTTCTGTTCTATATCTGTGCTAACACATCACATGAACGTGAATGGAACTAGCAATTTGTACATTTATTTATCACCTTCCTCAGGTACCCTTACTGGAGCTAAAACCAGTGAACTACTTTTCTCATTTCACCATTTGAAGAACTGGACCTCATCAGAATGTGACTCCAGAACCAGTCAAGAAATGTAACATCACTGAATTTTCTAGTACGATATGTTGCTTTGGTGATATACTTTTTCTCTGGATCGTCTAAGTAGGTTAAAAGTATGTTTCTAAAAACACACTGAATATGTTAGCTAAGACGTTATAGTATTTACACCAGGCAGGGATAGCTGAACCTTGTTTCATTAGTTGCTTGACATGAGCCTGGTACTGAAAAGGCTTCTTCTCCTAGGGAAGTCCAAGCTCTAAGAATAGCAATGCCAATAGAATTTTAAAGATTAAAAAAAAAATCAGATTAAAAAAAAGACAATATCTTCTTTTGTGATTCATGAAAGTAGTATTTTCTGAAAGCCACAGTAAAACCATCCCTCCACTCACTAAAAAACCTATTTGTGCACTAGTTGCAAAACTGATAAGAAATCATGGAGCCTGCACTGATTTACGTATCCAAATAGGAATAAGCACATTCTCTCCTTAGGTCAGACTAACACCTGCAACTGGACTCCAGAGAAAAAAAAAGGAAAGGTGTCATATTTTGGTTGTATGCTAGCACAAAGTGGACCTTTTTTCTCCTCACAGAAGATCATGCAATCTATAGGACTGTCTTACCAGTTTTAGGTTGATAGACAATGGTACGCAAGTGTCTCGTCTTACATTTGCCTTGGACTTTGTGGAATTTCCTGAAGGAAAACTTACTCCTATTTGGTCTAATTAATTCCAATCTTTAATGTTTTTATTCTGCATTTATTTCATGCCATCGCACTGAACAGACATAAATCAATTCCTTCTCATTATTTTGCTGATGAGATTTGTTATCGAAACACAAATCATCTTTCCACTGTCAATGAATGGTTAACAGTTCTAAAAAGAGGTTATTTCTGAAATAGCTGTAGTCAAAGACACAGAAATTACTTTACTTATGGCGAAGTACTTACTTCATCCATCAAAAGGATGATATAATTAACAGACTGAAGTTTTCATCTTTATAATGTTAATAGTAAACTCAAAATACAATCTTCCTGCATTTTCATTTTATTCTATGTAGTCGTAGAACTGATCACTCACTACTAATAACGGGCAGGATCTTACAATGTCTGCTTCTAGTTAATATGAGTTTATATTACATTACTTGAGTATAAAAGCACTTTTTGAAGAATGCCCATCAGTTGCTTCTCTCTCCCATCCTAACTATGTTAGGATAGGAAGAATGGGAGATAGCTCCCAAGTTTTAAAGCCACGAGTCATCTAGACTCACCATATATGACTGTACTTGAACACCTGAGCAGGAGTGGAGGAAGGGAGAGGATCACACGCCCATGTTGTTTCTTTCTGTACAGATAGGCACAACTCACACTTACACATATGCTTTTACCTTTAGCTTGGTAGTCTTTTCCCCATTCTGCTCCATCTCACCCTGTATCACATCTTATGAAAGCTGTTGAAAAGCATATAGGCTGTTGCAACAGGAGTGCTTCCCCACCTAAGTGCCATCTGCTCATTAGCGCTGGAAGTTGAATATACCAATCGAATTGGTTGGATGCAGCAGAAATAAGATGCTTATGGATTTGCTCGTGAAAATTCTTGGGACCCCAAGTGTGTCTCACAGTCAGTCCTGTGTACAAGGAGCCTAGACGGTTTTCAAGTCCACTCTAACCGCTTGCAGGCCGAGGTCATGGAAACTGTCAGTGAGGCAGGGAAAGCCAACTGGAAGGAGCCCAGCTTTGCTCAGTGGCTATTATTCTCTCAACTGTTTGCTGAACTTTCAGGATTATTTCTTCTTCATGATTTGCTTTGGCTTCTCTCCTTGGACATGATAAGAGGAGGCTGTTTAAAGCTTCTATTTCTTTCCGGTCCTTTCATCAAAACATGGAAACCTCCTATCCTAAAGAAAACAAAAGCCTACCATTTTTCATTCTTGGTGTTTTTTTTAAGACTATTTGGTCTTATTAGAAGCTGTTAGCAAAAAACCAAATACCTGAGCATCTGCTATTTCTTTTTAAGATATTGAGCACCCCCTACATGGTTGCTAGGGAAGTCCTGAAGACATAAAGTGGGTATTTGATAGTGGCCCAGAGTTCAATAAGACTTCCCAGTGCGAGTCAAGTTTAGACAGGATGACCCTTAAAGAGGTCCTGAAGTCTGAGATCATAAACTTACTCCTTGCTTTCTTCTCCCCTTCCCTTCCCTTCCCTTCCCTTCCCTTCCCTTCCCTTCCCTTCCCTTCCCTTCCCTTCCCTTCCCTTCCCTTCCCTTCCCTTCCCTTCCCTTCCCTTCCCTTCCCTTCCCTTCCCTTCCCTTCCCTTCCCTTCCCTTCCCTTCCCTTCCCTTCCCTTCCCTTCCCTTCCCTTCCCTTCCCTTCCCTTCCCTTCCCTTCCCTTCCCTTTCTTCAAGCTAGAAGCTCAACACTGGTAAAAAGATTATCAGGTTGTAGATGCTGATAAAAATACAGATCTTTATGCTCGCTATTTCTTCTGAAGTTAGGTCAAGAAGAAAATGGAAAGTGTTTGCTACTCCTTTAATACCTTTTGTCCACATTGGCTCCATAGTTGAGAGGAAAAAAAGCAGCTTGGATTTTAACATCAGAAGAACTAGTTCTTGAACAGTCAATGCTCGCTTTGAAGAAAGGAAACTCCCCTGCTTGGGCTCTTCCCTTATGAAAGGACTCTACAGAGCAGAAGAGAGGGAGTAAACGAAGTTGTTAGTGCAAGTGCCATACCTGACTTTATATGTTGTCATTACCTACCTTGTTTCCCTTTCTCCAGTACACTTAGACAAAGTTAACATTTCTAATATTGGTTGCTACAGTGGGAGTAGGCCACTGTAGCTCATTATCAGGCCTGTCTTACCTCTTCTTACAGGAATGATAAAATTCTTGTATTTTAGAAGACAGTAGTGCTCAGTATAGTATACCAAGAGGCAATGCCGAGATGCTTGTGGCTGTGAAAAGTGCAGAAGCACTGTACCTGTGTTACATATGTGCTAGCTGGGAGTGCTGCGGAGCTTTTCTTTTGGTACTTTTAAGGCCTGTTTTGCATTATTTATTGCGGTGATGTGGGAAACTGTAACCCCTCTGGAACAATGAAAGTGTCAGAGGCAGCTCTCTTACTGAGCTACTAACATAGACAATACTCAGGGGACAACGTATTCTTAGTATGAGAGTAACTACCTATCTATCTGGAGACTCAGAATAGTGAGCATATAGTGCTCATGAATTTAAAAAAAGCTTTGAGCTTTTACTTCAACTGGCCTAATGCAAAATAACCTGGAGATGCTGCTCATGTCTCATCAGGAGCTACTCTTCATAAAATAATCTTGATGACAGAAGAGTGGAGAAGCATTTACTCCCAGTTACACTCCATGTTTCAGAAGTGCAACATTTTACCCTTCCACTGTAGTTCCCTCAAGAAACCCTGCCTGGTTGTTGGGAAAAGCTTGAAAATACGAACAGGGTATACGGTAGTAGCACAAAGACCACAAAGACTCCCCAGACTATGTTTTTGAACCTCATATTCTTTGTGCTGACCTCATGATTTTGACCACTTGGTGGCTGTGCTATCGCCAGTGTGCTGAATTTCAACGCACAGATAAAAACTCACCTATACACGCACAATTCGTTGGCTCTCCTTGGGCTCAGACACTCAGCCTCCTTGCTGATGCAGGGATATTTAGCAATCTTTCTGATTGTTTTAAACTGCATGTTTTACCTGGCGGATTCAGGGTGATTGCTTCATAGCAAGATAAGTTTGTTCTGCCTGTGGAAAGTCATTTCTTTGTTTGTCCTTTCTTGACCATTTTGTTCAGTTGTTGTTTCCTTGTGAGTCTCCATCAGGATTTCTCCTGTATCAATGCATGAATGAGAAAGGGTTTCCTGATACCTTTGGTGCCAGTTCCAGGTCTAAAATGAGCAAGTGGCATTCAGGCTATAGCTCTGGCTGTTCCAGCTTTCCCTCTCAATGATGTAATCTGGAAGCTTACCCTCAGCTATGTGGGAAGGCTAACAGAGGAGTAATAAGGAAATGAAGTTTTTTTTTGAAAAAAGCTTTTCTTAGGTTTTGCTTTGATTCTGTCCTTCTCCAAATCACAAACAGAATTCCAAGAATTCCTGATTTTTCTTTTTTCTTTTTTTTCCCAGATAATAATTAGTGGTAGTTTCATATGAAATTTCAGATGGAAAAATTCCCCCAGGCCACAAGTTAAGAAAATAAAAAATGTGCTTTTAGAACTGGTCCCTATTTCTGCATTTCTTTGCTTTGCCGATGTCTCCAGTGTCTTCCTCTCTGTTTCATCCCTCTGTCTCTCCCAAGTGTCCGTCACGGGTTTACAGTTCACACACTTCCTAGCCGCTTCTTCCAAGCTTTGAACATTTCACCGCACCTTGTGGTGTTTGCCTTGTTGCAGACCTTTTTCTGTAGCCCCCTTGAGAATGTTTTGCAGCTGTTTTGAGAGATCTGCAGGTCTTTCTTTAGCCTCGGTTTTGATAGGCAAATCAAGAAGTTAGGTTGCCGTACATGATCCTATCTTAAAGTCACAAGACTACAGTTCCTAGAGTTATTCAGAGCTACCTTCTCCAGAAAACTATTGTTTAAAATTCATGTTTTGCCTTTAGCCTCCACAGGACCGAAGCACATGCCTCATTAATAACACCCTATACGATAAACTCCACCAGCATGGAAAGGAGGTGGTTAGTGGCATGGGGATAGAAAATCATTCTGCACACATACAGGCAGAGCATGCATATATCAAGTATATACCTACTGCAAAAAGCTGTATTTCTCCAGGGCACATTGGCAGACTCCTCCCGTGGGGACCCATGAAGGACAGCTTCGTGCTCCCTCCTTGGTGTGAGGAGCATCTGCCACTTGCTGCAGACCCTGGAGGCAGGGGAAAGCCATTTCATGGCAGAGCGGTGCTGAGCGCCA
Source organism: Struthio camelus (assembly GCF_040807025.1). Classification (NCBI taxonomy): domain Eukaryota; kingdom Metazoa; phylum Chordata; class Aves; order Struthioniformes; family Struthionidae; genus Struthio; species Struthio camelus. The sequence goes on along the minus strand of NC_090942.1, from coordinate 150,467,946 downwards.
GCATGATCAGGTGCGCGACGAGGGCCGCGGAGTGGTAATTGCAGGACCCGTGGCACCCGTGCAGGATCTGCTGCTGTTTCCTCTCCTGCATCCATGATTTGCTGCATGGCGAACAGCTTCTGCTTCACACCCCGAGATTCGTGAGGGTGAGGCGTGATTTGATTTTGCAGAGAGGGGCATCTAAATTACTCACTGAGTTATGCACTTGCTGAGGCCTCCTCTTCTCTTTGAATGGTTTTGGACAGCATTTGCGTGGACAGCAGGCACAGTGCCTTACAGCAGACGAGAGAAAGAAACACGATTCATGGAAATATTTTGACAAAGTGATTTTAGCGTGATGTATTAAAATGTCAGCCTGAAACTTAGTAGCCTGTAGAATAAGCAGAAAAAAGCGGGGTAACTGGACTCATGGTTAGGCTGGGATCTCACCACCCAGTGGATCAGTGGAGGGGGTGCCACAAGGCAGCAGTTCAGCAGAGGGGGCTGTGGGGAGGGCAGGGGTCCTGCTTCAAGGTGGGGGGGGTCGCAGAAGTGCTGCAAGAGGTGGGTGGGCAGGCTCTGCCCCAGGCGGGCCATGGGAAGCTGAGATGGAGTGCAGCCCCCAGGGTAGGGAGGGTGGAGGTGAGCAATGGGTGAGATGGAGCCCCTGGGCAGGGAGGGGCCAGGCCATGGGGAGGGCAGGCGGAGGGATGGGGAGCGCTCCCCTGGTCAGAAATCACCAGTGGGTTGCGAGGGTGATTGATTGTGTTGCAGCAGACAATTGGCCAAGCAAAACAGCTTGAGCTGAGGGCAAATTCGGGCTTCACCTCTGGCACCACGTGTGTTCCCACGGCCAAGCAAGTTCTGGTTTGCTGCACTTTCCTCTTCTTCCTGCTGACGGTTTGAGCGCTTCTTGCACCAGTATGTTTCCATGCCAGAAGGAGCAGCAGCCCCATTTGGTGAGCAGCCCAGTTTTTTCCGGCAGCAGAAGGTACTGCAACTCAAGGTATACGTAGTTTTCTTTTTTAAAGTTATGTAATTATCAGTGTGAGCTGATATCCTTAAATTACAGTAGCTCCTGTGTTATTGATAAGACAAGCAAACTGGGTCAGAAGTGTTAAATGATACGTACAAGACATCTCTCTGATGCCTAGCGCTGGACTCCTACCCACATTCCTCTCTCTTTGGGCACTTCTGAAACAAAAGGAGAAATTTGGGGGTCACAGAACTCTTAAGAAATCCCCCAACCATTAACATACAGTCCGATGGCAGCTCACCACAGCACAAGTCTGATATGGTGTCTTGAGCCTGCATTTATGCGTTTTGCCTTAATAACAATATTTCGGAAAAGCTTATAGCTAATGCCTCAAAAAAAGCCAAGAAAACACGCAGCTTTCTACATGGCAGGAGCAGTGCTACATCCTAAGTAGCGCGTTGTATTTTTCCTAATGCAAAGCTCTTTTCCAGGCAGTGAATTGTAAGGAGAAACTGATCAGTGTAATATTGTGCCATTTATCCAGGGCATCAAACACGCGCTGCTCTTTATTTAAGCCGCACTCGAGTCGAAGAGGCACCCCGGTGAGTGGAATTACACAGCCCTCACGGTGAGTTATTGCCAGCAGTTCCATTGGGGCATTTCACTTTCAGATAAGCCCTATTGTAAATATAATATAATAAAAGAGGAGGCAGCGGGGAAATCGGAGGAGCTCTGGGTGTGAGAGAAATGAAGAACTGAAATGTTCAGTGAGACACATGGATGGGAGCTCTGATCACTCAGCCGCAGCGTGCCGGGCAGTTTATTTGCTGTTACATCTTCCCCTGCCACACACACACACACACACACACAAAGAAATCTTTAGGACTTGAAAAAAAAAAAAAAAAAGTAGATAAAATTCTGGTGAATATTAGGATGACAGCTATTTGATATATCCATCTCATTAATATAATCAGACAATTATTGTATAGGCTTAACTTTGCCTAACCAGAATGAATTGCATGCACCTAATAAAACCACTGGCAAGTAAAAGAGCTCTTTCTGTCCCTGCTGAAGGGGAACAGGAGGGGACGGATGAGATGCTGCGGGTGCTGGGTGCCCTGATGCACCCAGGCCTTGTCCCGGAGGCTTACCCAGCAGATGTCACTGTTCACCCACCAAACCCAAACACTCCCAGGCAGTAAGGGCCCCTGCTTTTACACAAAGCCACCGCAGGTTATTACTTAAAAATGAAATACGTCACCTCAGGAAAACATTTTCACTTGGGAATAAGAATAAGAGCAGTTTATTTTTAAAAAAGGTGATAGGACACAAATTTACTGTAAATCTGGATGATAGCATCATTCCGGTAGTTATGCCTGCACAGCCCCTCGACCCCACACCAGTTGCAAGCTCTCCTACCGGCTGCCTGGAATACAGCTTTATGGTAGGTGATGGGGGTGGACAGGCATGTCCAGAGGTGGAGACAAGCCTTAGCTGGTCTCACTAGTGTTACTGCAGTGCAGAGTTTAGTAGGATTTAATAATAACTAATGATTTAATGATTTAAACATGACATGATTTAGTAGGATTAAATCATGACTAGCCATGTCCACACTTCATGTATTCAGTATATAGCTTCATATGATGGTTATAGAGATGCAAAAATCATATTACACATTGGAAGAGCTGAAAATTCTTTTCCTTCGGTACATAAATTAGCCATGAACAATTTGAGAAGCTCCTACTAGAAGCAAGTTATATCCTTATCCCTTTCAGAGATTTTCTGTGATACTCTTCAGTTTGGAGAAAGGCTACAGGAGGGCACTGTTTTCAGTGTGGTACGGCAGAGCTCCTGCTCTTAGTGAGAGCTGTGCCTGGCGCACAACCAAAGTATCACTGCAGAGATATGCAGATACTACAATAAAGAAGCTAAAACACCAGAGTGACGGGCGAGCCGAAATGCTGCACTGCACAGAGCAGATGATAGGTAGCCAGGGAGCTTGCTCTCCTAATCGCAGGGATGTAAACAGAGTAAAGTGTATTTTCAGTACGGGACATCAACAATTTCCACTCGTGTAAGTGTATAGCTGCAAATACCACTCCAGGTGATTCTGCATTTTGAAACAGGCAAGAGAGCGTGCATGAAAAGGAAAGTAATAATCCTGTTGCTGGAATATAACATTAGCACATAACATGCTGACACCAGTAGGAACTCACAGTACAGAAATAGAAAAGATAAAGCTGTACAATATCCTGCCTATCTCAGACCCCCACCATACATGATACGCCTAAAGTTATAAAATGTCCTGAAGAAGGGCTTGTCTACCAGGAAACATGCTCATTTTTTTCCAGTCATGACAGCTGGCCTTATTAAAAAAATATTGCCTTTTCCTACAAGCCTAGTCTCACTTGTGTTTACCCAACTAACATACTTGAACAATTCTACAGTGCTTTCATAAAAATAGTAGGCTCTGGCTGAAAAGAAGTTTAGACTATTTCCCCCCATCGGTCCTATGGGAAGTCTGTTGCAGAATCTCCCTTCTCTGATAGAGTTTCCAGACCGAATTACTCATAAGCATTTATCCTTGTGCCAGCATTGTCTTTTGGGGTAAAAAACTCTTCTCCCCTCCGGCAGGCGTTTCTAGGAAAACGATCACATCTCCTCTCAGCCTCTCATCTGCGGGATAAACAAACCAAGCTCTTTCAATCTCTGCTTGTAAGGTTGGCTGCCTGTCTCCTGTCCCCCCTTGCAGCCCTTTACAGTATCTATGGTCTTCTGAATTCCTCCTACCTTCCTGGAGGTAGACCAGAACCGGGTGTGCTGTGCTGGCCTCACCAGGGCCTCCTAACTTTGCTCTACCAGAGATTTTATTCCTCTAAGAAGCTCATGATGAGCAACTCTGAGCATCACTGGAGTCTGAAAACAAGTGTCTGTATTCAGATCGAGGGCTGCTGCTGAAGATACTACCCAAAATTGCCCTGAACCTGAGTTCCTTGAGCAACCTGCCTAGTGATATTCTTTTAGCCCGAGAGCTCTCCTTTCAGAGGAGATATTTCAGTTTCCCTTTTAATAGTTCTTTATCTATTTTGCATGTCCTGACAGTAAACACTATTTCTAAAACTGAGGAACAGTAATAAGAAATGTCTCCATGTGGGAGATGTGCAAAACATACCATGGTGGGCTTAACTCATTTCCATTTTTCCATTGTTCATGAATCCTTAATATAAAAATAAGTGGTTTAAGCAAAACAGTCATCAAGTAACCAAAACTTCTCTCTTGAGCCTATGCTCATTTGTGGTGCTTGTTTTCTAACACAAGCTCTGGCCCTCCTCTCCAGCTCACTGTAGTGCATTCAATATTTCCATTAGCTGGAGCTGGAGTGGGAACTGTTTGTTATGGAGAATATTCAAGGTGGTGCTGGCTGAAGCGGAGATGAAAATGATCCCTCAGAGGGATCTTTTCGGGGGGCTGGCCAGATAGGAGAAGCCAGTGAGATGCTACCAAGGCCAAATCAGGGGCCGAAGCAGGGGACGGAGGCACTCCTGCACCCAGGGCTGGCGAGGCGCTGGGTGCAGTGGGAAGAGAGCGGGCTGATGCGTGGGCTGCCCTGTGCTGCTCGGCGCTGCGGTGAGCTGGCAGCCCTGGCCGGGAAGCAGCTGTCGACTCACCCACAGCACGTGCTTCTCGCAGTAACTGAGCCCCGTCAAGGCCACTCTCCTGAGGGAATTAAGAGCGTAACTTTGGATACCCTTCAGTGTTCAGGGTGAGCTGTTTCAAAGGCTTTCTGCTCAGAAAGTGACTGCATATTATTATAAGGCTCTTGAATGATAAGGTGCTTCCTCATTATCAGAGTCTTTCTCTATTTGAAATAAGATTACTGCACTTCCCTGCTCTCAGCTTAGTTGAGAGCCATTATAAATTGCCCTTCATAAAATGCAAAATGCTTGTCTGACAGAGTTAGAGAAGACATATTCTATTCCTCGGGTTTTACTGAGACGAAAACACACCACAGTGAATAAATTAGCCCCCAGAGAGAATGTTGTTTGTGAGAGGAATTTATCAGTGTCGGGGGTGTAAATTAGGCCCTATGCAGACCTGGAGTAAGAGGAGATGGGAAGTATAAAATTTGCACATCATGCCAATGCAGCGTATACTCTTTCAGGAGTACTGGAAAAAGCCTCAAAGAGCCCATACTGGAACGAGCATCTTCATATTTATGCCCAGTGTTTTGCTACTGGCCGCTGCAGCCCCGGTGTCATCTAAAACAGAGCAGTGTAAACACGGGCATTAGTAAAGTCATCCAATCAGACCTAAATAGCATCAGACTAAAGGCATAGTATAGGCTTCAGCTTCAGGCTTTAGATACCTACAATAAAGTGTGCAAATTCAGTCATCTAGCTGTAAACTAGGTGTCTAAGCCCCATTCTACTCAGTGGGGATGTAAGGCTTCATTCAGTCACCTCAGCACAGATGTCAGGTAACATCTGAAATGCCTGAGGTTATCCGAGATACCGTCACTGGCGGATATGACACTGGACCACCAGGAGACCCATGTCCTTCTGGAGTGGCAACTGGAGGTGCGTGGCACCAGATGGCAATGGTACTAACCACACCCTTAACTCATCTGTAGACACCTGGATTTAGGAATCTCACCCAGGTTAGAGGTTAGAGAATTGGTGGAGAAGTCATATATAACCTGTTATTGATGGAAAACTTGTGCTTTGCTAAATTATACTATTTCATGAAAAATGCCTCCTTCCCACAAAAAAATGCAGCTTTTTCTTTTCAAAAGGTAAGTTCCTGAAAAAGTAGTATCTTGATTAGGACGAGGGGCTGTGGTGCACCACGGAGTCACCCTGCCGTACTCTAGCTCCAGTATATTCCCATTCCCCTTCGTGGACTATGCTCCCTACATGCAAGTATTTCTTTGCGCATGGCACTGTTATTGCCTTGTGGGACATACCATCTCGGCCAACAGCTCACACCATAGCAGAAAGTAGAAACAAGAAGCACCTGGATCGGCACCCTCATGAAACATGACAATAATGCTCGACAAGGTTTTGGGGACGATTTCAGTTTCTGAGCTTTTGCTTTAAAGTTGAACATGTCCATGGTAATGCCGATAAAACCTTTTCATTTCTTTACATTTTAATTGAGAAAAGGGTTCATTTTCTGACCAGTCTTAGAGGGGACTATCCTGGCAAAGGCAAGGGCTGCAGGTCACAGGTGTTCAGTAAAGGGCAGAAAACAGAAACAGCTGATGTGTTTCAGATGGCAGTGGCCATCAGCATCAGACCTGGAGTTACAGGGAGTGCTTGCGAAGGTTGGCCTTGCAGGGGAGGCTTGACAGCATAATTTAATAGCTGGCTTCAAGCAGAGCTAAAATGAACTAATGGGGCGAACAATAGCTTTTAAGAGGCTTAGAAAAGTGAATGATAGGGTTCATGAAGCAGCAGTCTCAGTGAATATACATATTTCTTTAAATCTATAGGTGTGAATGGCACTGAGAAAATCACCGCAGACACTGCCAAATGAAACGAAAAATGGCTGAACTCTTACTGCCATTCCTCTGTGGGGGCATTAATAGGGTTTCTCTCCTTTTCCTTGCCTTTCCTACCATGTTGAAATTTGTCGGAAACACAGCTGAGGCCACTACTGCCTCACTACAGTGAAATTGCCCACTGTGTTCAAAAGTTATTAAGAAAGTATGGACGTATAGGCAGACTATACGATTGCATTGTTTCCTTTAGAACACAGCTAATAATAGAAATGTAGCTTTCACTTGAATAAATGGCTCCTCCTGAGCCTTCCTTTGGAGTATGCTTTGCTTTGCGAATGCTAAAGAGTCAAATCAGGTCACAGTCTCTTGAGGTAGGTAGTTTAGAAGTCTTTTTTACAAACATAGAGAGGCAGAGAAAGGTCATGCTTTGTTCAGGGGCAGATTGAGAAAATTAATATCTCTCGGTCTGCTGCTGTGATGACTGCATCACAATGCAAGAAATATTTTTGTTATATGATGCTCAGTTTTAAAAGTGTCGTCGTAGAGTTGTAGAGTTGTAGACACATAAGTAGACCAAAGTAATCAGAAATGGAAGCTTACCTAAAATGCTAAATATGCACAATGTTGCTACTTAATATTTAAGTTGATGTTGCTTTTTAAAATTGTCATAGTAGTGTCACAAAAATCTTGCCCAGCACTTAACACCTGCAGATAGTAACAGATGCATAATCTCAGTATCGTAGTAATTATGCGAACAACAGTCTAATGGAGCAAATTCAATTTAACTTTCCCCTGTCCTTTCCCCCAGCTATAACCTTGGTGAATGAAAAAGCTTACCTGTGTTTATTTTAAAAAGGAAAAATATTTTCAGCACCATCTAAACCAAATGAAGAAAATAAAATTGAAGGTATAACTCCACTGATTTAATGACCTTGTACCATTCCTCAGCTCTGTCAAAGGACTGTGCCATAAAAATCTGGACCAACTTACTGAAAATGTGGGATTTATTAGTTTTTCCACCCAGGGAAATCACACTTACACACTTCCTCAACAATCCATTTGAAGAAGAGGATTTCAAACCACAAAAGTTGACTAATTCAATGCAAGGAAGTAAAAAAGTGGAGATCTGACACTTTCAAAATGACAGTAGTATGAAATTTGTCAAGAATCCATTCCTTCTCCCATGGACAAAGGCAAATCTTACTTTTCACTGTAGCATCAAAATCTAATATATGTACAAGGACACACCTATGTCTCAGATCCCAGCAAAAATCCTAGGCTGCTTCTGTTGTATATGGGCCAATTAAAACAAGAGGCTAAGCTGTTCTAGGTAACTTTTCTTTCAGAAAAGGTTTTTGTAGTTCCTGGTAGTGGGGAACATTTTCTTTAACGTAGGAAGTATCAGATATAAGAACAAACTTTAAGATAAAGTTTAATATTTCAAATTTGTTTCCAAATTTCTTAAATAAGACATATAGCAAAGGTGTTCATGATATGACTTCTGTAGCTTGAATATACTGCAGCAGAGTTCTGTGAACTCTAAGAAACTGAAAATTCAATTGTATATAATCTAAACTGGAGAAACCTGCCCTGCATCTCTTTAAAAAACAAAAATGACAGTCTCACTTGATAGGTTTTGACACAGACTGTCACCACATCTGCCTACTGAGCTATCATGACTGCACGTGCAAATTGAATGAGGATAGGACATAGTCCCTTGTCTGCATCTGCTAACACTCACAGGAGTCTGGGAGGACCTGTTTCAGAGAGGGGCCGAAGACCTGCACTACGCTGTCGTCTAACGTGGACAACAGAGCAGAAGGTGAGACTCAGGATGTTCACACTTTGGCATCTTGACCAAGTGCTGCTACATCCCAATTTGCAATGTATGCACTGTGCATTCTGAGGGTTAAGCATGTGGAGTCAAATCTGCATTTTATTCATAGGAGGAGAAATTATAAACTACATACTTTTCACCCTGTACATCCATGCATATTACTCCCTGATAATGGCGAATTGAAGCTTATTATTTCCATTTACATCTTGAGCTTGGCACTTTCCAGCCAACTTGTCCCCACCTTTGTTATTGTTTGCTTTGTTTTCTTTTGTTTACAAAAGTGTAAGATTTCTCTCCTGTTTAGGACAAACTCTAAGGTCTCTGAATGGGTCCATCTGATCCCATCCCTCCAAAGCACTTTGTGCTTTGTCCTCCAGATTCTTTTAAGATTGACCAAAGTGGATGTTGATGTATGCTGTGGGCCAGATTCTATCATTTTTCTCAGTGGGAGGTATTCATAACTCAGCTTTTTGTGACAGGGTGTTGCTTCAGAAATGCAGTCCCAATATAGACTTCCAGTGTTTGTTGTTGCCCATTTAGAGCTCTTATGAATAAAAAAGTCACTCGTAGGTCCTTGTTGTCAAACACTCTCTAAAAATATGTGATGAAATTTTCATTTATTTTTTATTTACTAGTTAAAAATGCCACCTTCTGTGATTTATGTCTTGCAGTGTTCACCAGCTGTGTTTAAATATATCATAGAAAAGATTTATTAATACTTACAGCAATTCACTGCTGGAAGCAAGGTTTTGTGTGAAAAATTAGGAATTACACCAATCTCTTTCACATCAGGCAACAGCCTCTCTCTAATACCTTTTGCACCCAAACATATTTACCACTTTTTTAGTTTATAAATAATTATCATGCTTGTTAATGGAGCAATGTTAATACAAATATAAAAAAGACATAAATAGCTTTCCAGAATATGACAAAATAGAACTGAATGCTTTGTTCTACTATCCAGAAATTTTCAGTCATTACCAAGCAGTGAATGAATGTTCAATCAACTTTGAGAGGGCCACAAAAGATGAATGGTTCGGAAGACTTAATGATTAGCTTCCAGTGTGTGTCTGGCATCTGAGCCTGCCCTCAGTGTGGTACCCTCAATGTGAGGTGCTATTTTTTCCTGTCCTATCACATGTGACGTCTTTGAGGGTTGCAGAGCCCAGGGTTAGCCAAGTTCAAGACAGTAGCTATAATTTAAGATCTTTATGATTTTTGCTTGTTTATCATGAAGATGAAATTAAGCACAAGAAGAAAATTACTTATAGGACTGGCTCATACTCAGCACACCTAACATTAGTACCTAAATGAGACAGAATCCAAAGGCAGGAACACCGCTGTCCTCGACTGTTTCTGTCATCTGTGGACAGCGATGGGCAAACCCAAAACGTGTATCACCCAACACAAGGTCTAAATATCTTTCCGAAGTGCCTGTCTCTCCAGTACCTACAAAGGGACCTGGACATGCTATATTTCTATCATGACTGTATTAAGTAAGATAGAATCATGTCTTGGTGTCTGATTTTCAGGTCCCTTCTCTTTTCATCCTTTTCTCTTAGCAGTTAGTACTTCATCTGGCTTCACCAAGACTTCTACTTAGAAAACAGCTCCAGTCTTGACTAAGTTTATACTTAACTAAACTTAAGCTAAAATCTTTAGCACTGACTACATCTTAGAGGAAAAATACACTTTTTTTTTTGGTTCTTTCCAGAGAAAGGTGCTGGATTTGGTTCCACTTGCAGTTTCTCAGTGCAAAATCATGGTTGAACAGTAGAACGGAGATAGAGCTCCCAAGGTCTTGAAAGCTCACTACATCCAAAGCACAACAGATGGGGATCTTTGTTGCTTTGACTTTAGCCCACAGTCTAATTGCCTTTATAGCTCATCCAATTCTGCAGATATTTGTGCTTCGAGAGCACTAAAATGAATCCGTGATGATTTTGTAGTGTTTAAATCATTCAGTATCATTTGTCCAATTAGACATTCTTTTCAAACTGTAAATAATGGCAGCTCAGAACTGTTACTGCATGAAGAAACGACAGGCCAAACAATCCGCCTTGTTTTTGAGTATACTACATGAGCCAGGAAGAAGCATTATCCTGCAGATTGTTGAAAGATCTTTTTCAATTTCCATGAATACGTGATAGAGGGTGTGTAAATCTCAGCTGCAGAGCTTGTTTTCCTCTACTGCCTAAATTGTAAGGGAATTAATTGATGCTGGAAGAGTAACTAGCTGTGAAGTCGTTGGATTAGTTGTAGGAGTATGGCTGTCTGTAGTAGGCTTATGTAAAGAAAGGGATTTTTTTTTTTTCTGTAATATAGCCAATTAGATTTGTTGAGCTCTTATCAGCAGAGCATTTGGACAATAACTCCAACAACTTCCAACTTTTATTTGACTTTCTGAATAGTTGGTCAAGATTTTAACTAATGAATCGACAGTGATGAATTTAAAGGTTAAGTCTTACTGTAAACCAGGGTGGGCCTCAGTAGGGCCAGTGGTGACATTAAGAGCAGGATGGGCCTTAAAAGAGGTAGGGAAGAGGAAGCAAAAATTAAAGCAAATGCTGCTAATGGTCACAAACAACAGCGAATAAGTTTAGAACTTTTTCCCCTTAAACTAAAGTTGGTATACCCAGCTGCCCATGTCAGCATTTTGACAGCTGATAGGTGCCACAGCTGGTAGGTGCCACTATCATCATACCAAAAGATGTGCTCCTTACATGGGAACTGCAAAGCAGAGGAGGACCTCAGTGCAGGAGAAGACTGGGGAAACAGGACCTTGAGGTGGGAGTTTTATTGACATGGTCTATGAATAGCCTGAGAAACAAGATCATTGAGCTTATCCTCTTTTGGATCCGATACTACATTTTTTCCTTTCTTGCCTTCCACAGAACACTGGTGACTCACCTGAAAATTTCCCTCCTCTAAAAGCATTCATGCCTGACACCAGAAAACTCTGGACAAGGCCAGAGGTGGCTGGATTGGGGTGGATGAGCTGCGAGCGAGCATGTAGCTGTCAGATCTTTCTGTTGGGTGTTTCAGATGTTAGGCCGAGGAACATTCAATAGTGCTTAAGGTGACAATAGACTCGAGCCTTTCATGTTGCTCATACAGACAGCAGGCCTTCCTTATTCATTGTAGACCAGGTTAACAAGGGAATTTAGGCAGCTAAAAATATCATCAGGTGTCTTCTGGGATTTGCCAAAATTCATAAGCAAGAGGACAGCATATGGCTAGATCCAGTCAGGAGCTTAGCTCCCTGTAACGTAAATAACATTCAAGCTTTAGGTCTCTGAAGTCAGCCCCAGACACCTTGGAACGGGTCTGTCTGAAACCGACAGCACAGGGATCTCCCTAGAGAGATACAGACAGCGCTAAGCACAGTACAGTAATTTTGTCCCCTCTGGATTGTGCACACCTCCCTAGCATGTGGAGGACTACTGGATACACCTGGGCGCCTACATATCTTGGGGTCCTCATCCGAGGAGAGAGACTTGCAGAAGATTTTTGGTGAGCTCTGTAGAGGTCACTGCTCTAGAAAGAGAAAGAAGCAGCGTATTTGTATACATGACCATCTTGTTAATGCTGTCGCCAGGGAAGTGGGAGGCGTGGGATCCATGCCATCTCAGGAGTCAGAGGGTTCCTAAACATGTTGCCCTTATTTGAAGAAAGTGACCTCTCCAGCTGGCAACACAGTGAACCAAACGTATGGGAACACTTTCCCTTCCTGGCTGACCTGGTTCTCCTGTAAAGAAGGTAAGATTCATGGCGGCTAAAGGCAGTAGGCAAGGAGCTTGAGGTTATGTGTCCCTGGTCTCACCCCAGGCTTGCATGCCAGCTTTGCCTGCCATGCATGCTGTTAAACTTTCATGACTGGAATAGAGTTCCTTCAAGTCTGACTCTTGAAAACCTCTTCAGAGACTCTAGGATGTGCACTGTAAACGCAACAGCTGCACTTAAATGCCTTTCAGCTGCCAATCAGCTGATACCAAACCTCATTATTTCTGTAGTCCTGTGTCTGTCTGTGGGAGAGGCCAGCAAAGATGAAACCTTGCATTTCAGGAAGACTTCTGCCTCCCCAAAATTGGAAACAAAAGAGGAGAGATAACATCCCCCTCTGGGAGCAGGACATCACCACTGTCCCTCCCCAGCTGAGAGTGGGGCTCTCTCAGCTGATGGTGCTTGTAGTCAGGACACCTATGTTCAAAACAGCAGGGCAGTCCTGGCTGCTGGTTTTCCCCTCATGGCTGAGACCTGTGTCCTTATTTGAATGCAACAAGCTTAGGGGCTCCTGCCTGCCTCAAACATGCGTAAATGCAGTCTGCCTCCATAGCCTAGGGTAAAGGATTCAGTGTAAGACAAGAGTCTTGAGTGCTGCTGGCTGCTCCCAGGAACTTTATGCATTTTAAGCAATGACTGGAAAAAGAAAAATATAGCTCTTGAGCAGAGACTGAGGCTTATGACTTTCATACCCAAGATAAGTGTATAACCTCTAGGTCTAACTCTCTCCTGCCCTCTCTCTTCCTGATCTTTGCTATGCAAACGCAACAGAGGATGTGGTGAGGACATCCTTCCTCTCCTGAGCCTCCTTGCGCAGTACCATCTCCCCCAGAGACCATCACCTGGGGATTAGGAGGTGAGAGGTGGGTTTGTTTTCCTAGAGAGGGGATAAAACCTGAGTCTCCAATCCTCATTTAGTGGACTACTAATGAAATTGCAATAAATTAGCAATATTTATATTCCTTTTAAAGATATCTAAGTTTTGCTTTCATTCTGCTTAGCTACAGGAATTCCTTCAAGTGCAAGAAGTATTTTGACCTAGCAAGAGGAAAGAAAAATGGAAAATATTCCAAGACTTATGAGGCTAAAGTACAATTTTAATTTTAACAAAATTCAACCAGCGAAAAAAATTCATATAAAAGCATAAAACTACACAAGTTATAGACCTGATTAGTTATTCATATACTCATACCTTCATTAAACTGACTTTGGATAGTATGTTCTGGCAACTATTTCAGAAATACTACCCTTGGGGGAATATTTTTTCTCCATAAAAGTACCAGTTTTCAAGTACCTTTTTTTTATACTTATCTTCCTTCTTTCTACTGACATAAGTTTGCACTGTCAACGCTTTACCCTTTTTTGCGTGATTTTCTTTCTCATTATGTGCTGAATATCTGTACTTTTTAATTTCTTTTAATCGTACATAAATACATTGATCCTGTAACTGTTCCAATACTTTAGTGTTTCATTAATTTAACAAGCACCGGGTTCTACTATTTTCAGCCTTTTAAAACTATTAGGGCTCTTTAAATATCCACTTTGTTCCTGGAGTTTATCTATCACGTAGTCCTGTAATTTCTACAGTAAATTTCCTACGTATCACATACATAGAAGGTGTAATTTGCAATAATTCAGTTTCTCCCATGATCATAATGAAATACTATCAGGCTTGCTTGTTAATATGGCTTCTATATTGTTCTAAAGCCTAAATGCTCACGTGCAGTCCTTGCTTGCTTAAGCTGAGTAAATACAACTCCTATGTTAAACGTAGTTTCTTATTTTGACTGATATTTTCATAATTTCCTTCAGATTCTGCACTTTTAGATGTCTTAGTATCTGATGAACCTGATTATGCTAAACTGCAGAAGTTATAATCCTGTAAAACTGTATGGCCTCAGCAAAGGTTCGGTAGTAAAGGCTGGTAGAACTAGGGTGTTTTAGAAACAAAATGGAATTTTACTGGGTATGCTAAAAATAATAAAAGTGCATTGCCTGGTACAAGGCCTTCTGGATAAGCTGAGGCAGCAAATCAGAAATCTTCATTTGGCTACCAGAGAAGAGGAAGTGTTTGCAGGGAAAATTCTAGCTAGAGTTGCTGCTGGCTTCAGATTTCTCTGACCTCAGAGCTCCCTGATGTTTTTCAAAAGTTTCGTGGTCCTTCACTCAGCTTCCAACAGGCAGAACATCTCTAGGACAGACTTAAACCTTCGCATACAACTCCTCACCCTATATGGACCCACTCGCTGTTGCTCAGCATCTCCCTCTCCTCACACACTTGATCTTTGTGAGATTTGCTTTCACTTCTTCCCCTCAGGTTCCTCTGGCTTTTATCTCTGAGACCTCAGGATTGCTTCTGAGTCCTGGGCTTGTTCAGCTTGCCAACAGCAATGTAAAGTCTCTAGTAAGATTCAATATCAGAAGACTAGACTGCCCTCCACCTCCTGGGGCTCTGCAGATGCGGGGGTGTCCGAGGTGCCAGGTGAAACCCCCCTACCCGCAGTGATGGGGAGTGCAGCCCCACGGGCAGGTAGATGGTGCAGATGCGTGCTCCAGAGCACAGGGCGAAGCCAGGCTTGAGGCCACCTTGCTCCCTGCTGTTGCCCCGCAGAGCGCACTAGTTGTGTTCACGCTGCGTACAGTTTGGTCCTGAGTTTTCCCTGGGCCACATGAGGCACTCCGGTGGCTTTCTTGTGTGGGTTGTTTTTCCTTTTTTTTTCTCTTTTCATTTGAAGTGTCTGGGAAAGTGGAAGGCTGTGCTGCAGCCCACCAGAGTGTTGCTTTTACAGCACGAAACTGCTGTCTGGGTTGCAGGCCCTGGGGAATGGTGTGTGAGCAGAAATAAGAGTTTGAGGGCGCAAAGCCAACTGGAATGATGTTAGAGGGCTGCATAGGGTGGAGAGATCCAAACCTGGTTTTGTCTTGTCCCTTCTATCTCTTTTCAGCAATCTCTGAAGTGAAGTCTCCCCACAAGAGTACCTTGGCTTTGTTTCAGAAGAAAATAGTCAACTCACTCCTGAAGAAACCCCGGGGCTAACTAACATTTGTGCATTTGTCTCCTCTGACACTAGTAAAACAAACTTATTCATTGTGATTTGATAGGCCGATATACATTGAATTTCACACTGTCGGATGTCTGGAAACCAAGTCTCTAACTCCAGTGAGCTGTGGACCGGACACCTGCTCCCCACCTTTTCTTTTTTTTTTTTTGCCAGTGGCCAGCAGCAGATGCTGATGGCAGGTGTGGAGTATACACATGGTATTACCTGGTATACCGTTCCAGCTTCATTCTGTCTGTGGTTGAGGGTTTTTCCTCCGTAAGTAGCTGCAGGCAGACCATTATGTTTAACAGCCTTTTGTGGAGCTTCATGAACTGATCTAATCCCCTTTTGAAATGATTTCTATTTCTGCGCTTCACGTTATCCTGTGTCAAGGAGTTCAGTGACACCATAATGTGCTAGGTGAAAAAGTAGTTCCTTTGCTGCTAGATCACGTCACTGTTCCCAGAAAAATATGAAGCAGTGAACAACCTTTCCCTATTCACTTTAGCCACAATACTGCTGATTGTGGAGCCCTATATACTCCTTCAATCATATCTTTTCCAAAATGAACTCCTGGTATATTTAGCCATTTCCTCATATGGAAGTCATACTATCCTGTTGTCCCCTTGGCACTGTTTCCAATCCTATTATATTCCTTTTGAGATGACACGGCCAGAATGATACTGAATATTCAAAGAATATGCGCTCCAGGGATTTATACACTGGCATAATGATATATTCTATTTGTTCGTTATTCTTTTGCAAGTAATTCCCCAAATGCCTTTTTAGCCATTGTGCAGCGCTGACTTGTTTCCAGAGGATTATCCACATGGCTCCAGGATTTCTTTCCTGACTGGTTACACCTACTTTAGAGTCCATCAGATATAGTTTAAGGTTATGTTTTCCCTGTATGTGTTATTTTGCACTTACTGACACTGACATTTGCCTGCCGTTATGTCCCTGTTGTGTAATCCCTCTGCAGCTCTGCATGACCAGCTCTGCTTCAGCTTTTCTTCACAATTAGGTGTGACTCTTCTGAATAATTCTGCATCCTCTGTGAACTTTGTCATTTCAGTTCCCCCCGCCCCCTTTTTCAAGTCATATATGAATATGCTATTTAATGCAGGGGTCTCAAATCTTTGCTGGATCCTGCTGGGAAAGCCACTCCACTGTGAACTTGGACCATACCTCAATCCTTTGTTCTGCATTTTCTCACCAGGTCTTACTTAAGAAGAATGTCTTCCCACATATATCCCAATGACTTAGATTCTTAACAGTACTTGGTGAAGAGCCTGTTCAAAACCTTTTGGAAATCCAAACATGTACACATCCAAGATACTATCCCTTTGCTTGCCTACCAATATCTCATTGCTTTGCTTTGAACTGAATATTTCTTGTCTAACATGAACATGATGAAGGATTCCTGCATGCCTGTGTAGGGCTTGAGAGCTGTTACTTGTGTACAAATGCCAGAGAAGATCACTTGCAAAAAATAGCTACAGCTATAGCTCTATTTACTGAACAAGTTTAAGACGACCCACATGAATAAGGCTGACTTTGAATTCGGCTAATTACTTCAATGCATTTTAATTGGCAAAAGAAAGAGTGAGAGATTCCCCTTCCCCTTCACTGTCTGATAATGTATATTTTTACCAGAAAGCTAACTTCTTGATCAAGAGAGCAAGTGAAAGAGCATTTCCAAATCCTCCTGTGCCATGACACCCACTGACTAATTTGCTTAGTCAGTGAAAGGCTGAATGCAGAGAGGTTGTACCTGGACCTTGAACTGTCTACCTGCCAAAACTGAGAAATAAGCACATCCAGTCCATACCAAAGACATCAGTATGAGCAGACAAGACACAGTCCTTCACTAAGTGAGAAGATAGATCACCAGCTTTGGCAACGCTTGTGGCAAAAGACAGTTATATAAAGGTTTCAGTTGAATCTTAGCAATGCAAGCATGAAATAATTTATAGTCCATGTTATGGACTCTGTTTTTGTGTTTATATGTCAGAATGATGTTTACGTTGGAAATACCTTTGTGCCCCATCTTTAAAACTCAGACGTTCCTCTGTCTGCCAAGAACCAGATCTGGGAGGCAATCAAGACTGAAACAGGTTCATGCTTTGGAGAATTCTTATTTTTAGTCATTTGTTCAGTGTTTTTCCTATCATATAAAAATAACATTCACTGAGAAGTAAATTCTATAATTTTTTTAAATACAGTATGCACAAATCTTAGATGGACATATGTTGAAGTAACCCTAAATCAAAGCAATTTATAGAAAATATATTCATATGAAGCAGCAAAGTTTGCCCTTTTTGAAAAATGGAAGTCCTAACTTCATTTGAAACATGCCCACTTAAGATAGGGCTGATCTTAGAACATATCTCCAATTTTGTCTTTTTCGTTGATCACCCAGCTGAACTTAGTTGTTAGGTAGGCAGAGTAGGAAAATCTATATGACTATTTTGCTTAGTGATATGAGGCAATTGACAGCCAGACCTGAAAAAAAGTTTGCAGCCATTACCCCCGTTCCAGGCTGGCCTCTGCGTGACAGCTATGGCGTGGCAAGGAGAGAGGCAGATACACTCCTCCAGCCTGCTTCAATACGGAGGTGACATTCCCTCATTACTGTGTAACCCTTTTTCCATAGCAACGGTGGCCCAAAATTTGAGGCCATCAGTTTAGTCACGTTTTTTCCCCCCGTGACCCCACAAAAGGCCCTGTTAACCAGACCGTCTTAAAGAGCTGCAGATGATAAAGCAACCAGCTATGTTTTTTAAAATATCATGTTTAGACTTAGATGATAGTAGAATGATAATGCAAGCTACACATATAGCAAGAAGACTGAATGTTAATACTTATCATAATATTGTGTATAGGATTTATCAGTGTGTCCTCAGGATGCTGTAATAGAGAAGCAGCCTAAAGCCAGGAATATGTTATTTAAGATTTGCTATTGAAAAGTTTATGAAACCACCTGTGGGAAAGGAAAGGAAAGGAAAATGGTGATTTCCCCCTCCCTCCTTACCAGACATGGAGCCCCAAGTAGTGTTTAATGTCCAATCACAGGCAGCAAGGAGGGCAGTTTCTTAGGTCAGAAGCAAGCAAGCAGGATTTGAGCATGCTGGTTAGGGCTGGCAGAAAAGAACGACCCAGGTGCTCCTCCGCGTCCCTCACTTTACTGCCTCCCAGGAAGAGGGGAGGTGGGATGAAAGAGAAAAAGATGGAAGATGAGGCAGAAACAACCTCAGACCATTGAACCTGATGCTAGTTGGGTGATATTACTGTTGCTCTTACAAGAACAAAAAAAAAAGGTGGAAACTGGATGTTAGCAATGTTTTAAAATAAATAATATTTATCCTTAAATTCTGACTGGTGCTAAACCTGACTCCAAGTGACTTAGTATGCAGCAGGCCATTCCTCCTTGTAGGTTGGACATGGGTATATCCAGGCACTGGGAATCCTGGCTCGGCATCCAGATCCTTACAGTATTGCTCTAAGGTTAGCTAGTGGGTAAGAGGATTTCCCCAATGAAATAGCATGGCTGTAGCATGAAAGTGGGAACCACGTGGAAGAGGAAAAGAAGAAATGTATTTTACAAGGGAAAATTAGGGAGTTCTTTGGCAAGGAAGAGGATACTTGAGCCCTGAAGGTCTGCAGGGGTCTGTGATTTACTGGCAGGCTCTCATGGACTTCAACAACTGTCTCAGGATTGTGATCTGAGCAAAAGCCCATTGGAGGACTATCCCCCCTGATTTCCTAGGATATTTAGAAACAGAATCCCCTGTGTCTGACCTTCACAGTTTCTGGGTTTCGTGAATCTTGGCCACAGAATGAAGCCTTCCGTGTCCGCATCAAACTTATCTGAAATAATGCAAACCTCTCCTTCTCTCAAGAATTTTAGGAATAAATGACATGGAGAAACCCTCCAATTGCAGCAGTTCATTATTACATGTATTTTGGGTCACAGGATTGCATATGTGAAGTATGCATTTGAGTCCTATAAATATTAGCTTGGCTTGGGACACAAGTAGCTCACTGTACAATTTTGGTCTTATTAACAACTGCAAAACACAACGCTCTCACCGATTCAGTCAGTCTCCGCCTGTTCTTGCTCCTGCAGTTCTTATTGCTCTTCATGTTTTGAGGTGATTCCTATCACCTGGATAAGTTTATTTTTGAAAGCATTTGAAGAGATTCATTTCATGCAGATTAGCGTTATTATTAGAATGGTGTTTATTTTACTAATCTCTATTATGCAACCATTCATTCCTGATTATTAATCATCATTTCTTTTTGATAGAAACACTTCCGCAACAACCAATTATCGCGCTTTGTGCAAACACAGGATGATGAATTCCAGTGGGGAATAAACAACAAGAGCAGTGGAGTTTTAAAAACAAAGAGCTTGTTTTCATGCAAATGCCTCAGTGCTAAAAAGTGGGGAAAATTACATGCTGGAGAAGCAGAATTTGCTTCCAATTAGAATGTTTTTCAACAATTTCCATAAAGTGTCTAAATTAAGAACTTAGCACTTGCTAGAATAGTACATCTCATCTGGTATTCTCTCTTCCGCAGCAGCCAGTGTCAGAAACATGTAATCAGTACTCCTACCCATATCCAGTTTCCCTGAAAAGACTCTCATTGGATGCTAGACCTGGTCCAGTATACCTAATTAGGCAGTAAGACCTGGTCCAGTATACCTAATTAGGCAGTACTCTACTGATTTCCATATGGAGAGGTCTTTACTGAGCAGATGTGACTGAAACAGGATGGACTGACTCTGCAATTTGTTCCCTTGCTCTAATATTGCGTGTCTTCGGCAGCACAGTGGGACCAAATGATGGCTCACTGCTGCAAATACTCCCATACATGATTAATGCTATGTACTTTACTAATGTTCTTGTGTCTAATGATAAGCAGAGGACAAGGAATTTGCAGAACCTTGTACCTAGCTGCTCTCCGCTCCAAAGGATGGTCTATTTTTGAGAGGAGAACTTTACTGCTTCTTTTAAGCAGCTGATAAAACTTAGGCTCAAACTGGAATTCCTCATATATTAGACATGCCAAAATCTTCAGATTAGAATAAGGCATACTTTAAAACTATTTTAAAACTATTTATTTATTTTTTGTTTTATTAATCAAGAAATTAACTGATTCCTGTTTAGCATTTATAACTCCAGTAGTGGCATTTTTTTCCTGAACAAATACAGCCTTGTGCCCTTAACGTGCAGTAGAGACGAGTTCAAATAAAATTGACTTGCTTTCTGTGAAAACAACACTGATAGTATATAACAACTTTGCCAGAGTATTATTTAAATAAGCCTTATTTTGTTGGTGTTGTATGTGATTATTTGGAAAAGACATTTTATTCCCTAAGATACGACCCGTGCTCTAAGGGACCTTGATCACCTCAAAAAAGCGGAGACGGGGCTATTGCATAGTAGAAAATAGAGAATATAGATGTCTCATGGGCCCATTTGAAAGACTTGGGCAGCAAAATCTGAGAGCCTCTGTCATACAAATGCCAGCCATATTCATTGCACCCAGAGAGAGAACAGAAACTCCTCTCCTGAGTTGCCTTTCCCTCAGTTTCAAATAACAATTTACAGGGTTGAGGCACAGCGAGGGTGGTGCAGCATATAGTTGATTTGCTGTTTTGCCTGGGTCTGTGTATTTCTTGTGTGGTCTGAAGTAAGTTATTAAAAAAAAAAAACAAAGACCAGAAAAACCACTGTGGCAGAATTAGCCTGCAACTACTTGAGGTCCCTGGAGGGATGACCGTAAACCACTCAGCTGGCCCCACAAGGGCTGAGCTCTGGAAAACATGGGCTCCAGGCATGGAGGAGGCCTGAGAGGCTGTGCCTGGGACCTGGTGCTGCCACAGCGCCAGCCCTTGGCCAGGGGTACCGCACTGCCGGCTTCACCCCGGGAAGGAGCCTGGAGGGAGCAGCTGGAAACAACGCCTGTACGTGGCTGAGCCCTGGGAGCTTGAAGGTGCAAATGCTGGACCCAGAGCAGCAGCGTGAGATGCTCAGCTGGGCAGTGTACCAGGGCTGTGTAACCCTGAGCTTTTAAAAAACATATCAATGTGCAGTTGTGAACCAAACAGAAATCCCACGCTTCCCATTTACACCACGCATAGCATGGCTGAAGTCAGTGCATTTGACCTCTTGTTTTGACACCCAGCAAAGAGCAGTGCTACAGTTGCCTCTTAGCTACCCAGCTTTTATTAACCTTGTCAGCTCTACTCAGCTACCCAAAGCGATTCAGAGAGCTTAAAAAACAAAACAACTATTCCACCTACAAAATAACTGCGTCTTAACCTGCCAGCCCATTCCCTCTGGGGCAGACTGGGAGTTTCTCAACCAGTTCTGTCTAATCAAGGGACTCCAGCAACAGTACTGGCTATACAGGGGTGCTTCCCCCCCAAAATCCCCTCAAAGGATTCCTTTACAATTGCTGGATTTTATTGTATTTGAAAGCCTTAGAATTTTTGTGCTAGGACGGCACTGCCTTCCCCATGAGAGAGCACCTGCTCCTGCTCCAGTCAAGGGCAATTTTGGCCCTCGTTGCAACGGGAGCAGATGCGGACTTGCACGGAGTTGTGTTTGGGGACCTCTCTGCTCAGCTGGGCTCGCCTTGGGTGCTGCAGTGTTTTCGCCTCAATGGAGTCGTTTTAGTGACGCAAATGATCCTTTGCATTTCCTCTAGAGCAGTCGTGTCAGTAAGGTCAAGTTTTGTCATTCTGGGCCTTAGGGGCAGAAAATGCTGACTTAGGAGCAGGGCTGGTCCCCAGGCACAGATGCTTTAGTAAGATTGCAAGCCCAGCACAGATTTTCAGGTGGTGCTGTAGCAGAAAGCAGACAGCGTGACAGAAGTGTAAGGCTTGGTTCACCTTTTTTTTTTCTTTTTTTCCCCCCCATCAGTCTTTTTAAATAGGCTATTGCATTTAAGCAGGAATCAGTTGGCATTGCTTTATGCTGAAAGGAATTGCATAGTGAATGTCTGTAGTTACTGAGCTAGCCAATGCTTTCCTTCCACCTCCATTTACTTGCTTTACTGACTTTTACTTACTTTTGCAGTAATCCTGCATCACACTCTTGATGAAACTCATTTGCTTCACCTCAAAACAATTGTAGAGTTTAATTTTACTCTTTTCCTTACTCATTTGAAAAAAACACTTGACTCCTGTATATTACTGCCACATCTTGTTATTTTGGGAAGTTTCTGGCAGCTCAGTTCTGGTGACGCCTTGAGGAGCATATTCAAAGGACTTAACATCAGCACATTTTCTTCTTTACACAAGGCTGCTGCGGACAAAAGAAATACCTTATGAGCCAGGCATGAATCAAAGTCTCAGGAAACGCATAACTGCAGGGAAACAGGATTCTGTGAATACAGTTTGACCATCCCATTTTCACCTACACACACACTCCAGTGGGCATTATCATCTAGTGATGAGTAAATTAGTCACTGTCAGCCTTAATTACACTAAATCTCTGTCCTTACTCAGGGTTGTGGGGCGGGAGAATCTTCTACTTCGAAAAAGGATATGGTTTTTATTTAGTAGCTGTTTGTGTTGCTTTTCAATACATTTTTTATTACAATAATTATGCTGCATTTTAGGCGGTATTCATTTGAACTTGAAGCTTTACCAACGGCAAAAAGATCACATAAAGGGAACTGGTCAAGAAAGCTGAAACTATGAACAAAGAGCTTGATTTTTTCCCACTGCGGTAGCCATTTTTTTCTGATTCTGCATTGTTATTTAGTTCCTATCCTTATGACTCTCTCCAGGGATAATCCTACTGACCTCATCAGCAGATGTATTTTTAGATGTATTGTTTCTAGCTAGGAGGCTATATAGGAGAGGGATGTTAGCACGGTGTTACTTTGAATATGTGCGTTTTGTGATTCAGAATATAGGCTCTTCTTAGGTAACTGCACTTTCCAACCTATTTGAACTGGATGGCCTTGCTGCTCTTCTGTTACTCTCTTATGAACTCCCTTGAAAGGTCAAAGTTATCTCTGCCAACAAAATAGTCTTCTTTTTGGCCACATTTGATCTGGCCAAGAGACAAGAGGCCTCACCCTCATTCTACTTCAGCTGTCACAACCTCTCTGAGCTGAGAGCTGTTGCCTGAGATAAATAAGAGCAAAATGTGGCCATCGGTAAGAAAGATGCTCATTAGTTGTTCCTTCTTTTGAGTATCTGCAGAACTCAGGCAGAAAGCATTAATTCACTCTGTACTGCAAAGCGTTGATCTCACTCCAGGTCTTGCTCTCATTACAGCAGCAGACAAAAACATGTTAGAACTGCTGATTAATTATTTTGAGTCATGACTGCTCTTCAAACCTTTACATTAAATGGATAGAGTATTTCAAGCACGTTATGACATAGCAAGAGGATCTGTGCATGATAACAAAACTAAAATACGAGCATCACACATAAATAAGTACTTCCAAACTGCCCTCAGGAAAAAAAAATCAATTTTGTGAAATCAGGAAAGATTTTCAGGAAAAAAAAATCAATTTTGTGAAATCAGGAAAGATTTGTGAAAAATACTGAGAAGTCAAAACAGTTTATTTTGTTGGTAAACTGCTTAGGTGAAATAATTTTGGTTATGTCTTACTCTTATGAAAGTTGTTATTTTTTTTCTTCCAGTAAGCTGTATCTTTCTCATGGTGGTAAACAGTATATATTTTTTTATTCACATGTAGGTTGAGCTGCCACTGAGAATAGCTCTGTCCTCAGCAAAATCTAAGTGTAGTGTGCTGTTAAGTCATGCAATGCTTGTATCATCTCTGTCTCACTAAGTTTCTTTTAATATAGTCAATGACCATGCTAAAGGCAGAAAGGAGAGAATGGATTCTATTGCTGTGAACAGCTGTGTTAGCCAGTTCACTCAAGGTTGCAGTTACTTCACCTGTTTGAACTTCATTTTAATAAAAAACACTGATAATGATTTTTTCAGCATATCATAACATTTCAGGATGTTGCAGAGTGACTTAAGAACTGTGATAAAACTTGCCAAATACTTTCTTAAGTATATGAAAGTTTTATAATTTTTTTCATTGATGTTCTTTGATTATTCTTGAAATGAAATCTGGCCATTATATGATGATTCTGGCTGAAAGCCAGTCTGCTCTCCCTCTGGCCTTGTAACATTCCTTGATGTTATGTTATGTTATGTTATGTTATGTTATGTTATGTTATGTTATGTTATGTTATGTTATGTTATGTTATGTTATGTTACATGACTGGCAAAGTCTTCTTCAATATTAATGAAATCAGAGTAACATTATCAGTTGTTGCTAGGTTATCGTTCTTCAATATCTGATTACAATACCTTTGTTCTTATTGTTCTGATAGGTTCATTACAAAAGGTAATAAGTCCATGGCAATGGACAAGAGGTTCATCAGAACATGGTGACACTGGTCTTCATTTGCAGCTTTCAGAGATCCTAGTTATTAGCCAAGACAGCAGATATCAGCTTTTCCCTCTCTTTCTGACCCATGTTATTACAGTTTCTAATTATAGGTGTTTCTATTCTTCGTCAAAGTCAACAATTTCTTCTTGTCTGTTTAAACCCTCCTGAAACCGCCTGAAACACGCTGGGCAACATCTTCCTGGGCTCTGGCCTTCCCTGAGAATCCAGACTGATGTTTCTAACCTGTGTTTGCAAATCTGCGTGCCACAGCCTTCTACACTGGAAAGGTGGAAAATTGTGAATGTGAAACTGTGAAAAAAAAAAATCTCACTTCCATGCTGTAGGCTGACGGTTTTTCAAAAGAGCTTCACTTTTCTCTACTCTGTTCTTCCATCTCAGATTATATTTAGAAGAACTTAATATTAGAAATTGTACTATAAAATGAATGAAAAGAGTTGAGAGCATGAATTATGGACACAAGATTTATGCTTGACAACCCGAACTTTGCCTTCTAAGTATTCGGGTACACAGATACAACTATCCTGATTTTTCATAGAGGTGAAGTAATTTGAGGCCTTCTTTTATGTCAGTGGAATTTGAGGCTCATGGCTCTTCTGAAATAACCTAGCCAGGGCAGGGCACAGGGCAAGTTATTTGTATGTGAACTTTTCTATTAACGATATATCATACATGTGATTGGAGTAGGGTTGATGCAATTCAGGTGAAACTGTGCTGTGTATACTACTGGCGGAATGTGAATCTCTTCAGAGGAGTATAAAGTAGCCCTCAGCCTCATGGCGCAAGGGGTGGAGGACTTCCAGAGAGGCGTTTCTGATCAGCAGGACATCATTGATTCTTGGACCACACTATACCCCATCACTCCAGGACACAGAGAATCATTTTTCTACCTTCTGTTGGACTGCAAGGCTTCCGGTCTGAGGTAAGGAATCTGATAGTGCTAATAATACTGTGAAATAAACAAAGCGGCTTTGACTCCCTCAGAGACAGGAGGAAAGACTACATATCATGCAAATACACATTTTCTAATTGTTACCTGTTTCATAGCATCACAGAGTCATTCATGCTCAGAAAACACAGGGATACTGATCCGTTATCTAATGGTTTATGTTATTATCATATATTATCATTATATATATATTATATATATATTATCATTATATATGATAATATAATAGTACCAAAAGTGACTGGGAAGTTGTGATGCCAGCTCTTTCCTGGACTTCATTCTTCATTTTCTTCAATTTTGAAGCATGCACATACAGAAGGAAAAAAGTGAAAAAGTTGGAGAACTATCGTAGGGTGCTTGTTTCTTTAATATTCTTCTGTAGCACGGTCAAACACTGCTGAGAGCTATATAGACACCATACTCTTCCTTTTTCTGCTGACAATACCACCCATACAAGCGTGCCCTTAATTTACCACACAAACAGGCCACAAGGTGGCTGTATATGTCAGCTGTACGTTAAGCAGTGTTTCGGATAGAGATGTCTCAGTGGCCAGCGCTGTCAGTCTGAACAGAATAATGTCTGTGTGCAACGCGCCCCTCTGGTAACGTAATTTTGGCTGCAAAGGTAATGAGAAGTTAGAGTAATTTGTTTTAAACTGCCAAGAACAACGATGGGACAAAAATGGAGACAAAATCCAAAGAGAACGACACAAAAATCAGTACCCATGATTTAGAAACTTAGATTACTCTGGGATTCAACCATTCATTGCAATTAACTTTTCTCCGACCTCCGCTCCATGGTTATTTATTTCTGGCATGTTCGACCGTAAAATAGAGCTTTTGTGAGGAATACAGGCAACTTTGAAAGAATGAGTGACAGCCCTCAAATAATCAAAGGAGCGAAGGATTAGAAAGTACACGAGCCGATGGCTACTCAGCTAAATGTGGCCAAATGCCTCCCCCTCTTCTTCTTCAGAGACCTGTCACCACCTTGCTGGATTACCCTGCCGTCTCCACTTGCGTTTGCAACGTCATGAAAGCGTGTGTGCGTGCAGGGGTCGCCACTTCTCAGGGCTTTTCCAAGGTGTGCAAGGCTTTTAAGCGAGACGAACGAAGAGGAGCAGCAGCCACGTGTAGCCTCGAAATGGGGTAAGAAACTCGATGTCTGCCTTTTCTGCTTCTGGCTTGTGAGGAGCAACCTGCGCGACGGCCCCGGCTCTATAATACTGCTCTCGGCGGTGTCGACTCTGCGCCTTCGTCTCCTTCTTGTGGCCCGTATATGCTGTGGAGAGGAAGTCCCTCAGCTATTTTGTGGATTATATTATATATAGCCCAAATGCTTCTTGCCTGTGTCGGTACAGGTACCTACTGTGCAGTAAAAATAAACAGCGGAACATAATTAATCCCGGAGCCCCGGTTCCTTCACAAAAAGGCGATACAGAGTTTTCCTCGCTACGTTGCTAGCGAAGGAAAAAAGAGGAGAATCTGCGTTACGTTTGGCAGTCGTCTTCCCCGGAGCAGAAGGCTTTTGCTTTACGTCTAGCCGAGGGAATACAGTGTTTTTACACCTGCCCGATGCCGTTGCCATGGCAATTGAACTTGGCACCTCTGTACGAGGCAGGGAGGCGGCGGGAATAGGCACAGAGCAAACACAGCAGCGAGGGAGCTCCGCTGCCGGGGCAGCGCAGGACTTCGCCTCGCTGCCGCCCTCTCTGTAAGATGGGTAATTGAACTTTTTAGTGTTTTGAACCGTTTGGAAATTGACTTCAGCTGAGAAAATGAGGCTTAGCTGTCTGTGGATGTTTTAAAACACTCGCCCTGTTCTTGGGTTCCTTTGCAGGTGCCTGAATTTACCTTAGGTACCTCGGCAGCAGGTCTGACTCCACCCCAAAGCATTCAGGGCCTATGCAGTCCGGGATACAAGAAGAGGCAGGTAACCTACCCCCACCACCTTGCTTCCAAAACGTCTCAAACAAATACACATTTCCGTTAAGGACTGCTAGGCCAAATTTCATTCCAGAGTGACTTTTCATTGTCCAAACACAACCAACAAACCAGAGAGTCGGGGTGGTGTAATGAGTACCCCGAGCTCATTCTTGGCTCGGCTACTAATTTGTTATGAGAGCTCGGTCACCACATATGAGGGTATGCTGTGCCACGACAGATTGACCTTGATGAGGGCCCCCTCTTGCCAGGCATGGCATACATCAGAAAGGCAAGGCTTGCTCTGGAGAGAAATCCCTGCTTATCGATTTATTTGCACCAATAAGAGAGGGCTGTAATATGCTGAGAGGCTCAGTTAACAACCGTACCATGCTGTGCACTCACTGGAAGAAAGGAACCGTGGTAATAAAAAGTGTTATTCCAGTTAAAAGATGATTTCAAATTCAAAAATAAGCCACCAAAGCTCAGAGAAATGTTGTAAGTGAGGCATTTTGTTAGGTGTGGATGACTGACTAGAATTAAATATTAATCAGGCAAGTTCTGAACATCACGCCGCAATCTTCAGGCTGTAGGACCTCAAAGAACTGGTTTTCTTACAATTTCTACTTTGGCAAATAAAAGATGCATGATGGAAAAAAACCTGCTTACCCCTAACATCTGCTACCCTTTAATTATTTTGGGTGAGCATCATCCCATTTAATGTCTGCATCTAATTTAACGTCTTCCTCTCAGTTACTTTTTCCAGGTTCCCTTTGTAGCCAGTGGAAAGACACAGGCATTCCTTGAGTGTAATTTCTCTCATCTCAAAGTAGGCATCTAAAACAGATCTGATAAATCTGACAAGTACCTTTTTTCCCTTTCTAGTTTCCAGGTGGGAACTGGAAGAGTGAGCAGAGACGGGAAGAGTCTCACTTGGGCATTTCTGAACTTCGACATGACAGGTCTTACCCTCCAGGTCAGCAGAGCAGCAGCATGATACATACACAGGCAAGGCTGAAACCCATCTCTGCACGGAGTACCTGAGCAAGCTATGTGTTTTTTCTACCTCAGCTCCCATGTACCACTGGAGAAAATATGACTTTGTTTCTTCTCCTGCTTTGTTGATCTTGTCTAGTAAGAGTCCTTTGTTGGACAGTGTCTCTTTCAAAATGTTTCTACAAAAACTCTTCTATGCTCTGATGCAGCTTTTACCATAACAGAGCAAATAAAAAACTGGTCTGTCCATATATCATAACAAAATGAAACCCTTAAATGCCAGAAAGCAGGTAATTTGCACAAAGACTAAAGAAAAAGTCTTCCCTACTCACTTTTAATGTTGTGTTTCAATTGAGCAGACAACGTAGAAAATTTCAATTAGCTCCCATAGAGTGTCACAGGAGCTGGGCTGAATCAAGAGTTTAGTGTTAATAAAGGATCAGCCAAGAATCTGACTCCTAAAGGGGCCTCAGTGAGCCACTTGTAAACCCATACATGCACCTGTGATGTCCTGACATCAGTGCACACAGCAGGCAGAGGCAGAGAGGCGGCCTTTGCTACCAGTGCAAGCTAAAAGGAACGGCCAAGGAGTTGATCTACAAGTGCACTGAAAGGACATAGATTTTTAAAAACATTTGACCCCAACCCCCATGTAAGAATGACTTCCACGCTTCACCTTCCATCCGTACACTATTTTCCCTTTAAAATGAACATATTGTACTCTGCAGAGGCGGACAATTTGTTGAATTTCATTTCACTCCTTCAATCTGCTTAATGAATAACAATGAGTTTGAAGGTTTCACTGGATTCCAGCACAGGGCTGGAATTTGCATTAAGAGTTTTCAGATCTCATTTGATTGGGGTTTGGCTTGGAGCCTCTATCTCTTGTCTTTCTTTGCATGGCTAGCTTCCATGCCACCAAAGCAAAACCAGCCCCTGCAATTTCCCCTAAAAAAGCAGAAACAGCCCCTCCAATAGGATATGCTTCAAAGAGATTTATAACGCCGAGAGTTACTGCGTGGACAGATTTCACTCTTCTGGTAGTTAATATGACTCACTTCTGAATTGGATAATTGCTATACGGTAGTGAATTCATCACTTCAAAACAAAAAGGGATGTGGGTGTGTTTATGTGTGTGTGTGCAGGGCATTAATGTGTACCAGCCATCAAAAAAGAGTGTATCTTCAGTCTGCTACTAACTTCAGCTCTTACCCAAATTTAAGCTGAGACTGTTCTACCATATGTTTAGGAGGCCCCTGAAGCCCGGTCAAGTGCTGCTAGTCGTCTGGGGCCCTTCTACCGCTCCCCCAGGACCAGTGGAATTGCCCAGGAAAGAGTAAAGTTCCCTGCAGAAAGGACCAGGAGTCATGCTCCGAAATGTGTTTTGCTAAATTCACAAAAAGTTAAGACATAGTATTTGTAGTGGAAATGCTCACACTCAAGCAAGGCGAATTGTGGCTTTGGTCATCCAAGCTCACTCTGCAGTGAAGACATGATGAGGGTAAAGGTGGAACTGCATTTTAAAATAATCCCTCCGTCATGATTCTTATGGTAGCAGGCTATGCTGTCATTTAAATTTGCTTAGATGCTTGATAAGTAAAAATACAGATATTTATAAACCTTTTTAATTCATAAATTAGAAAGTGTCAGCCCAGAGATAGTTATAGCTAAATTCTAGGATTAGTCAGGACCAGACCGCTTCAGATCATTCCAGTGACAAGGACTAGCTACATGACCAGCTTAACTACTTGTGCGGTGGAGATGGGAGAAGGGAAGACTTCCCTCTTGGCTGTTTTCCATTGGGTGCGGGAAATAGGAATGCCTGAAAATTATGAGGACATCAGCATTCCTTCACTGAAGACTCAGGCTTCACTGAAGACACTGCTGAAATTTGAAATTCTGACTCAGTTTTCTTTGTCCAGTTCCACTACCTATAATGTCATGCCCTGCATCCTGGTAATTCTGAACACTCAGTCTGGTGATAAACATTTTATAAGAAGGACTGGATAGAAAAGTAATAAATCTTAGGCTTTATTCTTTATTTTTCCTAAAAAAAAAGTCCTCAGTATTTCAAGTGTACCTGACTAATAAGTGTACCAACTAATATTGCACACCTATAACATTATTTAGAAAGATAAGAATTACTTCTCCAAAATGAAAAAAGAAAAAAAAAAACCTCTTCCTGTTCACTTCCACAGAGCAGTTATTATGAAGCACTGAAGAGATGTTGACTGTATGATGGTTTCCTATTCGTGTTTTTATTCTTGCTTTCCCTTTTCCTTCATAGCTTCTATTTTCAAAGTATTGTTTCTTTATCTCTTGGCCACTGATTCCTACAGCATTCAAGTAACTTAGACTATTTTTCCAAGTTCCAGAATAAGTCAATTGAAGTGTATCCTCTGGAGATAAACTCCAATTTTTTGAATCTTTTTCTTGGGTCAAAAAGGAACAGGCTGCCCAGACAGACTGTAGAATCTCCATTTTTGGATATTTTCAAAAGTGGACTAGACAAGGGCCTGACCAGCTTTTTGGAGTCAGCCCTGTTTGGAGCAGTGGGTTGGACTAGGTGATCCTAGAAGTCACCTTCCACCTAAATTTTCCAGGTAATCTATCTTTTTCCTCTGGACTCTGCCCAGATGGTTCCCAACTTCACTTAAATGCCATGTCCATGTTCAGACTTCGAACTACAGCTGAGCTTTGAACGGAAGTTATTTCCGGCGTCTTACACTCCCGTTCACACACCTTAGTGTTATCTTCACATAAAACTCTTGGCTCATATTCAGCCTATGATACATCATAACCCCTTAATCCTTTCCTGCACAACTCCTTCCCCACCCCATATGCCTATAGCTGATTATTTCTGCATACCTGAACTAACTTGCATTTACCTCACTAAATGTTATGCTATTTTTTTCAGCCTACATCTCCTGTTTGTCAAGATAATTTTGAATTCTAATCCTGTCTTTTGATGTACTTCCACATCAAAGTGCCCTCAGAGCCTGGTATTTACAGATTAAATAACCAGGAGGTTATTAAGCACTTCCTGATCTCTCTCTGTATTGCACCGACTTCTTACAAATAAGCCACAGAGGAAATGTGAAAGACCAAAGGAAGATATTATTTTGTTATTGGATGCTACTTCTGAGCTACATTTTCACTGAGAAACACCAAATCCTCAGTTATAGCCATCTCCAAACAAATGCAGCATCGTGACCATGAGGCAGTTGAAACCTTACCAGGGTGAAGGGTCATATCCTGAGCCAAGCCAGCCAGCACCTTTGGGACACGTGGGTCCCTGCCAGAAAGGCAAGGTGCAGAAGGTGCATGTGTCTGCGGGTGGGGCAAGACCCACTTGCAGCACGGTGCTGATTAGCATGCGTTAACATCTTCTCTTCAGCTACCTTCCTCCTGAAAGCCCTGCATGCAGCAGGATGTCTCTGCCGTCTTTGCATTGCAGGCCCGTGGTTCAAAGGTGCCATTGCATCCGTACGTCTTCAGCTTCTCCCAAGCAGAGCAGCATTCACACAGTCATTTCATATTAATCTGTGTAGGGCTTACAGTGAGAGGGGCTATCTGGTCTAAATATGGTTTTGACTTCCTCCTGATGCTTCTAAGAATACCCTTGCTGCCTCTTTTTCTTAAATATTATACAGACCACAAAACTACATATGCACTTTTGTTGCGTAAACAGAATTTCTTGCACATTGATAACATTCAATGGGAATGTAGATCTGAAGCTAAGTGCTTTTTGCCCTGTGCAGATGTCAAGCCTCGTAAGACTTCCATGAACCGGATGTGCAAATGTCACCAGTCTCTTAAACTGGGAAAAGCCTCCATGATTTATCTTCACTTTGCTGGAGATAAAAGAAGTATTTCTTTACAATGAACTTCCATCCTTTTAATCACCTCTCTTTGTTGGCTTCTTCCCATCTGAATTGTCTGGGCATAGTGAGGCAAAAAATGCGTAAAGGCAAATCTGGAACCTTAGCTTTACAAGGACCTAAAGGCTGGATCATCTCTGCAGAAAACATTCATTTGGAGAATGCAAATAAATCTGCTGTAGACTTGAATTACATATGTCAGTGAGTATAGACAGCTGTTTGTTCACACATTCAATTCTCCATCGTGTCTGGCGACAGGTCAGGAAGTACCAGTTTACTCCAGCATGATACTACCAGCCCTGAGCTGATTCTCTCCATGCTGGTTGGGGGTTTCTGCACTAAAGCTGAAGTTTCAGGGAACTTCCTAGTTGTTGCAGCCCCACGTAAATTCATGAAGGCATCTTCGATCCAGGCGCAGCACAAGAATGAATATGTGCTGCTGGACATGGGATGGGCTGTGGAAGAAAGCAGTTTGGGTATTTCTGCCCCTTGGCGTGGTTTCTCAATTAACTATATAATTTATTTGTGGCTGAGGGAAAGTTGGCTGTACAAATAATGAAGCTGACTGCTTGCTGTGCTTCGATTTCACTGGCAGGGTCCCTATTTTCTTGCCATTTATTCCCTTTTCCTGAGTTGGACTGGAGAAAAAGCGAGTGAAGCAGCTCATCTCAATGTGTTCTGTTTGCAGAGGCCTGAAAGGGCTCCTCGCATCAGAAGAGATCCTAATGTGGAGTCAGAGCCAGCTTTTGCTTTGGACTAGCGGGCCTACTGTTTGCCCCGTCTCCTGTTTTCCCTCTGATCCTCTGCCACCTTGTAGAAGTTCTTCCAGCTATGTTCTTCCTCTAAGTTATATTCCAGTACAAAAGAATACTTGAATCATTCTCATTCGCTCACACTCTATTGTATTAGTTGTAACAGGCCAGATTTCAAATATCCATGTAATAAAAAGACAAATAACTCCTACTTCTGCATTAGCTCAGTTCACCATAGAAATCCAGTTTATGTATCCAAGTAAAGACTTAAGTGTTCCAGTGCCAGACCCCACAAGGCCTTTATGTGGAAACTGTGATGTAGACACCCACACGATTAATGTCAGGTGTGTTTTTTATTCAGAAATCACGTTTTTTTCCAGAGGTAAGAGCTCTGTGAATAACTGATAGGGTAGATTTAAGACTCCATGTCTAAATCAAAAGATGATAGGGACAAGTATAAGTTCTGCACTTCCTGGCTGAGGCGGTCACAAGACTTCTTCTGGATAGGTCTCGATGTAAAGCCTTTGGAAGACCTCTTTGCACTGATTAACAGGTGCGTATCAAAGCCTGTGTCCATACTTGAATGATTACTGAGAACTTTTTGGGGAGATTCAAATCATCTAATCTTATGTACTAATAATTGTAGGTGTCTTCATCTGAAACAATTACTCTGCGCTCCCTTTATAGTCAATGGAGCAAAATAGGCAATTTTAGGTTGTGACTCATCTGACATATTTTAGATATCTACTTTAGGATGAAGTGAATCATGCTCTTGAGCTGTTTTTTTTTTCCTCTCTCTCTCTCGCAAGGCAGCTAGGAATGCTAAATTGAGTGGAGATATCTACAGAGGAGGCACCTGTGTTTGGCTAGGTGAATCTTGTCCTTTCTTTCCACGCTGGAGTTCCCTCCACTTTGCTCTAGAATGCATCTAGGACAAGATCACGAGCTTCCTTTAGCCTCAGAATATGTAAGCTTTGCCTTGGCTCTTTCACACAGCCGATCTGCAGTCTGGTCACAGTTTTGCCAGGACTTACAGTATATTCACTGGTGAAGTATTTCAAGATTGACCCTACAACACTCTGTTCTTACATCTTCCCACCTTTCTGCAGACCTTCACTCTCTTTGCTGCCAGGAGGCTGAGCAGGGCATTATACCATCTCAAGTGCCTTGTGAACATCTGCAATCTGCCAGAAGCATTAGTATTTGCTTAGGACTGCCTTCTACTCCTACTTTGCTTCTAACCCTACTGCCATTTTTTCATGATGGCCAGCTGACAGGTGGCAGATGAGCACAATCACCCCCTCATGGTCTATAGGAAGAATACGGCAAACGCTGCAGTTTTGGGAGAAGTAGCCATATTCTGAAAGCATTTTCAGTGTGAAACTTATCCCAAGTGACCCCTGCAGAATGAAGGAGTAGCATTCTTGTGGTAAGCACATTTATTGGCACCTGCAAGAGAGAACAAGAGGTGCATGTGTGTGCCATTTGTGTGGACACTCTCATTGGACTACACACAAATCCCACAAACTGCAGTGTGGGATGGCACATTATATAGCCTGGCCTCCGCTATAAATTACCTCAGGCTGGATGGAAAGTCTCATAGGCTGAGCCAGGGTAGAGCTATGCTGACAGACACTCTCACTTCCCCAAATGGCAAAATGATAAGATGCAGTAAAGCATTGGGTGGGATGCCCCCTCCAAGGGATATCCAAGGAACTTAGGATCACAAGGTTCATTGACCTGAATGTGATTTTTCACTCTTAAATCATGTAGGAGCTTTTGACATCTGACATCCTTTTCTAATCCTCCAGTCACTTGCCATATTTCTTACTACTTGCTTTGTGCCTTAAAAAGGATGGAAGCAGCTATGGTCTAAAACACTTACTGGAGAGAAGGGTAAAAAGAAAAGCAGGGGGATAGATTGGAATTTATTGCTAGTTTCAGAAAAAAAACAGCAGTTCTATTGCTGAAAAGGAATCTGTAGTGCAATACTAAAAGATAAATTTCTTTGAGAAAGAAATTTCTCTAAGACAAATGAATGCCCTACTGCATATATGAGATTGGTGTTCATCCAGGAGAAAAAAGGACCTTTTATAAGGTCATATGAAACATTTTCAGCATTAAAAAATGTTGCCGATTTACGTTCCACAGTCTTTTTTTCTGCTTTTAAGTATTTTCTAATGCAGAGAATGGTTTCAGGCTAAGAGAACTCATTCACTAGAATTACTTTTCTCATTGGTTTGCACACTAAGTGTAGGCAAAGGTGTAGTTCTGCTATCTGCTAAATCTGAGCAGTATTTAACTACAAAAGTAGTCCAGCTGAAACAAATAGTCTCCTTTGTGGGAGAAGAGATAATTCAGTGAGAAAGTGGCAGAGTCTTAAGAAAAGGCTCCATCCTAAAAGACTGTCAGCAGTTTGGCACTGATCCAGCACAGCCCTGTTTTGCACTGGAGTGGTGCTGTGTTTTTTCCAAATCTTGGTAAGAAATAATGCCTACTTGAATCTCTAGGTATAATACGGTGTTTAATCAGAATATTCAAAGATAAGAGTGGAATAAAAGATTAGCAATTAAATGTTATGTGCTTTCTGATGCTGGGAGCCCCGAGTTGATACCGCATCGGATGGACCTCTCAATGAGGATGTGGCGCGTGGCATAGATCCTGCCCGTGGGGAGGTTCAAGCATAACGGTTATGTTTCTGTGCATGCTAGGTTGCCGGTGAGGCCCTGCCTTTCTGAAAGACCCTAGCCATGGGGCAGATCCATGTGCTTGCTGCCCCAGAAGCATAGTCGTTATGGGCACACAAAATCCCCAATGAAGCCCCGACAGACCCCAACCAGCTGGTAGACCCATGCGCTTGCTGCCTGGAGGCATAAGGGTTATAGGTGCTGGATCTTCAGTGACATCCCCACTGGCTCAGGAGACCCCAGCCACTTGATCCGTGCATCTGTTGCTGTGAAGCATAGCAGTTATCAGCATTATAATCCAGCATGCTGACACAAATGCACGCTCTCCTGCTGGAGGGCCCCCTTAATAGTATTAGAGTATTACCCAGTTTGATTTTTTTGCGCACTCACTCACTCTCTCACGTTATCCATTGCCCTACTGTCTTCTCTATTTTTTGCCAGTAACCTTCAGCAATGGTCTGCAATTCTCTCTGGGTGCAATCTCACACAGACGTCTTATGATGAGGCTGCCCCGGGGCCCTGTTGCTTTGTACGTAACTGATGGCTCGACGCTCTTGAGATCCCAGCCGTTGCCTTGTACCTGCTGCTTATGAATCTGTCTTGGAATATTTTTTGCGTTCCTATCTTTGAATATTCCAATTAAACCATATTAAACTTAAAGACAGTATTCTTTCTTACCAAGATTCAGAAAGAACTGGCACCTCCCTGGTGCACAACATGCCCCTACTTTGAAAACGGTGGACCTAATTGTGTGTGAACTGTCAAGCCCTCACTTAGGCATGATGCAAGAGCAAAACACCCAAGATCTTGCAGGACTGAGGCCCAAATGAGAAGAGGAAATATCCTGAGCTTGGCTTCTGCAGAGGACAGAGGTTTGCGAAATGCTAAGAGAGCCGGTAAGGTAAAAAAGTTGAACTAAAGAAATGCCCAATTTATGTGCAATTAGTGTGTGAGCCAGACATTTTGTAATGGATAATGACTGGTAAGGTAGCTCCATTCCAACCAGCTGGTAGCCTGATCTCCATCTTTAGATACAGGCTGGAAGCAATTAAAGTTAATCCTATCATACATGCTACACGGAAGATTTGGGAGCAAACAAGATTGCTTGGCACTTGCTGTAAATTCTCCTCCTTTTTTTTGGGAGACTCAGGATATTCTTTATCTTCTTTCAAACATTAATACCCTGAAGTTTTCATGTGCTTGCAGATTCTGGAATTTTTCTTTCTAAGTTCAGTATATTAGACATTGTGTCTTGAATTCCCAGCCAGATTTGAAAATAATGACAGCAACAATAATAACTGAAACACAATAGTTTATGTGGTTTATTTTTTCCAAAGATTTCTGGAACTGTTTATTTCTGGAACTTTTAGAGTTTCTAATTTTTTGAATTAATTTCTATCTTGGTAAAAACAGAATGATAGCCAGAAAGAATTATAAGACTACTTGAAACCCACTGAATCTATGTGAATTTTTCTATTAATTTCATTAGCCATTGGACTAAACTGCTTTCAGTGCCCATTGCACACTTGTTATAGGAGCGTTAAAAAAATGACCATTCTGGGTCAGATCTCTGAGGAGAGCAGTCATAATTCAAGAGTGGCTAATCCCGGACACCTTGGAAGGAGTACCAGGATATATTTCCTGGATATATTACCATGGGACATTTCACCAAGCAACCATGGGCCTCTGGCCACTTGCAGCTCAGGGACATCCCACAGCAGTGCTTCCTGGTGAGCTTCCTCAGCTGCCAGCACTCTGTGGAGGACATGGCTCAGAACTAAGTCTTCTGAAGAGCTTGTGGAACGAGGTTTCTGGAGGACTTTTGCATCTAATTGCTCTTCAAAAGGTAGTTTCCTTTCCCAGATGAAAGCCCAGAATTTGCATTACTTGGATCAGCACAGACTCACGTTTCTTGGTTTCTATGGGGCCGTCATGCCAGGGAAAAACAAATAGGATTACCTCTGAGTTTCATTTCTTTGTTACACCTCTGTCAGTCAGGGAGTCCTGGGCTGGTCAAAGCTCAGGAGGTGGGGTGGTCAGAGCCACTGTTGGGACACCTTTTCCATATCTGGAAAAGCTCGCGGTTGCCTCTGTGCTGAGCCACGCGCCTGTACCCCAGTCTCCTCCACCCCTCGTCCCCGCTCCAGGAGCAGTGGGGACAATAACACTGGGCCAGTTCTGTGGCTGGCGTGGTGCATGCACAGGAGTGCTGTGGCTGCCCAGGCTTCATTTTTCTCATGAATATTGTCAGGCTCTTTGGGGGGAAAGGCAGGAAGCCAGATGGAAATATCCAGTGGGCTATGGGCTGCCAGTTGGACCACTGTGAATAGAGGCTTATATTGTAAGGCGGATGCCCCATGAGCACACACAAAAGAAGCTATCCCTCCTTCTGTGGAAAACAGCAGAGTGATAATGCTCTTGTTTCCTAATAAGGAGCTTCAATGGAGAATTTTAATTTACCAAATTTTTGTTGCGCATTGCTATTTAATTGTTTTCTTCTCTTAATTAAGTTTGTCTGCCAGGATTTACCCAGAGAGCTGTATTTAAAACCTCTTCTGCTGACTATAAACACTTGCCTTTGAGAATATTTGTTTCTAAATTTTTGTTTTTGCTCTGTTTGGAATTGTTGACCACAGTTGTCATGGGCTTGAGAGAAGGCTTCTGGTCCATTTAAGGAAGGTTTTGAAAGATGAAACTGACAAAATTTATGTTTGGATAAAGGTACTGAAAGTTCCCACAAAAAAACCCAAACCCAGCTACCCTCCTCACAACAAATCACACTTGGATATAGATTTGCTGAGCTTCATAATAGCCACCTTAGTGAACCTGAACCTAAATTCCATAACCTGAGACGATTTATAGTCTTGGAACAGAAACACCCAGAACTTGGCTTTGTGTAGTTGTAAGGGAAAATTCCACAGCTTTGACATCTTTTTGATTTTGTTGTGCTTACACAGTTAATTTTTAAAAGGCAAAACAGATGCTACTAAGAGAAAATCTATGTAAAGAAATTAAAGGAAAAAAAGATAATTGCTGACTGAGCTAGAACAAAAGGAACAATTTTTTCATACTTTTTGGACACCACAAGTTGGTAATAGCTAACATTGCTTTCATCATAAGAAATATGGAAATAAGAATGATACCTAACACCAGTAAATCTTTTTTTTTCAGAACAGTTTTGAGAAGCCACCTTGGTAGTCTTAATTTCACGTGGTTGCTCTTTCTCAGGTATTGGAAAAAGAAAATCTTTCTGTATAAAAAAAACACTTGGCCCCAAACTATACTTTGCGTTTCAATACATACTGTTGTGAGCCATAGCTCCTACCCTCGTATTTCAGCATTTATATTGATCACCTCTCATTTTCCTTTCCGTGAGTGATGAATAATTATCTGCATCTATCTGACTTCAGGAGAACTGCTGTAATTATTTATAAGATGTCTACATCTTGTATTTTCCTCTACAAAGAAATCTCTAGGTGTAGGAAACCAACATAATGGGCAACAGCCTGTACTGCAATGCAATTTCTTAATCCATGTCCAGCAGGAGCAATGTGCTGCTGGAACACCAGGTCAAAATTTCCATTAAACACTTCCAATAAATATATAAATGGTTCCAGACAGGCTGGAGAGCAAAAGAGCTCTAATCCTGAACAGCTGGGACACAGCTCCCCAGCAATCCTAAATAAATCTTTCCTAAGTCACAAGAAAAGGTTGATCTCTCAGAGTGGTTGGGGATTAAAGCAGCTGACTCAGAGACTGATGCTCCCTGAGATTCACCTTGCCCTGTTGAGCCAGAGGGAGCAGTGCCACCAAGGAGAAGGATCGCTCCACAAATATTCTCTCCGGGTTGGCTAGGATAATAAGCCTCCTCACCCCTCTGTGCTTCCCCTTAGCCCTCCCTCTAAAATCCTGTGGGAATGGTGGGTGTAAAGACTGTCTAGCTATATAGTTGTACAGTGCTTGGTGTAACGAGTGTATAAAACAGGATTTGATATTAAATGGTCTGGGAGACAGGGTCGGGAGAGAATGAAGGAAAAAAAGATGCAAGTAGGTGATGGCTAAGGAGGAGTTCAGTTCCCATCTGAACATTCCCAGCTAACCTATATAAAATGAAACAGCTTTTTTTAATGCGTGAGTAAATTCCTAGGCAATCAGTCAAGCAAGTGGCCTTGTAGTTAAAGACAAAGGGCCAAATGCAGACCTGCAGTAAGCAGGCGTGTTTCCAGGGGGAAAAAAAGAAAAAAGTACATACCCATTTATAAGGACTGAATTTGCTCTGCAGAAAGAAAACAGTTGCTAGTCTGTAGCAAGTGATACTGTCCTTGTACCTTAAACAACCAGAGTCCTAATAAGTCTCTAAAGAGAACTCCAGAAAATGAAAAAAAGCAAGTGGCAGGCATGCTCTTTTAAGGAGATTATTTTTCAGATTGCTCTTTTATGTAGAGGGAAGTTTATGCTGTCCCATCTCAATCTTAGAGTCTGTTATGATATTTACCATTTTTCTAGTCTTCAGCGAACAGAGTAGTAGTTTGGTTTTTCCTTCACCTTGGAGCAAAACACCGAAACTCAGAATTATTGCCTCCAAACAGATGGGGATATTTCTCACGAAGATGAAAAGCAAAGACATAATAGACGAAGACTATTTGAAAAGAGAAGGTTAAAGCAGGTTCTGCTGCAGTGTATTTGGCATCACTATTTTAGCAGTTTAAGTGGTTTTATAAACTTTTTTTTTTTAAAGTATGTTTCAAGTGCTGCAAAGCCTTAAAAGGGAAGGGCGAATTCACCACAAATGACCTCCCTGACATGAGTTCACCCTGGCTGCACACCTGGCCATACTCTAGTATTTTGGATCTCCTGTGGCTCCCCTCAGCCAAAGGTGGGCAGTATGCCAGCATTTCTCCATGCTTTCGGCTTCCCACCCCCTTTCGTGAGATTTCTCCTGCTGGGAGCAGCCAATATCCTCTGTGGGCGCAGGGGAAGGTGCAGTCAGGCCGTGGGGGAGCAGACTGGGAGGCAGCCAGCTCAGGCCTGGGTTTCTTCCTCCTTTCTAAGAGATGCTGGTGGATAATGGCACCTGTGCCCTTATGTTTGTGGTCATGGGCTGCAGGTGCATGGTGCAGGTGGGGCCCTAGGACAGCCCCTGTGGGCCAGCTGCACCATAGTGCTCTAGGTATAACCAAGTGCCTGCTTTCAGGCTCCCACATAACTTTCTCTCCTGGCATCTCTTCTCTTCTGGAAATGAACTCTCTGACTCCCAGTGATGACACAGGCTCCACTGCATAAATTAGCAGTTTTTTGTTCTGAGTAAAAAGTCTCAACAGAGGAAGCTGAATGATTGTTTTGTGTTTTCTGTTAAGCTAAAGGCAGATTTTATTCACTCAATCTCTAGGCAGCCGAAAAAATTCTTTCAAAATTAATGTATGGGTAATGTTGTCCCCTGAGACCACACATGAAAAATTTGAGACCCAGCAGAAAGTTTATCAGAAAGTTAGCAGCCTGTGAAAGCCAATGCTCCTAATAGAAATTTATAGATTTTACATCCAGAAAGGAACTTTGTGATTGTGTAATCCGATCTCTTGCATAACCCAATCTGCAGACTTTTACTCAGAAATTCTCACAAAAGCCACTCTAACTAGACCCAATTGTTTTGTAAAGATAACTGGTCTCACTTTAACAACTCCAGGTTTAACGATTTCCTGTGGTAACTTTGTCAATGGGCAGTTACTTTCAACATTAAAATATTTTGTCTTATTTCTATTGTGAGCTTGTCATAACTCACAATATGCCTTTGTCTACTCTGTAGAGAGTCTTCTCACACCCAAGCTTTCCTCACCACCTATCATCTCATACATATGAACAAATAATATCTTCCTCTTATCCTACAAACTAAACAGAACGAGCTTCCTCATCTGTTAAATGAAGAGCCAGATTTTACAGATCTTGACTCATTCTTGTATTTTTTTTTTAATTTGGTGTATCAGCATCTTGTTCACTTCCAGAGAAAACGTTCTTCTCTCTTTTGGTTCAAATGGTCAAAATATGCAGAGCAGGTTTTGTGGATGCATCAATCCTACTTGAGAAAAATCCTTTGTTCTGCCAAGCCTTTTTCTATTTTTGCCTGCACAGGAAGGAGTCCTTCCATCAGTGAAAGATTGGAATGGGCAAGTAATAAAGACATGCAGGACCACATTCAAGGGAAAGTCTTTCCCTTATGGTGACTGGAGTTGTCTGTGAACTATACAAGTAGTTCATATTCATTTGATGCACTTTGTTTATAGACATCTCATTTCTTGGTCTTCTAAGCAGGTAAAAGATGTCATTGGACTAGGGGGAAGGACTCTGATCGTTTCATTGTATTTTTGAGGCTTGTATGTCAGATTTAGGTGCCTAAACCTACATTAGGTACATTATCTGACTGTATAATCATCTTGAGAGTAACAGAAGACACAAACCAGTTTCTTTACAGATGTGTGTCGCTTTTGGCAGGTGACGACAGCTGTGGAGCTACTTGCCATGTAATGGATAGGCCCGAACCAGAATATGTTTCCACCCAAGGAAGTTGAGGTCAATTAGCTGATCTGGAATTTGCTATATAAAACTGATTTGAACAAGAACATCAGATTCAAACAGCTTCAGGCTTTGTGGATATTTGGATCAAATTTAAAAATTTCAGCCGAGCTCTATCATTCATGACAAAGAAGAATGCAGAGGTGTTTGGTCCTCAGCACAGGCTTGCATGGCACAATCCTAAGAATAAATGCTGTTTTTCAGAGGATGCCTGTTGCACTGCTGCTGAGAGTTGATTTCTGTGTAAAATATAAGTAACCCCTTCTAAAGAGCTTCTAACTCTTCTAAGGAGAAGGCAACATCATCTGTTTACGTCCATCTAATGAAACATATCCTGGAAAGAAAAATTCAGCAAGTCCAAACACTTGTAATTCATACATGCAGTGGTACAGCCCATCCCATTTTTCCAGATGTTTGCTCTGGAAAAGCAAGTTAGGGAACACAGTTGAGTGCTAATGAGGAGCAGAAAGCAAAATCAGTGAACAGTGGAGGCTGGAAGGCACCTCTGGAGACTGTCTGCTCCTGCTCAAGAAGAGTCACCTAGAGCACATTGCCCAGGACCCTGTGCAGATGGCTTTTGAAAATCTCAAAGGATGGAGACTCCAAAACCTCTCGGGGCAACTTGTTTCAGTGCTCAGTCTGCTGCTGAATCCTATTGAATCCTATTGAACTGGATCGCATCAGAACCTCCTAGAAACTGGCAGAAACTTTGAGCAGCCCAGAATTTTTCTGTTAATTTAGATAAGGATGCTTTGGGAAAGCCAAGCTGCAATCAAGAGGCATGCTTTACACTATTTGTTTATCTGTTCTGCTCCCTCCTACTTCCTCCATCTCCTTGCTAGTTCTTGAAATAGTATGTAGGTAAATGGATAGCCCCTATTTTTTGAATCAGTTGCTGACAGGATGAATATTCTGTATTGTCTTTGAGAGTACTTCACCCTGCTGAAGAAACAGGCTTCCTCCAGCTTTTCTTTTCAGGCTTTGGTGATATTTTTTCTTGTGACTATATGTAGCATCTTATATTGTTAATGAGTGACAAGCAAATGTCATTTAGCTGTACAGCAGCTTTACAGAATGCCAGCATTTTTATACTAGATTGTCATATCTTTATTGGGATGAGCAGACTATTACCCCACTAGAAATCTCAGTGACTTCGTTGAGATCACTTCGTAGGGTGTCGGAACAAGCTGCAGGGATCTTGAAAATTGTCAGTTCAAAATCAGGCATGCTTTATATTCCGATCAACAACAGGCAGCTCGAGATTTCAAATACCTGACATGCTGTCTTGGCAATACATCACTCAGGCCCCCAGAAACAGCTCAGCTCTTTCCTATGATTTATCCCTTCTCCTTCCACCAAAGTTACAATCTCCTTACTGCAGACTCTGACTGCTGGTCCACCTGACAGCTCAGCCTCCTCCTTTTCTCTGTAAGGCAGATTTTGGAACAGACAAGAGTCTTTTGGTCTCCAGCATCTCACCCCTGGTAAAA
This sequence comes from Struthio camelus, assembly GCF_040807025.1. Lineage (NCBI taxonomy): Eukaryota > Metazoa > Chordata > Aves > Struthioniformes > Struthionidae > Struthio > Struthio camelus. The sequence goes on along the minus strand of NC_090942.1, from coordinate 150,424,126 downwards.
CAGCCATGCCACCAAAGCTGGCAGGACGAGGGTTTGAGCTTTTGTTGGCGTGTTCTTTAAGTAGGCCATTGTTTCACATTTCCTACTTGATTCCTTTAAAAAAATCCATTTGATCTGACTCCACAGCCAGTAGGCCAGAAATGAAGCAATTCCTTGGGGCACATACACTATTCAGACATAATAATACCAATATTCGTCTGTTTTCCCTCCCCAGCATCCAGCATCTTTGCCAGCTCATTTTTCCTCAAAGAGGAAATAACCCATTTCTGGAATTGAGATTTTCCTGACTTCTTGGAAACAGGGAGTATTGACTGTTCTGAGTAATGTTTCCCTTTGAAACCTTCTTAAAATAGTCTTTAAAATATTTATCACTTTTGAAACATCTAAGTTCCCTTGGGGTGCAATTCTGCTGACATTGATGGCATCTGCCAGCAGAAGCCCCGGTTCTGCAATTTTTTCTGTGAGCTGCAATGCCCTTTACTTGATGTGGAAAGCTGCATTAAGTGGCTCCAAACCTAGCTATAAGCGCATTTTGCTTTTTCTCTGGCTGTGTCTTGCATTCAGACCAACCTGATGCTCACATGGGTGGAGCTACTCTGGTTGTCAGGGTCATCACAGGAGGCCATAGCAGGAGGGAGGGGCAATCCTCAAAAACCTTGGATAAGGAAAAAGACAAGTATTTGATCATTTACCTACAGAACCAGCCCTCCCAAGAAAAAGATGATAAATCAAAAAGCAAAGCTCTCTCACATTACCCGAAGAGCAGTAAAAGGCTCATAATTCTTACTGAACAAATCACATGCAAGTGAGTCATTCATAATTGCTTTATAAAAATAGTGAATAAATGCTGTCTTATTCTGTACTTGATTAAGCACATGTATAACTTTAATCAAAAGAACCTGTCTTGTGAACATGAAGTTGCAGAAATAAGGCTCAGTAAGAAGTGGATCTTGTGGAAAACACGAATCCCACAGCCAAAAAATGTCTTTGGGAGACGCAGTTCTCTTTTATAGCATATCTGCTGCATAAAGGTTTGCTTTTGTGCAGAACTTGTGCTTGCGAAAAGTCTACTTTTGTCTTAGTAAAACTGATTTCCAAGAAAGGATGACTGAGGCAGAGATTTCACTTATTTAAAAATGAACTTCTCTATGCAGTTCTTGTTTACCTACCTGGATAATAGATGGGAAAGATGGGTCAATTGTGTTTTCTCTTTGACTAATCAGTTTTGCCCCTTATACAGTTTTCTCCTTTCAGTGAAGATATCAGCTAAACCCTGAATACAAAATAAAACCAAGTCAAACACTTGGATACAATGCCCCAAGAGTGGAAAAACTCATATTTTGCTAAAGTTCCACAATCCTATCTTTTTAAATGTAAATACTATCAGTTTTCTACCAGGGCAGTTCACCATCTTAAAAGCTATTTTTAGTCCAAGGAATAATTTTCTCTGACACACACATGTAAAAGTCAACAAAAATGTAAAATTTTTGGCCTGAAAAATTTACCTATCAATTTCTTTGACAAGTATTGCTTGAGAACACTATACAGGTCTTCCATCCACCCACCTACAGCTCTCCTACTGACAGGTGAGCAAGTTCAGCACCCCCCCAGTCAATATTTCAAGAGCCTGCGTGTGGAAAGAAAGCCTCAGAAAACTCTCGTAAATGGGGGCACTGGGTGTTAACGCAGTGGGTTAACAAGTCCGAGGCACAGTCCTGATGATGGCTGCCCCTCAGGCCTGTGTTAGAAAGGATGAATATTCCCAGATCGGCTGCATCCCATTCACTTGCCTGGTTCCCTCTCCCTACTTCCCTATGGATAAAAGTCTACCTGAGAAATTCATGCGCTCCAGCAATGCTGTCTTCTCCTCCTCCTCCCTGACCCTACAGAGCAGTCGGTATTCAAACTCCAACATGTAAATTTACATGTCTGTGTGCAGGAGACTCATGCAAGGCAAACAGCTCGGTTCCTGTTATTGTCAATGGGGATGTGTTCAAGGGAGTCCCAATATCCACTGCACCCTAAAGAGAGGGTGACATCTGGCTACTTCAGTTGATCTTCAGACCTTCATGAAAACACCTACATTTTGGTACCTTAATCTGTGAGGCGAGTCCTGCCTGTGGCGGCACTGGTGGAGGGCAGACTGCTGCCACCGCTCATCCTTTTCCCAATCCACAGACACCAGGGCTGTCCCCCCTCACAAGACCTGGTGCAGCACTGTGTTCTCCCAGAGAGAAGGAATTATTCAAGAGGTCTGTACTTCTGTGCTACTGGGATCCTTAAAGTCAAAATATCTCCATGTACTTTTCCAGAGTAGGAATTTGGACGTTAAGAGTAAACTCAAGACTATTTCCTTGCCAGTAGGCACTTGGAATGGTGCGAACGTTTTTGATAAGAAAGGAATGATAAGTGAATGCCGTATTCAACTAAGGGTTCATATATGTAAAGGTATTTAAGGTATTTTTTTGGTCAATCCTTAGCTCAAGAACATTAGGCCCAAGCCCGGCTTACCCTACCTGTGAGTAAACCTCCTAGGCCAGATCTGGTAAAAATGGTCTTGCAGTCCTGGTAAGTGCATTTAAGCCCATGGCAGTGCTGGTACCAGACAGAAATCCAAGTTATCAATGTTGTCAAAGCATTGTCTAGTTAGTTTTCTGTGTGTTCCTCCCCGGCCACCGTGGCTATGCAAGGTCCTAAAAAAGCAGAGGTAGTTGTCCTCTGCTTTATGGCTTGGAAGAAAACTCCAGTCTGGGAGTCTGGCAGCTCCCCTTAGGGTGACAGATTTGTGGGGAATAACTGGAGTGGTAATTAATTTCATTTGCCGCAAATAAAAGTTTTGTGCATGACAGCAGCTTGTGAGGATCAGCTTTTCTCCTGACACTTATGTATCAGAATGAGTGTGATGGCATCTTTCTTTCTTCTCATTTTCTTCTGTTAATAGGATCAAGCTGGAATCTGCACCTTTCCCTGGACCTGGAACACCACGGCAGCCTTGGTTAATCCTTTTGTCACCTCACATGTTGATTCTTTCAGTTCTTGTTGTGCCTTTCTCAGGCTTGTCCTACTTCAGGAAAGGGTGCATGTCTTCTCAGCAGCAAAACTGTTATCACTGTCACATGAACAAAATAACATGTCCAACCATAATCTTCCTCAGAGCGGAAACATTTTTTTTTGCCTGGCTTGCAGTAGGATAGCTTCTTGTACAGCTTTTCATGTCTTGTTCTGTCCTGGAGCTTTGCTGGCCTGTATTACTGGTCTTCCACAAAGCAACCTCAAGTGATTTATTGGCTGTTTAAGCAGAGTGGGCAGCCACTGGTAGTCAGCTTTCTAGAGTCATGTCTCAGCTCCAGAAATTCTATTTAGTACTTTTGAAAAAATATGTATTACCTAAAATACTCTTGAATGATTAATAAAGCCACAGTACCCTCTTACAACACAGTACAACAGGAATCCACGTGATTGATATGATGCCATGTAGTTTAGGTAGGTTGTCACAAAAGCTGCAAGCAGCTGAAGAACGTGACCCTGGCTAGAGAGGGGAATCACCAAGTGCCCACTGCCTCCATATCTGGTTAGTATGTGCACCTGTCCCTAATAAGAACATTACTTAAAGGGGGTGCAACCACTAATTATTATCTGAGGGAAAACTTTGACATACATATTTGCATGTTAATAAACGTAGTTTCTAAATAAATGATCCAAGGCTGACTCCTGGCTTTGCCAGTGCCTGCTCCGGTAGGAAGAAGACGAACATGGACCGGCAGCTAATGGCCTCAGGCAGAGCTGAGTGAAGCCCAACACACTTGCCCTGTTCTCCCATGCCTTGGGAGAAGATGTTTCCCTTTCTGATCTCCTCATCCTCCTGCAGCCCATGGTACAGGCTGACTGCAAGGGTATGTCAGCCCAGCGTTCATCCCAACATGCCCTGCTGCTGCATAAAAAACATGCCGTGTAAGTGTCCTAAAGTATAATGGGTCACAGGACCACGTGCAGTAATAAGAAGACAAAACTGACAGTCAGCAGTAGGTACAGGATATCCATACACTGCATGTGTGCGAGCTTTACCAGTGTACTTTTACTCTTCTATAAAATTGGCTTCTGTGTTGCTTCAGGAGCAAAAGAAAAAGAAGCTTTTATAGTAGCCCCAACATCCCAATTTGATTAAAGGTATATTATGTTTTTAGTGTAAATTATAGCCTTAAAGTAAAAGAGTAATTTTTCACCACTGGATGGCAGAATCTTCCTCTGGTCTAACAATATAATAGCATAACATTTTTCTAAAATTAAGGCAAAATTGGAACTGTCATAATCAATCACATATCTGATGAAAGTAGAAGGATCTACTGGAAATGCAATTGCACAGAGGCAAAAATTATATTTTTTACAAACTTCTTTCTGACTGTAACATCTGACCTCTTAATATCTGTCCTGATCACATGAATTAGAGGACTTTTGATCTTCTACAGATTTTTCAGTGTCCTCCAACTTTGCCCACTCTGTTAATGTGATGCTCATCTTTACACTGAATATTTTTTTTTCTCTTGAATCTCTTACTGTGCCAAGTTTAAGTGTTTGAATAATAGACCTCACTTCACACTTGGGAGATGTGTTCAGAAAGATGCTGCAGTTGGCAACATTACCACCTGTTAAAAACCGAAACAAAATACTAGTTAAGATACTAAGACTTAATTGATATAGTGTTTGGGCCAATAATGGCAATATTTCTAAAGAAAAAAGTCTATTAAATTTCTATTGAGAGGATTTTGTGGTTTGAAATCATTGCTGAAACTTTTCAGGAGTTACTGAAAAACTCTAAACTTCTAATAGAGAAAAATAAAAGTTCAAATCTACCATTTCTCCAGTTACGTACAGTATACACTAAATAGCTTCACTGAACCATGCCTGAGCAAAAGGAGAATTAAAGAAATGGGCTAAGAATTCACTGCTGCCAAGGGGAGGGCAAACTTTATTCTTAACCACTGGGAGTTTTGCATTAGTTTCTATCAAGGAACTAAATTTCTGTCGGGAAGCTAGTGACCTTATGTGAGACTATCAGAAGAGGCTGTTAAGTAATTCTGATCATTGGAAAGGATCTAAAGCTCTGATTATTTTCTGAGACCTACTTCCATGGGCTTGTATATTCCTATGATGTCCTGCTGATGGTTTTCACACAGGTCTGAGTAACATGTGAAATGAAATACATCTTTTAACATTTGGCAATGATTATTTTTAGAGCATTTTTTTTAAATGTTCAAAAGAAAATCTTTCCCCAGAGGATTAGCCTTTATACGAAAAGCAAAAAGTTTCATAGACAGATTAGAGGCGACAGAAAACAAGGTAGGAAATAAACCAGGTTGTATCAGGGCATGAAATGTCCACTTATTTGTACTTTTGACTGCTACAGCATCCTGTGGCAAAGAGTTCAATTATTTCATCATATACTTTGTTATACCTTCTACAGAGTACTTCTTTATAAGTCTTTGTTCGTGTTATTTTTACCCCCTTTTTCCAGGTCATGCATGAATAGTCTAAGCAACACACTTTTAACAAAGTAATTTTAGCTTCAATTTTAGCATTTAAACTGTTTCGAGTTGAAACATGCTTTAAATCACTATCTCAGCATCAAAATATATAGGTTTTTCCAGAAAAAGTAAAGGGCAAAGCAAAGAGGACAATATAAGTGGAAACTAAACAAAAGACGTGTCGACATTTCCGGAGGGGTAGGGGATACCATTTTTCTTGGAACGAATTAATGATCTTACCAAGTCTTGGCAGGTGCCCTGCTGGAGCAACATGTTAACAGGCTGAGACAACTCACACGGGCAAAAGCAAGCGAGGAACTGGGAAGGTGCCTGTTCTCCCCTCTTGACAAGTAAAGCTGGGCTCAGGTTTGCAGCTCCCCTTGGCTGGAGCCCTCCCAACGGTCGCCTAGGATCGGACCCTGCTGCCCCTTCTGCACGGAGCAGCTCTCCCGATCTCTTCTCCTAAGAGAGTCTCAACCCTGGGAACTGCAGAGCTGCATTTCCTCGGTGCGGTGTTTGTCAAGGCATGCCTGAGGGTAACAGGGCCTAGAGAACATCTGGATTATAATTAAACAGGAATTCACAGTAACTAGACCTAAGTGGCTTGAACAACAAATTTACTGCTGATAAAGCCAGAGGAATTTACCCAGATAATCCTCTGTGTTTTTTTCTGTCCTGAATAAGATGCATCTCTGCAATTTATATCGGGGGACTGCTGAGAAAGCTACTTTTCACTTGAGGGCAGATTGCAGGTCCAGTAAAAGACTTTATCTGCACCATGGCATTACCCGGCAGAGTTTCCTTTTGCTTTTATCCCAGACGAAGCTGAGAGGTGTAGCATTCTATCTGCTGATTAAGAAATGTAAAACTGGATTCGGGGAAAATAAACCGCCAGTCATGACTTTTTAAAATAACTTATTAAAGGCACAGTGAAAGTGCACAAAGAGTTTGCAACATGGCCTGTAGCTTAATTTTTCTAAAGGCTTCTTCATTCAATAGAGGCACATTGGGATGAATTCCCAGGTCACCTGGACTCAACATATGCATGCCATCGATATTGATAATCTGCTAAAAGGATAAGATATTTATGTTACTTCTGAATTAAACATACCTAGGTCTGCTCTCTAGCCTTAAGTCAGCAGGTCTCCCCACATTATTTAGACTCCCTTCCCTTCGGGAGCAGGATGGAGGCGCTCAGACTGTGCACTCAGAGTGCCTGCTGAAAGCAGGTTTCCCTGACCACAACCTGGAGAGCATGTAACGGTCTTTGTAACCTTCTCCCCACTAAATCTGAAAAAAGGGAGGCCATGCCTCTTCTGTTTCCTATTTTCTCCCAGCAACAACTGTCTGCTCAGTTCTTGGGCTTTTATTTTTCTTTCTTTAGGTGCTTACCTCCCCCAAGGATAGTGTAAGGCACCTTCTACAGGTATGGGAATGTCTTGAAGCCTTCTCTTACAACTCTCATCCGTGGTAGGATTAATGCCGGTATCTTACAAATTAAAGAAAAATAGACCTCAGTACGGAGATGATGACTGAGACCTGAGTTGATGGCCTCCATTAAAACACTTGCCATAAGTCCACTTTCTTGCTGTTAGATGCTACTTTTCATGAATTGTAGGCAAAGTTTTTGCTGCTTTAATGCATGCGGCACTGCTAAAAAGGAGTATGCAACATGTCCGCTAATAGAATATGAAGCTTTTGGTGACTCATTTTGAAGGCAGGTCTTGTGTTTACTGCAGACAGTTCTCCGCTGCCTTGTCCTAGTCCACGACATCACAGATTAGCTTTAGAACAGGCTGATGGACTAATTTGGGATATCAAAGGCAATGTTGCAAAATCCCTGGGTGTACCAGCATTTCAAAATATGATCCTAAATGTCTGCAACTTCTTTCATGGAAAGAGTTGCAGCAAAATTATGGTTTAACTTGTCGTTCAAAATCTTCTGATATAAAGAGTGGCCTGTGAAAAACTAGTAATCCTGCCTGTGGTTTGCAATGTATGTCTTTGTTTGGCCTTGATAGAAAGCTGTGGCCGCCTTGAAAGGTCACTGCTAAGTGTTTAACAGAAAAAAATGGTATACAGTCTGGAGCGTATAAACTAATCGTTAACTTTTGCTTGTGCTTTGAACATTCTTGCATGTCTTCCATTTGTTATCTTTCCTTCTGCAAGGTTAATCCCACTGTATTGATGTCCCTGTGACACGCTGCTGTCTTTCAGAGTTAATGTCACTGATTCTGGGCTTTGTCTCATTGTGTCTGTATTCCTGACTGTAAAACAGCCCAGCTAAACTCAGGAGAGCGCAGGAAAAGCCTTTGGTCCTCACTTTATTAATGTTACCCAGTCCATCCATGGCAGGCTAATTGAAAAGTCTTCACTTATGGCCTGACCCTGCTCAGTAAGCAGAGATGAAATGTAAGGGTTTCCTCAACTGTGCTCCTGAGGGCTAATTCCTTTCCTCTAGTAAAAGGACTTGTGAGAGGGGATTCAAGTCTGATATCTCAAATGTGGGTCAGAAGTCACAGCACTTATCTCCAGCAGTCAAAGCAAGCGCTGCTAAAATCCTGGCTATGCCTACGTCCGTCAGGGGAGTCCGCTGCTTATTTTACAGCACAACAGCTCAGCTTGCTGTGCGGTCATCCCAACTTCAGGTTCCTTGGTACTGCCTAGCTAAGTGATGATTTCTCTTGAACAAAAAAAAGGTAGCCTACCTAGAGGCTTGCGCGTAAGGGGGGGTTTCAACCAAGAGTTCGCGTCCTTCTCAAGTCACTTCTGAATGCTTCAATGGCCCCTTTGTTCTTGTACGGGCCCTCTGTGTGGATGCAACCTGTGGCCTCAGGAAACAAAATTGCCTGCTTTACCGAAGTGGAAATCTCCTTCTGCTTTGGAAAGTTGAGTGTGATTTACAGAGGAATTTGGGAACTGATGGAAGGTACCATCTTTGTGACTCCCTCTTTTAAGCAAAATGAAAAGTGGGAAAAGACTGAACAGCAGCAACAGGGAAGAAATACGCATCTGTTTTGTATAGCTGCTCTCAAGGGAGAGGGGCTAGAGTGAACATGTTCGATGACAAGCCTCTGGTCTTTGCCTCATTGCCGAATATATCGTGGGCAGTGGGCATGAAAGGGGGCTGGAGAGGGAGTACAACCGCTCAAGGAGGCAGGATGGTGGGGCGCAGCGACCTTCGCCTTCTGGGCAGGAGTGCTCCTGAGGTCCAATCCTTCTTTTCTTGATTCCTCCTGGGGTTTCCCCCAGTATTTCTGGGACAGCTCACTGAACTCGTCTTGGTGAAGGGTTTGGGTGAGCAGTGAGGAATGGAAATGAGACTGGACAGATCTGTCGTAGTGGGACTTGGCTGCAGCTGAATAACTACAGCCAAATGGGAATGATGGATGACATTCAGAAACGTGCATGTGACTAAGGCAGAGAGAATTTGACACATAGCATGAAGTTTGCTGGTGGTGTTTGCCCAGAATAAATGCAGAGACGTTTGCACGTATTTATAGACTGGGGTGGTTTTGCACTGAAAGGGCCACCGGCAGTTCTTGTGGAAGAAAGCTACAGGGAGGTCAGTACCTCTGCAAATCCAGCTTTTGTATTATTCATAAGCAAACAGAAAAGTGTCACGATGGGGGAGTGAAATTCCCCAAATCTTCTCCCCAGAAATGGTGGCTTACACTCCTCTAGAGGTTCTTATTCCCTTGATGGTCTTTCTTTGGAGGGTAATGAGGTGACCTGTGGAGGACTCCTTCAGCTACTAGTCTTCCTGGGACATAGTGGTAGTGCAGAGAATTAAAGCTCCCAGAAGGCAATGTGCATTCCCACAGCCTCAATACATTTTATTTCTCTCAGTGGAAGAGAGGATCTAACAGAATTATTCATCCTCCCCCGACCTGTCCCCTCCCCATAATTTCCTTCATGACTGCTCTGTGAATTAAAGCCTACAAGGGGTTTTCCCCCAGGCAGGCTCTCAGGGCAAGTGCAAAACTCATTAAAGGAGAACAAATGTTTAGCCCTTCCTTGTTATTTCCCTCCCCAGTTGCTCTGTTGAAAAAAAATCATTACAGTAGAAAAAGGTAGGAGTTTCTTGTTTTGCTAATTAAAAAGAAAGGCCAAACTGAGCCCTGGTGCAAACAGTGGGATTGTCCTTCCTTCTGCTAGGACTGACTGAGAAGGGAGAAGCAGTTTCAGAAATGAGTGTGAGGGCGCTGAGCCCCAGGGCCACTTGATGGACTATGCAAACACGGCAGATGGGTCTTCCCCGGAGATGAGCCCCAGTCGACTGCTAGGTACAAGCCCGCATGCAGAGAGCATGTCCCGCAACTGTCTTTATTTGAGAAAGGGTTTGAAATGGCCCTTACCTGACTGCAGACACACTCGGTGTGGCTCTGACTGCCGTGTAATGAAGAGAACCGCTTTTGAAATACGTTGACTTGAGGAAAATGGAAAAAGTGAGATTGCCTCTGTGGCGATTAGACAAAGGGATGAGCAGCAAGAATACATAAGGCCTTTGGAAAGGGTAAAACGGCAAGCTAATGAGAATAAGAGCTTTCTGTGTGTGCTCTGCCACTTTGAAAATACAAGAACATTGAACAAAATACAGTGAAAAGTACAGTTACCTAAAAACTGTAGTGGGACTTTACCAAGGTCTATGGGCGTCTGAAACAGTGGTATTTGTGGACGGTAACTCGCTAGCAGTTTGCTGAACGTGTTTCGTAGGAACACCAGAATCTGTGCGGTAGTTTTCCTTTGCCCTGGTGTGAACTAACATCTTCATAACTCTCTGTCAGTGAATTGTATTAGCTGCAGTTCAGAGTAATCAGTCTCTCTTGGGGAAGTTACCGTTTGACTTTCGCACTTGCCCTTACTAAGTAATACTATAAATCTTTGAATTGTCTGGCTGCTTTTGATCGAGCTGCAAGCAAGTCTGTTGAATACTTGGTGACTGGAGTGGAGGAATGAGAGAGAAAAGTACCTTTTTTCTGTGCTAAAGTCATTCAGAATGATGAAAAAGAGGCCCATATGGCTTATTTTTATAATTAAATGAGTGAGATTTGCTTTGTTACAATTTGTGTTATGCTGCTTCAGAACTGTAGAGGAATGATTATTTTCCTCAGCGTATATTGTTTGGGAAAGTGAAAAGGTATGTTTGGAGGAATCTTAAAACAACTCTCTACAATAAGATCCCGTCAACAGCAGAACTCATTGGTCTTTTGTCAATGGCACATCAATACACTATGAAGCAAAGATTTGACAGTGATTTAAGCAGAGTGGAGTTGGGGTGGGATGCATTGCTTGCAGGTGGAGCACCCATGGCAGAATAAGAGGAACCAGGTTCCTCCCAGGGTGCTTGAGAGGGTGATGCTTGCAGCACAAAAACACGGAGTCATAAGCCTAAGCAATGGCAATCCAGAAGAAGCTTCGGACTTCCCAAAGGGTGGGATTTGTTTCACCTAAGTCCAGACCATGCAAGTCATCTAGACTCCCTTTAAAGGCTATCAAATAGACTTAGCCCATTGCATGTCCATCAAAATCTGAAGCTAACACTACTTTTCATTCCTAGCTATCTGAGTGCTGCTATTTGCATTACACGTTCTATAGGCCCATGGGCACCTTCCAGTCCCCTCCACATTTGCTACTCATGCAGCTGTGTAGTATGAAGGGGGGAGACAGGCCCAGCTCCTATTCCACGCTTTGTATGGGCTGTAAGTAGTATTTGTAACCTGGAATTGAAATATATATCACCTGATGGGCAGAGGGTCAGGCATTAGCAAGGGCTATTTGAGGCGGGATAGCAAGATATGCTGTGGTAGATACTTTCTTGAGAGGCAGCTTGTCCTATTGAGGCTGCAGTGGGCTTATTACACCACAAAAAGGGACTGGGAACTTTTTAGAGACCATTTTGCTCTTAAGTCTGTTCAGAAAAATGAGAGTGCTAGCCGTGCCAAGCAATTCATAAAAAAAGAGGGGGTTGCACTCAATATTTGTAAGGCTATCAGCCATATCCATCAGCGATCATACCTATTAACATGATTACTGTCGATAATGTACCCTTCAGTTCTCAGCTTCTTTAATTTGAGCATTCATGACTATCAGATGCCAGCTGAAAGGCTTCTGAAGTTTTTTTCCTGAATATTATTAGACAGAATTATTGCCAATGATGAGAAATCTTTGAAAAACCCCTTCCTCTGGGAATTGAATTTTGGCATCCTTTTCAAATTTTCTACTCCGTGAATGCCTGCAACAAGAGCAGAAATGGGAGAAAAATGTGTCCTTGAGCACATGTTCAGTGCTCAAATTCAGCTGCAGCACCAGATTTGAATGAGGCAGCAAAGTAGGACAATAACCTTTTTCTCCTGAATGCTCTTGAGGTCAAAAGGAGAAAATGCACCATTCAGCTACAGAGATTTCCAGTTTCTGAGGCAATCACTTATTTTTGCTGTTATCAGCTACTTATAGTACTACGTGTTATAAAAAATGATTCCCCCATCCTTCTGTACCCTTGTATTGTGCTTGTTTATGCAATTCTGCTGTGACACTTATGAAACAACCAAAGGAAGTTTCATACTAAGCTTCCTATAATTTTATACATAGCCTACATGTGTGAATCTATGTGTTTCTGTGTGAATATCTATATATATCTGTGGAGCGTGGTATAGTCAGGCATTCTTGGATATATTAATTAATAAGTCCTAAGTAAAAGAGTGTATCTTACTATCAAACAAGGCATCCTTCTGCTTATATGGATGGACACACACATTACCTGTATATTTATGTTTTCACAGACACAGAAATAAATGCACAGATATAAATATGTGCGTGAAAGGGACGAAAAGGCAATATTTAACCCTGGACCCGAAATATTTAACCCTGGACCCGAAATTAAATTGCATTTTGATGGCCCAACTTTATGCCATGTAACGCATCGGTGAATTCTTTATCTGGGGCTCTCTTACCTGGATTCAGGCCTTCTGCGAAACGCCCAGAGGGAGACTGCGTGCCCGAGCTACCCCTGTTCTCACAGACATGTCTATAAAGGTGTGTTATGCAATGTAGCTTTCTGGAATCTCAGTAATACCTGCACCTAAAATGTATGTTGTAGCTATGTCTATAAAAACACCAGAAGGAAGAAAGGATGTGTGCCTTATGCCTAGCTTTCCAGTTTGTGTAGGAAACATTATTTTCAGCTATAAATTTACTAAGCTTCAGTGGCCTAGGATTTGTTTTGGAGAAGAAGGAGATTTTTAATATTTTGGAAAGGGGGGGTTGACTAGAAAACAAGTTTATTGTTCATTTTGGGAGGGATATTTTTGTCATTGGTTTTTTGTTATGCATCAGAAAAACACAAGTCCCTTCCCGTTTTTTTTTTTGAGAGCACTAGAGAAAATGTATTTTGTGAAACACACTTTAACCATCGTTAGTCTTTGATGTGCCTGAGACCCAGCACACCGAATGAAAAGGTCTGGTGAAAAAAACTGGCAGAAGGGCCAGGTGCCAGATTTACAAATTGTACGGCAAATGAAAGCACATTTCTCTCCCATATCAAAATCACAGGTAGGTATAAGCTACAAAGTGTAGTGCCTGACTTCCTCGTACCATATGGGACTCCCCTCTGGGCAGAGCAAGGTGGGCTGGGGGCCCGTTCTGCCCTCCACAAGGGCTGCTCGGCTGGATGCAGCACAGGACAACTGGGGAGGAGAAGCGTTTCGATGGCTGTTGTGAAAAAGTGAACGAAAGGTGAGAAGCAGGCATCACGGTGCACTTTTGAGCTGCCCGCTTCACTTCACGCTTACGTTATGGATCTGTCCCTACTTCCAACGTTTGCACCATAATGCTCTCCCAGTGTAAAACAAGTAAAGGGATGGAGCGTTAAGCTCAGCTAGCAGCATCAGCTCATTAGCTAGCACTGGTATATGAAGACAAAATGCCAGAATGAGGTTGCATGAGAAATGCTAATTCCCTCTAATGGTAGAGAGCAGAGGCACAAGCCTCAGTTTGATCTGATGCATTTGCTTTAGCGGTGAAGTAGGTCGTCTTGGAGGTGCTCCAGATGGCTTATTCTTGGCTTGTAATAGAGTGAATAAATACCACTCCTCACTTGTAAAGCCAGGCCCAAGTAGGTGACTTTCTCCTGGAGAAACTCTCTCATCCCCTCTTTGACAGTAGCATGTTCCTATGATTAGACTGAGTGCATTATAGAGTAATAACCCTCGAGTACATTGAAAATCTGTATTAGAGCCAGCAAATAAGGGTTTGCATGACGTTATGGATGGATGGACAGACCTGGTCGGTCACAGCAGCAAAAATGGCAAAGTATCTTGTCTTGGCAAAGGCTGCAGCAGGTATGGAGTTCAAGGAAGCTTAAAAAACATATCCCTGGAGGTGGCTGTCTCAGCTCAGGTTCTTATGTTTGTAGCAAGTGGCTGCCAAACAGAGCTACGGGAGTGATCATCCCCATAAGACAGCTGTCATTCATCTGCTTATCTGAGTATGTTGCTCACTTATGCCTTCACTGGTGCTGCCTCCTCCTCTTCTGCCTGGGAGCCTCCAGGTGTTCCTCATGCATAAATGACCGCAGGGGCCATATCTACAGCTATGTATTTTGCTACTTCATCTCTGCATGGTTAAAGTAGGAGAGCTCCTCCCGCGGAGATGTAGATATGCTGTGACGAAAACAGTCCTCATGCTGGAGGGTTTTTTTTTGTTTGGTGAAACAAACTCCATGCTGTTGCTGGATGAAGGGATATAGCGCAACAATGCTGCTCTACATCTAGTGCAGGCTTTTTAACCAGCTTAAAAAGTACCAGAAAAAGTAAATCACACCTCTTATGCAATTGTTAACTGTGCTGGTGACACCTGTCACGTGCCAGGCTCCAGCAGGGTCAATAAAGGCGTCTAACCGCAAAGCTGCCAGATCTCATGCAGATCTCTGCCTCCCTTTTCATCCTCCCCAACACCTAGGCCTAGGGCTAAAACATGCCGCCCTCAGGCCCCAGCGGATGCAGACCTGGCTCCCGTGCTAGGCAGCACAGGGCGGTTCCCAGTTTGCACAGCCCTGTCAGCCTCGTCAGCCCTGCCAGCGCCAGCATTTAGACCCAACCGCTTGCGCCAGGTCCCTGCAAGGCTGCAGCCTGCCTCTTGCTCTGTGATCTTGTCTTTGTCTGAGGGGGCAACTGGCCTAATCCATGGCCAGCAGCATCTGGACCCGGTGGGAGGCTCCACGGCAGAGAGAGGAGGTATCACCTGGTGAGACGCAGGGTTAGAAGGGCCACGCTCTTCATCTGCAGACGGTCTGCTCACCCTCGCTGCAGTCATGCCTGCTGAGGTGGTGCTGGCTTACTCATGAACTGATAAACATCGTGTAAGATCTAAAATTAGCAAAAAGAATTTAGAATTTCTCTCTCTCTAGTGGAGATAGTTCTTGAGGCTCTGCTGCAGCAGGTCTACCTTCGCACCCAGCTCTCTAATATTTGACTGCAACGCACTTAAACTCCCTGGGCTGGAGTCAAGCAAAACCACAAAGAAAGAGCTGCCACCTTTCAAGGCTGCACACATTTTGCAGCCTCCTACCTGCCCCCACATCATGGGCGGCTGCATACTCTCTTTAATTAGAAACTCTTGTGCGCATATTCCTCAGAGAGTAGTTGAGAAGCTGATTACATTTCAAAATTAGTCCAGTGAAGAAAGAGAAGGGAACTTTAGTTCTGTCATTTGTTCCCTTCTTTAGCTGGCAATGAAAAAAAAAACAGTAAGGCAGGAACAATAAGCAAAATGAATGAACCTAAAATCCTTCCTTTGCTCTCCAAATAGGAGAAATAATTCTACAGCATGAATGCAAAAAAAGCCACCAAAAGCTCCAGGGCTGCAGATAAAGCTCCTTCCTTTGAAAGCCTTGCAGCAAAACACACACCTTGAGAGAAGGAGGAATTATGTTACTTGCACAGTAACAGAGAATTCAGCACTGTAGCGTGTTTACTTAAGGAGTAATGCTCTAGCTGTTCTGTTTTATGAAGTAATAATGCACTTCCCAAGAGGGTAAGCTGTGAGGTCAAAGACCAAGTTGTGTATTACAGCTGGAGAACTGAATTGTTACTGATATTAATCATAACAAAAATGTACCACGGTAAAGTATGACAGCCATTACACTGGTACGCATGCAGCTACCTTGAAAGAAATAGGCATTTGTCGCTGGCATTGTAATATATGCAAATATTCAGACACTCCAGGATAGACAAGCTGACCTGTGCAATTCCAGAGCACAACCTGCTCTCGGCGGTTGGGCCGAAAGCTATCGACTTCTCAAATGAAGGAAAAATCCTTACAAACTCCAGATTTTTTCGCAAAGCCTTACTTTATCCTTCTAAAAGACTGGTGGAGATTTCCTCTATAATCAGTGCAGAAGTGTCTGCCTCTTTCCAATAGCTATACTGCCTGGACAACAGCAAAAGACAATCTGACCTTCAATCAGAGATAGTTACGTATGATGAATCCCATATCCAAGAATGGGTGGGAGCCAAACCACTGTTGTTGAGGTCTCCTGGGGGTGCAACATTTTCCTTTTCCCTTTGAAGGGTCTCTATAGTCCTCTGGGACAAACCTTGAAAGCATGTCATAGCTAGCAAAGGAGATGTCCTCCAGCCTCAGAGCAAAGATTGTCTGTGACCCTCCCGTTTCTCTAATATGCAAACCACTGGGAAAACTTCTGATCTCAGGATGGTAAGTAATATTAACCATGCAGACTTTGCTACAAAGGATAAACAGCTTCCTACAAGACTGGGGTGGGTGCACTTTTACCAGGAAAGCCCAGCCCTGATGAGCAGGTGCCTTGGGTCTGCTTTTGGTTGCTCAGCCAGTAGGTCCAACCAGCAGAGTAGGTTTTGCTGAAGGAGACCTCATCTCGTGGTGACGAGACCCGAGGCATTTTCTTTGAGCACAGCCGTGTGACAAAGCAGTGTCTGGACCCCCGCAGGGTTTCACCAGTGTTGACCTCCATAGGTGTCCTTTGGAGACAGAGGAGATTTCGAGCTGCACTGTTTGCCTGAGGGTCTCTGGGGTAGGGGAACCCAAAGGAGCGGGCACTGTGTGTACATTAGGCTCTGGTGCAGGGAAGGGATCAGTGGAACTCCTTCACACTGGTGAGCCGTTTCACCCCCTGGGGCAATTGCCTGCTTGGCATCTGGTGCTGTCTCCATCCCAGCAGCAACATCCCCATCTCAGTGCAGTGTGTGGGCTTACAGAGGGCCATTTGTGATGGCTGAAACTTTACAGCTCCTCAGAAAATGCCCAGGGCTGAGGATCACCGGTCTGAGTGCCTGCATCCGTTCTTTGACAGCGGGCTGTGTTCTTACAACTCTTCTTGTCACCCTTAAAGATTACGGCACAATGAAAGCTGAAGTAAATTAAAATCTATCTAGCAGAGCTTGGTCTACAAAATTGTCGACTGGCGGAGTCTGCCTGGTCCCTAGAGCATCACATGATGTTCAGGTCTGATTTTAATTATTTCCAATCTATAAGAGCAAATGTCTCTGGTTTAGCCATGTAAAAAGCTTCTGAATTACTTGTACAAACTAAATAGGTAGCAAAAGAAATTCCTGCTGGGCTTTTAAATGAAAGCTTTCTTCTACTTATTGCTAAAGGCAATCATCTCTCCTGCTTTGCAGGACTAGTAAACTCAAAGCTGACAAAATCTGAGTCATCTTTTTGTCCCTGAGTTGTTTCTGAAATCCAGTATTCTGTTTTTTTACCTTCTACCAGCAAAAGTCCGTAATTTCAGACTGCAGCTGGCAGTCCTTGTACTTTTTGGGCTCAGCCCCTTTCTTCTCCTTTCTTTTGTATATGATTCCTCCAGTTTACCAGCTCCATCAAATAAATATGTGGCTGTTATGATTACGCCCCATGCTGAGTTAAATGTTCTTAACAATGTTAAAGGATTGTTACAGAACAGAATGCCTCCTGGGTGAAAATACAGTAGTAAATGTGGAAAATGTGGGTCTCTCCAAGCAGTCAAAACACAATTTAAAGCAGTCTGCTCTCAGAAGTGCTTTAGTTCTGCAAACATAATGCACACTTTTGTTATCAAAATATTTCTAGATCAATATTGCTCTTTGAAATCACATGGGGTCTCTGCTGGAAGAGGGCTGTAATGAAAATTCCTCTGTCTAGGATTTCGCACTGGGCTTTGTTTGCTCACTAACTGAAAGAGAGAATTAGAGAAATGCTGATGCTGAGGGTACTGAGCTACCTCTAGAAGTCCCTTGGCCTTTCTTTGGTGTGTACTGGCCTGGTCATATAAGGCAATATAAGGCCTTACAATGGAAGTGGGGCACAGCGTTTGCTTGTAGTCCTGGTACCTGTCAGGACACCAGATTATAAAGTCATCACATTCTGTGCCATAAAAGCAGGTTATTGTTGAAAGTAACATTTATTATTTCTGATTTTCTTCTCCCCTTGGCATACTTGCATTTGTATTTGTGGTCTCATGATATCAATTCTCTAGGAAGAAGAAAATGGCAGGAAGTGCTACAGAGTGCTCTAAAACTTTAAAACTTTCAAGATCTTTTTTTTCTGAGAAGGGTTCTTCTGATAGATGTGCAGGGTTTGCAAAAATCCAGTAGGAACATGCAGGTTTGGGAAAAAAACATGCCATTTCCAGCTGTTAATGTCCCATCTGCTTCCCTAAGATTCCAGGTCTTCTCCAGTTCCTTATCTGATCTCAGCCTGATGTGACTTTGTCACATTATTGTCCCTGCAGGGATGAAAACAAGCCCCACTGCTGAATATCTGCCTATATCACAAAAGTGCAGCTTCCGGACCAGCCTCCCCATCTATACCTTGATCTAAGAGCCAGGTGCTGGGAGACGGGACAGTTCCCTGAAGGACCTGGGGCTTTTTTTTTTGTTTTCTATACGCCTGTGCATGATCAGTTGCTCTACTAGTAAAGATTTCATTGTCGTTGTGATGCAAGTGCGCACATTATTAAATAATTTGAAGAACGGATAGCAACTTCCTAAACACATTTTTAAGGAAGCTGCGTATGTTCTGCAATGCCCGCTAACAAGCTGTACAGGAGCAGCATGGAAATTAGTGTCTTCCCTGCTTCCACTGAGCCTCGGAAATGCTATTCAGAATGGTTTGTTTTAATTTTAGCGGAGAGAATTGCTTTAAAGGCTTATACTCTCTATGGCATTATGAAATGTATGCCCTGAAAGGCATGTTATTTAATCTGTTTTCACGTCTGTGTACAATTTAATGAAAAAAAAACACCACACACACAGAGGTTTTCCACTGTTCTTTCTTTAACAGCCTTTAGAGAACAGCTGAAATGCAAAAGCAGGAGCCACAGTATTGCCACTGCCATAGAGATAACAACGGGGGGGACACGCTGTAGGCGAGCGGGAAGGTCCTTGCTGGGGCAAGGACGCATGAGGTCCTGCTGGGATGAGGTCAGCCAGCAAAGCCGGTCGCCTGCATGTGGGTCAGAGGCTGGTGCAGCCGCTCACTACTGCTCTTCTTCGCGGAGCCAGTCAGGGAAATCAGCTCCCAGACATGCGCCTGCGATGCTGCTTTGCTCGGCGGAGCGTGCTAGGAGCGTGCCGAACACGCAGCAGCTGGGAAGGAGCTGAGCAGGAGTCCTGGGACAGAAACAGCTAAGGGACAAGCTTTTTGGCACTTCAGAAACCCTCGAGCCATTTCAGAGCATGGCAACAAGCTTATAGGGAAATTGCTGTCTGATACCGCTGGTCACAACAGCCTCATGGACAGAGAGAGGTTTCCTCGTATCTGTGCAATGGGCTGAGTCAAAAGCCTCAACCTGAATGTTCTGGAGCTTGGAAAAAAACTATTTTTAAGCCCAAACTTTTCAGCTCAGGATTGTTTGTATTCCTAACCTAGCCACAGAATAAGTGGCTAAATAAGTCCTTTTTGTACAGTTTCTTGAAACGGACCCCAGGGCAGTGACTGCTAGAAAGAAAGGGTAATCTCTTTTGGTGAAGTGCTGGCCTACAGAAAGCGCAGCTTCATTTCTTCGTTCGGCTCTAGGCTTGGGGCATGCTAGATAGCTTACGGCTTACTCCCTTCGTCCTGCAGTCCTCCCACAGGCTGAACGATCACACTCGCACCACTCTTTGGAGAGCACCGTCAGCCTTTGCGCTCAGATAGGGCTGCCGAAGCATAACCGGGAGAAGACCAAATCCTGCTCGGAGCTGGTGGCATTCCCCACGTTCACTTTGAAGTCGTCAGGCAGTAGCCTTTCTCTCTGTCAGTGGTGTATGCAAGCAAAAAAAAAAAAAAAAAAGAGAGGTGAACTCCATACATACCTGCTGTGACAAATCGCTTGCTGACGTGCAAACAAATTACTGCATTCGATAAACGAAACAAAATAAAAACAGGCTGAGAAAACTGTATCTTTCCTCAGCTTCCTCTCAGAGTCCGTGAAGGGACAGATGCATTTTCCCACTTTCCCAGGCAAAAAGAGAACAATTCCTGGGGCGGCTCTGCTCCCCACCGCAAACTGCAGAATTTCTCACAGTCCACACTGATACAAAGGACGTATCCTACCGCTGTCTCTAGCTTCATTTACTCCATTCAGTAATCTTTATAGGTAGATGAAGAAGAATTAAATCTGGACGCAACGTGCGTGGTGTATGCAGGGAGAAAACTGCTTAGTGCCTTGCTTAAGGATTCCTTCTCTTTACAGCAAATGCTCACTCATTTTGCAGTCAGGACAAATAAACCTTTCTGCAAAGGTGGTTTACATTGGAGGGAAATTGTGTGATACAGAAATGTGACAGCTGCTTGTGCAGACTCCTGGTAAGAACGCAATGTTCTCTGGAAAGAAAATATGTTAAACTGCTGTCACTGAAGGTATTTTCCCAGAGTGAGTGGAGGGGGGAGGTGAACAGGGAAAAGGCTTTATACAATTTCTGGACAAGTGTTATATGGAAAAATTCCCTGTGACATCATCAGTCTCCTCAGCAGCCAATTCTAGCAGACCCCCTTCACCAAGGCACAATTAAAGGCTCCAGGACAGGATTAAATTGGATGACGTCCAGGGAGGCAGCATGTTCCCACAGCTGGCTTTATCTTACTCCAAACCAAGTAGTTTTTTATGCTGAAAAAGTACAGAAAAACGAGACCCAGAACATCCCAACTACTGCTAATTCCCAAGTGTTTGTGGCAAGCTTCCTTGTGGTACAAGTCCAGGCCCTCAGACACAGCTTGACACCGTGGATGGACTTTGTTTCTTGTGTAGAGCAGACGCCCTCCAACGTTTTCCTCGCGTAGCCTATGCTTTCATACTGGGACCCTCCCATGAAACATCTTGCCCTCACACTCCCAAAAGCCCCATGGTGGCTCAAGCAGTTGCTCACGTGGAAAAAAGCCGTATACATAATAATAAGCTGGAGTAGTTGTTTTAAATGCATTTTAGCGTCCTGGAGCTGCCTGGGATAAGCACAAACCACCACCCCCTGCCTTTTCCCCACACTACACCGCCTCCAAGGTTAACAGATTCCCAAGTCTGTAATCTCATGTCTAGGTCTCCCTCGCTCAAAGCAAACAGAAAGAGAAACACACTTTTCGCCTTCTTGAAGGTCCCTCTCTCAGCTGGGGCGGGAAGCCCTCTTGCAGGCCACTGGTCGGCTGGCTCCTACTGGGATGACGGGGGGATTGGATGGGACAGGATGGGATGGGACAGCTGCTCCTAGTCCCAGTGGCAGCTCTCCCACTCCAGCTGCATTAATAGTAGTTTCAGCTGCCTGCTCCAGAGGCCCTGTACTTCGCTGCCCCTCCTGCATGGGTTCATGATCAGCTCGGGGCTCCATCTGCAAGAAAAACAGGGCTGGGGGAAAATCAGAAATAGGCAGCTCCTACTTGCTGTTTTCTGCTCTGTTTTACTGGAAAGATGATGTCTGAGGCACATGCTCGTGGGGATTTTGGGTCCTACGGTGAAAACACAAATGAACAGAAGTAGGGCTCTCCCCATGGAGAAAATGCGGGGTAACACGTGGGAGAGAGCTCTCCTCCCGAGCGAGACGTTTGCCCAGAGAAGAGTTCATTGCGTAGCAGCAGTGTGCATGGCCAAGGCTGTAGCTATCACCGCCTGAGGGCATTTCCCGGGGACCTGGGAACTGGAATTTTCCAAAAAAAATCTCATCTGACACGGCAGCAGCGTGCTGGCCTGTAAGCTAGAGGGTCCTGCCGTGCGAGAGAGACACCCTGCGCATTCTCCTGCGGAGGCTGGAGGGTCTCCTTGCTCTCAGTGGAGAGTCCTCCTTAAAGAGGAGCACAAATCTGGGACGAAATTTCATGTCTCGCTCCTGACCTCTCTGCTATAGCAAAGCACCTGGGCTGCTGCTGTTGGTTAAAGCTGCCTGTGTTATCAGGGTTTCCAGCGTCAGCCCTCAGTCCCTGAAAAGCAACTTTGCTGAATGGCTTTCAGCAGAGGGCATTGGCGAATGCTGCTCTGCTTGCAGTACTCCCTCGCAGGTGGAAATGTGGGCACCTGGGAAAGGGGGTCAGGTTGGTGAGGGCAAACTGGGAGGGAGCCGGTCGGGGCCGCGTGTGGCTCAGCAGCAAATTTTGCCCAGCTGGGCTGCTGCGTTTGGGAAACATTTGCAAGAGCAAATGCTCGGGTCTTAAAGTTGAAGTTATCCAGCCAGGACAGTGTATTGTGGGGGGTGTGTGTGCAATCCTTGCACCTCGTCTGCGGAGAAAATAATGCTCCAGGCAGGCTCAGTGACGGATGTGAAAACCCAGCTGGGTCTGACAACTCTCTTGCCCTGACCAGCACGAAGAGCGACCATGACGCTGGACAGCCTCCCCGGCGTGGATAAGCCTGGCTATAAAGGTGATTTTTTTTTTTTTTTTTCCTTTGCAAGGTTTCTCCAAGGCACTGCGGCCCTGAACCCTGCTACATCTGCTCGCTGTGGAGGAGTCAGCAGTCCTTATGGACCACAGTGATTTTGAAGGCTGGGAAGATACTTGGCTTCAGCTCACCCCTCTGAGTCAAGTCTCATCTGGTTTCCTGCAGGATGGAAGTACTTCACCAGCCCATCCTGGCACTCCACCCTCCAAATCAGGGGAAGTCCTGGCTGTATTGTATCAATGGCATACTGTATAACAAAAAAAAACAACAAACAAAAGAAAAGAAAAGAAAAGAAAAAGGAAGAGTGTTTCCCACAGATCCCCTAGTAACATGAGGTATTTGTGATCAAAATACCTGAGGCAGGGTTTTCAGAGCTGCCAGTAAGTGAATGAGCTAATTAAAGGATTTTTCTTGGCACAAAGACCCCATTTTTGAAGGGGCTAAGGGAAATAGGACAAAATCAGACATTAGGAGCTGCAGCACTTAAGCACGAAGCTCCTAAATCCTTTATTAGCTGTCACTCTAAGGATCAACCTGCCACAAGTGACTTTACTGTGAATGAGCCACAAAAATGCCTTCCTGTCAAAACTGCCAATAGCAGAATGCCTGTTTTAATCCACTTAGCGTCAATTGATAGTAACCTTTGTCAACTGATACTAACCTTTGCCATGCTGTGAGGGCAACCCTAAACAGGGACGATGCCAAGGTTGACGTGAGGTACATACCAGTGTAATGGCAGCTCTGGTGAAGAAATACAAAGAGGAGCCCAAAGTTAATTTAATATTTTCCCAGAGATGCACAGTATTGCCCACAGAGACAGGAATTCCCCAGCAGAACAAGGCTCTGGGCTACAGTTTCTGCAGCAAAAAAAGATTTTACAGTGAAAGGACAGAATTGAACTGGACCTTAATTTTTTGAGAGCATGATGAAGGACCCACTCTTCATCCACAGATTTTCCTTGGATACCTGAGTCTCGAAACAGACCAAAACCAGTAAAAAATAAAAGGTGGGAAAGAGAAGTAAAGTAGCCAGACCCAAAAGCAATGTTTAGGGTAGGCTCACTTACAGCAGACTGTAACAACTCTTTTCTGGATTCCTGACTTCTTGATTTACATCCTAGATGTTTTATGATTGGATAGAAAAACCTCAACTGGAAAATACAAAAAATATGAAAATCAGCTAGCACCTTCCTAAACCAATATAGCTGAAAGAAATCACATTGAAAAAGAAAAAGAATGGATTTGATTTTGCCTTAATTCCATGTTTGATATTTTTAGGGAAACAAATGCCTTAAAAACATGATGGTCTGCTACTGAACGAGTGAATAAATAAAAAGGAAATGAGTTTGTTCCTAGACAGAGAGGCTGCATTCCTGAATTAATCAATGCATTCAAAGACAAGCAAATTGAAGTGCTGGTGGCTTAATAAAAAAAAGTCCTGTAACACATAGGAGTGTTACGATTTGTGGGAGGAAAATGCGGAGTGCCCCTAAGTGAACACAGAGCTCTGGACTACAGGAGGCTTTAACAGGAAAGCTGAAGGTTGAGCTTTTCTCACCGTAGGGAGCTGAGTAGTTTAAGTAATGCCCCTTTTAAAGTCAATGGAAAAAGATAGGCAGTTACAGAGTGGTGAAAATAGTGGTGTTAAGAGAGGGGGGGGGTGAAATCTTTGGTGAGGGTAAATGCAAGCACATCACGTGTGCACTGGGGTCTGGACGCTCGGCTCTGCGTGGTTTTCCTGCTGGACCAGGAGCGGAAACAAGCAGAGACCTTCAGTCCTGGTGTTTCACAGATGACAAATTCAATCTGTAATTCTTACATAGCTCTTGAGGCAATTTACTCTGGCCTGCTAATACAAGATACAGCCACGTTTCGTACCAAGACGAGATGTCAAGTTACTCTGCCCTTCTGAATAAGATGAAAAATACACCTTAGACGTTATTGCATTCATCTCGGAAGCCTGCTCACAAATCATTCGGGTTTTCCTGAGAAGGAATAAACCTGATGGCTATGTATTGAACAGATTATCAGATACGGGCATGCCCAGCTGCTTTGCGCTCGGGTTATATCTGCACCCTGGGAATGTGCCGGGCCAAGCTGGCAGCCCCCTTCCCAGGGCGACCCCTCGGCCCCACGAGCAGCACTGGGGGCTCAGACCAGCGCTGAGCTCACAGCAACTCCCACGGCCAAAGGGTCACGCAGCCCGGCGTGAGGGAGACAAATAAAAACCACTGATTTTTTCCAGCTCCATCGGTCGCTCTAGTTGCCTCCCCAGCCAACCCTCCCCAGCTCACATGAGGATGGTACCATATGCAAATGGTGCATGTGATGCCTGCTGATTGAACATGCCAATGAATTAATTTAGGCCAGGAAGAAAGCTCGCTTCCCCAGCCCGTCTGTAAATACGTCTCCGCTTTGGTTGCACAGGACCGGAGGGACAGACGAGGAACGCAGGCTGCTGTGATTTACGGAGCCACACGCTTTATCAAGAAGAGGAAAAGAAAGAAAACTTCTGCAGTCAGAGCAACGCGCCGACCTCATCGGCTGCGCAGCAGCACCCGCAGCCCGGCCGGGCGACGGCGGCCACGCGCCCCACGGACAGCCGGCTCCTCGGGGGACACCCCGTGCCGCAGCACGGCCCTGCCGCGCAGGCAGGTTTCTGTAGCTGCCTCATTTCTGCATTCTGCTTTTGCAAAACCACTTCGTCAGCCGGTTTGCTGCTCCTTCTGGAGCTCACAGCTCTTCCTTTGGCAGGATATTTCATTTTTATGGGTTCATTAAACCGGCCCCAAACTATGCTTTTGTCACTGTGACCTGTCACTGTGACTGCTCGATCCTGTGAGTTTGCAGCTTTGCCCGTCTGCTCCAGCTCTGAAGCTCTCGGCGGCGAACACCTCCGAAATACGTAGCAGCTCAAACGTGCGGATCGCTTCGTGTCTGGCCAACGTTACTTAAGTCACACGGCCTGCACAGACACACACACACGCAAACAAAAGACACGTGCACACGGTTAGTTATCTTTCAATGCTAGAAACAAAACGAATCCCCCCTCCCCCCCCCACTGTTGTTCTTTCTGTATTGGCACCCGCGTTGCGTCTTTACCGGGCCTGAAGCCTAGCTGCTCCCCACCAGCGCTGCTCTTCGCGTTACCCAGGAGCTCCAAGAAGGAAACGGCCTGCGCAGAAAAACTACGCCTCCTGGCAGGGAGGGACCTGACCAGCTCTTCTCGGTCTGACGCTTTGTTTTCAGAGGTTTTGCCACGACCCGACACCTGCCTCGTCCCGAGGCTGCCCAGCTCCTGTGGCACTCGCAAAACCACGCGTGCCCGAGTCTTTGCAAATTAAAGCTGACGAGGGCTTCGGTGCCTGTCAGGGGTGGGAGCGAAGGCGGGGAAGGGCAAGCGTTACTCTGCAGACACAGCCTGGGCCAAGCACCAAAGTGCTTTTCTGGACCGAAATCCCTTTGAACCACCGGTTGCCTTTCGCTCCCGGGCACCAACGCCACCCAGAGGGGCCCCCAGACTCGCTTCTGTGGCAGGACGCGCCGGTGAAGTCCCTTCCCCAAAGCTTCTGCGCCGGGATTGCCACGCAGATGGCAAGTGAGATACAGTTGGGTAGAAGTGTACTTTTTTGGGGAGAAGACACGAAAAACAGTTTTGAAAACCGTATGGGCACTTCACCGACTACCAGTATTTTTAAAACAGTCTGGCCTTTTCAAATGTCTCCATAAACCTGTCTCAAATGGACTTCTTGAGGATAAACATCATTTATATTTGAAGCACATCTAATTAAAACTATTCCAGTGTTTAGTTCGCATTTCTTTCTGGTTTCGTAAGGAACAAAGTGCATTTTTTCCCATCCTGAGGCCATTGCAGCTGAGCTTTTGTCTCAAAGCCCTGCGTTACAGATTGGCAAATCCCATGTTGCTTTCAGAGAAACGCAACAGTTCTTGATTTTAATTAACTTTTTCTTTTTTTTTTTTTTTTCCTCCTCTTCACTGAAGCACTTTCTGTTTATAACCTGCCTCGGTAACATGCAACCAAAACCAGAGGCTGGTAACGGAGAGCGCTGGGCAATTTTGAGCGTAGGCCTCACTCCCAGCCCTACTGACTGCTGCGTAGCCTCAGGGGCCTTACACCTGTTGCAGTACAAAACGCTGAAGCGTGTATACTAAAAGACGTAGAGGCGCTGGTGCCTGGGCAAGCTGCTGTGTAAAGAAAAGCAGCTCCCCAGGGCAATACCAGCGCAAAGTCCAGGCGGCTCCTGCCGGCCCCGGCTGTGATTTAATTCAGGCATTTGAGCCCTGTCCGAGGGCAGCTCGGATGGGTGCTGGGTCCCTGGAGGGCAGGTTGCCCCGGGCTGTTGCTGGCTACCGGCACCGATTTCCTCCCAGGCCTTATTCCCACGCTCGTCCTTCCTTCGGCTTCTTTTTTTTTCTTTTTTTTTTTCCCTTCCCCGCTGGATCATCTATCAAAGCCCAGGAAAGTCCCTACCTTTTTTGTATTACCTCAAGATAAGGAAGCGCCGGTGGCTCAACCCTCCACACCCTTGCGCGCGGTTCAGTCCCCAGCTCTCAAAAAGTCGGCGAAGAAACCAATGGCTTGTTTCCCCATCACGAGCTCTGCTGCCCCTGACTGCAAGAGCTGGGTTTTAAACCCTGCGGCTGGCACGAGAGGCAGCAGTGAGGATCAGGGGACCGGCTGCCGAGAGGGGACCCCTCTCCTTTCTCGAGTAATGCCTAATTGCCCAAAATTTTCTGCTAAAAGGGGGCACATTCCTGACTTTTTTTTTTTTTAGATTTTTTTTCTTTAAAGATCCTTTCCCTAAAGTGCGCAATCTTTATTTAGCAGGCCGCTCTGGTTATTTTAATGCACCTCCAGGCACCTTGGTCCGCTCTCTGATTCGGAAGGCGGAGGCTGGATAAAGGCACTTTAATGTAATTTTCTTCTTTGCTTTTTTCCCTTGCCATTTCCCTCCCGCCCCGCTTCGTTGTTTCTCTGCAGTGAATCATGGGGCAATAGGCCGGCAAAGGCCTGAAAACACCTGGGCGTCTGTAAGCTGAGGTGGAAAAAGGGACTCCAAGGACTACAAGACCTTTTGAACCTCAAGCAGTGGATTCAAAGCAAAAGTGCCTACACCGAGGTGATACACCACTTGCTTACCTTTCTCCTTGCTCTTTTCCTGCTCCCAACAAACTGGGAGCAACAGCAGATTTGCTTCAAAATAAAAATATTCTCCTCTTCAAAAAAAAAAAAAAAAGTTAATATTCCTCCCTGAAAATAGCTGGCCGCTTCCTTTGCCTTGGCCCCCGGTCCGGGGTGGTGGCCGGCCCCCCCGGGTGGCTCTGGACTCGCTGCCTGCGGACGGAGGAGGAGAAGATGTAGGTATAAGCCTGTAATATTGTAGACGTGACGGAGCATCCCTTGGCAGGCGCAGCCTTAGGAGGACCTGCCCCCCAGAGCTGTTCCTTTTCAGCTCCCCCGCCACGTGATATTTTACTTTTTATTTTTATAGAGACCCCTCCTCCTTGGGACAAAGTACCGGCTGCAGTACGTGAGATGAAATTATTCCCGTCCTGCATAGACAAGTAAAACTGGCTGGAGCAAGATCCCAGTCAATGGTTATATTAGACTGAGAGGAAAAATGGAGCTAGAAAAGTGGGATAGGGGAGGGGAAAGGAAAAAAAATCTATACATGTTGTCGCAGAGAGAAAGGTAAAGAGTGTGGGGAAACGTGTCTTTCCCCAAGCCGGGAAGTGGGCGAGAGGGAAACGCTTTTCCTCTCTTGGCTGTGCCCCGGGCAGGTGGGGATACGCCAGGGCTGGCGTTCCCGCGAGCCGTCGGGGAAGGCGCAGGTCGGCGGCAGGCTGCGCCAGGGCTTTGCTCTCCCCAGCATCCCGGACGCCGGGGAAGGACCTGGGGGCTTCGCTGCGCCTGGGCCAGGGCCCTGCAGCGCAGCCCCAAAATCCTTCTGCTGTCACTTGAAGCGATGCTAAGCGGGTAGAAAACGCTGCCGTCGGTTCAGCTGGCAGAAGAGTAAGCGCCTACACAAGGCGCAAGGCAGGGGAGAAACCAGCCCAAGCCTCGCACTGGGCGGCGCGTGAAGCAGCTCAGCGCAGAGGGCCGGATAAAACTCCCTACCTGGGCCCAGGGGCACGCCGGCGCTGAGCTCAGCACCTCCCACATCAGCTCATAAACCAGCCTTGGCCCCGGCTGTTTACCAAAGTGCACTGCAGTCTCTTTTCTCTGAAATATGTTACTTTTCTGAGTAAGGGTAGCTTACCCTTTCCGTAGGCACGAAAAAAGTCGCTGGATTTACAGCCACACAGATTTGTGCTTGCCCCGGAGAGCGCGGGCCCCGGGTGCCCAGCTGATGTTCAGTCCGTCACAGTGACCGTGCAGAGGCGCAGCTGAAGGCTGTGGCTAATGCAGAAAAAAAAAATCAGGTGCACAGTGGTGGCTGAGCTCTGAGCAGGGGCCCTCAGGGAGGTCGAGGGGGGCCAGTTAGTTATTGAACCGGAGCAGCCAAACCTGCCCTTCCCTGCCTTGCTGCGGATGTGAGCGCAGGCTACCGGGGGTCATTAAGGAGCAGCTGCTCAAAAACGAGGTTGCAATTCCAGCTCCTTTTTTTCCGAGCTCATTGAAACCTCTGGGTTTAAAAGCGCGGAAGGTGGTTGCAGTTCTCCCCCCTCAGTCAGTAATGCGAGCCCCCTGCTCAGCACCACGGCTGAATCGTGTACAGCGGTGTATTTGCCTGTCTGCAACGCTCCACATCACCAGGACATTTAGACATAAATGAATTAATTCACTTTCAAGCTTTGAAATTTAGGGTAAATCTAAGAGAACTTTAGACTAACTGCAACTCCTGATACCTTCGTTGATCTTAATTCTTTCCATATACGCACCCAGGGACCCTTTGCCTTTAGTTACTATTATAATTGCTCCCATGGTGTGATCCTTTGTCCTCAGTTTCCGGATTACGCCAAGCCAACCCTTCTACTTCTATCATCTTACACGGAGCTGAAGATTGAATCTCTTTCAGCTGTAACAGTTCTCTTGAGTTCTTTGGGGTTTAGCAAAACAAACTAGATACAGATTTAATTGCGTCTGCAAAATGACAGGAATCATACAGACTGCAAACACCCGGCCCACTCAAACAAAATTGGTTCATGCAGCTAGTCCGTACGATCTTTAAGGCTGATTGAAAACGTTTCTCACAAATTTGAGTTTGAAGTAAATATAACTAATGGTAGACTTGCAGCTTTAAAAAGTTTCTGTTCTTCGTTTGAAATCGAGCTCCCAAATTTTCATCAGGAATTTGACAAAAAAGTGCTTTGCATTTTCAGATTTTTACTGTGAGATGCTGAATATCCCCCTTTTCTTGCCCAAATGCCTGAGCATTTGCAAGTAAAGCATTTCCATGTAACAAGCAGCTTCAGTTCTTGCTAAATCCCCTTCAGTGGACAGTTGTGGAGGATATGAAGGATGTATCTGCCAACCTGCTACTTAAAACTGAATTGATTCAGAGGCCTCTCTACTGCTTTTATTAGCAAAAAGACTCTTCAGGCCATATTCTTCTGTCATTTACAGCTATGTAGATCATGAGCGATGCCACGGAAAACGTTTGAGTCACAGCCGACATTTGTGAAGGTCGAAATGGCATGGTCCTTTACCTGCATGTGACAGGGAGGAAAGCAAGGGAGAGCGCATCCTTCCACTGAGGGAGGGCAAGAGCCAAGACAATATGGAGCTGGCTCCAGGAATGTGTAGATGTAATCTTGCACATAAAACAGGCAATCCAGGAATAAAAGGGAGACTTTAAAACCTGCGGCTTTTGGAAGATATAATGAATAAGCACAAGCAATATATTGGCAGTCCAAGAACCAATAATCTTAGTTACACTAGTGCAATGTTTTTTTTTTTTTTTAATGCCCAAAAGACTTAGGAGCCTGAGCGTGAGGCACCATTATTCAGACTATTATTCAGTGCTGTGTCTGGAAACACATACTCTGCCCAGTCCGTCCTGGAGAAACTTCCTAGGTCATAAATAGGAATTAAATTACTGGGCCATCTTCCTGCAAAAGGAAGTAGTAGGTACGCCACCTGGTTTGAGTAGCTTTTATTTGTCTAGTGCTAGTTCTTCACTGACACATTTCTCAGCCTCTTAAAAGGTTCTTTCAAGTGCTGCATGTGCACCAAGAGACTTCTTTCATGCATGTGCTACATATGTTGCAATAATGCAGGGATGACCATGCTAAATGTTGAAATCTTTATTCCGTTTTTAACAAGGCTCCTGGTTAGTCATACCTCTTATTAGGCTAAATCACAGCTAGGCTTTATGCGAGACGAACTGATGTAATAGGACTTTAAGGGCTGACCTAGCTGAAGTCCTCACTGCAGCAGAACTGGCTACAGGATCTGGCTGCCTTTTCCTGCCCTGGATAGGACATGCTAAACTTCCTTTCGGAAGGATTTATGTAGTGCTGCACTTTATATATCAAGGGAGACATTACTGAACAGAGCAAACAACTGTGCTTAAAACCATGTGGAAGCTGCTGCTCAATTTAGACATCATTCTTCATATCGCTATATAGAAAAATCTCCCTTAAAAGTTAGTTTTTTCTTTTCAACAGTTCTTCTTCCGTGTAATAATATACAGTCCTTGTGTCAAAATTGCTGTTTTGAATAGCAGCTTCTAATTCTGGATTGTGGGATTCTGGGGTGGGCAGACCCCCCCCCCCTTTTCAGGCACACGAAGCACCACAGATTCATCTGAAATGTGTGATGCCCCGCAGGGTTTCACAGCACAGGACAGCTGGAAAACACTTGTCTACATCTGGGTGTCCAGAATCAGAGACATTTGTAAATCTTTCCCTGTTATGTGCCTCTTAAGTCAGGGTGAAAGCATTTTGCCTTTTTTTTTTTCCCTTTTAACTTAATATACATGGGCTGTGGCCATGAAGCAGCTCGTTCTTCAGCATTGAGGAATCCTAATGAATCGCACGCATAGCGACTGCTGGAGCTATTGGTAGCAGCGAAGGCGTCCAGCACCCTCAGTGTGGCAGCCCAGGGCACAGATGCTTTAAGAGGTCACTTTTTGCTGGAGCACAACATTTTCCACAACATCTTTGACAGCAAGAAGTGCAGCCAGGTTTTCCGATGGCCAGGATTATTACTGGAAAGCGTGGGAGAAAAAAATGAGAGATTTATACAACGCCTTAGGAGATTATTGATGGAGCAGGAAGGCTTTCCCTACCAACTTAGCTGCTGCTGCTTTTCCAGGTCACTGAAAGCCAGGAGTTGTCATGTGCCCTGGACATAGCAAACAAATGTGTGGATTCAGATGGGCGATCAGTGGAGGGTCTTGCACACGCATAAGGACACCAGGGTGCCCCTATTCTGGCTGTTTATGGACATGGCCAGAAAGCAGTCCTAAGGGGAGCGCTGAGCACTGCTTGAGTGCGGCAGAGCTGCCTGCATCGCTGGGACCCGTTTTGGAAATCAAAACAACAGAGTTGCCAAAGACGGAGTAGCCAGACTGCCCCGGAAAGGACCCTTTGGATAGGAATAAACCACTGGAGCTGGACGAGGGAAGCTCGTTCTGCCCTGGCCTGCGCTGGCCCTTCTGTGCAAGATGTTTATGGAAATGGTTACTTCCATTATTACACACAATAACGGCCCCTGGGAGGGTAAGGATAGGAAACAACCCTTTCATAAGCTTCTGCACTTTACTGGAAAGTGTTTATTGACTGGGAAGGATACCCAGTCAATATACCAAATATACCAAATGCTAATATAGCATGAATGCAGTGAACATTACCCTGTACACAGGAGAGCAGACCTTGCAGCATAGCACAGTAGGGCAGGTGCATTAGAGGTGGCACCTTGCTTCCCCTCCAGAGTGTCTTACATCTTCCTTTGGGGTATGCGGACACTGCGGCCACAGCCTGCCCATGCCTGTAGTTATTGTGGTTGTGGGAGCTGGTGTTGATGGGGGCTGAGCAGCTGTGACGTGCCATGTTGACAGGCTGGGAAGGGTGTTTTTGACAGGCTGGGAAGGGTGTTTTTCTCTGTGTCCCCTGGTGTTGCTGAGCTGAACCCTGTGCTGGAGCGTGCTGTGGTGGAGAGCGGCCGCCAGGCACGGCCGCAGCGCTCAGTGGCGAAGCAGGTGTGCAACGGCTGGTGGCCTGGCCATGCCGGCCCTCCTGCTTTGCTTCCCGCTGAGCAGATCCTCTACGAAGTGGGCTTAGATAAAAAGAATTTGGGTAGCCCTGGATTGGGTTGCGGGAAGGAATGCTAATACTGCACGGGGACCTGCCTTAATAATAGGTCTAGGAAGCATGCCTAACAGGCACACAGTCAGCAAGTTCGTGTTTGCAAAACCAACACCTCCTACCTCTGCTTAGGTCAATACAGCTACAGTGCTTGATGTCAGCGGGGTATCCAAGCCCGTTATCTCCATTCAGATCCAGACAACGAGCCAAATTCATTCTTGGTGTAACTCTATTGAAGTTTAATGTCGGTACGAATAAGCCTGCCAGCGGGTGGAGAGGGAGATATGCAGCATCACTTCGCTGAATCAACACAGTTGGAAAGCTTTAAAATTCCACTCATCTTTCTATCTTGGGACTTTTGAATAGCATCTATCACTGTTTTTCCTTCCCAGCTACACTACATCTGTATAAACCTGTCTCTAGTGGCTTCTGCAGTGTCTTTGACATGTATCTGCTACTACTCCATCACAATGCACAGTGTGTTATACCAGCAGTGTTTTCCTGAACTTCTACATGCATTGACTTAACAAAAGTACACTTCTGAATTTAATGCTATATCAAGTAATGCCTCAGGCTCTGAACAGTTTGAACTGAGAACTTGCTGCTGCAAAAAGATGAGAGCTTTTTTTTTCAGTATGGGTTTTGATGCAGATTTTAGACAGTTACGCTCAGATGATTCAACCATCCAATAAAGCAACATGCAATTCTGATGTCATTTATTATAACCTTAACATATCCATACACTGCAATCACTATTAGTGCAAAACCCTTCTATGCAGCACCTTTAATGCATAAACTTCCTCAAATCCTCCACATCTGCTCTATGTGGAGAGGGTGATCACCCTACAACATTTGGGCCATATAAGCCTGGAATGAAGCCAAATGTGGGCATGCCACCAGAACGCTGGGGCACGACGTAATGAAATGACACCGGTTAATTGAGTGGGTAAAGCTGCGAGAGTGTGACTGGGAGCAAGCATAGCCCTCAGACTACAGAGAAGTGATTACAAATAACCTACAACTCATGGTTCAATATAAAGTAGATGGAAAAGTTGTCTCGTGGGAGAAAGAGCAGTCTCTTGTTGAATAAATTGAAAGGGTCTAATGAACTTTTATTAGTTCGCAGCCAAAGACTCAGCTCTCCCCATGAACAAAGCCCTTAAATCAATGCAGAATATCACTGGACTTGGCCACACTGAGAAGTCATCACTATCATCAGCTTTCCAATTTATGAAAAACATAAAAATCATTTAACAGCCATCAGGGGATAGGGCCTGGGTTCTACCTCTGACGCAAGAGTATGACTAGCAGGTGCCTAACTGTCTTGGCGCATACAGCAATGATGTATAGCTGAAATATCTTGTAAAAAATACTAGAGTGTTGTTTTGGTTCTGTTTTGACATCTTATATGTCCAATTCCACCTCACTGGCATATATTGCAGATAAAATTTCTGAGATTAGAGTGCTAATCTGCTAGAAGAGTTCTGGTTATTCCTCAAAGACCTCTGCACATCCCAAGGGAAATTCGTAATATGGATAAATCACAACTAAGTTAATCCAAGTAAATAAGTAAGAAATATGAAGCACTCTGATGCTTAATTCACAGTTCTGTTCTCCTCAGTCATTAACATCAGCTGGACTACTTCAACTGGCAAAATGCAGCAGAAGTAAAAGGGCTTGCAGAGTTCAGTGCACAGACTTGAAAGAGTAGTCTGTTGCTGGTAATGGATGGAAACTGGGTATTGTTTTAATTGCCTTATGGAATCTTTTAATTAAAACAATTGTATGCTTTTTGAGGAAGTGTGAATTTAAAGCTTTGTTTTGCATGATATGACTATTGCTCAACTGCACCAACAGGAATAACTTTAGAAATTTATTTCTATTTTACTAAAATCAATGTATACAGCTTCAGAAAGTCATTAGTGTTTGTTTACTTAAAATGTTTCAAGTATTAATAGCAGCTTTGAATTGTTGACAAGCCTTAAAGCCTAGCAAGTAATATGCTTTGATGTATTTGTCTTCTGAAGAGAGATCTTCTGATTTGAAATGAAAAGAATTAGTTTGCTTAATATTTTCTTTCCAAATGTGAAATCAGTTGTTTTTTCTTTTTCCCTTCGACTCTGTGGTTGAAGTTACATTTTATTTATATTATTTTAAAACTTATCTCTCAGAAGAAAATGGAGATATCTTGCTTACTTTTTACTGACCTGGTTCTGTGCTCCTAGGTATCTTGCTGTAACTTTGGCACATGGAGGCCTCAATGTTAAGTACCTTCCTATCTGCAAGCATACAAGCAGTCCTGCCGAGGTCACTGCACCATTAAGGTCAGTGGGATTACTTGGTTTATTTAAGGTTAAACTCGTGTCAGTTTGCAGGACAGTAGCCATAATAAGATTTTGTATCTTTTACTAAGAAGCATTTACACTTTATGTATTTCAAAATACACCTATAAGTAATTTTTTTGGTAGCAAAATACAGCAGTTATTGAGGCCTGATTCTCAACTGGGGAAGTCAGCTTGCAGAAACTGATGGAGCTGTGATGGCTGTAGCAACTGAGGAGCTAGATCTATGATAATGTTGACTTTCCCTAAACATAAGACACAGATGTATTGCTCTCACAGTCATAGTGGCAACTACCTGGCAGCACGTCTTAGTCCCAAAGGAATACGTCTATCCCTCATCTACACAGAGAGTCTTTGAAATACTAACAACACAACGATGAAACCAAATCTTAAGTATCACAAAGGCACAAAAACAGTAAGAAAGAGCATCGTTAGCCAGGAATTTAGGTCCTTTTTGATGAGAACACCCCACTCTGAGCCAAATACCGCTGATGTACCAGGCCTGCACCAGGCCTGTCCCAGGAAGACACTATGGGAGAGTACTAACTGTAAATGGGTAAAATGGCTCATGTTTCCATGTTGTCTCCTAGAGTGACTGCATTTCTGTAATCAGTAAAGCTTTTCTCATATGCATGAAGTACTGCAATGTTTGGGGAAAGATTTCACGCAGGCAGAGGGCCAGGAGCAGTATCCGAGCCCTGAAAACTCTGCTTGTAGGAAAGGAACTTGCAACTTTTAGCCTGAAAACTCTGTAAGGCTGAGATTTTATACAGTTTAATTGCAAGCTGCCTTGTCTCACAGGGATCCAGTCTTGGTCGGTACCCACAAACTAGTATCTCACTTACTCTAATCTAGGGACTCCTCAACGTTTTGAAGAAAGATATCTAAGGTAGAGGTGCCATCATAATTTTCATTCATAACAAAATGGAAATGAGCCTAAATTTGGATTGCACGACAAGAAAGTGTGCTTATTCTTATCTTTTAAATTCCTTTCACAGCAATTCAACAGACCATAGTGGTTAGCAGGTGTGAGCTGAGAAATGCTACTCTTTACACTGCAGTACACCAGATACGCTGTAGAAAGATGTAGAAGAGTTAACAAGCTTGAAAGATCTTCACCCACCTGCTTGTGTTGGTGGAGCCATTGAGGAAAAGCACACACACAGAGGACATCCATGGCAAGCTCCTGCTATGACCTCAAGAAACTCTTTAGATTGAAGGTTGAATTTAAGGTCTTGCAAAACTATCAACTCTACCTACTTGGTATCTGATATTCTGTCCTTATGCGAGATCCTGTTTCAAGAGCAAGGGAATGTTTCTAACCAGATGGCAATATTTACACATTTCAAAGTGTCATTACATTTCCTCACTAAAAAATACTGCAGCTCCAGATAGGAAAGTTATTTAGAACGGCAATCACTGCACAGTTTGTATCAAATACAGCCAATTTACCTTGCAAAAAATTACCTGTAATGTAATCCCAGCAGAGTTATTCTCAAGACCTAGGAGGCTGGTAGAGCAAGTAGAAATGTCTAAAACAGGAACTGTCATACCCAACTACGAACCCTTGCAGTGCAGATTTCCCCACCTGTGCTGAGTCACCCAGGCTCCCCTTCCAGACAGTGAAGAGAAACAAGCACTTTCAAGGTGCGAACCTCTGCCCTGTTTTAGAGGTCTACATCAGCAGGCATGTCCCAGTAGTTCCTGTTTCCAAGACTGTAAGAGAGGCTGAGAGTAAAAAGTTCCTATGTTGATGCCTTTAGTGCAGATGCCTACGGTCAGTGAAATGAAAGGCCACTCCTACTGCGTCACTTCCTTAGTAAGAATAGAGCAGAAAAATGTCATAATGTTTTGAGCCAAATAAGTCAATAGGGGTGCTTTTCTCTGCTAAGATCTACACATGTAGACCTATACTCCTGTTTAAGTAGAGGCTAAAAGGAGGAAGTCGTGTTTTAGGTACAATTTCTCTTTGAGTCAATGGCAGGCTTAAAACTCTTCACAGAAGAGACTGAAAATCCTGTAAACCCTTTAGCACGTTTGCTCTGTCCCTAATTAATTCTAATCCCAAAACATAGTTTAGCTCCATGTTGAGCCACATTTAATCAGGATAACATATGTACAGGCTGCAGCTTTTATTTAGATTGATTTCATTTCTTCCTTTCATTGCATTTTACAGTTTGATATTACCAATTCTGTTTTTGGGAAGAAGCTAATGTATAAAACCTTAAAATAAAATCCCAAATGGAATAGAAAGTGGCATATGGTAGACACTGTGGCTTAATAGTTGAGGCAATCCATGTGGCAACCAAGTTGCCTGGCACTGTGCTGTCAAGAAACAACATGATGTAACAAGGTTCTGGCCTTACACAACTAATGGTAAACAAGGCAAAGATGTCTGAAAACCTGTGACAAAGGAAAGTAAGAAGCAGAACAGCTAGTTTATGCGCAATTATGGTGACGACATATGAAAGAACCAAGCAGCCATCCAAGGTTAAAAACCCCTGTGATCCATCATAGTGGGCCCAGTGCAGCTGCACACCAATATACCAGCTGCAGTTTGTGAGAAGCATGCAGTACAACCATGTAAGGTCAGTTCAGGCATAATCTCAGAAAGTACTGCAGTTACCTACTTTCAGTACTGGTGCAAGCCTATTTTAGACCGAGTTCAGGTACCTCGGCACAGCACTGCACTGTCCTGGCTGGTCACGTCCCTTCCTGATCACCAAGGACTTGATTTAACCCGGCTGAAACAACAGTAAAAGA
The DNA here is from genome assembly GCF_040807025.1 of Struthio camelus. Classification (NCBI taxonomy): domain Eukaryota; kingdom Metazoa; phylum Chordata; class Aves; order Struthioniformes; family Struthionidae; genus Struthio; species Struthio camelus. Next base: position 150,386,367 of record NC_090942.1, on the reverse strand, counting down.
TGCTAACGAGGCTCTCCACTCTGCCTGCCCTCCACCCACCCATTAGCAAGCAGGGCTGAGTTCTTCAACCTGTTTTCTGTAGCGCTCCAGCACAGAAGATCACAGACTCCCCCAAGTCCTACTCCACAGTGGACACAACACACCAGTTCTTTGCCACCCAGTAATTCCACAAAAACGAGAAATAGCTTTTCTTCAAAAGTTGAACAGCCTGATACAAGGCTGTGACCTTCCAAACACTAGTTACTCCAAGTGAAAGGCTGAGTTGCTATTAATGCCAGACTGGGTAGCCACTTTGTAATATGGACGGTCATTTATTTATTGTTTTATCATGACACATAAAATGCTATGGCGGCAATATCAAAATATGGTATCACTTATAAAATACCAGTGTTATTAATGCGGTGGTAAGATACTGTTAACATTTACAGAGAAGTGTATAGTATTTCCAAAGTCTTGCCTAATGGTTCGCTGCTGTGACAAAATATCCTGGCAAGTAAATGATGCATGGAATACAGTGTCTATTTATTATCATGGTTTTTTGCCCTTGATTACTGAATGGCCTGTATTGATATCAATAACTGTTGCTGAATCTAATCCTTTTGGGTATGGTAGATAGGTTGTTTGCTTTTACAGTATGTGTCAGAATAAAAGAGAAGCATCTGAAAAATAAACAGATAGCATTTCCTTACAAAATGAGATGAAAAAATAAAACAATATAAATGGGACTTTCAAGTGTTTCTTTTTATATTTAAAGCTCTTATTTCAATATACTGTATTTACATATTCTTAAATAATCATTCTGTACCTTTGATTTTTTTGTTTCGTCTTTGGAAACAAATAGAGTAATCTCACTATAAATGTGTGCAAATAGAAAATATATAAATATCTTTGAGGCCCATGTCATAAAAAGGTGGTCTCAGAATTGTCACTTTTACAATTGTCAGCTGCAATCCCTTTCATTTTGTCCTGGAAGTTGTTTGAGCTCTGTTCTTTCAAGCCTTTGAAGTCCACATGCAAAGAAGAGCCAAGCACAGACACACTGTTTCAAAGGGTGTATCACTCACTTTAGCAAACTGAAGTCTGACTGATCTGCTTCTGAGTTCCATGGGAAAGCTGCTCCGACAGACACTGACTCCACCTCTGAAGTGTTGTGGGTAACTTCATGAAATCCCACAGACCTTCCTGGACTACTTGCTGCTGAGGAGTTTTTGTTTTCCCCATACAACAGAGCACCTTGGGGAGAAGCAGCCACGGTCCGATCTGTTGCGTGTTCTGCCCTTGCAGGCTCTGGGAAAAGTGACTCATTTCTTTGATGAGATGCTGGCAAAGGGGTGCTTTGGTTATAAGCTGTGTAACAATCACTAGCATTTGAGCAAAGGTTTGGTGTGAAGCTGCCTGCAAAGGGCTGTGTCTGAACAATCACTTCCCTTTTGACATTCAACTTGGTCAGAAGCTGGGTGCGAATCTCTGGGGATAGTTTACTCAACTGGCGTCCAAGCTGAAGCTGAGTTGGGAACAGTGTCCCCTGAAGGGTTCTGTACAGAAATCTGCAAGAGAAGAATGTGCACCTGAAAAGAACTGAAAGAGAAGAAGTACCCAAGATATTATCAAGAGAAAATATCCAAGAAAAAAACACAACATAGGAAAATAAGAGAGTTTTGTGCGCTCTTCCTACGTTTGACACAAGAAAGATTGCAGATGGAAAAGCTCTGAATGCTCTGGTAATATTTTGATTAATAGTAAGCAATGCAGTAAATCTGTGTCTTTAGCCAGTGATCCACCTGTGATTACAGATGGTCTTTCATCTTTCCTGATGTAGACTCAAAGCCAATGGGGATCAGTCTGCAGGGCAAGGCTCCTACACCCGTAAGTAGGTATGTAGTCCACAGCATCCTATCAGAACATCTGTACTGTGCATTGTTACGGGAGGATGGGTTGAATCTAAAAACATCATGGAAAACCTCATAGGGCAGCGCAGTGAAATGTGTTAGCTGACCACCTTCTCCAAAATCCCTGCATGGCCAGCAAAGCTGATGCACAGTCTACCATTATCCCCACTCCTGTGGTCTATGGCTGGGATATGTGGTCTATTCCTGTGGTCAGAAGCACAGAAAAGGTTAGACAATCTGGCTTTATATAATCAATGACTGAAAAAACCTGCTTGGCTGGTAAAGCAAAAAGAAAGAGAGAGAGAAGAGCAAGAACCCTTTCTCACCCTCCCAAACATACGTATGAACTGTTATCATATATAAGAAAGATATGAAGGAAGATACAATACCTGGGCAGCAGCGCAATGACTGGTGATATAACGCAAGTGAAATAGAACATAGGGTCTCCCATCAGCCTTTCCATAGTCCAGTAGGGATTGGAAGGAGGATGGCATACTGGGCAGGAAGCATTGTAAACCAGAGCCACAAAGAAAAATAAAAGGATACTGAAGATGCAAGATGACCAGTGGAGACAAGTCTAGAACAAACCAGAACCAAACATTAATGATTATTTTCTGAGAAATCTGCAGCCATTCTGAATTAATAGTTCTTAATTTCTGGAGAAAAATCCATGCACAGGAAAGTGTTTAGAGCCTTGTATTTTCAGAAATTCGTATTATATGCACAGAATTACAAAGCTGTTTACAGGTCACAGTTTAAAATCATGTTTAAAAATCATGTTTGCTTAAAATGCTTGATAAAAAGAGAATGTGCTGAGGGAATGAAACAAGCATCTTGTGTTTTTAAAGAATGGCACTCAGAAAAGAGTTGCGATATTCCAGCAAGTTTCTGTGTAGTCTGTGGATGCCTTACCCAAGTTTTTGTTTCAATAGCCAAATGTAATATGATGGTGAAGAGAGCTATCGTGGTGACGGGAGTTCCCCAGGAGAAAATATCCACCTCTGAATCATAGTAAGTCTGTAAAGAAGAAGTCACAATTTAGTGCAAGCTGTGTTTCCAGTTCAAAAGGCTTGAAATAGAATGTCTTAAACCAAACACTTACAAAATATGGGATGAAGAAGCAAACAAGGCTTTGATACATAGCATCAATCATGTTCATCCAGAACATATGTGGCTGGTACTCCTGTGGCACAAAAGAAAAAAAAAACAACAAAAAAGAAAAAGATCAGAGCCTAATGAAGATGGTATTTTTTGGCATAGGTATTTGGAGGGGGATATTCTAATGGATATTTTTCAGGGCTCATGCAAACAATTTCACCACTTTGCCAATCGATTAGGTACCCTGTGAGTTGAGGTGTGAAGCAGGTCACTCTCTCTGGGATGGAGACTTTGCTGCTGCTTTCCCTCCCCGCCCCCATTGCCCCATTAGAGGGTATAATCTCATACTGATACCTGGGCCAGCAAGAATTTACAAAGGCTCAACCTTAGGCACAACAGTTTGACCACAGATTTCAGGAGGAGCTATGTGAGGTGTAAGAACATGAATAAGTGCTTTCTACATCATGTACATACAGACACAGAGTATTTATTCACAAGAGAGAAAACAGAAAATGCACAGATATTTAGAAAAGAAGATCTATAATGATCTTTAGTGACAATTTACACCACAGTGTATGCTAACTTATATATATACATATATATGTACAAGAAATATATATACACATATATGTGTCTGGGTGGGTGGGTGCGCGCGAGTGCGTGTGGGCACAAAATAGTTCCATAAGAAACAACACCAAAGTAGCATTTGGATTTAAAGGAATTTACAATTGCAGGGATATGCTTATGCAAAAGACCTGGATATAATGGAAAACAGTCTGTAAATGCTTAATCTACAAAATACTTTTTTTGTTAATTTTGGGATACAGGTTAGATCTCCTACCACTCGGCTAATCAGAACTCTTTCCCTCTATGATGAACATAATTTCAGCCTAAAAATGAGACATGAAAGAGGCTGAGAAAAAATTCTGGTGTTCTTTGGTCTAATGAAATAACACATGATGAAGCACTGGCATAGGTTGCCCAGAGAAGCTATGGAATCTTCATCCTTGGAATATTCAAAACTGGACTAGGTAAGGCTGTGGGCAAACCTGTCTAGCTTTGGAGCTAGACCTGCTTTGAGCAGGGGGTTGGACCAGATGGCCTCCAGAGGTCCTTTGCAACCTAAATTATTCTATAATTCCATATGCATTGAATCAGTAATACCTTTTTGAAAGAGATCCTACCTCAAGCAGAATTTTTGGGAAAGTTTTTAAAATGCCTTTTTAGGTAAGTACTCAGAGAAAATCTCACTAGACTTCAAACAAACTTAGAATGATCCCTAGGCTTTCCTCTGAGAAGTAATTCTGCTGTGAACCTGAGGGACTTCTCTCCTTCAGCTTGCCAGCTGGAGAAAGGCAGACAAAACCTTCCAACAAGCTTAAGCCGTGACATTTCTGTCACCTCAAGAGTGGAGAAAACAGACAGGAATGAATGTTATGGATCTTTAAAGTGTAATACACTGGAACAGACAAATGGATAAAAAAAATGAAAAACAACAGCTGGATGAAAAAGAGAGAATTTAAGACAAAAGCACTAATAATAAGCCATACTAAAATTCTCCTCTTGTCTTTCCACAGCAGTGTCTAGCAATGTTATTAGACGTGTAGCACACCACAGGCAAGCGTACATTTGGAGGCAAAAGACAGTCAGGGTCTCCTCTCAGAGGACACACTGTCAGACACTTTTAAGAAAGGTGTTTACTTGGAAGCAATCATTGGATTTGGATAGTTTTGCCAAGCAGATAATCTCCCCACAGTAAACTGTAGTTGCAATCACCAGAAATGGTTTGGCTTGCATCCCTTCTGCAGTTCTTTCAGTCTTTGTACAGTCTAAGCAGATGGGGATAAGGTGTTTTCAGCAAAGGCTTTCTGAATCTGTGGTCTGCTGATGACTAGTCCCGTTAGAGCCTAAGTATGTCAACCTCTGTGCTTACTCCTAAAGCCATCGTTCTCTTCTGCCTGTTTGCAAAGGGCTAGGACCTGAATTTTCCAGTCAGTAAGTACTGTGTGGGTTATTCTGTGCACGTCTGCACTAGTCTAGAAGGTATAATCTGCCTTACCTCTGTGGTTGTTTGTGAGCCTACACCATGAGATAGGTGTTCAGCGTTGACTGAAAGCAGCCAGCTCCCCTCCTTTATATATATATTTAAAATAACATAGCTGTTTTTTTATTTTTAAATGACCTTTTGACACCTAGATACTTTGACTACGATGAGAAATATTGATAAATAACAACAGTCACTTCTCAGACTTCCATTTTTTATTATTCATTCGTCCTTTGGAAGCAAGGTCGGTTTTCAGTTGAAACTGATGTTATTTAGGAAAAAAAATTCCAAAAAGTATGAGTTTTTACCTCCATATTCTGGCCACTTTTGTAGAGCTGAGGTACAGCAATTAACAATTCAGCTGGTACGTCCTTATCCAACACACCAGTAATCAGTTGTGGAAGAGAAGAGAACAGTAAATTAAAGAAGATGAGATACCACTGATCAACCATCGAAGAGCCAGAGAACCCGCAGTAGAACTGGTACCAGAAGAGAAGGGCCACAAACATCTGAAACAAAACCAGTAATGCTGTAAATACAACTTGTCTGGAATTTAAGACAAAGAGGGATCATCATCCCATTGTGTTCTGAAATCATTCTGATTCCAGCTTCTGCAAGGATGTATCTACGACCTCTAAACACATAAGCAATCCTTCTGAAGATGCTTAGTCTTTAACATACTGTTCTGGATGACCAGACCACTTAACTAAGCTACAATTTGGCACATGTGGAAATCTTTGTGCCACTGGAACCTCAGATATCCTGAGTCAGGGATGGCTTCACAAGAAATCAACTTTCAATTCAAGCGGAACTCTCAGATACAATTTAGCTCACCACAAAAAGCTTTCCAAACCATCGCTGACCGCTAGGTATATGAGCACTGATCCCATAGCACTTATATTACTGTCATAAGAATAACCATTTCCATATTATCTTCTGCTGGCTTGAGATGTTTCTGGAGGCTCAGCTGATCTACAAATGGTAAATGCAGAGCTTTTTCAAGACTGTCATGGGACTATTAGCAGCAAGGGAGGTGAAACTATAAGGTCTAACAAAGTTATGTTTAACTATTCCGATTTCTGTGCTTTGAATTTCAGCAAATTAACAGTGCTCTAAAGATTCTTCAGTCTTCCTGTCCTCTTCACGTGAATGAAGAAATCAGTCGCATACATCGCTGCTGGAATAACCCAAATTGGTATGAAATATACAACTCCTTTCTTCTACCATCAGTACAGCGTGGAAAATTCAGAGTTTTTTGGGGTTCACGAGAGGTGCCGATCTCATCTGTGATGGAGGATTTGAGCCCTAGGAAAAGATGGGCACCTTCCTAGGGAAGGAAGTAAATTACTAAGACTTGGTCCTCCTAAAACCGTAATTTATATAATCCTTCATAAAGTGATAAACACTAAATGGAAGTCTACTAGAAATACCTGGGCAACAATCCCTCAGGGGCTTTCCCCATTTTAGCCACGAAGAAAGGGAAATTACACGGCCTCTCCTTTCATTTCCTCTTTGTTTTATATTCCGTTTCCAAAGCTCTTACCCAGCTGGAATATATTAACCCTTCATCATCTTCAGTTTGACAAAGCAAAATGTAAATATGTTCTATCTGTATCCTAAAATGCAGGTGAAATTTAAACATGAGAGAAAAAAGCTATGGTCTGCTTAACCAGTGAAAACTGCTAAGGGGAGAGGAAGCACATCTTATAAAGGAAAATTGCCACAGAATAAGAGGGTCAACGCTGTTGTACACAGCCAGGTTGTACATATATATGTTCAGTCAGTGTTTGCGTACTACGTTGAAGTAGCTTCTATACCAGCAGCAACGTATTTCCTGCTGTTTTTGAATAAACTAACCTGTTAAAAGTTAAATGGTAGCACTTTTTAAAGGATCACCTCTGAAAGCGCTCCTATGAAGAAACATGTTTCCAAAAAAATATCTTCCCTGTCCTATGCAGGGATATGCCTTGTGTGTTCTTTGGCCACAACAAGATTGAGTTAATAGAGCTTACCATCTACACTGCAGTTGGCTGGAAGATGGCAATTACACTTCACAATTGAATAGATTTTGAAATTTATTGCCTTTCCACACCCAAAATACAACAAAACTTCCTGAGTGTTTTCTCAAAACGGAATTGGAATAATATATGGATTTAGACACTTTCTCGCATCAGAAATAATGAAAAGCTAGCTAATCTTGGGCCTCAGAAAATTTTTCTATTTAGAACTTTGCTAAAATTAACAAGTCTTGCTGAAACATTTTGGCTTTGATAAAAATGTTTATATTGATGAAAATACAGTTAGTTGAAAACTTTCCATCAGAATTTTTCTACCATCTCTAGAATGGGCCTCAGCAGTCCCGTCAGCAAAAGCTGTGCGAATAAGTGACATTTCAGTAACCAAGCTTAAATCAGATTTTTCTTTTTCTCTGAAATTTTAATTCTGGGTTAAATAGTGTTGAATTTGAGTCCAATTATGTTTCATCTTGTTTCCATGCATTACCACTCTGAAAAATAATCAGAACAAATCAAATTTAATGAAACATGCTTGTTTTGACACAAACATTGAATTAGTTTTTTTTTAAAAAACAGTTTCCTTTTTTTTTCCAGATAAGACTATTTCCTGAATTTGGGCCCAAATAGAATTTCTCAGTGAATAAAGTATAAGTCAAAAAATGTCCAGTGCTCCTTTGCACAGGTAATGTATAAAGGGAAAGCACCAGTACATGCTTGTGTTGGCAGAAGTTTGTGTATATGAGCCCCCTTTGTATCAAGCTATCTTTCCAGGCATGCTATGTTTTATGTTTTATTTGTATTTTTATTATCCCCACCAAGCCAAACATCTTCTTGAATAAGTCAACTGAGTTTCCAAATAGCTTTTACAGCAATCTGGAGTTTAAACTCAGAGTTAGATAAGTTGCACTGGAAAACAGAAAATGTCATAATATGAACAAATGGGGGGAAAAAAACTTGACAGAGTAGAAAATTTGCAGAACACATGCAGTGTAGCTATCTCGACTCTATGATGGACAGTCATCCGGAGTAGTCTCCTTGCAAAAGGATCAGGTGCTCACACCTCACATTTTTGAATATTCTTTCCTGAAGGCAGCCACTGTGTCAAGACACGTGGATATACACTGCATGCTCCACTACAGTTTTAGAGTCAGTAGCAACAAGTGTTGCTCATAAAGCTCTGAAGTCTGCAAAAGCAGAGCCAAGACAAAGAGAGATTCTTCAGTTATACTCTAGCCTTAAGGCAGCACTTTCTGAAAATGTCTTACTAAAAATGGCTTAAGAAATAATACTTGTAATCAAGGGGAGTTATACCGAAGGAAATGGAAGATTTTACAACAATGTATAAAAAACACCTCTGGCTGTTGATTGCTGGAATACCTTATGTGTATTACTTTAATCTTTTTTATTTTAAAGTAAGATGGCTCCGAATATATTTCTCGAAGTTGATGAGAACTGATACTGTCAAGCCAAAGGGTATCCTGAAAACATACAGAATGGGGTGTAGGGGTACAGATGTTCAGCGTCATTCAGGATGAAGTTTTAAAACTCAGGCCTTCAAACACCTGTGTTTCAACAGGTGGACCTCCACTCACAGCAGCATTATTTAAATCTGCTTGCTATTCTAGACTCAGAGAGGAATTCAGACTTTGCCAGCCCCTACCTACTTTTGTGCCTGGAAGGGTGCTTGCATGCAGTTTCTGATCAGACACAGAAGGTATTTTATCCTGCTTGCATGTCAACACAAAGCTGGTTTACTAATTCTTTAGCTCCCTTAAGTATTCCTATGCTGTTCATAATTTTGAACAAATCATGGTCTTTTCCTGAAAAAATAACTATCTTCATATTCAGATCAGGCAGAGATTACTCAGACAGAGGGAATTTACAGGAAAAAGTTACCATGGACTAAGAAATTGAGGATTAGATGGAATTTGGAAAGCAACTTTCACAAAAATGAGAGCTACTTGTTTTCTTGCAAGATTCCGATAAGGACGGTGAAATCCACTCTCCCAATTGATAGTTCACACATTACCCTCTGGAGCAGATAGAGGTCTGAGAGATCTGGCCCTGCTCTTTTTCCTGGCTCTTCACTTCCCTTGCTCCCAAGGTGATTTGTAGGTGTTGAAAGTGTGCAGGTCTCTGTGCTTGACTCCTACACAGTCGATGGAATTCTTGGTTGTTGTATTAGACAGTTTTCAGTCATCTCTGTACGACATCAGTAATGCAAAGAGACTTTGCTGGGCCAATGAGTTGAACTTCTACTGGCCCAGTGCCCAGTACTGGAGTAATTCCTGCTTCATATACCAGAGAGGAAATGCAGACCCTTAATGTGTTCTTTACCACAGTGTGCTTCCCTTCTAATGCATTCATTTGGTTAGTTGGGAGTAAAATAAATCAATAAAAATTTTCCAAATCTCTGCCTCTGAGACACACAGAGGATTCAAAGTATTTCACGTCACTGGGGGAAATGTACAGTGATTCATAACAGATTACAAGACAGGGTCAGGAAGAGAAAACACACCCAACTGCTACTTTGGACCAATGCTGGATAGCCTTGGCATTAAAGACTCCTGTGTCTAGCCAGCTAAATTTCTGCAACACTGCTCTATAAAGAAACTTTTCTTAAGCCGTGCTTGTTATTTCTGTTACCTAATTTGCACATTCAGCAGCACACTGTAGCTGTTATGGAGTGGGGTCTGTATTTCTGCAAATGGCAGCCAGCTGTCTTTCAACTCTGCAAATTTCTTTGCAGCTTATTTATAAACTGTTTGAAGGCTGACCTAATGCTCACTTAGCACAAAATAAACCCTGGAAACATGTGGCGCCACAAAGCTGCCAAGTCAAACACTTACTGCATTTTTGTAGAAGAAATACAGCACCATGTTGGCAAGTCGGGAGTAACACCAGTGTCCATGAACAAGTAAGAGCTTCTCCAAATGCCGGAACCTTGGGATTGCAAAATCACTTGCCATCACTGCCTTCAATGAAAGAAAGAGTTGGAATCATTAGTGCAAAGTGCCCCTTTCAATACCAGCAAAGAATCTAGTCATCCTCTCAACTCAATATAAATGTTAAGTCGATGGAAGTTGTGGTGAAGAGGAGTCAAATCCATCACAGTGCACCTGAAATGCAGCTACTGCTTTGCAATACCTATAAATACCCAAAACCAGGCTGCTCTACAGAACATGTGAGAAGATCTGGTCCTTGCCCAGAGGGGATCTCAGTCTACGTCCTGGTTGGTGACAAAGAGCAGGCAAGTGAGAGGTGGGAGAACGGCAGGGTTACAGCAGCATGAGCATGAAGGCTCAGAGTACCTATGTGAACATCTTGGTGGGTGTAAAATCTCTCTCTGCAAAGCTACAGGGATACTGTCAGGACAAACTGAATTTCCAAAGGGAAATGAAATGAAAAAAGCAAGATTAAGTGGTTGCATCTTAACTACTGGACCTTAACTACTGGACTTTAAGAGGCAAAACAATAGAAATATTAGTTTTCATTAGCATTCGTAATTCTGGCTCACAGAGTTCACTTGGCTTTCCTCTCAGTCCCTCATTTTGAGTGAATTTTTAAATCACATGCTGTCTAAAACTCTCCATGAAAAATCATGCCAGACGACACTCCTGTGGGACTGTGCAGCCTGCCAAATCACATTGACAAAACGAATCACACAATTTCTCTCTACTTCTGACTGACTAAAATTCAAGGCACTGTACAACTAGACGAGAACTTGTAAGCGATGATGCATCACAGTCGTTTCATGAGCCTTCATATCACTAGGATCATATTAAGAGGTCATGTTATATTGTTTTCTATTTCATTTCTAATTTCGGTATCATCTTTCTTCTCACAGTTTAGCAGAATATCACAAAAGGTAAATTATCTCCAAAGGTCCAATGTCTTCCTCATACTCTACAGAGTGTATTTTGGCTATATTTTTGAACAAGAGATGCTTTCCTTTTAATCTTTTCTAAATCCTTTTCTTAGTAAATCATTAAAATGTTTCAATTTTCCCAAATAAGTACCTTCAGAAACTATTAATATAAACTGTAAAACAGGATGCAAGAGAAGCTGAACTAATCTAATATAATTTAAGCAAAAGAGGTATATAAACACAACGGGGCACTTTCTAATATGTTGACCTATCCTAGGATTTCTCAGGTACTGAGATACAGCTGTTATAACCTCACTACATAGAACAGTCTGTTCTGTCTTGCAGACTTTATAAAGCTGTCTTGCAGTTTGAGATGTGCCACATCTGCTTCCTTCTCCTTCACCCAATCTCATTCTATTCCAGTGTTAAGACAAAACTGTTAGCTTCCTTTAATTTTTGTGTTTTTATCACATTACTTCACAACATGTGAAGGTGTCTGTTTCTTTAATTCCATTTTGATCAGAGTGAGAAAAACGGAAAGATAGCGTTATCCAATTACATCTTCATGTTTGTTTCATCTCAAAATATCCTCTTGATTTTCACATTTTGGTTTTTCCTCCAGCTTTTTCACAGGAAAGTGATTCAGCTTCCTCACGCTTCCCCCCTCCATAGAATGTGGAAGGAAAGTAAGTCAGACAGTATTGCTGTCTTAGACGTCTGAACGCTCAATGCCTTTTGAGTACCTACACATGTAAGATTCTAACAGTTGTTTATAGTAAAAAGGCTTGCATGGTTCCTTAGGACCCTGCAGTAAAGGAAATGATCTATAAACATTTTCCACTCTGTTGAACTTTGATTTAGAAAAAAAAGGAGGTATTTTAATGGGTTAATGGGCATATAGCTTTCAGATTTGAATACATCACAAAAGCCAGGGGCATTTGAGGACTAGCTATTGGAAGTGTATGAGCTCAACTGCAAGTAGAATAATGGGAAGAGGAGTTAAAAAAAATGCTATGAGCATTATATCTCTACATTAGGAAGAAAAGTGAAAGGATAATACTGATTAAAGCTTGAGCCAAGAAGTTAGGGGCGGACGTTTTTGAGTTACAGGCTTGAAGATGACCCCACAAATACAGTCTCTTCTGGGTTCTCTGCAGCCTGGACTGCCTTCAGGGTGACCTTGCAGAAGTTATGTGGAGCTCTTAGAGCCTTGTGAAGACTATGTAACAACAAACAAACGCTGTATCAGCTTAACACAAGACTCTCTTTTCCTGCTCTCTCCATCCATCAAAGTCAGACTTACAGGAACTATGGCTGTGATGCCATATGCACAATGAATATTTGAATATTCCTGCAGTAGCTGTTTTCCAGTCTGATTTACATCTGCTACCTTGTTCGGAGAAGTATTTTTAAAGGATTGCTGGACTGACATCTGTCCGTCCGACTGACGGACATACATTTGTATTGGAAATCGCTTCGAAGCCACCCACCGGTTGAGGACAGAATGAGGAGAATGAGGAGAAAAAGTGTAATAGCTCTACTGGGTCAATCTGAAGCCCATCTTCCTCAGTGTCTAGTCTCCAACAATGGCCAAGAGAGGATGCCTTAGGAAGAGTATATGGATATGAAAAACACCTACTGACTTTTCTCCGAAGTGCTGTCCCAGCTTCTGGTGATCTGTATCTCAGAAAATTCACGCAAGTGGCATCCAAGTTCATGGCTTGGTTAGATTTTTATTCCATACATTTGTATTTTTAACCCAGTTAAATTATAGCATTCCCAAAGTGTATGCTCCCATGGAGTAAAGTTCTAGAGCCAACTTGCACACTTAGTGAGAGAGGTCTCTCTTTGCTTTCGAACAAAACATCCATCCAGAATTGCAAAAATGCAATCTGGGTCAGAGAACCACCCACTGGTAACTAAGTTAAGGAGTACGCTCATCTGCTCAGGTCCTCAGGATGGCAACACTTCTCGTCTTCTCTGAAGACCTCTTTGTCATACTCATACTCAGCTACTCTATTTTCTCATGCAACCTGTCTGCACCTACCCCAATTACAAGGTTAAGTTGTGGAAACCAGTTATCACCCTCACTCTCTGCAACTTATTGCCACTTCCACTGCTGGCACTGCAACTAAACTGAACTAGCAGTAGAGGAGACAGAAGCGGCATTCAGAACGCTGAGCAGCTTTGTTATACACCCTATACACACACATCCTTTTCGGGATAGCAGAAATTCCTCTTACACAGTGGTAAATGCAGTAATCACAGGTTGAATACATCCAAAAGACTGTGGAGCAAGTCCGTCTATCTTGCTGTTCCCTGTGGCAGGAAATTGGGAGAAAACCAAAACTTGGAAGAGTGCCATAGGGAGCAGTGGTTCTGCAAAGGCCTGCAATTTTCTCTTTCTTCACTGGTCTGCTGTCAGAACAGGCTGTCTGAGTGAGCGAGATGTGTAGGTGTCTAGACTAAAGGACCATCACACCATGGAGATTAGCTGCCTCAGTTGGATAGGCTTGTGCAGCTATTCCACAGGAAGAGTATAACCGAATAATGCAGGAGACAGGAAGAATAAATCCAGAATAAGATGAATCTTCATTTCCTGTATAAATAATGCATAGTTGAGCCTTTTTAATTCCTCAAAACCAGTATTTAACAAGTTATTTCTTAAAACATACTGCTTAGAAGGATCTGGTGAGTTGAATTTTCTGAGGAGAAGGCACCATGTTTAAGCTCACCACAGATTTAAAACACAGGCTCAAAGTCAAGCTGAAGGTATCCTTATGAAGTGCAACTGGCCCTCCTCAGCATAACTTCTGCTGGCTATCCAAAGGCAGCTTGGTCAAGCTGACTTATGGGAAGCACCTATCCAATCCTTTGCAAGAGAATGTGTTGCAGTAAGAAATAAAATTACCTGCATGCCTTCTTGACCAGAGATCCCCACGCCAACATCTGCCACTTGGATCATACTGACATCATTAGCACCATCACCTAGAGAAGACAAGATACAGTTTTGTTTGTCATTGGCAGACCAGTAACAGTTAGTGGCAGCAAAGCAAAGGAAAACTAATGTTGGGTGCATATAGGAAGGAAGAGCTGGGGTTGGAAAGAATCTATGTTTGGAACACAACATTCAAAGCTTGGCAAGGCTGCCAGGACATTCTCATCTTTGTAGATTTTTATATCATGACAAACAAAAATAAGCCAAACACCTCTCTCTTAAATAAGACCTAAGATACAAGTGTCAGACCTGAAGTGCACAAACACTAAACATTCCATGTGCAAAAACAACCAGGAAAAATTCCTGCTGCCCAATAACTGTCTACCTGCAATCAGGTATGATTACGAGTGAAATGTGCAAGGAGACCTAAAGCCAGTGGTGATGCCTACACAGCAAAAAATAAAATAAAATAAAATAAAGAAGTAGATGAATTCTTGACTTTGGCTGGCCACTCTGAGCTCCCTGATACACCAGCACAGGCAGATCTAACAGCAGTGGTTGCAGAGTCATCATCCCTTGCTCTGCTTCCCATCATGATATCACAAGTGATAGGTACCTTAGAAAGGATACCAGAATGGGACATAAATCTACTGCTTAACCTCTGAACTTTACATCTGGTGTACTAATGGAAACTGAAACTGTGTTAGCTGATGACAACACACTAGGTTTTAAATTGCAGTGGCTGAGAAGGGCGTTCACATCTCACTTCACTTCCCCTGCTGTTGGCTCTTGTAAGAGTGGTATCCACTTACTTGACAAAGCTCATCAATTTGCAACTGTGAGACACAGCCTCAAGTTAGCTCATGTTGGTTAAAAGTGAAGATGGGACAACTCGGGTTTTAAGTAAGAGACAGAGCTTGAGTTCAACCCGCACAGGCTCAAGCTGCTCAGAAAGAATGAAAACACAAGCTGCCTGATCTCCACTGGTGTTTCTAAGCATGCTGGATAATTCAAGTTAGCCAGCCAGACTTTTTTGGCAACATAAGCAAATGATTATTTCATGGTCAGTCAAAGGTATAAATTCAGCATGAGGAAGGCAGATCTGAGTGAGATTTAATGTAGTGAGTATAAGGATTATTATAATCAACACACATTTGGTGATATGGCTATCAATCACAGCCATTTGGCACTCACAGTATGTACTTAAGAGATTCCGATGGGTAGGTCCAACCCACATGTTGCTGTGTCTTCGTTGCTATCATTAACCAAGATAGGTAGATGAAAGCTAGGGTGTTTGTGACAACAGATGCTATAGTCATGTCTTCTAATATAACAGAAGCCTAAACCTGAGATAGGAGAAGAAGAGCTAGTTGACTTTTCTTATGTAAAAATCATGGAGATGTGGAAGATGCTGCCAGATTTAAACCAGGGTGACTGACGAAATCTCCCCTTTGCCAACCAAACAAGAGAAGGTATTAGCTGGGAAGAAGTGTAATAGTTGGCAAGTTGGCATGATGTCACTCACAAATCTGTTCTCCATACAGACAGAGGGCCAACTCATGTCCCATGCTGTATGGCTAACTTGTGACGAAAAACGCAGGACCTTGAGTTTAATCATGACTTGCTGAAACGACACTGAACACAGTTTTGTCCTGAGTAATACACTGACTGCTGTTCTGCATAGTATCATTGAACTCTTCATAGCAGTGTTTGAACATGCCAAAGTCACAGAGCGTAGCTTGGCCCCCACTACCTAACTTCTGTAGGAAGGAATCCCAAATATTACTTCAGAGCTCCATATCTGGTTTCAATAAAAACATCAGAATCATCAGAAACACTTTCAAACAAAATCAGAAGCTATTATTTGAGTTGTGAGGCAGCTGAAAGGATCCCTTTGCAAGTCAGAAAAAAACAAAATTCTTGAGGCACAGTATATATCAAGGAAGGCTAGTTTAAACTGAGATATTTACCTATTGCCAAGGTCATCGCTTTGAGTTTGTCTCTGACTAGTTTCACTACCATGCTCTTTTGGAGTGGGGTAGAGCGACAACACAGTACTGCACGGCATCGCTTGGCTAGAGCAAGAAATTTATCCTCTAGTGTAGGTTCCAGGGCATAAGCTAGAGTCCTTCCATCAATCACTAGGCCCAAGCTGGAAAGCACAGGGGAAGAAGGTGGATAGAGAGGGGTGAACCCAATAGTCATGTTTCCAGTAGCGTCGTCTATTGGGTTGTTTGAAAATTTAGACTCTACACATTGCAGACACTGTTCCAGCAAGATAGCACATGTCTCCTGAAAAAAAATCCAAAATAAATATGCTTGAGTGGCAGGAACATATATTTGAACATTTGTGCTTCCTATACATTTAGGCATAAGAAATACTGGGAATGTGGTATATTTGCTGCACTATACAAGTTTTAATTTCTAATATTCTTTTCTTCTTCTCTACTCCCTTTGAATACACTTAATTCTTGTTGTAGAAGATATAACAGCAAGGGGTACACGAAAGCTTAAAATCTAATTCCTCTTTAACATGCAGTATTGTACGCTAAACTAATTTCTTTTAGCTCCATCTCAGAATAACAGTGCTGAGGAATGATATAATCAGTATTGGTACCAAGTTAAGCATGGTGATGAGCACCCTGTAAACGCCTACAATTCAAATCAAATACTTATGCATTGTTAAAGGCCAATTAAAGGTTATTTAAGCTGAATTTAAAGTCTTTTCCCTAGCTATACTCAACTAAAAGATGTTATTGCTAATATCTGAACATTTAATATAAAATACTATTGCTCTTACAGCAAAATATGACAAAAAGAGAAAGAACATGGAAAAATCAATTTACCAGTTCAGCTGATATACTCAAGAAGGGAAAATGCTCTTATTTTTTCTTCCTTTTACAAAGGAATTGGAGCTGGACACTGTTGGCCTACCTCTCCTCTGCTGATATGAAGTCCAATTTTATCTCCCCATTAAAGGACTACAGCACTATCAGTCTGGTTCCTTGTATGTTTGACCATATCAGTAAAGTCTTTGTGATTGCTTGCAACA
Source organism: Struthio camelus (assembly GCF_040807025.1). NCBI lineage: Eukaryota > Metazoa > Chordata > Aves > Struthioniformes > Struthionidae > Struthio > Struthio camelus. Next base: position 150,369,463 of record NC_090942.1, on the reverse strand, counting down.
AGTTGAGCACAGGAAAGGTCAGTAATTCAGAAGAGTTAGAAGAGGTCTGTTAGGAAGCAAGGCCTTACTGTAGATGTGGTTTTCAGACTCTCAGTGCTAGCACTGAAATTTAAGTATTGCTTCTATCTCCAGAGAAAAAGCCACCTGAGAAAACATGAACGACTGAGTTATCTAAATACTACAGTTCAGTGATTTAAAATAAAGCATAAATTCTCAATAGGTAGTCAATTGTTTTCTTCCTCAACACATGTTTAATAACAGGTTGCTTTTGGAGACCCAGTGGTGCCAATAAGTGAAACTAGGGAATTTTTTGAGAATACAGACCAAAGAAAGGCTTTTATGCTGTTATGGCATATTTTAAGTCATGGCAGAGCCCACTACCCATACATGCCTTCAATAGGTTTGTGATGCATGACACTATGATCTAACAGCATTAATTCACTGAAAAGTATTCAAAGTCATGTCCTACCTGAAAATTACGAATGAAGCAGGAAAAAAGAAAAAAAAGAGGGAAAGGAAAAAAGCCATCAAACTTTTAATTGTACAAGTTGAAAATAAAGCAAAGCTAGTTCACAAGTAGACTTCAGCATAGTATTGGATCTGCTTACTGGTGATTCAGCATTCAAAGTGATGATTTCCTCATCATGATCTAGTAGCTTGCAGGCATAAGCAATATTAACAGCTGTTTCTTGCTTGTCTCCAGTGAGAACCCAAATCTGCAACCCAGCTTTGCGCAAGTTTGCAATGGTTTCTGGAACACCATCCTGTAAACGGTCTTCAATACCAGTTGCACCTAAACACAGAAAAAGTAAATTAGTCCGTATTAAATAAACACGTAGGCTTTACCTCAAACTGTAAGAGAGAACTCCAGGAGGTAAGTTTGGCTTTTTCAATCAACAGCAGACACCTTTCCTGGTAAACAGCTAAACTAACAATGCACGTGAGATATGGGCAGCTTTTTGGGGTATCCAGACAGAGAGGTAGGAAGTAGCTGCGGCAAATGTTTGCATCAACAGCCAACAACACATCCAGAATTCAAAGCCTCTAAAGTAATCTAATGCCATTTCTAGTCTCAGAGGTTCACGAGGTTGGTGTACCTTTGCTTAGCACCTCTCTCTTTTATCTTTGCCATTTCTTTTGCATGTTGCTAAGATATTGTTTCTAGGAGCTAGTTTCAGTTCTAAAGGGTCTTGACTTCCTCTCCTCAACTGAGAGAGGGTTGGGTCACTAGAGATTTCTGCCCTTCAAGGAGGAATGACAGCAGAATAGCAGCTTGGCAATAGTGCATTAGGCTGCAGACAGAAACCCTTTCCTGCCTTGCCGCTGCTCTTGGATCTTGCATAAGGACACTGGTTGCCAAATGAGTTACAGCAGGGAATAAATCATAAATCTGTTGGCCATGATGTGAAAGCACAGTGTGGCTTTTTCAGGCTTTCAATGTATCTTGCTACTTGTATGTTTATTACACACTGAATATCTTTCCTATGCTTTCATACATCAATTGAAGGAGACAAGATTTTCAAATACTACAGCAAAAGCAGTTTAGGATCAAGTTTAGTGTCACCACAGATACATCAGTACCCCCTGAAGTTTCAGAGAGGCTTAATGTGCGTAAATGTAAGTCCTCACTATCAGATAACCTGGAGATGAAAGGCCTGCAAATTATCTGGAACAACAGCAAAAGCAAAGTAAACTTCTCTCGGCTATTTATTATTTCTATGGTTCTTTGGAGAAAAACATTTCAGCAATAGAAATCCATCTGAAGTCTGAGCACCAGTCATGTAGATGAAAACATTCTTACTGCAAATGCCATGGAAGCTCTTATCCAAACAGTATGCAAGGTAAAAGATACTCCTTTTCCTGATGCACTTTTTTATTCATATGGGCTAATCATAAGTGATCACTGCAAGATACAAACCACAGTCTGAAATTGTTAGGGAATGGTTCCCAACAGAATAGGTAGGTTATTTCTGGCGAGAGCTCCTTTTTATTTGTCCAGCAGTGGTTAGTTCCATCTCAGGTATTCTTTTCAGAGTGCAGCCAGAGCTAACAGGCACATCCATGGTGGCATCTTCCTGATTAATGTGGTCAGGTGGAGAACTAGTCACTTCTTGCTTCCCTTTAAGTCAGAGGAGAGAAACTGGCACTTCTAGGGTGTGATTCATGTAATCCTAAAGCAGGTAGCTAAGGCAGATCAAATGAACTGCCTTTTTTTTTTTTTTTCTTCTCTTTCCCCTGGTTATACAGGGAGCCTTGGAGATCTGCATTGGACGCATCAGAAGCTGGATGAGGTGAGTCTCCTCTCCCAGAGACTGACTGATAAGTTGGAAATTAGTGAAGGTTTTATCTTCGGTAAGTGTTACGATTGTCCCAGTTACATCTCCTTTTGATAATAATGGATATATACACATTTTAGAACATCAATGTTTTCAACATTTCAACAAAGTTAAGAAAAAGTATGACTTAGTCCTTGGAATACTTTTTACATACACAGATTCAAACTATATCACTGTGAAGTACTGCAGTCCTTTTCCGCAGAACCCACAGGCCCTGAGTGCATGTGCTGAACCTGATGCATATGAGAGTTGATGCCTCTCTCAAATGCGCCTTATGAGCTTTGCTTTACCAGCGTCTCTGGTGCCCCTGGAGTCATGGAACTCTCTGACATGTTAAAGTGGCACTAAAACTAATGAAATTCTGCAGACAGGCTGGGCCAAGTACTTCTTCTCCTACTTAGATCAGCAGTTCCCATTTATGCTGTTGTGTCAAATTCATCTCTGGTATTACTCCACTGACTTCACTAGTTATAAAATGATTGCATGAGCAAGGCAAACAGGGTATGTCTGTTATGTTAATTATAATCCTATTCCTTTGTGGTGCTGCACAAGACAGTCATGACAAAGTCCAGAAGAAGCCAATTTCTGTACTGTCAGAAACCATTTAAAGGAAAGAAAGGATTTTATAGCCAAGCTTTCAGAATTTTTCAACACGTTTTAATTTCATATCCAGCTCTCATTTCATTACCTAGCAGATGCAGATTCTTCTCTATCCTCAGCGCTGACTGAAACAGAAGTTCTTCACGATTTTCAATAGAAGATTCTGCTTCTAAATGACTTTTTAACCAACAGGCATACTCTTCCTTGCTGAGAACCTATTTAGAAGAGGATGTGAGGGCATAGTCAAAATGATGCAGAGGCATTCATACTTTATTGAATAAAATGAAAAAAGTTATAAATCAAGAACAATATATTAATAACTGCCTTCAGTAATTTTTGTCAAGGCTCTCCTTAAAAGCAAACTAAGAGCATGCATTTACTTACTCTTTTTGCAATACACAGGGTCCGCAGCCCATCTACAGCATACAGATTAAGGTAATTCTGGGTTTTGCTTTGGATTTTTTTTTGATGTTTGCCCTGAGGGTCATCTAGAAAAGAATAAAAGAAGAAATTAGTGATTGAAAAATAACAGCGGCTGAATGGCCTCAGAGAATAAAATTGTGTCTATGGTATTCTCTGTACTGGTGCTTTAAAACGGATACTTTCAAAGAGCTCCTGATTTCTCCTGGGAAACTTTCAAGTGAAACATTCCACTTAGAAAAAAAAAAACAACAACTTTTTCTACAGTCTTTTCTTCCTTCTTTATTCAAAAGTCGCCACCCATACGTGTTAAAAAGACCTTTTATTCTTAAGCATTTGTTTGCCCTGAGTACTTTGGGATATCATGATTAATCTCCACAGCAAACAATAATGTGAGAAAGAGAAGTATGATTTCAAATTATTAGCAAATGCTTCTGCACGTATGATCATGTGTAGAAAAATGACACTTATTTTAAAATAGCACTTAATTTTCCACCAAGGTTAAGACCTTTCTCAAAAGAACCAGAAAAGTGTTCAGTTTTGCGTATCTAAGTACAGGAAGGTAAGAACTCAAAATCAGGACTGAGCATCTGTTTCTTTTCCCTCTCTAGCGACTGGTTCGATGCGCTCACACTGTGATTGAGAAAGATTAATACATATGATAGCTATACCTTTTGTTCCATTTTATTACCTGCAATGAGGTCTTTGAAAGACAAAAAAAGGTGGCATGTATCTTTTTTATCATCTAGGATCAAGACAGATTCACGTACGATGTACTGCCATAGCAATCTTCAGTAATATGAATTGCAATGGCAGTGTTAAAGGAAACTTACAGGTTTTCAGATTGAAACCATTGAGCGAGAATGACTGGTACCTTCAGGCAATTCTTCCAATCTTCTGATGCTATTCAAAGTATTTTTTCAAAAAGTCTGCATGTTTTGGGAGGTTTGTAGAATCACTTCAGGATTATAATTTTGTAATTAGAGCTGTTCTGAACACTGTATTAGCGTTACTGGTACTTGTACAATAATCAGTCACAGCATTAGGTGGATGCCACTCATCACCAGAAGTCTGAACACTTGAAGAGGCCTAATACAGGTGATCTGAGCTGACCGCTGGATATGTCCACCTCTCTCAACTGACTGTACTGGGAACCTATGGTCACTATGCCCCTACCTTATGCAGTTAATTCAAGTATCTAAATTAGATGATAGGAATATCTTCTTGTTTTCAGTTCCCATGTTCCCAGAGTGCATTCATATTCAATTTGATCTTGCTATGTGGGACTACGTATATATATGTCTATCTGTCTCTCTGTCTATAAACATAGACACATGCAGCACTTTCGTACTTAAACAGAGTCACAGTGCCTACGTGGCCCTTTAGAGGCTCCAGTACAAACTTTGAGAACTATTGATATTGTTGGAAGGTAGGAGTTAGGAGTCTGGAATCCCAATAGTCTGTTTTTTGGTCCTGTTATCTCAACCACCTATCAGCACATGTTACTCATTATATAGCTGTTTTCTCACCTTTAAAGACTGTCCCATCCTCTCTAGGTCTGTAAAGTACATGCCCAGCTGTTCCTAAAGAATGACATAAAGATTGCTGAAGGTACTTCACGCTTTCCTTCATTTCAGTTCCATCTCTAATCTAGTCCTGTGGTGAATATTGTAGAAATATGCTGGTGGGCTTGTCTGTCTATTAATCCTACCTGTGCTATCGGTATAGATTTTTTCAGAAGGGCAATACAGATATACTATTCTGGAAGAACATCCTTGTGAATATTATTTGCAATTGGAGAGTCATTTCTTACACTGTGGCTTGTCACACTCACCGCACCAGATTCCTTCAGAAATTATTATAATGGCTCACAATCAGGTTCAGCTGCAACATGCAGTGGAAATATGCATATTCTAAACTGGCAATCTAATACAGTTACATATAGCTTCTTTTCTATTTGCGCATAATAGTCTCTTTTGGCATATGTGACTTGGCTGTTTAATGTAAGAAATGTTTTTCTGGGAGTACTGCAGTAAACCCAAGAGACTTCTTGTGTTAGTGAGTCAGCTTCTTTTAAACTCTAAAAGAATAAAATCGACAAGCACTGTTCCTAATTTATTGTGATAAGTTACTGTTCTGGAGAGAAATGCCATATTTCTTGCATATTCCACAGGAAATTATCTTATGGAAGTGGCCATTCCAGTCATTCACTGATTTCACTGATTTCAATTAGTGCAAGCTTGAACAGCTGCTTAAAAACACCAAAAGCTTTTCTATCACTTTAAGGTTAAGTGGTATTATTAACTAGATCTGCCTGAATGCCATGGGCACTAATGCAGTGCTCATAATGTCAAATGTTTATACTGCCTTTAATGTATGAAGGCAGACACTCTCTCCAAGTAGAGATGTACACAACCTTCTCCATGTGAATTCTCAATTCCGGCCTGAAAGACTGCATCTCCCTTCTCCATCAGCATACCAATAAGAGCTAAAATGAGTTTTAGCTCTTCATATGCCTCATCAGTCTTACTGTGAAATTCATTTTGTGCTCAGAAGTTAAAAGGGGGAAGGAAAGAAATCTCTCACAGCCATAATCCAGTTGTTGAGATTTCTTTTAGTTGGGATGCAGTTTTCTTTGCCTAGCAGCACGACCACATGCACTATAGAAGTGAAAACCAGTAAATAAATCTAGAGAATGAGAGAGAGAGAGTAGGATTCTGCTTGCTCCATTTCCTTCCATAATCATAAGTTTTAGAAAGCCAGCCCAGTCATTGTTTTCTCAATGACTTATGTTCACAGTTCCTGTGTGAGTTGGTTATTGACTCAAACAGTAACTTTCTTATTCATGATTCACATGGTGACTGTTGAGACAAAGTAAAAACAATATACGCTTGGGAATCATTTCAGGTCTTTTGAAAATATTTGTATGCTATCAGAAAATGTCAGGTTCCACAGTTGCAACTAGATACAGTTGTGGCTTTTGACAGGCAGAAGAAACCGAATGAATTCTGAAACTGTAAGTTTTGAAGCTCGCTGGTGATTTCTGATTTTACGTAAGATACAGCTGAAGCTACAGCTTAATATTTCTGAATCTGATTTTGGCCTGTTGCTTGTTAGGATATAGCCATGCAACATGGTGTTTGAGTATGCAGGTTATGGACATTATTATGGTGCCCTGGTCTTTCAGTCTCAGCATACAAGCACTGCAAAGCCTCATAAAGCAGAACTGACTTGTACACAATTTACATGTCATTGAGGCACTAAGCTATAAAAGAGCACTAGGATTAGCTGACATGTTGATTCACATATTGGTCAACTGCTTCCAATGATAAATGCCTGAATTTTTTTAGTATTTACATTTCTTCTCACATTCACATTCCATGATCAATGGAGAACAGAATGAAACCACTGACAATATGTATATATACAGCAAATCCAGCAATATATACAATTTTCATAGCATAGATCTGCTGAGGCTCCCTCTCCCTCGGCGATACACCCCTATACTGTGAGAAAGATGCAATTGTCTCAGGAATTAACAAAATATCCACTGATGTTAGGATACTGCAGGCAGAGGCCATGAATTTGTTTCCAAGAGTGAAGTTGTTCAAAAGAAATGTCAAACATCCTTTAGACGAATCAGCTGAAACTTACAGAATTACTAAAGCCAGCAGTGGATTACAGGGCTGGAAAGTAAGGGAAATTACTTATTAAGTTTCAGTGACTGCACTTTCCATTGTTTGGAAAAGCAAAATATACTAAAACTCACAGTTCAGTTTGGGTTAAAAACATTTAAAAAATGCACAATTCCTAAGTCACATTTAATTCACTTGTCTGTAAAGATGGTGGAAGATCACTCTGTTTGCCCAGTAATGAATGGCATTTACTCGCTGCTAACAATGACCTTCAGGAACTCCGCTGTTTTCCTTCTCTGACATATACCACCTTATGTTGTAATATTGCAGCTTTGGGGGTCTAATTGGCCTTGTTGCTTTTACTCAGTTGAGTCCTAGACTCATCTTGGAATTTGCCTGAAAATTCCTTGATCCATTGTATCTACTGTGAATGAACACAGTAGCGTTAAATATAGTCTGTTTTATTTTTTCGTTTTAAGGTGATGGACAATGTATGTGAGACTCACCATAAAATCTCCCCTTTTTTTTTAGTTCTTGTACGGCTCAGTAGGATTTTTTATACAATTCTAAGAACTCATTTCCAAGTATTATTTTCCAGGTATGTTACTGGTAAGTCTTCCCAGTATTCTCTGTTAGCACTTTGGAGGCAAACAAGTTACCACAGATGCTCTATGTACCTCTGTGATATCAGATCTTTACCAGAATATTATTCATGAATACTTTGTTGTTAGTTAAGGACAAGTTGTTCTTAATTTTTTGGCTCTGCTTTGACTCATGTGGCTGTAAACACAAAACTAATGCCAACATTTTTCTGTAGTTCATTAAACTAAAATTACACAGTATAAGCCTTTCACCATTGTTTACTCCAGCTAATGTAAAACTAACCGCAAAGTCAATGCATTAGGGACACAAGGGAAGTACCTCTAGCACATTAGGTTTCTGTCCATTTACTCTGGGATAACCTTTAAACACTGGTTAGCTTCAGTGTTGAACATGCAGTAAATTAGATACAAAATCTGCAGTTCACGCAAACTGAAACCTCTGTCTCTCCCATAAATTCTGAAAGCTTACAGAGTTTTTCTTGAATCCAAATGATTACAATTAGCAGCTATGTAAAGTTGTCTCTGTTTCATGCAACATTTGAGTGCGGAGCACTTTGGAAAAGCAGTCCATGTTTGCAGCTTCATGTCTGTTCCCTACTCTTCAACTACATCGTTGAAGCATGTTTGAAGCAAAGATTTGTAGTCTGAATAGCATCTCCCCTTCTTATTTTGCCACAACCTTTCTGTTCTGATGGCTGACTGAATTGATTCACAGTGTCCTTTAGCATCATAGTCAAACCAATACAGAAGTGTGTATTTATGCAAACATACTGCAACAAAAGGAGGTTAAGATTCACATATGAAACAGCTAGAGGAGCTACAGTAAAAAGTATTTGGGTTTCATATAAAATATTGAAATATCCAAGCAGTGCCGGGCAAGTTTTCCTGAAATGCAAATCGTTTTGGCAAAGTCTCAAAACATTCCTTCAAAATAACATTTGCCAGTAGAGGATCTTGTACAGAAATTAATTTAACTCATTCTTGTAAGGTAAAGAACCAGTAATCTGTTATAGGAAATTTGCTATAATAACAACGTATTTTAAAAAACAGAGATGACTGATTGATTGCCATTCCTACCATTCTCTATTCTCACAAACCAAGCAGGCAGGTCTGCTTGCTAGAGAAGTGCAATAAAACATGATCAGTTCTTTAGCAGTTAATTACAACCCCCCACCTCCTCCAAGCTATCTAAGAGGTATACCTGAAGAACAAGGTGGAAGAAGATCCATAATAACTGAATCTGCTCCTTTAGTGTAAACATTTATCTCATCTGTGAGGGGATGTCTGACCACAACCGACATCCTCTTCCTGATGGAATCAAAGCCCAACGTATGCAATACTTCAAAGTTCAGTGTTCCCAGGTGAGGTAGCTCCACTGATACCTGGTCAGACAGCCTTCCAACCAGGGAACAGTTATATGCCCTTGCTGCATAGACGAGAGCAGCTTCGTCTGGACTCTCTGCTTCATAACGGAGTTCTCCTTCCTCAGGTCCACTCCCTATAGCTGTCCTGCCTTGCTGTGAGCTGTAGCCATTGTTATTCATCTGTGCAGAGTATGCCAGCTTCTCTTCCAGTTTTAATAAAGTGCTCTCAGTAGATGTAGATGAAAGAACACTTAAACCAAATCTGTGCACTGATTTACTGGTAGCTAGACTAGATGAACTGCTGCTGTTAGATCCAGAGGTCAAGCGGCTTGGAGTGAATCTTCGGATGAAGTCTTCTATGGTTTTTACTGGCGATTTTAGTTCAAATCGATCTCTAACCTTGAGAAGTAAGAAAAAAAAACAATGAACAAAACCCAAAGAAAAGCTGTACAAGAACTCAGACGTTTATACTCAATCTGAGTAACTCAAACTAGAAAAGAACATTTCCTTTACAGCAAAAAGTAATGCCATTTGTATTTTGAGACAGAAGAGTAAATGGACAGATCTGACTCAGGAGCAAAAAAATTGACTAGAACTTGAGAAGTGTTCCACTGCTGGCCTCTTTCTCTGTGTGAAAGCATGTATATCTTTGTTAAGCACATTTTTTCTTCTTTGATCTCATCAGATATGACCAATTGACAGACTATTAACACTGGACTACCACCAGCAGTGCATACTAAAAGCTATTGTTAGTAGGAAACGTTGGCCTTCTATGAATATATTCAGTGAAGGTAGTAAAAAAAAGTTGATGCAACAGTTCTCTACTGAAAAGTGTGGTACCAGAAATGTTTTATGAGAATGTGCCAAAGTCAATGGCATTTTCAATAGGGACATGTTGAAATAAATAATTTCCACGTTCTTCTTTTTAGTGTCAAAGCATTCTGTTTCAGTTTTATCACTTACCGCAGTTTACTTAATCTTTTATACAATGTTACCAATTGTAATAAAAAATTCATAGTAATATATATTAAATTATTTTATAACAGTTTAGCATTCCTGAAAGAGCAAAATTCAGCCTTCTTCTTCAAATGTTTCCCTGGCGCAAAAACATGTCATTTCGCAGACTAGTTCACTTTTTATTGCAATTTGGAACAAAAATAAATCTTGGAATTTCCTCCAGAATGGAAATTTCAGCTGCTGGCTAACTAACTTTAATACTACATTCCATTACAGTTTGGTCTTACAGATCATTTTGAGATTTCTTTGTTGAAATTCACATTCATCAGTGATGTTGTTTCAGGCTGATTTAAGTGCTAACAATCATTATTTCTCATAATCAGCTTAAGATGCATTTTTTACACAATTTGAAAGATTTAAGCAATGTTTTTCAAGCATTTTCTCTTCATTTTTTTAAAAGGTCTGAGCCTTTTTTAAATTTAATTCATATTAAAAAAATATTTATAGACAGCTTATACTCTCATCTTTCCTGGGAAGTCTTGCACATCCACAAATGCATTTCTACACATATCCACCCACCCACCCACCCACCCACATATATACACACATATGAATTTAGTAAGTGAATAAGTCATAGTACAAGAATTCAACAAACTTCAGAAGTATCTTGAAATTGTAGATGAAACCATACCTCGAAGATAAACGAAACAACTGAAATACTCCACTTAGCTAATGCTTGACTAAACCTACTCATTCACATAGTGGTACAAAGAGTTGTCTCATGATTACCTCTGTTTCTCATTGGAACAGGCAGTTTTCACTTCCCCAGTTTATGAGATAAATTAGTATCTATACAAAGGAGATTTACCGCTGTTTTGCCGTTTCTTTAACCTACCTTCTGTCGGGGCTGATTTGGTGCAGTAACCACAACTGTATTACATATAGTCAAAGCTACAAAAAAGTCAAAAATGTCGCACAGTTCAGGGCTCAGGTGGGATAAAGGCTGTTCGTGGCTCCTCACGATCTCCAGATGCTTTGCACATTCATTCACCTTTTCTAACAGGCTAGGGTCAGGGGTGATGTCCTTTTCCTAGCAAAAAAAAGCAGTGATTAACATCTGTGATTGTGCAGATTTCCCAAGCAGCATCCAGTGTCAATATCAAAGAGTTTTATGGCAGTCTTATACACTAGTGGAGACTTTCCAACCCTCTCCTCCTCCTCTTTCTTCCATCTGTCAGCTCAGCAAGGATAATGGGGCTCAGAAGGAGTCTTTTAACTTTAACTTCTATGGTTCACGACTACAGTACAGTCTCTGAGACATCAGTGCTGTTTCTTGTCCAAGTCCTGCGGGTGAGGCACTGCTTATCTCCTAAACTCAGAGAAGATCCAATACTCAGAGAATGCTTGTCCTGGGTAACGGAAGTGCAAAATGAACAGCAGCCACAGAAACTCCAGTGTGACTGGGGTGAAAACATGTTGCTGCAGAACAGAACTTGGTGCAAGTGTGTGCAGCTCTAAGGAAAAAGGAAGGAGAGAATGCAGCCTAGGCACTGGGGAATATGCTGAACCACTTCAGAGTGCACTCACAGTATGGCAGAAGCTGGGAACAAGACGGTGGGAGACCCTGCAATGAATGCACAGATGGGGTATGAAGTTATTGAACAAAAATACTGCCTTGGCTGCTGAAGAGCTTTGCATGCAGCTTGGCATGGTGAAGGGAAGTCGCAGCTTCATTTTGTGAACCAGACTGGATGCCAGGTTGTATCCCCTGTGCTTTACAGGCCCTGTCAGCGACGAAAGAGAGTTGGTGGAGCGGACTGTGACACACCCATTCTGGACAATAAATAGTTAATAATAAGCCTATTAATGGAAATGGAAATGTGAATAACCGTGTTACCAATTTTTTCACTGCTGATAATTATAAATGCAATATTCATCCAATTTGGGGGCAGCGGACAGGAAAAAAGTCACACACTAATATTCCTCCTTTTCTCCTGTCTAATTCAAGACATTCATTAGTTATTACTAAAGGGTGCTACACTACAGACACCAAGAGTGGAGAAAGATTGGACAGCAATGACATTCACAGTTTGGTCTTATCAGCACAAAAAAATGGAACTATCTTGGATCGTCTGTCATTTTGCAGAAACAAAACCAGAAACAAAAAATTACCCACGCATTGAGAGTAGTTCATGTGGTTTTTATATCGAAACACAGAGCACTTTCCACTTTATTTCATCCGCACTTTCCACTATTTTGTCTATTTCTTGTCTGACTCAAACTCAGGTATTTCTCACTATACCAGGATGCTAGGACAGAGAAAGAGTGTTTTAAAATACAAACAGATCTGAGGGACTTTCTTCGGAAGAATTTTATTCTGATTTTATCTGCTCAGGTTCATCAGCTAATGAATCTGCCCACACACAGGACCTCGCGTAAAGAACACAGATTCAAATTTTACCAAAAGAGCTTACTCTTGACTGAAAGCAAGAAGTTCCACCAGTGAAACAGCATCTTTCGCTGTCTATATTTATGTCTTGCTTCAAGGGTAAATTTGTGGCGACAGTGCAACAGTGCAAATTCTCCATGTGGACAAGATCTAGCTACTCTGCTCCATTATCACCATTCAGCTTATGTAAAACTTCCACAGAATTACAATAGTATAAAATAAATTAACCAAAGGAAAGTTGTAAGGGCATCACCTCAAAAAATTTTTGATATGGTTGAGTGACACTGAAAATGACATTATAATGTATGTCGCTAACGTCTGAGAATTGGAATATCACAGTGTACAATACAGCACTCTGACAAAACCTCTGGTAAAATGAAAAGAAGCACACACAGAGCAATTACAATCCTTGATGTGAAACCTTGCGCTACCCTCATCTTCTGTAAATAAAGGGAAGGGAAGGGAAGGGAAGGGAAACCTTTTCAGAATAAAGGTATACCTAACCCAAAAATTTCCAATTAGCTTTAGCTTTAGCTTCCTCCTAAAGAGAAGGTATTTAGATAAGCTCTATACCTACATTTGGTTGTCTTTGTACAAACAACTGTGACTACAGAAGAAAAAACGGCAAGAAGTTGAAATCTATGAGGGGTACACAACGTTCTACAGATTTCTTTATCTTTCCCTTTTCAGGACATCATTGTTCTATTAAAAGATACAGGACATTGTACATTTATTTCTCATGACTTACCATTGGGCTACTGAATGCAGTATGCTTTGAGAGTATGCTTGCCCTTTTTGCTTCAGCTCTGCTGCCAGTGCGTCGGTGAGTTTTGGTACTCTGACTTCTGTGGACTACTTTAATGCTCTGATGGCTGCAGATACTATCACGCTGGGATAAAGTTCCTCCTTTGGGGGCTGCTTCCTCTTCCTCGGAATCAGGTTCCTGGTACATCGCTAAGCGTCTGGCTATCAGTAAAAACAGAGAAGGAGAAATGTTGCATATGTTAAATGTGGCGGAGAAAGAGGGAAAGGGGCATGACGACTTTTTTGCAGTGATCTGGTCTCAGTAATATACTGGGCTTTCATGATAAGAATGAATGATACCATTATCAGGGGATAAAAAAGTCTAATCTTAATTGAACGGTAATATCTAATGGCTGATGCAGATAACATAATTAGAAGCATAATGCAATAAACTGCCTCCCTCATCATCACGCTCTCTCTGAAAGACAGCTAGACTCTACAGTAACTCACTGCATCCCTGAAGCCTACTTCATAGCCCAGCTTGACGAAATCAACCAAATTCTTTGGTCTTCACTTGCAGTCTGAGAAGAAAATAAACAATCCAAAAAACTTTCTTGTCCTTTCCAGCAAAATATGGATATTTCATAAGAAGCATTTTTCAGAAAAAATGTCTTATGACATCTTTCCGTTATCAGTTCCGTTATCTTTCCGTTTATCAGTTAACTGACATGTGAATTGTCTTGCATTTATCTCCAGAACACACCTACAGAGCACTACTGCCCTTATTTTACATACAGAGATGAGGTACAGACAGAGTAAAAGCCTTGCTCAAGGTTGGGGCCGTCTGTTGCAGAATGAATGCTTCAACCTAGGTTCCTGACTCCTAGCCCACTGCTAAGACAACCCTGGAAGCTATCCTCTCCTCTTTGCATAGGATTATAGAGGCAGCATAATGCAGCCTGTGAAACCCAAAATGACTGCACCTTCAATTGCTGCAACATTGGTTTCTATTATTATTTGCTGCACTGTGCAACAGCAGATGCACACAGAATGAAACAGCGTTATATAGTTTTCCAAATGAAACATTTTAAACAAATACATTACTATTCAAGTAACCAACGACAAGAATTAATGTCAGAAACCAACCCTGGCAGTTTAATATACAGAAGATATAAATGAAAGAGAAAGAAAAGGTGTAAAACAGTACTGAATTTGGCCCACCTAATGACAGGTTCCATTTAGTTCTAACTGATCTATAACATATTTTTCCATTCCCAAAAGACCATGGACATTTAATTTGGGTTAGTAGTGAATACTAGACAGGCACTCATCACTTTAACAGGTATCTATTAATTCCTTCATTAGGTATTCACTGAAAAGTTTTTCATTATACTCTCAAAATAATGCATACTACACAGATATTCAGTACAAGTTAAATACTCATGGCTCTGCTTTGTTTTGGTTCTCTGGTGTAACAAATTGGATTCTCCTAATGTCAAATGATAAATCACTAGCATGTAAGTTAATTATTCAGGTATTTAACAAAAAAAATAGTACATGAAGATTTTTCTATCAAAATATTCCCTGAGAAAAATCTTGAATTACATACAGTGAGTCTGGCATGGGGTCACTTTTAATGATGTGGCTAGTTTTAAGATAAAAAAAAAACCCCATCCTCTCTGTCCACTGCAATTTTCAATCATGCTTTAGCTGTCAGAAAGCAGTCAAACTCCACATAGTACATGGTGATGGTCTACCACTACAGTATCATATGTCAGAGTTTTTCTCCATCCTATTTGGAATGTATATAGGCTATGTCTGAAATGTGGAGGCTAGGAGAGCTTCCTCGTTCCTGGCTGTGAATATACATACATCCAGGCATTGCTCTAATTCCATGCCAGGAGCGGGCTTGGATATGCAACATCCTCCTCTGCATTCTGGCTTGCACTGGAAGAAAATTCAGGTCAAGCAGGTAGAAAGGGCTGTAGTGTGTTTGCAGACATGAAGAACAAAGACTGCCCCATAGTCTAGACACAACCTTGCAGTCCAGATTTTGAGATGGATATAGACTAACTACGGTGACTCCAGAGTTTCCTTCATTAGCACTATTTGGTGTGATTCACGCTCCTCTGTTTTATGTGATGGAATAAAAGTTGAGCAATGGCATATCTCACATCGTGAGGGGCAGCTGCACAGCAAGCCCCACAGCTGCAAATGGAACAGCGCAGCACTGTCTGCTTCTCCTCCTTTCAAGGGACGCACATCTCGTCCCTTGATGTAGGAGACTGAACCTACAAGATTTCTCAGAAAGTTAGGGCGGTCAGTGGTCTTCTTGACACTTCTGTCGCACATTAACGAGGTGCAAAGAAATAAAGGTCACTTCACCCCCACAGGCCATTTCCCGCAACTTGCTGCACACGCCTTAAGATAGCAAAGGTCCAACCTGTCCAGTCATTCTTGTTTACTCATTTTCACCTTCTTCTGGTCTGTAAGCCTCTACGCAATTTCCTAGTGGAAGTGGAGATCCCTATACTGTAAGTTTAACGCAACTGATCATAGGTTTGCCTCTGTCAGCAGAAGTCCACAAAGAGGGTCAGAAGTGACCTGCAATGTGCCCATAAGCCCTGTCCAGGCCCTCGATCCCCTTGCTGCTGTCTGAGTCCCTCCTGGGAGG
Organism: Struthio camelus; assembly: GCF_040807025.1. Classification (NCBI taxonomy): domain Eukaryota; kingdom Metazoa; phylum Chordata; class Aves; order Struthioniformes; family Struthionidae; genus Struthio; species Struthio camelus. Next base: position 150,353,682 of record NC_090942.1, on the reverse strand, counting down.
AGGACAGCATGCTCACCATTCCCCCCCAGCATCCAAGTTTCTGGGCATCCAAAGGAAACCCAGGTATGTGAGGAAGGAAGGAACCACATGGAAACCTTGGCGAGCTCCCTTAAGGGGATGACTGAAGTACCAGTGCTGAGCTGCACACTGAAGGACCTATGTCCTCTGCACTGAGGAGGTAAGATGGAGTATGCTTCCTTGAATGCAGCCTGTGGAGGGCAGTCCCCGGGCCAGCACCGCAAGCTCAGCCTTAGTTATCTTTTGCAGGCTCCTGGCTGCGTTCTGCAAATCCCAGGTTGAAAATCGTTGCTCAGGATGACATACCAGTGAGGCTTTTTGCACCTTACCATTCTGCTCAAGGCTTAAATTCATCATAAGAAGCACATTTCAATGCCCGATCTTGACTAAAGCTCTGAGTGACAAGCTCAATCTAAAAGGAGAGGTGGTGGGGTCTGTGGGCGCTCAGCCTCTCTCAGAAGAGATGTAAGATTGGGTGTGCCACAGAAATAATCTTCCTTACTCTGAATAGTGTGCATTTGAAAGACAGATTGACAGAATGATACACTCCTTGCCATAACAGGAATATTCCTTGACAGGGAAAGGACTGGGTGCGATTATTCTTTTTAGCTTTTGCAAAATGTGCTACCCAGTCGGTCAAACTCCTTTCCAAGCACAGTTGTTTGTTAATGAAAGAGTACATGTTTTTGAGTGATGGTCTACCTTGCTAAGTCTTTTCAAATGAATACGATCTTTCATAATCAGACTTAATTTAAGCTTCTGCTCTGAAAATATATCTTGAAATGTATGACTCCGAAGACCCTAAACTAATTATTTTATTCCAAATATAAAAACTGTAAGTTCAAAAATATGGTGCATTTCATGCACAAAATACCAGTTATGCTTGCACACCTTATCTCTATGTTATTCATTCCTTTCTTCTTACAATACATCTAAAAATACTTCGTTTATTCAGCATAGGAAGAGCTGTTTCCTAACACAGCATTCAGCTTTTTCATTAATATTATACTAATAAGGCAGTCCTCCCTAGTCTGCTTATGTTGCTATTAGCTATCTCTTGTTCCTTAAACAGATTTCCTTTGTAGCTCATTCATTTAATTGTTGCTGCCACTGGGAAAAAGAGAAAAAGGGAAAGTAGATACAAGACAAAAATTTGAAGTCTTTGTACTAGAATTTTATTTTACAAAGGCAAATATACTTCTTTTGATATGAATGGCACAATTTCAGTTTTAAATCAAGGTAAGCTTAATATAAAAAACAGGCCTTTGCACTTTTCAACAGTTGAAGTGCAGTCTTATATATTATGCAGCAAGAATTAAGGAGTTTGAAGAAATAATCAGACGATTCCATCGTTATGTTATGGCTACGGTTCATAATGCTTCAGCTGTGCAAAGCATGCTTCTTTGGGAACATTAAGTTCTCTCCACCCACTCAGCCCCCTCAAATTCAGAACCTCTTCCTAAGAGCATTATAACCTGAAAGACATTGTTGTAGGATGCTTTTCAGTTTCAGCACTGAAAAATTGATGGCCTTGATCTTTTGTCTAATGGAGAGTTTTTTATTAAGGATAAAGACACAAACAACTTCTGGAAACACAGCAATGCAATTTATGAAAGTCAAATTTCACAGTCCTACAGTTCATGCTATATTTATAGCACAAAGAAGAAATGATAATTGATACTTATTCCATGAACTCTCTTCCACCTTTCAGAAGACAACAGTAAACAATCAACAAAACATCAGTAGTAGCTGCTGAAGTATTTTTACAGACACTTCTTTTATTTTTTATTTAGAAAACTCTTTTATTTCATTTATTTTTGTTTTTGTTTATCATCTGCTTCACTCATCATACAATCATATAATCGTACCTTCCATAATACCTATGTTCTACTCTGGAGCATCCATTTTACAGGCCAAAAGGGACATTGGGGCCACCCAGCCATATCTTCCACTAACTGGAAAGGTGCATTCAGGAAACTCTAAAAGAATTTCGTCCAAGCAGAATAGAGTTCCAGACCCCCCAAACAAGAATAAATCTGCTGTCAGTGTGTGGGCCGGCGATGATTCCGTTTGATCCCAAACCATTTTAATAAGGTTGTTATCATGAAGTTATCATGAAGTTAAGTCTAGCGTGTGTAGTAGCATGTACTCGCATCACCTATTTTCCTTACCACTTCATCAGTGCAAGCTTATTCCACTCTGAAGTGCACTCTAACGTCTGCACAAAGAGTTAGTCGAGTAGATAGCGTACTACAAATTTGTAAGAATGAGCCAACGCAGCCTTGAGATTAGGAAACACCATTATTTTCCTTCCTCAACCCTCCTGCCGTCCCCCAGGGCTTAAGGAGAATAATCCTACATCTCTCTTTAAGAACTTTTTACTCGCCTTAGAAATATAAATTACTCCTATTCTTCCAGAAATTTTCCAGAGCAATTGTGCTGTAGGTAAAAAGAAAGTATTAACTGTCTCAAAACTTGCCCATTATGAGCTATTCCATACTCCACAGGAGTTTAAAATCCAGCACTTTCAATGTACTTAGTTCTACATCTGCTGGCACTGATTAGTGACTAATTAAAATTTTTCAGAAAGCAGTAACAAATCAAAAGAGAAACTACAAATAAGCTACTTAGAATTCTGGAAGTACCAAGCCCTACTAAAATTCTGATCTTTTAAAGTTTGCTCTTTCTGTGGAAGGTCCTAAACAGACTCTCCTGATACCTGAAGGTTGTCAGCTTGTAAAGATAAGGCTGATGAGGAGTCCCTTTGGAAGTGACAGCCATATTCAGAGAAAAGGTTTAACTGATTTTTATGCTTTTAATTTTTTTAATAAAGCCAATTCTCCAACATGGTTGAAATGTGCAACATAGAAATAGGAAAGTTCCATCACAAAATTGTTCCTCAAATGAAGAAACAGATCTTCTCACATAATGCACTTTCCCATGAAAAGTAGTTGCTAGCCGGTCTTCACCAAGAAAAACAGAGAGAACAGAAAGAGTCCTCTTGTTTCCCAAATGCAATGACTAAGAAACTTGGCTAGCCAAGAGAACATTGCTGGGGTTTTCACCACCTTCTTCCCTCCCCCCTGCCCACCCTAACTTCTCTTATTTTTATGTTGTCCAGAGAGTTTTTTCACAGACAGTGCAAGGAAGGGGGAGGAATGCAAAGAATGAAGAATTTAGCCTTTTCAGATTTTTGTGGCTGCATTCATGAAGCAACAACTTGCGTTCAGTCAAAACTTCCATACAATGGAAAGTGAAATCTAGAAAAACAGAGACCACACCCACGGGCAAGAGTGCTTTAATTTAGCGTTTGGAAAACTTCGAGGACACATGTCAAGCCAACAGCATCTGGCTGTAGCTAAATCGCATAACGGCTTTCACAAGTATAGTCAGCTTTTGGGCATCTACTGCCTCTGGGATCAGCAGATAAACTTGGAGCATGGCCAATTTGAAGTACTGTTAGAAGCTGGCTACTAGCCTGAAGAGAAGATGCATGGTACAGCAACACAATTTTGAATATAGGGCAGCAGTTCCCTCTTCTTTGGTGCTACCACTCTTTTGGCTTAGGAAGACAGACTGATTAGAAGAATAATTTTTCGTGGTGTGCGGCACACCTTTGCAATTTTATTGTGGAAACACACAGCAAGACAATAGTTTTAATAAATAACACATGGATACAACTCTATCTATTTCTGTATTTTAACCAGAGTGTATTGCCAAACAGTATTCCATAAATGCCCAAAGCATTTATGAATGGGACAATCATTCTTCTGCTTGGAATGTTCTAGGACACACTCCAAATTAGGAAGAGCTTTGGAAGGAAACAATGGAACAAATGTAAGAAAACATGTACCACAAATATGGGGTGAGAATTCTTCCCACCTGTCTTTAGACTTCTAAAACATAGAGAAAAAGATATTGCATTAGACAACAAATGTAGCTGCCTAAACCAGGTCTCATGAACTGCGTCCTATAAATGCTTACTTTTCTGCATCAACTATAAAGTCACTAGGTGACTATCCTAAATATAGATATCTAGAATTAGGTAACAAGAATTTCATTCCTTTTAACATGGTCCTCACAGGGCCAAAATTGGTCAAATTCCTGTAGCTTCATCCTAATCACTTCATAACCCATCACAAAAATACCATAGGTGGCCTAAACAATGATGAATATTTGACATAGCTTGCAGCATGGCACAAGCTGGACGAGAAAAGTGCTGAGTACGCTTACATCTTCCACTGCAGCCTTCAGAAGCGTTTCTGAATTCCTTCTTGGTGCTAAGCTCTCACATTGCAGTATCCATGAGTAACACTTTGTACTATCTCCAGCTGGCCTAGGCTGGTGGAACTTACTGGCTTCTATTATTCTTGTCTTTGCCACCTCTTGTCTAGACTAAAACAATGCAATATTCCTGGGCACAGCGCCATCAGCCCCATAAGAAATTTAGCGCTAATACAGAATTCTGCAGCAAAATGCCTTCTCTAGTAAATTCATAAAATCTTCCCCTTGTTCCCCGTGCTACCGATCTATAAAGTATTGAGTCTAGTTTAGGGTTTCAGTTGTTATTTCAGGAGCATTTAATAGCTTCAGCCCTGCATAAGGACCACATAAGTGTCTGAGAAAAACTATGATTAACATGTCCACTTTTAATGCAAAACAGAACTCTCCCTCATAATCATAAACCTCACCTGCAGAGGTTTCTTAGGGAACTTACTTGATTTTGTGAAACAAATTTCCAAGGAAAATAAGGACAGCCAGAAGTCCTCTACCACTCAAGAACAAGACATCCTCAAATATGCCAACCCTAAAAGAATAGTACTGCATATGCCTTTTAAATATCCCCAAACCCAAACAAACTGCACACGGCACATGCAACATTCCCATGTGAAGAGAGGAATAAGGGGAAAGAACAGACTATGCATAATGAATGTTATGCACGTTGCTTAGCGCACTTGTGGAAGGCACTCAGATATGATGATGACAACTGTGGTATAATAATCCCTGTAGAATAGAACAGAATAGGACAGCACTGGTAGACAAATTTTATCGAGAACTTACTTATAATGCAGCACAGAAAAAAGTTGTGAAGGCTATGCACAATTTGTTCATTAATTAATAGACAAATATGGTAGTCCTAGATTATGCAGAAAAAATTACTTTAAAAGAAAATTATAGTTCCAAAATGAGGAAATGACAGGCCTCAAGCTGCCACTGTAGGCATAAGTTTCCCAACTTGTGTGTATGGATGGCTGAGCTCCAGAATATAGAGCTTCTAGATCATTTCAAACTAAAGTTTGCAGAACTTCTTAGCGTGGGAAAAAATGTGTGTTTCATCTTAGCTTTGTTCTTACATATGCCTGAATAGAACTGTTCTGACTAAAACCTATCCCTCAGAAATTGTGCCTCAGGCAGACATCTAGCATGGAAAACTTTAACCAAATAGTTAAAATTTTGTAAAACTATCCATAACTGAAAACAGGATCTTATCATGGGAAGGGTCAAGCAACTGTAATAACAGGCACTGCTACCCAGCCACAGTAGAATAACAAACTTAGGCCAAAGAGCTCAGAACAAGTATATTTCCACCCTGAGTAATCTGCTTCTGCAAAATACCACACTAGAAAATGACTTGTTATCTTCAGCATTTGAATCTTGATCTGCATACAAAAATTTTAAATTCATTTCTTCATCTGAAAGACTACTCAGAGTTTGGTTCCAAGTAGCAAACCACTATGTCTGAATAACTATTCCAGTAAGTGAAGAAAGACACAGATCATCTTTGAAGTGGATGAGAAAAGGCAGATGCATTTTACTTGGTCTTCTTGATCCCTGCATGTATGGCAGCACCGGAACACTTGCCAAGTGGAAGATTTTAGAATTTTCTAATTCATGAAATCCTCAGCAAAATCTCAGGAGGAAAGCTGGATGGCATCAGTTGTACTATAACTGAATTCCCAAACATCTCAGAGGGGAATTTAAATACTCTGTATGGAACATAGAAGAGCTGCTGACAAATCATTTGCAGTTAAGCAGAGAAGCAATGAAATGTTATTGATGTACTCCCTAACAACAGAAAGGGCTGTGGAAGACATCTTACCATATCTAAATGAGATGACTGAGAAATCAGACTGGAGAATAGAAACTAACAAAAGATGTGAATGAAGAATAGTTTTTCTTACATCATTAATCCTGAGAATAGGGAACAAAATCAACAGAAATGATTAGCATGTGTGCACAGAAAGGCAGAGAAAGATCTATTTTCTGTAGAGGAGAAAATAAATGATTAACATACTGTTCATAAGGAGGATCATCAATTTTAAAATATTTACATCTCAAATTTTATATTGACCATAGTTACAAGAAAGCCCAAACAAAGCTGTAAGTGGAAGAAGCACCAGAAAAAAAAAAAATCGTTTAGTCCTTTCAGGTACTTAATCGATCCCTTTGCGCATAGTGAATTTCACTTTACTGTTCTTAACATTGATATCGTAACTTGAAATTGCAAGAAGAAAGTAGGCACAAACAGAAATGTTAGACATGTTACATTTCAAGAATAAAGATCTGAAACTCAAGACCCAAATTTAGGAGCCTGAGTTCAGCATCCATATCAGCTGATGATATTAAGCTCATAAAAGTACCCTTTCTACACTGTTTTAGTTGGCAGTAATGTTATCATTCCTCTAAGGAACACAGTACACTCTGAAATTAGTATAAACAAGCATACAATTAGCGGCAAGAAAAAAAAAAAGAATAAATAAAGAGTGTCACAACCACAAGTAGGAGTCCAGAAACGTACTCTTAATTCTAGTTCTTCTCTCTTTCCTACCTAGAGTGTAGAGGTAGAAAGAAGTCACAGCTTCTCCCTGTTTAAAGCTCTTCTTTCTGTAACACTGGAATAATAATGCCACCTAAACAACTAATCTTTTGAAGAAAAGTGCCTTAAATGTAAAGTCTCAGTATTACTTTAAACTAGGACAAAAAAAGAACAATCATTGCATAATCCTAAGCTCCAAAATATCTTTTATCAACTCATATACTTTTTAAGGCATGTTTTATATTTTCCAGTCTATTTTGATTATTGCTCTTATTCCATATCTTATTTGTAAGCTGAATTTCTGTAATGACTCTTCAAGAAAACTTTCTAATCAGTGATTTTAATATGTTCTGTAGATTAAGAAACTTGCTTTTTGTAATTAAGAATGCAATACTGTCACTGTCAATATTTTCCAGGATACAGACAGAGCATGACCTGAAGATTTAAGATCTGTTATATCACAGAGGATAACAACAAAATGTTAAGAGAAAATAGCTTAGTACAAATTACAAAAAAAAATCACAAAATAGATCATTTAATAATTTTGAGAGCATGATGAGATGACACAGGGATGACAACCCTCACATTCCCTTGTGACAAATAATGACTCCTAGTATTTCAAAAACTTGATACTTGGGGATGTTCTCTCAACTACAATGTTCATGCAGTAGTCAAAGAAATCTTAAAACAGACATCTGTCACTCAGAGCACTGAAAAGAATCTATTAAAGCTAACATAAAATATGCTATTAGATCAGATTATGTTTTCTTTTAATATGAAAACCAGCAGTTCTGTTTACATTTTGTTCTCAGCACAAAAGGATAATCTCATTCCAGATATTCAATCAGAGATTAATCTAGTCTTCTATACTTAAACATCTGTCTATCTGGTCTATCTATGATTAAAGCTGATATTTAACACAGTATACTTAAATTACAGTCTTGACACCAATGGCACGATTCAATTTGCTTAAATTAACCATGTGCTCAAGTGCTTTACCAGCTGCAACTGTCTTGACAGCATACTGTAGATGTTACAGAATATTTTGATAAGATTGCCATTGCCAGCAGAACACAGTCATCAAATTGCAATAATCTGAAAACAGCTATTACGAGTTTGTTGCAATTTTTTTTTGTTTTTCTTTTTGATTTAAGATTACAGTAACTTTTATGCATACTTTAGATTGAACCACAGTACAACCGTTGGATAGAAAGCGAGATCATGCTCACCATTAGCATCGTGGGAATACTCTATTCCAGAAACAGTGCATCTTCGGAAAACCATCTTATTTTCAGTAAGGGTCCCAGTCTTGTCTGAAAAGATAAACTGCACTTGACCTAAGTCTTCTGTGATATTTAAAGCTCGGCACTGCAGCTGAGAGTCTGTTTCTTCATCATATAAATCTTTATCTTGATGAATAAAGTATACTTGGCAGATTTTAACTATTTCAATAGATACATACAAAGAAATTGGAATCATAACCTAGAATACACAAAACGAAAGAGAATTAGTAGAAAATAGAAGCAAGGATACAATGAATTGGTTAAAATCTAATTAACTTGGTAGTAGACTAGAACACAAGGAGTCTATGTACTTTAAGAGTTTAAATAGGCCCACAAGCCTACGGTAAAGTTAACTACAATGTTTGAAAAGAGTTTGCTATGTTAGATTGCGAAAGCCTATGGTCCACATCCACTATTACGTCTGGAAGGGTGATTATCTAAACATGGACAGTAGTAAACCTTTTTTGGACTAATAAGGCAAGTTTGAAACTAGCTAGGAAAGGAAAAGGAACAGATAGGAAAAAAAAAAAACAAAACAGAGAGTGCAGTCAGAATCCTGCAAATGTCAAAGGATACTTTGCGTGTAAAAAAAGAGATATATAATCCAAATTTATTCTGCATAAATAACACTGCTCACAAATTCACTCTGCAGGAAAGGAGAAACAAAATGAAAAGTATAAAGTTCTCCACAGAAACAATCTCTTTGGCCTTGGCTTTTGCACTGCTGTTTATTTGAATGAAGAACACATTTTATAATTGCCGAAGAAAAAGATTTGGTAAGAAGCTTCTCCAGAAATGATTTTCAAAAGTTTCTTGAGGATGGTCAAAAGCCCATGAAAGACCTAATTCGTACCTCAGTTTTCCCCTGCAGATGGTTTTCAGCACAGAAATTCCTGATTGCACGCTGTGTATTGCTCCATTAGACATGAGGGATAAATTACAGCATGCATATAACTGGCAAATGTGGTTGCTTAAAGAAAAACTACAGTAAAAGGTGGGTGTTTTAAAATAATTCTGTGGTGAACTTTACTTAACCAGTATCATAACCAATACCTTAGAGTAAAAAGTCATCTAACTTATCCTTTTTCATTCCTCTTCTTAAAGGAGTTGTTGCCTCCATTAACAACTTTCTCTAGTGCCTCACTGAGCCTACTTCTACATGTCCCAGTGACACGGATCTCTGTTACTTCTCTGATCACCACCTTCACCATTCAATATATTTCTCTTCATCATCAGAAAACTTTTTACTCATTTTGTTATTCAGCTGAGATATGCAGTTAAGCTATATACTATCTTTACATTCTAATGTATCTTTGGGAAGAGATTAGAAAAGCTATGTATCGACTCATGCTCTTAAGCAGGCAGTTTACCCAAAGCTGCATCCCTAATCTTTGAGGTGTTCTTCCACAGTGAGTAGATATGAAGCACAAAGCTTGTTTTCTCACAAGAGAAGCCAGTGCATCCTATCTCCTCCTATTTCTTTAAAATAAAATAGAATAATCGGATTTTTGCGGGAAGGTTCTCAGCTGGTTTTCCCTTCCATAGTCAATGGAGCTCTGACAGTTTTCTGCGTGGATTGTTCTGTTTCTTTTTCAGAGAAGTTTTCACCTTTTTACCACGTGGTAGACCTTTTTTTTTAAATGATGCTGTTTTATTTTTCTAGTAATATATTATCACATTTCCTATAGTTATAATTAAATTTTGAAGTGACTAAATGTACTTCTTTTTAGTGCTTGGTTAGCTCCTCGGGTGCCTTAGTGGGAGAAGGCATACTGCACATACTGCACATTTATAATTGTCAGCAAACTAGGAATACAAAAGTCAGCACGTACAACTTGGTTACCTGAAAAACTATTATCACTGTCAGAAATAAATATACTGAAGCTAGAACAGGAGATAAATATTTGCCATCAGGCCCTGGAACATCAAAAATTGGTTTCTTCTTCTCACCATATTGCCATACCCATAGGCCATGACCTGCAGAACAGTTCAAAGAGAGAAAAATGCAAATAAACTCCAAGAAAAAAATACCTAAGGTATGAATGTGTACTTTACAATGAGTTATACAGACAAATGATCTTTGTTTTCATCTACTCTGTATGACTTTTGAAAAAAGCCCCCAAACCTTCTGGTTTTTTTTCCTGCATTGGGAAAGAGGTTTGTCTGTTCTTAAGGACATTATGTAAGATTCACTTCACGTAACTTTATCCAAATAAAATGAGCTGGCTAGTCAAAATTGGTAGTTCAGGCTCTTTCTGCAGAGAAAATAAGGCATTTTCAGAAACTGATTTGTTTCAATGGTATTAGATAGCTGTGTTAAAATGAAAGATGAACTCCACTAGGTATTGCTAGGCTAGTTTCAGCTGGATAAAGTCAGAAGAGACTTCTCATTTTACCACGTGAATCTTGCCCACCACGTCTCTGGAACTAATGAAATAACAGCATCAGCAGAGTCATCAGCATGGAAGCTGAGGAACTAAGAACAGCAGACCTCAAACCCTTTTTTAATCAACTGTGCTAATAACTAAATAAAGGCAAGGTTGTCATTATTTTGGGAAAACAACGTTATTCTTAAAGAGACAGCAAGCTGCCTTTTTAAGTACAGTGCTAGAATTTGCAGTTAGCGTCTTCTAAGATACACAGCAGCTTCTTGAGCTCATCCAGGAGAGACCTAAAATGGTTTGCCTGACGTTTTAAAGGTTAAAAATGAGGAATAATCCCCACCACCACAAAAAAGAGAAAAAAAATAAGAACCATTCAAAACATAAGAACCATCAGAATCAGCAGAAAAAGGGCAAAAGCCTACTTCAAACATATTTTTTGTAAGTCACAACTGACAAGATTTTAAACTGTCCCTTGAAACTTGATAAATAAAACTAGTATTGAACTCTTAATAATTAAAAAAAAAAACTTAAGCCAAACAAGGGAAATTATTTCTTCCCTGTATTACCAGTACAAACACATCATTATACTAATGTCTTTCTCTATACTTAGCTGAGAGCAAAATTTGAAGTCCCACACTTACAATGAACTATATCAAGACTTGTTTTATAAATATTCTGATTGAGATTTTCAACAGAACTATTGAGCGTTATGCCTCCTTTGCACTTTCCTGATAGAAAGTAAAAATAAAGCCTAACTGTTACATAACACAACTTTGCATTTCGTGAAGCACCAGGCACTTCTGGTTTCTAAATGCTCTAGCAAATGTCTCCAGTTGTTTTGGATGTTATCACCTCTAGCAGTTTGCACAGTCCCCTTGCTGGTGGTTACTAGCCTTGCAGCAAGAGTGACAGAATGAAAGGTGTATCTATATGTCACCTAGACCCACTCACATTCATAGTCCTGCATCACAGTATTTCAAGCTGAACCAAAGCTACTGTGGCATCTACCCTGCTGAATGTGCTCTGGGGCGATCACCTCTGATGGAGTGGCAGAGTGGACAGGCGCAGGCACTGACCTCTGGCAATTAAGCCTACCACAGCACTTCATCAGAGCACCCAACGTCAGAGCTCCCTGACACTGAGACACTACAAAAGGGTGTTGTGAACTCAGTGGAAACAAATACATTCATTCCCAGCTCTAAAACCTTGTCTTTAAGTAACACTGAACAATACCCGGAAAAAGGCATACAGAGAAGAACTAAAATGACATAAGACTGCTATTAAACCGCACCATGGTTGTTAGGAAACATTCCGGTGTTTATGCCCATATTACTCACACACAAACATTACAGAACACATAAACATCAAGAATATGGAATTCATATGCAATATATAAACAACCATTTTTGATACCAACTGTAAAATTCAATTCTTTCCCACAGATGAATAGAAAAACAGCCTGAGGAGTTTTAACCTGAACCTCAGCATTTTCTTAAACATTTCATGAAGTCTAGAGAGTCTTCTAATTGGATTTATGCAGATTTAGACTTTTATGTATTTCTTCTTTGTTAAAGCTGCAGCCTTAGGGACAGTCTGTAAATGTGGTACACCGTGCCCTTGATTTACTAAACAGTAGTGGGGAAGAGCATTGCGCTAATTAGTTTACCCTCTGCTCATACATTACTTTGTTGACTGATTAATGGCATGTTACACTCTACCACCTGTAATTTTAAGGGACCTGCATATAAAGTGACTTCTTCCGCACTTCACATTTTCTGATGCTATCAAGGGTAGTAGAATCGAAGCATTCATCTCTCTGGTACTAATAGCATATATCTGTTTGATACTAAGAAGCAATTTAGATGGGCTTATGTATCAAGACATCTTGATTTCAAGGAAGAAAGAAAATACAACAAAAATTAGATAGTATGGAAGCAGCTGTATGGATTGTATGTTTTGGCAGATACATTTTTGATAAAGCAAAACACATCAATCCCAGGAGAGCCTGGTACTTAGGCTGCTATTTTTAAAGAACACTTACCAATGGCAGAAAACAGACACATGATTAGAAGTATGAGGACACACCAAAGGACATCAGCATTCATCTGTCTTTCAAGCTTACTGCGTTTGTAGCGGGGTCCATTATTATTTAACAAAGCTTTGGTCTCATGCCCTGCAGAAGCAATTGCATCAAACGATGTAATATGGATTTCTGTTAGTATTTTAAGGAAACTGTAAGAAAGGCAGTGCGCCCAGGCAGACAGAAAAAAAAAAAACTTCTACCTGCATAGATTACTATTCCTGCCACTTCTTCTGTATTTCTAATAGTACATCCACGTAACAAAAGATTTTCTTTGAACAGTCCATCTTTTTTTCCACTTTTATGTATACTGTAGAAAATTTAAAAACAGAACAAAGCACAGCATGTCAAAACATTAACTTTTTAAAATCTTACTACTCTTCAATACAATAAGTCCAGGAAACATCTTCAAAGTTTAATAAGTCGTGTCAGCCTGATGGTGAAATATTTCCTTAGATGTGTCCTCTTCCTTGTCGGAAGATTCTCTGGCAAACTTTGAAAACTGAGAATACCTACCCAAGAATCCCAGACCTCTGGCACCCAAGTTGGAGCAGTACCAGTAGCCTTGATTAGGCTGCTGAATGTACAAATGTACTGGATAAATGGTCAACTAGAGATGTGTAGGTCAAATGTACGACTTTGAAATGCACTGGACTTTCTGCGCATGCACAAATTGACTGTGCAATCACAATTAACCCAGTCCATCTAAGAGCAGCTGTACAACACATACGATTTACACACTACACGTCTGTGTAGAGGAAATCCTAGAAGAAAATATGGTGAACCTGGGAAAGGGCAGTGTTTCAGAAGCAGCGACACTAAGGAGGATGTGTCAGGGATAGTACATGTTGGTTCAGTGAAAGGGAAAGGGAGAAAAATTCCATGTGTTCATCAGTGAGAACAAGAGAGATTCCTTTCAGAGAGTCTCACTGAGTGGCTAAGAAAGAAGAAATGGCATGCACCCTGAGGATGATTCTTGTTGACTAGCACCAAAACACATGAAAAAAATGGCACAAAGTAACATTTTTCCAGTACAACTTCTAATTATCTGTTGTATATGGACTGACTCAAATTTCAGTAGACAAAGAAGAACAGAAAATAGCCTTATGAGAATTAACTGCCACAAGGGAAATGCTAAATAATAACAACAATTAAGAAATAGCATCAGAATGTTTCATTAGCTAAAAAAGACAAATCAAATAATCATTCTAGACCTCCTCTGAATGAATAAAATTTCATTTAATAGACTGCAGTATCCTAATGCCTCAGCGCAGATTAAAGGAAAGTCTGCAATATTTAAATGATCAGCCTTGACTTACAGAGCATCAAAACTATCAGGCGTCCAAAAATCCACTGCAATAAAAAACTAATGAGAGCCGGGAGTTTTATGAGAAATCCTGGAAAAATGCAATGTGCTATAACAAAATTAACAATCTGATTTAACTGCTCTTGTTGTCACCTCAAACTTTGTGGTTACCTGCATTTGAGCATTTTGAGCAGCTTGTGTCCCACAAAATCTGTAAACTGGCTTAAAATTGTAATTTTTACAAAAATGTTGAGTTCTTTTTTATTTGCTTCCTATTTTCTGAGCCTTCATACCTGAGATGCTTTTTAATGAAAAATTTAAATTCAAACTTTAGCACATACTTTAGGATCTCAGGCCTGAAGAACTGTACCAAATATCCTTAGATATGCAAGAAAAAATGGTGATAGTTGGAAATCCTATGTATTCTCCTCCTGTGTATACTAGTAGGACTAGCTGCAGATTAAGGAACTGGTTATGTTAAGTAGCCTGTAGTCAATGCTTTTAGTGGTTAGAATATACCCATAAATTTTTTACACACACACACACACACACACACACTTTATGTATATATATGCAGACACATATACCCAGTCGTCTTTATTTCAGGATAATGTATTATATCCCCTCCTTGCTTCTAATAGTTCACAGTATAAATTAAAAGCATGGGTGTTTCAACAGGTATGCTTAGCTTTTCTCAGTAGAAGTGGAGAAGAAGCGATGGAGTTGAGAACTGAGGTGGCTGCAGCAGTGATAACATCTGACTAGAGATCAAAAATGAACAGAGGAGCAAAGAGCTAGATAACATCAAGTTTGCAAGTCTGATGCAGAAGTGAAGTTTTTTCTTCATTAGGAGAGAATTTCCCTTGCTCAATTCATCTTCCCTGAAGGCCTCAGATATGAGAACCCAAGTTCTGCTTTTCTCCTCTTCAGCAAGCCTCTTTAACCCACTGCCTCACCTTTTGTCAATGGAGCTTCAAAAATTGGGGGCTGCCCAACAGTGCTCTTGTAGCACGACAGTACCTGTAAACACTGATTGCCAGTCTGAGAATTACCTGAATTTGGCTGGGCTTACACTTTGGGAAATCGTTTCTTGACAAATACATAGTGCAGAAATTACAGTTATCAGTATTCTGCAATTCCTCTGCTTTTTAGTACTGAATTCTTCATTAGCCTTTCTCATAAATCATTAAGATGTTAGTTTGAATTTCCAATAAAGTCTCCAAACCATAGTTACGGTTCCTCTTAATACAGAGGCTTTTTAAAGATAAACCTACTTAAGAAGTAATCGCTCTGGCTTATGAATTTATAACCTTCAACCATTTGTTACACTTTAACAGTAACAGTGTACTGTGATAGGTATATTGTGCATGATAACCTTTATATGTAATTAATTGTATACTTGTTCTATACAATTATATATTTGCTCTTATTATCTTGGCTTATACAACATCTGAACCTACTCCACAGCAATGGTACAACATCTGAAGGTGACTATTTGGTGCCAAGACCCCAGTCTACTGCCTTCAGTCACAGACTGGGCCTTCTCAGCACAGCTCATCTTATCCTTATATGCATCTGGCACGGCTTTTTGCCTTTTCATTGCCAAATGATGTTGCCCAAATCACCTACTGCTCACCCGACCTTTAAAAAACAGTATGGATAAAATCAGAATCTGTGACACATAAGCTGGAAGGACTGAAACTCATTGTTTCCTCCTTGTCTGCATCTCATTTCTAGTGACTCACTGACAGAACATACATGCAACCCAATCAGGCACTGACGATAAAAGGAAGAAAAAACTACAGACATGAAGGTCTGGACTGAAAAACTTAAAAGCCCTCCAGTTAGATAAACCACTCACTTTGATAACAAACCTGCCAAGGCTACAACCTTATGTTCAGATAGCTTAGATCTCATTTCTAGCCCTGCAGAGCTATAAGCCTTAAGCCTGTTACAGAGGTTGAACAGTCTGTTTTTCCCCTTTCTGGATTCAGGCCAGTATAATTTTAGAGGCAAAGAAGAAAACTCTTCTCTGTCAGTATTTAAAACTGTTGCTTGCTGAGGCTGCTCAGAAGCTTGGAATGTGAAGGCTAGCCCACAAGGAAATGTGTTGGTGAGCACAGGTGCACTACCCCTTTATCTCTGCAATTTCTCACCTGGATGTCATGGCAAATATGCAGTACATAAACATCTAGAGTACACATGCACCACATATTATGAGAAATGGGCTTACCAGATGCGGTTAGCTACTACTTTATTACAGCACTGAAAAAGTGTTTGCATAGAAATAAGCCTCACAGTAACTCAAAAGTGAGTCTTACGATAGCTCATTTCAGCCTCCTATGGTATTTTCACTTGTTTGTATACTGGCATTAAATAATACAGTGAAATATCAAAATTGTATTCAAAAAGGAGTATTTTCTCTCACTCTCTGCTTCCTTCAGTATCTGATAAAGCAAACGGTGTGGCAGACATTACTTCCCGCTACTTGACAATCCCAAAGAAAATATTCAACAATCTTAAACCTCATCAGCCCCAGCGCTTATCATTAGCTCGAATCTTCCTGACTCTGAAGAGGCTGTGTCATTGCAGCAGGTCAAAGAGACATCAAGGCACAGATTTATACTTTTTTTAATAAAAGGATAAGTCTGATTCATATAATGATTTTATATTAATTTTGTTTTGTAAACTTATGACAAGTTTTGAAGTAGAAATGCACACATGCATTCACATATTATTATCACTCCTTGCTATACTCCTTTTGGTGTTTCCCAGGCAAGTCTTCTGACATCACATGATCAAATGAAGATTTCTGTTCTTGTCTAAAGTAACAATAAAAGATCTGCTTTTCAGAGAAAAGCTAGAAAGCCGGAATGCAAACTACCCCATCTCCTTTTCCCTTGCACATACCTGCACAGAAAGAGCGAGAAGAAACTTTAAAGCCAATTTTGTTATTTTTGGAATCTGGTACAGGATTTCTGAATGTTTGCCATACATACTGTACATAAGCTGACTAGACCCATACAGGCAGGAGGCATGCTAGATTCTACTCTATTCTTTTTCTTATTCCTTTTCTTTAGAGGACTTCTTCTAGGGGAAATAAAAATGAGGAAACATGCTTGGGATACATGAGGGTGCAGAAATTGCAAAACAGTATTAACGCAATTGTTCGACTAGAACAGGCGGTCTGTCTGCCTGTCTGTGCACACAGAGAACGCTCAATGCAGGTTGTGCAATATGACTGAAGAACTCATATGTACTAACGTGCATGCTACACAGATGCAGACATAGTAAAGTGTATGGCCAGGCCTGTCTCAGAGTGTTTTGTAACATTTTTGTTCTTGTTTTATATTATCGCGTCTCCTTTTACTCTGGCCTGCCGGTGTTACATCGGTTATCTGTAGTGATCCCATTTTGGATTAACTGTGGGGAAGAGATTTTCCCCTCCACCAAACACCTGCTTGCAACACACACACAAATATTTCTTTCTCCCTAAAAAACTGTCAGCATAGCCATTTGAACCAGAGGTGCTTTTCATATTTCAAGTAGAAAAAAATAATCATCTTCTAAAATAGAAACCTACTAAGTGGTCAAAACTTCAAAGCAAACTTTGACAGTAATGGGTCAGCACAGCTTTTACACATGGATCTCTTGAAAGCCTACTATTTCATAGCATCCCTATTTAAATATTTCAATAACATTTCTTTTTACTTGAGCTATTACTTGATCAGCTGAGAGCTATCTGAACCTGTCTTTCAAGCACCGCCTATCAGTATGATTTTGATCATGATTATCAAGATCTGATTTTGACATGGAAATGACATGTTTCAGTACAGATATACTAATTACTATTCATCTTCCTAACATATGATTTGAAATAGACCCATGATTTCTTAATACTAATGAAGAAAATCTAAAAAGAATAAAAGAAGGAAAGAACTCTCTTTCCCTTGATAAATTGGAAGGCTGAATGCCAGTATCTTCCAAAACAAAGTTTATATTTGAGAGTCAGTCCCCACTTCTCACTTCAAAAGCCACACGCTCTTTCAGTTGTAAATCTCTGGCAGCACAGCTGATGAGACCTGATGCTTTCCGCCATATTCACAACTGATGTCTGACCTTTTGCTATGTCAAAAACCACCCAACTCATTGGCAAAACATTAAAATGAAGAGAAGATAAAATATAATCTATCTATCTTAACAAAGGGCTTCCATGTTATTTGCTGTGTAATTTGAACAGTTCTGGAATTTAAAAGCTACGTGCATTTTCCACATGGAGTACCTAAGTAAATACACAATGAAAGACAAACTTATGCATGTATCTTGCTGTATTCAACCTTTGTTCAATATTTTGGAGATTAAGATTCACACATATGAAGTGTGCTAGAAAAGCTGCCAAACTTTCCATTTTCGTATCTGGAAATGTCATTTCTGCAGCAGAGCAGGCTCGCTATCATTGTAGACAGTTACACACCCTCATGCAGTAATGTCTAATACTGAACTTTTATCTTTAAATGAACTGTGGGGTTTTGTGCTGTTAAGTAAAGCAACACATTTTCCCACAGTACAACTTGATGTAGCTTCAAAAAAAGCTTCCCTCATTTACACCAGTTGACAGTACATCCTACACAACCTGTGACACATGAGAGTAGTAACTGAGCTGGTAAATAGCATCACCATAAAAACTCCCCAAGCCTCACCAATTTCAGTTCTTGTGTCATTTAAGCAATTCAACCTTGCCCATCATTCCTAATCCATAAGGATAATAAACCATTGTATTCTAAACAGAACTAGTGCGCGCTTAACTCTTTTCATCAAAATTTACACAAAGAATTAAGTATCCTGGTCTCTCACCCTGCATGTGGTCACAGACTACAGAAAGAAAAGTCATGCAAGAATGCATCTCCTAAGTCACCACTACTACTGGCATGCCCACATAGTACAATCCTGGCTGCATTAGAAGCAAAGTGCTCTGCACATATTAAACATTTGCTTCTGAGCACAACTAATGGGCCAGAGATGACCACCCTGTTAAGGCAGTTCTGTTTGTTTAGAATTAAGCCAAGTGGCTGTATGTGATTCTGCACGGTGATGTACAAGCACACCCATAGTGTGAACCAGTTGTTTTATTTTGTCTGAATGAGAGGAAGGGAAGAACAGCATAGCTGGAGTACAGTTTCACCTTCTGCTTTTCCTCAGTGGCTCTTATTTTAAAAGAAACATCAAACAGACACGTCTTCATAAAAATAATGCACAGCAGACTGTGTTTGTTTGTTGGCTCTTTTGGCCTGGTTTTCTATTTCCTCACATTTCCAGATGGTCTTTTTTGATCTGTGGAGGGAGGAAAAGGAAAAAGAGTGCCTGTAACTTCACTACTTCATGCATTTGTAACTGATCAAGGCTGGCAACTAAATTCATCCTAAGGAGTGGATATGTGAGGCTCCTATGTCTCTCCGAAGAGAAGTTTCTCTAAAAGAGCTTTGAGTATCCTTCTCTAGACATTCAGAAGTGACGATGATGTAACTTGCAGAACACAGCAAAAACCAAAGCAGCGTGTATTTTATCCCAAGTTAGAGAAAGAGGGAGTGTATACTAAAGATTATTATATGAAATACTCACATGTAACCTCGAAACCTACTTAAGTCGTTGTTTGGCTTCTCGCATTCAATGACACTGGTGAACTTCAAGGGGTCAAATTCTGAGTCCTGGAATAGTAAAAGTATTAATTACTTAGTGCAAAGATCTGCAATTTATAGCCAGCATTGCTTTCTTTGCTAGCTTTTACAATATTTCAAAGCTAAGGTTTTTTAAAAGCACACGAATGACACTGAAAATCAAAGGGACCTGGGCAACGAAATTCCTCAGGTGCCTTGAGAAATGTCCCTTACAAAAATGATTTTTGTTCCGCAAGTGAAAGAATGAGAGTCTCAAGAAGCATTAGAGAAAAAAAGCAGCCAAACCCAGAGGTCAAATGAATTTAGTCTGGAGGGAAAAAATCAAATTTGTCTGGGAAGGCTCAAAATACCCAAAAGCTTCACTATACTTAACATTCAAGTGAAGCTACTGCAAATTTAGGACAATATCAGCCAATAAATTACCAGTTATGAAAAGACTAATATGAGTTTTTGAAATATTAGCACGACTTCTTAATTGCTTTATACCAACACAGATAAATTAATATACTACAGAAAAGTTGACACATACAGAAGAATATCTTTTTCCTAATTAACACTTAAAAATCTTCCTGATTCTCTAGCTAATTAGTCTGAAGGTGGTAGTTTTGTTGACTGTGTATACAAGATGTTTATCTGTAGTTATAAACTTCTTATGCCTGAGGAAAAATGTCCTATCACAGCACAATTATTTAATTTTGTTAAATAAAAATCAAGGCTCTTCCTTCTTCCAAACTAAGACGGATAGGCCAGACTAAATGAACTACACAGTGAAATCAGTAGAGATGCACAGTCTCAGTGCTGCTGAGACAGCTGTTTGTCTCCATCAATGACGAATGCCTTTAGAAAAGGGCTTCACACACCTTTTGAATTAAAAAAGCTAATTGTGGATCATCACATTATTAAGTTTTCAACAGTGGTAACACTGCAAACGTTATGTTTTTATACTGGTTCTACTGAGCAGCTGTAGACCCCTGACCACATTATGGGAACAGCCAAGGATCAGTAATCAAAGGACAAAGACACAGTCCTATTTGCCAGCCTCTCTGAAAAACATACGTGTCTCAAAAAAAGTTTTTTTTAATACTGACTCCACTCAGAAGACGAGAAAGAAAGCAGATTTTAAATAAGAAGTAAAAGAACCAGAGGATGTCAGCATCACCATCAACTGCCTCCTTCATTTTTCTACCAGTCATGCTTGGAAAAAAGACAGATTTACAGTATATAGGGGACAATTCAAATCACCCACGCCTGACACCTTGGGAAACCTTTACAGGATTTTCAAGAAACAGGAAATGATAAGCCCACCGTGAAGATGGGCCGTCACTTAGAGACAGCTACAGCCCACTGGAAGAAAGAATTACTTTTATATGCAGAATTCAACTTGTAAACAGGAAAAAAAAAAGTAGTGAAAACAACAGGCAGCTCTGAGGGAGGAGCTTCCCTCAAGGAAGAGGGATGCTATGCCAAGATTCAGACTTCCTAAATTATGTCAAAGTAGGCAGTCAGGTACCTGAGCCTTAGGAAGAAATCCCTATGGTCCTCTTAGCACCACATACTGTCGCTACTTAAGCTCATTAGATGTTTTTCCTGGTCAGCCTTAATTTTTTCTCAATGACTGAAGTTTGATGCCGGGAATGCTCACAAGTACCTCGTTCTAGGGAGGCTCCTGAAACTTCACCAGGCTCTAGAATGCAGCAGACATTGTAAAGTGGCACATTCATCCTCTTTGACCCTTATTCCTCAGCCGCTAACCTTAGAGCGGCAAAGACGTTTGCAGTCACAAGGAAAGAATCACTGGTGAGAACAGCTATCAGCTCTAATTTGTTTTGCACAAATTTTCATTAGGTGGTCTTAAAAAAAAAGGAGAGAAATCTTAATACCTTTGATGAATGCCTCAGAGAGAACCCTAGAGATACCTAATAACAAAGGCCGACCTAATGAAATGAAGGTTTTCTATGGCTGCTGAACTCAGCAAAGAGAGCCTCGTTTCAAATCTATACAGACACATTAACTTCTACAGCAATTGGAAGTTTACAGACTGAATTTCCTTTCTCCTAGGAATACCTGACAACAAAGCCAGTAACTTCACAAATAAAAAACCCACACCTTTACTACCTAGAGCTAAAGTCTTCTCAAAACAAAGATCTTGTCAAGATCAGACAGGGCTAAGCCGACCCTACTTCCACATCGTTACTATACAACGTATTCTTTCCGCTCTGTTTGTTGGATTCTCTTCATTTATGATTCAGTTTTGGAACCAAAAGTCCGTTATCATGAAATCTAACTCTCTGTGTATTTGTGTTCTGTTACAATTAACTTGAAACATGTGATAATGCTCTTTAACCAGATAATATCTGGGAGGGGAGAAATTCAATTAGAATAGTAGTTTACATAAGGGAACAAAGCTGCTAACTTCTGATTTACGGCAAAAGCTCTTTGTTTTATTAATAAACCAAACAGCTCCATCTCTTCCTTCTGAAATGGAAGTGTAGATGTATGCTGTATTACATTACAGCTGATGACACTGTTCTGAGGTAAGAATGCCTTTTGGTAAATGAACGGGCAAATATGTAAACACTGCCTGCGTGGGACTGCTTTCAGTGGTTATAAAGAAACACAAAGTCAACATAAGATTTCACAATGATCACGGTTTTGTTCCTTTTTATGCTGTTACCCACACTTTAGCAGCAAGTGAAATAAACCATGATGGTGCTTTCATGTATTAACAGCTAAGGGAAGCTGTAGCTGTAGATGAAGTAAAAGTGTTGGTTTTACAGTGCACAAAGCATCATTTGTGTTATTTTCTGGGTACACGTCCATGAAAAAAAGAAATACTCTGCCACTACTTTTAATTTTTCTCTTACAGGGGATTTCTCTGTCACTGTTAAGACACACAAAACTCAGCAACAAAATATGGACCAAACCAGTACTTCCCCAGAACTTTGTGTAGCAATTGCCTGATGTGCCTAATTTTCGGTGTCTTACTTTTCACTTACAGAACCGCTGGGTACTAGAGCTGTCCCAGTCTTGAGACAGATGAAAAGCTCCATGCCTAGCTTCACTGGATCTGTACTGAGGCTTTAAGCCTCAATTCAGTGCTTAATTTCCCTGAAAACTTGTCTTGCTTGGTTTTCTCGGGGTCTCCCAGTGCTCATCAACAAGATCAGGTCATTCATAAAAAGCAATTGGAGGCATTTTTTTTTTCCTGGAGGTATGTGATGATGTCTCATCTATTATATGATACCTTTGCATATTTCCCAAATTTGTGCCTTATGCACTGTTGATTTGAACAACTGACTTCCTGGTTGATAAACACCTGGGAGAGATTTGCTGACTGCAAATAAAATACGCCAAGTACTTCACAAAACTATAGCAGGGCAAGTGGCAGGGCTAAAATATGTTCATGTCAGTCAGATCTTTTTCTTAACCTGTTTTCCCTTTGCTAAAATGTAAATTTTAATTGTCAGTACCAATTCTGAGGTTGAGTCTCTGCAAAACAGGATTAAGGCTTTACACTTAAGGCAGAGTTCTTACTGCTAAGTAGGACTTTATTAGGAGCACAAACTCATCGTTGTTAAGAAATTGCAGAAAACTGTCAGGATACGTGAAGGTCACTCGGGGAAACAAGAAATCTAAAATCTAAAAGGGGCTAGAAAGTTTCTGTACTAGTTTCAGTGAGTGCTGACTTTGAAAAAGCTGACATGAGCACCATGTATGCCAAAGTCTAAGCAAAGTCAAGCATATCCAATTTCTTCAACAGAAAATAAGAAACAGCAACCAGAACTCAAGAGTTTCTACTCCTGCATTAACGGCCTAAGGCTGCACAATCATATTTCCACTTGTGCTCCCTCCTTCCATTCCAATGAACCTCAAATTTTCTTTGAGACTGTGAAAGAGTTACAATATGAAAGATGGAGGATATTTAGGAGTCATGAAATGTGAATTTGCTTTCTGTAGCGCTGAAACAGGAAATGAACTCGATTCTGTTTTTCCTGGGGTAATAAAACCAGTGTAAACCTTTCTGTCCATGCTGCTCACACTATCTTAGCACTCGCAGGCTGTAACAAAATGATTACCTTCATTGCAACTGCTGCAGCTCTTTTCCAAATTTTAGATATTTTCCCTGCTTTTTTGACACAGCAAGCACAGATGCAAGCACTGTTCATACGGGCTTCAATTTTGTGCTCAGTTGGTCTTTCAGCCTGGTGTTTTTCCTCCTGTTGGGTTTCAATTTTATATCATGATCATGATACCAGAGCATCGCAACACTGCAACAGGGGTTCCAAGCTGTACTACATGTGTACTGATAAGTTACTGACAAGTAATGCAAGTTACTTCAAACAGTAAACACAAAAATGTGTCTGGTTGCCTTTTCTCTGGACGATGTAGGGAATGGCTGGCTGGTCAGTAAATGTTGCCAGAATAACTGAATGAACACAGGCCTGCGCATAGGGGATGAAAAGATAAATTTGGTGGCATGCCTTGTCCAGTGATGTGTGTGGCCAGGCAAAACACCGGGAACCTGTTGCTACTACTATCATGGTACAACACAGTTCTCTTAAGTCAGAATATGGTCTTGAAAAATGTGAAACAAAGGTTTCAATCACTTCTTCCCATATTGTTTGAGAATTTCAGAATCAGAAATACATCATTTCGACAACCATGCATGCATAGAAACATTTATCTATATCCCCACGCTCTGGGCGTTTATGTTTTGTATTTTGAAAGTCAGTCAGTGATTATTATTAATCCACTTCACTCCAGCGCTAAGAATTCTTTTTCAGTAATACTACTTTAAAAATAGGTATTTTAGGTTTCTGCAGCATGAAATTTTGCGCTTACTGAAGAAAAAGACACCTCACACGAGCGAGGGCGACTTCCTGCTTAACTCTTATGCCGCATCATGGCATAACAAAACGAGAGAAAGGGAAAAAAAAAGAGAAAAAAATAGGGGGAAAAAAAAGAAGGGTCTTCATTCAAATCTCACTTTCTTCAAATGCCTGACTTTCATTTTCATTTCACTAAAACAACCTAAGTTAGTTCACTGCCTTCCTCTGTAAAAGTGCCGACCTTTTAGGAAATCATAAGTATTTCTGAAAGGTTGAAACTTGTCAAAAGGACAGATAGTACTGTTTATAGCAGGAATTTTATGTACTCCAGGATTCCACAGAACATATTTTATTTCTTTAGGAGTTTTCTTGTTAGGAAAAAGTTTGATACATTACTATAAATCTTACTTCTTTCAGTTTCTTAAATTTTTAGGAATTTTATTCCTATTCTAAATGCAGCAATGGAAACATTTATTTTCCTTATATATACAGACTTTGGCAGATTGCAGAAATCTGCTAAATATTGATTCCTTCAAAGCTGAACTTCAATTTAAAGTTAGTTTAAATTGCAGATGTAAAGGGTTTTGTGACTAGGCTTTAATGCTCTACTGAAACCAATTAAACCTGATAAAGTGTTCCATTTAAAACAATAACTTGAGGTCCACAATAATTGGGCTCTGTCTCTTGAGGGAAGCAGAAATGTACACAGGAGAGGAAAATGCAATGGTAAGCTAAAGGAAAGCTGTTTTCTTTAAAATTTCCCCTTAAAATAAATCTCTGCCCCATATCTCTCAGGTGACTGTTGATGAGTGGGAAACAATAGGTAGAGAGATCAAGTAACCATAGAGATCCGTCACAAAAAAAGGAGATTCAATTTAGCTCTCTCCAATACAACTCTGAAGCCTCAGCTGTAACAACCTTCTGAATCTCTATAGTTAAATGCCAGCCTTTTTGACTCTGCTGGCAACCTTACCAAACTGCCATGGCTCAAGAAGCAAAACAGGCTGCTCTGCCAAATGAGTTAGTTTGACAATGACACCACGTTCAAAGAACATATTCCCCTTCATTAAATGTGTGTTGTACAGGTGTTTTAATGGCCTGCTAGAGTTATTAATAATGCATAGTTATTAAAATGCTTTCCTTTTTTCATCTGGCCTACTTTGCCACTGCAGAAACCTGAGTTTGATGTCCGGTCCTTCCTTTCACTAGGATCGCCTACACCAAAATACCCTTGCATCAGAGGGACAATGTTACTCGTTTATCAAATATTCTATTTACTGGATACAGTGGAGGACTTTTCCCTGAAGTAAAACTGCTGGATGAGGGGTCTGGCGTTTGCTTTGGTGTGTGCGTCTGGAGGGAGACAAGGAGAAATGGAGCCATGGGGACAACTCCAAGGAAATATTTAATAGACAAAAATCTCCTTCAGGCAGAAAAACAGCTTTATAGTTTGAAAACTTTTAAGCGCAGTAAGAATTAATCCCCCTAATGCATTGGTCCACCCTACTATTGCTTTATACAGCAATACCCTGCATTTACCATATAAAATTAACCTGACCTTTTATAATGTGCAACCAGAATTACATATTGATACTACATATCCAAAGCATGAAGATTGTTTATATACTAAAACAGTGAAATGTTTTAATATCTAAACTGCATTAGTCTCTCTGGCAGAATGTATCTATGCCACTAATTCACAAGAAAAAGAAGAAACAGTTTGATCTATGCTATTTAGGAACTAAGGAGATCTAGTCGTACATTAGAATTTAATAGCTTTGTTTTCCACACTGACAACTACTACTATAATTGGATTTTTTCAGTAGTGTTTGTTTAAAGGGAACAGAGATGTTCAGTATTTAGAAACACTGGAACAGCTGAACAAGCCAAACACATGTTAGGGGGCTGATCTTCCTCTTGCTGACATGTGAATTTTTCCCCTTTTGTAGAAAACATTATGAGGGAATAGCACAATATTCAGCCTGTAGAAAAAAAATGTGTTGTTCATATGGCCTATGAAAACCTCAATAATTCTATGACAGCCAGCTGAAGAAACTGCTTTCAGTCAGTCACAGGACAACACAGCACCAGAAGAAAATGCTAACAATGCTGAAAATACACATATACAACACTATAATCTGATGTCCTTTAGGATGATGGCAGTCCTTAGCAATGCATTGAAAATGATAGTGATTGAATGAATCAGTTGACTGAGTATTGCAGTGCTGGCAAGTGGTCAGGAAACAGAGTATGTCAAGGCTGAAATACGGATCTAGATCTGGACAATTAAGGAAGTGGTATCTACCTGTCCCAAAGACCAGCTGCTGAAGTAGATGAATGGGTTCCTAGTCCATAGGAACCAATCTCAACGTGAGCTCAGCCCTTGAACTAAACCATAGGCCAAGCCCGTTAAGGGCTCACCAAGCTCTGCATACAGCATGTCCTGTTCCTCCAGTGGCTTCTCTTGGCTTTGTTCGCACACTCTCCAGTGAGATGCAACCCTCCCCACTCTACAGTACTCTGCCCTTTCAGGAGATGTTTCCAGCAGTTTTTGCTGCATTTCAAACTGCTGGAAAAAAAATTCATTTGCTTAGTGCCCTAAGTACTGCACAGTCGTTTTAATTTGGTAGCACCATAGCTCATGTCAGCTTTCAAATATTCCTTGGCCGTCTCATGCTCTCACCCTGGGCAGCTGGCAAGTCAGACTACTTGTGGGACAAACTTCTGCCAGAGAAAGGAATAGGAAGAACCAGCATCCTTCAAGAAGAAGAGGGAAATGCCAAGTACCTCTCTTACATTGTTTCACAAATAAAAACCAGAACTCCAGAGTCCTGATAACAGGAAGAGTGGCTGGTGATGGAGGCTCTTCCTTACGAATGGTAAAACCTACCAGTAGAAGCCAGAGTGTCAGGATCCAGTACACCAAAGCCTGATGTGCCCATCTTACCCTGAAGATGTGATATCTGGATAAAAGAATGTATACATTGCAAGGCATTATGTGCAAGAAATATTTCTAAGATTTGAGCAAAATCTGATTTGTGAGATGAAATCTTTAACGCTCAGCAACCTCCCAGATTACTGAGAGATTCCAGTTCTCACCATTAGAAGAAAAACGTAGGGGGAAAGAAACAGTCCTAATGAAAATAGACCTTTCATTCCAAATATTACAGAGCAGCATTCATATCAGTACTGTTACAGTTTTGTCAGTCTTTCCATTAGCGTCTTTAATGTGAGAAGGTTATATAAGTATGAAAAACTCTCCAAGTTGGACACCGGCATGCAGTCTTTGCTTGGAATAGTATCTTATAACAACATTCATCATCGCATGCCTGCTCTACTAATGCTCCTAATGCAAACACAGCATTAAGAATGCACCTTCTCCACTTAATTCCAGCTGTTTCGGTACTTCCTTCCCAGCCCTGCTGGGAGGGTAGAGGGGAGAATGTGAAGATTAACAATCAATCGGAGAACAGTAAGGCTGTGGTTGGCATGCCGAGTACATGGAAGATGGAAGATGGGATAGCCGCAAAACACTTCTGAGTAAGAGTTTTGCTGTCTGGTCTGTCTGTTCTCACCCACTATCTGTTTTACTGAAGAAATTCCTTTTCAGTCAACACACTAAAGACTTCAGAAGTAAAGGGAAATGCACCTTCTCAAAAGCTGGAGGAGTTCAGTGCATTATTTTTTTTTGCAGATACCAACTGATTACAGAAGTCTTGTGAAAAGAAAATCAGGAGGGCACTGCCAGTTGCAAAACTGTACAGCAGAGCTAGGAAATGAGTTCAGGTGGATGAACATATATCGCCAGGTTAGGTATTAAGGTTCGCTTCCTTCTTCAGCACTATAGCCAGCCTCACGCTTCAGGCACGCACAATGGTTATGGAGTTCCTGCTTCGCTGTGGTCTTCAGCAACTCCTTGTGCCTTGTTCTTAAGTGTGGACTTAAACCATGCACGAATATGGCCTGTGGAATCAGAGAACAGGAGAACAGCAGAGTCCGTTACTCCTGTGCAGGCTTCCTTCACTAGCTATCTTCTCCTTGGGGTCCTTATGCAAATACTTGTTACAGGAATTCAGTAAATGTGAGATGTGGAACTGCAACAGGTAAGAACAAATGTCAGGAGTAAGACCAACAGGGAGAACATCAATGAATAAAATGGCTTCTTTGTGTAGTTTTTCTTTCATTTCATTTTCAGGCACCTCCTCAGGAACCTAAATCACGATCACTGAAGAAGCTCTTGTGGAGCAGATATGCCATTTACTATTTGTTGCTTAATAGCTGACATGACCCACCCCCATGTAGTTAGCAGCAGGACAAAGCCATTTTTATCCCTTCCTTCTATGCTTCAACACCCTGTAAGTCAGATTCCTGTGATCTTAGCCATGCCAGCTGCATGGCTATGCAGGCATATGAGTATACCTTAGCCATACGGGATGTTTTTCAATCTGCTATTTAAGCAAGTCAAATTAAAAACTGAATCAGCAAACATGCCTGGAAAAGTTAAGGAGAGGGTGGTAATGCTTATACATGCTTTCTAGACAGGTTGTATGTTAAATACCAAATTCTCCTCCTCTTAGAAGGGATCAGGGCATCAGTAAGAAAGTTGAATTAGCCAATTAGCACTCCTGTCTATAAATTTGCATGCACAACTGATGTTTTTAATTCAAAACCAAATGGAAGTATAAGCACTATATTTCTGTGTTGAGGGCAATATCTCCTCAAGTCACGTATCTAGAGGACAAACTTAGCTTTCTCTCTCACACACATGCATGCATATGTAAAGTGTCTAACCAACACAGAGTCATAGCAGACCTTGAAAGTATGAACCTGAGTATAACCAAAGAATGGAAATTTTCATGAGTTTATAGAAATAATGGTTTTGAGACAAATGGTTGGCCACTTCCCATGTAAAAAGCATTTCAGTGCAAACTTTTACTGCTCTTTGTGACCTTATCAGGATTAGAACAAGTAAAGGCCTTGGAGGGTAGCAGGTGGGGAAAAGAGAAGTGGGATTAGGCTCACATTTTAGATGCTGATGCTGATGCATTTTAGACATATAGAGGAGTTTCTCACACTGCTGCTCTAGCTTCTCTGGTAGAAAAAAAGACTCCTTCTCCACCTCAGAGCTTCTAAAGGAAAGTGAGACCATGCCATCATTGCTGGGGTTACATGGCTTAATACCGTGAACCCTCCTGCTCTGGAAAATAAGGTCTTTCCATCTTTTCCTAATCACTGATACTGCAAATTAGGGTTATGGTATCAGAGTCTAATAAGTTGCGGTGTGCTTCCAGCTCCAAACTCCTGGCCCTAGAATCAGGAGTTCTCAGCATCTGATTAGGACATACAGCTTCTAAGAACCCATACTCCAGATATTTCCCCCTTCCCAGCTGACACGCCAGTGCATGGCTAAGGAATAAGCAGTCCCAGAAATAAAACTTTTGCTTAGTAAAACTGAATTAGGCTAGGAGATTAGAAAAGTCGTGATAAATCAATAAGAAAAGAAGGTCTGCTTGGGAAAACCTCTCCTTAACTTCATTTAAATGTAAATGTTTACATCTTTATAGCAAGAAGCAGTAGAGCATTTAATTTTCTCCACAGACTTCAAACACTCTCTTGTTTTCTAACATTTATTCACCAAAACAAAGGATTGGAGAGATGCGAGACTAGCCACCTGGAGAATGCAACTGGTGCAGGAAGGGTTACCCTAGGGATGGCAGGTCCTTCGCAGCCAAGATGTTCAAACTTAGATTCAACAATTTAGCTCCTATCACCCATAATCAGGCACAAAAAAATATAAACAGCCAATGTCAATGGTAAAAGTCAAGGACTCAACACCTTTCCGAACTGGACTCTTTATTTTTTTCCTTGTGCTTAAATAAAGGTATGCACAATTTTCTGTTACAGTTATTCAAATCCTTTGTCCCTCTAATTAGTCTATCTTGACAATGAAAAATTGTGGTTTGGACACCTGCACAATGGAAACTAGAAAGAGATGATAATCTTGCTCAAAACTGACCAAACAGGAAATGAACCATAATTCTTTAGTTTTTAAAAATTTGCATTCTTTCCCCTCACCCCCCCCAACCACAAACTAGACTACTCCCCTAGACTACTAATTAAATGCCATGGTAAAACAGTACAGTGAAAAATAGCATTTCTTAAGGACTTCTGGCTAGCACAAGAGTTTGCCAAACCACTGACTCGGATCCACTCTGCAATAGGCCATTCTGCATGCAGCTGTATATGTTTGTTCCTCTGTCAGATAGACAGTAGATGCTTCCTCTTTAACTAGAGAGTACACAGTTTCCACAGAAGTTGTGTCTGAACATGGTATTATCAAAAAAATATATTAAAAACAGTATAGATGTTAAGCTTTTCATAGTGATGTCATTTTCATCAGATAAACTTTCTGAACATTCAAGGCATGACTTTGAATATAGGCTTTCATGGTGCTTGACGTGCTAGCATTTTGCGCTGAGAAACACAAAAAGCCTACATAATCAAATGAACCATGCCTGGGAGTTTTTAAAAGACTTATTTCGCTAAAAGCTTCAACTAAAATGTAAAAAATAGTTTTTAATTTAATATTCTGGTAGTACATAGGGAAAAAACATTTATTTTCTTTTGTTTGTTTTTTTTTTTTAAACTTTCTTTTCCCTCAGGGAAATCTAATTTTGGCAATGTGTGTGGGATGGAGCATAATCTCCTGTTTTAACATGTGCATGTCTGGAATTTTCAAGTCACTTTTCTTAGTCTTATGAACCTTTTCAAAATACTGCAAAAAAGAAAGGCACAAGGGATGACCCCATAAAGATGCTGGAAATGTCTCCACTGTTCATGTGTCCTCATTCTATCTTTTTAAAAGTACTTATAGTCTAAATGAGACTGAGTATGCTGATTAATTCGCATTCACTTGATCACAGTACAGTCCACGTTCACTCGATCACAGTACTATTTCTGCTAATTTTGGGTGGATGCACATACAGAGCTGGCTCTTTACGGACGTGTGTGTGAGTATATTAGTGGGACAAGGAGCAACAGGGAGTGTTTAGCCATGCCTCCTGTTGTGTTGCTTTAGAAGACCCTGTCACACTCTTTGAGATAAAGACTCATATCAGCAGGGGAAATGAAAGCCAGTCTTGCCTGGGAGTTGTGCTGGTTTAACTCCAGCTGTTCTCTTAAACTGGGCTACTACACACTTGTAGATGGCTCTAGGAGAAATCTTAGTTCAGTTTAGCCTTAATCAGAACTTGAAAACTGCTTTTTCTTGAGGGAGAAAAGTTGGAAAAAAAAAAAGAGTTCGAATGCAAAGGGAACATCTACATTGAGATATTGGGTCGGCTCTGTGAGCTCTTTTCACCCAAGCAGCATTTAGCTCCTCTAGATAACTCATATGTGGTGCAGCATCAACACAGTAAGGCTTATAGCCCTTCTACGAAGCAGTCTTGTCTTCTCTTCTGACCACTTTCTGCTTAGGACTTACAGGGAAAGAGACAGTATAGATGGCCTAATGCCTGGAAGAGGGAACTGTGGGACTGTTTCTCTAAGGCCAGTTGTATTTAGTATGCTTCCAACACTGTGCAAGAACAGGCAGGGCTGGAATGAAAGCTACACTTATCCATTCAGCCCAGATTCCAGGCTGTGGTGGAAGTGGAAAAGTATCTGTAGTAAAGCACAGGCTCTGAGTTTACACGTATTCCAGAAGTGCGGACACACCGACTTGCAAGGTAATCAGATTGATGAGTTATTTCGGTGCTAGTCTGCATGCAAGTGAACCCTCTCAAATAGGCAGACACCAAATTCAAATGTGCTTTTTAAAATAAATTAAATGAGCAGCCACAAAATCACTCGCAAGGCTTATCTAAACCTGTTTAATCATGATATTACAAATTTGTTCTGAACAACTGCCTATTCTTACAAGAAAGAGAGAGGAAAAGACCCATCTCCTACCCTGTCAGTTCTCAGAGGGACATATGCATCTTCTCAAAGGGGGTGGCAGCTGCTGGATTCAGCTTAGCTTTCAGCTGAACTGAAGCTTTCCACATAAACATCCCCAACATGGCCAGTGGTTAATAAACCATAAGCTGCTCCAGAATCCACAGTGAGCCTCTGTGGATTTTGTTAAAATATATACTCAGTAAAAACAGTGGAGTATTTTGTTTGTTTTGTACTACAAGGCAGCAAGAAAATGTAAATGTTTTTCAGGAGTCTAGATTCATACTAGCAAAATATCCTAAATCAAGTTTATGAAACCTGAAAGGGAGGATTGAGCCTTTGCAGTCAGAGCTGTATCTGCTTATTCACTCTCTGAAGAGTGGCTGACAAAATGTTTCAGATGCATGTAAAACATTCCATAAGCAATTATGGAGGGTGTGGTGGCAAAACAGCCTGTAGAGTAATACAGAAAACACATTGATTCTCCTTTCATAATGTGTCTCCTATTAGGTTCAGTACACCAGAAATGGCTGCTGTGACTAGACATCAGCGAGGGTGGGTTAGAAATTAGAAGGAAACTGGTATCATACCAAGAAACACTCAATTTTTCCAGAGATGCTTACCAGTCACTGCTAGCATCGTTAGATCACTCACAAGGGGTTCAGTGAAGTATTTTATCCTTGCTTAGCGCTCCAGTGTATCATGCTGCACATACAGATCTGATCTGTGCTTCAGCATGAAGACAATCCACTACCCTTTTGACTTTAAATAGAGCGTGCAGAAGTACATTTCTGACTATTTTAAACATTTCTAACACATCCTGTCCCTGTAATATCTGGGTAACGAGACCACAGTATTTAGATTATCTGGAGAAACATTTTAAAGGCCGTTGAAAAATCCTTTTCTTTTCTTTTAAACCTATTCAGTGAGTGATTTCTTTATTTGCTAGACTGATTACTGTGAATGTAGAGCAACAACGTATACATTCAAACTAGAGTCTTCAGACATACAAGATTTACAGCCACAAAGGAACACGTCAATGACCGCCTTCACACCTTGTGTATCAAGAGGATGTAGAACTGTGTACAGAAAGTACAGTTTTGTGTCAGACAGATCACATTCATTAACAAACACACAAACTTAACAAGCAATATGTTCCCATTCTACTATAAATTACTCAAATAAATCAAAGCAGTGCTAAAAAAGAAGCAGTATTTCTGGTCACTTGTGCTATAAAGGAAAATAGTTTCTTGGAATTCACGAGTGGAGAGGTCTATTCCAAGCCCGCATGTGCCGATCTTGGATCTTCCGAGCAAATGTTCAGGAGTGTAACAATGCGTGCAAAACACTGGAGACAAGGATACAGAACTGCTTCTATAATTGCTTATTGCTGCTTCAAGAGTCAGGCTAAAAAGAGAACGCTACCTTTCCCAGTGACAGGATAGTATTTTCCGAGCAAAGGTCTAGAAAAGGGGAACTCTAAGACATTTTACATTTTCTGTGACTATGGACCTTATTATTAATAGTGAAATGAGAGACACAAAGACACTTTAGACCACCTGGCAGAACAGCTACCATTCCAGAGGACAGCTCTACCCAACATAATAGCTCTGGGCTTGCTTTCCTCTTGAAAGTGCATTTGGAGAGCGTGTTGTGGTTGGAAGAGGGCTGCCCAGAGCACATTGCACTTCAGCTACTCTAAATTGGTAACCGGGCTCTCTGTGGAAAGCAGCTTGCAGTAGATCTGTGGGACTGTAAATTGCAAGGGGTGGGCACAAGGCAGGGACAGAACTAGGAAACCATAAAAGTGGCCTAAAACAACTTTTCCTGCCTCCCCCCTTTCCCATACTCAGTAGAGTTACGGGTACAGAAATAGCTATCCTTTATTGACCTACTTCCCAGGCATGTGCTCAAAAGCAATCAG
Organism: Struthio camelus; assembly: GCF_040807025.1. Classification (NCBI taxonomy): domain Eukaryota; kingdom Metazoa; phylum Chordata; class Aves; order Struthioniformes; family Struthionidae; genus Struthio; species Struthio camelus. Next base: position 150,319,431 of record NC_090942.1, on the reverse strand, counting down.
TTCATACAAGAAACACAGAAATGTCAAGCTTTATAACACAGCTTCTTTTAAGTGCTCGGGATACTGCTACAGAGACATTATTCAAAGCCTGCTATGGGCAGCTGATATTTTAAGAAGCAGCTTCCAAAAAAAAAATCTTTTGTTTCCTGTCCTATGACAAGCCACATGACCAAGCACGTCATTCTGTAAGGCGGGTGGGGGAAAGAGTCTGGCAGTGTGGGAAAGGGAGGGTTAGGACTACATAATCTATTTGTTTGTCTTACTGCTTGAACAACAGTACTGTAGAACGAGACAGTACCAAGCAGCTACTGAGAGTTATTCTGCTGAGTACAATGATAATATAAAAAAATATATAAAAGCATTCTTGTCCAATGGATGAATGGTTTGGGATGGAGGTCCTACAGGAGGGCTAGGAATAAACTCATCTGAGGTTTGTTAAAAAGGATGGTCAGCATTTGGTACAAAAAAATGTTGGTCTTCTGAAGTATTTTATGGGATCTACCAATAGATTCTCTCCAGTAGGGGTGACATAGACTTATCTAGACAAGGAATGAACTTCACTCCAAAAAATGGGTGTCGCCATTATATTCCAGGACATTTGTCTGTGAGCCCACTATTCATCCAACACTTCCCAAGCAGCTCCCTCTATCTAACCTACCACTAAGCGTCCCTCAGCAGGGCAACACTTTCAAGAACCAGTAATACCCTATCCTTACTAGCAGGGGTGGGGGGAAGGAAGCTAATACTGCTGCATGTATGCAGCAAACAAGTATGGCAAGGACTTTAACGAAGATTGCAAGTTTTCTGCTGGGGGACTTAGGGTTGCTTTTACAGAGAGGCTCTGTGACGCTGCAGCTGCTGAGGACTTGGAACTTGCAGGTGTGCACTTTGCCTACCACTTAGCTGACACAGGAACCAGGGCTTGGATATGTTTCCTGCTTTCTCAGCTATTTTAGGAGAGGGGAGGTAGTCATGTGTGGTTTTCTTTCAGCCTTTCTTTCACTACTGGACTTCTTGAGGCCCAGTCCTGTTTTCATTGAAATGAATGAGCTTTTTGTCATCGACCCCCGTTTAACCCCTGACAATTTATTATGGACCCTATTGCTATTGCACCTGGGTGTCTTGTGATCTAAAGGTTTATTTATCCTCATGCTTTGGATCACACTTCTGAGATAGATAAGTGCCATAATCTTATTATAATACAGGGAATGGAGATAAAGAAGGTGGATGGCCTGGAAATTCAGTGTGTGAGGTATAGATATCTATAATGCTGACTAAAAGATATCTCTTAGTTCAACTGATTTCCTCAGAACTCCTGCTCGGATGCCACTCAGCAAAGCAGAATAAGCCAAGTCATATAAGGCCTTGATGTGCGGAGCAGCTTCGGACATAAACCTAGCCTTGATTCCCTAGAAAGGTACTCTTTCCTCAGCCTCCTTTCCCAATGGGGCCCAATTCAGTCTCTAATAACCTTTAATCTGATGGAGGAGGAAATGACACTGCTACTCGCACACAGCAGTCTTTTGGCTACGTAAAAGACCCAGATTTAAACTCTCTTGCTACCTGGCTTGGATCAGTTACTTAAACCTAAGTATGCCAAACACCAGATTGCAAGGGTAGTTCCTCTTAGTGTTCCTGTTAAATCTGAATTATTGCATGTATATATTCACTGGGCTAGAAACAGAAGAGTGATTCCGCAGTCAATGGCTCAGGCACAGATCTTTCTTTGGGTCCCAGCTCCCAGGAGCAGGGAGTTATTTCCCAGCAGTTCTCACTGGCTAGGTTCCAGGAATCACAATCCTAGCACTAAGCTGTGACTCTTCTGCTAGGGAGGCCTGGGTACCTAACACAGTACAAAGGACACTAGGGCAACTAGGCTCTTAAAAGTCAGGCTGGAGTTGCTCTGTACTTGGACACTTAAATCCTGCTTACTGTGTTTACCATCATCTACTGCAGGGTGTCAAAAGGTCTTGAATCATGAAGATCTGACCATCCGCCGTGGATGACTGGGTGAGGTGGTGCCTCCCCAGGTGTTGCTTTGAGACAGCTGATATATGCCCTCAGCCTACAACTGTACCTGAGAATGTGGAAGCATACTTGTATTCAGTAGACTATATGCGACCTCTAGTTTTTGTCCTTCATAATGTGCCTGAGGTCACATAGGAACTCTGTGCTGGCAGAGAACTGAGCCAGATCATCTAAGTACCTCCCTGGAGCTCTACCCACTGGGACGAATTTCCTCTCAGTGGAGCAGGACAGGACTTTTGACAAGCAATCCAATTAGCTTCTTTGGAACAATCAAAGTTTTTTAAAACATTTGGCCTGTAGTGGATTAAGCTTCTTGTCATGGTGGTAGCTGACATGCGATATCTAAATTCTTTGCAGGAATCACTGATGATTAAACAAGTCTGTATCTCATGTTTTTACAAGCTTTTAGCAGAAAGGCTTTGCCCAACATAATTATTAGAAAGGCACATTGATTTCTGGATTACAACTTCATTAATGCTGATACACCTCAGTACAATTATAGGCTGCTGTAGTCACTTCTGATGATAGTCATAATGACGATAGCCCCTGGGGAGGCCACATCTGGAGTACTGTGTCCAGTTCTGGGCTCCCCAGTACAAGAGAGACATGGTACTACCGGAGAGAGTCCAGCGGAGGGCTACCAAGATGATTAGAGGGCTGGAGCATCTCTCCTATGAAGAAAGATTGCAAGAGCTGGGCCTGTTCAGCCTGGAGAAGAAAAGACTGAGAGGGGATCTGATCAGAGTGTACAAGTATCTGAAGGGAGGGTGTCAAGAGGATGGGGCCAGACTCTTTTCCGTGGTGGCCAGCGACAGGACGAGAGGCAACGGGCAGAAACTGAACCACAGGAAGTTCCATCTCAACATGAGGAAAAACTTCTTTCCTGTGAGGGTGACAGAGCACCGGACCAGGTTGCCCAGAGAGGTTGTGGAGTCCCTTTCCCTGGAGATATTCAAAACCCGCCTGGACGCAATCCTGGGCAACGTGCTCTAGGTGACCTTGCTTGAGCAGGGGGGTTAGACTAGATGATCTCCAGAGCGCCCTTCCAACCTTGGCGATTTTGTGACTTTCTAAGGACAGAAGTCCCATAGTTTGCATAATCTGTCAGATGAGAAGAGATACTAGGAAAAAAGATGTAGCAGAGTTCCAGAAAAAAAAAAAAAATTTCACATCCGAGCCAAAGCACAGGAAACTGGGGTTAGCTGTCAAGAAGGATGGGAGAAGAGGGCATACAGATAAATGCTATTTAAATAACATTATTAAATCAAGTAAAACTTCAGGTAATTTCCTCTAATTCTGCTGACAGTATCTGATCTTCTGGATTTTGCTTTGTTTTAAAACAATGCTGCTGGAGAGAAATAAGTGCAATGAGAGAGCAGCAAAACAAGTTTTCAGCACATGGACCTCTAATGCATGTATGCTGCCTCTTTAAATCTTACAAGCTTTAATGCTTCAAGTGCTGGAGGGATATTCTGCAACGTGGGGTTTCAGGCAGAATTCTTAATTGAATTGAAACTGTTCTGGTCTGCAGACAGGAAAAGTAGTTGTTTATATTAAAATATCTTCTCACTAGGCAGTTAAAATGTGTTTTCAAACATCAAGCTACAATAGAAGCCATTTAAAAACCCCAATATTTTCCAACCACACACAATTACCCCAAATAATTCCTATTCAAATTCAGGGAAAAATTATGGCAAGATATTTGCTACTATTATGAGGTCAGCTGTTGGCAAATGCTAGTATTTTAATGACAACCATAATAGTAACCCATCACCACGACTAGAGCAAGCAGATTTATCTGGTGTGGAGCACACTGGTGAGCAGTTTACTTACCTGAAGCAAATTTTTATTATAAGCAAGGGTTAAGAATGGTGACTTACCAGCTCTAAGAATCTCCTCACTACCTGTCTTTGTTTTAAGTTAGTTTCACCATCCAGGTTAGCTGTTTCTATATGGCACAGCCCATCAGGATCACTTGAAGAGAGCAGCAATATGTCAGCAGGTATAATTTCATTACAGCGAAGCTGAACAAAGTCTCCAACTTTCACTTCTTTCCAATATCTGCTTATGTATTTCTTTTCATTCCTAGAAAAAAGACATTTAAAGAACATGTATCAAAAAAACCCAACAAAAAACCCCCACGTAGATCAGGGTGCCTCAGATAAGATCTGGTTTAATTTGCAACAGGAGCACAGCGTCTTTGAGTTCCTCAAATACTTTCAAGTCATGCCATGAAAAGGTCACACAGACTGCCTGGAGGCCAACTATCACCAACTAAGAACCAGGTCAGGGCTCCCAAGGGCTTTGGGAAAAAAAAACAAAAAAACACCACCACCACGATGCTCTTTATGGCCCAGAGTACCACAGGTGGCTGTTGGAGCTGGGATCCTAGGGGTAAGTGGGTGCTGCACATCCTCCTCCTTCCCTCAGTGGTCCAACCCACCTAGCTGACCCCATGAAGGGGAGAGAGCTATTGTGTGCCACGAGTGAGGAGGAGTCACAGACTGACGTATCTCCCGCACTTCGGGGCAAGCGGGGGAATGGCAATGCAACTGAGAATAGGCATAGGCACAACACCTCCTTGGCATGGCTCCTGACTGACTTTCTTCATACACCACCTTCTGATATACCCTCAACTGGCTCCCACTTTTCCCTCTTTCCAATAGGGACAAAGTTTGTATAGCGCTGCATGTGAAATTTGGATGAAGGAGCCAAAAATCTGTAACTGAAAGAAATTTCCAATATTTATCACTAAATCTAGAATTGCAAGAACATCTCCTGTGCAAAAACACAGCCCCAAGTACTCTGCAGGGAGAGGACACAACCGTTTCTTTTAAATATTTCTGCAGTATCACCATATTAACCATAGTGCCATCTGTTACATAGCTCATTTCTGCTTAGTTACTGTGAACATTTTATTTTGGAGCGTAATGTCTTTGTCGCTTCAAAGACTTATCCAACTGAAACATTAATGTGTATGTTGTTCATTTAGATATAGCACTACACCTCTCTATTTTTAAAAGTCATGATAATTGGCTACTTGGTTTTTTTACTTTTTATTCAGAGCAAGAGGAAAAAAGAACAGGTGCTTGCTTAATTAATTCTAGTTGAAATTCAGGTTTTTAGCTTTAAAAAACTAATGTGCTTTCTTGGCATTTGCGAAAATTGCTTTCCTTCATTGTGTTTTTGAAAGAAATTCCTTCCAAAACAGCCACAATATTAACTGGGTAAAATACCTCCTGAAAAGGGGAAGCAGTTATTGTGACTCTTTTGTAAGCTGCCAGAAGACACTGTAAGCACCTAGGCTACTGTCACCCAGGGCTGGCACCCTGTCACTGACAACGAGGGATAGTCTTCCTTGACAGTACTTAAACAGGTAGAATGGGATTCTGAAATAGAGGAGGTGCTATTTCATGTTCTTTAAAAGTATATTATTTTAAAATACATTACTTTCAGTAGTAACATGAATAGACTTGTAACTAAATGGAAATATACAGGAGTCCTGCTAATGTTGTCTGGGGTTACTGATAGTGATGCTCTGCCCAACTCATCTCTGTCATGCCTTCAAGGGTGTTAAAGGAATTAGTACATTAGTTTACTTTCATTCATTTATTTAGCCTGAGCCCTAAGGAGTAACATCTCAGGTAACGCAGCAAGGATGAATCAGATCATGTTTTACCTCCCAGAATTTCTTCACTGCCCTTTTCTAACATCCAGTTCATAAAAGGAAGAAATAAAATTACGGATGTACTCTCTATTTGGATAAAGCCTGGAAACGATTAATGAGAGCTAAGTGTAAAACATGATAGTCTAACAAGGGCAAGTAATTTACATACTAGCTACAGATATTACCCATTCCCTTCCCATTCAAGCTGAAGCCAGCATTTAACTTTCCCTGCTAACGAGTATGAAATTGCTTTGAAACCCAGTGTGCCGTAACGCAGTGCAAATCGCTGCATCACAGATCTGAAGAGTTTGTTAGCTATGCAATCTGAAACCCCAAAATCCTTCACATATAGCCATTACTCTTGATCCTTTCTCATTTAACTGTGGAACTGGGTGATGTTCAAGTGCATGTACAATGAGTGGCACTATGTAAGTACTAGCAGGCCAGAAATAGCAAGTAGTCCTGTACTATGCTATAAAGACTAACATTTTTATGTAACTTCCATTGTTTGAAAAGGATTACTATTTTAGCATTTCCTGATCTCCCACATGCTTGGCAACTGTCACACTATATATGCTGCCTGTGGCAGGAAGGGTGGGTATCTTGCAACACAAGACCGAATGGCTCTGCTAGGATAGAACGAATGCAAGAACTCTTGCACGCGTGCCAGGGCTCCAGGGGAAAACCTCCTTCATTAGATGCACAGGAAAAACTTCGCCTAGGATTCCACTTAATCCAGCTCTCTTTGCTAACAAGGGCCAGAAGTGGATGAACTGTCCGCCCTCGTGAAAAACTACTTCCTTATCCTCCTCAACTAGGGTTGATACAGTACGAATTTTGTCATTGGCTTCTGCAGAGACAGGACTTTGGCATCCAAGTTTTATACTGCCTACTGAATATTTAGTCTTGCTGTTAAATCGTGCCAGTAATTTCCAGAAGTTACATGATATAAAGAGCTAGGAATGCTATACTTCTTATAAGAGAAATGCTGTCTTTAAAATTAAGCTCTCCTTTGTGCTTGTGCAAGGTGGGGCATAAGAATGCCTAACTTACTTAAAATTTATTTGAAGTTCAGTGCTTTGAGTACTTCTGCCTCAGTGTAACATCACAGACTTTATTTTTCTAGATGCTTTTCAGATGGAACTCCTTCTGTGTCTCCAAGGATTTACATTGCATAGGTCTGCTGCAATAGGCAGCCCAAATTAAACACAGGTGAGCGTATGCACATTATTACATATTTGGGGTGGTGTGTACATATTTTCAAATGGTTCATTATATATTTCAATTTCACAGCAAACATAACGTTTAAGCGGATACTTCAGCTGAGCTCTTCACAGTAATGGCCAATATTGGGATATCAGGAATTTAAAACACAAAAATATAGGATTGAACGGAATACCTAGATCACTGAGACCAGTTCCTTGCAACTGCAGAGATTTATGTAACGGAGACCAAGCCCAGAAGAAAAAATAGAACCACCACTCCATATAGTCTTACACAAAAGCAACAAAATGCAGTCAGGTGGAAGTACGCTCACGCAAAGGATACTGAACAAAATGCAGTCAGGTAGGTACTCATTACTTATCCAATGATCAGTATGATTTTTTCCTGTTATGGTTCTATCCGTTCATTTATCTAGTAGGTGCTTCTCAAACGCCTTCATTTTGTCTTGAATGTCCTAAAATCATCTCAAAACTTTGCTCTCTTTCCTTTTTATAATTGCCCAGTTGATTATGTTTTAAACACAGATGCCTTGGTCTATTCCTCTGAGATCCTGCCATTTGTTCCTGTTTTGTCCCAACTCCATAGCTATTTTGCAGTCCATGACAGTCCTCTGAGGTCTTATGACAGGGCCTCAGACCCTGTTTGCAAGGAACTTTTATCAATGGCTTCTTGCAAGTTTAACTAGACATTATCTGGTTTTCTGGAATATTTTGCTGAAGTACACAAAGACTCTTAGCAGAAAAATATGCCTGGAAGGGAACACCTGCGTTAGCGAGTCCAACCTCCTCGGCAGTCACAGGAAACGCTGCCATGGATGTTTAGGCCACCTGCCCTCACTTATCACAAGCCTCAACATAAATTTAAGTACCTGTAACAAATTTAACATTGATACTGCAAGAAACCAATGCTGCATGAACCACAGGAGGAGGTCAGAGATACTAATTCTTATCTTTCAAAGCTGGAGATTTAGGTAAAAGTCTTCTAAACAAATATGCTATCACACACTTCTGCCACTCTACAAGAAGGAGTAGATAGTGCTACTCTCCAGTTAAATCATCATGATGAACTACTAGGTTCAGACAGCTATGCCCAGCTACTCTAACGTGTTGTGTTGGGCTCACATATTAAAAATGTCTAGCCACCTGCACACGACCTAATCTCCATCAACACATTTACATGCAGAGCGCGTGCCGGTCAGCTCAGGTTGCAAATCCTTACTGATGGAAATATTCCTTCCTCTCTCTGCCACAATCTGAAACAGAACTTGCCACTGCTTCTGCTTTTATGTGCATGTCTTTACACGTAGACATTGATTGAAATCTAACGATGGATGCCTAAAGAGTTGACTGGCTCAGCTGTATCGACCTCAATACCATCAGCCAACAGCAACTGCGGCACTGGCAGATTCAAATACCTCTAGAGGTTAACGTACTTTTGCAGCACTGAAATGCAATTATTCTACCACATCCACTTTTGAACACACAAGGGAAAGTTTGCAACATCCTTTCAAATGTATGTACACAGAGAAAATTACTCTAATTGCTGTCTAAAAACTTGTATTATTCTACCTACTGCGTAGGCCTGTGCTCTGTTTTGAACTAGAACAGCTTGCAGGTTTGCGACAAATTTGGGATTTGCTTTGGTTAACAGCAGAAAACAACAACAACAAAAGTCCCAAAATACTGATGAACTTTTTGTCTCCAAGTTTAAGTTTAAAAATACAGAAACTCAGATATTCCTTTTTTTTTTTTCCTGTTAACCACGCTCTTGCTTCTTCTGGTCTCCCCTGCAGCTTGACCTGAAGAAGATCCTGCCAATAATTTCACTTTTCTGGCCATATAAACATCAGTTTAAAACTATAAAAGGCTGAAGATTTAAAAAGGTCTCTAACTACAAAAATAATTTTGTTTCCTTTTTTTGAATAGCTTTGAACTGTTTTGGTGTGATAAGGCATTATCCAAATTGACCATAAAGGAAGATAATAGAACTTCATATGCATATAAAGTTTAGGAGAAATCTTCCGGTCTTTTTTTTCCTCTCCAAAGTCTAAAGGAAAATACCACAAGGAAGACTAGGTAGGAAACGTGAAAGCCATGCGGCTATAATCTGTTCCACCTGTGCATGGCTTTAGTACTAGAAATTTTATACCCTAAGCCCAGAAGATGGGATTACTGGATAATCATTTCTTGCTTCCTGTATTTCTCTGCTGACAACAATTGCAGTTAATGAGTGGGAATGGCAGACACAGATTTGCTCCACTGATGCACAGAGTGGTTGGGGAGCCTGTACTTATACATACTACAGCCCTACCTTAGTCCCAGCATAATCTCTTACTTCTGCCTCAGGAGGGCTTCTGAAAAGGCATTTAGCAAAAGATAGGGGACGTGCATGTATATTTCCTGGGCTGCTCAGTCTGGCTTACAGAGCGTGCCACTCTCTGCACAGACTAAGACTGCTGCCTAGAAGGTTTTAAGCCTCCCAAAACTGTCCAAAAAATGTCCAAATGACATTTTGTTTCCCAGTCCAAGCCTGTCGGCTGACCTGCTTTTGAAGTACCAATTGTCCTCACTTCAAAAGAGATCAGACTTTTTGCCTTCTCTTCAAGTCCAGGTTGGTCACAGAGCCAGTGAAGCCAGGCTTTAGAAGAAACACAGGAACAAATTAACTCTGTGGAAGAGGAAGAACCCTGTTATAAAAGGCACGTCAAAGACAGAGGGCATATACAAAGCATACTTTGGAGCAGTTGTTGATGTCAACCAAGTCCTTCCTTTCCCATTTCAGGAGGCAGAAAGAGGGTGGGGTAGAGCTAAACAAAGTATCAAGAACATTTCTGTCCCTGATACCTTAAAACATGTTCTAGTGAATTGGCTACAGCTGCTGGAACAAGCTTACTGGAAAAAAAAAAAAAAAAAAATTGAGGCTAACTGGCAGATCCCAAGCACCACGGCAACCTCCACTACTACACACCAAGAAAGGGAGCCTCATTCAAATAACAAAGCAAACAGAAGTCCCACATCAGGCCAAACTATCTTTATGAGAGGCTGTAGGATCTAGCTGTTTCTAAACAGGTCTTTCACACATTCAAAGGGTTTTCACAAATTGTCTTCTCTTCTTTCCAGTCTCCCTCGCCTAGGCTGGGGCCCTCCCTTTCAACCCTCCGCCCTAGTGCCTGACACTACTGCAGATGTAGATGGCTGATGCTAACTGAGCCCACAGAGCTCTGTTGACACTGATGGCAAGTACAGATTTTGTATAACTCATCACAGGCTACAAAACCAGAGCCAGTGACAACACTGAAATATATCACAGAATCACAGAACGGTGGAGGTTGGAAGGGAACTCTGGAGGTCATCTAGTCCAGCCCCCCGGCTCAAGCAGGGTCCCCACACTGCCCAGCATTGTGTCCAGATGGCTTTGGAATACCTCCAAGGATGGAGGTTCCACAACCTCTCTGGGCAACCTGTTTCAGTGCTCTGCTACCCACATAATAAAGCATTTCACAAATTAGTCCACAAAACTACTGAGTTACAACCTGTATCAATTACAATTTGAAGACTACAGGTATAGCAGATTTCAGAGTTTAAAAACAGAGCTATCTATGAGACTAATGCATGTATTACTTTAAGTCTGAAGATGCTAAATATCTATGGAAACACACTGGAAAGAAACCATTTGGGTACAATTACAGTGCTGTGGCAGAATTAAGGAAAAATATGTAGCATAAGTTAATGCCAAAGCAGGTTACATAATGCCCAGAATATGTCTTCATTGCACCATAAACGATAACATCTGCTTCTATTAAAATAAATCATGAAGAGGCTCTGAATCTGATATTAATCAGACAGAAACAGATTAACATAGTATGTTCTTGAGAAACGTTTAAGAGAACAAAATCTCTCAGGGACTAATGTTTCTAAATAGACCCCTTAATCTTCACATTATTTTAAGAGGACCTAAAAGTTTTCTTTTCGTGGACTTCAAATATTTTTTTTTTGATTAGCAAATGCAAAGGCAAGTTACAGATATTAATCCTAACAAAAGGACTAGGAATATATGTGTGTCTGTGAGAATAATGAGGTATAAACGTGCCTTTTAATAAATTCACGCTTTCTGAAAAGCGCTAATTTATCTGTTAAAAGTCAAACTTGCTCGGAAATAAAATGTAGTGACTCAGGTTTAGAATGTGGAAGCAATCACTGAACTTCTTTTGGCAGTCTTATCTCCATTAGACCTCATGTTGAAAGAAACCTTACTATTGTTCACTACAATGAAACATTTGCTGCCCAGAATAAACGACCTTAAGCCAAGAAACTTTTTGAGATAACAACATGAAACTTAAAAGCAGAATATTCAATGAATTTTTACACAAACTGAAGAAAGAAAAGCTGCCTTCTAGAACTGCATTTTAAAACTCTGAGATTGTTTTGGAGTTACATCTACTATCTTTTTTTCTTTTTTTTTACTAGTATGATCCTAGATACTCCTTTGTTTACTGCCAAAAGTACTAATAAACTGTTATCATTCTTCCAGTAAACATAATATTGGGAGAGAAGACTATCTATTGCCGATACTTAGCAGGATGGATAAATAATGGTTTGTACAGCAACTTCCCAACTGGGTACCACACAGGGAAGCGGAAGAAGTGGAAGAACTGCCTGGATGTAATGTGCATCCTGTCCTACCGACATTAAAATCCATGAGTCAGTTACCTCCATATCAATGCCACAAAGCTTCCAACAGCTTGATATATTAGCAATTCTCTTCTGAACAAAGTAGTGCAAGAAAGCATTCATCTGGTTTTCCTTAGGACATCTTCTTTCTGACCATCAATAACCACAACTCCTACATTTGATGACATTGCTTACTTTTGCTGTAGATACTAGGCTGATTTCTATAGTAAAAACCGCAGATGCAAAGGAGACAGCTACCTCAGGAGTGGACTCACATCCAAGTAAGATTCTCATCCTAATTTTAGGACCACCACAGACAGTATGACCCCAAACAATGAACTGTGATAAGATTCAATTGCACCTAGTGCTGTGCAAACAGGCAGGCCAAATCCCTGTCTGTGCCTACTTCCTAAACAACTATAGAACAAGTAGGAACTCTTCCAACAGAGATCTTAGGTGCTCAGTTTTGTTAAGAAACAATCTCTGTGCAGAATTTTCCAACGCCCTCATTCTCTAAACTGATAATTAATAGCATGAAGACACATAGGAAAACTGTTTCAGTACCTAAATTTTAGGTGCAAGTTAGATGCATAAATTTAGTGGGCGAAATCTCACACTTTGGTGCTCTCCCACTGCATTTAAGTCAGTGTAATCAGCTGAGCATTGAAAATGAGTTTGTCGTACATAACTATGCCCTAAAAGGTAAATTTAGCCTGGCTCTGCAGAGTTAATGAGGGAAATCCCAATCTTTAATAAGATTCAGATACTTCAAGGAAAATGTTGTTCCTTCTCATTCTTCTGATTCTACACACCTGCCTATTTGATCTCAGGACTACACGACACAGGTCATAAATGCATTAATGCATTCACTACATAAAATCTATCTAGACACAGAAAACTTTGTAAAGAAACAGAAATCTGTTACATGAAAGGCATTTCTTAAATGAAACTGTTTTAACTTAAAAATAATTCCAATTCTTTTAGCTAAACATGTAACAGTTGAAAGAATTTTATCAGGAAAGGTATTTCCTGTTAATTACGTGCAGAGACCTGCTAGAGTTGTTGAATAATATCTAGTTTGAGAGACTATTTTTTTTCAAATATCCTCCTGCACATAGCTGTGCCACAGAAACACATCTCCTTTAAAGGCAGCTTTGAAGCTCACGTTATCTAATCACCACACAAAAGAACTCTAGAAGTTAATGTAGTTCAGCTACCACTCAATGTTAACAAGATCGTTGTTGAAAAGAATGTTAATAATTCACCAATTTAGTATTTAATAGACAAAAATCAGCCTCTCAGGCTGAAATGTAAGTCTTTGATCTTTTTCTCCAGTTCCTCCTGAAATTGTGAAGTTTTACATTTTTCTTCCACTTCTATTCTTGTCTGAAATAAGTCACACAGTGTCCTGTTCCATTCCTTACACTCACTAAAGAGTAAAGGAAAGAAAAAAAGCGTTTATACATTCAAATTTAGACATGCAGGATATAATCTAAATTTCAGGTTGAGGATAATTAAAAATACTTACCTATCCAAATACCAACTTAGGTCTCAGCGGGTCTCAGTGTGCAATGCTCAAACTCAGACCAACTGAGATGATGTTCTACGTGTTGCTGCCTCTAAAACACTTATGACTGCACTGCCAGAACATCGCTTTGGCCCATAAACAAGACTGCTCCTCCCAGACAAAGGTGAACTGCTTAAAGAACTGGTAAGGATAAAAAGGTAGAAAAAGCTTTTTGGCTGTAATACTATTACAGGAATCTTGCAGGTCAAAGCCAGGTTGGATGCTATACCTCTGCAGAACATGTTAACAGTTCTTTCTACTTTGAAACTGAGACATGAAACTGTGTAATATGTGTGCCACTGATTCCCAAGAATATTTGAAGCATGTTTCATCGTACTCACATCTTAATTCTTATGAACTTTATTTAACTGTAGCGTTACTAAGGAATTAATTTCCTCTCTGTCAGAGGAGATATATCACATGGAAATTGCAGGAAGAGTGAAACTTCAAACTCAGGCACAGTGTTCTATCTTTACACTGAGAGGCACAAAGTGAGACTTAACATACTATCCTGGATAAAACCATGCTCTATTTACCATCTATCCGAAGTCAGACGCCTGCACCAAATACTCCCAGGCAGGTATGGCAAAGCAGGCAGTCTTACTTGACAGTCATGGATGCTTACAGGCTGCAGGCTAAGCAAACTGGAAATATCTTTGTGCTTTTGTGATGGTGATGGAATAAAACCAACGTCTGCGTATAAATCCTGCCAAACCATGGAAGAATGGTTTGGTAGGATTTAAGCGCAAACATTGGTCTTACCCTTTAACGCCTACCTGGGAATAAAAGAGGCCCCAGAATACTCAAAACCTGGCCAAAGTGGGTATCACCGCAGGATCTAGCAAACCTCTGTTGAGCTGATACCATATACTGCTTTTAGGGCCCTGTCCCTGGTATGATGTGATTGGCTACCCTAGGCCCCTGATACAAATCCCCAGCGGGGTGGGAGAATGCTTTGCTCCTGAGCCATTGCTCGTGCCACACCACACTCATGTCTTCCTAACTGGCCATGGCTCAGCGGAAAAGAGGTCAGCAATTCTGGGATAACTGGGTTCCCATAACTTTCTTCCTAATATGAAGGCACACAGGGGTCAGCTAAGGCCCTGAAACATGAACATAAAGATGCATTTAATGCCTTTTTTAGTATTTACTATTATTAATTCTTCTTTGTTTATATTTCTCCATGTAGGTTCTTAAACATAAGAGCAATGAGATTTCTCAGAAGAGATGTAAATGAAACACAGAACTAGAGCTTGCAGCACTGCTGTCACTAGCGCTTGCACTGGTGCTCAAAGTGAAAGAGCTGTCTGCCATTTTCAATCTAGATCTAAAACGCTACTTTGTGAGAGGCAATACGAGTATAAACCCCCGGGGAGCCCCTGATTTGAAATACAAACATCTATTTCCAGCATCAGTACAACCCCAAGAGAGAAGGAGCAGTGAAAGGCATTACAACGCTGAAGAATCCTAATTCTTCTGATTAGCTGGCAGGAGAATAGGCCTTACCTTGTACTTCAGGCTGATTTGAAAAGCACAGTTCAAGTTTTAAACAGAGTGACTTATCCTAGACTGTGTGTAGTCCGATTTCTCTATATTTAGCTGCTCCCACAGGTTATGTGGTTTGTCTTTTACCTTTCTGGATCACTGCTTGCCCCAAGACAAGAATACTAATGCAAGGAAAAGCAAATAGCCTCAAGCTATACTTTAGTACTGAGATATGTTTAAATTACCATGTTGTTCTCATAACAAAATATAGAAATCTAAAAGTCTCTACAATTTTGGTATGAATTAATAACAAGGTGTTTCACAAGAATGCTTAATAGCGATTGATAAGGACACATCTGAACTGGAACTTGGGAACACTTCTCAGTACTCATGACTGAGTACACACATTGGTTGGATCCTGACTATGTGTCAGCTTGAAATCAGGGTGTGCATAAGCCTCAAGTTGCTATGCTCTAGGTCCTGACGCAGTTTGAATGCAGACATACCAAAATGTATAGAACTGTTTTGCTTTCATACAAATTCATAGAATATAAAAATGTTCCTCATTCTCATAAGAGAAGAATTAGAAGGCCAAACTCTATGCAAATCACATGTAGCGATATGAATCTTTGAAGGCTTGAGTCAAAACAAACATATCTACGGATGCAAATTTTATATTCAAAATTCTTGGTGAAAATAAATGATAGAGGTTTATACTGAAGAAGTGAAAACCACAAAATGCAATGTTCTACTATTCAAATGAAATGTAAGATGCCTTTAGTAATATTTCAGTAGTTCAGATTCAACAACTTGACTACTGCTGCTAGTTGCATATAAAAAATTTAGGATGAGAATTCATTAAGTGTTTTCAATGTCAATCTGATTACACTGAGAGCCCCTGTTTTTACACAACCTATTGCTTCCCTGAATTAAAGATGTTGGTCTTCATCTCATTAATATTTCAAACTTACTGGAGCCAATCAATGAATATAGTTTAATATGAAATTCTACGCTAGAACAGTATTTTTGTTTTTGCAGAGATAAATGCACTCTTGTTCTGCCCCACTGATTTACAATCCAAATGCTATGAAATATGGTTCACGAGGTACAATCAGCTGAGACACAGAGTACATCACAACCTGTTAACTTTAGTTATTCAAAGACCTTGTAATTGGAGAGCTCTGCAGGGAAGCAAGTCATCTGTGCCGCTTGTCCACAACTACAGAACTATCATCACTAAAAAGGACAATTGCTAAAGAACCACGTTCCATGAATATAAATTTTGATAGTCTGGTGGTAAACTTTCCATCAGTTTACCAGATAATGCATTTTCACAACAAAATATATCTTTCTATAATAATTATCCCACATTTTTTAACCATTCAGGCAGTTATAGGCTGAACATTTTCAAGAGCATGTTGGCTGTCAGCTGCATATGTATCTGTATGCTTTTAGACATAAAGAGGGACACTTACAATCTTTTTTTCACTGTTGCCCTGTTATAAAGGGATAATAATGTCATTCTTGTGCACTTTTTATAGCATGCAGATTGTTCATCAAAACTATTTAAGTTCATTTTGAAGATTTGTATTTTATTTCTTTAAAAAATAAGCAGGCCAGCTAATAGGATTGAATACTGTGTTTCAGTTCTTTCTGCATGAATGGAACACCTCATTAAGCTAAACTTCTCTTGGTAATTACTGAAGTTCTTTGCAAATATTATTCTCAGAATAAAACTATTCATGAATGATTTTCACTTATTATTTCCTAAACTCCAAAAACAGGCTAAAAATCTAGGTCCCAATTCAGGAAGGTGCCTAATTTTATGTCTAAATTCAGACAGAAAAGTAGTTTTACTGGCCAAAGCGCAGAAAGAAACCTTCTCTGTAGTTAACATTCATACCTTCCTTGAGTGGA
Organism: Struthio camelus; assembly: GCF_040807025.1. Taxonomy (NCBI): domain Eukaryota; kingdom Metazoa; phylum Chordata; class Aves; order Struthioniformes; family Struthionidae; genus Struthio; species Struthio camelus. The sequence goes on along the minus strand of NC_090942.1, from coordinate 150,302,873 downwards.
AAAAAAAGATAGAACACTGAAATGCAACACCGTGGGGGGGGGGGGGGGGAGGAAGGGAGGGAAGGGGGGGTGCAAGGAGGCAAACTTCAAGGCTTTTACTGCAGTCAACACAAAAAAGTGACCAACTGCAAACAACTCTGCTTTTCAAACACCCAGAAAGTGAAGTTTAGAGCAAGCAATTACAATGGGACTATTTATGGGAAGGGTTTGAAACACACAGGGAGAACAAATAGTCTGAAGGAGCCTGTGAGATCCCTAACACCTCAGCAGGTGGCAGGCCACGCTCGTCCTGTGCGGAAAAGTCAGCATTCAGCAGCCTGGCACATACACAAAGATCAAAAAGTCTGTATCACATCCTTAAGGCAAAATATATCTTAAAAAGTCAGGAATATCAGCATATAAAAAAAAAAGATCAAACTTCAATTCGATGTCTCAGTTTACTATTCCAGATTAAATCAATCAACTCTGCAGATAAAATTTGCAAATCTAACAAAAGTTCTTTAACCTGAACCCTTCCCCTACAAGTCTGTAAGAGGTTCGAAAGGTTTTGAAAATGCAATTCACAAGTTTTTAGAGAATACACAGGTCTTCCAATCAGATAAATTTAGACACACTCAAAGCCCACACTTAAACTTATTTTGCAGACTCTTCTGCTTCCCTCTCCTTTGCACATCTCCATTTTCAATTCTATCACTCAAAACCATAACTGAAGTTTATTTTTTACTCCTTTTCTCCCCACCATAAAAAACACCACATCAAAAACTTGTGCTTTTCTTTCGCTCCTTAATGCCAAACTCTTATCAATAACCTCATTTCCAGTTTCGCTCCATCAGCTTCCACACCAGTACTACCACAATCACTTTCCTTCTCTATTGGCAGCAATTAATGACTTTGAACCCTACGGCTCCTCTTTGCTACATCCAGCTGAAAGCTATATCCACTCCAAAGCATCTGTCCTCCTTATCGAGCTTTTGCTATACCCCTGTGGATGGTGATCTTGTCTGTCATTGTTGGCACCTTATGAAGGATTATGTATATATTCTTTTATAACTCCTCTTGGAGATATGGACTGCATTTAGGTCCATGTCTGGAAAGACAGCTAAGAAGAATTCTCTGTAATAAGACACCCGAGCTTTTAAGACTCCTAAAACTGAAACTCATGCTTGCAATTTCACTGTGAGATAGACCTTACTAATCTAAAGAAAACAATAATCTTCAATCTCCAGGCACTAATTTCAGCCAAAATGCTTTGTAAATGCATAGCACAAATTCTGAAAATGCTTTTTTGACCATCCACAAAACAATCCATCTCTTTTTTGTAAATATATCAAGTTACTCACGTCATCTGGTGACAAATTCAGTTCAGAGGCCTTCCAACATAGAGGTCATCCTATTAGCATGCTGGTGGCTAGCATGCAGCCACTACAGTGGGTTAACTCTGCTACCCTCCTCTCCTGCTGCAGCCCCTCTGCTACAAAACTAGCGCAGCTGGTTTTCTTACAGGCTTCTGCCTCTTGGCTGGATTCATTGGTGTCTGACAAGGGGTGGGTGCAGGATCCTGCCTCTCCCTCACTGGAGCCATTAGATGGGACACACCGCAGCCGATCTCACACCTGCCTGGAACCCGTGGGGACTTGGCACCTTCTGAACATCCCTCTGACAAAGTCAGCTGCAGTGAGCTGCTAATGGTAGGCAGAAAATGGACAGGAAGTTTTATAGACACAGTGAGCTTGTTTCTGTGGCCTAAATAAAGTGTCCAGGGCCATCTGAGATGCCCAAGGTGTCTAGTCTCCAGCTGCCACTCCATAAAAACATATATCCTGTTTCCTACCTTTAGCCTGGTGTGGAAGTCTGAAAATCCCAAGGCATCGCAAATAGCAGTGGGCAGCTATGTTAAGGGAACTGAATTGGGCCTGACGTTTCACCTTGTATCATGTGGGCTCTGCGGGACAGTCTTCCTTCTTTAAATTCCCTGTCTCTGCCACCCAATAGGTCCTCAATCTCTGACTGAGCTCTTCAGTGGTATCACAGGACAAATAACAGAATACTATTTTCCGTGAGTTTCCCTAGTGATGTTATTCCATCTTCCCTTGTGGGACTATATAGCAGAGAGAGATGAGATCAGGGTGCTTCAGTAAGCTGTGTACGGAGACAAAAGCCATAACACAGGAAACTTTCGAAACGTCTGACCTACTCTGCTAACTCAGCTGTGGTATGAGAGCAAGACAGTGGGGTGAGAAAGATGCATAAATACTTCAGGATTAAACTAAATACTGTAATTTTGGGGAGAGCATAATCCAAATAAATACGCTTCCTCCACATTTTTAGACTCATATCCATTTATTCTGCATAAAAATAAGCAGAATATTTTATGGTGTACAGAAAGGCATCTTCAATCATTTTTTGTTTAAGATTAGAAAAAAAATTGCTATTGGCCCAAAACCTTGTTTGAGAACTCTATGTACAAAGCATCCTTTTCCTTCATCTTTTCAAAGAACAGGACAAAATAGGAAAATAGTGACATGATCTTAATCAGAGAGGCAACGGTGTAAGCAGCCCCAAATACTTCAACTGACTACAAAGCATGCCTTCAGAAAATCCAAACTGATAAATTCTCAAAATAAATGGGAACCACTGTATTCTGCAAAAATAGATGTCTGTCAAATACATGTTAATTCCTAATGTACAGCACCCTCTGATATATTAATGATGTGAATACTTAGTCTCTGGAGACTGTCAAATGAACCATGAGAAAGAGTGGCATTCTCAGAGAAGACTCTAGTGAACAGGTTTCCAAAACCTATGAAACTGAGCGCTGCTATCTGTGTGCTACTCCATCACAGATGGCAACATACCGTAGAAGACCAGGACACTGTTTAGATTACACTGTTTATCTGTCTTTGTCTGAGACAGCACCAAATTAGACCCCCATAGGAATCTCCAACTGGCACCTAGTGTAATGTAACTACTTTTAGGAGAGGCACTGGTGGAACCAAACTTAGCTTAGCTACAATGCAGCTAATTTTCCTGAAATCAATTCAGACTAAAAAATGGCTTCTAACAGTATGTGTTTACTAATCTTTAAATTCATTCATTCCTTTTTGACATGGAGCAATAACAATTTCTCTCTTTTCTTCCCATCTTCACATCAGTGAGCAGGTTCCCTTCAGGCTGGATTTACATCCCTTTAGAAAAACCCTGAGTTTGTGTGCAAGTCTCAGACAGTGATGAAGAGACAGACAGCAGCAGAATCCGCTGAATGGGACTGGGCAACGAGAAGAGGTACATGAGATGCATGAATACAGAACAGGAAAGGGTGAGGAATACACATAAGAAAGCCTGAAACGATGAAGAGAAGCAGAGAAAGGGAGCTAATGGCTGTCTGAAAACACAGAGCAAGGCACATCAAGGAAAAGACCTTTAACTGAAGCAGAAGAGCAAATGTTCTGTTTTTGGAAAAAATCAGTCAGTTATTTGAAACGGGGAAAACTGTAAGGCTGGCTGGTAATAAAAGGTTGCTGCTTCTGTGACTCTGCCTTTGCTGGGGGCTCCTAAGCTTCATTTGTGGGACTGCAAAACAGGGCAGTACTGTACACCTCTGTCTTCCTGATCTGGCACATTAGGTTTGAGGCCCCATCAGTTTGTGGGCCACAACAGTTTTTGCAGGTGTAGAAAATAATTCACCTGTTGCATATATGCTGAGGGCTGCACTCTCAGCATGACTTTTAGCAAAGTAGACAGGAGACATTAAAGAGAATCCAACTTCAAGTATTTCTCAATGGACTATTCATATTCACTTTCATACACGTGGCATAGTGGTTTTCAGGGAGAAGGGAACAACAGAGAAATTATCAGAAATAAAATGCTGTATTTTATTTTCAAGGCTGAAAAAGATGCACCTCAGGTAAGAAAGACTTGCTGGTTCCTCAGTGCCTCCCTAGAAACCACAGAAAAAAGAAATCTCTTTGCCCAGTCTTTTCTTTCCTACAGTTTGGGACACAATCATCTCTCTTTTATCCCGACCTACAAAAAATGAATATGAAATAAATATATATTTTTTAAAAAGCGAATCAAAGATTTTACAGATAAAATAGAACTTCCAGGATGGTCAGAAAACACCCTAAAATGTAGGCAGATGAAATTTCAAGTTACATTTTTCAGCATGTGTAATTTGTACAGCTATGAAGAAAGGGAAAAAGGGGCCTAGAAATTTGGTAGCAGAGTTAGGAAGAGAACCTAAGTCTCCTGTCCACTAAACACAACTATAAAGGCAACACCGCAATCTGAAAGGTGCTTGCTCCTGTTTGAACAGCAGTTAGGCTCTGTGCTTTTATGAACCTCACTTTAGTTACTAAGAAGCTGGAAGCCTAGCTGCTTCAGAAAATGCCTTTGCAAATCCAACTAATAATATGCTTGGGTTAAACAAAGCCATTCTGCCAGTATTTCATAAAATCTGAATCTCAGCATTCATTCAAATGGTTTTATGGCAATATATCTAATTGAAACAGCAATATATGAAGAGAATCATGGAAATCACCATTGGATCTTACCTTAGGGTACCTTTACAGTAACCTGAAACAATGGGAGTGTGTGCACTAGTGATACACAGAGCTGACTCTATACTGTTATTAAAACCACCAATAATCACATATATCCTCCCACACTCATAATCCATAAAACTCAGAAACTTAAAATAAGCAGAAGTAAACATTCATGAGATATAAATTGTAATTCTTGTTTTTTATGCACTGTCTTATGATGCTGTCAATTGTCTAGTCTCTTCAAAATCAAGCTGGTTTTAACTCAGAGGAGTTCAGAATATGCTAACTAGATTATTAAGCAGGAGGGTAAACTGATACGTGAGAGAAATGAGGAGACTGGAATATCCATGTATTGAATTCAATAAAAACCTATGTTTTAAGGAAAAGGAATTGACTATTTCAGTTGTGACTCGTAAGCATCTGAAAGCCAAACATACGAGTGAACAAGAAGAACACATTTAAGTGATACAAGTAGTATTAGAGGAATGAAATCAAATAGAATGAAAAAAGCTTATAATTTCCAGAATTAAGTTATCAAATAACAAGATGTCTGCTGCTCTCAGAACAAAACATTTCATACTGTTTCATTTGGACTGTAGAAAATATGAATGTTATAGTCAGAATACACAGCATGCCTACTTGTGGCTTTCACAGCCAGCCTCAGTTCACTTGGGCAAGTAATGAGATTTCAAATTCTTGATTCTGTACATTTAACGTGAAACTAAAGGAACCAATTCTAGTTTTGCAGATATGAACAATATATACTATTACACTTTGTTATCAATCACACTTTGCTTTCATATTAGTTCAAATGGGAAATATTACATTTGTGTTCCTGTGCAGAAACTGTAGAGATCTATTTTTCCTGCTTCGATTTAGAACTAATTTAAACTTTTTTATCAACCTGGAAACTGAGGATGGTAGGACTGAAGGGTGCCTTCCTCAATGATAAAGAAGAATAATATACTTCAGGCCAGAAAGTTTAATATCCATGGATTGGAATTTTATGATCAGTGCACCTTAGTAATGCACTCTTTCTATTTCTTATTAGAGGGAATTTTATGCAAAGGAATCCAGCAACTTAAAACTAAAGAGCAGGCTGTATCATTTTTAGTGATCAACTTAGCTACAGTAGTCTGTTTTTATGTCTCCTTCAGCCCTCGATTGAGCGGTGAAGCACAGTAGTAGACGGATAAGCAGGATATGCAGCAGGACTCCAAATATTTCTATGAAAATATTTTATCTTTACGTATGCACATACTGATAGAGACCTTTGAGACAGAAACGTTCAAGAGGATTTACCACTACGATGAAATAAAACATTTTTTGCTCCACATGATTTAATCTTGCAGTGGGCTAAGTATTTTGTACTGCGAAACATACGTAAACCTCAACACTGAGCTCATCGGAGCTCAGTCTGCTGTCAGCTGTCACTGAAGTTATCCCAGTATTTTGCTGGACTCAGGCGCTCAGGCTGGATGCAGCACTTCCCCAGCAACATATTACACGCATTTTAAGTCATGGAAGCCCAGACTGGACTTTCTTCAAAACCCGTTTAAATCAATTGATAATTTATTTGAGCTAGCATTCACAATACAGCTTCAGAATGAGAAATATGGGCTTAATTTACAGTACTGATAGTCAAGCAATCCTAGCTGTAGCACAGACTATGAATCTGTCAAGCAAGGCACTGAAACTTAGAAAGGCTTAGCCAAATTCCAGCAGTTTTCCAGCTAGAACTTTAAACAATTGGTAATTGTCAAGCTAGTGACAGACCACTGCTTAGAACTGACCAAGTAAGTCAAGTTGTGCTTGGCCTAGGGTCAATACCATCGTCATTAGAAACTCAGAGAAAACAAATGCAGATGACTGTTTACTAAAAGGGGAAACATATGCAACAGCAAGACAAGAATCAAAATTGTCAGATCATGAAACACTGACATAATTTAAAATAATGTAATCTTGCTTTTAAGAAATCTGCAGAAATAGCTAGTTTCCTTATTCTCCCCAAGTGTCAGAACTACACCATCTCAAAAAGTTGGGATATTTTAATGTTGTTGTCAATCTGCTTTCAGTAGAAACTTGTCTTAAGACCTCATGGACAGGATGTAAGCATTTCAATAGTAGATGGAATATCATCTCTGTGGGAAGAATCACTAAAGCTGTTATTCTTGGTCTAACTGCAGTAGACGTAGTCTATTTCATATAGCTCAGAAATTAAAAAGGTGGTTAATAAGACCTTTGAGCAAATCTAATAGTCCAGCCAAATCTATGATCCAGTAACAATGTCTACAACTTACAGAGGTGAATTCTCTGATCTCTTCATAGTATAAACCTATGGCTCCTTTTTATACAAAGTCATGCACTCCTTTCCTCAAGCAAAATCATTCACATTTTTATATTTATCTAAAACCGTTTAGTGGAAAAATAAGAAAACTATCTGGGGAACATCACTATTTTAACTGCTAATGATGTGCCTCATTCAACTTTATTATGCATGAAATAAAGTTACTGTACATATCTTCACACGGAGACAAAACTGTCTGTAAATAAAACTACTGATTGTTTTATTATTATACTGTATTTAATCAGTTAAAAAAATATTTTGTTGCAGTTTATGAGAAACTTTGGACATTCTGGAAAGACGTGGACCATTATGATGGTTTCTTAATTGAACTGACAAAGTGATGGGAGATATCGGTCTGGATTTTGTGCCCAGGGTAACAGGGGACAATACAGATATTCTCAAAACTCTCACATTTTTTCCAATTTTAAAAAAAGAATTGGATAATACGAGTTTCAAAACTTAGAATCATAATTTTAGGGTATGGGTATAATATGTGAAGAAATAATTTAAACACCTGATGAGTAACAATGATAAAAGAAACACAGACCTCTCAAAGACTTACATGTCAAAGTTCTCTCTGGTTGCAATCAGATTTTTGGCTGGCACGTCTGGCAATAAACAGTTGCAGAAAAACACCTACACAGAAAAACACCTACAAGGACGTAATGTGAAATGTGATCACCTTTTCTAAAGCTTGCAAGTAAGAGAAAAAAGAGTATATAAAAGTCTGACTGTAAGTGCAGTGATCAATATAGCATTTCATGAAAGCTTTCTGGAAATGTTACTTCTAATGGTATCAGGCATAAAGAGCAGTATAATATGACATATATTACTTGAAGGGCTGTTGACATAGGTTAATAATGAACGACAGCATATGGAGCAGTGACAGGCAGTCACAGAGGAGCGCTTGATTAACTCCAGTTTTAGTCACCATCAAAGCTAATGATCTGCAGGCAGTAGTATGTACCATGGTAAACTAGACAGATCAAATATATCAAGTACAGGAGCTACTGAAGTAAGCTGCCTCATATCTGTTTTACTACACAGGCTTAGCTATGTTAAATAAAACTGACGGTTTTATTAGTACCGTGCTGTATTCAGGCAGTTTTTAAGAAAACTCCTTACTTCAGAGGATGGAGATTTCTTAAGTCCCTTTGGAAAGACATGAGCTACAGAGGTTAAATATAAGACTTCTCAGCACTGTAAAGAGCACTGAGGACCCCTCTCCTGAACACTCAGTGGAAATTATGCATTTGAGGAAGGAATAAAGTGAGCTACTAAATACCGTATATAATAAGCATGAGTCTGTAGAGCGTGGGTGGAAGAGGGCTCTGATGATACCCTCCGGGCAAGTCACTGGTCTAGATGACAGAGATGAGGACCTGAGAACACGCACTGAAGCACACGTGCTTTGCTCACACTAGGTGAGGCTGAGGATGGAAACGCTATCTTGAAATGCAGTGGTAGAGGGTCAGCACAATTTGCAGCTGAAGGCAGAGATGATCCCACCATCTAGCAGGGATTTCTATTCTTACCACTCTGAAGTTTGAAATATTGCCAGCTACCTCAGCAGTGGAACGAAAAGGATGAGAAGCTGGGCCGAGTTCAGAGAACAAAAACATGGAACAGGCTTTATGAGGAAATATAAAAATAACTATGTTGCACAGTGCATTCAAATCATCCACATCTTACAAATACTGGGAGCTGCTACATGAAAGAGGGAAAGCATATTTAGTGTGACAAACAGGTACCCCGTCAGAAGCAATGAGATGAAAGCCCATTAAGTGTTTTGCAACTAGTCAGTAAGCAACTAGTATGAACTGTGGGACTATTAGAAACGCCAACAGCACACCACCTATACACGTCAGTAAAAACTTGTGGCTGTATTTTATTCATGCTTGAGGAAGGGAAAGGCTTGATAGCTGTCCTTCATTCCAAGCACTGGCACAGCAGAGGTAGCGGTACTTCATGTTTTCCCTGCACTGCTCTAGGAAGATACTGTAATAGCATCTCCTGGTCTGAATACTGCTGGGCCAAGTAGACTGGTTACTGTCTCTAGCTCACCGCAGACTGCTCACCGCTGCCTTCCTGACAGAGGTGTCTGATCACTCCATTGCTAGCACAACTGCTTGTGTGGCTGCTTCCTAGGTCAGCTCAGTCAAAAAGAGAATCCTACTATTAGAAGTGCTGAAGCTAATCTGGATCATTGCTACTGAACTGAGCTAGGAAGCAACATCAAGGTAGTTAAACCGAGCAGCTGAGGGGATGGGAGGGGGTCTTGTGGGTTATCGCATTTGCAGGGCTCGGCTGCAGCTAGAACAGGATGTGTAACCACACTGTTGTTCCTTCTCTGTTTTGTGGAGGATGCTTCTGGAGGAGAAAAGCAGTTCTTTCTCCAAGCCTGTTCAAGTTCTCTTGGCTGAGAAAGCATCACAGGGGCCAATAACAGTGCTGGCTTGTCCACCGGCCACTAAACTAGGACCATAAACTTATCTGCCACTTGAATTGCTATCAGCAAATATGAAATTTTCGTTACTGCTATTAGCCTGGACAAAATACAAAAATTAATCATCCTCAAGGAAGAAACTCTACCATGCTTCTAATCTCCTACCTCATCCAATATTTTAAATTAATGGAGGATGAAATGAGGAAAACAAAAAAACAGCCTCCATACTCCCTTCACACATTCCAAAACTTATTTTTCTTGGGATTTTTTTGGCAAGCAGCTTAAACACAAGACATTAAACAGAACTGCTGAGTGAAGATGTCTATCACAGACGAGTGTCCTGTGAAATTGCTAGCAGCAACCCACACCTAGAGTGCCTCCTGCTACATTTGCTACCTCTGAGAAGAGTGACCTTTCAGTAATCCAGCTTTGTCCCTAATGCACTGCAATACCTTCAGAAGGATCTGCTGGGAGGATAAATGAGTTTAATGACTAGTTCCATTCTGGGAGATGGCCCCTGCCAGTATATTCTGGGTTGTGTGGTTCATTTCTGAAACTATAATATTCCCTAAGAAAAAGAAGGACAATTCTTGGCTGCAGGGTGGATACAGAAAGGTGGTTTTCCTAAATAATAAATTAGGTCAGCCTTTAAATAAGTCATCCCCTTCTCCGTGGATAAATATTTACTCCTTCCAAACTAATATTAGGTTTACGCATCTCCCAACAACTTTGTTCTGTTCTTGAGTCAACCATAATAGAAATCTACTAGATGGCTTGAGGGGATAAAAAAAATCCTTGGGCTTTGTTAATTCAGCAGCTGGGCTCAGCACACATTTTAAGGGCACTCAAAGATATTTCCCCAACAAAAATAACCACTAGAACAGAAATAAAAACACGGGCAAGAATCTCAAAATGGAACTTACCACTGGAAACTTACGAGAAGCTTGCATTCTCAAAAGCAACTGATGATTTATTGGAAATTGGAAATGACAGACCCCTCATCCTTCCAGAGCCCTGGGCTCCAAACCAGAGTGTCAAGATGGCAAACGCAGTGAGAGAAGCATTATTTCCAGGGTACAAGGCCCTAATATGACCCCATTCCACACACTGTACGTGGCCTTGTCATCTGGGCTCAGGACAGAACCAGGGGGACAGGGATCAAACTATTACAGAAGGGACAAAGGGATTAACTTAAAAGGAAAAATTAAGGAGAGGGCTATTCCACAGGCACCAGTGAATCTCAGAGACGCCTGACCAATGGATCACCATTGTCAAGAGTTTGATGCTTTTCTGTCTTAAAACAATTTCTGTTTCCAACCGTCATTCCCTAGTGATTACAGAACTTAAAAATGCTTTCATCCAGAATGAAGAATAGCTTTGAGACTTTCAGTTACCAAAATATTGTAAAGAAATCAGTCTGGGTCCATTAAAAAGCTTTTGTTTTCATTCTGAGCTTTTAAAGCGATCTGAAGGTAATTCAAGGAAAAATTCCTTTCACTCACCTCTGCTTGGTTTTCTTGGCCTAGGAAACAAAGCCTAGAGAGTAACTGGACTGTTCCATGAGGGCAGACTCAAAGGGAAGAGAATTGCTATTTAAACATGAGGGAAGCCCTCAGACAAAATCAAGTAGGTACAAAATTGGCCATGAAAAACCAAGGCTGCAAAGAACATGACTTCTCAGGATTGGAGCAAGATAAACCAGGGCATCCTCCTAGTAGTAGCAGTCAGAACAAACAGCATAGGTATTTTAAGGTGGAGTGTGATGCACTTACGAATGAGACTATTTGATCGATAACAGGAACAGTGCATCATAACCCAGTTCCAGGTCAGCCTCCCAAGAACCTAAATTGTTTCTGAAAATGGAGACCTTGACACCACAGTGAACTCTACACAGCTCTGTATTTCCACTAGCAGGCAAATTTCTGCCACCGCTAAGCTTAGAAAGGCCTTGAGACCTGTTTCTAAGAGTAAGTGTTCTGATTTTCAAAACCGCTAAGCACGAGCAGCTTAACAACATTTGAAAACACACTGTCATGTAGTTAGGTAAAAGAGGACACAGAAGGTTGTCAAGAGGCTTTTCTGTAATTTTCAAGTTCCCCATCTAAAGAAGAAAGACCAATAACAACCAGAGGAATGGAAAGTTAATGTTACTATTTCACCCTTGAATTTTAGGAAAAGAAGAGAATTTTCTAACCCTTATATGTTTTTTCTTCATTTTGGCAAGTGAAAGACACCTAGTATCAATAAGCTTTACATGCAACAAAAGCAAAGCAACAGAAATGTAAGTCACGTTAAGTTCTCAACAGTTTTTGTGATTAGAACTTCGAACGCACGGTCTCTTGCTCTGGACCAAGTACAAAGCTACACTTGTTTATCCCTTCTGCTATAGAGTGTATGCTTAGCTGAATCAGAACAATCAGCTTGAAGAAACATTCCTAAAAAAATATTTTTTTAAATTATTATTATTCTTGTTCAAAAAAGGGGAGAAAAACAAACATGGAATTGCAGTATACGCCCAAGAGGTTTTCTCCGAGAACACTTGTATTTGTTATTAAACCAGTAAATGCTTTGCTGGCCACATCAAAGCTCTTTAATTTATCTATGATCAATTTGGAGTAAGGTTGTAAGAAAATATCTTTTTTTTTCCACCAGCTAAAAAGAGAAAACAGGAAAAAAAATCCTGGACATCAAACTAATCAAGTTATACATGTTTTTAGTCTCCAGCAGCTCCTTAAAAGTGATTATTGAGAACAAAGCAGTCTGCTTTAAAATGACTTACAACTAGAAATATTTTGCAATTTTTTCCTTTCAGGAAAGTCCCAGTGCTTTATCCCAAACTCACTGAAGTCAGTGAGTTTTTTTGCACTGATTTCCGTGTGCTTTGGAACAGGTCTCTAGTGAGTTCAGATTTCTGCCAAGCAAAAGGTTCTGAAATAACCCTGACATTTCTATGTTAGCATGGGTGGGAGAGAAGAACGGGTTCGACTCTCACAGTGCTCATAATATTTTGCACAATATTTGACACTGAATTTCCCCCTATATTAATGGCTGATTTGCAGGAAAACTAAAGGCAAAAGACAGTCCTTAGTGAGCAGTGAAAAACAGAATATTGTTCTAAAGCAAAAAAAGCAACAAAGCAACACATAACATGTGGTCTAAAAATAACAAATTAATTTTATTTGCTGTAACAGTACACCTTACTTCTGATTCTTATCCTTTTATAATGGCGAACTAGGAGACTAATTTTGCACCCATTAAAAATAATGGCATTCGTGCTATTGATTTCAAGTGGGAAAAGACCCTATATTATTTTGATGCTATTCACAATTCAGGTCGTTGAGAATGCATTAACATTTAAATAACAGTCCTTTCTTGGTGAGCTGAATAGGTAACGTAAAGTTGGCAGGAGGAAAATCTAACCAAAGTTGAACTTGTAGTATACCACGAATGACAAGGATAATACTGACTTCCTATGTCATGGGTCAACCTACTTAATCAACAAAGAGAAGGCTGAGAAGTGACTTGATCTATTAATATCTACACAGGGAGAAGCTTTCTGAGAGAGATGATCAGGCAAAGAAAGATCAAGATTCACAGGCTGAGAACGGAACCTAAGCAAAGCTCAGATGGAAAATGAAGTGCAAGTTTTCCGCAGTAGCATCAGGATGATTTCAAAAGGGATACGGAAGTTTTGCAGTCAGCTGAAATCTTCAAATCAAGATTGTGCGCATCAAATGCCCACTTGATGCTGGAATCTCATAATGAAATTGTGTCCTGTGCCATAAAGACAATGTAACTATCAGACAATTATTTCGGTCCCACTGACTGCAATGTATTTTCCCCAGTGGAATGCCTTTATATTTCTTAAGCTTTGATCAGAGCATACATTTTTTGTATTTTGGACTCCCACTGATGCTAACAACACTATGCCCAGGCACTTAGCTCCTGAGACCGCATGTGAATAGCCTTCCCACTTCTAGAGACAGATTGGAAACGGGAGGCTGCTGATTTGCAGAGGTTGTCTTTTAAAATTTAGCATTCTTATGCCTTCCCCCCGCCCCCGTTAACTAGTAATGCAGAAGTGAAATTAGGCATTTGTACTTTGTGATTCTGAGAATTACTGGGATGCCTCTGCAATCTGAAAGGTTAGAGCAGCTTTCTTTCAAAACACCTGCCGTGTTATTACTAGAAGTAATGTTCTTCTACAGCAATTCACACCCTAATCACTTCCCATCTGAGGAACGCCTGACTATCACTATTATTCCTCAAAAGCTGTAATGAGATTGATGCGCACTGGGAAAACAAAACTTCTACAGATAGTTGGAACACTTCCATTTTCTGTTTATTTGTTGTTGTTCTTTTTTCGTTTTTGTTTTTCCTCCAAGAGAAAGTAATTAAGTACTCCAGAGGAAAGAGAGCTTTTTTCTGTTCCATTTGGAAAAGATGACTAAGGAGCCCTTTATTTGAAACACTATTTACCTGCACAGCATTCCTTAAGGAAAACATGCAACTCAGCCCTCCCTGCAAGTCTGCTCAGGCTATATTTATAGAATAAACTTATGGCTTCTCAGCTTGAAGAAAAAACAAAAACTTCATTTGTTTAACTTTGCGTGGTCTAGAAACAAACAATTGGTGACAGCAGTAAGTGTGACAAAAATGTGCTCAATCATTCTGTTGAGTAGAGTGCACTAAATTACATTTTGTCCACTTGTTGTGTTTGCAATGTTCCAAAATTGTGCCAAAAGGTGCTGGGCCAACAATTTAGCTGAAATAGATCAGAATAGCTCAACTGGTAAGTTCAACTAAGCAGACTCTCTCACAGCCTTTGCAGTTTGAAGCAGGCTTCAGTCACACATTACTAAATTTACCATTTCACTTTGCAGAGATTTTTGAGTTTTGTCTTATTTTTCATTTGTGTGGGGTTTTTTTTTGTACTGAGGTACATAGCCAGCATTTTTAAGCCTACTGACAATAAGCTTGTTTTTCACTTTTCACGAAACCTACAAGCAATGCCTCCCGCATCTCTTGGGATTTGTAGATGCAGGTGGAAAACTACTGTTGGGTGTATGTCAGGAGGAAAAACGCACAGGTAGATGGTCAGAGTTGGGGAGGGTAACAAACCCCAACCCTTCTGTGTGCTAGCATTCACTCCCATACCTGAACTGCTAGTCCAAAGATCCTCTACAGGCCTAGCTGGAAATATTTCCTTCATTTTCCTTCTAAAAATAAGAAATAACGTTTTCAACAGAATTTGACAAAGTTTAAATCTTCTAAAAATGGCTTATTTGGCTGGGTCAACAAACAAAACATACATTCCATTTTGAAAAAGAAAGCTGATCCCCCTTTTCTCCTCTTATTCATAAACTTGCCTTGCTCTCTGTTTTTTTTTTTTTTTTTCTAGTGGAGATGAGAGCAGAAGGAAAAACTGGAAGAGCTCAGAAAGAGGCCAAAGGATGTGTCGCTATCACCAAAAGAATTTAAAGAAGCGCACATTGGATCTAAATTATCCATTTCTATATTTTTTCACAAAAAATCACCACAATATATTTCTGTCAACTGTACTCCTTAGCAATCTCTCTTTCCCCTCTGCATAAAGGTGAAGTTATATCCATATTGCTCAAAATGGCCTAACGTTTATAAAACGATTATACAGCATGGGTTTCGGGAAAACCTTTAAAAGTATGTAACATTTTCAAATACTCCCCCACTTTACAGAGGACTCCATTTTGTAGAGCTTTCACTGCTATGGGAAATAGAAGAGCGTTAAAAATGGCTGTATATCTGACATGGGAAACCTTCCTGTAGCATCATCAAAGATAGTCTTTGCCAGAAAGACTTCAGCCCTATTTATGAATTTCTTCATTACGGATGTCCATAATCCCACATTACATAAGAAAACCTGAGTACTATTAAAAAAATGTAAGAAGGTCTCCCAAGTCATTTATTTAAAGCATACCTTAAAGGGTTAATCTGACATCTTTGTTTTGGCAACAGCTCTGAGGGGACTCAGGCCCACAGCTTTTGACAGTCACTTTTTCTGGGTTAGAGCGGTGGCAGAAGCACACAGGCAGGAGGAAAGCGCCTTCCGCAGGCAATACTGCATTGACATTAGAGGGCTCCCTTGGCATTGTGCAAGCAGAGGGGTCAGGAAGGCCTACTAGTTCTTGACTTCTGGCTTGCTGCTAAGTTTGCTAACTTCAAACACACTTGACAGGAAAAGTAAAATTGCTCTGGTGAGCAAAGCAGCATGACAATTTTTAGAAAAATAGCAGATGCACTGACAAAATTACAGGAGTTTAGTCAAAATTGGGCCTGTACCGGGACATGAGATTTGCTGCTGATGAGGAGCTCACTGTTAACAGCACTAAGAGATGAGCTGCTTCTGAGAGAGCACATGCTGGTTTGTATAAAGCAATGGAATAGGAGTGAGTAGGTGAGGTGCAACAGCTTTAGGGACCTCTAAAACTGGGTAACATTTGGGCTAAGTCTGATATTTACAATAAAGTCAAACAAGCAGGTGGCTGGTCTATTTGTGTGATGCAACTTTCTTATGACCAGTACAAAGCTAAACACTTTCTGTTAAGATAACCTTTAGGCACATCCACGTCCACCCTTCTGGGGAGACAATGTTATCATTTCACCTGATTTCAGTTGTCCCAAAGGGAGGGATCTCTTCTGTGCTTGTTCGTCTAGGCTCCTTTACAGCAAATCGAAAGTGAAGGAAGGCTTCTGGTGTGTGATTCTTCACATGGCAAAGTGGGTGCCACAAACACCCACTGGAGATGCCCATCTTTCTGCCCTGCCTAGTGAGGAGGTCTAAGGGTTAGGTGGGACTGAATGACTAATAGCCAAACAGTATAAGGTGAGGGAAGATAAATGTCATAAATGTTCCAGAGAAAACCAAGAAACTTCAGCAGTTTAAATGATGAAGTTGGCTGGTGGTTACAGAGGGTGATTAATGCTTTACCCTCTTCCTTTCTGGGAATCCTAATTTTCCCTCCGATCTGATAATTGATATTGAAGTCCTTTACACTACTGCATAGCCCAGCATTTCTGCAACTACAAGCATTTCTGAAAATGGTTATTTCTGCATATGGCACCTCCAAATATTTTGCACTATCTACACTACGCTTGCCCATTCCTTTTTGGGGCACTTGACAACGCTAATTTAAAACTTTTTTGATTGCAGAGTAGAGGAATTATAATCCATTTTACCACAGATGCTGCCAGCAGTGTTGGGAGTGATCAGGTTCTTATGGATGGTAGATACAAATTTATCACCGGGACTGTAGTTCTTCCGTAACACATCTTTTACCCCATTCAAACTAATTTTCAAATCAGGTCGCTAATGACCCAAACATCCAGGGAAAATCAAGTTTTTCCACATAAGTAGGCTCCTCTGAAAATCCACGGCATAAGAAAATGAAGACCCTGAACTCCCGTTCAATTTAAAGGGGAACTGAATCATCACAATGACCTCTTTTAAAAAAGTGCCAGTTCAAATCTCAAAAACCTTGTGAGGTAAATCATGCTGTTCCCATTTTGTAGACTGTGACTCTGGAGTATAAAAGGATATAACATAACTTGCCCAAGATCTGACTGAAGACCCCAGTGGAGATCTGCTGACTCCACATAGTCATATTTAAAACATAAGGCCATCCTTTTCCCAAAACGCCTGAAGGCCTGCCAGTAATTTAACAAGATGCTAGGGGAAAGAAAAAAAAAAGAGGGGGGGGGGGAAATAAGCATCGACGGGATATCTAACAGGGCTTTGGATGAGCAGGAAGGATACCGTAATCTCATCTTCATTCACCGATGTCCTTAAAGCTCTCACTCACGAAGAATATAGCTTGCCTTATTGTGAGAGTTGACTTTCTCTCACAGGTGATGTTCCCACTTTGCTGGAAGGAGAGCTCATGTGCTTGTGAAGTAAAATTATAGCCTGTCACAATATAGGAAACGGTCCATCATAAAAAAGAAATCAAGGGCTGGAGGTGAATCAAAACCATTACTCAGTGGCAGTCTCCTCCTAGGGCTAGCTTCAAAGCCCAGGTTCTAAACTCCAATAGCTCTTTTCTTGGCCCTTAAAGGTCAGAACCACATTTGGGTTTTGCCCTATTTTTTAATTTATCTTCTTATTCAGAAAGTCCTTCAAATAATCAAATTTTGCCTATTTTCCTCTCACTGCCTCTACCATAACTGACCTCTAAAGCACTAGTTAAAAAGCCATCACTTTGCAGCTCTTGTAGAAATGTTTTGTCCACAATAGCTGGTAAGAAGCATTCTTTTCTGAAAACATGCAAGCAGAAAAAAACTCAAGAACGCTGATGCAAAAATTAACTTGCTTTGGCAAGTTCTAGTATTTCATGTGTGTGTGTCTGTAAGGTGTTTGTAGCAAAGCTAATTTCTGCTTCATCCTAGATATTGTAGAAAAATAACCAAAACAAAATAGAAAACCCCAAAACACAACTGCTTGCCAAGTGAAAAAAACAACACTGGTAGAAGAAAAATATTTTCTTCCCAGCATCTCAGATTATTATGGACATTAAATAGCATTTAAGAAAATGCTTTTTAAAAAAACACAGAAGTGCTATTTTAATATCTTGAAAGAGACGGAGATAGAGCCAACGCTAGTGATCCGTGAAGGTTGCCTCTGTTCTTACCCATCCTAGCAGGTTGAATTACAGATCGCCCCTACCACCCATGCAGCCTGACAGCTTTGTCAACCGTCAGCCATATCCGCGCCTGGAGAGTTCAAAGCTCAGTAGTAAAGCAGCTCGCTTGGACATGGGGGGACCAAAAGTTTGAGCTGGCCAAAGCATAAACCCAGGCCATGGTGAAAAGCCTGCATTTCAACTTTCTGGACTATTGTGTATCACCTGCACTCAGGAGAAGGAACAAAGGAAATACGATAATCGTACTGGCCATTATTTGCTGGACTCCTCAGAGGATGACTTACCCCTCCTTTTGTACTGATTATCCATTAGGTGGTCGCTCGCTGTCTACTCTGAGGTTTCCTGATAAACAGGATGGCTGAACAAAATAGACAACTGTCACAGCCCACAAATGCCACCTACTTGATCATTGCTAACTGCCAAGACACATTTTCTCTTGACAAGGCAGCAAAACTGTCACTCTGCCTATGAGAAAGGAAAATGATTAGCGTCTGGATTCCTCCCTTATATTTTCCAGCAGTTTCCTGAGTGACCTTAGACAGGTGCCCTTAATCCTCTTCGGCTTCAATTTTCTTCTCATACCCAGCTTGTTGCAAAGCAAACTGACTGAGTTTTACAGAATACCCTCTGCTCTATTACAGAGAAGGAAAACCAGCTACTATTTCATTCATAATCATCTTAAGGTCTATTAAACTCTCAATCATCTTTTTTAATAGACTTTCCTAGTTCAAAGACTGAACATTTGATGGTGCTACTGACAATTGCAAACATTTTAACCTCCATGTTTCCTTTTGATCCTGAAAACTAAACTTGAACCAGCTCCTGTACAGCCAGCTTTTATCTCAAAGCAATACAACCATAATCAACCATAATGTGCCTCATGCAGTCTAACAAGGTTTGTTGAACATCTCTGAGACACTAATCTGAATAAAGCTGGGTTGTGCTCTACCATATAGACACACCAGTCTGTTTCAGTGCCAGCACAGAGATTTCCTTGCTGGGCAACATAAATGTGCTTTTGTGTTCCCTGCACAAATCACCATGGATAGGGATTAGGGCAGGTACAGATGTAGACAGACGTTAACTATGAAGGCTAGTAAAGTTAAAGGCGACAGGAGGTGACCTAGTACAACATGCTATGGGGGTCAGACTGAATAAAGTTAGGTCTCCAACTGTCGAGTTTCTGAAGCCCAAAGTGTTCTATTTTTGGGAGGTGGGTATGTCTCTTTAATGGGGGGAGACATGAGCCACATTAGACAGTGGAGCTGTTTAGAGGTATTACAATTTTCACCTGTCAGTCTATTATGGTAATTGTACTGACTGCCTTTTTGCTATTTATACTTACTGAAAGTAAGTCTTCTTCTAGAAGACTGTTCTCTCCCAATATTACTGATACATGGTTATAGCCCAGCTTTTGCTAGGAACATATTTAAAATTTTTGGTCTAAATAGTATTTTAAAAACATTTAGTATTATTTAGTATCATGAATGTTATTTACTATGTCATATTACTTATTTTATTAAAATAATGTAAAACAGCTATTTTTAAATTATTTGAATAACTATTTCCAATTGCTAACAGGTTTTATTTAAACTTTTTTTTATTACCATTTAGCATTTTAAGTAAAGTTTAATTCAATCATTATTGGGAAATTCAGATTCTGCCATGTCTGACTAGCAAAAAGGATCTTATTTCAGAAAGCCAGAGAAAACTCATGGCTCAAAGACAGTTCTCCCGTTGACTTTAAGCAGAATAAACATTACCCTGGAACAAGAATTGCCTAAGCTGCTGTGACACCAATGGGTTACTTTTTGGAAGCCTCAGAAAATTGGTAGGAATGTCTTGCTCTCTTGAATGAATTTGGATGGCAGAAATGCGGCAGAGAGAGAGCAACACGCAGTTGCACTTGTTTACATCATCTGCTTCACTTGAACCTCTTAAGCTTAAGTTCAGTTTGTTTAATTTGCTTTTCAACCTTGCGTCATGAATCTTCTGGTAATTTGATCTGTGCTGATGTGGTAAAGCACACCTATGCTATATGCATGTCTCAGGAAAAAAAAGTGCTTTCACAAGGGCACTATTTATTCCAAATTATTTCCTCATCTAAAATTACCCAGGAAACCCTGCTGCATCAACTGTCAGTAATGAGAATCATAGTTTACCCTCCATTTGATCACAGTTAAACTGAAATAACCCCTGAAGACCAAGTATAGTCAAGCAATTTCCACTGGCATGTATTGAAAATTTTCACTGGCTTTTTTTTCAGTGTGAGGACACATCTGCACTGCATAAAATAGAGCAGGGCCCAGGGTCTCAAACTCCCACCAGCTAGGCCCATCCACAAACAGAAATCTGTTATTCAGGTGAACTTGCCTGTGCTTTGAGCTATAAGTCCTCCTAGAGACAGCACAGCAGTAATGGCCCATACTGCTTCTGGAGAAGCCAGCACCTCCGCATGGTGCTCTGGAAGTATGTGGATATAGCAGTTGGGACAGTCCTGCTTCTTGCTAAATGTGTGCAGTATAAACATACCTTTTGCAGGGTTTTAAGCACTGGCACTCATAGAGGCAACTGAGTGGGAAAAATATCATTTTAAAAAATCTTATTTCTCTGAGCTTTGCCTCTTATTTGAATTATACGGGAGCAAAAAGATGAACGGACAAAGCTTTCTAAATACATGGCTTATATTTTCCCAATGTGTACTCCATGCCTTAGAGCTCCCACAAATATGTACAAACGCGTGGCACAGTTAGAAAATGGACAGGGAACACTGATTGGGCACTCTTCCTGTGCAGATGATATTTTCATATTGTGCATGTCCTCCATGGAACCAACTGTTGTGAAATCTAACTGGAACTAAGCAGTTACTAAAGCAGATCAGAAGAAAATTAAACACGTATGAGGAGACATCTCACGGAAGTGCTGGACATCTGGATGTATATTCAGTAACTGGAAAAGAAAGAACACTACCCTCAGATGATCAGCAGTAGGGTCTGCAAATATTCTGAATACTGCTCAGCTAGCTGGAGCAATGAACCATTGGCCTTAACCGCTTCTGTAGACGTGGTTATGTTCCTAAACTTTCTTCCACTGGTAAAGAGCGAAGTACGTCGATCACATTTTTCTTACTTAAAACTTTTTTTGGTAGGGTGCAGCATCATCAATTCAGGTATATTTTCTATAAATGTAGACAGTGGTTAAAAAAAAAAATCTTTCCAGAAGTTGCGAGATAGGACAGCTCAAGGGAATGTTATTATGACTAAAAGGCTGGACTCACTGCACAAAACAGTTACTGCCAGTGATAAAGCACAAAAGTTAAACAACTGGGGACGAGATGCCAGATGCAGAATGGAAAGCATGAGCTTTCCAGCTTAAGAGCAGCAGAGGAGGGACATAAATTAATTATGTCAGGGCCAAATCCTCAAAGCCAAAATAAATGCCATTGAAAATAAACTCAGGAACCTTCCTCCTCCTCTCCTGCTCATTGTGCTCCAAGGAGGACTGAATTCAGAAGAACCTTTCAGGATTTTAGAGAAATCTTACACTAAAATGCTGGACAAAGGCTTTAAAAGGTAAAGATACTGTACGTGCTTGATACTGTATATATTCAGAAGACGCTATTGCTGTCCTTATCATGCTAGATCCTTCCTCAGTACTTCTGTCTGAAAAGGGATCAAATGTTTTGGATTCAAGTATTCTCATGAGTAATATCTTTAGTGAGAATGGTAATGATCAGACTGACTATTAATCAGTTTTGAGGGGTAATAACTGATAATTTCTACCTGGCTTATTAATTGGAGAAAAAGCCCAAAATTAAAAACAAATCGGCAATTGACCACAGGACAAATATGTGAAATTTCCTAGACTGATCCCCCTAGATTCCCCCACCTTCCAGTGCTGGCTTTGTTTGCACAATGTATAGCAACGCACAGGCTGGGGATCCTATGCCGCAATAGTCTTTGGCAGACTGTAAATAGGGTCTTACGGGTACGTGCACATTTTTCCAGCATGAGCTGGTAGATGTCCCACTCCAGAAAGGCAAGCTATTTCACTGACAGTATGTCAATAGGTTTATTATATAATGTCGGTAGGACTTCAAAGGTGGAGTCCACTGTGACTCTTGGAACTGAGGTTGTACCATGGATCGATGAAAGAGAATGTTATGGACCTTAAATGGAAATTTGAAAAATAGGTGAGGGAGATCAGCCCCCAACTATCACTAGACTGATAGCTGATTCAGCCCTGGCACAGTTTTTCTATATAACCTGCATTTTGGAAAGCTCCCACAGGATCTGACAGAAATAGAAGCTTCCACACACAGCCATGATCCTATCATAGAGGCAAGACAGACAGATAGAACAGCACTGAAAATGAACGAGACACATATGTAGACAAAAACCCATAGGAGACAGTACATAGACGCCTAACCATCAGGAAGAGCACAGTGTCAGTACTGCAGTCAAACAAACAGAACTTAGGACTTTTAATATAGCAAACATTGGCACGACTGGACATCTTATGCTGCTGCACCTCTCATGGCTTTATGGTGTGTCTGCATATGCCTGTGTTCACATACAAACAAGCACTGAAATTCCAACATAGAAGTTGGAGATCAAGGGCGAATCAGTGACATTCAAAGTTACCTAAATAATTTCACCATTGACTCACCCAACTCAGTCCCTGGTCACCTAACGTTATCCCTTGCAGGTCTTAACATCTGATTCTACAAGACGTAAAAATAAGCCCAATGACTATACGTGATATTTGTGAGATACCTGATATTGAAGCCTCACTTTCACTCTTGTAACAGCCCTGCCTAGACCCTTTGCATTGGTAAGATATGCATACTCCAAAGCCCTTTTAGCTGACCCAATAGGCACATCCAGACAAATGGAAGAAGCACAAGTAGGAATCTTCTACTTTATGTTTCAACATCCCTCCCCAAACGCCGCATCTGAGGTTAAAAAGCAATTAACATCCAAAAATATCAAGATTAATGTAGGCAGCCTGAAAAACTCCACAGATATGTAAATATCATCAGTTACTCAAGGAGGGAAATTATTTATTGATAACAACTAATTGCTTACACTGTTTCTCAGCTTTGAGATAAATTATGTAAATATAATTCACTAGTATGAACGACATGGGTAATGGGTAACACTGAAGGCAGAGCAGGGCAGCAGATGAAACAGTGGAGACTGGGTTAATCCCTTCACCCGACAGTGGAATATACTTTCATCGATGTTTTTTAATGTGTAATTCTTAAATAAGTCATTAAAAATGTCCAGCAGGACAGGTCATTTATCTGTAGTCCAAAAATCATACGGAGCATTAATAGGAATTAAAATGTAGCCCTTCTGAGCTTACAGGTGGGATACTCCATCTTACTCAAATTTAGCTGTGTAAACCTGCTAGTCAGGTTTCCGTTGTGGAAGGCAGGTCTCCATTGTATCCCCACTGGAGAGAGGTAACGACCTCCTCCTTTCCTAGCCTCTCCTAAGGCAAGTGTCTCAAATAAACAGGAAAGATTCTTCCCTTTCCCCCACACCCTAAGGTGCCTAATGCTCTCCACTGTCTGCAGCAGAAGTTTAGACGACTTGGTCAGACCGGATGCAGAACTTTCAGCTAAAAGTGATGCGCGATAAATCTCACCTCATGTGTCCCAAAAATAACCTGACAAATTGCTTCAGGAAATACTCGTCATGTCAGAGAGAGCCTAATGAGCAATCGAGCGGATTTCCTGCCTGCTAGCCACACATCAGTGGTTCGCTATCGCTTATGAGGAAGACAGCTAATTGTATACGCAGAAGAGTTAAGACACGAAACAACCTGTCTATCAGGAGAATGGGGATTCCAAGCACTGGTGATAAAATATGAACATATGATAGTGAAAGAAGGAAGATCAAAGTGCTTTCAAGTGTGCAGATAAAAATAAATTGTGTGTTTATTCTGGTAAGCTGTGTAGGAAACGCGTGTTTATTCTGCTAAACTGTGGATGATTAAGCTTTTGTTTCCAGCTTTGCAGGTGTATAGCAAAGAGGGAA
The DNA here is from genome assembly GCF_040807025.1 of Struthio camelus. Classification (NCBI taxonomy): domain Eukaryota; kingdom Metazoa; phylum Chordata; class Aves; order Struthioniformes; family Struthionidae; genus Struthio; species Struthio camelus. The sequence continues at coordinate 150,278,820 of NC_090942.1, read as the reverse complement.
TTATAGCAGCAGGAAAGTGAGAGTGAGAACATGGAAATTTCAAAAAGGGGGGGGGAGGGAAAAGGAAAGCATCTGAACCCCAAAATTTAAGTGTGGATTCAAACAGATATAATGTACACAATTGCAAGATCAGGCTTGGGTGGGTTAGATTAGATTTCTCATAATGGATCGCTTTCTTACATACTTATTGAACTTCCCGCATTTTGAAGAGCTTGGCTGCTAAATCTTCCTGCTAAAATCTGTCCACTGGCATCTCTCCTGAGGCACCTTACTCCGTGTCCAGATTTTGAGAGATCCTGAACATCCTCACGATTGTATTTAGGTGACTAACATTCAGCCCTTCATGTGCTGGCCTCAGTGTTTTGGGAGACTTCACAACAAACTGTCTCAAGGACTGCTGAACAAACAAAATCAGCTAACAGAGCCAAAACAGGCACGCTGAGGCTTTTACTCAAGGGAACAGGCCAAGGGGAGGCAGGAAGGGGAACAGATGGAGGGGGAAACATATAGGTATATAGCTCCGCAACACAGGAGAAGTCTGGCAAGCATCAGATAACAAAGGGAAAGAACTAAGGTTACAAATGCTATCACTTCATAATTGACTTTCTCTTTCCTTCCAAAAGGACAAAACTAAAACCTCCCTCAAAAATACAGAAGTACCAAATATTCTGTAATCATGTTCACACACTCAGCGTTAATATAATAGCACAGACATATCGGAATTGGAGTGCAGCTGTCAGTCAAGCATTTAAACTCTTCCTTGAAGTAGGTCAGTATTTCCAGGCAACCAGAACATAAAAACAAAACAAGTGACCTCCATGCCTATTATAACAAATCTCCAGCAGCGGCTGGGTTTATGAAATAACTGGGCATGATGCAAATGTTGGCTGCTGCACTGGAGAGGCTGGCCTACTTGTCACACCACTCCGGAGAGACTGTAATCAGACATGAATAAAACTAATAAAAGGGCAGAGGAGATGGCAGATGTTTCCTACCTCTAAAATGTGTGCCTTGACAGCGCAAGACTGTCCTCTGACAAAACAGTATGGCCTTAAGGATGTAGGATGAACATGGTCGAAATCACCTGCAATACCCTATACAGTGACTAAAACATTGCCCTGTTGGAGCAAAGGACTAGATGGCAGTTTGACAGCTTATAAGGGTTAGATAACCTCAGCAGTCCACAAGATACAACATATTACTAGTTGGGCAGTTAACAGCTTTCCATGACCAGGCTGTGTAGTGGAATCTTAGAGATAGTAAAAAAAAAAAAAAAGATGAAGTTGTTCTTATGAACTTAGATACTCCCTCCATTGAGAATTGAATTCTGAGTTTGAAAATCCCTCATGCTCACCTCCTGGACATGCAGGAAAGACTAAATCAACTCATTTAGGACTGTGTGGGTCATTTTCTTCAAATTAACTCTGAGGCTTGCTTTATCCTGATCCCTTTTTGATCATTATCAAATCTTTCAGTATCAAAGATGCATTTCGTGTGTACACATTTCCTCCGCTGAGCTCAGCAGTGGGGCCGCTCAAGCTCCTAGTATAGGATGTCAGTGTCGTGCTCTTTCCCCTTCTCCCCCCACCATGACACCACAAACACCCATCTCAAGAAAAGCTGCAGGCTGGTGCCTTTTGCGTATTTGCATTTCGGGTGCCTTTTGGTCATGGGTCAACTCTTGTGGTTGTCATGAACCAGAGAGAGCTACTGCCTGTATCTACGCACAGTATCAGTAAGGGTTCAGTGTCCTGCCTTTTAGCATTGCGCCTGCTCCTCACTTTGCAATCACGCCATTCACTGAAACATGCTCTCTCTGGCCCAGCGTGTGGAGACTCCTGCTGCCTTGCTTCCACTTCCTGGTGAGATAAGGTCAGGCACCGTATTACTGCAGTCTTAGCAGCAGGGTCCAGATCTTGTTTCTGCTGTAGATCTCTTCTGGGTACAAACACGAGCGGCCAGTAACACAGCTGTATCAGTGCCAACACCCAAACGAAAACACCAAGACTGGAGGTAAGTTGGGGAAACTGGTACTCCTCTGCAGCTATGTGAAGCAAAACAGTGTTCTACTTCTCATGAACTTAACTGCTCTCAATACATGTGGTTGCTACAACCAAAACTGCACAGTGCAAATCCTGAAAGTCAAGCACAATCCTGGAGCCATGTGTTGGCTTGCCAGCTATATTGCACTCACTGTGTATACATACAACAGCTGCAAATACCCAAAAGGCATGGTGGTGTGGGGGGAGGGATGGGTACTCTTAGGCTGCTCCTAGACAGTGACCAGGCTGCAAATGAGCAGCAGGCCGGATTACATAGCAAGGGAGATCTAGCACTTGGACTGCTGCTGCTGTGGCAGGGTAAGCAGCCTGTCCCTCCACAAGAGTTGTGCAGGCCAGGATAAGACATTTGAACACACTCTGTCCAGGGGCAGGTAACCTCTATCTTCACCTTATCAGCCAACATTAGTCAGAAGGAAGGAGGGGAAGCCACAAAAAGCCTTTTAATTCTTCCTCATTCCCTGGAGTCTGCTAGTATTCCCATAATGCAACTGAGGCCTCCCAAGCAGAGCTTGAGAGTGCTGCTCTAAAAAGTACTTCTGCAGGACCGGTCTGCTAGGGGAAGGCATGCCCTGGCCACACTATGCCATGCTGCCTAATGAGCAGTTCCATAAGATATTATTCTGCAGTGTGCCAGGGTGCCAATATACACATTTTCAATTTTGCTGATTGGAAGAGACCTGGAAAGTGGAATCAAGAACCCAATATCAAGCAGAGTTGAACAATACAGGCAATTGTTTTACCTTGTATAGTTTATTTGGAAATGTACTTTGAAAAACATCAAGTAGATCTACTATTCTTTCAACCACCTCTAGCAATAAGCACGATCTCAAGATAACACTGACACAAAAGAGTAAGGGGATCAGTGCACAAGGTGGCCGGCTATACTGCTTGGGTGTCTTCTGCCTAACGCAAGCTACAGTATTCCTTCAGAATGCAGTCTGTATCTGCAAAAGGTAACGGGGACATCACTAGCTCTTTCAGTGGAGATTAACAGGATCTTCTTCAGCAGTCAGCCAGAGATGCGTGAAACAGCCCACAGCTGCTCTCATGACATCCATCCTATACAAACTAAGCAGCTTTGTAATGAGAGGTGAGCATTTTTCTTTTCAAGCAGTGAAACTCTTGCACTTAGCAAATTTGCCCTACATTGAATAGCAAATATACTGCATGCATTAACTCTTCTGCAGAATGAATTTGCACCCCGTTAGTCCAACGTAAGAGCCTCTGCTACACCTCCCAGAATGGCCCAAAGGGAAGCGAAGGACAAAGATGCATTAACACGAAGAGAACAGCACCTCTCTGAAACTGAAGAAGGGAACACTGACTTCACTGACACAGATCCAGACTGCTGTTTTCTACTGTCAGCTCTTTTGTGCACTGAGCGCACTCACAGAGGAAACTGAGTAATCCCAGGTAGTTTCCTTTTGAATCACATTTACTGACATTTTCTTTCTGGAAGAGATGAGACAAGTTTATTTCTTATGGTGATAAGTGTCTTACTCTGCTTGCAGTTCTTGGGACAAGAAGTTACTCTGGTCCATTTGGGTAGTGAGGGGAGATAATCCGGAGAGATCAGTGTTGCCAGGAAAACAGGGAGCTTAGAAGTGGGGTGGTTATGGGACAAGTCGTCATGTGGCTAGCTTAGAACCCACGGGTGGAATCTGCTTTGCCCTTGCGAAGAGCTGGTAGCACTGCTGTATCTTTTTTTCTGAGGCTGGAAATGCCTTCACTGGCAGCTGACAGAGGGGAAGAAGGAGGGAGTATATTCTGGAAATTGCATGAACCAACTTGCCAACATCAAACTCTTCTCTCCTCCTTAGTTTTGCAGGAAGAAATTAGCATCTAATATAAAACAGCCTGCTTTGATAGATCTCTGAGTGCCCCATTAAAGATCTTCCACACCTCAGGGGAGAAAAATATCAGGTCATAAATTCCAATTTGTCATGAATTTTCCACGTCACAGGTTGGCGGAAGAAACAGTTATCACTCCCTGATCAGTATGCAGAGACCATGACATTCTTTAGCAATTCTCTTCAATGGACACAGCAAGAATCACATAGTACACTGAAAAAGCAAAGCCCCTGTATTGGGCTCCTAGAAAAACGTTAGCTGAGATTATTTCACCAATACAGTACTGAGTCAGTTACAAAATATAATTCCCGGCTGGATGATTGCCACTATTTGTTGCAATTGTATAGCGCACTTTTTCACAAGCACACTGAAAACAAAGCCTCTCCTCCTAAGAGTTTTAATACTTCTGCCCCTAGGACAAATATAGTTCTATCATATATTAGCAGCAGCAGCAACATGTATGTTTCGGAACTATTTGGAGCAAACATTTACCTGTGCGATTCATATCTCTAGCCAGAGGTGGTGAAGACCGGAGGTCAACAACTGCCAACAGAAAGTCACCCTCCCAAACCTCCAGGTCCAAGAGAAGAACCCAGAAACCTAACAAGATTTCACTATGGGATTGTGAATTTGTGATCTCCATTCTTCAACCTTCATCCCTGGGTGGTGGAAATGAGGAAGACAAATGAAGAGAGGAGACTAAGAAAGATGACAACAGTGCTGCGAAGGTTATGCACACAAAATAATCTTCTGCAGGCTGCGCTCTAATGTAGAGCTTTAAACCTGCGTTTAAACTGACTAAGCAGGAGCTCTGGCTGCGATCCAGGTTGTCTTAACTTAAGCACCTGGACTGAATCTAAGTTTTAGGTGACCTCTGAAATTGCCCTCCTAAACTAAGCACCTAAGTTCCTCTATAGAGTCAAACAAGAGAGGTGCCTTTAAAGACCTCCAGAGACAGGCCCTATTCACTTCTCTTGGCTAAAAAAAGCTCCCTTCTTTGTCTGTCAAGACCCTGAATGCTCTCAGGGGCAAACCTGCAAACTCCATCACCTGGCAACAGAAGTCTGCACTTCTCCAGCATATTTCATTCCTTGACATATGCTGCCAGTTCAAATAGCTTCTTTCAATTAATTCAAAGAATCAGGTCTTTTCCCTTTAAACTAACTGACTCTAGAAAGCAATAGCTTTTGAGGGACTCTCCAAAATATCCAGAGTTTCTAAATGAAAGCTCTCTTCTCCTTCTCTGAAAACAAGCTACATCTCTCTCGAGCTTTTACTTTACCGTTGCATCATCTTTTGCTGTGTTTGTCTGATAAGTTTTGCCAACTATGAACCAGTGAGTCATTGATTCAGCGGTGGTTGTATGAGGAAGGGTCATCTGAGTCCGCACCACTAGGAAGGCGGGAGGAAGAAGGCCTAGCCTGCACACCAGCTGTTTAGTAGTCTGCATAGGAGGAGAACAGAATTTCCTCCTCACGTTCAGATTCCTGACGGGGTCTGTTTGTGTTAAGTTCTTCCAGAGACTCTCGCAGGGGACATTGCTCTCACGCAGCTGGAGCACCTTTTTGATGAGTTGGGGTGAACTGTAGTAGGCCCTGCCTATCCCTAATTTCTCTCCATTATGTAGATCTCACATCATTAATTGCTCCTTGTGTGTAATAGGGGGCTGGTACTTCAGCAGCCAGAACAGCAACACATGAAGGATACATGACAGAATACACATGATCTGACTTGAATCTTTACCTGGTCATTAAGGAGCCAAGAGTATATAACATAAGACAGAGGGATTGTCTCTGGTAGAGTGAAGCAAAAGACCCTGCTGTGAGCTGCTGACTGTTATAATTAGCAGCTGTTTGCTATACTCTGCGTTTGAAGTGGTTATCTTTCGGCTGTGTAGGAGGGTGGCAGGAAAAGGAGCCCGTCACAGTGCAGAAGACCTGTCTGGGACTTACACACATCCCATCTCTCAGGAAGCCTCTTTCAAAGCTGTGAAGTACTGACCTGCAGGAGAACAGCTGCTGCTCTCCAGAAAATCCAGCAATTCTGGGGGGCACGTGACTGCAATGATGTTCATTAACCTGCCCTACCTGCAGAAGCATCTGTATCGAGAACGGTATTTGCATCAAAGACTGTCTGTACAGCACCACAAGGAAGTGACAGGAAAAGGAAAAAAAAAAGAGAATGAGTCACTTGGTCAAGGTAGTAGAACTGATAAAGTGATCAGCGTAAAACAAATGTGGAGAGAAAACTTGTCATTTATTGCTTTCTTAAGTGACATCTCTCCTTCAGCATTTTTCCAGAAGCAAAAGGTAGAAGGAAACAAAGCAAAGTCACAGCCTTGTGCTTCGGGCACTACACCTTTCTGAGAAAATAGCTTTTCTGAACTCACTCCCAGCAACCTTCATGAGCTTAACACAATCCCAGTCTTGGTTCCCTTCTTTCAAGATTCAGCTACAGAAGCCATGCAAGTTGGTGAGAAACTTGGTTTGTACTAGGGCTGGGGAATGTTCAAAAAGGTGACTTCGTAAAGTTTAAAAAAGACTAAAGAAAGACTAAAAATAAAACAGAGGGCAGATTAAAAACATAAAAATAAATTATTTTACCTTCATTTTTTAAATTGGGGGTAGGGGGACTGATTCCTAATTACTGTTTGAAGGTGGAAATAGGTGAGCTGCTACTCTGCTTCTGCAGGCTGCTTTAAGGAAGTTCAACCCTTTGCTCCTACTCAGTAAGCTGTATTTGAATAGGTGGCTAAGAGTTCCTGGGCTTTCACATTCACTGCCCCACAGGGATTAAGCTAGCATGCACCTCTGATGCAAACGCAAAGCTATCTAAACTACTCCCAAATTAATCCATGAAAATGTCACTCAAAAGTAATCCAAATTCTGCAGTCTAAGGAAAAGTTCTGATTTTCAGCCTGGCACAGGATAAGCGTTACAAAGGGCAATGTGCTTAGGTGGGACTCCCAAAAGAGCACAAGTGACATTAGCACTGAAGGTACACCTTTTTCATAGTCACTTCTCCCTTTTTTGGCAGCAGACAAGGGTATGGAAAATTGCAAGGGGAAGAAACACTCCAGAGTTAATGTTCTAGTATTAGCATTCATTGATATTTTGAAACAGTTTCTGCACCAGGCACTTCTTTTTTCCTTTCAACCTAGGACACAAGATAACCCATTTCTAAATCACTTTTATCTGATGGGAGCTAGATTTTGCCATTCTCATTAGCACTGCTTCACTTTTTTTCAAGAATGGTCCCTTACCAGCCCTCTTCTCACTCACCCCCCCCCTCCATCGCAGAACTATTCAGGGTTAAGGACAGCTACAGTTGAGCTAGGCACTAGGCATGGCCTTCTGTTAGCATTGCCCACATGTGTGATTTGGCTGGGTTAGTTATTTTAGTTTTAGTTTACATAAAAAAGAGCATTTTACTTCTGTTCCCACACATGTATCTACAGGTAGGGGTATATCCCTGGCTGAGATTTCTTATGTACTATTAGTCTGTGAAAGAACAAACTTAGTAGGCTGAATGCTGAAAATGCAGACTTTTTAGGTTTTTTTTTTTTTTACGTGACTTTCTTACAGTAGGAGAATTGCTCTCTGCCTTCATGCTTACGTCAGGCCAGAGGACCTCTCCCAGACAGCTTGGGGAATCAATGTAAGCTTCTTGGCACGTGCTTCTTTTCTGTTAGATCTACAAGCATGAGGCAGAGCACTAAAACTTGCTCTCATGGAAGCTGAGCTCTTCCCTCAGCCCCCAGAAAATCTCAGCTTTAGCTGCTACGAGATGACTATCTAGCAAAGTTGGAAACAAAACAAAACAATGGTTCTGTGAAGCTGGATTCTGAGCACATAAAAATGTTAATACAAAAGTCATTTCAGTCTGATTTACAGATACCAAGGATGTGGTCTAAAGCCCAGATCATTAAAAAGCTTTCTAGAGGAGATGAATGACCAAACACTGCAGGAGGTAGAGAAGTCACAGGGAATGATGGCAGTTGAGACGATAAATAAAAAGTATTCACTTAAAATAAACGTTCAATGAAGGGACTGCCTTACATTCTTTAGAAAAGCAAACACAGCTCAGGCTCACTGATTCGCATGTCATGAACCCTCATTCAAATGCAGAAGCCTCTGGCCTCTATCCTTTGCTCAGCAAAGATTTAATAGCAGATAACTTGAGTGAGGTCTCATACTACTAAAACCAAATTAATGCCTGAAACTATACCCCAGTATAATTGACCGCTCACACTGTGAAGTATTCCCATAAAGGCTCACAAATCAAACGATGCTTGCGACACTTACGTTCTCTTTGTGATGCACTGTCCTCCCTTTAAAACATAAAACACGACAAAGCCCAGAGCATACACATATACAAAAACATCGCTTACTCATAATTCAGTAATTTACTGTGGCATTCCCACTGGTCAGAGCGAACTAGCTTTCGTCTGACAGCACAGGACTTTAGGAACACCCACAGTTTTGGATCAAGAGGCAGGAGACGCCAATCCCAAGGACAACCGAGCGTTTCTTCGCACTCAGGGGGTGAATCAAAACTCTTCGGAGCAGACCTGCCCACTGCTGTGCATTCACACGTCTGCTCGCTCAAGTCCCCACGCCCCGCGGGGCACCACCACCATGGCGCTCCCCATCCTGGCGCCCGGCCCAGGCCACCTCACCTGCTGTACACCAGGCACTCCATGTGGTTGATCTCCTTGTCGGAGCGGTAGCGGCTATAATCCTCCCACAGGTCCTTGATGGCAGTGACTGCCAGGATGAACAGCACGGGGGCCAAGGCCAGCTCCGGCTGGAAGGCGTTGACCGCCGGCACGAAGTTGAGCAGGGCGATGAAGACGAAGTAGACGTTGGCCAGGCGGTGGAACTGCTCAAAGAGGTTCTTGGGCAAGAAGGACAGTGCCGTGTACTTGGTGGTCTTGAGGCGGTTGCTGGCCAAGACGGTCCTCTTGGACTTCTCCGTCTCAGGCTCGAGTAACAGCAAGTTGGAGCGCACCAGTCGCGTCTTACCCTCCTTCTTCTTCCTCCGCCTCCTCTTCCTCTGCCTCTCTTTCCCCTCCGGCTGCACTTGGGGCGCACCCTGTGCTCCAGCTGTGCCCTGGGACATCTCTGCCGCTCGCAAAGCCGCTCTGGCCCGGCGCAGGGAGCGAAACCCCTCTGGAAACGTGGGTACCCCTCCGCGCCCGGCAGCGGCCCCGCGGCCAGGCGAGGCGAGGCGCGGCCAGGCGAGGCGAGGCGAGGCACGGCCGCCCGCCCTCCCGCCTGCCCTCCCGCCTAAGTTATCATTCTCCGCCGCTCACCGCGGCTCTCGCTTTCCTCTTCCCCTCCGCGGGGAAGGAGGAGGGCGCTTTCAAACCCTCTCCTAACTGTTGTGCTTGGCCTTCGCTCGCTTTCTCCTCCCCGGCCGGGGAGGGGACGTGGGCCGGCAGCGAGCCGAGCCCTCCTCCCTGCGGCCTCGCCCCGTCCCGCTGGCGGGCTCGGCCCGGCTGGCGGCGGCGGCGGCGGCGGCGGGGGGGGGGAAGGGGAGGGAGCCGGCCGAGAGGGGCCGCTCGGCGGTGGCGGTACGAGCTTCCGCTGGGCCGTTAGCGGGCCCCGGGGCGGGGGGGGGGGGGGGGGGCAGGGTAAGGGCGGCGTCCCCGCCGGGAACGGGGCAGGGAGGCGGCGAGGGACGAGGCGTCCCGGGAGGCGGCAAACTTGGGAAGCGCGCGGCGGGCCGTTGGGCGCGAGCGCCGCCGCCGCCGCCCTTGCCCGGCGGGCCGTTAACGGCGGTGCCTTCGCTGACGGAGCTCAGCGGGGAAGCCGCAGGGCCCCCGCCGCCCCCCGGGTCTGTGCCAGCGCATGACGTTTTTATCGGCTGTTTTGGACTTTTCCGTTACGTGTAAGGAGGTGGAGGAGGAGGTTGAGGTTTAAGGAAAAGAAAACAAACAAACAAACAAAAACCAAACTCTTAAATATTTGCGGTTCTGTGCAGTCTTTTATCCAAGGTCCCACAACACCGGACAAATGGGATTTTTTTTTTTTTTTTAATCAGTGGACTCATTTCAAAATTTTCCGACAGAAATCGCGTGGCCTGAATAATTTCTGATCTGTTTGCTTAACATGAGCAAAATAACAGGTTGTCTCCTGGATTCTCATTTGTGTCTGGCACACCATGTAAGTCCTGTCCGTGGCGAGTGCGATGCTTGGAAAATGCCAGCCACAAAGGTTGCAACCAAAAATAAGTCTTCTAATGGAAAACGTTAGCCACCTGCAGGTGTACACACATCTAGCACTGTGCTGTAATGTGTAGCTGCTTTTTATTTGGATTTTTCTATTCCCCAGTGGTGGGTCTTTCCAGTGAGGGAGAGAAAACATGCACCACGTACCATAAGGTCTGCGCTCCACACTTTGGGAGAGAGAGGTAGTTGCAGGAAAAGACTAAAAACATGATAGATGTGCTTAAAATACAGAAGAGAGAATGACTCAGGTTGAAAGATTTAGTGTAAAGTCATGAGCAAATAAAGGCATGCATATATTTAAAGAGAAAGAAATAATAGGATAATGAAGATTGTTGCCACTGAACATGCAATGAAACTTTGCAGCATGCATTTATGTTGCTGCAAACAACATATTTATCCAGCAGCACCCCCTTTGAATATGGGATTCCTCAGTTGTACTTTCTCTTACAGATTACTGCAACTGAAAAGCCAGCAATGAATACACCAGAAAAAGGGCATAAAGGGCTGCCACAGATCACTTCAGGTTGTGTCTAAACTATGGGACATAGTCCTGCTCCTCTGATTTCCCAGGCTGGGGACATACTGAGTTCAATAGCAAACACCTGGTGCTTGTCAACAGGTTTCTTATTACTGGAAATGAAGGGCGTAAAGTGTACATCCCTAGTATATTCCCCTAGGACATTCCCCCAGAAGCCTTGCTGGGCCTTTCAACCACTGGGCTCTCTACTTCTGGGACTCCCTGTTTTCGGGAGGCTCTCTGTCATCTAACTCTTCCCCAGGCATTCAAACACCGTTCAGGCTTCGGCCTTCCTGGGATGTCCCTTTGCCTTGTCTATGTAACATTCAGGGGTTAGACGAGAAGTGACAGTAATCTTTGCTCATTTCTGATATCAAAGCATGTCATCTCTCAAAGTAAACTCTGCAAATCTTTTTGATAGGAGTGTTTCCTCTTGTCTTACATGCTAATTACTAGTGAAACAAATAAATTGTACTAACATGTAAACCATCAGCATAAGACAGATAAGGCAAGCTGTGCTTTCATGGAAGCTTGAGCCAACCTAAGTCCTAGGCACCACAGTCCCACCCTCTTCACACTCATGTATGCCTATCTTTTGCCTCCACCAGTTGCAGTGACCATCCGACCCTGTGCTGAACCCACCCGGCAGAAATCAAGCAGCACAGCACCTAGCAAGCATCGGAGCATGGGGCCTGGGAGCAGTGGCTGTGCTGCAGCCAGCAATTACATGGCTGCAGCCTCCATGAGGAAAATGGCAAAGTCCACACCTCGCAGTTTCGTAGTCTTTCTGGAGTGCCAGCGTACCTCATGAGCAGCTCAGATATGGCCATATCTGAGCAGAAAGGCTGCAAGACTGCTGGGTGACGTGAGTCCTTACTGGGAGGGGGGCAAGCCTGTTGCTGGGCAGGCCTTGCTGGACTGGCCTTGGATCCAGCTGCGCTCCTGGCCTTGCTTACTCCTGAGATGCTCTTGCCGTCTTCCCTCTCCAGCCTACTCCTGTCACCCCTCTAATCTGACATAGGAGCCACAGATGCCTTGTGGCTCTTTGTCTTGAGACACATGGGGCCTGGAAGATGGGATGCCTGCAAAACCAGCGTCCTGTAGCCTCTGCTGTTTGCGTATGCCATGCCCACCTCTAAGACTTGGGGAGTTGCATTGTTTTCTGAAAGGGCCCAGCATGCTGGACATCAGCATCTTTGGGAATTCTAAATGTAATGGGGAGGAAAAACTCCATCAATATGGAAGATGTCTCGATTATCTCCCTGGGATTCAGTTAAGGTTCTACATGCGAGCTGGGTCCTTCTAAAAGTCTGGCTCTGCATGTAGTTGCTGCACAGTTGAAAATCCAGCATAGAGCTTTCATTAAACTGTGGCCTAACCTCTTTTTTAAAATAATTTTATAGGTGCTAGCAAAGATGCTACAACACACAGACATTTCAAAAATTTAAAAATACCCTCTTGCTGAGCTAAGCCACTGAGAAACAGTTCAGTCCACGCTCTGATGCCTAGTAAAAAATGGTGTATAGACCAGGTTTTGCATTGCTTGTCCAGCAAGCAGTAACCACAAGTGAATTAAGCATTGGACACGTAATAACATTAAACTTTCAATCACGGACATGACCTCAAGGTAAGAAAAGACAAATGCTCACATATCCCTTAAGTTATTCATTCAGGGAAAACGCCTGTGTGATGGCAAGTTTTGAGAGCCTAAACAGGGATAAATTGTGCTTAGACCCAATGATACTGGCTGGGCCTTCAGTCTCAAGTATTCCAAAATTGACAATTAGAGACCCACAAGTGTGAGGACTACTTTAAAATTATTGGGCTCTATTTTAAAACCTGTTTTACTTGCATTCTGTTTTTGAGAACTCCGGGTTCGCATTAACAAGCTGTTTTCCACAAAGGAGGAACAGGAAAGAAACTCAATTTAACAAAGTTGAACAGAAGCTGAACTTCTTATGTAATCCCCAGCTCAAGTAATTGAACTTTACAAATAAATACAGTAGCAGAATGATAACAAACATTTCAGTGGGAGATTCTGAAGACTTCTGTATCTGGTTGCTAAAACCTTACTTTTGAAACAGTGTAAAGACTGTGTATTAGAGCACACCAAACTCAAGGGTCATCCTTGAAAAGCTTTCCCATAAAAAAAGAGTAGAAAGTATGCAACAAGCTGCTGGTCCAGTGTTGACAAAACTCTTGTTCTGGTATCACTGACCTGACCTCTCTTTTTTTTGCTACTTAACTGCCTTTTTTTATTAATATAGGCAAGCCAGAATATCACTAGGCAATAAAAATTTTTACGTTTACTGTAACAGCCTCTCAGTTGCATGAGAAATCCAAGGTCTTGGATATTTATTTTAAAACTTAAGGACATGTATTCCATGATTAATAAAAATAAGAGTTCAGGCTTATTATAAATGTCTACAAAATCCAGCGTTTGCCAGGCTTTGCTACCCAAGGACTTTGGCAATACAGGCAATCCCTGGAGTTCAATCTCTTCTGTCCCTTTCTAAGTATGGCTATGGACATAAGGTTGAGAAAGCATAAAAGTTTGTATTTGAGCGCTTATCCAAGCTCTCCCTGCCTACACTGTCCAAGAGTTTGCAAACGTGAGGCAGGCTGCAAATTCAATCTTCAACATATACAAAACGCACATGCACAAGTCTGGCCCTAGCTTTTGGGTTGCAAAATGACAAGTATGATTTGTTGTCCTTGTTAATTAGAATACACCAGGGTCTCCTTTTTATGGGGTCTTCTGGAGGAAAGGGAGTGGAAGGAGGTTGGCTTTAAATGAATCCAGATGATGCATGGTCCTTACAAGGCATCACTCCCTAGAAACATGGGCTATCTGGAAAAGGCTTGGTCATTGACAAAGACTAGATTTACTGGATAACCTGAACTAAAGCATGGGCCATTTACCATTTTGTTGGGTCACTGGAGCAAAGCATTAAAACTGGAGAACATCTGGGGATTACTCTGTGCATGAATTTAGCTATCCCTGCCACCCACAAATGGCTCCATCTTGGGCAGAGCACTCTCTTCACTGACTCATGGCTGCTTCTGACTCTCCTCCATCTCACTACCCAAATGTCTCTGCATTTCTCTGGGTATCTGCTCCCCAATTTCTCCTGCCAGTAATCAGAATCCAGCCTCCAATGCCCAGTATCTCTGAATTTCAAGCTCTTCCCAGAGCCTCTGCCATTGCCTGACTCTCTTGAACTGTGCAGAGCCCTGTGTAGCTCCTTTGTGTGCGGGAGTGGGATTTTTTTGGATCAAGGGCAGGTGTTGAAAAAGAGAGAAGTTATAAGCACAAATTATGCTTAAAATATGCCCAGTGCTCATCTTTGATAGCCTAGACCATTAAGAACTGAGTATTAAGGTATGACACTGCATCTGAGGCCAAAAGGAACTGCAGGATTGTCCAGCCCAGGATCCTATATAAACTTGACCTTTTAGGCACCACAGCTTGAAAACAAAGCCTCAAGCTTGAAAACATTATCCAGTTCTTGTTCTGTGAACAGGCTGGTTGCTTAGAGCTGGGCTATCCAAATTTTTCATCTTCTCAGAGTCATAACTCTGATTATATTTGAAGTATTTTCTGTAGTTCTAGAGATATGTAGGTATGTGGGAATCATAGGATCTACCAAAAAAATGCCTTTAGCCTCATGGTTGCATGGAATAGTTTTAAAATGTTATACACCTGAACCCTAAAGAGGAAGAGCCAGTAGGCAAGGAAGAAACCCCCAAACATATTACTGAAATAAAAGCTCATGATTCGACTTAAATGTCATGATTTTTGAATGCTTGGAGCTATCAATATTGCATTTCAACAATTAATTTCTTCCGACCATCAAGATGTGAGGGAAATCGTATTTCAAAACATTTTCTGTTTTCTTAGGCCACTTTTATAATATTTATATAATCCAAAAATAAAGATTTCTACAGTTGGGTATTGCCAGAAACATCAATCAAATTACCCCTGTTTTTTATAAAAAGTCACCTTTATTCCAAATGACTTATTTTAATACTAATATGCTTAATATTATGGAAGCACCTAGAGGCCTCAGTCATAATCTGGGACTCACAGAGTTATAAAAATAGCTGTAAAGACATGGTACCACTTATCAGACAAAATCTGTTCTGCCCTTTGCAGTTGAGACATATCCCATCTGGCTCTCAGTAAAGGGGAAAGGCATTCATGTTTCCAACTAGTAGAAAAAAGGCAAGACGCTCTCAGTGTGAAAATCCTGCTAAAAATGCCAAAATTGGATGGAAGACACAAAAGCCAAATGGCATCATTCCTCCTTTCCTTTTATTCTGCAGGAGATACACAGATAGATTCATGTGCACACACACACGCAGAGGCATATATGTGTATGCATAATTTATTTTGCAGTAGAACAGAATGGAAAACATCCATTGCCAGTCTCTAAAACCCATTCCTTAGTTTCTAAACTCCCAGAGAAGGGAGACTTGGGTCCCGACATGAGCAAGGTTTCATATGTGAAAGAAAAAGAGAGGTTCAGTGTTGCAGCACAGGAAAGCAGATCGTGTGATGAGCCTGAGCAGTCCTACTAGAACTCTCCAGTGTAACGGTAAGACATTATTGAGGAGCAGTTTCTACCTTTCAGAAGTGAGAGCAATATTATGTATACCCAGCAAGTCTCTCACATCCTGCACGAGTTTTGCTCAAATGTTTTTCTCATCTACTGCTCCTTGAGGGCACCTGCACTCACATCCTGCCAACTGCCGTGTTGCAGAATCTCTCCTGCTCCATGCCTCCACCTGCCGACCCAGCTGTTCAGCCTGATCTGAAATTCACAAACTGGTTGTGTCTAGCGCTTTGGTGCTAGAGTGGGAAGGAGGCTGCAGCACTGTGGAGCGTGTACCTTTTATTGGTGTCTTGTGTGGAAGGAAGCATACTCGGAAAGCACATGGGTGCCACGGCCTTTCCTTTACCACCTCAAATGCCACATCCGTTTTATGACCCTAGCTGCAGGCATATCCCTGTCAAATGAGCTGCTTGGCCCCTGTGGTGCCGCATGGACTGGTGACAAAGAATTTGGAGATCTATGCCACTGTATAATAAACTAGATAAGAAACTAATTAAAATGTTGCAGAGGCTGGAAAGTAAAGAAATAGAGCATTCAAGTAGATGTAGTTAGCTTCAAGGCATAAGACTCGTGGAAAATACCAAGTACTTAATGATCAGTAATATTTTAGTTGTAAAGTTTAGTTGGATGTGATCCTGGGCAATATGCTCTAGGTGACCCTGCTTGAGCAGGGAGGTTGGACTAGATGATCTCCAGAGGTGCCTTCCAACCTAAACGATTCTGTGATTCTGTGATTCTGTAAAGACTAACCATATAGAGCTATTGATCATCATTTAGAGCTATAAAATCTGGTGCTTTACAATAATGTCCTCCAGCGATTCTGAAAAAGTGCCAATTCTATTCTAACTAAGCCAGTAAAGGGTGGTCTTCATCTGACAAAGTACCAGCACCTGAGCTAAGTTCTCACTACAGTCTGTGGAGAGAGATTGGCACTTCTAGAGCACCAATAACGCATCCTAAAACAGGTCAGTAGGTAAATAGGCTAGGTGAAGCACATGCTTGAAAATGCTTATTTCCTTCCACTGATTATAAAAGAAGTCTTAAATCACTAGCTCCAAGGAAGGTATTTCCCTAGTATGTATCCAAATGTGAGTGAAATGAATTCTACTCGTGATGCCTTGCCCAAGCAAGTCTGCCAGCTATGTGCACAGAGCACAGAAGGACCAACTCTCCAGTGCAAAAGACTGGGTTGAACAAGATGGAGCACACACAACAGGGGACGTGTGAGGGAGAAACTGCAGTCATACCATGTGAGAGTGCCTTACTTCCCTCCTGTTTTCCACACACAGGTGATAACGTGGTCACTCAGCTGTGTTGGGCACACCTGCCAAAAAAATATAAAACACAGTAGTGCTATACTGAGAATATGAGTTATCCATGCTGCAGTGGGAATACAGAGACAGCTCCTCACCTCCTTTACCTCCCCACTGAATCTGTACTTGCAGAAATAACTTTTTTTTTTTTTAGAACAAATTTCATTTCTGAGATGTTTGCTGTGGAACAACCATATACAATCCATCTACTACGACACCAGTTCAGAGAGACACTGCAGTAAAGGAATTGCAGGAAAACCTGTGTAATTAACTGCAGAGGAGTAAAAACAGTGAGATGCTATTTATAGAAACTGCAGTTTGAGAGGACACGAAAGTTAATATCCTTACTGCAGCACCGCCAACTCTTGCTATTTTATGGTGAGTCTTACAGTATTTGCTGCTGTTCTTAAAACTGCATATCCTCATATAATGGGATCTTATAAGAATCTTGGCTCACTAAGGCAAGAAATCTTCATGACTGGAAGGAACTTAACATGTGAACCTTAAAAGCCGAATAGGAGAATATAAAAATAAATAAATTCAGTGTATATTTTTTAAAGCACTGTGATTTTTAAAGCAGTTCTAAGTTTTTTAATCTTGATACTTTTTAACAGCAATAGCTTGGTAATGATTCTACACATATAGAGGCTGCCATACGATTTGCTGTACACATGGAGGCAAAACTGCAGTTTTATATCTCTTTGAAAAGAAAACACCGTTGCAGGATATTGTTCCTAAAGGCCAAGTTAGGGTAGCAGTGGTTCAAATTAAGAGACCTTAATAACCCATCACAGTTACATTTTCCTGTATCTAGGTTTCTTGAAAATTTTCCCCAAAAGGCCAATCAGAGTCGCTTGAAGAAGTTTTTACAAGCAGTTTGTCTGAGGAAAGCTTTGCCTTTGCTTGAGATTTAACAAAGGAAAGTTAGGGATTTTTCTGCTGTTTGTTCATTATTCAATACTGCTTGAAGAGAAAGTTGTGCAAACCAATGTTACCACATGGATTGTTCACTGACTACTCACTGTGGTCAGATTCCCCTTTGGACTGTGTGACCAAATAGGTTTAAAAAAAAGAATTCTATTCAGTTCAGATTCTGGATACACAGACAAAAGAGATGTTTACAAACTCTTTTCCATCCTGGGAAGGCTAAGGCAGTCCTCAGTCTGCCACAGGTCTAAGCTAGCACCGATTTATTGTCTCCTGCCCCAGCACTGACTCAGAATGGTCAGACTTAGTACCAAATGGTGTAAATGGGCTGTAAAAAACAAGATTTGAAAATAAAGGGAAGAAAAAATCCAATAGCAAGGGAGTCAAAGTGTGACTTTCCTGCCTTTGGGGAACCCATCTGTAAGTAGAACTGATAGAAAAAATTCTGGTTTCATTGAGCCCGACGTCTTTGTCTGAAACTTAATGAGTTTGAAGAACTTCCACTGAATATAAGGCAGCATGCTCTGGGGTACCTGTTGGGTTTGTCACGAGGCTTGTGATAGTGCTTATGGAGAGGTTTGGCCCTTGAGCAGTCTGCTCTTCCGCTTGCCCTGGAGGCAAAGGTGCTGTACTAGCTGAGATCCCTAACTCAGCAGCACTCATACCTGGTAGCTGTGGCCCATCTAGCTACTCAGTCAACTTGATAAGCTTTTAAAATTGCCTGCTCTTATTAGCAGAGAAACCATCAAGTTTGGGATTTCAGGAACTTGCTGTTTGCAAAATATTTAAAGAAAAAAGGGTTTGGGACCAATGCAGACTATCTACAAATTAAAAAAAGTAGAAATTGCTTGTGATATGGAGGCCCAAGTCCTGACAAACACTGCTGTTAACACCAGTGCCCAAATTCAGTGCTGAATGCTGAAACCCAGTCAAATAATTGCTTGCTAGTCCCTTAAAACTTCTAAGCACTTATTTCTAAGAGACTACATACATTAAAAACATTGTTGATATGTCAGCCTTATTGTCTGCATTTGTATTATGCACGACTGACTGTACGTAATAAGTCATACTTTTGGCCCACTAAAGCTGATGGGCTTCAGGAGGATCTGGCTTTTAGTAAGAGTACCTAACCGAGCGTTTCTGCAGTGATAAATAGGTATGGTCTAGCTTCTACTGAAGTCAGTTAAAAAGATCTCATGAAATGAATTTCCGATGGTTTAAAAACTGATACAGACTCTGAGGTGCTCATTAGTTGTTTGTTCTAGTGTAAGAGTGAAATGGGTATTCTGTAGGGATAGGGCTTCGTCTTACTCTGCTGTAGACCTCTCTACTGTGTAGCAAGCAATAGCTTGGCAAAGGTACATGGCAATGGGGTATAGACAAGTATCAGGTACAGCTAGGTGCAGCTGAGGAATGTACATCACAGCTTCACAGAAGCAGCTGAAAGTCCTAGAAGATGACTTCTAATTCAGCATTCCCTAACACAGTAGATGGAAGCTTGTACATCAAAGACTGTATATTAAAAATGAGAGGGGAGGCTTCTTATAAATGACGAGCTTTTCCCAGGTTTGAAAAATCAGAAAATCAGTGCGGGCGTTCTTCTAATCTGGAAGCAACTCTCAGTAGTGGAAAAAATGGTTAATTTGTTTTCCCTTGCCATCCAGAGGACGGCAGACGTGCAAACTGGCTCCTCACAAAGAGTACTTCTGTGGTGCGATGCTGTGTAAGCTTACTGGCTTTGGAAGCTACTACTTTTGCTTTGTCAGTAGCATCACTGATCCATGTATCTTTCCTTACTCCAGTCTTCCCTCATTGCCTGCCCTGATGGCCTGATTTAAACAGGTTTTTACAGTCACTGTTTTTGCATTATCAGGTATCCCTAATTCTCCCTGGATGCCTGAGAGTGACCATATATATATTATACACACCATACGATAGCTGTCATACATACACTATGTAAACACATACCTATACATGCACATGTGCACATACACACATGCATGCACAGGCACAGTATATCTATCATATATCGTTTATAGACATACAGTACTGGGTATATAATACTGCAATCTGAGAGATTTCAATAGAGCATTGGTTGGCTCTATTAAATTAATCAAATTCATTAATCCACAGCAGTAATTTCAGGACTAATATCCCATACTGGAACTCAAGCTCCAGTATTCCTTGCAGGAAGAGCACTGGACCTGAGATAACTAATGTTTTAAATAAATAATATGTGGGAAATCAAAAGGAATGTGACTGAAAGGGTGATGTTTCAACAGTAGTTAGAAGAAATCTGAAGAGCAGCCAGCATAATAAATTTAAAGGGTGGAGGAGAATTGCAATGGTAACATAGCGTTTTGATCAAAATAAAGTACTTTTCACATGTAATGAAACACCAGCCCATGAATTTTTAAGACCCATGTATTCAACAAGAACGGGATACCTCGCAATTTTACAGGCTAATACATCTTCACATTAAGAAAGGATGTATCTTATAATTCTCTTTCAGTGAAGTATCATCAGGCAGAAAACAGCCAGGTAACACAGTAAGGAAAAGCAGAGTTTTCTTTTTTAAACCAAAAAAACCACTCAAGTTTGTATGCTTGGAATTAAAAGTCCAGTCAGTAAGTAGTGGCAAATACTGTTTATTTTAATATTTTGAATTTCTTTACCCTATTACTCAGTCTCTGCCTGGTTACAACATGAAAATCTCACCACCGTTCTGCTCACTGACCCTCCTTGCATGGTCCTCTAACTCCCTTTCTTGTGACTCAGACCTTGGCCAGATCTACGTGACAAACTGTTGCAAGGTATGGACATCAATCAGGAGAGTGATCAAGTGTGAGCTGTGACCAGCATAGCTGTGCCAGCACAAACCCCTGGTGTAGATTAAGACATATCAGCAGACGTGCTGTTTTACCAGGATGACCTCTCTCCTCTCCTCTCCTCTCCTCTCCTCTCCTCTCCTCTCCTCTCCTCTCCTCTCCTCTCCTCTCCTCTCCTCTCCTCTCCTCTCCTCTCCTCTCCTCTCCTCTCCTCTCCTCCCTTCCCCTCCCCTACCCTTTTTTCTTAAGAGGCCTGCAACAGGCTGTAATAGCAGAAGTGAAGCTTTACCAGTACAACCCATAAACAGTGTATGAACACGTTGCCAGGGTATAGCCTATCCATACAAAGCTACTTCATAAAACACTCCTAGCATAAATCTGGCTTTCTCTTCACTGCAGAGTTCAACGCGAATAAGAATATCTCCCAAACTCCTGCCATGGCCTTGGCTCTCTTTCCACCCACTTTCCTCTTGTCCTCCTGACTCATATCATTCCTCTCAAACCTACCTAAGACCATATATTTCACCCCATCACCATTTAGTGTTGTCTGATTTGAGCGTACTGTCACATTGTCCACATACTTTTACTATCCTCATATTTATCCTTCCTATTACCTAGGTATGAACATTTTTGTATCAGACTGCTAATGCAAGGCATATAAAAATAATGAATCTTTTTGTTCCCTAAGCCCCTGTAATGCACAGAAGAAAAACAGAGGAAAAACTGGATCTTTTTTATTTGCCATCTGGCATTTGAAGTGTTGGGACTCACATTTTCAGGCAATCAGGACTAAATTCCTAACTTTGTTTTTATATGAAAACTGAGATTCTGAAATAATAACACAATCTCAGTATCTGAGGGTTTAAGGATTATTAT
The DNA here is from genome assembly GCF_040807025.1 of Struthio camelus. NCBI lineage: Eukaryota > Metazoa > Chordata > Aves > Struthioniformes > Struthionidae > Struthio > Struthio camelus. The sequence continues at coordinate 150,257,597 of NC_090942.1, read as the reverse complement.
TTTTTTATCACCTACCTTTTGCTGAAGGAACTAGTTCAAATCCTACAATGTTTCTTTGTTCTTTGCCTAAAAACAGCGAAAACAGTGTAACCTCTTCCCACTTCCCGAAGTTCAGACCTTGTCAGCAAGAAGAGGGGGCTGAAGGTGGCAAGAGCAGGCACTCAGATCTGAGCTGCTGTTTACTGGCAGGTGGGTACTGTAAAGACACATAGACGGGACATATAGACCTGATACACTGAAATCGTCAGCAAATTAAATGTTACCATTGGACCTGAGTAGTCACCCTTAAACTTCAGTGTTAAAACTCCATTTACCACAAGGCAGCTCATTTTGGAAGGAGGAGATTTCTCTCCCTATTGAAGGGGTAGAGGAAACTGGTTCTGCTGTGTATGTAGAGTGACCCTGGGGGCTTACAAGCGTGCTGGTATGCTAAGGGATAAGCATTGCCCTGCCCTGACTGAATATCTGAAAAGCCGAGAAGTAAAGGATACTTCATGAAGGGGCTCCAGCTATTGTGATGATGCGGTGGTCACTGCTTGTAGGAATTGACATCATATCTTTTAGCAAGTCTGTGTGATGCCTTCATGTACTTCTGGGAGACTGGACACTTATGTGAGAATATGTTAATTAAATATCAAGCAGCTCGATTTGGCTGGTAGAAGGACGAAATATGCAAATACTGCAGGGTTCAGTCAGACTGCTCCCCCTGCACCTCAAGCTTCTCCCTGTATAAGGCCCCATAAAGAATTCTTGAGGCAGAACCCAGCCTCCTTTGACTCCCTCCAAGCGTAAAAATGAAGCAGGAAAAAGGCTAGGACGCAAGCCCCAGCATATGGTCATCCATACTACGTAACTTTTAGCATAGTCCCAAGCATAGTTTTGGCCTGTGCCACCTACCACTCTTTCAGACAATGTCTGGCCAATGGTTTGGACCAAATCGTGCAGCAGCTATTTGGGAGGGGATTGTGAGCGAGGCAGCTCAGTTATGCTGATGGCCTGCAGAGAGTTGGCCCTGGTCCATTTGATTTATTATTATGCAAGCAGTCTCAGAGGCTAACATTTTGTCCTTCCTCACTTTCATTCTACCTATGATTTTTTCTCTCTTCCCTTTACATTTTCTTCTCCACCTGACCAGCTTTCTCTGTCCCCATGGTGAAAAGAGAGACCTTCTCACCTGCAGACTACATTTACCCTAATTCCCAAGTCCATACAACACGCAGCAAAATTAGGCATTGTACTAGCCACTGGCAGATACCAGTTCCTGAAAGGATAACGAAAACTTAGGAAATACTGGTTGATGTCTTATCAGACAAACCAGTTCTTGAATCTCTTCACAGATGGAATATTCTCTGCAGTTCGTTGATCATCACAAGGAAAAAGCCACTGTTATGCTTCATTTTCAGATCATCAACAAACTGATGGCACAGCTGGGAACTCTCATAATCTGTCTGCTTCAGATGTTTCCCGCCACTTTCTTTCCACTGTATAAATCCTTCTTTTTCTCCTATTGGGGGTTTTAATCTCCTTACATAAAAAACTGGATGGGATTTACTGATTGCCCCACAAGTTAAAGAGCCTGAAAGACTCAAAGGGAGGGTCAAAATAATGCTTCTAGTTGGGATTTAATTGGCATTTACCAACAAACTGATTTTAAAGCAAATATTAGCACAAGCTTACTAATAAAGGAAAGTGTTTGTGTAATGGCACTCCCACTCATTTTCACCTTGGGATATTTTAGGGATTGATGACCTGGAAGAGTGAACAAGTGGTGAGTACTGTACAGACTGGGGGCAGTAGGAAAAAACATTTTTTCTAAATTAAGTGTTGTGACAGCTTCTTGACAGAGACATCAGGTCCTAGTATCCCTGGAGTGTAGGTGGGCAGTGAGTCACTTATTGCTATCCTGACATGCTATAAGTAGGTGGCTGTACTCAGTTGTCAGAGTACAGTCCTTCAATTTTTATTCAGTGAGAGACACCACCATTTAAAAATGGATTTATTTTAGCTCATACTCCAGTCAATAACCAGTGCCATTTTTCATTCTGAGCAGTGAGCAACTTAAAAACAGTGCAGATTAGACCTGTCTGCTTAAGGATTGTTTTTTGATTTACATACATACATACTTACATATATATACATACATGCACAGCGTGAAAATCATGTTAGGGTTTGCATGCTTAGCTGTACTTGTTCAGAGTCAAGGGCTTTGAGAAGAAACACCAAGGAGGAAAAAGTGAGAAGAGCAAAGATCAGTTTAGAAGAAAGAGTGGGGACACAGATTAAAGATGTGTTTTGAAAGCATTACAGCGTCTTAAGCACAGCCAGAAAAATAGCGAGGAAGTAACGTTCTCATCATTGACAGAGAAAAGGGAATGAAAGAAAAAATAATATGAGACTGTGGTAAAAGCCTTCTTTCTTAACTACAAGGAGATTATCTGATTCATTGTTTTCAATTTCTGATGTAGTGATGGCTTTAAATTTTTCAGGCCCAGGGTAACCTTCCACCCTCCGTCTACCTAGTATCTATGTTTGAATGTGATGGGATGAATTACCATTTAGCAGTCCCACAGACTTAAGCTACTTTGTCTGTTTTAAAAGAGTGTAAGGTGTCTGAACGGCAGATGGTATGGCTGGAACACATAGGCAATGTGATGGCTAACTCACTGATCTTCCTTCAGATATCACTTCCTCAGAGGACTGGCAATATGTGCAGATGCAAAGAATCTGTGGTAACTAATACTGCTACCTAAAGGAGAATTTAACACTAGGTTAAATCCTGAAACTACTTTGGTTAAATTGTGAAAATCCATCACAATTATTGACACATAGCATCAAAGAGAAAGTTCAGAACTTATAGTTTTCTCCAGTGAACTACTGCAGGGCATGTAGTCTTTTGTAAAGGAGCAAACACTGCCCACTAACAACGACTTTTCCATGAGAGGGCCAATAGAGCTCTTCCACACGGCTCATTCACTGAAGGTCTTCCGTCACCTTTATTAAAAATGAAACATTCATCTGCACTAGCATGTATTTGTGCTACATTCCCAAGTTCTGAATTTTTGGTGACAGAGTCTGGACCAAACTCCTAAAACCTTTGAAGAAAGTCATAAGAAGGTCCTAGAAGTTTCTGAAGCATTGCTATCCAAACTAGCCAGCTGTAATATATCAGTTTGAAGGGCCTATAGTCTGATGAAAGACACTCATTCAAAACTTCCGTTCCCCTTTCCAAGAGTCCTCTCTCCTTGCTCTCCTCTCTCCTTAGGTAACTAGACTGGGACCCCCAAATGCAGCATCAGTTCTACAGATTTTCTTAACAGACACTTTAGATTCAAAAACCAGTCAGCTGTTTTTGGGTTGATTTTTTTTTCTCCTCTGAGAGATGGAAATGGTTATTTTAAATTTAATTTTTACTCCCTATTCTGTTCTTTCCTTGGAAATAAATATGCCCACAGGCACAAACTCATTTTTTCATTTCACATGGCACAGCCTAGACCAAGACCTAGCTGGCCTTGATCCCAAAAGGAAGGCTCTTTTCTTATTCCCTAGATACTCAGCCCCACTACACTGGCACACTAGGTTGACGAGAATTCTGCCCATCTCCCCCTCTACATGCACAAAAGGCTGCCGGAATGGCCACTAGCTCCAAACGCTTTCATCTTTCCCCAAATAGTCTTTTTTTCTCTTCTAATTCTTCCTCCTTTTTTCTCTTTCTGTTCCTTATCTTCTACCAAGGTCAATTCACTCATACTGATCTGACCTAATCCATGAGGCAATTTGCTCCTCCCTGAAGGCTTCAGGGATCTGGCCATTTCTCTCTCTCTCACAGTTCCCATTTCTCATATTGAGCTGAGTGGGTTCACTTTGTTCCCCCTTTCCCGAAGATCCTTCCCCCTTCAAAAAAAAAAAAAAACTTTCACCTAAAAAGTTTTCTTCCTAACAGCTATTTCAGCTAACAGTCTCAAAACCCACAAATTAAAGGGTTCTGTCTTGAAAAGATATGGGCAAATTTGGGTTTGGTACAAGTAGTCACTACACCATAAATGTTAACAGATTTATACCAGGAGCAAAATTAGTCTAAACTATCTGCTTTCCATTCAAAGTAACCGTCCAGAACAGAAGATACGCAGTCTGAGCAGCCCTACAGACTCTGTGTTCATTTTAAGGATTTAAATATCAACAAAAAAAGTTTTCTTTTCTGCTAGTATGGCATTGTGTGGAAGTTTGGACAATTCGGCACATCTATGACAGGTTTTTGAGAATTAGCTCTTGCATTTTGCAGACTTATGCTAGTACAAGAGAGACTGGTCACAAATCCTAGCTAAGTTATAGTTGAATTAACTGTTAGAATCCCTACAAATGCACATGTGGGGATGTTTTGAAATGTAGAAAACATTAATTTACAGGCAATATTTACAGTTTCACTAAAGTTTTCTGTCAAAGGCTATAAACTTGAACGTGAATGGAGTTTAGAATTGAATTAGCAAATGATTTCAGACTGGGAAGTGAAAGGGCAGCTTCCATTTATCTTTCTAGCTTCCCGTTTGGCATATCTGGTAATAAAAAAACCTCCTTTTCTGAAATTTCTTTTTCAACATTTCCTTCACTTGAAAAATGCAGGTGGTTTCCTTGCTCTGTCACTAACAACAGGCTCTAGCACATGGATGGATCACCTCCCTGCACCGCCCATTTCTCCACTTTATCTGTTCACCTGGTGAGCTCCTTAGGGACTGCCTGTCATGGGGACACATTTCTCACTGTGAGTCAGCGTAACAGCACGTTGCACTTGTTCATCTTGTTCACCACTTCACATTCATATTTCAATACTACATTACACCAACCTGAGAAATTAATATAAAAACATAGTTATTGCTAGATCATGTAGGCTTATGCGTTCATTCACATGGCTCACATCTTGTGACATTTGCACTGTTCCTTTCTCCCCCATCCTCTTGTTCCTGTTCCTCCACTGTAGGTCACCCATCCAGAAGCAGAGATGGTTGAACAGCACATGCAAATCCAGCTTCAGTGTGAAGCCTGGTCCTGTAACTCAGACCAGCCCCTAAGCAGCTGGTCTTTGTCTTGATGCAGCTGGGGAGCCCTCGGTGCTTTAATCTGCTCTGGCCACCATCCTCAGCAGAGGAGTGGTAACAAGCGTTGAGGGTGAAATGTGGTGGAAGCACACCAGGCTAGCTGTTAGGTGAACTTGTGCCTAAGCCCTACGGAATAGGTTTGAGCTGTGTTTGTACTATGCCGAATCCAAAGGCAGGATGTGGAGCGGCAGAGTGTCAAGTGCATTTTCAGGTAGCTACAACAGCAAATCTGTTTCTGGCATGCGCAAACCGGTAGTTTGTCACCTGTAAACAGAGGGAGAAAGCAGACAGAAGAGCACAGAAGCCAGCTGCGCGCTCAGCAGAAGGCCAGAGAGCATCATGGCTCACACTGTGGTCCAGAGAAATGACCACAATTACTTTGGGCAAAAAGGTTCTGCTTTTTTTGCCCTTTTCCTACGGTACCTCCTCCATGCCCATGGACCACTGGCCTCAGAGTAGTACAAGTAATAGTGCAATAGGTATGGCAATTTAGAGAACAACATCAAGAACAGGGGAAAGGTGCAGCAGTGGTGGTCAAAGAGAGAAAGGAATAACCCATGCAGAAAGCTACTTTTGTAGAGAAATGCCACTGGGAGACATGTACGTTTTAAGCTAATCCATTGATAAGAGTATATGCACAGAGCTAGCAATTCCTCCAATGCATCACCCAGGACCTGCTTTGATTGATAATAAAGGAATATAGCTGTTTTTGTGCAGGATGTTGGCTGCAATTTAGAAGCATACAAAAGAAAATGAAACATTTACAATTCAACATCGTCTATGTAGAGGCAGTATAGTATGAATGGCCTCATTTGGAGCAGATACCCAGTATGAGCTATGGGAGGAAAAGCTGTCATATAAATACTATTTATAACCTTGCACTGATTTAGAATCCTTTAGGTTGGCATGAACAGCAGAATATTGGCCACATTGGTTTTAAAATAGATCTGACAGGACATTAATAGAATTCCTCTTTCCTTCAAATGTTTTATGTCCACACCTGCAAAACTACAAGGGAAAAGTACGATAGTTCTGAAGCAAGAATAAACTCGAATAGACTGTTGCACTAGAATAAACTGTTGCACTTAAAAAATCCTCAGATTCTCACAGGACATGGGTAGTGTGTAGAAATCTGCTTTTGTCTTTTGTTCTAATGTGTCTACAATTCCATCCCGCCCAATATACAGAAGCTGTGCTGAAACACACCCTTGTTTTTGTCAGACACCTCTACCAAAGTCAGTGAATGCTGACACAATCTATTTTTTTATCGTTAAAGTCCATACAGCTTTGCCAGCTTGGCGGTAGTCTGTGATTTAGAACGATAAGTAGGCCAGAGCTCCCTCATATTTACAGCCTCAGCATAGTAGCTATTTTCCTTTAATTACAAAATTGCTATGGCTACATTAAACACCAGATGCTTCTTGTTATGTTCCAGTTCCAGTTCAGTTAACACTTTGACTAGCATATCTTGACTGAAGCACCTTTTTTCTTGCACCTTTTCTTTTCCCAGCTAAGTGCTTACTTGCGGTGGTTGTCAGTTTGTAATCCAGAACAATGAAAAACAAGTAAGTCAGAATGAAGGCATAGTGGGCTTAGACATAATCGTCTATTATACACAGGAGGCTTTCCAAACAGAAAAGGGTCACTTCTTTCTCTTGGTGGCCATGATCTACTGGGAGGCAGGCACTTGTTGCTCTTTGTTCACAGCCTTATCAAACAGTTACCTTTTTTTAAACTTTGGAACATGGTGATTATGAGCACAAAAGCAAGGTACAGAAATGGGATGTGGAAGGAGAGCCTGGCTACTGTATTCCTGTTGTTTTTTTGTGCTCCTTGGACAGTAGTTTTTAAGGGGTTATAGAGAGAGTTTTAAATGACTATGCAGAAGGTCTCTGCTGAAAAGCCCTCTCCAGGTGGGTGCAAGCTGAATTTAGCAATTCTGTGCCAAACTGACGTAGTCCCAACAGTGAAGAGGCACAGCTGCGGGGAGAATGACCTGTGGTCAGTGTTTCTGTCTACAGTCCATAACTTTATGCTGCTCTGATTGAAGCTGCCTTTCCTCTATGGCCTTTACAGTATGTGAATCGTAGTGGCAGCCCAGCACTAACTTCATGGGTCCCCGGGGATGTCAGGTGGGCAAGGTCAGAGAATGATAAGCACTCTTCTTTGTTATAACTGAGATTTATTTCCCATGTAAAGTTCACTCATCTCAGTAAAGATGCATGGACTATTGCTGAGCCTACCCAAACTGTTTTGTACTCATCAATAAAATGTTTTCTGGGGGCATGTTGGGGGCGTAGGTTTTCTGGAACTAGTTCCGTATTTAATTTCTGCTAATGTGCACTATGAGATTGTGTCTAATTCAATTTGCAAAAACATCAAGTGCCATTTAAGGGGAACTCATATATGTTTAGATGAATGTGCAACCCAGATGCCTCTGTAATTCCTTTCAATGTCATTAATTTGATATGCTGAATTATTATTTACAGACTCTAGTTCCAGCTGAAAAAGAATAAACCTCAGATATGGAGCTACAGTAAGTGCTTTTAGTAGTTTGTTGTTTTTCTGTGGAGCAGCACTTAAAAGTGCAGATGTCTCTTCATATTTTGTCTTCAGCCATGTAACTTCATTAGCAGCATTCCACAGAAATATCACAGCACTGAAAAATTGAAAACAAAACAAAACAAAAATACCCAGAGAGATTACTAACATTGTTTTTGCTCTCTTAGGTACCACTATAGTTTAATGAATGACAGAATCAATAATAATGATGTCAAGATAATTTATGTCTCAATGTATCACAAGTGTAATAGAAAACTACTGCATCTGTATTGTAGTTTGGCCCCCTGACAGTCCATTTTTAATTGTTTCTCTGCAACTTACTCAACATGTAATCATCCAAATTGCATCAAGATTAATCAGACAAAAGAACCCAGCTCAACCTTTTATGCAGTGAGTCAATTTGATATATAGAATAGGGGTGTAATGTTTACATTCCTAAGCAGCAGAGCTAACCTTAGTTTTGAGATCTTCCTCTGGTGTTTTGCCTTCTGTATTTTATTCCTCCAGAAGCAATGTAGCTTTAACTCTCCCAGCTTGACTGGATCCCATTCAAGTGGATTAATCTCAAATCTAACTGTTATTAATGAACTTGAACCTGGAAAGCAACTTAGCCACAAAACAGGCGCAGGCAGCAGCAAACTCACCCCCATGTGTAGCAAACAAGTCAAATGAGCAGAGAAAAAATGCTGAAGGTGCATTTATATTAGTTATAAACATTGATGCATTGAAGTTATAGAAATGCTCCACAGAGACTGTGGGGCAATTTCTTCTCTCGTGTTCGATGGTATCCACTACTACTGGAAGAGGTGGGGTTGCAATTCAGATGATTATTTATACTGTGATAGAGCTAGGCTATTGTAAGAGCAGATCTGTAGGGCAAAACAGTTGGTACCGAGGAACTGACACAGCAAACATTTCTAGGAATTTTTACTTTGGACCAGTTCTAGCTTTGTCCCCATGGTCTGAAAGCCCGTTAGAGGCCATAGTGGTCTGCAGTAGGTGTGGTCCAGAAATGCATCTTCTAGGTTAGTTTAACCTGAACATGGCCCACTTCTTGTGTTTCGAGACCACTCTGTAATGTCAAGAAAAGTATGGTTAGTGGGGATGGCCAAGCAATTTACTTCAAAAGCACACTTCTGATCTGAACTACAGTGCTAGTATAAGTGTGCCCCTGAGGTCCAGTGAGCAAGGTGCTGTCCAGAAAATAAACATTTATACTGGAGCTCAGCTGTGGCGCTGGAGTTCCCCAGGAATTAAGAGCAGGACATAGATACACCGGTTTGAAGTGGAGATGTAAGTAACAGGCACAAAAAGCAGCTGAAGAATGTGCATCATGAAAACCGACAAGGGTGATCAAGACAAGTCTTAGCTGAAAATGAGGTAAGTTATTCAGAAATAATTAAGAATTTGTGCAGAAAAGTTAGCTGTAAAGGATGTATTTTCATGAACAATTCCAGTTTTCCCTCCAAAAGGAGTATTGTTTTACAGAAATCCTGCAACAAGAAATAAATAGAGAAAGGCTCCATCTACCCTTAATAAGCACATAACACTTATTTTTTTCATCACACGTGTTTTCCATAGGATAACTGAGTGCAGAATTTGTGAACATAGATCATTGTACATTTTTTGTCTGGTTTACCACTCATTAAGCTGTAAGCACTGGGGAAAAAAATGAACCTTATCTGGTTTGCTACCCGCCCAACCGTTATCAGCTGGCGTCCGTAACCATTATCAGCTAGCATCAAGTAAAGAAATGAGCCTTAAAGTGTGAAGGATACATGCAGATGCTGGAATCCAGTGAGGTCAAAGGAGTCATGCTGATGAAAGGAATGAGGGTTTTTCTTAACGCTTGTTTTAAAATGAGCAGTTCTAGCAGCAGAACAACTAATGAAGCCTGGTTCACCTATGGATTTGTGTCTCGTGGCTGAATTCTCAGGTGTCTAATAAAGTATAAGCTCCGATTTCAAGTTTTACTCTAGGTTGGGCCATTAATAATGTCTTTCTATCTTGTGTGTTTTCTGGTAATTAATGGGCTGCGCTAATGCTACCGGTCCCCTCTTGCTGGGTTTATTTTAAAAGATCTCTCTCTGTATGTGGTAGCCTATTCGCATAAAACTAGTTGGAACTTAGTATCACTGTGTTTTCAATCTTTGTATGAGGTTTGATTGACTGAATTTAACTGAGTGGTTCAAGTATTAGGGGGCTGGGAATGGGACAGACAGACAGGATCAAACACACAGACATAGCCTGATTACAGAAGTCTTGTATCCTTTGGAAACTAGGTTGAAAAATGAAAGGGGCAGGTACTCAAGGAACATATTTTGTAGATTCCTGGCAGTTTTCTCTGCCATTTTGATTCAGTTACCAACATCTGAATGAAAAAATTATGAGTACAACCTAAAAAAGTACGGCTGCTGCATGTCATCTGATTTGCATTAAGTTGTTTATTCTGGAGTTTGGTAAAAAAGCTGAGTACGACTGCCTCCCCCCTTTACGATCCTCATAGAGATCTTAGGGTGCATCTTTTAAGACAGTGTTTCGAACAAAAAGGAAAAGAACGCTGCCACCATGGTACCCAGAAATAAAGAAGAAAATACCTGCTTCACTGAACTACCCTTTTCATCCAGCACAGTGTGAGACAAACCCATTGAATCAAAGCACAAGATCCAGATGCCATGTACAGTTGGAGACAAATTCCTGCCAATGAGTTTCCAAAGCAAACAAGGAAAAGCAAATTTGTGTCGTATGATGTACAAGCCACACAGTGAGGCAGTGAGAAAACATGGTGGCTCTTTTCAGTGTGGAAGAGATTTTTAAGTGCTTTAATACAATGTTATTTTAGCTACAACAAGATCATAAAGAGAGAATATAGTTTGCAACTCTGAACTTATTTTGTGAGCTTAACCAGCTCAGTAGTTCAATAGCATTTTGGCTGTGTGATATAATACTGTGTTTATGCCTTCCTTTAAGGCACGTGTCTGTGACTTAGAGCAGTTTCAAATATTGATAATCTCACTAGCACTGACAGGGACAGATCAGAAGTAAAATCTAGATAAAGCTCTAGCTGAGGTAGGTCTCAAACAGAGCCAAATGCACTTGGCAATAAACTGCCAATGGCAAAATCTGCAGATTAATGTAGTTGATCATGGGGTGTTACAAGAAGATAACTTTTAATGTCCTCGTAAGCGTTTGGAGATTGCATGCAGAAAAACTCTGGAAATAGGGTGAGTGAAGCTGCTTGTTGGCATAGGATACGTTCCAGAGCTAGTAAGGTGAAGGTACAGTGGTCTCAAAATCCTTGAAAATAAACACTATCTAAGAGGAGAAGATTTTCTATAATTCACACTATTTTCCATGTGTGGTTATCAACTTCAGGGATTCTCTGAAGGACCCTAGAAACTATTCCTGTTTTATGGCCTTCTTAGGTCATAGGAGAGCAGGCTACCCTCTTATTTTGGCTTCTGCAGAAGCACCTGACTGGTTTCATGGCTTGGAAACTGTTGTCCTTGTGGTTTATGGATTTATTACTCGGGGTCTGGTTACAAAGGAAAACAAATGAATATATTGGCTCTCCAGCATGTCTGGGAAATCTCTAAACAGGATTGCACTTTCACAGGAATGACTGTAGAGGATGACAAATTGAAAACTATGACATCATTTTGTTACTGCAGAGGTCTGGGTAGCAGGGAAATGTAGTGAGGGATAGCAATTTGGTATCTGAGACCGCAATTCATTTAGAGACTGTAGCTCAGTTCTGTACCCTCCTCTGTCTGGTTATCCTTCTAGCTAAGATAAAGCAAAATAAAACACAGAAACTTTATGAAAAATAGATGCTGCTGCTGAGCTGGGCTGCAGTGGTAAACCAAATTCTAGAAAATGCTTCATTATTGTTTCAGTTATGTGCTTTTAATGATGAATAAGTAATTAGTTCTCAGCTAGTCCAGAAGTTCAGGAACATCGTCACTCGACTGGGCTGTGTCCCACATGGAGACATGAGTGACGAGTCATCCAGCTGAGGACTACAGCATATTCGAGGTGCTCTTGGATCAGAGTGAGGTCTGCTTCTGTCCTTCCAATGGCAGACAGTACCAGCTGTATGGGAAAAGGGGCATACTACTTACTGCACAGAGCAGCACTGCTCCTGCAAACTGGACATTTATGGCTCTCTGATAATTGCTTACCTTGACTATACAGGAAAAGGGGGCAATCCAAAAAAGTGCCCCAGTGGTGTGTTCTATTTCCTTGAGACTGGAACTGAAATGCCTGTGCTGGATACCTAAATTCCCGATAAAGGTATTTAGGATTAGTCTTGGAGATCAAAATAACTGTTGCGTTAGAGGTGCCTCTTGAAGCTAGCTTGGTACTGTATGAAGTTCCTTCTCTTTAGAAGGGGCACCCTCTCTGGAGTTTTGGCTGATGACTCAAAACCACAGGGATGTGAGTATCAGGTGTGAGGTAAAATAGCCAGTTCCCTTTGCCCGGGGCTTGGAGCAGAATTACTGAAGTGCCCAACATGGCACTGGAGAAAAAGGGCTGGAGTCTTTAAAATTCTGTTGAGCGGTTACCCATCTTTCCATTCACGATCTCTTCCTTACCTTAGAAACCTTACCAAAACTCCAAACCCATACCATGTTAACATTTTAATTTTTCTCTTTTTTGGGGGCAAGACTTGCTATTGTCAGGTTCTAATCATGCACAAACTGAAAATAATACCCACTAGTTCCTCTAAATACACATACATATATACACATATTCCAGTTACATATAAATATATATCTAAGTTTTCAGTACTGTTTGGGAAAACAATTCACGCTGAAACCAAAAGTTAGCACATCATTTTGCCGTTAAATTATACATTCTGCATGTATGGGCATTGTTTCTTACTTCTGTTTAAAATCAAAGTATAACACGCAGTTACCTTTAAACTACAGATGTCACTCATATTTTCATTGCCACTGTTCTCCTAATGCTGCATGGTAAATTAAATTTTAACTTGTGCACATCAGTGTCAGCTGATCTCCAGTGTCTGTATGGTTCATTTCTATAGCTCTGTCTGTTTAGAGACTGCTTTTTATGGCACAACATTTTAGAGTGGGTTCTGTCACAATTCAGGATGAACCCATTCTAGACAGGATATATATATGTATATGTATGTACTTAAAACAGAGCTGTAAATTGCCCGGAGTGGAAATATAACCTGAGCACTGCAAGTTTGGATTCCGTATATTTCTTCCAACACAATTATCTGAAGATACAGAGACCTGCTATAGTTAAAAAGCAGCTACAGAACATTTTAGGAGCCTGTAGATTAAAGTATATTTCTGATTCATTTGTCACTTAAACAGCCCTGACTGTGCAGTGTGAGTTGGGGATTTAATAGCAGCTCCCTGCTGAAATGAGTGGTGTTTGCTCGGCTGAGCATCTCAGCCAGCTTTGAAAATTTTAAACATAGGATGCATCCCTGCTGGCCTTTTAGGATCTCAAAGGAACAAACCCAAATGTCCTGACAAGCCAGCCCTGCTCAGGGGGAGGCAGGAAGGTGATGGCACCTGATGATCAAAGATGCCAAAGTCATCAGGGAGCTCTACAGATATCACTTTGGTAGCTAATTCGCAGATGTAGCCAGGAGCAGATTGCAAGTCAGTGCCATCTGTGTAATCTCAGAGACATAAGCAAAGCTGAAGCCAGCTAGATGAGAACATCTAGCTTTTCTAATATATCACAGTCTTAACCACAGTATGGAAGTTTGTATGAGTCTGTCCTTGCCAGATTGTCAACTTCAAGTGACAGCTGTCCAAGCAAAGGCTTGCAGCACTGTCTGACAGCCTGCAAAGAATCCCATACTTCTCCATCCACCTTCATCAGCCAACAAAGGTGGAGAAGTCCAAAATCCAAATTTCTTAAAAAAAAAAAAAAAAAGATTGCCAGCAGATCCAGAACCTCAATGTCCAGGTACAGATTAATGGCAGATGTGGCGGGGAGGAGGGAAATAAAAGGGGCTGACGGTGTCATTCTCCCCCCTCCCATGTCTAGTTCCTCTAATTAGTGCTCACTGCTCTGCTGTCGCTCTGTGTCATTCAGCATCAGCAGATTATGTTGTACTGAAGCCTATCCTGTCTTCCCTATTCAACACTGCACTAGCATTGCGCCTAGTAGTAAGTGGTCCTGGGTGAAGTATCTCAGAAGACACACTGGCTTCCTTGCCTTGCTGTTCTCTGAGCACTACCTTGGATAAGCCACACCAAAACTACACTGAACAGTCTTTCCCTAAGCAAGTAAGACACTTTCTAGGGGAGCAACAGAATGATATCCCTTCCTGAACAGAGTTCGCACATTAATGTCTTGGTCTTGTATAAGACTGTTCACAGATAGGTCTGAAAGAGTTTGCTAATGACCATGACTACCCCTATTTCACTGGCAGAAGAAACTGAGTCAGAGAGAAGCTAGGACTTGACAAACCTCTTCCACACTGATAAAGTTAGAGAAAGAAACCAAACGCCCTCCCCTTAAGACCCAAACCTACACTCTGCCCACTGAAGACCACTCTCTCTCCATGAATTTATGGTCCACTCTGAGCACTGAAGGACTGGCTATATTGGAAAACGCCTGCAGCTTTCACATTTTTCAGAGTTTTGCTTGCTGAAAAGATGACAGCACATGCTTTTCACACTGGCCTCCTAAAAGTAGGGTACGTACTGTAGCTCACGCTACATGCACCTTTACCCCAGGATCTACTGTCCTTCTTCAATCTCTTCTTTGGATTCTGGGTGGTGAAGGAGCTGCGAGAAGGAACTTTATATAGTACAGAGCTGTACAAAAATATCTGATCAAGCTTGTAGCAAGAGCAGTGCAGCTGTCTGGGCTAGGCAGAACTGTGAAGGCATGCCTGACAGCAAGTGTACACTGTACAGTGGTATGCAGAGAGGAGCAGTTCGGTGATGTCTCTCTGACATAGCACAGCACGTGCAAAAATCCAGCTCACTTCATACTACGAGTACTGGGCCTAACGATCTCTGTGCTGAACTGCACTGTGCAACATAAGCATGCCTACAGCTGGCTGCTGCTTGTGGTATGTATGTGGCTCCCGTCCACACGCACATACACTTTCCTGCAGCTGAGTATCATCATTCCTCAAAACTAACCTGTATGGCCTGTCCTGGTATCGTAGACTTAAGTCTAAACACTCCTTATACTTGGGTGGTTTGTTCTGTGGTGAGGACAAAGGCAGTCCTCAAAGTGGGTCTAGTCTTTCTCATGGAAGGGGAGAAAATTGACCTTGCAATTCACTGGGAGAAGCTAACACAGGAAAAAGAACCCTGGGATGCAACTTCTTAAGTCTTAATAATTCCCTGCGCAAAGGAAGCATCGGTGAAGGTGCTGGAAGACTGTGTAGTTTGGATTATCTCTGCATGTGAAGACTCACCCTCACTTTTGAATCACTGGGGTCCCTGGGGCTTCAAGGTCCCCTGACTTTTACAATTTGGTTGTAAAACACTAAATCCTGTCCTTCAAATTGTTGTGAACTGTTACTTCATATGAATAAACACTTCCTTCACAGAAGAGCTTAAATGGAGGAGCATGTTTTACACTCATTTTGATCAGCACATGTCTATCAAGATTACTGAACAAAAACTCAGTGCTCAGATTGTTCTCTGAAGAAACTTTATGCTGAGAAAAATGGACCACATTTTTTCTTTGTTTACACTGATGGCCCTGACTGTTCATGGAGGAGCAGTGAGTTAATCTGAGGAGAACTTTGCTTTTATGAGACAATAGGTCAGGATGTCGCACAACACTCTTCCTCTGCAGCCCAATTACAACAGCTGGGTAGAAGCAGATAGCTCTCAGGCCAGTCCTCCAACTCCTAAACAGTTGAATGTCAAGTATGATTCCCTTTCAACTTTACAGTGGCTTGAAAGAGAAATTTCAGGCCTATTCATGTTCATTACATTGCCCACATTGAAAGGACAGGGTTGCAAAACAAGCAGTATCTTTCTGGCTAAGTAGCTAAAGAAGCAAACAGTCAAAGTTAGTGGGCACCTTTCAGTGAGTGGACTCATCGTCACATCATGGTTAGGCTTTAAACATCCTGAACCCCGTGATAGGTTTTCTGCACACATTGCTGCTTGTTATCTGTACGTTGAATCAGAGGCTTCCTGCTCTGCTGGGGAAGTGCCTGAGATACTTACTGGGCATGTGTAGCTGTGGTGTGCTTTCAAGTGAGATCTACCTGGAAAGCATGAGGAAGACCTTCAGCTTGTATTGAAATGCTGCCCTAGTTGCTCAGCAGGTAGAGGAAGCTTGTTCTTCACTAAGCAAATGCTTTGAGCCTGAGCTATGGTTGGGCAGCCCGCCAACAACACGGCCAGAAAATATAAAGTTGACAGACTCAGTGGGAAGAAGTCTGCTCCTAGGCCCATGCTCCAGTGAGTGGGATGGAAAGAGCCAGCATGTTCCTCACCTCTGACAGGAAGATAACTCCCATCTGTTTTACAGGGGACTTCTAAAGCTAACTGTAAGCTAAGCAGCCAGCAAACTGTAAGTTGCTACAACACAAGAGAGGTAATAAACTGCTCTGGCAGCCTGGGAAAAGAGTGGGCAGGACTTTGCAGGAAAAAAGCAAGCATTCCTCTTTGAATACTTGCCCTGTTTCCTTTTCTTCAGCAGTGAGAATGCCATCCTGAGCAAAGGAAATGCAAACTGGCAAAGAGGTAAAGGGCAATTTGCTTTGGTCTTTGGCTTTTTTTTGTAGCAACTATATGCTAATTCACACCCTTTGCTGAAGTCACGTGTGCATGAGAAAAATAAAGCAGCATGATCAGGTCACATGCCAACCAGTTTCCTTAGTTCTTGAAGTAGGTAATAGGCAAAGCAGCCTTTGAAATCTGCACAGGTACCACGTGGATTTGTGCTACGTGCTGCTTTAGTGTCTGCTGTTTCTTTTCCCTCCCTTCTTTCACTACCCTCTGAAAATGATGGCTGGACCTCTCCTACAACATCGTACCTCAGAGGCACTGGAAGGTGACCTCACCCAGCAAGACGGCAGGGATGCTCACAGCTCCATGTCCACAGCTGTGCCCCGGGGCCACCTAACACAAGTGCAAATTTTCTAGGTTTCTTCTAAATGCATGGGGAGAGAAAAACACCTTTCGGGGTGGGGAATCTGCTGGCTGCAAAGGGACTCCAGCTGACTGACTTAAAAAAGGCATTAGCTTTTAGAAAGATAAAATTAGATGAAGCACATCCTTCCTGAGGGCACACGCCAGCACAGCTATGGTTTGGCCCTTACGTTTTAGTAATGTTGTCCCCACATGTCTGGCTGAAGAGCACGTGACTCCTATAATTTCTCAGTGATTGCTCAAAGGTTTTCCTCACACTGTGTGGCTGCTTGAAAAATCCTCCAATTGCCAACTGAGGCCAAGGAGGACGGGTGCAAGGCTAGCTGAAAAAAGAAGGAAAGAGCTGGCACACAGGAAATTAGAACAAGAAATTATAATAAGAAGATTCATTTGTTATAGAAATATCTATTTATCCTAAATCAGTATACAAACATGAAAGAGAGCAGTTGAAGCTTCTAGTTATAGAAGCTGTAATTTGGTAGTAGCCTCCATCCGTAACCCTAGAGAGGAGTATTTTCCAACCTTTTACTATGACGTATTCTTGTTAAAGATCTTCAAACTTTATTCCAGGAGAACCTATTAAAAAGTAGGCAATTTAATCACAAATACCTTTTCTGTTTTAAGCTGAACAGTATCAGTGCCAATATCCTACTAAGAAAATTTTAAACTGAGTCCAAGGTATTAATATGCGGGTACAATTAAAACCAGTAATGAGTATCAGGTAGACTTGTTATGGGTCCAAAGGCTGTATTTACAGTAAAAAAACAGCTTGGATAAAATTATCTACAGCTCAAAGAACAGTTTGACTAGAAACAAAACAAAACCCCAATAAAATGTTCAGACCATACAGGGACAGAGTGTGAGCTGCTTAATTGCCAAGTATTTTAATTGGGATTTTAGGAGCTGAACTTTTACGATGATCAGGTCCATCAGTGCTGCTCTCTTTAATATTTTGAGGAACAGTGATGAAGAAGCTGTTCTGGTCTGTCTGGGCACCTGATATGTGTTGCTTACAGAAAGCCACACGTATTTTAAGGCACCTGCAAAAAGCCTCCATGTATTAAAGTAAAAGTTGAACAGGAAATAAAGGGAGGACTCAGCTGAGCAGGCAGCTGTGTTTTGGGGAAGCAGTGTCTTGGAGCGTTGCACAGGGGTGCTCTTGCTCTTCTCCGCAGGAGATTAAGCTGCAGTCTTCACACTAACTGGCTGCTCGAGCTTTGCAGTTGCTCCCCTGCTTGTCTGTCTCTTGTTCTTCACCACAGCACACCTTAATGCACGGAAATAGGTGCCTTTTAACTGCCCTGATCTTGTGAGGCTTGTGTTTTTCACTCAGCGCTGTCGTATTTAGAGGCCCTTTGTCTGAATAACAGCTATAGTTCATAAAAATCGTGAGTTATGTGCCTGGTGGGAGTCTAGTGTCTGTGGGGAAGCTATTCACACCTATCTGCTGAGCTCCTGCAGTCCTCACAGGCGCCTGGCATCCCTCACCGCCCTCCCAGCGCAGGGTGCCCTGCACCGGCACCTCAGCTGCTCTCAAGAACAACTGCACGTTCCCTCACCTGGGGCCACCGTTTATTACAAGCAGGGAGTAGGAAATGCTTGAGAGTCCTATGGTGGCTGAGCAGCTTCTCAGAAGGATGCAGGGAAAGTGCTTTTCAATAGCACTCAGCTTTGCCCACCCTGCCCCTCGTTGCTGGCTTTTGTTTGGGTGAAGAACTGCCCTGCCTTCCCTGCCCCACCACTCTCCCCACTGCGTGTGCCCTGTTCCAAGGGTGTCCGACAAGCGCTTTTTTATTGCCGTTTCTTGATAAAGCTTCTTTCTCCTTATAAAACCCCTTTGCCTAAAATAAAGAGTGCTGCACGAAAAAGGCAAGAAAAAAGGAATCTTAAAAGCAGAACTGAAACCCAAAGCAGAGCGCAAAAGACAAGAACAGTTCTCTCCCTAATGTAGCAGATCTGTTGCCAAATAAACCCTGGCCAAATAAGCATATGCCAACTTCCTTATGTTTCAGTTTAGGAAAGGGAGCGCTCCGATTCTGTACACGTTCTTGTATGCGAGAAACTTCATGTACCTGTGGAGTGTTTGGTAAGTGAACCTACCTACCAACATTAAATGCTTTTAGTATGTAGGAATAGGGCCTTTTTATTGCTGAATTTGCCTTTGTCATGTACTGGGAAATCTTTATGCAGTAGATTCTCCCTGTTCTCTGAGTTAAAGCTGTGTAGCAGCTCGAGTGATCTCTGTTGGCTTTTTTGCAGCTCTCCTGCACTGTTCTTTCCTGTACTAATGCACTACAGGGGATCGTGACAGGGGCCAAGAGGCAAAGTTGCTCTCCAGCAAATTCCAAGTGTGAATTAAAATGAGTTTGCAGACCCCTGTATGGCACAGATACAACACTTCTGTGGTGGGGGAAGGATGGAGAGCTCTTCCCTTTCTCCTAATAAGCAGCAAATGTGCTTTATCCCCCTTAGAGCCCCGTTTGGACCAAAACCGCTCTCTCTCCCACACTGAACTTTCATTCTTCTTGTCTCCAGCTGTTCCTGCAGCACAAATTCACTCACGTTTCCTTCTCCCCTTCCTGGAGGTAGGCGAGCAAGAGCGTGGTGAGAACTGCGGGTGCACAATCACAGCTCGGAGACAGACTGGGAAGGAGTACGTTATTGGCAGGATTTTATTGGCAAGGTTAGTGTCGCTTAAGTGTAAGATGGAAAGCCCTTAATTTGGGTAGTGCTGGGCACCACTATAGTTTTCATATGAGCAAACACATTCACATGAGCGTGTGGCCCATGGTGATAGAGGCATGACTCACCTCGTCGTAGAGTCTGATAACTCATAACCTAAAATGCCTGTTGCCTATAAAAGGGGGTAACTAGGCAGAGGGGGGTCCAGTTGAGAGCCTGTTCCTAGCCCCAGGGCTAGGATGGCTCCCACCTAACCTTAGACTTTCACTACAACAATGTGTTAGGTGGGAGCCATCCCAGCCCACGAACTGGGACTGCTGGTGCCCTTGGTCTTGGGTCACCTATCTGGAGCGGGCAACAGTTTGCTACATGGAGCAGCAGCATCTCCACTCTCTCTCTTTGCTCATGCTGCCCAAGCTCAGCTCTTGCTGCTCTCTTTAACTTTTTAACTTTTTTTTTTAATTTCTGTATTTATTTTTTGAAATAATTCTTTCATTCACCTCCTGTTTCAGACAAGGCAGCTGGTTTGGCTGTCACTATGAGCTTGGGAGAGGCACTATCAGAGTTTTTGACATTTATCTCAAAGGTCTGTAATCAATGCAATTGTCTTGGGTGGGGAGTTAGAGCAATCTGGTCACCAGTGGGTTTTGAAATTGCTTTTCCTGTGATTTATGGTTTGAGATTTCAGTCCAGCATCTTATGTATGTGTGATATAGGCTGTGGGGCTGGATCCAGTGAGTAGAATTTAGGGCTGTTCAGGGCAGCAGGGTGATTTATAGAAAAGGACCTTATTTAGAAATAGAAAAAGACAGGCTGGAGAGCTGGGCGGAGAGGAACCTCATGAAGTTCAACAAAGGCAAGTGCAAGGTCCTGCACCTGGGGACGAATAACCCCATGCAGCAGGATAGGCTGGGGGCTGACCTGCTGGAAAGTAGCTCTGCAGAGAAGGACCTGGGAGTCCTGGGGGACAACAAGTTAAGCATGAGCCAGCAGTGTGCCCTGTGGCCAAGAAGGCCAATGGTCTCCTGGGGTGCATTAGGCAGAGTGTTGCCAACAGGTGGAGGGAGGTGATCCTGCCCCTCTCCTCAGCCCTGGGGAGGCCTCACCTGCAGTGCTGTGTCCAGTTCTGGGCTCCCCAGTACAAGAGAGACATGGCACTCCTGGAGCAAGTCTAGCAAAGGGCTACTAAGACGATTAAGGGCCTGGATCATCTCTCATATGAGGAAAGGCTGAGGGAGCTGGACGTGTTCAGCCTGGAGAAGAAGACTGAAGGGGGATCTGATCAGTGTGTATAAGTATCTGATGGTAGGGTGTCAAGAGGATGGGTCTAGACTCTTCTCCGTGGTGCCCAGCAACAGGACAAGAGGCAATGGGCAGAAACTGAACCACAGGAAGTTCCACCTGAACCTGAGAAAAAACTTCTTCACTGTGAGGGTGACAGAGCATTGGCACAGGTTGCCCAGAGAGGTAGTGGAGTCTCCTTCGCTGGAGATATTCAAAAGCCGTCTGGATGTGATCCTGGGCAATATGTTCTAGGTGACCTTGCTTGAGCAGGGAGGTTGGACTAGATGATCTCCAGAGGTCCCTTCCAACCTAAACGATTCTGTGATTCTGTGCTATGTTTAGTGGGAGCAACATTTACTGCTTTAGGTGAGATAGCATGGGAAGCCACATATTTTTTTGCTGTGGATAGAACTAGGCACTCTTCTGGTGCTAAACCAGGCCCCTCAGATCTATGTGCAAGTCAACTGCTATAGCTGCCGAGTCCCAGAATTTGCTCCAGGTGGTTGGATTAAATTAGTGGATAATTTTACTGGAGTGCTAAATCCTTATGGTAACAAGTCATGTGCAGCTTTATCTTGTAATACTTTTATAGCTATTTTGGAGTTCCTAAAAGCAGTTATGTAATTCCCATGCTACTGTAATAAAATTTCCTTCCCCTGTGGCTGTTACAGGGCAAGATATTCAGGCTTTCTTCAAGGCTGATCTCTAGGTTTCTGTATTTCAGCAAGGGGTAAATTCACCAGGAAACATCTTGTCTAGTTGGCAGTGTGACTTGAACATCTGGGGGTGGACAGGCAGGAACAGAGTCCCAGGACTAGGAGAAAAACAGCATCCTAATGAAGACGAAGGTGAAGAATAAATCATCTAGGCAAATGGACTCACATATTTCTCTAGGCTGAAAGAAAAAATCTGCTCTGAAGCACCATTTTGGAGTGGGATGAGAGGATTTCTGAGACAACCTCCTTTTCCTTCTCCGCCTTCATTCAGATGGTTGCCCAAATGATATCTGCCTGTTCTAATGACTGGGCACTTACAGGCTCAGTAGTGCAATTTTTACATTTCAGATTTCTAATAAATCCACAAATGTAATAGAGAAGTAGGCTTTTTTTTCTTTTTAAAGCTGTATCTGAGGTAGACATGGAGAAAACCTGAACTAATTCCTAAGCTATATTTTTGACTTAGAATAGCCCAGATGAACCATCCATCTCTGAACATATTATGTAAATTCCTTAGATCTCCTAGGAGAGCTGGAGCCCCCACACCCTATTAATTATTTTGTGCCTAGGAAATACATTAAATTGAGTGTTTGACCAACATAAGTGGAAGATGTACTTTTATACATTCAATTTTGTGTGTGTATGTGGTGGGAATGGGGGCGGATATCACTCATTGGTTCATAAAGATCGGCTAGCTAATTTAGCCTTACTCATAGTAATCTTCAGCTGCTCCTCCCTTGTTGTGTAGAACCAATGAAGCTCGTTCCTTTCTTCATGCGTATTCTTTTCATGGTCGTAACCTTGGAAACTTATTTTTTATAAGGGTTTGTTTTGTACAGCCATAGGTGTGCATAATGAGACTGTGTGAGATCAACTAGATAATTACTTGTTCCCGAAACTTTAGTTCAAAGAGAACTATGTAGTCATACATATTGATCTTTGCCCTGGATTGCATGATAATAATTTACCTAACCACTGTCCTCAAACCAGCACTGCCCTCAAGGCAAGGGTATGAACAACTTGATCCATTTGATTTAAAATCAAAGATGTTATACGCCAAAGAAACAAGGACTGGAAGAGGAGAGCTCCTTTTTCTGGAAATGATGATATATATTCTCTCACCATCTATCTACATATTAACAGTATAATCAGAACAATATGGGTAGATGCTTTCTTTAAAAATGTGGAGGAGTCATTAGCAGCCGTCAGTGTTTTATAATGCTTCCCTATTTATTTCCAGCATTAGGCATGAAAACTGAACCTTGCACAGAAGTCTGCATATCTTTGTGCCCTACTATGACAAGATGCCTAAGTGTCAGTTTTGCTAGAGATATAAGACAACAACTAATTGCTGGGGAAGAGGCTTGCTTAATGTGTACTTCCCTAGCTTAGAGAAATAGATGGGTTATTCATCTCATCCAGTGGAGGCCAAAACTTCATTCTGTCCTGTCTGCCTCAGTGGGATCTTGCCTGGGGAAGGGCTTCTGAGTTTATCTGGTTAGGAGGAAGTTATTCCTTGTATTGGATCAGAAAGGCATGCAGTTATATGTGCAGCAATTAAATATCCCTCTCACTGTGCAAGAAACAAACCTTCACTTTAGATTAGTTCTCTTTTAGATGTTTTTTCTCTTTCCAATTAGAGTAATTTAACCTTTTCCCTGCCTTAGAATCTTGATTTGCTCTACACCAAGGAAAGGGATATGTGTGTATTTATTGAATATGGGTCATTTGCTATCCTGTCATACAACATTAGTGAGCAATGCTTTTATATAGACTGCGGGCCCCATTTTCTTATCAAAAGGCAAAACGTGTGTATGTAGAAGGAGGCAAAAGATATATGAATTGTGAAAATTCAGTATGTATGAAATCTGTTTTTACAGCTGTCAGAGTCCATGCAGTGTTTACATTCAATAATTTTCATATATAAAATGGTTCCATAGCCTAAGGAAGAACAGACTTGACTTACAGAAAAAGAACCCATGCTTGTATTCATGCCATTTTTACACCAGCATTGCATTGTACATCAAAGAGGAGAGAAATTTTATAGGATGAATATAAAACGATGAACATACCTTCCAGCAAAGTATGGAATCCAGGTGGATTGCGCCAGTCAATAATTAACCAAGCCCAAACTAACTTAGGCTCAAGAGAAATATTTGAGTATATTGCTCTGTATTTGTAAGGCCTTTTTAATGAGATTGACCCCCTTACATGTATGGACCAAGTGAATTCATGTTTTAGTTGTGCAAAATTACTTTCTATTTTAAGTCACCATACCTCAATCTTGAATTTTAGATTTCAGATTCACAGTTCCATTTTGTTAGTTTGTAATGAACCAAAAGTCATTTAATCAGTGGCTTAGACTTGAAAATATTCTTTCTGTTTTGAGAACACTGCTAGCTCCACTGATTTCACCATATTGAGCCAAAGTGATCTTGTTCCAGCTGAAGTCAAATGATAAGCCAAGAGAAGTCTCTCTTTCAAGCCAATGGACACTTTCTGCACAGAAGAAAGAAGAAACCCTCTGGACGCATAACTGCTGTAATTCACTAAGTGCTAACCTTACACTGCATATGTTGGCAATTCCTGACCGTTTGCAGGTCAAGGAATCAATTGCTATGAAAATTGTTGACAATTTAAGCTAATGAATAAATTTAGGGTCATGATCCCTTCAATTGCACTACTTGGGGAATACATTTTCCTGAATATATAATTTTCTCAGCTCCACTGAAGAAGTGGCATAGAGATTGGATTGCCATCCATCACCAGGAAGAGAAGACAAACACAGGCTACATAAAGCCACAATCTGGGTCTCCAAGAGACCCAGAAAAGTTTTACCTCAACCTCTCAGTAGGTTTCCAACAAAAGAAGATGTGAAACAGAAGATTAGGCAGTGAGAATATCAGCCTTTAAGAAAATACTTGCCAAACATCTCTATGGGTTTCATTTTACTGGTGAATCTGATAAAAACTTCATCCTATCTACATACAGAAGATCCCCCCTTATGTTAAATTGTGCTTCAAACTAGATAGCATACAAGGTGGTCAGGGAGAGCTAATGGGACTCTACTTTCAGTCTTGCAGCTAACCCAGCTGTCTTCTAATGGGACATGTGGTAACTTCACCTGGGCTTAGTAGCCTGACTGTGCTTACCCCAAACACCAACCCTATCTCACATGCAATGAAGCCACATTGTAAAGCAGTTGTTTT
Source organism: Struthio camelus (assembly GCF_040807025.1). Lineage (NCBI taxonomy): Eukaryota > Metazoa > Chordata > Aves > Struthioniformes > Struthionidae > Struthio > Struthio camelus. The sequence goes on along the minus strand of NC_090942.1, from coordinate 150,232,935 downwards.
CAGTCTGTGGTTTAGTTATCTCTGTGAATCTGCAGACTACTTCTTAGAAGATCTATCAAAGCTGACTAAGAAAAGCTAGCCATGCTTAAATTCAATTTATAAGACTTTGAAGTCCTCCACCTGAAAATCTTTAAGGGTGCACAAATCAAACTTGAAAGCTTCCATTACAGAGACATGAACCCCTTCAAGTCTTTGCGCTCCCCCAGCTGTCTTTACTAACCCCCTCAGCAACTCTACGTCCGCCTTATTTTCTTCAGCCTAGAACAGCATGAGTTTAAACTCAGTGTAACACACACACTACATATCAGGATTACAGCTGGAGACACAAATGGACAAGAAGATGTTTGTCAGCCCCTTTCCCCCCAGCAAAAGACACATCTACGTGAAGGCAGAGAGCGTAGGTAGATAAAAACAACCTTTCTTCCCACACAGTCTTGAAATCTGTCAAAATAAGATGCACATAATAAAGAAATAATCAATATTTTCTTTCTTCCTTGTGTGACTGTCTGTTTCTGCAATTTAAGGTTAGCATCCAAACTACAGAAAGTTGGGCTAAGTTCTCCAAAGTCTGGGGCATGCCACCTTCCATTACAGCAGCTGGTTGAAAAGCATGCATCTGGAGTCTTCTAGCAAAGTCTCTAGGTATTTTATGATAGCCTGCAATATTGGTATTAAAAAACATCCTTTCAAACTAATTTCCATACCAAGGTTTTTTCCTTACAGACAACATTTTTCTGGAAGAGGGTATGCTTCTATCTACTGATGGGAAGATGCCTACTGATGCCTACCAGAAGTATACTGTTTTTTTATATGTGTGTATAAAAATACACATCTACCTACATATGCATAATTCAACAGTGTGAAGATGCGTTTTGATGATATGTTAAAAATCAAGAGCTTCTAGAACTCAGTCAAAAATGCCAAGCGCATACAAATCGAAATGCCATTTGTATATAAATGCTCTCTACCAGTTTCAGATGTGTTCTGTCAGCGGACTTTATACGGGACAGGTATTATCTGCCCATATGCAAACACCTACAGTTATTTCAACAGCTTTTAGCTAGTCCTTTCTTGTGTTCTTTTGTTCATTGTCATCCAGAATTGTGCTCCCAGTATTGCAGGTTTTGAGCCCTGTACTTCCACTTTCACTTTACTATTTGCCTCCATTGCACTTTCCTTAGCCACGGCTGTCTGCACTCAGCCTTTCCTTGTAGTGGCCTCTGCAACATGCCATTCCTCTATTGCCTTTCCTTGAATGAGACCTCCTGTGTTATATTACACGTCTATACTTCCAAAAGGCCTTGAAGAGCCAAGTGCAACAGCACCTTATTGTCAATGCGCGCCATCCCAAGCAATATATGCATCATTCTTGTCTTCCTGATCTACCTTGGCCCACCACAATCCAGGCTGGATAGACATAGCGGTATTAGTCCTCTGAGGTCTGTAGATAAGGAGACTGTTTTGCAGCAGCATATCACTGAACCTTTGTTGTATGCTTTATCAGGGATCAGCACAGAGGCAATGCTAGCCCTCCTCAGAGGACCTTCAAGAGGGCTGAAATGGCCAGCAGCCAATCTGGCCGTGGGGCAAGGAAAGCTTGCTTATACTACAGCGAGCTTGACTGCAACCAAAAAGATGAGGAAGGGACCTTTCCAGAGTACAAGGATGGCTCAGGAGCAAAGTCGCTCCACCTGATCTGAGAGGAAGGGGAAATTCAAAGACGAGGACTAAACCAGTGAGGCAGAGAAGGCCCTTGAGCAGATTAGTTGGGTGCCCAGGTGTTCACAGGAAGATCCTAAAATTAAAGGCAGAGTGTGTTGCCACCAGCCCAAGAAAGAGGCTCATTCTGCAGATTTCCCCATTCTCTTCCGGACGTTTTGTTAAAAGTGCAGTATAGCATTAATACCTATGCTGCTTCTTCAGCTACAGCTATCTGTGCAGCTTCTGATCTCTGACTAGAGCCATAAAGATTGAAATAGCCCTCTTCTGCCCCAAAACATGTCTCCAGCACATGTACCTATACCTCCTTCCCTGCTTTGTCTGGAGGGCTTTGCCCAGGGCCATTCCACTCGCAGTTCCCAGCAACTTCTGGGAAAGTCTGCCTGGCCCCTTAGCCTCAAGTTCCTGGGAAATCCAGCTGCCCTTAATCCCAGAGATGTTCCTTTTGGTGTTGCGAGAGGTATATAGCAGCAAGTTAAAAACCTGAATGCAGACATGCATGCGTGTATGTGTGCCTGCATGCACACATGGCAACAATGACAATTTGATCAGAAAAAGGCTCTGATGAAGTGAAACTAGCCTGGGTCTGTATTTACCACTTCCTGATCCTAAACAATCATTCATTCAGCCTCAGTTAGTGTATCGTAGGACATACAATTATATTGAAGCTTGACACGGTGATGTATTGCTCCCTGTACTTTCCGTGAGATAAGCAGCCTTTCCTGTTAAATTCTCCTCTTGTCCAGCTGTCCAGGGTCTTTGGCTGCAGGAGACCAGGTCTGGAGTCCAGCTCTATCCATGCTGGGAACCAAACTGCCCCAAAAAGTCCAAAAATAGCTGGTGCATGTCACTGCTGCCTGTTTCTCACAGGTGCTCAGGTAATGAATCAGAGGCATAGAGCCGTGGCCTGAAACCTTTGCAGAAAGACAGCATCCTCCTCAGAGCTAACCCAGGCTAGAGATTCAAGAATAGCCCAGAGAAGGAACACAGCTGGGGAGAGCACCAAGATTGCCTTCATTTTCTTGCTTGAGGAGAATAGAAACCTGTGGCTGAAACCAGACAGCAAGGACACAGGTGTGCACCTCATCTAGGAGGTTGCATAGCCTGCAGTGGCACGGCAGGAAGAGTTTGCAGTGATGGCAAGAGAAAACCTGGGGGAAATGAAGGCTGCATGATCAGCTGTGGGGACTATGTTCCAGGGTTAACACTATTCACATCTTGGAGTAAAGGTTTCTACTCTTGCTTTTGTATGCTGTACCTGTGAAGTGGGATGGGCGTCAGGAGATAATTCAGGTGGTATGAGACATAATACAGTGTACAGGAAAGTCATGGCACCTAATATCCTTTGTACCTTTGATCATCCTCTCCATCGACATCTTCTACATCCTGCTGGTAATGCAGCACCAAGTCTACCACAGACCACATCTTGGAGTAATAGACGTGAGATGCAAAAGGCACTGTAGGGAAACCAGATGGGTTTCTAGTGGTAGTTGCTAAATTGTCTCCTTTACTTCTCTAGCTGCTGCGCTGTGTTTCCTGGGTTTTCCATGCTGCAAAGTTCCTATTTTTTTCTTGGTTTGTACTTTCTTTTGATTAAACCTCTGCTTGTATTCTCATAAACCTCTGCTTTTCATTAAATACTCTCTGCTTGTAATCAGTGTTGAGACGTTTGTTTCTGGGAACAGGACATCAATGGTTGCAGAAAGCCTGAGACAGAAGCTGCAGCTGTATAGAGCATGACAGGCGTGCAGGAATAGCAACAAGATTGTTTATTGCTTGCTTCTCGTTTCTGCACAGCTCATCATTATAACCAGCCCGCCACAATGAATGTCACATAAAGCAGTTAGCCAGGACTTCCCCAAACATCAGTGGTACGTTTTGGTATGGAGACAGCTGGTCCCACCCATCAAAGTCTCACTCGCTATCTTTTCCTGCTGGTATTATAGATATTGTTCTGGATATAACAGGTAAAGGCAATCCAGGTAAGATGGGGATTAAAGTCCAATCTGACCTGCCATCATGAGGGTATCAGGATGGTAGGAACATCCCATGTTCCTTTTCCAAAGCACAAAGATTTTCCACCAATTGCATCCCTTCCAGCTCTGCTCTCTCTTTAGCATTAAATGTGCTTCTTATTAATTATTGTATGAAGTGATGCTGTTGTAATTTATCACTAATCCTCTTAAGTTTTTTGGAATAGAGACACATCCTTCCTATAGATTTGTTACCTAATTTTACAGAGATCTATAAACAACTATTTATCTGAATATAACACAGCTGGTCTGTTTCCTCAGCCTCAAAAGGTTTCATTGTCATCCTAACTCTCCTCTGAGCCCGAGTTTTAACTTTCAACCAAACTCAAAGAAAATGTCATGCTAAATCATGCTTTTACTCACCATTGCTTGCTATAGCATCGGGCACTACATCAGGAACTTCTTTTGCATCGGTTCTTGTGAGAGTGGAGATGGGTCACCTCCCAGACAGGTCTGCCAGTTAAAGGGGCAGACCTGCCTGTGGTCTTTATAAGAGACGACTGCCCAGTTACAGGTTCATAACCGCCTGTGGGCATTACTATCCTACAGAAAAGATGGGTAACTACTTTCTCACATTTCATCTTCATATTTTCGTCCCATGCTCTTTGCCAGCTGATTTCTCTCCTTTTCTTTTCATTGTTACATAAATTTAAATAAAATTGATCTTCTTTTCCTGCCAGACGTAGATTAGGTACCATTTGGAGAAGATATCTTTGGAGTTAGGTAAGTGATCTATCACCTGTTCCACATCATTCAACACTCTATTGGCTGGGACATAAAGGTTCATCTTTCTTGTAAGTGCTTCTGGGCTATCTTATAATCAATGTCCTGTTCTTTCTGCATTAACTTCATCTTCCTTCAGCTTCCCTTCATCTTCCTCAGGTCCTGAATCCCTCTCTATCTCTTTAACTGTAGGAATGGAGTGGATAAAAATTTTAAAGACCCATTTATTCCATTCAGAATAAGAGGAGAAAGCAGGTCTATTGCAAGCCATTTTCATCTTGTCTGCCTCACTAAAGCTATGAATAAACTAGAGCTTTGCCCTCCTTTCTCTGCATGGCACTGTCTATTCTTGAGATGTGCTTGTCCTCCATATCAGTGTTTCCCACAGATGGTTGCAGAAAAGGCTTATAGCTGTAGTGAGGTGGATCATAAGACAAGGACATTTAATGGGTCATGCCAGTATCTGAGCTAGCAAGCAGAAGGCTCACCTAAAAGGGAGATCACCTAGCAACATAATTTGGCCATAGCTGGCATAGTCTGCTAGTCAAGTTTTTGTATTCAAATAGGTGTATTCAAATACAAAGCCTGGCTTGTAATCCACTGAGCTAAGGAGCTTCATGAGCATGAAAACAATAAGGTTATAGAGGAAGCCTTCAGAACACATAAAAAGGATAAAGAGGATTTTTCCCCAATATAAACTAATATAAGGAGTTTTAATTTGGACCATCTGCAGTTCAGAGTGGCATCTAATTCCACTTCAGTATTCCATTGCTGGTTTTGTGAGTTCAGTAGAAACCTATATTGTGCATGTGAATTCCCGTGAGTCTGTCTGAAGACTTCAGCTGAACACTACAGAACTCATCCCTGTGGGCTGAAAGGTTTGTGGCACAGTCCAAAAAAATTCAAATACACCTCAGCTGAATCACACTGCTTCACAACTCCGCTCAGTAATATTTCTTCCAGAACAAAAGGACAACATGAAGCTCAGATTCCTATATCTGTAGCTCATCTTTATCCATTAGTTCTCACTTAAGAGAGGATGGTTAACCACATTGCTTTTGTGGTGGTAGCGGGGGCAGGAGGAGCTACTCCATCTACCTGGAATATTGAAAGTCCTGGGGAGGGACACGAAGTATTAGGGGAAAAGGGCCAGAGAAGGAACTGGGTAACTATCTAGTGAGAATGGAAATGGCTCGGGAATGGCTCAGTAGGCACAACATCAGCTTTCCTACAATGGCAGGAAAACGACAAGCCTGTCAGCCTCACTTCAGTCCCTGGAAAAGTGATGGAATAACTCATCCCTGAGACCATCTCTAAGCATGTGGAGGACAGGAAAGTGATCAGGAGTAGTCAGTGTGGATTCGCCAAGGGGAAATCGTGCTTTTAACCAAGCTGATAGCCTCCTATAATAGGAAAACTGGCTGGATAGATGCAGGGATAGCAGTGGATATTGTCTACCCTGACTTCAGCAAGGCTTTTGACACTGTCTCCCATCACATCCTCCTAGGTAAGCTCAGGAAGTGTGGGCTAGATGAGTGGACAGTGAGGGGAATTGAGAACTGGCTGGATGGCCGAGCGCAGAGGGTTGTGGTGAATGGCGCAGAGTCTAGTTGGAGGCCTGTAGCTAGCGGTGTGCCCCAGGGGTCAGTCCTGGGTCCAATCTTGTTCAATGTGTTCATCAACGACCTGGAGGAAGGGACAGAGTGCACCCTCAGCAAGTTTGCTGATGATAGTAAAGCAGGGGAAGTGGCTGACACACCAGAAGACTGTGCTGCCCTTCAGAGGGACCTGGACAGGCTGGAGAGCTGGGCGGAGAGGAACCTCAGGAAGTTCACCAAAGGCAAGTGCAGGGTCCTGCACCCCATAGCCCAGTACAGGCCGGAAAAGTGACCTGCTGGAAAGTAGCTCTGCCGAGAAGGACCTGGGAGTGCTGGGGGACAACAAGTTAAGCATGAGCCAGCAAGGTGCCCCTGTGGCCAAGAAGGCCAATGGCATCCTGGGGTGCATTAGGCAGAGTGTTGCCAACAGGTGGAGGGAGGTGATCCTGCCCCTCTCCTCAGCCCTGGGGAGGCCTCACCTGCAGTGCTGTGTCCAGTTCTGGGCTCCCCAGTACAAGAGAGACATGGCACTCCTGGAGCAAGTCTAGCAAAGGGCTACTAAGACGATTAAGGGCCTGGATCATCTCTCATATGAGGAAAGGCTGAGGGAGCTGGACGTGTTCAGCCTGGAGAAGAAGACTGAAGGGGGATCTGATCAGTGTGTATAAGTATCTGATGGTAGGGTGTCAAGAGGATGGGTCTAGACTCTTCTCCGTGGTGCCCAGCAACAGGACAAGAGGCAATGGGCAGAAACTGAACCACAGGAAGTTCCATCTGAACATGAGGAAAAACTTCTTCACTGTGAGGGTGACAGAGCACCAGACCAGGTTGCCCAGAGAGGTTGTGGAGTCTCCTTCCCCGGAAATATTCAGAAGCCATCTGGACACAATCCTGGGCAATGTGCTCTAGGTGACGCTGCTTGAGCAGGGCGGTTGGACTAGAGGATCTGCAGAGGTCCCTTCCAACCTCAAGCATTCTGTGATTCTGTGATTCTGTGTGACATTTTCAGAAATGGAAAAAAACCCTGTGACTCCCTTCCACCTTCCCCCTGAAAAAAGAAAGTGGACCCTGCTGAGGAAAAAACAGTAGTGTTCCTGTGCTTCTTCTACATATAGTCCAAAATCAGGACTGCATGTTTCTAATTATCTTTATGGAATTCAGATACTACACAGAAAAACAGGAGAAGTGGAAAAGGAAAAAAATGGATAGAGGTCAAGGGTTCAGGTTATTCAGTAGGATGAATCTAGGTTGCCAAGACAAGATGGAGATTTGTTGACTCTTTTTCCCTGTCGCCCTCTCCTTTCTACTCATCCTTATCCTAGTTACAACTAATAGTTGTCTATGTATAACTCCTTTGGGATGGAGTCATGTTGTTTTGCAATGAAACACCTCTCTGATATAGGAGGGGTATTCAAGAACAGTTCGGATTATGGAAAGGTTTCTTCCAGTAGTTCTTTGGAAATTGAGGAACATCTTACCTAACTCAAGCAATGGCAGACTTTTAACCATGACAGCAAGGTTGTAATTGTCCATGAAACGAATTAACCAACTTCCTGAATCTCATAGAACATAGCAGCTGCTATCAGTCACGATGCTTTTTGAAGCTGTCTTCTCTCTCTCACTGATTGCAAGGGGAGTCTGGGGACTGGGTGTCTCTACTTGAGTGCCTAAAATTAGCTGGAGTAATCCCTACATGGATACTGTATGGTTGATTCAGTGCTAAATCTGTTTTTCTGGATTTTGTTTTTCTTCTTCAGGACTAAGCTCATTGTTCCTTCCTTTGCCCTTTTGTTTCCTCTCTACCCTGCATGTTGGTTAGGTGTGTAGGTTTTATTTATGGCCTGGTGTTATCTGTCCTCCTGTTCCATTCCTCCTTTTTGTTTTTTATCCTGTCATCAAGTCAGTGCACAATATCAGCTGCATCTGTTGTTTATTGATTTATGAAGTGCTGTGAGACTGCTCTACAGAATGCCTTTTACATGCGAAGAACACTTCATTTGTAACTAAAATACCGGGACCTCTCGGCTGGAACGCAACAGCCATGTAACAGTGCCAGTAACACAGCTCAACAGCTCTCAGAGAAACTGAAGAATACCGTATCTAATTGAAGCAACAAGGGATTTTTAACTACTGTAGGAAGAATGTAATTGCTTGTACTGGAAATTGGCCAGGACACTAGGGTTAACATTTCTACTCTTACGAAACGCACGCTGGGACCTTTAGATGACTACCACTAATTATGATTACCCCAAATAACATTGCTTAAACCAGCTTTTACTATCACATCACACCATCAACTTTATTATTATTAATGCATCCCTCAGACTGCTCTTTCTACAGCTTGCTCACAACAAAACATTCACAGAATGCTAATAAAGCTGTACCCAAATTCCTTTAAGTCAGTACACTGGGCAGAAAAAAGTCCAGACTGAATATGATTCCCAGTTTTAGGTGATTTTCATTTGTAGTAAAATTTAAAACCATCAGAAAATATAACTTGAAAAGGAAAAGTGTGCGTGTGTAAGTGGATTTGGCTTATAAATTTAACTCTACAGACTCGGGTAGATAGACAGAAAGAAAACAGAGAAATCTTTCCCCTGCTCTGTTGTATAGTGGCTGAAAAGGCTGTGGACTTTCCTATAAATGCTAGGGAATGAAGTGGTATGTTTTGTGTGCATTTGAATCCTATCCATCAATCCTGTAGCTCTTCCTACCTACATATAAAGAATAGTGTCCATGCTGCTCCTAGGAGTGCTTGCAGCCTGAGTAGGATTTTTTCCTTGGCTTTTGAAGTCAAACAAGAGCTTCACGAATGCTTTTAAACTTACATGACTAACATGGTTACAATTTCATTAACTACCAGCCAGGTTAAATTGGGGGAAAATTTGATTCACCGTGTCCAGTTTTGAAAGGTAACCACGAATGGCACACAGCAGCTACTTTTAATTCTATTTTTTTCTGCATCTCTGTTAACCATGGTTTAATGGTGCGTTGCATATATTTAGATATAAGTATAAAAGTATAGCTCTTTAGGTATAAGATCCTTGTGAGTTATTTTAAATAACAGCCTATGCAGGAAATAGCTGCCCAAAGCATAACAAATGCGGAGAGGCGTGCGTTCAAGCATATACCACCAGCCTGCAGCTGCAGACAAAACACATATCACCATATTCAGCTCTACAACTCCCACGTCTTTTACCTAAAGCTTCAGTGGCTGATATCTTTGGTTCAGGCTCCAAAGCTGAAGAGACTGGGGCTTCTGCAGAGCCTGGGAAGGGAATGACAAATCCCACCACCCGCTATGCTGTGCAGCACTCACTGCCCCTTGCATGACAGCCGTTTGTGCTTTTAAGCCTTTCCAAACAGCCATGGGGGGACACCCTCACGTAAAACCATTTTGGCCAAAGATGATGCCTCAGAGTCTGTCAAGGCTTCAGATGGCAGCCAGTGCAGAGCAGGAGGCCAACGCTACGTGTTCACAGCTAGTGGCACTGCTTAGCATATGGTCTATTAAATTTGGATTTGATTTCTGGGCTGTTCTGGGTCTTCTGCAAGAAAGACGTTCAACTTGAAGCATGCACGTATGCACATTAACTTCAATGGGACCGCTCACGTGACCAAAGTTTAGTGTATCTGTCACTACTTAAAGGAACGAGGCCTTGAGGTTTAGTTTTGCAAGGATGTCAGTAGACGCTTCTGCTAAACCAATGGATTGGAAGTCAGAGTGCTGATAGCCCTTCCAGTGAGTCACAGCACCATCTTAAGCAAGTCACTTCCTCCCCTCCCTCCCCTTTTTATCCATAAAAGGAGCATAATAAAGATTCCCATCTCTCTAGCACGCTTGGAAAGCAACACCCAGGAAGAGTTACCTGATTGTTTTCCTGAGGACACTGTCTAAGCAAATCAGATGATCCGGTATCAAGAGTTGTAACAAAACATATTATCTCTCCCTGCAAGGCTTGCCTCTTGTATATCTTTAACTGATCATGATTACAACAATCCTAGAAATACACCTCGAAAGAGATTATCCTGAGATCTAGGGAAAATTCTAGCCCCTCTCCCTCTCTCTTGCTCTGGCTTTCTCAAAGTGCTAGCTAGAAACATCAGTATGTGCAAGTAGCTTCTTCCCCCTGGCTGGATCTAAGCCTAAGATATTATCTCATGTACTCAGAGACTTTCTAAGACATGGGCTTGCTTTATGTGTGTGTTTTCATAAGTTATTTCCTTCATTTCTGCAGTGCTAAGAAGGCTGTCTGGTGAATAGTAATACAGTATTTGCAGAATTTGTATTACCAGTAGTTAGATCTGGGGGAAGGATGGATGTTCTACTCTGTTGAAGATTTTGAAAACTGATTTTCTTGTGAAGAGGAATAAACATGACTGCTCTAAGGCTTCACAAAAGAAAACTTTGACACAAATACTTCAAATCAATCTGAAGAGTTCAACAGAGTGCAATATTTTATGTCAGTGCTTACTTGTTTTTCTGTATTAAAATATATAATAAAAGGTAAACATAACCAGAGAAGAAATTCATTTTAAAATGTCAAAAAAAAGATATATCAATCTTATAAATGGGATGCTCTTGATACTGGCAGAATTATTTTCCCTAGTCATATTGACAAATAAAGTTCTAGTGAAAAGTACCCATTTAAGGAGGCATTTTTATTTATGATTAATATAAACACGAGTGAAATATGTTGCCCAGTCCAACCACCTATGGCCCCATCAAAGTTTCTTCAGCCTGGGAATGATATTTGAACCAAAAAATAATCTCAGCTTCAAACACACAGATATTGACAAGCCTGCCTTAGCTTGCAGAGGCAGGAGACTATTAACCCCCCGTTCTTTTAACTTTTAAGCTGAGCTTGACTTGGAATTCACTGAGACACCACAAACACGCAGCCTCGTCTTTTCAGGCTAACTTGCAGGCTGCGTAACTGGATTGTAGCTCTCCCAGAGATGGCACACCACTGAGAAATACTACATGGTGGCAAGGCAGCTGAGGCAGCCGGAGCTGCTTGTTGAGTGTGACGGCTGGTGCGCACGCTCGGTGGCCATGGAGATGACTATCATGCCTACTGCAAAATGCCAAACTCCTGTGGTATGTGACAGCGTGAAACGAGCATTCGATAGGCCATGTGGCTGACGTCTCGAAATTCACATAGCACTTCCCGGAGCCCCAGAAAAGGTTAAGTTTTCAGAGGAGTACAGATGTTTGGGCGCCTGTTTGTACTGCCACGTGCAGTTAAAATCTCTTTGCAAGGAGCTGTGAAGTTCAGCGCTGTGCTCCAGCATCGAGTTCCCCCAGGGAATGGCTGAAGTTACTCTGGCGGCTGACTCACACTGCCCTGGCTGTTCAGAGCTTGTTTCTCAACTGACAGGCTAGTAATTCAATATTGTTTTTCAATCGGATTTGTCTGGTATTAGGAACTTATGCTAAAAACGTCTCCAAAAACATGCTGCAAAGCTTCTATTATTTCTACTGCATAACTTGGGATTGAGCAGCTTTAATGGCTACCTGCTGAGAAGAGTAGAGCAGGTAAGCTAAAAGTGGGTGCATGAAGCTTTTAAGAAGCAGGTTGTAGTCCTAATCAATATCACCCATTGCATGCTGAGAGGTTAATTCGTCATTGTTCAGTATAGGTTCTATTTATTTTACATTCCTATCTAGAAAAATGTCAGAAATAATTTGCTCCACACTAAAACACTGGAAGGCATAAGGCAAACAGTAGACACCTACTGCAGTAAGAAAAAGGAGGAAGAAACCAAGTTAAAACAACCTATACATTGCAAGTCACGCAACACAAACTATGCAATATCTCTGTGTCTAAACTAAGACATTTAATTACCACTCGAGTAGATTACACTCAACTACAGAAATCATAAATACATGTGGAGGCTGTTCTGCAGCACATTATAGAGGCTCAGTTCTGTATAATAACAGCTATAGAAAGAAGGAGACGAAACACACCTGCATTATTAAATTTTTTAAAATTTGTCATCGAAGGTGGCTTTTTGTTATTCTAAATGAATCATTAACCTAACACCTTCCACAAATATAAAATGTAAATTGTACAGAGGAATCTCATTTTTAAAAGCTCTTTACAGCCTCAAATTCCTTTTAATCTCCAGAGCGTTTTGTCATCATTATACAGTGCTGGAAGGAGCATGCACACTCAACAGGCGTGCAGACACCTTTCCTCCTAGAGAGACTTTGCTTCAAGCTAAGGAATCCCAATAACTAAATTAATATAATCCAGCCATTCAGAAACCACGAGCTTTACAGGGATTTCTCCCCCCTCCCCACTCCATTTTTATGTTTGAAGTTTCACAGGCAGGATATTTGCACTGTCAGCTAATTTCTGGTGTGGAGGTAGTTTGGGTAGCAGGATAAACAATTTATCTTTGTAAACAGATATATATCTTAGAATAACCTGGCAATCTTTGCAGCAAAGGCTCACATAGCAGCAATTTCTTTACTGTGAGGAAAAGTATGTTTTGGCCACATAGCTGTCTTGCTGTATAACGACAAGGGGGGCAAGGCTCGACAGGTTTATGGAGGGTTTCTGCAGGTTTTAGGACATGTGTAATGGAAACCAGCCCCATGGGTAAGGGCAAAATGTGTGACACTTTGAAGTGCTGACTTTGACGGACTACATCCAGGTACATACTACATATACCTCAGCTCCACCAGGTTTTCAGAGCAGGAAAGCTAACTTCACCTACTTCTCTCTCTGTATGTTGTCTTCTTTTCTGGCAGGGGAAACAGCTGGAATTACATTCCTTTAATCTCCTGACCATAGTGTTACTGCATGTAGTGTTAATTTCTCATCCACAGCTTGTCTGTAAAGTTCAATCTTTCAGTTTCCCTTTGTGGAAGAATGATCTCCACCCCTTTGCTGCTGTCTCCTATCCTCAGTAATTGGACTTAAATTTTAAGTTTTTTGGCAATGAAGTATATTTCTTCCTGGCTTTCTGTGCATTACCTAGTGAACATCTTTTTGCTAACCTATGTTCAGCTGTCATTCATTCACATTTTTATTTTCCTGCTCCAAATAACTTTGGAGATTGATATCTATTTTGGAAAATCACCTCAATGTCCACTATTAAAGAATCTACAAAGCAAAGATGACAGAAGTCTTTGAAAAAAACAGATCTTTTAAGCATTCAGCCAATACCTCTTAGCATGGCACAATCAGCTGCAAATGCCTTTTGCTTGCAACACCACTGGTTACAAACAGTGCTGGCACCTGTGCTAGCTGGCGGCCCGGATGATCCAAGAGAGCCTGGAGATCTCCTGTCCCACGATGCCAAGGCTCCAGACAGCTGCATAAGCAGCCAGCAGGAAAAGCTGTGCTTTACAAAGACGCTGTGTGGGATCCTGCAGTGACAGATATTTGTTTCTGGTGGCATCACTGAAGCAGATATCACCTGCTCTGCTCTGAGCACTGCAGAGCATACCTGTGTCTCACCGCCTGCCCTGGAGCAGCAGGGAGGTGAGACTGCCAGCTTCTCCCTTTCCATGACCACAAGTTGTCTCCTGGGTCAGGGGAGAGAGGCGTAGGTAAGGACAACACTGGGCACAGGTTATTCCCACAGCTATTCAAGGAAACAGGAGATGTCTGTCAGGATTAAAAGGCTGTCTAGTCGTTACTACTTCATGTCGCAGGGAAGGCGACTGCTACATAGAAAAGGGCTGATAAGAAGCTCTGTTCCTTTAATTCCTTCCAGTGAAATCTCCCCTGTATCTCTGCTTCATGAATAAGTTGATGTCATAGGAGAAACAAACCTGTCTCTGTCATAGGTTTGTCATCCAAGCAGAAAACATATTGCACAGATCCAGATTCAGCTATTGTTGTGTCTGTGCAGGAATAGTATGGATCATGGTTGTATTTTTATAGTTAAGGACAAGCCAGAGAGCATACCAATTATCACATGCTACATTTGTGTTGGGCTGTGATATGCAAACATCGCTCAGGCAAAAATACAGCAAAATTCCTTGGCAGAGAAACTCCAGTGCTCTCAGTGAAAAGCATGTATGAATTGGAGTGGATCTTGCTTTCTTGGGCCAATTAGAAAGGGCAGGTGCAACACACTCATATCTACAGACAGGGTAGTTTCTGCACAGCTATGTCAACTTCTGTTTTTCACGGGAGTTTTATTCCATTTAATAGCTGGCACCAAAAAGGAATAGTAATTTCCGCCTCAATAACATTTATTTAGTTACATAGCTTGGATTACAAGTGCACACATCACCTCCACCCCCTCCCCCAAAGCAGCATGGAAGGCTACCTACTTATACCTAGAGGTATTGACAGCATCTTTTTCATCAAATCAGGGACTGTTGAATCAGAAGGTACCACCATGATAATGTAATCTAACTTTTTGTACAACACAAGTCAGAAAAACTCAGAAACTATTTCCTTGTCAGGCTCCAAATATCTATTTTATCTATAGGATGTTTTTAAAAAATAAATTAAATTAAGGATTATACATGATGGAGAAGTCATCAGAGCACTTGTTAATTTGTTCTGTAGTTAATTTCACTAATGCTTAAAGAGGTCCCTTATTTACAGCTTGTATTTATCTAGCTCCAGCTTAGAGGAACCGAATACCAGCATGTTTTTTTCTCCTGGAGTACAGAGCAGTTGTCTATAGGAAATCTTTTCCCTCTATAGGCACTTGTAGATCATGATCAGCACCTTTTGCTCCCTTAAATAAACTCAATAAATAGAGCTCTTTGAGTAACTCACTAAGTTTTATAGCAACAAATTGCTCTTGTGGCCCTCCTCTGAGCCTTTTCCAGTTTTTCAACATCATCTTCCCAATGCATATATCAGGCCTAGACACGCTGGCTACATCTACAGTAGTAAATTAAACAAGAACTGTTTCTGGGCACTTGAACTGGATTGTCCTTAGTGCTAAATTGTTAGCACAAGCTCTGGTATGGCTTTGGCCTGGATGAACGAGACAGACTGGCTCAAGCCAGATGAGGCCTGAGCACAGTTCGGAGTTAGCGCAAGCCAGAGACCAGTCCCAGCAGGCAGCTTGTTTGCAGCCGCTGTGGTACAGAAGTTAAGATAGTTTGCAGGTACGGAAGTCGCCCCCCTTGCATGCCAGCCATCCTCAGAGCTGGCAAGAAGCACAATTTACTTATAGAGACACATGCAGTCGGTGCTCCAGAATGGCTTAACAACACTGTATTTCGAGAGGGGAATACCACCTTGTTGTTGCTTTTTGTTATCCATTGCTCATGCCTCTAAATCTATACTCTTGGCTTTCTTATTGCCCTTGGAGCTTGCAGTGACTTTATTATCTACAGCATCCTCCAAAATCTTTTCATTGTCCAAAGATCCCAGGATACTGCAGCTTTTTCTTACTACAGGAGGATATTGTGGCAATTTCTTCATTACTAAAGACATATTTTTGGATTTGTCTATGTATGATATTCATGTTCATATTACCTACATTCATAAAGGTAAGCTGACCTACCTAAACATCCTGCACTCATCATGATATATCACTTCCTCATTCTTAGTGGAAATTATTTTAGAATTTGTTCCAGAAAATAATACTAATGAGAAAGATAATAAATCATATTAGGCCAAGAAAATATTTTTCTTGCACCTCCCTAGGAATCCTAAAATTTCTGTAGGGGATTGTTAATTAATGTTTGAGATGTATCAGATATCCCATAGTTTTGGCTACACTGATTTCACATAGTGTCATATTTTTAAATCAGAATGCTGTACAGTTCTTACTCAAAGGCCTCATAAAAGTCTGTTCAGTCCATCAAAATTGCAATGCCTCATGCCAGTGGTGTGCACAAATTCTTTTTGGTGTCATTAGAGCATAAAGTATTTAGACAACTGCAGTCTTCCCTTTAACACTTCCCTTTTAACACTGAGGATGCACTGCACCAAATTTTGATTGTCTCTACAGCCCTACTCTCATGTAGCAGCCTCCCTTCAGGAAAGAGGGGTGCCCATCAGCAGATGATGGATGGAAACGCAGAGGCAGCTGGATCCAGGTCGGCACATCTGAGTCTGCACTTGAGCCCATGTTACACAGTAGTGCAGGGCTGTCTTGTCTCTGCTCGGTGTGCATGTGAGTTGAGCCTGCCCGGCCAGTGGACTTGCTTATAAATATACTCTAAAAGAGCTCAGGCTCCATAGCTCAAATAATTTACTCAATTCCTTCTTTGGGAAAAAGCCGCTAGAGATGGACAGATAGACCTGTGGATGGAGAGAGACACTGAGGAGGCACATCTCTGCCTGGCTGGAGATGCTCGTGATCTGTGACTCATATCACCATTGTCTAATGCATCCCCTTCAGAGAGCTTGCACAGCTTGAGCCCATTGCCCCAGATGGATTTAACAAGACAGCACCATTTAGGTCTTGCTTTCTTCACTGAAGAGTGAGAGGATAGTTTCATGTCTGTCTTGTGACTGTTTATCCTGGGAGAAACTATTTGAATTGCCTTGTCTGCCTGGCAATAGGAAGGAAAGTTAATAAAACCTTTCACAAAGGACAGTAAGTAAGGGTAATAGAAACAAGCTAAATCCAGCCAGCCTTGAATTTCAGCCTTCTAGGAGACTTTCCCTGTCATTGCAGACCTTGAGAGAAAAGTATGTGAATTGAAAATCCTGCTGCATTTGTAGATATCTGTTTTTCATACAAACTCAGATATGTTTGGCTCTCCCAGTTATTGAAAAAGTACATTTCCAGCCTGAAACAAATAAAATCATTTTTTTCACTGTTAGCTGTAATATCCAGGTTGTGTTTTCATCTTTTGTCATCGCTAGATAGTGCTTGTGTTTCAACTTCACACTATCCCATAACAGGTTCAGCCAGTGCATCTTTCACATCATCTGCTGATAGTTTTCAGGCTAGGAGATTGGATCTTTTGACGCTCTTAATAGCTATAAAATTTGTCGATCTCAGCAATGAATTAATTGAGCAATGGGTTTTCAGGTCTCTGTTAATGCTAGACCACAGAATGATCTGTGGGATCAAGATCATCAGTAAGTTCACACAAATTTATGGCTTAAATTAATCTATTTTTACTCTACAATTGGATTACAATATGTTTATGCAAATAGTGATATGGCAGGTAGTAACTTTTTAAGAGGCAATAATTTGATTGCTTACAAACTTATCACCATACCGTAAGATATCTTAGTCCATATTTATTCTGGATACCTCAGAGGATAGTCATGTATTAGTAAAGATTTCAGTGAGGTTTCAATGGAAAAAAGCCTAGAAAAGCAGGTACAAAGTCCAGTAGGACATTGGTACTACTACTGTGCTGTTGAATTGTTTCTCAGATGTTGGGTCATGACCACTTAGAGTGCATGTGAAGAGGAAGGCTTCAAAAGGTAAGTATACCACATGCTAGGAAAAGGAATATTTAAGTGACAGTGGTTCAGTATCTCCAGCACAGGGGATCAGAAATCCTTTAATAGCTTTTGTTGCTGGGAGAAGCTCCATTCCTGCAGGATGGGGAAGGATTTCACCTGTGAAGGGTGAGCACAGATGTTCTTACTTATCTGCCCTAGAACTGAGCTACTGCAGATACAGAGATATTGCAAGAAATGTCAAAAAGACTTCCAAAGTGAGGGAAATAAGGTGCTAGTCTGATAGATCCTGAGCACAGCTGGATGTGAGAAACCTTGACATAGATGCCGAATATGTCTTTCTGCTTAACAGATTATTTCTTCCGTATGTCCAGAAAAGAAAGAATGTAACCATGTCTGGAAATATGTTAACAAATGCCAAAAGGCACTTTACTTGTGATTTTGACACACCTTCATGAGAGATCAGCTCTGGGTCACCTTATCTCACCCTGCAGGACATTTCTTCCTCATTCCACTTTTTTATTCTTCCCCTCCCTCGAGTTGGCTGGCTTCTGATTCCAAGGGTTGCTTTCTTTTTTTTTTTTCCTTGCCTTTCTCTTCCCCACCTATACTAACTGCTCCCTTCTCCTCTTCTCCTCTTTCTCTCTCCCTTAAAGGCCAAAGACAAACACTGCAGAAGAGCTAATGTGATTTAAAGGTACAGAGTTTCATTGAAAGATCCTGGAAATTTATGCTCTGAAATTTCTGAGGATCCTTTGCATATCCTGCCCATTATGCCTCTTGTAAGTGAGGGGTGTTTTACATGGCCACACAGATTGGCTACGAGCAGAGGACAGAACAAGGAGCAAAATGAAGGATCCTTCAAGTTTTCACTTTTGGGCTTGTGGAGTGTTCACGCAGGAGGGATCAAAATGTGCAGATTTAAAAGCTATTTGCAGGTGGCTAAGGATTCAGACAGACTCTAAGAGATTTACAGAAGAAATTGGCAATGCTAGGTATCCTGAGCTTTTAAAAATTTGAAAGTTTTATCCGAGCTAATTCTGTCAATTCTGTTTTCTGGCCAACCTTGTCTACAGGTATTGGAAGCCCTCCCACTGCTGGTGGACTTCCTGAGGATATATTGTGCATATCTGCAAACACATTGGAGTGTGGCACCCAAAACCCCAGCTGAGAGCTTCTATTACATGGCTGTATCTCACTGTATGCAAGTGTGCAACCCTCTCCGGCTGATGTGCTTGCCTTACGTCAGCAAGCGTTGGCCTCTTGGGATTTCTTTCTTTTATTTTTTTCTTTCTTCCTCAGGGAGCTGCAAAAGGAAACTGCACTGTCATGATGAAAGATGATTTACCACCTGTGTTGCCCCATGATTGATACCTCCCTATATGTTGCTGGGACTACCCCCCCGAAGGGCTGCAGCTCTGCAGCAGCAGCTAGATGCTTTTGCTGAGGGAAAGGGAAGTCTGCAGGCCTGATCACGGGGAGGTGGAGTCAGTTTAACAATTAAACAGCACCATCTGCAGGCTCTGTGCTCCCCACGGCCCCACACCAGTCACCATGAGTGTGCAAATACGGTGTTCCTCTGCACGGATAGACCTTGCCCGGCTGGAGATAGGGTTTATATGGCCTTAGATGAAAGGGAGCTGAGGTAGATGAGAGAGTGAGTGATGTCCTCTTTTGGATGTGGGACAGCACTAAGCTCCCTCACAGCTGGGATATACACCTGGGGGTCTGAATACGGTTGCAGGATGTGCTGATGAGCATAGGCTTGTGGTCATTTCACTTATGCCTGTATGGGTATTTTATTCCATTCTATTGATTGCCTTTTTCTCATCCTTTTCAGTTTACCTCTTTGAAACCAAACAGCTGACAGGTCTAATGTCAGGAGACACCTAAGGGAAGGAGGGTAATTTCTCTTGGATTAAACCCCGAAGGCTTTAATCCATTCCTCTGTAGATAAAAATGTCCCTAGAGGCCAGGGCTGTGCAGGTGCAGCCTTTGACTGATGCCCATGACAGCACGCATAACACGTTTGCTGATTGGCTTTGTCTCCCAGATGGCAAGTCTGGCCAGGGGTTCTGCTGTGTGTCACTGCAGGCACGTGCCCAGCACATTGTGGACTATGCAGGAGGCTGTGCAAGTAGGTATTGGTCTGTGCAGGGGGGTGCATATGGCCTTGGAGTAGTAGCTTCAAGGTAGGTGTAGTCAAGGAGGAGTTCAACAGTTCAAGACATCATTTTAGAAGAGAAATCTTTCTTTTTTGGTTACAGCCACTTACTGGCAAATGTCAGTAAGAGCTTTGTTAGCTTCCTTTGCCCACCGGTCCAGAAAGCGTGAGAGCACCCTGTTGTGCCTTCGCATCAGGGAAGAGTGTATGACCTGCCTCATCCAGGAAAAACTACCATGAGGGAAAAGCAGCCTAGGAGGAAGTAGGAGTCTTCTCGTGTCTGTAAACGCGCTGTCTCTAGGACTCACTTTTCCACTAAAAAGAAAAAAAGAGAAAACAACAGTTCTCCTTCCCTTCACAGGGGAGACACAGGCAGAGCAAGAGAGAAAGACAGTGAGTGAGCGACAAACTGGTATTTTAACATTGATAACTTTCCCTTTAAATCACAAACTTTTTTATTTTTAAGCCTGCTGCTGCTGCCACATTAAAATGTCTACTGAATTCCTTACCACTCTTAAATCATCAGCACTAGGTATGAACCTTTGTGAACATTTTTCTGCTGATACTTTTCTTTTACTAATGATATCTTTGCTGTTTTGTAGAATCCTGCTAAAAGAACTATGACTGGTTTTTTTCCTTTTTTATTTTTAATATTGAAGGCCTACCTCTTTCTTTTCAATAAGGCATTTTCCTGAAATTCGCCTGGGGAATTTCATCTCCAGTCCAGCCACATCTTTCTGACAGATAGGCAGAACAAAGGCAGGTTTAACTTGTTCTCCAGGTATAATACCAATACTTAGCAAGAAAAGTACTATAGCCATCAAAATCAAATACCTTTTAAAAGTTGAGAGTTAAAGGTTAAAGATGTTTTGCCTTCCACCACTGCCGTGTTGTGTTTCCTCACCTCCAGCTTTGCTTCTGGCATATTCTCTGTTTGGAGTAGCCGTTGTCTTCTGCTGTATTTATGGGTGTGTGTGGCCCATACCTCAGCTGGAGTTCACAGGTTTTGCTAGAAGTCTTCTCCGAGTGTCCGTGGGAGGGCTGTGACAGCTGGGAGTAGAGTTTCTGTCTCTTGGGAGCTGGTCCTGAAGCCAATGTTGCTCTAACCCATGCTAGTTGCTGCTGGTGTGACCTAGCTGGGGCTCACCTATCTTTGTCTCAAAAGCCCTGGTGACACCACCCTGTGCTCAATGTCACAAAAGTCTGGCTCTTTCCAAAAAGGACCTCAATAATGCCTGCTCTGAGAGCTGTATAGGTGGTATGGGGCTGTAGTAGGCTTCTTGTTGCCAGGAGAGACAACTGATCATTAGCTATTGTCTTGGGGCCTTCAGTCACTCCCAGGATGTCCCAGCTCCAATAAGTATGGTTGCCGCCCTTCCAATCAGATCAACGCCTAAACCAGTAAATCATCCTTCTCTAGCACACTGGGAGCGGTATACTCTGAGGATGCATTGTCATCCAAGTCTGTGACCTTGTAAATTTAGACAAATCAAAATTGTTATTGTATATAGTGAAAATATCCCAGAGCAAGCTCTGTCTCTGATGACCTTCCTGAAATCTAAATGAAGACTTTACAGCAAAAGCTGACGGAAAGGCTGCATTCAATATTGGCATTCCAGTTTGGCTCAGTACGGAAGGAAGTATTAATGCTATTGCACAAAGCTCTAATGTGACCTTATGTAGGACATAGGACTCAGCCATGGCCAACGATGTTCAGGTAAGAGGAGTTTCAACAGAAAGAGGGCTGCCATACTGGGCAGGCTTAAAAGAGCAGACCAAAAGAGCCTAGCCGGTGTGCCATTACCACCCAAAGAGGAAGAGAGGGGACAGACTTGCAGTCTATAAATAGAGCAAGGAGGAAGAAGAGCTGTTCTCAAAACTAGAGGACAGTGTGGCACAATAATATAAGTTAATAAATTAGTCTTTAATAACATGTAGGCTGGAAAAGATCAGCCCATGTTTCATCAGTGGAGCAGTGGGATTTTGGCAGAGCCTTCCAGTCAGAGTAGAGGGGACCAAAACCCTTAACTATTCTTAAGATTGGTCCTAGTTTATGGAAGGATTTACATGACAGGTGCCTGAGAGAGTATGGCCAGTGCTCGATAATGGGTCTTTTCAAGTCCCCCATTCAGTCATTGCATCGGCCACTGTGTAGCAGTTCTCCTTACTCACCAAGGATCAGACTAAATACGCTAAGGACCCAGTGCCCTTATGTGCATGCTGCTGCTCCTTCTCAGCAGACAGAAGCTGGCTGACAAGTGTGCAAACGCTGCAGAGTGCCAACGCTTGCCCATGGCAGAGTGCATATCCCATACCTGAAACTCCACTCTCTCATTATAGGAGCTTTGGGGAGGACGCTCTGGGAAAGCTAGGGCACCGGTTCCCTGTTACAGGCTGTTACAGACCTCAGTAAGTCTAGAAGAGGGGAGCAAGAAGGAGTAGCAGGGAGAGCAGTAAGGGGAGTTGGGAAGTTACTGGTGGTTATGCAGAAGCAGTAGCACCAGTGGTGTTTTCACTCACCTATTTCTGGCAGCCAACACAAGGATTCCTACTTTTGGATCCAGTGATTTACCACAGATCGTTGACCAGCGCACTTTGGGACAGGCCAAATCCTCATCCAGGCATGGATGTTCACTTGCCTACTTGATCCGAGTGCGCTGCTTTTTCTGAAAGCCCTGTGAAGGTGCACGCAGTCCTCACTGTCTGCTGTCTGTGACTTTTGACCATTAGTGCGGTGGTAGCTAGATGTGCTAGTATCGCATGTAAAGTCCTGTGGTAGCAGTCTATTCTACAAGGGTTTTTGCAGTCTAAATATACTAGGCAAGAGGGAATAACCTGGATTTTACTCAGCAGTGCAATTACACCAGGGATTCAGATGCTCCTTAGATACTATCCAGCATCTCCTACAGAGTTGCCATGCTCCCTTGGGCAGCTGTCTGCTGTTATTTAGAGACAGGAATTCCTCCAGCGTAGGTATTCCTCATCAGTTTGGATTCTCTGGCCATCGTGGTTTTAAGCCTAGCCTGATTCATATGGAAACATCCTTTGGGAACTGCCAGGAGCTGGAGCAGTGGGAGCCCAGCAGCAAGTGCCATGCAGGCCAGGCAGTTTCCCATGTGCAATGAATGCCATTCCTCCTGCCCACTGAATGTTCCTTGTTAGAGCAAACACAGCTCTACCCACCTGGTTCCCTCACTCATTCATGCTTTTAAACTGTTAACGGGGATTATTGCAACCACTCTGAGTGGCCCAGTGTGGCTGGAGCACAGGCACCTATTTCCTGCTTCTTCCATCTTCAGATATCTGGACTTCCCTTACTGTGCTGAAAGCTTTCAACTCATTTCTCAGGCAGTGCACTTCTGTGAAGACTGTACTGGGAATTAAGGGATGTATTTCCACTACACAGTTTGTTTATTTAAATAAGCCATTTCTGTTTCCTTATTTGTCCATCAGAAATGAGGATTTGACCTATGAGCATAGTACTGATCATTGCTTGAACTCTGCAGCAGATTCTTTGAGTCCATAATGGATTATGTTTTTGTGGATGGAGGGAACTGTCAAGACTTGGATGCCCCTGCTTATGTACCAGAGTAGGCAGACACAGGCCAGCTCAGGTCCAGAAGCTGGTAGCACTATTAGAATAGAGTTCCCTGCAGGTCTTAATAGCTTGGACATAGCTCCACTTTTACTTGTCTTTTAGCCTTCCGAAGTGGAGCTGGCTCAGGCCGAGGCAGTTTGCAGACTACACAAAGACAGCTTCAGTCTATCTGCATCCACTGGTGCCTATATATAGCCTCAGAAGAGAAACCTATGGGAACGGAGAGCCTAACACTAATGCCACCACTCTTCCAGTAATGAATATGCGTTATGGAAAAGTCTCACACTGGAAACAAATCTAATCAACGTTTCTAATCCAAGACAACAAAGTAAGCTTTGTTTATTAAAAATTTGCACAACACTCTGTCTGTTTTCCTGTTAGGATTCTTCACTGCATGCCCTAAATAGCTGAAGAGGAAAAGGTTTACTCCTCAATAAGGGATATTTTGTTGCTTGCAGCACCATTAAATGTTGTTAGAAATGACTATTGCACATTTTAAAGTAAAAATATAATGACCAGAATATGACAGAAGTGGAAATAGCACTAGGTTACAGGAGGGTTAAATGAAGGTGAGAGGATTTTGCAACATACTGTTGCGGAAAAACAGCAAATTGTACTTTTAGCTCCAGCATGCAAAATGATTAGAAGTGAAATAGAGCAGAGATTTTTCTAAAATGGACTTCAATTTATGCTGAATATTCAAAAGGCAAAGCTGTGAAATTCAAGCACCTCCAAAATGTATGGTTGGGTTCTGCCTTCAAAAATGCCTAATCGCAAATTCTTTTTCTTTTGTAGTTTATGGGCTGTGATGGTGCTTTAGACCTTCCCAAATATAATTTTGCAGAAGCGTAGAATTACATGTTCTATGACTTGAAAGACCAAGAAGGCTGAAAATATTAGCATTTATTTCCTGTTGCACCTGAAGGGACACAAGCCTCTGCATTCATGGGGCTGGAACAGGAACAGGGAGGGACTCAAACCCCTAAATCCAGTGTGAGTTTTGGAAAAAAATTGAGAGGAGACACTGTTTCAGTGCTTTGCTTGTTTTTGCCACCCTTTGGAATTTCTTATTAACTATGAATGAGATAAAAGAGAAAGGACTGATGTACCTAAAACAGGATCAGTTTGCTATAGGTCAGTCTACCCTCCCTTAGCAGTGGCCCAACTGTGGAAAGGTCTAAAGCAAATTACAACTTTGGGTCTGCACCTGCAGAGACCTAGCCCAGCCTGAGCCCCTAGGTGCTCCCTAATACCCTGGAGATACAGCCCTCAGCTGGGACTGAAGAGAAAAAGTTGTGGATTGTAGCTCCGGCTCCTGTATATCCATTTTACATTAAGTGAAGGAAAAACAGAAGTCCTATGGAAGCAAGTACCAACCCTAATGGCTTTCTCCTCCCCCGTGCATGCTCTAACCAACTGGGTACGTTGCTACACCCCACTGCTCTCGGCCTCTGCATCCCGCCTTCCTTCTGTAGAGTTTCAAAGGGGGAGGTGGAGAGTGTTGTCTCCTCATGCTGGTCTCAGCTTGTGCATCCCCTGTGGATAGGGTGCAGGCACTTGGGAGCCATGGGGTTACAGCCCCATCAGGCCAAGAGAGGGCTGGGACCCAGATTTGAAGAAAATTCCTTGGGGAACTGTTCCAGCCTATCTTCCTCCGTTTCTACTGCAGTCCTAAGAAAAGCACGGTAAGCACTGCTTTTTTGCTTTGGTTTTTTTTTGTTTTTTTTTGTTTTTTTTTAATACAGTCTGTCTGTGCCTGCCCTAAGGCCTTGCCTAAGCCTGAGCCTTTCAGCAGTCTTCCTTCCCGAGCCTGAGTCCTGGAGAGAGGAAGGCATTTCAGGCACAGGACTGTGCTTAATGTCTCTTATTCACCTCTACACAGCAGCCTCCTCGGCACAGGGGCTCCTTGAGTTGCTGGGGCAAGATGCCCATTAGTCCCTGTGAATGTGTTTTTCTGGGTTGCACTCACAGGGCCTGAGGCACCAAAAAGTCAGATGTAGCAGCTCCTGCTTAGTAGACGCCTAAGTCTTTAGCCGAGTCTGGCCCTATCACTCTTGTTTTGAGCTCTGAAAGACCAGAAGGAATAAAATAACAACCAAAACATTATACTGAAAGAGGGATTTGGCAGGTGTGGGAAGAAGGTACCCGAAAAGTCAGGCATCTGAACTGTATATGAATAAATGCATCATCCCCATTCTTCGCTATATTTGGCATATTAGATAGCATCAGAATATCATATAATCTTTTTCTTACAGAAGTGAGACAAATAGACCTGAACAGCTACTGGGAATTAGCTAAAGTTAGTCACATCACTTAGTGCACAACAGGAAAGTGCAGAGGATTTTAATGATAGGGCAATAGAAAAACCCATTAGGAAAAAGAAATGGATTGAGTTACAGTCAAAAACAAAGAAACCAGATAGCAACAGCAGAATGCAGGAAACAAGAGCAAGCTACAGTGATAGATTTTAGAAAGACTACAGAAGGTTGTGTTGATAAATCAATTGTTGTAAGACATGGATGTATTAGAGAAGGGAAGACATAGTCACTCTCCTGTCACCTATTATGTTGCGACTCACAGAAAGGATTATAGTATATCAGGTCTAATTTCGCAGAAGTATTTAAACTCATAACTACTATTTGGCCAGCTCTGATTTTAACGGATTTAGGGCCCTTTGCGGGAGGCTGAAAGCTGGTGACTTATGTGGATGTAGCCAAAGGCCAAGCTATGCAATCCACATACTATGAGAAAATACAAAGACTATGCACTGTATATATGTGTGAAGAAAGAAGAAATGCTTCATATATGCAATGAAATACTGAAAATGTGTAGTTTTAAGAACTCTCTGGAGAAAATCGGAGCTGAAATTCAAGTTCCATTGTCTGAGGTGTGGTTTTCAAAGAGGTCTCAGAGGCATCAGTTCACATTTGACAGCTTTGCTTGCATACCTCAACACTGTGCGGTCCACATTGTTGCACACTATCCCCTTTGCCTGCAAAGCAAGACAAGATTCAACAAGGGGAGATGCATTTTTGTTGTCAGTATGGACACACAGGTGACACTGGTGTGCATAAGAACAAACCTTCCTTGTATGCAAAAACTCAGGTACAAAAATTCATCAGATATGCAAAATGCAAGTATTGAAGTTGAAACGTTTCTTCATGAAGTGGCATGGGAAATGAGCATGGCCCATTCAGAGAAATGCACCACTTTGGGGAAGGAAGCCAGTAATGAACAGATCCCAGTGTGTGTTTCTAGCTGACCTCTGAAGAAATGCTTGAGATGCGATGGAGGACAGTAAGCATGGTACAGATACCAGCATCTGAGAGACATTGTTTGAAAGCGGGCAAAACAGCAGCCACTTTTGGAAAGCAACTCCATATTAGGCAAGAATGACTATCTCTGTCACCACAGAAAAATATATATATATCTATTTCTATCAGATGGGACAGCTTGAATCCCTCCTTGAAAAGGCTGTTTTTCATTAGCTGCTACTGGTGTCGCAAATATCAGACTCACATTAGCTGCTACTGGTGTCACAAATATCAGACTCACAGGAAGAACAAGACTGGGGGAGAGGGCTGCAGCTGACCTTCCTAGGAGTCTTGTCAATACCTGAAAGCAAAGAAGGAACAAGCAAGATTTTTAAAACAAACTTTTGGCTGAAAAAAATATTAGATTCATATGAAGTCAGGCTTCTTCTCTGAAAGAGGAGGTGGTACGGGTTGGGTAGACTCCAGTTAATGCATAAGGGAAACAACCTTCTGCTAGCAGGATTAGAGAGAAAGGCTTTAAAACGAAGAAAAGGGAAAAAAATGTGTCCTAGAAAGACAAAAGGGAAGAGGAAGATTAAAAAAACAGAGCTAATGTTGCGTACAGGACAGCAGAAGGAAAGGAGATTGTTTCGGAACTTGGCTGTCCTCAAGTACAAGGTGACTCACAGAATCCAGATAAGCAGGTTACTGGATAAAGTCAAGCTCTTTAGGTCCAAGCATGTGGTTCAGACCTCTCCTAGGCTGGTATTGACCAAAAGTTTTCCATCATGTCAGCATAGTTTGGAAATGATTCTTGTAAACATCTCGTCTACTATGACCGAGTTTAACTGGCTTGCTTGCTGTTCTCAGTAAAGAGTTCAGGGACTGGGAGTTACGGATGACCCTTTTATATCTAGGGTAAAAGACACTCCCTGGTCAGAGCTCTGGCACACTGTTAGGTTCATGTTGACAGCTCGAATTTCTGCAGCTGTGTCTGTGGACGGAGGACTTCAATGCTTTATCTTGGAAAGTTTCGTTTTCAGCAAAGTTGCTGAAAATTTCCGTTTCTCAAAAATGGCATTCTCTTCTATAAACTTTTTTTTGATGTGCAGAGGTGTGCCTTACACAAGGGAGACTGTAAAAAATATCTCATGGAAGGAGCAAGTCATAGAAATCCAGATATCAGCAAACAAAAAAAAAATCCCAACTAAATCTTCAGCTCCTATTAGTTCCTCAAAGCAGGCCTCCTCCTGCATTATTAGAGCTGTTGTTTGTTGGTGGGTGCTCAGAAGACAAGCCCTTGTGGGGCATTTCCTGGACTGTTTTCTGAGCCTAGAGTCAGTCCTGATACTGTTCAACACCACAAGTGTATTATTTGAGATGTTGATTAAAGCACAAATTGGTCTCATTTACCCAGTCAGATGAGGTATATTTAACCAGCATGGGGTCTTTCCTGGTTAACCATATTTTATAATGAGAGAGCTGTACTGGAGGCAGGTCCCAGAGCAGGTATACCAAACTTGGTTTGTTCTGGCAATGAGGTGGACATTGATATGCAGAGGAGGAACCATTAAAAAAATCTGGGCAAGGTAAGCATTGTGCTTAGAAGCTGTTTCTGTAGCACTCATGGTACATTTAACGCAATTTGGGAAGCAATGCACTAAAGGAATGTGAAACAAAACTCTGTGCACAGCTAAGTCATGAATAGTTAATACAGCTGGGCAGAGAATGGTAATTATGTTTCACAGAGGAGTTTGAAATTTGCTTTCATTCACATTTGGAATGAGCACTGAACATCCTGCAATTCTCCTCACAGTGTTATAAGGAGATTGGGATCTGGCTGGGCTGAGTGGCAAGTTGTTTGGGAAAAATAGACCCTGATGATCCTGCTGCCAGGAAACTACAGGAATTCAGACTGTGAGGGCTGTCAACTTTCTTTTTGCCTGGCAGCTTGATCATAAAAAACCCACAAAAATGGTCCATCTAGCTCAAATCCTTCCTTTTCAGTGATCCATACCAGATGCCTAGGGAAAGGATAGGACAAGGGCAAACGTAATCACACTTCCTCAAGTAAATTGAGAACTTTTGGAGCTAGAAGTGACATTTTTGTTTTTTGAAGTCCTCAGTGCGTTTGTCTTGATGGTTTTTGAATCATGCAAACATTTAGCATCCACTGCATCCTGTGGTAAGGATTTCTGCAGTGGAGTTGCAGCTTGTATGAAGAACCATTTCCCGTCACTTGTTTTGAAGCTGATCCTGGCTGCAATATCAGAGCAGCAACTCTGGTGAAGGGAGAGGAGAAAAGGTTCTGGTATCTCATATGTGTGCTGAAAGGGGCTGACCTCAGACTTCTGTTTGTGTGTCTCTCCTCCTGTTTAGGTATCTCGGGAAGGGAAGGGAAGGGAAAGAAGGGAAAGGAAAGGAAGGCAAGGCAAGGCAAGGCATCTACTAAAAAGTGTTCAAACAACTACTTACATAAGCATATCACGTTGACGGTATACACAGTGCATTAAAGAGTCAATAAGACTCTTTCCATTGACTTTGTTCATTTTTTGATCAGGTCACTAATCAGTTCCTTTACCATTAGAAGCTATATTAAAGGTTTCTTTGCCCTGAATATAAACTTGAGCCCTTTGGTTGATGCACAGACAGGACACCACAGGGGAATCACTGAGGGAGTCTGGGTCAAATCCGGACTCTACTGGAAGCATGGAGAATGCCTGGAAAAATGCACCTAGCTGGACCTGGTACAGAGGGGAAAGGCCAAGAGCCCACCAAAATCACGAGCCGTCCTTCTAAAATAATGGGACTGACTCACTAAGTTTTTAAAAATGCTTTTTAGTCTTTTGGGGCTTTTTAACAAGTGATTTGGGGTATTTGCTTGCTTCACATTGTCAAGCTTTTATCTGCAATTCCAAGGCCTAGAAATCGATGCCCTGTCCAAACAGTGCCTCAGAGTTTCTACTTCTCTGTTGGTTCTGGCAGGTTGGACCTTAAGATAAGCAGGGAATACTATAATGTTTATGATAAAGCTGGACTTTATTTCAGCTATGCATTCTGTGTGTGCTCAGAAGGAGGAGACTATGCTTTCCCTCCAGCACATGGTCCAGGATTGTTGCTGGTTGTCTTCCGGGCTCCCTGCAGTCAGGTAGAAGCAGCTACATTTTGAAATGTCCTGGATTACTGAGGCTTAGAAACCTGCTGGAGTACCCCATGACACCCTTCACCGCTGCCTACTCGTGCTCCCTGCCTGCCATATGGGGCCACCCGGGCTGCCAGAGGCGGCTCCCTGCCCTGGGAGCTCCCACGGTGCCAGGCTGCCAAGAGGTGGCAGGACATGGCTGAGGCATCGGCTGTGGATGGGGAGGTCCCGGTCGGCTACGGAGGTCAGACATATGGACGCCTGTTCATGTGAGACACAGAATCTGGCTTTTGGGAAGAGGGTGTGCATGACTCCAGAACAATGAGACTTAACCAACAGATCTCCAAAAATGACATGTTGCAGCTCCTTCTAATCCCTATTGTGTTCTTTTGAGAAAAATGATGAAGCAATTGTAACCACATGGACAATGAGCCAGTATCTTGCTGCAAAGTCCTATTACAAATCAGTGACCTGGATCAGAAACAGCAGGTATGTGCCAAAATCTTCACCAAGAACATAACAGAATATTACAGCCAATACTCTACTACATTATCTTACCTCTTCACAACTGTTCCATTTTTCTAAAGTGGCTGAATATAGAAAATTAAAAAGTTTGGCTGTAGGAACAGCTCTGCTGAAAGAGGAGAGAGGTTATTGAACTGCTTGTTAGTTGCTAGTTTTTTGCCTGAAGTGGATGTAAAAGTTAATCGGCAAAAGGTCTCACAGTGGGAGCACATTTGTGAAAATCACTTGTACCAATTAAGTACTGGAATTCTTTTTGCAACATATTTTTTCTGCTCTAAGTGAAGGATGAAAACCATAGTCCCTACATCCACCACGGAGTCATACATCTTTAGGAATGTGTAGTTGTTGGGTTTTTTTTAATAAAATCATAACTTCAGCTGCAAAATAAAGCAAGTATAATAGAGAATACAACAGTAAAGGAAAGAGTATTCTGGACAATGAAATGGATAGTTTGCTAACAGCTCTAAGGCTCTATTATCGGGAAAACCACGTCAATAAAATAGTTCATTAGCTTACCTCCAAATTGACCAGGAAATCTTGATTAAATAAGAAATTCCTATCTAAGATACAAAATGATTTATTTATCAGCAAACAAAAAGGAGTCAGATGTTATCTTTAAATATATACGTTGCACAATGCACATCTCTCTTTTGAGATGTGCATTTTTTTTTCTGGCTGCTCTTTGAAAAGGCCAGCTGGTTACACACACTGATTTAGCAGAATTCATTAATGTACTGCCTTCATCCTGTTCCTTGTCGGCTTCTCACCCATCATCGTTCTCTTTAAATGGAATGATACTCCAATGAATGTACCTTCTATGTGTTATAGTATGCATCTGTAATTTGAGTATACAGCCTGGGGGAATATCCTGGTGAGCTGCAACGTCCTGCCATACTTGCATTTTGATTAATGTTTCAGTGGTGTTGACTTAGGATATAAACATGAAAGCATAGCTCATTATTAGTTGTGAAGCGGGAGAGAAAATATTTTCAAGGACGGTTTTCATGGAAGGTTTGCTTTGCTTTGTGTTGGTCTTGGACATGGAAATGAAAGAAATTACTGTTTTTTTTTTGTGAAATGGAATTTATAGAAGAGATGGCTTAGTTACAATAACTCTGCCAGGTAGGTTGAAAGGCAGCTGGAAACCCAGGAGGTACCAATCGGCAGGCGTGCAGGGATGTTGCTCATCTGAGAATCTTGGGTTCCTACCACCTTTCCAGCCTGCAAATCAATCAGTCAGGAGACCACGAGACGAGCAAATAACTCAGCAGGAATCAGCTCTGTACTTGGCAGCGGTGCTCTGAATCCCGCTGGGTGAGGCTCGCTCCAGCGGAGTCCTGTTGGACCTCTCTTGGGGTTCAGCCACCTCCCCGAAATCCCATCGTGCTGAGGAATCTGCAGATGGAAAACAGGCTTGAACTCAGGCTTCAGTCACCTTCCTTGTATATCTCGGAGCATGTATTCTGCATTTCAGCTTTAACCTACTCCTCTGGCTCCCCTCTCCTGCACTGGCACAGCCTGGAACACAGTCTACTTCTGCACTCTGTGGCATGGGCATTGCAACACAGCTTCCCCTTTCCTCTTCACCCACCTCCCTTCCTATCAGAGCTGAATTTCTTCCTGGTATATGTGCTTTTGGTTGTTAAAGATCCTCACTTACTCCCTGCTCATGGAAGAGAGTCTAGGTTTCCTTCAGTTCAGTGAGATCAGCCCAAAGCTGCTCTTCAGACAGAGCAGGAATAATGTAGCTGAGAAGGCATATATTAGAGACACATTAGTGACATTATATAAAATAAATCAGTTCTGGAAAGGATGGTTTGCCATATGTATTACAAAAATTACAGGGAGCGTGTCTGAGATTTCAAGATAAAGTAATCTGAAAAGAAATCATCAATACATGATTTAATGGTGGCTTCTCACCTAAAAACCTATAAATAGAAATATTAAAAGGGGAATGGCAACAGCAGCTGGCGGAGCTAGCAAAGTAATATATAGAAGCTCAAGGATCAGCAGTGCTGTGCAAGGGTGAAGACTGTTCAGCAAAGCCCTTAAGTAATGCTTGTTGGCACTACTGAAGACTACGGGTTCTAGAAAATGTCAGTGAGATTGTAAAAGAAATGCTTAAACATTTTCCTAAAGAGAAGAGAGTGCTCAAGGTTAAACACATGCCTACAAGGTTTTGCTCAGCTGAGACTATAAAACTCTCCCTCACATGGTTCCCTCTCCAAGGCCTGTAAAGATTACAGCAGTTCCCTTAGATGGCTTAATTCAGGCTAAACTTCCAGGGCTGGTCCTTTATGATGACACATGGGTCTCTACAGAGCTTTGCTTGTTTACATCATATGAACCAGCAGTGGCTACACCCTTGTACATTTTTTGTCACCCCCTTTTAATTTATTAAAACAAATCCCTATCTCTTCTCTACCAAAAAGATCCTTAAACCTATGACCTTTTAAAAAAGGGGCAGTTAATTATCAGCAGCCTTTCAATGTCTTGCTGAGTTCTTAGCTTGGTCATTGTGTCTGCGTGTTGACTATACAGTGCCAAACAGAATCTCAATACTGTAATGAAATAATAAAAAGAAATAATCAAGAATACCATTAACAGCAAACCATGACAGTGAAATCGTCATGAGTACTGACAGTTTTCCTTATAATCTCAAAGCAGAGGTACTTTCGGTAGAGAGAATGATCCTGCTTCCATGGAAATTAGTGACAAACCCACAGGCAGTTGCTAGTGTGGTTTAGGGAAACAAGATCCTACTTCTTTTAGGAATGACTGGAGAACACTGTCGTCAAGAGTACCTTTGCGAGCAGAAAAGGATGATTCACAGCGCATATCTGCTGGCAAATCTCTACCAAGAAAGGAGGTAAATTCCATTTTTAGTGATTTTTTGGTGTCTATTGACAAAAGTAGTGAGCGGGGAAAATATTTATTGGACCTCCTTTGGTTAAACATTCTCAATGGTGTTACTGCCTAGTTGCTATGTGGAGAAAATCTGTATGTGGTGTGTCACCCATCCATTGAGGTGAGGCTGTGGAAACTTCCCGTTTTAGATAGGAGATGCTGTCCACAACGGAAACAAGACTGAAAGATTCATATGCGGCGGGGCATTGCAAATCCGCCTTTGTTAGGAAATCTTTGTTAATTAACACTCCCTTCCTACTCTTTTGTTCTGTGTGTGTGACGCCTCTCTTGAAAGTCCCTTTCAAGGGACAGCAGCAGAGTGACCTGGATTAACTGATATAGAAACTGAAATTACGGAAGATGATTCTCAAAGGAGAGAAGAATAAGATCATACAATGTCTTGCTCCAAAAGCTGTACTCTGTGTAGGGGTTTGATTCTGAAATATATTTTTCTTACACCTAATTGAAAGAAACATCCTATTATTTTCTGTTATTAGATGAAGATGGTTGCATAATATCAAGATTTACCAGGGGAAAAGATAGCTACAATAGCTCAGAAAGGCTCATATTCATCAGAAATATGGATTACAGAAATATTTAATCTTTTGGCTCTCCTTACATTAAGATTAATGTTTTACATTCCTTGCCAGTCCATATAATTTTTTACGTCAGAAATTATGTCTTTGTGGAAGAATATCTCTACATTTTTAGGAAATGTGCCTTCTTTTGCTGAAGAAAAAAAGAAAGCAGTAATTTACTTCACTTTCCTAATAATTTTAAGAAAAGAGATATTACTGAAAGCAGCACATTGTGTCAACTTACAAGCTTACTCAAAAGTTTATTTTTATTTAAAAAGCAAATAAGTTGTTAAAGTAACCTTAACAGAGCCTCTTTTAAAAGTCTTATTTTTCCGGAAAGGCTGATCAGTGCCATCATATCTATAAACAAAATGAGGCCTCTCAAAAGCCTTTTTAGGCTTTTGAGATTCATTAGACACAAACACCTACTAGCAATACTGAAATGCTGTGAACTAATGGTAAAGCAGATAACTTGAAAGGTATAAAAGTAGAAGAATAAAAGCAAGGGTAAAATACATCAGAAATCAAAAAGCACAACTCTGGGGAGAGGACTGCAGATTCACACTGACTGGAGCTCCAGGATACACCCTTTACAGGTTTCCCCCTCCGACAGGATTACAGGCCACAGGAAAGGAGAAAAGTGATATATCTTGTAACTTGATTCTAATAGGGCTTTTGGTAATCACTGGACCTTCTTACATGCAGTGTGGAGCCTGCAGGCTAGATCATTTACCCTTGCCTGTAGACCGCAGTTGCAGATATAAGTTCTAGGATTGCTGCGGCAGCGGGCTCCTGATGTCCGCCTTCCCGAGAGCCTTTGGAGAGGTGAATTTCAAATAGTCACAGATGGAGGGCACATGCACATGCACTGTGAGTCACGTGATGGACTTAAGTCCGGTGACATAATGGCAAGGGGACAGTAGTTCATGATTTCTAAAAGAAAAATCACGCCTAAGTGATCTAAAACCAGGCAAATTCCTTCCATTAGCCTCCCTCTATATTCAAAAGAAAGAAGGACACACCTTTGGAAGGATTTGCTGGTCCTAAAGTACTGTCTACAGTAGGTTAGATGAATAATTCTCAGAAAATGCCTGCTTTTCAGAGGGAGTCTTGATGTGGCTATCTAAGATCTGGACCTTCACCTTTTAGACATCAAAGGTAGATTAAATGAATCTTACCCTGTAGATCTCCATGGGAGACCTTGTAGTCTGCCATTGCTGTTAAGTGGAAGGAATATATGATATGATGAGCTACCATACACTGAGTGCAAAACAGGCCTGAAAATTAGAGAGTAGTGAGCAGTGACTTACTATCAAAGGGGAAGCACGTGTCCCCAGTGTCCTGGATGGGGTCTGCCCTGGAACTGATTCTAATGTTTTCCATATACTTTTTTAAAAAGTGAGATAGATAGAGAAAGAAAGGATGCCGATCAAACTGGTAGACAGCATCACATCGGAGAACTGTAGAGGGTGGGGAAGAGGGAATAGCAAACATGCTGGAAGTTTGAATTATAATTCAGAGTGTTCTTGAAAAACTGAACAATTGAACAAATTGGTCTGAAATAAGTGGGATGGTACTCAATGCGGAAGGGTGAAAAGTTCTGCACTTGAATAGGAATAATCAACTAACTGCCAAAATAGAAGACAAAGTACAGTTGGCTACAGAAAGGGAAATGAGATTTCAGTGAAATGCTACCTGAATGTGATTCTTACTAATATTACACAGAGGTGGAAAACGCAGACATTCTTCTGGGTGTATAAATAGGTATGTTATAGGTAAAACAAGTGAGGTAGTTTTTCCTTTATTCCAATTATAAGAATTGTCTCAGAAAGCAGACTCTATCCAGTTTTTGTATACCTTTTCAAGAAAACTAGATAAAAATTAAGAAGAACTCAGAGGAAGATAACCTTGATCAGGCCAAATAACAGATAAATGTGACTTGTGAAGAAAGGCTGAAGGAACCAGAATGCTTTTCAGTCTAGTGAAAACTGAATAGAGATGTCAAAACAGCCTCCAACCGTGTGAACGTAGCCGCAAAAAAGGAAGCAAATAACTGTGGACCGGACCAAAAACAATAGAGTTAATCACCTCCTGGTGAGATTGATTTTAGAAAAAAATCTAAGTGTTCTAATAGTTAAGACAAAGAGTAGGTTTTATAGGGAGATATGGAATTTAAAAATGCAAATTAGCTAAAAATCTGTCAAGAATGGTATGAGATCTCAATATGAGATTGTGACAGAGTTAGTGTTAGAGTTAAGATTAAGATGATGACTGAGAGAAGCAAAAGCCCAGAGCAGGAGCTGGTGTATGCTGGATAGAGGCTGCCAAAGGAAAGTGAGGTTGCAAAGAGAAGTGGGCTTTGAGACATATTTTTCCTGGGCAATGGCTAGGAGTCTTTGTCAAAGATTCACCCTAAAATCAGAGTAGGGGTTACAGTTGAGGGAAAGATAAGTGCTGGAGTTGTGTTTTTTGGGTGACTGGAAAGAATGAAAGGGTCAAACGAAAGACTGAGCAAGGATGAGAACGAGGCCATTAGACATTTTTATTGTGTGTGATGCCAGGGGGGTCTTATGAAGGGTTAGGCCGAAAGTTATGTTTCAGGGTTAAGTTTTGATTTAGGGCTGAGGGAAAGAGAAAGTGCGGAGCTGCGGTATGAGTAGGATGGTAAGGGGCTGCTAAAGGAGAGTGGGGGCTGTAAACAGATTGGGACTGTGGCGTATTTTTCATCTGGGCGATGGATGGGGAAAGCTTTTCCATATTTAAGCTTAAAATAATATTTAGGGTTAGGCTTAGGATTAGGGCTGATAGAAAGAGAAAGCTGCAGTAGGCACATGTCTGCAAAGGGGCTGCCAAAGGAAAGTGGGAGCTGCAAACAGACCTCGGCACTGGCTGGGAGGGGCAGGGCTATGCAGCGTTTAAGCCCAAAATTACAGTAAGGGTTAGGCTTAGGGTTGAAAGAAAGAGAAAGCCTGGAGCCAGAGTCAGAGTGGGGCTGGAAAGGGGCTGCCAAGAAAAACTGTGGGCTTCAGAGAAAACTGAACTGAGGTATATTTTTCATCTGCGCGTTGTCTGGGGTACTACTTCAAGCTTAAACCTAAAATTACATTCAGGGTTAGGGTTTGAGGGAAAGAGAAAGCCATGAGATGCAGCTGGAGAGGGACTAGAAAGAGGCTGCTGAAGGAAAGTAGGGGCTGCAAACAGAAGTAGGCAATGGGATAATTGTTGTCTAGACAGTAGGTGGGGTGGAGTACAAATTATAAGCCTAATATTACAGTTGGAGTTAGGCTTAGATATGGGGAAAAGAGAAAGCCTGGTGCTGCAGTTAGAAAGGGATTGGCAAAGAAAAGTGAGGGCTTTCTCTTTCTTTCAAGTCTAACCCTAATCCTCACCCTACCAATAACCTCACATGTGGTTTTAGCCAGGACCTTTTGACAACGCACCCCCCCCCCCACCAGCAAGTGTCTAAATGTGAAATGTCTCAGATCCCACTTTTCTTTGCACCCTTGCTTTCCTTTGGTAGCCCCTTTCCATCCCCACACCAGCTGCAGCTCTGGGCTTTCTCTACCTAACTGCCCTAACCTTAACCCTAACCGTAACTGAAGTTTTTGGCTCAGTCATTGAGAAAGACTGACCAGATGACAAATGTATCATAGCGCAATGCCCTGTGCAGCCCTTGCTCTCCTTTGGCAGCCCCAATACAGACCCACACCAAGTGCAACTCCAAGGTGTTTCTTTCCCTCAACCCTAACCATAGTTAGTGCTAGTGTTGAGAAACAGAGAACACCTAAAGCCGCAGTTGGAGCAGGGCTGCAAATAGACCTCTGAAATACAGTATTGTCTGCAATGAGAACTGAGCTAATAATAGATTTTTCATCTGGGTAATGACTGAGGGCTTTGTGAAAGTCTCAATCTGAAATTAATATTCAGGGATGAGTTTAAGGTTAGGGTTAGGGTTGAGAGCTACACAACTAGATGACTTTTCCTGGTCCTTTCCAACAATACCTTTATATTTCCAAGTTTTATGTTCAAGGAACTCAAGTTAAAATTAGCCAGTCATTTTTTTATGTTGCTTAAAAAGTGCGATGGGAGATTTTCATCTCTAGGCCCAAGGCTCCGTCTAAATTTGTGAGGTTCACTGGTATTCAGGACATTGAAATACTCCCAATGTGGATATAACTGTACTGACAAATGTGTGCTTTGTACCAGCAACACTTCTCCCCAAGTAAAATTATTAGAACCAGCAAAAGTGTAGTTTTGTCATGCTAGGGTGAAGTCACATACCTGACTTCAAACACCCAGTGTGGGATTCATCTCTCCTAATTCCAGATGTCTGCTGTCTTGAGGTCCTTATCTGATCTTGTTCCCAGGATCTTTCCATAGTCTCTGGAGAGAAATAAGCTTTCTCAGGATCAGAGTTACCTGGCTTTTTTAGATATCCAAGTTAGTTAATGAAATACAAAAAGAATCTAGAAACCTAGCACGTGTCTAGATGCCCACATTGCATGAGTCAGCTGAATCTTATCACTACTGTTCGCTTCTGGGTCAGCTGCCTTATCTTTCATGACTCTTTATATGGTCCATGGAAAGACATAAGTTGCTCCAAAGGTGCAGCTTATTTGTTCTGTGAGTCAGAATACCTAATTTGGGCCTATAGCCTGTTGAGGTCTGTTTGAATGGCAGTACAGCCTTCTGATCTGTACCACTCCTCTCAATTTTGTATCAGCTGCAGACTTCCTTGAAGGTACGCTCTGTCCCATCGCCAAGATCATTAATGAAGATATTACACAGTACTGGTCCCAGTATTGACCCTTGGTGACTGGCCTCCAGCTGGACTGATCATAACCCTTTGAGCCCAGCAGTTAATCCAGTTTTCAGTCAACCTCACTGTCGACTGTCCACTTAACTAGTCTGTACTTCAGCAGTTTATCTGCAAGTATGTTATGGTAGACAGTATTAAAAGCCCCACTAAAGTTAAGATAAACAACATCCACCGCTCTCCCCTTGTCCACTAAGCCAGTCTTCTCTTTGTAGAAAACTATGAAGTTGGTCAAACATGATTTCCCCTTCGTAAATCCATGCTAACTACTCCCAGTCACTCACTTGTCCTTCATATATTTATAAATGGTTTCCGGGAGAATTTACTCCGTCACCTTCCCAGGGATTGAGGTGAGGCTGACCAGCCTGTAGTACCCTCAATCCTCTTTGCTCTTCTGGAAGAAGCAAGTGACATTTACTCTCTTCCAGTCCTCAGGAACCTCCCCTGATTGCTGTGACTTTTAAAAGATGATAGAGAGTGGCCTTGCAAAGACATCAGCAAGCCACCTCAGCACTTGGGTGCATCTCATCAGGGCCCATGAGCTTGTGTGTGTCCAGATTGTTTAAATGCTCCTTAACATGAACTTGTGCGTGTCCAGATTGTTTAAATGCTCCTTAACCTGATCCGCCGTCACCAAGGGTAAGTCTTCCTTGCTCCAGACTTTCCCACTGGTCTCAGAAACACAAGATTTCTGAATCAGGTCTTACCAGTAAAGACTGAGGCAAAGGAGGCACCAAGTACCTTGGCCTTCTCCATGTCTTTTTTGACCAGGTCCCCAAACCCATTTAGCAGAGGGTCTACATTTTCCCTAGTCTTACTTTTGCTGCTGATATACCTGTAGAAGCCTTTCTTGTTGCCCTTCACATCCCTCATTAGATTCAATTCCACGTGGGCGTTGGCCTTCCTAGCCTCATCTCTGAACACTTGGACAGTGCATATTTCTCCTGCATCCTGATCCTGCTTCCCTCTCCTGTACACTTCCTTTTGATGTCTTTTGGAAGCTCCTTGTTCATACAGGCCTCCTGCAAACTTTTCTTGTTTTTCTGCTCATTGGGATGGACCGTTCTTCAGCTTGGAGGAGATGATCGGTGAAAATCAGTCAAGATTATCTGAGGGAATCTGATACAAGAATTGGATTAAATTTAACTGACCCCCCCCCCCCCCGCAAGGAGTTTTCCAGTGCAACGTGTCTGCAGCCTCAGAGGACTCAATCTCCTGTAAACCTTGATGCTTAAATTCTTTGTCAGACAAGAAATTAAGTTCATTTTACCTTGCCTTTATTTTGTGCAGAAAGGGGAAACAAGGATTTGCTTCTGGACAAGGCTTTTACTCCATTTAGTCATTAAGGCCTTTTCTACCAAGAGGCTCCTCCTCAATTCTAGTATCCTTAGGCCACCAGTGGAGCTGCATCAATATGAACCTGGTGGTAGGTGAGTAAAACAACAGTGTGCATTGATGGAGTCATCCTTGCTTAAAACCAAGAAACTGCAGCAGTGGAAATCAGGTTTTCCCGACTTGTTCACTGATAAAATCCTCGTGAGGACAAAGCGTGATTCCCTAGTTCAAAGAACATACTTAATTTCATGGATCTGTGTCATGGCCAAGTAGCAATCCAAGGTAAGAAACATTGGAAAAGAAGTTAAATTTGATGCAGAATGGGCTGAGGTGTTTTAGGTGTGTTGAGCTCAGATAGATAGTCACTGTTCACCTCTGTCTCTGTCACCTACCTGAGCAGTTTCTCTCCACTGACTATGTACATACAATGCTGCTGTTAACTTTAATAAAATGATTTGCACCTTAGCCCTACTAGCCCTAACCATAAGAACCAGTATCTTATTAAAAATTTTCTTTTTGGGTAGACTTTCTTTAGGTTCTTTCTTCGCTATTGATCCAGTCAAACAGAGAGGAGATCACTAAAAAACTAAAGGACTAATGTTTCTTTTTTAAGATATTTCAAAACAAGCTTATTTTTGGCAATTTTAAAATAAATTATATGAATCATCTACTGAGTTTGTTGTGAAAGCATGTTCTCCTTTCTTTGACCTACGCTTGCCTGAAAACTCAGGATACAATGAGAAAGGAGGGGAAAATACAATTTTTCTTTGGGTGTTTTGTAACGTTCTAAGAATGCTTGTTGCAGGGAACCAGCCTTGGTACCAGCACAAAGTATGAGCAGCCAGTGCAGTTTAAATTAGCAGTGAAATTGCTTGTGACTACTGGAATGTTTGAGGATGGCCATCTGCTTCATTTGTCCTGACATCACACCTGAGCTGCCCAAATGAGCACACTGGGACTGTAAGGTTTTATGGAAACTGGGCACTACGGTAAGCCACAATTTGCTGCACACAGCATGGCAGTTATCTACCTTCCTCATCTTTGCTTTAACGTAGCGGAGTTCCATGTCTTCCAGTTTGGCAAGGGGGCTTGGAAGTTACCTCATGCACCACAGAGTCATTCCTCCTGACATGA
This sequence comes from Struthio camelus, assembly GCF_040807025.1. NCBI lineage: Eukaryota > Metazoa > Chordata > Aves > Struthioniformes > Struthionidae > Struthio > Struthio camelus. The sequence continues at coordinate 150,192,052 of NC_090942.1, read as the reverse complement.
CATTATTACTTTTACAAAATGCTACCTGACTTTTTACAGCCTTGATGATGTATGACTGAGAACCATTAGCTTCCAACAAGACCTTGGTTTGAACAGTGTTTCCTTAAATATCTGGCATGACATTACTGACATATGACCAGTAATAACTGGTTGATAACTGGAGAAAGACAGGATCCTTGAGGTGCTTTCTAACCTAAGAAGTGCTATAGAATATGAGAGCATTGAAATTCTCCACAGTGTATTTTAGTCCCTGCTTTTTTGGAGGGAGAGACAAGGGAGGGTTACAAATATGAAAATATAACAATATGTTGGGGCAGATTTTCAGGCCTGCCTGATACATATATTCATCTTTTCCAAATGAGTGTAAATGTGACCCTGTGAATACTGAAGAGAGTGCTCATGAAGAGTGATAAGAGATGGCACTTGACAGTAACAGACTGAAGAAAGGTTGAGGGCGTTGCTCTGGGAGGGAGCAACTGGCCATGAACTGCACTGTGGCTTACAAGTCCTGTTTTTCTGCGAGGTTGTTGATCTCTGGCTCTCCATTGCTGTGTGCAGCTGCATGGCAGGTTGGAGGGCAGAAGACGAAAGTGCCACCCTCCCACCTCTCGGCTGGGGATGCACGCTGCACCGGGCAGCGCCGCTGGGGACCCACAACCCCCTCCCACCCCTTTGCCGTCCCATCCTACTGTAAATCCAGCTGCATTTTGTTCTGGATTTGCATTTTTCAGTTGCATGGACTTTGAACAGGGGCTATTTTCTATTTTCGGTAGACTGCCAGACTCAGTGGAGCCTCAGGCTTGGTCTGGATACTACCTGGGTGGAAATAGTTATGACTGTTATCCCAGGATAGGAAGCTTTGTTGGTGATTGATAGTCTATAAATGCTCACACCGGAATGAAAATTTTCTTTTCCAGCTACAGATAATATTTTACAGCATTATCAAACACAAAAGGTTGTTAATTTGTTTATAAATGCACACTCCTTTTTGCATATTAGGAAATAGGCATCAATTTTTTCAGCAGAGGTCTGAAAGTGTAGGCTGTTCCTGCCATTTGTTAATTTTGAATGATGAGAACATGTGCAGTAATGTCATACTTGCTTTACGAACTTCCATTTCTTTTTTCCACTTTAATTTTCTACTATTTTCTGCTATTTAATTCTGCTTCTACTAGTGAGATTGGTCCAACTATGTGTAATGCAACAGCAGCTCACTAATTTACAGTAATTAGAAACTCCTGAAAATAATTAAATTTGCAAATTAACAAGTGAATAAACAAAAGAAAATGTGTAATCAGTCAAAAGGTGTGATCAGTTCATTTATGTTGTCATTTGTGGTTTATTTATGTCAGTGCTATGTATTCTAGCTGATGTACTAAGGCAGTTCTTCATGGCATACTAGCCCGTGCACTAGAGCTAGAAAAAAATGATGCTATTAATAGAAGACTGCAGTACCTTCCCTTAAATCTTAACTGAGAGGTGGGGAGAGACTGCCAACTTTTGTTGCAGGTTATAAAGTGTGCAGTCTAACAAATGCGTATTAGCTAGATGCAAGTGCAAATATATTGCTATCTACACCAAGCCCATTAAAATGTACAGACATTTGCTTTTTTGCCATTGCTGCTGCCATTGCAGAGAAATAAATGTTGAGTCATTTGGTGAAGGCACAGCAACGGCAAAGACTTCTATCTGCACTGTCACAGTAATCTGTGGTAATAATTTTCATTAAGCAAACCTAATTGTAGATTTCTGTCTTTGAGTAATTGCAGCATTTTAAATATGTTTTAGCTAACATTATAAATGAAGGCAGAACAGGACCAAAATGAACTGTTTTACAGAGCTCCCTGTCCTTTTGCTCAGACGGACGTACAGCCCTGCCAAGACCCTGTGCAGGAGGTGAGGCCTGCCCGGGGCCAACGCGTGGAGGACGGACGCCACGGCGGCACGTCAGTGCAGAGCTGCTGCCACAGCACCCGCTGCCTTTTTGCCGCCTGCTGGGAGGCGACCACGATGAGTGCCTTCCAGCCGGGCAGGAGCTCTGCAGAGGAGCCTGTTTCTGCTGCAAAGCTTGCTCCTACAAAGGCAATTAAAAGATGTCCAAGTAGCCTATGGCAGCTATTTTTTAGTGAAGCACAAAGGAGAGAGAATTCTTAGGACAGCTGATCTGTGAAAGCTCCAGAGGTTGTTTATTTCTGGCTTTTGTTCTGGGAAGCAGCTCTGTTGTGCTAGGTGCTGCACAAACACACAGAAGACATACAGCCTCTGTGGCAAAGGGTTTCTATTTTTATAGCAGAATAATATAAGTGATATCATATCTAAGTTGGTTAAGGTGATCTGTAACATACAGGTATATATTATGTAATGAATTTTCTCCTGATTAAAATATCAGATTTATTATTCAGAAAACATCCAAAGTATTAGACTATATGTTCATCCATTACCAGGGTTGAAATGATTTGTTATTTTCAATTTCATTTTTTTAATAGCTGTTGTCGCTTTGGTTCTACCTAGGATATTAGACTTCTGAAATAATGAAGCTGACTTCTTAGAGCAACACGTCAAAAAAGTTTGTGTTAAGGAAAAGGCCAATAAACTAGTGCTACCTTTCTTCTAGGGTTTGAAGATGGAGATTACCAGAGAATATGGGGTATAGAAATGTAGGACCATCCTCCACAGCCATCATCCACTATCATTCTCAGCATCCAAGTCACTGCACTACCTTCGTAGTCTAATCATCTCCCTTATATCACCCCCAGCCATGTAAAGCTATCACGGAAGCCACAGGTACTGGACAACCTACTCTGACTTTGAAGTTGGCCCTTTGAGCAGAGGGTTGAATCTGATGACCTCCTGAGGTCCCTTCCAACCTACACTATTCTGTGATCCTGTGATCAACAGACTCCCCTCTCCTTGGAAGTAACAAGTCTGTAACCGTGTGCACAGACCTCTAAGATATTGCTTTCAGCACTGGAATTGTCTTCTGCAGCTATACCTGTTGACTTCAACTTATTTTTCATGGCAGTCTCACAGAGTTAGAAAGCTAACCATAACGCTGCTATCCAACAGAGTCCATCCATCTGATAACACAACAAGAGGGCGTCAATAATGAGGAGATAGGTATCTTGGAAACTTCTTTTAGTAACATAATTAGACCTTGCATGCCAGCTCCACACTTGCAGCCACCAAAGGGAGGCTCTCTCTCCTACCCACACTGCTGAGCGGTTTAGTTAAGAACTGTACCATGAATCCCACTGAATTTCTTGATGAAAAGGTGTGCTGGAGAGGCCACTGAGATGAATCTCCAAACCTTTTTTCTCCTTTTTAGTCAGGGTGTGGTTTACAAGTCAACAGAGATGAAAACTTTCCCCTATTTATCTGACTTTGTTTCATAGAACTGCTGATTGCAGCGTTGTTTTAATACATTAATAAAACCTGTGAGACTCTGCGCTTGATCACTTTGTGGAGGAAGAACAGCCTTTAAACCTCTGACCCTATGTGAAAGAACACAAAATTGTTGGATAGTCGCAGCTCTACAATTTTTAAAAGGGTTAGTATTTTTATAGCTGCTTATTTCTAATCTTTGCATTCCAAAAAGGTTAATGGGATCGTTGCAAGATCAAATGTTTATATGACAGTGGATTAACCTTTACTACTAACTCAGTTTCTTGTAAATGTAAACTGTATTCAGTATGGGTACCTGCTAACAGCACCATGGCAATATGGACAACAGTTCAAGCCTTCATTAACTGAGTGCTAAATTACAGTGATAATCATGTAATTTGCAATCATTTCAATTCCTCCATATTGCTCATTATAACACAAGCATAAATGACACATTCAAACTTCAAAAAACTCAAGTGAGAAATAAGAAGTATCATTTAAACCCACTCCGTGAAGCTGACCTTGATATAATTTTATTCTGCTTTGTAGTAAGAGTATTATAACTGTCTAGGGACACAGAGATTTTCAGCTTAAAAGTATTTCTTATCGGGTCTCCCAAATATACGCTACAAGGACAATGACTGCAAAAAACTTTTCTACCTCTTTCCTGGTTCTGCCCAATTCCTGACTATACTGTGGCTGCTTTGTTTTAGTACTGATAAAATATAGCTCTAAAATGGGACCAGACACCAAGAGGAGTATGGGCCTACAGCTGAGGAGTATTTAGTGCCAAAAGGAAATCTTCTGCGCTGCTCTGCTTTGGCAGGAGACAGATGATCGGAGAGCTGGAACGCAGTCAGTCCTCTTCCAGATTTCATTAAACTCCACTTGCTGTGTTTGTTTGTTGCAGTCCCTGGTAACCTAAGAGCCTGTAAGTGGTGATCAAGGCTGCTTTAATCTGTGTCGGGTTTGTGGGATTACAATCCTTTGACTTTTTGTGTACATGTTGCGGGGTTATGGATTGCCCTCTTTTGAACAAGTGTCCCAGAGGCGTTGGTTTTCTCTAGCTTTGTGTTCTTTTGGAACCCACTTCAGCCTACTATTTGTCTTTGCATTTTCATTAAAACTGATGCTTCATGTAATGTTGAGATGGAGAAGAACAGAGCACGTTTAGATGAGAATAATTTAACAGCGGTCTGTCCAAGGGCAGCATTCAAAGGAGCCTCAATTCAGCCTTCGTTTTGGACAGCTGTATTCAAGCTATAACCTCATCAGACAGTCCTGGAGACCAGATGCTCCTGAGGATGTGGTGGAGGTAGGAAGGTCTTTTTTCTTGGATATTCGAAAGGAATTTCTAATGAGACTAAAATCAAACATACAAATCACAAAATGGATTACATGCAACTTTGCAGTTAATTGCCAAATAGTATCATCCTGGGTAGAAGATAGACAGAGTAACTAGTGTCTGTTTACAGACTTTGAATTATCGGTACTGTATTTTAAAATATTGGATATGCCAGAAAAAAGTTCTTTCATTCCCTTGCAAATGTAACTTGAAGGAAAAAATAATAGCAGGGTAAGGATTTAATTGTTTCTGAATAACTGGGATGAGAAAGAAGCCAACAGAGTAACAATAATTGAAAAATGATGTGCAAAAACATCAGAAATGCTATGTGGATTACCTCTCTTCTTTTACTCAAGCTTAGACACAGAGAAGTATGTACAGCATACAGCACATGCAATTTTTAAGAAGTTGTGCAACTTCAGTCAGGTACCATTTTCTACAACTTCCAACACTATTCAGCATGCCTCACTTCAGCTACTTTTGTTCGTTGCCAAATGTCAGGGCATATCTTCAGCAGATGAAAACTACCACAGCATGAAACACCTGGGGAGCAAAAAATAGAGCAGGAGGGTAATGGGAAGAACCAGCATGTGTATTTCCCTAGTAAATCATTCTCAGCTCTGCATCTGATGTCAGGGCAAATATTTAACTTTGCTTCGTACTAACTGACAATACTGGAATTTCTTCAGAGGAAAGGTATTTCTTAGTGAAGATGCCAAAACATTTTCCTGAGTGAACTTAAAATAAACCTTGCCTTTGTGTACCCTTACTGGCCTCAGAAGGTTCTCCATTTGCAAGAGACTTACAACAGATTATCTCTTTTCCGCAGATAAGTAGCAGCTTTATCCCATCCTGCAACAAGTTGACTCTCCACAGAAGATCCACAGAGGATTTTTCATGCTATTCACAGGTTACATGGGACCTCATCATCTTTAATAACCAAAAATGATTACAAACACTCCAGAGACCCCATATTCAAATAAATCTTTCCAGCAGAAGCCGGTAAGAACGGTCACGGTCCTTAGTTCCCAAAATAGTTTGTTTCCACTGTTTTGACCACTGCAAAAGTATTGTCTTCTCTACGGCCTTAATCACTATTGTTCAGCGTTCCACCACACCAGAGAAATAGACTGCAGACTTCATACTGAGGCTTTAACGGGCCTTTCAGATACCTCGGGCCTAAGTTAAGGATTACGTCAAAGATGCTGTTGGGGATTTTGAACATGACTCCACGTTCCTTGAGAAGCTCTGAGGTACTTACAGTGCCCCAGAGAATATGCTAATTCTGTGTTGAACTTCCTAAGTAATAAAGTTTGAGTCCTGAGCATATTGCATTACTAGCAGGGAGGCAAGTCACCATTGGATGCGTATTAGGTATCAGATGATCAGATAATGTGTAAGGTTGCAGCGTCTTTGGGGTGGAAATAACTGAGTGCCGTTAGGCAGAGGAACACTCTTGAAGTACAACCTGATTTGACTAAGTGTGTTGTGTGCTAAATAGGAGGAAAGTATGCTGTGCTTAGGAACTCTTCAAAAATTTTCCTCTGCTCACCTGACTTACTCATGTTTGGCTCAGCCGGCTATTCTTTATTCATCCTTCATCCTGTCCAGCTACATAGTCATCTTTTGACAGTTTTATTTGAAGCATTTGGTAAAGGTAATAAAGACTCTGAGTCATCTTCATATTTTAGGGAGTCAAGTTCATTTTATTATTTGTCTATATTATTACTATTATGGTTGCTTTTAAGAGCTTGAGAAAGCTCTACAAGTCTGGCTATTCCCTATCATCTACTGAGACAGGTTTATAAACCTTCATTTAACATAGGTTTGTACTGACCACATAGAAAAGTTTCTTGAATGCTCTCCAAGGGATAGTTATGGACATTTAACTACAGAACAAAGTGTTGGTCAGCAGATATTCCCTCACCTTGATTTTGAACATATACGTCAATTATCACCTGAGATTTATTTAGCTTCTGTTGGTGTTAAATTACCCTGTATATATGGAGATTTGCAATGGGAAAGCAATCTCTTTTAAATGTAATTTATTATTCTTTATTGTAATTTCTGATCCTGCTAGGGCTTCTTTCCTAACATAACCACAAAAGAAAGCTAGTAAGTACAGAAGATACCAATCCAGTAAGAAGAAATAACTCTAGCCTATGCCTCTTCTCAACCCTCCTTCACTCACCAATTCCTCTCACCGCTCGGATGGTATTCAGAGCAGAAATATAGACATCACTACACTGGATCTTCCCCTCTCTCCAGAAGGGGTGAGATCTGATTAAATCTATCCTTTTTTGTAACTATTCTAGCTCTTCTGCTTTGGAATAAGCAGATGGTTGGACAGTTGCTAACATCTTGAAAGAGAAAGAAGAGGATTTATAACCACTGAGATACCAGCTAAGAATTCTTTCGGGTAGTTTCTTGCTCTTTTTATTATTCAGATCTTGAGCTTGATCTTCTTTTGCAGAAAAAGAGCTGAGCAAGATCTTTCTCTAGCATTTCTTCCTAAAAGTTCCCTTTTTAAGATTTTTTTTTACATTTTTTTACTTTTGCAAAAATAAATATGTCCTAAATTCTATTTTCTCTCCTCAAGACTTGCTGCAAAAATAATCCTTCTAATAACTATTTCCTCTATATTGTTCCCAAATTGCAATATAGTTTCAAAAATTCCTGTAGAATTAATTTCTTGATGGACTTAGGGCCAGATCTAAAATGAGTAAGCATGTAGAAGGCGATATAAACACCCAGAGTCTTCCTAAGTGAAAATGACTTGATCCACAGCCACGTAAGGGCTGCTGAAACTCATCTCCTGTTTTGACTTAAAAGCCACAGTCCCTCAGGTCTGAGCGTTTCAACTTTGATTACGTTCTCCTAGTTTGAGTGCGTATGCTTGTCCCTGCTGCCTAAATGGGAGTCAGAAATTCGGCAGTGTGCCTAAGTCCCCTGCTCACTGTCGCACGTGTGCACACGCAGAATCTGGCCCTTCACAGAATGCCTCAGTGGCTACTTTGATTTTGAAACGTGGGAAGAGAAAGAGGAGTTATTGCCCATGTTTCATATAAGATATAAACCATATCCCATTACAGCCTTCCCCCAGAAAGTGGGAAAGCCAGGCTGAATGAGCTACTTGGCCTATAGGAGACAAATTCCTGAGATGATGCTCCAGCCAGGCTGGCTGTAAGGTTTCCTAACCACTGTAATTCCTTATTTTTAGTGAAACCCTTACACAGACACACCTGCAAACAGTACTGCTACCTGAGAAAGTTTAAAGGTGGGATTGTCTCAGAAGTTCAATGGAGCTCAGTGTTTAGCCCGCATGAATTAGACCTGGGCACATAAATTCCTTAGGTAACTGAAAATAGCCTATGTTTTAATAACTTATTTAAGGGGACCCACACAAATTGCAAAGAAAAGATTCCTGATTCAGATATCCTGATTTCTTTCACTGTTTGTGAATGCACTGGTGCACTTTCCTGCCAAATTATTCATCACTACAAAAACGTTATGTAAGAGGTCTCTCTCACTCTCTCTCTCTGTCTCTCTGTCTCTGTCTCTCTCTCTCTCTCTCTCTCTGTCTCACACACACACACACACACACACACACACACACACACACACACATACATATGCAAACTGCTAAATGTGCCTATGTATATAATCCTTTTATCATCATATTTTACTGGGAAACTTAAAAAAGGGACATGACTGATGAGGTAAGGTTAATTGCTTCTTGGATAGAACGATCTGTTGATACCATTTCTGTTGTTTTCCCATTGACATGATATGCTGGGATAGCAACATTCCTGAGTTTGGGAGTGGTAGCAATAACTCATTGTGAGTGATTATTATTACGGAAGGACCGAGGTTAGGCAGGATGATCGTCAGTAGGTTTGTAGAACTTAATTACAGGGAAAAAGCACAACAGTTTATGATGAAAGATAGAAGAAAGCATCCCATGTCTCCACTAGTAATAGTCAAGCATAAGGAATGAGTGAATTCAGCATTCGTATGATTTCAGCACCACTGGGAAATTCTTAGCTTTGTAGATTCAAAGTGACCTGGAGGAGGTCACTAATCCAATCTCTTGCTCAAAGCAGAGCCAGCTATGGGATCAGACAAGGTTGCTCAGTGCTTTGTCCAGATGGGTCTTGAAAAAAATCCGAGGATGGAGAGTGCACGCTCCAAGATGCCCCCTCCAAGGAGACTGCACAACCTCTTGGGGCAACCTGCTTCACTATCTGACTGTCCTCATGGGGAAAAGGTTTCTTCTTATGTCCATCCTGAGCTTCCCTTGCTTAAAATTCTGCCCGTTGTCTCTCACCCTCCCGCCATGCCCCACTGTGAGGATCCTGCCTCCATCTCCTCAGTGACCCCCCCATGGGTACCAGGAGAGCTGTTCATTCCCCGGAAGTCATCTCTTCCCCAGGCTGAGCAAGCCCAGCTCCCACGGCCTCTCCTCATGGGACAAGGGTTCCGGCCCCCACTGCCTTGGGGGCCCTCTGCTGAGCTCACTCTAGTTTGTTCACTGGGGGACCGAAAATTGGGTGCAGTACTCTAGACATGGTCTGACGAGTGCTGCCCAGAGGGGGCTAATCCCTTGCCTTGATCTATGGGCTGTGCTCCTGCCCATACTGTCCGGGAGCTGTAGGCCCCTTTGTTGCCAGGGCACACCACTGGCTCTCGTTCAGCTTGCTGCCTGCCTTGACCCCCAAGGCCTTCCCCGCAGAGCTGCTCCCCAGCCCATCTGTCCTTTTCCGGGAAAAAAGCCTAGGTGACAACCTTAGGTTAGGCCTCTACATTGCAGAAGCTGATCTCTCCCACTGACTTCAGTGGCATAGAAACTGTCATCCTGACATGCATTCTGCGTAAAAGGTTAATTTTGTACCCTTGACTTTACTGGGATGAGTCATGCATCACAAGTTACTCATGTGCATAAATGTTTTCAAGATCACGCCTAGAGCATGTACCTGGGTTCGGAGGACTTTTGATTGACAAATTTATTCTGTTCTCTTTCCCTTAAATATTCATTTGTTAACTCAAAAATCTACTTATTCATACATTACTCATTAAAATATGAATAAAGTTAGTTATAAAAGGTCTAACCTAAAAAAAACCCACCCTCTTTTTCTCATTTCTTTCGCAAGCTCTTAGGAAGAGTGTTATTCCCAATATATTTGAGGGATGCTAATGATTAACAAGGTTCATTATTACTGGTTTATGCTGATATTTTAGCACTTTGAAGATGAAAAATCTTGGCTTTTCATCAAAATGTTAAACCATTATCTCTGTCCACTTCAAAATCCTTTATAAAAGATCATTTTTTAGTAATAAAGGATTAAGCTGCCTGGAAGTGATGCGAGGACATCTTCTTTTTCATTGCTTAATACAGCAAAGTATGAATTCTCAGAATGCTGTTTTTCACCTTGTTTTTTGTTCTTGAATTTCTATCAAGGTCTCTCTATAATTCACTTCAGCTGGTAGCTAACTCAGTGCATGTTCAGACAAAGATGCATTTAGTGCATCTTCACAAAGGCATCCTCTTACCCAGCACTGTAAATACTTAATATAGTGGGTCATCTCTGTGAAAACGTTTCAGAGTTTGATGATTTCTTGATATATTGGAGCAAAATCTACTGACATAGAGATTCCAGCTTTGAGATGAATTTATGCAGGGAAACTTTAGCATTAGTAAAGAAAAGTGATGGAAACTATTTTTTTGCCAGATAGCTGCCTTTAACTGAGGATTTGTTTTTCCTCTTAGAATGAAGTCCTAGTACAGGATGATCTTTTTTTCTTTGATACTGAAAAAAAGACCATTTCATTCCTTTTCTCCCCTCTTCCTCTTTTCAAAGAGTTTAAATGGAAATGATGAGGTTTAGGAAGGAAAGGAACTTGTATTGAGTACCTATGCATAAAACAATGTCCAGTGATAGATCATCAGAGAAGTTAGCCAGAGGTAAACTCCCTGCAGATGTTGGAAGTTTTCTCTTCCTTCCTCCTTTCCTACCCTGATGACTCTTTTTTGTACTTTTGTTCCCGCACTGTGCCTTTTTCTGAGCAACAGCTCCATCGCAGTCGTGCGCTGAACGACATCCCATTTCAAAGCCTGGAATTGATAGTTATGTTGGTGCAGTCTAGTCTGCAGAGCAGAATGTGGAAGAAGGTGTTGAGGGAGAAGAGGAAGAAAGTGAAATAAGCCTAAAAGCTATGGAAAAAATCTGAAAGGCAGACAAAATTGAAAGAAATGATAAGATTTTTCTGTTGTCTGTATTTTATAGCATACGTACAGAAGGTGACTTGGATGTTTCTGTTCTATTTCTTAAATATACTCCTATCTATTAGACAGTGAGTGATAATTAACAATTTGTATTAGACTAAAAATCTGAATCTTTAGGATTTTTCTTATAGGTTAAGTGAAGTATATTAAAGAGAATGCTAGTGGTATGACTGTGAAATCTATTTGTAGACCATGTCTGCCCAATTGGCTCTGTATGTACCTGCCTGTCAACAACACTTTGGAAGTGAGAACATAAATTACTAGCTGCAGACATCATACTTTCCTACACCCTGTACAGCCGTAATTTACTAGCGCACTTTGAAACATAGTATCTGACATTTCCATATGTGGCAAAAAATCAATTATCAGCCTTCTCAATGCTCTTTTGTTTGGGGAGAAGGGTTAATGTGTTGTCTGTCATTTGCAAAAGGTGTGAGCATGAAAGATCTTCCCACTTGTAATCTTAACTATAAGTTTGAGACACAGATACTTCATTGTACAGATCTGTTTCTTCACTGGCTGTGCCTGAGCTGAAGACAGTGTAATGAAGTGCCTTCTACTGCTGCTTTTTACCATTGCTCAGAATTCTATTTTAATTTTTTTTTTTTGACTCAGTCATGCCTTAACTTGCTTGAGCATTTCTTACCTTAGGTGCTATTCAACAGAGTAAAAGAGTATGCAAGAGAGGAGATGAAGACCAGACGACTTGCAAACAGGGTTGGCACAACATGGCAGAAGAGAATCCAAAAATGGAAGAAGAGGTAAGAAGAAAGTAAATGCAAACCAACCAAATTAGCCTAGGAATGGTTTTAGGGACTGGATGGACACTGCAATAGGTCAAGCAAGAGTCAAGACAACAGATGCGGCCAAGGCAGCTATCTAAATCCAGTTCACTCCCTGGATTTGGTGGAATGGTGCATAGATGAACTTAAGGCCATTGTGGGACCTGCAGAACAGAGTAGAAGATCCAGGGCAAGTACAGTATGGAATAAAAGATTTGGTCACAGACAGATAAACAGGCCTGTCAAAAAATGTTTCAGTAAGGGATCAGAGGATTTACAATAGATTTCTGTAGTAACCAGTCTCTTACAGCAAATGTTTGCTCAGGAAGTCTACTGGGCTAACGGTGATATCCGAGGGATGAAAGCCCAACAGAACTGTCTCAAGTTGGCATTACAATAGCTTGAGTTTAATAGCTTGCAAAAGATGGATACTGAGTGCAGTTTTAATTGAATACTGTGAGATAGATGTCTTTTCTGTGGACATCTGTGCTGTGGAGCTCTGAAATCAGGTAGTGAGGCTACTCAAGGCTAGTCTGATAGCCTACTGCTCCATGCTGCTGATATGGTGTTTCATGGCTGGCCCAGACATGCTCTCCAGCCTGCTCCTGCACTGAATCTTACTGCTGAGGAAGGCCAGAGGAAAAGGCATCTCTTCACTGCTTGCGTGTCCCTTCCCACATCCCGTTTTAGGAGGTGTAAGCACAATGGTTGTACTCATCTTCCCTTCCTCCCTTGGAGAAAGATAGTGACGTGAGCTGGCACCAGCTTGGCTACAGTGCATGTGCCCTCATGGCCCAAGTCCACCATGAGGTATTGCAAGGATATTTGGTCTGCTCCATTGGGATATACGAGGTGGGATGGCCAGTATTATTTTTCCTCTGTATTCAGTTGTCTTTAAGCAAAAGTCTGAAGATAAGATTTCCTTCCTCTGCCTGTTCCTACAAAAAGAAGAAGCGTACGCCTCTGGAAAGAACAGCAGCTTGAAAACTCACAAAATTCTGATTCATGGCCAAGGCTTGAGGCCGCCCCTTGCTTTTATGCCTTCCCTTGGGAATCGGCATAGCACAAAGAAACTGCTTATCCCTAAAGTACTCTTCTCTTCAAAAATCCCCCCCCATATCTAGGATGCAAGCGACCCATGGTGAGGTCCTGACTGACATACCCTTCAAGAGAAAGAGCCACTCACTGAAGGAACAGGGCAGGAGATCCCCCGTGCACTTGCTCAGGTCTTATTCACAGCTACGGTTCAAAGAAATAGCTCTAAGTGCTAAAAATATACGAACCAGTGCACAGGCCTTAAATAAATATTGAGGGTGGTAGGCAGAAGGCCTGGCCTTTCATAATTGGGCTTTGATGGTAGGTTGCCATGGTAACGGCAGCACAAGACAACACAAACTCTCCTTCCTCGTGCAGAACAAAGCCTTACAATTTGTGATTAGAGGAAAATAACACTACTACATATAAAATCAAGGTTCCTGAATTCTCCCCGGTGCTATGAAAGGAAAGATAAAATCTATATGGAATTTCATGTGGGATTTGCTTCTGTTGGAGGACTTTTTGCTGGAATTAAAAGCACAGCCATTAAAATTTCACGATGCACTTCCAAGAAAAACATTCTCTGTTTAGTAAAATAATTAAAAGCCTGCACGGTCTCTGCAGTAAGTGGCTATGGAGGGATAAATGAGAGTGCAGTAGGGGAAATGTGCTTGCTTTAATCAGCATTACATCAACCAAGTGGGATCCATGCAGGAGAACTGCTGAAAATCTATCACTCAATAGAGCTGCACCATTTCCAGGTCTGTGGGGAGAGCTCAGTTCTACTTTGCATTTCATACACACTGTGGTTGGGTCAGACCAAAGTAAATCTAAAACATATCCCTCCCCAGGCTGCCTATATCATTCTAAATAAATAAAAACATCCTGCAACAGAGTGTAATATATCAGAAAACCACCCCTCCATCAGCCTTCAAGGTATTTCTGTCAGCTACTGTGCTATTTTAAGCTTCAATATAGGTGGTAAATGCTCAGCTTGGCACTGAATCTCAGTGACACAAATGCAGCATTTGAGCAGCAAACGGCAGTCTCTTCTCTGTAGAGAGAAAAGGATTTATTTTTAGATTCTTTAGCCTTCCGCCCCCACAGCCCTCACCATGCTCCTTTGAATGCAGACACATTACTCCGGGTAGAAGACCGTATGTGGTGGGAACCAAAATTATACTGATGGCCTCTAGGGAACTTGAGAGCGTAACAGGTGCCGCTGTGAGCAGCACCTCAGAAGTGTCTAAAAATGCGTAAGAATGGAGAAGAGGCTTGTTATCCAACCCAAAGCTCCCAAAAGCTCCTGGATGTGTTGCTGAGGGTATCTAGCTTATCTGCTGATATATTGCAGTGTTCAGCTGCCTGCATTCTAACTTTGCCTATTGCTACGTCCACATTAATGACAGACAATATGTTCCAGAGCTTATGTATCAAACTGTGCAGTTGTTCACCGCAAAAGCTGCTTCCCCACAAAAGCTGCTTCCAAATGCCTTGTGGATGCTACGGTGACAGTATACAGCACAATGAATTTCTCACGCAAAAGCCTTGCATGTGTTTGAAACATGGGTGTGGAGAAAGGAAATACAGGAGGAGCCAAATTCCCAGCGCTGCACACACCCTATTGCAAAAACAATTGCTTTGGAAAACTGATCAGAAACTGCCACCAGAGATGTTTAACTTGCTGCCTGCAGAAATCTGCACCCTCATTGTGCAATACGGAAAATATCAGCATTTTTTCTAAGCTGGCACAGCTTACCTATAAGTTGGACATGAATCTGCGGAGATCTTTGCTTCCGACCTGGCAATTGCAATCTAATTTGCAATCCAAATTAGATTGCTTAAGAGCAATCTAATACTTAAATTTTGGTTCAACAGATGGGCAGTCCTGCTAAAGTGTATGTTTGCATAAGGTAAAACTAATGCTTAAGGTACCGCAGTGCTCAATACCTTCATAAAAGGGCCCAGGCAGGTGATGTTTCAGATTCCAGACAGCAGATTGGGAAAGGTTTTAGAGTGTATTTTCCTGTGGGATGGCATCTTTCTGTTAATTATTTTGGGTGCCAAGAGGTGGTCTCTTCTGCACTTCCCTCGGTACACTTTGCAAGTTTTGCGTTTCCTGAGGGGTTACCTCTAGCCGTGTTCTCCTGTCACAGCCTACAATTTTTGTTTGGGCTTAGCAGCAAAATCCACAGTAACTGGGCTGCAGCAGCGTATGATGAAGATTTTAGGTCTGCTTCACTTCATTATCACAGAGACCTCTGTGTGGCCTAGCTTCAGAAATATCTGTGCTCCACTTTGCTGCTTGCTCCTGGGTAAATGTTAATCCTATGTTGTTTCACTGGTACTACTCAGAAACGGTTAAAAATGATTCCCTATTCAAATCATTGCTGGAAACAGTGGGTTTAATATGACTTATACAATTACAGAAGTTCTAGGCTTAAAGAAGCCTGCTTGGACAGACACTGGAATGAGATTTTCATTAAAAAAATTATAGCAAAGTCTATAATATTTGTTGCATGGATCTTCCTGGGCATTAAACTGTTTGACTGAAATGGGAGGAAATTTTTCTGACAAATATGTTGGTATAATATATGGGACACTTATTTATTACTAGGTTTTGGTAACTTTAAACTATGCAGCTCTTTTCCACTCTGCAGCAGGCTGTATTCCCACTATTGGCATAAGATAGCAAAATGCCTCTTCTCTTAGCTGAAGAGAAGAGCTAGTTGCTTGTATGCAGAGAAGATGGAAACTTCTTTATCCTTTTTTTTCAGCGGAGTCACTTTTAATGGCTTCTGCAGTTCCTCATACAACCAAAATTTTAAGGCTCATTTCTAATTTCAATAACACATATGGATTTTTCAAAACTTACTTAGTTGGAATTTGATGATTTCACAGAAATACCCTATTCATCTGAACAGTCTGTAACCCAGGGTAATTGCACTTCTGTTTCCTCTGAGGCACCTCAAGACCAAGTGTTCTGTCTTTACTGTCCCTGGGATATTCATATAGCTCCTTTGCACTGAGCTGTAGTGCTGCGCATGCATTAGCCATGCGTGCCCAGAAGGCACGCAGTTAGAAAAAGAAGAATTTCAGATGATTTCTATGCATATGATCCTATATAGAGATTTGATAAATATTACCTCCAAACGCCTAATTTTCTGATGCACCAGCAGGTTTCTACTTCTACATCCAGTTACTTTGAACAGTTAGTTCCCTTAACCTGAGACCCTTCATAAAGCATAGAAGAGCTCCTTGCCTTAATGTGAACCCACAAGATTTGGTTCTTGGGACATGCTATTGTTGTAGGTTGGCTGACAATGCAGTACCAACATTTTCAAGTCAATGATTTGGTCCTTCGAAAGCCCACAGACATTAGCTGGGGGTATGCCTTCCTCCTGGCCTTACCTCAATGCCTGTTGCTCTTGATAGCCTTCCTGTACTCTTGCACTGAACACTTTTATGTAGATTAAAATGCAATATTTGTAAATTGCTCCAGAATAGCTCCAACTCTTTATGTGTTTTTCTGCCTGATGCAGCCAAAAGTTTTAAGATTGCATCATTAACAGCAAGAGCCTTGTTTATTGTTCAGCCAGCTCACTCTAGCCACAAAGTATTATTTCAGTCAGTGTTCTTACTCAGCACAAAGTCTGAAATAAATTAACCAGTCTAAACTCATTAAGTACAACAGTATCAACCCTAAGAATATTAATAAATTCTTAAGATCTACTTATTTTCTCTAGATTTATTATTTGCTATTTGCATGTGCTTTCTAAAATTCTCTTTGGCACAAATATTTGGTTTACTCTTGGTATGAAAGTTATTTTCTTACGGCAGCAAGCATAGTCATGCAGGGAAGGGAATATGTGCCCTAATCATCACTTATCTTTTTTTTTTTTCCATTGCTAACCTTATTTTTGTAAGCTTTTTAAGAACTACTCCAACAGGTAGAGGCAACAGGCATTTGTAGCACATAGTGCTCACTTCGGTGTGTGAATACTTGAATAAAGTGAACAGCTTGCAAAGATGTCAGAGGCTGATTGTTCTTACATAAATTATTTGGTGAATATTTGTGGAAACTGGAATAATTATCAAATATCACCTTTGTTTTCCAAAGTTTATAACTGTAAGATAGGGCTCTATTTACTGGGAAAATTTCACAATTTTTTTACTACCTAAGTTCTTTTTCTCATACTTTGATTTAAAATAGGTTTACATTCAAAGAGGGCTGTGCTGGGAAGCAAATTGCTTCTGATTCTTTACAGAAACTATAAAAGACTCATATAATATTTGTGTCTAATTCATCACCTTTTAGATCCCCTGCTCAATCAGGCTGACACATCAAAAGCCCTTATCACTAAGGGGGTTTAGCTGCAAAACATTTTATTATTGCAAGTGACTCCAAAATAAAAGTATGTGGAGGCTGATAATTCTGTTTTGCTGTGACCTTTCAGGCTTTCATTTTTGTCTTTATTCCTTATTGGAAAAACAGTAAACATCTACATTGTTTTCAAAAAATGACTTGTGTAGAAATGTCTTTTTTTTTAGATCAAATGAGTAAATTCATAGATAAAAAACAAAGTTTTCTTTTCTCTCTCTCTCTGTTCAGCTTCAATCTCAGAAATCTTTGTACTGAAAACTTTCAAACTAAGATCTTTCCACCAGAATTTTAGTTTAGCTGAAGCAGCAGAAGATATTTTGTCAGAATTGTCCTATTACCGTTACTGGAACACCTATGTAGAAAGGGTAATATACTATAGCTTATAAATGGGAAAGACAATAAATAACCGTGTTTAAAAAACAAACATGGAAATACAGAAGTGCATGATTTCTCTTTCTGCAGCTTACTTCAATAAATATATTAACACTATTTTTGTTGCTTCCAGAGTCTATTTATTTTTTTAAAAAGTTAGCTGAGGCGTTACAGAGAAGAATAAAAATTGTATCTCATTTTCCTTCAGATACAGATCATATGGAAAGCAACCATATTCTAAAGACACAAACAAAAAGCAATTACATAAAAGCAAAGTAAGTGTATGGACAGAATACATATGTCACTGATCTGGACATTACAAGTATTTATATGACATAAATTTGATAACTGGTTTTGGATATTGTTGGCACATGATTCTGCATCTCAAGTATTGTGTATCCACAGCTTCATTTCACCTACTTACACGGTGTTATTAACATAAATGCATCACTATCACACAAGTGAAAAAGCATACCTGACCTGGATGATTTCTGTCCTTCATTATTCATCCTTAACTTCTGTGGTCACTGAGATGGAAGGACTACAGGATATTGTGGCTCTAGACCGACCTATTGTAAATGACTGATCTATTTTTTTGAGGGTTTTTAGTTCATTTTGTTCTGTTTTGTGAATTCTATTTCCAGTTTTATTCCATTTACAATGATTGTTTGTATCTGATTTTGTCATCGCGGCAGTCACTTAGGTGATTACAGAGACATACTATCTCTAAAAGACAAAGAAACACCATTAAAGCACCACTTTCGCTTTGATCAGCAACCCATAGAAACCTGCTGACTTCTTTCAGCCATTATAGCTCTTTTAATTAACTTACTACTGGCTTTGCTATTATACAGAACTAAACCACTGCAAGAATGTTAAGGCGATAATAAACATCTCATTTAAATCCACTAAAGACAGAAAAAAAGTCATTTACAGTGAGATCTCTGTCCTTAGTTTACCCTTACTTGTCAAAGCCTTTTAGAAGATTTGGGAACTGGCACAGTTTACGCAGGGATGGTGAGGAGTCCCTCTGGAGGAAGCAAGCTTACCTGTTGAATGAAATGAGAAATATCAGTTCTTTGCTGTCTAAAATCTTCCACTGGTCTAAGAAACTGAGGTTAGTATGAGTTTGCAAGAATTTCTGATTTTAAATTTCCTTCATTTAGTAAATTCAAGCCTCAGTTTTAGAATTATAGCAACATTTCCTATCTGTGGATTCGCTGCTCAGGTTTTTCACCATTTAAGCTTCAATGCACTGATGACTTTTAATCTATGGATTTTCAAGAAGGAAGAAAATTGGACTCAACTAAATCCCCTCTGACTGAGAAAATGGGCTCAGAAAAGAGCAACAAAAATAATCCACAGATCTAGAAAGTCTGCTTTACAGTAAGTGAATTAAGAAGCTCCATTTATTTATTTCTTTATTTAAGAGCAGTTTGAGAGCTGACTTGCTCAAGCTTGATTAAGTACCAACAGGAAGAAGTGATTGCTAGCGGTGTGGAGAACTTTAATCCACTGAATCAGTGGCAAAAGGCCTAAACTAACCAAGTTCAAAATGGAAATAAATGTGAATTTCTTGCCATGATTGTACCAAAACACTAACAGAGATGACAGAATCTAGGTTGCCTCATATCCATAGAGCTAGAATAGATACAGTTCTCCAAATTATGCTCTAACTTTGACAGATTTTGTGGACTTGATGCAGGCAAGTAGGCAATTAGATGAGCCAATCAGAGCCATTCAGGCTCTAACAATATCTCCTACCACAGGACTGTCACTGCAGTTCAATTTTTAATCTCACATAATAATATTTAAACATAAACTCCATACTCAGAAGGAACTCGATTGTCGAACATGACCTTCAAAATGTATTAGATGTTTTTTTTCTTTTCATAACTTTATTCCTGTTTTTTTCAGTGGAATTTCTATACCTTGGTAGGATAAATTAAACTTCAGATTTTATCTTTCAACCTTGACCTGTAATGAGGAAGTCCTGAAGCGTGCATCTAGATTTAGCCACAGGGGCTTATAACAGCATGCCTCCCAGGGCCTATCTTCCACTCATCTGAAACAAGGACCAGAAAATACCAGCTCATTTTGCCTGGCTAGTCGGGACCCAGGAGCTTGGAAATGCTTTTGATGGTTCTGGGTAGGACGTAGTCATTGCACCCAGGCAGCCAGGCAGTGTCTGCTACGTGGCTGAAGCTGGTGAATACCCAAGTGTCAGGGAAGAGGAGTTTTCCAGCGAGTGGTAAAGATCCTTTCAGGAATGGATGCTGCTAGGTGACGGGTGTGGAGAGACATCCCTTCGGCAGGCGCTACAGCGTGCCCCTTTGGCAAGGGGCGAGAGGGGTAAGAAGGCAGCTTAGGATGCATTTGTTCTACAGCTCTTGGAAAGCTTGAACTCCTTTGAGATTTTCTGTAAATGCTTTTCTTGATTTTAAGTCATGCTAATCCACTCAGGGACCAGCAACGCTGCACGATTTGGGACTAGTCTCAGCTAACCAAAGCAGCTTGAACTTCAGATAGAATCAGTCCAAAGAGGTCTGAAAAACCTTACAACAAGATGTGCCATGTAAATTCCAACAATGAATAAGTCAGAGGTAGCTATGACCTGTTTCTTGATATTCGGTGAACAGGAAAAAGAGCTAAATTAATCAAGTGCATTATTCCCTGCAAAGCTATTTTTTTCAGTCTTAATCATGAAGCATTGTACAAAGAGGAACTGTCTGCCCTCAAACTTTTCCTTCTCAATGCAAGTGGTTTTCCAGGAATGGGGAAGGATTTTGTTTTATCCTCACCTCCCACCCCTGGTAGCCTGGCTGCTGAACCTCTGCGTTTTCTAATGCAGTGCTAATATTGCCTTCCATGTTGCTGGCCTAAAAGCATTGCTATATGTGGCACTTTTGTTTCTTCCCGCTCACTTGCCATAGCTCCTGACTTGCTGAGGTGGAGGATGAACTGAGCTAATCCAAGCTCCATGGCAAGACTCACACTTGGACTGCACTGTTAAATTTATTGGGAGTTTCTCTTACTGGCATTTGCTGTTGTTTCAGAGAAAAAGTGAAATTGTGATGTTGATGGTGATTATAGGTTCTTGTCTGAACAGCATGTTTTCCAGTCCAAAATTTAAAAGGAAGATTGCTGTTTTCAAAATTTGATGAGGGTACCATGACTATTTCACTCCAGCAGTTTCATTCCGTTGAAACAATCATGAAATTGTCAAAACATTGGCTCAGAGTCCTCCTTGCTTGTATACATTCATTCTGGAAGCACAACAGAATTTAATGCACAAGAGAATAAAGCAATATGATTAATCAAGTGTCTTTCTGTGTCTGTAACTATTTACCATCATCAGAAAAGGAGAAAAAAAAAGATTCAATCCTATGTGCTTTGTAGGAGTTTGGTATCATACTAGATGCCTCTTATGGTTTTTATTTCTGTGATTTTGGACTAAAACACCAGCTTTCAAATCCAAGTACCTACCTGTGCTTCCCAACTATTATTGAATGAATTATCTATCCTCCTCCTTTTCATTTCAACAGAACTTTTGATTCACACAAACAAGTTACAAAACCAAAAGTTTTCAGCTGATAAATTTGTTAGGAGGAGAAAGTTGTACGTGTCCTATTTCTCCAAAGGTAGCTCAATCTGTATTATATCCCAGCACTCTTCAGGAACTCCAATCCAGTTCATATTCCCTTGTGTATGAAATAAAACGAGAACACAATAGGCATTGCCCATCTCCTTTTTTCCTTCACGGGCCAAAAGGTTATCCTAAATATCACAGTTACACATTAAAAGCCCATTCTCCATAGGCATAATGTGACTGAAGATTTTATGCAGAAAACTAGTAGTACAGAGATTGCCTCTATAGTATGTGCTTCCCGCTTTTCATGGTAAAAAAGGGCTGAGCGTGGTTTTTATACAAGGAAAGCAAGAACAGAAAGGAAGAGCAGTAGCTTGCCTGCCCAGCAACACTTAATGTTTGGTATTGATGACTTAGCCATACAGTATGTAAGTCTATGGATGCAAGAAGCCAGCCATGTGATCTTTTCCTGCAAAGCAAAACCTCTGTCCTGTGGGACAGAGCCCTATATGCATAAATGGAACATAAATGGAACATTCCCATTTATCTGTCTTTGATGGTTTCAGCATTTTATTTGATTTTGATTTGATTTCTCCTTCATAGGCTCTGGCAAAACAATTTCCAAGCATCATACTCATGGTGAGCAGCCAGCTACACCCCTAACTAAAACCATCTTGACCAGTCTCACTGAGCAGGGGGTGGATTTTGGTCTGGACTGTTCTGAGAAACTGGGAATGACAGGAAAAATCGCTGGTTGTTACTGTAGAATAAGAAGGAGAAGGGAAGGGCGAGAGCTCTAACTGAGAAGATGCAGTCTATGATAGAGAAGTTATTTCTCCTCTATATACCTGGTTATTTAGAGCTTTGTGCCTAGCTTGCTTCTGGCAACTACAAAATACATAATAAAATTAATAACAGTTCATTACCACCAGCTGCTTAACAAGAAACAGATGCAACTGTGGAGCCACTTAGTCAGCATTTTTTCCTGCCCAGTTATACCTCATCTTGAGCAGGGGGTACTTGAGTAATGAATTTTGTATTTGAATACAAAATGGCACAGAGAGAAACTCAGCTGTTCTATCTAACTTCTATGTTTTGCTAAGCAGCAGTTGCATGGTTAAGTATGGGAGATTTAGGTCTAACACATTTGTTAAGAAAATCCTGCTTTGGATTTGTTCAGCTGAGGATATTTCCTCTCGGTGGCATCCAGTGTGAACTATCGGACTTTTCCTTTCCATGAAATGCTTGCATTGGCACTCTATCTTGGGCATACTCCTGGAGTTTACAACCTCCCTAAATCTTCCCTTTTCTCTTTACAGCAAAGGAGACAATTGTATACCCACACCAGGGACCCCTCTGTCAAGGTTTCTCTCTTGAGCATTTGACTTCATGTTGTGTTTCCTCATCTGAAATACTGTGGATCCCCTTGCCTGAAATGTGAAATAACACTGGAATATTTGAACTGCAGAAATATTTTCATGTTCCTAAAGGAAAATAACACGAATACCTAACTCTATTAAAAACATGATTTACATGTGTCATTCTCCTTCAGGGTAAAAAAAATTATCTCCCACAAAAACATATTGAGAAATATAATGTAATGTGAAGGTAGGAGCCAGGGAATGAGAAATTTTTCCATTGACCATAGACTTTATGGATAAGAACAGTCAAAATACCTAGCTAAAGTAAGGCTTGGATAAATTCATTGTTTGACTTAACTCCTGTATGACATAATTTGAAGAAAATTGATAGCTGATTCAGGTAGTAAATTAAATCTTAAATGAAGACAAGTTGGAAATACTCATAATTTAAAAGCAGCCCATAAATCTAGAAAGATAAATGATAAACTAGTTCGGTCACATTTTTACTTTATATTATACAGTCATATAATAGTCATAAAATGGCTATAGCTATGTGTGTGACTTACAGCACAAAAATAAATAAGAAATAATAGTAAAAATGACAGTAATACATTTAGACAGTCTTATTTAAAGAAGCAGAGGACTGGAAAAAATGGTCATAGTTAGATAAGCATAGTCCAGGGCAATAAAGAAATATGAAGTACTAGGATAGGAAAGAATTATGAGTGGCTGCGACACTAATGAAGCCTGTTTTCTGGGGCTCTCCATCGTGTAGCTGGGTACATAAGGAGGTGCCTGGGAAGGTGTGTGGTCCAGCAAGCACCATCATGGTGCTCTCACTTGGGAATCTCCCCCAAACTTGAGGACAGGGTGGCTCTGACCTCCTCTGCCTCCTGCTGCACTTCTTCATCAAGGGCCTTACAGGGTCCCCTCTTGTTTCCGTGGTGCTTAGGATCAGTTTTGCTTGAAATTGAGTAAAAGGTCCAAGCTGGGCTAGAGAGGCAGAAGAAACACAGGCAATCAAGTAGTGATCAAATACATTTGATTACCTTGGAAAGGCAAGGAAAAAACTAATGCCCCAAGGAAAAATTGCATTAAAAAACTGTTTTTCTTGTATATACTTGATGTTTCTTTGAGCTTCTCTGTCTCGATTACATTTCAAGTGGGGACAGAGGAAGGCAGAGAGTTTCTCTACTTCTCTAAATCCTGGTGAGATGAATGGATTCAGCCCCATGTACACTGATGAAGGTGCTGAGCACGGCTGTCCTCCATTACGTTTAAGATCAGTAGCTACCAAATTTTTCCCGAAAAAGTAGGCACTACTTTGTCTTTTTTTCCTTCCTCTTCTTGTGTTTTACATCCTGGTTTCCCCTGGAGACAAACCTATCTGTGCAGATTTCCCTCCTTTGGGAGAAGCATCTGGATCTCAAAAGTAGTTGTGTATCTACAAGTTTTACAAAAATATATAGCCAGGAAGGGAAGAGTTGTGAAGGTCCAGAACATTCATGGGTTCATCTTACAGTAACCAGCATATCTCTGTCTTTCATTATCTTGTTGCTTTCTTAAAAGACTCAAGTTGATACCTGCTGAGAAACACACTTCTCCAAAGTTTGGTAACATTGGCTATGGCTCAACCCTTGTAGTCCAGAGGTGGGTAGCTCCAGACTCTTTTAGGGAACTTTCAGTCTACTAGGCAGGAGACACCCTACTCCACCCTGGAATAACGATTTCAGCAACTTGGAGGGAGTTAAGTACCAAGCCAGTGTCATACAACCAGTGGTCAGGTTTAGCCCTAGGCAAAATTCAGAGAGAAAAGGATTTGTTTATCTGAAAACACAGATTTTCCTTTGGAGTAAAGTTACAAAAGACACTGCAAAGTTATTGAGTTTACACTTAGCAATAGGAATCTCCCTGTGCTGCTCCAACATTGTCATTGCCTTCTAGGTCCGTCCCAGGCAGCCTTTGCAACCTACCCCAGGGCCAGCATGTGCTGCGAAGCTCCTAGCTGAGTTTTTGCTACTCCTTGCCATTACAGGCTTTTGGAATTAGCTAGAGAAGCTGCTCCAGCTTCTCCTTTTTCTGGCCAGGGTTTTTTATGACCAGGCATAGGCCTGTCACGTGACTGCGCCGAGGATTAGTTCATGTTCTCCTCCTTCCCTCTTAAGGCTGCAGTTACGATTGACATTTCTATTGTAAACTTCAACTAGTGCAGACCTGGCTTTAGATATCCGGATGTTTTCTTCAGTTTACGGGATCTTTAAAATATGATAGATACACGCATATATTCACAGATAGATATAGATAGATATAGATATATAGAACCATTTTGTCCTGAGATATGAAATGCACAAGATTTATAACATTTTTCATACTGCTGTCTCTACATATTACAATAAACCCAACAGATGGCAGCCATGAGCATGGGTTACTTGGACGGCACAGCATCCCCATACACAGAGGTTCACCACTCTGCAGTTGAAGTACCTTTAGGTCCTTAGTTAAACTATAGATGCACAGCACTTCTGTCTTAACACAGACATTTTTATACCTGTGGACTTGAACAGATACAGACCCTTGATTGTCTACATAATGGTACGATATCTACTTTAGCATTTATTTTGCTTCTCACAGTGGGTTGGACAGAACAATACAAGCAGGCTGATAGTTAATTAGATTTTAAACATACCATTTAACCATGGAAGATGACATTTTCCTTGAAAACTGGCTGGAGAGGTTTAAACTGTAAAACCTTCAAAATGAATAGGCATTGCAAATTATGATTTTATATAACCATATGAGGGATAACAATAAATGAAGCTCAAATGTATTTGCACAGGGTAGGGTATTTTGGGCGAACTGGCTTTTTGGGACAGGGATATGTTGTAATAGTTATTTTTAGCTTTTGACCCCCTTGGCTGATTACCACAACTTTCATGTCACTGCTGAAATCCCCTGAAAGAGAAAATTTTATATATATGCATAAATATTAGGTTGTCATAGTATAATTCATTTAAATAATCCAACAACTTATAGTTGATCACTGACTGTTTATTTAAGGGAATTATAGAGAAACACAAATCTGTAGGAACTCCTGCTTTGCTAGTTGGGGTGCTCACCAGTTAATGCAAGTGACTGAATGTCACATTATCAGAATGGTTGGGCATTCTTTAGGTACGCCTGCTGCAGTGGGTCTCTCTGGAGATACAGGCACTGGGATGCCAATAAATGAATCTCATGTAGGCTTCAGTTTCAAATAGATGTTGGGATGTTCAGCCCCACCAAGAAAACAGCGTCTCAAGCCATGCCTCTGGTCTCCCAAGTACCAAAGCACTTAGGTAGATTTTTTGTGAATGTCACTCTTGCATATAGGGACCTACGTTCAGAGCACTGTTGATGCCTAAGAAATTTGTTGCTGACCTTTAGCGACTAAATCAAAAAGTACATGAGTATAAAGACATGGAGTATAAATTCAAGCATTTCACTGAAATGAAGGGAAAAGTGGGTTTGAATGAGTGGACACACATGAATGTCAAGCAGTAGGATTTCAAAAAGTGTACAGTTAATCACTGAGCTATTGCAATGATGAATAATTATATCCTTGTGACTACCCACTGGCCAGCATGTTGGCTTGGAAAAACGTAGCTGCATGATGAAATGTGCAAGAGGACCAAAACCTGCTGCTTTTGCAGGGACGTCATTCATAGATAAATGGGGACATGGAATACATTTTCTTCATTATTATGGAGCACTTTTCACACCCTGAGCAGCCTATTGTTTCAAAGGCAGAAACAAAAACCTTACTGACACCCAGGCTTCATCTGCATAATGCTGTAAAAGACGTATCACTGATAGGGTGCCCAGCTCCATTGCCTCCTCTGCATAGATCCCTTCCTCAGATCGACTCCCGCCCCTACGTAGCTCTGAAGTAGCACTACGGAATAACACAGCTGCTAGCAATCATACAGTGCTAACAGACCCACATCAGCAGTTATTTGCTAAAAAATGACACTTTTGGCCCTCCCTCGAAGAAAGGCAGCCAGGTAAACTGCCGCTGTGAAATGTACTGTATCTGTGCTTAGCACAGTGCAATACGGTGACTATTTTGATTTAGCTTTCCAGCCCTGAAAACAGAGGCATAATCTAACAGTACAATAGCCGTGCAAACTTCATGAGTAGAGAAACAGCAGATTTACACGCTTAACTATATACGTTCACTGGAAAAAAAGCTTGTGAGAGAGAGGTAGAAAATTCAGATGAAGCACAACAAAGAGGCAGGAGATCTACCTAGACAGGGAAGTGGCATTTTCTGAGTGTTACGAAATAACAAGGTCTTATCATACCTCTTCCAGTGGCATATTGCATGTAATCACAGGTGGTCTGGGTGGCACATTGCTCATGGCACTGTAATGAGAAGATCCCAAGGGTACACCTATATCTGCAGGTCCTGGAGGTTGGAGGTTCAGGTCCACACGTGTCAGACCCATTTTCTTTCTTGAGCTAACTCTGTAAAACAGCAGATCTAGCTTTCCTCTGTTGATTTTGTGATTAGTAGTGGTGTGACAGAATGATTTACTTAGCCAAACTCATCAAGAAATAAAAAAACCTGTGAGAGCATGGAACTACGCGGCGTGGCATGGCATGTCTGTGCACACACAGGCTCAAGAAGCATATTCACATAACTATCTTAACATGGTAATATTTTTTCCTTTACTTTCTGACTGTTATTGAAATTCATGGGAAATGTATGAGGAGCTTTATCTAAGTGCTCATATTGCCCTCCCTAAAAGCTTCAGATTACAAAAAAGAAAAGAAAAGCAGTTGCCAGGGCAGTGTTGTTCATGCTATTTTACAGCTGATCAGCTGAATGGAGGATTGATTGGACAGCTTGCTCAGGGCCAGACGTCAATGCTGTGTCTAGGAGTTGTTGTAGCAGAGATCTTGTGAATTCTTACCCAGAACTGTCACATCCTAGGCAATCAGCATTATCATACAAATATACTTGCCAATTCTAAATATTTTCCAGGGCAATATGTATGCACAGGCAATAGAAACACTATGGAACATCTCTGGAGATACCAAAGAGAGAAGTAGGTTTAGGAAAAAGAAAACTGTTTGCTTTTTGCATTCTTCATTTTTGAAAGTGAGTTTTTTTTATTCTTTTTTGTTTTGCGTTTTCTCTGGAGTATTTTTATTTTCTTCTTTAGTCTCTGCAACAGAACATTTAGTTTTCAATAGTCCCCAGAATGTGCTTCCATCAGTAGACGTTTTTACTCTCTCTGATTGAAAAGTGTCCAACCACCCAGCCATCCCGTCTTTTTGCATGAGAAATTTGAGAATAGTGATCTGAAGGCACAAGTAGTTGTTTATGAAAAATACATACTACTCTTAATTTGGCCTCAACTTTTAATAGCATCTGTGCCCAATTACAATTTGTGGAAGGATATTGGCATGTGTAGGTTAAAACTAGAACAATCTTGAGTAAATTTAGAAATAGCACCCAGGTCACAGAATCTCTGCAAAGGATCAGCAGCTTTTATCTCTGCTTTCCATTGCTCTCTTTAGTATTCCTGTCAAAGAAACACCGTTTAGCATTTCTTTTTCTACTGTGTCTCGTTTATTTGCCAGCATTATTAGCTATGCAAGTCTTGTTGATACTGGTGAGAGCAGAACAATTTGAAGACTAGTGCAGAAAGTGGAGTTGTAAATGATGCTCATTCTTTCCATTAGACTGCCTGTAGTTCTATCAATAAAAGTCAGTTATGGAGGAAGACAGCAGACTTTCCAAAATCTGCTAAAGAAGTTACAACAGTGTTATACCCTACTGTGCTGTTCAAGCCACGAAGGGTATTGTCAGCAGGGGATGCTGCCCATGGAAGCAGACTGAGCTCTTTAGAGGAAGCAGAAATTATGTACTGTAAAACCGTAGGAATGTGTGTTTCATTCTACTTTTGCTTTCCTTGTGGCTTTTATATATATACTCCAAACAGTCATCATAATAACTGAATCCCAATATCTCTCATGGAGAAGTGTAATGAAGCCATCTGCTTAAAAGCACGTCTGTGCTTTAATTAGTACCAATGCCAGAGCCAACAGCACCGTGTCAGGAAGGCACAGCCTTGCACTTTTTCGGAGGGAACGGTTTCCCACACCACCAGTTACAGATCTGCAGGGCTATCAGCCTGCCGTGCTGCTTGCTAGGTATCCCGCTACTTTGCTTTCCCTTACATTGCCCCTCCGGACAGACATCCCACCGACCCGGCAGACATCCCCACAGCAGCTCAGCAGCAGCCCTGGAGCACTGGCACCACAGCCAGCCTCAAGCTGGGCAGCGTTTATCCCCATCAGGGAAAAGGCTAGACTCTTTTTCCATCTGGTCTGACATTGCAGCTACACCCCAAGCATACCTTTTGCCTAGGAGTGCCAGAGAATAACTTCCAAAGGTCTTAGGACAGAAAAAAGCCACCTGTAGAGGTCTCTCTTTCACTTGGCCAGAGGAGATCTCTCTCTGCTCCTCCGGAGCACTAGCCTAGTGAGAGTGCTCTATGCTCTTCCCAAGCAAAGGGAAACACAGCGATAAAGCTTTCAGAAATATCATTTTACAGGTGTTAGTTAATTCATACAGAATCCTTACTGTTCAATTTCTTCTGCCTTTTTCCTGGAGCGATGAATTCATAACATGCAACATTAATTGTCAAGGAGCTACAGCTAAGCCATGTAATAGCTAGATGCTCTAACAGTAATTGACAGCTGACATGTACAGAAAGCGTTACTTACCATGGCCTGAAATTGAGGGAATTACGTGGCAAAATTAAATACGTGCATGCTTCTAGGCAGCAGCTCTGATTTAAGTAAGGAATGAAGAAATACAGTTGCTACAAAGATTTATTGCACATAAGTTTGGTTAGGGTTTTATACCTACAATATACCACTTCAAATTATGTCACCAGGTATGCACGTAAACACATTCATCTTGATGGATGTCACAGCTTGCTTAATATAACCAATAATACAGTGCCTTACAGCTACAGTATCTTTTTTTTTTTTTGGTAGTGGCAGTGGGGGGAGCAAACAACCCAGCTCTCATTCCTTTAACAGCCATTTAAAAATACTTCTTTGTAAAATTAAGCTTAATTAAGCATACAGGATTCACTTAATGGGCTTTTTCTTCCATCATAAAGATTCTGAAGTCAATTTTACT
The DNA here is from genome assembly GCF_040807025.1 of Struthio camelus. Classification (NCBI taxonomy): domain Eukaryota; kingdom Metazoa; phylum Chordata; class Aves; order Struthioniformes; family Struthionidae; genus Struthio; species Struthio camelus. The sequence continues at coordinate 150,162,322 of NC_090942.1, read as the reverse complement.
ACCCTAATTTGCTAGCTCTGATACTTTTGCCTTTTGAGCTTTTTATTTCTTGTAAAGACAGACATTTTTCTGAACAGATTCTGTAGTAATGTTGTCCTTTGTTGCATGACAAGTACTTTTTGTAAGTAAAAATGGTCTGTTTCTTTAAAAGGGATTCCTTTAGGTGGAGTCCACAGCAATTAAGCTGAGAAAGCAGAGGAATTCAATAGAGAGCAGTCTTTTTTTGCTTTCCAAACTGCAAGGTTAGCAAGGATTAAGCGGTGGTGTAACATCCTCTGAATTCTAAAAACATCCTTCCAGCAGGGGGATGTAGAATTCCAGTTTCTTACGTGTTGCAAAATTGGTGGGACAATGATTTTCCTGTGGCATAAACACCCGAATGGATCCATTTCAAAAAAGAACAAAGTAAGACAAAAAAAAGGCAAGCAAGCTTGTCTCAAGAATTCCCAAGTCTGAGCAGTTGTTAAAGTGCTTCCCTGTTGGTATTCTGAATAATGATGACCCTGAGTACTTTTGAATTACTTGCCAGATCACTGCCCAGGTAGTGACTGGGACAAATATTTCCTGAATCTGTTCAGAGTAAATTATGAATGAAAAAGTAAAATAGAATATACATGATTTAGAAACTATTCAACCAGTCTGTGTGGCTTGAAACACTATAAACTGTATCTAGAATTGCTCTGAGTTGTGGTTTTCCTTGGTGTGAATCAGGTTAAAAATAAAGTAACATGATGCACAGGAATAAAGAAAAGAAAGTTGTTGACTGGGCACTATAGAGCCTTTTGACTAACAAATATAATTTCCCTTGTTAGAGTATTTCAACTCCAGTCACGGGGGGAAACCTGAGCCCATGAGCCCAGCCCAAAGGAAAGAAACGTCTTTGAATATTCAGAGATAAAATGAGCATTAATGCCTGCTGTCAGGTCCTATTTGGACATCTACAGCCTCTTCCCACAGGGCAAGCCTGGATTGCCTCCCTCTGAGAGCTGTAGCATCTCCCCTTCTCAGGAAGTTGCAGCTAAGGTTTAAGGGCAGTCTTCTGCCTGCTTGTCTACCTTGATGTGAGAGATGAAGGCTGGCTTTGTGGTTTAGGATAGAGGATCTAAATCTGATTAATTTCAGTGCAGAGATCTGCCAGAACTGAGCGAGGCAGGTGGGAACTAAACCACAGGCTATCCCAGCTGACTGAGCCTGGGGGGCTTTTTACCTGCAGCGTATGAAAGACCTGAAGTTGAGCTGGTAGCAGATGTCTTCTCTTCCTCGGTCTTCGTTGTCCATCCCCAACTGGAGGAAACCACCAGAGTTATGGTGGTTGGTGCCATCCAACAGGCTTTGAGGATACTCACCTGTTAAGTGGGTGTCTGCTGCACTTTGAATCCTTTTCATTTGCTTCTTGAGCCACAAACCTGAAAGACAGACTGGATTAATTCTTCTTGAACTCCCAGCTCCCATCCTGAACTCCTGCTTCCTCACACTTTCTTTTGCCATAGTCCCTCACCTACTACATTTTTTTTTTTTTCACTCAGAGAAAAAAAGCCACCTGGCATAGGAAAAGATGCCTTTGCAACACCTAAGCTGGAATTTATCCTTTTGTCCTAATGCTGTTCCACCATTGTTGGTATATTTAAATATACATTTTTTATTTAACTGTAAAAAGTTGTACTCAGAGATACACAATCATCACAAAAAAACAAACTGCTAGGCCAATTAAGAGATTCTAAACTAAAAAAGAAACAAGCTGTTGTCAATATAACAATGTCAATTCTCACCAGTGCTTTGAGTTATCCAATAATAAGGCTCTTTATGGGGTCTGGTCCTTCTTTCATTGCAGTCAATGGTAAAACTCCCAATGATACCGGGGGGAACAGAATCCAGTAAATAATCTGCAAGCTGCTAGTTCAATAAGAGTCATAGTAATTATGCAGATGGCCATATAAAGAAGTCCAGTTGAAAGTCATTTTGTTTTAAAAAAAAGATAAATATGGAAGAGAAATTCTGTTGTAATAGAAAATAACTGAAAGCTTAGATTTCTGAGGTAGAAGGTGATAAGTCATTTGACATTATAAACCCTGATGGACTAATTGAAATAGAATCACATAGCAGAAATCGTGAAGAACAGATCTGTGTGAAATTATACCTTCATTTCTGCGTTAAGATAGAATCTTACAGGTTTAATTACATGCTGAGTTTTACGCTGTGGGAAACAACTTCAGCAGGGCTATGAAGAGTATAAATCAATATATTACTGATTATTCAGATTCACACCCCTTGAAATACAGAGTTGGGCTCAAAGAGGGAAAATAAAAAGAGGGAAATGTGTGTAGACTTTAGGGCTAGAAGAAACCATTTTAAATCAGTGCAAGGGAATTTCAGGTTAAAAGCTGGGAAAACTGGGAAACAGTTTGTCTCAAGAGCCTATGAAATTGTTATTAGTAGGAGTCTTTAAAAGTAGGTGTTAAACAAACATTTGTTAGGAAGGACAATGGAAAAGCAGGAAAGGAAAGGCATATTGGAAGATTTCTTAAAATCCCTCCAGATATGTTCTCTATGATTCTTTGTTTGCTTGTTTTTTTAACTGATGATTTCCTCTAATCTATAGGCCACATCATTTTACTCACTACTGCTGTACAGAATGTGATGACTCTTACTTGATTTCCAGTTTGGATTTACAAGCATTATAAAATGAAGATTCCCTTCATCATAGTTATTGTAGTAGTACCTAATGACGAACCAAGAATGACGAACTTCTCTAAGTGTTGTACTCAGTGAGCTTAAAGGAATCGTGACTCTGGGAGCTTTCAAACCAAAAATCCTTTGGTGGTTTGTTCAAACGGTGACTCACCCTAACGGTGCACAGGGTATCCTGTGTCCTTCTGCTCCATTTAGTGAATTCTGTAGCACTTCCTATTTTCTCCCTGTGAAAGTACTTAAACTGTAACGAAATCAACACTTGTGTTTTCGGTCAGTGATGCAGGTTTTAACATTTTGGCCTGAATATATTCCGCTTAAACTGAGATGCCTCTGTTTAGAGGTTCATTATTTCTTCTGTAGACAGAAAGGAAAGGGGAAGGTATGTTCAGATGGTGGTTTAAATCTTACGTGGTCTGTTTTGCCTTGCAGATGTGGTTTTTCTTTTCCCTGCTGACTATGCAAGGAACTTTTGGTGGCAAAGCCCTAACCTAGGGATTTCACCCTAGTGTTAGATCTGGTTAGATAGATCCAATCTTTAAATCTTCCTCTGTAGGATATTTTCTCCATTTCCTCAACATGATTTGTGGTTTTTATCTTCACAAGTGATATTTCTATTGCCATTTATTTGTCAGAAATGTCAAGTGTACCCCTTGTTTTCACCATGACTGTTGCAAAAACCCCACTAACAGATGCTTGTGTGGCAACTATCTTGAATCATCACCTTTTCACTCACTACTACTCCTATTCACTCCTTGCACATCCTTTCCGGGTCTGGTAAAGTTATCCAATAGGCAGCGGAGTGGGACTTGCAGTAGGACACTCTGCCAGCACGCAGATCTAACAGGCCAAGAGGAAAGTTTGCTGCAAATAGGGATTTAGCCTTATGTTAATACTAGAAATATGCCACTATTCAGGCTTTTTTTCAGACGATAAAAGACCCATAATGATCTTCCACTGCTGTTTTGATGTTTAAACTCTGCTTTGAAGGATTGGGCTTGCTGTGGGGATGGTTCACTGCTGATCCAGTACCTCTGCCTAATTTGATTCTGTGCTTGGATTTTTTATTTTTAACTTTTATTTTTTAACTTTTAACTTTCCTCCCTTTCTGCTCAGAAAGAGGGTTCCCAGGCTAGGATCACCTTTTCTGAAATTATCTATTTTCCCTCTTGTGGACCGATACAGTTAAATAGAGCTCATTGCACAGATTCACACTGAAACTAGTCTGCCGTGACACACGAGACAACTACTTTGTATGTCCTGAGTTTGCTCACAGACATCTTATGAGCCTTTAGAAATGCAGGCCAATGAAAAGAAGATTGAACAGGGGACACAGACATGTAATAACATTTAAGGAATTGATTAGCACATCCAACAGAAAACACATTTTATTTCATTTAATTATTTGCATCTCATTTTGTTATAGTAAAGCTTCTCAAAATAATGATTTAGTTAAAAAAAGTCTAGCAGTGTAAAGCTTGACTTTCCTTACTTTCTGTTAGTACACAGACTATGCAGTACAGTGCTCGTCAGTCACCATCAAGCCGATTCCCGTTCAGCTTGAAAAAATCTGGAGAAATGCTTGGAAACCACGGTGTTCACAACTTGCCACAGGCAGTGGAAAGAGAGCTGTGAAACATCATGACCTCAAAGAAAACAAAATCAAACTTCTACTGGGAAAGAGGAGGTGGGAGTAAAACCCACAGCAGATCAATTGGCTTTAATAGATAATAGTAAAACTGTAATGAGCTTCTGTTGCTGGTAACGTACACCTGGTCCAAGCTAGGCAGGTGCGGCTTGTGATGGTATGGTTTCACTGCTGTTAGTGCCTGAGTCTGAAGTAAAGATCCTGTAGTTATACCTATCCATGCTGCATTCACACCCCCTAAATGCTTCACAGAGCTGTGTAGTGACTAAGGTGATGAGCCACTCAAACAGAGCAGCTGGGAACTGTGAAGCCCCTTTTTCTGAAGGTCTTTAAATGGAAGCTGAGTAAAAAGCTAACTGGAATAATGTAGTTGCAGCTGATCTTGTCTTGGGGCAGATAGACAAAGTAATTGAACTCTTGAAGTCCTGGCCAGCACCTTTTTTTTTTTTTTTAAACTTCATAATCTTGTATTTTGATTGGGGAACAAACCTTGCTAATTTGTTTTGCTGAGGCTTTTGTACTGCCTCAGTGCAGTGTTGTTACATCAGTCTTCAGAGTCACATCTGAGCACTGGTAATGCCTACTGTTAGGTTTGCTCGCAAAATTCATTTCTGAAATGGCATTATTCTAAGATTACTTTGAATGTAGCAAATCACCTCACTTCGTGCTGTTGGACTTTGTAGATCTGTGGCTATCCTTTGATCCGGAGTAAGCCTTAAAATGAGCAGAGCCTTCAGCAAGGATGACAGTTCTTCACTTTGAGAATTTAATAGGGGAGATGTATTTCTCCCGAATAAAATTTTGTAGGATGGTTAGGTGTGCAAACCCTAAAAAGAATTCCTTGCTTTTACATTCTGCATATCCCTCTCTCCACCTTCCTACAACATTCTCATGGTGGCTGCATTTGGGTTTGTAACAGGAATGGAGATTCAAACTATTGTTACAGAACTAATCTAGCAGATTTAGCTTTACCAAGTTCCAAAGCACTTGTTCAGCTGGGTTTCTGTTTGCTATTGTAATTAATTAAAACTGTTATTTGGCTGGCAGTCTGGAAAATGCTTTTATAGAGCAATTCAAATAAAAAAAAAATCTATATTTTCCTTCTGGGCTTTGGGTTCTTTGTTTGTAGAGATCCATATATAGACCTTTACCTGAGAGTGAATTCCTGATGATTTCATTGGGAAGACTGGCAAGTCTGCGAATGTTAGATGACAGTGTCTTTGAAATAAGTTCCATGCAAATAGACAGGGTTTGTCTGCATGGGGCCCTGCTCTAGTTAATGAGGTACAGGAGTTCTTCTATGCGTTTCTTATTGTGAGAATGTCTTCTGTTTAGCTAAAAAAACTTGAATTTATGGCTGGTTGTGTCTGCTTATTTGGCAAGATATTAATCATATATCATTTGGATGTAGCCTCTGAATAGACAGAATATATTCCTATCCTCAGACTTGCTCTTTCCTTGGGCATTTTAAATAACTGTTAATACACAAATTTAAAATTTAAGTTAATATGATATTTCAGATGTAACATTCCTTTGTGGTTTAAGCTATCATTTTGTCTGATTATTCCACTACATTATGAGCTTACTCAGAGTAGAAGAGAAAAACATCTTGTCTTCCTGACAAGGAGAACAAGAAGAAGAAAATGATTATATAAAAGAAATAGCAGGTCTCATTCTATCTCTGTTTTCACTGTATTTTCACCACTGTTATTCCAGGCATTTCAGCAAAGTTTTTCTGAATTTACGTCTGCGTAACCAAGGGCAGGATTTGGCCCACACTATGTAAAGGCTGCATCCTGTTGTTATGGTAACAAAAGTTCTAAAAATTGTAGAAGAAAAGAACACCAGGTTGTTGTGATAAATGATGCATTAAAAGTGACTGCTTTCTTATAGTCTCTGACTTTTAATTGATGCCTTTTTCTGCAAAGCCTCTTTTTACTGACAGATGCAATTAGCCAGGATTCTGCCGTAGCGGCTTTAACGTTCCAGGGGCCAGATATCAAATGAGAGATGACTGGGATACATTTTAGAGCAAGGTAAGTGAATGGTTAGCTTGAACTTGTATGGCAAAGTTACGTTCTGTGCATTCCTATTGATTTCTGCCACAGCTGTTGCTGGGCAGCAGAAATCAACCTAAAGTCATCAGGAAGGAAAGAAACCGCATTGTTAACATCCAAAATGTTCTAGGTTCTGAAACAGACCAGTGGGAGTAAAAAAACCAAAAAATAGTTTCAGTGTGCTCCAATACTAGTTTCCTTTAACATTCTTGCAGGGAGATATATAATACATAAATTGCTATTTAATGATCTTCTCTCTGGTCTGTGCCGAGCCAAACTTTGAGGTCTATAAATCTATCCCAGGCAACCTCTGAGTTTACAGATTGTCATGTATTTGCTCGATTAGCTCCATCAGCCCCTCCCTGACAAATTGGCATGCCAGTCCTCATGTCCTTGGGGAGGCAGGAACTGAATCCCTTCTGGACAGCTATGGTTGGCACCTATTAAGAAGCAAGCATAGAAATGAAACACTAGGAAGCTAAAAGGTGGCAGAGAAATAAAGGAATTCAAGTTGTAATGACATAGCAGATCATTATGCATATAAAAATGAGAGGCAATTCACTCCAAATTATACACACCTAAACTTAGGTCTGCATATGGGTGTTTACATGCGTCTAAGCTCCCAGCATAGCTAACGGTGTCAGTGTCAATGGTGGGGGATTTCTTTACTGAAACATGGCACCTGCTGCCATTTGAGATGTTCTAGGATATCGAAGACATCTAGGACTTCTGGGAGGTCTGAGCATTTCCGGGTAAGTAATTGGATACACTGTAGCACCTAAGATGACGTCAATATTTGTTCCATCTAGCCTGGACAAATACTTAATTCAAATATTCAGCTGACGCTCATGCTATATTACTCTGATCTCCACTGACTATAATGAGAGCTTAAACACCAACCCCTATGTTTACACCTGCACTGTGGACACCTTGCTGTCTAAAGACTGGTTCTGAATTTCATACTTGCTTACTCTTTTCCAGAAATAACTCCAACAGTGAATGAAACAAGGGAAGGCAAGGGTTTTGTTTTTAGTTAGTTATGTCATATTGGGTCCATGGAAGTCAGAATAAAATTTCTACCGATTTCAGAGGGAGGAAGATGAAATATAAGCAATTTTGAAATATTGGTCATTGCTGTTTATGTCAGGGTAACTGTGGTTCCTGCCTTCATAGAATTGCTTTATTTAAGCTGTTTAAACATAAGCCACCAAGTCTAACGTAGTATCTAGACTGTTTTCATTGTCAGTGGAGGTGGATAGAGGCACCTCCATGGGATCTCTTTCCAGTTATTAACTAGTGAGCCTCACTCATGAGACTCATGAGTCATGTTTCATGTCTAGAATAACTTTTAGGTGACCAAAGTTAGATGTCATGAATCCTACCCTGAACGATTGCAAGCAACTTTTATGACAGCAATCTGGGTGCCCCAGTAACACTAGTCTATAGGTAAGTGGGAGTAGATGATACATAATCAGAGATCCGTTCCATGCTTACTGACTCCTAGAGAAACAACTGTAAAATGTTGGCAGGAATTTCAATCGAGAAGTTTTATCGCAGACATATAAAGATAGAATGTAATTGATAAAATCTAGTTTATCCATAGATAATCACTGTTGTAGCTTTTATACGTAGTGATGAATAGAGAAGCAATATGAACCTTCTGTGAGGTTGGATTAGGTTCTATGTTTGTGTCCTGCAGTGAGTTTGCTCAGCTAATTTCAGGACGTATATAGATCAATAGGAAAGTGCTAGTCACTAAGGCTATTCAGCAGACTACTTGAGCATGTGAATCCTGTCTAACTGGAATTACTCCTGTGCTTAGGATGAGGCACTTGATAGTCCGAGTGCCTAATTAGAGCCTAGCCTACTAAGTGCAGTTTGCAGCATGACCCATAGTGTCATTCTGCTTTTCAGTTGCTCTATTTATTTCCTTGGAATTCATACCAAAAGAGGGCTGAGATAAAAAAAAAGTTAACTATAGTAACTTTTTGGTTTCTCTCAAGTGCCAACTCTCTTGGAGAAAACCTCTTCTTGGAAATCAGGGTTTGAACACCCTTCAGCAGGCTACAGGTGTCTGCAGCCAAGCTCTGGGAGTTCATGGGTGCCCAGTTAGGAAGCTGTTGCCCTGTTTGTGCCCCTTGCTCTCTGCCAGAAGTCACTGCCCTGGAAGAGGAGCTGAGGGAAATGAACATGTCCTGACTCCTCAGCTACAGTCGTTCCCCAGTGTGGTCACTGGCAATGCAGCCTCCTCCTGTTATGCTTTGGTCTATGTGCCAAGCTCAGCCAGAGCAAAATGGCCTGGGTAACAACAGCAGTGGAGATGGAAATGTGAGTGTGAACAGCACTAGTGAGTGAAGCCCCAGAGACTGCCTGAGAGGGCATTTGCCCAAACTGCTCATGCTAAAGAGGAAGATGACCATCGGCAGGATCAAACAGTAACTGGGAAATTACAGAGACTTTCCAAACAAAGGAGTCAGCTTGGAAACAAATGCAAAAGATGCATAAAGTTTTGTAACGGGGGAAACCGCAGAGTGGGAGCAGAGCGGCAGTGAGTCGGGTTTGGCAGTGCTGGCGGTTGCCCTGCAGCATCATGGCCTCTGCCCTGCCCTCGGGGGTGCCTGTGGCCCGCAGGGGCTTTCTCTGGTGCAGGAGTCTGTGGGATGTTGGGGTGGTGCATGGCCACCTGAAGCCGTCTCCCATGGGAGGTGGGTGAACAGGGAATCCTTACTCCCAGAAGGAGTGCGTGCTTGTAACGCTGTGGATGTGCATGTGTCTGTGCACATTTGTGTGTGTGTGGGGGGGGGGGATTAGAACATTTTAAGATTAGTTGTAGAAGGGTGTTTAGAAATGTAGATGTTTATTAATACTTTGCCGTTGTCTAGGGTTGCAGTTTATCTGTTGCATTGCTGACGCTGGTCCTGCATGTGCAGTTCCCACATTGCTGGTAGACGGTGTGCTGTTAATAAATCAATAAACCCCTTTGAATTCAACTACATGAACTGAACTGGTTTACTCTGAGACAATAGGTGTATATATGCATATTCAGACACTAATACATATCTTAGAAGGCCACAGAAATAAAAGCTACTTTGCAAAGAAAATAATAATGGCTGGGGGCTGCTGTAGGTTTGTTGCTTTAGTTCTTAAAGAGTGACAGTACTTTGTATGCTGTTGAATGGGGAAGGTGAAATGTTATGCTGAGATTAAGTTGCTGGGAAGAAAATACATAAATCCATAGCCTTAATGAAGAGAGAAAGCAGAAGAGGTATAGTCAGAAAAACACTCAAGGGTCTTTTTGTTTATTCTGGTCAGACTATAGGAGGTAATTCAGAGAAGTTAAATCACACAGGAAGCTATCACTGGCCTTTACTACACTAAAGCAGGCTTTGGAGAGTGGGCAATGAGCTTCTTGTCCAGCCATGGAACCCCAAATTGTGATAAAATTAAATAAAATCCAGAAGTATGCACACACACAGCATCAGAACAAACTCCTGCATAATTCCTCCTGTCTTCACAGTAAATTATGCACATTCTGATAAATCTGGATTAGCATATTTACCTTTTTGATATGGTAGTAGAAAGCAATTTGCTGTGTAAGGTGCTGCATGTATAGCACAAGAGAGGGGTCAGAGAAAAATGAACAAGACTGGACTTCTTAGCTAAAACAGCAATCTCTCAGCCCCTCTTCAGTAGCAGTTGTGCCAAAGACTTATTTTTCAAAGACCTTTGCTCTAAAGGCAACAAAGATTCCAAGAAGACTGGAGTAATTAAAAGAATTATATTGTTCCCTTCTCCTCTGGCCTACAATCAAAAAGGAAAAAATAAACCTGGAACAGGCAGCAGACGTTCAATGCTTCTTCTGTTCTCTACATAATGGAAGGCGTTGATCAGGGTAGCAGTGTGAAATATTGCCTTGGCACACAGAGTGAGCGTCCAAGCTGGTGAAGACTCCTGTGTTGTGAGCGCCGGAACAACTTTATTCATCAAACCACACAGAAAAGCATAAAAAGAAAGAATATATATTATTTGCTTTAATGCTTCAAGAGCTGTTAAAAAATTCATGGCCCAATTCTCCAGGAAATTTATCAGGCATGAATAAACTCCAAAGTGTGTTTTATGTTTCATATGCATATCTGGAGAACTGGAGATTAGTCATAAGTCACAAATTAAAACCAGAAGACTTTAATGTGACCAGCATACTACAATGCCCGATACATTTCCATGGAAGTGTATGAAGATTTAGCTCAGAGAAGATCCTTTCTGAAGGCCTTGCTGTGCACTGATGGATGTTGCCAACAAAGAGCAGGTTTGTCTGACCTGTTTGTTCGTAAGCTGGGTTAGAGCAGCAGGTCAGATGGGGGAACTAAGGGTGAGAGATGGGGTAGGCTAATTTATTGTTCTTCGTCTGTGACCTGCAAAAAGATACAAATAGGAAATGGAGCTAGATGGTTACTGATAGCCTTGAAGGATGTTCACTTACGCCTGCTGATGGATTTTGTACCTTTGGAATGGCTGAAAATGATCCTGTAAGAACAGGGAGACATGATGACAAGAGGCTGATGGAACTTCCTCTTCATTCCTGCTATCACATATTGTGACAGAGAGGTCAGGGAATTAATCACACTACATTATACAGTACTTTTTGTAAGAAATTTGTGTTATGGCCCTTAAAAATGCTAATCATTGAAGCTGTCAAAATACACAAAAGAAGGCCATGAAATATATGAAATTTGTGCTATTTCAAAATAGATTTAAAATTAAAAAATTGTGCTGTAAAAACTTAGAACTATCCAGTGTTATTAAAGTAGTTGGAAAATTGGATATTTTACTAAATGTTGAAGTATCTTTTCCGATAAGTTTTGGTCAATGAAAATATTAAGACCATTAAATATCAGAAATGTCAAACCACATAAAAGCCTTAAAGTGATACTTTTGAAAATAAGTATAAAAACATAGATTATTTTGGAATTTAATAAATAAGAAGCTGATAATCTAAAACAAAAATTGATTAAGGTTACTTAGCTATCTGAATGAAAAAAATAATAATTTAATCCATTTTTATTTCAAACTAATAGCATCTTCTTATTAATCTTCTTAATCTACTTAATGTCTGACTTAGCAATCTGAAATAATGTCCTACTCCAGCCTTCTCCAGCCTTCTGAAACATAGTCCTAAGATCTGACTTTGTCTAGAGATAAGTGGAGTTTTTCAGCAATCAATCATAAATGACTCTTCTTCAGCATGATTTCAAGTTTCTGAAAGTTTTTATCACGGTTTAGCCCCAGGTAACAGGATGAGAATGTCATCTAGCTAACAGTAGGCATACATCCTCTCTGGTTGAAAGAAAGAAGACATCATTTTTGTGAACAGTTGCGTAGAAACTGCAAGTCCACATGGGGAATACTTGGTAATAAAAATTATGTCTTGTCATAGGAAAAGTTAAAAGCATCTCTGAATAACTTGCTGATTACCAGTTAATGGGTAGGGTTTTTCCTTGAAGTTTTCCTTTTTAGAAATGTGTCTGTGTGTTTAGAAGATCTCAAAGACAATGCTGTCATTGATGGAGTCCAGCACTTCCACCAGGAGAATCAATCTCCCTATTGGGTAGCTAAATTTTAAAATCTACATACCTATGTTTCTTTTTACACCACCAAGGATCACTCCCCCCACCCCCTTACAGAACTGATTTTATAATTCAAATATGTAGGAGATTGACCATTGGATCCATCATCTGCGGTCAGACAGGACCTTGCTGATTGTTTGTTTAATTTAATTTACTCTGAGACACAGATACAAAATACCATCCAAGATTTACGATTCTGTGCTATTTCCTTCAGAATTGATGGAAAGCATTATCCTTCACCAGGCCTTGGATCAGACAGAAAGGGTGAATTATCCAGGGAGATAATGTTCTCAGGAGGCCTGGCAGAGGAGTCTTCATTTTGTCTCATGAAAAATGATAGCTGCTTTACATCCCTACTGTGGGACTCTTAGAAGCAGGAAGGAAGGAGATGGAAATAATAGTGCAAACTGGGCAATAAGATTTTGTGTCTAGGCGTCTGGTACCACGCATGTAGAAAGGAAAAAAGGTTTGAGAGAGCTTCGAAACACGTACCCCCAACACTGATTCAGCTGGTCGCCAATGAAAGGAGCTTCCTTGCAGTCCGCCCAGCTGTCCCAGCACGCATTTCGCCCACACACCAGCTGGGAGACAGGCTCCCTCTGGCCTATCATCTCCATCTGTCTCTGCTGAGCCGGGAGGAGAGAGAGGGTCTCCTTCAGACAGGTGGTCAGAACACTTTTCCTTTATATTAGTCACTTTCAGGAGGAAAAGTGGGATGCTAATACGGAACTGCTTTGCTGGAGCTGCGGTCCCAAAGGGAGCCCTGCAGCCCCCACCTGGGTTGCCAGAAGCCAAAACCTCCGGATAGCTCTACTGGAAGGGTCCTTCGCTGACAGCCAAGTTGTGTTGCTCCTGCAGTTGCCATGGAGATGGAATATGCTCTTCTGCAAAGACCTTAACACATAGGGGACTGAGAAAGAAATATTTGACAAGGCTTCTCTCTTCCAGACAGAGCACATGTTCCTTTAAAAGGAAATTAAAAGCTTGTTTTCTGCATATTCATTCAATATTAGGCCAAAACATCCTGAGAGTTGTACGTTTCTCCTCCTGGGTATCCATCTTGCTAATCAATAAATTCTACAGCTGGTGATGGGAGCATGAGTTATGGCACGGTGTGGTATCAGAGTTATACTGCTTTGATGATGCATTGATGCAATATATTACGGAGGCAATATCCTGCAGTGATACATTGATTCGAAACAAGGTTGTAGCAAGCAGCAGCATTATGGAACAGCTCTGTCTACCTTTTCTCTTTCTTTTTCATATCTGCTGGATGAAAACATTTGGGGTGCTGGCATTATGCCATTGCTGTTCTCCTCAAAAAGAAAAGATTCTCATTTTTTATGAGTTGCACTTGGACTAGCCGCTCCCTTGGCCTGTACGCTGGAGGTGTCAGATGCCTTCACCAATAAGGGCAACAGAAGGGTGCAAATGGGCTCTGGCCACCTCCTGCTTCGTAGCCTGATGGACCAGCTACAGTTTGCCACCCCATTCATGGGCGGCTGCTGAAGTCTTTGGAACAGGAGAGGGCATCTGAGCCATCCTGTTGCGTTTCCAGCACCATGTGTACTTACTTGCTCCCTTCCTCTCCCTGTCAGTGATATGCAGTGCTTATTTTCAAGTGGTTTTGCTTTTACCACATTTCCAGTGAGCTAAGCCCATTGCAACCATCAGAGTGCATCGAGAAATAAGACTAAATTAAGAGCCTCCAAGGGAAGCTAGCATACCACAGTGTTGAAATTAGACAACATATTGTACAACACAGCCTCGGATATTCAGATGAACATTTTTCCTCAAGGTCCCGTAGGCACATCCAAGTTTAAGCAGTGAAGAGTACAAACAGCTGCAGTCCCCATGAGCCAGTGGGCACACTGCTGTCACCAGCTACTGAAGTGTAAGTCAGTAACTTCGCAGCACCTTGAGGAAAAAAATCTGCTACCAAAACAAAATACAATTTCTCATCAGGGAGTAGAGCAATGGGTTGGAGGAGGAGGAGCATCTGACCGCAGAGTGCCACAAAGAGGCTTGCAGAGGGGAATTAAGTGTTCAGGTATTTTTCATTGAATTTTTTTTTTTCTTCTGACTATTAGCACAGATGTATTGGCGTGCTGTGATGTCGACTATTCCCTGCTAAAGAAAACAGCTGGAGAAAATATAAATGAGTTATACACAATGACTGTTCAAACCTTGTTATAAATCCAAAGAGTCATCAAGTAACTAGACTATTCATATATTTAAGTCCTTAATGTGTCAGGGAGCACCTGGCATCCTTTCTAGGGGATGCATAACCATCTCCCTTTGGACTATGCACTTATAACCTCTCAGGGAACCCCACTGTCACAGGATGCAGCTAATAACATGAATGAATTCCCCTCATCCTAAGGCCCATCTTATCAAAGAGGAAGACAAGAAAGAAGGAATGTTAGAAATCCTGTTGCCTGAATAAGATACAAAGCCAAAAATTGAACCGTAGTCTAGAAAAATCCACATTCAGACCACTTACTATATGCGTCTGACAAGTGCTGCTGCTACTCTGGCTTTCAGTTTCAAGAGGATAATAAGAAATTCAGACTTTCTTCTGTTCAGGGCTGCTAAATACTGACTTCCCATCTGGTCACTCAGTGAAGGGAAGATGTCAGTGTGGAAATTAGTCATTGGGGTTAATAAGTCTGTGCACAGTCCCAAAGCTATAACTGGTGTTAGTCAGAAGACTAGTCTTCCTGCCCTGGCACTGCCTTGCAGGTTAACAGGGCTTCGGGAGAGGCAAAGCCCTGGTGTTGCTGTGTGTTTCTGCCTCTAAAGCTTTCGGTACCTCTAAGATGCCTGAAGAGACAGTGCATGTGGTTTGGGGTTGTAGGTCTCTAAAGCTCTGAGACCCACACCCCAAAGAGAGGGGGAGAGAGCATGTGTGACCTTTTTTCCTAAACAAAAAGTGAATTACGCAGCTCAGTGCTGCTGTGGGGGGTGATTAAAAACACCCTTAGTAGCCAAGACTGCTAGTGATCCACAGAAAGTAAAGCAATGTAGATGAATTAGATGTTAACAAGTATCTGAAATTCTCTGAAGTTAAAAGTCATCCAACATCCAGTTACCAAACAGGGAACTATTTACAATTTACTCAGTTATGGAAATTTTCAGAGTACCTGAGTAATTCTGATCCAGTTGTTTCTATCCATGCTTACGTCTGGCTATGTTACTGTGAAATTAAAGTAGAACTTTTTTTGCCCATCTGTAGGATGGGTTTGAAGATAACCATGCAGTACTTACTTCTATGAGAATATCAGCATTTGCAAAGCATTTCCTTGCTGGAATATCAAAATATAATTTCATGTTAGTTATCATCTTCTCAAATGACACAAAGCTCAAAAGCAAGAAACTGATTTGTGACTGAAATTTCATCCTATAACTTTAAAAGTAGTGACAAAATCTGGCACGGACGAGCATATATCCTTTGCAGTATGTCTTGATAAAAGTTTCACGTTGATTAGTTACTTGGGCAACTGGCCAACGCTCTCTGCTAATTCTAAAAGACAGAACATTTATTTCATAATACATTTCTTTAAAAAAAAAATCTCAAATTAGAACACATTAAATGAGAGTAGGTTTTACTTTGTTTTAAAAGAAGGAAAAGAAAGAAGGAAGCAACTGCCACTTAACTTCAGAAGATCCCTGTCTTCATATACATTTTATTTTGGTTTGTTCTTCAGATTTTCGAAATTGAGTTCAGGGAAAGAATTTATCACTGTTCTGAATGCTTTCATTCTGGGGAATATCCCCTAGTGGTCGAATGCAGAATAGATGTATTCCTGCCAATATGTACTGAAAATTTTTTGTAACTACACAAGAAATCACTGAAAGGTTTCTTTTTATGCAGAGAAACCACCAGAACTACTGCTTGTATTGCCATATTTGTGTGAAGTAGGTTTTTTGCTTGTAGACTTTTGCTTGTTTTGAGTTATAGCTCTCTGGATCTTGATGTACTATGAATATTTTTTCCTCAGTAAATATTATTTAAAGTGGTGCAAACTTAGGTCTTCAGCTCTTAGAATTAAAAATTCTTCTTTGTTCTCTGGAGACTTTTCCTGGAGCAAAGACTTGAAGATCAGACTCTACATAGTGGTGCTAACTACTTAAACATCGGTATGGCTAACCCTCTGATGAATCTGCCAACCTCCTTAACTAAATGTGTGCTAGAGTGTGGTACTTAACAGCAGCAGCTTTGGCCAAGAAGTTGACTGAAATATATGGGGACCAAGCCATTTCTGAGTTGGTAGCATCATGTTTTCCTTCAGAGACTACAGGGGAGAGTCAGCCCTCAGCAAAGGATGAGCTTATCTTTGCTGTGACCTGCAATCTACTGCCATTTCTCACTGGGCTGGAGCAAACAGCCCAGCTCTATCTTCTCCTACATGAGAATATGCTCTGTTCTCAAAGAGGCACCACCCATTTGTGAACATACGCTGTTATGGAGGTGCTGCTCACCAAGGAGGTTTTTTGCCTTTGCAATGGCTGCTTCCAGCAAGAAAATCAGCTAAAATAGGCCATGCGACAACACTGATCATGTCTCAGTCATTGACAGCCATAACAGCTTGTATATACTATTAAGCAGTTTGTCACACATCACACTATGCACTGAAAATATTGTGATAGATGCAGCTACTACTGTATATGGAACTGTCAGAAGATGGGAGATACAGAGAACATGCGTTCAAAAATTCAGAAGCTTTCAGATTTGCTTCATCCAGTGTGTTACTTTTCAGCTGAGAAGCAGAGTAATGCATAGGAAATTGCTGGATATTCATTCTTCTCCTCTGGGATATTTTCACCTTGCATTCCTCCTACCTTAAGAAAGAGTAATATGACTCAATAAGTTCATCTTAGTTATTTCTAAGAGAAAAAGATCACTTATACACAAAGATTCTTCAGAAAGTCATATTTTCAGTAATGAATAAACAATTAACTGTGAGAAGCAGAACCAGGTAAAAGAAGGCCTTTTTACTGGTTAATTATTGTGGAAAAAGAAAACTAAACTGTTAACTAGGAGAAATGACTTTGATTTAGAACATAAATTCTCTGTGGTAGACTTGTAGGATTTTGCATCCTAGGAAGGACCTCAAAAGCTGACATAATCCATCCGCATCCCAAAGTAGGACCAAGCACATATATATTGTTTCTGATGAGTATTTGTCTAACCTACAATGATGGAAACTCCACAGTCTCCTCAGGCAGTCTGCTCCACTCTTTTACTGTCCTTATCATTACAAAGCTTTTTATCAAATCTAACTTGTAGTTTTCCTACTGCTACTAAAACCTCTTACTTATCCTACCCATCACATGTACTGACAGAGTATTCTCTTTCTGTTCGCAGCAGTCCTTTAAATAGCCTTAGACTATTTCTCTGACTCTTCTTATCCTTAGGCTGAACAACCACTTTTCTAACAATTTTTCTTGCTGGTTAGGTTCTCTTGACCTCTGATCATTTTGTTACTTTTTTCTGGACTCTTTCAATTTGATTGATATTATTCTTAAAGAATGCCTATGGAAATTGGATATCTTGCTGCTGAAGCTTTGCCCAACAGAAAGCAGAGCAGAGAGATGAGCTGGTCAAGACCAGTGAGCAACAGGGGCAGGCTGCTGCCCTGGCAAGGGGAGCAAGGAATGGAGCATGGTGAGGCAGGCAGGGGCACTGTCCTCACTGACAAGAGGTGCAGTCCCATGGCACCCAAGCAAGGTAAGCAGAGGAGGTCCCGCAAGAGTAACGAGGGTCAGGAAACAGTCCAGATTTGGATCACAGTCATGAGGCTTGTGCAAGGCCAAGACAGGAACTTAAGCCTGCAGGTCGGGATCAACAAGGGGCATGGCAAGGCATGGACATGGCTGTAGCATAGCTCATGCAAAGACTGATAGTGTATGCCTTAAATGCAGCTTCAAGCTAAGGAGGACCTTGTCCCTGCTTCTAACTGCTCCTTCTCACAATTCACTTTAAATTACAGGTCTCTGATTCAAGATCACACAGCTGCTCCAAACCAGGAAGATGGCCTTGAACACAGATACACAAGTCTCGAGGGTGGCCGGGTACATTCAGGGTGCTGACTATCTAAAGTTTTCAAATGTGTACTAGCTCTTCCCAGCAGACATCATCTGCAGTTTTCGTTAAGAACTGCCTATACCACATTGCTGACTGCCGATGATATTGATAAGCGTTATGTGTAGGCCAGTTCCTTTGGAATCTCATCAAATATATTCATTTTAGCAACGAACCTTTAACATCTCCTCTCTGTGCCATTCCTGCTGTACATTCAGCAAGTGATTTTAGGCTGTCATGAGAAACTGTGACATCAAGTCTTACCAGGGCCAGATTACCAGACCCTACCGTTTTGTCTGTTATCTTCTTGTAGAAAATATTGATTATCTTCAGGATAGGATGATACAAGCCTTATTTATGCAGAAACAACATACTTAGTTCCAAGGACTGAGGAATGATTTTTAGGGAAGGAATATTGTCACTTAACCTTAGAACGTAAAAATATTTCACTTAACTGGAAAATCTGCACATCCAGTTTCTCAAAAGCAACGATTATATGTGTAGGCTTCCATCTAATCATTCATGAGCACATCTCCTCTTTCCAGTATTGCCCATAAATGACTAAACAGATGTGGAAAGATACAGAAAGTCCATTAAACTAGACTCAGACACTGGCGATTATTATTTAGAAAATGCATGTCCATTCAGCCAAAGGAATAGACGTTCCTGTAGGACTAGTCAAGTTAACTGAATTTTGAATCTGTCTGGCAAGATTTCAGGTCTTTGATGCTAAACTTGGTGAGCATCAGCTTTGGAAAGTTATGCTTCTTCGTATTTTCCCTCTAGACAGACCAGCACCTCCCAGGCTGTCCTGCCCTGCTAAATGCTTATTGCAATGTGGGTTGTGTACACTTAACTCAGCACTTATCTTTCAATTTTAATGAAGACTTATAGGTCCTACAGGTCAGTCCTTACAGCTCTACCTCAGGGCCTCCAGATATCTCCACATCCCTTCCCAGTGATTCCTCATTTACCTTCCTGTGTGAGACCTTCAGATTAGGTTGCGCTCCCTGTTGTCTCCTCGATCAGCAAATTTATTTGTATGATGCCAAATCAATGTGACATAAAATAAACTGGTAAACTGGTGAACTTCAAAAGCCACTAAACCAATCTGAGCCTTTGCTAATGCCTTCGCACCAGAATTTGGAAGGACCACCGATATCTCAGTTTGCCTCACGATAGCATGAAGACATTCTCAAACTTTCTACAAAAAAGCTCATTCTTTAATTCAGACATAAGTTGGCCTTGTGTTATAAGTGTCCTAGATAAACTCTCTCTGGAAAAAAACTCATCTGTGATCCACTGCTGTGTTTTGAACTGTAGGTATCCAGCTAACCCAAGACAACTATAACTACTAGTCCCTCAAAGTGTTAGTGCCAAAACATACTTATTCATTGGCACCCTGGCTATCAGTTGAAAGCCTCTTAACTAAATAATTTTTTCTTGTCATGTTTTGTGTCTATATGTTAACAAGACAGTGAAAAACAGTACAGCGTTCAGAGGCAAGTTACAAGAATTAATCAAAATCTGGACAAAATGACGTACAATGAGACACCAAAAGAGCTCACGAGGCTAAGAGGCAATTTAATCACCTGCTGTAAATATCTGCACTGGGACATAATATATTGCTGGAACATAATAGACTACTCTTTAATCTAACAGAAAAGACATATCAAGATACAAAGTCTTGTTGCAGCTAATGGAATTCAAATGGGTGCGATTAAAAAGAAAGAGTAAAATTAACCATAAAACAATTTGCCACGGGATAGAGTTATTTTCTAGTTCCAACATACGTTCACAGGCTCTATTTTGGAACTGTAAAATTCTATTGACTGAGCAATATAGGACACCGGGGTAGAAAAAAAACATAATTGTCTTCTACTGCAGTGCTATTTTAATCCATTAGTCTTCATTTTTCCTAGCTTTAGTCAATTGGTACAACGGTAAGCAGTGAAAATAACTACATTTTCAATTCTGAAGTAGTAACGTTTCTGGATATTCATTCTTGTAGAGAATATCATTCTATCAGTGTTTATTTTGCTCTAAGAATTATGGGATTTAATACAGAACATGATTTATAACAAGAGCTATTCCCACAGTGAAACCAATTTGTCCTAAATGATCGCCAGAGTCAAGAAATGACAACAAAAAACAGCAGAAGTTTATGTATTTTAGACTTTGTTCTAATTCCTAAGCATAAGGTAGAGGTGGTATATGGCTGCCAGTGGAAACCTGTATGTACATGTGAGCCATTGCACTGCAGCTGATAGGTGTATAGGACAGGAATAAAATCCACAACTTTTTCACATATGGAAAACAAAAATTAGTTAACAATTGCAAGTTCTACATACAGCTGCCTTATACTTTAGGGCATCACAATAGACATAATTACCCCAGGTGTAGTTAAAATAATCATGGTATCAATTCTTTCTGTGACATTACACGGTCCTGCCAGTTTAGTGTGCATTAAGCCAAATCACAGCAATGAGACCTTTAGAAAAAGCTCAGTAGTATTGATTTGTCCTTGCAGTGTATCTCTAAATTTTAGCCAGCTTCTCACTTCGCTCACATTGTACTAGACGGTTGCTGTGTTTAATTAGGGACATTAATGCATTTCTCAGTGTGAAACATGCTTGTGACTTGTACCTTAGACGCTAATAAGTTTCATAGCAGGAAGAAGAAAAACCCCAAACATTGACATCATTAAGGTTAATAACCCAGTGGTTTCCCAAAGAAGCTCCACACCTTAATTTGACTTGATCATCTAAATAGTTTCATTAAGGGATGCTAACCGAATCAAGCCCATTGTTTCACAACAACCTAGAGCAAAGACTTTGCTACTCCATTTGCAAAGGTAAAACGTTTGTACACTTTGAAACTGTCTTGTGACTCCTATCACTTTGTTAGGTAAAATATGTTAGGAAAATGAGAAGTATTATGTTTACTCTGAAAATCAAATAGATAGAAATTATAAATGTACAAAATAGAAATAAGGTGGATAAAGGTGAAGAGTCTCCTTCAAGTTGAAGGAGAATGAAATTACAAGTTAGCTTATTTCTTCAGATAAATTTAGTTTGGACATAAATATACCCTGGCCTTACTGTAGATATTGCAAAATTCTTGTAATCCTGAATGCAGTGCAAAATTCATTTAATTGAAATGTTGGGATCTTTTTACTGCAAAGTTAAAATAAATATTTCAAATATCTTTATAGTATCTTTTACAAGGAAATGTATGCAGACATCTCCCACACACTGCTTGGTAAAGCTGTCACAAGGGAAGGATAAAACTCCCATCAGAGCGTAGTGCCTGTTCAATGCTCTGTGCACAACTGTGAACCAAGGATAAGGCTGTGGGAAAGGATCACTGGAAACCCTGGATGTAGTGTTTGCGCTCACTGCATAAAAGGTTCGGTGATATTAGTATTTGGCTCCATCAGCATTAATATCCTCCCGTGTTAGTACACTGATACAGGGGGGAAATTACCTGTAACAGAAGATGGAAGTTTCATGGGCTGTGTAGTAGGTCTGCAGCAAACTTTATGTATATAACCCCTCTTTATGTGAATAAACTTCTATCTTTGATGAATAATTTTTGGAAAAGCTGGGAAAGTTCCATGCCATGCAAGAAATTGTGGGAGAGAGGTGTGCAGAGCTCAGAAAAGGAGGCAGCGAGTGGAGTGCAAGAGAGAGTGATTGCCAGCCATACCATAGATGCAGGCTGAGGACTGGAGCAGGCAGGCATCACCACTATGACATACTTTCAGAAACCGGCAAGACAGCAGCGTTACATAGCCTGCCCATTGCCTCCTTCACCTGTTTGGAGGTGCTGCACAGGATGCATGGAAGCATAAAGCTTAATTTTCTTGTTAAAGTGGGTTGTTCTTTCCTCAAAAACCCATTCTCAGGTGGCTTGTATTGATTTTAAATATCGACTTGAGCCTCAGCGTCTCTGAAAGTACAAAGCCATGTGCCTTGATTTCAGCAGCTGCTGAGGGAAAACTACTATTAGCAGATCACTAGTGCTTAAATTCATAGGCTCTGAAGTAAGCAGCAGTATAAACTCCTTAAAACTATCATTGTACAAAATATGTCTTAAGTACGCTCCAGTCACTGGAGTCTACAATGGACTCTTCCATAGTTCTTGCACTAGACTGAAGCAACTTCATTATTTCTGTGAAAATTATACTTGCTGGGAGGGCACGTGAAAACAAAGGCATTTAATGAAGGATCTCTAGCAACCTCAGAACAACAGACTTTTTGTCTGTTATAGATTACATTGCATGATCTCCTTTATTCAGTTTCCATTTGCATCAGGGATATACACCAGCCTGAAGAGTGACCTACTTTCCCTGCAATATTTGCTTCTCTTTTAATTACAGCAATTATACAGTCCTGATCACTGGCACAGTCCCCAGAATGTTGACTTTTTTCTTACTGTTATTGTTATATAGATTACACAGATTCTTTGCCAGCATATTGCCCTCTAATTATCCAGCTGAGGATGTTGCCTATGCCATAGACAAGTAGTAGAGCTTTGTGTTGGAGATTCGTGAAGATTTCTCAGGAGGCTGCTATGAAGCAATCATTGTGCAGAGACTCCTTTGAGGGACAGGCATAGGGCGGTGGGTTGCTCCTTATCACCTTCTTCTTTCACACAGTGATCTTCCCTCACTTTGAGTACAGCCTTTTTAATGATCTGTAGTGTGTAACAGACATGGCACCATGAAAACCAGCAAGGGGTTGGCATGTCTCTCGGCCTCCATACCACAGAATGACTTCTTTACTGGTTTTAGATACATTAGTGGGTTTTTTCCTGAAGTTAATTTTCTCTCTTTTTGCTAACTAGTTTATTTACAGGTTTCTGTCTTTTCATTATCTCATTTACCCTGAGAACTAACCTAGACTACTTGTATTAATATTCAACATCAGAACAGTTTGTATATGGTTGAAGAGTTTAGGAAAGTGAACCAAGCTGAGTGTGGTAAAGCGTAGTATGTAACATCAAAGAAGAAAGGCATACTATCCTTCTGATGGGTGAACTGACCCAACATTCCTGGTTTCAGATTAATGAATATTTGGGCTTGGAAAAGTAGATGATAATAAAGATCATTTTTGCCAAACCATATTAAAGAAGGCAAATATTCTTACATTGCATAGCACATATATTTTATCACAGGGGTGATCACATGACTTGATTCATGGGAAACCGTTTCAGGAAATTCCCTCTGGTAGAAACTGCCTTTGTTATTGCAGCAGAGCCCTTCCTAGTTTCTTCATCTGACTGCCCACCCCAGCTCTGTTGGTATTTGGGAATCACATTAAAAAGAATGAACCAGGCCTTTTGCCCAGAGTGCTGGATGAGAACTATAGAATGTCCTGATCTGGACAATTGGAGACCAGCTGGCAAGCCTAGACAGGGAGGATACAGCTGGACACAGTCTGATTTTGCAAGAGACCTTTTCTGATTGCCCTTGTCTAAAGGAGACTCTAAATACTTGGGTGAAAATTCTCAGTTTCCTACTTGAACAATATTATTGGTCAAGAAAGAGTTAACTGAGAATCTTTTAATATCCCTGAATGGAATTGAAAGATGTAGTAAAAATATTATTGGACCCACGTCAGAATCGCTGGTACATCTACACAAATAGTTTAGTTCCCTAGTTCATCCCTTGGTTCATACTGCAGAAATGTTAATTTGCTTATGGGAACTCTGTTTGGAATGACTTGGTGCATTTCCGTTGATAAAAACAACTAAAAACAAAAACCTGGGTTTGCTTCTGAGGAAAGTCTAGTCCAGGGACTACTCTCAATGGGCAGCATGAACGAGAGTCCCAAGCTTGGATCCCTCTGCCCAGCCCACTTCAGCACTATCATAGCAATTTTTGCACCTTCAAATACCCACCAGTCCTCATACCATGCCCCAGGACTTACCCAGAGCTTCATGCTATTGAAAAAATCATCCTGGAGGACTGAAACACAGTCCAAATCATTTCAGAAATTTTGATCTGAAATAAACTACATCAAAAAAACAACTATGTCTGATGACTAAAAGGATATCACTTGCAGCCCAGGTGAGACCTAGGGTTATGTGCTTTATAATGGGACCTGGCTTATGTTCTTTTGGAGAGGACTCCAAGTCTCTGTGCTCTAAACCAGTTCATGCCACTTGGCATGGTGGCTGAAGATCATTTCCTAGAGTTCAGCTAGACATAAACAATTGAAAAGGTTCCTGCAGAGCATTCATGATAATTTCTTGACCCAGGTGGTGGAGACGCCAACAAGGAGAGGTGCACTGCTAGACCTTGTACTAACAAACAAAGAAGGTCTAGCTGGAGATGTGAAGGCTGGGGGCAGCCTTGGCTGCAGCGACCATGAGATGGTGGAGTTCAGGATCCTACGAGGAGGGAAGCAGGGCAATGAGTAGGATCGCAACCCTGGACTTCAGGAGAGCTAACTCTGGCCTCTTCAGGGACCTACTTAGGGGAATCTCGTGGGGTAGGGCCCTAGAAGGAAGAGGGGGTCCAGGAGAGCTGGTTAATATTCAAGCATCACCTCCTCCAGGCTCAAGAGCAGTGCATCCCTCTGAGTAAGAAATCCAGCAAAGCAGGCAGGAGACCTGCATGGAACTACTGGCAAAACTCAAACAGAAGAAGGAAGTACACAGTATGCAGAAAAGGGGACAGACCACTTGGGAGGAATACAGGGACGTTGTCAGAGCGTGCAGGGATGCGACAAGGAAGGCTAAGGCCCAGTTGGAATTAAATCTGGCAAGGGATGTCAAGGACAACAAGAAGGGCTTCTTCCAATACATCAATAACAAAAGGAAGACTAGGGAAAACGTGGGCCTGCTGCTGAATGGGGTGGGTGCCCTGGTAACAAAGGATACAGAGAAGTCTTTACTTCAGTCTTTACTTCTAAGACCACTCTCAGGAATTCCAGACAAGAGAGAAAATCTGGAGAAAGGAAGACTCTCCCTTGGTGCAGGAGGATCAGGTTAGAGAACTTTTGTCCAAACTTGACATCCATAAACCCATGGGCCCCGATGGGATGCACCCACGAGTGCTGAGGGAGCTGGCGGATGTTACTGCTAGGCCACTCTCCATCATCTTGGAAAGGTCCTGGAGATCAGGAGAGGTGCCTGAGGACTGGAAGAAAGCCAATGTCACGCCAGTCTTCCAAAAGGGCAAGAAGGAGGAGCCAGGAAACTACAGGCCTGTCAGCCTCACCTCCATCCCTGGAAAGGTGATGGAGCAGCTCCTCCTGGAGGTCCTCACTAAGCATGTGGAGGACAAGAAAGTGATCAGGAGTAGTCAGTGTGGATTCACCAAGGGGTAATCATGCTTTTAACCAAGCTGATAGCCTCCTATGATGGAATGACTGGCAGTGGATGTTGTCTGCCTGGACTTCAGCAAGGCTTTGGACACTGTCTCCCATCACATCCTCCTAGGTAAACTCAGGAAGTGTGGGCTAGATGAGTGGACAGTGAGGTGGATTGAGAACTGGCTGGATGGCCGAGCTCAGAGGGTTGTGATCAGTGGCGCAGAGTCTAGTTGGAGGCCTGTAGCTAGCGGTGTGCCCCAGAGGTCAGTCCTGGGTCCAATCTTGTTCAATGTGTTCATCAGTGACCTGGAGGAAGGGACAGAGTGCACCCTCAGCAAGTTTGCTGATGCTACTAACCTGGGGGGAGTGGCTGACACACCAGAAGACTGCGCTGCCCTTCAGAGGGACCTGGATAGGCTGGAGAAATGGGCAGAGAGGAACCTCATGAAGTTCAACAAAGGCAAGTGCAGGGTCCTGCACCTAGGCAGGAATAATCCCATGCACCAGTACAGGCTGGGGGTTGACCTGTTGGAAAGCAGCTCTGCAGAGAAGGACCTGGGAGTGCTGGTGGACAACAAGTTAAACATGAGCCAGCAGTGTGCCCTTGTGGCCAAGAAGGCCAATGGTCTCCTGGGGTGCATTAGGCAGGGTGTTGCCAACAGGTGGAGGCTGTCCTCTCCTCAGCCCTGGGGAGATCTCACCTGGAGTGCTGTGTCCAGTTCTGGGCTCCGCAGTACAAGAGAGACATGGCACTCCTGGAGCAAGTCTAGCAAAGGGCTACTAAGATGATTAAGGGCCTGGATCATCTCTCATATGAGGAGAGGCTGAGGGAGCTGGGCCTGTTCAGCCTGGAGAAGAAGGCTGAAGAGGGATCTGATCAAAGTATCTGATGGTGGGGTGTCAAGAGAATGGGTCCGGACTCTTCTCTGTGGTGCCCAGCAATAGGATGAGAGGCAACGGGCAGAAACTGAACCACAGGAAGTTCCATCTGAATATGAGGAAAAATTTCTTTCCCGTGAGGGTGACAGAGCACCAGACCAGGTTGCCCAGAGAGGTTGTGGAGTTTCCTTCCCTGGAAATATTCAAAACCTGCCTGGATGCAGTCCTGGGCAATGTGCTCTAGGTGACGCTGCTTGAGCAGGGCGGTTGGACTAGAGGATCTGCAGAGGTCCCTTCCAACCTCAAGCATTCTGTGATTCTGTGATTCTCTGAAATGAATTTTGTAGTGCAGATACAGCCAACAAAGAGCTGCAGTTGTAAGGCTGCCTCTGTGTCAGCTTTAATTCTTATGCAAGATGTGCAGTTGGCATTTGTATAATGTTATTCTTGTACTGGGCAACCCCTGGGATACATCTCAGGTGCACCAAAATACCCTGCTTGGGGAAGGCAGGCAGCCTACGACTGCCAGGTCACGTAGAGCTCATTACTTCCTGACAAAATCCTTCAGGTGCTTCCTTAAGGGACCTCAGTTACCTCCCTCACCCCATGCCTACTGGTGTCCAGGCTTTTATATATAGATGAAAGGGGAAGTTTGGGTTAGTATCAGCTGACTTATCAAACCATCTGGTCTTATGATTTGCCTGGCCTCTGCTCCCTCTCCCTTCCTTTCATCTTATTTTACTTCTAAAGCTATAAATGAATGTGTACTTCCGTACATGTACATGCCATGCGACCTGTTTCAACACATCATTGGAAGGGCACAGCCAGTCCCTTGGTTTTTAAGTAACAATGTTATGTAATAAACATTCAAATCCCACAAACATGACAGGAGGCTCCTGACAGATGTAATTATATTCCACAAGGCACAAAGTTCTCATTGTGTTCTCTTCATGATTTTTTTTAAGCTGGAAAGGCAGTTTTTTGGTTGATTTCTTCCATTTAAAAACTGAGAACGTGTATTCCGTTGGGGTGCTGTGAAAGCCTGACCATCTATGCAGACATAAATTGGGCTTGGGGGTTAACAGAGGATTGAGAAGACATGGGTTGCTGTAAATAAAGCAAAGCAAACACCTGTTTAAAATAATACTTTTCTTCACAAGGTGATGTACTTAGCTAGTGTCACAACACACATTGATGTAAAATGGGGATAGTAGTGAGAACCACCTGCGGAAGATCTGGCAACGAGTCAGTGACTGGCAGAGTACGTGGTAGCAGGCCCAGTATGTGAAAGCACACACTGAAACTCCAAATTCACATCAGGGCCAGGGATGCATATTCCGTTTTGTCAGCAAAATGTCTAGCTGCTTCCCAGCCAGAAGCTACTCAAGGTTAGCACAGCTGAGATAAGGAAATAGTTCTAGTAGATTTAAGGGGCTCTTAGGTTGCAGTGAGTCAACTCCTGCCCGGGTGTGGAAACCCTGCATCCGACCCGTTTCTCCAGCAGCCTCCCATCAGTGACCCCTCCACGCGGTTCCTGGAGCTCCCCGTGCAGCTTGGAGTGCAAGACCTTTGTTAAATCTACCCTGTTCAACCCCTCACGAACCTTGAGTGTCTCTCTACACTGGTATCCAACCCTCTCTTGCCCCCCTTGTGGTCACAGGGATAAATACTGTTTCTATGAAAAATTCTGTTCCTATTTCAAGCTTTCTTACCAGAAAGGAAAATAGAGTCTTTATGCATACAGGCCCCACTGTTACCACTACACATTAACTAACTGTAAAAATACAGAGAAGTGTATTGGCAGAGCAGAAGCTTTTCCCACTGTTAAATACTAAAACGTGTCATAAAACTAAATGATTAAATCTGTATCTATATGCACAAATTTGGTTTTGTTTAATTAGCGTCTGTGTGTTGATCTTCCTTTTGATTTAATTGTGATTTCCTTTTTCTTACTTAACCTGTTTATGAGTTATTAAAGCATCACTGAAATAAATAACTCTCAAGTTCAGTGCAAGTGTCTTATTTCAGTTTTATTAATATAGTCTAAATTTAGTCCATATTTGAAATACTACAGTGCTCATTTTGGACCAGCCTTCTGTATCTAACTGAGATAGGCCAATATCTTCTTTATTTATACTTATGATTTCACTCTCTACCGAAATAAAGTTATTTCAGACAAGTATTTGTAGCCAGACATACCTGACAACATTATTTAAGAGGGGGAAATTTCAAAGAGATTCTGCTGAATAAAAGCCACAGGAAAGGTTTTGGTGCTTTCAATTTGAGATATGGCTCAGACTCTTTCACTCCAAGAGCTCATTTTTGTGGTAGAATTTGTTTTTTCTCCCCTTGGTAGGGAGCTTAACAATTGCCAGAACCCCTACTCCCTGTCTGCTTTACCCTTATAATCTCACCTGGGTTTGATGTGTCTTAAATTCTCATCACTGGAAACCAAAGCAACTTTTTTCATATCAAAACATTATTTATTCAGAGGCCCAAGGGTTCTGGCAGAAGTGAGGGAAAAAGAAAAGAATAAGAATGGGAATGGAGTCCAGAGCACAGCCTCCTTCCTCTGGAAACACTGGGCAAATATAACTCAGCACACAACCAACCTGGCTTAGAGAAGAAAAAAAAACCAGCTCTTGATTGACATGACATCATAGAACAGTATAGGTTCTTAAGCGGGGGGGTCTCAGAGGAATAACGGTATCTACTGAAACTCTTTTCCATGAGTCAGCCCTAAAAGCTGCTCTCCGTGCAGCTATCTAATTTGGTTTCACCAAAAGAATGGCCCACGGTAATTCAAAGAGGCTTGTAACAGCTCTTTTCTTCCTCATTTCCTCTGAAGTCTTACTAGATTCCCCGAAAAGGAATGAAATTATGGGAAAGGAGAAAGAGAGGTTTATTTTCCAAATTTACATAGATAATGTGTTCCAGTCCACATATTTCTTAGCTCTGGCCTGGTTTGTTACTGCTGTACTATAACAAGTGCTCTGTAGGCTCATGAAGAAGCTCATGAGCCCTGTCCTCAGGTATGCTTTCAGACCTGTATCAAAGATGAACTTCCTCTGCAAAAGATTTCCATTTCTATGAAGTAGTAAGTCCTATTTGACATTTTATTATCCTGCTATTCTTGCCGCATGAAAGAACTGGAAAAAAGAGAGGTTAAGAGATTTGTCAGGGATGGTGGTGGTCAGGGCAAGTCTCCCAGGTCTTGGTATTTCTAAGACACCAAAGCCCATGTCCAAAAGCAGGATGTGTCCACGCTGCCTCCCTACTGCATGTAATGATTTCTTCCAGTCAATAGCTATTGGCACAAGATTGCCAAATGAAACCCTTTTCTTTTAAGCCCACTTTTCTTAAAGCTTCAGTGTTGGCAGATGGTTTGAAGATTTGCAGATATATGGAACTAAAAAGGATCTATAATGGTGTGCATTGCTGTAAAACTTTTTATCACAAGTTTGAGATAGTAGCATTAGTCATTAGTGACACTTCGTAGGCCAGTAAGAGGAAAACTTTTACAGCCCTTCACAGCATTGCACTATCTGTCCTAAGAGGTTTCTAAAACAGGCCTTAAAATCCAGTAAGGCCAGATGTTTTTCCTTCTTTTCTCTTGCTCATTCTTTAAATATGCTGGAGCCCTTACTTATCCCGAGCTAGGAATGGCCATTGCTGCACTATGAAGTTACTTCTGAATATGGTGAACGTAATAGATGTTGTACGGGAAATAAAGGTGTTCCTGGTGCTTTAGATGGGAACATACACTGTGGTGCAAGGAAAACTTGGCTAAAAATAATAGCTTCTCTTTTTGGGTAGAGTTTGGAATAAGCTATAGAAAGTACCTTTTTATGTGTGGCTTTCTTCTCCCTTTTCAAATTAATGGTAGGTTTATTGACACTGGTCAACTTTTACGTTCTTCAGACGTCCCCATTACCTCTCATAATACATAAGGGGACAATATAACTGTTAGGGAAAATCTTACCAACTGAAAAGCTTTGCAGTGCAGATATTGCAAAGGGAGGGAACTTCTTTCTAGTGGAGTGATAAATATTAAGATTAAATTAAGAAGGCAGACTTAAAGGCTTTCAGTTCACATGTCCAGCAGCCCCACTACACTTTACCCAATGCGCTCTCATCACCAACTCAGTTTATAAATGAAGAAGCCATACACCTCCATATTCAGAGATCAGAGCTATAGGTTTATTTAGTGACATTATGAATACTATAAATCAAGTTGTGTCATAAACTATGAAGGAGATCTGTGGTATAACAGTAAAAACAGAGAGAATTTATTGCCAGATTGCTAAAAAATTGTTTGTGTTAGTTTTTTCTCTCATTTAGAATGGATTCATTGAGAAGACAGGAGAAATGCTGTTAATAAACTCAGATGAAGCAGTACCTTTGCAGCCCACCAAGAATGATGAGATAAATCACAGGTGTGATTCATTATGACAGTTTCCATTTTTTCCTGTCTATCTCATATACTTGCCCTGGAAACAAACAGTGGAATTCCATCCATTTTTGTTAGAGGACATAGAAGGAAAACACAGCCAAAAGATGAGAAGCTTCAAGCAGAGAAGAACTCCCTGAAACTAGTGCAGTAAGTGCCTAAAAGAGAAAGACTGGCGTTTGCTGTAACTTTTTCACTTGCAACAGCCTTTGGCAAGTTGACATAAACAAGTATAAGGCATGCATCTGGCCAGGTTTTTTTTGTCAGTGGTAAATTGATACAGTAATCACCTTGATTACAATTTGCACTTCCTGGACTTCTAGGCCACTTATATTGCTAGGGGGTCCTTTGAATTCAGTAGGGCCCTTAACCCTGTTTTCATGCTTGGCTTCCTGTGTCAGCATTTCCTGTTGGTAGCAGGCAGGAAACGTTAGCAGGAATAGAGGTATGGTGCTTAATACAATGTCTTCCTCAAACCTTCCTATCACCTCATGAGCCTTCATGACTAGTCACGCAGTACCATACTTGTGTTTTCCTGACAACTGTTTAAAAGTGAGCCCCTTGCGAATCCTGTCGTTAGTTGGCAGCAGCTTTATTTTATGTTTTGTTTGTTTGTTTGTTTGCTTGTTTGTTTACTGAGCCTAGTTGAATTTTTTCAGTATTCCCTTCATAGCATAGGTTTTAACTGTCGCAGGCAAGGTAGTGCTTACCTCACCCTAGAGGGTAATAATTGTTGTAGGTGGAAGTCTACTTCACCTAGAGAGGACAAAAACTGGAACTTTGCTTCTGTGTTATTCATCCAAAAGCCAATTCTTTTTGGTGAGATTGGACACTACATTTTTGCATAGTAACTGCTGTGGCCATGATTAGTTTCAGAGTGCAATCAAGGTTTGGGAACCCTTAAACACTAGATATTCTTATTGAATGGCAAAATCCAGTTGAAGGATTTCAGGCTAATTAGTCACACTGGAATCATGAAACATTTTGGTTTCCAAAAGAACACTCAAAGTTAGTTAAGTTTAGCTAAATGTATGCAAGTAGGGTGTGTTTCGTCTTTATTTAAATAAGCAATGTATTGAACATTAAATATGAGGTACAGAATACCCTTTAAGAAAGGGGGTCTTCTGTTTCAGAAGTGGAGTACACATTTCAAACCTAATTCTGTGTTATTTATAGAAAAGTACCTGGAATTTTAAGTCATATCTGGCTAAAACTGAAATTTGGTTAACACAAATACAGCTTTACAAAAAAGCTGCTGTATGGTTATAGCATAGTTTTATTTAAGGTACTCAGCATTTTTGAAAGGTCCTTGAACTTTTTTGCAGGCCGTGTCAGTACTGAACAAAAAGTATATCAAAAGCTATTGCAAGACCTCATTCTTTATTCTTAGTATATTCTTGCATTCCTTGGACATAGAGCTGTAGGTAACTGAATGTGAATCTGAAGGTGCAAACAGAAAGGATAAAATGCAATGCTCAGGATGACACAAGGAGAAACTCAAGAATATTAAGCGAAGTAAGAGGTAAGCCAGATCACAATTCTATCAGTTAATTCTCCTAAACCATTGAATTTTCTCTCAAGTGGACTTGGGAGGATCATACATTACTGAAGGCATCTAAAGCTACACCAGGCTGTGTATATCAATACCATAGCTTCTCAAAGGCAGCTGACTGAACTGTTAATTTACACGGAAGGGACTACCTGAGTGTCAGAATTCTAAAATCAAAACTGGAAGATATTTCTAGCAGGAATTGAAAGTTATTACTTGCCCATTACAACAACGGATAGTGGGACCAATAGCGTTGATTGAGCTCCACAAACAATCTGAGTCATGGGAAGGAACGCGCACTCATTGAGTTAGCAGATGACACCAGATTAGGTAGGTGGAGATTTTGATGTGCTGGAGGGTAGAGTTGTCTATTACAGGAATCGTGACAGTTTGGAAGAACGAAGGAATCTTCATGGAATGCACAAATTAAAATGCAAAGTCCTGCACCTGAAACAGAAAAACTCCATGCAACAGTGCAGGCTGGGGACAAGGGACTGAGGAGCAGCTCTGCAGGAAAAATCTGGCAGGTTCCTGTATATAGCAAGCTGAACAGGAGTCAGCAGAGCTCTCTGGTGGCAATGAAGGCTATCACAAATCGGCCTATTTTAGCAAGAATATAGCCAGCAAGTTAAGGTAAGCGATTATTCCTTTCTATTTGGCATTTTTGAGGCTGTGTCTGGGATACTGTGTCCAGTCTTTGGCTCCCCAATACGAGAGGGATATTAATAAACGGAGGAGAGTCTATGGAGGGCTACCAGCATGGCTAGGGGGCTGGAGCACGGAATGTGTGGGGGGCGGCTCTGGGACCTGGCATTGCTCAGCCTATGAAAGCGAAGGCCAAGGGAGGGATCTAATTGCTTTCTTTTACTACATGAAGGGGGCTTATAAGCGCAGCGCGACAGATGCTTTTCAGAGGTGCACAACAAAAGGAGAAGAGGCAGCATTCGCGAGCTACACCAACGAAAAACACGTTGGATATAGGGGAAGAAATTCTTCCTGTGGGAGTGGTTCAGCACTGAACGAGGCTGTTTCGGGATGTCATGGAACAGCTTGGAGATTTTCAGCGCTTTATGGGACAAGGCCCTGAGCCACCTCATTTAACTTTGAAGCCAGTCGTGCTTTGAGAAAGGGATTGGACTGGGTGGTCTCTCAAAGTCCCTCCCAACCTAAATTGTTCTGATTCTAACAAAACCAAAGTGACGAGTCATGTTATTACCGAATAATTTTACGATGAATTGAGGATCCTCTCACAGTCATTAGCAGAAACTACCAGAAGCTTTTGCAAAAGTGCTGGAAGACTTAGAAAGGAGGCAAGAAGAGAACTTATAAACGTGTATCAAGTAATGATAGCCTAAGGAATATGAATAAGGAGGTTTTGTCCTCTTAGTCTCATAACAAGAACAAGGACACTCAATGAAATCAAAATGTGGTAAACGCAAAACTGTCAGAAGTAGAGTCTTTAACGCATTATGAATTATTAGACATAACAGGGAAGTCACAGTTTTAAAAGATTGATACAGGCATTTGGTGAGTTATAAGGAAAAGCTGCGTAAGAAGATTCTTAGTAGTTAATAGTGCGAGAAAGGGGAGATTAGAAGACAGATTAAAATCAACTTTTTGATGTAAAAGAAATTCTAACCATTTGCAACTGGCATGAGGTCTATAACAGGGCAATTTTAGACCCCATCTCTCTTCTGTGGCATTTTTTCGCAATAGTAAATCACAGACAGAAATTCAGGTTTTAGGAAACCCAAAGCAATTCCGTACAAAGCAATGGAAAAGTTAATACAATCTTTTGTAATAAAAGATCAAGGTTTTCCTTCAGAAAGAGATAATATTCAGATCTGTGGAATACAAGAAAACTAAGAGTATTAACAAATACATCATCAATGACAATCACAGAAGTTTTCTTTCCTCACTTGCTAACAGCCCTGTTCAGAAATTTCCCTTTTTCTATTGAAGACTTGATTAATTTGGATGCACTAAAGCCTCTTTCTCTTAAGGAGGTGCTGTGGCCATAAACCTTTGCTAGGAAATATGAACACAGGTGCTGCCAGACTACATCAAAATGTCATGTACTGCTTGCAGACATGCCCAGCTCTGACATTTGATCCCATTGTCAGCATGTACTTTGCCTTTCCCAAAGTGAATGGAGTAACTTATCCTGTGATAAACAATTCAGCTGACTGCCTCCAAGCTCCAGGTCCTGGGATTGTTTCCAGCTTCCTGGTACTGGGATGTGGTTTCCTGGCCACTGGCTGACAGGACATGGGGATGAGACCTGGCTGCTCACTGCTGCCCAGATTTCTTGATCCCCAGTTTTTGTATGGCGGAAGCCCAGAGGTGTGCGCATGCAAGGGGGTATGATACACTCCCCCAGAGCACCCCATCTGCATGACTCCCCATCCAGCGCTGGGCCCTACGGCGCACGTTTGCCTTAGAGGTAAGACCAGCTAATTGCTCCTTCCTCCAATACAAAAATAGCGTAGTTATTATTTTGCTTAGCAGAGAATTTAAACACAGCAAATTTATGTATGTATTTACATCTGAATATAAGACGAGTGGAATTTTAATATATACTAAGGCCAGTCAGATAACTAACATACCATTACATGCATGGATATTTCTTAATTTTATGTGCAAAGAACTGCTTGAAAGAAGTAGCAAAGCAGAAATTATTAACAAATAATTTAGTTTAAAATTACAGGCTTATAAAAGCTGACAGGTCTGCATACTGGATTTCCAGTATAACTGAACAAGAAGGCAGAGTGCTTTGATCTAGTGCTTTGCTGCTACTGCAAATGGCAAACTAAAAAACCTGAAGTCAGGTAGGCATTAAACCAAAGCATTGTTGTTTGTAACTGACCTCATGATGAAACACCACAAACACCTTACTAAAGTTCATGAGGCTTTCAAATATTCTGTTGTTATCTATTTATTGTCCTCAGTTAAGTGATCAGCCTTGGTTTCCTTAGCCTGCTTCTAATGCAGATTATATTAAAAAAATGAAATTACAGGGAGCAGTGAATATCCAAATTGGCATAAAAAGTATGAGATTTAAAACTCATGAGCATACTGCAATAAACTGTTACGAGATTTCTGATGCTTCTTGTGGCCTCAGATCTCTGGACTGCTATGCCTGAAATAGCTAAATTAAAAATAATAACCTTCTATATGATTCTCTGCAAAAAAATAAATGTTAGAATTTAAAACACCTCAAGACTTTCACACTAAAACACATGCAAAACTTTTCCTCTGAGGTTTAGGACATACTGCACTGGTTTAATTAGCTATCTAACAGCAATTTCCACACTTTAGGAAACAGAGCACTTTGCAAGAAACAGATAAGAATTTTATGTACATATTTATGAAATATTGCAAACTTGTCTGGAAAATAATCTATATGATCTCCCTTCTCACCTACAAATGATGTCTGTTCCATTGTACTACAGCCTTGAAATCACTTCCTTTAAATTTGCCAGGTACTTCACCCAAATGAATACATCTTTTCATTACTGGTAGCTCATTGAAGATATTTCCCATACATAATGGTTTAAAACTATCGATTTCAAGGAAAAATAAAGCATTACTTCAAGGGGAACCAATTTTCTCTGGCTTTTATATTAGTTTTTCTCCTAATTCTGAAATCTTTGTTTTAAGAGAATGACCCTGTAGTAGGTGTTAGTTTTACTGGAAGACAATACAATATATCGGTTAATTTTCTGGCAGTTTCTTCACCTTTGCCGCTTACTGGTCACATAGACTTCTTTCACTTTCAATTTCTTTTGCCTAGCCATGTTTAAGATAGGGCACATTTGTTTTACTTCTGTCCTGTCCTCATTTGACCCTTATCAATTTGTTTTTTTTGTTTATTTTTGATTCATACCACCTTATGAGCCTTTTGGTATGCTTTAAGATGCCAAAGTTCCCAGTTTTCTCTGAAGATTCTCTTACTTTTACAGTCCCTGTCCTTGTGGTGAGCATTCCCTGGAGAGAGATGTTTCGGGCAATTGAAAGGCTCAACGTTAGGACATGTAAATGTTTAAATTATGGCTTGCAGATCAATGACAAGAAATAGGACATCTATTTCTGGTAACATGGTAGATTTATAGTTATGAGTCAAGGCTAATGCAAGGTGAACTCCTCCCTTTATGATCACTGCCACAAATGCATTAGCTCATCCGTGAATTTAAAAATCGACCTCCAGACAGTTAGTTGGCAATTTGGCACCTTGCTTTGATTGTATACAATTTAACAAAAGAACATCCAGCACTAATTCAACAGCAATATTGTTTCTGCCTTTCAGGAATGATTATTCATTTGGCTATAATGTTCAAATTACATTTTCTTAAGGAGGGAGGAGTCTATTTTGTTTGTTTGAGGTTTATTGTATTACCTCCCGAGGACATGACAAAAGGAAAATTGTTGCTACTAGGTATTATGGTGAATGTAAGTATGCTCTGAATGATGGCTGTGTGTGCAGAAGATCCATGTGGATGGGCAGGCAGGTGGGCAGTAGTTACATGGTGCTTTCCTCTTACGCTTTACAACCTACCTTATTTAGAAATTATTATCCTGACGATAATCTGTAAAGTGGGTAGGCATTTTGATCACCAGCACTGCAAATCCTGGGAGAGTCACCACTTTATGCTGCTTTGTCCTTGCAGTTGTAGGCTAAGCACCTCAGCACTTCTCAGGGACCACTGAGTGAGGGGCTTCACCTTGTCAAGGCTGACCTTGTTTTGGTGACATACCCGCGGTTCTCACTGTGCGGGCACAAAATGCAGGGGATGGGAGTACCAAGGAGGGACCAGCAAACCTGGAGGATTGCTGTACCTCCTGCTCTGGCAACCCAGCAGTAGTCCTGGGAAGAGTGAGCTTTTCTGCTTTGGATTTACTGAGCAGAGGGACAGGGAACAATTTCGGCAATGGGAGCAATGAGGAACTTTATTCCCCAGAAAGCCGGTCTTCTGGGACAGCTTTGCACAACACGCTCCCAGGGTAGAACTGCTCTGCATCTCTGCATTGGTAGAAGCCCTCCTCCCTCTCTTCTGCCCAACCACTATACTGCTGCTGACATGGCTAAGATCATAGTGAAGGGCTGGCAAAAATTTCAGTATTGACTGTATCATCAGGTGAGCACCCGCTTCAGAGGTGAGCTGAGCAAGCCCGCCTTTGAGCTTGCGCTGTTATAGCTTCACCGCTGTTGTTTACCAGTAAGGCAGGCTTTGTCCGACGTCTTCTGTAAGTGACTGTCCCAACTGCATTCAGCCCATCCTGGAAGGATGGCTTAACATTTCTCTACAGCAGATCCTGTCCTTACTCTCACCTTACAGGAACAGGCTTTCTGTTCCTCACCGCTGCCTGCAAGTGTGACATAATGTGCATGCAACTAGTACTGCATATAATGTTTTTATTGTCATGGCATAACTAAGAATTTAGACTGTGGATCATTACATTTATTTTGTCACATTATCTGAAAATATACTTATTGCAATTTTTAACTCATGTAATAAAGCCATTTAGTTGCTGGACACTCCCCACAGTACTGACATTTCAGATGAGTTTTCTCTTTAGTTATTAACCCTTTTCTTGACTTGTTCCTTCTGGCTGGGATTTTCACTGGATTTAGCCACTTGCTGCTTAGATCCTGGAGAAATCCCTGCCTAGATGATTATTGGCACTAGAATTATCATGGACGTGGGCACCAAAGTATGACCTAACATTCACTCTTGTCATGATTTTCAGCAATGTGGCATTTCAAATGGATGTTCTCCAAGAAGACCATTACCTGCCCTACGAAGGAGGTAATGCAGGTGAGGAGGGTCTAAGACATAAATATCGTAGTAGCTGTGGATCTCACATCTACTGATTGAGTATTCAGTCCTCATAGCATTGTGTGTGGTGCCTGCATAACCATCCAGACCCAAAATGACCAGTTGTGCCTGCAGGTATACTTCACGAGAAAGGATATCTTATTGGATTTAGTCCTGTACTTTTGTTGCCAGGTCAGGAAGATAAGTAACCCTACCAGTGAATAAAATAGGTTAGCGTTTCTACCTGCCTCTAACATATCAGCTGTCAGTGCTGGATGATATAGGGCGGTTAAGTAGGCATACTGTAGTTTATCCACAGGCGGTGTTAAGCTTTCCAGAATAAAAGCAAATAGTGCTCCAGAGATCTGGTGGGGCTATCACTGTGAAACTTAACTTTAGAGCCCAAGCTATTCATAAAAATGTCAGCTAGATATATTAACGCTTGTTAGGTAAGCCTTGATCAGTCAAAGAGGGAGGTCCACAGACTTCAGCATGATATGGCTGATGTTTCATACTCAAGTGTCTCACGGAGCTGAGGTGATCCAGCAATCCAGTATTTACAGTGAGAGCAGTCTGAGGCTTTCCTTCCACTGACTTCCACAGACATTAGTGGGATGTCTGAGTCCACCGGTATTTCATCTGGGGTGGTGAAGCGTTTGACAGAAGGCTGTCTGGCAAGACAGTTTAGCCACCCGCTCAGCTGGGCAACTAAACTAACAGCTGCAGACTGGTGGTGCAAAGTGTTTCTCTGGAAGAGTGACAAGATGTCACTGCTTACACACCTGTTTGTTTCAATATCAGTGTGTTAAATGATGCTTCATTACTGAGAAAGCTGAAAACTGCATGAATTTTAGTCTGGAGCAGACTTATTTCTGCTGTTTCTGCAGGACTCACACAGGCAATGAGAAAGAGTAAATGTGAAGGGAAGCTGCACCCAGGACAGCAAAGCAAGAAAGGGGCCTATCATCACTTTGCCAGGGCAAATATGATAACAGAGAGTAATATGATTCATTTATATATACTCTTTGCCTGCTGTTATGCTTGTCATTATTATTAGCTGCAGTCTGAGTTCCTTATTGAATACATCTTGTTCATTTATACACCAGTGAATTTTCAACTGATGCTGGCACCATACAAAGAATACAAAAGGAGCACAAGGTTGAGTCCTAATGAGCAATAAAGCCTCTCAGCGTGTTGCTGCCTGTCCTAGAATTGCACTGTTGTTGTGCATATTCTCTTTCTGCAATGACTGCATGTGAATAGAGAAAACAAGAATGTTTTGGCCCAGGAGCATTTTTGCTCCAGTGGTGCATTGACGAGCTCCTTACCCAGGCAATGCTATTTCTGTGGTAAAGTGGGGGAGAGTCCAGTAATGATAGTGATAATGTTTCATATGAATCATCTGTGAGAGATTCAAATCACAGGTAATGATGCCAACAAATATCATCCTAGTCAAATTTTCAGAAAATGGTGATTGTGATTTTGTTTGATTAGTGCAGGACTCTCTCTTTCTCTGTCATTCTGTCACTAAATTTCAGTCTTTGTTTACCTGGGCTGGAAATCCATGGGGGATTTCAATCCTGAAGATAAGTAGCACCTGAGATCCTCCTTTTTCTTCTCCCTGTTGTTTCTCGGGATATCGTCTCTTGCTCACTAACCTTCCAATATTCAAAGCCTCCCCCTCCCCACAATGCGCATAATAAATCTGCACTGCTCAAAAGTTCTTTTGTCAGGTAGGGGAGGAAATAAAGTCTGTGGCTCATCTTGAACCTGCCCCTTCTCTGTTGCAGGGTCTCAGTTCCAGCTCTGAGGAGGAGGTAATGCCAAGGCCTGATGAGGCCAGAGCAACGCAGTGGGACACTGCCGCAGTTACAGTAAATCACACATTGGTATTGCAATATGATGTGCCACAATACTATCTGCTCTCTGCTGGCTGACATAGCTGATTGCCATTCAAGCAAGTCTTTTGAGTTCTGTTATCTTTCCTCGTTGGCCGGTCAAATTCAGAAGCACTGAAGCAACCTTCATTTGACTAAGTGGTTATCTT
The DNA here is from genome assembly GCF_040807025.1 of Struthio camelus. Classification (NCBI taxonomy): domain Eukaryota; kingdom Metazoa; phylum Chordata; class Aves; order Struthioniformes; family Struthionidae; genus Struthio; species Struthio camelus. The sequence goes on along the minus strand of NC_090942.1, from coordinate 150,122,157 downwards.
GACTTCCTACTTCCTTCAACAAGTCTTGGGGTTTCTATCTGAAATTATACTGAACTTTTTCCCAGCTTTTGACTTTCGAGATAACAACTATGGCTGCCTTTTGGTCTCAAAACTCATCTCAAAAGCATAGCAGGAGTAAGGGCAGTGGACAGAACTCTTATTTTTTAGAGAAAGGAAGATCTGAGGGTGAAATCCCAGACTTCACTTTAGACTTGAATTGCAAGTAAGTGTTCCTCCGGCTTATTGTTCTTTATGTGCCCTGAAACCCAAATCAGTGAAAAATTCCCTTCTCTGGAGCTTGTTGGAGAAGACCTGTGCTGATTTCAGGTATATCACTCTAAATTACATTCCTGAATAGTTCCAAAGTCCACTAGTCCTCCAGGGATAACCCTACCTTACAAACATCCACTATGTGCCAATGATGATCTGGATTTCGTACGATACAGCTTTTGAGTTAGAAGCTGACTGTGATGTTGAAAGCATTTCTCCTCTGCAAATTTAGTTCAATTTTGCCTACCTGGCATGGATTTTAAATTTCCAGCATTCAAGCATTTATCAGAACTGCAATCATGTTATTTTAACCAGAAAGGAATTTAGTATACTATAAAAATTGCTCTTTTCTTAAAGCAGGGCCAAAGATGGCACTGTCATTCCTACTCAGGTAAAATTCCTGCTGAAATCAAAGTTTTACTTATGTAAAGATTACTGTGTATGATCAACCTCCGGCAAAATGGCAGCGTTACTAGGCTGCTGCTCTAAAAGGTGATCTGTCTGAAAGGGAATTAAAGATCAAGCCCCCATCTCGTGTGGGATGCAAGAAGGCTGAGTAAGATAATGCTGTTCTCCCCATGTTTCAGTTTTTATTGTAAGGTAACTTATCAAACAGCATTTTGTTATTAAATCATTTGACTCATATTTCACTGGGGACTGCACTAATTTAGAAAGTGTTGCTGCTGCATTTTCAGATTTGCCCAGCTGCTACCGGGTCTTCAGTTTGAAAAACCGCTGGCAGGAATGACAGCACTGTTTTTTTTTTCATTAGCAGCACTAGGTAGGCAAAGCTAAACTCTTATGTTTTGAGGACAATATCTGGAGAACACTTTTTTCACTCTCTCCCATTTATCTGAGGGTAAATGTTCTTTCATATTCTGCTGTGAGTCTACTCTGAAAATAACAAGTCTACTCTGAAAATAACAAGTCTGAAAGCTTGATGGTCTCCTCAAGCACAGTGCATTTGGTAATCTTAAGTAATGTAAGTGGTGTTTTTAACAAAGATCTGCACTGGAGTAATAGAAGCACAATCTATTTCATGAATCACAAGGTTATCATAACGAGAGTATGATTTTTTTTTTTAATGAGTGGTATCACTGCCCTGCTTAGATCAAGTCTCTCGCGTTAGAAATCTTACTGTACAAACAGGACAGTTAAACTACTTCTTATATGGGGGTGGAGAAATACCAAGTCATATTTCCTAATTTTAGTAGATAAATTCACCATCCTCCCGTAGTTTCATTTTCTTGCTTTCCATCTATAGATGTGGTTATAACACATAGATGAACATAACCGTGATCAGAAATATATATAAGTATTATTGCCCTTTAATCCCAGCAGCTGCACTACTGTAAAATCAAATGTCTGTCTAATCAACTGAAACTAATTAAATGGTAGCTCTTAAAAACGTATTGATTCACCACTAAAATCCCCCCATTTTTACAACAAGCTAATGCTAAACTTAACTTTTTATATAACTATAGGGGGGAAAAAAGTGCTTTCAAGAGCTATAATTAAGTCAGAATAATAATCCAGTTTAAACCTTTTTTCACTTTCAGGAGAAGGCCTGATGTGCAAGGATAGAGCGTTTTCTTCTCCTTCAGGAAATTCCAGAGTTTAGGTTCCCTCTATTATTTGGAAAAAGGTTCCTTTTAAAGTGTGTTGAGATGCAGACTGACATTTCCACAGCGTTCCAGGAAGTTTTTAAGCCTGTTTTCTCTCGTACTGAGACCCATCTTCACCCACATTGAATCAGTCCTTCCTTGGGAAGTAACTGGTGAGGGATACTATCAGCTAACAGGGCATTGGGCTTGATATAGCAGAACTTCACTTTAGTCCCCTTACAGTATAACAAACCCAAGCCGTGTTCTGGCTCCAGCACACGTTGGCTGGTTTGACAGGTAAGCACTGCAAAAGGTTAATCAGCAGAAGGGTGTTTAAAGCTTCTTTGAAAATGTGTAATGTAAACATTTTAAAGGAAAGCCGCTCTATGACTCTTTATTTTGACTGACCTCATGGCATGTTTCTGAAGAGGATACATCCGGAATTAGCAAAAAATGAAGGGAAACATCAACGTACAAATCCCCAGAACATTTATAAGTATAAATATAATTAATATATAAACATGATGCGTTTATGAGAGCATGAGAACCCTACATGTCCAATGGTTCAATGTTCAGCTTCCCCAATTACTGGATGTTAAATAAATAAGTGGACTGCCTCAGGCCATCTCTTGCAGCAGCAGCGAGGTCACGCTTCAGTTAGGAGCAGCCAATTCTGGCAGCCTGGTAGAGACGAGGCTGCAGCAGCTCCGTGTCCCCAGGTCCAGCCAGTAGTGAGGCCGGGCATGTCTTCCCCGTAGGCACACACACGTGCACACGGCCCGCCGCACAGATAGAAAATACAACAGTCGTGCAAACACAAACAACACTGATGGCCTCGTCCTCTTCCCCTCTCCAGTTGATCAGGATGAAGGTGTGTCACTGGGAAATATATACGTGTATATAAAATAAGGATCCTCCCAGTAGCTGGCCTTAGGCACCCAGTCCTGGCTCCTGGATCCTCGTCTCCAGCAGCCTCTCGTGCAGACACATGCGCACCAACGCATCTCTCAGTCTGCCCCCACCCTTTGATTTCCCCCGTCGCTGGCCTGGACCTCAAGGTCCCCCAGCGCCACCTCGCAGACCCTCTGCCCCCTCCAGCACCTGGCCTCAGCCCCGGCTGGCGCCGCACCTACCCCCGGCTCCAGCCTCTGGTCCCACTGCCAGGCCGGCCCGACTTGACGCCGGCTGGTGACCGCAGCCCGACGGCAGCCGCACCGCGCACCCGTGCTCCGCTCGCTCCCGGCTGGCGACCGCAGTGCCACCCCCTCCCGGGCTGGCGCGCAGATCCCCCCATGCACATGCAGGGACGAGAGCCCCTGCCCAGAAAAACAGTCAGGAATGGGTCAGTGAGCAGCCGGGATGGCCGGGCCAGCGTCCTGACCAGCACCCGCTGCCCCTTTTATCCCCGTTGCCCCCCATCTCACACGCTCCTTCCTCACCGATCGCCTTGATGCTGCCCTTTTGCCACCTGCGGTCTCCCCCGACACGTCCCCTTACAGGTCTTGCACAGTACTGACATGTGTGCGTGTGTCCTCAGGAGCTGGCAGCTCCTGGGATGCCCCGGGGGGGGCCTGGGGCAGGGGCTCGGCTGGCTCCCGTGGGGGGACGGGAGCTCCCCCGTCTGCCTGCTGCCTCCCTGCACATTTCTGTTTGTGTAGATGAGCCTTCATCACACAACCTGACAAGCTATTTGAGTAGACCCTGTAGGTGGTGGAGGCAAGTCATGCCAATGCCTGTTCTGGGAGGTCCTCCAAGAGTTGCATGTCTCAGTAGGCTGCTCTGTCTGAAAGCAGGCAAGCAGTAACCTGAGGGCTGAGATACCGACAGGGACTGGGGAACGTTTTGTGCATGCCAGCTGTGCACAGATAGTTGAGTCAGACCTCTAGAAGGCATTTAAGTTTTCCATGGGGGATCTAGACTAACTTGGGATCCATCTGGGCATGGAAACAGGGATAGCTCCGCCGGACCCAGGACACTGCCTGGGAATAGGGTGCGCTGTCAAAGTGGGAGAATAAAACTCCAGAGGAAGGCAGTAAAAGCCTGCAATCAGGAGGGAGGTTTTGATAACCTTTCAGTATTGATTAATCAGTTACTGTGTTCATTTGAAATAAAGCCCACGGCTTGTTTAGGAAGTGGCAGCACTGCAACTTGCAAGTGTCCAAAATACCATACCACTCTCAGCGCTAATTTAACACTGATGAGATCAATAGGGTTCCTAGGGCTAGTAGAAAATGAGAAACATGGCTCATTACATGCTACTCTGGAGGAAAGGGAAATTCTACATGCTCTGTAGGAAAGGGAAAATCATGAAGTAATATGAGAGAAAAGAGAGCTGGAAATTGTGGAGTCCTCAAAGTCAGGAGATACTTTTCACTTGCTCCAGTGATTCACGTGAAGTGACGTTATTCTGAAACAGTGAGACAAAACTGGGAGAGGTTCCTTCCTATCTCTGACTTACATAGGTATGCCCCTTGAGTAGAATTTTCTTTTTTAGGCTATTCATGTCAATTCTTGTGCACTCTTCCTCCCTCCCTATCTCTCTCTGTTTTTATGTAAAATCTGCAGACATACAAAATCTGAGTTTCCTCTAATAAGGCAGAATCATCTTGGAGTCCAGCCCCCTGAACTGCACACCAAAGGTGCCTGTGACTTGCAGTGGGGAGGAGGCTGAGGTGTCGAAAGAAATGCAGGCAGCAAGCTTTCTGCTGCAGCCCTACTACGGACATGCTCAATAGGCGGTAGTCAGCAGAAAACACTATGGAAGAAGATGAAATCCTGTTCCTCCCTGGGTCTTAGGCATCTCTGCCAGCCCTGCAAGCAAAACACAGCCTTGCTGAAGGCAGTCGCTGTATTCTTTCTCTCAAAGAACTAAATGAGATAAAGGGAGAATGTGTGGCTGATTCCCTCTGTTTTTTACAGCTGAAAAAGGAGAGCACCCCCCTTCATATAACAGTTTGATAATTGAATGAGAAATCACTACAGCAAACTAATAGAGCGCTCAGCAAGAAAGCGGGAGCAATCAATTGCCTTTCCTCCTTGCTTGAAAGATTTCAGCTTCACCTCCCAGCAGAACAGTCTAACAACATTGACTGCGTCACATTCCTACATGTTCCTTCCTCCTCCACAGTCTTGAATTTTTTCTTTCAAGTGGCACCATTACAATAAGACAGATGGGGAATGGTTCTTCCTTCTGTCTCCATCTCTAATACCATCCAAGAATAGCCCATGTGGTTCTAACTCCTTGTCGCAGTCACTAGGCTCTATGACAGGACACTACCATTGCCTCTTCCTCTGAAGTACATTCTACAAACCGTGTAAGCTGTTACTGAAGTGAAGACACCCAGGTGGGATGGTACTTGTTCTGCATAAGAATAATAATAACAAAGATAAAAATAATGGTAACAATGATAAAAATAATAAATAGGTTTCTATAGGAAAGGAATACAGTGCAGAGTAACTTCTGCATCTTGATTGGACCTAGGTATGGACTAGGCATGAAGCTGTTCAGACTTGTCAATGCAAGGGTGTCTCTGGGACAAAACAAATTAAAACACAAATAATCAAATAATTTTCAAGGCTAAAAGTAGGCTGAATTCCAGTACCCTCTAGGTCAGATGAGCAGAAATGACCAGAATCACAGTTTTGGACTTCTGGTCTTTAACAGAAGATGTGGGATCTTTCTGTAAAGGTCCAAGAGTATAAGTTGACTGCAAAGAGTAGAAGGGAATCGTATGGCTACAGTATTCCCTTCTGGGCTGCAGATTCATATCCAAGCTGTCACGGCAGTGATGGAGAGAGAACTTCACATGGCTGCTGAGTGATTTATTAGGGAAATGTTTATTTATACATTCCTATCTGGCACATACATCACTGACAGCCATATTTCATGGCAAAATGAAAGACACTGTGTGCAGTCATCTTAGCCAGGCAGTCATTTCCTCCTTTTATAGAGAGTATGAAGAGACCTGAAGTAAAAAGTATGGCCAACCCTCCCTCCCAGAAGCACTACTCCTTTCTACGTAAAAATTTATGTAATTCATGTAAGAATTTTTCTGCCTGAAAGAGCTAGCTGAAAAATGCATTCAGATGGCAATTTGTTTTCATTGGCAACACTCACATGCAGTATGGCAATTCCAGGCAATATAATAGGGTACTTCTGTACCCTGTTAAAGATGCTCTGTTTTACAGTTTTTTATCCATCCCATTTAACTTCTCAACAATGTCACGTGAGGATGCTGGCCCCCAGACCGGACTTGGTGACTTCAGAAGTCCTTTCTAACAAGATAGATCTGCCAGGCTTGGAATGGACAGGGCAAAAGCCCTTTGCCTCCCCCTTTAACCCTTCTCTCCCTAGTCCTCCCAGAAGCTGTGGAGCTGTACTATGGTGGCTGTGGGAAGAGCCTCCCACAGCCACCTCATGCCAAGGCAGCCCCATAATCTCTGGGACTCTGGTGCAGAGTCCCACATCAGCAATAGGGAAGTTACACTAAACTATATTATGCTTGGAGACGTGGGCTGCTACATAACAATCTGTGTTGCCAGTGGCGCCGCCCCAGCCAGGTGTGAGCTTAAGGGATTTTTCCTCACATATGACCCATGGTTAGGAAGGATCTCAACCTCCACATTCCCTTCAGGCTGTGTCTGTGCCATTTTTCAAGCCCTTCCAAGCTCCCTTTTAGGCCATGAGCAGGAATATGGTTTAGAAGAGCAGGGTCCTACAGAACTTCTGGGGCCTTCTGAACACTGCAGCCATTGCACAGTATCCTAAAAGAGAAAAGATGCCCTGCAAAAGTCAACATCAAATGGAATTCAGCAATATGTTCAAGAGTGTAAGGCCTTATTCCCTCAGTAATTTCCATGGGAGCTGACTTTCAATCATGTAACACAGTTAAAGTTCAATCCAAAGGAAATGAGCTCAAATAAAAAATGAACAGAACTCAGCTAAAACTAGAATCAATAGAGTAGCGAACTTAATGACCTATTCAGATTAGTATCATGTAATTGAGCCCAAATGATATTTGAGCAGAAAGAAAACTGACCTCTCCATTTGTTAATAACTATTCATATTCCAGTAACAGGGCTACAGAAGTGTTTCCTTAAATGCATCTCATATATTAGCATTAGTACCCTGCTCTGAGCAACACCAAAGAGGGGTATCAGATGAGCTCTAGCCAAGAGAGAAAAACCAAATATAGACTTTATTTAATAGTGCATTCAGTGAAAGTAGTTACATAAATAACAAACAAATGAATCCCAAAAGCAAGAACTTAATTCAGTAGCAACATGGTTTAGAGGTTTCCAGTCTCTTTTCTTTTGGAGGGTTCACAACAATGACATATCCAGCCCACCAGCTTGTGAGTCCCCATTTTTGAGTTACAATATTCATATAGCCTAAGCATATGTAATATTAAATGAAAGTGCTTTGCAGTTAAATGGCCGAGTTTTTATGTTTTCAGTCTGCAAATAATTTAATGCACAGGTTTTAAAAGACTCACTATAGCTTTCTTGTAACTAACCAGTAATGCAAAATGCTGTCGAGGATTCTATCAAGACACAAGAGGGTATTTCCCTGTCTAGTCAACAGTGATTTTCAATGAAACTAACAAAATAATAAGGCATACAATACAAGATACTGGCTAGGAGGTGATAAAAAACATTCAGTTTTTCAAGAAAACCTATACATCTGTCTGAGATGATGAAATCCTACTTGATTCTCTCTCTGGAGTCTAGGAAGGTAGCACTGGATGATGGTGTAATGGGAAGAATTACTTAAACTACAGTAGAGTGGGGTTTGTTTGTTTTTCTTTTTTGAGTCCTGAACATTTATTTCATTAGGGCTAAACTGAAGCTCTCAGAGACTGATTAGCCTTTGGATTGATTTCAAGGGGGCTTAGAAAGGGTTTCCATTTTGCCTTTCCTTACATCACCTCCTTCTTTAATTCAGTCCTCAGCACTTGAGTCTAATCAGGCTGTGTCACAGGCTGTGACCATTTCCAAGTCCCCTGTTCTCTTCGGCTGAGGCCTTTGACATCTTACAGCTAGTAAATATGGAAACACAGACACAGGGATGGTGGAATTAAGGCTTTCAGTGTATGGGCAAAAAGTTTCTGAAAGATTTTAATTCTGCAGTCTCATTGTGCCACTGATTGGGCTTTCTTTCCCCCTTGGAAGAATAATCATAGTCTTAGTATTTTGGGCTGGGGTAAAAAGTAATCGAGATATAACCTCATAGCTGGAAATTCCTGTTCCTCTGCTGAGATGTAGCAAACGGCCATGTAGACCATGTGGAAGATAAAGTAAAATGGATTATTTAAATCAGCAACAGTCTTAATGAGACAGTTAGTGGACTATCAGTTTTCAGCCACCTGTGGCATGCAAGTTTTTGTGTTTTGAATCATATTAAAATTGCATGGTAAGCAAAATCAGTGTTGTGAGAGTGGCTAAATCAGTAGTGGAGGAAGCAAAGCATTTTGCTTCACAGTGCTACAGACAAGACACGTGGTTGGTTACCATATCCCAAATGAAGAAAAAGAAGCTTCCTGCTAGGGAAGACAACTTCTTCAAAAGTGGTAGCTCAATTGCTTGTTCTTATGCAAAGATACCTATAACAGGTCATGGATATTTTCATTACACTGTAGAGCTCAGCAATCAATGAGTATATGTCATTAGAGGTGCAGCACAGTTTCTCTCTTTTAATCGATATTTCAAGGCCTTCTTTTTCTGTTTGTCGTATAGATTAAATACAATTAAAAGTTAATGCTGCAGAAACTAGATGACTGGAGTTGCTTAAAACAGATATTTCATTAACATTGGTATTCCTTTTCTTCAGCTAACCTTTAGGAAATACAGTATACAAAGGATTGTTCAAAGGATATACAGTTATTTAACACAACTAGTCTTATCAATTCAATTTTCTATTAGTTTGGCATGCTGGAATTTTATACAATGTTCATTTCAAAAGTATGCACATTTCTGTGAGTATTCTGATTTGAAGAATGAGATTATGTAGTTGTCATTAGTTATTTGAACTTTTTTCCCTTTAGAAGAAATTTCATTTATCTAGGCTTCATTGTATTATCCAGGATTTACAATTTTATATCATGGGGACAACATCCAACAAGAACATTAACCAGTATAATTCTCAAATACAGTCCTATCTCTATTATGAAACACTTATTTGGTAATGGTACCAGTTGAAAAAATAATAATAGAAAAGTACTGAAGAAACTCAATTTCCAAAGTTTGGAGGAAGCTACGAGGAGAACGGTTGCTCTGATTTTTCTCTGAATGACAAGGTGGAAATGAATGAGAAACTATATGTGGCATGCAATTTGGCTAAGTGACACTGTGAAGTGATGGAAGTCACTATTCCCAGGAAAGAAAGGTGTGGGGTCAGCAAAAAATGTTAGAGAAATTCAGTCCTACTCTGAAGAGATGGCAGATAACTGACCGGTAGATAGTATACTTGGAAAGATCATCTGAGCTGTTTGGGAGCTCAGGTCCAGTTCCTTGGGACCAAAGACATCAAAATTTGGCAGAACAAGAAATCTAAATTTTCATTGTGGATCACACCTCTATTTATGACATGAGATGTATTGCATGTGCTAGACAAATTTTTTTTTTATTTGAGTTGCTAGTAATATTTTTTGTTTTGTCTTGTTTTAAGCGCAGCCATGCTGGGCCCCTTTCTGGCATTTCCTGAATATTTCCAGCTCCTCTCTTGACTGTTATCTTTGAGGGAGGCTTTTCTTGCCAAAAAGCCCCTCTTCTCCAAAGGCAGCTAAAATGGTTCGTTGATCCAAGCTAGCATTGGACTGGAGAAAAACGTTCCATTTTGCATAATACATCAAGAGTCTGTCATTGTTTTTTGCTGTAGCAGCTTCTGATGAGTAAAGTCAGTGATCAACAGTCTTGTAATTAGGGCTGTCATTAAGTTATAAGTTAAATAACTACATTTAAGTTTTTCTGCAGTACGAGGTTATAGGACAAACTCTTGCAGTCCTACGTTGGACTATTTTTTTTTTTTTTCAAAATCACTCAGTATTTATTTGTCATACTGGGCCAAAGAATCCTCCCTGAAAACATTTTGTTCACTACGTTACATTTCTGTAAGCAATGTCTTTAACTGAATCAATACTTCCTGGTGGAAGAAAAAATAATTTCTGAAGATTTTCCAGCTACAGCCATTTCCAGCTTTCTGTAGACACTTTAGACGTCTACAAAATCATCTGGAAACAGAGAGAAACAGATGTTTTGTGACTAGAGTTCTCTTAAGTTCACCATATAACTGAACCAACTTTTTATACCGTGTAGCCTACACAGTCCCCAAAACCACTGTAGTGGTTCTAACTTGAAAACTAGTTAGTGATCTGCGTAACAGTTGGCCTGCACACGTGCAGGACTGTGCTTTGCTGAACATATCCCTTGGCTATTGGATTAACTTGGCCGGCTAATGGTAATGGAGAAGCCTGTATGCAGTTCCTACTTGGCACCTAGCAATTATACTACCTGCATGTCCTTGTCTGATCTTGAAGTGAAGCGGCATGCTTTCATATAAACATCTTGCTTGACAGTAGAAATGATGAATAGAGTTGTTTACTTCTAAGAAAATCCTATAAAAGCTCTAAAGATGACAATGCTGGTGAAAGTCAGTATAGACAGGATTTGCACAGCATGCCATGTCCTGACTAGAGGTGTACTGCACAACTCAGAGTTCAGCATCTGAAAGGATTTAAGATGCCTGTGCTATTTCCTTTTTCCTTCCTGTGTTATCTCCAGTAAAAGGTATTCTAATCAATACCTTAAGGAATCTGAATGGCTTTTGTGCTGGGATCCGTGGTGAACACTCACAGTGGTGCATTACAAGTATTCCTGTGTGTGCTGCTGTCAAGCGCCCATGGTCCACCAAGAAAAGGGCTTCTGGAGTAGCAGTTTATGTAAATTGGTATAATTTTCAACTCAGGTTCTTAGTGGGAGCCTTGAATGCATAGTGTCGTTCACAAAATAATCAATATGCAGCCATTTGGAAAAGGTGTCAGGGTTAACATTATTTGGGTTATAATGCTGCTGATGGTATTATGTCAAGGTTTGCTGTATTAATGTTAATTTGTAGAAGAAAAAAAAAGCACTGTACTGCTCCAAATCCTCCTATTTTGCTAGGAAGAGTTAACATAAACCAATTGTCGCATAGATTGAAAATCCCTGGTCACTAGGACAGCAGTCTCTGGTGTCCCCTGGTGAATTTGAGACACCCGGTCTGATCTCAAGTCTGGTTTATGAAACTTTCCTATGTTTTGAATGTTTCCTATGTAAGATCCCTTTTCTAGGTGCTAGGTATAAATGCTGGACTTGAAGTCGTAGTCCGGCTTAAATCGTTGGAAATGTTGTCATTAACCAGGATGGAACTCATCTCCAGGAGTCTAAAGTGTGTACCAGTGATTACCTAGATGCATGGATCTTATATCTAGCTTAGGTAGCTGTTTGCACCATTCAGAGTATCTGTCAGGCTAATAATCCCCTGAAAACAGAGGAAGAAATTGGCACACCATGAATTGACAGAAGACCTGTGCCTCAGTACCCCACAAACCAGAGGCACCAGAAAGCTTGCCCTAAGTAGAAAAATTTCACTGTAGAGGAAGAAGTTTGTAAAGAACTAGGAAAACATTACAGACGACACAAGGAAGTACCGAAGATCCTTGGGCCTTGATTCTGCAGTCCACTTCTTTGAGTAAATTACTTAAATACGTGCTTAGACAGTGGGACTGCTGAATGCATTGATGTGCTCTGCTCCTTTGTGGCCTGAATGAGATTCCAGCTGCAACATGAAATGAAGGCATTTTTGTTTGAGTGTTTGTCACTTAACACAAATGAATGTTTGAAAACATCAAATGAGTTCTGCAGAACTGGATTTCTGCCCCCCAAGGGTCCATCCCACAGATTCAGCTATGAGGGAAGAGTCTCACTCTCAGTGCTTCTGTTTCTCCTGAAAAATGCAAGGAAGTGCTTCTGCTCCCCTGATATATCAGGGATTGATTGCCATTTTTGTGGCTTTTACCTCCTGCAGCCTTCTCTCGGTACCAGAGAGTAGGTATGAATCAAGGCATCAGTCTATTGTGCAGAACAAAATGGAGGCATTTTCCCCCAGAGTTTCTGTTTTCCTCTGTCTAAACAATCAAGGAGCAGTCTGCCTGCTCAAATAGCAAAACATAAGGTTATGGGTCAGGAACCATCTTAACTTTGTCTGACAGCACCCAGCATGGTGGGCTGTGATCTGTGGCTAGGACCCTTGGGCATTGTCACATTGCAAAGAGTAAATGTGATGGAAAGTTGGCTCAGCCAGGATGGATTTAAAAAAAGCCTCAGCAGTGGCTTGCATTTGTCCATAATGCATGAAGAAAGATTTTTATACAAATCATTTACCATAGGCATAAATTAATGTCTAGTGCTCTTGTCAGAGAGAGAAAACAAATTTGCATGAAGCACTTTGATGTATTTGTTAACTGACCCCTTTCCTACTTCCTTTAATTAGAATTTCAGATCTAGTAAAATGTATCATTTGTTTCTGATTGCTACTTACTGAAAGAGGAGGAGGAGAATCATTTTAGAACAAGCTTTCACACCTGGTCCATATATAGCTAAATATTCTACATTTATTTCTTAGCTACTTTGCAGAAAGGATTAAAAAAAAAGATAAATTACTGCAGCATTTTTTTGACTTTTCAAAACAGCTAATGCCTATTTCCATAGTGAGATGGAGATGGAGTGAGAGAAATGTAAGTCTAATTTATTTCTCATTCTGTTTTCCTTCTCACATTGTTTCTCTACAGACTTCCTGTCATCTTTATACCATTAAGAAAACAAATAGAAAATTAAGATTCATATATATATTACCTCCTTCTCTAGACAAAGTAATATAAATGGAGTGAAAAGCCATGAGGAGGGCGTGGACTCACTATTGTTGCTGTCTATCTCAGTGAGGAGGTGGGCAGGACAGATACCAATGCTGGTAGATGTTGTGCTAACTGCAAACTGACTTAGGCCAGCTGCACAATCTCTCCATGTGGGCAGCCTTGCTCTTGAGAGAGCATCAGAGGTTGTGGCTGAGGCACGCCTACCACCCATCCGTCCTGCAGTCCCCTTGGATTTCCTCCCTGCAATAAAACCATTCACAGTTGTGGACCATTTCATTCGATTATTGCTATTCGTAGCCACAGGCTACTTCCAAATGTAATTATTAGCCTGAGATCTGTTATTCTTAATAAATGACTGTTGCTTCAGTCTCTCATTGTTTCCTGGTTCCCCTGGGCTCTGCTTAGTGGCAACTGAAACCCAGCCCTCTTGGAAGAGGTGCAGAGAGGCTCAGGACGCCTCGGCAGAGTATATACAAAACCACTACCCCCACAGTACCTACAGTACCTATCATGCACAAACACTTGGCACAGTAGGGTCTTTGAAGGCTGCAGACAACCCAATGCAAAAAGGACAGCTGTGAAGTCTATCTCCTACTCAAGAGAAGAAGAGTTGGTGGCAAAGTCAGCATGGGTGGGACTGAACACTCAGGGAAAAACGGAGATGTAGGCTATAATCATCATCAACCCAAACTGTCTTACTGCGTCTTGTGGGTAAGTCAGCCAGGAAAGGGCCAAGGACCGCCTGTCTTGCAGATGGGCTGATCAAGTTATCAAAATAATGAGAGAAGTGAGGGGAGAGGCTGAAAGCTCATGTTGCTCAGAGGTTTTTCTTTATTTTCTGCAGTTTTTGAGCTCTGTGTTTGTATGAAGTACTTGGAAGCAACTTGAAATGAGCCTGAAATGGAGGAGAGTTGCGTTCTACCTCTTGGCTGGACTATCAAGAAATCCTACCAATGTACTCTGTCCCTTATTGATTCCCTGCCTCATGACGGAAATTTAATATGGAGGAGGAAGAGAAGGAAAAGGGTTTTTGTGAATATATTTTGGTCACCTAACAGATAAAAGAGTGCTGTGAGATTTTTAGCTAATCAGAAATACAAAATGCTCTTGACTACACACATCTTCTGAGAAATCTTCTTTGCTAGCTTTCCAGCACCAGCTTTCTGTTGTACCGTGTCATATCTGGGTAAATGGGTCTCACAGGTTTCTGAGAACTTTTTCTTGAACTTTTTCAACAATGTGGTTCCTCTCCACCTGAGACATCTGTTGACTCTCCCATTGGATGCTGCTTACATTATGTCACCTTGCAACAACTGTTTTCCGAGTCTATCAAAATACTTTTTAGAATAAACCAGTCCATACCAGGTATTGCAATATTTACCAGGAACAACGGCTCAGATTTCTACAGGACTTCCTATCTGCTTTACTTCAAACTCTGCATGTCAGATGCGCCACAGTAACTTAAGGATATTTCCAGGGGATATGCAGCATCCTGTAAGTTTTCTTCACAGTCTTTTCCCTCCTAGTTATGAGCATGCATCTGTGAGGAGACACACAGATACTCCTAGTATCCTTCAGCATACACAAGACAAGAGCAGAGGAACGGTAAAGAATTCATTTTACTTCCGAATCAATCTCCTCCAGCTTTCGGCAATTGACTGAGGAGCCAATGTAAGAAGCATATTCACCCAGGCCTAGTGGAGGGGTGAGTCAGTTCATAAGTTCAGAATATCCTCAGAAGGAGTTCATTTCTTTTCATTGACTATACTAGAAGCCTGGGATCGTCACTAACAAGACAAAATTAGAGGCCTAAAGATAAGTGGGATGGGGAATATGAGCCAAGGAGCCTGAGGACAGAAGCTCTATTATAGGCTTAGGGAAGGAAGAAGATTTTGTGAGGTTTGTAGAGATTTAAACTGCCCTTACAAAGGGGTTTGAAGATTATAATGTTAGACTTTGGAGATGGAAGTTCTTCTGTCTGAATCAGCTGTCAGTCTGATGGTTCTTATATGTTTCTTTGACCCCCTTACATTCCAGTCCCTAGAAAGTGCAATGCCTAGGGCTCAAGTGATGTGCATACATTTCAAGTTTAATAGTTTCAGATTTGTGAAAAGAAGATAAGGTCCTGAAATTGGAGCCACTATTATTTGAAGATAAAAGATTTGAGGGTTCTCATAGATTTTCTGGAAATCTCTTGCCACCAAACATTCCCAGGAAAACTTTGCCGGAATCATTAACAAATGATTGTTTCAGAGATGCTGGTAAGTTGAACCCATAGAAATGTAGATGGTTGTAATATGATAACATGTGAATAACCTTTCCTGCATTTTAAGATCAACAGGAATATTTTGAGTAACACACCCTCGTATCATTGTGATCATTTATAATGTGTGTCTATACACACATTCACAAATACAATCCTTTATTTTTTTCCTGTATATTGCCTACAGAGTTCTCTTTTCAAAAAGGTTTACAATAAGACTTTTTAATCTAAATTACCAAAATTCTTGTTGCACTCTCATAATCGTTTATGACGTGATGCCAACTGCCAAATCAATTATTCAGTGAATATTTAGCATGGCACTTGAAGGAAAGTGATGTACTGGCTCGAGACCCTATTTTAAGAACTCTTATTAATGACTACTGGAAGTCTCTCAAGGGATGTTGTAGTCCTGGGGAATGTATAATACAACAAAAGGAGTTGGAACAGCAGGGCATTATATTCCTTAATTCCCTTGTAAGATTCTAGGGAAACAAACTCAATTGGTAGGGCCCTTCCTTTGCCAACTTGCAATAAGAAGTTCTTAGACAAAAAGGCAAATAGCTCCACAGAAGCGTCTTTACAGAAAATCTAGAAAAATGTTAGATGAGAGATTCCACTTTTCAGCTGTGCCACCTTTCCCTAGTCCTTTCTTTCCTTTCCTCATTCCTTCTATGGGCTATTTCATAAAAGCATTGCAATTAGATATTGCAAAGGCTTATTCAATCACCTCGTTCAAGGTCTTGCTAATGTTATATTCCCTACAATAAGACATCTTGTACAGCATACAAGTTTTGTTTGTCCAGCTGTCCCAGAGAGTGGATCTTCCACCATTTCCCATGGAAACCATGTCACAGGCTAATAGACTCGTTGTGATGTACAACTTAGCTTTTCTGGCTCTAATTTCATCCCTTTGCTTCTAGCTATAACCGTCTACCACTTCACAGAATTCCTTTTCTCAGTTACTGTCTATATTCTGCCAGTTCGAAACATAAATAGCATTGATTTCTATTTGTCTAAGGCTCCTTATATTCAGGACAAAATTTTGTGAATGGGTTCCATTTAGGTGGGATTATCTTAGCATTAAGACAATGGATTATCTTAACAGTAAGATAATTAAGATAATGGGATCTGTTAAGATAGGATCTGTCTTGAGAATGGAAGCCGGTATTTTCATAAACGCTGAGTATGACTTTAGGCGTTGCTTGGAATTCAGCACTTTAGTGAACTCAGCAGCCTTTAGATATTAACCACTTGTAGGCAGCCACATCACTTTTAGCTTTCCCTCAGTCATATCTCAAGGCACTACTGCTACGAAAGTGAACATCAGAGGCAAATCTCCCACCAAGGGGAACAGCACGGGGTGAGGACCGCTGTCATTTTCCATTTAACTCTTTCATTCAAGAAAGAGTTCCTTTATCCATCCCAGACTTCTAGCTCTCTATATAAGACAGTGCCCCAAATAAAAATTATTACATAATTACATTTGGGAAAGAGTTGGTCACAATTTCTCTCTTGACCTACTTGCTTTTTTTCTCTCCATAATTGATACTTACCATCTGATAAATACCATTCACAATTTGAAGACTGGTATAAAAAGCCTCTGTCCATTCATTTGCCTTGCTGCAAATAGCCAGCTCCTACTTTACATTTACATAAAGCTCTGACGAGCTTTAGTTTCATAGACTTTACGGGTATCTTCTGCCTCTGAGGGTGTTTCACTGCAGTCTATGAGGAGGAGTACTTGAGGATGTGATGCACAAAGGCACTTAAGAAAAATTCAGAAAAATACATTAAGATCAATGTAATAGATTTTCCCATATTTATATTCCTTTGTAAAAAGAAAGAGTACAATTTTCACAAATTATTTTCTCTGTAAAAATTGTAATGTTTGAACATCGAGTATTAAAAGTACAGATTTGTAAAATTAAGAGGGAACTCTTAATCCAAATACATTTTGACCCCTGTGAAATCACTCCCTGGGCAAGCTCTTCCTGGGCTGGGGGGCAGGCTGGATGAGGAAGAGCTAGGAACTGAACAGTTAGCCAGAAGACAGCTCTGAAATTCTCAGCAATGAATATTTTCAAATCAACACATCA
This sequence comes from Struthio camelus, assembly GCF_040807025.1. Taxonomy (NCBI): domain Eukaryota; kingdom Metazoa; phylum Chordata; class Aves; order Struthioniformes; family Struthionidae; genus Struthio; species Struthio camelus. The sequence continues at coordinate 150,105,014 of NC_090942.1, read as the reverse complement.
GTTCCATAACTTGGGTGCTATCAAAACATAACTTAAAAAAATACTTTTGAAGAACTTAACTTTTAGGGTTCCTGTCTCCTAGAAAGAGAGATGCAAGAAAACTATTTAGAAATAATCTCGATAGTTCAGCTTGAAATCCCTCATCTGCAGACATCTGGAGTGTGAACAGATAGTTTTTAGAAAGTCAAGAATTTGAAACCTCTAGTAAAAATACTCTTCTGTTTGAAAGGTGATAGCAGCAACTGTGAATGAAGTCGTAGGGATGAAATCCTGTCTGCAGCCCATAGCACTATTCTTTTAAAAGTCACTAGTATTTAAATGGAGAAAAGACTGTTTTTCTCCATGACTGCAGGTAGGATCCTCCAAGATTCCAAAGAATGACATCGATCAAGAAAGATAAAAAGATTTCTTAAAAAAAAAGTGTTCAGCCAATATTTGATCAATCTCTGTAAAACTTTCCCTCTCTCCTTTTTGCTATCTTAAAAAGGAAATAACAATTTGTTCTCTCTAGCATTGCACTGCCCAGCACATCTTTTACTGGGCATTTGCTTCCTGGTGAGATAGCAATGCATGAGCCCTTTTAGTCTAAAAGGTGTCCAACATACTCAGGATCTTGGCTGTACCATGACGATGCTGTGAAGCACTATTTCCCCCAACTGTGTGGCTTTCAGCACTTACATCTGGCTAGGGTCAGCAGTGCACCTAAGGATGAAAGAGAATGAAGCAGCGCTATGAAGGTTTTTGGTAAAGAGCAGCCTCGTCAGCAGCATTTCAGCTGCTTTGGTTGTGGCACTCTGATTTCCCTCCCGGTCACAGGCTGTGAACCGCGACAGAATATTTTTAATACAACCTGCACTTCTCAGTGCTCATCCTGCCATGTCTGCTGGGCCTCTGCAGTTCCTATGGCCTGTCAGAGTAAGCGATATATTAAATAGCTGGTTAACTACCTGCCTAATAGTATACAAATAAAGAACTAGAAGAGCACGATTTCCCGGGATGCTGCCTAAGATGACATTATTAGCTCCATGTTGTTATGCACAAGCAACAAGTACTTGTTGCTTAATAAAGCAGGGGCAAATATTAACAACTGTTGCAAGAATAGGGTGTTGCTTGCAATAAGAAGCAACAAGCTGCTGATGGGCTGTGTAATAGAATTACAAATCAGTAGAGAAAAGCTAGCACTGTCTCTGACAGGTTAGTGTTAGATGAGATAATTATGACCAAATAAATACCACAACAATAAAAATTCACAAGGGAGGGCAGTTCGAGACAGTGGCAAGCTGCAGTGCAGAACTAATGAGCAAATTGTTGCTAAAATTCAACTCTTTCTAGCTGCAAGATGGAGATTAATTTGCTCTGTTATAAGGCAACAGCTATTAAAAACCTCACAGACTTACAGATATATTGCAATGCAGAGATTGTGAAATGAACTTTTGATGTCACATTTGTACTTACGGTTATGCATGAAGCTTTCACATAATAATGGAGAGTCTGAGACTATTAGTGATTAAAAATCATTTATACAGCATTCAGAGTTATATTCTGTTTTACAAAACTGATTAAGAGGTGCTTGCTTTCTTTGTTTCCCCCTCTCTTCTCCTCTTTTTCTCTCCTTCCAGGTATGTTCCAATCAATGGACAAATGTTGCTTATACCCTTCACAAAAGTATCCAATTAGATGCTTAGAGAATTGTAAAAATCACATTAAACCACCGAACTTCGAAGTCCACTCATTAGTGGACTGGAACGTTTATGTTCATTTGTTATCCAGAGTTTAGAAGCTTTCCAGAAATACTGAGCTCACATTGCGGTGAATGAGTCAGCTACATAGGATCTGCCAAATGAAAAAGGAATATATCTCAACACTATATTGACTTCTCGAACTCTATGCCTCTATGCCTCTCGAACTCTATGCCTCTAGACAGGCTACTAGAATTACAGAATAATTTAGGATGGGAGGGACCCCTGGAGGTCACCTGGTCCAGCTCTGGCTCAGAGCAGGGCTGGCCTCCATGTTTGGGTGGGTGTTGCAGTCAGCAGAGTTATTTACAGGAACTCCATTTCTGCTCCAGTAGAAGCTTAAGTCCATCTTGATGCCACCTCCTTATTTCAAGCATTTCTGGGTATAATGGCCACAACTATTTTAAATGCTTTTTCTACTCCATTCCTTTGCCTTTCTTTGGCGTAGTTCCTTGACACTGTTGAGATAGGAAATAATATCAGAAAGTGTCTGTCACATCTTAAAACCTCTGTGAAGTGTCATAGGATATCATGTTGTCATGCAACAAACCAATAATAATCAGGATAATGACTTCTTTTGTATCTGTCAAGCTTACTTTGTCAGGAACCCCCTTTTTGAAGACACAGAAAATGGAGTGTTTGTCTTGACTTTCTGTCAAAAGCATAAGATTTTAATTGGGTATGAATTTCTTTTATTATCATTATTTCCACTCATTTATGTAATCAATTTGCAGAAATGTTTCATATGCAGAAGCACATTAAGTGACATGTCAATTTATAACTAGTTTCATATTGTTAAAATAGTGATTTACACTGTGTGTGCTCTAACTCTTACATTGCCGTGTCTTGCTAATGCCTGCATTTAACAGCATTAGCTTAATAGCATTGCCTGGTGATTCAGGACTTGCCTCTTTTCTCTTTGAAAGATTTTGTTTACACCAGTTTTTACAAAAATATTTGAAATATTGTGTAAAAATAATACCCCTTTTTCCTCTTAAGAAAGTCTTTTGTTTAAGTATTTATTTTTTCATAATCCGCTGAAGGGATGGCTGGGTCTCCCTAAGCTAAGACGATTTTCTGGAGCATTTAATTGTAGTGTATTTACAGAAACAGCTCTTTGGCTTCATGGGTGTAATTTCACTGAACTCCATGAGTTGGTTCCTATATAATTGAGAAAAGAACATGATCTGCAATATATATATATATATATATATATATATATGCATAGAAAACAAGACTGACATATGAGTAAGATGATAGGTTGTTCACTACTCAAATAAGCTGGCAGTCTTCTCAGAGTTATCTGAAAGGCTCGAAGAAAAATTTTACAGAAGATTTAGAATAAACATTTTGTAGCCCAGAAAGATGATTTTGTACAAAAGCAGGATATAATAACATCTGCCTAATAATTAAACATTCATCATTGTACAAAATACTGAGAAAGAACTTCAAACATACATAAGCAGCGGCTTATTCTACCAGATGAAAGCGGATTTTGCTGCTTTCACATATCTGATCAGCCATGACGTATCTTATGTAACAGGACGTAGGTACATTTCATTCTTTCTTCTTCTGTGATTAGACACAGGATCATCTCATTATACAGCTGAATGAAACCAGAAGAGGCTCTTCACTTTGTTATACAACTCACAGTTGGAACCTTTTTTTTCCCCCTCTTGCTTCCAAACATACATGCAAAAACCTCTCTGCTAAACAGTAATCATCAGCAGTCGTCATCCAAGAAATACTGCACGTGGGTTAAGTAGGTACTTGGTGACTGCAAGTTTTTGCTCATGACCACTGTTTGGCTAGTACACACTACCTATTCAAAGTCCTTCAGCAGAACGTGTTGTAGGCAAACATGTTTCAGGATGACAAACTGAATGTTCTCATGGTCTCTTCTGACCTTAAAATGTTTATTTTGGTTTCTGCATTACTCAGGAGTTATGTTCATCACACTCTTCATGCTCCCTTACTTTTGCTGTGTGATTAGCCACATTAGTGACCTTGACTCAGTTCTTCAAAGAAGTTTAGGTGTCAACTTTTAGGCAGGCTTCAACCCATGGCTGACTGATAAAAAATGAGATACTTACGTATGGATGGGGGGATATATTTACTGGTGCCTGATTTGGGGAGGTGCTGAAATTGGAGGTTCTGACCATCATTGACAGAGAGAGGGAGATAGGAATGGAGAGAAGAGTATCTCAAACAATATATTTTTTTGCTTTCTCTGGTCAGCAAGCTATATCTATACTAGCAAATTAATTGGTGCCAGAGACCATTGCCAGGCACTGGAACTAAACTTTCTGTATTGACAGTTTTTCAGCCTGATCCCTGACACAGTTTGTGCCCACAGCATTTACTGCCAGACAATTCCTGGGCACATTTCAAGCTATAGCATGGCCAAGGGGCCATTCCTGAAGGGCAGTTTGCATGGGAAGTAAGAGAGCTTAACAGCATGCACTCAGGCTCTTTTATGCCATTTGGTCTCAGTTCCTCAGGGTGGTCCTTAGCATATTTAATTTACTGGTACAGACGCAGTCCAAATGAATTGTAATCAATGGATTGGATAGCATCAGTCCTTTTCCTTAGCCTGATTTCCTGATCAGCTAGCCAAAATTGAGTAAGAGCCTTTAGCTTATATTTATGCTATTGCTTTGTAAACTACTTAGGTAATTATTTTCTTTAAAGCAAAACCAATTTTACTTGTCTTATACCAACAGAACGGTACACGTCGTTCAGTGCTTAGGTCATAAACACATCTGAAGGATCCTAGTTTAACATTATTATTTAAAAATGAGGAATGACCAAAGTTAGACTGCTAATTCATCTTTCATAGTGTTGAGAAATTACTCACTGTGGAATCTGCCTTGATTTCAGTGAAGCTAATAAAGGAACGGTTACCTGTGAATATAAGGAATTTTTTGACTCTTAATATTCTTATTAAATGCTCATACAGCCCCTGCATATTAATTTAATATGACCCAGTGCTAAACTATAAATGAAATAGTCATTTCAATTAATAAGGTTTGATTTTTTTGAAATATATAAATGTATCATTTTTATGTAACCTCTAAAAACAAACCAATACTCTGTCCAAGAGACTAAGAATTAGCTCCATTCATTCATGATCATGATCATAGGCAGCAGTGTCAGATCTACCAAGAAGCTAAATGAAAGCCAATAAAAGCAAAGAGAGGATTTGCCATTTAAAAGATAGGAATGTTGCTAGAGCATTATTAGATGCAAATTTATAGGCCAGCACTGTATATATATAACTGGATTTTCACTTAAATTATTTTGTTTGCTGTATCTCTAGACAAGCCTCCACCTCTTACTTATTTAAGCTAAACTTTTTTTTTTAGTATTCCACATTCTTTTGTAACTGAATGTGTTGAGCATCATCAGTCAATATTGACTCTTTTACCGTTTACTGTGTTTACAAAAGCTGCTCTGGAAATTGTCTCATGCTGTAGCAGAAAAAGCAGCTTCAGCCTGTAAATAGCTCACTAGTTCACTTTTAAGACTTGCATACTAATGCATTATGAATTATGGTTTGAGATTACATCTTCTATTGCTCTCCAGTACAAAAAATAATTTATCAGCTTCTATATCCACCTTCAGAATCTCAACCCAGATACGATCTGCAGTATATTCACTTGTCGTATAACTCATTTGTAACCAGACTATCAGTCTTTGTCCAGCAGGAAAGGCTGAGTGTACACTAAACGCATTACAAAGATCCTCTGTGTAATATTATATGTCCATATTGTCACAGATTAGAACATTAGAGAACAAAAGGCGGCACAGGGTCTTTTTGGCTACTGACCGTACAATAGCAGCTTGTTGATCCCTTGTCTTTTACAATGCCCCAGATACTTGGGTACTATAAGTTTATTCCCTTCACCTCAGAAATTTCTGGACTGTGCTTTGCCTGTATCTGGAACAGCTAAATTTTGCAAGAGCTGTTAATTACTGTGTAGTGCCCCATCTCACGCCTCACAGGTTAGGCTTTTTGACTGGCTAAAGCATTACATTCAGTTTCAGCTCCTTGCCTGCTCCTGTACTCCCCCATCCCCCTCCTCCAAAGCCTTCAGTCTGGATTTTTACCTGGGTTTAGGTTTCTTTGGAAGTATTCTGCTGCATTACACAAACCAAGTATCTGTACAAACTTGAAATTTTCAACCTAGAGTGCATATGTAACATCAGTTCCTGCGACTGCATACGTCCAGTGAAGGAACATCCCCTTCATCCGTGGAGTAACTTCTTCAGTCCATTAAAGCTCCTTTCCTTTTTTCTGACTGTGGTTCGGATTATCACTCCTCCCTCTCCTCTTGTCTCTTGTTTCTTAAGGCACTTGGAGTGGGTGGTTCCTGACTAATGAAGGATTAGGCATCTTTAGGAAACATGCTGGTTCCTTTAAGGATTTCTTTTTATATATATTGTAATGTTAAGTTTTCTAAAAAGGAGACATGTTGGAAAAGCAAGGCGTATAGTGCAGATTTCAACGGCATAAAGCTAGTGCTCCAGCCCTGAATGAATAGTTGGGCTAGTCCTGCTGTAGGAATTAACACATTCTCACATCTTTGCAGGATCCTGGAGAAGCAATGTTGTACTTGCATCAAAACATGTCTTTCAATAATATATTATATTTGTGATTTGATTTTTGGCTTCTTTGTAAATCTATATTTTCCTACTTCAATTATATCAATGTAAGTAAGAGTAGAGGCAGACTTAGTGAGTGGTAATTTTTCAGTGTTTCTTAAACCTTAACCTTTCTCCTTTATCTTCCTCACATCCCTCTGTACAGACTGCACAGCTTTTAGCAGGAAGGGGATCTTTTACATCCAGTCTCTCTAGTGTCATTATCATCAAAAACCTTTACCATATTTCACAGGAAATGCCTGAAAATTGTGGAAGACCTGTTGGGCCCATGAGTCATTACTATACACAGTCTGATGTGGTACAATTGTGCCACCTCAAAATAATTGTCTTCAAGTTAGAAAATGCTTTTGTAAGTAACCAATCAGGTAACTAGAAAGTCGCTTCTATGCATAATCGTTAAAGCAGGTTGGGTTTAAAACTAATAATTCATCCATAATATGTTTCCTGATACGCTAGGAACGTTCTCAGGCATCTTGGCAATACAGCATAGTGGTTGACTGAATAAAGCTCTGCTTCATTTCGTTCAACCAAGAGAACTGCAGCAAAGCCTCATATAAGTATCAGGATCAGCCAGAAACCAAGTGCGCTTAATGCTCTTTCCATTCCCATGAACAAAGGTTCACGCAGCAGCATTAAGATGCAATCGCTGCCAGAAAAACCTTCTTCACTTCCATTCAAAATAAAAGCTACACTCTGAATTTCAGCAATTGGATCAGTTTTCTTTCCAGGAGTTTAGCTGCAAGAGAGCAAGAAAATGGGTTTTCTGATTTTAAACAGATTTAAATATAACATAGGAATCATATCGGATGAATAGCTATCTTCCATCATTAATGATAATACTACAAAAGCTTTCTCATATTTTAAAAGTAACAGGACGGAATTCTCATTTACGGTATGATATTGTCACAAAGTAGCTTAGTATACATGACATACATAGGTTGCAAGTGTCCAGAGAGCCTTACATTGTTCTCTACTACCAGCAAAATGTTAAGTTTCCAGTATTAAATTATTATTTTTAAATTTAAATTTAAATTTCCTTTTCTGCTGATAAATAAGAGTCTCCTTCCCTGAGTTAAGGAGCAATAATTCCTCAGAATTAGCAAGATAGGAAAAGGGGATAATGGCATAATGCCATTTTGCTTTAAGGATTCTTAAGGGTTTTTTTTAATAACTGGACTGCGTATCTAGAAAGAAATTCAGCCTATTTGTACACAGATGACCCATGTTTACCTCCCTTTTTCTTGTGATGCCATATGGATTCCCTTATGAACGTTATGACTGCTGACATAGACTGTGGGACTGAGATACAAAACAGATGACTGCTGGAAAGTAGGAAATATTTATAACTAATTTTGTGAATCTCTGGCAGAGCTGTGCAACTGTAAAATCCCCTCTTCTCTCCTTGACCTCCTATAAACAATATAAATGAACTGCAACTGTAAGGTTTAGGGGAGGCAAGTTTATTCAGTTTACCACAATACTGCTATATCGGCAGAATCCTGTAGAAATAAATTACTGTTGACACTGAATGCTGAATTTTAAAAGGCTAACAATATGATTTCATCAAATAGTGTATTTTATACTTCTAGTGTTTGAACCTTTAGATTTTGCTGATAAAAATGTTTTCCAGAAAGACCATGGGGGTCTGCCAATAACATACTTCTAGAAAAGGAAAATGGTTGATAAATTCGTTTGGTAATTGTTATCTCAGACAAGCAAGGATAGTAAACATGTATAAGAATGTGGTCAGATCCAAGAGCTCAAACTAGACATCAGAAGTATGTAAGTAAAAAAGACTCTTCTCTCGAGCAGGAAGAATTGTGTAAAGAAATGAAGATCAACTTGGCCTTTGAACTGTCAGTCTTGGAGACAGGCGGGAAGAGACAAGAAGCCGTCAAGCAGAACGGGCCTTTGCAAGTGCCAGGCTGCTCCTCCGTTGCAGAGTGGGTAGTCTAAGTGTTGCAGAGATAAAGTCACTGGGTAAACCCTAAGCAAGGATATGTGCTTCACCCTTTGGGGCGCGGTAGAAAGAGACTTTGCCCATAGCTGATATGCAAATGATCAGCAAGTTGATTTACAGAAATAAAAGACTTTCTTTTCACTCCTCTGTGGCCAGCTACTTTTATTCATTGATGAACTATGGAGTAGGAAACGTTCCTTGTGAATTACTGCCTTTTTTGTAAAACCAGACCATCACTGAATTAGTAAGCTCGTGCAGGCAGTTCCAAGGGACAAGCATTCTGACAGCTCCCCAGAAAGATACTTGAAACATGATGGGTTTCTCAGGTCAGATCCTAATGCATTCGTGAATTTTGCCCCTGCTGTTGGCAGATGTGATCTCTTCCAGTGAGATGCATTGGAAAAGATAGCATCAGGTAGATGTAGTTAAGCCTAAGGGCAGAAGAAGAGACAAGCAGGAGGAGAGATGGTAGGCAGAACTCCCACTGACCGCACTGAAATGAATAGCATACTAAAGGGAAAACATGCATCCAGTGCACTTTTTAATTGTAAAAAAAGGTAGCTATGCTTATTATCAAGATTAAAATGTTGTAGAAGAATGATTGTAGCTATAAAAACCCACAATAGGCTTACTACAGTATTTTGGGCTACTAGTGAATAATGCTATAATAAATTTATCAGGCAAATGAGGAGACCCAAAGAAAACAGCTATAAAAGATTAATGAGTTCAGTAACATATAGAGTAACCAACAGGCAAAAAATATTCTCAGTTGCTATTGAGGCAATATTAATTATGTAAGTGCTTTTTTTTCCACTGTGGGAGATTAGTGTTCGAATGAATTTTATTCTCTTAATAGGGTTTTGAGTCTTTCACTGAATAGAATCATGTGCAAGCATGCTCCAAAAAAAGCAAGGTTTCAGTATAGCACTCTTTGGCTTTTTTTCCACAATTACCCGGGAATAACTGAGCTTTAAAATCTATTGCAAAGCTTATCATTTTGCTCTGGGTTTATAGAAAAAGAATTTTTTTTTTTCTCCTGAGCATTTTAGAAGATAGTGTATTTGAATGGGTGTTCTTACTTTTACATATGTTGTTTCTTTGATCTTCTCGCACTGCTGCCTCCTTCTAGTGACTACAGGGTGCCTGAGCTTCTTCTCAGGGGCTCTCTGCCTTCTTCTCTCTTTCATTTCACCCCTTGGGTCTGACTGTCTCTGTACACTGTCATGGGCAGCATAGCCGCCCATCTTTGGGGCAACAGCACGCCACTTTCCTTACACAGCTGAGCAGCCTAGAGATGGTTCAGGGAGTGGGACATCAGTAGCAGCTCATTCTCCCTCTCGGTCAAAGCCTGCAGGGCAACAGCTGTATGTCTATCTGTACTGCAGAGGTGTCCGTCCTTACTGCAAAAGTCAGCTTATGAAGTTCCCATTGTGAAGAAGGGAATAAGATTTAAGCCAACAGTGATTTTACAGCTTTAGAACATGCTCAGAGGCGATCGATAGTAAAAGTTTGAACCACTGCAGGAGAGGGGCAATGGAAGAGACGTAATGAAACAAAGGTGTCCATTCTGCAGGAGGGTCAGATTGTATGGAGAAGCATTCAGGATTCAGATGACATTAAGAAGCTAATTTCTGGATCAGCCTCTGAAGCAAGCTGTGTAATTTTAATCAAATGAGGTAAGACTGGAAAGGAAAAGACGTCATGCAGTCAACAAAAGAAAAAAAAAGAACTATTAAAAAAGACCTTAGGAAAAAATCTATCGTAGAACAGAATTATAATAGAACTGAGTCACAAAAGAATGAAAATGAAAAACTTGAAAAAGACATCTTTACCGGCCTTTCCATGAGGGATGGCCACAGGGAGGATAGGCATGAACTGTACTTAAAAGAACTTCTGTTACCAGATGGAAAGCTTTGAAAAATAATTAAGAGCTGTTTGATGTGCTCTGTCTTAGAATTTGAGAATTGTTTATATAACGTGCAGTTTAATAGTAAGGTATTATCGCAGAGTTCATTTCAAGGATTACCACTTACCCTCACCTGAAATGGTACCAAAATAGCATAACAATGAATCTAGACTGAAGAACTTAATAGATGTGAAGTCATCCTCTCAATTTCAGCACAATGCTTTCACCTATTTATCCCACATATGCTTCCCACTTCCAGCAGCAGATTTAGAAGCAGTTTCTGACCATAATGTTGCTCTGTAACAGAGGTACCAAAGCTACTCCAGAATGATTTGGTATGCCTACTCCATCCATACACTGCAATGCTAGCCAGATATATTAGGATAGGTTCTGGAAGAGTGCATTTTTGCTTCCAGATAGTTTGATGCTGTCCTGGGATTGATTAATCATACTGCCCAGCAGTGCTCTGGACTTGGATCCTGAAGCTAGCTTGCTTCAGGTTTTGCAAGGTGCAATGCCTGTGGATATCAGCGAGTCTGCTGCTCCTTTGAACAATGGCATCTTCACATCAGATTGTGACTGCTAGGGAGGAGTCTGAGGTCATCTGACCCAAACAAAAAAAATTCTAACCTAATGAAAAAAAACTTCTGACCAAATCTGAGATGTCAAAACTCTGAATGTCTCTAGTGTAAGTAACTTTAGTATAAGTGGAAAGAAAAAGACATCTGGAGAAAGCGATTCATCGGCTCTTCTCAGACACTAAGGATAAGATGAATTGTTTTGCGGAGGAGCCATATTTTTCTATAGTGACCATAAAAGGAGAATAGGGAAAACAGGCCAGATGTAGATGAACTTTCATATGCTTGAGTCAGGACAAATGTCTCTTATCAATAGGCTTGCTCTATAGTCAATGAGGAAAAAAGAGGCATCTCCAGAGGCAGTTCTCCTCACTTATCTTAGAAAGGCATTTCTTTCTTCTATTGACCAAAATAGAGACCCAGTAACTGGTTTGGAATGAATGCATAAATTTAGTTAAAATTAGGTGATATGAATCCAAGGGAAGGTGCATACCTTCTTCTGTCGTATAGTGGGAACCTAAGACTTTTCCTGTGTTTTTCTCAGGACTGTTTTATTTATAAACTTGTCTGTTCAAACTTAGGATTTTGTACTCTGTGACCAACATGCAAGCTTTAGTAAATATGAAGCAATTGTTACTTAATACAGATGCCTTATAAGCATGATGACATAACTTTACATTTCCCTCCCTACTTCATCTCTCCTTACTCATCCACACTTTAGAATGTACTTCAGAAATACAGTGAACAGTATAAGCATAACCTCCATCATAAATGTTCTTTATGTGAGAAGAGACAATGGAGTGCTCTAATGCTGAGAGATAGGAAGCAATAGTGGGCAGAGTTTTACACCTTTGTTTCTAATACAGGTCTGACAGGATAAAAATTCAGTGTCATGTCAGAGATGTAAACCCACCTGTACCATGAAGCCAAAAAGAGCAGACCTTTCACCTACTGCACCTTGACTGCTTTGTAACCAAAGACCAAATCGTCAGAACAAAATTTGTTTGTTCAAAATTGTCAAAAATTGGTGACAAATTGGAGGGGTTTTAGAGAACGAGGGCTATAAAGGGTGCTAGGAAGGGCTAAAGAGTTAAGTGTAGCATGGAGAGCAATGCAGAGAAAACAAAAGTAACAATCTAAGAGGGAAAGGGATTGTAAGCTGTGCTACAGATCCATCTGGTCCAACATTAAGTGCCCTATCAAGCATGGTTTTTCCTGGGGCACTCTATTCCTAAAAATTAGCATGAACAGACTGTAAAAAGAAAGCAACAAATGCCCTTGTAAATATGGACTATACAAATTCCCTTCTGGGCTATAAGCTACTACACTATGAGCTACTTTCTAATATGATTTCATCCTGTCAGTGAGGTAGCTGGTTTTACAGCTTTCCTGTTTACTCCAGTGGAATGACTCTGCTTTCTGTCCAGTGCTATCATTTACTTTGTTTCTCCACTCTGTATACCTATATGACACACATGTCAGCAGCTACCAAGTCCTTTCTTGTTAGAAAATGAGTAGAGCATCTCCATCATTTAATATTAGTATGGCTAAAACTATATTCTTCTCCCTAAGGCATAAATATGGTCTTAGTTATAAAGGGCAGGGTGAACCCTTTGGGGTGTTTCCCAGAAGGAGGCTGAGCTGGCAGGTTTTCCACCAGTGAACAACCCCTCTGGAAGAGAAATGAGAGTCAGGTTTCTACAGGCAGTCTCTTGCATGTTCCTATAGAATATAAATATTTCCCAAACAGGACTGGTGCAAAATACTGGAAGGAAGCCAGCGACATGTACTTTTAGTATTCACCAAAATTGCTATGCATGATAGCATGTTAAGTCTTTGACCATTTTCTCAATACAGCAAATACAATGTCTATATAGGCGTTTCAGACTTAAGCGTCTTGGAAGCCATGCATAGACATAAAAATGATCATTGATAGAAAAAATAAACCAAAATCATTAAAATAGACTCATTTATGTATGTGTCACATGTCACATAGTTTATGGTAAGCTCCGAAATGAGGTCATATAAAACATAGGACGAGAAAGTAATTTTAAAAGTGTAGCTAATGCAGAACTGGCAAATTACGCTAGTAAGAATAAGAAAAAAACAGTTATAGAAAGTGTTATCACACCAACATAGGCACATAGATGATGGTGAATGTACTGTACCAAAAGCATAGATGCCTGGGACAGGACTCATCTTGTTTAACTTAAGGTGGCTAGTTTTGAACTGTTTTTATTCTTACTACTGCTGTTGAAGATCTAATAAAAATAAGCAATGGAATATAAAGCATGATTCATATGATCAAAACTTGGTGGCTCTATTTTATGCTGCAACGAGTTGCTCTCTCAACTCCATTGACTGATGTTGACTAGATCTCTGCTGAGTAGAGTGGAGCCGAGCCTGCTTACTCACATGTAGGTGTCTGTAGCCACCTAGGTTAAGGTGAGATGAATACAGTCCCTAATTAATATGAGGAATGTTCTACATTACTACTGTGAAATGAATAAAAAAAAAAAAATTAAAGGGAAAGAGGAAGGCTGACCATGTCAAGACAGGATGAGAGAATCAAAATATCAAAAAAACCTCTCGAAATTAACCATGCTAGTAGAAAGGAAATGTTCCTCTCAGCTTAACACCTCTAGAATGTCAGCTCTATTTTACCAGTCAAGGTTATTTCAATTGAGATTTGATTATAAGACTAGCTTGGCCATCAATTTTTATATAATTATACATTCCTATAATATACACAATTATATTTTATCTAATTATAATTATATAATTTTATATCTCTTTTTTGTCATTGGCTGTATTTTATTAAAATTGAAGTACTACCACAGCTTCATAAATCTCAGGAATAGTTCTTCTTTTCGAATTTCTTATTCTGTATCCCAGCACTTTAAGACGTTGTGCATTTTTGTAGCTATTTAGAAAGGAAATAGAATCTTTGATGGCTTAATAAAATTAAATCAACCAAAATCGTGTCGTTAGACTGCAGAGTAGACATGAATCATGAAAGTAACTTTTCTTCTAAAGATACTGTTTGTTTGATATGGCCTGAGGTTTCAAAAAACAAATTAAAATCTCCCCAGATGATTGACCGATGACTAATATTTTTCCTGGAAATTCTGAAGATGATTAAAGTTAAAAATGTGCTTCCTTTGTATCATCCAAAAAAAGAAAAAAAAAGGGAAAATATAGTCAGGAATCCCAAGGGAACTTCTACTCCTTTGAAAGGTGTTAAGAATACTGGCCATGATTTCATTTTATGTTTTTATGTACAAGAGACACTCACAGGCACACGCAAACGTATACAGAGCAGGAGAGCAGGAGGTTATTCTGCTGATGGGTCAATGGGTTCAAAACTACATGTTTTACTCCCCAGAAAATTATGGCAACCAGAAGCCTTGCACAGGAAAAAAAGGTGAGGAATATTCCCTCTATCATGCAATTCAAACTTCACCTCTGTGCAGCAATGTATTTAAAAACCAAAACTAGTAAAAGACAAGCGTGATTCTACAGCATAGTGGTGAGGACTGTTTGAGAGAAGCTTGCCGAGTATTCAACCACCAAAATCACTTCCATATTTTATGCTAAGGTCAAAAACAGAAAAAATAAAAATAAAAAACAGCTCCTGAATGAAGGCTTAGAAATGAAGTGGTCCCAGTCCCAGTCAAATGTACAAACAGGCTTTCATGAATAGTAGAGCATTTTCGACAGAGAGGCTAGGTACTGCGGGTAGCGCAACTACCACCTTTCAACTCAGTCTGTAGTGAGATCAGTAAGGGAGTTTTGTCTGAGAAACAGGAATTTGAATTCTGTGTGGCTCAAAGGTCATTGCAGCCGCATACGCCATATTCTCAGTCGTTTCACTAGTAGATTCACTGTTAGATAAAGGATCACATAATTTTGAAACTGGCTTTATGGCTCTGTATTTTTGTTTTGTGCCATCCTCACTGCTATCAGAGTGTATTACGTGTGCATATCAGACTGAGTATCATGGGACGCTCCAGATAAGGTCAGAGTGTGGGTCTGCCTTGCAAAGACCTCAGCAGCCCTCAGTATTACAAGCCGTGTCTACATTAGGAAACAGTGTGACCCAGTATGAACAGTGCAATGGGCGATGTGGAGGATTTGATCTGACTACATGCCTATTTAGACTAGCTCTGGCCTGAACCCATGGACCAAATGCCTGTTAGCTGCTGAAAAGCATTTGGTGTGTTTGGGGAATACATGTCTCTGTTTAGTTTCATCTGAAAGGAAACCTCCTTGCGTGATGTGAGACTGCTCCATGAAACATGGCAAGAGGAGACAGCCAGAAGATTAGCTTCAGAAGTGCACTCCTATCTCAACTAAAATATTAATGTAGATATAGACCTGCAGAGCTACACAGCTCTGTGTTATACAGCTAGCAGATTTGCCTGAGAGTTTAGGAAGAAGTTTGTAGGTCGTACTTTAAAATTTAGACAGCTAAATGTTGTCAGAGTCTGTTTTAGGTACCTCAGTATTTCCGCAGAGCATGGACTTAGCATCCCTCGGCCTTCCTTCCTCAATTGTAAGGTGTGAATTACGGCACAGCTCCCTTTTCAAGGGAAATCGAAAAGATAAGGAGAAAGACTATGAACTACTCTAGATCCAATAGTGATGAAAAATTAAGTTAGATGATCCTTTGCAATGCTACAGAAAACTCTTCATTAAATCATTTTTAAAAGGCTGCCCTAGAAAGCATTCCAGTACTAACAAACTAGAAAAAAAGATAAAAGTGTAAATTACCGGGGAGAAGCAGCACGCAGGGAAGCAGAGGAAGAGTCACAGCACTGAAGAGCTCAAGAAATAACAGTGATCCTTATCAGCACTGCGAGCAACGTGAAGGAGGAGCTTTGGGCAGCGCATGCAGGTGAGGCCATAATACGGCTCTTCTTTGCGTGCTGAGATGACTGTGCTGTTAGTAGCTATGAAAGTGTTATGTATACATATCGACGATTCCCCACAGAGAAAGATATGAGGCCAAAATGCATAACACTGTTTCCTTAGATACTGAAAGAAGCGTGTTTTTTTGTTGAAAGGACTGAAAAATTTTAGCAAGGCCTGATTTGTGGAAAATCAATTTCAAATTATCTTCTCCCAAATAGCTGATTAATCTCAGCAGAATCAGAAATGTACCATCTGGACTTAGATAACAATTCCAACAGACTGAACAGCTTATGTGGAAGCTAGTGAGTGAGATTCATACCCAGAAATTACTTCACAGATTCTGTGAATAATGAGACATTTAAGAGAGTTCCCTTGCAGATAATCTACCAACAATAAGCAAGATGTAATTTCTTGATCTGTCAAAGTTGCATTCCCAGATCTTACAGGTCAAAAACGTAATTTCATTGGAGTTTTTTTCTTTCACTGAGATATTTTTAAAAGCAACATGCCCTTCACCCAGAGATTAAAGTAGACAACCTCTCTGTTAATTTAAATTTACAATGTTCCTTTGCTAGGCTATCACTTGTTTTCATTTTTCTAGACAAGCAGCTACTGTAGCAGCCCATGCACTTGAACAGCAGATTGTATCTGCATGAAACTCATAATTCAAACCACAACAGCATACAAGAGTCCATTTGGAAAATGATGCCCATCAGGAAGAGATTCATTTCTCTGCATGAATTTTTGGCAATCCTCTATTCTTCATAATTTGTACTGCAACCATTCTCCTTTACTGGCACTACAGGTGTATCTGTGTGTGTTCATTTTTAACTGTAGGCGATTAAGGAAAGAAATATTCCCCTCAGTGATAAGTCATCTATCCCGTCTCTGTTAGATTTCCTCATGCTTAACTTACAGATTCTTCAGTTTGAGTCAATCTGACTATAGTATTAATGATAAGACCAAGCATCATCAATCCTAAATTGTGAAAAGATCATGAGGTTGTCATTTGGATAAGAAATGAGTACTATGAGCTACAACAGAATGAGACCAAATCAAATACCATATCTTTACAACACATAACCTGTGTGAAATAAATGCAAAAACCACGTAATTTTTTTTAAGAGTGGGGCTTCATTATCAGAAAAGATGTCATTCCTGCCTGGTCTCCTTAAATAGGCCTATTTCAAGATTTTGAGCAGGCTGATTCAGTTATACTACTTCAGAGCTTTTATTCGGAAATTCTACTTTTGAAAATAAGTATCATGCCTGAGAAAGAACTTTGCCTAGTGTTTTACTCCAAGGAAAAGTAACTGAAATGAATATAAAAGCAAGTAAATAATCTTTACAACTGATTCCTAGCAGCTTATTTGAGTGGTGTTATAGAGGCTAACAAAATAAAATTCAAAAGACACATCAGCATGCAGAAGGTTATTAAGCTATTCAAAAGCACTGAGCTTAGGATGCTCCACTGTTGTTCATCATTTCCATCTTTCTAGAGGCTCCAGCAGAGACAGAGCTTCAGGATGATGAGAGAAAATGCAAGCCATTTAATTCTCTGGATGTCTTCTAGCCAAAATATAAGCAAGTACTTAGGCTTCTTTTGAACCAGTTATTGTGAGTACTTGCAGTAAGGCTGTAAATATCTCTTCATGTATCCTCACTGCTGAAATGTAGAACTCTTGAGACCTACCAGTATGAAAGTTGGTTATAATTGGGCATGTATTAGCTAATGTGAATTGGCAACTAAAGTAAATGCTCTCACAGTTAAACTGACTAGCTGTAGACACCTGAAAATAAAAAAGTCATAACTCATGGATTAATTGTCTTCCTACCTATCTCCACCATTCACTGTTCAGAATCTTAATTCTCTTAGTTCCAGGTAATTGCATTGATACAAGTACGAGCCGTAAGCCCAGAAAAAGAAAGCTGATCTTCAGAGAAATGCAGGATAATTGCAGAGTAGGAGTAGGACAAGAGTAGTTTAGACCTGCATTCAAGTAAAGCTTTTTTCAAAACTTATTTGGATATTTCATTTTAAAGCAGAAGCACTACCAGATCATGTAATATTTGCATGTTCTCTTCACGTCTTATAAATCTGGCCTTTCTCATGGGGGAGCTGAAGTGATAATCTTAGCAGCAAATGACTTCAATGGAAATAATACATTGGAATGCACTTAAAAACGGTGGTAGTTGTTTTGGTAGGATAAAGAAACAGCTGCACTTTTAAATTGTTGAACCCAAATGTTTCCGATTCCTTAAAAGCATTTTAAGTAGCCATACTCGAGGCTAAATTATGGGAAGTAAGACTTGAGGGAAGCACCAGGAGATTCATCTGGGTACATGTAGCCTGAAGAAGCCCCACTGATTAACATTGTAGCGTGGTGGCACTTTACTGCAGCCACACTGCTCTGGGGACCTAAGCTAGCATCTCTGCACAGCGCTGCACTGTGCATACGCCTGCTCTCAGAGTGGCTCAAGAACTTCTGATGTGTCGCAGCACACAGTTGCCTAAATGCAGGAGGCCATTCTACCTGCCTTGTCCTGTCTGGCCTCCAGAAGGCCATTTTAGACACCCTGATGTACCTGAGACATCTGTGCGGGATTGGTAGACCTAACACAGGAGATCCTCTACTTTTGGGAGCTGCAGCTGGAGGCCAGGTGGGTTGTCCTGTGGCACCTAGGAGGCATTAAATACCTATGGCTGGAATCCTCCCAAAAGTGTCAGAGTCTTTCAAGGTAGTGATTTGCTTTGAAATGCATCTAAGAACTAGCAGGGGAATTGGAGAAATATGAGCACTGTAAGGGTGTACATTTTATCTTGCAATTTTGTATTTCTGCCATTATCATAATTCTGGGAAATGACAATTTTTAAGAACATGTTGTTTTGTCCTTTTAAACTTCTCTTCTTAACTGCAAGACAGGTTTTATTTTAAAGTATTCAGGAATAGAAACACTGCATTAATGAAGACAGGCTTGCAATGATTTATGTTTTCTTTTCCCACCCCTCTCTCATTAATCTTGTACTATTCTCTTTATAGTTACAAATAATAGTGGAAGATATGAGAAATCTCATTGTATATTTTGGCCTGTGGCCCTATGGACAGGATGTGCTTGAGTGAGCCACTGAACTTGGGTTTTCCACTTCATAATTATTACTCTAACTACTTGTCTATGGCAAGAAAGGGGATCTGTAGTACCTGCCATAGAAAGCAGTGTGTCTGCCCAGTTCTTTAGAAGACTGCTTGTAAGTGCCTGCTCTAAGGAAGAAATTAGGCCTCTGGACTCTGCATGAACAGAGCTTAGTAATCTTTCCTTAGGATCTGATCTATGAAGTGGAGTAAACGTTTAAGCACACATTTGTGCTTGAAGGCTTTCACTATGCATGCCAGTCTGAGGTACTCATCTCCTCCCATGCACTCAGGCAGGAACATTAGCACATAACGCACTCTGATAGAAGAAGCCTAAGCAGTAAAGCTAATGTGCAGTTGCACCTTCCATTCATATACTTTTATTCTTTACTGGGCTGGCTCCAAATCCTCAACAAGGGTCAGCCTTATCCTCATTAAAATGGGTGAAAGTTTTCCCACTGAAATCAATGTAATGATAATTAAGTACAATTCCCATAGATTTAAGAGCCCATCATTTTGTACTGACTGGTAATCAGCCTATATAAGAAATGAATTTCATTATGGAAAAAATAACATTGCGCTTTGCATTTTCAAAGCATAGTTTTAAAAGAATCAATTAACTTCAAAGTTTTCACCTGATGCATTAACAAATCCTGATGACAACATGCCAGTGCTATGAGTCTGGCTAACCTAGTCTCCATGGGTTAGCACTAAGTCTATAAAAAAGCTGTAAAAGAACCAAAATTCTAGAATTATGTTTTTAAGGGAACATGAATCACTTATACAAAGAAAAATAATGAAAGGTTTTTACTTAGAAAGGTATTTGCCTTTATGTGCCTTGATGTTAAAGTACAGGAAAGTTTATATGCTGCTAAGAGAAATGAAGGGAATAGGGCTGTTTCTGAGGACATAAAAGAAGCTTTTTCTTGTTCCTTTACGGCTGCCAGAAATTTAGTGACTGATATTTTGTAAGATGTAAAAAAGGACAGAATTTACAGTTGTATCCAGATTGTACATTTTTGCTCTTTGGTTTTTAAATCATAGTTTATGTTTAAAACGTCTCACCCACAGCTGTTAAGGTTGAAGCTTGAGAATTCTTTTGCTCATGTCCTCAAAATGTCATAGCCTTCTCCATTGTAGATTGAGCACCCCTTGTCACTCGTTGCAATTCCCAGTGTTTTGGAAGGTGGATTTGCAAGAAATAACTTCAGTGAATTGAGAAAAGCAAAGTCTAAGAACTGAGCACAAACAGACGCTTTTCAACAACAAACCTGAGCCAAGACTTCCACTAGCTCTTTTCAATAACGGAGCCCTAATGCTATAGCTGGTCACCTATGTGGGAAAGTCCCTGATAACTGCACAAAGTTGAATGTCACGCTCATCTTCAAGAAGAGCAGGGAGGATCTGGGAAACTGCAGGTCAGTCCCTGGGAAGGTGATGGAGCAAATCCTCCCGGAAACCATTTCCAAGCCCATGAAGGGCAAGAAGGTGATTAGGAAGAGCCTGCATGAATTTACTAAGGACAAATCATGCATAACCAACCCATTTGCTTTCTGTGAGGTGGACAGTGGGAGACCAGTAGTTAACATTTACATTGATTGTGGCAAGGCCTTTGATCTCCCACAGTACCCTTATAGCCAAATTTGTGAATCCATGGTTTGGACTATAAGGTGTGAGTTGTATTGTGAGATGTGGACTGTAAGGTGTGAGATTACATGGACAGATATGTGTGAGATCAGTGGGCTATAAGGTAGGGGAAAAACTGGATCACTGAGCTCAAAGGATTGTGATCCACATCACAAAACCCAGCTGGCCTTTAGCTACCAGTGCTGTCTCTCAGGAATCAATACTGATCCAGTGCTTTTTAAAGTGTACCCTGTTAGCAAGTTTATGAATGACACTGAACTGGAGGGATGATCAACACATGTGAGGGCAGGGCTGCTAATCAGGAGGATGTTGACCAGCTGGAGAAATAAGCTTACAGGAACATCACGAAGTTCGGTAAAGGGACATGCAAAGTCCTGCACCCAGGAAGAAACAGCCCCACTAACCAATACTGACTGGGGGCAAGTGGCTAGAAGGTGGCTTTGCAGAAAAGGACTTGAGGGTCCTGATGGACAACAAGTTGACCATGAGCCATTCCAGTTAGACATAGGAGAGCTTTTTTTGAAATGAAGGCAGCCAAATTTTGAAACGGGTTGTCCTAAGTTTGTGGAATGCCAGTAGCTGGAAATATTCAAAATGCGTTTGGACACGGCCCTGAGCAACCTGGTCTGAATGGACGTACTTTGAGTGGGGTGTTGGACTGGGTGACCTCCAGGGATCCCTTCTGACCTAAATTATCCTGTGATTCTATGATACTATGGAAAGATGGCAGGAAAGAGGAGAGGGTTGGAGCATGCCCTTCCCCTGTCAGTAGTGTTGGATAGGGTAAACTTTTGGGTCTAGGAAACTCTCAGCTGAATTATTGAGTAACAGTCCTAAAAACTCATTTCCCTTACTTGTAGTGCCTATCTTCTTGTGTTATCAGTGGGGGTTCTTCGGTGAACAAAGTAATTCGTAATGAAAACAGGTTACAGTACTTCTATGCTTCTATGCTTTCACTTTGCTTTTATCTCGTTTTCTCTGTGTACACTCGTTTTTGCATCTCCATAAGAATGAATGAGTTTCCCAAGATAATTTTCAATTTTAGGTCTCTCATGCCATATCTTAGAGATCCAAATAAACTGCAAACTGACAAATGGACCTAACAAAGAAAGGCTTATATATGAGATGAAGCAAATAAGAAGAAAGACAAATATTATTATACAGACAAATTATGAATGGCACCCGCGAAAACAGGCTGACAACCAGTGTTCTTATTCCCCAGAAAAGGAATGACAATTTTATACGGAAGAGCAGAATAATCTAAAAGCTAGGGCTCCTTTAATTTTACATTTCAATATGGCTCAAAAAATGCTGCACAGAAGATCTGGAGCCTTTTTTCCCCCTTAAATTATAGCTTGTAAAGTAATTACCATGAATATCTTAATCTTTCTAAATAATCATTGCCTTCTCAATATTTTCTTGCACAATACACTATCAAAATCGAAATTCAAGAGTAAATTCTTAGCTGTGAACCATTTTCCTCCTGAATGTCATGATCTGCACTCTGTATGCACACCATTTTCCTTCTTCTTTCTCTGTTGCAGAAGTGTAGGTGAACTGTAGTAATCCTTACTTGGCAAATAGTGATTTTTTTCTACTTATAAAACCTTTTTTTTTCTGCAGACTTCCCAAGGGAAACTGAAAACTGTTCTCAAATTCAGAAAATCTGGCTTTATCTGTCCTCTAAGGAGCTTCAGACATTTTAAAGCCTGGAGGGGCCACTAGGATTGCTCTATCTTCTGGAAGAGTAGGCCATTACATTCCACCCTGTTGTACCTATGTTGAATGCTACAATTCATATTTAACTAAATTATTTCTTCCAAAGAGAGAGGTCTTGATCTGGAAATCTGAAAGGATCCACCATTTCTTTTCGTAATTTCCTCTTGTGCTTAAAAATTTGCACCTGACTTCATATTTGAATGTGTCTGACTTCAGCTACTAGTATTTGTTACACTTTTGCCTATTAGATTAAAGAATCTTTTTATAGCTAACATTTTTCTCCCCAGGGGGTTCTTACACATTGCAATCAAGTCACCTTTTGATTTCTGTATCACATGTGAAATGTGTGTTTCTTTTCTTAATCTCACCCTGATAGACCTTTGCTTCAGTCTCCAATTTCTTGAACATCTATTTTCCTGAACCTTTTCCAGTTCTTCATTACATTTGACACCAGAATTGGAGACAATATATTTTCTTATTCATGCTTTATGCAGGGAAGACTGCTTCCATGTCTCCTCCGTTCTATTCTCCTTATGTATTGATACAAAGGTCACACTAACCCTTCAATCATAACACCACACAGAGATATTGCCTTACTTTCCCCAAAGTCTTTCGAGAACAGTTACTTTCTAGAGTAGCATCCCCCTTTCCTAGACTGACCTACCTTCTTTCTTCCTAGATGTACACTCTAAGGTGGACTTCACATGACCAAATGTATTCTCCTGACCAAAGCCACATGTGTGGTGTAGATGTCCACCCCTGAGCTACCACCTACAATACAAAAAAATAGGCATTTCTAAGGCTCTACCTGTCTTACCCTGAAGCAAATGTTTAAAGAAGACCAGATGAATCAAACCCTAAATGACATATTCTCACTGTTGATGATAAGGGGAACCTGAGGTGACTAGCTCTGATGTAGATAACCAATAGATATCTAAAATTGGGTAAGTGTTACTCATTATGCTTGCTTGCACACATCTAACTAAGAAAGTACCTTATGCTATATAACTTCTCCTTCTCTCTCCTTTCTCTTTCTCTCCCTTACTTAAATATATATATGTCAATAACCATTTCATCAACAGTCTACAGAACCCACAAAGTACATCAGCAATAATGTTATACTTGTCTCCAGATGAAGAGTGAAAATTTGAGGTATGGATTGTTTAGCAGTAATGCCTGAAACATAACTAATTAGCTGAGATTGCACTCTGTTTTTACTGAATGCCATCAGGCCATGATCCTAGGCACTGGGTAACCACCAATCCTTAGTGCAGTGGTGAATTTACCTCTATCCTTTGCAAAAAGGTCTAAGAGTTATCTTATGTCGTGTGCAATACTTTTTGTACAAAAGATGTGATCTGTGCTTTTTACAAATCGATGAGAGCTACTGGCTATACACAATTGTCAGTATATATCTCCAAACTGAAGCTTCCCATGAAGACCATATTTTTCTTTCCACATATTACAGAAGAATGTTCAATTTCATCTTTGATTTATACAATATCTTTGCTGTACTCCGCTACACTCAGACTATGAAATAGGAAACTAGCACCAAAAATATCTGGCTTTATTCTAAAAGGTGATGACTTGTTAAACAATTAAGATACTGATTGGTGTAAGATTTTCTAAAGGAGAGAGGCTGAGAAATCTGCAGTGGTAAATTTAATGCTAGAACAGACTGCCTCCTTTCTGGTAAGGGCACTGAGTTCTGTGGCTTACACGTTTATTTATGAGATATCAGGTGATAGCAGCGGATGGATTTGTTTGAATGCTGCTTGCATTCCTCTGGTGTTCAAATAAACTTCCCTCACCTCTGCAGTGCCTCTGAGACTTTCTTTGTATCTGCCAAGTCCTCCATTCCTTCCACCTTGGTGCTAATTTATATGAGCTGCAGTGGATTGACTTTGTGGGCTGGAGTCCTCTCACCTAACTTTTTAAAACCTGCAATATTGATGTCTCTATGACTATGTCTTCCCAGGCTCAGTTTATAGTCACTAGAGAGAAATAGGCTTGATTCCTCTAACTTATTTTAGACATCCACATCAAGATGAACTAAATCACACACAGAAAAGCCTATTTCTCTCTGTTGATAAGTCTAGGACATGAAAGTCTACAGTGTAAATCTGGGCATCTGGCTAGGTGAGTCCCACACTGCATGTCTGACTGTAATTGGAGTTGGTTGAAAGGCTTCTGTCAATTCCCTGCCCTCAGTGGTAACTGAGATGACAAGAAGAAAAATGCAGAAGAGTTTATTCTGCTTTGAAATATTAACTAAATGCAACAGTGAGCCAAAACAAACCAGTAGGAGCACATTCTCAGTGAAAAATGGAAACTGCTGCAAGTCATTCCAAAAGTCCTTTCAACTACTGAAACCAAAAGCTGTTCAGCTTCCAGATTCAATTTAAAGGCAATATTTTCTGCTACAAGTTTTGATACAGATAGAAGTCTGTGCTCATTTTTCTCTTCAGAAGAAAAAAGTTTTTAATTAATTTATATGTTCACATTTAGAATCCAGATGCTCTAAATATGCAAAATGACTTTTATATATTCTCAAAATGATTCTGAAGAATGAAATTGAAGAATTTCACGAGGAAGCAAGAGAGGTGAAACAAGATATTTAACATGATTTTTCAGTTCAGATCTAGGATAAAAATATTTGTAAAACAATAGGTATAATAAGAAGAACACCACATTGTCAGCACTTGCTATTGCATAATCATTGTGTCTTCAACCATTTGTATTGCTCAGAAGAAGAAGCACCGCTTTTTGTAGCAGTGGAGACCCTGGAGTGGGATCAGGGCAGCTTGGCAGTGCCAGCGGTTGCCTCGTGGCGTTGCGGCTGCCTCCCTGTGGCCTTGGGGCACCAGGCGCAGCCAGCACCACCTGGAGGAGCATGGGGCAGCTGGAGGCACCCGCACCTTGGGGATGCCTGCTGCCCACTGGGGCTTCCCCTGGCACAGGAGTCCGCCGGGTGTTAGGGTGGTGCGGGGTGATGTAAAGCCACAGCAGCTGCATCTCCTACGGGGTGTGTGTGTGGGGGGGGGGGGGGTAAATAGGGAACCCCCCTGCCCAGGAAAGGGTGTGTGCTTGTAACTGTGCATAGGATTGGAATATTTTGGGATTAGTTATAGCAGGGTGTTCAGAAATTTGAAGGTAATTATCAACATTTTGTAGTGCCTAGCGTTGTGCTTTGTATGTCATATTACCAATATTGACTCTGCATCAGTTGTTTACTGATTGCCAGTTAATGATGTGTCAGTAACAAATAAATCAACTATTTCAATACTGATTGAATTTAAACTGTGTGAACTGAGCAGTGACATCGGGTATGAAACTAAACATTTAAGTCCGTACTGCTATTCCTGTAGTACCTTTGTGAGCTGTTCCAAAAAATCTCACTGCTGTAAAAGAGGTTCTATTTAAAAATATATATATTAGAAATGCAAGCTCACCAGCTTTGCAGTAAACACTGTACACAGAGGGAGAGGGTGCGTTACAGCTCCTGGAAGTGCAAGCAAGCCAAGACATATATTTAAGGATAAAAGGAGGAAGATGGCTGTAAACTACCTTTCTGCCCTGTGTTTTTCTAATGGTTTTACCAGAGCATCAAATACCACTCAGTGTTGCCCAGATTCCCAAAGACTGTAGGAAGCATTTCTCCCCAGCAGACTTGTGACTCCTTCAGTGACTTCTTCCAAGCCTGAACGCTACCACGGAGACTGTATGGCCATACAGACTGTGGCCTTGTCATCAATATGAGCTACATCAGCAACTGAAAGGAGATGGCAGCAGCTTTATGTTGCATCAGAATGCCTCTTTTGGAGGATATGTGCACATCTGGGGCGGCGAGTTCCCAGACATGGAGCATGGAGCACTTCTGGTGTCTTCTGGAGGACGCTGCCAGTATCCTCCAGGGCTGAACCAGTGACAGGCATAAACTCTCCCACTTTCGGTGAAGCGTCATTTACAACCACTGATTTAACATCTTACTCCTCAATTTTCATATTGGTTTCTGTCTCCGTTTCTTTTGTGTTTGTCATTGATTTTGAAATAATAAGGTAATATCGGCAAAAGGGCTCACCTTGCAATCCAGGAATCCCTGCAATGGCCACAGGCGTGTGGCTAGCAGCCACTCCAGCATCTCACAGCTATGTTAACAGTTGTTGGGCTTTTCCTGGGAATAAGTATGCTCTCAGTAAAGAGAAACGTGATCTGTGTAAATACAGCAAAATTACAGCAGGAGAAGCAACTTGGTCCTTTATATTCCCTATTTTGCTGAGGAAAAGCCTCAGGTTTAGTTTGGCGCTTTTGCAGCAGATCTGTCTTCCAGGGCTATGGAAGGGCTGTATAAGAAAGGAGATTCACTTGAAGATAGCTGGTGCAAAGGCCTCACACCAGCCTTCTTTTCCAAGTGCAACCCTTAGTGAAAACTCTACTTTCACAGTAGTGCAGCTGGCATACTCTGTGTACGACGTAGCTATCAAACAAGGAGGGTAATTAGTAACAGTACCCCGCATTCAGTCAACCAAATATAAGCAGTTGCTTGCTTCTCTGTTCTGAGGATAAAATTCTTCACCTTTCTCACAGGCATCTTCATGAAAGTAGTTGCAGGAACAAGGCTGCCCACCTCCTTTCATGAATACCAAGCACACTGTTTCCCAGCTTCCCTGGTCCTGTGGATGCACAGGTTGATCTGAATCAACGTAGTTGTCTTTCTAACACAAGGGCATCTAGGTTTTGTAAGTGTTACCCGGAGTGATCACTTGCGGGTTTAGCCTGAGTTCTTTCCAGTAGAACAAGTGCACTGACTGTAGAAGTTTTACGGGCAATGTGAAGAGGAGGGTGCAAGGTCTGGGCAACACAGAGCCTGCATGAACACGGCACACCAGCTCCTGCTCTTTTGAAAATCAGAAAATACTGCTGATATCAGTGGTGCAAGTTGATCTGACCAGAAATTTATTGATTGATGCTAGTGCAGAATTTGTACCAATGATATTTGCTCTTGGGGCAGCTTGTATCTGTCATAGGTGGATTTGGCAGGTGGTGAAATTCTGATTTTCAAATCAGAGACTGTGAGGAAAATGACTGCAGGGAAGCTGATGGAGCTACATTTCTACATCACAGAGAGCAGGATTGGGGCCAGGACACGTAAACTGGAATGCTAATGCAAACTGTGGCCCAGCTACAGCTCATCTGTGCACGATGGCTGTCCGGGAGGTGCAGTGTTTGGTATTCAGATGTATGCTTCTAAGATGCCAAACTCATCAGGGGAGATTAAGATGTCAAAAACTGACAATCTAGACAGCTAAAAGCTTCCGGTACTGGAGCCTATGTAGTGAGGAGGAGTTGTAGATGAGGGGAGAAAAAAGGAGGAGGAAGATTTAAAGTTTTCTTCAGGGAAATTAATTTCAATCTTTTTGTATTTTTGCCAATTTCCGGTTGATGAACGTGCGCACAGAAAGAAAGAATTTTAACAAGTGTTTATGATAACATTCTTGTGAATGAAGTTAATGATATTAACCTCTTGTGGGCCCTGATAAAGGCTCAAAATCAATAACCATTTGTGAGACTCTAAAGTAAAATAGCAATGTTTGGAATGGGAAGAGGAGCATAATGCCCAGTGCACGTCGGAGGAGTCACAGCACTGCCTAGATTATCACAGAGGCTGTCTTACTTGCAAAAGAAGGTTTCCCTGTGAAGTATATTTGCAAGTTCATTAAAATGGGGCCTATATCTACTATAAATCTTGCAAAATAAGTTGGTGCTGAAAGCTTCTCAGTCCCATGGTCCAAGAGGTGTTCCAGTGCTGACTTAAATGGAGGCAAGACATTACCAAAGTACTTCCCCACAGCTTTATGGTGAGAGGGTTTTTTTTTCTTTTTTTTAAGACATAGTTTCTTTGCCAAAACATAAATGTGATTTTGCTGTTATAACATCAAGTTGGTATTTTGTTTACTGAGCAATTTCATCTGGGTTTCACTGTTTGATATGAGGTTGCTTTTTCAGTGTTCTCTGAGGCCTTCCGTTCCCCTGTGGATGGTTTAGAGCCTCCTCACTGATGTCCCAGGGGTGTAGGCACATCGCTGTGATACAGGGTTTTCCACAGTGGCTCCCTCTCACTCCTCGGCTGCAGCCTTTCCGCTCTGTGCAGAACACTCGAATATCCCCAGGGTCAGCCAGCTCGTACCGCTGCAGCTCCCCAGCTGGCTGTTTAGGGCAGCACCTGGAAGAGGGGCCACCCGGGCTCCAGTCTCCAGGCACCTGAAGACTTATACCTGTTATAAATAGCTGAACAGCTTCAGCAGGAGAAGTGGAGAGTCTGCTCCATCCTATACATCAGGCTGTCCCAGGATAAGGTTTTTTTCCTGGGAGGTGAGTTCATACCCTCTCAGGAGAAAGTAAGATTTGTGTTGGTGAGGTTGAAGAGTTTCAGCTGGGCTGAAGCTGTTCTCTTGTATCCCCTTCAGCTTCATGAAGTACTTAATCTCTTGGGCTGATGAAAATTCATTGCTTCACTTTGATGTAGCAGTAAGGCCTGACTCCTCTCTGATACTAACTTTCCAGATTTAGAAGTTTATGATTTCTACACTTAATTTCAGCCCTGTCTTTCTCCACTGCCCATTATTAAGCCAACAGACATAACAGAACAAGGTCAAAATGTTCATCAATAATAGCTACATGTCTCTGACAAATTTTGCTATGAAGTAGCTGTTGAAGTTACCTATAAATGCAGTAATTTCCATAGCAAACATTATGAAGGGAAAACATATTTGGAGGCTGGAAATAGATTCTTTATGTATCTTTTTTATTTGTGTACTTATTTTAACACCATTACCCCCTAAATGCCAAAGCCCGTTTTTCTGACAAAGGGAATTATTCTCAAACAGAAGAGAACTGTAGGTAAGGCTGAGGGATTCAGCAATGGAAATCGATAACTGCTTATTAACAGTGCCTGGTGGACCTGCCAGGTTTCACATTCCTTTGACTATGTCTATATTATTAGACATAGTTTCCTGGTCCAGATGTGCACCTAGCCAGGTGACAGGGCAAGGTGAGGCACATGTACGCCCACTACCCTCATAGCGCTGGGATGCCTTATTTCCTATGAGGAGGAAAGCCCCATGTGAAGGCTGAACGGATGTGATGAGGTGCCCCGAGAAATCCCTGCATGAAGGTATCAGAGGGATGCAGGGTTGTAGTGAACACGAGCAAACCTAGATTACTGCTAGAAAGAGCTTATCACCTGGAAGATAAGATGTGCCTGGAGGGTGAAGGAATCTGAAGTAGCAGAAAAAGTATTCATTGGATGATGGAGCAAAATATTACTGCATACTGTCAACAGTTAAATCTTAACCTTTAAGAAGTAGGTTTTAGCATTTCCAAATATTTCCCCTAAATATGAGCGAATTAGATGATTCAAGAACACGTATTATTACCCTTTCATTCAAATCACAGTTCCACAGTGGGTCTCTGTATACTTGACTCATGCAGTGTCGAAGCCATATAAGTTACACGTTTTAACTTTCACTGTCTCTACTGAGGTACAGATGGAAAATATGAGCCTGCAGTGTGTCGGACAGTGAGGCAAAGGACATTAGAAGTGAAGACTGAGGTGGAACTGCTGGTGGGAGGCTTGCTAGGTCACTAGGAAGGCCTCAGTCCTGCAGGAATCCTCATAGCATCTATGAAGGAAACAATGGGAGATAAATTGCAAGTGGCATAAAAGCTCAGTTACTTTAAAAAAAAAGGTAAAAAATGTGTTAGGGAAACTAACTGAATAGCCAAATATGTTGGGGAGACTAAATGAATAGCCAGCTTTTCGGTATCAGCTGCTAGAGAACCAGGTACCATGGGCAAAGCAATGCTAATGGCCCTGGGTACACACATTTTATTTGTTACAAGTTATGCTGGTGTTTGCGCAGTTGTTTAAATAAGTCATTTTATAAGCAGTCATTCACTGGACATATTCATGCAAGAATGTATTTTGCTAGCATCTCCAGCTTCCTAAAAATTCAGGTACCTAGGAGGTTATCAGAAGCTGTTCTGTGCACCTTAAGTCAGGGAGCAGCTGAAGAGGCTGAGACTGACTAGTCTTCGTGTTGAGAAGAGAACGAGCCAGGCTTTCTCTTTTCTTGCAGTGTCCTGCAGAGCTTTGTGTCCATGCATGGTGCAGAAGCCATTCTTCTTAACACTTGGCTTGTGTTTCCAACCTGAGGAGTCGTGTACCTAAGTCACATGCGCATAATTATGTTACAGCTCTGCTGTGGCACTCATGTCTCTGTTTTAGGCCTAGACTTTAGGAGTTGAAGTGTGATTGACTTTCAGAAGAACTTAAGATCCTAAAAGACTACTGAACCTCTTAAACCAAGACTTAGGAGCCTAAGCTGTTTAGCTGGCCTTGAAAATGTTATCTCCAAATGTTTCTGCCAAAGACAACAGAAGTTGCTAAGCTGACAAAGGTGGTCAAAAAACAGACCAGAAACACAAGCATTCAGTGGATTCTAGTTTCATAATATCTCCATTATGTTATCTTACATTTTAATTCCCTATGACACAGAATATCAAATAAAACTTTCTTGCAGCAGTTGTTAAAACATGTCTTTTTTTTTCTTTTTTTTTTTTTTTTTAAGCTACAGTGGCACTTACAGGACCTTTTTCCCCTTCCTCACAGTTTAGATCTCCTGACTGATTTATCATTGATTTATTATAGACAAGTTGATGTTGCTAGCCCCAGAAAGGCTAAATTTTTCATTGCACGTGAATCTTTAGTGCAACATCACTTCATTATATCGGTTCAGCTGCAATTCCCCTTAAAGTGACAGAGATAACTTTAATGAGCATGGGGAGTCCTTGAAAATCTCCCCCTGTATTGCCATGTAGACAAGAAAATTGCAGCAAAATTTCATAGTCAGTGATTAGCGTTGAGAAGGATCAAAGGAGATCCACTGTGTGGCAGAGAACGCAGCCTTCTCAGCCTCTCTTCAAACACGTGACAACTGCACCCCTCTCTCTACACTGGAAATGTGTGTGTGCAATTACCCATACCTCTACAGCCTCTGAAAAATTAAGGTTTTTCATGATGAGGAACCAGCAGGTAGTAACTGGGAGGAATGTAAAGACTTTTATAAGAAACTGAATTCCCTAAACCCCAAATTTCCAAGCCTGGCATACAGCAAATGCTGTGTGGCCAGGACTGGCTCCCCTGTTAGGTTAAAGCACACAGATTGTGCTCAGTGTTTTGCATTAATGAACAGGGATTAATTTTATTGAAAAAAGTATTCTGGTATTTAGAGATCTCGTGGGAGCAGTCATGTACTGTTCTTGGCAGAATTCCTTCATCATCTAGTTAATAGTTTTAGTTTCTTACACTGTTGACCCAGAGATATCTGAGAGATGATGAAATTAATTTTTCTTCTGTTAATCTTTGATTAAATAGAACAATAATTTCCTTGGATTGATACACATACTCTCAGACCTACTTCAAGGGAAGAGGCAAGAGGAAGGGACAGAGAATCTGTCAGTTACAATGCTCCTTCTCGTGAAACAAATTTCTCATTGTGATAAGTTGCTCAGGGTCTCAGGCTCTTATTCTAAACTGAATGTTAGCTTTAGGACTGAGTTGAATCAATAAAATACCTTGTCCAAGAGGTAAATTAATCCTGAGAATTAGATTTTAGTAGTTTTCTGGAGTTAATATAACCTAGCGTAAGGGATTTCATGAAGTTCCATGACAACATGCCCATTGTCTTCTACGCACCATTCTCCGTTCTGAGACTGCCAGGTACTGAGTTTGATAGTGATGTAACTTCTGCTCTGCATGAAGTAGATACAAAAGCAATAGTCATCTGACACAATTCTCTGATGTGTTTTAAATCTGCAAAATGTTCATGATACAATGCAGGTAGGTAAAAAGCATTAGCAGCTAGGCTCGTTTTATTTCTATATACACAAAAAAATCCTACACATCTGAAATATTAAGCAGGGCATTGTGCACAAACTCAATTGTAGCAGATCCTTTTGTTCCACATAGTTTACCCTGAAAATACTTGTTAATTGAAGGGACTAACTGAAGAGGTCCAGGCGACCTTGACCTTCCCTTTGCTGTGTCACAGAAGTCACCGAATACAGAAACCTCTACTTTACGTAGACAGACAATGTGGGTCAGTCAGATACGTTCATGCATGAAATTTTTCATAGGGAAGAGTTAGAAAGGCTCTTCTTCCTGGGGGATTCTTGCCCAATGATTATTTTTTATTTTCAAATGATGAATTTATTGAGCTTCTTCCTTTTTTTCTTTGCAATATGGATGAAAACTGAAAGGATGCTTTAAACTATGTATATGTTTAGGATGATAAAATTTGACTGTTTTCTGATTACATTTTGAAGGCCTATCCCTACAGATATCTATTCTTAATCATGGAATTTGTAATGCAGAAGAAAACCAACAGATCACACATAACATAAATGACCAATAGGATTTTAATAAACCCCCAACATCCTCTTTGCTTACCATTAGGGATTTATTACTCTCCATCCAATGCTGATTCAGTTTGCATAAGTCAACACTTATGCAGTGTTGCATAACCTTACATTTAGGATGAATCTGTCATAAATACCAAAACCTTTCTGAAGAAGAAATGAAACAAATCTTTACATTTTCCATGAATTCTGAAAAAAGTATAATTTAAAGTCTTTTATTAAGATTAGACTCGTAAATTTATTAACCTCTATAAATTTAAATAATTGTCTAAAGAAAAGAAGTTCCTTATCAAATAAATTGTAAGCCACATCAAAATACTTTTTTATGTTTTTAAATGGATTCCATCGACATATCTAAGTTTTCCTGTTCTCCTCAACAACATGTTTTTTTTTCTAATTGAAAAGATTCAATAGAAATGTTTTGTGTTATGTGAATGGACTTTTCCACTCCAGTTTCTTGCAAATAAAATCAGATTAGAATAAACTATTAATGTCAATTATAAATAGTGATAAGAATATACAGAAAAATAACAAGTTTCTGATAATTTCTTAAGACATACTTCATTTTTGAACAACAAATCATTGAGCAACATATCCTGAGATGGGCACCTTCCAACAGCTGTTGGAATACTCTATATCAGAAAACATCAGCCCAGGTTGTGACTGACGAATAAATATCTGTGATGGAAGAAGGTTCAAAGGAGATGGACAAGGCTGAGGTGCCCATGGAGCTCAGGGAATACTGTAGGGTGTGACTCACCAACCACAGCTGCTGCACAGAAAGCTGGCTTTATCTCAACAGAAAAGGGACCAGAGGGTGACCTATATATTAGATGACCAGCTATATCTGTTGAGTGGATCAACTAACTGCAACTCAGTTGAGTGGGTCAACTGGTGTAAATATTTCTTCCTGAATTTATCAAAAGTGTGTGAACATCTCCCTGAGTTAGCCAGACCAGCATGGGGGAAGTGTATATGTGGCTCAGCCCAACATAGAGTATAAAACCTGAAAAACTACCAAAAGAATTTCGAAGAGAGCAACGGGCTTGAGCTGACTTCAACCCACGTATTCATTCCTGGTGACTGGGGACGCTCAGCATTGTGACGGTGAGCACATTATAGAGACCAGTAATGGGTATCCCATTGGTAGTGTGATTGAACCGTATATTGCAATTGCTATATTTTGCTAAGCGTATACACTTGTATTGTGATACAAGTGTATTTGTATACATCAAGTGTATTGATACTTGTATTTGAGTGTATTGCTGTATCACCCTGCTAAATTTAAAATCCCATGTAACCTCAAATAGCTTCAAAGAAGTAAATTTTGATATTAAATATTACACCCTCCATGTGTGGAATATCTAAAAGAACTTGGTCAGAGAGTGTTGGACTCTGACACAGGTGTGTATATGATTTATGTTCTATGTCATCTAACTCCTATTCTACTCTGCTTCTGGTTTGTAAAACTGTTGTAGGTTTTTTGAAAAGCAAAACAATGGATAGTGATTAACAGAACAATTTGTTGGGTGAACTCTGTATTAATTATCTAACAACTTGCAACCTACAAATATTTGAGAACCAAATTAGGCCTGGGGAATATTCATCAAACCAAAAAAAAAAGGGGGGGTGAAAGAAGAAAGTTACCCAGCTGCATCCGTGAACATGTTAAAACAGTGTATTTTAATATATGACCAATGCTCACACCAAAACTGGAATGTAGGAGGCAGTTTGTGAAAAGGCAAAGTGTTTCAGTCTCATTCACACGGTCTGACTGCTCCTGTCACTAGCAACCAGTGCGATTCCGGAAATAGTCATTATCCTTTGGCAGAGGCCTGAATGCAACAGCTGGAGCACCACTGGGCATAAACTTACCCCCATTGCAGCTGATCTTGTGAGGGGACATTTTTTGTAGATTTTTTTGTTATATTTATGACTGTATAGAAGTGGATGTTTGGATAACGAAGAATATACACAACTCCAAAGCAGAGTAAAGGTCTGCCTAATCCATTGCATGGAATTCATTTTATGCTTTGGTCAGCATAAAATGTTTGAAAGGGAAACGTAAAGTGATCTTTTTCCTGCTACATATGCCCAGCTTTCAGCAAGAAATGGTTCAGGGAAGGGATATGTTACAAGAGCTGCCAAGGTGCAATTCATTAATTGGCCTTTAAATGAAAGCTTTTCTACACACATGGCATTTCAGCAGAGAGAAACTCAGAAAAGGGCAAACTACATCATTGCTCCCTTTTCAGATGCCATACTTTCCCTGTAAAACTCTTTTCCATGCATCATTTCCTATGTAAAGAGTATGCCTGTTAGAGCGTCTGGAAACCCTGTTAACTACAGAAACACACAGTACTTTCTTATTCTGTATGCTGCTGTTCCTTTTTCACTTTATCCTTCACCTTTTCTCAGGTTTTGTAGCCTAGTAATTAAGAGGACATATGGGATCTTTGCCTACAGTTTTAAAAACCAAAAGAGAAAAATGTTTGGATACCCATTGAAATGACCATGGGAGTACCAACTGTTACGTTTTATTTATTTCTGATGGAGTACGTTGTATCATACACTTCTATGAAGAGCACAGTCATGACAACAAAGTCTATTTAAATTTGTTCTGAATATCTATTGCATCGGAGACATGGCTGAAAATGTTTTTAAAAATTAACATTAAGGCAGAGCATTTATGTATGTACAGGGTCATGCTCCAAGATAAATAACTACAGGAGCGAGAACAGCTTTTGTCCCTCAGACTGTGGTCAGGAAATAAAAGTGCACTGCAAAAAGCCAGACCATCTCATTGTGCTTTCTGATTTCTCAATCGCTTCTCTTCACTCACGCACTTTTCTGATGTCACCAAAACAAGGTTGCCACCATCAAAGCAAACAAAGGTAATTTCCTTATCTGATAATTGTGGGCTTTCTCATATGCTACTGTGTCTTCTTCTTAAATAACCAGTGTCATTGCCATTGACATCAGCAGCTACCATGCAAATGCGGTCTCATTTGCACACCACATGAAACAGAGCTTGTAAGAAATGTTCCCAATAACTAGGAGGCTATTCATTGTCAATTAACAACATACTTTAATGGGTATCTTAGCAACATCATTCACTTCAAGTACATACCCCTCAGGGATGTGCTCTGTGTTGTCAGACAAGCAGCAAACGAGGGCAGCTGTTGATCCCTACCCTGTTGGGTGCTGAATTACAACATACAGGAATAACTGCCAAAATGATATTTGTACTTAACACTGTTTATAATACTAGATGTTTCCATTAAGAATAAAACTGACCTTCATTTTCCCCAATGAGATTAGCATCAAATGCTATGACTTATGGAAGGGAGGGCAATCACTAATTGCCAAAAAGTAAATCAAATCTGGTCTTACAGTTATGAAAGCGTGATAAAAGTCCAGTATCTAATGGAGAAGAGAATGGAGACCCAAGTGGTCCCCAGAGCTAGGTGAAAGCATGGTCAGAGTATTTAGTCGGAGTATTTCTAGCTAAAATATGAAAAAAAGGCCTTGAAGAACTTTCAAGAGGTCATTTAGTTCATCCTGATGACTCAAAGGTAGAGATGTATCATTAAATATTCTTGTTGAATTTGGAATAAAATACTCTAAAAAAAATTCTGTTCTGGAGTATACACACTTCCAATAACTGTCTGAATGATTGGAAAAGTTCTCCTAATGCTTCACTTAAGGATTACTGTGTATACTAATCTATCTTAATTTTCATCCATTTCTTGCTAACCACCCAAACATGGGGGATTTCTCAGTACGCTCTTTTTTTGCAAGTATTGTTCTACTCGTTTGAAGAACATCATTTTGCTCTACTAAAACATGCCATTCTTGCAATCTTCATGCTGCAGTTTTTCTAGAGATCTGACTCATTCTTGTTTTGTGCATTTTCTCTTCCTTCATTTTTCCTGAATATGCTGCCCAAAGCATCTCTAATACCCCTGCTGAGGCCTAACCAGAATGAAAGACTACCTGTGAGTCAAAAATTCCTCGGTGTAACTGTCAGGGCTCTGTGTGCAGCACCCGGCCCTGACACCTCTCCTCAGCCCTCATGGCGCCAGGCAGTAACCCAAGGTGTTACTAACCTGCAGATCCCTCTGAAATAGAGCCAGCATCCAGCTTGATGTTCCCTATTTTGTATTCATGTGGTTAACTGTTCCAGGTGAAATGCTTTTCACACTATTGAAAACGTAGCTAAATTCAAGATATGCTAGCTGATGTTTCTTCCCATCTTCAAGACCACTGCAGTAGAAGGAAATGAGATAGATTTTCAGCGTTTTTTCAAAGAAGAGTTATTATCTATATCCAGGCATTAAACAGTCTTGAGTTAAATAAAATATTAATTTTAGCTGGCTGATCTTATTTGCTATGTGCTAAATCAGGGGACAAGTATTACTCATCTCTGACCAATGATGCTTGCTGCATCTACTTTATTTTCCCAGTTCACTCACTGATGTTAACAATGTTCAACCCCATTTCCAATATTTCTGTAAAATAGTAGGAGTTTTTTTGGCACTATTTTGGCCAAGTTTTAAATACCTTTTTGCACAAATGCTAAAACGTGACAGCCAGATCATAATGACAATAAGCCAAATGTGAGTTTTATATAAGTTCAACAGTAAGAATTGTGGATAGACAGCTTGTCTTCTAAAATGAGGACCTTTTTTTTAAGATGCATTTATTGAAAAAAAAATCTATAATATAATTCATTTAAAGCTCTATTCCTATTTCTATTCATGTTGGGTAGGTTTTGCAATCATGGTAGACAACTGAAGTTAAAAAACAAGTATCAGGGAGATTCTAGCCAGTGTCTACCCTGATCTCCTCTATCTTTGCATGTTCTGTGCCAGCCTCAAGCCCTGAGAGCCCTGGCAGCCCTCACTGTCCCTGCCTCCGGGGCCCTCGTCGCCCAGCTCCAGCCTCATCTCAGCGCAGCCCAAGGCCATCAGTCACTGCTCTGCAATGCTGCAGTGGTGCTGGCTCCAGCCCTGCCACGGCCCTGCCCCTGCCCAGCCACAGGATGCCCTGGTCCCAGCCCTGCAGCAGTGCTTGACATCCCCCAAGGCTGGGGCTGCTCTAGCTGCCGCCGGGGCCCTGCTCCCTTGGAGCAGGGGGACAGGTCCTGCCCCGCCCCAGCAGCAGCCCCCAGCTTCATGGTGCCCTGACATCTAGAGAAGACATAGGACCCACCGGACCACCTTCTGACGAGACAGCTGGAGGCCGGGCGAGATCCTGGGGTATCCCAAATGGCAGTTAGTGCCCACATTTAGGGAACCAAGTCAAGCCCAATGGGTGCCTTCGGTCTCTAAGACTCCACTGCAGTTGACAGAAAGGAAGGGTTGGATTCAGCAGCCCAGAAATGGCTGAGGTTGCAGCTGTAAGCCAGCAGGGATACGCTGGGACATCCAGAAAGGTACTAAACACTCACATTTAGGGGTCTGAATTCTATCCTTGTGTGTTTCATTGGTTTTAAACTTTGCCCTTTCTTTAACTGATGGTTTTTTTCCTCTGAACAGTGGACACTGCACAGACATTGCTGCTGCCTTAATTAGCTATGCCAGCAGCCTTTATGATCACAGAGAAGCTATTGATCAGCCTTTTGAAGCTGTGTTTCTAAAAAGACCTTTCTGTAGTTCTAGGCAACTTCTATCATTGCTACCTTTCTGATACCAATATATATGTATATGTATATGTATATATAACAGAAAGGTTGCGTGTGTGTGTGTTTTTTATATGTGTGTATATATATATATATATATATATATATATAAAATATACATGCATACACACACACACATATATGACTCTTAGAGCAACAGCAGCCGCGTGTTGGCTGCATTGTTGAGATGAAGGTATGCAAAGCATTCCTTGCTGCCATCTGATCTGGATGACCAGGGCTCTATCTTCCTCCAAGTTAAAGCCAAGTCATTGAGTGAGTTGTGGATTTTGCTGTTCTTACTGTGAGCCTTTACTCGTCAACCTGTGTGTTGTGTTGGTGCCGAAGGAACGGTTGTATCTGATAAAATCCAATGAGGTATCTAGGAGTTCTTCTTTCAAATTTAAGCCTACTTATAGAAGTGTTTCCTTGCTGACTACAGGGTTTGAAGCAGGTGTCTGGCACCTCGTGCAAAAGAGTCTCTGGGGTAGGAAACTCTTGGAGGATGTTCTAACTGATGTAGGAGTTCCTCCTAGCCATATGTCCAGTTTGGTGTAACTGAAGGTTTTTTTGGCAGACTGCTTCAGTTAGCTTGGCTTTATTCGCTAGAGTTCAGACATCATTAGTTAAATAAATAACATCTTAAATTCTCTTGGACTGTTTCAGCCCTTGCAACCCACTTCTTTCAAAGCATACCTATTTTCCAATAGTTTGTGTCATAGGAGAGTTGTCACTTTCCTGCTTCCATCTTATTTTTGAGAGGCCTATCAGACCCTAGAAAAAATGTTATGTGCCTGTCATGTGTCTTCCTTCCCTCTACCACATCCAGACAAACAAAGATGTCTCTGTAGATATCAGAGGCGTAGAAAAGGGTTCAAAGGACAGAACAGCTCAGGAAGCTGATTTCACTGAACGTGCATGGATATCTACCCCATAGTTACCTAGCCTTCAGAAAAGTTTATGGAGGGATCAGCCTGTTCAAAATGAGATCTGTCAGAAAACAAATCTTACATAGCACTTTCTTTATTAGATCTCCTTCTATCCCTCTGTGTAGCTAAGTCCCACTGCTCTTTTAATAGAATTAAGATCAACATGGGAAGAAAGGAGGAAATGACAAACTAGAGAGTTTTTTATTTAGAACAAATATTGTATAATGATTTGAAGGGGCAGAGAGAGTATAAGCTTCGCTGTGCCAACCTTACCTCCTTCATTGACTTGACACATTAATAAATCTTGAAAATACACAAACTTTTCATAGCATTTATGCTAATGAGATAAATTATCATCAATTAGGCTCAGGCAAATCATTTTATTCCTTTGACAGCTCCTGCATCGTAGCTACCAATAAAGGGCTGTGCCACCATCCCTCAGCTGGTGCTCTGTAATGGGCCAAGTTGCAAACCCAGTGACAGCGTGAGAGCCAGGGGATGTTTCGTGCACTAACTGATATTCTCTCAGGTCTGTTTATACAAATGTGGCCTGTTCAGCTCTCTTTTCAGTCACTTTTGTTTAGATTCTTGAGAATACTTGGAACAAAAACTTTAACTTCATCTCAGTAAGAGCACTTGGCAGGAGAGCTTTGAAACTATGGGGAAGCACATTATATATTTAGGTACTTATTTTTTCATTTCCTTAAGGGTATGCACATTTTTCTCATCAGACTTTTGTAAATATTAATAACTGTTATTCTCTTTCAAGATAAACAACTCTATGGAAGCATTAGTTTTTCCGATTTTTGCAAATTTAAGTAATTTTACCGAGATTTGAATAGCCATTTGGGAAGAAAGAAAAAGGATTTGAATGTAACTATGGACTGCAAAGATGCCTGTTTGCATTTCAGTTAAGGTAAACCATTACACCACAGCAAATGGTTTAAAAGCTCAAGCATCTAATATAACATGGAGAAAAGTTACCAGATTATTCCTAAAATCGTCTGGCAGGGTCCTCATGATTTAAAGTATAAAATTGCTCTTTATAACTTGGCAAAGATCTGGCACAGCGAAATTGACCCCTTTTTCTGGACAACGATGTCAATGTTATTTCCTATGACTAGCAATGTATTAGTAACTTTCAGTGCATACATATTCCACTCTACAGCCTGTTTGATAATCATTACCTCAGCCTCTTCCCAGTGACACTCTCTTTTTGAAGCCAGTCCCCCTGTTCCACTTATTCCCTCCCTGCCAACAGGGAACAACTCTGGAACTTGCCACAGAGTGATTTTTCTCTTTCAGTTAATATGTAGCATTTTTTATTCACTCAGTTGAGTTACTTTCACTGCGCAATGGTAGGGGGGAAGCAATGCAGAATTCTTGCATTTTTTGCTCACATTCTTCACCTGCTCTTACAGCTTAACAAATCCTATTTTTGGTTAAAAAAAATCTGTAAAGCAAAGCTTCTCCTCAACAGTGGCTTCTAAATGTTGTCTTTTAAGAACCTGCTTGAAGTTATGAACAATATTTTCTTTTTATGAGGAGATGGAGTTATTCATCTCCCTACAAGTTCATTTCACAGAATGTTGCTATTTCCTAGGGAGAAAAGGGAAAAATATCCAACAGTATCTGAAGAAAACTGATCATGTTATTTGAGTTATGAATCACTTCAGAAAGTCATGAGCTTTTGAAATTCTGATTTCTGCCTCTTGTTTTGGGTTTCTGTTGTTTCAAAGGTGAATCTATATTCCCATTAATTTAATAATCCAGAAGTCCCTGTATTCTATGCATTTAAAGTTTAAGAAACTGTAGGGCATATCCCCAAGGGACAGAAGTCAGCATAGCTCCAAGGAAGTAATTCAAGCTATATTGATTTATAACTGCTGAGGATATGCTGGTGAGTGAGATAGAAGAAGGAAATATACTCTTCGAAAGATAGAGACATGCTATTGGTTCAGAAATCATTGAAACTGCTAATCGGCAACTAAGACTATTGTTTATATTTGTAAACAATAAATATTTACAAGACAAAGAAAATACCACTTGAGGGTATTAGAGCCCTTGTGCTACTCTCAAATTCCTGTATATATTTTCAAATATTTTTGAAGTGATTGTCTGTGCTGTGTGCCTGATTAGTATATTTCTGCCACTTAGAAATCTTAAAGGGACATTATCCGGAAACCTAATCTTATAGCTTATGCCCCCATCATCAAAAAAATCAAAAGATGTTCTGAGGGCATCTCTACTTTTAAAATCTGCCTTAGAAAATCTTGGCCATTCAGCTTAAATTAAGGACATCATAACCATCAAGAAATAGGAGCCTGTTGGCTGTCCTCTTGTCAGCTTCACTGGTCTCATATCCCCGAGGTTAGGAACAGCGAGGTCATGGAAGCAGAAGCTGGCAGCCTCTCTCTTTTCCACAAAATTTAAAGGCATTTCCTGACTCCTTTAGAGCTTCAGCTGCAGTGGAGAATAACCACCCACCAGCTGGCTGAGGGAGCCAGCGTTCAGCATTGGCTTGCTCTGTGCACAAAAGCTGCTGTGTCTGATAAATAATTGTAAGGAAGGGGATTAGCAGAAGGAGAGTCTGAAAAGAGGTATGCCTGTTCCTCCAGGCAGCGCTGCTCCTTCACGAAGCTTCATGGAGGTGGAGAAGGAATGAATGTTGTGTCAATGAGAAGGTATAGGGCGTGTAAAGAGAAAGCATTAGGCAGAACTTTCACAGGTTAAACGTATACGACAGAAAGAGGCTGAATAAGCACCTAGCTTCCCTCTCAGATACTTGTTTCATACGTTATCCTCAAGACAACGAGTATAAAGGTGGAACTATCACACATCAGAGCCTCCTGCTGCAGGAAAAAAACTGCTCACCTCACATGGTGTAAACAGAAACAGGATTGAAGCTTTATTTATCACTTGTAATTAACTGATAATCAGTGAGGTATGCACTCAAGATCAGTATCAGCAATACAACAGATAAACCACAATAGTGGATACTTAACACCTTGAAATTAATAAACACTCTTCTGTAGCTAATCACAAGTTCTGAGCACACACATACACAGAGCTACACACACCCACACACACCCACACAAACACCCTCACAGCCATGTGGGTTGCAAGCACTCAGCCCTTCTCCTGGGCAGGGAAGTTCCCTACTTACCCCCTCCTGCGGGACACGTGGCTGCTGCGGCTTTACGTGGCCCTGCACTGCCTCAACACCCTGTGGACCCCTGTGCCAGAGAAAGCCTCCATGGGCCTCAGGCACCCCCTGAGGTGCCCCCACACTGCCCCACATCCCCGCAGTTGGTGCCAGCTGCTCCTGGTGTCCCATGGCCATGGGTAGGCAGTGCCATCTAGCCAGGGCAAAGGCTGCGATGCTTCAGGGAGACCACTAGTGCTGCCAAGCCCAACGTCACCACTGCTCTGCTTCCTACTTCTCAGAGACCTTTCCAAGATCTCTTCCTCGTCACACATTTCATGCTTCCTTTATGCTTCTTTTCAAGCTGAACCCTTCTTATCTCTATAGTCTCTTGATAATCTGCTGATTATTGCTTAATCCAGTGGATGGTAGTCTTAAACTTGTCCTAGTTAATATTCTCTTTTATTTTGTCAGATTTTGGACAAAAAAACTCTCAGGTAGTATCAATTATCATAGTCACACACTGTTCGCGCTCACATTTGTATATGCATCTCCCCCCACATAAGCCGTACCTTATGACTCTCGATACAGCCTATCATGAGCTAGGGCAGGTAGAATGAGAGGCCAAGGCATGTGTACATTGCTGTGCTCATGCCCTGAAATGCAGCTCCTGGTTAAAAACATGGAAAACCTCAAGATGCCCTGCAGGAAGACGTTGCTGCCCTATGTATGTTGCACTCCTTTGACTCCACAGGCTGTTCTCTGCCAGGTTTTCTTCACAAACAAGCAAAGAGCATCTGAAAGCTGCTCAGCATGCAGAAACAACAGAGAGAACAGTGACAGACTAAGGGAGAGAAGCAAGGTTGCGTAAGTGTAGATGTCTAATGGCTTTGAGATGTTCAAGGGTATCTGGCTGCTGTTGCAGAAGGCCACACGTGTCCTGTAGGATTGGCCACCTAGGAAGGTCCTGTGGCATATCTGTTAGCCCATGAGAATTTCTTTCCCAAAAGGCACTGGGTTCCTTATGGTTAGGCTGCCGCATCATGCCCCGAGTCAGCGCAGGCAGTGGAGTGAGGGGCTTCCCTTAAAGCCAATGCTTACACTTGGTCGGTGCAGGTAGACACTTAAAATGCCTAATACTAAAGTGAAAAGAATGAGTTTAGTCTGGTTGAAGTAACATAAGACCTAAAGTCAGAATAACGTAAGACCTAAGATACAGTAAGTGCCTTATTGTGTTAGAAGCATAGCAATAAAATTTTCTTCAGGATTCAAATAACCTCGAGGGATAAATCCGTAAAACCTGATCAGTATTGCTGGGAGAACTGCAGATTCAAGTGTTCTTTCATTCCTGTCTGCACTTTAAAGCATGGCTCGCATTTGCTGGTGTTCCCAGCATCTTGCCTGAGGAAGAAGTTGTGTCTGATTACAACACAGTTTCCTTACTCTGAATTGATATTCCTATTTCATGCTAAGATATTGACTTAACTCAGCCAAATCCTCAGTGATGTAAACTGGTTAAGTCATGGAAAAGATCTTGCCACCCAAAAAGCTCAGCGTGACTTTTGTCCCCCCTTTAAAGTTGGTTCAAAGAAATAAGTACCTCCAAAAGTGACTCATCTCACCTTAAAATAGATGTCCAAGATAGATCAAGCAAACCATCTCTGGAGGTGTCCATTTTTCTGTAATAACTGTAAAGGAAGCCTGCTGTGACTGGCCCAGGCTTAACCATCTAACTTTGACACCTCTACGATAGATGGGATGCAGCCTGCCCTCAATGTTTGTGGCCTCTAATCACGGCAACAAATGTTAAAGAGGCAATGCTAGAGAGACCAGGTTACCAGGAAATTAGAA
Organism: Struthio camelus; assembly: GCF_040807025.1. NCBI lineage: Eukaryota > Metazoa > Chordata > Aves > Struthioniformes > Struthionidae > Struthio > Struthio camelus. Next base: position 150,060,671 of record NC_090942.1, on the reverse strand, counting down.
GTGTCAGATTTGAATTTCTCATCTTAGGTTTTTAGATTCCTGAACAATAACACAGGTTCATGGCCATTGATTTGTTGGAGGCAGTTTTGCTTTGAAAGTTGAATTTTTGGAAAATATCACTCATTTTCATGTTTTTTTTTCTCTTCCCCAAATCTTGAAGTGCCTCATACACAAGTTCCCAGCTAACGTTGCACATTTACGGTAATATGAAAGAAGAGATAATCATTTCCCAGGTCTCAGTGTGGTTTGTGTTCCAGGTAACATGTACATCTCATCTGCCAGGCAGTGTTTGTTATTAGCCTCTTGCTTTGCCAGTTCATAAAGAAAAGGAGTTATTTCGAGTCTTTAGCTTTGTGGACTTAGCTCCGGACTTCTAGACTTTAAATAGGCATTAGAGCAGACACTTTAAAGTCAATAGAAAAAGTGCAAAAGTAACGGGGTGCTGACGCCACCCCAGTAGCAGTAGCTCAGGGAAGTGTAGCAGCCCAGAGACAACTATGTAGAAAGACAAATGTGGATAAACATCTTTGACTTTTCTCAACTGCAATATATGCCGGTTTTGTCTGTGCAAAGTATTCATGCTCCTAGAGTCTGCTTTGTTTATGAAAAGAAATAGGATCTCTTTTCAATAAAAAGGAAGTCGTGATTTTTTCAGTGAAATTACTAAATCAGTGAAGTATATAAAAGGAAAAAAAAAGAATTTGGCACAGTTCCACAGTTTGTTGCTTTGAAATGACATAAGAACTTTGTCACTTAAGTAAGTGATGAAGTCTCATTCAGTAAGAATACCATGTCCAATTACAGACACTCAGTAGAGAGACTGCTGCCACTAAACGTCTAAGAGTGAATCCACATCTTGGTACCTAGATGAGCAGAGGATTTTCAGAACAAGCATTTGCAGATTCAGATGCCAGAGTTTCATTATGCCCTCAACCCAGCAGTCCACCCACCAGAAGGAAATCCCTAAGGGACTGAAGAGGTAGATGGGCTGAAGAGGAGGGCATTTGAGGATCTTCAAATCCGGCTTTTCTTTGCAGAGGGTTCTGCTGCTCTGGGAACTCTCCACAGCTGTGCAGAAGGGGTCAGATGCTTTCTGCAACACCTGCTGCCTTCAGAGGGCCTACAGACTGAGCCAGCACTGTCTTGATTCATGTGGGACACTCCCACTATTGCAAGCATGGGCGAAAGTTGAACCTGTGTATTCCCCAGTGAAAGACAAATTCTCAATACAAGGGACAGAGTGTAGGAAAAATGAGGAAGAAGTGGCTATGGTATAGCAGCTTTCTGCAGCTTCAAGATGATAAAGCATTAAACAGACCTCAAATGACACTTCAACTTGTTTAAATTACAACTACTGTTGTACCCTAGGAACTGCTCTTATGGATATCAAAAGGTGGCTTAGGTGTGAAGCAGGGTATATATACATTAGGAAGCAGTGCTTAGGTTGTTTCAATCAGGGTATATGTAATTTACAATCAATACCAAAATATGGCTTAAAATATCTGATACTGCAAATCTACAAAAGACTAAAACAACTTGGAGTCAAAGGTAGCTCTGTGAGTGAAAGCTTGGAAGTTAATTTTTACATTTCCATCTCTTGATTGTTAGGAAGTTAGTATTAAATGATAATGTTTACAATTCTCACAACTATAATTGTGTTAATGATGGGTTTGTATGTATAAGTTCAGGCTTAATAGGATTGATATTTTAAATAAATTAGTTTAATAGTTGCTAAATTACAGGTATAACTAGCCAAGTCTGTCAAGAAAATAAAACTGAGATAAGTTATTTCCCTAAACTGCAGTCTACAATCTGATGAAATAAAAACTTTGAGGTGTGTAGTAAATACTTTTTGCCATTTTCTTCTCCTTTTGCTTGGCTCTTTATGGAAACACCTTAGAGATAGATAGCAAATAAAAGCCTGGTCATTAAATTTGGCATCACTCTTCAGAAAATATTTTGCAGATTCAGTGCAGCCTATTGGAAACACTACTCTATCAGAAGAATGCTAAAAGGGAAGGAAAAAAAACATTTGCACTTCTTTGGGATGACAGCAAAACAGATGGCCTGATAAATTTGGATATCTTTTCCCATCTGCTTACCTGCTCAGACATGTTAGGAAAGTCTCAAGGCTGAAGGGCTTCAAGTCCCAAGGCCTTCTTGGTGTCAGGGGCTGTCTCCAGTGATCCCATGGACTCTTCAAATGCATCACTGCTGTTTAACAACAGATCCTCACTCTATTAAAATCTCCTTCCAGGAGCAAGCAGGAGACTGTGGCTATATCTCTGTGGTCTCTGTTAGTCACAGCTCAGTGTGGATCTGAGCTCGGTATGCTATGTAAATTTGTCTGAGTCAACAGTGCCCGTAGGGTTGTGATTCGAGTTGAGGTGCCATGAGCTCGTAAAGCATTTGTGTTGCTTATGGCTTAAAATAAATTAAAAATCATTGTATAGGCACTAAGGGTGATCAGGGAGTTTAAGCCTGAATTCTAGCTCAACCCTAGGATAATAGACCACATACATTTGCAGACCTCCCTTCCACAAACATTTCTAGCGAGCATGGAGTATATCAGGACTTTCAGCTCTCTGGGGAAGAGTCTAAATAAGCAATCCTCCTCTCCCTTGCTTCTCAGTCTTAATTACTGAGCAGAACACTTGGTCAAAAGGCCTCTGACTCTCAGGAACCCCATCCTTCAGACAAAGAGACTTTTTCAACTAGGTGATGTGGGCCACTAGATGCAATAGTGGTTGTCCCAGTAATCACCAATAACAGTGTGACAGAAGGAGGCTTTGTCATAGCTCTTCTGCTCTTTTCCACAAGTTCTTGGCTTTTCCCAGCCATATATTTCAAGTTGCTCTTTGGGTCATATTATGGATGTTACGGCTATCTGCTGTCCACAAGCTCCTCCTCTTCTCTCCAATGCCAGTTGCACTTACTTTGCTGTCCCTCCATTCCTATTTGCTGATGCGTTCCCCAGTCCAGCTCCTGCCAGATAGTTTGCTCCCCAAAGCAGAATTTCCTTGAGGAGCAATGCAGGATGGCCATGGGTGCTGCGTACAAATCCCAGGCGAGACTAGTACTCTGCCCTCACTCTTCCCTGAGCTGAATTTAGGGTTAAAACTGAGCTGTGGAGCCACACTCCTCCTCTCCATGACAAAGTTTCTCCACCTCATTATGGTCATCCCATAATCTTGCTAGCATTTAAGCATTTAAGCTCATCATTCAGTCATAGTGCTTCTACTTTCTAGCTTTTCACATTCTGGTCATGGTTAAATATTGTTGATTCTTTCTGCAAAAGTCCCTTTATACACTAAGACTCTCACCCAGGCTTTCACTGTCTTACATCTTTATTAGTATAAAACTGTTTTCATCTGTTTTGGCAAATCCCTCTCTTTGCATAATCATTCAGACTGCTGCTGCAAAGTGCTGTTTTATAACTCATTAATTTTGGTCGTATTACTCTTGTCTTGGAAGCCTTTCACTAGCTTTTTCTTTTATATTGCATCAGACACAGGCCACTTGTCATTTCTCTCAAGGATCTTAACGTCTTTACTTTCCTGTTTCAACTCTGTTCACTATCAAAATGACTCTTCCAACTCTTTTCAGCCTGTGGCACCACCCACGTTTTCCACTGAGCACTTCCTGCTTAAGAAGGCCTCTGTAAACCTTTGCAAATGTACGTCAAGATTGTCTTTCAGTCTCCTCTTCACACTCTCTTTCTCTGTGATGATGTCAAAGCCTTGATGACATCTAGCCTGCTGATGTACTGGAGCCAAAGCCTCTCGTGCCTTAGCAGCATAGCTTTTTCATTTTTCTGATAATGTTGGCTGATCTTCTGTGTGTAATGTTCAAACTGTTTAGGGAAAGGATTAGCTTTTTGTTCTATGCTTGTTTTGCTTGGTAGGTTTAGTCCTCTTCCGTGACTGGGCTTCCTAAACACTATGGATTACTGCCAGCTGGCTGTGTGATTTTTTAAAGCAACGTATACACATGCTGGCATAAGGCCAAATGAGAATACAGCTATAATGGGATAAACTGATTTGCACCAATGAGGATTATCTTACTTCCTGAAATGATATAAACAGTGCTGGCATAAGAACTTGGTACAGCTGAAACTGAAGCTTTGACTATAGTTAAATAGTCAAAGCTGCAAAACTTCCTTATTTAGACAATAGTTTCTGACTCATTGTACCGTCAGACACTGCAATATCATAGGGGTAGAGATGCAAACATAGTGCTCTGAGGTGCATCAATATTACGACAATGAGAGACAGAAAATACATAGGTAGATATTTATTATACAAGATTATACAGGTGACATGGGTGTCAAACCACTTGGCAGGGCTGAGAATGGTTTTTGAGGGATGCCAAGATCTTCAGTGACCACATGGCCATTCACCTTTGTCAGGTGCCACGTCTATGAAGTCTTCCTCCCCGTTTGCCCAGCACACATATAGATCGGTGTCATCAAAGAACTGTATTTATTGCAAAGAAATTTAATATTTAGAGACATGATCTTGTCTGCTTTTATATTTTCCTGATTATTAGGGCTTTGAATAATAGTTCATCAGTTCCCTGTGTCATGAGATTTATTCCCAAAGAAGCATCCCGACACAAATTCTTTAAAGCAACATTAAAGTAACAGGTGTTCATGGCTTCTTTGTTGTACCAATGAAATGCAAAGGCATACAATAAGTTTAAACTGCCAGTCTCTAATTAAGCCTGTTTGATCATGGTCCCATCCCTTAAGATTAATAAAATGGAATAACTAATCGGCCAGATCAGCTTAAAAGGCTGAACCGAGTTATGACTGGCATATTAGTACTAGATGTAACATTTTGATCTTCTCTAAGTGTCATATTTGAAAAAAAAGAAACCTGGATATATCTGAAGAGAAATTCCTTTGTCAGATGTCCATCTGTGGAGATGAACTGATACAGCAACCAGATTTAGGAAGAGCTCAGGGGAGGCTAGACCACAGTGCTCTGTGTGAGTCTTTGTACTCACAGAGACAGGTTCCTACCACACGTCCCAGCATACATATATAGTTGGGACTGTACTCCCTCTAGATTATATAATGCGATCAAGAAGTTAGAGCCCTAATTGAGCAATTTCTCTCTGTTCTGCTAAGCACATGTTCAAGTTATAGGCCTCTGTCTTTCTCATGTCATGTCTTAATTAGTTACATGACAAGAAATGATATACAGCAGTGGTTAAGGTAAGGAAGTTGAGAATTAGAGACTGTCATAGGAAATGATTGATAAGACCTTCTGCAGGGGTTATGGCTGCCACTTTAATGGGGAAAAATGACTGGAGTATAATTCTATTTACAGCAGCAACTGCAAGCCCTCTAATCACTCCAGCTCTGACAGTGCCCCTTTTGCTCTGAAACTTGGCCAAATCACTGGAGAAAGAACTAAGCTTAGAGAGGTGCATCCAGAGCTTGGTTAGACACTAGCTGGCATACCAAGACTGATCAGCATCTCTTTGGAGCATGGCATTGTTTCGGTTCAGCCTGCACATCTGGATTTCCTTCCCGTGGAAGTTTAAGAGAAACTTGGGCAGAAGGTTTGATATAGACCAAATATGTATAATATCATACTTGCGGTGAATCCAGGACACTGCTAAAATGCACACCTTGATGTGCATTTTAGCACTGCATCCAGAAGTGCTCCTGGTCCAGTAATGTAGCTACCTCTCTGCAGGGCCAAGTGCAGGCCATATCTGCTTGGTCTGTGATCTGAGCCTGAGGAAGTTCTCAGGAGGGGGATGATGAGATGATAAAAACACATAACTTTCGACAATAGCTTCCCACATCATTTAATCAGATAGAGCTAAGCAGACTGCAAAAACAGTCGGTATAAAGGCAGCAGATGTTTTCACTCTAAACAGAAATATTATGATAGTCAAATAGTGAAGGGCAAATGTCCACCCTTCTTTAATGCAGGAAAAATGGTTGTTTGACAGCACTAAATCATTTGTTGCCTTTTCAAAAGACTGTTGTGTAAATGCCACTTGCTTTACGATCATCCACAGGAAATGTCACTTCAGCCAAGCAAGCTTATGGCTGAGGGTCTGTCATTTTCCATCCAGTTTGCACAGTGAATCAAGCACTGTGATAAAGGGGAGCAGAAGGCAGACAAGTGAGGTAAGTGGGGAGACGGCATGTTGAGGAAGCTTGGCAAGACTGTTTCCTCTCTGCTTTAACTAAGCTGACAAATGCTAAGAGATTGCCATTTACATGAAGACTGTGATCAGCTTGCAAATAAAGTTTAGTGATTCACAAGCTGCCTCTGTCCTTCTGAAACAATATTTATAAGGCTGTGAGGCATTGCATTTTCAGTACAGTGACTTCCAAGATACAATAATAGAGAGAGCTGCTCGTGTTAAAAATGCCTGTGATTTGTACCAGCCCCAGGACACCCTAAAATGATTTTGTCACCACAGTTACACCCCTATTTGATGCTGTGATCCCCATTCATTTTCTCCAACATTGCCTACTGCCCTTCCAATGGAACTGGTGCTCTCACAAACTACTGCACCATTTTCTATGAGCCAGAAGTTCTGGTGCATGGGACAGGGAGGTATGGACATCAATGAGATAACTTCAGCCCTACCTTTACAGCTACTAATACCTACTTTGAGTCTCATTTCTGGCCTAGCCAATGAGCTCAATACATAGGATTCACATCTGTTTGCAGTTATCCAAAGATAGTGAAAACTGATGAAAGAAAATGCTGGCTTAAGTCTTTTCAAGCACCTCATACCTCAGCTAGAGTCTATGTAAGCAATCTGCGATAAGCACATGCAGACAAGCCGAGCTGCAAGGCTCTCACCAAAACAGCACATTGGTTAATTGCTTAGGCTTGCTTCAGTGTCAGGAATTTACTATTCACTTGGGTTTAGCAGACTTTTTGAGCTCATGTCAGGCACATGATATCTAGTCAAGCTTAAGGAGTCCCTCTGATTATGTAGGACATTACTACATTTGTCCCTGCAGTATGTTAGTGCTCTAAATAAACTCTGGCTGCTGAGTTTATTTTGGGGGGTATGCAAAGAGCTTGTCACCACTTTTAGCATGAGCAGAAATTATAACACATGTGACATGAAATCTCCTCTCCCATCCTCACTCCTTCCTACCTGCAACCATAAATGGATTGATGTCTACAGGCATATGACTGAGTCAGCCCATAGAACCATGTCAAATGGCACAGTGATGCTGGAGAGAAGATACCAAAAGCTAGGAAAACAGTAGTCTCATCCCTCTTTGAAACATCTCTTACGTGAATATTTGGGGAGGCAATAACTGACCTCCAAAAAAACTGCTAAAACCGGAAAGTTAACTGTGACTTTTCTTCTAACCAGCAAAAACTACCAGCCTCTGCAAGAAGTTCACTGTGGTGAATTAGATGCTGGTTTTGCCATGAGTGTTATCCAGGGAACCAGTAATGTAGCAGCCTTATAAATTGTATTCATTATCTGAGCAGAATTTATCTGAGCATGATGGTGTTTCATTGAATGCTTCCAGCTTCACCGATCAGAAAATGAGAGCCCACAGTGCTTAGGAAACAGCCTATAAGAATTTTCATTAATGATGTAAGGATAATAGGGACCATTTAGATGCTGTAAGGACTACGTATTCCATTTACTACTGTGACTTTTAGCTTCCTCTGTTGCAGGCAAAAAATTGTTTCACAAGTGACTTTTATTCTAAAAAAATTGTTATATATTTCTGTAATAACTTTTCCTAATCTACGTTTAGAGCCTAACTGTATCTATAAGCTTAATTGTACTCAGTGAACTCTCCTGATCACAACATTGTCATGATGGATTCAGCCTATTTGGGATATGCATAATACAGTCTGGCCTTCGGGACGTATATATTATTACGCAACATTTCAACAAATTAGCAGCACATCCAATATCATATTTCCTAATAAAATCATGCCATTTTATCAAATGCCATTCTCTTAAACCACTGACTCAAGTATAACGTCTATTGTCATGGGGAATAGTTGAATTCTACCAAAAATATTTTAAGAGCAAGCAAAACATCTGTTTTTACTTTCCCAAAAGAAAAGGGTAATTTCATCTGCTTTTGCGCTCTGTTTAAATTAGTCTTTGTTTATAGCAAAGCATGTATGCCTTTAAGCCAGGATGCAGCAAAGCTGTTTAGTAAACAAGTTTTAAAAGTTTTGCTGGCTGTAGATCACAAAAGCACTTCATCCAAGGGCAAAATAAGTTATCTTAGGAGCATCACATACTGAATTTAGTTGCAGTCTTCAGTATGAACAGCAAAATTAGTCAAGTCCTTGTACTTACATGTTTGTAGAGAAATATACCGCTTACCATCATATATCTGTAATGCTGCATCTTCACAGGTACTGCAGCTTTCAGGTAGCTTTGAGCCACTTTTAAAACCCTGGAAACTTCCTCTAGCTGTTCGTTTCTAAAGGAAAATGCTACATTGATAAGTCCAGCCTTACATAAAGACCTCCACAAATGACTTGAAATGGCTTTTCCAAGCACAGATATTGGGTAGCTCCAGATCTTTCAGAATGAGAGTCAAGTTGCATTATAACAGGATACTGGGGTTCTCCACTCTAATCCGAGACAGGAACACAACAAATGGGACAACACCAGCTTGACTAGAATATCAGTTATTGAACCTCTGTCCTTTTCTCACATGGGCAGTTCCTTCAACACATCTGCTTCATGTGTATGACCTAAATGACAAAAATAGCATATCACAGCATTTGTGTCACTCTGAAGTCCAAGATGATTGAGAATAAAATGATGACAACCAGCCAGAAGGATTCCCTTCTTTACTTGTCCCCATCAAAGCAGAAGGGACATATAAAAGTCTGAGCCCACACAAAAGAACTAGCAATGCATTTTGGTGTTTAGACTTTCCTTAACGAAGAGACAGGAGTTTAACAGATTAACCACTTTAACCTGCGTTTGTCAAAGTGTACTGTCTGAACTCCATTTATCACTGCATATCTTAATTTCATTACAAGGTGAGTTGATTGACCAGTCTCATTGAGAAATAGAGAGTCTGGGCTGTCCTGTCAACATAGTGATACAGTTCTGCTCCAGACAAGGTGAGAATGATTGTCCTTAAGTAAATTGTTAAGTAAATTCCTGCTAATTTTGTAGTTGACTCTGAAACACTCTCAAATGATGAAAACTATGGGTCAAAACTAACTAAAGGCACATTTTATAATCCACTAACCATGATTTTGTGTGATCATTTCATTTGAATTCACTCCATTTAACAATGCAGTTCTTAGTATGCATGCTTTTGTAGAGCATGTTAGTCTCATAAAAAATCTACCGAAAACCAACCTCATCAGTACAAAGATGGATTAAAAAAATTCCACATTTTTAGAAAACCACAACTTAGAAAACACAAATGATTTACAGTTTGCCAGTTCAGGAAAGTTTGATTGGACCTCTGGAGAGAGCTGACAAGAGTGAGCCATACACCATGAAACTTCATTTCTCTTATCACATTTCAGCCTGAACAGTGTTGGACCAAGGGAGTTTTAGAAATAAGATAAAGAAATAGATAAATACATAGAGAAGGGGCTGTATGTAAGTGTGATTCAATCCCTACAGAATTGAGAGCAGAACAGAAAAAAGCAGCTGCCCAAATGTTTCAATGTAAATACTGCCTTGGAGCCCCATTGCTATCACAGATGGCACAAACTACACTCTTACAAAGAGATGTTTCACAGAAAGGGTGATTAGAAAGAAGAGGCCTCTATCATTATCCGTGTAGATCTGAAAAAGCACTTGTTTACAGGAATAAGAAACTCTGGTTACCCAACAAAAGCCCAAAGACTGAAGTCTTTCTCTCTTTCCTTGCGGGGGTTCGTTTTACACTGTGTGTAGGAAGGGTCTCGTTCTGATCTTGACTTGGACAGCAATAACGCAAGCCATCATCCAAAGCACCTGTTCAGTGTTGGCTCAGAGGAATTTCCACACTATCTGTTTCCACAGCACCTCTGAGCCCTGCCATCAAGGAAAACAGGTGAAGATGCCACATTATGCTTGGGGAAACCTTACAGCAGATCATTGCAAAGTCAGGAAAACCTAGTTTCCAGCTGCTAATAGGAGAGAGAAAAAGAATAGGGGGAAGGGAAAAATGACTGGGACACAGAATCAATTATATAGCACAAATCAGCCTCTCCTTAGGTTCCTGCGACACACAAATTGAGTTGGTCTGACCAGGGAGGGCATAAGCAGGCCAGACACCACAAAAGCAGTAGGCTTATTTTGTGACCACAAATATTGCACAGACATGAGGCTCGGGAAAAGGACTTGCAGTTGTTCTAGGCAAATAAAATAACAATGCAGTGCATCTTGCTGGCCTGGGAAGATAGCTGTCCTCATTGTAGCAAAGACACGTGTGACTCACAAATTAGCCTTTGGGTGCTCGACACAACTGAGGCAGAACGTGTTCCTGTTTACACTATAAAATAAAGTGACTGATTCTGTGCTCTGTAAAGCCATAAACATTGTGCTTTATTTACTCCTGTTTCTCTGTTCTCCAAAACTGTTCAAACACACTTGTTTTTATCAAAGGTTCAGATTTATACTCACCACCAAGTAAGCAAAGTTGCAGAAAACTTAGGCTTGTGGAGCTTCAGATAAGTTGTGTAGTACTTTCTACAGAAGTGTATGTTTGAGGTAGAATTAAATGGATAGATAGTAACCCCATGATTCTTCAGCTATAGGTCTTCAGGAAGAGCTCAGGCAACAATTAATCATGTACAAAGAGATATACACGGCTTTCTTTTGGAGACAGATATAGAAAATATCTCTGCCTAGCTCAGCTCTTTTCTGCAGTCATACATTTATCATAACACCCATTTTCACAAAGTTATAAATAAATCCAAACGTGAAGTGCTTCAGGTTGTTCTGATCCATGAAGCTCAACCTCTTCATATGTGGCAGCAGTTCTAATACCACTGCAAATAGTCACAAAGACTGTACAGTATACCATGATATTTCATTTATTTCTGCATCTGCACTGTGAACAGGATAAGTCTAACCATTCTGGAGATGACAGGAAAAATAAATATTGGGAAGACTGAGCACATTCTTAAATCCTTGAAGATTGCTTAGATTTCCAAAGGAGCTGGACACATCTATGATAAAAATCATAAGGTCTCAAGGTCTGTTACACCTACAGGTACAACGTTTTGCTCAGGCTGCCCCTGCATCTCAGGTTTTTGGGGCTGGGAGACTCTTCTGGGGAAATATCACATCTGCATGCCTTGTTCTTCTGCTCTTGGCCATCTATGGAGGCAAGAGCCCAGGCTTGTTGGATTTTGCTCTCGGCCATAATGGCTGCTTATCCTTATACATTTATGCTACCTCTTTGCTGACAAAGTCTTTGCTGATATTTGTTAGCACATCAGTTTCAGTCCCTGGGCTGTGTCCTCTTCAGGACAACACATGCTGCTATATCTGGACATCCATTCTGCGCTCCCATTCAGTGATTTTCTAAAAGTAAAATTTTGTCTTCTCCTCCACTGTCTGCCTAAGCTCCCCCAGCACAAACACTACACCAGAACTGCCAATTGCACTTGCTTTATTTAGGCAATGCAGCAAGCAGCACAACATTTGGCAGATGTCTGGCCAAGCAATTACCATTACAGCCTAACTGGCCAGCTGCCAGACTCCCAAGTCTCCTAGTTGTTTGTCCTTTGCATAAAATACACATTCTGTGCCATTGCCTTACATGCTTCCTAAGTGGCTTCAAAGCACAGTTATGTATTTGGCACACATACACATTCACCATTTTGTCTCCTGACCACGTACTTCACGTGAACATCCTTGCCATATTAGGAGCTGTTTTGGCTTGTGGTGGCACACTGATTGAACCTAGGGGATCTGAGCATCTTCAGTGCTGACATGTACATCCAAACTACTCCGTATTTCAGTCTCTTTCTGCATTTTAGTTCCTTTTCTCCATCTGACGTCCAAGCGTTTCTTAAGTAGAGCCACCTTATGACACAGATAGCATGATAAAATTGTTTAAACAGGAAGCCAAAAAAAGGTAATTTAAGGTAAAATATGGAAGCATGAGATCATTTGACCCTTCCACTTTTACTCAATATTTGGCTTTTATGCGACTTAATTATTTGCACAAAATTCTAGCAAGAAAAGCCTCTTACTGTAAGGTGTTTAACAAGTATTTTGATACTAATTCATCATACTAAGGCTACCCATTGAAACCAATGGCAGAAAGTCCACTCTGCAGCTAAACTACAATGTCACCTGTCATCTCCTTACGTGTTATGGCTCTCCACTTCTCAGTGCTCCCAGGCATACACAGCAGCTATGAATTAAACAATTAGTGTTTCCTGTTTCAAAAACAATTATCAATAATTGATTAATAAATTCTTTATTCTCAACCCTACCTTACAAGCTGCAGCAACACTTATCCCAAGAGCTCAGTGGAGACTTGATGTTATCACTTAGTATATAAGTATTTCTGGCAGAGACCCGACACCTATGAAGATATCAAATGTTCAAGGTGTTTCTGCTTCATGATTACTGATTAAACAATAAGTATCCCCAATGGTCTCACAGTTGCAAGCAGCGTTTTTGGCAGTTGTCCTGGTGTTGTCTATTTGCCACATATCACATTAGCATATTAGGTTCTACGCCCTGTGTTCCCTACTGAGAAAGGCTGATTCAGTGAATTAGAACGGATTTCTCAAGGGACATGCTTTTAGATGGTTCACAAGAGGCTTTGTTGCTGTGGCTTTTGGTGATTTTTTTTTTTTTTTTGTGGGAGTAGAGTCTTGTATTATCCCAAAGAACCAGGTATTCTTGCGATAGAAGGAGAATGAAGGTAGGAAAACTTGTTATCTTAACGCCAAAACAACACAGAATTATTTTGGTCATGGGTACGTGAGCATGCACACACGTGTATACATGGAGGAGGAAGTCAATTTAAAAAAATATTTTCTGAAGCTTTTTGCTTAGTCATTAGCTCATTCCCTAGCCTTATTTTGAACTGCTCAGACTAGCTCTCTGCAGAGCAAATTTTCTATAAGAGGACTATAACCCCCCCCACACACACTTGGCTACAGCCCCAGGAATCAGTCTTTGTCCATCTTTTATTTGGCTTTACAGACATAGCCAGAGTGAGCTGGGCTTTGATGTTGTTACTTGCTCAGCTGCTCCTGCCAGTAATAAGATCGATGAGCTCATAGATACTTGTGGAGATGGTGGGGAAGAAGTGGAAAAAGTTGAAGAAATCAAAAGCACTGAGGAACAGCACATCGTATTCCGTTATGAGAGGGGTTATCCTTTGCATGCTATAATACTGCTAGTGAATTGGAAGAGATCACAGTTCAATCTTGCCAGTTGCAGTAAGAAATGTCAAAAAAGTGTGTTTCAGTCCAGTATAGGGAATGGAGAAGCCTGCAGACTCATGGTCTTTCTCAGAAGTCAGCAAGGATGAGAACAAAGGTCAGTTCATGGTGGGGAGGGAAACTCGCAATGGATTTAGGAGAAAAGGTGAAGTGTAACAGTTTCCAAACATTTCTAAACCTCACAGGAAACCGTGGTTGAATCTGGGACGTAACTTAGGGAGAAGATTTTAAGATCACAGTTCCTTGAAGAGCAACGCACATGAGGCGAAAACTTGCCTGAGAGGAGGGCTGCTGCATTTAGCATGTCAGTGGTCTTGTGAGTCCTTGGAAAGGCACATTGCAGCTTTCCCGTCGCAGCTCATGTCGCTTTTAAAGCTTCCTGTTAACACTGACAACGGTAAGAATTTGTCTTAGATAGCCGCTTTCTCCTAAATTGGCCCCCAAAACTTCCATGGCTCCCCATGTGCTTCAGGAAGCACACATTTCTGAAAGAACTGTTCATTTCTGACATGCTAGAAGGAAAGCAGGAGTTAGTATAGATCTATAAACATGCTCAGAGGGAGCAATTACTTCCGGATGTGAATGACAGAATCAATACGTACACATTCTGAATAGCCTTTACCCAACCTGCTCAGCAGGTAGGGGAGATTATTTTAAGCAATGATAGTTGTCTGCCAAGGTAGATTTTTCTAACTTTGCTACAGTTGTAAGGACTGGGGAAGGCCAGGGGAGAGACATCTGGTGGAAGAATATGGGTGGAAAGCAAGCTTGCTTCTATAAAAGCAAAAAAGTTTGGACCAAGCTTGCAAGCCAAAAGCTAGGTTAATTAAAATATTTCATCCTGTCATTCCGATGTTCATAGAAGCAAACCAAAATATTTAATAGCGCCCTTCAGGGTCAGACTATGCTTTGCTTCACTTCACTTCTAGCTGCCTCTCCCAGTCATCATTAAGTACAAACCTCCAGCTCATGGGGGCATCAGGATTATTAATCAGAACTCAGATGCGATCATATTATAATAGTCTTGCTGCCAGGATCACCAGGTGCTTTCTTCTGAGATGTGATTCTAGTGCTTTACATTGATCATCCATCTCAGGGCACCTAGTGAAAACCTGTAATCTCTGACGGGTAGTATGCTTTTAAGTGGGGTACCTCACAAGTCTTAAAACTTTAGCTAGATTTCAAGTTAACAGGAAGCATTTGGTGCTGATGTAAGAGTGCACTGAATGGTGTAGTAAGGAAGAGGGATGTCTTGAAACAAACCATTCCAATGTCCACAAATGACCACCAGGGAAGCTGCAATATGGAGTTGCATTGGGCTTCTATTGAATCTGTAGAATTTGAGCATTAACTTCTTCAAAGTCCTTAGAAAATCTCTGACTGAAGAAATTTTAGACTGAATCTCACTGAAGAGCCATATATCAGAATGACAGAAGTTGAAGAATACGTTTGTTGTGACTTGGGGCTGCAATCAGTACCACCATCTCAATGACATGAGAAAAGAGAAGACTGACTCCAAAAAAGAAAAATGAAAATCCATCACGTTAGAGGAAAAGGCAACTACGGGAGAAAAAGGCAAAAACAATTCCCAAATCATTACACATCACAGCACAGTGACATGCCCACATGCCCAGGTTGCTTTTCTATGTCTTCCTCCTCAGGTTCTCCAAACCACTCTGCCTTCACCCTGCTGCCATGGGACTGCTCCTCCTCAGGTCACACAGTGGTAGTAGCAGCTGCCAGCCCCCAGTATGTCACATTTAATGTGACCTCTAAGCCACTCTGGCTTTGAATCTGTTGCTGATGGAAAGGTAGCTGGATACTCTCAAGTGCCAGAGAGTGGGACAGCTACTTTGGTTAGCTGAAGTAGACGTAAAAGCCACTGTTTCACCATTCCCGAGAACCAGCTCTGAGGCTAAATCCTGTGATATGGACATATGTGAGTCAAGATTTATTTCTCCAGGTGAAGGAGAAGATTGCTTTTTTCCTGGAACAGTCTGAGGGAATACACAGGAAAAAGAGAAATGTCAGAAGCTTTATTCTATTTGTTCCACAGTTGCTTCTGAAATCACATAACCTTATTTCCTATTTTTCACCTCCTCACTTTTGATTTAATCATCACTTGTCTGGAATTAAACTGGAAGGTTATCTCACTCTCTGAAAGTAATGAGGAAACAAGCAACAGAAGGATGAGTTATAGCTCCAGTTCTTTAAGACTTCACATAGCTTCAAAGGAATGAGAGTTAGTCCTTCCCCAGCTCTTCATCACCAGTAGAAGCAACTACCAGAGGCATGGCAGGCTCCTCTTAGGCCTTGCAAATACCACTATAAACAAGAAATCAAGGGAGAGCTTTCTCAGGTTGGCCTGAGTCCTCTAGAATTACTGTAGCTCTTCTCTTCTTGAAGCATTTCCTTTCTTCTTCTGTGTCTTGGCTGGCTGCATTAGAGGTCTCCAGCACTCAGGCCGAGGAGCAAGTGAGGCTGGGGGAAGGCCCTGCTATCCTTATTTCCTTTGATGGAGGGAGACTATACACTTCTGCAAAGTCTGTTTTGCTGAATATTAGTGTAAAGCCCACAGTGGTACTGGCTGAGATTTTAGGCTTTATTGCCAGGAAAATAAAGGTAAAGGCATTGTCACAGTTCTGCAGACAAAGAGAGCAATGTCGACTTTCAGAGGCTTTCTGCAAGGTATAGGATTCGGCATTGCCAGCTCTCACTTGTTTGTCACATTACTTGGGACTTCGTATTTTGAGGAAAAGTGATAGGCAGTGTTTCAGTTACTCTGAAGCCTTGGTTAGAGCCTTCCAGATGCACATGTAGACACAGATGAAAGTCATTCAGTAATATTAAGACTGATTAGGCAACTGAAGTGTGAAATTTGGGACTAGTCCCCAGAAATGGGGCGAGGATCTGTGGCAGGGAAGACTTACTGCCCCTAGCAGGAGGCAGGGTGTCCCAGAGTGAGGAGGAGGCAAGAGGCATGGGAAGCTCACAGAAATTCACACTGAGGCTGTGGCTGCTGAAGGAATAGGGAAGAGGAGATGGAGACAGAGATGAAGATTTCAGTGAGAGACAGCAGGCTCAAGGTAAAAGCATGCTGATAGCTCAGGTTTGGGGCTGAGATATGGAAGGACGTGCAGAATTGCACTCCAAAACTCTGAGCATTGTTCTTCTCCTGCTGTCAACACATAGCTGTGAAATGCAATGACAGAGTCCATGGTTTACTCAGGTCTGGTGGCTGGTCCCTGCGGATGGGGACGCTGCAGAGCAGCTGCGAGGACCTCTGCTAACCCTGGGCAATATGACCAAAAATTCCAGCCCATAGCTGAGTCAATAGGATGCTCCCTAAAAGCACTCTGGATTTCTTTTCTATTTGCAATTTTTAAAAAGCTGTGAAGACTTTATGCACAAGTAAACTCAAAAACAAAGTCAAAGAATGCTGAGTTTACAGACTTAATGTTCTCAAAGATAAGCAGTGTCAGAATCAAGTGCAATTCAGTCTTTGGTGACGTATATATTAAAAGTTGCTAGGGTCTTATGGAAAAAATAAACTCTGAAAATGTAAGGAGTCTGTTATAAGGCATACACAACGGAGGAGGGGAGTTAAATTCAAATTGCATAGACTCTTTAAATTCTGAGCTTTCCCACCCAGCTCATGAGTGCTTTTTTTGGCAACAATAGTAGCATTATTTAAACTTTGTGTTTTCCATGTAAGCCAGTGTTGAAGTTAATGAGAAGCAGTTTACACTGACCTGCAAAATGAAATCTTTTTTAACTGTAAGAGTTTGGAGCATTAATTCCCTTTAAACAGTTTATAGATTTTGCTTAAGCTGGTGCTTTTTATTGCTTAGCCTTTCATATGTTTGAATTTAACCTCCACAAAGTCTATATATTTGGTGTGTGTATGTGTGTAAGCATATGTACATAGATATACATGTGTGCTTGTCCATGCACGTATTTGTGAACATGTATGTATACATGTTCTTGCGTATTTTTCTGTATATATGTTCATTCTGCTAATATTTTTTTCTCAGTAACATCAAACTTGACTTCATGAGAGAAATGGGCAGACTGCGTTGTTGTTAAGAATAAATGATAGCACTTAACTGCATAAGCATTATTCTATATTTTCTTCTTCATAGAGGCTTTTTTATTACATCCACTAAAAATGTTTACATTATGGGAGAAAAATTTATCAAAGGTTAATAAAATATTGCTCCATCAGCTTCTTCAAGTGAACTATAAATGCGACTCTATTTACTGTTTTGTATATGGTATTTGTGAGTGGCATATGTATACCTGTGCTACACACATGCATATGCAGAGGGTATTGAAGATTTTCTCAAAAAATGTCATTTTCCCATTCTTGTATTTGTATTGCTGGACATTAGGAATGCATGAATGTGCTAATGTTTTTTGTAGCTAGGTAATTCCTCTATTTCCACGGCATTTTGACTTCTAGGAACCCTAATTGGTGTGCCATTAGGCACACTTCGAATAAATAAAGCATACTCTTCCAATGCACATCATTAATGTCTGCAGAGTACACAAAACCATTCTCCATGAAGAAAGACAGATGGCTCCTTTATGTTTTTAATATTGCACTCAGTTAAATCTTGCACTTGCTCTTTTATTCAATAAAATCTTTTGTCTCCTCTGCAGTAAGATATATTCCAGCCTTTATGGCCTCACGACTTATTAGATAAATAATTACTGGATTTCCATTTATCACCAAAGGCACAGATATGCTATAGATACAGATGGGATTGGAGTGTATTTATGAAACTGATAGATCACGCTTAATCAGTAGGTTTCCAAAATGACCTTCAAAGATATGAAGAGCTACCTTCAGGTGTCTCAGTCAGAAGCCTAGCTTCCCCATGAAGAAATCAGAGGTAGATAGGGTACTTCCAGAAGGTAAATAAGAGGAGGAAAGTCAGTAAGGTGCTCTAAATATTTTTGGAGAAGAAGCCTACCTCTGCAGATTAGTTAGGGTCCCTCACCAGTGTGAGCACCTGAAGTCAGAAGCCTAAGGAACACAGGCTGATCCCTGCCCCATTCCCTCTTCTCCTACAAGGGGAGTAGGATATATCAGACGAGAGACTGTCTTGGTAAGAGCTTCGGTGATAAAAAGTCTTCAGTCACAAAGGGTCCTGAGCACCCTGCACAGGACTGGCCTCTTTGCAGCTGGGGCACCTCAGGATCACCCAGGCACTTGCATGGTCTCTGTCTCAGGGACCTTCCTGCCCCTCGCTGGTGGCATGGGCTGAGTGGGAGCATGACAGCAGCGAGCAAGACTGGGAGCCACTTTTGCGTAGCCTGTAACACAGCACTGATGCAAAGGCCCCTGCTGCAGATTAGAGCAAAATTGTGCCATGTGTCCCAGTTCTACCCTGGGAATCAGGGGATCTCCAGCCACACTCTGATGTGCTTTTAGGGCCTGGGAGCAAGCACAGATAGACAAAATGTCCTCATGTTTGCTTGGGAAAGTCAGGCTGGGCAAGGAGTTGATCTCAGAGTCTATTTTTACCTGCTGATTCTGTGATATAACTGGAAATCAGACTTTTTAAGGGGCTGTGTGGAAATGGATCCACAGGAAGGTTCTTCTGTCTTAAGATGAGGCAAAGCATGGCTGTTTTCTGGGTTGTTTCATGCTGTGCGTCAAGCCCTGGAGCAACGTGGAAAAGGCAAGGTGAAACTAGGAGACAGTGATCTGCGCTGAGCTAGCTACCTAAGCTCCTTGGAGAGTCAACCAAGGCAGAGAAGTGATTCCTCCCAACTGTCTCAGGCTCTGACCTCAGGAGGGATGGTTCCTCCCGAAGCTGCCTGTTTCTCCCCTGTGACTTTTTAGGGTCACAGGCGACTGCCTCCACAATGCAACTACATTTTAGACGGCAAAAGTCAGCTGAGACAGATCCTCCCCCAGCCCTCCTGGTACCTGATCCTCTTCTGTTTGTGCCTGCCGCCCACTGTACCTATCACGCAGGGCAGCGGCTGATTTCTCACAACGGTATTTTAGAAAAAAATCTGCCAATCTGTGGTGAGAGATGATGCATGTGTACTTAAGCATATGAGAGCAACAAGCTCCTTTTTTTTAAATCCTGGATGACCTGTTGCAGTCAAGTAGCCATTCTTCAGGCTGCTGAAGGTAAGGCACAGCAAAAGACGAGTAAATCACCTTCCTCGCCATCAACAGAAGCAAAAGAGTGAAAATAAAGGATGCAGCTCATTGGTACTATAAGAGAAAGTGAACCAAAGAGAAAGTGAAGTTAATCACCATTACAAAGATCTACTCAGCAAAGAGCAAATGAGCCTCATTAGGCAAGTCTTGCGCAGTCCCTCATTTGGGCACAGGTTTTGCTGTGGAACCAAGGTATTTATTCCAGAGGGACAAAGGGCTAAAAGCACAAGTGCTCTGCCATTGATACCTACATCATGAGCAGCCCAAGTTCAGCACTAATCAGAGTCTAGAGTTTCCTTGGATGCCGGTGAAAGGTGTCATTGAGAATGAGGGCATCACATGCTTAGATTCACTGCTAATGAGGATCCAAAGTGCGTTATCCACAGAGGCAAAAAACCTCTCATCCAAAATCAAAATCATTGCTTTCTTTTGCAACTGGGTAACAAAAGCGTAACACAGTTGGGCAATTTTTAAAATGTGGGAGAAGGGCACAATGAGTTCACTCTGCTATTTTTGCAGTGGATTCATTTTTTTCTGTTATTTTTCCAAACTCAGATGAAGAGGAAGCCCAGGCCATCTGTACTTCCAGATTAACCTGGACAACAGCTGTTTGTCTTACATCAGTGATGAGCATTTTGTTCTCCTCTGTGATTTGTCATCTGTTCTTCTGTTTGTTGATTTTGTTTTTACTGTCATATTCTTGCCCTACAAGGTATAATATTTCTCTCAGTTATAGAGGTGTAAAGCAACAGCGAGTCCAGTGAAGTCAGTGGTGTGCTGGCACAGAGACAGCATCTCCTCAGTGCAGAAGCTGTCTTTGGCCATCGCTTCCTAACATTGTCACACAGTCTTCTATAACTCTGCAAGAGTTATGGAAGGTAGTAATTCTCTGAACCAATAATTTTAATATTTACTTATGAAATACAGTTATATGGTCGTATGGCTCTTGGTCATCAAGGCCCATACAGCTTTGCTTGCTTAATCTCTAGGGCTACCACAAATGAGGAGCAACTTGGGGAATTAAAACAAAAATAGCAGCAGCATCACTTACCTCATCTGTGCAGGAGCAGATTTGCACCGTTCCCAAGGTGTTGTTGGGGTCTTCCATTCATTACGACATTCGTAATTTCCAGGTTGTGTAAGGAAACTAGCATGTACGTGAAAAAGAAAGAAATACACAGAGGACAAATTCTGTGCAATGCCTTTGTGAAAAAATGTATTAGCTGGAAATGGTGAAAAATACTGTTTTGCCAAAGATGATATAAAAAAATCTTCTCCATCAGTTCTGAATTTTATTTTTAGTTTTGTTGTTGTTTTCTTCTTGATCTACAAGTAGGCATCCGGGAATCAACAGTTTATTTTAATGAGGAGTTGTGACCACCTTTTTAAGCAACATCTATCTTAGGAAAAAAAACCCTGTTTCTCCTCATCCCTTCAGTCACACCACTACAAGTTCTGTTTCATTAATATTACTTTCATTGGGATTAGAAAGCTGCTCCAAAATCATTCTTCAGGAGGTCAGTACAGCCAGGCAGAGACAACAGTATCTCCTGATGCTGCATGCTTAGGCCTAATGACTATGTGTGACCAGGAGGACTACCTATCCATCATGGCATGTCCCATCTTCCTCCCTTCCTTTCTTTTACATTTGGTTTCTTTCTTTTCTTGAAGAATTAACAAATTACAGGTTGGAATATCTGTTGATGCTGACAGATTAAGGCAGGGTAGCTGTGACCCTACTGCTTGAACCTAAACAGCTGGGGCTGTGCAGCTAATTGTAGATTAACAGGCCTAAAAATCTTAAAATTCAGAGAAGGAGATTAAAGGTTGGTGGCTTTTTTGATCACTCTTCTAAAGTACTACCGTGTGCACCTATGCTCTTTATTTGCTTTTCAACCACAAACAAAAATTCACTGCTGAGCTGCTCCTATTCTTCACATCTGCTAACAAAAAAATCTCCCTGGCCATGCTTGCTGGCTGTTCTCAGATACGTAATTGAAGAAAGGAAATCTCTGAGGGAAAAAAGCACTTAACCATGTTTAACTTTTTGAATTAGATGCACAAAAGTCTTTAACCCTAAGGATGATCTCAGATAGATCCCAAACAAAATAAATATTCAGGAAGGCTCTTCAAAGTGTTGTTCATCTGTACTCCCGCTGTCTTGAATTTCCCTCCTAGCTCAGACTAGTCTGTGTCACATTTCATGCAAGCTGTAAACTCCAAGGGGAAAAAAGCACTTAACCATGCTGTCAGGCTCTTACTTCAGGCTGTCAAAAATCTTATGCTTGCTCTGAACATTAGAGTGTACGTATGAGACTTATAGATATCATCTGACTAAACAAATCAAATCCCACCAGCTATCTCATGGGAATTCCTGAGGTAGCTTTACTCCCCTACTCTTTGAAATGCCAGGATATCTTTTAATATGATTGAAAGTCTACTAGAAATGCCATCTGAAGTGTAGCAGCTTGAATACAATCAAATGAATTTAGGTAAACAAGTTTGATAACATTGCCTTAATTAGATAGCTTTTAGTAACAAGTAGTCAGAAAGAGCTATACGTTTATGTGCATATAATCCATATATTCATGAGATAAAAGATATATACACATTTATTTATTTTGTAGACAATAAATATGTATATAAATAATATCATAAGATAATAACCTACATCATCTTTTTATACTGCTACATTACATTAATTTCTACAGACCCTGAGAAGTCTGGGAACTCTAAAGGAAGGATGCATGTGTGACCAAGAGTATATTAAAGCTGTCTTGAATCACACTTGGAAAAACACTAGTAATACCTTAAAATATTGACAATCTAAATCTGAAGAAAAATATACCTTGGGGGATGTTCCACAGATAAGCAGGTTATCTTGGAAAATACACAGTTCTCAGAGGGACAGGCTGCCTGGAAAAGGATACCTTGATGAATTCTCCACAGAACATATGTGTTATCAAATTAAAGCAAACATGAACCTTTTGTGGGAAAACTAACTACCCTTGCATAGGGATCACATAAATCAATCACATGAAGAATTATCAAAGCTGACCATAACTAAAAGCATAGGTTAGGTATATAAGACTCTAACACACATGACTGAGTTGTGCAGAGACTGCTTTTCTTCAGAGCTGGGTATGCAGAACTGTTCACTCTGATAGCCTGTGCTCTGTTGCTATGTATGTCAGTATTAGTTTAGTAACGTTAAAGGGAAATGAACTCCCATTGCTGGTGTTTGGTCTGTTACCCCATTCCTTGAGATGTGGTTGTAACTTGGATGCAACAGAGGGATTTCGTCTGTATTATTTCCACACTTCTTGCAGATCTTGTGGAACCCCAACACAGCCCCATAGGAATATAAAGAACTAGTCTGGACCTATTTTTCATCCTTTCTTTTTTCACGTTCTTTGCTTCTGTGCCGAGTTCTTTGGCCATTGCCGAGACCCAGCCTCCAGTTCCTGAAGACACCTCAGAGAGCACAACGAATGGCATTACAAGAAGCATTTCATGCAGATTCTTGTACTCAGCATCCCTCCACGGGCAAGCAGTTACAATCCCCCTTGGGTGTCTCTAATTATAATGTATGGTTCGTTAAAAATGACAGCAGAGTTCATCGAGCCTGCATTCTTGTGATTAATTGCAGTGTTCGCCTAATCAGTTGTTGTTATTTATACCTCTGCCTTTATGCAACTGATTATACCGTACATTTGCACCATTCAGAGAATAACAGAAGGGACGTGAAGGGCATGTTTACACGGTGCAGTGGAGCATGGCGTAGATATGCCTGAACTAGCGGTGACCCAAGCTGTATGCTGGCATCGCACAGTGCTGCGCAGTGCTAGAGATACTAGTCCGGGTCTCAATCTCAGAGCTACAAGGAAGCTATGCCAAGCTCGTAAGCTTTGCCTCGCAGAAGGATTTATTAGGCTGTAAGAAGAGCTGTGGAGGCATATTTTTTCTGCTTTCAGTTGCAGAGCTAACGCTGTCTCTAGTCAGTGAGCAACCAAACGCAGCTCAGGGCAGGCATTTCTCAAATCTGTCTGAGTTGCTACCTATATACTCTGCTATACAAATATATGTACATACATGTATACATATATATTTACATATATTAGATATCAGATTTCAGCAGCCAGAAGCTGAACTCTTCATTTAAGCCTCTCCATAAATATCTTTAAAGTATCCTACGTCCACTGACTAAGCAAAGCTGTGTATTGAAGAACCCACTGGATGAAACTTTAAAAAATTGCAGAAAATCAGCTTCTGTTCAACAGAAGGAGCAGAAATTTTGAGAGTGCAAAGCTCAGTGTTAAGTTGCCAATAACAAGGCTGTAGTTTAATCTACTTTGAGTTTACATTTATGTGTAAAAGATTTCTGGTTGTTCTTTTACGGTCTCTCCTAAAAGAGTAAGCAATCTGGGGGGGCCCATGACTGGGACTCCCAGCTTCAGATCGAGAGACGTAATCCCATTTCTGGAGAAATTGCAGAGCAGCTGCCTCTGAAAATAAGTTAGTCCTTGTTGAGAACACTGGGTGTGAGTACAAAAATTACGGCACTGAAGTGACAGCTCAGTTTTTGAGAGTCTTTGTGTGGGGAAATCACAGGCTTCCTATGTTGTTATAGACCTTTCTTATGTATTCCTCCTATTTTGCTTCTCTGTTTGCTACACATCTGCTCTGCAATTCTCTTTTTCCTCAGTTTCAGGCATTTAGTTGCAATCTAATGGTATTTGCACAGCATTATCGCCTGGAGGCCTAACCCAAATTTGGCAAGTCTCCTACTGGCATGCTATATTAATAAGTGATTGGCTTTGTTCGCAGCAAGAGCAATTTGTTCCAACAACTGGTATTCATCCCACTTTTTTTAGCAAGTACACAGATATACTCTAGCACCAACAGTAAGGGACAAGATCTTCAAAAATAGAAAGGGAGGGACCACCAGTATCACTACATCCCATCCAATAGCTGCAGGCAACCATGGACGAGTTGCCTAGTCCAAACCACAAACTCACACCCAATCCGGCTGCCACAGAGCCTTTCCTAGCTCCTGATGACAAATTTACATTTTCAGACATCTGACTGATTTCCTGAAATTTTTGAGTATCCAAGTGCCACCACCACTTCAAATATTCAGACTTTTTAGCCAAATAATTTTTAAAATTTTGTCCCAAGCTGTTACATGGATGCTGCACAAAGGGAAAAATCATGCAGATCAGGACCTGTAAATAAGTGCATTTATGAGAATGCAGGTTGCATACCTAGTGTGTAGTGTATTTGTTCTTTAATATGGGTAAAATATGTCCCTAGTATTTACAAGTATTTATATTTGTCTCCATAATTTAAGTGAGGCATTTTAATTGCCACATTTTAAAATTTCTAAACTAGGAAGTTTCCAAAAAGCCCCAGACAAACAGAAAATCCTACTCTTAAGCAACAAAAAACAGTATGGGAAAATTACTTTGTCATCACATGCAATTTGCATTTTTAAAATGCATCTGTGAAATTTTAGTCATTTGCATTTCGAGTCAGCAATTAGATTTAAAAAGCCCACAACTGCAGCTGTGACAAGTACTCTGCTATGTGAAAAGCCATAAACAATCCTCTTGTCCCCCAGTAACAACCCTGATGTGAATGCATTTTCGCACTGCTCTCAAGTTCTGTGTCTTTAAGGCTATTCCCATCCTTGATAATGGGTAACTGGAACACCTGACAGAATCGGGATCCAAACAAGATTTGTGTCTAATAATAAAAATTACTCTTGGTAATGCACTTGACCCTTTGCAGAGCATCTTTTCAGGTGCTGGTAGGATCAGCCGTATCCCCGCCTTGGAGCCACAGCGAGGCTACTTCCGGCACACGGGGCGGGATGGGGTCCATCGCTGCTCTTGCGCTCCCCTGGCTGCTGCTGCTCCCCGACGTCCTGGTCTGCCCTGCACCAGGGCACAGGAGAGAGACAGTGTCTCAGCCATCATCAGTCCCTGCCCTGCAGCCAGGGCACCCCTCGGCAGGGAAGTGCCACAGAGAGGCAGAGAGGGCTGACACCAGCAATTTAATCATTCAACAGTTGATCAGGAATCAGGTACTGCGCAACCTTCCTCCTTCACTCTTCGGCTTGTTTCTGTCCCGTTAAACGAAATACCTCCCCATTTCGCATGAGAATCATGAAGGCACGATGAGCTGCGGTATCACAGCTTGCCTTGGTGCTTTAATGGGATCTGATTTTTGGCAGGGACATTTGGGAAATCGGGTCCCTGTACAGCACTGCAAGTGGAGTACCAAAAAAAGAAAAGGAAAGGGCAGGCAGTTTTAGTCATTTTAGAAAATGTCAGCTAGTATTCAGTGGTGGGCTTTAAAATACATCTCTGCACGAGGAGGCAATCTTCTCTGGCTTTCTGAAATATGCCTGCTCCAGTGGGCTTTGCCTGCACCCACGGGGCGTTACGTGCTCAGGGCAGCCGGAGGTGGCAATGGCTTGTTATAACTGAAGCACGCTGCTCTACTTCACATTTTGTGGTTGTCGTCGTTGTTTTTCCCATGGTGGTTATTAGGTAGAACATTTGTGAGCATTTTCTATGGCTTAGCTGAGCTGGTGAAAATAGGTGCTTTGGTCTGCTGTGGCACCATCCTGTGCTTCCTGAACACCATTTACACAGGCATCTTGCTTCACGCACATATACTGGTTTCCGCCGCAAATCCCGAGACATTTCGGTGTTTAAAGTCTCCCCTGCAGACAATTTCATGCCAGTGTGTTAGTGCTCACCTTGTAACAGAGTGTGTTAAACCTGAGCCCCAGGACTTTACAGAAGAAATATGGCACGTTGAAAAAAACCCATCACCTGTAGATGTCTGGATTTCTCTGCTCTTCAAAACCCATTCGTGTCTTTTTTGCCAGTGGGGCTTCATGAAAGATATAGAAGACTCCAGTCTCTATTATTCATCACTGAGATAAAATACAAGCTTTTACTACACCTTTAATTCAGAAATTCTCCTCCCCTGTAGGTGATGTTAATATGAATTCCTGTGCTAACATCAGAAGGCAAGTGGATAGCATACACAGAAGAGCCTTAGAGGCACAAAGCAAGAATGAAAACAAGCGATGAGATAAGAAAAGAGGCATCAGGGTAAGCAGGGGGAAAGATTGACAATGATTATTAGGAGAATGCGTCCAAAGAGCAACAAAGGAGACAAAGTGATCAGATGAAACAAGGAGAAAAGCAATAGTGCATATGATTTTGGTCATTTAGGATTTTTTTTTTTTAATTCTGCAACAGATGCAGCGAAACACTAGTAGGGTGGTCAGGGGAGAGAAGAGCATGATGTGACTAAAAATAGCTGAACTTGTTTGAGCTCGGCAAAGTGAAGGCTGAGAAAGATGTGATTTCTCTCTAGAAATATATCGAAAGAGTAAATGCCAGATAGAGAAGTGCTATTTGAGCTAAAGGGCAATTTTGGCACAAGAACAAAGGGGGAAAAAATCAGCCACAGATTCAACCTGGAAAGCTTTCTAACCACACGAGCAGCAAGAAACTGCAACGCCCTCTCAGCTGAAGTCACCAGGCCAATCTCGCTGCCTCAGAGGTAGAGGTGGATCACTTCATGAAAAGGAGTGAATGACATGGCTGATCTGGAAAGAGAGGATGACTCTATTCCTAATGTTCACGTCTTGCTCTTGAAAAAAGCCAATAAAATTGGAAATCAGTGCAGGATTTGGTGGTAGCCTTTTTGTTATAAACTGATAGCTACTAGGAGTAGGACTGACCGCACTAAAAATTTCCATAGCAAGCTATTAGACCCTTCACCCAGCCAGTCCCCTGAAGCTCTTACGGTCATTTTTTATGCTAACTTTACAATGGAAGAAGGTGTGTACCAGTAAAGACAAATCCTTCTGTGTTCAGCTACCATTTCTCCTGTTACACCTGAAGATGCCAAATATGCTTTTCAAGATCATTTGACGTGTCAGCTAGAGCAGAATTCCAAATGGACTGCTTAAATTTTAAACAGAAATTCTTGCTAAAATGCTTCATTCACTATATGATGATGGCAGCTCCCCTTATCTGCCTGCATTTGAGGTTCTTTTCCTTTCCAGTTTTCATGATTTCTCAGTCCTCATTCAAATCTGTGGTAACTCACCACAGGTGACTGCCAGGCAGGTGTCAGTGGGCAGCAAGTACAGTAAGAATCAGGCCTTATTTTTACTTCTATACGTCTGAAAGCATTTTCTGGCCAAAACTTCCTCACTTCCCAGATGAGAGTTGTCTCATAGACCTGGGCTACTGTACCCTGGCTCAGCATAGTCAGCACTCGGATAAGATTTCCTTGTCAACAAAGCATATAATATGTTAACATTATTATTAACTAACAATAATGTTGTTAATATTGAGCTCCAGAGGTCATTCCAGCAGGGCCCTAAGAGGCAGGGCACTAAAAGCTATGGTCTGCTTCTGCAGTGGGTAGTACTGTTCAACGTACCGGAGATGATCCACACTCACTTTTTTTTGGAGTCAGGTTTTTTTTTGTTTATTGGTTTTGCTTTTTGCTGTTAAGAAACAAGCCTAGGTTTTGTGGACATTTGTGGGTAAATGAAAATGCAGTATGGCTATTTCCCACCTTAACAGAAGCAATGTACTCGATCAAACTAAACTTGTACTGATTTCTATCCCTTGTGCCTATTGCAATTTCAGATTTTCAATCCTCTGGTGTGTTTTGTTCTTTTCCATAGATGACTTAAGTTCTGTTTTGTTATATATCTTGAATTTTATGTAATCGAGTAAGATGTAAATTTTCCATCAATCTGTTAATATTAACTTGAGGTCTTATGCGAAGCCTGTTGAAACCTCTGAGAGCTTTTCGGTTGACTTTAATGGGCTTTGGATCAGGACTGTTAATAGCAGTCATTTGTTTGAATCTACTCTAGTTTAATGAGTGATTAGCAGATGTTTTTTGTACTCTTTACCTAACAGTTGATAAACCAGAATCCATGAGGAGCTATGTACTAAATAATGGTATGATTTTACAACCCTCAAATTGCTTTAGAAAATAGATTTATAAATCATGCACATAAAAGTAAAGGATATTGACAAATTCTCTGCTGTAAAAGAGGAAGCTTGCTGTGTTTTATGTGAGTCTCTCAGCAATAAAGTGTTACCTACCATGGGACACTGGGAAAAACTACGATTCTTTATATATAATCTTAAGCATCTTGCATACTTCTCTTTCCTGTTCTCTGTTATTTGAGGTAAATTACCTGTCTTTAGTACTCCAGCTTGAATCCCTGCATCTTTAGCATCAGATTCTTGTTTAAACAAAATCTTTTTGCAATAATAACGTGCAAAGGCAAAAGCCTGTGATTTTCCAATTACTTGCTACTATTTTTAAGTCATCTTCCAATTCAAGCAATGTTTCTGATATCAAAAGATACCAACTATCAGGATTTGTTCTACTCGACCTTTCATGATATTTAGGCATCTGGCTTTCCAGCTCAAGTAATCAAGATGATAATTAAACCTACATCTTTGTGAATGTCAAAACTGTCATCTGCATTCAGAATGCTACAGGTCTGCAAGAAATGATGATCAGGAGAAATTTAGCACCACTGAGGTCATTAGGAAATTGTTCCAGCACTGGCTTAACCAAAAACTGCTTTGTCACAGTAAATGAGATACATGGATGAATGCTGTATTAAGTGGCTGTATAGAATATCTAATCAGTGTCATTATAAACTAAGAATACTTTGCAAATGTAACTGCGGACAGAATAGCGTTCAAATAGTAATAGCAGGTTATGGGTATTCCTTAGGTTGTTTCACTGCAATCCCTTACGTTGTTTCACAATACTTTGTGTTATGTTCAGTTGTATATACATTAATTCTGCTAATTAATTACTTTCCTACTGAAAATGAGTATTGCATTTTTAGTAACTCAAACCAACACAAACTCCAACTGCTTCCCATTAAATGATGAAAAACTTAACGGTAATTGAAAAAAGTGCTAATGAGGCAAGAGTTTTTGGCTTGGAATAAGCAAAGTCAGAAGAGTTAAGTTCACGGGAAAATGTGTGTGGGAACTGTTCCCTTTTGCACATGAAGTCATGTCACAGTTTTCTGATCTCACTAGGCAATCAGAAGTTATTTCACAACAGCCAACGTGGTCCTGAGTGTCAAGTCAAAGTTGTAAGCCTGCATTTAGCTCTCACTGATCCCCACTTAGACTAGCACACATACCAAAGGAGAGGTGAGTGGGACAGTGTTGATCATGATATGGGATCATTTGCATGACAGGCTCTCTGCATGAAAGATCTGTTAGCTGCAGATGAAATACTTTAGTCCCAAAAGTTATAAATCTAGGCAACGGTAGGAATTATTTCCATTTCTCTGGGAAAAACCCAGCCCGGTTATGCCGTGCCAGGAAGACCTGCAGCAATTCTGATTCTCAGGAAACTCTTTACGTAGCTGATCTGTTGGCTTCTCAGCCTGCTGTGAGAACAGCTCTGCTTAGCTCTCTTGCGCTCCTTGCCACGTGCAAACTGCTGCAACTCCAGCTGCAGCTACCAAGTGCCTTGCAGCAGCGCTGCTGTGCACACAGTTCCCTCTGTGATCTCACACAAGTTTCTCTGGAAGCTGGTTTTGCAACTGTTAAAAGAATTAACGCTAAAAATATTGGCTTGGAATTCCAAAATGTGGGCTTTAAATAGTCCTAGGGATGATTATAGTTTTTATTTCCACTGATTGTAAATATGGTCTACAATGACTGAGGGACTAGCCACGACACCTCAGTTAAATGTGCAATATGAGATGAAACAAATTTGGGCCCTTTTGTCCCTCTGCAGCAGACGGGAGAATTTAACAGCTCTGAACGGCAAACCAAACCAAGCAGAACGTTCAGTCCGTAGTCGTTCAGAAATAAGAAATACAAAGAGGAAAAACTGCAAATACAAGCTTATGGAGAATCTGGTGCCTGGAAGGCACTTGCTACTACTTGGGACCCAAAACATTTCCATGACAGGAGGCTTCAGCTTTTAAGATGCAGTTATTTGAAGTGTTTTTGCCCACTTTTTACATTGTAGGCTAATGCCTAGAGCACTTGTGAGATGGATAGTCTAGGTCATATCCTTGGCTGATGAGGTTGAACTGGGAATGTCCAGCTGCTCAGCCAGGAAATCATCTTCGAAACCACAAGGCGCGCAAGTGCCTGACTCCAATCTAGTCCGCTGGCTGTGTGTACTAGGAGAGTCCTGGGTGCTGGTTCCTGCTCCCACAATAATTTGTGCATTTCACATTAAATAGCCTTGGGAAAAAAAAAAAGAAAAAAAAAGACGGAAAGACCTCATTGCTAATAATTTTAAATACCTTCACATATGCCTACGTTAATGGCTTCTGGGAGTGCAGACTCTTAAGAGAAGACCTAGCCAGGAAGAATTTTGTACTAAATTACTTCTGTCCCTGTGGACTAGTGCATAACCTGGAGCAAAATTTAAGCCTGGATGTACGGAGGGACTCTTAATTGCCTGACAGCCTGCAAATTTCCCCTTTTTCTACTAATCTTCAAAGGATGGGAAAATGGGGTCTCTAGTGGCAGTACTGGCATTTTAGATGGAGGAAGTGTAGAGCAGCAGTTAGTTGTTTGATGAATGCAGCCTCTAATCTGCGAAACGCTTTCCAACAAGCAGAGTATTTAATGTTGGTAGGTCTGCTGGGGCGGCTGAGAGAAATAAACATTTGGCAGCACTTCTGCAGGCTTGAGCTTGTGGTAGCCTGTAGATGGGTGGTCAACCTAGTACAGTGGTAATGTAAACTCTGACCTGTGGTATGGATGTAACAGAGAAGGCCAAAAGTGTCCTACAGAACTGGTTTAAAGCCGTTAGAAAACTCCCCATGCTCTGCCCCATACTCCCAAGCGTATACACACAAAAGCCATCAGCACCTGGAAACAACCGTGCTAACACCCAAAAGCTACAGCATAAAGGAAAATATATTTAAATACAGTATTAGAATGAATAGCCTGAAGCTTACCGTAATATATCATAGCCTCAAGTACCCATGCTGTTTGCCTATGTGCCTCCAGCCGGCTAGGATAATAGCTGCTTTATCTCCAGGTTTTTGCAGCAGGAGCGATAACATCAAAAAGCCTGAAACTGCTCGTGGTAAGCTGGGGGATAATTTGCACATTTTAGCCTAAGGCTCCCTCTGTAGTCAAGAGAGATTAGTGCCTCAGCAGAGTGATTTGGAGCAGGCATCTGAATGGCCTTTGGGAGGTCTCTTTAGGTCTGTCACTCTCTAGGCTTGAGAGAAAACCCAGGGAGGTGCTCACCCTGCCCCTCTCTGAAAGTACCCCAGAGTGGCAAATTTGTCCCGAGCAGTCATCTTCTCTGTTTTCTCAGGATTCCAAGGGAGAAAAAATCCAAAACCTGAATTAGGCTGCAATGCTGGGACAAAGGCATACTGCAATAGCACATTGCAAAGGTAACGTACATCGCCCAGACCAATACCCCTTTATAAATATTGCACTTGCTTAAGCCTTACCTAAGAACAGCTAATATATAATATATACCCAGAATTTAAACTCTGGGTGATTTTAAGGACAGTAGTTGTTCTTTTTGTACTATTATATATTGCACCCCTATGTCTTTAGTTTTCAAGTGTGACAAGCGATGCTGTATGTTTGGTAAGCTGCCAAAAGGTTGGATTTTCAGGAGACACAGATGACTCCACAGATTCGGCCTGCAAAAGCCATATGAACCACAGAAATGAAACATCCAGAAAATGAAATAATTTTAGAAAAATTCAGATCGTGTATTTGAAGGAGAGTTTGAATTACCCTTTGAATCACTTATGAGAGATTCTGTCTTTGTTCAAAAAAATTCAGAGAAGTTTTAGGATTCCCACTACTTTTCGTTTAGTTTTCAGCTGTGTGTCCTCGTTCTTCTGCTAGCATTTTTCACTGGGATTTTTTTGCCGGCAGCGTTTGCTGTTGTGACAGTTGTGACAGTAAAATCAACAGTTATGGAAATAGTCTTGATACTAAGAACCATTTTTATGTTGGGAAAATATCCAATCATTTCTAATAGCACTTGAAGTCTTTTAATGGAATAAGTGGTGTCTAAGCAATTAATTGATAATATTTATCCGTACATCAGCTCCAAAGTACACAACGAAATATATCTCTGACCAGTTATTCCCAGCAACAAAACTATGCTATATGATAATATAGGCTGGACTGAAATAGATAGATTATTGATATTGCCTATAATCTGGGAAGAGCTGATAGAACTAAGCAGAAACTTGCTAAAGTCAGAGGGAGTCTTCTGTTGACTTCAAAGGCCTTGCAATCAACTCTACTGTGCTGAATATTTTATCTACTATTTAAAGTTTTGTCATGTATCATTAGACACTGTAAGATTTAAGTAAGTGCATGACAGCTTGTTCTAATGCAAAACACAACAACTGGGCTTACAGACTCTGCTTTCTGAATGGCCTTTTGTTTTTAGAGGGTTTTTCAGGGTATTTTTTTGTTTTTGAGGAATGGGGTTGCTATACTACTAACAAGATGACCTTAGAAACCCCTATTGGAATCTATCAGTATCCCGACTCCTCTAAAATAACTTAGTAACAGCTAGTAATAAAAAGTGTAATGAACACAATTAGCATTCCTGACACAATTAGCATAGTTGAAGAACGGGTGGGCTTTCATTTATGAATGAAAGAAATAAACAGGCTAGCACTGTCTTATTTGGATATCAAAAGCTCTTTTGTGTCCTGGACTGGTAGAGATCATATAAAGTAAAAGACAAACTTTCTACTTTTAACAGGTAACACCCCAGACTGAAGAAAGCTTGGTTTGCCATTAAGAAACTTGCCAAGTCAGTGGATGTAATTTTCCCCTCTTCCTTCCCCCATAACAGAAAATACTAGGAAATATAGTAAATTCAGGCTTAATAAATCCTATTTCTCTTGTTAATCAATTTGAAAATATTTTCATCTCCTTTTTTTAAATTGTATATGACATCACATGACATTTAAAAGCTAAATAAACATTAAAATTTAGCAAAATACAGTCATCATCCCCCCGCATCCCCAGAAAACAAATAAAAAAGTAAGCAATTAATCTTTAAACCCTTTTTAATAAATGAATATTCATTCATCAATATTTTCATAAAGCATCTCTTCATCATTCCATTTTACTATCCTTTTTTTTCCATTGCTGAAGAATACCAAAAATACAGAAATGTGCCGTAAGCAAAAAGGACTGGGTTTTAGTTTATCTTTACAATGGGATGAAATCAACTCGGAGTTAAACCACCATCATATTTCTACTGTTTATTGACCCTTTGGGCTACACAACACAAGCTAATTCCAGTTTTCTTTAATGCCTTTCACAAACAAATGATGTGTAAATGTTATTTATAGTAGTGTGAGTTAGAAATGAGTTAATTAGCTATGAAATACATTACTCTGGCGCAATTTGGTTGGAATTACCATTTTAGTCTCAAAGCCACCTATAGTTAAAATCATACACTGCAGTTAGCATAAAGTGACAATAGCCAGAAAATGAGAGATCAAGGCAAACACTATTCTTAACACATGGTTGTGTGTCCATCTGTGTGTAAGAAGTGGTGCAGGGACTGGAGGAAGGGAATTGGCAAAAAAGGCACAAAAGTGTGTGTTAAGGATGGAGTGTTAACCTTAAGTGGCAATTTCCCGGCTTTTTTTCAAGTCAAACCCATAGCTGTATCTGTTCAAGGTTCAAGCTCTCTGTGTCCCGTGGAACTCGGCTGGACTCATGAACATGAAATCCTGTGAAAAAGCTGAAGTGTCCAATTGCCTATTTTTGGCAAGGAGAGGAGAAGGTGGTGGTGTAAAGTACTGCTTCATGAAAGGGGATGCAGTAACATGCCTCCCTCCAGTTGTGCAAAGGGGAGCACAGGGGGCGTCCTCAGAGACCCTGTTTGTTTTCCTGCACATTCCTGGGTCCTGAAAATGTGTACTGCTTCTTTACTCAGGCAAGACTATAATTTTCCCATCTACTTGAAAATCCTGACTGAAGTCACTGATGACTTCAACAGGATCCAGAATACACATTTCCATCAATCACAACTAAAATAGTCTCCTTGCTGTTAAAGATCCATGCCTGAGCACAGGATTCCAGGAGCCAGGACTTCAAGAAAAGCGAGAACCGTGATTAAATCGTGAGCATGAGACCACTGTCGTCTTGAATCCCATTTTTCAGCATAGGTGTTCAGAGCACTTACTGAAAGACTTCCTCGAAGATCATTTTATGAAGGTAATTTTTCTCCATAAAAGCTACAGGTTGTAAGTTTTTTAAAATTAAATTTTTTTAATTATATTTTGATATTAAGAAAAAATCTCGGGAAGGCTTTTTAACAATTCTACTAAATATGTACTTCGGGAGGGGGTGAATTGTTTAATTACTTTGATTATAATGATAACAATGTGCTCTATAATCCCTTCACAGTTTGAAAAGGTATTAGCAACCCTGTAATATATTACGGTTTACCAATGGGAGCTAATACTGAGGAGCTTTCAAAAAACGTTTTTTTCTGTTCCAGCTATACGGATTTCTTTCAGGCTCTTCATACTGTATAGTTGTTTGCAGATGCAGCGCTTGAAAACTGCAGTCTTAGGTGCTTTGCACCACTGCCAGCG
Organism: Struthio camelus; assembly: GCF_040807025.1. Taxonomy (NCBI): domain Eukaryota; kingdom Metazoa; phylum Chordata; class Aves; order Struthioniformes; family Struthionidae; genus Struthio; species Struthio camelus. The sequence continues at coordinate 150,025,429 of NC_090942.1, read as the reverse complement.
ATGCAGCAGGACTGCGGTGCTGATCCTGCACGCGCTGGCATCTGGGGTTACTGTAAATGCTCCAGGCTGGGGATCACATTGCAGTTTTGCTGCAAGGCAGAACAGTGTGGTGCGCGCTGCTGTTCAAGAAGCAACCCCAAGGCTGGGATTACAACAACTTTGTAACGCAAGATGTTCTACGCTGAGTTTCAGCCCAGAGGGAAGTTTCACAGTTCAGTTGCGAACAGTCGAGGATGGAAACAACAGACTGTATGCCGCAGCAGCGCAAGTGTCACTGCTTTACTCCCAGATAAATCAGGTACTACTGAGAATACAGGTCATTACAGAGCCAAGGCAGCCTTCCCAGTTTCATCCCATCTGGGGTTTTTTGATAGATGCATATCCACACATTTTTCTCCCGCAGATGTCTCTATTAGCATTCAAAGCTCTCTATCTGCCAAAAATTCCCATTGATTTCCACAGGAATTCTACATGCAGAGAATTGGCAGGGCCACACCTGGAATTTTTTTTTTTTTTTTTAGATCTATTCATGCTACTGTATCTGTTGTTATTTGTGAGCGTACATGGTAGAAACACTGTTTACAAAAAATATATCTTCTTTTCTTTAGAAAGGTTCAGTGGTGATAAATAACAAATTAAGTTTTACAGATTTGAAATTGGTATACCTTGACAACTACAATCTACTAGGCTGAAAAAGTTAGAATCCTGATGAGGGAGCGAACTGGAATGAAAACAAAACTGGCCATATTCACATGAAGAAAATCTTTGAACACAGTTAATGTTGAAACAAGACACACTGTTTGCTATCTTTTGTGATTTGTGACTGCAGCACACTAGTTTTATAAGTGTACGTGTGTATACTGTAAGTATATAAATAAAATATGAAAATGCTCCATTACTGAATCGAAGTTTTAGAAGTGCTCTATTTGCTCAATTCTAGAGAATAAAAAGTTTGTAACATCACAGAAACAAAAATATGACATAGCATGCGGTCACGATAGCAAGCACAAAAAAGAAAAATATTGAGAAAATATACTTATATATGCATATTATGCAAACATATTTTACATTAACATACAATGTTATAAGAATGTTAAATAATGTGAATGTGTGTTTAAAAAAGACTACATCTAGACGGTTTCACATTGAAGTAGTAAATAACCTGAGACATCTTCTATGCTTTCACTGCAATAACAATCTTTAAATCTATAGCAGATGTAGAACACATTGACAGTAGTTGAATTCTCAGCTAAATTACACTAAAAATGTGCTGTTCTCTTTCAAAATGACATGGCAGCTGGAATTAGTCCACGGGAAGGAAAATGTGCTGCACATTTACAGTACTTACAAAAGATTCTTTTCACTGTTGATGGACACTTAAAATGCTTGTTTGAAATATGATGAACATGTATATGTCTCCAAAGACCTAGAGCAACACCCCTAGGATCAGCTTGCTTACTGCTGGAGAGAAAGCAAGAGATCACTAAAAAATGACACTCATTCATGACTGGGAAAAATTCTATTACAACATATATAAAACCAAGAAATTTTAGCAAAGAAAAACAAATTTGGCTTGATGAAATTACAGTCGATGGATCTGCAATATAAATGCCTTATTTTAAACTCACCAATGTATCGCTATCATTTTATGATTAGCGCGTATGGCAGCATTTACAAACAATGTTACTAAATACTGACTATATACACCATTACAGCTGTTTGTTTGAAAATTTCTATGACAATCAAAATTTGGTAGTAATGATATACAACACTTACTTTCTCAAGGCTTGTTCTTGTGACGACATCTGCCTTTCAATGTAAAAAGTTCCTTTGAAGTGCATTCTATGATAAATTGTCCGTAACCTCAGAATGAACATGTACATGTATGTGTGCATATATATACTTTTGCTTTTCAGTGTGCTTACATATACACACAATTCTGTGATATATGTATTCACACATACATGAGTTTTCTCTACACAGTAAAAGTTCATATATATTTTTATATATAAATATATATAAACTCTGCAGGCAAGTAGTGCTTCACTTGTAATTGAAGTCCTTTAAAAAAGTTCAGTCAGTCAGTTAACATAGTATAGCCAGTAAATTAAGTTGAAAAGAGAAAATGTGAATGGAAACACCATTCTTGACCATCTGTCGATGGCATTCACATCTGTTAGATCAGGGATTTTTATTTTCAGTTGTGAAGACCTTCTTCGTAAATGGGTCCTCTTGCTGTGGGTGCCTGTTCTTTCTGATGAGCGCCTTCCAAGGCTTTCGCGATGTGAGCTTTGTTTTCTGTACTGGATTCCTGAGCTGTCAAAGGATATGGTTGAATTTCTGGCATCAGTAACACTGGTTGTGACCTCATTGCTTGCCACCTCATTGTGCATTTCCAGTGATGTTAGCAAAATATTTCCATGGGTGTCCACCTTGGGGGCAAAAACAGAAACAGACATTGTTTTAAAAGATTTGACCATGTTCCAGCAAAATTTGAGCTCATTGAAATTTCACAAAAACACATATTTTAAGAAAGCATGTATTCACTTTAAGCATGTGATAAACTTACAAAAACGGGACTGCTCAGCTGCTTGAAAACATGCAAGTATTTGAATACTTTTACATATAGGGTTATAAACATGTTACCAGCAAACAGTACAAAAACACATTCGACATAACCATGCATTTTCCCCTCCCTCTAAACCAGCCACATTTTGAAGGATGGTGTAGATCAGTGAAATCTCTACACAGCTGGTGGGGGAGAGTGAGGGTAAGGGATGGAACATCACTGACAGCTCTTCTACAGTAGGAAATCAAATTAAACTAGAATAGTTTTTTTCCATCCAGGATTTAAAACCAGATGAACAAACTGCATATGAAGTTTGATAAAATCACAAGAATAGTTCTGACCTGCTGAACATTTTGACTACGGGAATGACACCGAGCTTATATATACTTTACACATAACTTTTCTGTTACACTTTTTTCATTCCAGAGTCATTTGCTCAGTTTTGTAATCACGGTAATGCATAACCGCAGGGCCTTTCCACTTGGATGAGTGACCATAAAGAGCAATGAACTAAGTCGAGGAAGAAAGCTGCTGAACTGAATAGCTGGCACTCTTTCCTTCAAACTTCATATCCAGAAGGAGGTAAGCACAGTGTTGAAGGGCAACAGGCTGCCATTTTGAGTAATACAAGGAAGGTCCTGATCACTTGGAGTCCTTCAGAAATTCGGGCCAGACTCTCTGGTCCCCTGGAGTACTAGTGGAGGAGGAGCGCGCAAGAGCCAGGCACAGCTCCTTCAATCCAGACAGAGGAAGTTCCAGTTCCAGTGAGTGGCATGGACATAACGTCCCAAATGAGGCCATGTCAGTCGATATTGGGTAACTTCAGTAGTGGACACCCACATGTCTTTGCACCCCTTTCCCCGCACACTGGAGGAGAGGCAGAGGACAAAGCTGGTGCAGGGAGCAGCTCCAACCTTCCTGCCCGCAATCAGGAAATGAAATTTAAATGTCATTTATTTTATGTTTATTTTATGTTTATATTAAATTTATTTTATGTTTATTTTACATTTATTTTACAATAAATGTTTGGCTGGGTATTTCTGATCAGTTAATGAATGTCTCACTCTGCTCAAGTGAACTCAGTCCCCCATCTCACAAATAGATTGCGAGCCATGGTATACAGGATAATTTCCAGTTCTACTTACACAATTTGCTCCTCTATAATTCATTCTGCGCTTTGGTTCTTAAACATTGTTTTCAAACCTGCTATGTGATCTAGCTGTGTGCAGTTAAACATCTCACCCTAGAAGCATCTGTATAAAAGTGGCTAAGAAAACAGACTTTTGCCATGGCCTTAAGTTGGCACAGTCATCTGATAGCAGTTCCTTTGCAAGCTTTCTGTTACATGCTGGGAGTTTACAAAGTTATGTGTCTCTGTACATATGCATTCAGCTTTTTTCAGTCCTGCTAAAATTCTGTAAAATGGATATTTCTTTCGTCAAATATAGATATTACAGTTTTTTTTTTTCTCAGTGAAAATAACTATGATAGTATATCACTAACACTTTGCCAAGCTGCATATAAACGGAGTAAGTATATATAAGGCTATGAATGAGAAACAAGCAAGTAGAGAAAGGGAAAAAAAAACAAACTAAGGTATCGTAGGCAACCATATGTTATGCTGATGAGTGCCTATCAATTAAAATAAACAATGTGAACCGACATAATGGGGTGAAGAAACCTCAGGAGTCATTAAGAAGAATTTATTTTCCCCATGGTAAAAACCCACTGGGTAAAAGTATGGGCTTGAGGTTTGTAAAAACGAGTTCATGCTTTCGAGCAGGATCTGTAATCAGGGAATACACACAGCTGTAGAATACAACCTTGGGCACCATCACTACTGACAGTGGTCTCTGAAAATAATTGACTCAGTCTGTTCTGTTGTGGGCTTGGTGTTTTTTTCACAATTTGTACAAATTAAGATCAGGCTTTGTAACATCATTGTGTAAAACATCTCTAAGATCTGTATTTTTCCTTATGAAGCTTAAAACTAAACCTCTTATACAGGCCTCCACAGTGTCACATGCCATATCTTTTCCTTTCAACTTTTAAGCTTTGAGAAGTGTTACATCATTTTCCTTTAACTTATTCAAAATCCTGGCAAAGACCATTTTACTGTGCTACTGCTCTGATAGTATTGACTTCTCTTTGCAGGTCTCTACTCCCTTTCCTTCCATAGCTTCAGATGTTAGCTGCTTATTTCCTCAGGACTTGCTGATCTCTCCTGATTCTGTCTGCCACCTATACCTACAGAAAGACATTAGCCTGTCCATGGGTGCTTTGTCCTTCTATACTGAGCACTGGATTTTTATGAGGTGTCAGATGAAAGCCTGCACTCTTGGGGGGAAACCTAGGTAGTCACGGTTCTCCCGTCTCATGAAAGTATTACTTTGATTTCACTTACTTAATCGTGTTCCATAGCCTCCTTCACCTTATCTACCAATGTTACACACACCCCCCCGTAACTTCTGCCTCTGATCTTCCATTCCACAAGCAATGCTGCCACTTTTCGTTGTTAAGTCACTGCACCTATAAATCAAGCCTGAAAGGTAGCCAAGAAAGTTACAGTGTTTGTGTAAATGCTTTGTTTGAACAAAACATTATGTCCTATGAGGTTGCATGACAGCATATATTATCTCAAAAGGACAAATGAAACATATTTGGAAATATCCATTTGAAAACGTATCTCTTGGTTAACAGACTTAGAGACTAGCACGCCAAATATAAGGAAGAAGCCGGCAGAGAGAAGAAGATGCCTGCAGAAACTGAAATCAGGCTTCTGGTTCACAGATACTCTTGAGACCTGTTTCTGCAAATTGTATTAATTCCTTCTGAGGTTTTGGACAAACCACCTAAACTCCTGACAAAATGAGAGCAATAGACAGTAACGCTTTGTGGCAGTCTTAAGGTGATGCTGTGAAGTATGAATAGTTAATGTATGCAACATGTTAAAAAGTATTTGTACATAAGCAGGACTTCTGAATGATTTAAGCAATGATTTAAATGACTTCGACAAATAGACACTGGCTCTCTCAGTGACTAAAAGAAGCAAACTGAAAATGGCAGGGCATCCTGTGCAACCGAATTCACGTTTGTCTCAAGGTACAGGCAAAACCTTCCATGAGTGAACATGAATGCAGCTCAGTGGCTTCAGGCAAGCTGTGCAGTTACTCCAGGTACATATAAAGTTAAGACACCTCACCGAGCCGATTACAGATGGTCATGGCTGCAGAAATACACAACCCATCCTATGATTAACAACATGACCAGTATCTATGATAAAACTTAGTTTTACTCCTCATGAGCCTTAAAATATAATCTTATCACTTGGCTCAGAAACGTCACTATTTGTGCACTGGAAATTCTCCCAAAAATGTTAATGCTAAGCTTCGTTCTTGAACCCTGTTAAAAATTGGAGGTGACAGTCTATATTTAGCTGTTTTCCCCTCCTTCCCTGCGACCCTACTTTAACCTAAAGATTTATCTGTCCTGTCTTCTCTACCGCCCCTGGGCCTCCCTGCAGTCTCCTTTCTGCCTCTTCAACCACAGCTACACCTGAACCCATTCACCGCCCTTTTCCCTGCAGCTGGGCTCTACCGCCCATACTCCCATCGCTTTCCTGACACAACCCAGAGCTGGTTGTTCCATGGAGTGCTTCCCAGCAAGCTCATCAGAGCAGATGGAAACAGCTGAGCACCAAATCATTAATTAATTCCCTGCTGAATCAGCACAGACCTAAATATGCAAAAACAGTGCTCTTATCTCAGCATCAATTTTAATCAAACCCCATTCCTCCCACCTCTACACAACTACAGTTCCTGCACCAGGGTGAAAGGATTGGTTCTCACATAATTCCAGTTAGAAGCTGAGAAGCATGAAACACTGAGAGATATTTTACACACATAAAAACAGGTTCCTTTTTGAAGGTTCGCCATTTCTAATGCAGATATACGACATTAAAAAAAAAAATCCAGAGACTCTAGCAGCCTAATGTCATAACAGGAAAAGGGTTATAACTTATCTAACTGAAGCTAAAGAGGATTAATAGGAGGCTCATGAAGAAACTCTGGTCCTTACTCTTGGAGCAACACAACTTCACCAATATGCTCAACTCTGTGCAGAACAAGTTCTGCTCTGTTTGAGCTTTATATTGTAGTTCTGAAATTTCAACATCGTTTTACCCCTGGAAAGCCTCAGATCTACTCCTTAATTCTAGACAAGAAGATACCGTCTTGTTTAGATGTTAGATACTGTATTTTCATAGAAATGAAAGAAAAGAGCTGCTATTGAACACCATTCTCTAATCAAGCATCTTGGAAATTTCCAGTTTTAATGTCAGTTTGAAAACACTTTCTTATGATCAGAAAACTACCAGGAGGCTTGATTTACTATTAGATAGTGTCTGAATTATTTCAGCTTCATTTAGTTCTCTGTTTAATACTTCATAAATTTTAAGGAGTATTTTACAATTAAGCTCCTTCTTCCTGATAAGTCCTTCACGCTCTTCCACAGCAAGAAAAAGAGGAAATATTTTGCTCAAACTCCATAGGTATGTTTAGGAGTTCATCAATCCCAAATTTTTAAATACCATGTAAACACTTTCCATCACATGAAATAATAGAAATGCAAATAGCAGCTTTCAAGAACAGCATGAAAAGCTGTCTCTGTAGTTAGTCTTGCATTATTTTACATGAAAATTACTATGCAAGTACATTATCCTGCAAAACAGATCTCCCCTTAAAATTATTATAAAATGGAAATTATTTTGGGTGGAAATTGTAATCTAGACTCCAGCTACCTGATTCCATAATTGTGCAAGGGGTAAAATACGCGGCAGCAGTTTTGATCTTCTTCTGTGTAAATGGCTTTCCAACATACAGAATAGTAAGCAATCAGGCCCTAAGTGTTATCTGTGCCTAAAACAAAATGCATTGACCGTAGTATTCTGCTGATATTTTTAAATAATCTAGAACTACAGGTACAACAAAAATGATATTGTTGAGTATTCTCACTAATGAGCCTAAAAGTTGATACTTCCCTCACTACCGCTTTAATCTAATTGCTTACATTAATTAATAAGCACAAAGGAATGAAAGGGAAAATTATGTTACTATTAGCACAGTAGCACCTAGGGTAGCCAGCAGAATGGACAAGATGGAAAGATATTAAAAAAAGAGGAAAGCATGAAGAATAAAAAAGTAAAAAAGTATAGGAAGCTGCATATTACTATCGCTTGATACTAACCGTGATGAATTTGAATCGATGAAGAAAAGGAAATAAATATACGCTACTCCCCAGTCTTATATTTCATATCATATGTGGATTCATACGATCTCTGGATTGTACTATGGACTGTACATACAATCTTTCTCATAGCATGTGGACTGGCACCATTCAAAACTGTGCAAAGCTGCTGTAGAACAAAATAAGTAATGCATGACTCTCCCAGCGCACGTTGGATGCCTCCATCATAAATGCTGCAGAGCTAGAATTCTTCCCACAGGAACTGTGTTTGTTGCCCTGAGAGATATTTTTCAAAACCTGGCACCTACTCATCACGCCCACGTTTCAAAAATATCCCACTATTCCAAATAGCACCAAAAAAAGTATCCAGAAAAGATGAAGACGCACAGGAGAATACTGCCAGCTTTGCTATTCTCATATTTCTCAATTTAAACTGAATGATAATTCTACCACAGCAGCCAAGATATTCATTCTCAGAATAAAATGCCACTTGTGGGAATCATCGCTGTAATTAACAATTCTTTAAAAGCTCTAAGTAGATGTAAGCGGCCTGGGCCTCATATTCTAAGTAACACCTGATGGGAAGCTGTGGCCAACAGTGGGAGTTTGAACTAGGGATCTGCAGAGCGAAAAAACATGCAGTACTGCTGAACTAGCAGGGCCTTTTTACAAAGGGTTATGTATTATTTCTGCTCAAAGGAAGCTCTTCCCACATGTCTGGCAGCCACAGGGGTTTGAAGCTTGAATGAGCCTGTGTGATAGCTACCCTCCTGATTGATACCCTGGGGCTGCACTCTTGGTCCCACCAAATGGAAAACGTAAATTGCCACAGCTTGAACTAAGCAGCAATATTTTCAGCTGGGGACTGTTAACAAATCATAACCTCTGTGGACTGGCCCAGAAGGAGCAATGCCCAAAACACATGCTCACCAGCTGATTTGCCAGAAGCCTCTACCACAAGAGCGAACAACAAGTGAGAACAGCATTGCCTTAGAGCTCTCTCGTGCTGACTCAGTTGTAAATTAGGCTGTATCTGAGCCTTATTTAAAAGAAACAATTTATTCAACAAAACCGAAAGTGCAGAGAGCTACAAATTAAACCTGCAACTATCAACACAAATAGGACAAACAGAATTGATCTGAGAAACAGGTGATCAGTTTTCAAGGGAAAACATTTTTACAGGCCATCCATTCTTTTGTGTCAAATTCTTCCATAAACACAGGACTTTAATTTAGGCACCAATACTACTGGCAAAAGATTTTATGAAAAATCAAAATCCAGTTCTTCCTAGAGCTTGTCCTCATATATGAAGCCAGTGTATCGAGGTTTTCAACACTAAACTGGTACCAGTACAAAGTTCATGCAAAGAAAGAGCATCTCTCTATGCTTCTCTCCAGTAACCAGGGTTTGGTGGGGTAGGCTGGAAAAGCTCAGAGAGGAATACTATTTCAGGTGTGTTATCGGAAATAAAATAGGATGAAAAAGGAGTCAAAAGAAGAAATGGCTATGCATGAAATTTTCTTTGTAGTCAACTACTGATCCCTATATGAGTCACTTGCAAAGGTTCTCTCGGGTTTCATCTCATCACCAGCTTTGAATATTCTGAAACCATTTGCAGAGATTTGAGTTACTCAGACATGCCTCAGTCACTGTTCTACCTTCAAATAGTGCTACATGGGAGAAAATAGGGCACAGTTTTCCTTTCCCCCTTGCTTTTCTTTGCCACCTCTGCAATGTGACAACACCAGCTGTGCCGTTCGTGTGCTACAAGGGCTCTTCTTTCCCTTATGCCTGGAGCTACTGTGCCCATTAGCTTCAACATAGAGGCAGAACTGGACGTGAGGCTGTACAGGGCAGCAGGGACACAGCCAGGCAGCTCAGCAGCAGCTGGCCAAGCCCTCCGTGGCACAGCAGGTCTCAGCAACAGCATGTCAGCAGCGTGGCAGAGAAATGCTCCTGAAAGCTTGACGTGTTCGTAGCAGCACCACCACCATGATAAGAACCAGAGTTATCTGTACCACAGTGTCAGTTTTTCAAATCCAGACCCCTCCGACACAGTATAGTGTGAACAGATTCATTAGGAAATAGTTTCTGAGTGTCAACATTGGCCGCTTTTCATAGCAATTATCAAATAAAACAGACTCATACTCAAAGCTGTGGATTTTGTGGCCTTTAACATTTTTGTTATTAAAAGTCTCCTGCTCTGTAATCAAATCAGACTACAAAAGCATGAAAAGCCCTTTTGCCACATATATGTGGAGCGTTTACAACCAAACCTGGTAGCTTGCATGCCAGGCTTCAGTCCTCTGACATGTACAAAATGAACTGCAACATCAGTTTCCATGCTGGTTTTACAGCTTTCCATGAATTAAAATGCTCCTGAGTGAAAATATCATGACATTTTCTCTTCTCCTATTTCCTGTGCCTGAGAGAGAAATCCTCTGCCTCAGTAGCACTCCCAGCCTCAGTTACCTCTAGAGCAATGGTCAAACTCAAGACCTGGAGTCCAGGCAATACAGTGTGCTGTCTCTGCTCTGCAAGTTCTGCCTGTGTGAGCACTGACTCAGGTTGAGTTTCTGGACCTGACAGAACACAGAGTTGTTCTGTCACTACACCCATAGGTTACTGACCTTGATGTGGCCCATAAATTGCACGTTGTTTGTTTGTTTGTTTGTTTTTCTGATGCCCTGAGCTAGGACTCTAAATCAATGCCAGGGAGTTCATGCACACAGTTCATATACAAGAAAATTCAACTACTACAACAAAACAGCAACCAAAATCAGCCCAAAATGGTAGTCTCAGAGACAAACTAAAAAAAGTGCCTTTGCTCGGTTTTACATTTGAACCCTTTTTCTTTCCCTTACAGTGTACATTTTGACAGCCACCAAAGAGTGGAGATAACTGCAAATGTGCTTCCAGTTTTCAGGCACTTTCCTTTTTTAAAAAAATGTACGTCAGGCCCAAATCATGTTAGATACGAAATATTTCCCAGTGTTAGACACCTTGCCTTTCTGAACTGAAAGAGACTCCATGGAAGCATGAAGCCTCACTGAAATGACAAAAACTATCATTTCATTGAGCTCACGAAAGGTAGTCTAAATCTATGGCTCTGAGATTCCCTTACCATGCAGTATGCCCTCCAGTTTGTGAGCCTCTCCCAGGACATTCAGCTCCTTAGTCACAGCTCTACAGTAAGAAGCAAGCAAGGGCCAAGAAGCCATTATTTCCATCAGACTCAATGACCTTCAAGACTCACTGAAGAAAAGGTTGGAATGCGATGCCTCTTTATTCCTCCTGAAGAGGTCAGAGACAAGACTGCAGAGCTTTAGGTACTTTCCTTCATGGCAAATATGCTAAAACTCTGGCATGACCACCTGTTCTGCTACATCCATGGATGCCTGTATAGCATGGTACATGGGGGCATGGCCCAGAACTGTGGAAACAGTTTTCCTGCTTGAGGGCAGAGGTCTCTGTAAGGCCTGATAACTGCGTGCTCTGGAGCACTTTGTCCAAAGTGGCTCTGCTAGATGCATTTCCCTTGAGCTGATGGTACTGAAAACCATGGGGTTGATATGCTCTGAGCTATCTCCTCTGGCTTGGTTAGTGTTTCTCAAATAGGAAATTCAGATTAGACATCCTACACCCACTGAATCTGCACCTTCTGCCTGTTTTTTGCTCCAATAGAAGATTTATGATCAGCTCTACCTAATGTCCCTGTCTTTGCCTGTTGCATGCTGGTAGCACTCCTCTAAAGGCATTGACTCCAGTGACCGCAATGCAGCTCTGTTGACTTCACCACCTGAGGCCTGGAGACAAAATGTTTAACGCACAGAATGGGAACACATCATGTGATTTATCCTAAATGCCTTTGAACAGCAAATATTCACATTCACTATTAGTATATATGTTTCAACCAAGTATACAGAGTTCCCTTACCCTTAAGGAACAAAGAAGCATACTCTTATTTCACCTCCGGTGTGCGGAATCTGTATCTTAAGTTCAGTCCACACACGGTCGATATTAAACCAGAAGAGAATTCAGAACAACCCACACTATTTGCTTAGGATGATCCAGAAAGAAAAGAAGCGGTTGTAAGTCAAAAGTGAGATAAAATGTTGACATATGGTATGATCAGGTCTGGGATATAAACATGACACGATCTGGGTATGAAAACCCCTCATTTTCATTAGTTAAGGTACTCTTGCTTCTTCTAACAATATAGACCAACTGATCTCAGTAAGGAAGAAAATTCAGACGTGGGGAGATATTGGTGCCATTAATAAGACCTATACTGAATTATGTTAATCATTTAAATAGATGATATTCGCCAGATGGCTCTCATTGGGAGAACTGAACCCTAGCGCAAACATCTGCATTACCTGCTTGCAGCAAAAATCTTCTCTACTGCTTTCAGTTGTGATACTCTCTTTTTCCATCTGCTTTTTTATTATTATCATTATCTATTTTTCAAAGAAAGGGAATTCATTCTTCTTGCTAGCTTAGTCCTATAGCAGTGCTGCCAACTGTGAGCAGATTCTGGTTTCATAATATAGTGGACAAAAATGGGTTTATCGGTTCAAAAAATATTTCACAGAGACAATCAGGCGTAGTTCTGTATTGCATTTGCTGTATAGCAGCCAGTACCATTAGAATCATAACACAGAGATTGCAATTACATCTGTGATATTTCTGTTTAATAAACAGGCAGTAGTGTTGTCACTTTGAACTCTTTTAATGAATGTACAGATGATACAAAAAACAGTCTTGCATCGCAGAACTGAACGGAAAGGCCGCATTGGAACCATTTTAGCCAAAAAAAGATGTTCTACTGAAATTGACATGCCTTGCTAATATCATATTGTGTTGATGACCGCTTTTGTTTTCTGTTTTTCAAAGGGAAAAAAAGTAATTCATCGCATTAAGTAATACTCAAGGCAAGGAAATATGCTGGCGTATAATGAGCACTGACCACGCCAACACTCTGCCTCAGAAATCAGTCTGAAAGTCTCTTTTAGGAATTTTAATTTTCTGCTGGCCTTCAAGAGCAGCGGATGAGAATGCTATATGCAGTAGTTCAGCTCTGCAGGGCAATTAATTAGCATACTACAACTAATCCTTTATTTGTTTTCTCCCATTCTAAATACATATGCTCTAAGAGACGGGAGAAAAAGTATGCTCAGATCCAGGATTCCCTCATGCAGGTATTTAGACCAAATCACTACGAAATTAGATTTGATTTAGACAGATAAATGACTTTGTAGATCTAGGCTTTTATTTTCCAGCTAGCTGCACTCCCTTCATTTTCTTCTTAACAGTTTCTTGTCATGCAAATCATACTCATTTAGTTTTCTGCATGCCTAAATATAATTCTTCTGTTTAGGTTTTTGAACACAAAAATGCCAAAGTTTGCCCACAAAAAGGAGATGTGGTTTGCATTGTTTTTATGCATGATTTTTCTGTTTATTTCCTACAATTAGCTTTTGTAATAGGAAGACAAGACAGACCATATATAGGTTAAAGAATCCTACCCGGTTGCCTTCAAATTTTGAGCGATCGTTGTTTGCCTTTGCTGTTTTTTCTGCAAGTTTCTTCTGCCTCTGAGGGCCTTTTCCGAAGAAAATATAGTTGACAAAGGCGTATTCAAGTAAGGCCAAGAAGACAAATACAAAGCAGCCCATAAGATACATGTCAATGGCTTTAACGTATGGAATTTTGGGTAAAGTCTCTCTCAGATGAGTGTTGATTGTTGTCATAGTCAGCACAGTTGTAATTCCTAGACAAAGAAATAAAGGAACACATATCTTACCAACCTATGCAGAACATGCTTCGGTTTTCTTTTCCTTTTTGGTAAATTTCCCTTGTCAGGGTGCAGAAGCTTAAACATTTGTGAAAGAAGTCTCTCAAGTGAGTCTCACGGCAAACGAAAGCAAAATTAAAGCTGGATGCGTTATTATTCTGTTACAACATTTTCTCTAGGTGATCTGGGAGAACAGCAAACAAGAGGGCATAGCATCACTTCACCGTGCTAACATCACACAGCGGAGAGAAAGTTTTAGGAAGTAACAAAACTGATGAGGGGTCTGGATAGATAAAGCCGTGTGAACATATTAAGGGAGAGTGTTTGCATAGCCCACTACCTTGGCAAGAGATTCCTTTCATCCCGTTTTAAATTTCTAACAGTTTAACAGTTGGTTGAAGTCTGTCCCTCTATAATAGAGGGAGAGAAATAGGCACTTTTCTCGAGCAGTTCAAGCCATTTGTTTTAAACATCTATTTCAGGATGTACTCTCTTCATTAAGAGGGTCTTGAGATGACTAGTTTGGATCAGTAGCCTAATTTTGAGATAGCTAGAAAGAGGTGAGATGAGCAATGAGAAGCAGACAGGTACGCATATTTGAGGAAAGAAAAAGCCAAAGAGGCAGAGCAGTATTTTTAGAGTGATCCACTGGACACTAATAAAGTACCCAGAAGATCTATTACATATGTGAAACCCTCATTTATTACCTAAGGATGGACATCGCACTTGAAAGTATATTACAGAGCCCTGTTTTTGAAAAGGCAGTAAGAAAAGCAAATTTATTGTCAGTCTGCTTGAACCTGCAATAAACTGCAGGGTCTGTATCTCTGCTGGAAATTTTATGGGAATCACAAATCACAGAAGGCTGAAAACACTGATTTGTAGAATAATTCTGCATTGGTAAAAGAGGCAAGCCATTCTAATAGATCCCCTTCCATTATTATTTTCTGTTATTCCATAATTATACCATCAGTTTGTAAGTAGACACTAAAATGCAGGCAGAACAAAAATAAAGAACAAAAGAAAAATTCCAGCATATCAGAAAGCACAGCTTCTTTTACCTGAAGACAGAAATAAACACAACATAACTCCAAATCAAGCTGCTGTTTGTATAAACAGCGTCACTCTGGGGACCAGTAGTAGTAGCCTATGAGTGTCTATAAGAGATATTTTGTATAGTTAGGTCAGTGTCATGTGGTTTTCAATGCTTTTCCTCTAAACTGTGAAACAAGTGTGTGCTGATGTCAGATGTTTCACAGCTTGAAATACAGTGGAGATACATACAGCACAAGCTTATTTTAAAAACTGCATTGTATATAATCCACCCAACTCTGCAGTAAAATGAGGAGTATAATTTTGACATGCCAGAGTCACATTAGAGTTATTTTTACCTAATGAAACTTTGACAAGCTCTCTAGAAAACCTTACTGCCAGCACAGGGAAAAGGGTGAGAATGTTGGAGGACTGTAGCAAATATTATCACACATTTGCATCCCATGCGATTTCTCTAGCCTGAATTAGTTTCTTTCTTTGTACAGTTTCCTGCTGTTGCTTCCTATAAAGTATTCCAAGAAAGATAAAATTGATTCCTGTATCAGAAATCCACAGATTCATCTTTTTACACACCTTTGGCATCTCATTATCATCCCACAGGTGCTTACCAAAGCCTAGATCCATCAAGAGACTTAGAAACTCACCCAGCAGGTGTTGCAATGCCTGCATTTTTGGTGCTGGTTCCCAGGGTGGAACCTGGATTCTGAAGATAAGGCCCTACACACTACCTGCGGAGAGTCCAGTGGCTCTTTTGGTGATCCCGAGCAGTATGCATACTGAACACAGAGGTGTCTACCACTAACGAGAAGGAAAGATGTTCCTTGGGAGATCCTGAGTTACACAATGCATGGGTGCATGCCACACCCATGCAGGATCAGTATTTCTCCTTTGAAGAGGCTGAATTTCTTTTAAAGCACAGCTGGAGGAGAAGTAGCTGTCATTTACTCATCATATCAAAATAGGATATTTTGCTGACTACAGCCCTTCCCAAGGACTGAGAACCCCAAGATTACTTTTCTCCTCACTCAGAGGACTGAACTTAGGAACCTCAAGGGCTAAGCAGCGAAAACTCACAATTCTGAGCACTGGTGCACCACAGTTGAAGGGTTTGAGTATTTCTCTTGACCTCAGCCTCCATATGGAGTGTCTATAGCACAAAGCACTAGAATGAACGGTCCTTTGCTCTGTGCCTGGGTCTCTTGGTTCAGGGAACTACTTGGTTCACTCCAGGCTGGAGCACAGATAATCTGTGCATCGAGGGACCACAGGCTGCAGCAAAACAGGGAAGTGAATGAATTAGAATCAGGCTTTCAGAGAATGCAGGCTTCCTGCAGGGCTTGAGTAAAAGCTAGACTCCATGTCTTTCAGGATTGCACAGGGAATCCTTCCTCTAATAAATACTTAGGCCAGCAGGCCTTATTGTCCTCTGTACTGAGCCTTCCAGAGCCAGGTATGTCCAAAGATGCAACTCTGCCTTTAAGCTCTGATAATACTTCCTATCAGCCTCAGACTCATAAAACTCGCTATACGAAGGAACACAGGATTAGACCTGTGGTACAGAACTTTATTATACAAATACGAAATGATACAAGCCAAAATCACCAAGGCACTAATTGTTTTCTCAGAAGATCTTATCAGATAGATTTTCATCCCCTCCAGAGGCCTTTCCATCAACTGGAAATAGAACATCTGGGATCTTGAGATTCCTCTGAATGTACCGATTGACTGTTGTTCTAATATTTGTGTTATTAAAGTACAGCACTTGATGAACCAGGAGGCCCTTGTGCAACCCAGAAATAGGTCACATGAGATAGTCTTGTTCCTTAAACAGGGACAAAAGTGAAAAATTTGTGAGCCCATTGTAGGAGGGTGTGGAGTGTTACCAGGGTTTGGTAAGTTCTGTCTAACCACCTCTGTTTACTGCAGTTCTGGCCAGCTTTTAAAACCTAGATGCTAGCAGATGATTCTGAAGTGTTCCTCTCACCCCTACCAGCCTATAAAAGGCCATAATGTTTCTGGGGTGGATCTTCCGTATCAGTAGCTCATTTATGAATATAACAGAGCTGTTTGGATTCTATGTATGTCCCACCTTCCATTAAGCTACCACATATCTGCAACCTGCTGAACAAGCGTTAGCTGTTGTGTGGTAATGCCATATTGTGCGACTTGTACCATGCGCACATGCACCAGCTAATCCACAGTGTCTGCAGAATTACTGTACAATAACTGCAATTAATCTGCAGTATTTTCAGTAGCCCAGTTCAGATACCAGGATGTAATATGATATTGCACATAGGTATAATTGTAGTTGCCCAGCCTGCTTTGATATGTGGGATCTATGAAGGTAAGGGGTATAGAGACGGGTAAATGTACAGGCATGGCTTGGAGTCTTTGTTTGCTGTGGTACGTATGAGAAAAATAACAGAACTAGGCAATATGCTTCTCTTTTTAAAAGAGAAGGGAGTATAGTCAGATGTTATATAGCACGGGTTTATTGTCAAGTTGCAGGTGGGAAGGTATGTCCTACCGGGAAACACCAGCTGGAGATGGGGTTTGGGATTAGATGAGAGGCAGCAGTAATCGTAAGGATTATCTATGGATCCATTTAATCTTCCTCGTCTACAGCTGTGTATACTTCTGTAACAGATGAAATATTTCCTATGAAATATTCTGAAGCTACCTTCCCTTATCTAAAGGAAACTTTGACCTGAAAAAGCCTGGGATTGGCCACCAATTTGTGTTAAATCCATGTTTTTCTGCCATGGGGTAAAAGACACTTAAAGCTGTCCTAAAAATGCACTCAGCATACTGGGCTTTCTGAGAGTGAGATGGGATGTCATGGTCTGCAGCTCATGTGTCCCTGTGTTTTGATATTCCCAACTAGCACGGAGGACCTTGAGGTCTTTTCCTGCCACTGTAAGTTAAAGCAGCCCCGATAACTTGAGCCAGGACCCCAGGTGGAGGCTTAGAGCCACATTTTTCTTCCCACACTGAGCTGGACTAAAAGCTCACGCTCGAACCCTTGGAGTATGATTCTGGAGCTGGTCCCCTCACTGACAACAGCAATACATTTGACGAGAACAAGGCCGGAACCTGTAAGAGCAGCTTATGTCTGAGATTTAGTGGTAGCTACATTTGTGCATGCAGGGAGAACTCATCACTTCTGAGGCAATAATGAATGACATGATTTTGACGTAAATGATTTTGGAATATCAAAACACTGACATCATGTTGCAGTGCTTAACAACCTCCAAAGGCTACATTCAGTCTGACATTTTAATGTCCCACTCATCCTTATCACATACCAAGGGCAACTCTTGCTGCTGATGCATCATAATTGATCCAGAATGACACCCATGATAAAATAGTAATCAGTATGGAGGGCATGTAGGTTTGAAGAATAAAGTATCCAATATTTCTCTTCAACCTGAAGCTCAGTGAGAGTCTTGGATAGGCACCTAGGGAAAGGGAGGGAAAATCAGTGTTATTTATACCAAAGAAAAGACATTTGCAGATATTTGTCTTCAGTTTCCGTAGAAATTAAAGCATGCATATTTTATTGGGTATTATGACATCTGCAGAACAGTAGGGAAAATGCCTTCTCTGTGTTACTGGTTGGTCTTAAAAGAAACCTTGCAGAGAATATAGTGCTATGCAAGCAATTTGAATTTGGGAAGAATAGAGAGAGCAAGTCATTCTAAATTATTGAACAGATGGGTGAGCACCGGTTAATTTTTAAAAACAGATGCCTAGATCTCCATGTAAAATGCTTATCCAAATACACAATTTTTATATATAGTATTTTTATTGAGAGTATCAGCAGAGTTCCAAATCTTAAATGTGCATTGTTTGGTATTTATATAGAACAGTTATTCTCGACACAGCCCTTTTTAATTACATCGGAACTATGAGAAACATGCTACCTGAAGTGTCAAAAGTAAATTGTACTGAATCACAGTGAGAAAAAGCCTTCAGACCTGATCCAAAGTTCATAATATCAATTAGAGCTGGACGAAATTTTTCCTCCAGAACTGTTTTAGCAAAAAAATGAGGATTAAATCTGGGTATGCTTGGTTTTACAGTTGTACCAGAAAAAGTTAGTCTTTCACATAAACATTAGCACCTTGATTTCAGTGTTTGCATTACTAGTTTTAGATATGATACTTCTAACAGCTCTTCAAAAAGCTCTCTTTACAGTCAATATTCTAAAAATCATTTCTGAACACAAGGCTCCCATTCTAGGTAGTAGATCATTTCCTGCCCATTCTAATACAAACACGTATAAGGTGTGAAAGATTAGATCTAGGAACAATTAAAAATTTACAAACCTCATGTAAAATTATTACATTTATATTTTTGCATATGAGCATAAGAAATTTCATATGTCTGTGTACGCAAGAAAGATGGATTTCCTTAGAGAGAAAGGGAAAGAAGGAATAGAAAACTGCAGATTTCTCTTTATCACTTTCCTGATAGTTAGGTATACTTTGGGTCATGTGACAGGAAAAATCCTATACTGTATTCAGATAGCAGGAGCATCCTGGGAGTATCAAACCTTATGCAACAACACTTAATTGTTTTATCAAACACATCTTGGAAAAACTATGACTACAAAGGAAATATCTGGTAGATGCATTTTGTTGTTGTTATTATTTCAATCAATAATATTTTTTCCAGAATGAAATGGAATTGTCTTCTAGTTTCACAAACAGATGAATATTGGTAGAGCAAGAGCAATTTACTTCATTACGGAAACCAGACCAAAGTTTTCTATTGTCTAAAGCATACATAATTCTCATACAATACCTAATTCTCATACAACACATAATTCTCATACATTCTCAGCAAAGAATCATTCAGACTTTAGTTAGCTTAACACCTTCATTTTCCAATGAAATGTTTCATTTTCAAGGACAAACTCTCCTTGAAATCATGTCAGCTTTTTTTGCTAACAGAGCTTAACTTTTTCATTGAGTTTCCTCATGAAACAGTTTCTACCACCTTGTGTGTGCAGACCGTGTAAATGAAATAGGAACATCTCCCGCCATGATATACACTAAAAATTTAGCAGGCATGATCACCTTTTTGCAGTAAGAAGGGTAGTGCATCAGGCAGAAATCTGTATAAAGCTCTGTTGAGGAAAATTACTTCATAAAATATACCACCAATGGAAAGGATTCTCTAAAAATCTCTTCCATTCAAAAGCCCTATCCAGGTCTGGGTGTCTGGGGAATACCATTGATTGATAGAGGTGAAAACTGGAAAGTCTCCCATAAAATACTGCTTCTTCAAGAGTCTAAATGATTCATTCAAGTATATGCCAAGTTCAATGGACTGATCACAGAATCAATGCCTCTTCTTGGGCTGTTCCAGTACCAAGGACCCTGGAAGCACTGGGGAATCTCAGAGAGAGAAGAAAGAGATCATTTTGCTACTAGCAAAGCAGGAAAAAAGGTGTGGATGGAGGAGAAGTGTCAAGAGTGCAGAGAAGTAATGCGTTAGGTGTGTCAGTAATGTTTAGTAATGAAATCCTGAACTGAGAAACTTCATAACAGAGCAAACAGACTTACGATATTTTTCTTCAATTTTTCATCTGCAACACGCTGTCTAATGAGGTAAGGTAATTACTGACACTAGTGCGACTAAAGCCTTAGAGGTGGACTCTCCAGACAGATTGCATCAAGGCCAGAGAGCTCAACATGAAGTTGTTTGAAGTCTCAAGTTTTTGACCAGAATCTAGAAAAGAAAATGCTAAGAACCACACTTAGGGCCAGGGTTGTCCGTGCTCTCTGTCTTCCTGCTGTAGAGTTTGGACTCAGAACTGTAACAGAGGGATTCAGTTGCAAATCTGAAGGTGCACCGTGCCTTTTGAGATGCTGTTTGAGATCTCAGACACCAGCATGGGGCTGGTAAATATACCTCTCCAGACTCCACTGACAGTATTGACTAGATTCCCCATCATCTGTAATAGGAGCTTAGGCACCTAGCTCCCATGCAGACACTGAAACAATATTCATCTTAAGTTAGAGCAAGACAAATGCCAGCCCCGTACGTCTCAGGGTAGGTTCTGAGGGTCTGTGGCTTCCAAGCAGACTAACTGCCAGTCTTGTCAGCATCACTTCTACTCACTGGAGTTGACACATTGCTCAGTTTCACACAGGTAAAAAGAACATCATCCTGTTTCATGGTGACTTTTCAAGCTCCAATTGGGAAGTCTGGTTCTCAGAAAATTTCAAAATAATTTGGTCTTTGCATAGTTCAGCCTGAAACTGAAACACGAACTGGTTGCCTTGTTTTTTCAGACAGTTCTACCTCCTGCCGCTTCCAAACAGCACAAATACCATGCTGCCAGGGTCTTCTGCTATGTAGCTGTCCCTGAGACTATGGAAGTTTGTATTACTTTCATCTGTATTACTCTTATGCCTTTACAGATGGTTTATGGGTCCTGCCTCCAGCCTGCCATCCCTGCTGTCCTATCTCATTTCCAGCAAACACAGCGCTCTATAGAAAAGGGACCCAAAAGAAGCTCCTCCTGTGAAGGCAGCTTATTTCCCCGCCTTATATGGATGACTAAAGCTAAGTGAACAGGATAGGCCTTCACCTGCATGGAACAAAGACGGTAAGCCCAGATCTTTATTTACCTAAGAAGGAATCATCATGTGGAATTTCTTTAACAAAAATGGATTTCTTGGTGAGCTCAACAATTACACTGTTACTTGCCTTACTATGCTTGGATAATGATTTGTCCATTAAAGCTCTGTACCTTTAGAGATTAAAATTCTAGTTGCCACCATTCCATCAAAATTTGCTTTTTGCCTAAAGAACAGTGGTGCTATCCAAAGACCAGATTTGTTACCCTTCCTCCCACATCATATAACATGTGGATGTCTATGGAATAATCTAAATACTACAGGAATAATAGAATTTGGCCTTCAATATCTGAATCTAACCACAGGATTGAGAATGCAGACTTGAAAACAAATACTTAATCAATAACTGAGCTCAAAATATTCCTTTTTCATATATTCAAGCACTTGGTAAAAAATAATTACTTTTTTCTGTTTCAATTTCGTTAAAAGCTAGCAAGCTGAAATATCTAGCTCCAAGGCTAAATTAGTCTCTTGCTGTTTTATCCAAGTATGAACCAAGACAGCAGAGTTGGTCAGCTACAGAATTCTTATATTAATCTGTTCTTCTGGGAAAGTTCTTCAGCTAATTGGAAATGTACTCTATAGACTGATCTTTCAGAATATGCTAAATAATTAATTTTCAAACTTTTTAGGACTACCTTCCTCTTACAAATAGGTTGCTAATCTGGCTCTAACTGCTATGGATCTTGAAGTTTTTAGGCTGTGTCTTATACTTCCCCATTGCTGCTCAGTTTCTTAACGTTCCTGTATAACAATCAGTTAGGAGGGGGATTCAGCTCACAAACTTAGGAATTTAATTATTTCAGATGTTTTGCATAGAGGTATTTACATATGGAAGGTGTCTATGCTCTCAGAATAAACCATGGAGATCTAGATTTACAGCTAGCTGATTCTAAGGGTGTGATTCAATTACCTACATACAAAGTGTCTAATGCCTTTTGAGATGCCTAGGATACTGAAGAGTAGGACTTAAATAATACTAATGAAGTAGTTAATACTGACGCAATGGACACAGGACTCTCAGACTCTTTGGAACGGCTGCCTAATTGCTAAGCAGGATCTCCACAGAATCTCTGGTGGTACCAGACACCTATGTAAAGGCACCTGAATAGTGTCCTAGGAGATATTCAGTTGATAAAATAGAGGTGTTTAAGAGCTGAATAGTGCTTTAGACTCCACAGACAGCACTGATTTGACTAGGGGCTTGATTCAGCTACTGACACATAGGCAGCTAGTGCCGTTTGAGACGTCTTATGGTAGCCTGTATGGCCTTCAACTGCCATTCGGATAGTCAAACCACAGACTTTTTTTCACCGCAATTTCACAACAATTACTTTCTGTTCTATCCATCATAGATAAAAGGAACAGTTTAATCCTGTGTTATTCCCTACACAATCATACATGGTTCTCTTTTTCCTCATGGATTATATTTGCTAGACTTCCACTGATTCTTGCTACTTTTTCCTAGACTGTCTTCTGTTGGCAAACAGCTTTCTTGAAGAACGCTACCCCTGACCAGAAATACTCAGCTTAGCAGCACAAGTCGTAAGATGTTTGTTGCTTCCCAAACAAGATTTATTGGCTCATGTTCAGTCTGTGATCAACAATAACCCCCACATCTCTACACACAAAAATCTTGCCCAACCAGTTGTTCCCTTCCTGAGTTTGGATAGGTATAATTAGCTGTATAGTTGTTGTCTTTACTTGTCCACATAGACTTTTATAGGTTTTTTTTCAGATCTGTTTGGCAAGATCATTCTAAACTCCAATGTTAGGTTTCAATATGCTTGCAGTTCCTCCAGTATTTTTACTGTCCCTCCCAGCTTTATATCATTAGCTATATTTTTTGTATATGCTTACTGTTGCTTCTTAGTAACTATGGGAACAGATTTTTCCATTTGCATAAGTTACACAGGACTATACAGTACTACTCCTTCATGGAGGACAGGAGAAATAGCTACTCGAAAAGATGTTTACGGCACGACTCTGAAGTCTTCTTTTAGTTTAATACAATCAAAGAGCAGCTGTACTGAAACCTCTGAAATCTTCACTAAGATATTGTGCTCAAAGAACCAGTATCTTCCCTTGACACTCTAATAACCTCTAGGCCAGAAAAAAAAGAAACACACACGACTAATTTTCCACAAAAATATAGAAACTGGCCTTAATTGTCAGGAACATAAAAAAGGAGGGTCTTGAGAAGAAATGTGAAGGGACTGTGCTGGCTTTATCCATCGGATTGGCTAACATGTTTCAGACTTAGCGCTAGACGTGTGGTTTTGAGAAATAAATGTGATAATTGCCTTGCACAGGAATATTTGTCCAAAAAATTCATAATTTTTTAATATCCTGTACGAAAACAACAGTAGATGCAGCTTCCTGTCTTGAAAAGTGTAAAAAATTATATACTTCAGAAAACGATACAAGAAACACGGAGTAGTCTGTTCTTCATGACAGTCTCATCCTCACCCTAGTCCCTAGTGTCAAGCTGTCTTAAACTCTGAAGCATGAGATGTTATATTCCTTCAAAAAATTTATTGGAAGGAACTGTTAGGATTCTGAGTATTTTGTTAGCCATATAAATGTCTACCTCTAGTTTTTATTTGCTTTTCAATCTCTCTCATATGTTTCATAGCTCTTTGGATTTCTTTTTTTCCTGAATGTAACAGAACTCTCTCATCTCTAAATTACTAAATCATTTCTTTACTGAAATATTCCATACTGAACTGAAAAGTGGTTTTGGACTGTCGTCAAAACTTCCTAAATATGAAGTTCTCTGTATTGTCATTGCTGTCCAAAAAGCTGTTCACAAAAGTACCTCCAGTCCTGTGGCGGGCCCTGACTGCCAAAGGTGGCACCAGCTGCAGAAGGAAGAGATATAGGATTAAAATATCTCTTTTACTTTCTGCTAAAAATAGTTTAAAAAAAAAAAAGCTGCCATTTGCAATGACAGCCAAAGATGGCAGCACCTGGCAAAACCCCTCACATTAATTTTGATCTCAGCAATATTTATATTTTGTTCTGGAATATAACTAGTGTTTCTATGTACTTTGAAAAAGATGCTGCATCCAAAGAACGGTTGACGTGATGCTTATAAACGTAACAGAGTTGTGCTTCGTTTGTTCTAGTGCTCTGGGATAGAAGGAAGAGTACACTTCCATTGTCTGCTTTGGATTGAAAACATGGAGGTCCCAAACAATGGCCCACAATTGCTAATGACTTTCTGTGTTGCTTTGGTCTTGTCACACAGAGCAACATTTTAATATGCTGGTGTCTAATATTAAGCACGTAAATTCATGCTGTGCTTTGTCATCTGAAGAGGTCCAATGCTGTGAGGTAATGGAATTTCTTATCATTTTTTCAAGGGAACAAGAAGGAGGCAACCCAGGGATTTAATTTTTAGCATCTCAACAACGATGATGTAAAGTGTTGGCTATGCATACACTACTATTTAGTAACATCAGTACAAACCAAGAAATCAAAGGCATTCTAAATTCATTGTACAACAACAAAACAAACATGCCCTGAAAAGCTGTAGGGAGGTGTTCAAAAATATGTGGCTTTTTGACCTAGTATGCCATAGCATACTCTGTATGATCAGTAACCCTGCAGGCTACGGTTAAACTGATGATTCAGAGGTGAATGACTTCGTATTTGTTAAATCCTAGATATTTAGGCGCCTGGTTAAGTATGACAGAGACACACACACTCACAGACACAGAAATAAACAGAAAAATGCAGTAAGAAAGGCTATTTCATAGATTTCTGCATAAAGACTTTAGGAAGTAAGTCATTTCTTTAGCCAAACACTGAACACAGTGCTAAGACTATATATGATAATGATTAATAAAGTAGCAACTGTTGCACACAAGGAAATTAAGCACTGAATAGGCAAATGATAATACTTGCCTGTGGCAAAGACAACATTCTTTGACACTAGTCTGTATTCCACAATGGAGAACTGAGGAAGTTCAATTCTTTCTACGCCAGTGACTGCATTATCTCCACCTCTCCAGTAGAACTCTATGTCATCCGTTGTATAGCCATCTGCAGACAAAGCATGAGAATAAGATGGAAGAAACAGCAGACCCTAATGGAGCTGCAGTCACAGTATATGTGGTTTGTCATTTGAGACAATGAAAGAATTAGAACAGCTGGAATGGGGCATGGTATTTTGGTACAAACGTCTGTGGTATGCTAGCATGCTGAGAAGATCTCCTGAAGAGCTGTTTCATTACAATCTGCACAGAAATTTGAGGCAAACTACTCTATTTTCTTCTTTTTCAGTATCATTCTCATGAAATCCACAAAGGACGAATGGCCCCTATGAGCCAGAAAATGTTACCACATTACCAGTTCCAGGGATTACTGATTGCAACCTGCAAGATCGCAGAACAGTGTGAATTAAGACATCATACACATCTAGAACTAAAACCAAGTGCACTCTCCTGACAATAATTGTCAGAAAAAGATGGATTATTCTATGAATGCTGACAAACATAGCTGGGCAGATATTTTCCACCCATACTGAAGAGTGTGAGTGGCACCATTTCCATTAGCTTCTGCAGCGGAGAACTCCAGCTGAATATAATTTTCACAAGAGCATAATAATATGTAGTAGCATTTTCTGTATAAGGCACAAAACCTTCAGCTGGTACTAGAAAGGCAGCAGAAGCTCTTGAAGCATAAACATACGTCTGAATATTCTAGTTATAGCATATGACTAGGTTGAAGAGAGAATCTATTTTTGTGTAGAACAGAATTCCAAATCATACATGGAACCTATCTGAAGGTGCCCAGGGGGTCCTGCAGCAAGACCATCCATGCATAATAAAGCACATCATTGAAAGAAAATTATACCACAGTGTTTGCTCTCTTTCAAGTGAATCTGATTAAAATATGAACATTCATTCTCCTGTGTTGAAGATAAGCATCCAGTCACTGCCTCTGGAGCAATAAATTGCTTCATTCTGTCCTAGACCCTTTTTTCTATATCACATTTGCAAACCAGAAATGGATGATCCCTTATATATTAAAAAGTGCCAAATAAGCAAACAGTAAAAAAAAAACCAAAGGGTGCTATTTACATGATTTACTTAATGGTTAAAGACAGCAGTGTAACTATTCTAAAGCTATATTAAAGGAAAACTGCCCCGCATCTAAACTAAGTTTTACATGCATCTTCTTATGTACATACAGCTTTCTATTTCCAGAGTACAGTTCTGTTCATCTAATGGATATCTTCTCAAGTCCATCATACAAGCTGCAGTGGTTGTGATTCTGAAATGCAAACATCAAACAAGATTACCATACATGCAGCAATCCAGGTATTTTTTTGAAAGTGAGGACTGTTTGAAGAATGGCTTATAATAATTGAGAACCTGGTCCACAATTTTATATTGAGTAGTAGCTTACTACAAGACTGGTTACATCGATTTCAGTGGAACAACTTGCCGTAACTTACAGTTATGTGACCAATCCCTTTGGGGTTTAATGGACCTATCTGCATGTGTAAATATATAAAAATATTTGCTGAGATTAAACAATATGACTTTAAAATGTGAAGCGATAAAAGTCTGCTACAGACTTTTCAAAATGATTCGAGCTTGCGAATAACTGATTTTTTGGTTCTGCGGCATCTGTAGGAAAACAAGAGATACACTGCAATGTTGAACAATAGTCCAACAAAATGCTTTGTTTCAAAGACAAGTATATTTCTCTTCAAAATTTAATTAAATAATGAGGGGATTTTATAATGAGGAGTCATACTGAATTTTTAATTTACCCCCAAAGTCAGAAGATAATTTCGCTTTTTTTATTTCCGATGTAGGCAACTTAGCAAAATTAAGATGAATTTGCAAAACATTTCAATGTTGATGAGTCTACATTTTTCACCCAGCCCTTGTATGTCAAAAGTAAGAGCCAACAATACACATACACAATGAAAACAAATATATTAACAGCTGCATGCAGCATTTGCACTTTTTTGCAAAATTAATGGCTTTATATATTCGTACTAACCTTTAGACAGATATAACCACACACACTAGCTCATGAATCATCTTCAGTATATTTCAGTGTTTTGCTGAATCGTAGCCTTCATCAAGAGTATGAACATTATTTTGTATCATTTTCTTTATAACGTCTGCAGGTAAATTTCACATTTAACTTATCTTCTGTGTTTGGCTAGGCCCGTTCCTCACTGCTCTTTTTCTGATATAAACAGGACATGGACCCCATACGCAGTTAATTCCTAAACAAACTGCATTCTGGAAAAACTTTATGCTCATAACACAAGAGGAGAAATCCTTTAAATATACCTCTAGAAGCTGGAACCCTCAGTGTTAAGGTTTTGTCCATGTGTTTTCTCAGTTTCGAAACTTTCTACTTAATCCCTTTACCTTCCTGACTGACAGTCTCCTAATTTGGTAGACCAATCTGAAATTCAGGAGAAGAAAATTGTTTAGGTGCCCTTCTTCAATTCGTTCACACTAAAAAAAATCGTGCTGTTATTATGAATCCCTTATCTAATTCTCCCAGAACAGAAATGAAAGAATGCTTATCCTCAGCATGTGAGTTACTTCAGGTGGATATCTTCACACAATACCCAAAGGAAGGGAGTGAGATCATTAGAACCTTTTCACAAGACAATAGAAGATAGATTAGGACTGCAGAAGGTCCTTTTGCAAGAAAATATTATCATTTCTTTGCACAGGAAGATCTAGTTATATGACCACAACGGCAATGGATAAGGCCAGGAGAAGGAAAATCTCAAGGATCTGTTACTCAGCATATCTTCTCATTTGCATTCCTACTGGCAGTCAGTGAGAAAGGCATACGCCTGATCTCTGTCCTTATGGTCCCTATGCTTATGGCACGGTCATGCCTCCATCACTGCTGTCCACTCTGAGCTGTCCTCTGAACGTCCTCTATGTTAGCCTCCAGGTTTTTCAGGTACCACGTATCGCATCATAGGAGGATGCTTTAGGTCAGCCCTCCTACCTGGTCCTCTAGCTGCCTGCTGGCAGATGTTCTGGTTCCTCTGTTGACACATGTCCCAGTGGGCCGGAGTAGTTTCCAAACAGCAATTTCTCAGCTGCTCTGTGGTTTAGCAGGAGGTTTTCTCTAAACTGAATGTTTACAAGTGCCCTTCTGAACCCTCAAGCAAGGTGCTAGACACAGGGCTATTAGTTATGGAGATTAATGTCTCTCTAACATTAGGAGCTCTAGCTAAGCCTAGGTTCTTAGAGGAGAAAACTTAACCTTAAATCTGTGATCACTGATAAACATTTTAAATGACAAAAGTAGCAGTTAACATCTTTACAAGGCCATACTGATTATGCAATCAAATGATCTTGCTTCTGCTCAACTGATAATTGTACTCCAAGTAAAGCAATCAGGCACATTCGGACGTTGTTACTATAAGGTTTCTATCTCATGTTTCAGTACACTGAGCTACACTGAACTAGGGCTCATTTAAGATCCTGCAATAGAATACAAATGAGCTAAGTTGATACAAGCGTGAGTGTGGTACCAGGAATTCCAACTGTTATGTTGTACAATTAGTTTTAAATGCCACCTATACAGAAATATGCATTTATAAATGATTAATCTGTCAGATTTATTAAAAATTATGCAACTTGCCAACTTGCATTCAACATATTAATTGCCTTATGACTTTTTAAGGAAGGTGTTTTGAGTTTAGCCTGTCCACAGTGGTTCTGTTTGACAAGTTCCAGTACCAGAAACTGCACATTCTTTCCCAAGGACCTGCTTACACAACTGCAAAATAGGTATCTTGAATTTCACAGAGGTCTACTGAGAAAAGAAGATATAGATAAATATGAGTGGAAATATATTTGCCTCATTTACTCACAGTAAGTTATTGCAGTTCCCTTCTGAATGAACTTCCAAGTAAACAAATTTAACTTGGACAAAGCAAATGTTAATTGCTCAGGCTTGTGCATGCTCCTGAAAAGAACAGGTTTATGGGATGGGATGCTGCCTGGCACAGCAGGACGACAAGGTTTCAAGAACTCATCATCATGGCAGTGACAGAGAAACAATTACAAGAGCAAGACAAAGATAAAGCTGTACACGGATATACGTGCATTTTCGGTGAAAGCAATACACAAAAGAAATATTTTTGATTGTTTAGAATTCCCCAGTCCAGGGGAACTGGACTCTCTTCTCTGTATGTATCTGTTCTCTGTATATAGTTTCTCTTATCTTTTTCTGCTACTTTATTGCTGGACTGATCACCTTACTTTATATTGATATGTTGTATAGGGACCCCATCACTGAAATGCTAGGTGGTGCTGCATAAACAAATGACAGAAAGATATGTTTACAATTTAATTCAGTTTAAGCAATATAAATACTCTGTGACAGGGTCACAGTTCTGATGGCTAATTTGATCCTCTTCTCACCTTGATGCAGAAATACATTTATTCAATAACAAATAGAACTAAGTCTAGTTGCATTTCTGACCAATCACAACTAACCTCCTTACCTTGCCGACATCCATCATAATTTAGATATGGCTGATAACTACATGAACAATCCTTTCAGATAAAAAAAATATATTCCTCCACTCTATTTATTTATAACATGTAACATTGTAGCGCCTGAGAACAATAGGTCTATATACGGCAAGCACGCAGGCAGTCAGAAAGACTCTATTTTTGATCCCCAGTATATAAATGTCATTATCTCTGTTTTGTTCTACTACGAACAAATCTGTTGTATAGTCATATACCTTGCACATTGCTATGAATAAGGTAGGACAAAGTCAGTACGATGCCCAAAGCAAAAAATTCCCCAGCAATGGATTGAATTTCAAAAAGCTACAGTCCCATTCCCTCATTTTCACAGACTTTTGCTGTTGCAGCAAACTGCTTTCTCTGAAGTAGAAATAAATCTAAGATAACTGAAGGTTAAGTCTTTAAAAACTATGAAAAATTCTAAATTGTTCAGAAGAGAACACAAGGCCAGTGTAGACCGGCAATTACTTTCATTATATATTTCTTGAAGATCTGTCTTGCTCAGTAGATATTCTATAATCTGTTTTACTCCCTAAAATTTCCCTGCTTATTCTCAGTTACCCCGTGTTTTGTGGCACACATGAAAAACTTCAGACTCTGGTTCTCAACCCATAGCATAGCATGAACCATTTTCTCCAGAGAGTGGCTTGAGACCAGTGTCGTTTGGATATTCAGAAGCCACAAGAAGTTAGTATAGCAGCAGAGCAATGCAAAGCCAAGGTCTTTAGATCAAGGGAGCTAATGTTCACAGATATATTCTTCCTTCTTATAATAGCATCCCGTATTTTGACAAGATTTAATTGTAGACAGGTTAATCTTCATCCTTCATTAAGCAGCTACGCTCATTCACACACAGCAAAATCTAACCATGAATATGGTTTGTGTCCAGAAGAAAGGAAATGGGAAAAAGATTGCCACATGAAGTGGAGTGCAGTCTGCTTGTGGACATTCACATTTTGCAGAAGAGGAAGCTAACTTATTTAAATACACTATTTTATGACAAATAATCCTCACCTGAAAGACTTTAAATGTTTTCAGTGTGTGACACACTTTTGTACACTGTTATGATCACAAAAGTTCTAATTTCCATAACTTTTTTTTTCCATTGGTTCTGGGGATGGTTCTTGAGACAGAGTAAAGGAAACAAAAAGATCTTACATCATTTTTGATATTTAAGTACCTGCAGAAAG
Source organism: Struthio camelus (assembly GCF_040807025.1). Classification (NCBI taxonomy): domain Eukaryota; kingdom Metazoa; phylum Chordata; class Aves; order Struthioniformes; family Struthionidae; genus Struthio; species Struthio camelus. The sequence continues at coordinate 149,994,383 of NC_090942.1, read as the reverse complement.
AGTCCTAAATCGGCAGCATTCAATATTGGATACAAAGTACACAAGACGAAAGTTTGCTAAAAACAATTAATTCTGAAGAAATCATTTCCTGAACATACAGGACTTCTTCACGGCTTCATAATAGGCTGAGTCTGTTTTAATTTTGTCTAGAAAGACTCATCTAACTATGGCTCATATACAGTATGTAATAGGAGTTAAAGAGGTGAGGAGTTAAGACTCAAGTCACATAAAAAATTGAACTGCTGATAATAAACAAAAGCAGGTAAAATAATGTTACTAGAAGCATAACCCATCTATACCACTTTTCAGACCTGATTCACTTTTATACTAGGCCTTCCTTGTCCTGCACTGTCCACGTGCAGCAGTCTTGAGTATTATCTGTGCTTAAAAACATAAGAAACTTCCTATGACGGAAATGGAGCTTACACTGGCAAAGACTTGTTTTGTCGATATAATTTGAACCACTGAAGCAAATGGAATAGCCTGTCCAAACAGAAGGACTTTTTGTACTACTGAGTCTCCATTAAGATTTTTGCTACAGTAATAATATTTATTAAGCGAAGGATTTATTGGCAATCCTAACCACAAAAGCTATGAGAGGAAAAAAAAAAAAAGGAAGCACAGGTCAAGGCTAAAATAGGTAAAGAGTACGATAGTGGGATAGTGTAATATCACTTTGTACCTCTGGGTTAAAATATAAAACATTGCAGTGCTGGTCCAGGTTTGAAGGAACTGCTGGAAGCGTACACAGTCATGTTTTAATTGGCTTTTTTCAATTAACCAGGGTTATTTGTGATTTTCTTTTTCTTTACAGACTACAGACACATCAAAAGACAACATAAGCACCCACGTTCAGTCTTACCGCCTGTGCTTTGAATGAAATTTTCAGGTTTGCAATTAATGCTTGCCTTTCTGCTTTCTACCGCCACTGGGCTTTTCAGATATGGTGACTCTACACAAACAGATAAAACCTGACTGAAGACGCTCCTGGCAAAATTAAGAAACACTGAGTATGTCATTTATTTCCTATGGGCATCTTTCAGAGTTACAGGGAACGTTACATAATATGCTACACAATGTTTGTAATAACCTTGTACCAGGAAACAAATATCAACAATATATAACAATGGGTATGAAATCTTCATCATAAAGGTACAGACCTGAGGCCATAAAGCACCGTTCCATCTGGGTGAAGGCGAATCATCCGATTCTTCACAGTAACACCATGCACAAACGATTTCTTGTCATTTAAGAAGTAAGTGTCAGGCACCCAGAGCTGATCTGCCACTCGATTATCAAGGGTGAGGTTGAGAGGTATGCCAGCATAAGCCAGTCTCTTATCTCTCCAGTACTGTTGAAAATACATAGTCAAAGTATAATCCTGGTGAGGGAAAAAAAGAGAATCACAACAGTCGATCATATGTGGCATAACTAGAAAAATAATCATTTTTTCCTGTCGCTAGCTAATTTTGCTGGTTTGGTTTAATGTATTTTTAATATTTTCTTGCAAAAATAATGCTTAATCAAAATACTCAATATTTCTAAGAGTTATTAAATAGTTTTAATAATTCAAGAGCCATCCTGGTCTAAGCAGTATTTCAAAATCGTAAGAAATTCAGCTATTCTTGGTATCTTTTGTCTTGCTCCTTCTTTTCTTCCATGTAGCCACCCCCCTGAAAATTACCTGAAACTATATGTTTGTGGAATAGCAAACTAGATAATCGGTAAATGTTGTCATCCTTCCATTTTTAAAACTGACAGATGAACTGAAAAATATTCCAAATAATTTAAAGTAGCATTCAAAATCACACCTGAAAAGTAAGCTGGAAAGATGCTGTTTATATGTGTGCCTTTGTGTGAGATGGCATCTTGCAGTGGCACAAAGATTTTCTCATCAACTGGCAAAACAGGAATTAGACAAACAGTAACTTGTAGCGCAAGTCCTGCAAGTGTCAAGGTTTGGTTTTCGTAATTGTGTAAATAAAGGTCTACGTTGTCTGCTAAGAGCTCTGATAACTAACTTAAGAGCCTAAAGATGGATATAGAAACCTAACTTTAAGCATCTGTTTTAAAAGTCTTTCCTTCATTTCAGAATTTACTAATTTGACTTGGCCATGTCTTAATAAAGCTACATTGAAACACTCTGAAAAGTCTTAGGCAATATGCCTCCTTTGTTAGTGTCATGATATTACGAAAGGGTATAAAAACGTATGGGAACGTTTCAAAGTTAAGTGTCAGCAAAACTGAAAAAAAATCACATGAATTTTATAGTAAAATTTTCTGTTAGAAAAGAGATATCGCCATGTTTTCTTTCCCTCATAACTTGCAAAGTGTGGAAGGACATTTTCATTTTTAGAAAAAGTTATTTTTTAATGCATGAGATAAAATAGGTTAACATCTGAAAATAATACTTTCTTACATATGGAAATGAATTAAAGAAAGCATTGCTTTTAGGTCTGATAATATTGCCATATTTCACCGTGAAAAAAATGAGGCTGTTAAGCACAGGTCATTAAAAGTCTGATTTTCAAATTATACAAGTACTTTAAACAATAAAACTCTTTGTGAAACACTGAGAAATTCATGTGATCTCCAAACACATTTAAAAATTTAGCAGCAGGTGTGCAAGCCACAGGATACCTGCATTTGCATCTGCTTCTACAAGCTGGTGATACAAAACCCCTCAGGCTTGCTGCTTGTTTGGGAAAAGGATGCTCAGTGATTCTAAGTACGACTGTTGGGAATGGTCCATTCCTGTAATGGGTTTCATGTGGAGACAACCCAATTTCAGGCACTGATCCTGCCCGTGCTCCTCTCAACCCTTAACGCCATTGCTTGAAATCAAATGAAACTTCAGAATGCCTTTCACATTCAGAGCCTTTGTGCTTTTTTATTTAGTGATTCATTCTTTTTAATGAGGTAGCTGCTGTAGCTTTAAGAAATCAATTTTAATTGCTTAGAAAATAAATCATTATAGGTGTCAAGGACAAGCTGTTCCCTTTTTAGGAAAGTAATAAGAGACCTTTGAAAACAAAAGGACCCACTGATGGGAGAAAAGGAGCCCTTGTGGAACTGGCTGAGTGTAAGCTCATTTTTAAAATCCAGATCCGACATGACTGCTGAGAAGAACTTGCTCCAATCTTTTTGTTGAAAGCTTTCTTCAGTAGGACTAATCGTCACTGCTCATCAGTGAACAAGGTACATGCTACACTCAGTGCACATGACTCGCTCCCATTACCACATCAGGAAGACCACATCTCTCCTCATGCTCTGTGCAACCAATTTTCTGACATTGATGCAGTGGAATGAATATCCTCCACCAGTTCAGTTTTGGCATAATTAAAGCTTGTTTCTATTACCATTTAAAATTTGCTATGTGCTTGGCTTTTATAATGTTTTGCACATCAACGTCAAGAAATTGGGGATTATAAAAGCAGCGGACACATATGCAATAGACCAAAGTTCATTACGTAGAAATGCACAATGCACATTAAAATAATCAAAACTGAAATAAAGAAATAGGGTGTCACTATATTGCATTGAAATAAGTGGATCCTGCTAGCACTAAAATATAATGGAAGCAGCATGTTTGAACAGAAAAGAGCTTTAGGCTAGGTTCCTTTCTCCTTTGGCATGAAATAAAATACACACTAACAGCTAACGAATGGAGTAATTAACTAGCTAAGTGAAACATATGTAACAATACAAGCAGTAATATTCTGTCATTATATTTGTTTACTCAACTAAAATTTACTGTGTCAGGGAACAAAACAGAAAGGAGTTTACAAATCGTATGCAGAAACAGCAACACCGAACAAACATCAGGAATTTTCTGCATCTTGACTAGAAAACAAACTTCCAAAATACTTCTCAAGGTACAAACTTCATCAGCAGTTTCTCAGTTATCCTTCCCTTCTTTTTTCATCTTAACTTAAATAAAAATACTTCTCTACATGCGTACTATACGACTATATTTTCATGTACTGTAAGTAGTGATACTCCATCCAGTCACTTGACAACAGCACAGTACCACATGTGAAATACCAGCTTCTTCCCAGTTCCTCACTCAGTGTCTACTGAGCAAAATGCTTAAGTAGTGTCTTCTGCAATGCCTACATACTACTCAGATGCACTGCAACGTCCGCCTAAGCCCACTCCCTGGACTTTGAACAAGACACAGCACAGGCAGGACATCTCGCAGAGCTCTCTTATGCCCCAGAAAGCGTGCATGCTCTCATGCACCTTGAAGGATCACTGCGTATTTGTGCTCTGCCAGTCTGACCTGCTCTGAAAATAATGCGATAGCAAGAATGAACACAAACCATGCTTGCTCACTATCACGCTTTTTCTGATAAGCTCAAAGCAAAAAGAAGAGGCAAATTCTCCTAATAGGCCCATGCTGAACCTGCCTGGTTGTGCAAGGAGTGATAAAAGAATGAACAGCAAAGGCCAGCTCCTTAGGGTAGTTCTACTAAAGTCACCACTGGCAACGAAGCTTATTAAAACCCACAGCTATGTCAGTATTCATTATTTGATTAGCTTATTTGCTAGGCTCTGTACCTACAAAGGAAGTCTTCCCTCTTCCTACATGCCAGAGGAAATGCTAAAATGGCTTTGAACGTGAACTGGAAAAAAATCACAAAGTATTTAGTAGGCAAGATGAGCAAATGCACTTTCATTCCTAGCTAAGTAGCCTAGGAGCTTTATCAAGGGCCACCTTCCTCCATGGGGAGCTTAAGATGACTAGCTCAGATAGAGAGGTCAAGAGGGTAGATGTCCAAAGCCGGGAGAGATTAATCCCACTGCAGCTACTGTATCAGGGTGCTATTAACTGCCTAAGAGGACACAGAGCTGCCAGCTTCAGGAAATTCTAACCACTGCACAGAGCAGCAGACAATTCCCTCAGCAGCAAAGACCTCCATAAATCATCATATTTATTTTTAATACAATACCATACCACATTCAAGGTCCCGCTTTCCCTACCCCTCTTCTCCAGTTCCTCACAGTATTAGGTGCTTCGGGGCTACAATGCTAATAAAATCCCTCAAAGCCCTGTCAGAAGGACAAACACTACTTCTGGAGCACAGGAGAAATATTCTCAAAATGGGAAAAGCTTGACTGCACAGGCAACAAGAGCTTTTTTCTGATGCATCTCTGAGTGTGTTGCTACGAATGTAAGGAAAGGCACACATGCAGTTTTGTTGCTGGTTTTTAAACATAGTTTTCCCTGGGAAAAAAAAAAAAGAACAAAAGAAAACAAAAGACAAATAGCAAATAATATTTGGGAAATCATCAAGATAAAATGGGAAAGGGGTCTATATCACAACTTTAAAAGAGCACGATATCTCTGTCTTCTTCATGTGTATTATCTGTGATTTCTGCACATACTAAGCAAAAATGATAGAGTCAAAAATATCATTACATGTGCCAACTGTGTAGTAAGCATTTTCTACATGGTATTCTCTCCTCATGGACTGAACATATCATGTAGGAAATACAACTATAAGTTAACTACAAATCCATTTCAGACAATCAAAATGTATTATATTACACCATTCCACAGTACCTAATGCACTAACTATAGGACTAATGAACTATAAATACTAATATGCTGTAATATTACAAGCAAACAATAATTTGTTTTTACAGAGTTAGCTATTTTTACCTTTTCTCTCCTGCACTCAATAAAAGGAAAGAAAATTTTAAAAATAGCGTTTGCTCATCAAAATAAAATTAACAGTACTACGGGACCAATAATCCTCTAAAATGGACTATCAATGTTTACAGTCTTAGTGTGTTATGCACCAAGGATGTTAAAAGTTATCCATTAGCTGTAAAAACTTGTGTTTCTTCAAAATGACTAATAAACAGAATATTATAATTAATAATTATGAAGGAATAATGTTAATATGGTAGTTAATTATAAGCAATTTTAAATGCAAAATAAATAAATATATTGGAAATTTTTGCAAATATTGGAAATAAGTTATGCAAAAAATAACTATTCCAGTGCTTTGGGGCACAGCCTTATATCTACTTGAAATGCAGATTACTGTCTTAGATTTGTATTTGGATATAAATTCACATCCTTGTTTTCTTGACCTGCAGACAAATGTAATTATTTCCATCAGGTTTTGGATGATTTACTTTTGATGAACTAGTAAAGAACATCAGATCACTATTTCAGTGGATAAAAAGATGTATTGAAAACCCAATCCCTAATCTCCATATAACTTCAAGGTTACCTGCCTTCCGCATAACTTCAAATTAGATGAGGCTGCTGTAGAATAAGCAGCTATTCTTGAAGCACTGGTATGACTGAATTACACTCTTGCCCATCAGCCTAAAGCGAGTTGCACAGCCAAACTCATGGATCTTGTGCTTTGACAACACACCTGCAAGTCTTTCCGCCTGCTTATATACAGAAGAGACCTGAGAAATAAGATTCATACATACATATGCCATATTCAGAGAGGTCAACCTTAAGAAGTCAGCATTTACCAGCAGTACTATTCAGCTGCCTGAGATGACCAATTACATATTTTTCTGGGCATTCAAAATCTTCTGAAAGGTTTGATGACTTTCCTGTTATGTTTATTTGTTGACATTTCAATTTGCCCAACATGTCTAAAATATATACCACTTAGGTAATTGTCAGTGAATGGAAAAAAATCACCAAAGCCTCTTGATCAGCAAAGCCTTTCACAAGAAAATTACCTGACTAGAGTCTCTCACTGTGGGACCACTGTGAGATGTCGTTCATGAGCAGCCTGAGTGAAGGAGACACTTGTACACAGATCCTCCCTCTGCCCCACCAATGCCTCTAACGTTTCTTGATCTACTTGTTTTCATATTAAAAATTCATTTTACCTTTAAGATCCTGCCTCAGGCGTCTCCTTGATATGACTCAAGAACCCTCCCGCAGTGACAGGCTGCAAGTATGGCACACATCCTCCCTAGCAGCAGCACTTTTTTGGCTGGGGTTAAAATGCTGCTCTGTTAAGAAAATGCAATGCTAAAGCATCTCAGTTACACTGATTTCACTGGGACCCTTCATACATCTAGGTTGTCTTGGTATCTTTTCTACCAAATCACCACGAGTTTGTTTTTCATCTCTCACTGCAGCGCACAGAGATGGAGTTATAAATAGCTATAAAGAAATACTCAGCCCCCAAGAACCCACTCGATGGGTACAAAGGAAAAGAATAAACGTATGATTCCCTGGGCATCTTCTGCCCTTTCATGCCCTTTGGCAGGAGAGCTCCCATTTCCAGTGCAACCAAAGTGCCTTCTCCAAAGTGCCCGTCCCCTGCCTGGCATCTCCGAGCGCCCTGCGGAGGGTTGCCATACCAACCAGCGCTGGGCTTTCTGCAGGCGCAGGGAGCGCCGTTGGCATAGCAACCGGCCAAAGCAGCCTTCCCTCCAGCTTGCCAGGGAAGGAAGGTGGTGGTGGTGGCGGGCGCAAGCGAAGGAGCTGCTGCCCGGGAAGGATGAGAACAGCTGGGCCAGCTGCAGTGGGCGCTGCCTCACGGCGGCGCGTTCCTGCCGTGGGAACCCACCCGAGAGCGTTCGCCTTTCGAAAGCGGGACTGCGGCTTTTCTGTGTGCGTGCTCCTCTGGCTTTAGTGAAGTCATGGGAATGCCCTCCCCGTCTTGGGGTACGCTCTCATCGAACTAGCGCAGGACACCCGCTGGCAAGAGATAGAGGCTTGGGCTGTACTTTGGCACGTGGATGCACAAAGAGGTAGAAGAAAGTCCCTGTATATACTTTAGTTCCGGGGCATAACTCAAGTCAGAACAAATCAGTCTGGGCTATTTAATCCCTGACAGAGAGGGGTGGGCGCAGAACACGGAATATTCCTTCTCTAATTCAGCGAATCACTGGTATTACAACACCACAGACATCTCACTAATCAGGAGTTTCTAAACCCAATGGACTGATCAAAGAAAATCTAATATCTGCCTTTACATATCAGGAGTATAATACCCTCATTGATTTGGTGGCAGAAAGCTAGCTAGAAGACAGAAGTATGGTCTTCTGCTACATTCCTAAAGATCTATCCAAAGGTTGTGTGATAAGCTGCAGTGAAAATCCACTTGATGATGGACTGATATGACATAAAATTTCACACCTAATGGAACTCCTCCTAAAAAAATAAATTAAAAAAGAGGAAAACAGAAATGTCAAATGTTTATGTGCTATGCTCAAAATAAAGCTCTGAAAGAGATCAAGTGAGGAAAAGAAAAAAAAAAAAAAAAAAAGCACCAAATATCCCCCAGAACCACCCATCTGAAAGAAGAAGAACCCTAGGCTCAGTGAGGCACTGAATTTGCTTCATACAATGCAAATTTATTTATTGCAGAGCTGCCAGAACCTCAAGGAAACAGGTACATTTAATGGCACTAATTGAAATCCTGCTAAGAACCTACAGGGGGGAAAAAATCAACTTTGATCAGCTGTCAGCTGGTTCCCACGACTGAAGCAGCTGACCTCAGTGAAATGGGAACTGACAGCTAATGGCTTCTGCGCCTCCTACACAGCAGAGGGGATGTGCCACCAGCTAGTCAGAGAACTGAGCGGGCACCCTAAAGTCTTGCAGCTAAGGGATTGTCTTGCCAGTCATGAGATAGGGATCTACTATGTATCTGCTTCAGAAAAGGAAGGATTTCTCATACTTTCACTTGTTCTTTTCACAAATGTATCACGCTAAATATCTCTTTGGCATTACTTGAATTATCAATACAAATCGGGAAGGAAAAACAAAACTCAGAGCTCTGAAAGTTGATATTATATGGCATATTTGTTCAGTACTTTGCTATTTCATAGACTATTGTACGTATAACTCCTTTAGCGTCTGCAAGATGTTCTAGGACAGCAGGGCTGGAGGTACTAAAAGCCTACACAGCTGTGCACATACAGATGTGTTTTAAATATTGTGACTATAAATGCATAGCTCCATACCCCTATTATTTGCTAACATTGCACACAAAAACCACCCAGAACAGTTTTCAGTGAAACAGTATTTTAGACTGATAAGAAGAAAAGTCCACAAGGCTATCTTTTTGTTACTATGTAATCTCCAAAGACCTTTTAAAAGGCGTCTGAGAACTCATATATTTTTTTCGTACTCAAGAGTTAATAAATAAAATAAAACTGTATTTAAGTGCAAAGAACTAAGGAAAACATGCCCTTAAATAAAACTGAAATACATATCTGCTCATGGGCACACTTTTGGTTGAAAAAAATGAATATTTACTCCACCGTGGAGATAACTTTTTAAATTTCATTCCTAAACTTGTCCATCGTGCTCACTTTGGGAAACATCAACTCTCACTGGCATTAGCATATCAATGAGCCTATCAACGAGCATATCAATTTTTACCTGTTGTCTGTGATTATTTGAACCCTCAAATATTCTTAAACTAAACTGTATGCAAAAAAGCCAGCATGAACACAATTCCATTTGAAGAACAGAGTAAGAACATTTGGGGTTCCAAATGGTTTTGAAAGGTTTAACTTAAAACATTACCTATGTAAGTGTCGGGGTTGCAGCCCACATTGTTTGCGTGTGCGAGGTCCCCGGGGGCATCAGCAGCCCCTGCTGTCTCTGCCCACCTCTGCCCGCCAGGCTCCCCCCGGCCCAGCCCCAGCCCCATCTCAGCCCAGCTCAGGACCAGTGGTCCCTGCCCCGTGACCCCACAGCGGTGCCAGGTCCAGCCCCACCACAGCCCTGCCCCTGCCTGGTAGGCTCTGTATACGTAAACGGTAGTTTGCTGCTGACTTTTCCGGCTTCAGGATATTACGCGTTCATTTCTGGGTAAGGAAATAAAGTGTAGGGAATTTCTCCATCATAGAATAGACTTGCAAAGCTGACTAGGTAACTACACTCTTTTGCCTATTTCCTTCCCTCTGCACAAGTTACTTAGGCTTCGAGCTTCCTTTATTTCATTCTTTCACTCTGCCTATCAGTAGTGTTAAATCCAATTTTCTATCTCGCAGTAACGAAACTGGGAGGCATGGTAAGTCAGAAGGAAAACAGTGTATTTGCTAAAAGCTCATTACTGCACGCAGGATAAACTGATCACGTGACAGTTATGCTCACAAAGCTCGGTAAAAAGCAGAATAAATAAACGGGTAAAGAAGCCGAATACTGCATCCAAAAGGAAGTATTACAAATACACAATATACTCAATCCCCACATAGACTTTTTCATGCACAAAGGCTTGCAAAAAAGTGGAATGTTACCCTGCCAGTGCCTTTTAATAAATTCAGCTATGAGTGAGATTAAAGGAATATGGCTTGCTAAGGGAATGTCTTCTCTTCTGCCTATGATTTGAACACACTGCAAAGACCTGCCATTAGCTTTAGTAATTCGGGAATCAGAATGTATCACTGTATAAATAAAGATGGGGAGGGTTTCAAATGGCTTTGCTTTCTGGCTTCTGAAGCAGCAAACAGGATGGTTTAAACAATCAACATGAAATATGTGTTTAATTACAAATTTTCATAACTTCCAGTTTTAATAGCTGAATTTTTTTAAAAACAGAATTCTCTGATGACAGCTGACGCTCACATGGCCTTGTATCTACACTGCACACTTAGAATATAACTGATTCTACAGTGGATAACCTGTTGGTTACTTTCTCTTCTCTATGTGTAATAAAAAGTTTTATCAAGGCTTTTGTAGGCTATTTTGCAACATCAGCACACACGTGCAATATAGGACATATGTAACAAGGAAAAATTGTTGTGAACGTTATGTCACGGAGTGTTCACTTCAAATAACTGAATGCAGAAAGGGCTAATTGTGTACTGTGACATTCTTCCTAATTTAGTACTGATTAAAAGGACAGAGGAAAATTCTTCTATTTCCTTGGTAAGCTGGTGAAAACAGTAAGAGCTTAACACTAGGTGTTATCCATCTCCCTTATACAAACTGTTTTCCCTTTATTTAATGCTTACTCTGCTGTATCTGAATGCTTCTTCTACAGCAAAATTACTCGTATACATCCATGTTAGCTGGACACACCGACTTCAGTGGGGCTACTCAAGCTCAAAAGACACAGACTGTGTACTCAAGAGACAGGAATCTTCCCTAACACAGGTACAGTCTTATAACGACTGTTAAATTACTCACCTATTCAACTGCTATTGTCAAATACCTCAGATACCGCAAAGCCCATTAGGAGACAAGAAATCACTTTATTCCCATTCTCTACTAAGCCTTTGGCTGAGTAAAGAAGTGTTTAAAAGGTACATTATATAACATTGCTTTCAGTCAGAGATTACTATTCTACAGATCATTTCAATTATGATAATCAGATGGCCTCCTCAAACACAAAAATTATATCCTTCATCACCTATCTCAGCAGCTGTTTCAGTAGTGCTTTTTCATGCTATCTGTGGGATGTAGAAATTTAGAAAATGGTGTAGGGATGGAGGGTTTGAATTTATCATGAACTGGACAAACTTGTGGAATAGATAAAGTCTGTACACCAAAAATAGGATTCAGCTAAAGCTGCTGGACTCAAAAATATAACAGCTACCAGAGAAAGGGGTTACATTAGAGAATATCAGAAAGCCAATAGGTGCAGAAGAAAATCTGGCTTGGGGTGATGAATCATAAAGGAGTGAAATCATAAAAGCTCTATATCCTTGAGAAAAAAGCTAAGTGAGAAGCTGGTAAAACTCATTTAGGACACAAGTTAAGCGCAATCTGCACGTAAAAATACCATTTAAACACAGCATAGAAAAATAAGCAATCAGACCAAATGCATACATGCTACTTACTACTCCAACACTGAAAGTCTAAAAATAACATGGAGGAACTAGAATATCTAGTTTTAAGTGAGAATATTGGCCTAATAGGAATATCAGAGACTTGATGGAAGAAAGCAGTCCGTGGGAAACTGTAATACGCAAAACAAACTACCCAGGCAAGAAAGAGAAAGCTGTACTGTATGTTAAAGAAAGCTTTGCGTCAAAGAATGAACTGTATTGAATGTAACACATAATCTCTATGGATTAAAACTCCAGGCCTACATAAGCATTAGAAATAAATTATCACTGCCTAATCAGGATGACAATGGCGTCAGGGAGATGCCAACAGAGATCTAAGAGACAGCAAAAAAACAAATTAGTAATCAGAAACTTCAATCACCCCCACATAGACTGGATAAATGTCAGGTTGGGGTGTGATGCAGAGACTAAATGACACCACAAATCACTGACTCACGGAGGAGCTTGTGGTGAAACCTCAAACAAGACAAGACATTCTTGACTTACTTGAGGAACACGTAAGCCATGGTTCAAAATGCTGCTACAGACTGGCTGTTCTGTAACTGTGACCCCGACGGAATTAGGTAAGCACCTTTTAAAACCAAAAAAAGCCTAAAAATTCATTACACTGGTGTTTAATTTCAAAAAGTAGACTATACGAATGAGGAAGCTTGATTCCAAGTGGTAAAATGATTGCTTATAGTCATCATAGTATGAGTCTCTATACCAAAGGTAAGTTTAGACTTAAAAACAAACAGAGAACCTTGAATGCTTACATTTTAGGGTAAATAATTTCATCACATGTAAGAAGATCTACTTCAAAAGTATGAAGTCATAGCCAAAGGAGAATAGATAAGAAGAGAAACCCAGAACAGCAAGCCAAAAACACCTAAGCAAAAAATTGCCAGAGACATAAACACCTATTAAAATCATTAAATGGTCCTACAGAAACTCTCATAGAATGAGAAAACAGTTCCTGTTATGAATTAATAACCACATTAAAAAAAAAAAAAAGAAACTAACAGCAGAACAGTTTTCACAGCTGCAGGAGGTCACTAGCAGAGCTGCACAGGGATCTGTGCAGGACTCCATTCTGGTCATTGTACTCATAAACGGCATAGAAAAGGGATGAACAATAAGATGACTGTATTTGCTATAGCATTTCTCAGAATACTAAAAATGAAAGATGTGAAGGTGGAGAGGTGTAGAAGGACAGCAGTACACTGCATAACTCGTGATAAAATAGGAAATGAAACTCAGTGCTGGTTAAGTGCAAAGTGATGCATATAGGGAAAAAGCAATCCTTACCACGCACAGAGTGATTGGTTCTTAGCTAACCTTGACCACTCAGGGGAAAAAATACTGCAACATTAATCAATAGTTTTATGAAGAGAGCAGCTCAATATTCTGTAAAGGTCAAAAGAAACAAACAGACTGTTAAGATTATTAGGAAAAGGAATAGAGAGAGAAAAAACACCATTATACCACACCATTTTAGTTTACTGCCATCTTGAACGCTGTATGAGGTTCTGGTCCCCATCTCCAACAGGGCAGAGTATAACCAAAAAAGGTACCAAGAACTGCAGCAAGAATAATGGAAGACACAGAACGTATCTAATAGAAAGAGAGACTAAACAAACAAGGACTCTTCTGCATTGAAAAGAAGAAAGAAGTATATTGTAGATATCTGTAAAAACAATGTTGTGGAGGAGGCTAACAATTATTCACTGCTTGTCATTTCTGAGAAAGAGCAGCCAAAGAAATTATCAGATGTCAGGCTCAAACCAAATGAAAGGATACTCTTTTTTTTTTCATCTATCTGCATATCGATTTGCGTGTTTAAACTGTGCAGTTTTTATCTACAGAATATATTTTAACACCAAAAATTTCCAGAGGTTCAAAATAAAAGATGAAAATCAGACAACTTCTCTGTCTCAGAATCACCTAAGCTGTCCCATGTTTTAACACAAGGGGAATACCAGGGAAACACTAGTCCTATTCTTATACTCCTCTTGAGCCTTCACCATTGGCAATAGTTGAAAATAGGCTGCTGAGAAAGATGGGCTTTTGGTTTAACTTAGTAAGGCCATTCTTACGTCCTTATCTTCTTGGAGTGCGCTATTAAATCACTTACTTACAACTCTGCTGCACTGCTCATGAGCTGATAGGATTGTCCTGTGGCGTTAATAAGCATTGCTGCCATGGCTGACGGCTTGGCTGAGGGAAGTAGATGTTGTGACCTGGAACACTTTACAAATTCATTTTTGATTTGACTGCATATGAAGATAATTTTGTACATGAGATTTTTGCAAATAGCGTAACTGTGCCAGTGTAGAATATTTAACTGCCTGTCAAAGTTCAGAAATTATTATAGAGTCGCTTCCTTAATGATGTTGAGTGATAGTTATGTTCATTTCAATTCATCTAACATCTGCTCCTGGTAAATGTAAGCAGATGCGTCTAATTATTACCTTTCGATACTTGTATATGCATAGCATGAATAAGAACATGAAAAAATTAGATTTCTGTGAAGGAAAGGTAAAATGCCTCTGTAGCAAACGACATAGCAATGAATCAGATAACTAAAATATCTACTTTATAGCTGGGAAGTCAGCAAATAAACATAGGAGATATATTATTCAAAGTGAAAATATTATTAAAGATGATAGATATAGTTATTCTATGTGGAATTTAAATTAGTTTGGAACTTGAAGTCAGAACAGTGTTCTTCTCAATTTATGTTGATAAGGGAAATATTCTTGAACTTACTTTCATACTACAACACCATTCACATTTTATTTGTTTTGCACATGTTCTTTTAAATTAGTTTTCATATTTTTAAGTTGGCAAAAATCCCAGTTAAAGGTATGTTTACCCTTTTTTAACACAACACAATAAATATAAAGAAATAGATTTCTGGTCTTCAGGAGAAACAGGTTTAACTTAAATCCTCTGTGACACTATACTCAAATACCTGTCTTCTCAAATTGGGACCTCCAGTCTTATAGCCCCTAACATTTTCTCCTTCTCTCTCTGCAAACTCACACTCCTTTTACATCTTCCACACTCCACCATTCTTACCTGCGTGCAGGTGATTTGGGGTCAATTTTTGACAGCCCTACAGAGCAGCTCTTGGACTGGCTGCCTTGCACAGGGAAGAACTGCTGCCAGTCAGCTGGCTGCTGCTGCCATGGGACTGCCATACAAGCCTCCAGGCAGACACCGTTGTCGGCCTGACCTGCAGGGTCTTGCAAGGGAGTAGCTCCTGGCTCCAGATCCATCTTTCTGACAGATCACTGCCTGGCCTGTTCCAGGCAAGGCTGCTGCTCCGGACTGCAGTAGTCTGGAGAGTCTCCTGATTCCTCGTGGTTATAAAATGCATTGCAGGAAGAAGGAGAGACAGGTTTTCAGGGCAATTTTATCAGGAAAAACTGAGCTCTGTGGACTGCTTCATTAGCAAGAACAACATCATCACATCAAACAAATCAAGAAGTTGTACTACTCACATCAAGAGCACAGTTGGTTAGAGTATCAACTCTCATACAAAGAGCACAGATTATGGCAATAAAGAAGGAAACATTTGACTTTAAGGTATATATTTCAATCTGTAGATACATTCTATTACCTGTTTAAATTTTAAGGACATTTGTTTCACCATTAAATCATCTGCTGTTATACACAGTGTGTGGACCAAATGGGTCTGTTCATTACCAAATCAAGTATCAAATCTACTAGATGGTATGATACTCACAAATAGTTTAAATTCTGCTAGATGACAAGGATATACCAGAAACCACATTACATGCCAGTATAAATCAGTGGACAAGCTAAAAATAATTATTCATGCAGTTTACTGTGTTATAGTGAACTTTAATTCTGTTCTGTTTAGGTAAGCAAATAGTTTTTGAACATAATTAACTGGTTTCTGTGAGAATCAGGATCAGTTTGTAATTTTTGGTAATCAGAACTACAATTATCAACTACTAGCTGAATTAGAATTACCAAATCACTTGATTATATAAAACAACAACAAAAAGCAGGACATATTTTACGCTCTGAAACTAAATACACGTGTGATTTGTAATAAAGGATATAAACTAGTTTCACATTCTCTCTCTTACGTTTGTCCAAGTTCATCTTACAAAGAATCCCTTCATATATATGGCCAACTTTTCTGTGTTATCTCAAATACCACAGCTTGCCTTCAGAATAGAAGTTGCTGGATGTTAAGCACATTAAAACATCTGATGCTACACCGGGAGAAAAGCTCTTGGAAATCTGGTCCTACTGATGGAAATTAGATACTTTTGAAAAACTTGGCTTATTGGTTATCTTTTACAATGAACTGTAATGAATGTGTTTACACTAATAAAAGAATTGACTTTCTTTGGAATCAGATGCTGTTCTCCAGTGCAGTGATTTATTTTATGCTTAGAAAAGGTCTTTGCTAGGATTATTGATGTAGGTGTTATTATTAGAATAACCTGACATGGTATAAATATTCCAAATGGTATAAATATTCCAAATGGATTGATAAAGTGGATGCCTGATAATATAATAATCAAATACAAATATAAAGGATTTATCTTTCTTCCCAGAAATACAGATTATACATGCATTTATATATGCAAGTTAAGTAGGCTTTAAATCCTGGTTCTGTGCTAGTGTAAAAGAGAAAAACATCTAATGGCTTCAAGTTACTCCAGCTTGCATTTCCAGTAATATAGCTAACCTACCTAGATATTAGTGCCTTCATGGCACTACTGGAGAGAGTCCAGCGGAGGGCTACTAAGATGATGAGGGGACTGGAGCATCTCTCCTCTGAAGAAAGGCTGCGAGAGCTGGGCCTGTTCAGCCTCCAGAAGAGAAGACTGAGAGGCGATCTCATCAATGTGTACAAGTATCTGAAGGGGGCGTGTCGAGACGATGAGGCCGGTCTCTTCTCCGTGGTGCCCAGCGACAGGACAAGAGGCAACGGGCAGAAACTGAACCACAGGAAGTTCCACCTGAACCTGAGGAAAAACTTCTTCACTGTGAGGGTGACAGAGCACTGGAGCAGGTTGCCCAGAGAGGTCGTGGAGTCTCCTTCCCTGGAGATAGTCAAGCCCGTCTGGATGTGATCTTGGGAAATATGCTCTAGAGGACCCTGCTTGATCAGGGCGGTTGGACTAGATGATCTCCAGAGGTCCCTTCCAACCTAAACCATTCTGTGATTCTGTGATTACAAAGCTACTGTTTTAGTCAATCTTACTATTTTAAAAAAGTAATTTTTGGCCATTCATAAGCCATCTGAAATACACGAAAGTATGACTGTTTGAGGCTACTATTTCAAAACATTTACCTACGGCCATGAATTCTAGAAGGCTAATTTGAGTTGATTTTAAAATATCAGCAAGTAATACTGCTTTTTTGGAGTGGAAGAATTTATTATATACACTTTGTGTTTTCAGAATTGACTTTCATACGCAGGAGTACTCCTCAAATGACTATGGAATGTAACGGTCACTTATGTGTTTCCAGTAATGACCAAGAACTATTATCTTGAAAACAGCTGGAAATTAACCACTGCCTTTCATAAGGCTAGGTTTTCATAAGGTGTCTTATGTTCAGCACATTTTCCACTCATTCTTATTTAGTTAAGCTCTCTTTCCAGCAAATATAAACTCCCTGAGGATGATGAAGGGGGTTGAAATTAAGTAACATAAAAGTGGAAAGTCATGCACTGAGGGACTGAAAAATGAGAGCATTAGCTAGTAAGTTGAAGTGTGGAAGATGGAGCTGGGTATTTTGGTTGGTTGCAAGAGAACTATGAGTTATTAATGATATACTTATGCGAAAGATACTATTGCAATCCTAGCATGCACCAGGTAATGAAAGTACCAGTGCCACCGCACAAAATATCAGTTAAGATTTCACTCAAAATATACTATGAAGTTCTGACCACCTTTGAGCAAAAACTTAAACCGGAAAACATGTAGAGAAGACCTAATAAAAAGGTCACGGGAAGAGAGAACCTGGGTTATGAAACACTGGCTTGTTTAGCTCAGTGAAATGAGAAATAAACATATCCTAACTCCTGCCCTGCACACACACTCTGATTTCTTTCAAACAGAATAGTAAGAGATGGAGGGAATGTGTGCACCTATGTCTTCTTGCAACATGCAGTGAGGATGCGCGTGGTTTGCTTACTCAGATCCTGGGGAAGGAAGTGTTCCTGAGACCCTCCATTCAGACGTAATCTAAGAGAATTCAGAAGGGATTGCTTCACGAGCCACCCAACTGCACTGCTCCATCATTTAACAATAACTTTCCCAGGTAGACCTAAAATAAACTCCAATTTATATAAAAAATAGGCAACAGATCTTTTTTTTCAAAGTTGCAGTTAGGATGTAGGCTCCTAAACCACATAGGATCTTGAACTCCTTACCCAAGATCTCATCAAATACATTTTCCAATTTTTAATGGGAATTAAGTTAGACTAAATTAATTAGCATGTTTATAAATGTTTAGGAATAAAATGTATTAATTATATGTAGAAGCAAGAGTTGGCAACTTAATGTTGATCCGATTCATTGGTCACTGTCATTGATTAGCACTAATGTAATGTTCAAGGTTTTTATTTTAGAACATTCAGTGCTGAAAGAGAAAATCTGCACTAAACCTAATGGATTTGTCCTATGAGGTTATCTGAGTGTACTTAGGGCTAAAGCTAACAAGCTGTTTACATGTCTTACTCCTATTTAGGTGCTTACTTCACATCGCACATATGCATCAGTATGAACTTAGAAACTGAAACACCGACCTCTGGAGCATGTGAAACCACGTGCACCTAGTCTAAAGATATTGGAGGGATGACGGTGTCCAGCTGCAACAGTGGAGCGCGTCTTCTAGGGGTACTGGCATGACACCCTCTGCTGATGGGCTGCCTCCACAAAAACTGACATAAAGGACTAGCAGCGCAGGAGACCGAGACAAGGGCCCACTAGGAAAGTGCACTGTGAATGGCTTGACAGGTCCGTAAATAGGAGTTTGAGACTTCTGTGCTTTTGTGGACCTGCAGCTTGGAGTTTCACTGTGCCTCCCACTATCAAGATCCTGGAAAACTCATGAGAAAGGCTGATGAAGAAAGAAGACACAAAGCAGAGGTAAAGCGTTGCTCGAGAAGTTTGCTTTGGCATCTCTGACGATTGGCAAAACCAGGGTATAAGTTACAGCCCAGGTAATAAGCAGTTGCTGCTTTCAGACTACTTCCACGTCATCATGTTAGCATAATAGCATAATCACAACTTTATTATTGACAGAAAGGAAGTACTAAAAGGAGAAGATGTTCTTGATGAACATCTTCAAAAATGAGCGCATGCCATTTAGATGTAAATACCGCAGTTAGATCGGATGACAGCATACTTATGGTTTTAATATACCAAACCTGTGATATAGCCATGCCTGGATAAGCATTCTCTAGAATAGAGTGACAGCAAAGGGACTGCACATTTTAAAATATTTCTATTATCTGTATCAGATTCTGGATTAAGCTCATTTTACAGTAATGCGCTGGACTCAGCTTACTCTTAGAATTCTACTGATTTTTATGAGGTTGCATTAATGTAAAGCAGGTGTGTTTTTCTCCCAGGAAACAGTAAAATAACATGTAGAATACTATGATGCAGCACTGAATACAACCCAAAATTAAACATGTAAACTCCCCTGCTTTCACAGCAAACACTGCCCTTTTGTTGGTTTCTGCCTGCTAGATCTCTGCTTCTATAAATTGAGTTAGTGCTCAGATAAAATCTACGGAGTGTGTACTGAGTGCATTCTTGCTTTTTTTAGTATTTCATCTACAATCAGCCGTTATATGGTTTATCCTACTGGGGCTTTATCCTCTTTTCTCTATTTTTGTTTCTGAGCATATCTTATTTGATCTGTAATCAAAAGATCAAAAGATCTTATTTGATCTTTTTAAATGTATTCCATTTTCGGAAATCATACCTCTCCTCTAAACGCACTCTCTTATGTTTCTGTCCCTGCCTACTTTTTAGATTATACTTGTGGTTATAGTATTATCAGTCCAGAGCAATGAATGAATTCCTCATTATTTCTCTGCTGAGGAGTTAGTTCAAGTTCACACAGAAGTAGCAGTGCAGAAACTGAACTAAAACATTGTAAGGTGTTGGAATTGGTATTTTTATGCAAACGAGTGTTTGGATTTATGTAAATATGTTTTAATAAACATTTCTCTTCCTTACCAAAGTGCGATGAACAATAAAGAGCCACACAACGTCGCAGGGCTGCTCTGGGGAACTTTGCTGAGTGCTATATATACTGGCTTTTGCCATACTTCTGTGTATTAGCATCGTTAATTCAATTTCAGCCTCACTAATCTAAATCTCTCCCATCCACATAGTTAGTAAATGTACTGCCAAACCTTTGAAAAAAATAGAGTAGATCATTGAAGCTACCTAATCACTAACTATTTTATCATTATCCACACGTTTTTACACACAACTTGAACCACCCAGGTTCAAACTTACCAGGCCCATGAATTCCACACACAGTAATAGAAGAGGAAAATTAAAAGGCTTGCAAAGTTCAGGTAAAAGCATTCTGTATTTTATCCTAAGATTTATATGCAGATAAAAAAGTAGATGACTATAACCTACATCTCTCTCACCTTCTGCCAAATTCCACTGATATTGTTCTGTGTTTTAATGCTGAGCTACAGAAAAGAAGTTATCCACAGAAGAGCGAGGCAGTTCATTCCAGTGTAACTACCTGGATAGTTATATAGATACCATTAAGGAAATGGCATTTAGTCACTGAGATACTTTCCTTCAAACTAAACAGGTTTCAAATCAGTTCCTCAGAAACATCTCAGAACAACTGTTGGGAGTATCTGAAACACTCACTACCAAGGGGCAACCCACAGTGGATTTCAACCAGACTAATCAGATACAGTCCTTATACTTTTTTATTAGTTTCCCTCATATACAACACAAATCTCAGCTTTCTCAGAACGCTCAAACTCCACTACAGATGGGTTAGTCAAATTCTACCTTTCTACATAATTTCACACATTTCTTTCTAAAAATCATCTTTAGAAATTTCTATTCTGAATATTGCATCTTGACTGCAAATTTTAATTTACGTATACAGTAAAAAAAATGTTCATACTCTTAACTCAAAAGATACTCTTTAGATATAGTACTTAAGAATATTTTGGGGTGTACATACTTTTCCTTCACTGATCACTCAGATTCTCACCAGTTACCAGAAAATCCTCAGCGTTGCTGGAGCAGTGCTATCCTCTGCATAGCTAAAATATTGATCTTATTTTTAATTTTTTGCACTTTACTGATTAGCTTCAAAAATTCTTTGCTGTTTTATATCTCGGAAGCAAACTAGAACAACACTATCACAGTCCCGGGCAACTTCAGCCCTAACGTTTAAACATTCACAAATTGCAGTGCAGCTGTTACTAAGGTCTCTAATCAATAATGAGACTGCATTCACTTTGTCTAGCTATCGCTTCCCAAGAGGAAATTGCTTCCCACAAAACACTACAAATGAGTTTTAACACTTTGTAAGTATGTGCACGATTTAGTTAAACTGTATAAAGAATCCCTACAGCAGAGATGACAATGATTTAGGCAAATGTTCTGTTGTGATGAAGTCAGATAGAGTGGCTTTGGGGTCATGCTCTCTCTTGTTTGGTATTAAAAGACAGAAGTATTTTGTTTTGATTATCTATCACTATCACATGTGCCAGCAGCTGACAAGTTTTAAACCAGTATAAATAAAAGGAACACAGAGTGACACATATATGAAATAGAGATTGACACTGAAAATATTTTTCTGTCATTTGCCTTCACTGATGCCAGAGATTTAAAAAAAAACAAAACAACAACAAAAAAAAAAACTAAAGCACTATCCTTAAGAAGCTTGGCAAGTATTTCGATCAAAAGGAGATACGCTATTTGGGCAAGCATGCTTTCCCCAAAGAGCTCAGAGTTCCAGTGAAAGAATGGAAATCTTTCCAAAGCTTTTTTAGATGTGCAAGTGAAACAGTATGAGTTTGATAACCCAGGAGAATCTTTTCACTAACACACAGACCTGTAGCTAGACATTTTGCTGAGACACCCCTTTGTCCACATCTTCCTGACGTAGACAACCAAACCTCACCCTAAAAGCGTGACAACGCTTTCTTTCCTCTGTCTACAAAGGGTGCTTTAGTTTCCTAACTAACTCAGTGGCATGCATCAGTGCTGCAGACTTCTCGCGTCAGCTGGGATAAGCTAGATATTGAGGGGTGTCACCTATCTCTGGACTAGAAAGCACAGCGTTAATGAAGAAAAACAGCAGCGGGAGGGCATGTTGTCTTTTAGTGATACATACATACATTAACTAAATATTCAGGAAGGTATATAGGGAAAAGTTAATTATTAGTCTACTTATTATATTAGAAGACATTTATAGTGAGAATTCATCATAGTGCTGACAAAATCAATAGGTATATTAAGCATGCTACATTTGGACCAAAAAAGGAGGAATTAAATGCTCTTTTGTTCAGAAATAACTACAGGACAGCACCTTATGCATGATTCACGTGTAATGAATCAATGCATGATTCATGACAGCACCTTACGCAGCAGGAAAAGGTACGTAACATGCCAGTGTCTGACAAGAGTTTGCAAATGCAGATCCTGGAGTTTTAAGTTAGTTATAAAGATATAAACGAAAGGAACTGAGTAGCAGAGTAAAAACGCACTAACAATGAGGACAACTCTGTGTGCAAAGCCCTGAAAGAAAGCTGAGACCCACGGATTTTTTGCAGAGTGCTTGCGGCAACGACTGACTTATTTCTGAACACTTGGGAGACTCCTGTCGTTTACACAGAGCGTGACCAGGAAAATGGGATTTTATATATGTTCTTAGCTTTGTATATTGCTTTTGTAAACACACAGGATTGGACCAAAAAGCACCAAATTCATTCATTGCCCTTTCTCACCAGAAAGGTAACAAGACCCTAAACCACACGAACCATGACACGATATTATGCACACATGTGCTGTTACAGTTTTAATGATTAATTAATTAATATTTACAGTATAGATTTCACTAATTAGGTTTTAAAATTTGGTTGTGTCTGGAATATACATTATTAAGTACTACATACATGGAAAAGACAAGAAGAAATAGGCTTCAAGGCTGTTTATATCCTGATGTGTTTGTATTACACATGTAATATTTTTAGTAAAACCTTTAGTTTTCACTTCAGCTTTTGAGATTTAAGCTACTGTTAAAAGTAATTGACACCCTGTGGATGTCTAGAACAAAGAAACATCGTGTTATTCTACACTTACAATATAAAAAAGAGTAAACAAATGAGTTCATAATTGCCTGTATATTGAACTCAAAGGCTGAATCAGCTCATTCGTAGAACTAGGCGATCATTTCAGCATGTCCAATTCAGGAAAATATCAGTGCATGGCTAACTAAATAGAGTGTGTGGTTAAAATCCAAGTTTTTCAAGGTTTCTTTTCTCATACAATGCAGAGACTAACAGTAGGACACCTTAAAGATTTCTTTACTATTATTTTTAGAAATGAAATTAATTTTAAAAAAGTTGCCTGCCTAGGAATAGCAAACCTCTTCAGCTTAATGCATTTGATGGGGGTAGCAGGTGAAAACACCTCTTTCTTTCAGAATCAGTGACTGCCATTTCAGATCGCAAAAAATAGAAAGTAGTAAAATGTCAGCTGACACAATGAATTTCTGTATAAAAATAATGATACGACTTGGCTAAAGCTAGGGAAATATATGTGTTAGCTGAGGGCAGTAGAGCTGTCAGCCTGCTATGCAGATTTTATTGCATTTCTCCTAAAAAAATAGTAACACTTTATATTATGCACTATGGATGAAATAACTTTGCCTTTGTTAGTGCTCACCTTCCTATCAGCACTTTTACTTTGTTATTGCCATAAATAGCCAATATTAGCAGCAGCAGAATGAACGCATATGCAATAGGATGTAATGACTTTGTTAACTGGTATTGGCATGTTCAGCTAAATCAACTCAATTAAAATATTAAAGCAAACTTGATTAAAAAGTGGCTTGCTTTAGATAGATTTAAAAAAATACAATAATCAAACTGGAGTGTCTGCCAAATTTCTGCCATGCCAGTTTTAGTGAAGAAGCAACACAAAATTCCAAAGGCAGACGCACTAGTGTTTCAGAGGCTATTCAACATTCCTAAGTGCACATCATTTGCATCCTCATAAACATAAGATAAACACATTTCTTCTTTGCATCTGGCCTCTTTCGGTAGCTTCGGACTATTAGGTGATCTCTGTCTACCAATATAATCTAGCTAGAACTAATTCCAACGCTCTTTTCTTGCCAAACAGTTTTCCCTATGACAAAAATGCTTCATATTTTTCCCTTCTGTACTCCCACACATATTTGTGCCTATCCTTGATAGCCTGTGGGCTCTTGGTCCTTAAAAAGCACTCAGAAAGTTTTCAGGAAAAAAAAGCTATTTTAGTTGCAGAAGAACCTTTTCAGAAGATTTTTATTGTCTTAGGCGATATTCTAACTGTCCTTAGCAGTTGGGTTTGCCAATGTTATTCTCATTGAGAGTACAGAAAGTCCAAAAGGACCAAGCACCAAAAGGAGAACGGGTATAAAAAAGTACCCAAATGTTAAATAACTTTTGTAAATTGCAGTCATGAATAGCACCATGGTAAAATCAGGATACATTTGGTTGGTATACAGTGCTGATCTGACAATATACATGAATAGTGTGACTACAAGTGAATTATGTAAATCACTTAAAACTGATGCTAGTACAAGCTCTCTCCCTCTGTCTTTTATAAAACAAATGACAGCATATATAAACAGGATAGAAAATCAGTGGCAATGATTACTAGGGTTTTTTTTCCTTCTTGACTCTTCAGGAAGAGACAATTACAAATGAATCTGAAATCAAAATTCTATCTAACAAACATTGTTTATATATAGTCTGTAAAAATTTAATGTAATTGTAATCTAAGACTTATGATCTCTGCATTGTTCCTTTGATAGGTATGTGAACACATCATTTCAAAGAATATATTCATAAAGTTTTTTTCTGAAATCTACGTTAAAGAAGTCACGGAAGCCTATTTGTTCTGTAATATAAATATTACAAACGTGAGAAAACCTGTTCAAATCTAGAAATACGAATATTGATTACAAGATAAATTAACTTAGAAAGTAGGTAAATATTTTTTTTTATTGAGTGGATGAAATAAATAGTTGGGCACTTATTGTACAAGGATTTATTGGGATTTCGTTTAGTGGCTCTTTATAAAATGATTCCAGTCTAGAATACACTGTCTGTGTGTGTTAACTTACAGCTCTTTTAGTGCTCAAGGTTTTGTTTTTTCAGAGTACTCAGAATCTGGCACCCAGACACTAGCTTGTGACCTTGCAATACAGTAACCAATCTCACATCTTTCAAGAAAAAGAACATTTTCACTCTACCGGATACCTGACACAAGATGACTCATGAACTTAACAGTTTATAACTTCAGGCAAACAGATTAAAACACCATTTCTGAACCTATTATTAGCTTGTTGATTACCTAACATGGATTCAAATGTTCCCACTCCCAACCATTTTACCTTTTTCCTTTCTTTTTCCACATGCTTTTTCTCTCTTCTTTTCAACAACAGCCAAGTCTGTAACTGAATATTATTTGATCCAATGTGTAGTGAAGGCAGCATCTGTCTTGCCAGGAATGCTACCCCACACAAAGCTTTCCCAGGATACTCTCACTGTATTTCAGTCCTGGTGTATTGCTTTCTTATTATAATACTCAAGTCCTGCACCTCTCCTGAGCACAGATTAGTGATCATGGCTAAGCAGGAAGGAAGATGTGATTGCTTACTTCAGTTGGTGCTTCCATATTTTGAACACTTGTGATCATTGAAAAACTCCTTCACAGCCAATAAGCCAAAACATTGCTGGACCTTAAAGAGGCAAAAGCTTCCAAGGAAAGGAATACTACACCCTATAATAAACACCTGAAACCTAGACAATCTTCTGTTTTATTGTACGGATAATGATTCTGAATGTAGACTACATGATTACTATGTTTTCTTTTTTATGAAAGACATGAAATAGAAAGAGAAGACATCTATTACCTGTTCAGAGAACATGTGTCCTTAGGCCCAGATTCATCCCACTAATTTTAGGCACTTGAACAAATGCCAAGTAAAATTGCCCTAGATCAGTGGAGGAATACAGGCAACACCAGAAGGCAATTTAGATCTTAGGCAAACTGAATCCTCTGGAGATGCATTTTCTTTTTTCCATTCACTGTACATGCAGCCCAGGACAAATGCACTTGTAACTTAGGCACCTCTTGAACTTTGATTCAGTTTCCACAGGCATGCTACTCAATTTGGACTAATTTAGGACTGAAACAAAGCCATCTCTCAAATATCTCAAAATGTGAACCAAATGTTTATTGCAAATGTAGTTTTATTCTCGTTATTCTGTTTTCCATTACATAATTGCAGAAATTGTAGTTCATCCACTTTCCTCTCTTCCAAATTTTCTTCATACTTTTTCCTTTCCTTTCATTACACTGGCTCTTTATTTCATTCTTAAACCTCTCCAGATTAAACATGTAGAAAGTCATGAATGTATAGAAACTCGTCACCATTTTAGTCCCTCATTATATTTCTCAACGTGAAGAGCTGATATTTGTTTTTAATAGGTTTAGAAAAAGCCTTCTGTTTTACTTTCCTGCTGACTCTAAATGTTCTGTGAATAGGAAGTATCCACCACTGTCTACTTACCACTCAAGAGAGTAGCTAGAAAGATAGCTAACCTCTTCTGGCACAGTGCATGCCCCTACAAATTGTCAGTCAACACATACGCTTGTAGAAATAAAGTAAGGAATAACACACCTACCTGAACTTAAATTGTTTCTGGCAGTTGTACTTGTTAGAGACACTCAAAGATTACTGGACAAATAATCGTGTGCTGCTGTCATCTTGCAAATACACTCCATATTCTCATCGCAATGCAGTACATAAATTGTTTGTACACACAATCATTAGCTTAATTTTCGCACATTTCCTAAAGCTGAAATTTCCTATTTATTAGAAACTCTTTTCAGATTTATTGTAGGAAAAAAAAACAGCGTAAATGAACAAATAGTTCAACTATAAACTATCTAACATTATGGAACAAATTCAGACATACAACCAGACCCTAAACTCAATTCAAGTTTCTTTCTGTTTTCAGAGAATTAACCTTTGGTCTGGAGGACTTATTAATCATAAGGCCGAACAAATATTTCCATGCTTCAATCATAATGTTGGAAAACACTGCCTGCCCAGGTATTTTACTACAATAGGTGTTAATATATAGACGTGAATGGACTTGTGACAAAAATTCACTCTCTTGGAGCTGGTGCATTTCTGCATTCTGGTGGCTCTGGCAGGTCTCAGTGTTCTGCTGCTGTGCTTTAAAGCACCTTGTAATAGTGCCTCTGGGCTGGCCTAGAAGCTGATTCACATGTCCCTGTGGTAACTGGGGCCACAATTCAGTTGCCAGAAGACAGGAACAGAGTCGTCTCAGATAACTAACACTTCTGCATAGGACTGCCAGACAGGATAGTGACCTTCAGAAGACCCGCTCCTTTTCTGGGACGGTACTTGGAGGCCAGGTGAAATACCTGCAGGACCTAAAGGGACACTAGATGCCTATAATTCATCAAAGGAATCCAGACCCTGTCTGTCTATTACAAAATTAATACAGATTAAAAAAGAAAAAAAAAATAGAGAGATGAGCAGAAGTATTTTAAAGCTACAGATACACCAGACTGAAAGAGCTGACTGAGTCACAAGTAGCAGGCAAAAGGATGGGCCACAAATTTTGATGTCAAACAAATTTCATGCCTCCTGTGTAACTTCTCCCACTTTCTGTTCTATTTTGCTAACTTACTCATATAAAAAGCTCCTGCTGTTTCTCTACCACGTTTTTTTTTGGTTTTTTTTTGTTTTTTTCTTTTTACAAATGAGTCAAAGGAGAAATGAGATAAAATATGACAAGAAATACTTAACTGATTCAACTCCTTTTCAGACCATTTCTGTGATGCTCACTTGCAACTCTTCTACCCAGACATGCCCAAAAACAAGTTACCAGCATGGGAATTTCAACTTCCAAAGCTGTAAGATCTATATTGTTGACAATATAAGTACTGATAGAGTAAACACTTTTTTTTTCCCGGAATGGCTTATTACCAATGGCTTCAAAGAGGGCAGGATTTTATCTTGAATAGGTAGATAGACCAGTTCCTAATATCTCTGTGATGTACAGCAAATGATAAGATATAAATAACTTCAGGAGGAATTAATCTTGCTGGTGCAAAATTTTTCTGTTACAGTTACATGCGTGGCATCTGTGCTCATGCAAAAGTGGTCTTCTGGTTCAAGCACTCCAGCTTTTTCCAAGTAGGAAGAGGAATCAAAGCATAATTTAATTAAATTGATATTATACTTGCTATCTGTTTTATGACCTAAAAAGAAATGAGTTTAAGTATTCACGCAAATGTGCATCTCCAGAATACCGGAGTGTTTACATCTTACTCATCTCCTCTTCTAGCGTACAAATGTGATCTCTGAAAGCTCACAAAACAGAGCCAACAAGAATAGCAGGAAAAGATTCAGTTATTCTGGTTAATTCTGCACTGAATTAATTAAGTTAATCAGTATCAGAAATGTATTGTATCTGTTAGATATCACTCATTTTACACAGTCTTTACTGGTAAGACCAGCCCTCAGGAAATCCCAGACCCTGGGGACAAGAGAGAAAGTCTGGAGAAAGGAAGACTTTCCCTTGCTGGGGGAGGATCGGGTTAGAGATCACTCAAACAAACTGCACATACACAAGTCCATGGGCCCTGATAGGATGCACCCATGAGTGCTGAGGGAGCTGGCGGATGTTATTGCTAGGCCACTCTCCATCATCTTGGAAAGACGGAGAGGAAGAGAGGTGCCTGAGGGCTGGAAGAAAGCCCATGTCACTCCAGTCTTCAAAAAGGACAAGGAGGAGGAGCCAGGAAACTACAGGTCTGTCAGCCTCACCTCCATCCCTGGAAAGGTGGTGCAACAGCTTGAACAGTTTAAGTGATCTCTAACCTGATCCTCCTCACCCAAGGGAGAGTTTTCCTTTCTCCAGACTTTCTCTCTTGTCCCCAGGGCCTGGGATTTCCTGAGGGCTGGCCTTAGCAGAAAAGACTGAAGCAAAGAAGGCATTCAGTAACTCTGCCTTCTCTGTATCCTTCGTTACCGGGGCACCCGCCCCATTCAGCAGCGGGCCCACATTTTCCCTAGTCTTCCTTTTGTTATTGATGTATTTGAAGACGCCCTTCTTGTTGTCCTTGACATCCCTTGCCAGATTTAATTCCAACTGGGCCTTAGCCTTCCTTGTCGCATCCCTGCACACTCTGACAATATCCCCGTACTCCTCCCAAGTGGCCTGTCCCCTTTTCCGCATTCTGTCCACTTCCTTCTTCTGTTGGAGTTTTGCCAGGAGTCCCTTGCTCATCCATGCAGGGCTCCTGCCCGCTTTGCTGGACTTCTTCCTCAGAGGGATGCACCCGTCTTGAGCCTGGAGGAGGTGATGCTTGAATATTAACCAGCTCTCCTGGACCCCCTCTTCCTTCTAGGGCCCTACCCCATGAGGTTCCCCTAAGTAGGTCCCTGAAGAGGCCAGAGTTAGCTCTCCTGAAGTCCAGGGTTGCAATCCTACTCATTGCCTTGCTTCCTCCTCATAGGATCCTGAACTCCACCATCTCACGGTCACTGCAGCCAAGGCTGCCCCCAACCTTCACATCTCCAACTAGACCTTCTTTGTTTGTTAGTACAAGGTCTAGCAGTGCACCTCTCCTCGTTGGCGTCTCCACCACCTGGGTCAAGAAATTATCATCAGTGCTTTGCAGGAACCTCTTGGACTGTTTGTGCCTAGCTGTGCTGTCTTGCCAACAGATGTCAGGGTGGTTGAAGTCCCCCATGAGAACCAGGGCCTGTGATCGTGAGGCTACTTCCAGCTGTCGGTAGAAGGCCTCATCGACTTCCTCTTCCTGATCAGGTGGCCTGCAGTAAACCCCCACCACCGTGTCACCCATGTTAGCCTGCCCTTTAATCCTTACCCATAGGCTCTCAACCTGCTCTTCATCCACCCCGAGGCAGAGCTCCACACATTCTAGTTGCTCCCTCACATAAACAGCAACTCCACCACCTCGCCTTCCTGGCCTGTCTTTCCTAAAAAGTACATAGCCCTCCATGACAGCATTCCAGTCATGTGAGCTATCCCACCATGTCTCTGTAACCGCAATGAGATCATGGCCCTGCGACCCCACACAGATCTCTAACTCTTCCTGCTTATTCCTCGTGCTGCGTGCATTGGTGTACAGGCACTTTAGAGAGCCAATCGAGCATGTAAGCTTCCCAGGAGAGGTGCAAGAAGATCCTCCATAGCCATGTCCCATATGCACTCCTGTGGCTGCATGCACCCGCTGGAGGCATCCTGACTCAAGTGGTGTTTTACTCACTACCCTGTCACTATACCATTCCCCTTCCCCCATCTTTTCTCATTTAAAGCCCTCCTTACCACGCTAGCCAACCTGTTGGCAAAGACACACATGCCCCACTTAGTGAGGTGGATCCCATCTCTCCTCATCAGCTGCTCATCTTCAAACAGGGTCCCATGGTCATAGAAATCAAAACCCTCCTGCCAACACTAGCGGCTCAGCCAGTTGTTAACTTGGAAAACCCATCCACTCCTCCTCCTGTCCTTTCCCCTCACAGGCAGGATTGAGGAGAAAACGACCTGGGCTCCCAGACCCTTGACCACCATCCCCAGAGTTCTGAAATCCTGTTTGATGGCATCCAATTTGCCTTGTCATTAGTGCCCACATGGAAGAGCAGCAGAGGGTAATAGTCCGATGCATGGACAAGCCTTGGCAGTCTTTCCATGAAATCTCTTATTCGAGCCCCTGGCAGGCAGCAAACCTCTCTGGACAACAGGTGAGGTCAGCAGATAGGTGCCTCTGTCCCCTGCAGCAGGGAGTCACCCACAACAATCACCCCCCTCTTCTTTCCGGTGTTCCCACATGGCACAGGGTCTGTCAGGCCAGTTGCTTTCCTTGAAGCCATGCCCAGGTCCTCCTCAGCCTGGAGGGCACTAAAACCGTTCCTCAAAGGCAAGTCTTCAGGAGGAGCAAGAGTCTTTCTCCTTCTACAAGAAGTGATCAGTTTCCACCCTTCTTCAACAGTGTTACCATTTCACACAGCACAGAGCACTCTGGCAACACCACTGCAGTGGGTGGTTGGGTCTCCTGGGGCTGCATGGTCTCTGAGAATACCCTCTCTATATCTTGCTCATCTTCTCAGATGCTATGCAGCCTACTGACTTCCTCCCATAACTCCTTTACCTGGCAATACAACTCATCAACCACAGCACGCCTTCTGCAGGAGAGCTGACTGCCAGCCCAGGCCTCACGGAGAGGCCCGAGGCACTCCCTGCAGCTTGACACCTGCAGAGCTGCATGTGCTGTCAGAAGGTCTGTCTGGGTTGAAGCTTCAGACACAGGTGATACAGCAACTCCAAAAGCCACAGGGAATGTGCTCTGCAGTGTGTCATGACCATACCTGAGGAAGCACACACTACTACAAGAAATGAAGGTGCCTTCTTGCCATTTCGTGCCCTTCTGCATGAACTGCTGCATCTGTTCACTGTCTCTGTTAGCTGTACTGTAGGCCTGGCTCTGCCTAGCAGTGACTCACAGGATGCTTGACTCACCCCAGTCAAGGACCACCTGGATCAAAGGCCCCAACTCCCTCCGAGCAGGGGCAATTAAGAGAGCTCTTTAGCAGCAGCCACACCTAGCTAGAGCTTCCCAGGATAAGTTAAGTCCTCTTGCAGTTGTCCTTGCTTAGTTCTCTTTTCCTGCTAGCAGCAAGCACTGTCTAGTTCCTTGGGGAACCCCAGAAAGCCTCCACAACTTCCAGTAAGGTCCACAAAAGGCCCAAGCAGAGCCCAGACACTGCTATGCAAGCTGTAGAGTACACCGGCTGCAAGTTTGCCGATGATGCTAAACAGAGGGGAGAGGCTGACACACCAGAAGACTGCGCTGCCCTTCAGAGGGACCTGGACAGGCTGGAGAGCTGGGCGGAGAGGAACCTCAGGAAGTTCAACAAAGGCAAGTGCAGGGTCCTGCACCTGGGGACGAATAACCCCATGCACCAGGACAGGCTGGGGGCTGGCCTGCTGGAAAGCAGCTCTGCAGAGAAGGACCTGGGAGTCCTGGGGGACAACAAGTTAAGCATGAGCCAGCAAGGTGCCCTTGTGGCCAAGAAGGCCAATGGCATCCTGGGCTGCATGAGGAAGACTGTTGCCAGCAGGTCAAGGGAGGTGAGGCCTCCCCTTCTACTCAGCCCTGGGGAGGCCTCACCTGGAGTACTGTGTCCAGTGCTGGGCTCCCCAGGACAAGAGAGACATGGCGCTACTTTGCAGAGTCCATCTGCAAAGATGATTAAGGGACTGGAGTAGCTCTCATATGAGGAGAGGCTGAGAGAGCTGGAAAGAGAGTTCAGCCTGGAAAAAGAGGACTGCGGGGGGGATCTCATCAATTCATATAAATATCTGAAGGGAGGGTGTAAAGACAATGGGGCCAGTCTCTTTTCCGTGGTGCCCAGTGATAAGATGAGAGGAAAGCAGCACAAACTGAACCACAGGAAGTTCCACCTAAACCTGAGAAAAAACTTCTTCACTGTGAGGGTGACAGAGCACTGGAGCAGGTTGCCCAGAGAGGTGGTGGAGTCTCCATCCTTGGAGATATTCAAAAGCTGTCTGTGCAACCTGCTTTAAGTGATCCTGCTTGATCAGGGGGCATCCATGAAGTCTGCATCCACATGAAGAAATTCATTGGGGATAAATAAAAAGAAGCAATCCTAATGTGACCTACACAAACTTTTGGATAAGACATTCAAGTCATTCCTGACTATGTTAGCTTAGGGGAATTTGTTCAGGACAGATGTACTGGAAGGATATGCTGTGTTTTAAACAAGCATGACAGCAGGTCCTGTAGGGAAAACTGCAGTACTGAATTTGCAAAAGATTCTTGCAACAGATTCAGCACTGAGTTTACCTCTGTTGGTGGCTGCCACAAGGGAGGGAAGCAGGGAGGGAAAGAAGGAAGAGCAGAAGGAAGCAGGCAAGGAACAGAGGGAGGACAGGAGGGAGGAGCTTCGGGTTAGGTACTTCTTATGACATGGTGAAACACAAGAAAGCTAAATTTAAGCAATGGCAAAGCAGTAATTTTGGGTGAACTTCAGTAAGATTCAGGCTGTTGTACTGATAGCATAAGTATGTGCACAGATCCAAGTACAGGATAGTTCTAGAAGAGCATCCCAGGATCAGGCCTACATCTCCCTAGCCACTCCTGCGCTTCTCCCTTACACGGGGTTTCCATGTTGTCTGCAAGTGCACAGAGCAGGATGGCAGAGAACTACTTAAGTTGGAACATAACTGTAAAACATCCTTTGCATCAGAGCACTTACGGACAGGGGTAGCCACTGGCAAGACACAATCTGAATTGTGCCTTTGCTTTTTAAAACGCAAAGAAATCCTAGACCAACCTAAATGCCAGTAGGTGAGGTCAGCAGCTGCAGTATATTTTTACCTTCCCATGAAACAAGTTAATGTAAGAAGACTTGTACTGATGCCAGGTTGGGGGGGAGGGGGTTCAAGCATCTGTAGATCAAATTGAAGGCTTCAGGCAAACCACAGACACAACTGCATGGCAGTGCACATCACCCGCTCATAAACTGTACCAGGGAAAACCAAAACAAACAAATAAGCAAATGTAAACAAATAAACCTGGAGGCAGAATTTCCTACGTTTTATGCATTAACCATGCAGAGTATTGCTATGATTTCTTTGTGGTCAGGTATCCAGGCAAGGACACAAGGCCAAATTAATATAATTAATCACATCACTTTTGATAGGAGTATGCAAACTATGGGATCAGAAACAGTTTGCTTTTAAGTAATAACAAATATTTATTTATATAGCAGACAAGTTTAGAAAATTGACCACAAAACTCTTAAGTGGGTATTTTTCTGTTCGGATTAGCCATGGTAAATGTGTGATTGTTTTGCCCTCTTTCTCCCTTCTTCTTTCCTCAGAATTCAGAAGTTCACGCAGTACATCTTAATTGGAGAGACAACAACAAATTAACAGTGTTTTTATTAACAATTCAGCAAAAGAACCAATACCAACGCTTTGGAACAATCTCAAGATGGTACTTCAGGGCTTGACTGTGGCTTCTTCAATGGTCTGTGTATAGAATAATTAGTTCAGACTTATGATGCATTCCCTACTTATCACCTCCAAACGAGAAGAACAGTGACTTTCGCCAGCACTTGCTCTGCTGCAGACAGCTTATTCTTGCTGCTCCTACTGTTCTCTGTGAGCCAGATGCACAGAAAGGTTGGAATAGAAATTCCATCCATTTCTTCTTTCCTATCCAAACTTGCGTGGGAGAGTGAGAGCCACACAGGTCTTTCTCTGCCTTTTTCTCTGCTCCAGTGCCAAAATATATGGGAGACTGCCCACACTAGCATATGTAATGACAAGTTACATCTCTTTAATCTCCAACCTAGATTAATCAAAACTAACCATAAACTAACAATTACAAAGGATGCCAAAGAGACATCATTTAACTGGGTAGCCATTTCAAACATTTTACATACGATCAGAGTAACAGAAGCAGAGGGCTAGGCTTTGAACCATGCACAATACATGAAAGATGGGGGGGTGGGGGGAAGGGAGTAACATTTTTATTCAGTAGAACACTTCACAGGGATGGTACCTACCTTTAGCTGTAGAGATCTGAATTCAGATTTCTTGAGGATATGCCCCTTCCCATGGGTATTGTAAAAGGTATTCTGAAATGCCTTTAAGCTACTCCTATCTCTAAGGCTTCTTGTTCTGCCACTAAGTTTAAACGCTCAAATACTCACGGATCTACAAGGAAGTAAATATGAAGTTAACTCTATCAGCAGATGATTAAGTCATTCACCTACAAAATGGGCTCCTATTCCTGCTCCAGTGAACACTGAAACGTCGTTACATGCAAAGTACACTCACTACTCCACCTACAAAGAGGAGATACATATTGAAGGAACCTGTACGTGATTAGCTTATGTTCACAGTTTGGTCTTCCAAATGGCAAATCAGTCAAATCCATTTCAACAAAGAAAGGAACTGACCCTGGAATGTTGATGCATGAGAGGAATGCCACTGAAAGACTCCAAGTAGAATGAAACCTCTTCTGTTTCAGTGTTCTGACTCAATTTTTTTTTTCCTGAATCAATCTCACTTTTTCCACAAAAAAGACAACTCTCATTGTAAACTATTTAGAGAAGAAAAATTCACCATGCTCCAAAAGAAGCCTATAGAGACTGAACAGAAAATTAGAAAGCTAACCCAATCAGTTTACAAGTCAAAAGATATATTAGAAAAGACCATGATCTTTACCGGCCTTTCTTTCAAACCTCATAAAGAGCAATGTTCCAAGTTTATGGAAAAACAATAATACTAAATAAAGGAAATGGCTGAAAAAGAGTCTCTGTGGCATCTTCATCTTTAACTGGAAAGTCGTCTGAGTTTATTTATATATTTCCACATATGAGCTAGTGCTAATTCATGCTAGTACCTGTTTCTCCCCGCTACTGGAGGGAAGAAACACAATTACTGCCTAATCAAGCTGTGATCCTCTGAGAAAAGGAAAGTAACAGACCAGCTGTCTTTCTTGGGGTTGCTACATCGTTCTCTGCAATTATCCAAAGCTAAGTCCTCTCTGTCTCCCAGTCACCGTATTAAAACAAAATACTTCTCAGGTGTGAAGTAGATTCTCCAAGGGAAAAGATGTCCAAGTCATGTCAGTAATGGAAATGCTACTTTGCTGGCTGTTTTCCAGAGACACGTAGTAAATCCCAGGCACGAGTCTTACACAATCCTGTGGCTCACTCTCCCTTGTTTGTGGATGTAATTACAGCTGCATAAGCCATTACCAAGATAACATATGATACAGGAGAGGAAAATCACCCAATGTACACAATAATATAATTGATTTTCACAGTGCAAATGTATGCTGTTTGTTTCATTTTTTTAAAATCATATGCCAAACACTAACCTACTCTGTAATACCATCAACTAGTAAAATGCAAAAGTTGAGAAGGATGTACAGTTATGCTGAGTACTATTTGATTGAAACTTTTATTTGTGTGGAGGGCCATGTGAATTCTCTGTGTGTGTTATACAAAACTACTGTTGAAAGGAAATACAGAGCAGAGTAAAAGGGGGTGAACTGAGGTTCCACGGCCTAGCTTAGCTGTTTGTTTTTGTTACTCTGATGAAGCTACAAAGTTGTTATAGCAACAGACCAGAATCTTTTGGGGGGCCGGGGGGGGGGGGGAAGGAGGAGTTTACATAACATGTGGGTCACAGAGAATTTGTTTTCATTAAAGAGAGATGGGAAATGGTCACTGCCACATTTTAATATTTCCTTAACGGTTGAATTTGTCATTTGTTCAGCTTGGAGCTGTATCATCTACTGGATTCCATAACCAGATGTGTATGTCCTTCCTGAACCTAAATATCATCCTTGCTGGTCCAGCTAAGTAGAAAAAAACAGAGGAGGAAACTATCTTTTTCCTAACTGAAATTCACCTTTTTCTCTCAGCCAGCCAGCTATTCATACCTTTACCGTATCCTCCTGCTTTTTTGACTAACATCACCAGCAACCTGTAACATCAGTGGTTTGAAAGCATTAGTGAGGTAAGGGAGTTGATCTGACTTGCATTGAGCTTGGAAACAAAGAAACTGCTGAACTGCAAACAAGAATGTCAGAATCTTCATTGCTGTTTATTGCTACACTGCCTCCTTCTGACTCACATTTGCAGATTTTTTTTTTGAAAAATTCACCAAAAACCTACCAGGTATACCAATGTTATCTTTCCCAATAAGAATAATCAGTGCCTGGAAATTTCAAGCACAATTTTTTCTTTTTACCATTTGATATAAAAGAGAGAGAGACACTGACAAGGGAGACTTGCATACTTATTTCTAATACTTAAATAATCTACATCATTAGTTTTACTTACTCTTTTTATTGATTTGCTAAGAAAATTATTTTTTTTATTTAGCAATGCATCACAGAAAAAAAAAAATCAAAATTCTGAATTTTAATAGGTTTAAAGTTTTCAAAACAGTGCCAAGAGAGAATGAAAAGGATAATTTACAGATGCAGTCATCCTAACCACTCATAGCAGCACTGGCATGGTGAAAGTCATACATCACTTTGATGTAGTACAGGGTCTTTATATGGGTTATACAAGACTGGCTTATAAAGAAGAGCCAAAGCAAACTGGATAAATGTTAATGTCTTGGTGTGTGGCATGCAGCATATGGCAATCTTTGGTTTATATTATCAAATCTGTATGTGTAGATACAGAAAGGATAACATCAATTTATGACAACTACATTATTCACATACAACAAATCTAAGTTTCTAAAGCCTTCAGGGCTCTACAGTATGTCAAATATTGTTACATTCTCATGTTTAGTGGCCCTTAAATGTGTATCCTAATTATGTAAATACCTATACTTCACATAAAACTCCTCAAGGACTACTGGCAGGAAAGGAGACACACCTTTTGCATGCACAAATATATACCAGAAAGTGGGGTCCCAAATCTTTCAGGACTTTTTAACTCAGGACTGGAAACGGGCTAGAGGAGGAGATAAAATGCTTGAGCTGCCCTGAGTGGAGCAATGACTATCCACTGACGCTTTTCATCCTCTTACCACATTCAAATGGGACATGACTGTAACTTCTTGCATCACCACAGAAACTAAGATATTGCTGAAAATGCATCCAGTTCAGCCCAGAAATAAGCCCCTGTACATTCAGCTACATGTGAACATGCTGAGGATGACTAGCTAGCTGAGTATTATTCATGGCTGTGAAACCTGCTCTCAGCATTCACAGCTGATAAGCATGGCCTTTTGGCTGTCTATATTTGTACTACTCTGCTTAGAGGGCTTTGCATTCGCTTAGCATTGGTCATATCATTATGTCAGGCATCAGTGCTTCCCCCTAAAACAGAACGACTGCCTGAAGCAGTTTTAATCAGTTTGTAACTGGAAATGTTCCATACAGGTCAATGGCTATCAGTTGTTGGGGTGTATATAATGTAATTAGCATGGGCTACAATTGCTATTTTGACTTTAATAAGGCCTTTTTTGCTCAAGTTGCACAGATTTCTCTAGAACTGTCTCTTGAATTCAGTCATAGTCCATGGAGGCTTCATTCTATGAACCATGAAATCTGGACTGTTTAAAGAAATTCATTACGGATATACACTGCTGGAGGGGGAGGTAGAAAAGAGGGCTGTCAGTTTTTCTTCAGCTGAATACTATCCTCCCTCTGCAGAATTTAGAGTTTCCCTTCTCTTATTAATCAATGCAAAACATGTAGCTAATAATCGACACTTGGAAGTCATAAGAGATGTTATTACTGTTAGCATAGGCCTTATAAAGCCCTACACAGGCTTTTCCCCATTATGCCACACGGAAGAAGAGTTCAAAAGACTCAAAAGACAAATTGTTATCTTATATATACGGACTTTTGGACTCCTCTTCTTTCAGTAGAGTCTTGGAACAATAGTTCCTAGCCTTCGAGGTGTCTACAGCCCTCAAAGCATTTATTTCACGAACTTGAAGGACACTACTTTTCCTTCAAGTCCCTTCCAACTTCAGCAGTTCCTGCAAGATGTCACCTGCTGATCCTCCTCAGCTAAACCACTGGCTGGTTTCCACAATGTTCCCTTCCGTTTCCAGCTAGTTTGGTAACTGAACAGCCCTGGCTCTAAGGGGCAAGTCATCATTTATTCTGAGGCAAACAAGACAACTTCTCCAGGCTACTGATAGAGGCTGTTGCCATCTCATTGCATTTTACATATTTAAAGCCTAACTTCCATCACAAGGTAAAATTAGCACTGAAGCAGATAATTTTTTAAAGCATCAGTTCATAATGTTAAACACAGCAAATGACTTTTCCTTTGAATTTGGATGTTAGCATTCCCATAGTCTGAAAAAAAAAAGAAGCCAGTGAGGCAAAACAGTAGCAAGCAATAATGTGGAACTGAAGTAGTATTTAGTGCTATTAGTTACAAAAAAGACTCCTTTTATTATTATTAAAAAGTAATATTAAACCAGCACCTGAAGGTCTTAGTTCAAATTTGGCTGCATTTGGTAGCTATTGTACAGAGTAGACATGAATACAGTTTTCATGCTGTACTGTTTATGCTCTAAGACATATATGACATGCAAAAGGATGTCTGGGAAGAAATATGAACACAACTGATACTACCAATACATTGACCTCTTTTACTATTAAAACAATAGTCAATTATTCTTACGCCACTATCCTTTCAGTGCAGTTCAAAGCACCAAAACCTGAAAATCTCTCACTGGCATTCCAGCACAAGTGCATCAGGAGCAGACTGAGAATTTACTCATGATAAAGAGCTGCATCAGAAAAGGCACGCACATTTTTCTGTAAGAAACAGACAGGGGAAACAGATGAGGACTGCTCCCCTTGTGGAGGGGTAGAAGGCAATGCTGTAAAATTCAAAAGCAAACCAGCCAGGAAAGATACAGCTATACGCAGAGAATGAAAAACGTAAAGCTTTTGCGGTGAAACAGGGAGAAGAATTAGTGGAGGGATTCCCAGTGTGAGAGTTCTGAGTTTAAACTTACTGCCAACAAAAAAAAAAAAAATTGCTTGACTATCTAAACTTAAAAAAAATGACTTGAAGGAAAAATTAGAAAAATGTGAGGAAGGCCAGAGAAGGAAAGACAATATCACTAAAGGATGCTGAAGTAAGTATGAATAGCACAAAAACATGCTTTAGAAATTTATTCTGGACCTGCATTAGCAGTTACAAACAGAAAGAGAAAAAACAAAACTTCTCTAAGTTGTTATCTTAAATAAACACAGAATATGAATGCAGTGGCAAGTATGGGGCTCCTTATTCATCTAACTGTTGTTCAGTGTTGACCAACATGAACCAAACTTCTAGACACAAATGACATCAAATGTCAGATAAGAGTGCGCTCACAATAAATAGTTAGTGCTGGTTCAGATCCAGACAAGAGAATTCATGACTGAATTTAACTATCTGATACACACAAACAATTGGAATTGTTGGTTGTGGTCGGGGTGCAGAAAGGGTTGTGGTCAGTGGTGCAGAGTCTAGTTGGAGGCCTGTAGCTAGCGGTGTGCCCCAGGGGTCAGTCCTGGGTCCAGTCTTGTTCAATATATTCATCGATGACCTGGAGGAAGGCACAGAGTGCACCCTCAGCAAGTTTGCTGATGATAGTAAAGCAGGGGGAGAGGCTGACACACCAGAAGACTGTGCTGCCCTTCAGAGGGACCTGGACAGGCTGGAGAGCTGGGCGGAGAGGAACCTCAGGAAGTTCAACAAAGGCAAGTGCAGGGTCCTGCACCTGGGGACGAATAACCCCATGCACCAGGACAGGCTGGGGGCTGGCCTGCTGGAAAGCAGCTCTGCAGAGAAGGACCTGGGAGTGCTGGGGGACAACAAGTTAAGCATGAGCCAGCAAGGTGCCCTTGTGGCCAAGAAGGCCAATGGCATCCTGGGCTGCATGAGGAAGACTGTTGCCAGCAGGTCAAGGGAGGTGAGGCCTCCCCTTCTACTCAGCCCTGCGGAGGCCTCACCTGGAGTACTGTGTCCAGTGCCGGGCTCCCCAGGACAAGAGAGACATGGCGCTACTTTGCAGAGTCCATCTGCAAAGATGATTAAGGGACTGGAGTAGCTCTCATATGAGGAGAGGCTGAGAGAGCTGGAAAGAGAGTTCAGCCTGGAAAAAGAGAGGACTGCGGGGGGGATCTCATCAATTCATATAAATATCTGAAGGGAGGGTGTAAAGACAATGGGGCCAGTCTCTTTTCCGTGGTGCCCAGTGATAAGATGAGAGGAAAGCAGCACAAACTGAACCACAGGAAGTTCCACCTAAACCTGAGAAAAAACTTCTTCACTGTGAGGGTGACAGAGCACTGGAGCAGGTTGCCCAGAGAGGTCGTGGAGTCTCCTTCGCTGGAGATAGTCAAAACCCGTCTGGATGTGACCCTGGGAAATATGCTCTAGAGGACCCTGCTTGATCAGGGCGGTTGGACTAGATGATCTCCAGAGGTCCCTTCCAACCTAAACCATTCTGTGACTCTGATTCTGTGAATTATTTGGTATAAGTTATGAAAAGAAAGAAATTCAACTCTTGTCTTTATAATAGTCAATGCTGAATAAATCTTCCTGAAAGATACTCAATAAGATTGTGTGCATTTAAAGCTCAGCTTTTTGTTTTCCGGTTGGGTTTCTGAAATCATTGCCGAACTACTCTACACAGGGCTCTAGTGGAGAAAGTTTAGTCTTTCTTAGATGGCCAGCTGTTGGAATTACAGATAGTTGCTTATCATTTGCATCTTACTTCTTTACAGCCTCAGTCTAGTCCTTCTCTGTGAACTTTGTACACTCTTCTTCCTATTCCCCTCCTACTGTTCTTGGCACACTTCGAAGGCCAAGCATGAAAGGAAGCAAGAGAAGACTACTTTAAAGCCCCTCTTCATCCCCAGGCTAAGTTCAGCAGACAGTTTTATGGCTCCTGATCTTTCTCTACTTGCAATTTGAGGTATCCTCCCCTGCTTCCGGAAGGAAGAGGAGAGGAGAGGAATTGGGACTGGCATCTTGTGCCCAGTCTCCTTGTCTGTGCGTAGACAAGGCTATTTGTACTAGCGCAGAAAACTTCTGAAATGTTTGCTGTTCATTAGCCCTAATGTCTTAAGGAGAAGAAAGGCATCTGAACAGTATTTCTACCCAAATATGTCTACACATATTTTGTGTAGGCTTAGATCTAACTGTAAACTTTCGAAAACCTAAACAAACAAAACTTCACTACATCTGCACAGTAGGGAGGCTTCACAGGAGTAATGAGTGTACTCCCAGTTATCCTTGTTTATAATCAAGACGAAAATGCTAAGCTTCATAGCTCAGGTCTATTATATAAATTAACTTAAATAGTTCAAGCTGGCTTAATTTGTATTGAAAAGATCCCATTGGTAAGTACATTCTTCAAACAAAAGTAATTCTGTACACAAGTGCAGGGTATATTTATGTGCATAATGAGGATAATCCTAACAGCTGCAAAACGAAAACCTGTAGAAACATTCTGGCAAACATGGAACAACCAAAAACAACTCCTACTGACATAATGTGTTAAGTGGCTGAGGAGCTCCTTTCTAGAGATTTTAAAATGTATTTATTTTTAGAAACAGCATGAAAAATAGACAGCCCAGAACTTTGCCTCACAAGGTCATTTCTCTAAATCCAGTACAGGTTACAACAGCCAGATTCACTACTGTATCAACTGTGGTTCACTTATATGAAATATTTTGGTCTCCTTAATGAAGTCTTAAAGAGCATATCACAAGCAGGGTTAAGGTCTCAATTTTGAAAGAAGAGCACTTTTTTTTCCTAGATATACACCTGTTTAAATAAATTCATACTTTCCAAAACATTTTAGCATATTCTTAACTTTAACCCTGGGCAGAGATCACACTGAAGTCAAGAGGACAACTTGCATGATCCATGTTGAACATATACCTAAGTGATCTGCTGAATAAGGCCTAAACTACACCCTTGTGAGGAAGCTCAGCTGGCAGGCCAAATTCATAGAGAATAAATTACCACTTTGCCCCTAGAGTTGGCTTCCTATAGACACAAGCAAAATTATATCAGCAGGGAATGTAGAGAATTCTGCCTTTGTGACAAGACAGGTGCTATTTTCTATGCAATCTACAGACAGTGATTATATAGCAAACCCCTTCTAATACTTCCACTGGCACTCCAAAAGTCCTAGGCTTCTGAAATTAGCTCCAGAGCAGATCTCAGTTTGACTCTTCATGTTCTGTGCAATTATACTGTTTTTCAGGATGTTAACACCATGGTCTTTAATCAAATTAAAACTCGAAATCCATACACAAAATGCTGAATGTGGATTTTATTCAGTATTTGAAGGGTTGTTTGCAGAAATGGGAATAATGTAGGAAGATTAAAAACTCTCTTGGAAGAGCGGGGTAACCTCTGCTAATAACACCTTTGGAAAACATATGCCATTCAACAAAGTACCTGAAAACTAAGGATAAAATTCTTTAGCAGAAAGGATGTAATTGTATCTCGAGATGGGAATTCCGCTTGCTAAATACTGTTTTCAATCTAGAGAAACAGTTGTTCTTTATGGTGTATTTCATTAAATGATATAGTGATTAATAAACTAATGGAGATCTTGTTTAAATACACTGGTTTTGGCCATACTGTCTTTTCAATTAACATT
Organism: Struthio camelus; assembly: GCF_040807025.1. Taxonomy (NCBI): domain Eukaryota; kingdom Metazoa; phylum Chordata; class Aves; order Struthioniformes; family Struthionidae; genus Struthio; species Struthio camelus. The sequence goes on along the minus strand of NC_090942.1, from coordinate 149,951,068 downwards.
ATTTTATCACAACATCAGCTGCAAAAAAACAAACCAAAGCATTTCCTCAGGGGCACACCAGGAGAAAAACAAAGAAATATTCCAGTAGTTTGCTGATCATAGTTTGGGTCCATCTAGACATAATTCGCAAAGGGCTAGGTGTCTCATAACCCTGGGCACATCAGTACATCATAAGTTGCATGCTTTAACATGCTAACGCTCTTCAGGAAACCTTCAGTGGGACCCCGTTTTTCCACATAGTTTGCTTTTTCCTAATGAGAGTATTTTCTAACGTCAAAGTCATTGTGAATTCCCTATTCCCTCAGCACTCGAGTGTCTTTCCCTTTCTCTCTCCTATGCTAGTTTCCCTTATTTCTGACATGCGTAGAGTCTTCTCTCTCCCCTTACTTTTATCTTTATTCCCTCAGCAGGTTTCCAGACCTTCTTTTTCACTTGCTGTCAGAGGTTAAGAAGGGAGGAGAAACTCTATTCACCCAGAGCATCACCTTATATCTCTGTTTCTAGAACTCCCTTGACACTTCCTCATCTGTTTTGGCAGGGAATGAAAGAAGCCTCTTGCTGCAGTTCCAAGTCCAGCTGAGAAATAGCCGATTTTGTAATCAGCTACCTTTAGCTGTAGGTCAGCCACCTTTAGCTGAAAGTATGGTCTATTAGCACAGAACTGCTCTTGTGCTGCTGAGGCCTAGCTAGCCATCCTGTGGTCATCCCTTTCATTGCCAGAGCGGCACTGCACTAGGTTTGGTTTCCAGGACTATCTTGCTATTCTTAGGAATCAGGTCCCTTAGGCTCTCTCTCATCCTGTTTACCCTTAATATTGGCATGGCACTGACTGCTGGTACCTGGCTTGTGCATTAACAGGAGAATGCATCCCTCAAGGCTATCAGCCTGGTTCTGCGCCCTTCACAAGCAATAAAAATTGTATTTTAAAATGGTATACACAGATACAAACACATACATATCGAAGAAAAAGACGACTTTTCATACTACTGATGAGTAGCCCATAGGTCAGCCCACATCTTTTAGATATCTAAGATGACAATATTTCTATTATCTTTGAGAACCAGGGTGCAGAGCTACCTCGAGGATCTTTACATTATTTTCTGCACATTGTACTACTGGGGTTACAGTCTATTAGAAAACAAAAGCCATTCTTTTTCTAGCATATTCTAGCATGTAAGAAGAGATCAAGAACACTGTGTGAACAAGAATTCAGAGAAAAGAGAAGGCTAGCTGTTTGATATGATAATTAATTTACCATAACAAATAGAAAGAAAAAATATTTGGCAGGTGGTGATGGATTTAGTATTGCTGCCAGCAAATTTTAGTTTACTTTATACAAGAGCAAGTTCACTGCACAGTAACCTTGAGTTCACTTTGCCAGAATCAGTGGAGGAAATAGTTTGTCAACTATAAGAGATGTAGATGGCTACAGGTAGGTGGTTGAAGTACTGACTTTCGAAGCGGTGAGCTGACAAGGCTCAACTTCCATTTGGTGACACAGGTCAAGATGGAGACAGGATACTATAGTTCTTATCCTAAGTCTTTGCTTGTGGGTTGTCCGCTATTCTTTACCTAGAGCATGTAAAATGCAAAAGAGTAATCGTCTAATTTTATCTGAGCATTTATGTTTAATGAGGTCCATACTGCTCCTTTCTGCACATAGAAATGCATCATTTGCCAAACAACTGCTTAAATAAAAAGAAAAGCAAGGCAGGGCTGAAGAGGGGAGGGACAACAGAGTTAAAAACTACAGTCACTGATGACCATCTAGAACAATCCTGCACTGAGAATTCTTAAGTTCCCTACAAATAGAGTTGGTCCCTTGTGAGTATTTTGTAAATCACTATTCTGCTAGCAAACAATACGTAACCTATGAAGCTCCTACAGATGTTATATCTGAATCAGAAAAGCAAGCTCTACTTTTCATCACAAACATGTTCTGGTTAAAGAAAAGCAAACTAAAGCAATGGCAATTAAATCTAATAGCTGTGCACAGCAGTCCTGTCAGGCTGCTTCGCTATAGGTGAATGGAAAATACAGGGGAACTAAAAGCCCTGTAGCTGAAGGAAATGGCACAGCTGAGATTCTTTTACTCATCTGGCATTTTTAATCTGCTTTTTAGGGGAGAGAAGCTGTGCATTTGAGATTTTTCTTAGAATACCTGAGGAAACACTTCAGTGAGATTTTTGCCTTTGATCCTATACCATCTTCCTTTCAGGAATCAGAAATTCAGTCAATTTCTTAGATCACAACCTGGTATAGACCAAAGGAACGACACAAAGTTGTAGCCATTCACCATTCGGCCCTTTGCTTTCCTTCCGTTCTGAACACACTATTGTTCTCAACTCTACCTCTATGCTTTAGATCCTTCAAAAGAACCCAAGCAGACAAACAGAAAAATCCTAAGAAAACAAAAATGCTCTTGTTTCTTTTTTTAGCTATTGCAGACATTTTCTCATTAGTAGACCTTTTTTTGGCCCAAATTTGAGAGGTCGGCAAAACCACTTGTAAGATATAAGACTCGGGATAAATAGGTGTTAATTACGTTTTGAAGAGTCTCTTCGCACTTTCTGCCACGCTACATCTCCAAAAACTGTCTGTTCTAGAAACTCCAAATAAATCTCATCTGAAGTGAGGTGTAGCTGAAAAGGGCCATTAGAAGAAGCAGAAAGGCATTTTGGGACATTATTTGTTGGTAATTAGGAAAGTAAGAAGAATCTTATAAGCTTTGAAAGATTTTTAAAGGATGTGAAATGACTGCATAAGATTTGGAGTCCTAATCCTTATGCTTAACTATAAGCTAACACAGCTTCGGAGAAAACAAAGGAATAACAAGATTGTTGAAGTGGTGGAACTGAGCTCAGTTCCACCTGGTTTGGAGATACAGATTTTCAAGGCAAATGGCAAGGAGGTTTTTACAGTCAGCAGTGCCATAAAAAGACATCTTCAGGATGACACTAGTGCCCAAATCAGCTAAATTCAAGTTTGCAATGGAAAAATGGGGTCCCACTGAAGGTTTCCTGAAGAGCGTTATAGCATGTTAAAGCATACAACTTATGATGTACTGATGTGCCCAGGGTTATGAGACACCTAGCCCTTTGCGAATCATGTCTAGATGGACCCAAAAATCCTCTTCCAGGTGCTGACATGGAGGCCAGAAAGGAATTGTGGAGCCTGCCAGCCAGGCCCCTGAACCGCACTGCTGGGGACCAGGACGCAAGGCATGCTGTGGAGCCTTTCCTCTGAGGATAAAATTTTATGGAACTTCTGCTCACAGGCTGTAATAAGGATGAGCTATATATGAAAAAAACTGGCTGAGAGCTGGCAGATTGAACTGAGCTTGGGGTATCCATGTGTGTTTTTTTTTTTCTTTTGGGGAAATGTGACCAGTAACAGAAGGCTTCCTAATGTATGTCTATAGAGATGCTCGAACCACACATTTAAAAAAAGAGGGGAGAAAAAAAAAAGATTTCAAATAGCAGCTCACACAAATATATAATTTCATCTCAAGATTAGTACACTAGAGTTCCTTCTTAAAATAAAGACGTAGAACAAACGCATGATCTCCTAACAAGCCCACACTCTCTTAAGGTCTTTGAGAGTCTCAGTACAGTCTTTTCTGTGTACAACCATCCTGTTTAACTCCACCAGCAAAGGTGCTCTTCACAGAGAGAAGAACCATTTAATACGACATTCTGCCTTGACAACAGGTTTGCCTAAAGATCACTATCACACAGATTTCATTTTTCTCTCGTTCAGTGGCCCAACTCTCCTACCCGTCAAACCCTGACAGTGAAATATCCCTTATCTATAATAAAGACACAACAGTAGTGGCAGAGGCAGATGCTGTGTTAATAAACACTGAGGACCACTGCCTTATTTGTTGCAGCTCTGTATATCTGCAGGTCTGTAAGGAGTAAAGCAAAAATTATTACATGCAGACTGTGGGAAGACTGAGAAACTGCAGAGGTGGACACATGCAACTCTCCAAACCTTGGGGGAGAGGCAGGGAAAATGGAAAACTGTGAAGCAATATAGAGAATCCACTGACCCATGGAAACATCACAATGTATTACATAGAAGAGTAAAAGATTCAGAAAATAAATTCCTAGAAAAATCTTTATTGCGCTAAAATCATAGTTAAGAACATATTTCAATATCTAAAGGTAATATAAGAATATTTCACGCAAGGTCAAATAACCACTAGAAGGAAGGAAATTATGTGTTAAATACAACTGAAATTCAAAGATTCAGAGCACTGTGATCCAAAAAGCTCTGCATCTGTCCAAAAGCTATTCATGTGGAACAAGAAGAACAACATAAAACCTAATTCAGTAACTCTGGGATGTCCCTTTTCAGCAAGAACAGAACAGGTCATTTTCATCAGTTAAAAATAAAGCAGAATTACTTGAATTCAACTTCTGCATTTTTATCCTAACACCATTCTTCTGAGATCCTCGGAGAGCTCACACAAAAGTTGTAATTTCCAATAACTTGACTAAGGACAGAAGATGGAAGTCAAACTTCCATACTTATTGGAAACATTTTCATTATGCTACAGGAGAAAAGTATGTACTATAAAGACACAGAGGTTATGTGAAATAAGACTTGTATGTGTCTATAAAATAACAAAAGTACAAACAACCCGACCTTAAAATGTTAACTTAACAAAAATACAGTTGTGCTCTTCAGCCTGAAGCCAGCGTCCGGGAGAAAGTATGGTTACGTAAGTACAATAATAGAGAAAAATGGTTTCCATGCAACATAGCTAGATAATCTATCTGAATAAGAAGCTATTTTTAGTTTTCAAGAAAAATGAAATGTTCAGATGAAAGCATCACTCTCACTATATTCAAAAATGATTTCTAGTCAAAAAGTCATAATTACAATGCGTGTGTGTTCTGCATAGGTTTGATATTTTATTTGATACTTTTCTGACGTGCTAAGTATTATTAAAATACGTATCATTCTTCCTTGATAGTACTTTACTCCAGTAGGCTTTATTAAAATGAATAGATAGGGAGTTTTTCCTTGAGAAAAACTGTATTGTTATGCAGAGTGACCACAAATCAGTGATGGTTCTGTGACATTAAAAACAATTTTTAAAGCTACAGACTGGTGTAAAAATTTCCCTGTAAACCAGTCTCTCGCAATGTCTAAAAGAGTACTGTACAACAGCATAATTTTATAAATCTTTATAACATAAGATTTTTTTCAGCTTACCCTTTCCTCTTCACCCATATAAGAATTATTTTGATATGCTGAATGCATGACACTTAAAAGCTATTCTCATTACAAGAGAATTCAGAAGACTCTGTTAATTATTGCCATTGATTTGCATTAAGACAGCACTTTGGGACCTCACACCAAAAATCTCCAAACCAAAGAACGTAGAATATCCAGAAAAGTTAAAACAAAAAAACAAGCAGAGTGAATAGCATGACAGTGACAGCCAAGTTATATTAGTATATACTTTATACAGAGAGAGTGCCATGCGTTTTACATATGGATATATAAGGCAGGGTGACAAAAACAAATAGAGGTGAGAAAAGAAAAAATAGGCAGACGCGAAGGAGCACAAGAGAGAAGTGGTAAAAGAGAATAACGTATTAAGAGCTACTGGCTTAAGCAGACAGTTACTGGATGGACAATCACAAGTGACTAAGCTCCTGTGATTTCAGAATTTCTGTTATTCAGAAACTCAGCAATGACTACTCTCAGCCCAGCCCCTCAGTGAAGCAGAACAATCCAGCATACCAGCCAGGTGGCTAAAACCAGTGCCTTGGACTTCACTAACAGGCATGCAGGATTGTGAGTATGGTCACTTATGCTGAGCATACGTGCAGATTCTCACTAAGAGTAGCTCAGTGTTCCCAACAAGTGGTATCTGTTGGTTGTTTAAACTAAACACACAATTACCCCAGTTTGTTTGCATCCACTCATTAGATCAGATGATCTCCAGAGGTCTCTTCCAACCTCAACCACTCTGTGATTGTGTCTAGCCTTTACCGGTTTATACATTTCTGTGATGATCAGTTCTGCATGTATATGTTAGAAAAATCATGCACTTAATTCATATATATCCAGAGATAATGGAACTCAGCACTACCAACATCTTCTGTTGGCAAAAGGAACAGTTACTTAGTGTAAACGTGTTTGTTTACAGACAAAATAAGAATTCTGGCTAGCTGGCTAACATGTGGCAAAACCATCTTTTCGCAACAAAGGAAAGCTCCCTCAAAAAAGGGTCAGAACAGGATAAGAAACAAAACCAATAACATTATAATTTGGATGGGATTTGGAAATGGAAAGAGAAATTGAAGAGAAATTTTAGGGGAAACTTAATCTAAAGTAGTCACTATTGTAGCTAAGCTAGCCTGAAAGTAAAACTCAAGAACTGGATCCCAGTTCTGAGAAACTTTGCAAAACCTTCCGAAGTTAGCAGATTGTTCTCTTACGTTATCTAAAAATCACCTAAAAACAAAACTGAAATCATACTTCCATATAGCCATATAAACTTGTTGCAACTTTTGGTATCTGTATTGCTTTATCATTGCATGCTGTCCCTCCGTTGTGCTGATGCAACTACTGCAGAGCTTTCTTGTGAAGCAGGTAAGTTGAAAAAATTAGCCGCTTTACAAAGCGCTGCATTGACAGAGTCATGGGCCTTGAACGGATGACACGCAGGAGACAGAAGTGGTTAGGGGCACAGCAAAGCCAGCTTTGCCACCGGATAAAATACTGATGACACTATAGTTTCAGTTCCTACAGGACTTAGTCTGCTTTTCCTTGAAACAAACTGTCAATGCATTGTCTTTAATTTTTAAATCCTTCTGTAAATATTGGTATTGCTTCACTAGCACTAAAATCAGAAGGGCAGTATATGTTCAGAGAGCAGGCTTTAGTCTCCATCCAAGATCTGTTACAGTGGATTATTAAGATAAATTATCAGCTTACACACACAATGGGGTATTTCTGATCTTCCTTTATTGTGCTTTATGTATGTTTTATAATAAAAATTTCTACCAAAGAAAATAGCATTGACACACCAAAGCATCACAACACCTGCAACAGCAACATATTAAAATATCTTAGATATATAAACCTTGAAGAAAAAAGTAAGAACCAAAATGAACAAAAATACAACTCTGTTCATGAAATTGTAGAGAAGAATAAAGCCCAAGGCTTTTTTTTTTTTTTAATTCTACAAAATAGTATTTAGAGGAACATGTAAGATATAGATGCAACATATAGAATGCATGCATTATTTCATCTGAAAAATACTGCCCCCAAGGACTTATTTTTAGTCTGCAGTCCAGGATGAAGGAAGGGCTCAAAGAAGAACATATAGCTCTGCAACACAGAAGAGTATGACAGTCACTTAAAAGAGCTCAAGCCACAAAACTCTGAATAACCATTTTGTGCATGTGTGAGGATTTTTTTTTCTTTTAATGAGTAATGGGGTATTCAGGCAGAACCATTTAATGTCTTAACTCCCCTGGATGTGTAATAACAGAATTATTAGATGGTTACTCTGCTGGTCTCCTGGACAGTCTGGGAACTTTCAAAAAAAAAAAAAAAAGTGGATCTTTTCCTGTAAGTCTTTGCATGGAATGCAAAGAATGCATAGCAAGACACTCCATCACGAAGTGTATCTCTTTATGATACACACACACAAAATTTAAATTAGTAAATTCTTATTTGATTCTAATGCTATTCACCAAATCCTTACATAAGAGGGGGTTGTTTTGTTTAGTTCTGTTTTGCTTTTATTCCAAGTTCAGACAGTACATTTTAGCTGTATTTTGGCTGGGGTCAGCCTGACCATTGCTTCAGAGACTGCTGGCACAGATTTGAACAAATGTGTTTGGATGGAGACAATCTGGTCCTTTAATTTAATTAAATTTCTCTACTCTTTTCTCCTTACATCAACTATAATTTAAATTGTGTATAGAATCTTAGCTTCATGCAGCAGTAAGAAAGCAAATCTTTTCACTAGCAATTTGTTTAAGCAAATCTGATACTCAGTATTAATAAAAAAAAAAAAGTTGAGAACAGCATGAGAACAGTTTTATGTTTAATATTTTTTGGAAACATGTTGTACATTTAAGGAATACTAAAATTCTTAAAGACAGTATGTCAGCTGTGTTACTTTATACTACATACTCTTCAACTGGCACAACCCCAAGCATATTGCTGATAAGCACAATAGCTGAAATCATTATGCCATTAAAATACTTACGATGTTGGACTAAGCAGGCTGATTTTTATTATTATGATTTGCCTTTTGATGCAAAATAATAACTCAGAATGCAATTTAGTGCTACAGGAAAAAATGAACCAATCTCATCTGTGGAGTAATTCCAGTGAATATACACCAGGAAGATTTTGGACCAATGCAATTCATCAACTGAAGCTGTTGTATTACGTATGTTCACTTAAGTGACAATGACTTTATTTTGGAAAGTGCTGAAGCAGCTCCAAATAAGCAAAAAAATCTGTATGCAGCAGAAAGTGCAATTACCTGAGGTGCTTCTTGGAGCTTCAAGTCAATCTTCTTTATCTGTAGTAGAGATTACAATGCAGAATTTTTTGGTATTTTGCTCTTAGTAAAACAAAACTGCTTTTGGTGGTGGGGGGGTGGTTTTGGAGGCGTATATGCTCTAATACATTATCATTCTGCTGTACTGTAACAATCTTACTTGCTGCTGTTCTGCTAAGCTTTGGGTTCCCTGCTACAGCCTTTGTGTAAATTAGTCTTCCTGCCTCCTACGTTTGAGCTGGACTACACGTTTTTGGTCAATGCTGAGAAAAGATAAGTGCATGCATGCATACTCCTGCATCACGGGATCTATGACTGACAGCAGTCATTTTGCCTCCAACAAATCTTCTAGGGTCACAGTTACCTCCTTGCCTCCCATTTTTAAGGAGCAGGAGTGATTTGTGATCAGCATTCTCTATGCTGGCACAATTCAACTGCAAAGCTATTGGCTTCCCCTACAACTTAGGAATCATCAGGAAGATAAGTAGGTAGCATAACCAAGGCTGAAAGGCTGTTCTTTCAACCCACTTAGTTCTCCTGTGCACACATGTAGCCAATCCCAATCTACCATTTAAAACCAAAAAAAAAAAAGAGAAAGATTAGTCAAATACACATATATCCTTGTATTAGAAAACAGGGCATGAATGTTACAGCCAGTAGAAACAAATTCCATGAATACCACTGAATGCTTCTTAACGTGTAGAATATTTAATATTCTATATGTTAAGCAACCAAAAGGAATTTTAAAATAAAAGAAAAATTAGAAGCTATGCATTTATAGTATTAAATAGCATCAAATGTACTGCAGACATTCTAATTCTGAATTGGGGGGGGGGGGGGGGGCGACGACAAAACATAAAAAAAGGAAAATCTGAACTCTAATGACTTGTCATGCCCAGAAAATTTATTAATACATATGTGAAATTTTGTTGCTTTTGACACAGATTTAGAACGAAAGGTCTGTCTACCTGAGTGACTAGAACAATAATTAAACTTATTACTGTCAGAAGTTTTCTATTTTTCATGCTATTGATTAACTGCTGGCAAAAAGTAGTTTATATGTCTTGCATTTTTAGCAGTGATCTATGTCTACTGCCCTCTGGACAGTCTGGATCTCTTAAATTACATCTTCTGACTAAGAATTTTAATAACTATTTCAGTGATTGATATTTTGTATATCATTAGAGGTTGAACAGAAAGAAAGAAGTACTTCAGCATTAAGTATAAAACACTGTCTATAAGCACACATCAAAAAAGAAAGAAGTCTTCTCCAGGATTGAAACTACGCAGGCAAAAATTACCCTATTTTTTACAAAACAGAAGTTTCCTAGTGGGATTTGGAAAAATTCTTCATAGAGGGATACAGTCAGAACATTCTTTACGTTCTGAATGGGAAGGTAACCAAAAATATGTGTGCGAGTGGGAATGAGGTGGGGGGGATACATCTTTTAATATAGATTATGTCACATGTAAGGTTACATTATCTTACACAAACTTGCTAAAGTTGCGTAAGAAAATTGTATTAAAGGCTAGAGTCTTAATATCTTTATTCTGCTACACTAAGCCAAGTAATAAGCCAACTGAACCCTGACTACAGAGAGGGCTGGGCAGTAAGGGTAGGAATACCAGAATCAGATCTTACTCTCTGTCTTTCCAAAGTGAAATGTCATCCTGTTTTTCAGTAAAACACAGATCTGCCTTGAATAAATTAGGAAGAAAATATAAGAAAAATTCAGAAAAAATTGTTTTTGAAACACACATCCCAAGCTATTTGCCTTTAAGTGTGAAGTAACAATTCTTTTCCGTTGGGTAAATTATTTCTGTGTAAATTTTTGAGTAATCTCCTGGCAAAGTATCAGAGATAGGAGCACTGTATGATCATTTACTGACTATTGATTTGATTTCATAACCCATAGAAGTTCAGTATGTGGTTGTGGAGAAAGCCACAGTAGATAGTGATAACAGAATAGAAATTAGACCATTTTAAGGACAGTAAACAGAGTCAGGGAAAGGGATATAAGAAAAGATGAAAAAGGTGAAAGAGAGTCTCCAGTCAATGCAGAGAAAATGTGATGGCAAGGGCCATGTCTGATCACAGTCTTGACTAATTAAATATACAAGAGACAATACAGAGAGCTAGGCTTTCCACAGCACAATGAAACTTGAGAGAAGCAAAAGCTCTGATACAATAGTTTTACTACCTGATGTATATTTCAGAAGATCACTGTAGAACCTGGACCATCATAAATACTAAAATCACAAGGAAATAATATGCTGAGGCAACAGAAACAAGCGAAGGATAGATTAGAGGGATCTTTCAGTGCCACGAGTACTGACGAGCAGTATATCCAACACAAATTCCAGAGCTTCAGAAGGAATGGATCCATGTCTATAATCTCATTTCTAATGTAAAAATATTTCTTAACTTGTGCAACTGTTGAACGAGCATTACAGCTAACCATTTCACCTGTAATGGGATGACTGAACCGCAGAAGAGTGTGATTTACAAATTTTACCTCTTTGCTGGGTAACCAAGAAAGCCTCCCCATTACAGGCCTGTTCTTGAGCAGGAACAGTGCGCAAGGTAAAGGAGGCAGCAGCACAGATCGGGCTCATGTATAGAGTAGCATCATGAAATGCTCTGTAAAAATTGTTTATTACACATAAACCCATACAGGTGTCTGTGCATCTGCACATCTCATCAGCTTTACTCATTTACTGTCAGTTGGGTGCCCTCAACAGCAAGCAGTCATTAAATGAACATCATTGCTTACAGTTCACCCAGTATTTTTCCATCTGTGGACTGGCTGAGAACAGCTAAAAGAAACATTTACTACTGAAGATTTGTTACCCAGGTTGTACAGATCAGACTGATTAGACAAACAACCTTAGGAGAATTGTTTCTGGAAAGGAAAACCGTAATTCATACCAGAATGCTTAAAAAACTCTGAAGTTTCTCTATATGGTACAATATCATGTTTGAGGATAAACAATGCACAAGCTAACACCAAAAAAAAAAAAAATTGCCTGGTTATCTGAAGACTACTTCAATACTATAGCTGCAGTAATACGACTGTCTGCCTAGGCTAATTTAGCATGCTGAGATTTTGCCATGAGCGTATTTTCAAGATTTGAGAGTTCTCATGGGGGAAAGGAACACTTTTCATAAGATACAGCAATTAAATAAGATTAGGAAATATTCAAATAACTTAAGCCTAAATTCCAGACTGTGCAGCCCTAGCACAAAGGTTACAATTATTATTTAACTCCTTACTGACCACATCCTGCAAACTTCACTCATGTGGCACACAGGGCATGCCAGAGTTCTTTACTCTGTAAATGAGTCCTCTGGATAAAATACTGGCTACATTTACATAAATGCACTATGGGTTTACGAGCACAGGAACACAGAATAGGAACGTACCATATAAGTTACTGAATCTGATCCCTTGCAACGACATGATTAGATACACAGTTCCATCCACTAAGAGTACTAACAGAATCAGGCTCCTAAATTAAGGTTCTCAGACTGTTGCAACCACTGCTTTTCCTATCGTACTAAAAATCATTATATAAAAGGCATGACTTTCAGTTTTCAACTTTAATGTTCATACGCCCAGAGTATTCCTATGGGCATAAATTGTTTCAATGCTCGTAGAAGGCACACACAGCAGTATAAACATAGGCAATGTCCACTCAGATAAACAGTGTAGTGCCGTAAACAGTGCAGTGCCGTAAACAGTGCCTCCAAGATACCAGGAAGCTTGGTTTTCATTTTCTTACCCTGGAATGGAATCACCAGATTTTGAGAGTTTTCTTAGATACTAACTAAAATGCATCTGATACGGACATGCAAGTGGACAAATTAAAAAAAAAAAAAAAAAGCCATTTCCAGAATCTAAGGCCCTATACACAATTCAAACTTTTTGATATATTTTGGGCAAGCACCTCTCAATTAACTTCAGCACTAAAACACTCCCAGATTCATCTCCTGACTGAGTGCAAGAGACATCCAGGTGGGCAGTCAGTGAAAGCTGACAGGTCAAGTCTGGCAAATCAAGATCTGCTTGATTAGGTCATTTTAGTGTTTATACGCATACTGCATTCTAAGTAGCCAAATCGTTGGCAATGCTTGGCCAGGTCTACCTCCAAAAGTAAACTAATGGAGTGCAAAAGAGAATTTTTTTTTTTAAATATGACAGGTTCATTGCAACAGAAATAGAGGAAATTTCTCTTGAAATCCACCTCCCTTATCTATACTCCTACTAAGCCCTTCATTTGGAATGTCCTCTAAGCTAAAAGCTATTACAAGCGCAATAGAAAAGTACATCCTGTAGAGCTCGGAAGCCATACTTCAGGTGTGCAGAAGTTACATCACTGGAATTTTTTGCAAATATTTGAAGTTAAAAAAGGGTTTTAAGATGCCTAACACCGTAAGATAGTGGTTTGAACACAGTACTGAGAGCCAAGAACTTCCAAATTTTACCACATTTTTTCTGATGATTCATTTTCTTTCACCAGGCAAATCACTTAAGCCAATATCTTCCTAAAATGAATATTTAGAGCTAGGCACTTAAATATATTTTTAAGAACTTATGTAAGTGGTTTCGTGCCTATCATTTGCTGTACGCAGTGCAGTAAATAAATGTTATATTACTACACATTAAAATATTACTAAACATTTCATGAAGAAAACTCAGAGATGCTATACTGCAAATATACTAAATGTATCTGTACCATTCTGTGGTCCACCGTTAATACCCTAGAAACAAGGCAGCTCAAGCTGAACATTTATGAAGGCAATTATTCAAAACCTAACTACATTTTATGAGTATACAAATGACGAGACCATATCCCAGCATTAATAAAAGAAGTACAAACATTATTGAATCATCTGTACAATTTAAAGCACTCAATCCTTATTTTACACACTCTTCTACAGAGGCAAAGTAGGCAGAGAAGACATTTTCAACTTAACCCATCCAAATTCCAGCCTGATATGAGCAGGTAAGTTAAAAGCCATTATTTCCATGTACACATTCAATACAAGCCTATTATAAAATCACGGTAGGATGATGAAAGGCAGAAGAAGGAGGAGTTCTGTACTTAAGACCCTGGTGAAATCTCTGCCAGATTTTCTCCAACAGCACAATTATTAAAATCATAAGTTGTGAAAGGTGCTACCATTAGGGAAATCTGAATGATAAAAATGATAATATTTTGTCACTATTAACTGCTCTTAAGCTCTGTAAGCAATAACATTATTTTTGTTACTTGAACTACTAAAATAGTAACTATTCCTAAAGTAAACAATTTACATTTACAGTATATTTCTACGCCAAATATATCCCTTCTGCCATGGACAATGATGTGCCAAAGGCTGAGCTCTATGTGTTTACTAGCACTCCTCCTCAAAAAACATTGTGCACACAGTGCAACCCTCTTTAAAAATATAAAGCAATAGGACAATTATTTACTGTGCCTTCTCAATAATACGTGGGTCAGGAGATGTCAATATATTCCATTGCAGATGCAAGATGCAGGGTGGATACCTGCACTGTTGCCACTCTACAAAGTGACAGAAGATTTAAGCAATATGACTGAGCTTTAGCTAGCCAGTGAGGTCTCACTGGGAAGAGAAGGAATGATGAATCATGGTGTCTTTCAGATCACTTTGACCCCTTCCTTTTCCAACATTTTTAGATATACTTCTTATTGAAATACTGCTAGAAATGTCTACTTCACGGTGCCCCTCTGCTGGACTAGAGAAGTTCTGTTCAAAGACACACACCTTTAGACTGGAGCATAAAAAGGAAAGGTACAGGAAATGCTCTGGTTCTGGAGTCATACAAGTTACACAAGAATTTCAGGGTTTTTTTTAAAGAGGTTTCTAGTCCATAACAGTTGCAGAAATAAACTTGAAAATGTGAACTCTCACTGCTCAAAATCCATAAAACAATAAAATGCCTCACAAATTGTTTTTAACATCTGACAAGCTCTAATACAATCCAGCTTTGTAATCAGTTTCAACATGCAATAGCCATCGCTAAAATTCTCACCCGGCATATAGCCCTAAAACAAAGCACTGCCACGCTTCGACTCAACATTGTGCCTTCTGACAGATGATTCCCACCTAGCCCAACTCGCAGCTCTAACACTGACTGTAATTTATCAGCAAATATAGACTACATATTGCCCCAATTCTGTGAGGTATCCTTGGAGATTAAGATCATGCTATCAATATGATTTAGAGCGTGATTCAAAAACCCATTGACGATAAAACGTGTTTATCTGGCTCTCAGAAACAAATATTAAAATTCTAGCATTTCTGCATTCTCAACCATGCTGCGATGCTGAAGATCACAAAGGCATCAATAAAATACGTTTTACTCAATTAAGATATGTAAACCCAAAATTGCATTATTAACACTCAAAAATGAGTTTAAAAAACTAAAAAAATTG
Source organism: Struthio camelus (assembly GCF_040807025.1). NCBI lineage: Eukaryota > Metazoa > Chordata > Aves > Struthioniformes > Struthionidae > Struthio > Struthio camelus. The sequence continues at coordinate 149,936,064 of NC_090942.1, read as the reverse complement.
AATGCTATAATGAAAGCTTTCCCACGCATTAGTACTGACAAGCATCTACAAAAATATTATGCAGACCATTTCTCTCAGAGCTTCTGTTGTCCTGGGTTCTCCAGTCTTGACATTTGGAGACAGCTAAGGACTGATGAGCTGAGAGCTTCAGATCCCTCTAGATGCTTCTTTTAAAGGATCTGCTGCTGTTCATTTGATTTCATTCTATATTTTAATACATAGGTGAAATTTACCACTGTCTCAAGGTTGGAGGCAAAGTCCGTCAGTAGCGCAGAAGGAAGTATGCTTCATTTTCAACCCGCGCACAGAAATCAAAGAGGAAAGAAGAAAATTGAATGAAGGTGCACAGAGAGAAAGCATGAGACAGACTACATTGTAAGGGCTGAAAGAATAACAAAAAACCTGCAGAATAAAGTGAGGGTTTTTTTGGTAGAAATATAGATCTTCGAGATGGCAAAAGACACTGACTAAACAAGCTAATCCAGTCACTTAATGATTTCAAATTGCTTCTTCCTAAACATGTGTGCTGGTACACAGTTTACAAATGGAGATTTCCATTTTACTGTCAATCTGCTCTGCGGTCCAACACATCCCACTGACAAGACTTCCCTCACATTTATTCTAAATCACTGCCATACAGATTATTTGTATAGCACATATATATTATCTGCATGAGTGATTCTGAATTGTTCTTTTTCTTTTTGATATTTGTACACTAGAAGCACAGATTACCTCGGGATTAGGGTGTTAAATTATACTGTATCTGCTGACCACAGAAACTATTCTTGCGCTTGACCTGATGCCACAGAAAACAGAAGGCAATTTGTCATTTTTTCATTGAGAAATACACTATTTCTAATTAATTATTAGCATTTACTTTAATTTTATTTTCTGACCTACCTACAGAATACTCACTTCTGTTCTTAAAATTTACAGTGCAAAAAAAGATCATGTGACAAAATACCAAATGACACTTAATAGTGCATATAAGAATGATGTTGCGCTAGAATTAGAAGCATAAAAACGATGTGAGAGAGAAGTAAGGCTATACTCTTGAAGTACTTGGCATTTATTGAATTGCATTTTTAAATTGACCATGAATCTTGAAAATGTTATCCAGTAAACTGTTTCATGAATAAATACTTTACAAAGCATTTCCTTCCCAATTGTAATATCAAGTCAAAAAAGTACATTTTACTTTATCTACCTCTATTTAGCAAATCATTTCACGTTAGGAATGTACTTAACTCTGTTGACCATACCATGCCTCATAGGAATGCAGAATCAATGCCTTACAATATCACTGCCGGTTTTAACAATTCTGGAGAATCTGTTCCACTGTTTTGCATCCTTTCGGTATTGCTGTGGTATAATGACACTATAAACTAGGCAGAAATGACTCCCATAAAAGTACGACTGGAGTTGACTAGACTTGGCCAGAATGCTGTCACCATCTAGGTGTTTTTCAATAGGTAAACCAAAAGGACATAGCTGCCGCCAGAATATAAGCTCTGGGCCTTAGGGCTGCGCTGTATCAGAGGCTAAGCGTGTTTCAGTACTGCAAAGAATACCGGCAATGCTGACCTACAGAACGTACGACATTTCTTGTATTTCTATGCTGCCCTTTTGTAGTACCCTCTTTCCCTTTGAAGAGGGTACAGTGGGCAGTGCTGTTAGAAAGAAAGGCGTTAAAGACCAAAACAGCTGTAACAACACATAGCCTGGCAGAAGTGGCACTGGTTCCCCTCCAGCGAGTCCTCAGGGAATCCTCACTGTTGGGAGAAGTCCTTCACCTCCTCACCTATGCTGCTCACACCAAAGGAAGTCATCAGCTCCTTTAGTAATTTATCAAAAGCATTAACTGGAAGACTGAAGTAATCTCGCTTTGAGTTAATGCAGTAGCTCCAGGGGACAGTAAGCGTTGCAAGCTCTATCTAATTTCTGGGGGAAGTAGTAGATTTAGGATGGAAAGAAGAGTAATTTTTTTTCTGGACTGCACAGTTCTATGCTTCTCCATGATATAGAAAATAATAAAAATAGCGAGGTAACTTTTTCAAAATAGCTTCTGTTCCCAAGTGGTGAAGCCACATTTGCTTATACTTTCATTCAAGAACATGAAAAAAACATTTAAGCTAAAGTGACGAATTCTAGTCAGAAATCATCCAAACTTCTACAACATGACAAAAAAAGGGATTAGGAATTTATGACTGTAATCAAGGTAGTGACTACCGTGTTCTTTACCATGAAGAAATTATTTTTAATTAACAGAGCAGAAAATCTACATAGAGCCTTCACAGAATCTTTGGAGTGCCCTGGGATTTTGGAAGTAAATCGCAGTATGTTTAGAGGGTTTTTCCTTTGGTGGCTGCTCTGCTGCATTATGATATGCACCGTATATAACTACAGTACAAGAACCGGTAACAAAACTTCATTGATACTAGCATTATAAATTTAATATTAACTCTCCAAGTATAGAAGACTATTTAAAATAACTGAGAGAAGGGAAAAGGTTAGAATTGCTATTACTTTTATCATTCTGCAGTAAAAATAATGAAAAAGTATACCTTAGGGTTTTAACCACACATGTTAATAGGCAGAAGTCTACAGCTGCTTTTGAAATCTTCAAATAAAATAGTGAAATTGTATGAAAGAAAGAAAGAAGCAAATGCAGTTCAGTACCACTTCTCTACAATTTGCTTATATTCATTCAATCACTCCAGTAAAAGGAAATCTATATAAAAAATATATTTTTTTTATCCTATGATCCTATCCAAGTGAGCGCTTGGGAAAAAACGCTCACAGTGGGAATGCAACTGGGAGCTAGTTCTATGAGTACTAAAGGTCTGAAGCAAGGATACTCCGTGAAGAGTATCTTTTAATGTACATGAATAAAAAATAGTGTTGACTGAAATAATACAAAATTTAGCGTTGCTTCCTTTGTATTATTTATGCCACGCTGAGAACACAGAATTATCCATGATTTCACCTTTCTAAAATGTTAACTGGATTTGTAGAAGACTGAATGCAATATGGGACTGTACCTTGGAGGCAAATGCCTGCCTCATGAGGAGAAGTCGTTCAGACACTACAAAAATGCCTATGAACGGTTCAAGCAGAAACACTATCTGAACAAAAGGCAAAATGTCATTTTGAAGAATTCAATGAAAACAGTATTTACAAGAAGCAATGAAACAATTTAGGTAAAATGTTTGAAGTTTTTGTTTATTTCTAAAATTATGAGATATCTTAAAGGAAAATCAGATTAAAAGTAAGGTGACTAATGCTCTATTAAGTAATCAACAAGTCATAAATAATTATGAGCTTGTCTAAGCATTATTATGTGAATACTTTTATTTCACACTAACAGGCACAAAATACTGGTACTCTAACGCATTTGTTAAGAGATAGTCAAAATTAAAACAGTAATTTTTACATCAATATACTTTAGTAGCTGCTCTAGAAACATGTCTGGGTAACTGATTCCAAAATCAACATACTTGTAAAATACTGATCCTAATATATGTTTTGCAGTTGTGATTCCAGGCATTTTAAATAGATTATTTTCCCCACTTAAATAACTAATACAGGTTAAGCGGTGCTACGCTGACATTCAATCATTTCACGTACAAAGGAAGAACAGGCGACACCTGACAAATAAAATAACCTGAACAAAACCTGGACATTCTAGAGAGGAATGATTGATTAAGATACCTAACCAAATATCTTGTTTTTTTAATCCTTAAGTCTCCATTTTTGCTTTGTTCTACTGTATTGAATCTAAGCTAAACTAGTAAAACGCAGCACAGCAGAATTTGATCTTATTTCCATAGAAGAAATACGACACAGCAGCTTCAAAAATGTTCTTCCTAAAGGTGAAATTACTTCTAAGAAGCTAGCATCTAAAACACTGAACCAACTCCCAACTGATAAAAATTCCATGTTATCTCTAACTTCAGAACTGAGGTATGCCAGATAGTGGTGTGCATATTGAGTCAGAGGATGATTTCAGCTAAAAAGTTACTTTGTCAGCTATGCCAGATGCACGAAGGCGAGGGAGCAGGCTAGGCTCTGGGATGCACGTCAGCACTGGAAAGTCTGTGACTTCAAGAAAGGCTTTCAATTTTGATTAGGGTATTTATTTTCCTCCTCACTATAATTCACAGAGAAGCTATATGTGTTACTGAGAATAGAAAACACATACTGTCTGTGGTGATTTAAGAGTGTAACAGAACTGATTTAAATAAATCTATGGCAAAAGTAAATGGACAAATTATGACTCAAATAGAAGATACAGTCTATATTTTAGAGTAATCTCTGAAGCCGACTTGCTGCTCCAGTAGCAAGCATTCTAATACAGTGACATGGTCATTACAAATTTGGTATCACTGCATGCACCCGGAGCTACTTTCCTGAGCTTGGACTGTAAGCATGACAGCACGATCTTGAGGAGTATGAAATTATCACAGTATGGTTCCAGTAATAGCTCTGCCGTAACAGTCTGGGGCATTCTGCGATTTCTTTGATAAACATGGTCTTACCTAGGAATTAATAGCCCAGTATAAGCACGCATCAGTTAACAACTTTTAAAATCCCAGTGTAGACAAAGCACACTTAGTTAGGCTCCCCTTCAGTTCAGCCAGCTTACCGTATGTTTAAGAATGCCTTGCTGTATCTGTACATGCACTGCTAGCTAGTATAACCAATCCTAACACTACACCTCCTATCCCAGACTTCATCAGGCAAAAGACAGTAACATTCCTCTGCGCCGTGCACAATTCCCGTTGTCCGCATATCCGATTGCGGACGGGATCTATGCTGGAGTCTGACAACTCCAAGATTCTCCATAAATACATTTAAGGAGGGGTGGAGAACGACAAGCACTTGTGACTTCTCTTGCACTATCTGATCAGCAACTTATTCCTATAATAACGTCTTGCAATGCCTTGAAATAACCCACTAGAGAAGATTTTCAGCAGCTCACTGCATTATAACAGAATGAGAAAATTCTTGTCAGGATTAGCTTCTCCCTTTGCCTGCCTGTTCGCTTTTCTCCTCTTGTTCTTCATATCTTATCTTAAGCTACACTAAATGATCCATCTGGAAAAATCTGTACTGCTTCTAAGGTAGCTAACAGTGAAGAAGTTACTGGGGTGAAGAATGCGAGGAAGTATGTACTTACAAGTTAAGACTGTGTGTCAGTGAAAGGCCTCTGAGCGCAGTGGGAACCGCAGGCTACGTCTAGTCTGAGACACCTGGGAGCTCTTCCCAGTTCCAGAATAAGGGCACGTGTCTCTGGGCGCGTGTGCCAAGAATGCTCTGACCACAGGTCAGAACAAGACTGAACGTGCACTGCTCCTCCTTCCCCAGCCTCAGCCCCTGCACTCGCTCCCCGCACAGGCACCGAGGCTTCTCCTCAAAGGAAACACAACTCCAGCCAGGGAGGAAACCACAGAGCTCTCTTACTTAGTTTGGACAACCAGGGACCAGGACTCTGGGAAACACCAGAGGGCATAAGCACAAGGCTAAGGACAGATAGGTCTCACCCTAATAAAAAAAGAAAAAAAAAAGCCCACAAAATGTCTTCCTCTTTCCTCCAAGTATCATATTTCTCCACATTTTAATGAATCAAGTAATAATTATATTGCCCATCTGATGGTAAAATTTACTCCCAAGCTACAAGGAGTTTTCCATCGTAGACGTCACGATGACTTAGTTCTGAAAAGTTACTGGAAAGGGAGGAATCGCAGGTGCTGGAAAAAATACTACATCTGCTCTGAATTCCTACTCTGCATAAAAAATATAGATTTTAACAGGTTTCAAAATGCATTACAGTTTCTCTTTTTGAAGTTCACTGAAGTCACGAGAAACTGTCACCTCAGGGGCCGCACAATCCTATACCTTATATCATAGAACTCAATATTGTGGGCAAAAGAAGCCCGAATAAAACAATCTCAAACATAAATTACTCCATGACTGAATATTCAAAGATGTTTGGACTTCCTCTTCCTGAATTCATAATAATCTAATTCAAACATTAATTCAGAAGGATTTTTGAGAACCAGTGCAATTTAAAGCACACAAACTGCTGCGTTGAGATCTCTGAACTGGAATGGTTTAGAGAAGAGTTTAGAGTTTTCCCCTTTACATCAGCAGAAAGACACACAATGCTTCATAATGTCTGTAAATTCAAGTTTTCCAGCATTCACAGGAAATGCTGGTGAAAGCAAGCAGCTTCCAGAAATCTGAATGCGTGCAAGGAGGTAGATTTCACTGCAGTGTCAGTGATTTAACACTGGATAGCTTTAGGATATTCATTTAGTGACTGTAACTAATGACTACGACGATGGGCGTTATAACAACATGCTATAAAAAGTATGATTCGCATGGACAAATGTGACCAACTATATGTACAGATATCCTTCATCTAGGATAATTTTTGCTAAAAAAGTACAATCATTTGTTAATATCCCTTAGTTTAAACATCAAGAAACCAACTGTAACTATGGACATTCCTGAGCTGGAAACCAGGAAGACTGGGAGAGTTTACCATTGTTTTATGCTATTCTTTAATCATCTGATACTGGCCGCAGTCAGAGATATGGTACTGAGCTAAGAGACATTTGGTCTGAGCTGATACAGCAATTCTTCTATCTCTTTATCACTGCGTCTCTTAAACATAAGCAGAAAAATGAGAATAAAGATGAACGTATCACTTTGGAACTAGTCTCTAAGTAAGTGATGACTTTTTAACATATCAAATGGAGATGTGCTGCAGTGTCCCAAAATGAAATGACAATTGACTCTAAAAATGGCAGTCAGCCTGACCTTAGGTTATCTACGTTGCAACTTAGATAAGGAATGTGCTTTTTAAGTGAATCTCCCAATCGTCCTGTCTGTTTTGGAGCATGTAAAGTTTACTCCTTTTGGACAGAGTCAAACCAGAGGTGCTCTCCAGAAGCATACCTAAAGCTCCAACTACAAATTGTTATGCAGTCCACAGAACCAAACTATAACCACTACTACAAAGTAAACTCTCACCAACAGCATTTAATATGGACATTCGGCACTCAGCACCGACTGCCTCATTCTACAGATCTACACCTACTGGGCTGCACCGTGACTGGCCTTTGTGACCAAAAACTGGACCGGATCTCAGAAAAAGGTGATCTGTTACTGGTCGGCTGAACGAGCCCGGACACACTTCCTCTCCTCTCTGAGACCCCCTCATCATAACAGCATTTACTTCCTCTGTACGGAGCTTTGAAAGCTACAAATGCAAAGCATTGCTTCGACAGTTACTTCAAATGTGTGCTATTATATTCCAGCAATCAATTCACTTACAAACTTCTGGCATTACACCTCAGTTTTGTAAACTATCTATCCTGTGCCCACGTACCACTTGTCAGAGACCTCACTCCAAAGGACGAGTGTTTGTGTTGAACTCAAATCGCATTAGACCTTCTAGACCACATCAGTGGTCCAAAGGTCAATCTATACAGAATGTAAATAGATCTGACTAGCTTAGGAAGGGGTTATTTCTTTTAATGGAAATCTTAGATTGCTGCTGTAAATGGTAATCTTAGATTGCTCCACTCTCCATTGCCATGTTTCCAAAAGACGGTTTCCCACATTTGTTAACATAACAAAGTATGCAAAGTAATTCTATAGAGCATTAAAAATAATTACTTGGTCTGATTAGTACACATCAAACAAATTTTTATCTGCATTAACGTTATGGTCATTTTCTCTTTCCTCTCTTACACATGCTGACAATCAAGCACTTCTTTGAAGCACTGCAAGGAAAACTGGAAGAAAAATGTACACACAATAAGGCTCTAACACTGCCCGGATAAAAAGCATATAGATGATGGAATCAACCCAGAGGCCCAGCAAAGCCAGCTGGACAGCACACCATACGGGGCAATTTGCCAGTGCACCATCAGGTATAGATCTGAGGCCTGCGAGTCCCGAGTCATGTATTTGCCTCAGAAAAAGAGCTAAAATGCTAACATCACTAGAGCCACAGCCTTTTGCACAGAAAACTACAGAAAGTTTCCTTAACTCCTGATTTAATTCCAGCTGAGAATTCACCTTAATTCAAAAGTCTGACTGGTATGACTTGGTGGGAACTTTTTAATATGCCTCAGTGCAGTACAGCCAGTGACATCTGGTACAAAAAAAAGCTAAGTTTATTAGGGCTATAGGTCATGATATATATTTCTCAAAGACACTCTATGCTTATGTCTATACTAGTGAATTAAACATGACTAGAATATCAAACATACTCTCTGGCACTGAGGCCATCTGGCAAGAACATCTCGAGCCCTTACTATTAAACTTTCTCACCCTTCAGAAAAGGGTTGCTGTAGGCTAACAGTATATCAGAAACAGTCTCTGGCCTGTGCTAACTCCTGAACAGTGTCTGGGAAGTGTTTGAGAGAGTGGTAGCGGGCAGAGGCCAAAGCCGTCCCAGGAAGTATTCTAAGAATTTATCGGTGCAGCTGATCAAGCTTCAGTACTCGGGAATGTTTTTTGGAATGGTTTAATTTACCAGCATATACATAGGCTATTTGTACATGTGCCTGCATGTATATGTCCTTTGCCTTTCTTGTGTAGGAACAGCTGAGAGTAGTGGTGGGAATACAAAGGAACTACACACACAGGAAGGTAGCTAAGGGAAATTCAGTTCCTTGGGATACTTTTTCATGCTCTGGCAATAACTGTTGAACTGTGAAGTGTTTAATAATTTCTTTGGGATGTACACTAACTCAAAATGACACTAAGCCTCTGGAGATTACTGAATAATTAATAAAACAGTTTTTCTCCCCTTTTCTCGGTGTCTAATGTCCCAGTTTGTTTATCCTCACAAACTAAGAAAAAAATTGTGTTGGACCTCCTCGTAGATAATAGACACTGAGCCAACCAACACTACTTATTCGGTCTCTCTGTTTTTCATCGGGGGATTTTGCTTTAAAAGAATCAATAAAGCAATGTTTTGAAAATGTACTAATCAGATCTTCATCAGGTAGAGCTTACAGTCAAAACAGATGAAGGGAAGAATGGGAAAAGTTGTTTTAAACCAACTTCCTGTTCCTCCGATGCCAGACTGGACAGTATGGGTCCCAGACAGCTCCCAGTATGAACTGCAGCAGAGTAAGGAAGGACTATTCCAGTACGACACTGCTTGCTGAGTCATCTGTATGTCAAAAGGGACCACACTGCATAAAAAATCCATCTTCTGCTTTTTTTTGACAAACTTCTCTCCATATCTTACCTAGATAGAAAGGTGGCATACGCACCAGGAAGGCATTTCTAAAGGTGTTTTTATTCCCTTCTGCCCAAAGGGAATTCTTAGCTTGTTATTTAGTCTGTTGCACTGAGACAACAAACAATAGCCAGATTCCAGAAAAGGATCTGGCTACTTTCTAGACTTCTTGATTAAAGAAACCCTTTTTCACAGACAAAAAATGCATGGAGAAGTGTTAGGCAACATATCAGCGTGGTTCACAACTGGAATTACAGTTGCTGGCCACTAAAAAGAACACTTAATAAACAACAAAGATAAGCCAGAGGCTGATTAACACAAAAGTCCCAATTTTAGAAGCGCATTAGCATTTCACAATTCCAACTAATATTTCTGTAAAGTTAAGGAGTACCCAAAACAGTGTTTATGTATGTGCAAAGATGAACTGAACACCAGCTGCAACTCTTACTAAGTGTTTTGCCGCTTTTAGAAACAATGAGAAGGCAGAATTAGACCTAAAGTTCATACAGACTGTGAAACAACACAGGTAACATCCGAAAACAATCTATTTTTTCTAAGAAATAAAGATGCAAAGTGTTTTCAGAATTTAGCCTTGTAATTACATATAATTCCTCTTCTGTTTTAAACAAGCTCTGTGCAATACTCACAGTGCCACAGCCCCAGTTTTTCAGGGGATATACTTAAGAGAGAAAGCATGACCACGTTTTCCCCCTCAAAGCACCTACAAATTCAGCTTATCATAGCTAACTACTTAAATATTCTAGTCTTAGTGTGAAGATTTGTGAGTCTGTAGCTTTTTTGCCATCATATGCAGACAGAACGGGCTAAGTTTGCAGTCATGCTATCAGGGTTAGTGCTGGACTGCTTTGCTTCTGCCAGTTTATGTGACAGCTGCCAGACTGTGGGCCAAAATTTGTTCTCTTTGACATCACTGGAACTGCATCGCTGTATGTAATAGTCAAATTTGACACTGTATTTTCCCTGGAAAGGAATGGAAAACATGTTCCTCAAAGGTCTGATATGACATAATATGCTAAAACAGTCTCTTTTGGAGTTGTTTCAGTCAATCAGTAAAGCAAAGGTTTTTGGAGGAATATTTAAATATATGTTCTTGATCAAGTGGCAACTACAGCTCCTTCCAAGTAACTGGCTATCTACCAATGATTTCTGTGAAAAACAGTAAACATACCCTGCCCCTGCTAAATGACAATAACCAAACAAAATTAAACTTCCAGTCAATTGTCATCTTACACTAATCTAAAAGTGAACAATTCCTCATTCCCCCTTCTCCGTGTTCCCTAACTCTGTATTAGAAATATTCACAGTTTATAGCATGGCACAATACAGCAAAAGCACAAATAAACTAGACAATTTGTTCACACAGTTGTGGTCACTAAAGTCTTGCAAAGATATCTGTCCCTTTTTGTATTTATTTACACAATCATACAAATGTCTGTTGTTCCAAGTCAAAATAAACAAACAAACAAGCCGTAGCATAACAGTATCAGCAAAAATAAGCACTTTCTGTTTTCAAAAAAAACCCCAAAAACCAGCCTGTACTGACAGCCATGGCACACTAGTAGAAAATCAGACACAGAAAATGATTGGAAACCAAAGGCTGAGCAATGAGGCATGGAAGCCAACCAGGGAAGGGCATCTTGAAGAACATGGAAAGGCATGGAAAGGTAGAAATGGGTTAGTTGTGCTGCAAGAACTGATGAAAAAAAAAATCACCCTTCTGACAAAAAGATGACTAGAGAGTTACAAGCAAGAAAATTCAGCAAGGAACAACAGGGACGAAAAGATGGAAGCATACTGGCAGTTTCAGTAGAAAACATGGGGAAAACATGGTAGCAATGATAGATGGCCACAATTCGACAATGGATTGAAAAGTAACACTGACACTTTCATCCTTCGATTGCCTTCATCAACACCACGTCTGGTCAATCTTCACACCCATTATTTCTATATATCTAAAGATTTATCATTCATCTCTGAAAGACAGTATTTCACTGTGTCCTCTAGAAGCAATTAACTACATCCGTCTTCTAAATCTTCAGCATTGTTACTACATTATTGCTGTGTTTTAATTGAATTCCTCAGAAGTGATCTGCCATTAACAATAAATTTATCATAACATTTTATTTCAGGTCTACTTTGGTTTTACAATCATGAAGGAGGTCACAATAACAGTGTATAAAGAGACATGTGGAATTCAATATTGGTCTGTAAATTTTCTAATCAAACAGTATACAGTGTTGCAAAGAATTTCAGAATTCAATTATGACCATGCTATACAGTAGCGAGCACCACCTAGAGTCAAGCTCAAAACAACTAGCTAACTGGGTGCCAGTAAACAGCAGGCTGCATTTCTATTTAGCTTAATTCAGCAGCGTGTGATCATCTTTCCCACAACAGAAAAGAGTATTTCTTTTCTTTTTTAGGCTGCCCACCTTAGGAAAAGGACCAGACAAACAGTGATCAGAAGAATGCAGCCTCCTGCTTTAAAGCACAATAGACGTAGATAATCAAGAGTCAAGAGGGAAGAGAAGCCAAAATTGCAAAAGATTCACAGAGGAGTCACATGAGATTTGGTCACTTCCTTGAGCTATTAAAAAAACTCATTCGGGAACTTTTAGAGGAAGATAGTAATAAATGATTATGACTTTTGTCTTAAGGACAGCTGTTCAGTTAGCAACAGCAGCCAAGTTATGAGGAATATTTATCTGAGTGGAATAATTCTTTTTTTCATTTTGCACATATAGGAACCTTTGTGCCAGCAGGTTACTAAATGACATTACACATTTGTCTCTGCGGGTAAATTAGAGGAATAAGAGGCAAGATTATAAATGAGACCCTTTTAGATGTGACTAATGAAGGAAAGGTGCAACATCATAAGTGTTTGTGCTAGATGGTTTCTTTAGGAAGGCTAGGCAAAAGGTATCTTCTCACCAGAGGCTGGAAGTACTTTTTTAATGTAAAGAAGCACTTTGCTAATGGATAACAAGATTACTTCATGCAAACTTCTGGTTTCCCTTTCCAAATTTAAGCATCAGCAGCATGCAATTCAAAAGGCAACTCCTAACCCCACATAAATGGGTATGCCAGGAAATACACACAATTTCAACCTTGATGCAGTGCTTTACAGTCAGGTTAATAATATATGAGCATGAGACTAATGTGGGTCTGCTGGAAAGATAAGCTGATCAACTATCTTAAATGCATTTTCTAATTCACTGCCCATCCTTTTCTTTGTCTCTTTTTTCTGTCTGTTTAAGGAGGAGGGTTTATAAAGAGAATTGCAGACAGATAATCAACATTTAAAAAATAGCTAATCTACTACCAAGCTAGCTCAACCAACTTTATGGGGGAAAAAGACAGAAAAAAAGCCAAAGGAGACACCATTTTTTGATTGAAAGGAAATGAAGTATTCCCTCCCTAAAAATGATTTCCCTTAATCACCTCTCCTTCATCACACAAACACATAGGTACTGCTAACACCACCTCTCCTCACATTTCATAGGCAAAACCCCTTAATGCTCAAGGTCAAATTGCTTTCTCGATCACAAAAAGTGAAGGTGAAGTCCAGTCCACCTCCACTAAGCAATTAACTTGCACCTCATTTCTACATGCCTAATGTAGACTACTTGGGGGATTCAGGCACTTTAGATTATTGATGAAGGGAGGTAAGTACTCTGGAAACCCTCCACAGAAAGACTGTATCTACCTAAACTGAGAGGAAGTCTCCACCTGGATTTAAGCGTGCATTGACTGCCTAACATAGCTAGGATCCCACCTCAAGCTTCTTCTTCTCTCCTCTACATTGTTAGCTATTGCTCATCTACCTGCTTTCTGCTATGTGATTCATCTTGACGTGTAGCTTCCTAAACATGTGAAAAATCACTATGAATGGGTACAAAGCAAACAAGACCAAGAGCAAGACCACCTGTCCCTGAGGAACAAGTTCCTGACAGAAGTTTCTTAAACGTGTAGAGAATATTTGTCCCTGTATTTCCTTCAGGAAACACATTCTCAGGGAAAAGCAGAGAGCTCAGACAAAAGGGCAGAGACAAGAGGACATGCAGGTGGCATTCACCTCACTTCCTTTCAGCAACCTAACAGTTAGGCGTTTGGCCTAAGCCATGCTCCTTGTAAAAAGAGTAAAAAGAGGAAAGCCCTCTATAATAAGGTGCCTTCTCATATAGCTATTGTGAGATAGGTAGAATGTATTGTGCTCTGGAATCACACCTCTCCACTAGAAAGGGTGACTAGATAACCTTTATGTGAATGTAATGAATGTAATGAAATGCACTTTTTGGAACTTTCCCTTCATCTATCCTAGTGAATAAAGCAGAGCAGGGACAGTTTTCTGCTCTGAAGGACAAGTGGCATGGCACAGCCCAGCTTGCATCTATCCAGCTGAACTCATTTATTTCACAGAACGGGGGCTGCATCCAAACTATCTGCTGGGAATTGATCTGGCCTGCGCTAACTTCCAGAGAGTACCCCAGCATCATCTAGGAGAACGCTGGGCCAAAACCATGCTAACAACTTAACATATGCTGAAGCACGCCAGAGTTCAGATATTGAAATACTGACGTTCTTCAGATAATCAATCAGGACAGTCATAGCTCTTAAATCCACAAGAACTTCTCTTCTGAAAACATGATTGAGGGTCACATGTATTCTGCAAGTCCTGCAAATATTCTGCTATGCAAAATTTCAGCTGGTTTGGAAGTTGTTTTTATTGTCCAAATAAGAAGCCAATTCAACACGACTGGAAAATGCTGGGAAAGGCTAAGTGTCATTGTATTAACAGCCCAGGAGGTCAAAAGCTAAGGCAAACGAGTGCTGGTGCTGAGAAACACAGATGCATCACTGTGTTGTGGTTTAAAAAAATGGCACTTTATCTTCTGTATCTTGAATGAATTACAGGAATTACTGCTTTACCCGGTACTCTCATCTTGAGTTGGTTGATTTTTACAGTTAAGAAACTCTGCGCATTTTTGTACTGTCTATTGTTTTCAACATTAAAATTTCAGTGCATTTTAAAAGTTATAGTAGCATCACAGACCACCGCTTGTCCAACTTCCTTGGCAATCCCACCAAGAAAAGCAGCTACCTGCTTAGAGAATAGCTTTCGATTAAGTTTCCATTAGTCTACATTTTAGCATTCTAAGACTGGCAGACTCAATCTCTTACTCTTCCAGATTTATTTCCCCACTGAAAGATGTGAGAGGGGCTCAGCTTCCCTGCATAGCCATGATCAGCTCCTGAAATGGGAAGCCCTCAGCTCTGCACCAGCCCACAGTGGAGGGCCCTGCCCAGCAGGGTTCACATGGCACGGTAATCGCATTGCACCTACAACATTTGACTTACACCAAAGCAAAGAGCTCACATGCTAAGCGCTGCTATGATAGTTAAGTACGTATCTGAAAGGGAGATGTTAAAATGTCCTTGATGTGATCAAGGAATGGTTTTATGTGACTAAGGAAAAATAAAGCTCTTTCTTTCCACTAACCGGAATGTTAACAAATCATCAGAATATGATAGTGGGACCATTTTATGTTTCAATTAAAAGATCGGGGGATGAGCTGTTTGTAGGTATGTGGATGTACGCTTGTTTTTAAGGGTTATCCTCTGTGTCCTATATATATATATATATGTATATATTTCAATTTAGGAATCACTCAGGAGGTCTACCTGAAGTACCCTCTATAGTTTAAAGCCGATACAGAATTTTACGTCTTAACCTGCTGGGTAGTATCACTAAGTGCTGCTGAAGATCAGCTGTGTATCATTTCAGTATATTCTTCTACTTAACTTCAAAAAGGCAAGTTAAGGAGTAGTTAAGAACAGGTGGGCTTCATCTCAGCATTAACTACTTAAAAGCTGAGCATCTACCCTAAGACAGTAAACTCCTATCCCCCTCCCCATTTCCCTGTTAATCCATACTTTTAGACAGGTGCTTCCAAAGGGCCATTCAACCTACCCGTCTTAGACACTTGTCTTAGACTATAAAGAACTGCCTTATGGAAGTGTTTATCAGAAGGAACCTTGATGATCAGCTCTGACTGGATGCTGGTCATATGTTAGACAAACAATTTAAAGATTTGTGAAAGAAAAGAATACCTACCTTGAATACAAGTGCCTAATTCCCACTGATTTAACTGCCCCTGCTAGGACTCTGTATTGACGTAACTTCACAGTTTCCAGTAACTGTACTAGCTGCACCAGAGGTACCCCTGCCTTCTCTGCATAGTGCTGTATTGTGCCATGTAGACATACCCATGAACTAATGAAAATTCAACTTTCATATTAGTATAAATAAAAAAAGTCATTAACTGCCATGGAACTGCCAATTATCCAGTAGAAGTGCAGACCTCCCAGCACAGCTGTTTTACCCTCCCTCTCTGCGGTATGCAATAGTTATATTCATATTGCAGGTTACATTATCACAGCAACCTGCAACCAGTTCCTAACTGCTGAGAGAATAAATTATTTTGCCAAAATTATTGGTTCAAACTCATAATAGTGAATAATGAATTAGACATGCCTAGACTTAGGGATTTTTTCCTTGCAATCCATGTAGTTATAAGAAGTGTGAAATTCAATTACAAATATTAAATGAACTCTCCTTTTGAAATGATTCTTCTTCCAGCTATTTTTTATGACTTTCTGTCATAGGGGAGGAAAAATAAAGTTTGTCCTGGATAAGCTAAAACCCCTAACGGTAACTAAATATTAACTCAATCTCTTCCCCTGAAAGTTTTATTATCCTTCAGTATTGATGGATTGCACTTGACACTACCCAAGTTAAAATTCTTTATATAATCAAAACCTGATTAAAATGAAAATTCTGGGGGAAAAGTATTTCGTTACTAAATGATCCTACTCTCTGGTGGCACTTAAAAAAAAAAAAAAAAGCACTACCTCTGACTCAGGAAGCCACAAATCACTGGAGGCCACAAGAGTATACTAGAGAAGTATTAACACACATTTATTCCATTCTTCCCTAAGCATCCACTACCAGTATCAGTCAGGATAACAGGCTGGATGGACCTTTAGTCTAATGTGTCATGGATGTTCTTATGCTTGTATGCTCTTTTCTACTAAACATGAGCTTGCCTGCGGTGTCTTTATCAAAATGCTACGCTTTCTGTATGACTAAAAAGTTACCTGAATAAGCACTACTGCATCAATAAAAATCTTCTCCCTATAAATATCACTGCATCCTTCCTTTCTCTTCCTTTGTTTTCAAATGGGAAAAATTGCTAGTCACAGCAATATGGATGTATATCCATAAGGTTTCCAAGATTTTTCAACACCAGTAAAACTCAAGTCACTATAATACTTCACCAATTTAGCATTTTGAAAGGCTGTCAACAAAAATAACATGTTGGTATCTAATGACATCTCAGATAGCCTGGCATATCCACATGAGGTTGGCAAATATTACAAAGGGCCTACAGGAGACCCATGATCTATTGGAGAATCAGCAGGACACCAGCTGGGGCATCTGAAACCATGCTGGACACATTTGTGTGTGCAACTCAGTGAACCTCACACTGTCTGAAATAGTAACTGAATTATAGCACAGATTCACAGAAATACAGTGCTGGAAAAGATTTCAAAGTATCTGCTAACTCAGCCTTTCCAGAGATGAGAGCAACGCCATTGGAAGAGGTATTTTTCTAGTCTCTTCTTCAAAATGTGCAACAAAGGAGATGCTACAACAAATTTAGCTAGCTGAACATTATTCTGCACTGAACTGATTAATTTCTTCAGGTCTTTCTCCTGCTGGTTCTAAAGAGCAACTGATCATCCTCTCACCATGAACCTCCTGCATATTCGAAAATTTATGTCCACCTCTTTCCAACTATTTTTCAAAGCTAAACAAACCCATTTACTTCAACATTGCCTCATACACCCTACTTTCTAATTATTTTAATTAGAAACATTTGTTTCCCTCTCCTACAGTTTTTTTTTTTTATTTACATCTCCCCTGAAAGCTAGTGCAAAAACAATGGACGAAGCATTCCTGCTAAGACCTCACTAATAGTGAGAACTAATAGAACAGAAAAGCCCGTGTCTTGTGAATCACACTCCTGTTTAATGTACCTGAGAATAAGATGCATCTTTTTCCAATTGCATTGTACTGGTGACTTGGATTAACTTTCTGACCTGCTTTTAGACTCAGGTCCAGTAAAACCTCTGCAACCTTTTTCGCTGTCCTGCTGCCTCCCTCATTCCAAGTACTGGATTTCTTCTTCCTTAAAATATATAACACTTTGTGCTTGCCCTTACTAATACCCTCTTCCTTTCGGGCCATTCTTCTAATTCATAAAGATCTTTCTCAATTTTCATTTTGTCCCTAAAATATTTGCAATCATTCCAGCTCGATATCATCACGGATCGTAGCTATTTCATCATCCAAGTCAGGATGATTCAGCTTGGGCAGGTGTGTTTTTCACAGGCCCATTGTAACCTCCAGCAACAGTAACTACCTCCTTGTCTCTGCATAAGCAGGTTATTTCTTCCCTTTTACAGTGACAGCCCTCTGTATCACAGTAGCCACTTTCCTCTGAATGAGCAGAAGCTTACCATCCACTTCCTTGGCCAAACAGGAGTCGTTCCTTTATGACACCCTCCACTACAAGCACTTCTGTCTGTCCGTCAGCAGGAACCATCAAAAGCATTGTAGTACCACCACTTCCTCTCCTAGCCCTAGCTGTTTCTCGGTGGCAGCACCAGCACAGCTGTGACTATTTTTGTAGGGCTATGCTGGCCTGAGGAAACGTTTCTCTGCTTGGGAAACAGATTCTTGACTAGCGAGTGTATTTTATCAGAGGAAAGGTAGTCTGAAGTGGATGTTTGTGTGCTGTAGACCTAGGAATCACTTGTAGGGTCTCACATGAAAAATCCTGGCACACCATTTTCACTTCTGTCTTTCTGACTTTATCTCTACGTGCTTGGGCTGTTAGTTTAGGCTCATTAGTTGGGCTCACACTGACAAATTATTCACCTCTGTAAGAGAGTCCCAGGAGCACAGGTTCCACAGCAACAGAGATACCTGAGAATGAAAACTTAATTCCTTTTGTCCAGACTGCAATATCTTTCCTTTACTGATTGCAACAGTTGGATGACAATGGCCTGAATGTACTTTTTAAGAGTTGGAGCTAACACACTTGAAAAAGAGGTAGTCCATACCAAAGTAGAGACTACTGGGTCATACTATACATATGATCTATCAACCATAGATCATATATATTATGCTATAAAAGTATATATCTACAGTGTCTATTTAGTATGATGTAGTAGTCTCCTTATCTGTATAAAATTATAAAATATATAAAAATAAAAATATTTAGGGATATCAAAGTAGACAGCCTACTTTATACTCTTGCAGTTTGTGATCAAGTTACAAGCACTGCACACATAGATTTTCTTTTAATTAGAAAATTTCTGTTTGTAACAAAAATGATTATGTAATCGCTCTCTTACTACAACTCAACTCATTTCTCCATCTGAATATTTAAAGCAAAATATGCCATACCTCAGTTATAATTTTCTGCGTGAGGTAACTTCAGAGATTTTCTTTGTCAAGTATTTAGAAATTAGCTGTTCATGATAGGAAATACAGGTTAGGCTTCACCTTCCCTAACTGTAACCAACTGCAGACTAATCAAATTGTCAAGACTGTCTGCATAGCCATTCAGGAAAGAGGAATACCTCCCAAAAGATCAATCCTTCCACCTTGAAAAGTAGTTGCCGAAGATATGTGATGAATCAGTGCCTCTCTCCTTCTACTGATTCTAGAGCGAGCCTTGATGAAGAGTTCAGGCTAGACAACTAGGAAATAATTCACTTATCTAAACATGAGTGTCAGGTGCCATTTTAGATGCCCTAGATTATCTAAGACATCTGCCTGGGGCTGGTAGGTATGGCACAGAAGCTATGGTGGATCCATACACTTCTGGAGAGGCAGCTGGAGTCCAACTGGGATACCTTGGGGTATCCACAATATCTGAGAAGCACTATTTACGTGTCCTCTTTATCTTAGATAAATAGTTCTCTAAACTCCATCAGCCTTATTGACTAGGATAAGATCCAGTTGTTTGAACTTTAGCACCTACAGAGTTATGTGCACAAAGCATGCGGATATGGCACAGGATTTGAGATACACACATCAGTCTGGACTGGAAATTGTAGGGCAAGTATGATACCAAGAGAACCAAAAATGACACTAGGCACCTCTACCTAAGCAATAAAAACCTGTCCTAGATCTCCACTGACTCTAATTGCAGAGTTTAGGAATTCAGCTCACATTTAGATATCTGACTGTATACATCTCAGTTTAGATGCACTGAGCCCAACCCCATTTTTCAAACACTGAACGTTAAGACAAGATGAACATCATCAACAGAAATATGGGTAATTCACCTAAAAACAATTATCTATGCGTCACTGTCTAAGCAAAGCAGACAATATTTGTCCTCAGTGAGTAACAACTTTAGTTGACCTTACAGAAGCAACTAAACACGGTTTGTCAAAAAGATGTCAAAATTGCGTTAAAAATCAGCAGGGACCCAATGAAGCCCATATGCCTACTTGCAGTTTTATAATGGAACACATGTAAAAATAAAAAATTTCAGTGTTAGCATAGAACAGATTAAATCTTTTTCAGAAACAACAACTCGTAAGTTTTATGGTCTGACTTTATGTCAAACTAATTTTCTGAGTACAGTATTCTCAAAAACAGCAGGATGACTATATAGCCAATGATGCCTCCTGGGTTTTGCTGGTTTGAGTTTAATTTTATTGAAATTAGAGCCTTTGAAAAACCCTGGATCAACAGCTCTCAAGTCCCCTCTGTACACAGAGAGAATACAGACAGCAGTTTAGGGAGCAGTAGCACCAGATTTCTTTTGTACAGAAGATCATATTATCTTCTGCAAAACATTATCTCTAAGCAGATTCATTTTTGCCCTGATCCCCTGTTTTCACCATCCGCTTTTTAGCTTTACCTCCCATAAACTATAAACCACATCCTAAAATGATGAGAAAATGAAAGTACAGCACCTTAGTCTTCCAGCTGTAATGATGACTTTAAAAAGAAGGTTGTTTGGGGAATCAATGTATGATTATTTAATCTCTGAAGGATAAAAAGCAATGGAAGTATTTGGGTGTTTGAAAATTATATGCCTGGAACTAATGTCTTTGATTCACACACCAAATGTTGAACAAGAATCACAGTATAAAATTTCACAAATTGTGGACACTATCAGATGAGAAAGAGGCTGACAGATCAGTAAAAAGCATGAGAACTATTTCTTTTTCAATTCACTTCATCAAAGCAAAACATACCTCCAAAAGACAGAAGGTATAGAACACAGTCAACCAAATTCACGTGAAATGATAAACTGTAAAGCTGTACTGCTATAAGCTGACAATAGTAATCTCCTATACTCCTTTTCTAAGGACTGTTATTTTTTCAGTATCATATCTGATGTTATTGGTCAGCATTTTGTCTGGAGACATACACGAGGGTATATTTTGCAGGCATTTAGAGCAGTTTTAAAAACAATTATTGGAAGCATGCTCAAAAATAGGTAGGTGGTTACCCAACAGCAGACAAAATTTGTAAAATGGGCATATAATAATGGGAAGGCATGCAAAAGGACAGGAGGATAAGAAAGCCCATATAGACACATATACATATATGTGTGTGCATATACATACACACAAACATACATATATGTGCAGGTCACTAACAGCCTGCAAGCCCTTCCAGGAAAAAGGCACTTATTACATTCAGCTTCATTAATCCATTTTTGCTACCATATATATCAAAGTATAAACATGAAAGAATATTAGTTTTATTTCATATTTGTTATATATTTTCAGTATTATGTAAACAGTATAGCTGAGTAACAAACTATTTCAATAATGCTACTCAATGTTTTCACGACGTTATGAGATCAAACAGAAATTGCTGATTATTTAAAACTTTTTAGGAAGATGATTCGATGCTGTGCAGTCCTGATACTTGCATCAGTCCTCCTGATCCAGCTTAGTATTTTGGCATCAAAAGTAAAAAAATGTTAACTTTTTCATGTAATCTGTGGAAGATGCATATTAATATTCAATGTCTATTCAAAAAAATACGTATAGGTTGTATGTATGGAGGGCCAAAGGATTTTAAATAATTATCAACAGAAACACTAAAAATACACAAAGAAATTTAACAAAATCACGGAACGTTACATGAATTAATAGCTAGTAACTAAAGATTCATCGAGGAGGATATTATATACGAGCCTACAGTTTGATTAAGACTAGAAAAGAATATGATACAAACAATAATTCTTGTTACAAAGAATTGTCATCATATCATTGAAATCTACATTACAAGCTGCCCACAAGGCAGAATAATAAAATTTATTGTAATACATTTATTTATATTCATAAAATTTAAGAATGCTAATCCTCTGCTTATTTTTTTTCATCTAGAGATGAATTTTAACAAGCTAATTTATAAAAGGTTACACCAGTGTCTAGATTTAAATCAAAGGAATTAATGTCCATACTACCACACTTTACAGATAGAAATTCTTGCAATATTTTTCAATAGTTAATGAGGCTAAAGGTCAAAGATAGCAGTTTCTGCCTGGAATCAAATGAAAGAATGACATAAAGATTAAAAGTTTAGTTGGTAGCCAGCACGACGCTCAACAGATATGGCTCAGGTCTTTGAACTAATTGTGACTTTCTCTTTCCAAAGTACTGTCTCCAAACGTATACTTCGGCAATCTTGAAATGCTGTCTTATCATCCTTATCCAGTTGCTTGGTATTTACTCAAGAATCAACTAAACTAAGTGAAAGGAAACAACTTTGGCAGTGTTTGAATATAGTTGTGTTTAGTGAAAGACTTCTTTCAAGGGGAGAAGAGACAAGATCAGCTGACAGTCTACTTGCAGTGAAGTGTTCACCAATCAGAAGCACTTTCTGCTTATTTTTCATCTGAAGCAAATTAGCACAGTTTCTGTAACAATAGGATTGTAGCAATTCCCTTCAGAAACACATATTTGTTTCCGTTTTAAGAACTATATTGCTATTTTTCAGACTTTGCATTGCCCCAGGAAAATGACCTCTTCACTTCTTTGGAGGTCTGCTAACTGATGGGCAACAGGAGGTACTAACCTGGGGTCAAGCCAGAAAATGTCAGTAATTCGTACCCCTGTTCAGGAAGAATGGAGGGCACCTTTTGGTCTTGAGGAGGTCCTGCTGCATATAAGATCTAATTACCCAGTCCAGCAGCATACCACTGACCAGTAGAATTACTTACTTTTCCCTTTGCCCCTGCTACGGTGGGTTGGTAAAGCTATTATTTAGATCTAAGGGGCCTTCCCAATGCTAAAAAAAATACACGATACGCCCTCTCATTTTCTTTCCCAGTCTTGATGTCTCTGTTTCCCTCCGGCATTTATTATGGCCTATGTGGCACTTTACATATAGCAAGTGTTATATAAATATTACTTCAATCTGTAATGCAGTGCTTCCCTGAAGTATGGAGTATAGCCAAAGCTAGGGAGGTGACTGTGGAGACAGTGAAGTCAGAATTCTGAACTACCCTCCGAAGCCTCAGCTTTTACTTTACTGAGAAGCAACTCTGCAGATACAAAAAAGCCTGATCAGTGGAATATAAGAGACGTCTCTGCAGCTGCCTGAATTTGCAGAAAGCCTAAAGTGAACTCTCTTAAAAACTTCTCTTCTGAATGACTAAGAAGGCAGATGTCAGTGATACTGCAATTGCAAACAGGTAACTACTATCTCTGTTAAAAACATTTTTAAGCCATCACAAGTGTAACAAGAAGTTTGTACCTCATGATTTGGGGTAGAGCAGGTGAAGGCAGGGTCAAGAGTAATGAAAATATGCAATCATACATAAAGTCGCACTACTCAAGCTTGTAACACCGCAGCAAAGAAATTGAGCTGGTGCTGGTGGTAGTGTCATTTTTACTAAAGGAGGGCTCAGCTTTCAAACCTGCAGAAATTTTTTTAACACCATAAACGTAACTAACAATTTGCAGAGTAGGTTGGTCTTTTTACCTCAGGCTTGCAGAAGGAAGAATCTGAGATTCAGGGGGAGTGAGCAATTTAGTCAAAAACCTATGGAAAATCCACCTCAGATTCAGGATCAGGACAAGAAATAATAATTCTTGCTTGCAACCCCAAGTATTAAACTATGCGGACTCCGAGGACCGAACTGTGGAAACGCACTAAATACATGCCTTTCTCTTAGCGAATCTGACAGCCTCGAAATAATCACTTTGAGAAGCAAAAACGTTTAATTCCTCCACACTACATACATAATCACGCCGGCTCCAGACACTCACGAATAATGCCTACACTTGCGTATGTCAGAGTTTATCCCCCAGCAAGCCGATTTTTCCCCCTCTCGGAGGAATGACACGCCGAAGAAGAGCGGCGGCGGTGGCTGCTGCTGCTGCCAGCCAGGCGCCTCAAGAGCCGTGCCCGACCCGGGTCCCACGGCGGACCCCGCCGTCCCCCGGCCCCGGCTGCGGCTCCGGCCCCGGGGGCTGCGCCCACCCCGGGTGCGGTGCGGTGCGGTGCCGCGCGGCCGGGCCGCCGCCAGGTGCTTCTCCCTCAGCGGCGCCGGGGAGCCGCGGCTGCCTGCCCGCCCGCCGGGGCGACCCCAGCCTTGCTGGCAGGCGGCCACCGGCGGCAGGAGTGAAAACGGAGGAGGAGGAAAATAAAAAAAAAAAAAAAGAGGGGGAAAAAAAAAGCAAAGCGCGTCTCCCGGGAAATAAAAGTTTGCAGCCAGACAGGGCTGCGCTTAGCATTCAGCTCAGCTCTACCTCCTCTCGCAAAAGAGGGCGGACATCACCGTGGAGGGAGGCCCGGGCGGCGCAGCGGGCGCCCCCGCGCTGCCCGGCCGAGGGGGCAGCCCCGCGCTGCCGCCGCCGCCGCCGCCCGCCCCTCGCTGCCGCCCCCCGGAGGGGCCCCGCCGCCGCTCACCATGTTGACTTCGGACACCATGTCGATGCTGGCGATGTCGATGTTCATCCCCACGCACACGGGCGGACCTGGAAGGGGGTGGGAGCGGGCAGGGGAGAAGAGACCGTTACCCGTTAGCGACCGTTAGCCAGCGGTGCGGGGAAAGCCGCAACGGCGGCGGCGAAGGCAGCAGCTCCCCCCCCCCCCGCCCCCGCCCCGCGGCACACGGAGGGAGGGGGCAGGGGCGCCGAGCCCGGCCGGGGCAACTCACCTCCGAAATCCGGGCGGAGGCGGATGTCGTAGCCCTTCAACAATTTATCCACAGTTTCTTTCACGAAGGACATGTTGCCGGGATCGTTCACACTGTGGGGGCGAAAGAGACGGCGAGGGGTGGGTGAGGGGGAGGGGGGCGACGGAGGGGACCGGGGCAGGGCAGGGCAGAGCCCGTCAGCTCGTCTCCGCGGCCAAGCGCAGCCCGCGTCGCCCTGCCGCCGCCGCCGCCGCCGGGGCACTTTGGCTCCTACCTCTGGGCGCAGCAGACCACGGCCACCAAGACGGGAGCGGAGAAGATCCCGAAGATCCTGCCTCCCCCAAAGCCCCACATCCCTCCGCTCCGCGCTCCCTCCCCGCAGCAGCTGCCCGCCGCCGCGATCCTGCTGCCCCGGCTGCCGCTGAGGAAGAGGCGGAGGCGACAGTCCCCGTTTCCCCCTCCCTCCCTCCCCCCCCCCAAAATTAAAAAAAAAAATATATATATATATATATATCCCCCACCCCGGCACCGCGGCCACGGGCTCCGGCAGCCGCCCTCCGCCGAGCCCCGGAGGAAGCCGCCCTCCGCCGGAGCCCGGCCGCCTGCCTTCCCCCCCCCCCCCGCCGCCGCCGCCGCCGCCGCCGCCTTCCCGCCCGCCGGGGAGGGAGCAGAGGGCGCCGCCGCCGCCGTCCCTCCCGCCGGCCGGGGCGTCGCAGGGGCGGGCGCCGCCGCCTCCTCCTTGCCCCCACCTCGAGGCTGAGAGCGCCCCCCCCCGCCCCGCCTCGCCCTGCCCCCGGCGTGGGCGCGGGGCTCCCGGCGGCAGGGCCCCGGTGGGGGGGTCACCGCAGCCCACCTTCCCCGCAGCGGGGAGGGAGGCGGTGGCGGCGCCAGTGGGCGCGGGGGGGGCTGGAGGGCATGCCCCGCCGCGGCTAGGGCTGCGGGCCGCAGGTAGAGGTGCTCGACTTGAGGCCTTGCCTTCAGCGACGCCTCTTGAGGACCCCGTCAGCCCAGACCGAGGTCCTGGTGTTTCTGCTCCAGCACCTGCTGAAAGCAAAACCGCTGCGGGCCTCGAAGCGGGTGCAGCCCTTACGCGTGGGGCCGAAGGGGAACGAAGGGGAACTGGGCTGGTGCCAAACGTACACGCTGTTGAGAACGGTGGGTTCTCCGTTGCGTTACCCGTGAGTGTTCGGGGAGCCTTAACTTTGCATGAGATATGAGTTGGGCTGGAGGACAGCACAGTTGTTGTTATTATTAACCTCCTTCCGGGCTGATTAGCCCTTTCCGCGGGGCTAATTGGCGTGGAAACAGAGGCACGCTGACTCGGCTCTGTTGCTTTTGGTTCCAGAGCCAGCTCTTTGTCAGCGCCGGCTCAGGGACCTCTGCACCGCGCTCTGCTGACAACGTAAACTTAGCCCGTTCCTAATTCTGGTTACGCTGCAGTTGGTGGTCACCGGTCCATGCCAGAGCACAGATTTTCACTAATCAAGGGGAAAAAAAGCAGGGTCCTTTTTCTGCATTTCTTCTCTTACCACCCGTTTTTCCTTCTCCTTTTCCCCTTCCCTTAGGAATACTGCTAGGAGAAGGGCAGGCACTTGAGGCATGCTTTGGTTTTGTGTCAGGGTGAGAAATGGGTGACTTTTTGTGTCTCCTCAACAAATTCTTGACAAGAGAGACTAGCGTAATCCATCCAGACCTTGTTGCCGTTGCAGTTAATAATAAAACTCAAATAAAAGCAGAAACAGGCCCAATTTTCAGTACACTGTGAAGAACCGATAGGTCATGAGGAAAATCATGGAGAAACCCAGTGTTACCAAATTTTGTGATTTCGTTATAAGTCTTGCAATATTTCATTTGTTTAATAGTGCCATAATTACTATGATTATGAAGTAGGTGAAAGTCTTAGCTTTCATTTAAAAACTAATAAGGTACAAGAAAGTTTGAGAACTGTATCATCAAGTATAAGTGACTCAAGGGCTCAAAAATGAAAAGACAAATAATAAGAAAAAAGTATATACAAGTGATCTGAGGGACCTGAATCCTGATTTTTTTCAATACTATGGATGTGCAGTACTGAACGTTAGTTCTTTGAAAGACTTCAGAGAAGGTGAAGCTAGGGAGGGGTACCAGCTCATTCCTCTCCCCCTTAGTGCTGAAAGAAAGTATTAATGCTAAAGAAGATATTTCTTACGAAGAATTTAATGTATTAAAACACACTTAAGAACTGTTAACTTTTCTTAAATAGGTAGTCTATTTTGTAACAGAAATAAAATATTTAGAGAACGCTACTTCTAATTAATGAACTATTCTAGTACTTTGGAAACACGTCTAAGGTATGAATGAATCAACAGTGCTGAAGAGTCTATCATATTTTATCACTTCATTCTCAGTATTTAGCTGAGCTTTCAGAGAAACCATTTCCATTTATCTGTGCATAGTTTAAAGATAATCCAAGCTGGAGCTGATGGGATAAGGAAGCAGTTAGGGGGTTATGGAGCATTTGTTCTTTGGGACTTTGAATTCAGTTAGGCTTGGTAGTAACTGAAAGACATTACGAAATGAAAAATATTCATTGAATTTCATGAAAGGTAAAAATCATCTTGGTATCTCAGTGATGTGCCATTTACAGTGAAAATGGTGCTTTGGGTTTTGTTCACAGAAAGGACTTTGAACACAGCTTCTGTGGCACAAGTCTTGAACTAAGACTCAAAAATTCTCTGCACGGTGCAGAGTATTTAAGGAAATGACAGAAGCAAAGATACTGAATAGGGAGCTGCTTAATGTGGCCGGTAGGAAAAAACAGGTCACAGAAACAGAATATTTGTTCTGTCCTCAAATTCACTAGCCTTAATATTCTTCTGGAATTAGACTCTTAAAATTTTCCTTTCAAAAAGCAAACAGGTTATTTCAAAATATGTCAGGAAGGAGTCTGGGATTTTTATTTGCTAAAACAGAGCACCCAGTTACAGCAATAAGGTTCTAGATCCCAGAAAATCCAAGCACATGTCTCCTGTGATCAGCTCAGACTGTGGGATCTCAGGGCAAGGTTTTCATCTCTGTTATTTGAAATATTCCACTTTTCAGTGAATAGTTAAATATAAATGCGTGAGAGAAAGAAAGTGTTAACATGACTCTATGGCCCAGCGGTTAGGCTCTTATCTATGAAGTACTGTTAGTTCATGGATAATCAGGTAATTCAGGAATTAATTGCTGGATAAAATAAATAAACATTCAGTGGCCTAAGGAATGGAACCTGATTCTCTGCCTCCGTAAACTGGCTTAATCTTTAGTCATTCTCACTCTTGCTTTTTTTTTAATATAGTCTTTCTGTCCCTGTTAAAATTATTCCTGTAAAAGGTGCAACTTTTAATATTGTAGTTCAGAGACTAAAATTCATTATAGTATATAATATACAGTATCATATATAATATTATAATAATTCGTTTAAAAAATTAAAATTCATTATGTATGAATTAAAAATTCATTATGTACTTTGGTGAGTGTTCCAGCCTCTGGGCCACTATATGATTAAGATCTATGCTCTCGATCAAATTTTGATCAAGAAGGTAAAGGCAGAAGGAGTGATAATCTTTTCTTCCTTAGGATTGCCAATATTGATAAAGGCCACTGCAGAAATGGATAAGTTGAATCTGGGAAGGCAAGCATTATGTGTGAAGGAAGCAGGACTGTCCCTGGTCTGATGCATGTACATGTGGGAGAACACAGCTGCCAGGCTTACACATGAGAGAAGTCCTGGGGGTAAGTGGTGTTGAAACGGATTCACTGCCTATGCCTGCCTTACCACGTAGTGATGCTAACCTGCAGAGCAGAACAGCTGTTGCTGAGGACCTGACATCCACACCATGCACATTTTGGTGTTTTTACTCAGGGCATGTTCTAATCTGGTCCCACAAACTGAACGCTCATTAACGGCCAGACCACGTTCGGTGAGCTGTTGGAGTGCCTTTCCCACCTTAGTTTCATATGAAAGCAATCCAGTTCAGATGCTCCAAGACTGCGCCGTGTTGTGAACCGAAGCACAGTAAGCGGGAATGATCAAATGATTCACTTCACAAGCACGGTCCCAATCTGTACTAAAATGCTATGTAGATGCACCAGTCATCTCCTTCCAGAAGATGGAGCTGGAACTGAACGTGCTTTGCCCTTTTTAAAGGGTGGAAATTGTTGAAAGTGGTAGGAGTGGAATGAGGAGCCACTTAACATTTCGACACAAATTCCAATTTTTTTCATCATTGTCAGTACTAAGATACAGAAGAGGAGGCAACGATGGGAAGACCCAGAAAAGAAGGGAGGTCTGCTTGCAACTGATACACTGGCAGTAGTACCACTGTCAGTCACCAGACTGTAGGAGAAAGCGACTTGAGAATCAGAGAAGTGGTGTTTGATCGCACTATGCAGTATACCACTGAGCTCTTACACTGGAAAGAGGTATTGAGGGCTTACCTGACAAAATGAACATAACCCAACTTACACACTGAGGTCGCAACCACTTATCAGAACATTTTCATTTTGATTTTCCTCTCTGGCTTGTCTGTCATTTAGCAGATTTTGACAAAGATCCAGTCTTACCCTGACACAAACTGCAGTCACAGAGGGTTCAGAGATACAAAACAGAGATAGACAGAAGCTAAAAAATTGTAGGAAGAATTGCTGCTACAGCTG
Organism: Struthio camelus; assembly: GCF_040807025.1. Lineage (NCBI taxonomy): Eukaryota > Metazoa > Chordata > Aves > Struthioniformes > Struthionidae > Struthio > Struthio camelus. The sequence continues at coordinate 149,906,847 of NC_090942.1, read as the reverse complement.
AAGTGGTGTCTTCTGAGGAACACAGGACATTAATCTTGCTAGGCTGAGACTCACGCTGCTGCTTACCTATTCTGCCTTGCAGCAGTTTTACTAGCCTGCTGGTTCAACCTGCTGAGAAGGTGTAATTAATAAAACTGGCTAGAAAAAAATCTACATGGGAATTCTCAAATCTCGTTTTCCAAACCTGTCTTCTTTTTCACTTTATTTTATTAAATCAAAAAAAGTTCAGGTCCATTTTGGCCAGAACACTTTTCAACAGAAACTTGCTATTTTCTGCAGAAAGCTCAACCCTCTTACTTTCCTTCCTACAGTATCTCAGTAGAGGCAGAGCTTTAGAGTGACAGTGGGATGCTAGGGAATAGATATGTGGTATCAGGGTTTAGGGAATACTCTCCACTTTGGTGGTTTTATGTGCAGCATTCTGCCTGTTCACAGAATAAGCAATAATTGTCGGACGTATTATGTTAGGAAAACTATTATATTTATCTGTTACGTATATTTATCAGAAAGTGTATGCTGTATTTGCTGAGGCTGAGTAATATTTTAGGTTATATTCGTTGTCCCCGTTTCTGTCAGGCAGATTGAAAAGAGTGTTGCACGAATCCCTTTGCTTTGGTTGCATAATTTGCTGATTTTCATTTAATTATACTGAAATATTTATGTTGTTATGTCAAAAGTTCTGAAGTAGTAGAGTTCTTAATGTTTGAGTGGGCCACATAAAGGGTGAGGTATTAATCAGTATGAGTAATGGGGGCAAAATCCACCTGTTCTGAGAGCCTTGACCCAAAATGTTTTGAACTACTGTTTAATTTTCGGCTGTTTTTTTTTCGTATTCAAGAAATTCAAGAAATAAGAATTTGCGTTATCTGAATGAATTTAGAACAATATTCCTGCAATATTCCATTTCTTACAAGGCAAAAAGCTCTGGATTATGCACATAATGAGTCAAACACATCACAATAAAAATCCATTGACACTTTGGTAGAGGAAGAAATAATCACAGCTCTTTATAACTCACATTTTTTCATCATAAAGATTAATGATTTTGCACTGAAATAACAAAAATGCATTAGAGAAGCCTGTGGTGCCTTAGAAGTACTATTCTTTAAGTCTCTGTCCTGATGAAAACACTGTCTGTGTTTAGAAAAACAAACAAGTGATTTACGATTTTTTTTACTGCAACTGCATTTGAGGAAGAGTTATTTTACATAGGACTTTCTTGTTAAGAGTTTCTACCTGAGAGCTTTCCTCTAAATCACTTCGGCAAGAGCACTGTTGCCTTCAATAAACAGTACGCAGCAGATTTTTATTTCGGGTTAGATAAAAATAGAAGGATATAGCACACTTCTTTCTGTTTTCGTATTTATTCAATAGTTATATGAATGTCATTCACGATAATTATTGCTTATGCAATTTTTACTCCAACAGCCAGCATTGCAAGTCAAAATCAAAGCCTCATTGTGCAGGACATTATACAGAGTAAGGAAGACAAGTGTAAGTTACTTAAGTTGCTTATATTTAGTATTATGTAGATTTAAAGGATGAGTAAGTCAGGATTCTAACTAACTAACTGATGCATCTGTATAAGGACTAACTAAAACACTAAGAAATACTAGTTCCTGACATCTGCATCCAAATGTCCCTCTGAATTTTAACATGGAAAAAATTGAAAGACAAAGAATAATCATTGAAAAAAAGGCATTTATACCGCAAACATTCCTACATAAAGCAGGACAAGCAATAAGCAGGAAATGGAGTGAAATGATTTGGCGTCAATCCTGATTTGCTAAGATTAGGAATAATTCTGAAAGGGATCATACAGAGCAGCAAAGGAAATAGCTATGGGTAGAATAAAGTGAAAGTCTGATGTATGTCTTGCTCTTGTCCTTTAGGTGGCTTTTTACTTGTTCTGAAGGGTGGCTTTAGCAGACAACAGCTCGTGAAGAATGAGGGAATAGGAAACGCTTCACGCTGTGGAGGTGCGTTTATATAGAGGCTGTATCCACAGTCGTGCACTTCTAGGATATGCCGCTGCACTTGTGGAAATGCTGCTTAGTCTTACTAAATGCATCCCGCCTTCCCAAGGTGGGGGCCGAGCTAGCCCTTTTCTCTCATTCCCAAAATACTGATGGCAGAAAGAGCCACAGTTAAGCTCAGGGATCAGGATCGTGGGCCGTATTCCATCTGTGGAATAACGTGTAAGCTAAGCTGGCTGTGTAAGTGAATTTCTTTGTCATATTCACTATATGTAAAGGGAAGTCATTGTTCGGTACATAGATAATTTTGTGTATGATGATCTAAATATTTGTCATTTTGCCTTAATTTAAATATTATTTTATAGCTCAGGACAACTCGTCAATATTTTAAAATACTTGTTGACAATCATTTTTAACATTTCTAATAGGTTAAAATTCCATTTTCAAATAATAATCACATTTTAATAGTACTTTTTGTTACTCACCTTGTGTCATAAATTGCATATAATTTTTTGTTTTCTTCAACTGCATTCCTAAAAAGAGAGAGAGAGAGAATATGATTTACATGCCTTGCGTCCACTGCCAAAACAAAACATAGTTTAGGGCCTAGCTGGTTTTCAGATCCTCCTCATTGTAGAATCTGAGGATGGAAAAAAAATCTATAAATTGACTTGTTCAACTTCTGACATGGTAAGATTGTAATAATCTTTTGGAAATTGTCTAAGTGGCTTTTTAATTGTAAATCCATGACTCTATTGACAAGAAATGAAAAAGGAAAAGAGTCACTTCTTTTGTGAAAGGCATAATAAAAATGATAGGCTTTCTTGTTAAAGCTATGTGAATAGTTTCCAGGAAAAGTTTATAGTTGATCCAGATGAACACTGTCCAATTCATTTATTTTATCTTTTTTTGTAAGGTGAACTAAAAAATATATATATTGAAGTCAAATGAAACGTTGTGTTCAATCTGAAACACTTTACCTCTGAGGTTTTGAGTACTTTAATGTGTGGTTAAACACTGAGGTACATTTGAAAATGGATATTGAAAATTTGAAGTTTTAATCTGTATTTTTGAGCTTTTTCAACTGAAATCCATGTGACTTTCCGGAATACATTTTATATTTTTTAAACAGAAGAAAGCGAATTTTGTCTGAAAATTTTTGTCCAACTGTTTCATATGATATGGGGACAAAGGACTATCCTGAAATAGTGCCACCAGTTTAATGGGGAGCAAGAGAAGATGTTGTCTGAAATGTGTTGACTTTGCGGAATCAGCAATAAAATATAAGTTTTAGCTAAGTAGTTTCTGAGAAGGCGCGATGAATGTAAGGGGCACTCCATAAGGAGTATTGATTTGTATCTTACAATCTGATTTATGCCTCCGTGCATTACTCTACCTGTCTGCTCAGAAAAGTTAAAGAGAAGCAACTAAAAGCATGAGGTAAATGATCCTGAGTTTGAATGCATTAAGGCCCACTTACATGGGGAAGAAGAGATCCTGGTTTTGGTCCCTGTTCCTGGAGTGGTTATAATTTTGCATTAAATATGCACTGGATAAAATATGTTAACAGCTGAGTATTGTGAATGCCTGACTCCCCCTGTGCACTTGCTAGAAAACTGTGGGGCCTCTCTCATGTCTATGGATCCCCTTGTTATGGCCAGACACCTAAAACGGAACTGGCAGGGTTGGGCAGGGCTCAGCTTAGATACCATCGTTTAGTCCATTTAATATGCCCTGAGTTACTTGAGATATCTGCGTAGAGCTGTTAGATGTGACATACTGTGGAGCTCCCAGTGACACTAGTTACTTGTGTGGGGGAACTGCCCAGACAGAGCCTTTCGGGTCAGATTCCCTCCAAAAGAAGGACCCCAGCTTCCTGTGCACAGGCCCTCTTAACTGAGCGCACTAGGTCTCTATCAGTGTAACGGGAGCACCCAGTTCTCATGTAGACATCTGCATCTAATCTTCAGATAAATCCTACTCTGATCTTCACAATATCTAAATTCTTTTCATAAATCTAGACATTAGGATTCCGAGCTGTGTTGCTCTTGATTTAAAGATCACAATATTTCATGCCTGAGACCACATCTGAGCATATATGTTTTGTGGTTTGACTGATATTCTCAAGTACAGTTTTGTCTGGTGTCCACCCTACTTCATTGTCCGGCCCAGAGTGTCTTGGTAAAGGCTTTGGGTAATTTCTTGAGCCCAATAAAGGAGAGACAAGGGAAGAAGAGGAATAGCAGAGAGGGGGCAACTTGAACCTCAGCACTGACGCAAATATGTCTCCTGACTGTAATATTTGTAGATTCACATGGTCAATAGTGGGAAGAGAAGACAGGCAGGCTCTTTCCTAAAGAGTCCAAGGCTATTTGCTGCAAAGTATTGCAGTAAACACTCTACATTTGCCGAGTTGGAATATAGAGAGTCGGGGAGCATGCCCAGCCTGCGTTTTCCCGTAACCCCCAGACATAGGCAAAGGAATGACACACAAGAGACAGATGAAGCTCACCCTGTGAGCATGAAAATTGGCTTAGGATAGATAGCAAATTCACTATGGGTGGCAGAGGGCACCGCTTGTAAATTAACATGTTACTATAAATGGAAAAAGTATCTGTTTTCAATCCGTTTAGTTAAATATATCTGTAGTCGTAAGACCACAAGAGACTTGGATATCCTAACAGTTTCCCCTGATATATTAATTAAAATTTTCGAAAGAGTGCAAAACATCTTGCATGGCCACATTAACTGTTGGCATCCATCAGCAAAAATGCAATTGGCAGGATAGAATTAGCTTAGCTTCTTTTTAGAAGAAAAATGCTAGCAGCAAAGGGAGATCAGGAGAACAATTAGGCAAATGAAACAGCAAAGAATCAAGTATAATCTTTTTAACGTTAAAGTTCCACAGTGGGCTTCTGTTCAGACTGTTAATACCCTCCGTTTTTCCTTCTCTTGCAAAAATGTGCGCACATCTTGATGTTGAAATTCTCATATTCAGCAGATTGGTAAAATACTTTGGTGTCTGCATTGAAAAATGCCTTCTTGTGAATCATGAGTAAATTGAGTTCATCTGTTACAGAAGTCTCCTACTGCTGCTGTTTGCCTAGCATCAATAGAAGACAAGCTTCTGAAAGTATTACAAAAGTAATTCCCCCATCACAAAAGCACCGCATTAAATGTATTTATATTAAAAGCACTTTGTTGTATATGAATATCATTATGTAATTGATTATTCCCATTAAAATGCCTTGCATCCTTATCACAACTTTAATAAAAGAACAAAACGGCTTTGAATATTATACATGCACTTGCCTAGAGCCACTATTAAGCAGAGAGGTTGTGTGTGCAGCCAGGCAGTCACTGATGGTAAATCAAATGGAGGGCATATGGTTTTAGTATTGCTTCTGGTGGTGTTTTTGTTGCTAGAAAGAGCTAATGTTTTGCATTTAGGATTATTAAAGTAACAAAAATAGTAACTCCTTTCTTCCTCTTTCTTTCCCCAGCTCCATTGAAGTCACACTCAATATAACACAAGAAAAGATACCATGAGCAACCTGTGTGCAATCTTAGGACTTTCCTGAATTGCAAAATAACAACTTTGTGTTCTTTTTCAAAACTTGCCTGATTTCTGGATGGTACCACAACAGACTCTGGTTGAGGTTCCTTGGTACTGATGTAAGCATAATAAATTAGATGCGTATGTCTGAGCCAGTTACCGTAGGCTATTTTAATAATCAATGGGGAGAAAAAAGCAACTACGAAGACTGAGAAAGGACTAAAATAGGGTAGATGAATCACCCTCCACAAGTGCCTAACAACTATGAATGAAGCCTACACCTAGGTAGACATTTAAGTTTCAGATGTCTAAAACTGCATGAGATAGATCCTATCCATGCTGACTTAATGGGAAAGAAGGCTGGATCTGTTTCAGTACATTGAGCACATCGCCCTCCATAAGCTTATCACACCAAGGTCTCTCATATATGTTTAAGGAGGTTGGAGCTCCATGAAGAATGTCTCGCTAATGGAAGGTGGCTAGCAAACAGGAAGTCTGTTATGTTAGTACTATACTTCTGGAATAGCTAGTGGCTTTTAACAAAATTTAAGTTAAAATTTAAATGTAGCTTAACACAGCTAAATTTAAACATAGCTAAACATAGCTAAATTTTAAACTCACTTTGTGCCACCCATTTAAATCCTATAAGGTCATGTAAGAGGTAAAAATAAGTTAAATATCATATTCACTGGAAAATAATCGTTAGGAGAGTGAAGTATAGCATCCCCTTCTTGAGTAAGGCCAGGACACGAAGCAATGCTAGTGAATCATAGGATGCTTAGCAAATGCTCTCGATGTTATGTGTCTAACAAAATGACTCAGCATAAAAGTGCACATACGAGGACTAATATTTATAGCTCAAAAGATAATGCTAACAACACAGAAGTGAGCTATTTCAACTTCACATGCTGAAAATGTCTGAATATGGAACCCCGCTATTGAGAAAAATGCTTTCTTTTTTGTACTCTGGAAGGAAATATGCACACCTTGGACAAGCCCTGCACAAATAGGGAAAAGAACAGAAGTGATGTTAAGCTCGCTCTCCACAGGCTTGGAGAACACACGCCGCATTATATCTGAGCCTTTTTTCATTTTGAAGTGAAGAAAATTCCTTTGTTGATTGACCCAGCAATATACAATAGAGTCCAAATTAAGCACGGATTACATGGCTCCGGCACAATAACTATTGATTGTAACAGATGCAAACCTTCAGTATAAAACTTCCTCCTGGGACTAGCTGCTTCCGGGCTTATACCTCAAGACTGCTCAACCCACCTTGCAAACCTTCCCCCCAGAAACCTCAGAAGCAGTGAGATGCCTGCATCAATGTGTCAACAAAACTCACTTTCCCTCTTCCAAGGAGGTTCAACCTGCTAACAAGGCTGGGTACTCCACTGTCTTATTGTCGTGTGATGGGCACTAATGAATTATTTTTAGTACCTACAAGCCTATCAGGAGAAGTAAGAAAGTACAAACTGAAATGCCAAATGTAAAAATGAGAAACTGTGTTTAAAACTCCCGGGATATTATAGACACAGTTATTGAATTATCATGACAGATCTGCCGAAACCTCAGTAAGTAGCAGACGATGAAGTTTTCTGCTATAAATACAAGATTCACATAGCTACCTCTTATTTTTTAAAGTAAAAATTAAGTGATGTGAGCCAAGTTTCCTAAATAATGCAAAAAATGTTTATGTATGAGAAGCTTACACTATGTGGCTCTAGCTGAAATAAATGTTTCAGTGAACATGATGATTTTAAACATGATTTATTCAAATGTTATGTTAAGTAAGCATTCAATATGCTTTTATGTAATGCTGATGCCCAAGTTACATGTAATTATGATGACATTATAACATCCTTGATCTTTCATAACCTCTCTGGAAATTCATTTTTCCCGACATCAAGCTCCACGGATAGTATGGAATTGACAATGTCATAAAGTATAAACAGTTACCAGAACGATACTTTTCAGGTCCAAGTCTAGGAAGGCTAGCCAGATTTGACTCCTTTTGACATTAGCCAGAACTGGAAAGTTTAGCATTGCTCAGAAACGTGCAAATGAATTAGCAAGTCTAGAAGCCCTTTCATTTCCATTTAAGAGCAAGATAGGAAGGATATAAACATGAAACGAGAATATGCCAAGATCTAGACTTCTACTTGCTTACGCTTTAAATCTAGTTCAAATCCAATAGGTCCTATGCCATTAATTTAGTCCACAGAATTTCTTTAATGCACTTTATTTTAAGGCATTCTACCTCTAAATATAAAAGTAATAGGCATAGGGGAAGCTAGCAAAATACGCATAACAGTGGTGTGTAAATTTGCCATTATTCTTACAGTGAAGGTCTGAGAGTCACTGGAGGTAGCTCAGTGAAAGTCTCAGCTCCATACTCAGCAGAGAGCAAAGAGGTAGGCACTTACGAGGAATGATCAGGGCAGTAATAGACCAAAACAGCACCGGTATAGTAATGTATAAATCTGTGTCTACCCACCTCTTATAGGCTTTGTGCAGTTCTCTTCCTTCTCAGAAAGGATGAGAACTAGCAAATGGATGAGGAACTACAAAAAGGTATAGAAAAGAGCACTAAGGATGGTTAGAAGTATGAAATGGCATTCTTCGGAGGAAAGAGGCAAGTCTTAGATGGAGACTCTTAAGCCAGGAAAGCAGATGAGGGAGGGGAGGTATGATAGATTTATATGAAGTCACAGACTGCATAAATGATTGCTTGTTATTGCTCATACTATAAAAAACAAAGCAGCACTCAGATGATCACACGGTGGGTTTAAAGCAAGCAAAACAGAATCCTTTTTCATACAATGCATAATTAAATTGTGGAACTCATTGCCAGAGGAGGCTGTGGAGGCCAAAGTTATAAATGAACTCAAAAATCCATTAGACAAATGCATGAAAGGGAGGTCCATCAGTGGCTATTAAACACTCTGAATGAATGCACCCTCTGGCTGAGGAAGTCCATAAACCTCCAATTGCTTGAAACACAAAAGGTTATAGCTGGGGAAGACTTACTTTTTATCTGTCCTGTTTCTTACGCTCTTCCCAAAGTATGTGCTACTGTCCATTGCCAGAGGCAAGACAGCAGGCTACATGGATCTTCGGCTTGAGTCAGTGCAGGAATTCCTATGTTTGATGTGATCAGAAATATATGTATTCAGTTTACTGTGAACCAGCACTAAAACAATTATCAGACCTCTAACTATCCTATTGTTTTCATTACTATGCTCCACAAATGGACCACTGACTTTTCTTATCTTTTTTTAAGCCGGGGGTACTTCACCCCAGAAATTCATTGAGTTGCATATTTTAATTGTTGTTCTTCCATCCCCTTAAGCACTGACATACATGCTAGGGTGATCAAAAGTTTGACAGTGTTCTTTTAACCCTCTTGAGTTATTAAGTGCTATTGTAAAATGCATGCATTTGTTTAAGAAAGAGAAACTTTCAGATGCAATTAGTGCTCATAAAATCATGTAGACAAAAAAATCTCTGTACTTTCACAGACCGAAAAATGTGTGCAACAACTGTATCCATATGATAAAAGTTCTACTGAAATATATAATTCCTGATACAAGGGTTCTGCACCTTTCCTGTAAGTTGAAGACTCCGATGGCAGGAGAGTTTCAGCCCTAGAAAGAAATTCATCCTCTCAGCCCCTCAGACTTCTTTTTATTCTTTTACATACTTTTTCATCTTCAAAAGGAAGATTAGTAGTCTGGCCAAAATAAAAATGACTTCGTGAGGAATGGTTGATGCCAATTCTAAAATGCCCATGACCGAAGAGGCCACATTCCCTCACAGGGATTTAGGTTTTCCATGCAAAGTTACATGAGGGGTGGAAAAAAGGCAGAAAAAAGCCTTGAGTTCTCATCCTTGCATCCTAGCGGGCATTTTTTGTTATTCACTGAACTGTATTACGAAATGCAGAGGTTATCTTGACCCAACATTGTGACAGTTTTGTATGAAAGAAGGTGTTGCTAACATGCTATGTGCTGAACTCAATGCTGTTGTATAACAGCTATGCCAATGAGCACGTCTATTTGACAAGGCCCATTAGGTACCCCTCAGGTACTTTTACTGGCAAAAAATAAGGTGCCCTTGGTCTCCAAAGAAGCTGGGGTTCCTATGGATCATTCCTTGGATTTTGTAGACAGTCACAGAAAACAAAAAATGCTCTCCTTTGTTTCGCTTTAAAGTATAATCTTCTGAAAAAATGGAGAAAAGGCATTTCCATTAAATACTTGAACAATTCAGTTATTTGAACAAAAATATCTCGAGGAAGAATATTTTTTGACCTATTCAAAACCTTATTGTGAATATATATATTAAATCATACACAAACACTTATAGTAAATAGGATTAGAACACCCCCCCCATCACACACACACACACCTCCCAGGCTGCCTACTTGCACAGCCAAAAGCTATCTCAAAATTGTACATAGAAAAACAATTTTAAGATGGGGAAAATGTTTGATCAGATGGAATAATCTATGGGCTATATACATGATAATACTTTCTCATAAGTTGCTACCTGTTTTGTAAGTACAGATCAAAATAATTATTCTAAGTGATCTTTACATCTCTTCGTTGTTTAGCTAGGAAGTCTTTATAAATTCAAAGGCTGTCATCACACAGTGTGTCAGGAAACCTGAATTTGAGAGCCCAACCCTAACATTTACATTCCTAGGTTATGTTTCAGAGCTGGTTGCAGCTGTTAAGAGCATCTCCTTTGGGACTTCTAAGTGCATTGTATCATAGCCTTAAGCTGTACTTTGTTTTATCCACAATTCTTCTTTAAACATCAGAAGTTTTGATTCAAAAGATCGCTAGCAGAGAAACAAGCTGGTAACAGGAGGTATGTATCTCTTCATTCTCCCTACCTCCATCAAGTGTGAAGGTGAAAGAACTGTAAAGTGTAGTTAAATAGACATGGCAGTCTATGAAAAATTGGAAATGTTCTATGAAATAGAAAACATGGAAATGTTCTTTGCCTTAAAAATGAAACGGAAGAACTAACACAATTTTTATTTTACTGTTTTTGAGACCTGAATATGTACGTTATTTCGTAAAAAACATTTAAACTGTCCTGAATACAATGGGACATCTTGCCATCTGTTACAGAAGCGCCATATTCTAATTTAGTGCTTTTGATAAGGCTTGGTGACATTTTTGCTGTTTTTTTAAACTTTTATTTAAAATGCAGAGTGAACTTTCAGAGACACTGGAATATTCTGAGCTCTCATTTTGCTTTTGCTAAAAAGAAAACATCGACTTTTTTATATGAAATGATTTAGATATTTTTATTTAAAGTGGTGTTTCAAAATTCCCTCCTCTTTATTTTAAAACACATTGAACTACTCTAGTGTGAAAAAAGACTGCTGAAATCCAGAACACATTTTTCAACCCTTCAATTCATCAAGAGTTTTATAAATAGTTCTAGATAAACCTCTAAATACTTTTTATTGCCAGTAAATCAAAATTAAAAAATCATCTATTCATATACCTTCATTCATTCGTACTCATTCAGTGTTCACTCATCCACTAGAACCTCTAAATTGCCTGGTGCGTCGTCATGTTTAGAGATTGCCCTGTGCTTGCAAATTGGCTAAGAGGCTTTAATATTGTTTTTGCCATTAGCTATATTTGGCATTTTTCTTTTAGAGCTCTCAGATATTGTTCATATATGCATTAGCCAAATGCAAAATATACATTGAGGCATCTGAAACCTCAGAGAGGAGATTAGGTATTAATCTGCATTCAGGAATCCCATTTAAGGAACATGGGGCAAGTACCATGGTTTTAAATCATCTATCAATGTCATGCCATGAGTCCTGGTTAAAAGGTTTCCTTGGCAGGTAAGGAAGAGGATGTTAGCCTCCTTATAGCCAATACTTTGTTCTAACCTCTAGGAAGCGTAAGTGGTCTTTTCCCCTCTTGAAAGCAGCTCTGTATTGAACAGTGCTTTTGAGAAAATAAATCAATTAAACATCCATTTTGTAGTACTTTAGACATTCTAATACCCTTCATTTTGGCATGCATAATTCTTGTTTATAGATTTATTATGTATGATTAAATATAGATTGACTTTAAACTGCAGATTTCTGGAATTTAGAAGTTGTGGAGAAGTTGACTTCCTACTGAAAGCTGGGTGCCACTGAGAGCCATTTTGGTCCTTAGGCAAATGAGATACTAACTCATCTATTGGCTTGTCAGGGTTTACTGGGTCCTGGGAGGATCTCCAGGCCTTCTCAGACCTTCCCTGTTGTTAGATAAAAGGGAACTGCTCAGCTCTCCTCTCTTTTGGTGGCTCTATAAGTACTAGCCTTCTTATTCACTTTCCATGAGTTTCTACAGGAATCCGTTATACAGGATATTATGGTCTGATCCAGTATCCCCCTTCTAACGTGCTTACAACTGTACAGAGATTTGGCATTTTACTAGGTGTCTTTCTTTGTGTATTTAGTAGGAGTTTTAAATCTTGACAGAAATTTTTGGTAGAAATGTCCATAAAGAAAATAAGCTACAGTTCTCTGAACCTTAGATCCAATTTTGTTTTTGCTCTAGAAATCAATTTCATACTATGCTTTACAAATGATCTTGCTTTTCAGTCAACGCATACACTAATAACTTTCAGAAAGCGTAAAACCTCGTTCTTCAAAACAGTAGCAAGTTGAACAAACTACATAGTTCATCAATCTTTATTCCTTAATATGATCTCCTCACCATTGAATGAAATTGCTGCAAGTCCACTGTAACTGATCCTAGACCAAAAGAGGAACTGATGGAGCTGACAGTATCTGTATTCAAATGTGGTATGTTCTGGCATCTTTTCCAGTTTCCCTCCTGGAAAGATTAATTTAGCTCTTGTAATATAATTTTTTTTTTTATAATATTTCTTGCTAATCTGTTTTCATTGAATCTTGCACATATAATCCACTTAGAACAGTAATTAAAAAGCAATAATCCTTAGAAAAAGAAAACATTGTTATGAGTAACAACTTACTCTCTATTTTCTACTAAATTAAGGGGATTATATATCTTAGAAGTGAAACTATAGGCCAGGTTGTGCCTCACATAGACATGCCTGTTCTAGAGGTTATGGCAAGCTGCACAGCCCAGTTGTGGTACTTGGCTTTCCAATTTCCTTGGAGTTAGGTATCAGGAAAACTTTATAACGTGGCAGCACGGGATATTCTAGGGATTTTTTTTCATATATTCATTAGACAAGTCAGAAGGATTTCACTGATCAAAACATTCATCTAACATTTAAGACAAACTGTTTAAATACTTGGCCCTATCAAACCACGTAACTGTCCTTGTTAATATTTCCCTCCTGTCACACAGAAAGACTTGACCACATCACAGGGTGCTCTGAGAATTAATTCATTTGTTTCTGTAAGGTGCTTACTTATTTCCATGTGTAGATGTGTACAGTTCTACACCTAAAGTATATTGTAATCCATCTCCTACTATTCTGCTCCATTAGAGTGACATTTGAGGACGCTACTAAAGAACATGTAATTGTTGCGGCTCTACATGATGACTGACATTTGAAATAAAGATTGGATAATTAATTTTCCAGTTAATAAAGAGAATGCTTAATAAAAAAGTAAAGCTGGAGCCAACTTCCTGTTCCTCCCTAACGGGAGGTTCATCATTTTCTTTTAGCTGCTGAGGAAACAGATATAGGGAAAGATGGAGAGGAAAGTGAAAAAGAAAAGACTGAACTGAAATTACCCACACTAGTAATTTCCCAGACCAAAGTGACCAATATCATGGAGCGCCTGCATGCAGTGGGGAGAATGGAAGGGAAGATCTTGCTTTTTTATCTACGCATACCAAGGCCTAAGAGCCATGTAGTAGCAGCCATTTTTATTTGTATTTTATAAAGATAGGAGATATTCTGAATGACTCAGTCCTTTTAAATAACGCAAAGCATCGTTCCAGTTTCCGTGCTGTCACTAGAGCTTGGCCTTCCCAATACCCTCCACTCTCAGTGGACCTCAACATAAACACTTACACAACACAACATACAGCATCATATTCTTTCCCAAGTAAATTCTTTTATTTAAAATGTAAACCTTTGTGCAGTCATAGCTGGATTAACTGAAAAAGGCACAATTGCTCTTTTCTGCCACAGATTGTGTTGAGTTTATGCATCATTCTTATTATAGGCTTACTTGCAGTGTTGGCTTACAACTCTGCCTTACAACTAGTCCTGGAGCTGTGTCACATGGAAAGTATTCTCCCTCCATTCATGTTTTTCTCTGATTTCACTATGACCTTTTCAAAGTATGTTTTGTGATATAAATGATAACAGTGATCTCTCCTTCCCCTTAATCTTTCCTTGACACCAAGGAACAGACATCAGGGTTTCAAATTGTTTCTGATTACAAGCATCAGGGTGCTATTCCAGGAAGAATATGAGTTTTACGTTAGCTCCAAGTACAGCCAGGTTACAATCATTCTCATCTGTTCCAGCACTGAATTTCTTAAGTTTAGTGTGGTCCCTGCTGAAATGTTGAGTATTGCAATTATGTTCAGCTCCTGCTTCTCAGTACTAGCATTATTTCATTGGCCCACATTTTTCATGGTTGATCATGGCAGGAGGCTTTGGCCAGTGAGCATCAGCAGCAGTTAAAGGAAACGTGACTTTTTAACTGGCCTCTCTTTCACTGGAGACCTTACCTGTAAACTCATATTCAGATGACCCACTTTCTACTTAGTTCCCTATGTTTTCTACAGTCTAGGCATCTCTGAAGATGCCGGTAGGAAACGCTAGGCAAAATATATTAAAAGAAAGATTTTGTCAGGCAGCGATGCAAAGGGTGATGCATTTCTGGCAAACTTTTACTGAGCAGCAAGGCTGCCTTTTTCAGAACAAGCTAAAGCTTTCTTTGCTGAAATCTCTTTTACAGTCATTCTTTTCATTTGCAAACTATTTTTAAAACATTTTCAATATAAGACAGCAGATGTTTAATTCATAAATGACTAGAGGTAATAACTATCCATGACAATAATTTTGTGCCTATTGTTTTTATCCTTCTCATAGCCAGTAGCACCACTTGTAAGTGAAAAGTAAAAACCTGAAGGACAGAGTGTTGCAAACACGTTTCTAGTGAGTGAATCGCAGCAGTAACTTTGCATATGGGTTCAGCTGCAGTGAATTCACATGCTCAGAATTGGTCATGCGCACAGTTCGTAAGGCCAGGACCTGTAAAAAGACATTTATGGGAATAATTTGCTCCAGAATACCTGCTCATGAAGATTCTCAGTGTAAGTAGCAAGAAGAAATGCTTTTTAAATATCATTTTAAAATATTATTTGGGGTCATGTTTCACTTCATTTTATGCAGTACATTCTTATTATCTTAAATAGGCCTCAGTTAACAGAAATAACATTATGAAATGTATGTGTAGAAATGTGTACAGTTAAATTACAATAAAACATACTGCTTTGTTAGGCACATTAAAATGATTATGCTACAAGTATTACGCAGTGGATGATTCCCTTTTATGTCAAGACAACTTCAAATATCATGATTTTAATTTAGTATGTCCTAATTTTAAATCTAGCATCACCTAAAGGAGTGGAGATAAGACCAACAAATCTTTGCAAGTTCTGTTTTGGCAGAGCTTAGATATATGTTCCTTATATACAGGAAAGTAAGTGTGACTCCGACTATGCTTGAATGAGCCCCATTGGGGGACTGCTGCACTGACACATTGTATATACAAATATGAAATAGAGAATGACAATACAGATATCTGAACAAAGTAACTGTAAAGGGACATTTGGTGACTTATTTAGTGTATTGTTCGTGCTTTTCACAGATACGATAGCAATGATCTAATAAGCAGTTAAATTGGAGGGTAAACATGCTCAGACCACTGTAATAAAGTTTGCTTGTAGCTTTACTGTACCACAGTGTGCAGTGTTCTTTATTGTTTTTCTTGCTATTTCCAGTAGCTCAGGCTACCAAAGTCTTTCTGACTGTTGCAATGATTTATTAATTTAGCTATGAACTGAAGTGTTTTTCTGTAACAAAAATTAAAGTTAATTTGTCCAAAGAGAAGACCTTTGCGGGTATTTTATTTGTATGTGAAGACAGAGCTACTGTGTGAACAAAGCAGATAGGTCACCTACCCTGCAACTGATTTTAAAACCCAAAAAAGTACAACATGAGGACAGGAGCCTGATAGTGTCATCAGAATAGACATAAAAAAATGAGGACACATTTATTTTTCCTGGATTTAAGACAGAAATAATTGCACATGAAGAATAGACACGCGTGCACTGTCAAAACGCTATTTTAATAAGTCAAGCTCTTGTGGCAGGATGCAAGTTACAGAAATAGTCACATGCCTAAACAAAAGAGAAATACCTTAAAAGAACATTATGATGGTTGCTAAAATCAAGTGCTTTAAAGCTGGAGAACACTAGAATGTAAATGGACTATGAAATCTTAATTGTCCTTTCCTGTACATCGGTATTACGACTTTTTTCAATTGTCTTTTTTTTCCCCCGAAGAACCCTTTATCGTTCATTGCAAAGGATGGATGGTACCTGCTGAAAAAGCAGCTACTTAGAATAGTAATCTTCACCAGCCAGTTAGTAGTGCCTTATTTACCACACATCCAAAGCCTGCAGTAAATACAGAATTAATCATTTTTCGTGGTCTTTTCTAGGCTGCGCATCACTGTAGTATCTGCATGCCTCAAGAACGTAGATGAATTTATCGTTGCCGAAAAATAGGAGACCATTATTATTATTCACATTTTACAGCTGAAGAGACAGGGACTTGCCTAGAGCTACGCAGCAAATTAGTGGCAGAGCAAGGATTAAAATTCATGGCTTGCAACCCTACGCACATTAGTGCAGACCACAGTGCCTTGCTGTCAGAGGTGCTGAGACTCCACAGCTCTTACTGACTTCATCTGCTGTTGTAAGTGCTCAGCTTTGCTCTATAAGCCTTGGGCAGTCCAAGCTGGTCATCCATAAAATAAGACACGCAATTAATAGTCAGCTACCAGAATATTGGGCTTATCATCGCATTCAGAAATTGATATTTGGGTCCAGTGTTTACAGAAGGGTCTTGAACCCGGTTCCCGCATGTCTTGGCAAATGCCTTAGCTACTGGATCCCTGGCCCTTTTCGGATGGGTAATTTACCTTTCCAGAATGTAGATACTATACCTCAAAAAGCTGTGGTAAAAGCATGATAATCTGATTTCAACAAAACGACACTTTATGAGAAAACACATTTAGAGTGGGAAACTTAGCGACAGGCTTGAAATCTCTTTCTTCTCTTTCATTTTTCACCTGAAATCCACTCCCTCCGGCTGTGTTAAGTATACCTAGGCGTCTATCCCAGTGCTGCCCACAGCAAAAGCATCTTATTCACAGTTGATGGTTCCTGTTTTTTTCTTTTTAATAAACCAGGAAAACACCAATGGATCTAGCTGCAACTCATCCAACAGTCATCATGATATTTTATTTAATTCGTTTTTTTCCCTTTGAAGCTATTCTTTTGATCCTCTTTGCATCTGAAATGCTATGTTCATTGACCATGCCCACTCTTTGGGTACTACCACGTGTGCATGCAGATGCTAGAATTAACATGTGCAAAAGTTCTCTGGATCCGCAAGTGGTACTGAAGCAGGTAAAGTTGCTTGCACACAGCTGACCAGCAGTCTGTGATCCGTTTAAATATATAGCCCCAAACATGAAACTAATACTCTAGTTTTCAGGAGATGAAGGTGAAAGGCATGAGAAGCACGGCAATAAATCCTACTCATTTTACTCATGTAAGTAGTCCTGTTTGTCCAAAATTTGCAGCTAACGGAGTTGTTGTGAACATTACGCCTGGACTGAACACTATGACTGAATCTCAACCCAGGGCTGCTGGGATGTACATTGGGATTTGGATTCCCGGTTGTCCAGACTGGGGACCTGGACAGTATAGCACACCTTCCTGCCAGCCCACATGCCTATTTGCTTCCTTTAGAAACTACGGCATCCAGGACTGAACTTGGATCTGCTGCATTATAGGAGAATGTCTTCAATACGCAGCTTCGAGGATGGTGCTCTCCCTCCTGGTAAAGCACTCCTTGGCCATGGCTGGCGTGCAGGATGGTATCCCAGCTCCCACTCAGTACTTGACCCAGTGAACGTTTAAGCGTTTCTATAAAAGTTGAACATCTTACCAGGAGAGACCAAGGAAAACCCACCCAAAGTTCCCTTTGTTCTCGGAGATGATGGCTGCCCATCGCAGCTCTAAGTCAGACAGCAAAGGGTTAATCTGGGTTTCTCACAGTCAAGGAGAATGTTGTAAGTGCTGGGTTGTATGTCAAATCTTTACAGCCTTTCTTAACTCTTTTTGCAACTATATCTTCCTCTTCTACTCCAAATTACTATACATTTTTTAAAAAATATCAGAACAAAATGTTCAATGTCGCCATTGTTTTACTCTGTTCCTTTTTCTTTGGCTAAAACAGATCGCCAAATTTTAGCCCACTCTCCAGTTGCTTCATGAGTAAGTCACCTGCATTTTTCATTGAATAAATTATTTACCAAAAGGAAAATATATCCCTACTTAATTTTTGTGCCAAATATCATTCTTCAAATTCAAACAAACTCTCATTGACTGAATCATAATTACTGGGTCACACTTGAGGCATAACCTCAGCTGATATATGGGCTTAGTTCCACTGCCCTTCACTTACGCCAATTTATACTACAAGAAGGTCTAGCTTGTTAACTGTGATATACATAATATACTTTATTATTTGTATTTTTATCTGTTCTTCTGTACTGGAACTGACAAAACATTTTCATATAAAGCTGTAGGACTGACATCTCCTGCACTGGCATGGTATATTACAATGTTTGCTATAGTTCAATCCTTAACATTTGTCACCTTGTAGTGTTATGTATAGGTCGCCGTTAAACCCCCACCAATATCTTTTCCAAAACAGGATATTTTCAGGCTATTTCTTTTCTGTGTGTGTGGTTTTTTTCTTCCCTAAGCAGATCTTTCCAATT
The DNA here is from genome assembly GCF_040807025.1 of Struthio camelus. Lineage (NCBI taxonomy): Eukaryota > Metazoa > Chordata > Aves > Struthioniformes > Struthionidae > Struthio > Struthio camelus. Next base: position 149,888,252 of record NC_090942.1, on the reverse strand, counting down.
TCTGCAAATGTTAATTCTAGATGGAACAGTTTAAAAACTCATTTTTCTTGAAATTTTATTAATTATAGCACTTGAATCTATACAGCAGAAGTCAACTTTAATGGGATTTGGAACTGCAGAGAACATTTATTCCCAGCTAACGCTTGCCAATGAATTCAACCTGAAAAGCAATATATTGCAAATCCTAAAATAAATGTAGGTTGTGTCTACAGCTTTCCAAATGGTATGCATTAATGTATTTTTTGTAGCAGTAGCTAATTATTACAGTGAATCATTACAGGGTGACTTGAAAGCATTTATAGAATTTTACAAGTGTGGAAACTAATATTTTTGGATATCTTTGATAGCTACCTGTGTTGATATAGAAATAACGAATTCTGTCAATATGCCCAGGACACACAAGCAACACAGAGAAGTGCAGTAAATACAGAAACTATAGCTGCCAAAATAGACCTGAGAGTTCACCAAAACAGTTTAAAACATGCTAATCTAATCTTATCTTAGCATTTACATTGCCAAAACGCAGTTGACAGATATACCTGCTACGTACATATATGTATCGATAAACATAATTATTTGTACCTTATAACCTAAATAGAAGAGAAAGATATACGTACATATGTATGTTTAATAAAATTCAGAGATGTACTGTCAAATAGATTTTAGTACCTCTTGTCTGCATTTAATAGACTTATAAAGGTCAAATATTCTCTTCTTTGGCATCACTAATGTACATTAAGTTATCATATTCCTATATTGTCTATGAGGACACTCAACTTCCATCTGCTATGAACATTCGAATGTACACCCATGGAAATATTTATTAACATCAATCCTTCAATCTCAGCTCAATGAATTTCTACATTATACCTCCTAAGATTTGTTCTCCCCTTCCTGTTATGAAGAAATTACATGTATAGTAGCATATGCATAAACCCTTGAATACTGAAGTGGAACTTGTATTCTCTAGTTTAAGCCTTATTAATCCTTCTTTATGAAACATATATATATAAAATTGAATCATTGTGGTTATTCTCCATAAAGTGCTTTCTTACTTAGATGCTTCAGAAGGGGGAAGAAGTTGGTTTTTTGCTCAGCTGTGTAGTTAAAGACATATTTTGTCCTCACAAGTGCACCATGTAGTGTAAATTCTGTTTACATGTTACCATGTAATTTATAGAAAAGATGATCTGGAATGACCAGACAAGAGGACTGAGGCCTTATAGATCATACACAATGCTCTTTTTTTATTTTTCAAGTATAGATACCACTGTTACTCTAGCTATCTGAAATACTACCAGCAAATTCAGCCATTTTGAAGAAATTAGCTAAAATAATTTTGATGATAGGATCATAAAGTTTCAGTTCAGAGGTTTTCTAAGTCGATGCTCACTTGTGTGCTTTAAAAAAAACCTAAGTTTGCACAGAAAACCGTAACATTTTATACGTGTTTACAGTGTTTAACATAGAATCCTTTACCTGAACACACTAGTGACAAGTATTTTACACATTTAGAAGAACAGCTATTCATTCTCTACATTATTATGGTTTCCTATACAGAAGTATAGTTTATATATTTCACGTTTAAAAGTTAAATTCCGGGGAACTGGAGGATTTACTGGCAATTGCTTTTGGGTCACAGCAACTGCCACTGTCAAGCAGGCACTCAGACTGACAGAAAACGTAATGTACCTCTGTTAGCTCCATATACATTTAATTCTGACTTTTGAATACACCTGCTTCTCGCTAAGCCTGCCAAGAAGCTTAAGTACATCTGTCTGCACTGTCATGCCTATGCTATTAGTACAATATCCACACTTTCAAAGCAGGGAACCTGTAAGGGAACCTGTAATCAGTCCAGCTCCAAGATGAGCAAAAACGCACATCTGTACATCTGTATCCAGTACTTCCATATAGGTACACGAAATCAGTTTGTTAATTTGGCCCAGGCCTGGACTTCAAATCTAAGAGATGCTCAGGTAATAAATTTAGACTGGATGGCATCCTTATTTCAAATCTCCTTCTACTTGCAATGCCAGTCTCACTAGTCCACAGTCTGAGCTCTGCTAAAAATGCTCTGTCAACAGGGAAAGAGGCACGGGGCAGATTCAAGGTTAGATAACAGCAGGCACTTGTTTATAAAGATATAACATGCACAGAGGAGGTGACTTGCTGCAAAGTTCACGGATACCCAGAAAGAACAGCCTGCATTCTCATAAAGCAAGCAGAAAGCAAACAAGAAAGTCATACTTTATACCACTACTAGGTATTTGGAAATCACTGGATGGAATGTTATGCGCTCCGTGACGCAGGAGGGTCTACTGCTAGGTTGTCTCTTCTGTCGCCTTCAGAACCTGAGACACTGCACTACAAGCTCACTACATGACATGTGGTTGCAAATCCCTTTGACCCTCGTGCCGTGTATCTAAAGGGCAGGCTGTGGTAGACTCTGCAGGAGCAGGGAGGAGGTTCCTTATCTGACCCTGTCAAGAATGTGAGAACTACTTTATGTCTTTCGTGGAAAAAACATCTCTGTCTGCCCTCATGCTCTGACTTTGCATTGTTACCACAGGGTATAAAGGAAATTCTTTCTCTTCCAAGGCAGAGGGGAAAAAGGCTGTCTCATCAATAACCTGGACTGCTGCAAGTGAACTATAAAATCCTGTCAGCGTGCAATGTTTCCCTGAAAAGGCACAGAAAGGCCAATCCTAGGCTTAAACCCCACCTACGGCCCTGGGCCTAATGTCCCTTACTGACTAGTTCCAGGCTTTCAGCAATTAACACTAGTCTCAGTGACATAGGTGGAATTTAAACTGTGTAAATCTGGACCAAGTAGGTTAATCTGTAGGGAGAATGGGATTTATAAGGGAGAAGGGAATTTTAAGGAGTGAGATGACAAGGCAGTTTGGAGGAAAAAGATGAAAAGCCTTTATCTGGGTGCAGAAAGACAGGGAAGTCAATGTAGGGAATGGATACAATCTTTGTTTTAGCACTAATCCAAGGATTCTAAAACATTAGAGTAGGCTGTCAAATGTTGGACATGTCTTCCACTGCTTCAGGTATCTCTAGGTATCATTTCCCGTGTCTAATATCGATCCAAACTCATTTAAATTTCTTGCCAACCACTTTTGAGAAATAGGGCTGCTGACACCCAAGGCTCTCTTCTCAGAGTATGGACCTCTGTAATCTATAGTGCCCAGACTCATTTCCAGAAACACTGTGAAATTTACGGCATCCTCTAAATCCACAACAGCAGTGTTCGGCACACCCTCATTGTTCAGTTGTTCAGTTGTTTGTTGGCCCAGGAGGTGGAAATGGGTTGAAGGGTAGGTTGCCTATAACAGACGGGATGAACTACCAGACAGACAATGTAGTCTTTGCTCTTTTCTAAACTGAATGTGTGCAGAACGCCACCCATTCGGGACTAGCTTTAGATGAAGTTTTTAGACCGTTGAACCTGAAGATTTGGGAATCACAACACACAGCACAGAAAAGCATCAATGTCATTTTCTAAACACGTCACTTTTCACAACCAGCTGGACTTTTGCTGGGGCAGAGTGGGCTTTCATACGCCTCCTTCTCCCACTGGTACCACTGAGGTATTCTGTGTCACACCAGGGGGGACAAAGTCTATCACCAAGCGACCCTTCCCAACATCAGGCTGCAGCCAGCTGTGTTTCACAAAGCTCCATTAAGTAACTCTGTACTGCTACTGGGATGCTAGGCACAAACCGAACAAGCAAACTGTTAGGTCTTAAAGTGCAGTTCTGTCTGCAGCATGTCCCGTCAGATAAGTGAAATGCATATCACTGATAATGTTCTCTGGCTGTCCACAGCATTGTAGACCTGGCATGCATGAGTGAAGAAAAGGCTTTTAATATCCCTTCTCATCACTCAGAAACACACCCAATGCTCTAAATCCATCAGACCCTGCTACCTATCATGTCAGCAATGTTATTTGTATCATTTCACTACTAGATAAAGTTGTGAAATTGTTTGGAAGAAGTAATAGAGTATTTGACAGGATGACACTGTACTGATAGCTGACAGGGTCACAGCATAGTTGAGACTGGAAGGCACCTCTGGAGCTTGTCTGGTCCAACCCCCTGCTCAGAGCAGGGTCAGCTTGAGCAAGTTGCTCAGGGCAGGTTTTCAGTATCGTCAGGACTGAAGACTTCACAGCCTCTCTGGGCAGCCTGTGCCAATGTTCAAACACCCTCACAGTGAAGAAGTCTTTTCTTATGTTTAAACGAAATTTCCTATCTTTCAGTTTGTGCCCGTTGCCTCTTGCCCTGTCACTGGGCACCAGTGAGAACTGTCTGGCCTGTCTTCTTGACACCCTCCCATCAGATATTTATATGCATTGATGACATCCGTCTGAGCCTTCTCTTCACTAGGCTGAGAAGTTCCAACTCTCTCAGCCTTTCCTCATATGAGACATGCTCCAGTTCCTTAATCATCTTTGTGGCCTTGCTGGACTCGCTCCGATATGTCCATGTCTCTCTTGTACTGGGGAGCTGAAACCTGGACCCAGCACTCCAGATGTGGCTTTGATCTCTGCAAATACTGCAAAATAAGGGACTGTAAACAACATTCACCCTTTGTTCAGATCCAGTCTCTGTGTCGAGCAGCCCAAAGTCGGTATGAGCTGATGGTTAGGGATTCACGCAATGATTGAAGAATTCAGACTGAATTCTCTACTAGAGATGGAATTCTCTACTAGAAAAGCATTCCTACTGCCAAAATCGCTGTCTCAAGGCTGCCTTTTGTAAAGTCTTAGCAAAGAGGCAAAAGACAGAAGATTTCAAGAAAATAGGCAATCTACACCTAGATGTCAGAAGTGAGACATCCTGGCAGTAGGGAACGCCTCCAACGAGCCTGTCAATACCCACCGCAGTCAGACCTCTGCTCAATTTACAAGCTTTTTGTAGCTCTCTTGGGAGAAGAGTATTCCCTCACACCGTGGTAGAAATCACAGCACAGTTTGCCCATATTGTCGGTTTTGTGCTGTCTAGAGGAAGCTCTAGCCCACATGCATTCATCTCTGCAAGTAATGAATGTTACAAAATGACAGAGGGAAGGGGAACCTCGGAGAGGGACAGTGCAAGACTTCTCCCAAACACTAAAGAAAATAATGTATGAAATGGCTACTGGTAGGCTATATCAGCTTTTGCTAAATACTGGCACAGATAAAACAACCATTTCTTTGACCAGAATAAAAAGCAATTTTTTCGCATACTAAATTCAACACATCCTTTAAAATTGGTAAGGGTAAGAATATAGTTAGGATAAGTGTGAATCACAAGTGTCTGAAAAAACAAACGGTAGAGGTCACATACAATGCTGTTGCCTTCAAAGCAAAGATCTCTCTATTGTTTGTAACAATTCTACCTTAACAGTTCAAAGCCACCATCGTGCCAGGACCCAGTACGCAGACCTACACAATTAATGTCTGACAAGCTCTCAAGAAAGGACCTTTGCCCAGGAGTTAATTCTTTGCATTATAAACAGTATGTTTCGACTATATCGTGTCATTAGGTGTAATTAGCTGGCAAAGAAAACCAGTTCTGTATTATGCTGCTACCATACGGATAAGGCAACAGGAAAAACCAGCGCTGCTGCTAAGAGCCATCAGATCCAATTCCTTGCTGATATAATTCTTGACCAGCTATGCCTAAGAAGTGTTTTCCTCCCAACCACTTTATTTCCCCTTCATTATATTTAAAGCATTGCACAATAAGCGGTTGATTTCCAACGAATTGACTTGGTACTTTCTTTGACAAATTAGCTATTGAGTTTTGGTTGACACCGCTGCAATTACCTACACATGGGCTCTGCAAAATAGGCAGTAAATGCTGCAGTGTGCGTGCGCCACCATCAGCCTAATGCCTGTGTCCATTTTTGTATATACTTCAACAAATACATATGGCTTTTTTTCATGGCTCTTGAGCACTGACTGCCACGATGGTTGTATGGAGCTGTAATACCCTCTAACGGTAAAATAACAAACTACATACATTTACCTAGACTGCCCACCTAAATAACAGTAAAAATGCTGACCAAAGAGACGGGATTTAGCCACGCATGCTTGTAAACGGACATTCTCCATAGCAAAGGCAACTTTCTAAATTGAACTGATATTTATCAAGCGCTCTGTTTTGCTGAATAGGGCTCTTTTTCTTTTTTTTTTTAAGCTAAAGTCAACATGTGGTGTAACATTTTGTTTCTGTTTCATTTCCCAGAGACTTAAATAATTTCGCTCTTTGATTTTGCGAAATGAACCTGCAGCATATGGCTTTGAGGAGAAAACTGACAAGTTAAAGAAATTAGTGTTAGGTTCTGCTAGCATGAGAATTGGAGCAAGCAGCTAAACAACATGCAACTCTCACTAGTTGAAATGTAAATTCTAGGCCAATATTTCTAGGGTTTTCTGTTGCAAAATTATTTAAAGATGATGTATTTTTACAGCATCACCTATACAGAGATATAAAAAGTTCGTACTAGAAAAAAATCAAAGCATAGTTAAAAATCTGTTTTAAACACTCCTAGGCAAGGGCATTACCATGAGAAACGACTGTCGTTTCATACTACTTTGCTCAGATATTTTTAAACACACTGAAAGCTATTCTGATAGCAACATTCATTCACGACTTCATATTTATTGAAGTCGCTAAGGTACAATGAGGAACAATGTATGTCACTGGCTCTGCATTTAAAATCATAAATCATTGCTTGAAAACCTGAAAATAGCTAAGCACCACTGATAACTAAGAAATTAAAATTTAAACTCATAAGGACCCATTTTCAATGCAAACTGTGGAGCTCTTGAACTAGGTACATCTATAGCAGCATCCTCTATGGCAATGAGCTACAGAATCATTATTGATTTCAGTAGAGGGATTAATTTCTTAGAGCTTTTTTATGGATACACGAAAAAGACAAATGCTTTATTGATCCATAATGTTGCTTGAAAGCCAGACATTATCTCGTTAAATTTGTTAATTTAATATCCTAGTTCGGAGCATTATTTTAAAGGACGGTCACAGTACTATATATTTAAATCATATTTATCATATGAAGTGCATGCATGTTACAAAATACTGCGTGCATTGGAAGGAATCCACCAGAACTATGCCAACGCAATACTCATTGCAGTTCTTTGGGACTGTTCAAAACGCACCAAGCATTTTGCATCTGCATGCAGTATAGAATACATGTGACTGGAACACACAGTAAGCGTAATGCTCTCCCTATATTGAGGCATGACAGCGATGGGTCCATTTCGATGTCATAACGCTACACGCATTCACAGTGAAACCTCGAAGTTATCCCAGGGCTCCTGAAATTTGCAGGGCGTGCAGCTGTAATAATATGAACAAGTGAAAAGAGGGTTAGCATCGCGGGTACCAACCACCACTGCAACATTTCAGAGTCAGAGCCGTACACAACAGACCCACCGGCTACAAAATAGCAGTGTGTGTGTCTGTATGTCTGTGTATGTGCATATATATATATAAAAAAATACATATATATATATACACGTGTGTGTGTGTGTATGTGTGTGTGCGTGTCTACAAAGCTGAGCCCGTACCAGGGAGCTCCTCGCCCGGCCGGCGGGGCGGCCAGCCCCCCGGGTAGCGCACCTGCGCCGCGGGCAGGGACTGCGGCGCGGCCCCACGCCTCCCCCGCGGAGCGGCCGCGCCCGCGGAGGCGGCTGCGGGAGCGGGACAGAGCCCGGCAAAACTTGGCAGCGCTTGGGCGGGGCACAAGCGCCGGGCCCCGCTGCCGCGGGCGCTGCGGAGCGGCCGCGGGGCGCAGAGGCGCGCACGCGGCCGCGGCCGGGGGCTCCGCGGGGCGGCGCGGGGGCGGCGCGGCAGGGCGCGGGCGCGGCGCGGCGCTGCGGCGGGGCCGCGCCTGCGAGCGGCGGGAGAGGCAGCGCCGCCGCGCCCGCTCCGCGCCGCACCGCACCGCGCCGCGAAGACCGGCAACTTTCGGCCGCGCTTCGCCCCCCGCACCGCACCGCACCGCACCGCGGGCGGCAGGTAAGCGCCGGGCTCCGGCCGGGAGGAGCGGGGCCGGCGGCCGGAGCCCTGCCCGCCGGCCCCCGCGCAGCGCCGCGCACATGGCCGCGGCGAAGTTAGCGGGTCGGCGCGGTCCCCCGCCAGCGGCGGCGGAGCGGGGGCGGGCGCGCAGGTGCCGGCGGCGGCGGCGGCCGTGGTGCGCGGTGCGCGGTGCGCGGGCGGCGGCGGAGGGGAGCGGGCGGCGGTCGCCGGGCAGGTGGCGGCGGGCCGGGGCTGCGCGCGTGCGGGAGCGGCGGCCCCGCAGTGCCGCTCCGTCCGCCCGTGCGGTGCGGCGCGCAGCGAGCGGGACGCACCGCGGGGGCGGTGGGAGCAGAGAGCGGGCTTTGGTTTGGGCTTTTCTCCCCCCCCCCCGCCCCCGCCACCGGTGGGGAGGGAGGGCAGGTTGTTGGGCTCCGTAGCAAGGGGCCCGGGGTGGAGGGGGGATCCAGGCTGCTCCCTCCGGGATTTTTTTCTTTTTTTCTTTTTTGTTTTGTTTTTTTTTTTTCAATAGGGCACAGAGGAAAATGTTAGTGCCCAGTGCTGAAACTGGTGATCTGGCCGCTGAGGCGGGTATCCGAAAAGCGGTAGTCGCTGGAGCAGCTCCGTTAGTGTCATTCTTCATGCTAGCATGAGGTTTATGTGCCTTTGCGAGGAAGGTCACTTTCCCCCCCCCCCCTTTTTGCTCAGCCGTGTATCAGCAGCTTGAATTCCAAGAAGCAGTAGGTGTTTCTTGGCATTTTAACTGGGATTTTGGAAAGGGAAGTTGAGTATTTAAAGGGGAAAAATTGCGATGGAAGGGCGGGCTGCGGAGGCTGCACACATCCCTGGGTTTGCAGGCGTACAGAAGTTGTTGAATAGGTAGAGGGTCCAAACTGGCATTTGGAAAACAATGAATGGTTCTTGAGTTAGTTATCTGAGGAGCAAATATAAAAGAAAACTGGGCCACTAAAAGCAAATTTTTCCTGTTTTTGCAGTTTACTGTCAGCAGAAGGTAAAACATGTCCTTGAAGATATATAATTTTACATAAACAGCTGATGTTTACATAAGCCTAGATAAGTTTGTGAAAAACATAGATAGCAGAAGATGCAGTGGTAGCTGAACTAGACTATCCTGCCGTTTGTTTGTGTAATAATTTTTCTTTTTGTATTGTTGCAGCTTAATAAAGTGTGCAGCAATACCTTTACCAAACCAACTACCTGCACTATTAATCTGCTTTGGAATGGACAATGGGATGTTCTCTGGCTTTATCATGATCAAAAACTTCTTCCTCTTCTGCGTTTCCATGAGTTTAGCCAGTCACTTCGGGTAAGTTGCCAATTTTGTTTGACTTTTTTGCTGTGCGTTTCTGAGAAAATCAAAAGCTTTGGCTCCGTATGGAGTGGAACAGCAGAGCGAAACAAGGAGACTTTGCATTCGATCTTAATGTCCTGATGTCAGGAGAAAGGGAGCAGTTTTCTTTCCTACACAAATTTAACTGTCTCGTGTCAGTCTTTTATTCCCTTTTCGCTCTTGCAGGAAGGCTTTGGGGGTACGGCGAATTCAGGCTCACGGCTAAGAGGCCAGGCCTACAGATGGCGATGATCTTTGTGTGTGTGTGTGTGTCTGTATGCATGCATATGTATATGTAGGACGTATTTATGGTCCTGAGCAAAGCATGGGGTTGCAGTGCTCACTACCATCCATGGCTGCAATGAGGAGCGCTGACACCTTTCCCTCTTACCTGGCAGGTCCAGGCTGTAAGCAGTAGAGCAAGACTGCACTAACAGGACTCAGTGCATGCTCCTAGCTGACACAGGCTTCTTAATAAGTAAGGTAAAATCTTTATTACCCAGAATGACAGCTAAGTTTGAAACTTGCAAGAATAATTGGAAATTTCATTTCCATGAAGCATGTAGCAACGAATTGTTTCTTACTTTTTTCTTTGGACGCTTTCCTGAGTCCTGAGTCATTTTGAAAGCTATATCGAAGAAATATTCCTGCTATAGCTCTTCAAAAAAACAAACAGAAAAGAACAATTTGCATGTTCAGCCTTATCCCAGAGATTTTATGAACCTACCAAAATCAGACTATGCAAATGAGTCTAGAGGAAGCATTTAGCAAGGGCCATGGAAGTACGAGTTGATTCTGTTTTATGGAGGAGAGCATTTATGATTTTGCTACACTCAAATAAAAAATCCTCCCAACCTGTTTTCTCACAAGTAAACACATTAATTCCTTGTTTTAGGAAGATACAAAAGTAGATGCAAATCAGTTTCTTATTTCAAGCAAAGTAATTTTTTCTATATGAGAATTAGAAGAAAGACCAAACTTTGAGTAGTGACTGTATATACGGTAAGCAAAACTTAGCCCTATCTCCACTGTGCATCTTATGTAGACACACAGAAATGTGTAACCACAGTGCCGTGGGTGAACAGTTGTGGAATTGCACACTCCAAAGATGGCAAACAGCTGCAAGCTGTCACCTTGGAAAAGCTGGGTCCTGTTTTTGCTGTGGTCTAAGGTGAAACTCTCATTGGACTCAGAAAAGGAGATCAGGTTCTTGTTTGTGATAGAAATGAAGAGGACCTGGGACTTGTTCTAAGCTTGTCTTGAAATGGTACTGCCTCACCAAATTATTACTGTGTGGAGAAAACTATGAGGACTGTAACCTGATCCTGATCTTCTTGCACGCCTACAAAAGGTAGCAAATATCAGCAGTTTAGCATACCCTTTTTGATGTGGGGCTTGTCAGGTGATGTTCTATCTTTTAAATGTGTTACTCATTTTAACAGAAGCATTGATATGCAAGACTGCTAAAAAGAGGGTTTAACTGTTGTGTTTCTGTTAGAAAGTGAGTAATGAATCCAAGTCCCAGGTAGGAGTCGTGACCTGTAGCATATCTGATAACTGGAAGAGGACAGTTACCTGGAACTAGGATGCTTGTTTTCTGTAAGTTAGTCAAAAAGCTTCTATGCACTAACATGAAATTATCACGTAACCTTCCTCTCCCACCTCCCCATTTCTGATCTAGTAATGTTAATCATGGCCTGCGGAGATAAGCAGCACCAATTCACTGCACCATTCACACGCTACCCGAGGGCTGAATTTTGACCCTTCTCAAAAGACAGAGGATGTTCCAGCGTTTCTGTTTCAGAGGCAGAAGCAGTTCAAGTGTAATTTGCTAAGTGCTTTGGGACTGGCTCTTCAGGACAGAGCGGCACAATTTACGTGTAGGCTGGTATACTAACTGCTGCAATCCAAAATCTTATACTGGTAATATTTACTGTTGCTATCAGATTCTTCTTTATTAGCTTCATCCATGTTTGAAATGTACTGTTACGTTTCAGTGCATTTTGCAGTGTGCTAAATAAAAGTGATTGGTCAAATGAGCTCATATTTAAAAGCAAAATACAGTAGGACATTACAGATGAAGGCAGAGATTTGTCTATTATATTCCGTAGTCATTCCATATTTATATTAAATCATAAATACAGTTTTTGCCGGCATAGTCAAAGCCACTTTGGGGGATTTCAATGCACAATACCCAGTAAAATAAACAGAAATTATGCATCTCAGTCTCCTAGGCTACTTCAGAAATCTCAGCAAAAGTCTCTGATTAATGGTTAGCGTAAATATGGAATGATATCAAGGATTATCCACATCAGTAGAGTACAGAGAAGGACTGTAGGCATAGTTAGAAAAAGGTATTTAATTTAAAAAAATTACTGAATTGAAATTCAAAAGTATAGAGTAAAGGAGAACAGTATTTGAACACCGGACTATTGTTGGTGCAAGGGTTTTGTAAATCTGGTTCTGCATAAACAGTCCAACATAAGTGAAAGTTTTTTCAAGCTTACTTGACTTAAGCCTTGAGTTGTATAAAGCTCTGAGTTAAGATGTTTTACGGAAGTATTTCAAGATCGTTCACAATTGTATTAAAAGTAAACAGTGATAGAGAGTAATTCAAAATCAAATATAACAGAGAAGAGTGTTTTCAGATGAGACAGCAGCTGATTTCTTACATTTGAATTCAATTAAGATTTCAGGTGTGCAAAGCCTACAGAATTCAGGCTGACAAAAACACACAAAAGGTGGGCGCTTTCCTGGAAGGAGGGCCATGGAAATTCAAAATAGTTTGGAGCCTGCCCTCTCCAGACTGATGCACTGCAAGAACAGCACTGTGATGCTGAATGGATCAGCTGAGCATCCCGCAGGATGGAAATCAGCTCACTCGGGGTCCTGTCCGGCCGGATGCTAGCGGTATTGTGGCACTGCTGAGTATCTTGTGCTTTCAGGCCCTGGGTGAATACCCACGTTTGCAGCTCCGAGGCAGGGGAATGGCAAACACACGGTGTTGCAGGGCAGTTTCCAGCAGATCACCACTGCCGACAGCTGTCCCGCTCACGCTGCCCCTCCAGCTCCACAGCCCGAGAGAAGGGGGGCAACTCTTTCTCTGGGGAACGTGGCACCGGCTGTCCCAGGGACCTTTCTGGGCATGTGACTGTGTCCCAAAGTCCCTGTGCACGCTTGCCTTTTAGATGTGAAATTTGAGAAGTCCGTCTGAGGGCCTGAAGTGACAGGGACGGATGTCATTAGTATAACCACAGTTTAGATAAGTAGAGGTCTTAGCAGGAAGCATGTATAAAATGCTTAACCATCTGCTAATAATGTTTATAATAACAGGATCCCAATTAATTCTGGCTCTAACCAAACACGAGTTTTCTGTACACTGTAGGAATTCAGTCTGTGGGGTCTCTGTAGTTTCACGTACTTTTCTACTTGCTCAGTCTTTAGCATTAAGAGCATAATCCCGCTATGTAGGCTAAACATACCTCTCCCTCAGACCATGGTATTTATTTGAAGTTAGTTTCTGCCACCCTGAACAGTTAGTTCTGCTGGGTTATCCCCTTTGAAATACTTGTAGATGCTAGGAAGTTCTTCCCCATTTTTTAGACTAATTTTGTCAGAATTAGCATATGCCTATTCAGTCATGCTTGTCCATTTATTTATTTTTTATCCTATTTGCCTTTCCTTCTGCATCTTTCCACATAGCTTTTTGAACCCATTAGCCAATTTCAGCAACTGGAGAAATAAGTGAGTTCCTAGAACTGGTTAGAGGAGAACGACAGACATGAATCCCTAGGCTGAACCCAAAGCTACAGTGGTAGCACTTCTATTTTGCTTGGGCTCCTGGCTGGCTAAACAGCAGGTGTGTAACTGCAGGCCATCCAGCACATGCTTAGCATAGGGTCAGCCGCAGCACCTATTGCCGCTTCGTGAACCTGTAGTTAAAGGACTTGGGAGGAGCTGAGAGTCCTGGGAGCGTTTAGTAACTCTGGGAGAAATTCAGGATATTGGGAGGGACCTTAAGGTGCAAAGGGATGAGGACTGTGAGAAATCACCTCATGAAGAACAGACTTCAGTTCCACTGCTCACAAATTGCTCATTTCCGGACGGGAATAAAACACTGCTCTTGGTAAATAAAAGAATGAAATTGTTCTTTAAGGGTCTGCAAAGACCATTAAAGTTTCATTATTTTCAAAGCCAGTCCTCTCCCCTATCCTTCTTATCCGATTCAAAATAATTAAATTTTCATTGCACGAGTTTACAGATTATCAACATTTTTAGATCTCAAGAATCTGTAGGAAAGGGATGGTAAGAAGCTAGCTTAAAAAAGTGTATCTGTTTCCTGTGATGTCTGGCCGGCTGACAGTATCCCAAGAGTGTGCAAATGCATTCTCCACTCTCTTTTTCACAGACTGTTAATTTGCCTGAGCGTTCTGGAATAATTCCAATCCTCTTAAAGCAAGTTATAGGAAACTCTACTCTTAAGAGAAAGGAAAAAAACCCACGACTTTCAATTGCAAAATATTTCCCAGTTATTTTCCAGTGTCCAACTTTCCGTTTTGTTTTCAAAGTTTTGGGAAAATCATGAAATATCTACCCGTATGTTTTGCTCTTAATACAACTAGGCTATGAATAGCATCTGTCAGGTTTTTGACTAAATGGTAATAAAGGCAGTGATGTTTAAAATGGTAAATGATGAACTCATCAGAAGAGGTAGCTGAGCATCTTTAGGGAGTTACCAGATATTACACTGATCTCCTTTCTGCGGCTTCTGATTTTTTTCAGTCACCTGGCAATTGCAGTATTAAATAACTGTGATAAGAAGTATTCCTCGGTGGTTTATTTTATGTTTAATAATGAACTTTTAATTTTATTATCTTTGAAATTTCTTAGCATCTCCTAAATTTTTTTTTCCTAGGTTTATTTTTATTTTAGAACTGCAAAAGTTTAAATTAAAAGACAGTTTTGGTTGCTGAGTGGCAATAGTCACTACTAATTTCTTGATAAAACCTAATCTTTATATATATAGCAATAATTAGTTTAGGATATGACTGTTTTATCGTTATTCATAAATGACTGTTTTATCGTTATTCATAAAGCTATAGTATCTAATATGCAAAAATACATATAATGTTTCAAGTATAATCTTAATGCTCTTATGTCATAAAAGACAACTTCAGCACTTACTCAAAAATAAGAATTGCTATTTTATCAGCCATCTCAAAAATATAAACTAAATGCTTATTTTTCTGTGAAAGAAAAAATAACATTTGGATTAGTGGCAAACAGTGATCCTCTACAAATACAACTTGAATAATACTGACATTTCTCTGTAATTCAGCATCAGATGCCTTTTTTTTTCAAGTGAAGTGATCTGCCAAATCTAAATTGGATTGCTGTTGTACAGATGAAGTGCAGATTTTCAGTGATGCTATTTCATTTCTCAAGTCATTTGATGCTAAGTCATTTCTCCATCTTTTTCATCTATTAATTACGTTTTCTTGCGGATATCCAAGTATTTCAGTATATGAGGTACGTATACTATTTTTATGAAAGGCATATATAGTCAGGATAGAACAGAGCAACATCAGTTACTCATGCTGGATTCAGAGGAGAGATTATGAGAACTAGATATATTCTGTCCCTTCCCCACAAAAAATACTAAAAATACAAGATTTTCCAAGAGCAAAGAAACTAGTGAAGCTCGATTTCGAAGCCTCTATATCCTATATCCTCTGCACTATCCCTCTGCAATAATCCCAGCTCTCCATTTTGCATCCCTCGTAGCCATCTCCCCTTGCAGTACCTGCATTTTACCTCTGCAGTCCATTCCTCACAGTATCTTTTCTAATAGCCCCGCAAGTCTCTTCCATGTGTCTTAATTACCAGCGAGGAGGTGGGCTGCTTTTGCTGAGGCTGTTTCTGAGCTCATATGTGCTGACTGGCCCAGTCGGCAAGCCGGAGGGAATAGATGACTGCTGACCTCACATTGTTACTTAATGAGGCACTAATTTGCTTCTCATGAAACTTGCAAGAATGAAATCAAGTTTGATCTCTTGGCCTCTCCGTCAGATGTGCTGGAAAAAGGAAGTGGGTTCGTAAGTTGATAGGGTGGAACAGGCAGCCTGCGTGATGCATGTCTGTTTTTCTTATGAAAACAAGCTAAAAATAAATGATAGAAAATTTGAACAGTATTCTAGGATTTTAGGAAAGCATTAGCTATGCTCAATGGACGGTAAGAACCTCTGTAACTTCTGTCATCTCTCCATATTCATTAGGCTGCTGCTTGTCACTGATGCCTTTAGAGAGTGAACTCATTTGATTACGTTTGAAACAGAAGGATGCAGTTTGTTGTCTTGAATGGTCCGTGTGCAAGGATGTCTAATGCTCTTTAATTAGTTTGGATGTACTGGATTAACTATATATCATTTCAGTCAAATACGTCCATGATGTCATCTACCTCAGTTACTCGCTAGAAGTTGTGGTGGCAGCAATGAAAACTGAGAGTTAATTCAGTCTTTAGATCTTGGAAAGAGGGGTTGGCCTGAAAAACGGGCGAGACCCTCAGATACTCCTCTGCCTGCAGCGAAGGGGAGCCCCTTGGAGGGTTTGGGCTCTCCTGATTTTGAACTTGCTGAGGGGTCGCAGCAGTGCTGGCATCGCTCATGCTTCCAGGACCCCTCTCTGCCAGGCTCTTGCACGTGCTGCAGCATTTCTGGGATTCGCTGCAGACCTTGCACCCCCAGCCCTGACTTGCTCCCCTTCCCTAAGAGGGTCTGAAATCCTTCCTTTTTCCAGCAGAAGAACACAAGCTATAGAGGGAACTAAAGCAGGGCTGGGGGTCCCAATGTCAGGATCTGGCTCTGATGTAGTACGCGACCACCGTCAGCTCCTAGTGAGCCAGGTGGTCTCGTGTCCCTAAAACCCAGGCTGCGCCCAGGCTGATTATACAGATGTCAGGGAAGTCATATTTAGCGTAAACCTTGTGCAAGTAAAACCAGATTGAGGTCCCTCACCTTTCTTTTTATAAATCCTGTTCTGTTAAGGAAGTATAATACATATTTTACAAGCGTCCTGCAAGGCAAATGCGTCCAGCATTCTGTGGAATGCTTTGAGATTCTCTTATTTATTTACTGATTTATTTCCCTGGGGATTGGTAATAAATAAATATGGATCTTTTTTTAATCTCTGGGTCACTGGTTCACATCCAGTTCAGGTCATTTGAGTGTAAGTGGTTGCTGTGTAGTGGCAGGGTGCGTGAAGTGGAATATGGTTGTTAGTGGGGTGACATACCCTCTATCGCAGCTGCAGCATTTATTAGCAATTTCAGTAGAGGCTGAAACTTGAATAAGCACTTGCTGTCTCAAGAGATAACCATTGCTAGCTGCAGATGAAGCATGTTTATGGATAAACTTTTGTGTCTGTTATCTCTTATTTAGATAAGCAAAGATATTAGTGTGCAGGGGGTTCTCCTGAGCGTCTTAAAATGAAAATCAACCAGATTTAAAAATGCAAGTTATAGTTGTGTGCTGTGAGCTGGAGTATCATTCTGGGTACTTTCTGCGTAAGCCAGCCTCGTACGTCTGATCCATTGATACCTGAGCAGACAAGTTTAAAAAAAAAAAGAAAAAAGGATGTTTTGTTTGCTTAAAGGACCATATCTGAAATACTTATGTATATATCATTGAAATAAAAGAAGAGTTCACACTGATCAAAGAGTGCAAACAGGTCTGGCCCAAAACATATGGAATGAGGCCCACTACACGTTGTTATTTGCATACCGTAAGGGAGGACTAATTTATGAAGAAGAAAGAGGAAGAATGAAGAACTGTATTTTCTGTACTGCAGTATTCTTTTCAGGTACCCCAGTGACCCGAAGTGGAATATTTGAATTCAATGGTGGTTCATTATCCTCAAGTGAAGTTAAAGTTCATCCATCGTTCTGGGAATTAATTACATAAACTGTGAAAATGAGAAGTTATTTGGCACGTAAGGATTGAAGAGTGCCTTCAGGCAGACCGGAAGGGGCACCTCTAGGCAGACCTGTGCTGCTTGCCTAGCATCTCTGTGAGCTGATGCAAAGACTGGAGAGCTAACCCGGGAAAAAAATTAACAGTATTTGCTGGCTCTGTGGGCTGAATTTGCTCCCTGAGGGGGATGAACACCTGCCAGAGCCAGCGCTGGGGTAGTGGGGTCCCAAGGACCACGTCACCCACAGCCCCAACCGCTGAAAAGGCAGGGGAAAGAGCAGGGGACTCGGAGGCTCCCTTTGTGAAGTTTCCTGCAAATTACACTGCGGAGAGGAAGCCTCTTGGGATTGGCACAGCTTTTGACATATTTCTTTTTGTTTGCATAAAACAGCTTCTCGCAAATGCCAACAGCTTCGGGAAAGGAGGACACCAATGATAACATTACTATATTCACCAGGATCTTGGACGGCCTGCTGGACGGCTACGACAACCGACTGCGCCCGGGACTGGGAGGTAGAGTAACACTTCAGTTGTGGCTGGTGAATCATTTAGATGATTTCTCCTGCATAGTGACTCCACCGACGCCCTCCTGTATGGGTGCCTGTCCTTGGGATGGGTCTTAATGAGAGAGAGGTGTTTAATTAACTACACGTAGCCCAGAAGATAGTGTCTCCTTGCAAACAGGGCTCAGTACAAAGATCACTGAAGTTTTTTCTTTCACTCACTGAAGTCATTTGAGGTTGGATTAGGCATGTGTGATACGTGTTTTCTGTAACTGAATACAGTCTGCATTTTTTTGTTTGTTTTGGTACTCTTCTCTTTTAAGGTGAGCCAGACAAGGTGCTTGCAGGTTGCTTTAAGGTTCCCTGCTGGTCAGCATGTATAAAATTATGCCAGTGACAAAAAAATCTCTGTTAAAAAAAGAACCCCAAAGCATCCATTTTTAGATAGCTGCAGTGACTCGGTATTGATACGTCATTTAGATAACCTCTATAGCAGCTATTTTAAAAGCGTAACATGTGAATAGTTACTTGCCATTCTAACCTTGTTGAGCCCTTCTTCTGTTCTCTTTCCCCCAGATTTCTCTCATCTTCTACCCATGTGTAAACCATCTGTTATGTTCTTCCTGGCCCTTTTTTAATCTGGCTACCCCCACCCCTTCGTCTTGTGAGACCAACACATTGCTTTCATTGCTTTCTCTCCTTCTCCTCTCACTTTACTCAGAGATGCTTGAAAATAGGGCTTGATGCTCCTATCTTATGTAACGAGCTTCTGAAAATTCTGCCCTTAAATTAAATTAGTCCTGGATTTGAAAAGATGCCAGAAAGACTCAGAGTCTTGAGGGTAGGATTAATTTCACCTAGCTTTAGACATCTATAATATAGATGTCTGCAATTGAGCAAGTCACCCAAGTCAGTGGAGATAAATAGGCCCTTCTAAGGTACACTTCATCGCAGTCTATAGTAGGCATCTAAACTGGTCAGAGGAATTGTACCCTAGAAGGGCCTGTTCATTTCCAGAAAACTATAGAAAGAGAGCCTGAGCTCCTCAGCTTCTTAATTTCAGTTATCTTGGGGCAGGGCAGGGTGGTTAAATGATTGATTCAAAAGTTGTTGATAGGAAAATGCGCATCAGAAGCATGTATTTATGTCTTAACATAATTACTGACTCGGAGCCTGTGTTTATTACAGAGCGAATAACTCAGGTGAAAACAGACATCTATGTTACCAGTTTTGGTCCTGTGTCAGACACAGAAATGGTAAGTTCTAGCCCATGGCTCCTAACTTGGCATGTATTTACTTTGCTAAAGTCATTTTCAGAACTGTCACTTCTAATCAGACCCTGCAATAATATGTCTGTTTCCCTATGCCAGGAATACACCATTGACGTTTTTTTCCGACAAAGCTGGAAAGACGAACGGCTTCGATTCAAAGGACCTATGCAGCGCCTCCCTCTTAACAATCTGCTTGCCAGCAAGATCTGGACCCCCGACACCTTCTTCCACAACGGCAAAAAGTCTATTGCTCACAACATGACGACACCAAACAAACTTCTGCGCCTCGAGGATGACGGCACTCTACTGTACACCATGAGGTAATAACCTGCCTTAATTTCTTCTGATGCTGTTTCCCAACTAGCTTTGCCAATACTTGGGGGCAACGCTGCTTCCCCCACTCATAGGAGAGCCAGGCAAGCAATCTTTTGCACATATTTATATGAATATCAAGAAAAGTGGAAAACATAATCACTGCCTACAAGCACCAATTAATTTGCAGCTTCTGAATACTGCTAGTGCCTAAATATTTCCTTTGATTAAATGGAAGGCATATTCTCCACAGATTTGATGATTCAGTCCAGCTTTTTTATGAAGATCTGTACTGTCTTCTTATTTATTTTTGCAGTTGCAGTGCTGATTGCAAGAGAGCTGTCTCGAAGGCAAGAAACTGATACCTAGTTCTGGGGCAGGACATCTTGAACTCTTGAGACTTATTATTATTTTTTCAATTATTTCACTAATAGTGCTAAAAGGCAAATCATCACTGGGATAAATGAAGTAAGCTAGCAGCACTGTGAAGCTATTTTAGCAAGTGCATTCCTGAAAACAAAGCTGGCACATTATATTGGCAGAGAAGCGAATCAGTGTCTGAATTCTTCAGGGTCGTGCTCCTCATCTGATTAGAGGATACTGTCAAGCTTCATCATTGTATAACCCAGATGTAAGATATGACATCGGTGACATTAGAGGATTATCTGAAATTCTTTGGAGGCCAAATCCCACATCAGTGTAGGGTGATTTGCTCATTAAAAGTAATTAAACTGTAGTAATTAAGACTGCCTTATAGCTTTAATAGGGTTTTCTCTGAAAGCATAGTCGTACGGACCACACTTGAGAAGAGATTAAAGGAAAAACCTACTGGGGAATAAAGTGTTATTGTAAGCTTATCACATATGAGCACAGAGTGATGCCTGAGACCCGGTAAAGCAGTTAGGAGCCTCAAGTTAGACACTGAAGTGCCTCCTTTTCCTGCACCTGTTCCCCCATACTTGGTGAACTGCCTGAGCTGGGCTGGACATCGGACTCCCAAATGGAGGAGGGGGGCACAGACCCTGGGGGGCAGCCCGGGCACCCGCACGCCTAGGGCGAGAGCAGGCGCGCGGCGAGCGCGAGGCAGGAGATGGAACGCCTGCCCCTCTCTAGGGCCCAGTCTGCGGCACTGCGGAAAGCAATACGCGGCCGACCGTTTGGAGGGCAGAGCGTCGAGTTTGCTCTGGAGAGTGAGGGATCAGGACTTGTCAGGGCTCTGCGAGATTACAGCGTTGCGTGGAGGCACCTTGAGGTTCGCAAATTTTATTTCGAGTGTTTCTGTCCTGATTTTTTTGGTCCTGGCCTTAAATCCCTTGCTCTCAAAGGAAGAGAGGTTTAGGAGAGGTAAGGTATCCTTTTGTATATGCCGACAGCTTTAGATCACAGTTGTAACGGCACCAGTACTAAGAAGGTTTAGGTTTGATTATGGGTCACATTAAAACATAGGGGAAAATCTCCCATTTTCTTTCTGCCATATATTGCTGTTATTTCTCCCGTATTTTGCTGAGTTAGTGATCTCAGTAATAAAGCCTTGACACAATGTGGGGATATAGTGTGTGTTTAGATGAATGAAAGTCAAAACAACTAGAAGAGAAACCTATATTTTGCAAAAATACTGGTAATTCAGGCCTTTAAGCCACTCTCATTGCTGCTAGGACTACACTAGTACGACTCCAGAGACCGCTACTGAAGCAATTCCTGATTATTTGTGTAAATTACTTCTGTAAATAAAGTCCAAATCAGACTAACAGCCTGGAAGCAAACATTACATTGTGTAGTGGGTTCACAGCTGGCCTGCTATTTTTGTGGAAGCACTGGGTTTTGCGGTATTAAAGAATTGCAGTGAGGCACAGAGTCATTAGGCAATTAGCGGAGTCACCCGAGTTAGTGGAGCGAGACATATCTAGTAGGTAACCTAGCCACTGAATCTGACCTGTTCTTTAGAGGTGCCTCTCCTGTGACTGTGGTAGACTTACTAAATTAAGTGCCGCAGGCTATAAGTATACTGAGGAGAAGACTGCGTCCTGCTCATCACATGCAGCTGGAGCAAAATTTGGGCTTGACCCAGTCTTTCTCGTCTTCTCACTGCTTCTCTTTTCTCCTGGTTTTCACAGAGAGGAAACCTGGACACATTGCCCGGATGACAGCTCAAGGAGCAAGAGGGGGCTCTAGGCAGCAGCCTTATCTAGACATCTGAGGGGGCTTTTTAAAATTGGATGGGATGAATATGGGCCTTAGGATTGGAAGTGAAACAGTCAGAGCTTTTTGGATTGACGTTCTTGTAGGCTACAGAAAGGCACACAATGCTTTTCTAACCTAAAAAGCATGTAACATAACTTTTTTTTTTCTTGAGTATTGTGTGTGGGTGTGCACGTGCGTGGAAATAAATTCCCCCCAAACATAGTGTATGTGATAAGAAATGGAGTGCAAAGCTTTTTAAATAGCTTGCTTTCCACTATTGCAAATAATAACTGTAAACTCAAGTAAGAAGTGTGCATGCTATTCTACTTAAACCTAAGTCCGGAGGCTGCTTTTGTAATGGGTAAGGAGCTGTGCTACTTGAGGGATACCAGTCTTTCACGACGGGCGTTTCAGCAGTGGGAGCGAAGTTCTGCTGCTCCCCTTCCTAACTGTGCAGTGATGGCTGTGACATGCACTCAGCCTCCTTCAGCTGCTGCTGCACCTTTTGGGACTCCCGATAAAGGTAACGGTAGCACTATGCGCATAGGCACGCTACCTATGCTAGGTAGCACTACCTAGCATGGTTTTCCACCAGAAAATGATACACAGCATAGGACCTTTTAGGGGAGAAATTCTCATTACAGTGCTGATGCACTGCCTGAAGCTACTGGGCGTAGCCAGGGAGTCTCATGTCCTGCAGCTCCTAGCAGACCTCTTTGGTTTCCAGGATTTAGGGATTTGGAGGCAGCCCTCTGTTAGTTCTGTATTCCCCTTGTTTCGAAGGAGGAATTGTGTTTCCCAGACTGTACGTAGGAGTAATCTGTGCAAGGAGGATTGGACCCTCTGTCATTGACATCGATGCCTGAATTGCTTTTGCAACCTTGCATCTGGCTATCTGAATGAAGAGGAGGAAAGCAGCAAAGTCAGTGGTGACCTATTTTATTTGACTTCCAAATATACCAAATTTGATCAGCTGACTAAATTTCCAGCTTTAGCACTTGTCTGTACATGCGTTTTCATTATGAATGTATTTACTTATTGCAAAAAAGTATTCTTTGTATTTTGCATTTGATGGTATGTTGTCTAAGTCAGAAGTTGATGGGATGTATTTTGACAGGCAAGTGTAGTAAATAGGCTTCTATACATGTAGAGTATTAAAGCCCTTCTGTATGAATACAAGAACACAACACACTTTAAATAAATTTCATAAACACTAATGTTATCTGCAGGAAATAACTTAATAATTCTAACTGTTTTTGATTTGGTAGGTCTTATTTGTTTTATTTTGCTAATATGATTTGCAAATGATACTCTACTGAATTGAATGCTGCAAATTTTATTTCTGCCCCTAGAGGGGAGTATTGTCTGTATGTACATTATTTTTAAGTGCTGATTTTTAGTGAGAGTGTTGTGGTAAAAGTGCTGGCAGATGTGCCTCATATTTCACTAGTCTATACAGAAAATAGCTTGGTGAATGGAGGGAGAACATCTAGTTAAAAAACATCTAGTTGAAAAAGGCGTGAAGCTCATTTGTTCCTTAAAACTCTCCTAGAAAATGGGGGCAGTCAGTAAGCAACCTTTTCGGGTTAAGAGAACCAGAATATCTCAATGAGCTGCATTTTTTTTTTTTTTATTTCGGTGGGAACCGACTATAAAGGCAAGAGCTTGATAAGCTTTGCTGTACAAGACTAGAAAATGGTGCGAGTCTGCCTTTTTGGCCAGAAATGGTATGAAGCAGAACATGCTCACTAGAGCCAAGCTTTTGGACCGTAACTGAACTTATGGGTAGCAGTTCTAAGGCAGTTTTGGATGGTTTTCTATCTGCTTGTAGATACTGAAAAATATTTTTGTGTCGTTGCAAGAGCTAGGCTCCTTAGAGCCAGATTCTCACGTTAACTTTGAAAGGACCCCAAGTTCTTCTACTAGTCCTAAGACTGCCCGACATCTGTTATAATTTGGGATTTTAAATAACATACGGTCATACGTATGAAGAGTTTACCAAACATTGATTTTTCCCTTGTTATCATGATTACTGAAGGTTCCCAGAGATCCTGAGAAGATTGACTGGTAAATCTGTCACATTACATTGCTAATGCATAATTTATCAACCTGAGCCTGCCGACATCAGCTTGGTGAATGCGATGTTAATAACCTTCCAAATCTTTTATTACAGCCCTGAAATAGATTTGTCTTTATCATTCCTGGAAGACATTTAAAATTCAGCAGTGTTGAACAGCTATCCACTTGATGGCAGCATAACCTCACTCCTTGATATTCTGCTGTGAATACAGACTTAGCTCTGCTGAAAATACTGTTTCTTACGTTAGCACTGAGCATTAAAATTGTATGTGCAAGTGTACTTATGTTCCAGGTGCATGCTGCCTCTACTCATATATGAAGCATTTAATGACCAAATTAACCTTTTTATACTATAGAGGTATTGGTTATAAAAAGAATTGACTGGAAGGTATGGTGCTGTTTTCAAAATTTCCATTGAGAGAGCCACATTTGTGTATTTTGGGGGGGGGGGGGGAGAATTATTCTGTGGAAAATGTCTTTGTTCTCACAGTGCTGACTTTGCCAAATGGGGCCTTTCCCAGATAAAGCTTTGCTTCTGTGGCCCCACCTGAGAACAGCTAGCCAGCCTGCATTTTTAAAAAACCTAATTTGTTTTCAGTCAGCTAGTCGTCTAGATGGGAATATTTTTGTTTAATTTGAATATCTGATTCTTATTTCAAAGAGAAGACTTCATTTACGCATCCATTTATATTTACAGAAAGGGATCTGGCACTGATTTAGGCATCCTGTAAATATTATAAAACTAACTGGGAGGTCTCAAACCGCACAAGTACATGTTTTCTTTCACCATCATAAAGACTTGCTACCTTTTCTTTCATTAACAATCTTCAACCAGCTTACCCCAGGGAAAAAAAAGTATTTTTTTCACTTTGGGCTGAATCTTGCAGAGTGTTGAAAAACTACTGTGGTGCCAGGTACTCTCAGCTGCCTTTCACCAGTTCAGGTTTTGACAGAACAAGGGAAAATAGCGATACATGAAGTGAAGGGCCCTTCCCTGAGGATAGTGTGTCTACAGGGTTCTTGTTTTAACGCTAGGGCTATCAGTTCTAATATTTCTGCTTTTATTGCACATTACTGCCAAATCTCAAAAGTTGTCCTTCAAGGAACCAAGATTCATTGTTTTGCAAAATCCAGTTAGATTTGCAGTCAGGGAAAGAAAAGAATCAGAGCAGACTGTGGTGTAATAAATTCAAAATGGCCAATTATTACCTGCAGCATCCGAAAGGTTTCCAGATATAGTCCTGATGTAGAGTGCATTACAATAGCCTATTCTGCTGGTGAAAAAAAATGCACAGAGCCCTGCAGAGATCTCCATCATAAAGAGAGGAACTCTCACAGCAAGAATAAAACTGATGAAAAGACAAAACCCAAAGTAGAACTAACCCATCTCTGGATGAGATGCTTGCCTGGACTTTGAAGGGTTACAAAAGATCCAGCTCTCAGATTCAAGGTGTCATGTCTGTGTTGAGCACAGAAGCAGACCTATCCTTCCACTGTGGTTAGCTGGTGCAATATCTGCCATATTCTCTAGCGTTCCCCCCATGCTATAAGCACAGACCAGGTGAGGTCTTGTTGGCTGTTGAAAACCGAATGACCTGGTGTCCTGGCTGTGCATGGAGAAGCAGGGCTGACAGACCAGAAACCAGAGGGAAGCAATGGCCTGGTAGGTGTCCCCCAAGTATCCCAGGAAAGCATAGCTGCATCAGTGACTCTTTCTTTGCCCAAATCTACAGATAAATGCCAGCTTCTTGAGGACAGGGGCTTTGGAAGTACCTGGCAGATATTAAAAAAAATGTTTATGAGGAGTACAACATTGCAGTGAATCCCCTTGTCATTTCATTTAAAGTGAAATAAAAGCATCATCTGCCTAATTGGAAGTACCATCCCCTGAAGTACATTTATGCGTGTGCTGAAACATCAGACTGCCAACGAGTAATCTAAAATATGCTGTGGTGGAGTACATCAGACACTATGGGTGGGATCCGCCTCACCTAACTTTATTCATCTATAATGCTGATAGCTGCAGCTGAGCTTGTCAACTCAGGATCACTCCCAGTGCAGTGCAGAGACTCTTTTAAGGAGTTAGTTGTCTGCATTATTTTAGATGTCTACTTTAGTATGAAAGATGCTTATTTCTTTCCCTTCAGATTTCAAGAACTCCTGTACTGGCAGAAAAAGGAGCCTAGGGTTACTACTGCTGAAATATACGTATTTAGTCATGTGAGTCCTACCCTGCTTACCTATTTCCATTAGTATTTCCCACCCCCATACTCATGTAGTCTGGAGACCGGTAAGGTGCAAGCTGCTTCAAGCTGTGGGACATTGTGGGCAGCAGCTGGTTCTGTAGCTGTTTTAGCGAGACTTGCACAGTTTCCTTTCCATACAACATACATCCCGAGGCTATGCAGTCGTAGCACATGTAAGCACACTCAAATTGGGGTCACTCCTCCACTTTTGTCTAGGTAGGTTCAGGAGGGAATGTAAGGTGCTTTAGGAGGAGTACAAGAAATCCCAGTGAATTGCAGTCTTGCAAGGGGGCAGGAGAGCAGAGCCCATAGCAGTAGCTAGAAGGCTGGGAAGGATACACACACTGACCTCCAGGCCATTCCCTGGGCTGGCAGCCCTCCCTTTTCCTGGGGCACCCAACTTGCTGTCTGAACCAAGTCACAGTAGCACAAGGCTCGGTTGTCACATGGAGAGATGAGCATAAAGTGATGGGTTTCCCTTGGAAGAAGCTAGAAGATATCCAGCTAGGGATGCCAGAGGCCAGCTAGACCCCGGTGGTTGCCAGGAACCTGTGGCTAAATCAAGAGAGCAGGATTAGGAAGACACATTTGAGGGCTTACATGGGAAGAGGCTTTGCAGGAAATGGGGATGGAAGGATTTTGGGGAGCAGGGTCCATGGTACTGATAGTCACTTAGGAATAAGTGGGAGGTACTGCAGGTTGGATATGTCGGGATCTGAGGCAATTAGAAAGTAAAAGTGTATGTGTGAGGAATAAAAGAGCTTAGGGATCCTACAGAGCAACTCTAAGCTACTTCAAAAGGAAGAAAGACAGAATCTTGTCTAGGATGTTTCAGAAAGGTTGATATACATAGTGGTACATGCCAAGCACCTGTTTTCCTGCTCTGGTGTGTCACTTTGTCCTTTACTCTGGCTTACTACCCTGGGCTTTACTACAGGAAGAATGAGCCACAGCTGAGACAAAAAATATTGGGAAAAGCAGAAGTCAACTGAGGGGGACATATATTTTCCAAATTCCTGAAACCAACTCCAGTTAAAGGTATGACTCAGCCTTGCCTGACAAGCTGAAGATGAGAGATAGCTAGATGACCTGTATTTTACCCCACTGACCCACTGCAGTTGCAGACCTGTAGTTTGCACAGTGCAACGTTCTGCTCTTCTGCTTGGTAGCCTCCAAACCTAACAAAACCTTTTCAATTATTTGGTGCTCTTGAAAGAAAAATTCTCAACATCAAAGACTATGGGAAATTAATTTTCATGTACTGGAGTTAATTCACACCAAATTCCTTTGAAATTTCAATGTGCAGTGGTAGAGATTTCCCATTCAAAGGATGGGAGTGTTGTAAAGTTTGGACAGATGAACGTATTATGGTGGAGTGAAAAATTAATGCAAGTTTAAAATCTCATTATACATGAACTATTCCTGGGTCATGTTATGTCACTGTTACCCTGTAGGAAATTCTCCATAATTTACACTTCTCAGATAGCTTCATCAAATTACTGAACATATACAGCTGAGTAAAATCATGCAGTGGGCTGATTCCTAGTTCCTTTTTGGAAAGGAGTAGTCTTCATTGTCTCCTTTCTTTCTTTGCTACTTTACTTCTTCAGCCTTTCTTCAGGAAAGTATCTTGATATGACGGTATAGATGAAAAAATACACATGGATTATCGTTTAATCCATTGGCCATTCCATTGGCTGCATTTTTCTTTTTCTGTTTTCAGTAATTTGTCTACTCTGTTCTGTAGAGGTTTTAAGACATTGCCTTTGGAGATCTCATTTACGTTCTAAGAGATCTTTTATCCTAACCTGATGCTCAGCCTGACTTACTCTATTCTTGCCATTAAATTAAAATTTCCTGAAACCACGTACACAAATTTATATCCTACAGTCATGTTTGCGTCATTCCAAAAATTCTAAACTGTTATTTCTGTCTGGTTGCTCTAAATGATGAAACAAGTCTTTTTCACAAGGCTCTAACTAAACTCCTGAGGTCATGTCCATTCTATGCACTATATCTAGTGTAAAAGCCCAGGAAGAATTTCTGCAAGGGCGGCCTTCCCCTTGCGTATTTCCATCAGGAATTTGAGACAGCAAATTTAGGGACTGGAAGAAGAGATTTCACCTTGGGTTGTTTAAACCGCTCAGTCAGACTTTATGTGGTTGTCCGATTACTCTACAATAATCTCTTCAGTGGCTAATGCACTCAAGTCACATGTCCTGTTCATATAAAAAATGCTATGTTTTGAGATCAGAGATTCATCTGAAAGATAAGGAAAATAAATAAGAAAAAGTCTTTGAAATGATAAATACCTGCTGTGTTTTTGGCATTAACTATGCATCTTAAAAACATCAGTTATGCAAACCAATTTCAGCATTACTTAAAATACTATCTCTACGTTTGCTTTGTCTCGTGGTAGACTGCGTCTTACACTTTCTGCCTGCTTTTACTTTTCTGTCACTTCTAAAGGTGGTCTGTCACTGACATGTAAGTAGGCACAGCTCATTCTATGTTAATCTGCAGGGGCACGTGGCCTGGGGGAAGTCAAACCCCCAGTCTTAACTGGAACATGGAGTTCTCACCTGGCTGCATAGCAGCCTCTTTCTGGGGAAACTTGAGTGGAGAGAAGGAGCCAAGTACACAGGTGGATCTTGCTCCCAGGAAGGGTCTGAGACAGCTAGAGAGAGCGGATGGGCCCAAGAACATGGAAATACCCCTTAGTCCTCATTTCAGTCATTTGGATCAGGAATTCCTGCCCCCTCCCCTTGAAAAGCAGTGGATCTTTCTTCCTGGGGCCACCATCAACCCTTTCAAATAAATGTGAACCCTAGAGCTAGTCAGGTGGAAGTGTCTGTATACAAAAATAATTCCCAGCTGTAACTGTAACTGTAACTGTAGCTGTAACTACATTGATAGGCCAAGTTCATGTCATTTTAAAATCCTGTTGGACAAGGTTTAGCATGGAGACAATGAAATGTCACGGGGAGGCCCATTTGGCCCTTCTCTCAGGTTGTTCTATAACTAACAAGTAGGTGCTTACACTGTAGCTGACTAGCTCTGGTGGTACAGTGAATAGCAAATAGATGGTAAATTGAGGCAGAAAACCGTTTAATGACTGTTTATGGTGGGAACAACTGGTGGGAGAGCTCTTTCCCTGGAGCAGTGAACACCCACAGCCTGCCATTTACCTGACACTTCCAAAGCTGTATTGATCAGAAGCATGTAGCATTTCAGAGACAAAAGGCAAAAAACCGATGATGTCCTGCCTGGCTGGCCAAACCAGCTTCTTCCATGTACCGATGGGGGTACATACAAAAATGTATGTGCAAGTGATTCCCTGTGACAGAGCAGAGGGAAAGAGCACACGTGGCCATGTGAAAGAGCGTATCATTAAATCACTTGATCTGTACCCCTTTCACACAGAAACGTTCAGAAACATTTAAGTTACTCAAAAGATAAGGGATCTTTGTGACAGGTGTTATAGGAGGTGGGTTTAGAAGTGTGAAGGGAGCAAGAAGAGGCTGGGGTTAAATGAGAGTTGGTGAAAGGAAACTGTAGTGTACTGTTTTGGAGCTGTAGATTATTCCTCTGAAACCATGGAAAATAACCAGGCATTTCAGCTCTGGATGCCAAAGCATAATCCCTCCTACCCGCCCTCCCATCTTTGTGCATCCCAGTTGTGATATAAGATGACCCAAATGAGCTGGTACTGCCCATCTAGTTCCCCCCACCCCCACAGATGACTTTCTAAATTCAGCTCATTTTTCTCTATAGGAAATATTACAAGCAGTTACAAATTGTGCCTATCCATACAAATATAAAGGTCGAATAAATGGGGAGGAAGGAAAAGGACGGCTGTGCAGCTGGGAGAGCCACTTCTGAGATGGGAGCATGTGCCATATTGACCGGTAGAAACAGAGGAAAATAAAGCTGTTCTGACAGGGTCAGGAAATCTGCACCGATCAAATAGCCTAGTAGGCAGTGTGAAAATGGAAGGACAGGTGCACTGCACTGTGGCCACCACAGTCCTGAGTGTCCATCAGTTAGGGTGTCTGAGAGAGCTTTCTGTGCCTCCCTTCTTGCTTGTGTACTTGGGTTTTCTCCTGCTGAAAGCAAGGATTGGACAACCCCACAGTGCAGTTGGGCAGCACCAGGCATTGCCATTACTGGCTTGACTTCGTCAGTAGTTGGGAGCTGCTTTTATCGAGAGCTAAAGAAAAGCCCATAGTTCAGTCTTATATCACAGTGCGAGAACAGTCAAATTTCTTGTATTTAACATGTGATTGAACATGCCACCAAATGGTTGATTAATGCCTCATGCTGATTAGGAGATTATGATTAAGGCTTGTAACATGTGCCAGTTTGGGGGAATATGTAGCATGACATAGTGAAGTATGGGCTGGCTGAGATATTATTTCCCATTTTACTAGTATCAACAACTGAACAACTTCTCAGCGTTGCCATTTCTAGTAAGATTTTTGGTGATTTTAATTCAAGAATTAACTAACAATAGAAGTCACTGCAGAGGAGAAATTTGTAGGCCTTTGTCATGGGTGATCAAGGAAGGTTCATCACATAAAAGGGACCAGCAGGGAGAGAAAGCATGGAAAGGCTTTTGAGTGGAACTATTACAGTCCTATACATTTCATGTATAGTATTCATAGCTGCACAGCCATGTTGGTCTGAAGTTTCTTTAGGATGGTCAGGTTTGTAGCAGAGAACCTAGAGAAGGACTTGGCTCCCGCAAAGCTTGTTTTTTTGACTGTGCTACTTAGTTTGATGAAAGTAAGGCTTCTTCCAGCAAGTTCTACTTTGTTGATGGACTCGATCAGGTATTACCTCTACTATAACTTTTGAGCAGGAGCTAGAAATGCGATTCTTTCCGTAACCTACAACATTCCTGTCAAACATCAGTTAATTTAAGTGTCCTATTGGTTGTTTCTTTGCCATTCACAGTTCCTCCTGTGTCTAGAGGCTGAACATCCCCACTGCTCCTGTCTAACGGTGTGCTCCGGCTATGCCAAGGTACTCCATGTGCAGGGAAGTCATTCCTGTAATGGAGCGGCTTTCGAGATTGGTGCTGCAGCCCTCAGATCATCTCGGGATAACCTAGTCTACAGCACAGCTGACCTAGGCAAATAAAGAGGCAGCATAAACCATGCTAAGGATTTGGTTCACTTAAAATGAGAACCTTGCTGTCAAGTGCACCATGTATCTGAATTATGTATTCACAGATCACAACAACATCAGTAATTAGAGTTATTAGTCTTCCATTAGTCTTCCAGCCTCTTCTCTGTGGCCTTTTCAAAGCACATTTCAGTGTCGTACAAAGATAACGCATCTCAGGGAAGTAGGAAAACAGTAGCATTGTTGACAAGTGGTTGCAAAGCAGAAATGGGCCAGGACAGAAATTTGTATAGACCACTTCACTCAAGCTCTGAGCTTTAATTTCTATTCTGTATTCACATTGTATATTGGATCCCAAGGAAACAAGCATACCATCGGCATTAGAAATAAGAAGCAGAGTGGTGAACTGCCTCCCCACCCTACTTAGAGGAGCAGAATAAGGCCTCGAATCCTTCCTTGGCCATTTATCCAACACAGTGATGGAGCTTCATGAGCAAGGCAGTGTTTGAATTACTGGGGATAATTAATTTTCTTCCCCTGAACCACACGGCAGACAAGTCACTCAGCCAGGTGTGAGTTTCAGGTCTTATTGCCTTAGGATAACTGTAACAGCTATCAATAACTTGATTGAAGGTGTATCCACATCCTAACACTTCTTTACTGTGTTAGGTTACCCATGCACAGATTTTGTTAGGACTCTATGGGAAGTGCTTCAGAACCAAGAGAGATCCTTATATACGTTCATAGAAACACACATACACATCTTCTTCAGGAACACAGGCAGGCATCATTTCCCTAGACTATGCAGTTATTCTACTGGGTCTTGAAACATGTCTTATTTTAAAATCCTTTGAAAGCAGTAAGAGTTTGGTTAGAGAAGTGTTCCCAAGGCATAACTGTGGGAGAATGAAGAGAGTAGTTTTGTCCCAAATCAAGGGTAAATGACTAATTTTACAAACCTAACAATGTGTTCACGGCTTCCAAAAAAAAAAAAGACTCTCTGTTATTATATTATCTGCATGAGCATATGAGTGCCTGTGCTGGAGACACCACGAGGGCAGGAATTGTTATGCGAAGACTATGTAGCATCAGGTACCCCAGGGGAGCTCCTCCTGGAGCTTGTTCCTCAGAATAGTCTGTCCTGACCTTGCACAGAGCCAGCCTATGTTTTTGGGTGGGATAAAGCTTGGGTGAAGTTGAATCCACTTAACTGTTTTTTGACATGTTCAGGAGATGTTGAAATAGGTTTGAGAGGAGTTTCAAGCAAACATTTTGCCTTTTTAAGGAAAATGGTGGTGGCTGGCCTCATAGTGGAAAGGGGACGTTGACTCTTCTGCATCCACTCTGGCCTGAGCCACACAGTGGTAATTGGTTACCAGCACAGGTAGGCCCACAGCACAGTTTTAAAATGCTCCCTTTGATCAGGGGCATGGGCAATGCACAAAAATAAAGAGCTGAGAAGACTTAGCTGGTTTGGGGTTATGGCAAACAGGCAGAAGAGCTTTGTATCTCTCTGGCCCCATTACCTCACAGCCAGCAAAACCTGCCATGATTCCCCTGCATGAGTAACAGTTATTTAACACTTGTCTTGAGTTAACATCTCCTAAAAGCCTCTGATGACTCTTGTCTTTCTCTTCCCTTCTAAAGCTCTCTATTTTTATTTGTTTGCATAATAAACATAGTAGCTGATAAGAAAAAATAGGTTCCTGCTACTATCTTTTAGCTCTCTAGGCAGGTGACTGCCCTTACCTCCTGTCTGGCAGCTGCAGATAATACTGTAGTTAAAGTGTTTTATACATTTCCAGGGTCGCAAAAAGATGTTAGCTTTGCTGAATCGTCCAGCTCTTTGCCTACTTGTAGCACTAGATGCTCCTTGCATTGAGAGAAGCACTTTGCAGCATCCCTGAACTCATTCTGTCCTTTCCCTCCCCACCCCCTGGGCTACTTCTTTTAACCCCTCTGGAGCAACTACAGAAACAGTGAAGAGGCCCCTTTTTGGGGGCAGAGTGCCTTGTACCTCTGGGACTTCTGCTGAGGAATTCCTGCCTCTTGTCCTGCCTCTAGATGGATCTCCAGGTCCCAAACATCTGCCTTTATTTTCTCACCACATCCTTGACTTTAACACCTCTTTTTTTTTCCCCAGGCTGTTAAAAATGAGTAACTTTTTGAAAGAGTTGGTATGCTTTATTCTCCAGCAAAAATGTTCAATGGTAACTTTTCTGGTCTTAAGAAGTCTTCCTATTTGAATTGTTGCGTATTTATTGGATAGGTATACATGTCTGTAGTAAATTTTGTTGGAACAGAACATGAATTTTAAAGTAAAGGCTATACATAAAATAGGTTTGATGACACCTTCACATACAATTATGAATGATACATAAAGCACTTTGTATGTCTAGCTTGTTTCTCAGCAAATTAAGATATGCTATGCTTGTTAGTAGTTGCTTAACTGTTGGGTAGCAGTATGAGTATTTGGAGCGTTATGAAAGTGAAATTTCGTAGTTAATAATAAATCAGCAGCAGTAGCCGGGGTTTCTTATCTATTTTGGGTTAATACAGGCCCCATTGAAGTCAAGGAGAATTTTACCTTTGACTTCAATAAAATCAGTTTCATCCTCCCATTGTAAAGGACCTTTAACAGCTGCTTATAATTAACAAAAATTGTGTTTGAGTGGAACTAATCCCATAGGTTTTTTATTAAGACAGAACGATAATGGAGGAGGGGAAGCTTTTAAATGCTTCTGTTTAAAAGAACTACAGTATGAACAGCTCTAGTGCTGTGGCAGAAAAATTCGGATTTGGAGATTGTCTCTAGCTCAGCCAACTATTGCGATAAGCACAGTAATGTCATTCTGGAGTGACCACATTACAAAGATTAGACAAAGACTGTTTTATATATGCCTGCCAAAGCCTTCTTTCTCTTCTTTGTGTAAATGTAAAGAGGGAGTAATTTTGTTGTAATCAGCTGTGTAAACTAGGGTATGCAAAGGTTACTTGAGCTTTAACACAGTGCTAAAACCAAAGATGTGTTGACGACTCCCTGCGTTCTTTTGGGGTTGTGCATGTGCATGTGCCCAGAAATGGAGCTGGGAAGTTTTCCCTCTGAAGGGGTGAGCTCTCAATCAGATAGGGGCACAAGTAATGCCGCCTCTTCTCAGGTAATATTCAAAGGGTAGACCAAGTATCAATTTATTTTTGACTCCTGGAGCTAGAATCTGAATATATACTTTGTAATCTGCAGATCTATATGCAATGACCCATGCTTTTACCTCTCAGATTATCAGAGATGGCTGCTGCACAGCTTTTTTTCTGTATATGTTAGAAAATAGTCTCTTTCAGACAAGAGCCAATTTTGTGACTCTCTTTTTCAAGTTCTCACACATAAATGAAAAGGAACTATTGGAGAGCGCAGATGACATTTGTTGTCATTTGTTGTTGTCTGTTGCTGCGCGTTTTACAAGACACTGCATGAGTTCTAGTTCACGCATACTTCGTAAGAGGTAACTAGGAGAATATCCACTAAAAGTTTTTAAATTATCTAAGAGAATCAGCTACATACTCTTATGAATAACATAATATGAATAATATAAATGGCCGTGGGACAGAGGCATGGGAAAAGGAGATTAGAAGTAAAGAGCAAAAGGGACTTCTTCATCCAAAGAGCTCATATAATGAGAGGAAAGACTGTAGCCAGGTAAATCAGTTCTCCTTACTGGGAGAGCTAGGGCTTGGAGCTAGAAGATTAGACTAGACCCAGAAGATTGCATGAGGCAGCATCCTAAAGGATATGCCACCTTTTGCAGGATAAGGAAGTCAGAGAGGGCGCGGGACTAGCTTGGTAGAACCGAGTTCTTTGCAGCTTCTAAGGTTGTGGCAGTAAGGTGCTATAGAGCCTTATGAATTACCCTTTCATTTAAAATAGGCAAAAATAATTTCTAGAGGAACTTGATTAAATTCCGCTAGGCCGTGTTTGTGCACTGCATCCGTACTTTTCTCTTCTCCACATACACAGTTGAGGAACATCCACAGCCTTCATCATTATGCATAAAGAGTTTTTTTTCCAGAGATGCAAGTAGAAGGATACAGTTCATAGGACAATTGGATGAACTAGAAGGTCTTATTCATAAGCCTACATTGAATCTTCATTCACTTAACTTACTGATTCCACAGCTGCTCTGTTGGTAAGATAGATGTAGGCATCCCTTCCTTTGAGGTTTGCAGATGACAAGCTCTGTGTGTTAAAGTGTTGTCAAGCTGCAACCTCTGAAACAACACCCTCAAACTGTTGGTAGACAAAGAGACAGGAGATGAACTATGGTAAAAACACATCAGCTTTATTATGGACATTTGGAGCAAGGTGTAATCCGAGCTTATCAAGAAAATTAAATTTGCAGTGCTTAATATAGAAAATATAATGATGTATTGGAAGATGGCCACCTTGCTTTGAAATACCCATTAGAGTGATTTTTATGAAAGGGATGAAATTACTGGACAGGATACTACTAGCACCAGCTTGGCAAATTCATCCACGTAGCACTCCCAGCAACTGTGGCTCTGTTGATTCTGCTGCCCAAGGGCAGCCTCCACTGCAGACAGCTCCATATTTTAGTGATTTTGATATTTTTTTTACAAAAATAAAGTCCAAGATCAGTTTTGCCTAAGGGCAGATAACTCAGGCCTCACTCATTTCTTTTCCAAATTGTAGACCTCCTGTTTATTCTAACAAAGTGATACATTATTCTGAGCCTGATTTTTTTCTTTTGCTTTCTGTGGTTTATTATCTGTATTTCTTGTGTTACTGTTTGCAGTTTCCCTTTTTCACTCGCTGTTTCTCAGCTTATCCCCCTATATGATCTCTAGCCAACGATGCTCTCTTCCATTGCTGAGTGCTTATTTTGTCATTTCCAGCTATTGATAAAGCTCCAGAATTTCTGTGCATTGGCAGAGGGCAGAGCTGTTTCCCCCAATTTATTGTCCATGTAGCTTGAGTGCCCTGGTAAGGCATCACTATGTGTTGTATTGAGTTGGACTGGCTGAATGTTACACCATCTGTACATGGACAGATTGTTGCACTTTATGATCCCATTGGGTAGAAATTCTTGTAACAAGAATACTCATTTTGGTGTGGCAATGCAAAGCAGTGGGTAAATAGTTGGGAAGTCTGGCTTCATGATACCATTGTGACAGCAAGGGGTACCTTTGTATTCTGAGGATAGGATGTTGGGGAATTATCTGCAGAATTTTGGCCATCAGGGAATCAGTTTGATAAGGTACCAGGGCTCCTCTCCAACAGGTCCCTGCGTTATCCCAGCATAGGGCAGTCTTTGAAGCTTTGTGTGCTTCTGGTCTATTGGCTTGGACACAAAATATTTGCATAAAATGAGGAAGGCATACGGGTGTTCATAATGTCGAACAAGAGGTTTGCATCCTCACCATCCTGAGCAAACCATTTATATTAGACAAATATCAAAATAGCCTACTTGGAAATGAATTCCCATTGTGCTGTGTGTTGTATGCTCCTAGGCATACAAAAGATAAGCTTTTGTTCTGAAGTATGTGTATTTTGCACTGGTCAGAAATTTACTTCAGACTTTTCTTTGTGTTCAGCTCGATTTGTTAACTACACAGAACATCCATGGGATATATTTGTTTTCCGTAATAGATTCTCCTTTCCATATATTCACTATAGATATGTCCTCTATTCTATATATCCACCATTCCTTATGCCCCTTTTCAGTATCTGAAATAGGAAAAGTCAGTGCTTCTTTGTGTCTGTAACAGTGCTTCGCTCGTGAGTCAAATTCCTAGTTCAGCTGCAGTATCTACAGAAAGCAGATAAGAGTAAGGTATGGAGCAGAACCTCCTGCGCAGTTGTTCTTTCACATACAATTAAGAAAGAATGATCTTACTGAAACAACTTACATAAATAAAATCAGTTCATGTGGCTAAACGTTGCTAGATAAGGCCTACAATATACACGGTGGTCCACTTCGTTTATCTCACATTCAGTTTAACAGAGGCTGCTGTGATTTCAGCAGGAGTCAGGCGCCTTCGCGAAAAGCTTGCTTGTGTCAGCACTTGTGTATTACA
Source organism: Struthio camelus (assembly GCF_040807025.1). Taxonomy (NCBI): domain Eukaryota; kingdom Metazoa; phylum Chordata; class Aves; order Struthioniformes; family Struthionidae; genus Struthio; species Struthio camelus. Next base: position 149,851,086 of record NC_090942.1, on the reverse strand, counting down.
GCGGTAGGCCTAAAGAGAAGGCACTGAATAAAATGGTGTATTTTCTTTTTACTCCTCTACAGGTTGACCATCTCTGCTGAATGTCCCATGCAGCTTGAAGATTTCCCCATGGATGCACATGCTTGCCCATTAAAATTTGGAAGCTGTAAGTTCTTCTCTCAAATAAGAACCAGAAAAATCCATTGTTATCTACGTTTTCATGTTCAGCTATGTTTTGTATGATTCCTTCACCTTTCCCTCACCCCTCCCTTTTTAAAACTGCTTATTCATACCCCCAGGCTGCTGGCCCTGCTGCTAGCAGATAGCTATGTTCATAACTGTAGCTTTTACATTTGTAGAAAAAGGGAGCTTTCATTAGGAAATACCAGATTGTTTGTCCTATCGTAGTATTTACATGAATCAGATTGCAGTGCAATATTTGCATCACATATATTAAAAGAGATCTAGAATATTAGAAGAGGAAATATCTTTCCATTTGGCTTTAATAAATCCAGTCCTGTTATCTTGTTACATGATTTTATGTACACATGTATTTGTATATATGCACACGTTATTATAAACTATATGCTGAATGATGATTTTTCCTCAATTCCAAGCCTCTAATCCACCATACCGCTGCCTTGCCAGAAGCTTACTTTAAAAATAACCTTAGAGGATTAGGTGGTTATATTTAAATACAAAGCTCTTAATTACAGTACAGTTGCGGCTACTACAGTAGACATTTTCCATTTCAGTAATCAAAACAGAGGTTCCAGGTGCAATCACAGTTTCGAAGACTTGAAAATTACCAGGCAAGGCATTTTGCTAGTCCCTGAAGAAACCTAACTGCAGCATTTTCCAGTGGTTTTTCCAGTCTTATCAATTTAAATTCACTAATCCTACCAAGATTAAGCTTTGCCTTTATCTTCTCTATCTGCACTGGTTTAATACTGGCTATGCATTGTCTTCTAGTGATCATACTAAGAAGTAAAAACACTGTTTACAGTAGCGATTACCAAATTCCCAAACTTAAAATGAACAGATTTTCTTTCCCTCCTACAATCCGGATACACCCAGTTTCATGTGAATAGCCACCAATATTTTACAAGGTCACTGTAGGTTTTACAAGGTCATTTACTGTAAAGCCAATATCAATCTGAAGGCCAATGCTGCCTTACATCCAACTTAAAAAATTATCGGCAAACCGTTCATTTCATTCCTAACTTAAATGAGAAAACACCTCACAGGAAAGTGTGAGTGTATGTACATAGGGCCAAACAGAAGCTACTGGAAAAAAATGAGAAAGAAAAATAAGCTGTTCTTGGTATTGCTTGTTCTTTACTATACTGATAGATAAAATTGAAGTCACATCTTATTAATCATTAGCTCAGAATATAGATCTGAGATGTTGGGTAGTTTTATCAGGTCTTGCAAGATATGCAATTTAAAACTAAAGGAAATGTGTTTAAACAAAGACCCTGATTCAGCAGAGCACTGAAGTTCAAGCTTAAAGTTAAATGAATGCTTCAATGAATTACCAAATTTGGGGCAATATCATATAGGTTCAAACTCTAAAGCGCTAAGACAAAAATCAAAAAATCCAAAACACACAAGTGGCCTAGTTAACGTTACTAGGTAAGTTTACATGTTTAGAATGAAGTACAGTCTTCAATAACATTAAAAAAAATCAAAAACTGTCTACATGTAAATACATGTTTTCCTTGTGCCAATTGTGTAGGATAGAAGACATTTAGCACACAGGTAATTTTAATCCATTCATGTTTGATTTTAAACATTGAAAAGTCACGTTTTAGGTATGTACGTGAGGGCTGAATGCTGCTTTCATTCTTGCTACTTATCGCACAGTACAAAATCCTACGGTATATTTCATGGGCTACTATAAGTCGTCTTTAAGTTCTTCCAGACTGTCTAGACGTGGAGCCACTTGGCCTATGCTACTGTTCCTTCTTTGGTGTGCAGTAAGTGTATATATACGGACAAGTTAAAGACGTTCTTTCAGCCTTGTAAATATCTTTATTGTTCACCTGACAGCTCATTAGTACTTTATTGTGATTTAGTATGCAGATAGATGTTTGCAGAAGCAGTAAGTCAGCACAAGTCAGGGCTTATGGAATTAGCCCAGCTGCGTTTTAGGAGAATGCAATATTTAGTCCCTCTTTACAGCAGTATGGGTTTATATTAAGCCATTTGCACACTTGCAGCAAGACAAAGCTTACAAGAGTATCATAGTGACTATATTGTGTGCAACAAGCATATGCCCAGTCTGCTTTTACTTTATTCTGTGTCTTTCCCTGAAGGATTTATTTCTAATGGTCTTCTTTCCAAGACGGATTTTGAAAAGCCTCAAGGAATAGCATCAAAGTAAATGCTAAACACATTATCAACAGAGCAAGGAGAATGGCGAAGAGACAAATGTTAGCTGGTCAGTGGGTGCAGAGAGCAGGACAGCAAAACAAAGCAGCCCGCACATGGACAGATAAGCAAGAGGACAGATTCCAAGCAGCAATGGGTGCATCATCAGAGACAGTAGCAGGTTATTATTTTTCTTGCTGCATGAATGCCCACCTCATTCACTGTAATTTAGCAAGCAAAAGAAAAAAATTCTTGACATTTCCTTCAATACTAAAGAGAAGGAATGTTGATCTTACTCACAAAAACAAAGGTAAATGTTGATTTCTTATGTTCCATTTGACTGGCTTCTTGCTATATTAGACTTCTACGAGATTTTATGAGCCTAGCCAAAACTATACATAGCAACAGAATATTTTGTAGAGATTATTCAAAACAAGGTAGAATGTAGGGAAAGGGATATAACATAGCATACAAACACCACCAGCCTTGATACCTGCAAGGCAGTTCAAATACCGACTACAGAAGTAATACCACTAAAAGTGCCCTACGGCTTGTCATGAAAAGCTGTGTTGTTGGCTACAGGCCAAAAGTTCAAGGACAGCTTCTAACGAACCGAACAGAGGAGAATTTAGTTCCCTGCCTCTTAAGCACAATGCTTCAGTGCTCTGAGATGGCAAGCCAGACCCTGCGGCACGATCAGGTTGGTCTGATTCAGAAAGTACTAGGTATGTGTACGGGCCCTCCAGGCTTGCATCCTGCCTAATGATAAGGCTACTTGTAGAAATTGTGCTGCAGAAATCTCAGTTAGCATCATGTAATGATTCATGGGGCCACCCTCTCAGGGGTGAGCTCTGTCACTGCCAGCAGGCTCGGCTCTGCTTGAGTTGTGGGCGCTCAGTGAATACGGCCCTGGCAATCTGTTTGTTACAGCACGGTAGGGTGGGAAGGATGCTGGTTTCTTCCATGGCTGAGTTTAAAATAAACTTTCTGTTGCAATTCTAGTACTGACCCATACTCTAAATAAGTTTATGGATCAAACAGGATCTGACAAAATTTCCTGAAGCCACCTAGAGTTTCACAAGCTGTATCTTAGCCTGAAGAAATTCCTTCTTACCCCCGAGTTATTTTTGGTTTGGGGAGGAGGAATTAGTTACAACAGCAAGGACATTAAAGCTAGGAAGCTTTAGTGTCTCACCTCTTCTACTGCTAGGCCTTAAGAGTACATTAAAAGTATCATTTAGTACAGCCTTCAAACACCCATGTGTCACTAGGTAGGTAAGCATCATTATCTCCAGGGCAGCTGAGGCAGAGAAGTTAATTGACTTTCCGTAAGGTCACACAGCAAATCAGTGGCAGAAAAAGGATTAAACTCAACTTCTTTGGTTGGAGGGACAGATGTCTAATCCACTAGACCATGAAGGCCTATGCCCAGGCAGCTGACTTAACTCCTAAATCTCATTTTGCTCATATGTTAATTATATCAGTTTTACCTAGCTCAGAGGGTTGCCCTGAAAATGAATGAGTTAAGTGCTATTAGTGAACGTTACCCAGTGCTTTGACAATGTCAAATGTTGTAAGGTTTATCACAACTGTCTTTTGAAGGCACAGTGTCTGAGTATATGTATTTTTTCAGACCTTGTATTGCAGAATAGGTAAATGCATGAATCTGCTGCCCAGTAGTTGCTCAACCACAAAAAATTGTCCTATTTTTAGAGTAAATGGAAATTCTGTTGAATATTCTGAAACTAATGAGCTCCCCTAGCTCACAAGCAATGTTTGGGAAAACAGGCCTGGTTTCTATTCCTGATGAATTTCATTTGGCCATGGAGGTGGAGAAGACTGCTCATTGTAGATCACAGAGAGAATTTGCAGACTGTGAGAAAACAATGCTAAGTAAAATTTGTAGCATCTGAAGAAATTAGTTAACGTGGTTTATGTAAACTTCCTTTTTACCAGGTCAAAGTGAGTCATGGTATCTTCTGTTGTCTTTGATTAAGAGAAGTGCACAGGCTATGTCTGTAGCAGAAGGCATGCTCAAATTATTTTCCTCTAAGGTCTGTGATGTCAGAGCAATGAGGAGACAGTAACTTCACCACTATCCCAGGATTTTATTGCAACAGTGAAGTAGCCATATTAAGACACTCTGTTCTTACAGATTATCCATGTACCGATAGCTGAGAAACTCTCCAAAACTTGTCTAAGGAAACTTCTCCTGATGGTGAAATTTCTCTGTTTCTCTATAACGCTCAGAACTAGCTGTAGTATCACTGACGGGAGGGGAGCTACAGAGGGTTTCTTGATATTGCGTACCTCCTACTAGCATCAGCTACTAGTTGCATGAGTACTAACATGTGGGGTGGGAGAACTTCAAAACAGAATCCTTCTAAACAGACCCAAATTCCCATTTAGCATATTAGTTCCTTCTTCGAAAGGGCCTATGGAAAGAGACAGGGAGGTTCTAAATGAAATGCTAAGAGCAGCCAAGTTCAAGACTAGGCTGAGGTTTTGTGATTTATAGAAAAGCCCACTTACATAGAAATTATAAGTTTGGCCTTTATGCAGCACATCATAGAAGCTTTTCTTGAAGCCAAGGGGGGGCATGCTACTTGCTCATGTAAAGTCTTCTTTTACATTTTCCTTAGGTTTATCACTGCTTACTTAGACACTTCCATTGTATTAGACGCCTAATTGATTAAAATTAGGTGATGCTGATGATTGAGAACTGAAATCCAGTATTTCTAAGATATTTGATACTATTCCCTGCTCTCTCCTTCTACCACATGCCACCACCAGTTACCAGCTACCACTTTGACTGGAATTCTTCTTTAAATATTGGCTGAATCTCGAGACATGCCAAAAGAGTTGTCCATGATAAGATAGAGGCAGTCTAGACAAGTACCTTGAACCAGGGTGTATTTTTACTTAAATTCAGCTTTGCAAAGTGTAGACACTTAGCCTGAACTAATTTTCCAGATACCCTTTAAAATCAGATGAGAAGATGCAAACCACCATTAGTTTCCTTGAAATTGTAGACACGTGATTAGTTATGGGGCTGTGTTGTTTTAAGAATTCAGTCTGTTAGTTTAGAAGTTCTTAATACACAGACTCCTGAAGGAAACATAGTCACAAAATCATAGGGATTCGCTAGAGTCCCGAGGCTCCACTAGACTTGCAGAAATCTGCTGTGGCTCTTGTCTGTTCTGAGACAAGGAAATGTTCTGCTCCAGAGTGAACAGAGCTATCTGGGCCCATATTAAAAGCCTTGTGTTGATAGCAGAGCCTTGGTAAACAGCCAGGATGGATTTCTGACAATTTTAGACAGACAGCTATATCCGAATTAGTTGTCTAGCATCCCTTTATGGTCACTGAAGAGAAATAAGTACTTCTGTAGTACGATTCAGTAGACCTGTTTCTGATAACTATCTGAGATGAATCATGTTTTAGAAGTTCTTATTTCTCTACAATACTAGCTCAGATTTGAGTAAGTATATTGTAGCTTGGTTAGAGGAACTTCAAAGTCCCTTTTTCTCTGCATAGCTAGCACAGAAATAGATACCTCTGTGGTCCTTTGGTCAGAGGAACCAATCACTGCTGTGAATTAGTTAGGTGTTGCGTATGTTGGTGGCAGGCTATTATATCTGATTGAGGTACTATTTTAGCCCTTTCTGATGGAAGTGTTATTTTTTAGAAAGGATCTTTAATATATTAAGTCAGTAAAGCTTTTCAATAGAGACAGCTATACCATTTCTGCAAGTGTCTCATTTGAGCTGTGCTCTTCTTTCCTGCATCTGGTGGAGTAGGTTATATCAATAAACACTTATGTGTTCTCGCAGCACAGACTGCACTCATTTCAAATATAGATCTGTAGCAATACAGAAACCTCTTTCGTCTGGCTTTGAGCAGGCAGTGCTGTCAGCATCTTCATTCTTATGTTCAGTCCCAAAGTCAACGTGGAGCAATGTAACCTGGAGCTCCAAAGGGCAGGAGATTGAGGATGTGTGATATATAAAAGAAAATACTGTAATATTTGGATATTTCTGAGATCTAATAAGCTTTTCTTAATAGAAATCTGCTTAGAATTTAAAAAATAAGCTCCTGAGCCTGGACTGCGTGGTTCACAGTCCCACCATTATGAGACCATACTTTTAATCAGAATTGCATGGCCCTAACTATTTTCTCATTTGGTGGGTTTCCCATAGGAATTTTATTGTGACAAAAGGGCAAAGAACGCTTTGTATGAGCCTCTCAAAATTATCAGGACAGTCATTTTTCTTCACCTGTAACTGTGACACATCCAGAACTTTCTGTAAGAGATTGGCCTGGCGTGGCCTTCCTTTGGAGACTCTGGCCTGGTTTCATCCTCATTGTTTGCAGTTGCTGCCTTTAATTAACTTTTCAAAGAGTTTGTCACATACAAATGATCGCTCTTTGCACCTGGAGAATTTAAAAAATACATTAAAAACATAGCATTTGCTACTCTCCAGTCCTCTAGGCATGATTATTTCCCTGTGAAACACAGCCCATTTTTGGATCAGTCGCTTGATCCTTTTTGTGATTTTCTGTTCAGAAGCCAGTGACTGTTTTTCCCTCTATGTCCATAGTAGAGTTAAAAGGGAAGGTCAGACAGAACAGTGACTAGTGCAGGGCATTTACCATAGGAGCTGAAAAAGCTGTTGTCTCCCATATTCGGCTCGCAATCGGTGACAACCGCAGGCTGCAAGCCCTGCTGAAGTGCAGCGGCTGCAGGCTTGGCTCCCTACCAGCCCAGAGCGGCCACCTTGTGGGCAAGATCGTGGTTAATGAAATCATTTTTTATATTTGTAAGCAGTGCTTCCTGGGGGGCTTGGGCAGCATCTTTTGTGCTGGCTGCAGAGAGGCCGCTGAAAGGCAGCCGCTGAAAGCCTGCAAGCCGCCGGCTGGCGTCTCATGAGCGGCCTCTTCATTGAGTGATGGCCTGTGCACCTGAGACTTTTGAGGGGGAAAAGCTGGACAGGCAGCATTTTCAAGCTGAAGGAAACAAAAGTGCAGGCGAGGGAAGGAGCTGGCGTGGAGCTATTCAACAGAATTTCTTATCTTGTGTATAAGAGCTCAAGACATATTGTGGCAGAGTAGTCGGGATACCCAAGTGATGGATGAAACATCATCGTATCTTGCCCACACTGGCGATTTCAGCCTAAATTTAAAGGTCGCACAACTGCCTGATTACAGGAAAACAGTGGCTCAATTTGAGTTATCAGCAGTCAAAAGCAATGTACAGATAATCTGTGTTTAGTGTACTTAAGGCACATATGGCCTTCAAACAACCCTTTATCTGCAAAACTGCAAAGACATAGCTGAGTCCCTCATGCCCAGAGAGCGCAGAGAGGGCTTGGAGTTGCCAGCCATGGATCACTGCCTGGTTTATCCCATTGGTACATGGGATATTATTTGCAAATGAGACAAATGGGTAAATAACTGCTTCATTGCTTTCCAAACCGTGTTTTGAATGGCTGTTATTTTCTAAGGTGGCCATTTCCATGGCTTTTAAGCATTTCAAAAAAGTTTCTGAAATCATTCTCATGATACCGGTGTGAGGTAGGTAGGACTCTGCTGCCTGCATTTCGCAGGTGGGGATGAAGGAGGCAAAGAGCAATTGCAGTCTCTTCTGAGCAAAGAGAGAGTGGTTCATTAGCTGCTTTTCTTACGTCTGTCATTATGGGTCCCTAGGTTCAAATTAGAGCCTCCCAGTGCTACTGCAGTACGTTAATGACAAAATTAGTTGCCTACGGTTTTGAAGAAAATGCTGCAAGACAATGCTAAAACTTTGATTTCAGTTTCCAGTCTGGCAGGTCCTTCACGACACCTCTGTCATCAGCCAGGGAATCCTTCCTGTAAATTGCTAGATCCCTTATCAGCTTCATCTCCTATGCAGCTTCATCTCCTATACAGAAAGCCAAGTTAGCCCAAGCTGTAATTCAGTGCATGCTGCAGTTCTAGCTCAGCAAGTTTCGTCAAATGAAACAACCATTTTTTTGCTGTCCTCAGTGAAGGAATGGAAGGGAAGAAGGAAAGCCTGAAGGACCTCCTTTTCTTCCCCATTCCCACATCATGTCCAGTGAAAAACTCCTCATGCCCAGCCTGCACTAGCAGCTACTGATTTTACTGAAAACATCCCAGTAAAATCTGTCAGCAAGATGGGATTCTTCTCACCTATTTATATTTCTACAGTGTAAATATATACAGCTGAGCTAATCACTCTCACCCTCTTATAGTCAGGGGAGAGAAGTAGATGTTTCTAAGCTCAGGTTAATCTCCTCCTAAAACAGATGACTAAAAGGGGGTCAGTTGGTGGCTGTAGATAAGGAAATGTTCCACTTGTGTACAGAACAGATAAAATCAATAAGCACTTTTGGGCCTGGGTCTCTGTGACTTGAAGGGACATTTTCCAAAGAGGGGGGGTTCATTTAGCTTCTGCCACAGGCAGCGTGTGAAATGGCAGCTACGCTGATAAGCAGCTGGAGGCTGGAGTCAACAACTCACTTCAGAGGGGCTCCTGATGAAAGTAGCTTTTATTCATCACTGAGGCAGGGTGGTTTGAATTGAGGGCCTCCGGAGGTTTTGTACCCATTAGCAAACTACTTCTTTTGTGTTCATTATGAAGGGAAATGAAAAGGCCTTGGTGATACACAAGAGAAAGTTGAATGGAGGGAAAAGGAAGAGTGAGTCTGTGGCAGCCCTCATGCGGCAAACAAGATTTATGATTTCCCGGAGTAACTCCCTTCTCTGAAATACATTATAGTCCAGTTATGGGCTACACAGTGACCCACAACAGAGTGGTATAGTCAGAGACTTAAAAAACTGGAGTCTTTTCCAAAATGTCGTCTTAGTGCCAGAAGTAGGAATACAAGCCATATTTCTTGGTTTCTAGGCCAGCACCTGTTCTCAGGACTGCAGATGCTTCGTTTTGCATAGCTGTTCTGAAGACCTCTGGAGCAGACATTGTTTAGGACTTTTGTGTGCTGTTTCAGTAGCCGTGAGTGCCTGACGTTTGCAGTCATGCTGCAGTATGTCATAGTATATAAAACAGTGATATACCTTCTAAAGAGCAGGCACTCTGGATTTGGGAAAACCCAGTTAAACTAGCTGAGCTTTCAGGCTAGCAGCTGGGAACGGGAATCAGAAGATCTGTTTTGTAACCATGCGTTTCTGGAGATTTCCCACTTCTGAGTTTTAGATGACTGTAACTTGGGCATTGGGAATAAGTTTAACGGTTGTGATTTCTGAGCAGTAGTACAGTGTTTGAACGGTAACATTTCAGCCTACTGCCTTTACATACCTATTATACGTTCACAGAATGTTATTAATGTCGCAGTACTTCTGAGAGTTGTAAATTTCTTCGTTAAGGGACTTGTTTCAGAAACAAAGGCATATATTTAGTGCCACAAGTAGCCCCAATCACTCTTTGCTGATTTTAGGCCGTACTGATTTATAATCCATGATCCTTTGAACAGTAGCGTGGTAGATATGCTTGCTGACTGTAATGGGTGAGTTCCTGGCCTCACTGAAGGTGGTGGGAAGAACTTCTGTTGATTATGGTGAGGTCAAAATTTTATTCTGTGATGTTAGAGTTAGCTAAAATTACCATGTTTTGTGAAGGAACCCTTCACAACAAGATCAAATTGAGTATATTCTATAATTCACTCAGCATTTCTCAAAAACACCTTCAGGGATACTGCTGGAGAGCTTATCATAGTAGCTTTGCTGTTATCAAGTGGCAGCTTAAAAATGAGTAGACCACTGCAATCAGGATTGCTTACAGAGCAAGATACTATGCAGTGTGAATAATGGTGTCAGTCACACTTTGGAGGATACTTTTGTGTGCTTTGCAAAAAGTAAATTAAATCTTTAACATCTTCTTCATGACCATGCTGTTTTTACTAATGAAGCAGTTAATATAGCTGCCTAATATTGTGATTTTAAATTCAAAGGTCATTAAATGTTTCTACAGCACTAAACCTAGCCCACAAGTTTGGAATTACCATTTACCTGGCCTACAAAGACCAGCACAGGGATAGGGAGATCCCAAGGTATTTTGCATTTTTAAATGTCGTCCCAGCATGTCCCTCTGCTCTATTGCTCCTCTCCCCTTGCAACAGGTATTTATACCAGCCATAACATGACAAGTGTAACAGAAAAAAAAAGAAAATATCAGAGGCTGGAATAACAGATTTTTACCCCTTCCATATGAAAGGCAATTGTGTAGGCACCGTGAAATGTGGTGTAAAATCAGTCCTGAAATTAGTTCTAGATCAAGATGGCTGTCACTTAATCAGAAAATAAAGGAAGAAGTTGTGTTATAAGTACTGACTGCAGTGAGAGAAAGAAATGGGGTGCAGGCTGAAAGGAAAAGGTGAAAGAAGGAAAACATCCCCTGCTCTCTAAAATGAGTTCTTAGTGAGAGCAGGGACTTTGGGGAGAGGACCTTTCCTCTGCTGTGGGTGCTGCATGGCACCTCAGGGCACCTGGACGTGTAGAGGCCCTGCACTTGCCCCAGCTTAGCCACCCTTTTCAGTGTGCCTTCCTGCATCAGCATCTGTGCATGCAGTACCAGATCTCAGACTCTGCGTTGGGGAGTTTCTTTGATTGTCCTATCACAGAGCATTGTCCTGCGTCCTAGAAACATTTCAATCCTGAAACAGTTTTAAGTTCTTCCTATTTCAGGGGAGTGACCTTTCTGTTCTCAGCTCAATGCTGTTTGTTGGAAAAACTTTCCTCACCGCTTGCCTTCTCTTTTGGGGAGTGGAGTCTGAGGAGCTGTTATCCCAGGGTGCACAGCTCTATTTAGTATGCCATGTGTGGTTTTTAATCCGTGTACCAAGTCCTGATCACAGACGGGATTTTCAAGTGGCTAAGCAGTGGTAGAAGAGCCAGCAAGGAGGCCATCACAGGTGCAGTTGCTGTGCTTGGGGAATATATGCGCTGCTTGGATTGCTCCTGTGTTGCCCGGTGGTCCTGCAAGATGGGGTGATGAATAGGTAAAGTTATCAGTGATGCCGCCTGTGTGGTTGCAAATATGCACACCTCTTTATGGGGCAGTGTTCAAATTGCCGTGCTGTCCCCACAGCGATCCTTGAGAGAAATTCTGTGTTACCCTGCACAGCTCCTAGTACAGGGTTAATCTTAAGTGGTGTAATAGCATCCTGTGAAGGCAGTGCATCTGGGGGAATTACCAGTACAACTGTTCATTAGTATTCATATTACATTCATTGTTAGTATGACTGTAATTTAGTCTACCAGCTTGCAAATAGCCAATTCAAAGCAGTCAGCAGCCTTGCCTATGCTAATCATGAATCACACCTCCAAAATCACAAAGTTGCTTTTGAACAAAATCATGAAGTTTTTTTTTTTTTTATTTGCCTTCTATTTTTGAGCTCTGAGTCAGGTCACACTCAAAGTTCTCCTCCATGAACTGGAACTTCTAAAATTAGTCAGGAGACTCCCCTTGTCACTAAAAAGCTGAAGAAACTTAAGATAAATACATATATGTATAAACACAAACACACGTGTGTATATGCGTATATAACACTGTATGTCTCAAAATCAATTTCACAGGCATCTTCAGTCCTGTATGTGTTGCTACCTCATGGATACAGTCAGTGCTTCCGTTTCATTTCTGAGCCGCAGGAGCTTCTAGCACATTCCTATTCCCATGTTTTACTGAGAGATGACTTCTAAATTACTTTCTGAAACAGAGTCATTTCTGTCTAGGGTTTTATTCTTTTAGTAATGAATAATTACTATAGTATATTAGTGTTGCTTGGCAATGAAGTCTCCTGAGACCTGTCTAGTGCATTTTTTTTATCCTATCCTATTCAATTCCCTGTGGAATGTGAATACAGAATCTAATAAAACTTTTTATAGGGAAAACATAACTTCAGAAAGGACAGTAATGATCATTTTAGTAAAGCTGAACTTCATGCTGCCCATTTCACAGCCACATGGTGTTCAATTATCTTTTCTCGTCAGTTTTCATAAAAGAGTTGTTTTAATTTCATGACAGCAGTTTCCTCCTCACTTGTCCTCCATTGTCCCACCTAGATGATACCACGCCGTTCCAAAAAATGCTTCGTTCTGGATTTTCTCATTTATAATCCCTTGTATTTATACGTTATACTTTTTGTCTGTGTCACCATATTTGAAGTCATGCATTCTGTTTATAAAGCTGCTGTAAGTTCATGCCAGTTTAAATGGTCGGCCTTAATTCTGATGATTTCAGGTCCCTTAGGTGATTTTCACGAACTTCAGATTCCCAAAGAATAGTAAATCCGTCATCATTATTATTCCAAAGTCTTAATTTTAGGCTCTTAATCACTGAATATGTGAATACATTACTCTAAGTATTTAAATTGCAGTTTTACTTTCATAACTGATTATTATAAAAGAAAACTATTCCCCTAAGACCCAGTTCGTGCATATTTAGTAGCACATCTTGTTTTTATACTTAAAACTATATTCTTTTGCACCTATTTTTCCTACAGAGTGATCTCATTTGTACACTAGTTCTTTCTTATCAGGAGAATTTAATGGGAACTTCCAGTTACAGAGCTCAGATCTGGCCTCAGTTGTCTAGGCACAATGATTGATTGATGCTTTGTAATGAGGTAGAAAGTATTCATGCACAAACCAGAAGAAACCCTGTTTGACTCTTAGAAATCAGGCTGATAGCTTGTGACTTAGTAGCAGCACTATTTTATTGCCTGCAGAAGTCTTTGAAAGATTGTAAACCTGGATATCTATTTAATTATTTAGCAATCTCTTTTAAGTGAGTCAAGCAGATAGATAGATAGATAGACAAATGGAGAGACAGATAGAGATCTGAATGCATATTCAGATTGTAATTAGATGTTCTAAGTAAACTGATAATTTGCGCTCATCTTTGACAATCGACAGGCTTTGATAGGGATTAGCAACACTTCAAGATTAGACAGTCTAATGATTCTGAGGCATGTGCTAAATATGATGATGGAGTCTAAGAATATAGCTACGCAGTTGTAATAAGTAACACAGAAAACAAGCTAAAAATCATCTTTCTTCAGTACCGCTTTATGTTAATTCAATCACTGAATAGTGCATTTCTGAAAGAAAAATTCCAGTCATGGATTGTGATTTTTATGTGATAGCTTATTTGATTATGGAATGCAAACTGAAACATGCAGGTGTGCATTCATGCACACTTATTCCCACATTTCGCAAGCCAGCATTATCTCATTATGCAGGCACTGCATTAAGTAGACCAAAGATCTTATGACATCCTGTGAGGTTTATCAAAGATTTTGAGGGCTGATTTTTTCAAGATTCTTTTTTTTACCAAACTATTTTCCGTCCTGTCATGAGGATATGAAAGCTTACTGACCAGACTTCAGTGTTGTTTTTATTTCTCATGGGTGGTAGTTTAAAAGGTCCGTCAGGGAAAAACAGCTGAGTCCCATGGACTTGAAGTTTGGACTCAGCCATCAATATTTGGGTTTATTTTACTTCAGAAGCCAAGAAACACTATGGTTTTTGCCTGGAGTCTATTCCAGTTTGGGAAGGGAAAGAGAGAAAGCACAGCTGGCACCATTGTCTTGTGGTATGGGAGAGATGCCACGAGAAGACGACTCCCTGCCCTCAACCTACTATTTCGTTAGTCTGAGAGGCAGCTTGACTATCTCATTCACGTCCTTTTAACATTCTTGCCATAAAAAATGTCTAAAGTAAAAATACTTTGAAAGAGGCCAACAAATCAACAAGGGCAGTTGTTCCAGTGTTGCTTTTCCAGTTCCTGTGTGACTATCAAAGGGAAAACATGGCACTCTTCAATGGCAAAGCAAATGGCAGGAATCCTTTAGATCCTACCAATTGGCTGATTTGCTTTGTCAGACTTTCTCCTAAACGTACTTCCTCCCTTTGTTGGTGATTGCTCCCATCTTCCGTTCACTGAGGTAAGATGATAGACCATTTCATGCTTACCTTGCCAGACATATGAGAGCAGGAAGACAGTAGGAAGGGTGCGAGGCATAGTAAAGAAGATGTTTACAGCTTTTGTATTCATTGTGGTGTTTGTTGGACTTACTTTAGAATGTAGAAAACGGGATTCGCTCATCAGTTAACAGATATGGGGAAAAATAGCTTTATTGCATCATTCTTATAGATGATAAGCCTGTAGCCGTTTATCAAATGTCCCCTAGAAATAAATGTCTGTTGTCATTTTCTCACTTAGTAGCATCATACCTTTCTGTATTTTCAGCCGTCCATTCCAACTGCTACCTTTTTTTCTTGCTTTTTTGGTAGAATGGAAGAGAAAGGATAGTTTAATGAGGCTTCTGCTTTCACTGGGAAGCCAGCAAAATGATTATTAAGAACACCAAATTAATTATTTAGATTCAGAAAGAACAAAAGAAGTCCACTTGCTTAGATTAGAATAAACATCAAGCAGTCTCACTTGTTTTTTCAGTGACTTTGAATTTGGGTTTGCTTTTTCAGCAACATCAGCAGTATTCTCCCAATATATTAAGACGAAGCATCTGCTACACTTCTGTCACCCTCTGAGAGACTTCTTACCTCCCTGAGCTGTGCATGTGTGTATGCCATGTAGTGGAGGTGAGGGACTTACTTATTCCTTTGTCAGCAGTAAAGCTTCCCCGTAACTGCGGGTAGCATGAGCTGATTTTTTTCAGTTCTTCAGCAAGCCTGGTGGACTGAAAACCTTCTGGGAGCTTTACTGAAATAGAGGAAGGTTTTTACACAGTTTGGTATGACAGTGAATAATACCGTCTCTCTGTGAGCACCTGCTCTATCCTCATACCAAAATAACCTTGTTCTAGACTACTTCTACACTTTCAGCTTTCAATACAACTGTGCCTAATTGTACTTCATACGTTACCAGAAGCATCTGTGGAGCTTTTGATAGGCAAGGTCGGGATAACTGGGGTTTGAGGTTTCTAGGGAGACATGGCAGAAGGTTCGAGTTAGGAAGACAAGTACCTACTGCAAGTGCACAGATACCTGGAGGTGACCTCCCCCTGCTAGCTGAGCTGTTCTTCCTTTTCCCGTAGGCACTTATACTCTTGGCCGAGCAGTGCCACGGCTTCAGTGAGAGAAGCACTGCTTCAGGAAGAAGCACCCACAGCTTTCTGCGTGGCAGCCTAGCAGTAGATACTCTGCTGTGGGAGAGGACCTGCAGGCTTGGACCCTCCTCCCGGGCAGAGGCTGGCTTCGAGCTCTGCTCTTCCCTGGCTAAGGGTTTTGTCACCAGGCTGTCCTAAGATGGGCAGCCTTCCTTTTCTGCCATGATTTTGCAAGAAAGTCTTACGGAGTATTGCTTGAGCATACCTGTGAGAGCCCAGGTGGAATTTTGGCACCTTCTGGGTGCTGAATTAGAGATGATTTTTTAACAGGAGAAAGTGCTGGGCTGCTCTGAGTAGGAGCCCCTTCAAGACTCGGCAGAGCTGGAGAGTAAGGTGAATACTTTTTAAGCCTTGTGGGCCTGTGTTCCACCATGGCTTTTGTTTCAGCAGAATTTGGTTATGCTGTTCTGACTTGGAAGTGTCTAGTCAGACTGAATATTGTGTGCTGTAGGCAGAAAACAGGACAAACCCAGTGATGCCAATGCCTGGGACCCTAGCAGTAACAGGAACTGCTGAGGTGAGACACATCTAGATGATCCCAGGAAGAAGTCCAGCTCTTGGGCATAAGAAGTAACATAGGCAAATGACAAATTCTTTGACAATCCAAAATCTGCCTGCTCAAATCCGGCATTCATTGGGCTATCAGCACATGAACAGCATGTATCAAACAAACATTTAAGAAAGAGGGCTTTCTGCAACACCTTTCCCAGTTGACCCCCCTCCTCCTACTTCCCTTCTTAAGATCCAATTTAGGAATTATATAAAATATTATGAAACGGTAATCATCTCTGAGATGTGAAGAGCATCTCACCTCTGCAGAGAAAGGTGAAATCCCATCACTTCATATGATGCAAATACTGTTCAGTGGGAAGAAATTCCTTCTTAGCCTTTCAAAATTGGTCACAGAATATAGTTACAGCAATTTTACTTCACAGCTACAAATATGAGCACATTGAAAGAACAGAAGCAGTCTTGTTCTTGCGCGGCTAATGAAGGATGGAAGATTCGTAGATCCTCAACTTCGAAAGGCAGAATTGGCTCCAGCCCTAAACACAGCAGCAATGATCTACTCTCAGTCATATGATGGGAAAAATGCTCATCACGTTATAGTATTTCTAGTAACAGTAGTCCATAACGTTCTTTTGGAAGGTGATCCACTGTTTATTTACCCCCACTTACAGGAAATTCCTCAGGTCAATCTGCCTGAAACCATCTTCCAGATATTTAATTTTCTTTTGCTTTTGTCAGTGGTATTAAATTTACCTTGTTCTTAGATTTCCATATGTGAGTATCTATACTCAGTGATTTTACTCATATCTCAACTTCTTGTCAATGAGCTAAATAAGCTGAGCTCCTTAGGCTTCAGATCATAAGACTCGTGTTCCAGTCCCTGGAAATTCTTGTGACCCTCTTTTGGACTCTCTCACTGTGTCCTTATTATTTCCATATCTTTTCTGAGGTGTGGACAACAATGTAAGAATAACCGTAAAAGGTTAGACCAAAGGTGTATCTAGCCTAGTATTCTACCTCCTGCGGTGCTTCCCACAGATGCCAAGGGAAGACTAAGAACAGGAAAAACAGAAAATACTACTTACTGCCCTGGTATGTACCCCAGTGATCTGGAGCTCGTTATTCTCGATATGCTCCGAACCTGAATCAGGATCACTTCCCATTTTTTGCCTGACATTTCTGGTTGTATGCCTCCATACAACCTTAGTTATGCCTTAGCTTTTTTTTTTACCATTGCAGTGGCTCAAAATCTCATGTTGAACTGCTGTCTGTGAAAGTTTTTAAGTCTTTCATGGAACTGCAGCTTTCCAAGAGAGCTTACTGGCTCTGGCAAACAAGACTTTCAGTCTGTTGGAGACAGTACGTATGATCCTTCAAGCTAATAGTTGGCCCTTGCCTTTCAAGTTCTTATGTGGAAAGCCACCGTGTTGCCTTTTGCACAGATTTAACTGAACTAGGACGTTATTTTATCCAGAAGAAAGCATTCTGTACCCCCAAGCTATAGTGGAAGGTTAGATATTAGCATTCTGCTTCAGACCACTTCCAACTCTATCTACATTTCACCTTTTATTTGAAAAGTAAACCTTGCCTGCTTTTTAGAGATTTTAGTACAATGGATTCTAGCTGAAAGCATTCAACAATCAAGATGTTCTAAAAACCATGAGAGCTGCTTAAATTAAATGAAACATATTTAAATGTATAGTCAGTTCCTGGATTTTTTAAGACTTTATCTGCAAAGAAGGCTTAAAGAAATAAAAAAACTACCTTGACAGTCTTTCTAAAAGAAAGCTGAGATTTCTTCATAATAGTGTAATTACTCCAGGTGTTAGGGCTTTAAAAATAACAGCAACATTATTGAGAAATGAGTGATTTGGCAGTACTGCCAGTACCTTTATTTCCTAAGACTTATGTTAGACAGAACTCTTGTCATATTCACATCTTTAGATGCGCATGTGTATACAGACAACCACCCATTCACTCTTATATGCACAACCCTCAGCTCCTGCTCTCCTTTACAGTCTGACCCCCTAATTACTTTCCTTGTTTATTTGCGTCACACACGCACACACACACACACATACTCAGAGAGGCATGCACACACATCCCAGCTTTCTTTACCTACAGTCTTCCCCTGCATACAAGACATACTTGCCTCATGCACACGCATATATTCCCAGATCAATAGGTGCAGTTCAGTCCGTTCATCCATGCACACGAAGATCCGTCCTTGCACACGCAAGCCCAGGCCCTGCATGCACAACCAGTTCCCAGTCCACACACACAAATACCACCACCTCTCCTCCCGCACACATCAGACCCAGCACTGACACATGGCATCACTCATATATTTGGTCCTGGAGAAGGGCTGACAGAAGCTCTGTCATTATCCAGGCACTGAAGGTACCAAATGCTTTTGAGGGGGGACTTCAACAAAGCACATTTTGCAGCTTGCTAGGATTTAGGAACTGCCAGCTAGATGAGTATGGGTCTGAGTTGCTCTTTCCCAAATCAAGTGGCTATGATGAATTATATTTATACCTCTACTGTTCCAGCCTTTGACAAACCATCCCACACATCTGTTACATTAGAAGGCTTCAACCTAATGTTTTGTTTGAGCTGGGCGTATGGGAACATGGTTATATCATCTTTATTTGTTTTTCTCCATTCAGTCTCACTCCTCCATTCTTCCCTCTCCCCACTATTTATCATTTAAAGAGCCACTAAAATATTATACAGTGTTTTACTCATCACCATCTCTCC
This sequence comes from Struthio camelus, assembly GCF_040807025.1. Taxonomy (NCBI): domain Eukaryota; kingdom Metazoa; phylum Chordata; class Aves; order Struthioniformes; family Struthionidae; genus Struthio; species Struthio camelus. Next base: position 149,832,319 of record NC_090942.1, on the reverse strand, counting down.
CCACCCCCCCCACCTTGTCAACAGATGCCTACCCCAATTCTGAAGTGATCTATGTGTGGACTAATAGTACCACAACATCTGTGGTGGTGGCAGAAGATGGTTCACGACTTAACCAGTACCACCTGATGGGACAAACTGTAGGAACTGAAAACATCAGCACGAGTACAGGTAGGACAATCTCCCCACCCCATCCTTGCTGAAAACACAAGCATTAGAAGAGATACACAGGCTCTAGTTATTTTGCAAGGAGGTGGGGGAAGCATCCCTAGGGCTTAGGGAGATATGTGCAGATTCCTGACTATTTAGCAGAGGCACTGAAACACTGAGAGGGTATCTATCTGCTGGCTCTTCGGTGCTTTGGAGGGCTGTTGTTGAAGATGCATCCAAGCTCCTGCAATTTAGCTGAAGTTGCACGCAGCTTCTTGACAACTACCTTTGCTGAGGCTGCCAGCAGTATTGCTGGCTTATTTCCCTGTAGGAGGAACCACCCCAGGATGCAAAAACCACCCACACATTTGATCTGTTTCAAACACAGCTTTAAAATGATTTGCTTGATGAAACCGCTTGGGGGGAGAGGGGGGAGGGAAGGTGGCAGCTGTTGCATGGCTCTGCAGTGTGTCCAGGGGACCCCGTGGCTGGAGAGGAGGTGCTAACCCTGAGGATTCCCATTTCCTCCATAGCTGGAAGTGGAGGCGCCAGATGCGGCAGCATTAGGGAGGCAAAGAAGCTTTAATCGCAGCCCAGGCACCCACGTGAGCCCTCCCTTGCTGCTTCTTAAGGCTGCCACGCAAGGGCAGCCCTCTGCGCACATTGGTGGGGAACTCCGTGTAGCTGCAGAGGGGGGTCCAGCCTGGGCCAGGGGTCACGTGGGCTCTGCCGCACAAGAGCTTAACCAGGTTACATAATACACTCGTCTTGAGAGCATTAGGGACATAGAGTGGAAGGGCTCCTCATCCTGGAAACAAAATAGCCTGCCTTAAAACAAGGAGAGATTTCCACCACTGCTCCTTACACACAGTATGGGGAGGGGAAAGGGGGCATCTTCCAGATTTGAGCTATGCAGCCTGTGAAAAACAGTACTGGCAAAGCACGCCAGGGTCTTCCCTGAGATACCCTCTGTCCCTCATTAAAAATGACAGCCTTTTAGCCTAAATCAGGATTGTAGAGGAAAACGTATAGATGAAGTAAGGAACGTGTTACTGTCATCTGTGGGATTTTTAGGAGACACGAAAGCAGGCACTCATGCACTCTCACACAAAGTTAGTAGAACTGCAACATAAAGCTGCCCAAAGCTTTCTGCTCAGACTGTCCAAACATGCCAGTGAAGAGGGACTCAGCTGCGGTTGCTGCTTACTCTCCAAACACTAGACCAAGTAAGGGAAAGCCTGCCTCAGGCAGCACAGGAGATCCACAAAATCGAACCGCCAGCTCCGTCCTATAAAACTTCATCCCTTCCCTTTGCCCATTTCAGGAGCCATAAAACAGTTGCTAAAGCAAAGATATCTGAAGTTCAAAAGAAGCACATAGAGGAAGTCAGAGCAATCCCCCGATAGAAAAAGGACAAGCGATCTGTCTCCCGTTAAAGAGCAAAGACGCTTTTTTGCTTACCAGTTTACCATCATAGCTGCATTGTTTTCTGCAATGAACGGCAGCTCCCCTCTCGCCTTCATCATTGCCAAGAAAAAGAGCCAGAGGATGTACTGGGGCATCTCCTACAAACTCGTCCTGCTCCTCAGAGCAAGGAAACAACCCAGCGGAGGCAGTGAGTGCTCCAGTGTGTCAGCTCCAGGCCACTTCCAGTTTTCAGCTCTGCCCGTGAAGGCTCCTTGTATTCCTCATTCCAAGGAAACAGCAGACTCTTCAGACAAATCCCAAAGTTTGTGCTCTGCAATCACCTCCCTGCTGTATCCTGAAATTTAGGCTAATAAATGCTTGTTTCCCAGTGTCAAGATTTTATATTAATGTCCCAGGTTACATCTGGGCTGGCTGGATTCTGATTGCAGGGTGGATCACAAAGAGCAGGACACAGATTGCAGCCGGGGATTAGCAAAATACAAAAATCCGATTTTACACAGGGAAAGCATCAGTCAGCGATGGATTTTCTGGACTTCATCAAGCTCGCAGTAGGCCGGTAATCAGGGTTACTTGTGAACGGTTGTCTAAGACATTTCTTCCTTCTATTGAATTGTTGAGTGTGAAAATGAAAAACCAAATAGCTACTGTACAGATCCAGCTATTTAGATCCTTTGTGTTTTTTGTGACACATAAGTCAAACTATACAGCCCCTGCAATTGCATAGGCAAAACTTTTATATATGTCATGGAGCATTTATGCTCTTCTTTCTAAGAGGTTTTTTTTTTAAAATGCTAAATGCTGGACCTGCACCAATCCCTTTGGATTTTGCTGATTTTGTACCCAAGCCCCTCGGCTTAGCTGTCTTCTCAGAAAAGATATGCTGGGACTCCTTCTACGCCAACCAGTCCTGAGGTTGGGAACGTGTTGGCCATGCCATGGAAAGTAGCTCTGATATGTGCCACCTGGGGGGTGTGTGTGTGTGTGTGAGTGTGATGTGTGTGTGCGCGCGCGCACGTGCGCTGAGGTCCCTAAATATCACTCCCCCAAAAGAGAAGATATTTTACTACTCACACTGCTTCATACAGCCCCAGCATCTGTCACATCTTGGTGCTGGAGTGCCAAAAATACTCAGAGCTGGGATTTGGATCCAGCTGGATCTTGCTGGTTTTTTGCAGATGGTTGCCCAGTTTGGTTACCCACCTAAAGAGCACCCCAGAAACTCTGATTGCTAACTTAGCATCTGCAGTGCTGTGAAACACAACAAAAGGCCACTCTCTTAGCTTCTGCCAGCTGGAGCCTAAACTCTGCAATATCCAAAGCCTGAAAAATAAAAGAAGCATTCGGCCCTTCATTCTGCACCAAATAATTCTGACTTTTCCTTGAGATGACTCTTTACTGTGCAGCACTATAAAAAAGGCACGGTCATGAACGGCAGGGGTACAGACCTAACTTCAGGCTCCTGCCAGAACATGTCAGTAGTCAGTACCCCTGAGTGCAGGTACATACAGTAAAGAAGCCTCGGGGCTGGCCCATCCTCATTAAAATGCTCCATTGAATCTCAGCATAATGGCAATGGAAAAATGTATGTAGGGATCCTGAAAATTTGTAAGCGTGATCTCCACAACTCCATTATCTAGATTCCAAATTCTAGCAACTAAATGGAGAAGAAATGCAGCTGCTCCCACTCTAGAGCTTTTCATTACTGCTAAATTTATTATTAGAATTGTTTTTGCAGTGCTTAGTGGACTCCATCAGAAACAGGCTTTTGTCTTACGTGCTGCATAAACCTTTAATAAAAATTAGCTTTTGCTCAAGAAAGCTGTTGATCTAAGGATAAATTGTGGCCTTACAGGAGTGAAAGGGAGCTTTGCCACTCCAAAAGAGCCAGAGTTTTGTTCACTGTAAACAAAAGGCCAACTCGTGCAGCTTTTAGCATTATTTTAAGCAGTGGTCCCAGGGCATTAAAAACCAAGCTATGTCTGTGGGGTTTTTGCAAGCTGCGTGTCTGCCAATGGAAACATTCCTAGTGTAGGCATTTTTTGAAAAGGGCAGCATGGGAAAAAGGAGAAGATACCTGTTGGAAGAAGAGCAAAAGCAACATCAAGGTGATGATATCATTTTTTCAGTGGCAACAGGAGCCTTGACAGGTTAAAGAAAATGATGAAGTAAGGTAAGAATCAGCCGTGGAAGGCCATCAAAATGTAGTCATTCATACATTCATACATTTTCTATATTTATAGAAGCAGGGATCCTGTTGCTCTGCTGAAGTTGCATGGTTCATATGAGGGTTTTTTATTCCAGCTCCCAAAGCATACTGTCAAAATCAATAATGCGTATCATCACTCCTAAGTGACCAGGGAAACTGTGACTCTAAACACATCACAATGCAGTAGCGACTCGGAAACAGATTACAGGCACATAGAGACTCTGCTGCTTCTGGCGTGTTTTATTGTTAATCCACAAACTGAATGCTCATAAATAAAAAGCAAGTGGGGTTCCTCCTGAGACCACAGCATATTCAGCATCCCTGGTTCAAAATTACACTAGCTTGAAGGGAATTAGACATCACTTCACAGGGTTTTTCTCCCCAGTTTCACACCATTCCCTGTCCATCTCCCCATCCCTCTTCAGGGAGCCATTTCACAAGAAAACCAGACTCCAGAAGAAAGTCATAAAGAGTGAGGCAGGCTGTCAGTTAAGGAAATTCTGTGCTATTCAAGTCTGTGTGTCTAAAACCCCCAGCAGGAATGAAGTCCCTCAACAGCATTCAAAATAAGAGAGCTCTTGTAGTGTAACATACCATGGTTATAGGTGCAAAAGCCCTTTTTCTGTAGACCTGTCCTCAGCTAATTAGCCATATTGTCACTTAGCAATAATCTGCCAAATCTAACTGCTTAGCAGTGCTGGCTGCAGCTCAACTCAGGCTATTCACTCAATGCAGAATCAGTCTGGTATATATCTTCCCTTAGCGGCTGTTCTGTAGAGGTTACTGTCCGTTCTTGCAACAGATATTACAGCTAATAGCTTGAGCTTTAGCTCAAGTCGCTAAGGTCTGTATTCAGCTTGTTTTTTAGCAAATATGAGATACAGGCCCAAAAAACTCCTGGATCTGCATAATTTGTAAGTCAAAAGGATAATTATATTTGTTTTATTCTTAGAGGATAGCATATATTTCAGAGCGAGCATTACTCTGATTCATCAGTATCCATACTAATAGTTCATACTTTCAAATTAATTTGATATCAAGATGAGTGGAGATCTGCTGAGGCTGGAGGGAGGTTGCTTGTTTTTTATTTGTTTTAGTCTTATTCTACCTAGGCTAAGAATAGTCTCTTTTTAGACAGTAAGATTTGTGCTTTTGGAGGCAGTTACCTTCAATCCGTAGTCCTCAGTAACAACTATATGGTTTTACAGCAACAGTCTGCAGGAACTAGTTAAGTTTTTAGTTTTTCTGAAACATTAGGAAAGGTAACAGCTGGTCTGTCTCTTTTGGAGTGTATTTTTTAGGCTTGTGTTGAAATTCAGAGGACCTCACAAAAACTAGATTAAACCAATTCATGTGACTTTGGCAAATAAAAAAGGTATGAAATTTAGCGCTGCTGTCAGAGCTTTCAGTGAATTCTCCACACAGCCAGTACAATATTAAGCTCTAATTGCACAGGCAAACAAGACTTGGCACGGTGTCTGTCCAGAAATAGATTGTCTTTCCAGAGCTAGGACATATCAAATACTGGGAAAACTGGATGCACAAGATGATTTTTTTTTTCTGGAGGAACAATTTGATGATTTTGGATACTCAGATCAACAGCATCTCCCAGGATCAGCATAAGAAGCGTGTGTATTTGCAGTATCAACACTGGAACAGGCAGTCATTATAAATTTGGTGCAGAGGGAGTGTCTGGACCTCTTCTCGTTCTTGAAAACTCCCAGGTTGGCACACCATTCACAGTTGCCCTAATCAGGTTAAGTCCTACTATTAAATCTGTGTTCTAAGAGCAGATGGCCTTAATCGTTATTTTGATTAGATGGTTTGTAGGACTGAGTCAAAAACTGGCAGGACTGAGGCACTGTCACCAATCTGGGTTTTTTAAGGTTGTGAGCATCAAGACGTTCTAGGTGCATAAAAGGATTGCACCTTTTAGTGCGATAGGGTATTCATTGTCTTCTGCTTCCAGGTATTTTGAGAAGTGAATGTGAAGACTAGCAGGATCTAGCAGCATCTGTATCTCAAGCCCTGGTGTTTTCCACAATGCAGAAATTCAGAGATATGCAATTAGGAATGGCTGAATGGTATCTTCATTTACGGGGTGGAGCTGCTTGAATTCCCCAAATCTATACACTTCCCTTCCTTACTTTTACCTACATGTACGTTTTCCTCCTTCTAGGTGAATATACTATTATGACAGCACATTTTCATCTGAAAAGAAAAATCGGTTATTTTGTCATCCAGACATACCTTCCTTGCATTATGACTGTGATCTTATCACAGGTGTCATTTTGGCTAAACAGAGAGTCTGTCCCTGCCAGAACTGTCTTTGGTGAGTATCTCACTTTTCTTGCAGTATACAGGAAAGAAAGGTCTTGTTTGTTGGAAGTGATTTTCTGTAACAAAACCACAGTGCACTAATACGTATTTCTATTTCAGAAGTTTTAGATGTTCCCTTATTTTCTTCCAGTTTCAATTTAAAATCTTTCAGAAATACTGCCAGGGCTTTTTGGTAAAATTATGACAGAAATTGAGCAAGAATCAATTATATGAAGGTTAGAGGAGGGAAGACAGAAGAATCAAGTTGATGTGATTTGTGATTTTTTTTCACTCAGATAAAATAATGAACAGTTTTGAACAAGAACATACATATTATCAGAGTTAATGCATATTCTAGTGTAAGCGTTTGAAACAGATTTCACTTTAAAACATTTTGTTTATCTGTGTTTCAAGATGTTTGTCTGGGAAAACCATGTAGAGGTTAATTAGTGGCAATTAACTCTGTTGCCTTCAAACAAATTAATATGATTTTGCAATTACAAAATGTATATTTACTGCAGAAGCTGCCATGGAAGAATCCTTTTGAGATCTCTAAATTACTTGATTTATCACTAGAAGATTGCAAAAATTAAGCACAATCTTAACCAAAGGCTGATGAAATACAAAGGATCCACTAGATGAGAAATTAGGGAAGCGGGAACAGTTTTGTGTTTAAAACTTCATTTGAGTCTTTGAAGAGTCATTCATCTATAGAATCCTCCTGAAATCAGTTTGGAGCTTTGATTAAAAATCAATTCAGTAATCTGTATCAGGAGCTTTGTTGACTGGTGATACTGATTCTAGGTTTACAAAGTCGTAACCGAGAGTTGAATTTTGTCCTATTAGGGGCATCCTTTCACAGACGAAATTAGTGGCAGCTTTGTCATATATTGACTTCTGTGAAAGAAGGAGCTACTGTAAAGGAAATGAGTAATGGCCAAGAATTTCATTCATCTACAGGTGGGAAAACAAAAACTGTAATTGTGACACCTCTTTATGACAGTTACTGCTAAATGGGTTGATCACTGATTTTATAATACACCACTTAATAAGGGGCACTCTATATATACCATATGTCAAAGTACAAGGATAAGTGTCGGTAAGATTTTCGTTTTCCTAACAGGTGGGTTTGTATTATCTTTAAAAATATATATTTAATTGCACTAAAACTGGAGATAACCAGAATGCCCCAGAAGCAAATATCTGAGGGCAGAGGCTTTTATTTTCTTGTAGTCAGCAAAGTGTATTACTCTTTCAGATCATTATACAGAAACACTGACTTTGGGTGGCCTTCTTAGGTATCATGCTGAATCAGGGCCCACTCATAAAATATCAGGAATCTCATGAAGACTACCAAATTAATCTCTGTATTTTTTTTTCCTTTATAGGAGTAACGACAGTCCTCACCATGACCACCTTAAGTATCAGTGCCCGTAACTCTTTGCCAAAAGTGGCCTATGCTACTGCAATGGACTGGTTTATAGCTGTCTGCTATGCCTTTGTATTTTCTGCATTGATTGAGTTTGCAACAGTCAACTATTTCACCAAAAGAAGTTGGGCATGGGATGGCAAAAAAGCTCTTGAAGCTGCTAAAATCAAGGTGCTTACCTTACGTTTTTTGAATACTTAGAATAAAAACCAGTTACTGAGCATAGTTCAAATAATTGAATATACAATTTTCAGCTTCTCCATGGTAAGATATTTAATTAACTCATGCCATACTCTCATCTTCCTATAGAAGAAAATTTGCAAGGAAATATTCCTTCTTCTGTTCAGAGAAATAGACTTATCAGTCTCCACCATCTATATGAGGTGATTTTGGGAAGGATACAAGGCATTAAATACACATAACATGGGATTTAAGTGACCAAAATTCTGATAGTCAGCAAACACACATTGTGAAGGATATCTCTGTAGAGTACTCTGTTTGTGCTCTCTGAAATACATGATAAAGGTCACACTGAGCTCCAGGAGTCAAGGTCCCAGCACAGTATCCCCAGTTAAAAAAAAAAAAAAAAAGCGGTACTATGAGCTTTTGCATTTCAAGCTGAAATTTAACTCTCAGAATCTGGCTCACTCTTATCAAATGATGTCCTAAAGAAAGTTCATGCATGCAGGCAATAAAGGAATTGTAAAATAACAATGCAAAGAGGAGAAACTAGCTGAACAATAAGCCTTTCACTGTCCTGCTTCCTTTTGTCAGGAGGGTGATGTTATTGTCTTGGCAGCTGCCGGCAAGGCAGGAACCTCGGGAGGTGAGCATCACCCTGACAAAAGAACCTGCTAATTCACATGCCAGGTTGGATCTGGCCCTGGCAGTCCTTGTTTAGTGTTTGCTGATGTCAGGGAAAGTTTAAAGTGAGTAAGGGCTATAATATCAAGGCAAAAAAAGGTGTTGGGGAGTTTGATGTCAGGGAAAGTTTAAACTGAGTAAGGACTATAATAGCAAGGCAAAAAAAGGTGTTGAGTTGAAGTCAGAATAGCCAATGGACTTTTGTTAGCATGATTGATTAGGGTGCGTATATTTTGGTTTAATATTTTGAGAACATATTTCCGCTTTATATACCTGCTATCTAACGTTTTGCTATTTACACTGTAGAAAAAAGAGCGTGAATTACTGAGAAATAAATCAACTAATACTTACACCACTGGAAAGATGACCCCCACACCAAACATACCAAAGGACTCAGCCCCATCTGTCATCTCAAACACTATTACTGCTCCAGTGAAATCTGCAGAAGAAAAGCCTGCTGAAAGCAAAAAGACTTATAACAGCATCAGTAAGATTGACAAAATGTCCCGGATAATTTTTCCAGTGCTGTTTGGAACTTTTAACTTGGTCTACTGGGCCACATATTTGAATAGGGAGCCTGTTATTAAAGGTGCCAATTCTCCAAAATAAACTGAAGGACTCTAAAGCCACATGTGAGCCATACTTACAAAGCAGATGCTACCAAGAAAAATTTGAGATCCAGACGACTTTCTACATTTGGGCAATATTCTTCAGGAAGTTTTTTGCATGTTTAATAATATGTACAAATAATATTGCCTTGATTGTTTCTACATGTAACCTCAGATGTTTCAAAGATGGTTATATTACTTACTTACAGCAACAGATCTTTATAAAAGATCAGAAGACATTGATCGTGGCTTCTTTGCTGCTGAGTATCTTGCATTGATAGTTTACAAATAAAATAAGTTATATTTTTTAACTGTTCAAGTGTATTACATATCGTGGTTTTTATACTTCAGATGTACAGTCATACAAATGTAGGCTTAAGCTATATTTTACAGAAGAGCTCCACTATTGTCATCTGATAGGTTACTGTGAGTAACACCGGTTGTAAAAGTGCCAAGTTATTAAATGTAGGGCTCTGTTTGAGCACCTTTACTGGTTATAGGTAGTACATTACTCCAAAAATAAAACTGCACAGCCCAATTTTCATCAGCAGAAATTAATACAGTGCAGTAAATCCTAATGGGGCTATGCTGATTTTCACTGCTTGAGCTTCTAGCTTGCAGTGAAGTAACATAGGGAGCAAGATGCTACTTGTGTAAATAAAGGGGGTGGAATCTTACCCTTAAAAGAAAATAATACGTGTTTGTTTGTTTTTTTGCATTCCAACGGAATTTTCTCCGATGATTCTCAGTATTTATTCCAAAAGTAAGAAATATATTGCATGACATTAATATAGATTAGGAACATACTTGTGCAAATAAAACTTTTAACAAGAGCAGTAGACATTTTTATTAGGGTAAAGTAACTAATGTTTGGACGTTTTCCCAAGAAGATTATATTATATTAGCAGAGCTAAACAGTAAAGAATTACAATAATTCTGAAGTAATTATTACTTGTTTCCCAGAGTGAAAACCAATCAGCCAACACAAAGAAGGGTGTTCAGGAAAGAGATGTGTTTTATGACAGCAAGGTGTTTCAGTGACAATATTGACAGAAAGATCTTGGTACTGTCCATCTGAAACTTTTCTATAAGACGCCTTGCTGCTGCCAATGTGTTTTGCTTTCACAATGAATGAGAAAATGAAATCTGAGTTTTCAGCTCTTTTCTCTTTGGCATCCTTTCCTTGTTCCAGAAGCTTTTGTAATTTTATCTTAATGTTTAAAATAAAAAATGCATTCGACGCTTGATTGCTAAATGTCATTCTTATACTGGTTATTATTTTAGAGAGATTAAAAAAAGTCACCACTAGAATTAGAGCAATTAATTGGGAAACACGTGTGCATGCACATGAATACATGTGTGTACATGACGCATCCTTGCTGTTGCCCAGAAAGTTGCAGGTCAGGTCCAGGCCTGGGGAGCTGTCTGGGCTTCTTGTGTTTCTTCTCCATTCCTAAATGTTGCAAAGGAAAAAGCTGAAAAGTGTATTCCTTTTTGCAACTTTTATTTTGATGCTGTGGATTTTGAAGTTTGCAAGTTCTCAGTAGCCGGGAGGCAATCATGGGACCAGCAGGTGACTGGAAGCTCGTAAAAAGGAGTGAGGGAGGTACATGCCAATCTATTGGTTACAGTGCTAACTTGAGAGAAGGTCAGGGTTTGGATCTCTGTTCTCATGTGGGCTTCCCCTGTGGCTCTGAGCAGCCACAAACCTCCTGTTCTTCGTTTCTCTTTTTCTAAAAGTTGGATCATGATATTTGAATGCTATTAATCCAGTCCTTTGGGGATCAAAAAGAGTGAAAAATTGCAGAGCATGTTGGGAGGCAAAACGTCATAAAGGCCCACAGGTATTTCTTTTCTTGCACATAAGTTATTGCCACTCACAAAAAGCTGTGAGCCAGAAAGACCTCTTTTCTCTGTGAAAAGCACGTGGCTTTGCCAAGTTAGGCAGGGAGACAGTGCAGTGAAGTGCACACATGTTGCGCTGAGCATCCCCAGTGTTTGGTTCGTGCTGGGCAGCTCCAAAGCAGCTAAAAGCGCCTGGTGGCTGGTGGAAGGAGGCAGATCTCCCTGCACGCGTGTGATGCACAACCCATCAGTGGCAGCTGCTTCTGGCTCTGCCTATGGCAACAGTGATGCATAATAAATGCAGCGCTAGACTCAGGTCACCACTCCTAGAGGCTGACTATTCAGACTAAAAGAGCAAAGCCCAACGTGCTGTCAGGACTAGCAAACACAACAATTGCCATGAGTCAGGAGGTGAATGCCTGGGGATATTTCTTGTAACCATTGATATGGGCACATATTTCTGCCATGGTTAGGCAAACTGTCCATAAAATGAGCAGCACAGTAGGGCTCATCATTAATCACTGAGGGAAGTAGCCTGAGTACCTACAGATGACTGTTTACTGTCCTGAAGTCTTTTCCTGTGGTTGAAGATGATACGGTATGTTATTGACACCTGTGGCAGATAGATGTGTGCTGGGTAACACATCTGAACCAGAGTTCTTGCAAGGAATCAAATCTACCAGCAGCTTGCTATTTCTAGTCTCATCAGAACAACAAATGAGATGTAACTCTTCTGGCATCAGTGACACAGCATAATGCACCAAACTAATCTTACTCAACCGGGTGTCTGCAGATCACTGGTGGGTTGATAAGGACCCATCAGGAGACAGTCCATGTGATGATTTGTCTTTTTTTTTTTAACCCCATATATACACACCTTACTATGTTGTTGCCAGGTAGGCATCAGTACCAGTAAGCTCGATTTTCCTCCCAGCTATTCTTGTAGCCCACAGCTGGCGGAGGCACACTTTTGTTATCATGCATCATTATTTATAATATTTGTAGTTGTGAAAAGGAAGTTATGTTCTGTACAATAAGTGCATTTTGTTCACTGCAGGTGGTAAGAACAGTGCTTGCCACTTCTTCCCCTCAAATACCAAACACTCAAGTTGCATGAACTAGACTGTGGGTTTTTTCAAGGAGATTAAGTAGTTGTGGGATTTAGAAATAGTTATTGAGCAGCAATGCTCCAAAGATTAAGGAACTAATGGACAGCCACTGACCCAAGCCAGCTACTGTGGGTTCAAGTCTAATCTGGAGTGAGGGACTTTTGCACAATTTTCTAAACAGAAACTGTATCAGCGTTCTGATTGTCAGAGGCTAGAGGAGTACTCGGGAGACACATTAAATATACCTGCCCTGTTCCTCTTAGTCTTCCCAAAAACATCTGCCTCTGGCCACTATCAGAGAAAGTATACTGGGCTAGCAAAACATTTGCCCTGAACTCATGCAGCTACTCAGCATGTGTTCTAGTGTAAGAGAAGGCTAGAGCACAGGCTTACCTGGTCAGACCCTTCGACTGCCGTGCAGTTGTGAAAGTGGCATCTGAGTGCTTTTGGGACAATATGGAGGCTGTATTTACTACACTGTTGAAAACTACGAGCCATCTGCAGACCTCCAGAGGACAGCATCTGTGGTAAAAAGATGTCTAAATACACATATATCCCAAAACAGGATAGTCACAAAAAGTTGCTTGTACTTTTCCTCAAACTTCCACAAAAAGCCTCCTGTGTCAGGCTTTTTCTTACATGAAAGGGAAATGCTGAATCATCTTTAAAGCACCTTCTCCAGAGCCATTCTGCCTACCTAGGAGGATTTTCTGTGCTAATTTGTATTTGCTTACACCCCAGTATGACTCTTATCCTGAATGGCTCAGCATTGTTTTCTGGTCTCCATTCCAATCCGACTGATTTTTCATGAAGTCTCATAGTGAATACAGAATACCTGCAAATCATTACTAGTGGAGTTGTGCAGTCACAGGACAGGACTCATTGCTTTATTTTAGCAAACAATACTTTGGAATTTACCTGATGTGTAGAAGATCTGACAATTACCCACTGAAGGCATGCAGCCCCACAGATATTTTCTGTCTACACCACTTCAAGTTATATTGAGTGATGCTTTCTGCATCTAAAGGCAGAAATTAACGATTAGGGTTCATTCGGTTATCATGGATTTGCTAAACGTCATTGAAATTTCCTGAAGAAACAGTCTATCTTATGTTTCTTGGAGAATTCCACATATTCCTAATCCTTGCTCTGAACTGAAATGGTTAAAGAAGAATGAACTACTTCCCAGCACGTGCTCCTACCTGAACAGTAGGTGCTGTGCCATGGTTTGGGAGATGCTTCAGTAAGCTAATTGATTCCAGTCTAGAATACTTAAATACCAAACTATGGTCTACTGCCTCGCACTACGTAACACCTAACAATTTAAATAATATCACTGCAGTCAGTAGCACTGTTTGTGTGGGCGAACATTACTCATTGATGGCATCTGAACTGTGGGAGACGGGAGCATTTCCCAGCTCCTGACTCAATGTAAACGCCTTAGCCTCACCCTGCTCCAAGCTAGGGCGGTATCTGCATGTGCATCGGCCTCCTTTGGCATCCCCTAGAAGAAACCTGGGCCTTCAGGAATGAAGTGAGTTGTGTCACCGCTCCCGGTTCGGGTGAGCAAGGATACTTCAGGGCACATCTACTTTACAGCTTAGTCACAGCCAATCAGAGTAATAAAAAGGAACTGATTGTCACTGAGTTTTTTCTATATGCTTTCATGAAAAAGAGTTGAAAAGTGAATTACAACAATTCACCACTGGAGTAAGTATATGCAGGTCTCTTGCCAAATTTCCTCATTTGCTCCAATTAAGAATGAAACAGTAAGTCAAATACAATAGAAAAGGTTTTTATTTGTGATATTTGAGTTGTGCCAGCTTACTCCAAGGATGAATTTAGTCAAGAATTTCCTAAAGCTTAGCCCTCTTCTGTTATCTTGAATTGTGTTCTGCTTTTTTCTAAACAGAATATGCCCTCTATGGAATAGCTAAACATATTTGTACAGAACTGAGAAAGGAATGATTTTATGAAATAATCCTTTCTTTCAGAAATTCTTGCTCAATGTATAAATTAAACTTTCAAGAAAACTGAATGAAATTGCTTTGCTATTCAGTTTATACAGCCAAGATGAATGTAGCACTTGCTCTGCTATTTGTTTTTTAAGTCTGGAGACAGTATTTGTAATAGGAATATATTTCCCCCAACATTGTTGCTCCCCAGATTGGAATAAACAGTGAAATGTTCAGAAGAACCTAAATTATCCTAAAGCAGTGTTTGATCAAATTGTTTCAGTTCTTTCTGGCTTTTATGCGTTTTTATTTCAATGCAAACAAAATATACCAAACATCCAAAATCACGGCCATCGCATGGTAACACTACCTCAGAGAGCAACCTCACCTTATCAAACCAGCATTTTGTTGTGGACATTTATTCACTTCTGAGCAAGGTAAAAAGAATTAAAAAGTAGATTTTATGAAGCCCAAAGGGCATCTGAAGGATCTCCCTAGGATTAACACTAATTTAGACTCAAGTGTAAGTAAGTGTCCCATTCTGTACTGCATTATTTGGCTTTTCATTGCCCTCCTTAAAGCAATTATCAATTTTCACAGTCATCATGTCTTAGAAGTTGCTGTTTTAAATTGGTACTGGCTAAAAAGAAAACAAAAAGAAAATTTAAGAATGTTTATTGAAGATACCAAGTCTTTTATTTCACCTAGAGGACTTTGAAGAGTTTTTAGGAAATGCCAATAGATTGCAATGCACTGGACAGACCATGGTAGGTTACATTCATATGTGACAACATCTGAAGTACTATATGCAGGACAAAAAAATATTCCATAACCTGTCCCTATATGGTAATAAACTCTGGAACTACAGTCAGCCATGGTAATCTTGGCCTCAGAAGGTCAGGGTTCCATTCACAGAATCACATAGAATCACCGAACGGTTGAGGTTGGAAGGGACCTCTGGAGATCATCTAATCCAACCTCCCTGATCAAGCAGGGTCACCTAGAGCACATTACCCAGGATTGTGTCCAGACAGCTTTTGAATATCTCCAAGGAAGGAAACTCCAAAGCCTCTCTGGGCAACCTGCTCCAGTGCTCAGTCACTCTCACAGTAAAGAAATTTTTCCTCATCTTCAGGCAGAACTTCCTGTGTTTCAGTTTGTGCCCATTGCCTCTCCTCCTATCACTCGGCACCACTGAGAAGAGTCTGGCCTCACCCCTCTCCCGAAAAGCAAAACAGCACCCCCATAGGACACTGCCCTGGACAAATGTGCCACAGATCAGCTTCTCTGGCACTGGAGGTAACAATGAAAGTCCAAATAAAGTAGAAGAGAGTGTTCAGCACTTTCTAGGCCTTCTCTCATCTCCAGTGCCAGAATGGAAAGACCAAAGTCTGGTACCTGTTTCAGAGTTTGTCCCTGCTTTTGGAAACCCATCCAACTGTATGCAGGGGAGAAATGTTGGGTCTGCTGTTACTTTTCCAAATAGATTTTTGGGGAGAGCAGAGGAGCGAGGGCAAGGAAAGGTCTGAAGTATGTACTTTCACTCCAAAGCTTTCCCAGGTGCCTCATCTTGCCCTTTGAATGGTAGGGGTGAGCAGGGCACAGAGCAGCAGCCCCACGCTCTGTCAAGTCATCAGTCAGTTTTTTCATCTCCAGGATACTAATGCTTGTTCCTTCTCTCCCACTGCTGTTCTCAGGGTGTCAAGCTATTAGGAGTGAGGATATTCTATGTTCTTAAACACTACGAGTGTGCTGGGAAAAGTGAGGTTTCGATTGTTCAGCGACCCGTATTTTGTAAATCAGAGGTTGTGGCCAAGGAATACCAGGTCATCTGGGCTCAAGAAGGTGTTCCTGGAAAGAAGACTGGTTGAAATCTTTGCCTGCCCTTGTGCCAAGCTTGAGGTGCATGCAAATTGCACTGAAGACATGACTGAATGCCTCAAATTGGCCTGAGAACAGCTTCAGCCTGTTCAAGTTGAACAGGCTACCCATGAGCAACTGCTCAGAAAGGCCCCTTGGGTGTCCTTGCCTAGCAATATGCCTTCAGCTGGATGCATGTGAGGCACAGGACACTGGCCCTGAAATTGGAGACATTTGCTGGCTGCAAGGGGGCAGAGGGGTAGAAGAATCTTTATGGGCCACTGTGCCATCCTTGCACTTTACTTCTTCCTTGTGTCTATTGACATGGCATAGGCTTAGCCACAGTGCTCTGACTGTGGGCACAGTCACAATGGCCTGGTGCCATGCACTTTGTCATGGGACGTGCAAAGTGTTCCTACCAGATGGTTGGTTTTCTTCTTTCTCTTCCTGCACTGGCAAAATCATCGCTGCCCCCTGAGCACCTAAGTTTGCAGAATGCTCTGACTCTTCTCAGAAAGGACTCCATGAAATGCTCCTAGGTTCTGTAGCAGACGATTCAAGAGCCCGCTCTGTAGCAGCAGTGTCTTGCCAGAAAGTGTTGTCCCCTTGTCATGGGAGCCCACTGCCCTGCTGCAGAGGTGACTTTGTTCCTCTTTTGCTGCTATCTAGGTGATGTAAGAATCATCCCTCTGAGGTGTGAGGATCTATCCATGTGCATCCACATGCTCTTTACAGTGGTGCAGTGCTGCATAAACAAGACCATGATGGCATTCTTTCAGGCCATCTTGAAAAGACAGGGGACACATAATCAACTTCTGACCCTGGCAGGGCTCTGAGTATGTGTTATGCTTTCATCTGCTGCAGGCTTCCTGGCTATCCTTATTGGATAAGCTGATGGCAATCATTTTCCAGCATTCAGCAGTATTTTGAGACTAACTACCACAAAAAACGAAACATTCAGATGCTCTTGTAATGGAACAATAGCTTAAATAGACAGACGTAACCTGACAAGATTGAATGAGAAGAAGGACGTGGGACCACCAAAGCTAAATCTGTCTCTTGTTTTGGCATGACTGATGTCTTCAGCTGCTCAGGGGTCGTCCAGCCCCAGAGGTCCACATGCACAGAAGGTATCTGCCCTCAACGTCCATGCTTCTGCCAGTGAGTGTACGTGAAGCTGCTGAAAAGCCACAGCACTACAGCTTCAGGTGGGATTCACAGTATCCTGCCATTGGGCCAAAGAGAGCACGTGAACTTCATGCTGAAGAACAGAGGTAAGGATACGTAGAAGATGTGTGGACATAGGAGGTTCTGATGCTCGCATTGTGAGGGCTCTCCTTCAACAGTTAATTACAAGCAAAGTTTACGTGCCTAATTCAAGAAAATTATTCATTGCTAGAAAAGGATCATCTGGTTCTAGCAAGTGAGCCACCTGTATTCATAAGCCCCATTCCTTCTCTCTTTCACTCTTCAGTTACATTAACTGGCCCAGCTGCCTTCTGAAACTCTTAACCCCCACCTCCCCCCCCATGCACAACAAATACCACTGAGGGTTTAGCCTTTGGTATCCTTTAGGGTGTAAAGATAGCTGCCCTGTGTAAGAATGCAATGAAAGGTAAGTTAGAATATGGAAATACTTTATTGTGCTAGAGAATATAAACATTTTACTATCATTAAAGGGTGTAATAAAAAGTTATTTTGTTAAAACATGTATTTAATAATCATAATCTTCATCTGATTGCACAATTTGAAGAGGCCCAGCAGAGGCACAGGCTGCAGTTATAAATAAGAGAAAAGGATGTGAGGACGAAGAAAAAAAGTAACAGTAAAAATGCATAAGGGAGGAGGTATAATAAAAGGAGGGGCTAAAATATTCCTTTGGCATTAGCATATAGTCCACTGAGGATAACAGGAAGAAAGCCTTTAACATCAGGTTATTTCTCCTGACAGCCAGCAGAGAAGGAGGCAATAATTAATGATTCGTAAAATCCTGCTCAAGCTACAGGGCTTGCCGTCACACTGCAACTGAAGAGGAGACCATCCAGTTAAACATTATGAGAGTTTTTCCAAAGGGCTGGCCGATTTAACGTCCGCATACGCTACTTGTGACAGCGCACGGTCACAGAGTCGTGGTCACAGCACGGTCACAGCACAGTCCTCTGCTGCTGCTGGTGGAGGAGCCCTTGCCGGACGCACCGGCGGAGGGTGGCCGCGCTGGGGGTGCGCTGCTGCGGAGGGAGCGCCCCTTCCCGCCCCGCAGAGGGGCTGCGGGGGCCGCCCCGCGCCCGCGCCCGCGCCCGCGCCCGCGCCCGCGGCGCCGCTCTTCCGCCGGCAGCCGCCAGGGGATCCCGCCGCCGCCGCAGGAGCCGGCGAGGGCGGGATGCGCCTTCGCGGCGGGCGGGGAAGAGGAGGGACAGCGGCCCGTGGGAGCCGCGGCGCTCCCGGCAAAGCGAGGGCGGAGACACCCGGCCCCCTGCCCCTGCCGCCGGGCTGCCCAGAGCCCGGCTTCCCCGGCCGGCGGCGGGGGCACTCCCGGGCTCCCCATCGCTCTTCGCAAGCCTCGCTCGCCACCGCTGTTCCTCTCCTCCGGGTATTTTTGTCGCGGTCCCATCTGTCCTGCTTAGGGGCCCGCTCAGGCGCTGGGAGAAGGGCGGGCGGCTCCGCGGCCGCCCCCGCCGGCGCCAAACGGGGGCTGCGCTCCGCTCCGCCGCGCTGCGCCCCGCGGGGAGCAGCCCCCGCCGCGGAGCCTTGCCCCGGCTCTCCCCCTGCTCTGACGGGCTCCTGCCGGGGCTCCGAGCACGCGTTATGCTTTCATTTAGTTGACTTGAAGCTCTGTGTGTGAATATGCGTTACATACATATACATATACATGTGTGGCAAGCGACCGGGCAGCCGGCGATCGTGAAACCCGTCTTTGCGCGCTGCTTCCCATCCTTTCTTCCCAATTGCCCAGGCACTCTAAAGCCGGGACGTTGCTATCATGTACGCCACCCTCCAATGGTGTTTCTATAAGCAACAGCCATCAACAAAATCTTCGGGTGCCTGCATATGCTCCCTGCTCTTGTTGCAGCGAGTTGCCTTGCGCTGGTGCCCGAGAGCCCGGGAGCCGCGTGGGGAGCAGCGGCCGAAGCCGGGGCCGGTGGGAGGCCCCGTCCCGACACCCGCGGGGGTTTGCCTCCCCCACCTGAAATGCGGTCGTTCACCCCTCGCCTCGCCCCGCATGCCCTCAACCGCTGGTGCTTCGGCAAAGTGTTCACACCTGCAGATCAACGTGCTGCAAAACTAGCCTGCATCTGAAGAAACATTTCCAACTTGCACATTCACATAGCTGGGGGACTCTGGTGAATCCCAAGGCAATATCAGTGATCCTTCCTTCCCTTTCCTTTCATATTCTGCCAATTATTTTTCCAAAACAGCAGGAGGTCTGGAGTTCAACTGTATTCCTCTGCTGGCGACAGAAAAGAGTACAAGTTTTATAACAAGTGATTATGAGCAATTCACAGTAATTGCAATTAGCCAAAGTCAACACGAAAAAACTGCTGTATAACCTAGTAGAGAGAAGATTATGTTGCAAGAACCTAAAATGCATGACTGGAAATTTATTGCCTGGCTCGCAGTGGATTTTCTCTAAGCTGTCTCGTTCCCTGGATAAACAAATTAGGGAACAGAACTCATTCTAGTCAGTTCTTCTAGGCGTCATATACGAGCTATTCTGAAAGCAAGACTACATCTTCCAGCAGAACTTTTTTAATGTAATGTCATAATTAAAAGCAACTCCCCCAAAACTTGGAAATAATGCCTAAGGGAGGAGAAAGGAAAGATTTATACTCCAGAGATGTCAAATCACAGTAAGATGATTACCCTAGCAGGGTTTTTCGTTCCCGCTTTACTGTAATTTTCCAATTCTGAAAGCAAAGGGGAATATTCTTATTACCCTGATGCCTGATGTAAAGTTCCGTAGAACTGGAGAGAATTAAAGACCTCAGAAAACACATCCATGTTCTTCTTAGTGGAGTAGAAAGACACATTACGTCCAGACCCAAACTATCTTTCCCGTGAATACACTTTGCTGCAATCACACTTCCGAGTTCTCACAGCAAAAAAATCCTAATTTGTTTCAAAGATCTCAATATACACATAAATCCATGCAACTCTGCCTACTGCGTGCCTCCCTCCTGTGTATACACTCTACAAGTATACCTAGACATGTGTATACATATATATGCATGTCCATATAGCGCATGCAAACTTCTGCATACATACAGATAGATACAGAGGCATACGCAAACGCGTTGTGTTGTATATGTTTGTCTGTCTTTCTGCGGAAGACTGTAGGCTTCTCTCCGCAGCCGCACAGACTGCGTGTATATCTGCATCCATACGTACATGGGGATGCCCGCGCTGCCGACCACCCCGGCATCGGAAGCAGCTCACACCTCGCTACCTCCGTCTGAAGAGGGCTCCTCCAGCGCCCTGGGCGCCCCATTTGGCAAGTGAGTGTGGGGTTTGGGGCGGGGGGGGGGGAAGAGGCGGCGGCACCCCCGAAATGCCGGGGGCAGCTGCAGGCGGGAGCCACGCCGCCGGCCGCCGCCGCGAAGAGCCGCCGCCTCGGGGTCTCGGCCCCCGCTAAGGATCGCGGGGAGAAATCCCCGCTGCTGGCTGGCATTTGATCGCGCCTGGCGAGTTTCCTGCTCCCCCTCGTGTGTGTGTGTGTGTGTGTGTGTGTGTGTGTGTGTGTGCGCACTCGCAGGGGCTGGGGGCAGGGTTCACTGCTCGGCTCCGCTCCTCGCCGACGAGGCAGGTACCTGTTGGGCAGAGAGAAGGGAACAAGGTGCTTCCTTCCCAACGCGGGGCGATCTTGGGCGGCCCAGCGCCGTGCTGCAGCGCTGGGCCCGGGTTAGGTGCTCCGCTCCGGGGCTGAGGTGCTTCACGTCTCCCCCCCCGGCCCCCGGCGCCGGTGCGCAGCCCCAGCCCGCCCGGTGCTCGGGCGATGCCCGGGCTCTGCCGCGCTGGGCGCCGCCGAGGGGGCACGGTCAGTGCCAGCCTGGGAAGCAGGAGGGGCCGCTGCGTTATTCCCGACAACGGGCTCTCAGGAAGGGGGGAAGCGCCGCAGCCACGGTGGCTACTCGACACCTGTCAGACCGTGGAGCTTGGATCTGGAAGGATCTCCTTTGGGGACTTTCCCCCCCTGTCATCCCACTTTTTTTTTTTTTTTGGTGTGTGTGTGTTTTTTGTTTTTCCCTCTCTCTCCTTTCCTCCACCCCCCCCTTCCTGGAGCCGTGTTAAAGGGGGTATTTTCTTCAGGGTATAAAGCTGAGAATACATAAGAAGAGAAAAATAAGAGCCTCATCTCATTGCCTCATTCTTGTTTGCATGTGAACATCCTGCAACATTTACTTCATCCTGCTGCACCTTTTACCTGGCCAGATCTACCCAGATCATGTCAGCTAAGCTTCTAGTGGTTTTCTTCCTTCTGTCAGTGTTTCAAGCCTGGTAAGTCCGTACTCCTTTCAGCTACCCTCACCCCCTTCCTTCTCCTCTCCTCCTGATATTGGGGTTTTCGGGCTGGGATGCCCCTCTCAGAGTTTGCAGAGTACTTAACGCCTAGGAAGGACACCGGGCTCTTCCCCTTCCCTTCCCCCTCCCCATTTTATTCTTTTCTGCTCTGTGCTGGGTTTTATTCCCGAATGCAGTTTGCTGCAACTTCCTCCTTGAGACCCAGCCCCACCGCGCTCCGTCCGCTCTCCAGCTAAAACCCCGATGTTTTTACAGCCGTTACCCCTTCCAGCACCGCCCGGGAGGGCTCCATCCCGGGCCGGGCCGGCCCGGCAGAAAGTTTTTCTCGCTGCTGCGCTTGTCAGGGCACTAGCCGAGCCCGGCTACACCGCGCTGCCCGCGGCTGCCCGCCCGCCCGCCCGCCCGCCGCGGCGAAGCCCGGAGCCCCCCCTCCCCGCCCCCCCAACTCCGGGCTCCCGAGGGCAGAGGCTCAGAGCGAGCCGGGGCAGCCGCCAGGAGGGAGAGGACAGCCGCGGAAAGCGGGTGCCAAGCGGCCGGGACACGCTGCTCCTTCGCGGGCGGCCGGTGCTGCCCGGCGTGCCCGCCCGGCGCGGTTAGCGCCTCGCCGCCAGGTGCCGCCGCCGGCGACCGTTAACCGCCTCGGCGCCGGCCCCGCGGAGCAGGTAAACGGCCGCCCCCGGCCGTTGGTGAGAGCCGCGCGCGGCGCCTCTGCCGCCCTCCCCCCCCCCCCCCCACCCCCGGGCGGGAGCAGCTCGTAGCACCGGGCGTGGGGGCGCAGGGCCCAGCCTGCCCGCGGGCTCCCGGGGCGCCAGTCGCGGGGCAGCTGCCAGAGCCGCCCGGGCCTCTGGCAGCCAGGTGGCGGAGGGGGAAAGGCGGCAGCCGAGCGCCCCCCACCCCGCAGGGGCCCGCGCAGGCCGCGGCAGAGCCGAGGGAGCGCTCCCTGCTCCAGGCCGCGGCGGCCGCAGCCGTGACCGCCCGCACCGGGCTCGCCTCCGCGCCGGTAGTTGTCTGGCATACCAGGCAGGGCCCCTACGCATAGCCCCGGGCAGAGGGGTCACCTCAGCATCCCCCGGCAGGAGCTGCCACTAACCGGGCCGGGCTGCAGCAGTTCAGATGTGCTCAGAGACTCCCCTTCTTCTTCCCTTCCCTTCCCCTTCTTTCCCCACAGGCATTTAAAACACAGATTTATGGACAGTATTGTCCCGTGGGGCAGGTGCCCAGTAGCGGCATCTCGCTTTTCCCTCCAAATCCTCACAGGAAACAGTGGCTGCTTCATGTCAGCCCCTGAGGCCGGGAGAGCATGTCCTAGACACGCTTGTTCCAGGAAATAAACCTGAAACCCTCACAGCCTCTCGGGGGTTCTTCAGCCTTCCTCCTTCGCGGGTTGTGCGTTTCCTCTCACAGCTAGAGCTAGTGGCTGCTTAGGAATCTGGGGAAGGAGGGTAGCCCTTCTTCTCCTTTTTGAAAATCACCTGCCATCATCCCACATTTATTTCTGTGGATAGCAGGGAGGATATGCTAGGAGTTTGGCAGTCACCAGTAAGGCTACAGGTGAAAATGCAACCTCGAGTGCCTTCAGAGAGCCTAACGGAGAGCCTAACTGTATAGAGGCAAGCAAGAGAAGTGAAAAACAAACTCTCAAGGAGGAAGCAAAACACTTTGAAAAATATGTATTTAATGTGCATCACTGTTGTTAGTCTAACTCACTGTGAAATCTCTCCCACCAGCAGGCTTAATCTAGAAGGTAGGCAGGAGCTTACATCCTTTGGAGGTACTTTCTAGGAAACAAGCTGCGACAGTGAAGGGATTTCAAAGGTCTGTCAGTGCTTAGAACCTTACTAATAACTGATTTAAAGAAGCTGCTCCCTGAAATGGGAATCACGGTCCTGCATGAACTCAGTTCTCACTTCCACATGCAGTCTAAATGGCTCCAGTAAAGGTATAGTGGGTGTAAGAGAGAAAGACGTAAGATCTGGTGCTCCTTTCCTATCTAATTCAGCACCACTGCAGCTTTTCAGCTGTGAGATATAAGCCATGTATGTTTGGAGAGGGTGCCTCCTTTGAGAATAGTTCTGTAACTGCAGCATTCAAACATTTGGCTTTTAATGAATCTTATGGGAAAAAACCCAAAATCCCTCTTAGGGTTTTTTTTTAACACTCGTGGTTGAATTACACAGAAAAGATCAAGCTCTAAAAATGCAGTTTACTAATGGAAAATGCGTGCTTATCTCTTCAAAATTTTCCATACGTTTTCTGTACTGTTGGAACTTGACTGTATGAGCTTTCTCCATAGAAAATCCTCAGGGGCTAGATTTCAAATTATTTTTATATAGAAAGGGTACCCAAACCACTGGTGATTTTTGGGGTCATGTTAAGTGATTCATGGCTAATCCTTAATTACATACAGGCTGTAGAGTAATTTCAATTGAAAGTTTGATAATATGCTTGAATAGTGGTCTGCAAGCAATGGTGAAGGTTGATGATGCTCTGTGATTAAACTTTTATATTAATTTTTTTATGTTCCTATAGAGTGTCTAGCAGATTTTCTGGAAATTTACGGTATTTTGAAAGACACTAGTGTCATTACAGAGAGAAGGGGAGGGAGAGAAAGAGAGAGGGAGGAGATTGCTTTGGTGGAGGTAGCTCTGGCACATCCCAAGAATAGGCAAGGCTCATGTCTCTGATTCTCCATTGCTTTGTACCTAGCATAATTATTGAGATCTGTGTAAAAAAGCCATGAAATGATATCAAATCGCTAGGGCAATTGCGAGTCCAAGCACTAGAAGATTACTGTTCTAGGTTCTATCACCGAGGTTATCTTTTCTCCTGATAACTTCATCTCAGCTTAACTGTCACAGATTTTCTCAAGTGAGAGAGATGAAATGGGTTTGGTTTCTAAGATACCAAAATATACATCTTCAAATCAGCATTTTACTGTTCATGCACAAAAAGCTGCACAAATGAAATTGGTCCCATATGTGGAAATAGCTCTAGCTGTAGTTTCTGAGCAAACCGTACTTCTACTACATTTGTATCACCATACTCTTAAAATAAAAATAATCCTCCTGTGAAAGATGAAGAGTTGTAACTCTTTGTGTAGTACAATTTTTTTAATGTCATTGAAACTATAGGGAGACTCTGAAATTCAGATTAATTTATGCAACATATTTGTGTGGTTGTGATAATCTATCTTACACTCCAAGAACAAATTCTTAATTCAAGCCTTGTAATACATTAAATTCTGAAATGCAGACACTGAGAATATAATAATTTATTAATAGGATAAAATGATCAGGAAGTATTAAAAGTTCTGAATTTTTAATACTCTTATTAGCCTCTTTGCAAGAGATGAATCAGTTGTCTTGAAGGATTCATAAAATAAAACTGCAGATGTTAGCTCTTCAAAAAAGTATATTGTAAATTAACTAGTATGGGTAGGTTGGTTAAAATATAACATAGAAATTACTACCCTGATAGTTGTATTAACTCACAGACTATAGTTTCTCTCAGAGCCTGGCAGAAGACAACTTCAAAACAGTATTTGATATTGCTCCATCCACAAACATTCAACGATTGTGAATGAGAACATCTGGTTGCAAAAACATCCTAAGGCTGGGTAGATAGACAAACTGATGGGAGAAATCTAAAAGTTCTTAAAATGAGTGTGGAGATTTACTCAGAATGTAAATTCAGATTTTATTTATGTAAAATAACATCTATTTGTTTGATTTGTTACTGCAGTTCTAGAAAGGTTGAAGAGGATGAATATGAAGACGGAACAACTAACCAAAAATGGGTATTAGCTCCAAAAACACAGGACACAGATGTGACTCTCATACTAAACAAGCTGCTGAGAGAGTATGACAAAAAGCTGCGGCCAGATATTGGAAGTAAGTCCTGCTTTCTCTACAAGTGAGGAAAGGTACCTATGGGCACAGACATTATATTATAGTATACATTAATGTTTGTGAAAGCGGAGGTTAAGTGTTTTTGGCTCAGGTTCATTTCCAAGTCAACATTTTATAAATGCTAATTCTCATGGGAAGCTGTGGAGGTAATTCAGTCTGATAAACTCCATTTGACAGATACACAGTTTGGGCAGAAGTATGGAAGGGCTAGCTCCAAAGGATTCAGCAGGTCTTTGGCAGAGTCAGGAACACATCTCTCTTTTGTTGTCTGGTGCATACATATGAAAAACTCAGGCCACAGGCTCTGATGAGTGATTAAAGAAGCGGCATGTTAAAAACAAAAAGCAGGACCCAGCAGGAGAAGAATGTGCATCTACTCTCTTCAAAACATATAGCATGATGACAGAAGTTACATTCCTTAATGCTGAGAAGAAGGGACTAGGATCTGCCTCTGAAAATATAGGGCAACTCCAGGGATTTTCTCCCCAAAGCCAGCAGACCCTTTATCTGCAAGGAGATCTGATAGAATGGAAGTGTGTTGTGACAGTACTAGTATGTGTAGGGATACATTTAGGGAAGAGCTAGTAGCTACTTGTATGTATATAGTCGTTTTCAGCTATTTTCTCTTTTTGATTTTTTTTTTCTTATTTCTATAATGGGAGGGATCTATATTTCTAACTAATATTTTTTACCATTTGTAGTTATGCCATCTTTGCCTTGTTTACATACTTAGACAAAAAGGGCTAAAACAACACTGCTGTTCAGTTTGTTTGCAGCCAGTTTGAATGACAGAAATCAGAGACAACTTATCTTTTACATCTATTGCACCTTCCATATAGTTCAGAATAAACTGGGAAGCAGGGGAACCTGAAAACAAACACCTCACATAATTTGCTGTTGCTAAATTTTTTCAGAGAGGTTAGAAATAATTCCTACCACTGATTATAAATGAAATCACTGTTTGGTGATGGAATATGTATTGATATCTGTATTCTAGGTGATCCCTTTGAGTGAGTTTAGAGGGAAGTAAGAGCCATCTGTGGGCATTGCCTGTTGTTATTATTAGTGTCTAATATCTACACACTGTTACAATAATCCCAGAAAAACTATGCCATGCTATAAAAGAAAAGGACTTTTTTCATAGCTAGTACTTTGATTTTTCCATAGTGTTTAAAGAGATCATATTTGATAGATGTTTCTGTTTTTATCAGAAAGTGACATTTATCTCTCCCTCTGCCTAGTATGTCATACTGGCTTTAACTGATCTTTAATACCTATTGGAGGAATGCTTTAATACAGTTTCCCACGCACAGCAACATCTAGAAGACATTCTCAGATAAATATTTTTTTTTACTCTATACACTGTGTCCTCAGATCACTGACTTCTGACAGAGTAAATTATGTTATTCCTGTATGGGACAAAGCAATCATTCAGAGTCCCCATGTCAGTTGCCATAAAATTAGTAGAGGTCAGGCATATCCTACACTATTGGAAAATCATTGTTACCAAAGTAATTCCTTTTGTCTCCGTAAACTTTCCTAAATCCTATTTTAGAGAAAGGAGTTAAATTACACAGCTCCTCATATATCCTACCAAACAGACTATACAGGTCTGGACTACATCTATCTATCTCTGTTAAGGATTTCAGGCCTAGGCCATTTTTCTTTTTGATAGGAATCTGGCTATTTCACAGCTTCAGCTAAGTGTTGCTCAGATGCTAGGGAAGTTATTTCGCCTCCCTGCTTCCTTCCCTGCTCCCTCTTCCCTACTCTCCCACCTCTGATGCAGATAAATAACATTGCCCTTTTGAAGCTATGGAGCTGCTGCATTTGTCAAGAACACCACGGGAATGTCAGAGGATCAGGCATTATATGTAACTTACCTGAATTGCCAGTTGGTTCCGTACACTAAAGCATGTCTACCTTTTCATGTGGGAGGTTATCCTCCAAATTAGATGGTTGAC
Organism: Struthio camelus; assembly: GCF_040807025.1. Taxonomy (NCBI): domain Eukaryota; kingdom Metazoa; phylum Chordata; class Aves; order Struthioniformes; family Struthionidae; genus Struthio; species Struthio camelus. Next base: position 149,805,160 of record NC_090942.1, on the reverse strand, counting down.
TTGTCCTGTTAACTAAACTGAGACCCTGTCCTGAAGCTCCCAGTATTAATATATATCAGTTAAAGCACTAGGGAGAAAAAAGTAGTGGACTAGATACATTAGTGCATAGAATAAGAAAATGCATATTTTGGAGTTTATGCAAAGCATGGAATGAACCAGTAGAGGAGGAGAGAGGGAAATAGTTTTCAGAATTGAAGCAGAAGTGGAGCTGATAAAAGACGCTGAGGGTTAAATCCAGGATTGGCATGCAGTCAGCTACTCACTAGGGCCTTTCCATTTGTGCCGTGTTGCCTGTAAGGAAATCAGCAGTCCCACAGCACAGAGGAGACTCACCGTTTCATGTGACATTGCTCTTCACTCCCTTATCCAATTCCTTATTGCAAAACCAATATTTCTAAGAATGGATAACTTTAGCAACGCTCCTGGAGAGATGGTCTTCTTTTTGAAAGCAGTCAGAACAGCCTAGTAATATCCTGACTGCTCAGCACTTTCAAGGTTCAGGATTGCTGTTTTTAGGTTACTTGAGAACACACTTTTGCATGTCAAAGGCTATGGGGAGAAAAAGAAAAGCGTGGCAAATGGGAGGTGCTGAAATGCATGTTTGCCTATGCAGTGAGTTTTCTGTGATCTTTCATCCTTCCAGGGGACTTGATGTTTTGGCTAACCTAAGTGTGTCCAAGCACTAACTGGCACTACACAGACATAATCTGAGTGCCCGTTTGCTATACTGTGGGCATGGAGAACCTCAACAATCACATAACCTCCAAGACAAGGGTAAATTCATCACTGAATGTCCTCCTACGAACACAGACCTCAGCCCCACCTCTCTCTGCCCAAGGGTAAAGAGAGCATAGGTCCATGCTAAGATGCAAGGCCAGAGCTTTCTCTTTTCTCTTCGGAAGCACTGTTTTTCTTACCCCATCTATATGCCTGGCGTCCGTATGCCAGGCTTTCATGTAAATCACTGCCACTCACATCATATGCTCAGGTCCGTCCTCACCTGACAGCGCTGGACAGTAGAGACATTGCCTTCAGTGTTACAAGTCAAGGTTCTGAAGGAGGGGATTGAACAACCCAAGTATTAGGCAAAATAGTTACTTTGTGAAGGAGATCACCAACACGACACCTTAACAGGAGGTATCTAGGTGAAAGGGGCCTTAGGACTTCCAAAACAAAACAATGTTCTGCCAGCAGGGGAATGCCTGCCTGCATCCCCCTTGGCCACATACTGGGCAGAGTTCTTGTCTCCGTAAATATCACAGCTTGTGAGGGTTTTCATTTTAATAGTGCCATCTGGCAGTTTTCCATTATTTCACTCAGCAAGCATACCTTCTGGTATTGAAAAAAAGAAGAGAAAGCACCCCACACTGAACAGCTTATACTAGTGTACTGATTACAGAAAAAAAAGGTAAGTGTTTTATGAGAGAAAGCATCATTTCCACCCATTTTTTACCAGCTCAGTTATAGGGCTGAGGATACTAGCACTATGCTGTAGTATAAAAGGCATCAATCCCAGGTAGCAAGTAAACTTACTCTGAACCATGAAGGTCTTAAAATCCCTTCCTTAGGCAGGTACTCCAAGGTCTGTTTCAAAGTCTGTGGAAGCGAAGACATATTCAATGGTCATGCAACTTTTTCTAAGTGTAATAAGGCTTTACTGCTCTGCAAGAGCATGATTTCTTTCTCGCATCACACTGGATTAAGTTCTAACGTATGGTAGGACACAAATACTGGTCCTGAATTCTCTTTATTAATATAATGAGAATGGAAATAGGCAAATCAACAGGCCACAGAGCAGCATGATAACTGCAGCTGGAAAAATTTCAGACTTACTTAGGCTCTATTAATAAATCAGATTTTTGCCATTGCACTGTTTTTGACCAACTAATTTAAAACATAAGTTCCAATAAAAAAAAAAACAAAAACAAAGCATTGGAAAATTGAATGACACAGGACAAAACAGATTTCCTTCAAAGTCAGTTTATTTTAATGAAACTTTCCTTTTCACCTTTCTTAATGGACAGCTCCGCAACTGCAGTTCTGGAAAATAAAAGCTACCTTTATTACTCTACATTGTTCAGCTGTCGTATTTATAGAGAATGTAGGTTTGTGGAGAAAGTTTGTAACAGTGTATTCTTGCAGAGTAAAAGTTTCACCAGTTTATAAGGGGAGTCCTTGCACTCCCTGAGTGAGGTTTTTTGGTTTTTTTTTGAAGATAATATGCTGTTTCTCTTATTGTGAAAGTCACCTTACCATAGAAAAGGGGAATATGTGAGAGGTTTCTGAAATGTGGCATAAGTAGCAGGAGGGGAAAAACCTCGCCCTAGACCAGCCTCAGGGCTACAGTACTTATTTGGAGCATGAAGAGCATTAAGTCTCAACAGTTACCTTTCAGTAGCTAGTTTGCCCGACCTCAGGGAGAAGGGTTTTTTTCCCTCTTACTCACTAGAGGCCGTAACTAATGTGGGGCAAAATTTCAGTGATGACAAGACAGTAATAATGTTAAGGTTAGTTCATAAGCTGAGGTAATCTCCAAGTTTCTCTCTTTATCTGAATCTGCTGATGTGAAAGAAAATGTCATTCTATTTCACCAGTACTTTTTAGAAAATAAAAACATTCTGTGAGCATCTCTAACAAGTGATCATTTACCTCAGCACTCTAATATAAGTGCAAAGCATATTCTTAAACCCACATCCTGCAGTCTGACCAGGTGCTCGCCAACCTTCCTGCAATTGCCTGCCCTTTCCCCTAGCTCCTGAAGTACTTTTCCCAGAATACAGCAGGACTAGAACAAGAAGTTACACATACATGCTGGGTTCAAATAGCCAGCTGTCTGTTACCTCTCTCAGTGGAGCTCCCAATATGAGAAAATGATGTTAGGTATGTGATAGTTTTCTAGTTTAGCACTTTTAAAAATACTTAAAAAATCACTGTGGATTCTATTTTCTCTCAGTTCCAGGTTGTACCAATGGTCTTTGCAGTTATTTCTGTGGCGCTAGGGAAAGTTTAATACTTTGCTTTCTATTTCACAGACTGAGGTAAGATAATGCTAAGAAAAAAGCCTACTACAAGGGGCTGTACTCTAGTGTACTTTAACTCTCCAGGGCAACTGAAAGTACAGTGTGATCGTAAGTATTAGAAATAAAGTTAAAAAAAGATACAAAGCCCAATCAAGGAACAGAAGGTTTCAAGACAGAGGCTTCTGGGCCTCCAAGTTACCTAGCTGACTGTTGGGTTTTCAACTGATACTTCTGGTAGTAGTCAGTCCAGAACTGAAAAGATTTCATTAAATTTTAATGCCTTAGAGGTCTTGTATAAATGCAGTAATTTACCATCTTCATTTATTGTTCCTATACATTCTGAGATCTGGCTTCTGAGCTGCCTGCCTTCTTAATCAAAAAAAAAAAGAATGCAAGCTGACATCAAATCCGACTTGAGGCAAGAGCATTACGGAGAAGACAGAAGAAGCATGAATAATGCTAATCTTACCAGTATCATTCAGTCAAAGAGTAGAATAGAGTGGCAGGCTAATCTATATGTTGCATGTTTCAATCTTGTTCTGCTTTTCAATTGTATCACTATAGTAGGGCAGGCTGCTGTTCAGGGCACATGTTCAAGAAAGCCTTATCAGCTTACATTTTGAAGGTAGCTTCGCCACTGACGCCTGCTTTTCCCTCCCTTTTTGATTGTGCTACAGTAACTTAGAGGCCTCTGGGACCCTTTAAGAATATGTGATCCCTACAGCTTCTGCTAGTCCCCTATTTTTATTTCGTATTTATAAGCCCAGATAAATGCACTTTAAAGTATATATGCATACATGCACATACACACAAATGCGCACACACACGATTTGATGCCTGTCTGTTTTCCAACTCCACAGGTTCTACCTGTCTTGAGAGTCAAGCTGGTGTTTTTCCTCCCCAAATATCTTTATAACTATTAGTCAAATTTCTCAAAACCAGAGCAGTCTCACAGACTCTCAGAACCTTGAGTAGGTTTGTACAGGTGTAGCCAGTAGAAATAGGTAGGCCAATTTGTGTTGGCAAACAAACAGGATAGGTTCTGTCTGACTTCCTTTACTGTGCTTGCTTTGCAGAGTTTAAGAGCAGTTCTCTTTTTAAGCAGTTGAAAGTTATGTTTGTAACTAATTTAAGCAGTTTCTCCCTGTGGGCCAGGAGCAGATCCGTTGAGTGAGTGAACAGAACTTTTGTTCTGTGGCTCTTTAAAGCAGATGTGTGTTTTTAAGCACAATCCAAATGAAAACCTTGAGTTCTGGAGCTATATTGGAACCTTTCTTCTGCCTGATGTGCCTTTGTGGCAGGCCACACAGAAATGCACCCTGAAGTGTGCTACAGGCTGTTGCTTCCACTGTGGCTGTCAAGTTATTTCTGCTAGCTGCTGATTGCCACACCTGATACTCTTTAAATTAGCTCCAGCAAGGCTTCCATGTATGTGATGACAGAGGATTGCTGATTGCCTCACAGATCAAAATATTATCCTGGATCATAGTGCAGAGAAAGCTGTAAACTGTCATGCAAGGTAAAATTATTGCTTTCTGGTAGAAGTCTTTTTTTATGCTATCCTATGAGAGATGTTGTCAGACTCCTTGTAACAGGAAGTAGTGAGAGACAGTTGTCACTTTGGGGTTGATTATAGACATTTGCACTTGGAGAGCTGACTGGTGTGTAAATAATGAAGGTATTCCACAGCCAGAAGGAGACAGGGATTAACTTCTGTTAGTATTACAGTACCACTCGGGAGGAGAAGGCCATAGTTCCGGATCCAAATTCAGTAGTACTGGGCACTGTAGAAAGATGTAGAGATTAGTCTAACTTAGGCTAGTATGTCAAGAAAAAAAAAAAAAAGAATAACCCGTCAGTTAGGATGTAGAATGCTGCAGCCAAGACTCAGGTAGGAAACAGGGCTGAATCTGGTGAATGCTCAGTGGTTGAAGAAGATCCTAAGAAAAAAAAAACAAAACAGAAATGCTTCAATTGCTGTCATTAGTACTTCCCTTTCTGTTCTTTTGGGAAAGTGGATTGTCATTATTTCAGAAAACTTTTCTTCTGATTTGGCTACCAAACTGGAAATCCATTAGCTGCCCATTTCCATGAGTAAAACAGTAAGTATGAAGAATATTTTAGGGCCAGTCATCTCCCATGCATGATATAAGCGCATCTGTGTGAGATATTCCTGGAGAAAGGGTTACTATTAAATGCAAATGAGAACCATCTTTATTCTAGGGGAGAGGATAGAAGGGTTTTCTCAGTTGTCTGCAGGAATTTTGATTCTCTAGCCTCTCTAGTAATTGATACGTTCTTCTGCAAACTTTGCCATGAACATTTCCAGAATATTAATGCTAAGACTAATAAAGGGTGAGTAAACCTCTCTGTGGCCACTCCAAAATCCCAGTTTTAGATTCTGAAAACGTTGGTCCATATCTGAGTTTTAAAACATAATATAAACAGCAGATGATGTAAATATGAAGGAAAATAGAGACAGGAACCTTATAAATGTTATGAGTAATGGACAAAGGTGCTTTAGTCCTCTTATTATTAGGTGGGAGAAGCTACTGATTTACATATGTTATGTAAAGCAAGAAACTCACCACAATCAGCCTCATGGACAAGTTAGATCGATGCACTGTTCAGTCCCTCAGCCTGGAGTCTAAGATAACTTTGTTTAAACCTGTGAAACAAGTAAGCGTCTCTTCTTTTTGAAATCTTGCTTATGTGAAAAAATAAACCTCACAAAGCTATAATGGTAAATCGGTTGCATTCTGAGCACCTAATCCCAATCTGGTGCCAATGCAGTGCGTCAGACACAGGCTCTCAAAATCTAACATGGGAGTATTTCTTATTAGGATAGACTGCTGACAGTGAACTTTCTGATGCCTGCATTCTGCTCTTCGAACCTTTTAACCAGGGAGCTGAGTATAGGGGAATTTTTCAGTTTCATTGATGATCCAGTCTGCGTCACAGCTGCTCAGCTGTGAGTGAGGGGAAGCACTCCACTTTTTTCTCCTTCTCTCAGGTAAAACTCTCATGAGTCACACTGAAAGGATATGTACACAGGTTTCATTCAAATGGAGTGACCTTGCAGCTCCCCGCTCCAATTTAATGTTTCTGCTCAAAAAAAGAATGTGGCTTTATATTTTGATTATTTAACAGATATTTTTTCTTTCTTTTTTTTTTTTTCCTTTTTTCATGCAGGTGCTTTAAATCAAATGCTGAAAAGCAGCATTTTGATTTGCGGCTGATAATGCTTATACAGAAATATTTCAATATTCAAAAGCTTTTTTTTTTTTCTGAAGATAATATCAGAATTTAACCAGAGTAATACAGTTTCTGGGGGATAAGACTGTTCTTTTGGCTCATTTGTAGTGCACTGTTTGTGATATTTTAGCAATACTTAAGACTTGCAAGTAGTTTTTGGGGTTGACAAAGTTATACTGGTTTTGTGTTAGAGAGAGAGAGAGACCTCTTACCTGAGTACTTAACAGTAAGGTCCCTTACAATAGGACCCTCCCTGTGTGAATGTAAATAATGCATTCATGCATATACCTGTTACTCAGTTTTATTTGTTGGCAGTGATTACTTGTTGAAATGGCTTGATACAAGTTCAGAATGAACCTTTGTCTTAAGTTGCATTGTAGGTAGAAAGGTTTGGCAGACAGTTATGTTTGCCAGACCCCTCAGCCAAAATGGCAGACCCAAAACTACATATAGCAGCTGCTAGTTCATAACTGATACCTTATTTTTTCATCTTTTCCATAACTTCACCTAATAAATCTGAGAGGCGTTTGGGAGGGTAGCATACAGACTTGCAGGAAGACAGGGATTGGAAATTAGGGAAGAGTCAGAAAAAGTCAGATTTTCATTATACTAGACAACCCCTTTTCTCTTTCTCCTTCCTTCTGTGATTACTTAGTCTATAGCGGCCCTTCCAAGTGCCAAAGTGTGCTTGCATCAAAGAGGCTTTCTGAGCAGAACTTTAAATTTGACAGGTATACAGTGCTACAGTTCCCATTTTGAGGTTGGGACAGGAAGAAATAAAGTACTCTATAATCTTTAAGCATTGAAAACTTTCAACACATATTATTTTAAAATACCTTTGCCCTTTTGTGCACCTGTATGTTTTTCCTGTAACTGTTATTGTTCATCCAGACATTGTTAGCTTGTGAGACTTTACAGGAACAAAATCTATTATTGTTTGGTCTCATGATACCTCATAGGAACTTCCCCTCTCCTATGAATATAAATATAAATAAAACCATAATATAAACTCTAGAGACTGATCATAAAACCAGCATAACTATGTAAGATCTACAGTTCTCATTCCCAGACACCATGGTACCAGAAAAATCATGGTCAATGAATTAGGGAAAGATAAATGAAAGATGAAAGTGTTGAAGACTGTTGGATGGTGATGGTGGGAGGTGAAGAATAAAAGTGATTCTTAGTTGATTGAGGGAGTCCTTTCATTTACATGCTGTCATTCACATTCCTGGATGAATAGCAACACAGCTTAGCATGTGAATAAAATACCTCGTTCAGACAATTGTGTTCCCATCCTGATATTGCTGTCATCCAAATTTTCTCTCAAGTCTCTACCTAATTTTTTATTTTTCTTCTGATTTTCAGTCCTCCTCTCCCCTTCAGGGAAATTTATTCTCCTACTTTCTTACAGATCTTGGTAGTTTTTGGTAGATTGGTCTTAAATCACGGGGATGACAGTTCTGTCAGAGTTTCTTTTGCTGTAGCGAGTGAAAGGCTTTGACTTCTATCTGTTGTTCAACCTCACTCTCTTCTATGCAGGAAGAATGAATCTTTTTTTTTTTCCCTTTACTGACATCTCCCTGTTATCATGTCTCTCTTCAAATGTGGTAGTTTGTCTTAAAATACAGAAGTTTTAGCTGATCACAGCTATCCCTGAGAAGTGACTTGTTAGGATAGCAATTTGTTTACAGGAACAAACAAGTAATTAGATGCCACCTATAAGGTCTTGTAGGAAAATATTAATAGTCATCATCACTAATGCGAGGTGAACATTAATACAATAATCACTACTATGACAGTTACCCATAACTGTATAATTATTTGTTACAGCTTTATCACAGTCTAAAAATAGCAATTGATGTGTTAATGAGATAATGTAAAATATCATTATAGAATAATTTCAAAAAGTATCTCATTCCTGTGGAGCCAATCTTGTTAGTCTTTTGCTCTCAGAAGTCTTGTGGAAGTTAGAGGGAGTTTAGAATACTGTGTATTTCTGGAACAGAGCTTGTATTGTGTTCATTATGTGATTGCATGTCTTCTAAAAATCTAATGCTAATTGCTTTGCTTCTATAAATATGTGTATATTGATCCGGAACTTTCTTACCTTAAGTTTTTGCTTAAAAACAGAGTAATTTAGAGTTGAGAGCTTCTTGAACAATGTAAGAAAGGTTAACTCTCAGCAAAAGTTAATTTTAATTTGATTTTAAAATGTATGAGCACTCATCTGGTTCTATTCGTGTTTAAATGACCTTTCAATAAAAGGATTTCTACACATACAACTTTTAAAAATAATTCTAAATATTTACATTTGGTGCAGGAACATAAATGCTGTTTGGATAGACTTCAAATGTGGAGGAAGCTTTCTGTAGGGAGGAAACAAAATTGGTCTCATTCCTGAAATAAACATAAATATTGAATAGCAGAGATCTACTAAAAATTAAGAGCTATTTAAGAGGACAGTGTCTTTTAAAGTACTAAATAAGCACAATAAAATATCAGGAACTTATCTGCAGAGTTTTTCCCTAAAGGCTGTGTGAATTTATTTGACAATCACTTTATTCGTTTCTTCAGAAAACTTATAAAATTCTCCCACTGATTTATCTGTCCATTTTCTTGCACTCTTAATCAACTTGCATATGTCTAGGAATAAAATCTCCATGGATTTTAATGGGATTTGAGAACTGTTACTGTTTATTTCACTGGTGAAAATCTAGAGCAGATCTACACAAAGCCTGTAGTCAGCTTGCATTTGTATTTGTGCAAGTGGTTGGAGCATTGTTCTGACTGCCTCTGAATTTTATTTTTAGGTAGACATACCTAAGCTAGCTTCAGACTAGCTGTTTAAGCTTCACCTGGCTTCTTAAGTGCGGGCAGCACTGAACTCCTGACTCCTGTGGCTGGGCTTCTCTTGAATTATCTGAAATTTGTAGATGAATTTCACTTGGGAGTGTCTTTGCAATGTGATAGTCACAAGGCTGACTGGCATGTAAATATTTCATCTGCCTCAAAGTTGTGGCATTCGGATCGGATGGGGACTATTAGCTAAAAATTGGCATGACCTTAGCTTTGTTTGCAGATACTTTGATTGGCTTGATAAATTCCTTCCTCAGTTGAAATCAACATGTTTGAAAATGAAATATATGTGATGAGCAGTTAACTAACCTGAGATAGCACTGTGCAGCAGCATAGCAGTGCAGTTATTTGGACGTGCTTGCATTGTCTTTTGGTGCAATATCATATATTAAAGAATATTTCAAAGACCTTTGAGAAGGTTGGTACATCTGTTGACAGTCTTTTTAAATTTCTCTCCTACATGTGATGTATGCATGGCTCTGTTAGTAATTTTTCTGAGTTTCTGACATCTCTTTAGAACTATTTTGGGCTGATGCCTCTGTCAAAACTGTACTGGGAGCTAGGTAGCCATTTGTAGGCTTATAATCTTAGTGTTAGCTTTTAGTGAGGTGTTCACACTTTGGTTGCTTGAGCAACAAAACTGTGAGGACTGACATTTAGCGCATGAAAAAAGGCACCATCTGCAGCTCAGCAACTCCATGCAGGGCTTAGTCTGTTAGTAGAGTGTTCACAAATGTGTGTAGTATACAGCAAAAATGGTGCAAGTCTTGAAATAACTGGTAGTGTAACTATTTCTGTCTTTTCATGAAACTCAGTTTAGTTTTGCAGACTGGTAGAAGGGGAGTCCTTTCTAAATGTAAATATGATCATTTTGAGACTCAGCTGTTTTCTTTTTCTTTTTCATAATGAATTCTGAGTGAAATAATCCTAAAACCCTTGCCTCATTATAGTTAGTATTCTGAATTCAACTCTGTGATAGCAAACCTAAGCTTTATACTTGATGGTTCTCCTAGAATCTGCTTATGTCCATGAGAGACCGTATACAACAAGAACTATGCTTGCACATCTTTTCTTTCAAAACTCAAGCACATATTTATCACACCATTGTATGATGATTGTATTTTATGCCACTGCCTAGGAAAACAAAATCTCATTCAAGGGAACTTTCAGTCTTTTTTATTGTGGGAGATAATATCTTACCTGAATTTAATTTTAATTTTAATTTGTCTGGGAACTTCTGAGGCTAGATCCTGATTTTTGCTGATGTAGAAACTAGCTGCTGTTAAGTTTTCTTCTGATTCTAGGTTAGAGCCTTACTGCAGGTGAAACCAAATTCTCTTCAACATAAACAAATGCAGTGTTTCATTATTTTGCCCCAGGAGAGAATTTGGCCCAGCGCATTCAGGAGAAATTATACTCTCATAATCTACTTACATAGTTAACTGTAACGGTTAAACAAAAATGAATTCTAAGCATTGTGTCTTTGTCCTGAACTTTGGCCTGGATTTTGCCAAGATTCAACTGCATGCCTAGTTTGCATCACTAAGTCTAGTTCCACTAATGTTTACCAGAAATCTTCAGTGTTGAACTTCCAGCTGCATATGTGCATAAGCCCTAACAGGATCAGAGTGCTTTTTTCTATGTATGACATCTTGGTAAAAGAGCTAGCTGTAGTTCCCTGCTATTACCAGTTCCTATGTAATGACATTTATTACTGCATTTTGAGGCAAGTCTCATTATCAGAAGCTGCTCGACTCCTCTTTAGTTATTAGCAATTAGAGTTGTATTAATCAGTCGTGCTTGTTCAACTGAGTTCAGATTTTCTTTTGCTGAAGGGAAGATTTGAGTTTATTACTATAAGCCAATACTTCAGACAATTTGAAATCATGGCCTTAAATAACTGCAAATATCCTGACCATATGCAGTTAAAGAACTGTGTGGTATTTCATGAATTACGGAGACTGATCATTATCTTTGACCACTATTTGTACCTGTTTTAATGTTTGTTTTTTTTAACATTAGATCTGATCTTTCTAAAGTGAGATGTACGTACCTAAGTTTTACCTGATGACCCAGACCACCTATTTTTCAGAACCATGTAACTTTTTAACTACTTAAAAGTCCTCAGCTGCCTCATTGTTAGCCTGAAATTTAGAGAGTGGGGCAAAAATTGTTAATCTTTGCATGTGAAGATACCTGTCTTCAGCTTTGTGTCAGAGGGCTTCTTAAGCTTTAGACAAATTAATTATTGACCACCTGTTATAAGCTTCCCTCAGAACTGTGATACTGAAGTGTTTCTCACTTTCTCTACTCAGTAGCTTCCCTGAGGAAGGCTCTTTGAGTTTTGAGTGACAGATGTACCTGGAATTTCCTTGTTCTAGGACACAAGAGGATTATTATGAAAAAGCCCTGAGTTCTGCATAGTCAGGAGAGAAACTGTGGTTCCCAAACTTCAGTGTTTCATATTGTTCTCTGGAGATTACTGAAGATGATGGACAGGAGAAGATGCCTCTGTTGCAAATGGAGGTGTCTGACAGAGGCTGTTGGCCTACAGAGGGCCAAGTTTATTTCAGTTATGAGTATGCAGTTTAGAATGGGATTTATACTTACTCTAGTTTTGAGGCAACTAATTAGAGAATGTAACACACCAAATTAGACCTCAGTTAATAGGTTAATGTATATCCTGAAGAGGCAGAAGGAAAGCAGTATAGGTAAAAATTATACCTTTAACTGCAAGAGTGGCGGTACGGTAAAGTTACGGCATGTCACCATAAGGGCTATCTAAATGATGTTCAGCAAGTATAACCCTAAAGATGCTGAAAAACTTAGTGGCCTAAGCTAAAGAAAGGAGTACAGAGTTTGTCCTGACCTGTTTGTTGTCTTTGAATGAAACCCTGAAAGTCTGAAAACACTGAGGATCCTGTGAGAAACTTGTATTTATTTAACCAAATCAAATTCAAAAACATCTAGATGAATGAGTGTGAAGACAATGTGGGCTGACAGGAGAGAGTCTAAACTGACAGGAGGCAAGTTGCTCAGGTGTAGCTGAATGGAATTTTAAAGTGATTTACTCTAAGTTAGGATTATTTCAGGGCTGATATAATGAGAAAATCTGGAAAGATTTCTTTTTTTGTGTGGAACAAGCATGCTAAAGCATCTGAATTTTGAGGCAATGGGAAGAAGTCTTAAGTTGCACTGTTTCTTATTTCATGTCAGTCATCTTAGCTTTTACTTTTGAGCCACTGTGCTTAGCAACAGAAGTTTCTTTAACAAATTACTGCTGAGATAAATAGAGAACATAATGATAAAATGGTACAGGCTATAATTTAGGGCAATTTATATCGGTAAGGAGGGAAAGAACCTTGCCTTCCTGAAAAATACATAATCCATGTTTCTCAGTAGTCCTTCGTTGTTATCTGAAGAGTACACCCTGCAGTTATTGGGAAAGAAAATGTTTAAAGTGGTTGCTTATGTTTTCTGCAAAATAATATTAAATGTTGTTTTTTTTTCTTCCACAGTAAAACCAACAGTTATTGATGTTGACATTTATGTCAACAGCATTGGTCCTGTATCATCAATAAATATGGTAAGTGACTTGCTAGCAAGGATTTCTATCTGGACTACTGGTCTTGGCATCAATACTAGCTTTTGGAAAAGATAATAAGTACTGCTGGGTTGAGTTGTTTTGATTGGTGACTTAGTTCTGTTTTTATCTATAGTTCTATTTTTCAGATGCCTCTTTTGTGCCTCTTCAAGAGGAGAACAAACTTTCAAACAGTATTACATACTGTGTTCTCTGCCATAAAATGTTAGTAGATCCTGACTGACAAAATAGCAGTGTTAGGAAAGAATAAGTATGAAACAAAGCTATTGTCAAGAAAATTCTTGAAAAGTCCTGAATTATTGCCGCAGGACTTGATTAAATATACAGACCTTCATAACATGTGGAAATCTGTATATAAACATGTATTCATTTTAATGTTGATCTTAAGACTCAGCTGCATTTGACAGTATTGAATGTTCAAATAGATAAATATTCATGTATAGTATATCTCAAAGACTTACAAAGTCGTACCTATAGTATACTATGCTTGCATACAATTTGGCTTCATAAGTCTTTGGGAAAGACTTAACTAATGCCACCATGTACTGTCAGTATGTTTATATGAAGTTTTTCATCTCTTCAGTGGTTGCTGTCCTTTCACTGAGCTATCAACAATCTTCAGCCTTACAGTAGAATTTCGAAGAAGTTATCCATAGCTTTACTGCATGTGTAAAGGCAGGAGAAACTATGAAAGAGTTTATGTGGTGCTGTGACAATGAACCTAGAAAAAACGTTATGGTTGGTCAGTTACTGTGGGCCTTCTGAACTCCAGGACATTGCTCAGGTCTGCAGCAACATGTTCGTACTTAGAAATGAAGCTGGATGTTTATTTAACTGCAGAGGTATGGGTTATATACATATGTATGTATATATATATATTTTCAAACTTTGAATTTGAATTCAGCACTCTGTTCTTTGTAAACTAGGTTGAATTTTATCTTAATACAATTTGGAAACAGAAGATTGAAAAGGATACTTGGTAATTTCTTAATTTATTTATTTTAAAGCTCTTATACTAACCTCTTCAAAACAATGACTTTATTTCTGGTGTTCATGATGACATTCACAGGCCTGTGGGAATAATGGTGATATAGGAATCTATTAAGTTCATTAGGTGGATGTCTTGTATATTTGGAACAGCTGCTTCTGAGTTAGAAAGCTGGTTATTCAGTCTGCTTGCTTGTTACTCTCTACGAATATGGGAGAATATAATTATTATGCTGTGTCAAACACCAGGACGAGGGGAAGACTCGTCCTGCATCGTGGAGATGGGAAATCTGGCAAGTAAAGATAGAACAAATTACTTACTGGGAACCGCTGAGCCACGTATTCAAAAAGTGTAAAATATGTTGATCATATTTCTTTAGCTGAAGCACTGATTGCCAAGCAATGGAAGTACTTGCTCCATTCTTGAACTAATACATAGCTAATTAACTTGCACTTTCCTGACTACAAACCAAAATAACTTGTCCAGGGGAAGATCTGTTGGAAGATCTGTTCTGCTTATGTTCCTCTGGCTTGTATTTACGTAGACTGTAGGAATAGGTACTCTGTTCAAGAGCAATGGGGACAATGGTGACTGCTTTCTTTTCAAAGTCTTTTTCCTCTTTTGTCCCTCTGAATTAGCTTATAAATAGCATTTTGAAATACTGGAAATGAAGATGTATCTGCTGTCTAGAAACACTATGGAGTAATAATTAAGATAGAATTTGATGGGAACTGCTTCAGGTAAGAAGATGGAAAAGATAGTAATAAAAGTAACCAGCAGTTCTTGGAAGTTGACTGTGGCACAGTCAAAAGATGACTAGTTTACTTGACCCTTAACTTTGAGTTCAGTATATCTTATGGCAACATAGTGGAAAAATGGGCCAAGATATCAACTGAAACGCTGTATCTCTTTGAGAGTAGAAAGTCTTATTGGGATAGCCAGTGACGAGTATATGGTGTGGTAGAGAGATTTCTTGGTTACTCTGAAAAAACTAATATAGCCTATAAGTGTAAGAGGGTAAATAAAATAGTGATGGAAGTCAAAAATATGAAACGTAGGTGCCTGAAATTTAAAGTACTGAAGTCTGCTTAAGGCTATCTTTAAACCTTTGCCTGGCAATGGCCCAAGTTTCAGCTATGCGTATGGGCAGTATATCCTGCTGAGATCTGTTGAATCTGAACTAGCTAGGTGCTTTGAATGTTAGTTCTATTCTCAAACCAATTATTGATGTAGGAGGTTAAAATCACTCGAATGTAGGAAACTTTTGTCCAAAAGTTCAATTTCTGCTATTGCTCTGGGGTTAGTCCAGATTTACATCAGAGAGCAGAAATAAGCATGTAGTCTCAGATTTACAGTGAATATTGGGAATTCCCCTCACAAACCTACGAGCTGTGGGGCTGTAAGGTACTTGTCTCTTTAGTAGCAGAACTGCTTTGAGGAGCTACACACCCCTAATTTTGAGCTATTTTAACTATTGGCTGTAGTATGTACTGGCTCTGTGATGCTTTACTTGAAAAAAAATTAAATATAAATTGTTTTCTCTTGTTTATTTATTTATTTATAGATTAAACTTAGTGTTTCATATAGTCTGTAAAACACTGGAGCATGGCTGCACAAACAGTTGAATGGTAACAAATAAGCTGGTGATTACCTGTGGTAGGTGGAGGCGGGGGAAAGGACAGCCTTCACTGTGTAGCCTGTCATGCATCTGAGCTCTCAAAGGGAGAGGAATGTGTGTGAAAATCCTGTACAGAATTTAAAGAGTGTTCTAGGGAGCAAAAAAAGAGTATTCTTCTTACCTTGAATCTATGTATGCCCCTCCTTCTATACTTCTCAGCATGACAGGAACTTTTAGTTTTTCTTCCCTAAATTATTATTAAAAGTTGAGCTATTCTGTCAAGGTAACTTGGCTAGATGGTAGTTGATTGAGTGAAAATAAAGATGATTACATTGATTTCCATCTTCTCTATTTCAAGAGTGAGATCATCAACATGTACAAGGAGGACTTCCCTGCTGTGTACTTCCAAACTTAGCTTTTAGGTCTGTCACTTTTTCTTAATCTGCAGCACTTCTGAGGGAGAATCATGTAGAGCTTCTCTAGAGGTCAAACTCTGCAGCTATACTTTCTTATCAGTTTTCATCAGTGCTTTTCAACCTGGGGATGAAATCTAGAAAGTAGAATGACTTTCCTTACGTTGTCAGTTCAATGGGTGTTTAATTGAAAGCTCAAGCAAATTTTGTAGAGCAAACCTTTTCAGACATCAGTAATTTTGTTGGAATTATGATTAGATTTGAATACGAATATTAATATCACACTGGGTTTTTTTGACAGTCAGGAAGAAGATAATTGGTACCAGATACCTGCTGCGAAGATAGCCTCAAATGAATTGTATGCGAATACTTATGGGTCTATGAAAAAAAAAAAAAATCCTTGTAGCCTGAGGCTGGAGGTGTCACAAGGGAAAGAAATGTTTAAGCCTTTGAGAAGGCTTTCAATCAAGAGAAAGGTTACATTGTGTGTGTCAAAGATGGCATAGTCTGCAGGAGTATAGGGCTGTCCCTGTGTTCTAGGGGCTTGAATGCTATTTGGGGGAGATTTGTGCCACTTCACCTAAGTACCCAGCAGTAATTCATTCTGTAGTTGCTTTCAAAAATCAAGATCTCAAGGAAAAAGGGGTGATTGTGGGATGTAGGTACTCTTCTGTTAGAAGATTCATCATTATAGTATCTTTATGGTGACAGTAGGAACTTGTTCTCTGGATAGACAGTGGTGACTTTGCCCGTGTCTGTGACATGGAGGATTTCTTTGAGGCATAGCCTGGGAAAAAGCTAGTATTCAGTATCAAGATATGGGAATTGAGTAAGGATTAAGAAGCAGCCTGAATAACGAACTCGGTGGTGCTAGGAGGTAGTCTCAGGTGATAGTAGCTTTAAAGAACAAAGTAATTTCAGCATTTTGAGCTGTGACAGGATGATATGAAGTGACAGCAGTGACTGATACTAGACAGGAGTATTTTGAAATGCAGAACTCTGAAATGTTTAGATGCCCATTTGGAAATTTTAGGCTTTTAGCAGATAAAAGCCATCCTTTGTATAACTCTCCTGATACCTGCCTCATAAAAAAAGTGATAGGACGTGAGATTTAGCTGATTTGAAAGAAATGTAAACTAGTTGTTATTAAAGTAAATGAGATATGAATGTTCTGAGTCAAAACCAACCTTCCTGTGTGCTTATCCCTTTGCCTTGGTTTTCATCTTTTTATAAAGTAAGTTACAGAAATCTATTTGCTGTTTTGTGTTACAATGTTATTAGAGATTCTGATTGTAGGATGCAGTATTTATATCTGTCTCAAGAATTTATTTCAACCCTTTCTGTTATTTGAAAGGATTGTTATGTCTGTAATGATAATTACAGTGCTTCCACTACTATTAGGGGTCTTCTAAGTGACTTTTTTACATTTGAAAATTCAGACGTAATCTTTTTTTTGTTTTTTTTTTTAATTGTTTTCCATGCTTTATATTTTAGAACGTGTGTAGGAATTCCGTATTGTTCATTTTTCATATCATAATACCTTTATTAAAAATTTCGCATTCAAAATGTGTCCAGGAAACATATGCTTTTGTGTTGAAGTCCATTTCTTTTCAATAACAGCAAAGATTTATAAGTTGATTTCTAAATTTTAGATCTTAATGTGGCTTCCTGTAGTCTGTTTTTGTACAGATTAGTCTTACTGGTTTCTATATAAAAGAATAGGAAAAGGAGAAAGACCATATCAATGCGAAAGTGGAAATCAGATGTAAATGATAGGGAAAAACAAATATATTCCCCTAGAAATAGTTTTGTGAGACGGAGGTATAACACCAGACGATTACATAGACAATTCATTCTCAATAACGTCAAAGTGTATGTGTGTGTGTACATATCAAATGGTCTGTCTTAACTGAGTAGCTACTGGAATCTGAGTCTTTGCCAAAAGCTGTTGAGGAAGGCAGAATTTAATTCCTCTTTACGTTTTTAGCAGCTGCAGTTTCATTTTGATGCAGTTGCATGTTGAAGGTAGCATGAGAAACAAGCTTGTAAGCTTATTTCTGTGGTCATAAAATTATTAATTGCTTATCTGCTGGATAAATGCTCATCTCTTTATTCTCAGGTAATCTGAAAACATAATTCATAAGAGTGTTTCTTTTATATGCTTCATCACTTCATTCTTTTGTGTCCACTCTCTAGCCTACTTCATATATCTTTATTTCTCTTTTGTTCAGTTCAGTGTTGTAGAATAAAGCCAATCTTTACTCTCTTTTGCCCTTAAATGTATTAATAGACTTCTTTGAACTTCAAAGTCTCCACATGACCTTTTTTCTTTTCCAGTAGACATGATAGGTGTTTTAAAGAATAATCTAAATGCTGAGATTTGTCTAAAATATTATTCACAGCTTATAATTAAGTCAAAATTTCTTGTATATTTTTAGTCTCTATCACTATTTACTTGGTAATTAAAACCATTATTAGAGCATCTGCAGCTGTAGAAACATGGCCTGGTGAATCCTTGCATGCTAAGAAAAAGCTAATTTAAACCAAAATTTCATCTGCTTTTCACCCCACCATGTAACCTCAAATGATAATTTCCTTAGAGGCTTCATTTTTGCTTCCCAAAGATAATACAAGACACTTTCAGCACAGAACCACTGTAACGTTCCTTGTTATCTTAAAGTGTAATTTCCTAACTCTATCTCTCTGTCTTACCTGATCTCTTTGTAGAGCAGTTGTGTAGAGAGAAGGTGCTATTTCTGCTATTTTTGAGGGATGAATTTTCTGCTTGGTGATTTCAGATCATCTCTAAAATAGTGAGTGCCTCAGAATTTTTCTGTTTATCCCTGCAGATTTTACAAGCCTGTCTTCTCTTCCATGACCTAAGAGAGCACTCAAGTCCTGGTTTAAATTTTAGCTTGAGTGGGCCTATTCATTTAGGAGGACTGAGATAGTAATCATACACTGAAGCATTTTGCTAGATAATGATCAAGTTACTGTTCTTGTTTTCTAGAGTGTATTCATATACCTTCATCAGGCTTGGATCACTCATAACAAAATGGTATGAATTAGAAAACTTGTAAGCTGCTGTAAGCTGATAAATCAAAATCACCTTGCGTATGGACTTAATCCTTTTGGCTCAAGCTCTGGCAACAACACTTGGCTATGAAAATGTTTTTGGGAGGTAGCAGTAATTACCTGAACCTTGAGTGTACTTATGACTTCTTTTCCACAATGGAGCTTATGAGAGGCTAATACAAACTCAAAAGTGAATGTTAGAGTGCAAAGGAGGAGGCTGGGGGGGGAAAAATGACTGTACGCTGATCTTCTCCCATATCATTTTGGCAACTTCTACTTTTGATCTCCTCTAGAGCCCCACTTTAGGTACTTAAAATATGACCTAGCTGGTAGACACTTGAATAAAGGTCTTAGACTGCCCTTGTTTCAGATACAGTGGGATGCAGTAGCACAGCGTTCGCTTTCCTGCAACGATGAATGTTGTATATTGTGACATGTAACAGGAAAACACTTATTGCTGTGATTTACTACTGCGGCAGAAAATATAGTATGCCTCCTGGAGGAATGATAGTTTTCTATCACAAGTCTCTGGTAATGGGCAGATCTTCTCTTTCCTGGCCTGTCTTTACCAGAGTTCAAGCAGAATTTCAAATACGGAGGAGTTAGCCTTAGTGTTGTCTCAAAAGGTGTATAAGAAATTGAACAATTTACTTCCAGTAATATAGAAATAAATGTCTTATCTACTCAATGAGGGGCATTGGAAAAGGATCTGAAGAAGAACTGGACTGAATGTCTTTGTCATAGCTGAACAGTGCTGTAGTACCTGACAGGTACCACATTTTTAAGCAAATGGACGTGTCTTAGTGCAAAACATGAAAAGAGGCTACTCTCTAGCCTGCTGCCAGTTTTCATGCCTGATTTCTCTCACGTTCATAGCCTAATTCTTAGGCCTGTAGGTCCTAGGCTTCAGACTGTATGTACACACAAACTATATGAGTTCCTTTAAAAAGTAAGTGATTGCTGCCTTTGTCTATCCAATGCTGCAAAGCTTCATTTCTTTTATTGCCAGCATTTGGGAGCTGGTTAATGTAGAAAAAACTATGGCTAAATTGCTGCAAAGGATATTGAATTATTTCAGAGTAAGCTGAGGGTTTCTATGCCCGCATCATTTAGTTTTTGAGTGACCAAGCATTTATCAAGTTCTTTTTTTTTAGCTTGAACTTTCCATGACTGCTCCATGAAAGAGTAATTGCTTGTGTGCCATCCTGTTTACTGTGTTTAAACCATGGTTTTGAGGGTTTGGTCTTCTTCAGTTCCTTTGAAACAATCTGAAGTTGCTGTTTGGTTCCATAAATAGCAGAGCAGTCTTCATGACACTTTTTGTAAAATGTCACGGTAGTAAGTTCCTGATTGCAGGCCCAGGGCATCCGTGGAGTGATTCCAGTGGAGTTATAAGTTGCTTTGTGGTTAGGAAGGAGCATTTGAGTACAGTGTGACCCCATATGATCCCTAACTGGGTAACAGAGTACTCTTCATGTTTCTGTAAGGTTTTTTGGTTGGTAGAGAGAGAACACTATTCACTAGCGTCATTAACATGTCTGAACTATGCACTTCATTTTTCACGTTGTTCTCACAATAAGTAAACCTAGAAGAACCCATATGCCCTTAATTTTCTTCCACGTGAAAGAGTTCCACCAGTCTAATTGGACATCATTCCGTTTACTGTCTCATTGCTGGGAAATAAGGTTGAGATAATTATATTTATATTCCTTTCAAACTTTTTTAGTGAACATGGTGTCCCTTGTATCTTAAATACTTGTAGACATGCTTTTTCTGGTACAGACGAGGTATTTCTCCTGAGTAACTGCACTGAACTGAAGGATAAAACAAATGTTTGGTTTCTGTGATTAAAAAAATCTACTGACTGCAGGGGTGTATCTGTATTCCAGTACCACCGTGCTGTTGTTAATGTCAGAAACTTTTCTCCTTTTAAATCACTGTAATCTTCATTTATTGTGTTCTTTGTCTGGAGAAGAGCCTTTTATGTGGACAAAAATAGTGAGAAATTCCAGGTTCTTCATCTGTTTTTTAAAGGCGGCTTCTTCAAAACTCCCTCCTCCTCCATCTCCTCTGGTCAGGCTTCTTTTCATTAGACTACTAAGATAAGGGTGGTTCTGCTCCATACTGCCATGAACAAGCTGTTTTCTCTTCTTAAAACTGTGATCTCCTCTGAATCTCATGTCTCTCTTCCTGTGTCCACAAATGACCACATTTACTACTCTTGAAGGCTGTAGAAATGTAGTGAGAGGATAATGCTTTGAAACTACTGTTAGTTGTTTGCATACTGTACAGAAGCAGTCAATTTGGACATAGATTTTTGGGTGTGTTTTAGTTAAACAGTTTTACAGTGAAGTAGTGTCACTTTGTTATAAAAGAGCAACAAACATTTATTGTTACTATGATATTTTTCCGGTAATCTTTTAACGTATTAAATGATAAAGGGAAGGGAAGTATTTAGGGGTCTAGGAGATTGAATTCTCAAAGACTATTGTGAGGATCTTAGACCGAAGAAACTACTACCTCCCTTTCTGACTGTTTTTCTGTGCTGATCCCAAGGCTATTGGTGTGTGTTCTCAGCCTATCTAGGAAACCGCATTCCTCAGGAGACTTGGGAGCAGAAATAAATGATTCTTGATATCTCTGAATCACGTTTGGCATATATTGCAGGGGAGAGCAGGATTTTAAGTGCTTAAAGAACTTACTTATGTGCCTTTGCCGGGGAGGTGTTAAATATCTAGCTATAGTAATCCATTGTAATTCTTGTTCATATGACTTGAAAAATTGAGAGCCATGTTAACAAAGATGTGAAGGTGTTAAGCTCTTTGCTACAATGCTAAATTTCGATAAATTTTGATGATTCTTAAATACTTATATTAATATAAGCTCCACTGATATTTTCCTTGCATAGATGGTGAATATTTGATTTAGGTGGGATTAAGAATTTAGAAAAAAATTATAGAATTCTTGGCACTTTCTGTAAGTATTTATCCGTAGGAATTCTGATCCTAAAAAAAAGTAATAATAGGGTTGTTGTAACTCTTGTGATTTGAAAATAAAAAAGGCAATATTTGGAGGAGGGAAATTAGGTCAGCTGTTGTAAAGCAGATATATTTGGAAAATTGAGTAGCTCGTGGTCATGCAAGTGCCTACTTGCATCAAGTTTTGACACAGACACAGTTAACCTTACTCTGTTAGATAATCCGCTTATGTATTAAAATTCTTCCAAGAAGGCAAAAATTTTTGGGAACTCTATGTGGGAGAAGCAGAACAAATAAGATGCATCATAGTGAACTGTAACAGAGGAGGAAAGATGAAAATGGTATGTTATTCTTCTGAGAACATTTCATAAGACAGCTGTGCCATTTCAGACCTCGTGGTCCTTATCACAGAATCACAGAATCGTTTAGGTTGGAAGGGACCTCTGGAGATCATCCAGTCCAACCTCCCTGATCAAGCAGGGTCCTCTACAGCATATTGCCCAGGATCACATCCAGACGGGTTTTGAATATCTCCAGGGAAGGAGACTCCACTACCTCTCTGGGCAACCTGTTCCAATGCTCTGTCACCCTCACAGTGAAGAAGTTTTTTCTCAGGTTCAGATGGAACTTCCTGTGTTTCAGTTTGTGCCCGTTGCCTCTTGTCCTGTCAGTGGGCACCACGGAGAAGAGACCGGCCTCATCCTCTCGACACCCCCCCTTCAGATACTTGTACACATTGATGAGATCGCCTCTCAGTCTTCTCTTCTGCAGGCTGAACAGGCCCAGCTCTCTCAGCCTTTCTTCAGAGGAGAGATGCTCCAGTCCCCTCATCATCTTAGTAGCCCTCCGCTGGACTCTGTCCGGGAGTGCCATGTCTCTCTTGTCCTGGGGAGCCCAGCACTGGACACAGTACTCCAGGTGAGGCCTCCGCAGGGCTGAGGAGAGGGGCAGGATCACCTCCCTCCACCTGCTGGCAACAGTCTTCCTCATGCAGCCCAGGATACCACTGGCCTATCCTTGAAGAAGATTACTGAATACCTTCAAATTAACAAGCTTGGAATATAAAATTTGTAATTCTGTTGACTATGGAAAAGCATAGGCTCAATGGTGGCACTGGCTTTAAATCTCAGTACAGTTTATGCTCCTGGTAACCTCTGCAAGTGCTAATTACTTGTCACCCCCCTTGTCTGTTGCATCTTTTTCGGCTTCATTGTACCTGCTAGCCTTTATCTTTGTTGTTCAGCTGATGAGTGTAACTTACTCTGGACCCAGAACAAATTCTTCTCGATAGGCTTGAAGTTTGCCATGTCTCTGTTGGATCTGAAAAAAGATGTGTGCACCAAAGATTTTGTGAAATTTTTCCAGCTATATTATTTACCCAATAAAAAATAATTTATCTCTGTTTTCAGACCTTGCCTCTCTCAAAATCATTTCTGGACATAGTAGCTAGTGGACTTGCGAGATACTTGAGCTCTGGCATGTAGTTCAAGTTTGGTAAGGTGTGTTGGGTAGCTGAGAAAAAGAGATAACTACTACCCCCTTACACACATTCCATACATCAGACTGATAGTTCTGTGCTCTCAAATTCTAGATGAATATGTCCCTGAGGTGTATTTACTGCAGTGTGCGCTGTATGGTTTTTTTTGTTACATAGAAGCCCTGTAGACTGAGGCTGAATTATGAGGCAATCAAAACTGTGAATTGCAGAAAGGTGTGACCTTATTGCTTCAATATATAGAGATTATTTTGCTGTAACAAAATATCTTTTTGTCTAATAATGTCAGTAACTTAGTTTTAGTGCTTTTAGTGATTGAAGAATTGAGATCACCAAGCTATTTGCTTGTCTTCCCCACTGCAAACGGAAATGAAAAACTTCTTCCTGTGTTACTGATCTGCCTCAGTCTTGGTCTTCATTTCTCCGGATGAAATTGTCACTTGATCACATGCTCACTAAACATCTGGCCATCTTTAAGGCAAAGCAGTTTCAATTTTCCTAAATTGGGCTTCATGCATTATGCAAACATTGCTTCATTAGACATTGAGATGAGCTATCAAGCTATATTGTTTGGTCAGAATACCGTAGGCTTGCCTCTCTTCTTGATGCTGATTTGAAATCAGACTAACAATTTTGGATAAATTCAGTTCATGCAATCATTTTTATTTGTGATTTAATTAGGAAATACATAGGCATCTAGGTAAGTTGCAGTCAATGATTTTTGTCTCTGTTCCTGACTTATGCTAATACCTACGTGTACAATGTTTGAAATGGCATAAACAATAAAAGGGCTAAATTAGTCTCTGCGGAAGTGAATGGGACTATGCCAGGCATAAATTTAAGCCATGTTATCCTAAAATATTCTGCATTGTGATGCTAATAATAATAAGAGCTAAAATAAACCAAAATTTATTTTGGTAACGGAACTTATTGGGTCCTCACTGCCTTCTGTCTTCCCTTTTAATTTACTTTATTGTGGAGAGTGCAAGGTGAAACACCAGTAGGTTGGAGAATTTTTACTCTGCTGGATGGGGTCGCACAAACAGGTGATATGTACAGCAGTGAAGGATCTGCCTGTTGCCTGATGTTGTGCACTGAATTCCACAGGGGTCCAGATTCTTACCTGACATAAATGACTGACTGCATCACTGTAAATGGAAATGTGCTGATCTACATTAGTCCACAGGCTGATGCTTTCAGATTTCTTTTTTCCTAAGTAATTTTCATTGTTTCCAAATTAGGGTTAGATTTTCTCTTTTTTTGTATAATACTACAAACTGATATAGCATTCTTTTGTAGGGCATTTGTTTTTCAAAGAAAAAATTAAAAGAATGAAAGACTCTGGTTGCACTCACCTGAAAGCTGCTGAGTTTATCTCCACTGTTTTCTCTGCAATGTGTTCTCTCATTCTCTGGTGTCTGAAACTGTATTTATGTAAATATGGCTGAGCATTTCTTTGCCATCTGGATGGTTCTGTAAGAACAGTATAAAGAATAGGAAAATGAAAACAAATGTAGAAGCTTGGGAGAACTCCTTTTTTTTTTTTTTTTTAAAAAAGAAAGACTTACATTTTGAGAGCAGCCTAACCTAAACTGAGCTAGCAGACAAATGTTTTGACAGGTTGTACCACAGTTAGATAGTTAAATGGTGGAGAGAAGCAGATTAAAGAAGTTATTTAGGCGTTCCAAAATGTCTGGCTAAACTGATACCATGTGAATTTTCTAGCTAGTGGAACAATGATAGGTGATGCACTGAATAGTCAGCATGTGAGTTATTCTTCAGTTTAGACCAGATTTATGCATGAAACCTTTGCTGGTATAGTAGTGTTTAGGACTGTGACTTCTTTTAAAATACTTCACCATAAAAGCCGTCAGCTAGACTATAGAGAAAAGTGGTTTCGTTGTAACGCCCATGGCACCTGGAGCATCATCAGCTGGCTACTGTTGTTTGGTATTGAAGTACCTGCACTGGCAGTTGTGTTGTGCAAGTACAATTGTTTTAAAACCTTGAGTGCAAACTTAATTCTTATTGAGTGGGAAAAATCTAAACATCAGTTTACATCTCAGACAGAAAAAAATGCAACCTTTCATATGTTTCATGCACCTGGAAATGCTTTTCTTGCTGTTGCTAATACATTTTACCCTGTACGTACCTGTAGGCTCTGATAACACAGATTAGCATCTTTCAAGTTTCGGACTGTTTATAGGATTAGAGTTACAACAATCTTTATAAAACTTTTTGAATAAAACAAGAAAAAATAGCAATCAAAAACTTCATTAAATAAAAATAAGGGACACATAAAAAATCTGTTAGCCCCTAGATAAGTTGCCTGATTTATGCTGAGTATCACATGGGAACAAATGGGAGGAGCTGGATTTGAAAGTGCTGTTTCTTTATTTTTGTATCTAGTTGAACTTTACATAACTAAGCTTCCATTTTTACTGAGAATCTGAAGTCTTTCCACAGGCTAAATCTCCAGTTGTTTTAACTGGATATTTTCCAGGATGTGGTGTAGGGCTGGGCCAGTTTTACTTGTAAAACTGTAGATAACATTAGCTTACCTAGTAATTTGTTTCAGTGGAACAGTCGTGGTTTCTAAAATCCCAGTAAAGGTTGCAGAGTAAGAGTATAGGTATTTGGGGTTGATGTTATAACCTGATTCAACATCTACCCAATGTTTTCCTTTATAAATCCCAATTTTCAGCTGAGTATTGTAAAGATTTGGGGTAAACTTTTGCACAGTGGATATCCATCCCAAAACTTTTATTTGCCAAAAGCGACTCAGACAAAGTGCTTGAGCTATTTCTTAAGCAAAACTAGGAAAAATCTTTTTTTTTTTTTCATATTCAGAAGTCAGTGGCCCTTTCCCACCTCTCAAGCTTTACTGCCTCATGCTAATCAAAAATGACATAAAATTTTAAGGCTTTGGGCAGAAGAGATGGAATGGTGCATTTCCTATATGTCAGGGAAGCCTTCTGTTGTCATTGTGAAAATCTTCCTGCAAGTCTATTTGCACATGCTCTGCAGAGAATGATTATTTTAACAGCTTAAATCCCTTGATTCCACCTGTGCTGCTTATGCTTCAGTCTGTGTGGGCAAGATTTCCTGGAGAGATCACATCTGAGCTGCTGCAGATGAACTGTTAAGAGTAGTCTTTCATGCTCCTAATGTCTTGCAGCATGGAGGAGGGAACTGCCTGATTGCAGTGGACATGGGGCTAGGGGTAGTGTCAGGTGCTGTAATGTATGAAATACAGGTGAGAAGAACTTACTGAGATATGAGGTGTTTTGAAGAGGACAAAGACTATGACTGCAGACTGGCTGAAGGTAATGAATAGGAATGGACTGAAGAGCTGGGGTATGGAGAAATCAGGGTTGGAGGTAAAAAGAAAGAGGTAAGCTGAAAGAAAAGGGACATGCCAGAGAGAATTAACAGGAAAGCCTTCACTAACTTTATCGATTACTGTTAACAACAGAGGGAATTTTAACTCAAACAACTGAGCTCAGTGTGATGGAGCTAATATTTCCAGCCTTGCTTATATACCTACAGAAATGATGATACGATGGAATGTAATTCTTTTGTACATAAGAAAATAGGAAATTATGCACAAAGTTTATATTTAAAGATGTTTTTTCATATTTAAAAGTCAACCAATCAAAGTTATGGTTGGCTGTTTTCACTCACTCACACTCAAGCATCATGATGCAGTCTTGCATTTCTTCATCACCTACCATGTTTCTGCAAAAACACATCCTCTTTCAGCACACAGAAAACTTCTCTGGTCGAGGACTGTTTGTTCATTAAAGGAGACTTCTCTTTAGAGGATGTTTGTTACAGCTGTTGCAGCAGCCAGCAGGTGTTGTAGGGAGAGAACTAGAGGATCCTGAAGCTGAAGAATAGAATGCTGCTCAAGTAGAACGGGATCCTGCCTCTGCCAGAGACTATTTGGTAGGACATAGAACAAGATATTTATAGTGAGCATCTCGGTATGACTTTTCGTTGAATTATTCCTTACTTTAAAACCTAATCTGACACCTTGCCATTTGCTATGCAGCATAGATACTAAACTGAGGAGTGTTGCCTAGTGGCATCACATATTACGTAATAGAAAATACTCTGGGAAATCAAGACCCTTGTTTTGAGCACTAAAACTTTCTATGAACTTTTTGTTTAATTTCTGCCTCTTAAGTTATTGAGAGCATTATTAGACTTCTCTGAAATTTTTTTCTTGAGCAAATGCATAGGAAGATGAATGTGTGTTAGCATACTTGACATCAGTTTTTTCACATGCATTAGAACTAAGTGGGTGTCACGACATTCTGGGCTTCTTTTGATTTCTAACTTTAGTATAGCTTTAGGTACCTATTTTGTTATAGTAAATTGGCATTAGCTAGAAACTTCATGTGCTCTTCTAAGGGAACTAGAAAAGAAAGGCTTCTGATTGGCACTGCTTCCATATATAACTGAGGATTGTTTTATCTTGTCTCCTTTTTGCTAGCTGCCTCTAGCTGCATCCAAAAAGTATAGTTTTTCAGTGAAGAGTGATTTAGGTAAGACTTAAAATCCTGCTGTTGTTTAGAGGAAGTATTTTGATTTCTTTAAGAGTTCAGTCAAGGATTTCTGGAACGGCCAGTGAAAGCAGCTTTGAAAATTAAAAAATTGTTCTTCACTGGTACTATATTAGGTACAGGTATGGATCGATCTTTGGTGAGATGCTTGAATTAGTCTTAGTTTTACCACATAGTTTCTTTGTATGTGTATAGAGGAGGTGTTGGAAGTGGCTGGGCATCTTGCTTTCTGGTGGAAATTCAGGCTTCTTGGAAGAAGAAGCCACATACACATGCTCCGACAAAAATATTTTGAGGGATGGATTGCCTGCATGCTGTTTGACTAGATCTGATTCAGGACTGGTTTAAAACAAATGAACAAACCAGGTGACCTGAAACTCACCCAGATGTTGCCATGTCTGACAAGGAGATCGGCCTGCAAGAGCGACCATAGCCCACTGTTTGGCAGAGGGGCAGCTGGGTATTGAGAGCTGCTTGGTCAGAATGGGCACAATTGCTTTTGCTGTTGTTTAAAGAGTTTAAGTTTTGTAAACTATGATTTTTCATCTAAATCCTCTGAGTTTCTTATAGCCTTTAAAAGAGCAGTTTTCTCAGTGATCGAAAGGATTTCTTGACCTCTAAGCCGAATTACAGTGAACAAAGAAGTAATTAAGAGTCCTTTCACCTGGAATGCAGGAGAACGCAGATCAAGTTTCTGTCCTGCCCAGGAAAGAGCAGGGATTTGAACCCAGGTATTTACATCTCCTAGCTGAATACTACAGACACTGGGTAATTAG
Source organism: Struthio camelus (assembly GCF_040807025.1). Taxonomy (NCBI): domain Eukaryota; kingdom Metazoa; phylum Chordata; class Aves; order Struthioniformes; family Struthionidae; genus Struthio; species Struthio camelus. The sequence goes on along the minus strand of NC_090942.1, from coordinate 149,776,511 downwards.
TGAGTTTAAAGTTTTATTTTTTTCCGGTCTATAGTAATTGCTGTGAACACTTTGGGCCCCTCTTACACCCCTCTTACAGATTCTCAGATATAATGGTGCATCAGCTATATTTACTAAAAAGCATGATATGAAAAATTCACCATGATCAGTAAACTGGATGAGAAAAGTAACCCAGCCTGTATTTAGAAGGGAGAGATTCTGATACTCTCCAAACAACATCCCAAAATCTATATCCTTATATCTATGAAAGGCTATGTTACTGGGCTCAGGGAAGGGGAGAGAAAGAGGTTAACAAAAATCCTGCTTCCTCTCCCTCTAAATATTTTGGTACAGTTATGGAAAGAGCACTTGTTTTATAAAGCAGGTATAGGTTTAGGTAGAGGTTTAGTGTATTTTGGTTTAGGTGGAGACATTATTTGAAAGCACAAAAATGGTCAAAATCTGTTAGTCTTCAGATGCAATTTTCAGCTATTTTCAATAGTAGACATCTTGCAGAAAGTGATTCATAAACCTGCCAATAATGCCTGTTCACTTAAAAAAAAAAAAAAGCCTGAGTGTAACAAGGGTTTCAATCCAAGAAAGGTTACTTTGGCTTTGCATTTGCCTTGGTTTAACCAAAGCTGACAGACATATTCAGTCCGTAGTATAACAGCAAAACCTGAAATGCAATGTGAAAGTTGCTTCTTTTCTATACTTTCTCTCAACAGATTCTCAGCAGATAGTGCTGTTTTTCTCCTCATCTAAATTTTCCTCAACCCATATTTTACCTCTGAAAACCTGTGCCTATTTTTAGAAAGCCTCTGATGTAGATATGATGAGGTTGATGTTTTGGGGTTTTTGGTTTTGTGAAAAACCTCTTCCAAGGACAGCTGCATGGCAGATTTGCTCTCTCATTGGTTTGCGATTCTCTGTTGCTGTTTTTTTTAACTGAGTTTTTTCTCCATGACTAGTTTCGGTCTCATCTTAGCCATTACATTTTGAACTGTTACATGTAAACCATTGTCTATTTCCCCCTCTGTGTGAATGACAGTTTGAGTGGTATTTGTTTCTTCCATTTTCTTGCTAGTCTCCACTGATGGCTTTGTAGGGATATTTTGCTCCAAGCCCACAGAAAGATTTAACGTGAAGAAATTTTAGTCCAAGAAAACTATTTGGAGATGAGAACTGAATTTACATAACTAAGTCCTAAGTTTGCAAAATGGCGATTACTTTTCCTAAATACTTACCCACAAGCAAAATCTACTAACTACAAAAAGAGTGGTGAGATTCCAATTAGCAATTTCATATGATGGGTGAACCTACTCATTTAATAACGAACCCAAGCGCAAAGCAAGAAGAAATGATTTGGGTTTGGTCCTCACTGGAGCTGGAGGCAAGGAGGAGGGGAACAAGTTTCCAAGCTGAGAGGTTCTCGTATCTCTGTATGTCACGCTAAGCCTGCCAAACAGGTAGACTACTGAAAGCACCAGCAGGAGGAGAGCTCTGATTCCTTGTGAATACTTCCACTTCTGCCCTCAATACAGAGAGTTGGAATAGTTGCTGGAGTTCTCACGTGGTTTTGACTCTTGAGTGTGTTTGGCTTTCTCTGATGTGATTCAACTGTCACATCAGAGCCACAGGTCAGTGGCTTGATTCCAGTTTTTAATGCATCAGGTGCATGATAACACAGTTATTTCTACCCTTATTATGCTATAATTATGTCAAGCAAGTGCTCAGTGGTGCTGAGAGGATTTGTTGATTTTTTTGCCTGTGGATACTGGAAGGAAATGACAGAATCACTTTTTATTTGCAATCTTCCATCTCGTGTTGTAGTAGGCTATAGTGCTACTGAACGTTCCCTGTACAGGCTGTGGCCATAAAATTTTGTCAGACCTTTTCTTCAGCAGGGAAAAACTAGTGGGATCGTTGAGGCTATTTCTGTGTCTTACACACAAGATACTTTGTACAAACCTTTTAAATGATTCAGGTAGGGAGGTGTAAGTGCTGCCTGAGAGTAGTCATGAACGGAAAAGGTATTAGATGTTTGTCCTAGACATAATACAGGTAATGCTTCATGATGATAAGAATAAAAATTTTACTATTAAAAAAGGGGAGTGTGCCATTATTGTGGGACATGTAGCTGTATCTTCAATTTAAGGGATATTTCTGAGCCTTAAATGCTCTGATAGTCTCAGTTGGCTTGGTGACCAGAAGCACCTTTCTGTATCATGCTAGTATAAAGATTATAAGTTTACTTCAATTTTTAATTCACATTAGCTGTCCCTGTCCTAACACTTGCTTTCCAAACCACAGAGCCCTATGTTTATTTGTAACCACTTTATATTGGCTCGGTCTTTGTTAGTGAACACTGGGGTGAGAAGTCCTGTACTTTCTGCAGTGTTTGCTACACTTGGAATACAATCCCTGAGTAAGGTTTACTAGGTGGAAAGGAAATAGAAAGGCACTGTTATGAGCAAAGAACTACTTGGTATCTGAGAGAGAGCACTGAGAATGTAATGATAGTGACCAAAGATAAATTAGGAAAGAGGAAGAGAACTCTCTGAAGAATTAGCAATAGCACAAATTTGTGTGAGAGCTGGATTGTAGACTGGGCAAATGTAGAGGTTTGTGTCAAATCTTAAAGCCATGCTTGAAGAGACTATTTCTTTATGCAGGCCGTTAAGAGCAGAAGTTATTCCCTATGTCACTGAGCCAATTCCATTCTGTCGTAGGAAACCACGCAATCTAGTCCTGTTACCTATCTGTCCAACTTCTTACAGCCTGCCTAAACATTTGTTTTCCACTTCCATGGATCAGCTGACTAGTTTTATCAATGTTTGGATGAAAGGAAAGATTAGCCTCTCCCTCTTTTGCACAGAGTGTATAGTATGTAGAACTACTGTCTTTATTCCTTGTACTACAAGATGGCCTGAAGTCTAGGATGTCAGATAGACACTGCTGGATACAGCAAATGAACAGAGGAAGAGATTATTGTTGCACAAAGAAAGGGTAGGGGGAAATTGCAGGGAGGACCAGTCACTTGACTTTTTTGAGCTTTAATTCATAATATGTCATTGGAAGTGGTGGAAATCGAGCCCAGGCTCCCTGACTAGCTGTCTTGTCTTCCTTAAGGGCTGCTGCTGCAAGCTGTTGGCATTGCATATCTAAATTTAAATATGGTTATATTTAATGCAAGATAAATGTTTTGAGAAAAGTCATTGTGATCTACAGTGGGAATTTTTTTTCTCTTTATTTTTGCTTCTGGCCACCTTTCAGTATCTTTACCTACCTGTTGAGATCAGTGAGCAGGCTTAGCTACCAGAGGCAACCATAGCTGTGTTAGGTCTACCAACTGACTACATAGCTTCTAGTACCTGAGAGGGCTCATCTCTGCCTGTACTGGGTCACTTTAATTCGCCTTTACTCCAGATCTATCTTTCTTACTCTCCTTTTCCTTGACATCTCCTTTCTTCCTTGTCTTTCCTTTCCATTTAGCTTATTCTGTCCTAAGTTACCCCACTCCACATCTTCTCAACACTGATTTCTCCCTTCGAGCAGAACAGCTGCACAATTTGCTACTCTTGCATAGCTCATTCTGTGCAAAATTTACCTTTATGCCCTTCTTATGACTACAAATTCTTTAGTACATGGGGCAGTTAACAACACTGTGTACATCAGGGTTGCAGTGGATTTTACCATTAATAGAATTATTCTCTAATAAATGTGATTAATATTAAATGCATACTATTTGCCTAATATACAGTCTGTATTGAAGTAAAAAATAGGAATGATACTTGTATAAATGTCAACTCTTACGGTTGTAACATTTTCAGTTTGCAAATGTCAATGTATGCTATGCAATGGTTTTTGCCTATGAGTGAAGTACATTATAATCACTGATGGATGAATCTTAAAATTTTCCAAAGTTCATACAAATTAATCAATCCGAAGTTTAGATGCTTTTACAAACTACTGAAATTTTTCACTGTGCAAATGGACTGGAAATTCAGGTAGATCAGGACTAACCAAGAAAATGCTAAAGCATTCAAATGAAAATTCAAACCTCAAAGAATTAGCACTGTAAACCATTACCCTAGGAGTATGATTGAAGATTCTCATCAGTTTAGATGTCCTTATGGGGTACTGGAAAAAGTATTAGCGGCAGAGGCCTCTCATTCATTATACTTGAAATTACAAAAATGGCATGTAAAGGGGAGCAAGGGAGAATGATTTTGACTAATCAGTGAGGTAGTTCAAAATACTGTGGTGAAATTCAGGTTTCCCATGTTTTTTTGCTCAACTTCTTTCTTCTAATGGAACTCTTTAGATGGTGATTGCAAGAGCAGGAACAATCCTTCCCACAGCCAGTGTTTTTCAGTTTTTAATCCCAAGGTTTTTCAAGGGATGGATCAAATATAGGAAACAACAAAATATCATGCATGTAGCAGTGTGTATAGCTGATGATTCCTGTAGATTTGAACAGAGAGAATTTTGATACTCAGTTTCTCTGTAGTCAGAAGACCAAGGATCAGACCTGGGTAAGCAGAGGTGGCCTCCTGGATGGTATTCCAGTCTAGATTATCAGTTGTTTCAGCTGGAGGGTCAGAACCAATGTCTATTTGTTGTCATTTACCACTCTGTCCATTTTGTTGAACTGAAACAATACGAACTAAATGTCTCTATTATTTCATTTTTTGGTCCTCAAAATGAGTGCAGCTTTGTGCTTTCAGTCCTATACTGAGTAGAAATGTGTGAATTGACTAAACATGAGCTTACCTTGGATGAGGAAAGGTAGTAAAATGTAAATGCTTGTTATTAAGTAAATGTGTTGTTTATGTTTGCTTTTTAATTCACCAGGAAAAATATGCCTGTGCCACTGATCTGAAAAAATGTAGGAAAAAGTAGTTTTGCATTCATGCTTAGGATCATGAAATAATTTAGGATAGAAGGGACTTCTGGAAATCTAGTCATATGATCACTTGGAAATTTGGTTATCTAGTCTTAACCCCACTCAAAGCAAGTTCAGTTAGATCAAGATGCTTAGGGTCTCATCCAGTCTGATTTTGAATATCTCCAAGGATTCTGCAGCTTCTCCAGGCAGCCTCATCCAGTATGCTTGACCACTATCATGGTTTAGAAAAAAATTAACTTATATCTAATTAATTTCCTGTGTTCTGGTTTGTGTCCATTGCCTCCTGTTCTATCCCTGTGCGCCTCTGAGAAGAATATGGTTCAGTCTTCTTTATACCCTCCCATTAGGTAGCTCAGGAGCTCCTCGTAGCGTTCTCTTAAGGCTGAACAAACGTAGTTCTCTCAGTTTTTCTTCATATGTCCTACTTTCCAGTTTCCTGGCCATCTTAATACTCCTCTGCTAGATTTGCCCCAGTATGCCAATGTCCTCTTTGTACTGAGGAGCCCAAAACTGGACACAGTATTCCAGATGCAGTCTCACAAGTGCTGAACAGAGGGACAGTATCACATCCTTCAACCCACTGGATATGCTCTTACTAATGCAGCTCAGTGTGTGGTTGACCTTCATCTCCAGAGCAACATGTTGCTGATTGGCAGTCAACTTGTCTAGCAGGGTCCTCAAGTCCTTTTCTGAAAAGCTATTTTCTAGACAATTGATCTGTCCTGGTGCATGGGGTTATGTCATCCCAGATGCAGGAATTTGCATTTGCCTATGTTGAAGTTCATGAAGTTTCTATCAATCAGCCCACTTCTCCAGCTTGTTGAGGTCCCTCTGAATAGCAGATCTCTCTTCCAGCATATAATCTGCCTCCCCCAATTTGATATCAGATCCACGCTAGCTGAGTGTGCAGTGTATCCTATCACACAGGTTATTAATAAAGCCATGAAAGAATATTAGATTCAGTACTGATCCCTGAGAGAGAGCATTAGTAACTGGCTTCCAGTTGAACTTTGTACCACTGATGACAACCAGTTGAGCCCAGTGATCAAGCCAATTTTACACCCACTTTATAGTCCTTTTATTAAGTCCCTAGTGTACCAACTTGGCTATGAGTAGGTTGGGAAACTCATTCACATAGCTTTTGTATCTCATGGAAACTCTTTGAGTTCTGTGTTTTCCTTTTAAGTTATTCATGTTATTAATCAAGGTTCAATTATTCCTTTAATCTGAACAAGACTGATGTGTTTTAGGAAGCGCACAATAAATCAGGGACACATTCGTAATGTGAAAATGGACTATGCTTGGGTCAAACAAACATGTAGCGAATCCTGTGGTAGTTTTAACCTAGCTATGTGGGGTTAGGTATTACAGGGTGAGAGACCAAGGCATGAAGAGCAGATATGAGGTCTCATGATTAATTTGTCTTCCTTGGACTCCGTGTGGAGGAGCAGAAAGGGATGCATACCTCTTCTTTTTGTAGTATTTATGCTGGTAGCACATTGCTATCATAGGAGGATAAATGTTTATGTTAATATCCTTTAAGGGTTAATTTTGGGGTGAGCAAGAGGAGTGGGAAGGGGCTGCACTACAAGCTGTCAAAATCTCCCTCACTGGAGGTTATTCAGAGTTTTCTTTTCAATAGCTTCCTAATGCAGTAACCGATCTTGCTTGATAAGTTGACTCCTGCTTGTAGCAAGAGTGAAATGTTAACTGTGCAACACCTTTATTGTTTGAACTAATCTGTGGATGAAAGGACACTTTCCCATTGGGGAAATAATGATGCAGCTACCCGTAATTGCAATATTCTCTCAGCCCCAATTGATTTAATTTAGCAATCAAACAGAACAGCAAGGAAGCTTCTTCCCAGCTGTCTGAGGTTTGATTTATCTTCATTTGGCTGACTTGAACACTGACTGTCTGATCCACGTGCACAGCCCGCTCTATTTTTAAAAGTCTGTGTTGCTTTGTGTCCAAGGCAACCATTTAAAGCTAAGGAAATCCTAATGGCTTCAAAACTTATTACATGTATGTAGGAGTCCTGCTACAGCTGTTATATCTTGGGGTCTACCAGTTTATCACTGGAAACATAACAATGCAGATATCATCAATTTCTATCCATGAGATTAAAGCTAGTAACAGCTGTTAGGGGTTTAATAACATTGCTGATGTTTAAACATAGAGAGCTGATCTTTCTTTTTGCAGTCATTTTTCACTTCCTTAAAAAAGAAGTTGTTTTTTGTTTCCTGGGGTTTAGCTTTTATTAATAATTGTCCATATTAATCACAGAGGTATTCCAGCTTTTACAAAGCGTTATGGTTGAGCAAACTGCAAATGTACGTGCATGTTTTTGGTCTAATTAGGCAATTCAGTACTTCGTTCCTGATGTTAACCATGGCATGATGATCATCAAAAGGGTGTCAGCAGAGCATCCTAAAGGCGTGTTTGATATCAGCAAGCTAGGGCAAGTCACACTCCATGAACTCCTTGACAAACTGATTAAAAGCTTGTTAAAGTGTCTGCTTTGGCAACTCAGAAGTGATTCACAAGAGAGATAGCATGGCAGCATATATTTCTGCATTGTTTCCCGTTTTTTATAACAATAAAAATAATCTTGCATCAATTTACATATGTTAACTAAAGTTCACAGCAGTCCTCCATGTGCTTATAACCTTTATACTCATGTTTTACAGATGTGTATACTAGAGCACAGAAAAAGAGTTTCAGGATAGCAGGCTATCTTATGACCACCCTCCCCAGACCAAATTGGCGAAGTCAAGGAAAAAGATCCCAGCGTTCCTTGTCAGTTATCACCTACTTTGCAGGTGACAGAGACATGACAATCTCTCATTTCTCATTTTCCTCCTTTTACTACTTGCTCAGAAATGCGAATTATATTAAGGTGTTTCTAAATTAAATTGCCCAGGTGCTTTTCAGTTCCAGTTGTGTTGTGACTTCAGGCTGTGATGAGCCCTCAGCATGCATCATTCCCAGTGTGTTTTGGTCTTCAAGGAAAGAAGGCAGGCTGCATAGGCAGGAGATCTGACAGCTTGGTCCCATTGCAGGGGTGGAGGAATGTTTCCAGATCAGGGAGGCTTAGACCTGCAGTTTTCTTATGTTGTGCTAAGGACCTGAAAAATAATAAACAAATTATAATTACCTATAGCAAACAGCCATTCCTCATTGTTACAAATGGCTTATATGTAAAGGCTTACTTCTTTTGGTTAAAACTGTGACTATTTTGTGCAATTAATATATCACGAGATAGATGTAGAGATATCTCATGAGATATTCCTTTCCAGAAATCAAACTGTGTAATTTTTCTCTTGAATTCAGCAGAGCAGTACAAAGTAATTACATAGCAGCACTAAAAATAAAAAATGAACAAAACCTCTGTTACTTGTTTGCATTGCTGAACTACCTTTCAAACACTGATGATAGCTTCTGATAAAGTTGATGAAGGTCTTCCTATTTCCATGGCGTAAAGCCTTTCTGGGAAACATTCAAGACCTTTTGGAGGAAACTGAGTTTTCCTACTGAAAAGGCTGAGAAATGAATTTTGTAAGCAGTTAAAGGAAATAGAAGGGCAAGAGAGAGGATGCGTTCAACCTGTTCTCCGTTCTTGTTATTCATCTAGCAATTTGTTGAGATTCTTCTTTGCCTTACTTGTTTGTATAACTTTTTGCTTGCACCTGTGCAAAATAACAAGTATTCTGATTTAGAAGTGACACTTGCATCCATCTGGGATTTACTTTGTTCACCATTAATGATAATGTGGTCAAGCAAATAGGTAATAAGGCCCATCACTTACATTTCTCTTCACAGAATCACACAATGGTTTAGGTTGGAAGGGACCTCTGGAGATCATCTAGTCCAACCTCCCTGATCAAGCAGGGTCCTCTAGAGCATATTGCCCAGGATCACATCCAGACGGGTTTTGAATATCTCCAGCGAAGGAGACTCCACCACCTCTCTGGGCAACCTGTTCCAGTGCTCTGTCACCCTCACAGGAAAGAAGTTTTTTCTCAGGTTCAGATGGAACTGCCTGTGGTTCAGTTTGTGCCCGTTGCCTCTTGTCCTGTCAGTGGGCACCACGGAGAAGAGACTGGCCTCATCCTCTCGACACCCCCCCTTCAGATACTTGTACACATTGATGAGATCGCCTCTCAGTCTTCTCTTCTGCAGGCTGAACAGGCCCAGCTCTCTCAGCCTTTCTTCAGAGGAGAGATGCTCCAGTCCCCTCATCATCTTAGTAGCCCTCCGCTGGACTCTGTCCGGGAGTGCCATGTCTCTCTTGTCCTGGGGAGCCCAGCACTGGACACAGTACTCCAGGTGAGGCCTCCGCAGGGCTGAGGAGAGGGGCAGGATCACCTCCCTCCACCTGCTGGCAACAGTCTTCCTCATGCACCCCAGGATGCCATTGGCCTTCTTGGCCACCAGGGCACCTTGCTGGCTCATGCTCAGCTTGTCCCTCAGGACTCCCAGGTTCTTCTCTGCAGAGCTGCTTTCCAGCAGGTCAACCCCCAGCCTGTCCTGCTGCATGGAGTTATTCCTCTCTAAGTGCAGGACCCTGCACTTGCCTTTGTTGAACTTCCTGAGGTTCCTCTCCACCCATTTCTCCAGCCTGCTGAGGTCCCTCTGAATGGCAGCACAGTCTTCTGGTGTGTCAGCCTCTCCCCCCAGTTTAGTAGCATCAGCAAACTTGCTGAGGGTGAACTCTGTGCCTTCCTCCAGGTCGTTGATGAACACATTGAACAAGACTGGACCCAGGACTGACCCCTGGGGCACACCACTAGCTACAGGCCTCCAACTTGACTCTGCGCCACTGAACACAACCCTCTGAGCTCTGCCATCCAGCCAGTTCTCAACCCACCTCACTGTCCACTCGTCTAGCCCACACTTCCTGAGTTTACCTAGGAGGATGTGATGGGAGACAGTGTCCAAAGCCTTGCTGAAGTCCAGGCAGACAACATCCACTGCTCTGCCCTCATCTCCCCAGCCAGTCATTCCCTCATAGAAGGCTGTCAGATTGGTCAAGCATGATTTCCCTTTGGTGAATCCATGCTGACTACTCCTAATCACCTTCTTGTCCTCCAGATGCTTAGTGATGACCTTCAGGAGGAGCTGTTCCATCACCTTTCCCGGGATGAAGGTGAGGCTGACAGGCCTGTAGTTTCCTGGCTCCTCCTTCTTGCCCTTTTTGAAGACTGGCGTGACATTGGCTTTCTTCCAGTCCTCAGGCACCTCTCCTGATCTCCAGGACCTTTCCAAGATGATGGAGAGTGGCCTAGCGATAACATCCGCCAGCTCCCTCAGCACTTGTGGGTGCATCCCATCGGGGCCCATGGATTTGTGGGTGTCACGTTTGGACAAAAGATCTCTAACCTGATCCTCCTCAACCATGGGAGAGTTTTCCTTTCTCCAGACTTTCTCTCTTGTCCCCAGGGTCTGGAATTCCTAAGGACTGGCCTTAGCAGTGAAGACTGAAGCAAAGAAGGCATTCAGTAACTCTGCCTTCTTTATATCCTTTGTTACCAGGGCACCCACCCCATTCAGCAGCGGGCCCACATTTTCCCTAGTCTTCCTTTTGTTATTGATGTATTGGAAGAAGCCCTTCTTGTTGTCCTTGAAATCCCTTGCCAGATTGAATTCCAAATGGGCCTTAGCCTTCCTTGTCGCATCCCTGCACACTCTGACAATATCCCCGTACTCCTCCCAAGTGGCCTGCCCCCTTTTACGCATTCTGTAGACTTCCTTCTTCTGTTGGAGTTTTGCCAGGAGTCCCTTGCTCATCCATGCAGGGCTCCTGCCTGCTTTCCTGGATTTCTTACTCAGAGGGATGCACTGCTCTTGAGCCTGGAGGAAGTGATGCTTGAATATTAACCAGCTCTCCTGGACCCCCTCTTCCTTCTAGGGCCCTACCCCAGGAGATTCCCCTAAGTAGGTCCCTGAAGAGGCCAAAGTTATCTCTCCTGAAGTCCAGGGTTGCGATCCTACTCATTGCCTTGCTTCCTCCTCATAGGATCCTGAACTCCACTATCTCGTGGTCACTGCAGCCAAGGCTGCCCCCAGCCTTCACATTTCCAACTAGACCTTCTTTGTTTGTTAGTACAAGGTCTAGCAGTGCACCTCTCCTCGTTGGCGTCTCCACCACCTGGGTCAAGAAATTATCATCAGTGCTTTGCAGGAACCTCTTTGACTGTTTGTGCCTAGCTGTGCTGTCTTGCCAACAGATGTCAGGGTGGTTGAAGTCCCCCATGAGAACCAGGGCCTGTGATCGTGAGGCTACTTCCAGCTGTCTGTAGAAGGCCTCATCGACTTCCTCTTCCTGATCAGGTGGCCTGTAGTAGACCCCCACCACCGTGTCACCCATGTTAGCCTGCCCTTTAATCCTTACCCATAGGCTCTCAACCTGCTCTTCATCCACCCCGAGGCAGAGCTCCACACATTCTAGTTGCTCCCTCACATAAAGGGCAACTCCACCACCTCGCCTTCCTGGCCTGTCTTTCCTAAAAAGTACATAGCCCTCCATGACAGCGTTCCAGTCATGTGAGCTATCCCACCATGTCTCTGTAACCGCAATGAGATCATGGCCCTGCGACCCCACACAGATCTCTAACTCTTCCTGCTTATTCCCCATGCTGCGTGCATTGGTGTACAGGCACTTTAGAGAGCCAATCGAGCATGTAAGCTTCCCAGGAGAGGTGCAAGAGGAACCTTCATAGCCATGTTCCATGCTGTCTCCCCTGGCTGCAGGCACCCACTGGAGGCATCCTGACTTGGGCAGCGTTTTACTCACTACCCTGTCACTATACCGTTCCCCTTCCCCCATCTTTATCTTGTTCTTGAATTCATGAGAAAACCAGCAGCGTATAGTATTAGTGTTCTCATGTATTTCCTCCAGCTTCTTGGAGCAGTTTCTCCATGAATGCTGTAGGTTTAGTTTAATACACTAATAATAAATAATAATGCTTAATAAATAAGCACTTTACACTCTTTTCTATGAGCTCCATAGTGTTTTTATGTATCTATATCCATTTACCAAAGTTAGCTGCTTTCTGTCTGAAGTTTTGCCATTGAATCCTTTTAAACTGTGAAGGCTGAAATCTTGTTTAAAATAATCAGGAATAATAGCCCAGCATAAGCTCAGAACTACATGTTACTTGTTAGACCGTTGTCATGATCCTTGTTCTTTTTGCTCCTCTATGAACTGAGTTTCCAACTGAATATAGCTGCTAATTTTTTCTGCAGTACCTCAATCTCAGAAAGGTCTTGGCAAGCAGGATATAATTGAGAGAGTCTTTGGAGCTTAACTGTCAAATATTAACACCTTTTTAAAGATCTTGGTATCCATTTAAGGAAACTACAATATTTTTGTAACATCATGTGTGACATTCGAGGCAATGCCAAACCAGAGTACTAACTTTTTTTTTTTAAAGTTAGAAATGGTGAATAACAGAGTAGTCAAAAAACCCAGTGAAATTTGGTAAACTTGTCTCCTAAATCCTTGTCCTGCTCCTAACCATTCTGAGTTAGTAAGTTTGTAACCTTTAATAATTTATGGAGATCTGACCCTCATTACCATGCCATAACAGAGGGAATTTTTAAAAAGACAGTAGTGTAATTTAAGGGTAGGGCATAATGAAGGGGATTTTGAATGTGCATGTGTGGCCTAAAAAGTTGGTGAAGCCCTCCAGATTTTATCTAAAATTCTTGAAACTGGCTGAAAGAGAATCTTTTAAAACTTGTTGGAGATCCCCTGGTATTATTTTAAAGATCTATTTAGCTAATCTATGCAGATTTTTCCTGGCTGTATTTCATTACTGCAGTTTCCAATGGCTTGAGCCTGTTCTTGCTTGTTATTACTTTGCTTTTCTTAAGGCAACTTATGTTACCGTTGGCTCATCCATCTTTATGTGGAAAAATTGGTCTTGCTTATTGTGTGACTTTAAAAAAATTGGCAAGTCAAATATTACTATGAACTGCAATTTCATGAAATTGTATGGACAGAAACAAGTTGAGCAGATAACAGGCTACAAGATACTAAAAGCTTAATTATTTTTATTCTTTAAAATAGATTTCTGAGTCTTGGTTCTCGTCTAAAGAGATTCTAAAGTTTGCAAGTTATGTTGCAGCTATATCCAGAAGGATTTAGGAACTTAAATTAGACATCCTTTAATAGAGTAACACTGGCTTATTTCCATTAGGATTCCAAAATATGAGTGACATTTTATAAAGCATGAAATTGTCGTGAATTACCTAACATTCATTGGCTACAGTTGTAGCACTTTTGCTTTGGATTATGATTTGCAGACTCAAGTATTTATTTCTAGAAGCTTTTCACTCCTGAACATAGAGGAACTTTAAGAATGTTAAGTTTAGGTCAAGACTTATCACAAGCTGGCAACTAAATTATGATGTGGAGTAGGACATAAAGCATGGGGAAGGGATTTGAACCATGTTGATTGTATTCCAGGTGCATTATGCAATTCTGACCAATGTGTTGCCCTTCTCTCTACTTAACTTTTTATTACCTTTCTTTAGAGGTAAGCAAAGACAACAGAGTGCAGTTGTCATGAGCTGTTTCTTATGTATTTACCTAAATGTCTAATCAAGCACATTCTTAAAAAGTCATGGAATTGTTGAGAACTAGTGATGTGGTTGGTGCTATACAAGCAACAAGACCATCCCGAGGAGACTGTAATCTACCTGTCTCTTTAGAACAATCACGGAACGCTTCTTGCCATATTTCTCTCTGGAAGATCCAGTGGAAGTGCTATTGAAATGCTTTCTATAGAAATATAGAATACTTAACATATCTTTTAATTCACTGCATGCCAAAAGACTAGATATTGGTTACTTTGACATTGAAACAGATATTGATCGGTTGGCTGCAAAATGTTTCTCCTCCCTAAATTGATCTGATCAGCAGTATATATTTCCAATATCTAATCCATGTCCAGCCTATGTGAAATAAACAGGACATTCTGATCCTCAGCATACTTGGCAGGAATCTGATTCCTTGGAAAATTATGGTCACAGAAATTAAAACCCTGCATGCTCTAACCTCTGGAACCTGACCTGAAGCATGAGGGAAGGACAGTGTTGGGAGAAGTGCTTGGTTGCTTTTCTAGAGCTGGACTCTTCTAAGAACTACAGCTATCAACAGCTGTCAACTGGTTTGTCTTCTTCCAAATCCTCAAAGGTTCCTTTTATGGTGACAAGTGGACCATAATGTCTTTTCATTTCCAGAAGAGGTAGACATTCACCTGTAAAGCTACCTGCAAAATAGCCTCAAATTCTCACTGTCAGTACTATAGTGGTAAAAGAGGGTGAGTATATATATCCTCCTGGTATTTCCAGGCTGGGCAGGAGTGGGCAGACTTGGTTTGTGTGCATTTATTATTGACTACACAATGTTTCCCTGCTCTCCGGCATAGAACACTACTTTTGAAGTGTCCCTGGCTCTTACCCAGGGGTATAAGCAAGCTAGTAGCCTGCATGATACGCAGTATGCCTTACTCAGTAGCTCCTAAAGCAAGCAGCTACCATACTGAATTGAGCCTTTACTGGAATTCCTCTTGCTACTTACACACAGTGCCAAGGATGTAGCCTGGGTTAATCATGGAAGAAGTTGGCTTAAGCTGAGAAGCCAAAGATGAGAGAAGTCAGAAGATGAAGAAGTTTATTTGGGATGCTTTGTTTTAAGAAGAGTTATCTTAAATGTTTGCATACCATAGCTGTGGGAATACCCTGTACTTGAATGGGTGCCTGATGGAAGTTTTGTATTTTCCCACAAAAGAGAGGCTGAAAACCTAAAATGCAACTGCAGTGATGCTGCAGTTCACAGAGTAGAATGAAAATGGAGTGGAAGTACTGGGTAGAACTTGAAGATTTGCAGCTATCTAACAAATAAGAGAGCATGAGAGACAGATTTTTGGACTGGGAGTGACATGTGTGGAAATACTTGACCATGGTGACAAAGTTGAAGAAGGAACTGAGAGTAGAGGAAGAGCTGGCTGTATTGGAAACAGAGGAGGAGAAGCTGTCAAAACAGAAGCTGAAGCAAGAAATAAAGACAAAAGAAGAGAGAGAGAGTGTTTCTCCTAACAGAACAAATAGAACTGCCGTAGACCTAGGAGAGTCTATAGAGAAAAATGCTTGTTAATATGGAAACTTGAGAGATATGTGGAATCTTCCAGTCCTAAAACTGGAAAAGGGATGCATGATTCAAATACAATTGCTCCACCACGTGTTCCAGAACTTTACAACAAAGCCTCCTTACCTTACATTGTGAAGCATGTTGACTGGCATCAGTATCTCTTTAGAACATCACGCCCAAAAGTTTGTGAAAACAGACATTTTACAGAAGAGAGAGATAATAATTATCTAGAACAAAAGTATTGAATTACACGTTCTATTAAGGAAGATAGATAATGTTGGAATAGCATTGTTGGTTGGTTATGGGATAGATCCATAAAGAAATTTTGTCAGGGATAGAACAGACTTGGTTTGAATTCCCTTTTACTTTTGGGAAGAGTTGTTTTTTGAGGTTTTGTTATTTTAAAAAAAAACTCCCATCTTAATTTCAGGATATCCTATATATTCTTAACTCTAGGTTTTAAAATGTAAAGAAGGCAATGTAGATCGGAGCAATGCTGAGAGAAATTTTACTAGGAATTGTGTTGATAAATGTAGCTAAGGTCTCCCATAACTATCGTAGAAAACTTAATGAGAACTTTTCAGTAGATTTTAAATATAGTACTTAGTATATAGGAACTGTAAGATAGGAAACTGAAGAAACAACTTGTGTACCAAATTACTGTTTAGAATTGTTTTTACTTTATGTTAAAGAGAAGATGGTATGATCTTGTATGATTGCCTTCTTGAAACTTAGTTGCTCAGTTTTGATAAATTATATAAGTTTTCTACCCCGTATAAGTGATTTTACTACTAGCTTTCTCTGAAGTCATCATTACTCTTGGTTTTGAATATTTTCTCTCTTTTTCAAACTCTTTTATTTTCATTCTGCCTTTAGTTAACCATCTTCTGCACTTGTTTCCTATCAGTGTAGGACATAAATTTTCTATGTGCTATCTTGTACAGCTCTTTATCCTTGCAGTCTGTATTGGATAATTACATTGTTGACTTAAAATAATTTTACTTTTTACTGTAAAAGTTTGGTCACTTTAGAGCTTCTATTTTTCTCAGCTAGTGTGTGAAGGTTAGCATGAGATTCAGTTATTCGTGAATGTGATAGCAGTCTGGCTTCTTTACTAAATCATTACAGAATCAAAAAACTGCAATCCTTGGTTTTGGTAAGTATTGAACATGCTTTTTTAAATCACCCTTTTGGATTAAGGAATCATGCATCAGTTCAGCTTAACTTTCACTGTAGACCTATTTTGATTTTTCTTTGAGTTGATTTATTTTAAAAGTGAAATCTTAAGAAATTTAATGGATTTATTTAATGAAGTCAGGTGGACTGCACAGCTCAAGAAATGTAATGTTAAGGAGGCTTGTAGTTATTCCATGTTTTCAAAATGACCTTTATCGCAAGCAAAGGGAGAAGAAGGAAGGAGGTGAAAGGGATAATGAAGGAGAGGGCTCCAGAACTAGGTAAAATGGAATTACGAGTCAGCAAAGAGCCTGTTAAGCATGGAAAGTGGATTAATTAGAGAAGAGCCTGCACCTTTATCAACACAATAAAGGAATAAAGTAAGAAATTTGAAAGGTAAAGCACTTTGCAAAGAATTTTAAATTCTAGTACTTTAGCTGCCGAAGTGCAAACAGAATAAGGAAAAACGGGACTGTTGTGCATTGGGGATGTAGCGTGATCCAGTACTAAATGAATGCTTACTCAGTTAAGTGAGGAGGTTGTGCAAAGGAAGAATGGCTGATACGAATGAAGGAATAAAGACAAGCAAGAGTGAAGTACAAACATGTGGCCAAGTCAAGGGGACTAGCCACGCTACCTGGGGCAGAAATTGTAGAAATACCACCAGGAAGTAGGACTAGTGATACTGTACAAGGCAGGATGAGACTTAAACTCACTTAAGGTTTCTTGAACTCTTTAAAAAAGGTGAATTCAAGGTGGCAGAGGTGCAGACAGGAGTTACTAAAATTGTAAGGGCAAGGGAGATTTTAGTTTCCAGAAGACAAAAGTTGTAGTTAAACATGCCGTTTTGGCTGCATCTGAGCTGGGTTGCATCATATTTGTGTGTTATCTAACCTGTTTCTGTCAAAACCTTGGCACTGAAAAATTCTTTAAGATAACTTTGACAGAACTGGGAGATGAAATGAGCTGGTATATGGTTATGCCACCTCTGTTGAAGAGTCAGGGAAGATGATCTGGAGGTTTATAGTGTGACAGCCTAACCTAGCTCACCTCCACCAGAACAGTACATCTGAATAATATAGGTAAGTTTGGCTTGTTTAGAAAAATGATGTTTGATTGCTGACTACGTATGTACACTTCTGAGTCTAAACACTAGGGATAAAGAAGTTAAAAGGAGAAGGTTAATACAAATATGCAGCTATAAATATGCAGTGATGCATTGTGGGCTGAAAAGGAGGTTTCTAACCACCAGAGAGATGAAACTGGAACAGTCTTCTCTAAGGAGAAGTAAGTGTGTTTCGAGAGGGAGCTTGTTAAGGGATTATGTGTTGTTGTCACAAGCCACAATATAGGACTAAATTTGATTGCCCAGTTTCATCATTCCAGGCAACAAAACCAATCATAGAATCACCAAATTACTTCCAATAACTTAATCAATCCATTTCTGTTCCCCGGTGCTTGCTTGTACAGGTCTGTTATTTATTTCTAGATTTACAATGTAATAATATTCAGTACAGTATAAAAAGTGTCTTTTAACTTAAGTTTGTTTCCAGTTCAAAAATATGGCATTTGTTTTAAATCCATCAGCCTATTGAGTTTATTGCAGGGGATCTACAGTCATCTGCTGATAGATGTACTTTGAACAGAATCTTTTAATCTGCTTCCAGGAAACCCCACATTTCATTAGATATTTGACAGACGCTTTTTCGGAATGTCCATAGGCTTTCAGTAAGGTTTCAGATAAAATGCTTTTTCATTAGTACTTCATTTGTGACTTTGGAATAAAGATATATCTAAATCCCCATAATAAATGTTGAATGATGTTTCAATTTTATGTAGGTTTGTAGAGGTTTTTAAGGTAATAAATTTCAATGTGGTATCAAAATTCCAATTTGTTTCCCCTGCATGTGAGGGGACAAATAGGACTTAACAAGAATGTACATTACCTCTTATTAAGTACAAGCAAAACAGCTTAACTGACAGTTTCAGCGTAAGCAGAACTTTGAATTTCTCACTATTGATTTTTAACCTAGGCTAAAATTGTGGAGAGTTGTCACTTACACATGATTCCATACAAAATTGTTGAAAATGTTATTTTTGGGGAGCAAGAGCCCAGTGAGCAAGAACATACTGAGATTTTGCTACAAACAGGAGTGGTGCTTTTAAGACCACATTTTTCTCATGTTCTGTGCCTTGGTAACAGGACAGAAATTTTAATTGATACCTGCTTTCACTCATTTTGTTGGAACTAACTGAAATACCTGAAATACTGAAGTACCAGAGAAGCCAAATCGCCAAAAGAGTGAATATACAGAAGTCTACAAGTGCTGCTAGAGCTGTGCAAATCAGTGTTGCTCCAAGATGTAATTCTAGATAACATATTTACCTGGACCTTTATGCAATTGTTGTGTGGAGACTCATGGACATTGTTAGAAAAAAAAAAAAAAAACCTCTAAGTTTTAGGGATCCTAATGCTCTCATGGAGAATCAAATCTCTCAAGCAGGACAGTTAGTCACTGTCTGATTGGTGACAGGAATCTCCATCGCACGTGTCTACAGCAGTATCTGCAGCTGGAGACTCCCTGAGCCGCCGCTCTGCTCAGTTCTGATAATCCAGCTGACTGTGGTCTTCTATGACCACCCAGCGCGTACATAATTCAATGCTGTTGATTATCTTAACTATATACAAAACAACTACATGGAAAAGACTGTCCTATGTGACCATTTCTGCAGGAACAGTTTCTAATGACTATTTACAAGTGTCTTACCTACATATAATTTAATCTGTTTTGCAGCAGGAACTCCTTAGGGAAGTCTGAGGGAACAGCTAGGTTCTGCAGTGAAGATGTTAATCAACACATTTAGGTATACAAATTACTTAGACTAGGCATAGTGGGAGGTGCATGGAGAAAATCTTTAGAACTGTCCAAAGCTCCCCCCTGGACAGCTCCTGCAACAATCAGTCAAATACATAATTTTGAAGTTTCGGTCAGTCACCTAATTTCAATTGTTCCACTGTCTTAGGCCATTCCAGTTATCTCATTTATACAGATGACCCAGAGAATTCATGACCTAAGTATGCATGCAGGCATGGCCCTGATACTCAGCTACACTACAATTATAATTATAGAACAAATTTGATTTTAGTACTTATAACTCACAACTTAAGTCCCATAACTCTTGCCACATTTCTCTCCTCTTAATAATGATTTGTTTTTTTCTGTAGATCTTTGGACATGAGCTCTTCCCTAGTAACTTCTGAAATAAGTATATCACAATAGTTTAGTACTAGCTCAAGTTTTCCAGACTATACAGCATATCAAGAGTTTACACCTTGGAATAGACTGTGATTAAATGCTTTCATAGTTAAAATGGCTTTCTTCATTCCAGTTGTGTTGCCAACTCTTTATAAACCACGACTTAAAGTATCTCTCCCTCGTCTTCCGGAAACTCTTTGATATTCAGGATGAATTAAAAATAAACAAGAAGGATTTACAGAACAGTGGACTTTTAAAACTACTTCTTTTTAGTTGCAATCCACTCTTTCTTAGTGATAGGTAAATGTAATAGTTGCTGTCTAACATCCTTCCAAGTGACTGCTGGGCGAAATTTTTCTTTATCAGTACCCAATGAATGCAGACGGTATTTTTGTAGATACACCACAGACTTCTACTTTTTCAGCATAATGCCTGCCAAATTTGCTACTTTGATCTATATCACTCGTGTACCATTGGTCAGATTTGTTTTTTATTTGGTATGATGGATGATGAAAACCTGTCTCTTTCTTATTGAAGAAGAAACATCTGATATAACAGGAAACTTGGGAGAATTCTGCAGAGAAAACTCTTCAGCTATTTGTCTTTTAAAATGTCTTTTATTATTTGGAATGTTGGATCCCTAATGATTTTAAAGTAATGAATGCCCCTAGAAAGTAGTAATCCCATCTCTGGCGTTTTATTTGCTTTTTTATAAATTGAGACTATAACTTTCTGATGCCTTCTTATGGCTTCATATTTTTTAGCACTAAAGTTAACCTTACTGTTTTTTTTAATCTTTATGCTTTAATAAATCTTATCTAGTCCTGAAGCTAGGAGACTGACTGGCTGTCAGTACAATTGTATCCTGTATGACAAGCTGCCTGAGCTCCACGATGAAAATCAATTGAGGTTTTTATTTTTGTCACTTTCCTTGGAGGAAGGCCATTCCAGAACCTCACTACTTTGATTAGAAACCTCTTGGATGTCTTATTTCCCAGCTTCTCTCCGGCTGTTCTCCTGCAATACCAACAGCCTGTCATCCTCCGTGTTCATACCTTCTTCCCCAAACCATTGTAGAAGGTGATCAAATACTGCCTTGAACAATGTTTTGCTAGAACAAGCCATGTTCTTCTAGAGCCCTCTCTTCTCATGTGTTTCACCCGTTTCCATTCTAATTGTCCTCTTCATAACTCTCCTCCACGCCTCATCCACTTCAAATGTTTCTGCTTCCTTGGTGACATAATAGTAGTTGGCTGAATATTGCAGAAAACCTGCGATAGTGCAACAGTGTTACACTTTGGGTCACAAGTCCCAGTAGAAACTTGTAACTCACTTTGTATGTGTAAATGACTACTGAGGGCAAGCGATTAGACTTGAGCCAAAAGGAGAAGCTCTTTTCAGTTGTGGCATAAAGGTGATGCGGGAAGGATTTTATGGCCTGTGGGATGCAGTGACATGTGGAATAGAGTGTCAGGGCACTGCGAAGCTGAGGGCTGCCTGTGTGCCAGGTGCCATAGCCACCGGGGATCTCCAGGCCATCAGGGATCCCCTGGCCTCACTGAGCAGGGACTATCCCACCACCAGCAGTGAGGGAGCAGGGCAGGCCAGGGGTCAGCCCCAGCTCTGGGCATCAGGCACATCTGTGGGGAGAGGTCAGGTCAAGGCCAGGCTGGGTGATTGGCCCACAGGACAGGGTCCCAGTCAGACCTGGTGAGGGTAAGTGGGGTCAGACACAGGCTCATTATGGCTGGGCGGGGCCATGGGGATGGGTACAGGGCCAGGCTGGGTCAAGACAGGGAGTCAGCCCACAGGCTGGCGTCTGGATCAGCAGGGCCCGTGGCCAGATACAGAGGTGACTGCACTTACAGACCAGCACTTCTATGGCATCACTGGGGCAGGGCCTTACAGCCCTGGGCTGAGCTGAAATAGGGCCCTTGGGCCCATGGGAAGATGGTGTGGGTGGCGATCGTAGGTGAGGCTGATCGGGGCAATTAAGTCCTGTTAATGCATTCAGGGCTCTGACATAGAGGTACTGCAGATACTTTTAGCTAGACATCTGTCAATCAGATGCCTGGGACTGAGGAGGGCTTGAGCAATACTGGAAACTGAGGTACTGGAGTCCTGTGCTCTAGTTAATTATGGCATTTCTAGTACCTGTGATTTCTTGTCTAGTTTATCTAGTTTACATCTGCCTTTGTCATGGACCTATTCTTAGCCTCTTTGCAATGGAAACGGTAAAATAATGTATAAAAGTTCCATTCAGAACTTCAGATTGACAATCATGGATTTTTTTGTTGTTGTTTCATACTGCTCAATTATGCTTAAGCACTTACAATTTTTTAGCGAGGATGTTAATAGTTCTTCTGATTGTGCAACTGTCTTCATACTGCGTTGTGGGTTTCATAATGTCCTATTAGAGCTCTGGTTAGCCAGCAGATCTATCTTGCAACCAACTGTAGGAAAAGACTCAGAAAAGTGCACTACCAGTGGAAGTTATTCAGATTTTAATGAGCAGGATGTTTTATAATCTTTGCTAATAAAAATGAAACTGAAAGAGAACTCTTACCAGGATACGTTCTTCTCCGTATTGCCAAAAATTGCAGGCTATGCATAAGCTGTTGTAATTCCAAGCATATTCTGTCAGAATATGAATATATATTTTCAGTTAAGTGTTACAGTCTGACCATATAAATAGTAATAATACTGTGTGCTGAAATGGGAAATCCGATAGTGTATATTAATACCACCAACAGAATAATGTACTAATGTATCTTTTTAAACATTCAATGAAAAGTTGCTAGTGACCTCTCTGCTAGCAACTCTTTTCCTGCAAAAGATCTAAACTATTTCGGAATCACTTCCTCCCTTCCCCACCCCCCAAATTCCCAAAGGAATCACAGAATCGTTTAGGTTGGAAGGGACCTCTGGAGATCATCTAGTCCAACCTCCCTGCTCAAGCAGGGTCCTCTACAGCATATTTCCCAGGATCACATCCAGACGGCTTTTGAATATCTCCAGCGAAGGAGACTCCACTACCTCTCTGGGCAACCTGTTCCAATGCTCTGTCACCCTCACAGTGAAGAAGTTTTTCCTCAGGTTCAGATGGAACTTCCTGTGGTTCAGTTTGTGCCCGTTGCCTCTTGTCCTGTCAGTGGGCACCACGGAGAAGAGGCTGGCCTCATCCTCTTGACACTCCCCCTTCAGATACTTGTACACGTTGATGAGATCCCCTCTCAGTCTTCTCTTCTGCAGGCTGAACAGGCCCAGCTCTTGCAGTCAATAGCACGTATTAAGAACTAACTGCCTACAGCTTGTGGGGTTACAAAACATCACTTCAATTTTTTTTTTCTTGACGACAAAAACTACTTGAAAGAATATATTCCGTTATAAATAGAAATAGCCTGGACAGTTAATACTTCTTTTAAAACGTATTCCTGAACTGACAACCTACAACAAATGCTAATGTAAAATTTAGTTTGGCTGTTGAAAACTACATCAAGCTAAGAAATTAGAAAAATAGAGTTTGAGATAAATTTCTTTTCTCCCTTTCCTAGCCCAACCCTGAGGAAAACGTGTTTGGAACAATTCTAATGTTTGTGCTGCAGTCGTACTCCTAGGTTCTTTCTGAAGAGAGTTTGACTGAGCTGCTGTTGGAGCATAGCCATGAGTCTGTCTACCTTCTTTGCTACACTGTTTCTGAAAGAAGCAGACTGGGACATGGAAGAGGAGTCTTCTCTAATGAGCTCCACAGTTAGCCTAGCAAGACACTCCTTCAATCTTTGTTTATTCTCCTCCCATAAAACACCTCGGTGTATTACCTGTTCTGGAAAGAACTCTGAGCACTTGCAATCCATATTTTTCAATAATATCTATTTATCATTGTTTGAAGAATGATGACTTCTTATTGTCTGAAACAGTTTTAAATATGTTTTCCCTGCACCAAGACCCTTTCATTATAAAATACTTTACAGCATCTTATAAATTATATGTTTAATCTGGAATAATTATTTGTTTTAGTTCCTTACATCATTAAATGCGTATTATCTTGTAGGTAGGAAGGCTTCTGATGCAATGGATGTAGGCTGAGTACAATTATAGTGAGGCGGTGCAAACCAAGTTAGGTTAAGGTGAAGATCATGAATAACCTCACAATAGTGGAGGGACAAGAGCAACAGTATTTGTCGGTATTAGGGTTATATGTCTTCATGAAGGAAATATATGAGTGTTCTTTTTCCATAAGTAGTTTGGTATTAGCTTAATGCTTCTCCCTTACCCTCCCCCCCCTTTTTTTTCTCCATCTATTAGTTCAACAGTGATAAAGAGACCAAATTCCATCTAAAATACATCTAAAGACCGGCATTTGACCCTAATTCATTGATCAGTGTCTATAGCACAACAAACAGAAAGATTATGTTTTTGTGTATTCAGCTGAAGGGATTGATCTGGTAACACTTTCGTTTCAAAAACTGGATATATTTGTTATGGCTTGCTTTGATGTGAGTTAATTTTTCAGTCTACCCTTTTCTTTAGTGAGAAAGATTTTGCTTTAATATTCTATATTGTGTGTGCTGGTACTATGTGAAGGCTCACCCATTTTATATTATAGCAAGCCGTAGTAGGAGCTCTACATCTGCACTCTGAATGGTAGGCAGTAAGGCATTCATCCGAAGGACACCAATGGTGTGGTCTGTTGGCTTGAAAGAGGTAATAAACGGATGCATTTCCGTACTATTATGCCTGAACACAGGAGTGAGAGCTGAAGGAGTCTAGCTGTCAGCGAGCTGTCATGGTGTAGGGGTTTACCTCCAAAGGTGGAACTAACCTGAAGCTCAAATTTATTTCTGCTTGTGCAATAGGAGTTTAACTGCAGCAATCCCCGGTATTTCGAGGCAGGTCAATTTCTGTTGCAGATATATACTATCTTGTTTCAAGGCTGTAGGAGAAACTTCTATTGCCATCCACTATTCACTTCCAAGAAGCCAGATGTAAGGAAATGTAATGAGTTGGCAAATCTAATGTTAGAATAAGTTAATACCTGCTATCAAAGTTTTGTCAGAGTCGCATTTAGCTTTATATGCTTCAGCATGATGTGCTGGGAACTTTATTTCTTTCAGATAATTTATTATATCTTTGTTGTAGCATATGGTATTGAATAAAACTTACCAAAATTGGGCTGATTTTCTGCTAAATGTTCATGTTTCCTAAGGGACTCTTCTGAGATGGAAAGAGTGAGAAAGAACTATGAAAAGGAAGTATCCCTATTATTTCAGCTTTTGCTTTGTTCCTGTACAGCAGAACACATTGCTCTACAGGTGTAAGTGTTCTAGTTTGGAACTTGATTCTTTTGTTTAAAAATCTGGAGATCATTTAAAAATAATTACAATTGATCACAAGCCTGCTGCTGTCTATGTTTCTGAAATGACATTGATTGTCCCTTTGCTCAAAAATTCAACTGTGCTGCTCTGTTTCTCCTCTCTCATCTCCTGTTTTAAGAGACACTTCAGTAAATAATTTGTCACAACACAGAATGTGCTATCCCCAGAAGTCATCTGACTGAATGATTACAGCAGCAAAGAAACCATTTTCATCTCTTTCACACAAAATGTTTTGTTTCCAGAAATGAATATGTCTGAAAATCACTTTCTCTTGCTGTCATGATCATATTTAAGTGTAATGCTAAGGGATAAAGGATTCAGATAGGTGTCTGTAGACTTGAATCCTATCTTCATCTAAACCATCTGTTAACAGCTGGGGAGAAA
Source organism: Struthio camelus (assembly GCF_040807025.1). Classification (NCBI taxonomy): domain Eukaryota; kingdom Metazoa; phylum Chordata; class Aves; order Struthioniformes; family Struthionidae; genus Struthio; species Struthio camelus. The sequence continues at coordinate 149,751,269 of NC_090942.1, read as the reverse complement.
TTTTGTTATGGGCAACATATTCCACAGTGTTCCATGGGTTACATGGAAGTTCATTTGTGGAACATATTTAATTGTGTCAACCAGGACTCACTTGTTTACATGACTAAACACCTCAAGGTATAGGCATATCCACCATGTGCTTTAAATTGAAACTCTGTTCCTAATAGAAGTTTGTTAAACAAGGAGAAGTCGTGTTCGCTTGAGAACAGAATAGAGACATGGGAAAGGAGAAGAGGGAAGGAGCACTGGCGTTTGTCTTCTCTGCAGAAAGCTGAAACTTAGAATTATGGAATTTCCTAGAAAGGGAGGAGACAGTGTTCTGAAAAAGGCACAGGTTAAGTTCCTACGATGAAGGAACTGCTAAACAATTGTTTAGCAGGAGAAGTATATCATAACAGGAAAATCCAGCTTATCAGCATGACTGGCTAAGGCGGAAGAAAACTGACTGAAAAAGAAATGACCTAATTGATAGAGATCATAGTCAGGAGTGTCTCTGGAGAGGAAGAGAACATGAACAACAAGCATCTTGGAGGACCTCTGAAGACCCTGTGCTCAATAATTATTAGGAAATGTGTGTTGGTATCACTTTTTGTAGGGTCCTTTTTTAGCTACAGCAATAAAACTGTAGAGTAATTTTTAAGGAAAATTTCAGATAAATTTCATCTTATTTAACTTCTAATAGCTACTTTTGAGCTAGTAGCAGTTTATAGACAGTAGAGAAATAAGTATTTATGGGATTGTGCTTCATTTGACCAAATATAGACATCTGCTTTAGGATGACACTAAGTACACCCTGTAAGTGTATATTTTTCTGTGCTGGTTTTCGAGGGAGATAGATAGTCTTTCAGTTCTGTAGGTCTATCTACTTTTCGAAATTGTACATTCCTGAAGAGTGAATTGCAAACCTAGAGTGAGGTTGGAGCGCTAGGAAAAAACCCTATATTTAAACTGCTGGCCAGTCTGGAGGGAGAGAAGACGCCCAGGAAGGGGGTGGATCTAGCAGTGTTCCTGGTAGTCTACAGACCTCATGGTTACACGTTCCCATTTCCATCAAGGGGCAACAGAAGATGTTTGTGCCCTGAAATTACATCAGAGAAGCCTAGCAAAGAGAGTATGCTTCACCTTGATTGAGTCTAACCAAAGGAAATGTAAGACCAAATGCATCGCTGCTCTGAGGTTCACATATGATGGCTATTTGTATGTGTGTGTGCATGCACACATCTCTAGTGAAGATGATCACTAGAGATCAGCTGGCAGCTATGTGACTCTCCAGAAAAACTTATTGGATACATTTCTCTGAAGATCTGTTGCGCTCCACAGCTGAATATGGAGTCTAGAAGGAGTGGCAGGACTACACTGGTCATCCAGATCAAGGATTTCTTCAGATCATGCTGTGGCTCCTCTCCAGTCCAACCACCCTGGTGGTTCCCTTCCTGCTGAAGCCAAGCCCAAGTGGTGGAGAATTTCCTCCTGCCTCCATATGGAGTCAGCAGTAAAGGATCTGTACATGCACCTGGACCTGGTATTTCAGAAAGATTTGGTGTACCAGTGCAGACTTGGTTATAGTGACCTGGATGGTTAACTGTTTTGGTCAGTAATGTCGTAATGAACATGAAAGGCTCTTACACGGCTTAAGAGAGGTTAAGGAAAAGTCCAAATGTTCTTTACTGTTTTTATTTCTCAGGCCTGAATATCAAACCCACTATACAATTTTAGCCAAATTCTACGGTTACTGTAACTTAAATTGGATAAAAAGGTGTCTATTCAAATGTTCTTTCTCTGTGGTCTGATTTACTTAACATTCTTAGCTTTCTGATACACAGTTGAAACATTACAGGCTTTGAGAACACAGTATGATATAAATGGTTTCCCAAAGTAATTACAACAGATTTTTCCCCTTGCACAAACGAGCTTGACTTTCCATAGAGAATGTACCTAGGTCTGGGCCATTATTTAACAAGTCCTCCTGAGACAAGAGTCTCATCAAGGTAAAAAAAATGAATGGATGATTCAAGATCTAGCTGAACAGCAAGATGTCTGAATCATTAGCTGAGGACAGGAACATGAATACAACAAATGAATATAGAAAAGAAACTAAGGTTTTTTTTTTTAATTTAAACAGTAATCATAATACCTTGCACATATTTCTATGGTATAACCAGACTTTATATATGCACCAGAAGCTCAAAATTTACTTTAGTAAACTTTTACAAATAAATGAAAGACATTAAGCCCTCTTTAAAGAGCATAAAAAGAAAAATATTGTCTGTTCCAGGACAGCTGTATCTTTCAGTGTTTTTTTTTAATCTCTCACAGTTGATCAACTTGTGGATGTCAGTGAGGTAAGGAGGTCATATTGCCTAATGAAGATAACGAGCTTATTCTCAATGTGTTAATCTTTTTTACAATCTTGGTCAAATAATTTGATTCGTATCAATTAACAAGTGACAGAAGTGCTTTTTCTTTGTGGAGCACTTTCTGAGATATAAGACTGCAAGCTGTAACAGCTTATTGGTCTCTTGGGTGTGTCGTAGCAACTTAGCAGTCAGCAAGCAGTAAAATTCAGCAATTTTGCAGTCCAGGAACAAATGGGAGCATGAAATAGCGGAGGAAGGGTATTAAGTCTGAACCTGTTCCAAGTCAGCAGTAATTGCCTCTGGATTCATGATAACTGCATTTGTTTTAAAGATGATGCTGTGCAACTGCTTTGCTGGCAAAAATAAGCAGGGTAAAGTAACACAGACAAAACTGTGTCCTTACCCTTTCCCCATACTTCAGCTCTTCCTCACAACACATTACTCCTAGTATATTCCTCTGTTTGCTTTGCTCTCCACCTTTCCTCTCTTGATTCTTTTCTTTGCCAATTTACCTTTCAGTCTTTTCTTCATGCTTCCTGAGTAATCTGAAGCCCACCTTGCCAGCCCCTGAGCTACAGGGCTAACATCTCACCTGTAATGGAATTGATGCTGGCATGTTTCTCTCAAGGTTCCTGAAGAATTACTTACCTGGCTGCATGTGTACTAGTTATCCAAAGGAACAACAGATCATGCTAGAGCTCCACTGATAGATCTCTTGCTGTTGGCAGAATCCTATCACATACACTGGTGGCATTCGTCTCCTGGCTGATAGCTTTATAGCCTTTTTGTCTAGAGGGTATTCTAACAGGCAATCAAAAACAGTCAACAGGCCAACATTCCTGTTGGCTGAATGCTTTTCTTGTGATCTGTAGGCCATCCATGTACCAAAGGCTCTGGATAGTCTTCCCACAGTAGAAAGTCTGTTTTATAGTAGAATACATCATGGATCAAATAAACCTGTAATTAAAAAAATCACTTAGACTTCTGATCGATATGGTTACTTAAATGTAAGGAAACTGTGTTGCTGGCGCTGCTCGTCTGCTGGCTCTGTTCTTGGGCATCTCTCTCATGTAGGGAACTGTCAGTACTGCTGGTCATTAAACCAGCAGCTTTATTAGATGACAGCGATGATTGTGTTAAACTGGTAGACCTAGAAATGCTTGTGAACTTGCCAAGTCTGAGTGCAGCGCTGGCCAGATCCCAATACCACATTGAGGTAAACCTCCAATGCATGGTGCTCTTCCCACCCTCCCCCTCCTCTTCTTTTGATGGGAAAGATCATAAGGGATTAACAGCATGTTGTGGTCAGGTCTGAGATCTGGATAGCAAATGACCAGGGCTGTGGAGAATCATGTAATGTGTGCCACTCAACCTAGCAGAGACATCTCATAAGGTTTATAGCACATATACCATCAGCTAATTTCCAGAGGGGAGAACAGCAGAGCATTAGGCATTGATTACACATATGCTATAGTTAGCTAATTCTTACTGCATCACAGGAGATGGGAGAGAACATGTTCACTTTATTTGGCAACACAAAAAGGCATTTTATACACTGCTATGTTTCATACTCCAAGGTCTGAACTACAGATGAGCAAAAAAATTTCATTTCTGTCTAGTATCTTAATGGTTTTAGTTTTATAGATTGCAAAGTAATTTTCAGACTAATGAAGCTACTTTTTTTTGAGTTTCTCTCCCCTCCTCCCTGCATGCCAGGAAAACTACTGGTTGCACAAATTCTGGCAAAGATTTAGATTGTATTAACTGAAGAAAAGAAGCTAGGAAAAGTTTTATTTATCTCTCTCTCTATCTATATATATGTATATATATATATTTTTTCCCAGTATTTTGGCAGAAGAATACTTGGAAAAAACTAATCTACTTTTTGCATAGTCACAATACTTGTGGTTGATCATTTCAGGTGATGCTCAAAATAAATACAATAAATAGTGATTTCCAAATGTCATCTAAGGATTGAAATTCAGTGCAATTAGAAAGACAATTAACTTTAACTTCCTTTAGAGCAACATCTTGAGCGTCCTCCTGAAGTGGAGAATTCTGGAAGAATAAATCCATCGATGCAAAATTGAGAAGCTTTCAGTGCAGGTGTGTGCATAAATATTTAAAGCCAAAATGGATCAAATCAATAGCAAAGAGTTCATAGAATTGTCACAGGTGCCATAACCAAGAATATCATTATAGAACAGCTTATTAAACACCTTTTTGAAATGCCTGTTAACTGACTACTTAAATCATTTCTTTAACCAATTGAGGTAAAGGACAAAATCACATGAGGTACAAGAACAGCTCAACGTGTCCTGTTGCAACATGAAAGACCAATAAAAAATGAGCCCAGGGTAGGGATGGTTGGTGCTCTGACTTCTGCCTTACAGTCATCATATCTCCAGTATCAGAGGCATGATGAAAATATACAGATCGTGCGCTACTCCAGTGAGCTACAGTTTAATGTAGGGAAACAGAGTGAAGGGGCCAAGGGAGAGTGGGTATTCCAGCACTTCAGATCTGAGGTGAATATACAAGTTGCAAATCCTGTTTAGTTAGTTATCAGGAATTCAAAGTTTATAGTCCATATATGAGAACAGTGTCGTACATCCAAAAAGGGCTGGTCAACTGCTTGTACTCCCACTGTAAGTCCTGAGGTTCCTGGTTAAACTACAAGACTCTCATCATAACATTTATAGTCTAACTTTTATTTTTGTTTGATCAGCTCCAGGTAACTGCTAGTGGTGTTAATGTAGGTTTATATCTCTCCATGTTTTAATTACCTTGGCACCTTGTGGGCTTTACGGGTATCATAGAGGAGGAAGATAGCATGCCTCTCACCAGCTTCTAGCTATTTATAAGCCTTCTAAATGTTTAGTCTAAACTAGTCTTCTAGATTTCTTGTAGAGCCAATGGAGAGAGAGAGAGGATGAATTTCTCCCAAGATATCCATTTTAGACATATTCTAAATATTTTGGAGGGGGGACAATTCATCCTAACCTATCTTCTCTTTTCATTCACTAAGGGAGATCTAGGTGCTAAAATTCTTATGTTGCTGAAAGAGATCCACCCTCAGCTGCTATTGTTGCTGCAGAATGTCATAGAAGTGAGGGAGGATTATTTCTATAAGCAGAATTTGCAGCTATCAGCAGTCATTTAATATGCTTAGAAGTCTCTTTGAAAAGAGCTTCTTTCATTCTGAAAAGATGGCTTAAATGTTTTAAGGCATAAAATACAAAAAGCTTTTAGTGCTTTTCAAGGTTAAAAGGTACTTCAGAGGAGCATGATATTAAATATGTTGCCATTACTTAGCTGTTGGCCAATAAGCATTATAACTCATGCAGACTTGTTTGTGTAAGCCAAAGCAATGATGCTACAATTTCAGATGAACAATAATACCTTCACTTTTGAATTAATATGTAGTTATAGGATTACAGATTGGAATTTGCTTAACCTTCAGCATTTAGAAGTACTGTAAGAGACCAGGAAAGGAAGCATCAGTAAATTAAGTTATCTATTTGAAATCAAGAGCATACTCTACGGCCATCTAGGTCACTGGATCACTATAAATCTAAAAGAGATTGAAAACACAATCAGTTTCATGCTGAATTCCTGAAACTTCAAGAAACATCATGTTAAGTCACAGCAATATTTCTTTCTTAAAATAGATTGTTTTATTAATAGAAGCTTAAGGTGATTCTTCCACACTGAAGTGCTTTAGCTTGACATCAACTGTAATTTGCTTTCTGACATTTGGAAATACCTCTCAAAACGATGGTAATGTTTAGACTCAGGATGCATTAGAAATTCTTTTCACTAGGATGCTCTTGGTGTGTTTTTTCACTCGTTACCTAGGAATCCAGAGAGCAGAACATTGTGAATAATAGCCAAGGCTCTTTTACTAATGTCTGCATTGTTTTCTTTCTATCAAGTGTGTAAAAAAGTGTCATGATACAGCAAACTCCTACAGAATGCATATTTAATTAATTAATTTGTAAAATTACCTACTACTGTTATATTCAAATGAATGTAATGTATGTATCTGACAGCATAAACACAGCTGTGTCTGGGTCTTTCTAAAAAGGTTACCTTAGAATCTTGCAGTGTAAATGATGGATGCTTTATTCTTCTTGCACAAAAATATGCTTTCCACTTCTATCCTTTTTTTCAGTGACCTCTCCTAAAAGGATCTTGAAGATATCAGGTACAGCTCTGAGGACCTTGATGCTGTTGTAGTTCTTCCAGTCACAGAAACATTTTGCTACCTAAACTCTTTTAAATTCTCAGCTTTGAATGACATACTCTTTTTCTACATTCTTTACCATTGTTGCCTGAAACAAGGATATTTGTGCATATCTAATATTTCTCCTTTACGACGGACCATTTACTACTCACTTTTTTCAGGGATATCACAAGCCAGTGTTCCAGCCATATGTTTTACCACCTTGGTAACTTTTGGTGTGTCCAACCAAAGCATTGCTCATGGTGAGTGTTTTGCTATACAATCCTATAATAGGAAACGGAGATATAAAAGGACAGCTACGTGAAATATAGTGTTTCAGTGGGATGTCAGAAGAAACCAAAGGAGAATCAGCAATTCAGCCATAGGTAATGGTTTACCATAGATAACATATTTTATAGACGATTAATCCTCATCCTTCCGTATTTTGGCAGCTTTTTCTGGATGATTTATGGCTCCATGTCAATACGTATTTGGGAGAAGAAAATTTGCTGGGGTAACAGGATATTTTCTTCGTAGAAATAAGGGAATCTGGTTAAAAGGAGAGATTATCCAACTCTCTATTTATCTGGGAGAGGCACTGAATCTGCCCAGTTCATTCAGTGTAGTTAAGCATGTGAAACTGTTGTGTTGTTGAATTTTTTTAATGTTATTCAGCCACCAGGTAACACAGAATTTGTCACATACCATCATCTACTCTGTCAGAAAGAAGACAGAGAACTTGTCAGAGAAGTTAATTCTTACGACTCTGCTCTCTCAGGGCAACGAGGCTGTTTGAATGGTTAGATTGTTTGTTCAGCTGAGGGAGTTTCTAAGTTGAGCAATGACTATGTGCTGTAAAGACCTGGTCAGAGAGTGTTATGGCTCTTGCTCATCCTGGGAGGATGGGTTTCCTTTCTAGACATCAGGGTTTAGGCATAAAACTAATGTGTGCTTGGGTCCTGCCATACTATGGAGTCAAGATGCAGCTTGGCTATATATCCAGAAGCTTGGAAGCATTCCCAAGATCCCCAGTTTACATGCTGCTCGAGTTCGTTATTGGGTAACAAGTACTTTCCCTCTACCAAAACCTAAACAAAAAAGAAAAGAGTGGGGTAGAGGTTGCAAACCCATTATAGGGGAGTTGTGACTATGGTAGCAATCATTATTGAATGAAATTGAGTGACAGTTTGACTGAAGCTAAGGATAAACGGGAGATGAGAGAGACTCCTTGTTCCAGAAGAGAAGCCATTAGGGGAAAAGAGACCAAAGAAGGGGGCCTTAATTGATGAAAGCATATTGACAAGGGGGCCTTGACTGATGAAAGCATATTGACTATATCTGAAGATGTTCCAAAGGAACATGTGAGGAACCTGAGGCAAGGAATTACATATACATGTTCTATTCCTTTGCCTAAATTGTAGCTATTTTTGTGCTGCCTGTAATACAAGCATAATTACTTTGACACTTCTGGCAAACATTTTTAATTGTCTATGTGCCAAATGTGTGAATGCTTATTGTTTTGTTGTTTTGTGCCTGCAAATTTAGAAAATAATCTATGCTGGTGCTACAAAGTTAATGCCATCAGTTTTTCAGAAAGCCACCAGGTGAAAGTTTGGTGCAGTCCATAAAAATGCCTTTCTATTTCTCCTCTTGTTTTTCAAAACTTCTTTTTAAGCTTCTACACAGGTTTGAAAGCCTATCTTGGCGTGACAGTCACAGAACACTTTTTAGTGCTTTGGTGAAAAAACACATCTCCAAATGTCACTAGTGCCCCAATATGCTCAAAGTTTTAACATCAGCACAAGTCTTCATGTGAAATATGGTAGATTTTTTTCAGGAAATGGGCTTTTTTTTAATACTATTGCTGGAGAATTGCCATATTCAGTTCAAAATGGGTATAGACTAAGGATTTTAACTCAAAATTTTGTGTGAAGGAGATGCTAAGAAGTCTCCCCTAATTACTGAGTGAGGAAATGGATGAAACTAATGTGTAGTTTTGTATGTCTTGATAAGTGTTTTTAGTACTCCAGTACTTACTCTAGGACTTTCTTTTGTCAGTGACAGCCAATACTGAATATACAATAGCAAGAAGACTATACTGCTTTTGTTTTTTGTTTGGTTGGTTGAGGGTTTTTTTTGATCCTTTGTCAGTCTTCTGGCATAGCTGAATGTAATACAGGAGAGATTTCCTACCTTTTTGAGGTTCTAATTTATTTTTCCTAAACTTTACCTATGTGTATTTCTCCTCCATTGCAATTCTCACAGAGTTCATCCTTCCTCTGCATGAGTTAGACTAAATACTTGCACACTTGCAGCAATGCAGTCTTGGTATGGCAAGAATACATTTATTTCTCCATGTATCATCGTTTCAGGTTTACTGGTCCTAGGACCCTCTGGAGTTCAAAAAAATCTGTCTTATTTTCAATGTAACCTTCCTGAATTTTGCTATTTTAGCTGCAGAAACCATACTTCAAAATAGCAGCTGAACAGTGCTTAAGAGACTAACATGCTACTTCTAAGGCATCTTGTGTCTGAAGTCACAACATCCATGCTCTGCTGGTTGGTAGAAGGAGGGAACAGATCACTGAGGGTTGTTTGTGCTTTTCAGGTCATGAGCTGTGCTTGTTATTGCTGCTGAAAACTTCTGGGCCACTAACATGACTCAGCAGTAGGCCCTTGGCTGTGTGAAGAAAGAACCTGTGACGTGCTGTATGATGCTTGACCTGTGTGTGGCCTTGTGTGTGTGAAAGGAGTGTTTCTGTTTCTGATGCAGCTAAGAGAGAAGAAGCGTTATAAGCTTGCTTCTCCCTTGCTTTCCATGAAATGTGAAATGGGCTCAAAATGCGCATAGCAAATCAATGTCTTTATCCATTGCTATGACCATCAAGAAGATGCTCAGGCCACACTTTCTTGATAGTGGAAGGAAATGGGGTCCTTTCAGATTGTTCTGCCCCACCAACTTGCCTACAGCTGAATATGAGTTGCGCTGTGATGCTCCTGAGTGTTCCGCAAGGAGAGCCGAATAAGGGCTTGTTCCTCCCTCAAAGTGCTCCTACTGTGAGAACAGTGCTACCAGTAATCAACTCTGCACAGTAGGTGTTCATTCATTAACTGTTATCACAGTCCTTTGCATAGAACAGAGTGATTAGTGCAGCCATAACAGGAACATACAAGAAAAATAATAAAACATGGCACTGAAAAAATGAGAACTACTGAGGTTATTAAAAATTGAGAATGGGCTTTAATTGTGGCATGAAAATATAAGTGCATCTTCTAATATTACTTAGTTAAAAACTGCTCAGGAAAAGCATTAATAATCTTTATGCTTTTGTATTAAGCTTGTTTTTGTTTCAAAATTATTTTTTAATTGTTATTCTTTTATGATAAAATGCTCTCTTTCTGGATCTAGGTGTTTGATCCTGTTGAGAAAAATCCTTCACAGCTTCCAGGAGTTCTGATATTGTAGTTAGACTGATAAATGTGTAGACATACCATTCTCTAATCATGAAACTTCAAGAGCTTCTAATCCTCCCTGGATTGTAATCAGGAGATGCTGCAATCAGTTTCTGTTGTTCTTGCAATGATATGTGGGATTTTAATTTAAATTGGTAACTTGTCCCTCCAGTCACTTGAAAGAGAAGCTGGCAGCATGGTCAATTAAATTCAGACTTCTGTAAGTTATTTTTATTGCTCATCATTCATGCAGTAACACCTTGATGTACACAGGCAATATCCTGCTAGGCTTTGGGGATGTGGATTTTAATCATTGTGAGTAGCCAAGGAATTTAATGACTTAATGACAAGTCCACCCATTTTAAAGGGAAATGTGTGCTAATTAATTAGTAGAAGTAGTTTGTCAGCTTTTTAAGAAATATTGGTAACTGGGCTGCGTTTGCTCTTTGGGAATGTGAATAATTGACCAAGTTTAGCTTCCCAATCAGATTAACAAAATTCAATGCTTTTTCTTCTGATAAAACAAAGCCCCAAAAGTTTTATGTTCTGTTGACCAAAAAGGCTTCATTAAATCCCATCCAGAATACTTTATTGCAGATATTTGTTAAAAACAAGTGTGAACTAACAGCGCTTCTGGAGAGCAGGAATCTGCCTTCTTATTCCTTTTGTCTATAAACCAAAGAGGTTAGGAGTAAAGTCTGTGACAAGACCCTTCTAGGGTTTGATGGTGGTTTTTTGGGGGGTGAGGCGATGGGATATAGGAGGAAGATGAGCCCACTGATGAGATACAGGAAAACTCTGGTTTCTGAACCTCTCTACCAGAATTTAGAATAGCAGTTTGCAATAGATGTAAACCAAAGGCAACTTACAGCTCTTCCATGAAAATAAAATTGAATCACGTTGTCACTTCTACCTACAGATGAGTGGATTTCTGTAGTTTTAATACCAGAATACAGTAGATATTGGGAAAGATCCTTTGATCTGCTTTTTTAAGGAAATAATTTGCTTTGCCTTGATTTTTCATCCATGTACTTGATTCCAGCAGATTCCAGATTGCCACTCTTTATCTTGGCTAAGTAGGATGTTATTTTCTTTCTAAAATTTTTCTTTCTTTCTTCAAGTCTCTTTAACTCATTTGCTTTTGCTCATGACTCTACAAAATATACTTTCCATAAGGATTTTGTGGAGATTATCTGCTGAAAGTGAGCTCAGTGTGAGAACTCCAGTGTCCTATGGGAGGAAGAGGGACTCAAGACTTCTGAAATGTGTAATTCCTGAGTGAAAGGTGCTTTAAGTTCAAAGTCCTGATGAATTTTTCCAAGCGAGACATATTTTCTAGATTGTTGGTATGCTGCTGTAGTAGTGACTTGATTCCAGCTGAAATCCGTAAAAAAACTCTTACAATTTAGAAAGAGATTATAAGAGCAATAATTGGTTTCAGTTTAAAGTTTGGTGAGGATCTGAAAAGCTGTTACCCGAAGTCATATATGCTGGTAGTTGCTCCTCAAATTATTCTCTTTGTAGCTTATCTCTCTATAATGAAGTTTGTTAGCATTAATGACATCAGTGTTATTCACGCAAATCACAGGCATACATAAATATTCACTGTTTTAGTTTTGTTTTTGTAATAGTTCATCATTCAGCCCCGAAACCAATGAAGATACCTAATGGTATGGCAAAATATAACGCAAAGTAATTATTCCTGGAACCTACTCCTAAAGTATTTATTTAATATTTACAAAAGGCAGCTATTTTGGGGTTTTCTGCTTGTTTTTAGATCAGAATGGGAAAGCAAGGGGAAAAAAAGTCTTAAGGTTTTGTCATTACTAAGTATGCATAACATTTTTGATGGGCAGATAAAGCACATGTTGTTGAGAGAAATCTCTCTATGTTAGCTACCATTTAAAACTATGAAAAATAATTTGAAGGCAGTGTCCTTATATTAACTGTAAAGAGTTTCAAATTTTTTGTCCAAGCACCCGAGACAAAGATCTTGGTTACCCAACAGAGATCAGGAAAGGCCATTCATCAGTCCTAGAGCGGTCCTGCTCGCTGAGCTCAGAAGTATAAAGATTCGGCTAGTGTGGAATTAATGAGTCAGGAAAAACACTAATCAGCAAGAGACCCTAAGAAAATGCTCTTTCCTCTGATGGAAGCATCTTAAACACCTGCTAAGTAGAAATGTAAGTAAGTCAGTTCTTTAATGCTATATTTTAGCAAATATTGTCTCACTTTTTTACTTTTGTGAAATGCTGTTGGCATTCCCACTCATCAGTTCTTAGAGGTTTGTTGCCGTCTTTATGTTATTTTTTTAAGATCCCATCCCTTATTTATGTTACCATGGTAAGTAGATTGTTATGAAGTCAAAATATAAAAAAGAGGATTATTATTTTAGGTGAGGAACAAGCAATAGACAAATGTACTCTTGAGTAACATATCAGATGCTTTTATTAAGTCCTCAAAAAATCAAATAGTCCCAGTCAGTTTTGCAGAAAAAATCAGGTGTTACTCTATTTGAAAAATTTACTTGGAAATATGATCTATAAAACAACATTAATAAAACACAAAACCAGAAAACAACCAGCAACTGCTATGAGGTAGTTATTATTTCTCTCCTTTGTGTTTCTGATTCTTTATGCAGTATTGGAGCCATGCAGCTACTTCATACCAAGAGGGACAGTGGATCTGGTTTGACAGTAATGATAGTTACATTATTTAAATATCTGCACTCTTTGAATCCCTTATCTGCCATACAAGCAAAAACAAACCTGACTGCAAATAGAAATGGAAAATTTCAATGCAGAAGCTGGCTCCAATGGGAAATAATGGTCACTCATCTTGAATCACAGCTGGAATTGAAGTTGCTTCATGTTAATCCTGTATCTGATGCTGTCTCCCTGTCTGAGGACAAGGTACTTTCCTCTATTTTTCCAGTTTGTTGAAGTTTTTCCAATCTGATAGTCCTTCCTCAGCTATCACAGGGCTGTATTGAGCTATTATGGCAGCCTAAAAGCATCAAAGTAACAATGACTTAGGAAATGTAATGCTAACGTGCCTGTCCTGGACACGTACTTTCTTGCTGTCTCCATTTGACAAGCTCTTTCTGAGCTGCAGAATGAATAGCAAAGCAGTTGTGGGTTCAGAAAATGAAGGCAGGGAAGAGTTGCCTCCATGCAGAGAATTTCACTTCTAGGGCATCTTGATTCTACATCTTTCATTTCATTTGTTGAAGTGTAAGACATCTGATGATAGAAAAGATGGTGCATTTCTGCATAGCTAAGGAATGAATGCTGACCAGAGAGCTTTTGGGAGATAGTGTTTAATAGTTGTTTTAACAGTTTAATAGTCCTGTTTAATAGTGAGGAGTGCAAAACTGCGTGCAAGAAGACAGTGTCAATGTTGTTAGAGGCAGGAGGGAAATATAGGTATCTGGAGTAAGAGACTCTTCATGAGAACTGTTCATTTCCCTCTAGGTTTCCTTTGTGTTTGTTTCCTAAGCTCAACAGGTTGGTAAACGTCCCCTTCAGTGCTAGCGCATGCAGCAGTGAATCAGAGAAGAGTAAGTCTGTAAATCAGAGATCTAGTCCATCTCCCTGCATTGTAAATATCAAGAGTTGTTTTAAATTAAATTAAATTTATTAAATGTCCAAGGATGGAGATCTCTAGCATCTTCACATTCCAGTGCTTCATCCTCCATAGTCTTAGAAACTCAAATATTCCTTGCTGACCCTGGAACTGTAAACATGGAGAATGGATTGTATCAGCTTTATGTATTTGAAGATTATAAGGGCTTCCTGAGTCTCTTATTTTTCAAATTAACATCTCCATAGCTCATTAAGTCTTTCCTAGTAACTTTTAGATCTCTTCCTCTGATCATACTGTATGTTCTCTTTGGACTTGCTGACAGGTCCATGCCTGTCTTTTTTTCAGGCTTGAAAGTAGGTCTCAGTTTTCTAAGGGAAAACTAATTTTCTAGTGGAGACCTTACCACTGTCACCCAGAACAGAAGTGTTTTTCACATACTCTTCTTGTTTGTGTAGCTGATTACAATGGCCTACATCTGGAAAGTTACATGTGTCGTATCAAATGTCATCTAATTTTCCTCCAGCATGGTCACGAAATTTTTAATTTCATGTTGAATTTTCATTCTGTCCTCCAGATGGTTAAAGCCACTCCTAGTTTTATGTCACCCAAAAATTTAGTGATATAGCAATATATATATATATATTTTGGTTTGGTTTATCTTATGTATGGTTAATAAAATTATTTAGTAATTCTGGACCAAGATTAGAACCCATTGGAAATCAGCCTCATTCAGCCTTCTGGCTTTTTGGTCATAATCTGCTATGAGGTGTAAATAATGAAGTAGTTTTCTATTACAGCTTCTTGTTACTGTGGTCATATATATCGTAATCCACCTTAGTAGAGGAAGTTAAGTGTTGAAGTGAAGGGGGAATGAGGATCCGTGATAGCTAGTCTATTTCCTTCCCAATTAAAACCCCCTTATCACCCCTTCCCCAGGCTGCTGTGGCTAATGGAGGGTGTTTAACAGCAAAGCACAATCCTTTAAAAGCCAAGAAATACAAACTAAGGGAAGTCTTTTTGCTCTTTTCAGCATGCTAAATCTATCTGGGAAAAACGAGTTAGCAAAATAAAAATTAATAAAGAGGGTTTTAATTTGGCTAAAACTTCCACTTAGGTGGAAAGGCCATAGTCCATCAATACAGTTTGCACAAAGAGATTTCAATGCCTACTCGACCCTCATTAACTGTTGCTAACAGACATGTCTAAAGACTTCTTTCTGTGGATAAATGCATAGCATGCCACTTGCATAATTCTCTAAACTGTCTGTGGTCTCTTTCTATTTATTTCGTTATAGCATGTCCATTGCTAAAAAAATCTGAAATCCTTCCAGGAAAGTAACGACAATATGAATATGATCTACCATACAACGCTTTTTATTCCCTTTCTTTTTCTCTTTACAAGGAGAAGCTTGCATGTGAAAATATTTGAAGAATAAAAATGTATAGTATGCTAAGTAAAAACACGTTATATCCTCAACAAAGACTCCTGAAGCAATGCGGATACTTAACTGTGCTTACTACCTAACTGATCATGGAATAAGTCTTTATAACGTGGCAAAGGAGATGTTGAACATTCCTTTATCACAAGTATAGTGTTTATCTGGCTGTAACGGAGTTGGACAAGGAACCTTCAAAATAAGTTTCCTTCTTCCTTAATTTGAATTTCATACTTGTTAGTCAGACCCAATAATCAAAGTCAATCTTGTAGACAATTCTCAGTGAGAATGCATGTTTCCAAGTTAGCCCCTACAGGCATTGCCAGCACTTGGATTCTTTTAGTTGTAATACATTTGTCTCCTGCAGCCGTGCAATCTGTTTAGTTGATCTTTCAACATACTTCTTCAGTTGCATACCTTATGCAAAATTTCCAATTCTAGTTGTTCTCTGTTTAGAAGTAATGCATGAGATTTGCTTTCCATTAACAGTTTACAAAAGACAATCAGCCTTCTAATAGCAATGTGTGATAAACCAATTAAGCTGAACCTGGCAAATATAGATATAACAAAAGTTTCTTCTAATGCTTCTGTTGACAGATTTTTACCAGGCACATTCTTCTCTCTGCCCGTTTGCTAAGGAACAGATCAAACTACAAGCTCACCATGATCTGTTCTTTGAAAACCTTGGATAGTGCCTCAAGCAAAAGTAGATTGTAGCACAGTTTTACACAGTAGTAATCCACTGTGTAAAACTTTGGTATTGGCACTGTGGTCTTGGTTGTGCCTAGATTTATGGGACAGAGTGAAGTTTTGTTTAAAAACAAACAACCTGTGCCAACACCTTACCAGACCAAGATTTTGTCTGTTGACCTTGTTAAACAGAAATACCCAGTGGTTTATTAAACTCTTCTAGCACCACTGATGCAGTAGAAAACAATTCTCAAAGTCCTCTCAGCTTGTAGACTGTTTCTCAGTGTAGGAGAAATTTTACTGTTTTTCCTTTTGTTTTAGGGTCTTCTCTTGAAGACACCATTGACAAAGGGGATCTTTTCTGGCCCACCATCTACATGTAAATGGAACATGAGTGAAACTTGCTTGCGTGAAACTGTTGCACTAAGCAACTCAAATTTGGGTGTGTTTATTTCAAGCTGTTAAATCAGTGTCACTGCTTGTTTGAATACATTTTGGTTTAGGATTGGTTTAAACTGATACGGGACAGTGAAAGTCAGCTTAAACCTCTTCGTACATTTTATCAATAGAAACTATTCTTAAGCTGAAGCAGGCCTATTCACACAATCTTTCTTATCACTTAGCCATCATTTCAGGATGGCTTACTTGAACTTCCTGTGGGGTTTCTTTGCTCTCTAGCGCTGGGGAGAGTTGTTTGCTGCAGTTGTTTCCAAAACTTAGTGACAGTGAGGAGACAACATAAGATGAGGTAAACTGTTCTCACATCATTTTAGTGATAAGGGAATTCTGCCTGCAGGAGGTTTGCCATTTGTAGAAACAATCATATTTAGTGAACAGGGTCAGAATCTGTGGAGAGCTAAGAGTTTGTATCTGCAGGAAAGCTAAGGGTGACTTGGAGCATAACTTGCACTATATTCATGAAAGAAAACCTCCACAGTGAGTTAGAACCAGCAAAGCTTGCATATAGCTGGTTCCTGTTTCTTGTTACTGTTTGTTCTCCGTTGTTGCATTCCTGTCTGTAAAAAGTCTGTGAGCTGTCTGTGACAGCAGCCACATCTCCCTCTGTTTTTATGTGGTAAGGCAAGTAAGCTGACTCTGGACAGGTCTACCTCACACAGATGAAGGGTGGTGAAGATTTAGGTATTTGTTCCCAGCAACTGGATTTAGCGTCAAATCTGAAATACAAGATTCTTTCCTTAAAATTCAGGAGTCACTGCCATCTTTTCTCTCAGGATGCTGGGCACGGCTGTGTGCGGCTGTTCCATTCCAAGGCAAAGGATGAAAAATACTTTCAAAACACCCACAGTAACTGATTATTCTTGCTCTCCCGTATTACAGTTCTCAGCATAATGTGCTGTCTTTGCCCTTGCTTCCAGTTAATAACCCATGCTTACTGACAGGGGTTAAATGTGATTGTTGAAAGAAATAGGTTAAAAAGAGTGGCAGCTAGTAGGGTCCATACTGATGTAATAGCAGCAATTACACTTAAGAGATTAGAAGCATTGAAATAGCTGCTGAAGCAGTTCCAGACTCAGGGGCTCAGTAGGAAGTTCAAATACCCTATTTTTGTTTTAGATTTGGATAGAGTTTTTCAGAGGAGCTGATTATTAATGGCTTCTACCAGGAGAGCAATTAGAATTAACAGGTCAAATAAATTGGAAGTAATGACATAAGTACAAAGCTGACAAATTTTGTTACTGAATGGTCAGGCAGGAGATAAGCCGTGGTTTACCACATCTAAGGAAACAAAGTTATTGCAAATTAAAAGCAGAACTGAAGTACCAGATTTTTCCTAGGCTTGTAGATTCAAATGGCCTGTGTTTCAAGGTTTTGAAAGTAAATCGGGGGGAAGTACAAATGGTTTTAGGTTTTAGGTACATTGTTTCATGGTAAGTACTCAGTGTCTGATTTGGGGGCAAGTTTTAAAGGTCTATGGAAGTGGAGTCCCAATTCCCAGTGTTTCATTGATAGTTAGGAACCACAGTGCTTTGGAAAATCTTAGTGGCATCTGCATCCCTTTGACAAGATCTGGTCCATAGCAAAAAATAAACAGATCAGGACCACTCCTGTGATCATGCTGCCGTCAGTGTGTGCAGTGGCACAAATCCTGCATCCTGCACTTACATAATGGCAAATCTCAAGGATTTAGAAAAAGCTAGAAGTACAATAATGGCACTGAAGAAAAACACCAGACTCTGAATTTGGAAGTTCCTCATTAGCTGTAGCTTGGACAACACTCACAGTGCCTGTAACAGAACAAGCGAGATGCCGTAAGACAGTTCGTCCTGACTCAGGTGCTTTTCATAGTGGAACTACATAACTCTGTGCTGAAGACAATCCCAAACTCAAATGGTAAGTTTAACGTTGCCCCAAAATGAGTTATTTCCATTTGTAAACTGCTGCTTCTGTAGAGATGAGGTTCTCATCAGTGAAATTATGCATGGTGAAAAAGATTACTGTAAAGTGAATCCAGCAGATAATAAAAAACCAGCCTCTTCACACTCAGCTATATTGCTGGATTTGCCGGTCTCCAATGTATTTCAATTTTGGTTGTAGAATATCTAGTTCAAATATTGCAGGTTACCAAATGAATATTTGCTGTTGATATGCAAAGGATAAAAGTGTAGTGGCAGAATTTGCTTCAGTTGTAGCAAATGTGTATAACCTGTGTGTAAATGCTGCTGCCATGAACTTCGACTCAATCTAGCAGAAAGAAGTTTTATGCTTCCACCTTCTCACCCCTATCTTTATTTGACCTTTTTTTCATTTCTCCCCACCGCCAGCCTGCATGTCTGTTGCAAACGTAACGCAAAGCTTTTTGTTGGTTTGTTTATTTGCTTTGCTGGCACTTCTTGTCCCGGTAAGGATTTCTAACCAATTAGTCACTCAGAATATAGCTGCTAGGTAGAACAAGAGAAGATTCTCCAGTTTGCCTCCTGGTGAGAAGAGAGGCAGAGGCACCTTCCTCACCAGAGATGTTACTGGCATTGCCACTGTGACTCAAGATAAGTAAAAGTGAATTCATAATTATTCCTCAAGGATCATTACTACATGCATCTCCTGTAAAAATGCCACATATAGCTCCAGTGTTCTATGAAAAACTCAATTTTGTTTCCACTCCCAGTAGAAATGCTTATGTATAATCTTTTGTAAAGTAGCTTTTTTACTGCTTCATAGTTGGATGTGCAATTAGTTGTTTGCATTTTTTTTCTCACAACTGGGAAATGAATATGATGCAAAGCTGAGATAACGTTATTTTGTCAAGTCGATCTATAGGTCAAAATCTGCAGCAGAGAAGACAGCAGAGGTTACTGGCAGTGTTGCTTTCTCTTTCTGATGCAAACTGTTAGAATACCTAGTAACTGTAGGCCAGAACTACAGAGGAAAAATGCAAGCATTAAAAATTAGGCAGCATCATTGTTTTTGTGCCATGCCTAACCCTGTAGGGATGTAGTGGTGTTGACTGAAGCAAGCTTTTGCTGAAGTAGTATTACAGTCTGTTGGGATATGGTACGAACTCTTTTTCTACTGATAGGCGGATCAAGTAGTCATTTAAATGGTATCTAGGGTTGATAAGGATGCTTCTGTTGGGATTGTTTACCCCAGCCACTTTTTTCCCAGTGTACGCTAGGCCTTACTTTGTCAAAGCTTAAGGTATTCCTATGGGACAGAGGACAGTGCAAAGATACTCAGAGTTGTGTCAGTTCATGTTTGTACTTTAGGGTGGCACAGTGAAAAATCCAATCCTTTCTAGACCTATTTTCTTTGATTCTATGCCTTCAAGAAGATCACCCTTTTTGAATAAAAATTAGGCCTATGCTTAAACACCTACTACATTGAAACTTAAAGCTAATGTTCTATACAAGTAAATGTATCTCAGTGAAATGATGACTCTTTTCAGATGCATTCACTCAGCTCAGTAGGAGTACCTACACCTTAATCTTAGGCAGTCCATTTTTAGAATTACTTTATCTAGGCATAGATATTCATAATATGCTCATTGCTGGAGAATATGTGCTGATTAGAAATCTGTAACAGTACTCTAGACTGTTCTAATACAGGCTGTAAATGTCACTGAGCCAAATGCATCCCGAAGCTTATAAGTAGCAGTCAGCTAGTACTGGCAATGTCACTTGTTCATAAGAGAGATGGGGCCGAGATGTACAGTTCAGCAGGTGATATGGGAGTCCATGAACCGATCATGTTCATACTGGGGGAAGAAGTTGTGCCAGGATTACCTCTTCAGTTCCCACATCCAGTGCAGTAATACTGGATACACAGAATAACTGGCTCTGATTGTGTGGTTTGCTGTTTCTTTTGTCATTCAAATTCCTTTTTACTTCCGATTTCTGATTTCTCACATGACTTTCATAGCCTGGAGAGATGCTGCTGTTGCTCTTCTTCCCATTTTCCCCTGAAGTAAACTTTTAGTCTAATTTTTAGTGCCTCTCTTGAGCACATGGCTATGTACTAATACTTGTTGTCTCTAGAGCTCTTGTTTTCAACAAACATTTAGGAGGCTTTTGTATAGAGGTAGTCGTCTTGGTATCTGAAGGGATCCAGAGTTTCTATAGTATCATATTTGTTCCTCCACCTTCTTTCTGTTGAACTTTTGGTATGAAGACTGGCAAGTGACATTTATCCATCCACTCTGAGGCTACGATAGCATTCTATCATCCTCTGCCATACCTTTAAAATACATGCTTTTGGGTGCGGGGTCTCTTATAGCTGGATATATTCAAGGAGAAATGAATATCTTCCTGTAACATATCCCCAAACTTTGAGATGAGCTCAGTGCACCTTTAACATCCAAAATAGCAATGAATTTTTTATATGCAACAAACTCATTTCAGCCCAGGTGTTTGCACGAACATGTTTTTCTGCAAGACTCTCAGTATTATATTTGTCCTACTTTCTTCAGTTTGAGCATGTATAAGTACTAGCTGGGTCCACTGCCATTATTTTCAATTGCAAATCTGTAGTAATCAGTTCTTTTCAAGTTTCATTGACTTCCTCATTTTTTACCTGTATGGAAATACGTATCCTCTCAAATGAACAAATTTATCATGCTCAAATTTCTGGATCTAACTCATAACTTGTCAAGGCTTTAAAATGAGATAGATTTGTATTATTTCATGAGGCTGTGTTTTGCTTTCTTTGTTTTCTGGGCACATTTTAACATTCTCCTTGTGAAAAACATTACCATCTTGTTTAAAGGAAGAATTTCAAAATAGGAAGAACAAAACAAAAGCAAAATATCTAATCCTTTTTATGTTTCTACTTCTTGTTCTTTTTTTTTCTTTGAGAGTCAAGCTAGTTATATTTGTGGCATATCAGCAGATATCTTGTGTCAGCTGACAATCATTTACTTCTTGAAGAATTCAGAAAATTTGTGTCTGTTCTAATCTACAAAGAAAAGTTTGATGGAAAGTTAAGATACTGTGCCAGTATCTGGGCTATAGTTTCTCCATGGTTCGTTTTAAGGGGGAGAAAGTAAGTGTGGGATTTGAGATGCTTTGCCTGTGAATTTCGCTTTCTATCTTCAGCAAGAGTGCTTTCAGTTACTAATTGCCATGTAGGTGTCTGTTCATATGTCTGAGTCCTTAACTTCATTTAATATTCTTGGCTATAAACACACCATAATTGCATTATAAAATTGCTGGAGTACAAACTAGGATTTTAATAACCTAAATCCAGTTGGCAAAAACTTGTCTGTAATGACCAAGTTTTAATACTAAAACTGAGAAGACCATGAAGAGAGCATCACATTCTGAAAACCAAATTTTGTAGAGCCATTGAATAATTTAGGCTGGAAGTGATGTCAGGAGGTCAAAGCAGGGTCAGTTTTGGGATCAGATCAAGTTGCTCAGGGCTTTATTCAGTCAAATCTTGAAAACCTCCAAGGACAGAGATCATACAACATCTCTACGAAGCTTGCTCCGCTGCTTGATTGTCCTGATTGTGAAAAAGTTTGGCTTTATATCTGGTTGGAACCTCTCTTATTTCAACATATACTTATTACTTCTCATCCTCCCACCATTCCCTTCTATAAAGAGCCTGGTTCTATCTATCTTCTTGATAACTCCCTTGTAGGTCCTGGCAGGCTGCTATTAGGTACCCCTGAGGCAGTCTCTTCTGCAGGCTGAACAAGCGCATTCCCTCAGCCTTTCCTCAGAGAGCAAATGTTCCAGCCCTTTGACAGTCCTGGTGCCCCACTGCTGAACTTGCTCCGGTTTATTATGTTTTTTCTTATGTTCAGGGACCCAAAACTGAACACAGTGTTCTAGATGCTGTCTAACAAGTGCCAGTTGAAGGAGGATAATTGCTTCTCTTGATTTACTAGCCATGCTCCTGTTAATACATGCCAGGATGCTGTTGACTTTCTTTGCTGCCAGGGCACACAGATGGCTCATGTTCACCTTACTGTCTACCAAGACTCCCAAGTCCTTTCCTACAGAGCTGCTCCCCACCCACTCAGTCCCCACTAGTGTCATTGCTAGGTGCTCTTCCTTTCCTGGTGCAGGACTTAGCATTTGTCCTTGTTGGATTTCATGAGGTTCCTGTTGGCCCATTCCTCCAGCCTGTTCCTCCAGAGGGACCTCCCTCTGGATGGCAGCCCTGCCCTTAAGCATATGAAGTGTTCTTCCCAGTTTAGTGTCATCTGCAGATTTTATAAGAGTGACCTTTGTCATCTCTTCCAAATAATTGATGAAGATGTTAAACAGATTCTGGAATAGACCTCTGTGGTGCTCCAGTTGTTACTGATCACCAGGTAGTGACCCATTAACTGCTATTCTCTGAGCCTAAGCATCCAACCAGTTTTTTTCACTCATCAAGTTGTCCACTCACCTAGTTCGTATCCTTTTAACTTGGATACAAGCATACTGTTGGAGATAGTGTCAAAAGCTTAAAGTCAAGGTGAATGACACTCGCTGCTCTGCCCTCACGCACAAATCCAGTCATTTTATGATAGAAGGCAATCAGGTTGGTTTGGCATGGTTTACACATGGTAAATCCACGCTTACTGTTCCTAATCACCATCTCCTTTGTGTACCCAAAAATGTGCTTCAAGAGAACTTGGTCCATGATTTTCCCAGGGAATGGAGTGAGGCTGATGTGCCAATATTTGCCTTTCTCCAGTTGTCAGTGATCTTTCCCTCAATTTCCAGCTGAAGTTACAACTTGAGGTTTTCTAACAAACAAAAGAAGTACTCTTTTAGTTCCCAGCAACTTGTTCCCAATTCTCCCCTCACCCTATTTGTGGATTTAGAAAAACTGATGTTAACATGGAAGTTTGCCAGAACAGCAAGGACTGAATACTTTCATTTTGACAAGATAGAGTATCTGAGGAGAGGGATCTGCATGCTTTGTTGTCCTTTTTTTTCCTCTGTGGAAATTATTTGTAGCTTTTTCTTTTAATGATTCAAGCCTATGAAGTGCTCCATTTTCTATATAGGTCTCAGATAAAAAGAAATTCTTCCTTTGATTATGCAAGTGCAATGTCCTATGCTGAAATGCAGCAGCAAAAGAGAATTTGGGCCCAAAGAAATGAGAATCTTTTGTTACGCAAACAAAGTATGTCTGGTGTAATACTTCAGTAGAAGCTCTTGGGACCCAAGGCAGATGCTAAGGCTCAAGACTGCATATTTTGCCCCGTGCTATGGATGCCTTGTTATGTAAAGGCTGGGGAGGGAATAAAAATGTTGCAGATGGCACTCTAGCCAACCATCCTTGTTGCTTCCTTAAGAACAACACTGTACTTCAAATTAAAATGCTTCAAAGTAAAACTGTGGTTTATAAAATATATTCTGCTGCAGTACTGAAAGGAGAAAAAATCTGAGGTAGCGATGTCTCTGCCTAACTAGTTTTACTACAGAATAACTTTCAAACCTAGTTGCTGAAACTGAATTAATACAGCAATGTAAAAGTGTCAAAGATTTACCTGGTTTTATGAATTCCATAAAAAATATGGGGTGTAGAGAAGAGTAACTATAACAGTGTTCCAGCAAGACAAGAACTCAGCTATATTATTTGGCACTAAAGAATCCAATTTGAAAAGCAGCAGAAGCTTTATAAGATGATAATCTGGTCTGAGAATCCAACCACTGCACATGTGATTGTGTGGGAAATCAGGCTTCATTAGTTTCTTCTACATATGCAACTCTGTGTTTATGTTTTCTTGAGTAAAAGCTCTGAATGTCTTTTCATCTTTACATTCTCTGAATGTATACAAACATTCCTGGGAATGGCTTGCCTCACAATGATCCTGAGAATGCTTCTGAAAAGTGAATGTCTCCAGTTCTTTAGTATATTCCTGGAGAGACAAATGACAGGAGTATTCATGCTACCTCTTTTGAAAAGCTTTTGATTTTTCCCACCTTCTCTCAGCCCTAGAAGTTAATTTACCTAACTAGGGAGCAAAACTAATGTGATGAAGATGATTACACCCTGCAGATAGCCAGAGAGTATGATCCTCTTGATTAAAGCTCCCAGTATCTTCTCTTGGTGCAGAGGGAGACTTGAAGTAAATGTTTAGGAAGTCTGGGTGCAGAAATCTGAGTATTTGGCAAGCATTTCTAAATAACACAAACAATCAAAATAAAACTATTCTTAGAGGAAAAAAGAGCTAAATTAATTTAATAAATACAACAAGATTACAATAGCACAAGGCAAACACAATAGGTAAAGGTTGTTCTGCAGCTGTTAGGTTCATTAGTAGTTTTGAAAGCTAGAGGCTCTGCAGCACTGGCTCATGACTTTGGGTGTTACTACTTATTTGAGTTGACAGATGCAAGGTAAGTGAAAAATATGAAAAGCCTATCTGAATTCTATAAGAAGGTCTGGTTGGTTAGGCTAAGAATAGGAACAGAAATAAGTGAAGTTTGGAATGCACTCTTTTCCCCCCTTCCAGCATCAAAGATTAGTGATAAAGATAGAGGAGAAAGTTACAATATGCATTTTATAATCTCTCAACTTAATTCATGTTAGGTTTAAAAACTTTATGGAATCCTCTTGTCACTCTGCCATCATGAAAGACCTCTGAAGGAACAATTTTTTACTCCATCAGAAGCTGTAAAGGTTGTATCATTTAGCAATTGCTTGTTCAAACTAGACTATAAATTTTAGTGTCGTTTGTGGAAAGGCGACTAGGATGTTAGAGCTTTGTATCTTAAAGTGCAATGAAGTTCTGAAAGAAGCTCTCTGGAGAGGTGGTGGGAACTTCATGACCAGAGATTGTGAAGACTAGCATCTGACTGCATATAAGTGTGTGTGCTTGATTAAACTGCCTGTGTTGGAAAAGAAGTTAGTGTCTTGAGGTCCTTTTCTAAGATCATGTATTTTACTTTCCTCACCTGCCATGTATACGCTTCAGTGCCATATTATCTCATGATAAAACACAGCAATATTTATCCTATTCCACTGGAATCCTATTCCACCATTCCACTATTATCCCTTGGGACAGCATGTTTTCTGAATCAGTGACAGAATCTGGTCAGTGCTAAGTCCCTGCTCTTACTTTTCCAAAGTTTTAGGCTGGGGTGGGTAACTGGAGGCTCCTTGACTTCTTGCTTCTGTGGCTTGACAGAATCAGGGAAACAGAAGAAAAGAAGGAAGACTTTTGTCCTCACTCGATCTGCTCTACTGCTCCAGAGCAGAATTTTCCCTTCTAAGGTAGAGCTGATCAAAAAAAGGACCCAAAATGAGAAATCTCTTTGAAAATGCTACTGTGAAAGCGTTCTGGGGTTATTTTAAGAATATGTTCACTAAACTGGGAAATCTATGAGAATCAATGATTAACATCATCTGTGACATTGTACTGTTTCTATGCTACCTTTGTGTCTAGTTTTCTGTTGAAGGTCAAGGGAGATGTTGGTAGGAGTAAGTGTGAAAAAAAGCCTCTAAAACAGCTGAGGTTTTCTTTAGTTTCTAGTGAAACATCTGCCAAATGCAATAGTACCAATGCGGCCAGCACAGATGTACTTCTAGGTTGTAATGATGTTTCTTGGCTGCTCAGCGCTTGTGAAACAGGAAGAGATGTCAACAGGAAAAGTTTTAAGCAAATCTTAAAATGCTTTCTTTTTTCTTCTGCTATGGACAGAAAGTAAGGAAGCAAGAAAGAAATCTGGATCAAGGTAAAAACCTTTACCTCTCATGCTTCTAGCTCATTGGAGGAGGAGTGAACTGTGCAAGGGAAAGAGTTAAATTAATTTCTTCTTTGGCCTTTCGATTTTACTGTTGTTTTGTTGGATCTGTTATAGGTTACTGTAGTTTTAACATATAGAGAGAGAATTGAAAACATAAAGCCCTTTAGGGCTAAACCTTGCCTACATCTCTCGGTATTAAAGTAACATCAAGGCTAATGCAAGGATCTTACAATTAAGAGAGGATGGATAATGGCTAGGGGAATGACTGAGCCTTCTAAATTGCTGGAACTTTACAGTAATTTAGATCCCCTTCCTGCAAGTACCTTCGTGCCTGGTGTGGTCATTTACATTCTTCTTGAGGCCACCCAGTTGCAGGAGCAAGGTCTGAAGGACAGATAGTGCAATAACAGTGAAGACTAGCCATCAAGACTTATCTATCTAATGCATGGCACCAACGATTGGGAAGAAATTTTATGAAAAATTGGATTTCTGAAGATAATATTAAAATAATTTTAGCATTTCCAGTGTTCTGATAAAGATTACCAAATAAAAAAAAATTGGTAGCTTTTCACAGTTTCCAAAATGCAAGGGTGTTCTATAATGTTTGTCTTGTTTTTTGAAGACCAGTGTGAAAGCCTGGCTGCAGCCATTCCTGTTGATTGCAAAAGGTCAGGAATTTATCCACCGGTTGTCATGAGCATTCTCAAAATGCTTACCTTTTTTTTAAACCAGCTCTTAATTATAAAGCCTCTGGGGTTATCAAAAATCATCAATTTTTAGACCTACTATAAAAAGTTATTTTCTAAGACGAATCTATGAAAGCTATTGGTGCTTCTTTTATTGGAGATCTATTAGATATTTTTTCCCTTTATTTCTGGTGAACGACAAGTACGCTCTAGCTTCTGTCTGAAGCAGAAAGAAACTATTTCCGTGAAGCTAGATGAATCTGTAAAACCAAAGAGAAATGGCAGTGCTGAAAGAACTTTTGCCAGGCAAAGCGTCTTGAAAGTTAGAAGAGGCCAACTGTTTTAATAAACAGGGCTGCACTTTCTAAAATACCCTCCAAGTCATTCCTCATATACACATTTCACATGCAGATTTCAAGTCTGGAAAAAGCTAAAATTTGCATATGCAGTGTGCTAATTCTTCGTCCTATATTTCAGGTAAAAAATGTAAAGTCTTTTTAGAGGGTTCACTAGAGCTTGTAAGCATAGTTTGGGACTGTTTTAAAACACTTTTGGTGTCTGAACTGTGAACTTGCTAGTGCTTATATGTAGTACATTAAACGTAAGAAAGATAGTAAAGTCTTATGGGAGACTTGAAGTGCAAACAGAGGTCATGGAAATAGTCTGCATGATGAGAGAAATGTTTGAAAATTAGTCTGAAGAAAGGACATATTTTTGTCTGTATTTTCTAAAGTGAGCAGCAGGAAAATGTGTCAACCTCTTGTAGACAATATAAAATCCATTGATGTGGAAAGCAGCAAAGGCAAAAAGTTGAATATGTCATAGATTGTAACAGAGCGAGTTCAAACAGCCAGTTTGGATAATAGACTGCCATAAATACATCTATGACATGGAAAGCATGCCAGCTGAAATTATAGAGGATTTTCTTATTTGGAGAAATATGTATTCCAAAGATTGTTTGTGATCTAATGCTTTCTATTCCAGGAAGACTTAGATGATGAGTTCAAAATGTATTTGCAGTTCATCACAACTTTGACTTAGAATATTTAGCATGGAATGTTCAGACAAATGTTTTATCTTTCTACACAGTACTCCTGTCCTTGCCGTTCTTCTGTTCTTTCTTGATATCCTTATTTTTAGTGAGCTCCTTCCTCTTTCTTTTCTGGATTTTTTTTTTTCATTTAAATATTTTGAATGGGTGAATTAGAGAAACGTCCTCGTATGGATGAACTAGAACTATACCTGTTAATCCAACTGTAATAATATTCAGAACTAAAATGGTAAGTTCTTTTTAGTTTATATTATTTGTATTTTCTGTATATATGAAGAAGCAATGATTTTTTTACCAAAATCAACTCAAGATGATGGAAGGACTGTAACTTACTGCATCAGCAATCTCTTCTTTCACAAGTGAGCCTTTTTATAAAAATGGAATCAAAATAGGATCCTTGTTATGTAGCATTATAGTCTCTAATCTCTTTCTCTTCAAATTTTGCGCATGTCTTTGCCATTAGCTCTAAATTTTCAATGTCACACTTAAAATTTGGGAACTGGAACCCTTTGCAATGTCACAAGTAGCATAATGTCCCATCTCTGTTTCCCTTTGTGCATGAATACAATGGCTGAGTTAAACTCTTTACTCATCTTGGAAGACCTGTCACTTGTCCCCATGACCTAACATTTGTTTTAGAGTCCTGCCTCCTAGGATAAAATATGGCCTCAGCATAGGAAGTCCTGTATTATGTGTGTAAATGTATGACTTTGCATTTGTACTGAAATATTTTATGTTTGAATTGCCATTTTTCTTGGTATTTCATTCTTCATTACTTACTAATTTAAAGTCTAATCTCTAAATGTAGGGGGGTTAGACTACTGTCATTCACATAGCTGAGTGGGAGGCTATAGGCTATAATTTTTAATAAGCCGACTCGTGATTGTTTTTATTACATTAGAGCAATAAATCTGAGATGACAGATTATGCCCTTTTTTGATTGCCTATATTATATATTTTCAGCCACAATGAATTTCATACTTCGTGTTCTCCAGATAACCAGATGGGGAAACAACATTTAAATATGTCACAAATATGTCCAACCTCAACCATTCTGTGATTCTGTGATTCTGTGATTCTGTGATGTAGCCTTCCCAAAGATATATTTGTATTTTCTAATGGTAAAGGTCATTAGAAATAAATAAAACAACAATCAGTGGTGTTTCATTTTCATCCTCTGTGTCTAAAGTGACAGCTATTAAATTAGTTGCTGGGTCTTTTAGGCAATGCACTTTTTAAATTTAAACTTAATTTGCCTCTTTACTACAAAAATTGATTTCATGTAACACAGATTTCGGCGCTAAGATTTATTAGATTCCTAGCTTAATTGTTTCTGAGGGAAGAGCAGGACCTGCCATGCTTGCAGAGGCTGTGACAGGTCATCTTCATAAACTTTTTGCATTAGGTTGTCCCTCTTTCACCAACACAACTCTAGAAGAATTCCCGTACAAGGACACAGTTAAAATATGACACTGACCATATGAACTACAAACACTAGCTTTGTTGCCAGTGTAGTTTTGAATTTCTCTTTGCATTGCTAGGAAACACTTTGAATTTAATGTAAATGCATGACTTTGAATTTTGTTCATTTGTCAGATGCAAGATCCTTTTATTGTCTTGTTTTATAACATGCATTACTGCATATACAACATAACGTGATGGTAAGCAAAACTGAGCTTGGATCTCTAAGCACTGCAGAATACATTAATATATTAAATCAATTGCTTTGTAATGAATAATTGCTGGATGACTTTAATTGTAGTTAGGTAGATTTACTCCCCAGCACATGCAAAACACGTGCACGTGCACACGTACGCGTGCACAGACACACACACACACACGCGCACACACACACACACACACACACACAAAGTCTAGTTTTCTCTCATGGAAGAAGACTTGTAGTCCATGTAAGTGAGAACTGCAGCTGAAATAATGACAATCATCAGGAAACTCTGGCAATGAGATTCAGTGAGAAAAAATAGGTCAAGAAGCAAAATGTGCAATGTTATACCTGGATTTAACTGAGATTGAGTATATGGTTACTAGGGCCAGTATATGGTTACTAGGGCCTCAACCTATTTCCGGGGATAAAATACTGCAAATAACTGTGCAGGAAGGTCTGCCTGAGCTGGTGCTGGGAGTGGGAGTCGCTCGTCCATTGCAGTACTGTATTGCCCCTCAGACAATACAGGGCACTTGCTGGCTACTGGGCCCAGGACTGCCCCATCTGGGAAGGCTGCGCTGCCTGCTCAGCACTGTTTCTGGTGCCAGTTGAACGATTCTGAATTGCAGGGCATCTACATGCCCACCCCAGGTCATGGGGAACCATGAAGTTATAGCTATGGCTATGAGTATAGCTGCCTCTTTCACATACTGTAACAGGATGGGCTCTTTCATTTAGGCTGTGACAAATTAAGGAAGTTACTAAAGTGAATAGCAGCTCATTATACTTCAGCTACCACTTCACCATCTGCTAACAATGACTTTGTCACTAATGATTTAGTAGTAGTGATTTCCCTTTACATAACACCTGTCATCCACAAGCATCCCAAAGTGCTCTATGGCCTGATTTACTGGTTACTCAGGAAGTGCTTCATCCACTACTAAAGTGCAGTTACCTTTTGGGTATGAGGTAGCAACTGTCTTCTGCAGCTCAGAGTCTACTTGCTAGAGAGAAGTGGGAAATAAAAGGGGTACTTTTAGGGTCCAGGGAGAGCTATCTAGTCCTGGTAAATGAGAAATTAGCTACAGCTAAGCTTGTAATCTGTGCTGTACAAGTTTCTACAGGAGGAAACCTTAGAAGAGATCTGTGGAGAGACAAGGCAAAGATAAGGGGAAAAGAAATGATTCTGCATGCAGGGGTCTCTGGGTTGTGTAATAGGAAATCAGATCAGTATCTCTGCTTTCTGTCGGAGGCCATATCCAAACAATAAAATGAGGGTGTCTTATGGAGGAAGTCTCATACTACGGTGCCATACCAATTACTGCACATTTAATTTGCAAATTGTTTGTTTGCTAATTGGAAGGTTCAGAGATGAGAATTATATAATATCTGTTGAAGAAAAACAAAACAGAAATACTTAAATTTACAGATTTATTCTTAACAAAAAAAAAAAGTGAGAATTTTGATTTCCATTCATCAGACTATAGGTTTCTGATGCAGCCTGCCAATGGGGAATAGTAGAAACAAGAAAATCCTCTATATGATTTTAAAAGGTTGTAATTTCTTTATGGATTGCAAGTTTTAAGGAATGGGGAGGGTGGGCTTGAGAGATGAAGGGACTATACACTGCAGGTTTCTTTTGACCAGTTTCTAAATTAGACATATTAAAAAAAGCATACCTTTTTGGGCCTTCTGCACAGAGAAAAATATGCTCTCATGTAAAATATAAGAAGCTACACGTATGATATTATTGATTAAAAGATGTTTTGACACTATGAAATACTTTACACATGAAGACAAGACATTAGAGTAGTGGATACTGAGGACATTGTTTGAAGTACTGTGATTACATCTCAAATATTTTAACCCTACAGTTTTATTATTTGTTACTTTGATATGCTTTATAAGAAATAGTTGCTCCACAAATGGTAACAAAATATGTTTCAAAGCAAGCAACTTGTTAGATGTTAATGTAATAGGATTTTTTTTTTTAAATTTAAGAGTTTATCTTCCTTTCTGGGTCTTTCTAGAGACAGAATTTCCAAGATTTTTTTTATATTGTCCTAATGGGATGAAGAACCTTGATGTTTCTAATTCACGTGTAATCTCAGCCATAAGTTGAGCAAACGTATTCTTTGAGTACAATATTGCTTTGAAAAATAGAAATGATTACTCCTATTCTAGGAAAGGTTAAGTCAATTGAAAGTTTTTTTTTTTCTTTTTTAACCATGAATGATTTTTTCCATGTTAAATTAAAAAGTAATTTTAGGAAATAAGAATAAGCACTGCACGGGAAGTATTTTAGATTTAGAATTTCAGTTCTTTAGGAGTTTAAATGAAATAAGAATAGCAACACTGTAGAATTAGAATAAATTCCTGGTGATCTTAGGAAATAATTCACTCTGAAGGAGGAAAACGAAAGAGAGAGATAGATATTTTAAGAGTGTTCAGATGTGGCATATACCTTCTGAAAACAAAAAAACCTAACTCTGAAAAAATCAAAGCTATTATGGTACTGACCATGCCTATCTTGTAAGAAAGGCATTTGAAAGTCTTCTGAACTACTTTGAAAAGCTGTAGATACCAAACAGGGTTTGGTTTTTTTCCTCCTATGATATGTTCTCCCAGGAATGCAAAGCTTTTGCAAAGGAATCCACTTAGTTGCCTGAAAATAAATTACAGTTTCTAACTGTAGTAATCAGGTTTGTAAATACTGGTTGGGAATTTTATATTTCAACTTCTAAAGTGGTAGGAGATTGTTTGAATTGTTTCCCATTAGACCATCAAGGTTTGGTGGCAGTAAAGATAACAGCAAAAGTAATCTTCAGCGTAGCCTTGATTCAGCCTTGTGACCAAGTGAAAGAGCACACAAAAAAGGTATGGTATAGAAAATCATATATAACTTCTGGTAATGGACAGTAGCGGGAGGGACAATTTCATAATAAATCTATTCAATATCATTGTCAAGAGAAAGACCGCATCTGACAGTCCTGGATCCGAATGAATTCTGAACATCAGAGCCATTCTACTTTTTTTCTATGTCTTTGGACAATGTTTTTTCAAACTTAATTACCTGCAGTTAGGTCTATTTAGACAGCTACAGAAAATAAGTAGCATAATTGTTCAGAGGCTTTGAGCTCTGTAGCTGTTATACCTGAATGCTTTCTTATCATATTTTTCCTCTTCACTCTTATCAGTCCTGTAAATTGTTCCTAGAACTCCTTGGACAAGACATCATCCCAAACTGAATTATTTATCCTTCAGTGTTTACCTACGTTTTCAAACTATGAAATAGAAGATAGATTTACTTACAGAAAAAAAAAACAAACCCCCTCACCATCTGGACTGAATCAGGAATTTGTCAGTTTTACTCTTCTGGAGAACTGTTTTGCTTTTTGCTAGAGTTAAAGCCTCTTAAAACTTGTTCAAAGAGAAGTTGACCTTTTTAGAGAAATTAATTATATATAAGAACCCAAGCCAATATTTGGATACTGTAATAAAGAGATCAAAATCTTAAAAAATGTTTTGGAAGTATTGACCCTTCTATGATAAACCATTAAACTGTGAGAGCTGGAAGGCTTCGTAGTGACTTAGAAGAGCTGAAGTTGCACAATGTAATACACTATGCTGATTTTCCTTATCGTATTTTATGTGGGTGTTTTTTCCTATCAAGAAGCAAAAGTAAATAAAACCCAAAGGAAGTTAGTTTTACATATACAGTAGAAAAAGCTTTGGAGTGGACATCTTATGTTTATAAGCAAGTAAAAGTTATGTAACATAAAAGCCTCCTTACTTAGAAAGCAAAGTATATTACGCTTTTTCTAATGTATTTTTCAGCAACACTTAAAAACTGGTTCCTTTTCCAAATGATGCAATAAAGAATATCAAGCTACATCTTCTAGAACATGAATTTTAATAGCTCTGCAAAGTTTTGATGTTACAGATTCAGTTCACGCTTTACTTTGAACGCAGACTGTTTTTACTTAATCTCCAAGGATGCTGTTAGCCTGACGGGTACCATTAACAGAAGTAACAAAGAGAAACAGTGTCCAAGAGCAGAAAAGTGATTTTGCAAAACAGGAGTTTAGAAGAAACCTTCGTGATGTTAACTGAGACTGTACTTAAGGCTTGTATTGTTTATTATTCCCTATTAAAAATATAATCCATAAAACTGTAAAACAGCATGATCTATGTGAGTGAAATCTGGATCGAAACTAGGAAGGAGTCACCTGTAAGTCTAAAATAATACAATAAAACAACCCTCACTCTGCCTTCACCGTACCTCTGGGATTCATGGTGCAGTGTAGAACAGTTCTACAGAGTAAGATTTACAGTTTTAATCATCAGATTGTTTTTTACACTGGATTTTCAGAAAGTAGTGAGAGAGGACAATGGGATGAGGGACAGTAGCTGGCGTTTGAAGCTCCTAGGGAAGGTACCCTGCTAATTTTGTGGTCTTAGGAGTATTTCCCCCTCACTTCCAGAACAATAGATGCAAACTAAATGAAGAAATCAACTTTGAAAGAAAAACTTGCTTAAAATGAGATGTGAAGGGCAGTGCAAACATATGTTGCATAGTATAGCTATCATTATATAGAAGTTGCAGTGCATGTTGGTTCTAAGAATGCTCTCTTTACCACACTATCCAAATGCCTTTAGTAACGACTAATATCTGTCACATGTTTATTCTTTTCTCTGTACCCCAAGGGAAAGAGTGTGTGTAGTGAAATTGTGTTTGTTTTATTTTATTAAATCTATAATGTATACATTTTGCTGTCAGTCTGTTATACGAAGCAGGGTCAAAGCTCAAAATGTTATTGCCTTTAGTCTTGTGAGAGCTCATTCCATATCCTTCAGCCATCCCTGAAGAAAGCTCGTCTTTACAAGGGATGAACCTTTATCCTCATGGCAGATAGTTCAACTGAAACTCTAAACTAAGAAATACCTGTTTGTATCATGTATAGTAACATTCAGCAAAATGACTGATAATAGCACAAATACTCTAGCCAAGAGGACTAAAAAGAAAACACTGTATTGCATGCTGACTCAAAAAGGCTTATCTAAATACAACTGCTAATATAACTAAACTCCAAAACACACTAAAAGTAAAGAGGAGAAGCAGAAAAATAAACTTAATGATAAAAAGGCAATACTAAAAACATATTTTAAAATGATATTTCTTTAAATACTGTAAAACCAATGCTTTTCTAATGTCGCATTTTTGTACAGTATTTAATATTCAAAAGAAATGATTGTGTATCTCAGTGCAAAACTTTCAGTACACAAACACCTAAGTAAACCTTTATAAACACCATTTCTGAAAACCTGATTTCAATACAGGAAAAAGTAGATACAAATATTTAAATCATTGTAATGAGATTAAAAGGCAAAATCTCCAGAAAAACTGTCTATGATGTATGCTACATAGAGGAGGGCTTTCCTTAAAAATTTAATATGCACTGTAATTCCTTTTAAAAATATTGCTGCTAAAACATTATTCAGTAAAATTCTGCAAGAGAAAATGCAAGTCCTAACAGAGAAGCATTAGAAACAGAAACAGAATAGCATCTCAGTTTCTCAAGGCTTCATTAAACAAGCATTTAGACCATCTTAACATGAACTGGTAGGAATGAAAAATTGTTACTGTTTACCAAATTTAAATAAGAGAAGTTGTATCCTTGTAAAACTTAAAATTATACACAGCATAAAGCAGAATGAGATTTTTTTTTCGTGACAACTCATGGTACAAATAGCAGTGGAAGTGTACTGAAAGACAGGGGGAAGAGAGAGATTTTTCTTTTAAATGAATAAGTAGGACTTGTGGCTAGGAGAAGGAAGAAAGCTCACCAGTGGACCACACTGTGATGCTGTAGTTGTGATGCTGATTCTCTCAGCTGAATCTTGGTCAACAAGACACCAATAACCAGAAGAGATCCATACCAAAATAGAATACCCACAGAATCACAGAATGGTTGAGGCTGTAAGGGGCTTCTGGAGATCATCTAGTCCAATTCTCGTACTCGAGCAGGGTCACCTAGAAATCATTGCCCAAGATTTTATCCAGACAGCTTTTGAATATCTCCAAGGAAAGAAACTCCAAAGCCTCTCTGGACAACTTGGTCCAGTGCTCAGTCACCCTCACAGGAAAGTAATTTTTCCTTATTCTCAAGTGGAATTTCCTGTGTTTCGGTTTGTGCCCGTTGACTCTTGTGCTGTCGCTGGGCACCACTGAAAATAGTCTGGCCCCATTCTCCTTGCACCCTCCCTTCAGATGTGTAAACACATTGATAAGGTCCCCCCTCAGGCTTCTTTTCTCTAGGCTGAACAATCCCAGCTCTCCCAGGATTTCCTTGCATGAGAGATGCCCCAGGCCCTTAGCAATCTTAATAGCCCTTCACTCCAGTCGCTCAGTATCTCTCCAGTCACTCAATAACTCCCACTATCTCTGGAGCCCAGAACTGGAGCAGCACTACAGGTGTGGCCTTACCAGGGCTAAGTAGAGGGCAACAACCTATTTGCAATACTCTTCCTAGTGCTGCCCAGGATACCGTTATTTGCCACAGGGGCACATTGCTGCCTCATGCTCAACTTACTGTCCCCCAGGACTCCCAGGTCCTTCTCTGCAGAGCTGCTTTCCAGCAGGTCAGCCCCCAACCTGCACTGGTGCATAGGGTTATTCCTTCCTAGGTGCAGGGCCCTGTACTTCCCTTTATGGAACTTCCTGAGGTTCCTCTCTGGCCATCTCTGCAGCCTGCTGAGGTCCCTCTGAATGGCAGCACAGCCCTCCTCCCAGTTTTGTATCATCAGCAAACTTGCCGAGGGTGCACTCTGTGCCTTCCTCCAGGTCATTGATGAATATATTGAACAAGACTGGACCCAGGACTGACCCCTGGGGGACACCGCTAGCTACAAGCCTCCAACTAGACTTTGCACCACTGATCACAACCCTCTGAGCTCTACAGTTCAGCTAGTTCTCAGTCCACCTCACTATCTGCTTACCTAGCTCATACTTATCAACTTCCCTATGGGAATGTGATGGGAGACAGTGTCCAAAGCCTGGCTGAAGTCCAGGCAGACAACATCCACTGCTCTGCCCTCATCTTCCCAGCCAGTCATTCCATCATAGAAGGCTATCAGGTTGGTGAAGCATGATTTCCCCTTTGTGAATCCATGCTGACTACTCCTGATCACCTTCTCGTCCTTCGTATGCTTGAGGATGGTATCCAGGAGGAGCTGCTCCATCACCTTTCCAGGGATGGAGGTGAGGTAATGGGCCTGGGTCCTCCTTCTTGCCCTTTTCGAAGACTGGGGTGACATTTACTTTCTTCCAGTCTTCAGGCACCTCTCCTAATTGCCATGACCTTTCAATGATGATTGAGAGCGGCCTTGCAATGACATCCACCAACTCCCTTAGCACTCGTGGGTGTATCCCATCAGGGCCCATAGAACTGCATGTGTCTAGTTTGTTTAAGTGGTCCCTAACACAATCCTCTTCCACCAACGGTAAGTCTTCATTGCTCCAGTTTTCCTCTCTGGTCTCCAGGGCCTGGGATTCCTGAGGGCTGGTCTCACCAGTAAGGACTGAAGTGAAGAAGGTATTCAGTACCTCTCCCTTTTCTGTATCCTTTGTCACCAGGGCCCCAGCCCCATTCAGCAGGACACTCACATTTCCCCAGTCTTCTGTTTGTTACTGCTATATTAAAAGAAGCCCTTCTTGTTGTCCTTGACATCCCTTGCCAGATTCAACTCCACATGGGCCGTGGTCTTCGTAAACCCATTCCTGCATACTTGGACAGCATCCTTATATTCCGTCCCTGCTTCCATTTTCTGTATACTTCCTTTTTATGTTTGAGTTTTGCCAGGAGCTCCTAGCTCATCCATGCAGGTCTCCTGCCCCCTTTGCTTTACTTCTTGCTCATTGGGATGGACCATTATATGAGCTTGTAGAAGGTGATCCTTGATTATCAACCAGCTTTCTTGGACCCCCTATTCCTTCTAAGACCCTATGCTATTGGATTCTTCCAAGCAGGTCCATGAAGAGGCCAAAGTTAGCTCTCCTGAAGTCCAGGGTTGTGATCCTGTTTTTTGCCCTGCTTCTTCCTTTCAGGATCCTGAACTCCACCATCTGATGGTCACTGCAGTCAAGGTTGTCCCCAGACTCTGGTCTTGTGAAAAGCTAAGTCTCACTTTTGTACTTTCTGAAAATTTCTTGGTGTGTATAGTCCTGCTTTCATTAACTTTCTAATGAAAGAATGGTAGCTGTGAGGGAAAAATAAAGGGTTGGAGAAGCTCTGAACTTTCTTCCTAGCAGTCTCTTCTTTTGATATTCACACTGAATATCTTCGTTGCTATTATGCTGGGAGAAAAAATGATAGACAAGATGAAAGAGATTTTGGAACCTAAGTAATTCCCACTGCCCCTCAAATACCTCTTGCTCTAGTCTAAAGTACTTATCCCAAACTCTGTTGGAGCTTTTCCACTGACTCTAAACATCTTAGCAGGGGCCAGAGAAAGCACAGGGTGAGAAAGCACAGTATAGACATCTTATACTTCTGTCAACTGGAAATAAATGGAATCTGTTCTTAAGGCTGTTCAAAGACTACATTATCATCTGTAAGCATCTAAGTCATGCAGTCATGAGGATTGTTTTTAAATGCAAAATGTAGGTGACCTTGATTTAACTTCATGACTTCTCAGACAATAAGCCTGCAGATGTATTTGGAACATCAGACCACATTAAGTGGATGTTCTTGTGCCATTGGGATCTGGACCAGACGCTCAGCAGGGTACTGCTTGCCAAAGTTGTTAATAGACATATTAGCACCTAGCAATGGAAAGGTAAACATGATGTGAACTGAAATGGGGCAGAGGATAAGGATACCTTTCATTTTCTGGTGCTGTTTCGCAAGGATGTGATTATTTCCGTGAGGTTACTGGCTGCTTAATCCTTTAGCTGAAGTCTGTGTAGTGACACCACTATAACATTATTAGTTTTGCTGGGAACAAATTGGTATAGTTTGGCCTTGCTTTACCAGACTCTAGCTTCAATTGGATGCAGCCAGTGTTGCATCCCATGTACAGGAGAGGCAGTCCCTTTATAGTCAATTAAGAAAACAGGCACATCTAGAACATGATGTACTTTGTAGCCTCCAGTTTTTCTGTCAATCCAGAGATTCAGTCACAGCCTTACCTTTTTTATGTACATGAATTCATCCATCATTGCTAACAACAGTTTGCTACTACAATTTTATTTGAAGCTTTCCGTCTATCTGGTTATGTTAATCAGTCCTTTTTCTCCCAGTACCCAATCCGTTTAATTTCTTACTTTTATTTTGCTGGGTGCATTTAGAAGCACTTCAAAGAAGCTCCTTCTTTGCCTTCAAAGGATTCTTTTGAGCCTGTATAAAGTGTAGCTTTTAAGTTGTAGACTTTGCACATAAAAAAAACATTTAATGAGAGCCTAATCTTTATCTTTGCACACATCAGACCACCTATCTATCATTGCTGTGACAAGCACAAATATGCAGGTTATTAACCTCTTCGATGTTGTCTCAGGTTATTAACTTCTTCACCATTGAATCTGTTTCTCCGTTGATTGTTGCTTATCATAATACGTAGAAAACTGAGTGTAAAATGTTTCTACAAATATCAAAATTTATACCATAGCAAAATTTATCCTTCAGAAACTTAACTGGCTTATCTTTAGGCCTTTTAGGAAAGGCCTAAAGGTTATTTTTGTCTGAATTTTTTGATCAGAGCTCTTTAAAGATCTAATTTTTCTATTATAATCATTATAACTTTTTATAATAATGAATTATAACATCAGTTCCTGTAGTGTTCCTATCCATGAGGAATCTGTACTCAGGCTTCCATAGGATTTTCATACAAACAGATGTAGATCGATGTGCTTTTTGATATGTCACCGAGGTGCTGCAACATTTCAAAGCAGCAGTAGTCAAAGCAATGAGAGAAATTAATAGTGAAGAATTGGTTATTCCCCCCACCAAATCTCAAGGTATTGTTTTTAATCTTCTCATCCCCTGTCATGATAGGTTGTCACGGAGAGCAAAGACCCTTGCTGGGTGACTTCACTGCATAAAGAGCCCTTCTTTCTACATCCCTCCTGACAGATAAGCACTTCTTAGCTGGACTTTTCCTTGCCATGTGAATGCAGGATGGTAATGTATTTGCCATAGCTAGAGCTGCTGGAGAAACATAGTGCAGTGTTCTGTAGTAGCTGCGGCTTTAGGAGAATTTGAGGGCTTAGTGTTAATCAATTTTAAGATGATAAAGACCTCTATGGCTGAGGACAGGTCATGTCCCAGTAAGATAATTTCCTAGCCAATTGAAGTTAGGAAGTGCTACCCACCTGTGTTGCTCTGTGGGAGTTTATGGTCAACTAGGAAGCCACGACTGCCTTCCAGTTGCTGTCTGGACTCTCTGGTCTGCTAATTTAGATCCTATTATTCACTAGTGGGACAATGTGTTGCATCTGAAATTGTGGGACTACTGTGGAAGAAGATATTGCTAGCTAATGTGAGGACAGTTATAGCTGTGTAACTTATACGGCTTCCATGCATGCTTGCTAGTTGCTCTGTTCTTTTGAAGTGTATGTATCAAAATTAAAGGTACT
Source organism: Struthio camelus (assembly GCF_040807025.1). Taxonomy (NCBI): domain Eukaryota; kingdom Metazoa; phylum Chordata; class Aves; order Struthioniformes; family Struthionidae; genus Struthio; species Struthio camelus. The sequence continues at coordinate 149,711,343 of NC_090942.1, read as the reverse complement.
ATTGAGCCGGAAGCACTGCAAAGCTTCTTTATTATCTCTAACTCATTTGCATTGTAGACATATATAACAGTAAAAAAAAAAAAAGGAAAATACTGTGCATTTACGTCATGGTAGAATTCACATTGTTTCAAATAATTGAGAAGCTATTATTAAATCCCTTTAGTGTGAGTGGAAATTCAGTCTGTAATTTTATTTTTACTTTTTTTTCTGTATGTATAACTCAGTTACATGAGCTGTCAAAGTGTGTGTATGTGGGAGAGGTGGCAGAACTGAAAGAGACAGCTTACCAAATCAGAGAAACTCATTATTTTAAAAAGGAGTTCTACCAAGTCTGGAAAATATTAAGGAGGAAAGAAGTGAAGTTAACTAGTTATCCTTCAAAAAACTGTAATGGAATAAAAAATTAATGATACATGAATACCATTTGCACATAAAGGTCTTTATAAATAGATAAGAGCTACAGGAAGGAGAGGAAGGAAATGATGATAGCTCAATGGAATAAGCAATGCATTTTGCTGTTTTGCTTAGCAAGTGATCCAGCAATCCTCTCAGGTTTATATATGACTCTCTACACTTTGAGAGATGTTTTAACTCACAAATAAGGCATTTCATTATTTTTGAATGGTGCAGCAAGATGCCGACTAAACAGAGTAAACCAATGAAAAACAGGGAAGGTGTGCCATGAACAAGATTTGAGGCAAATAAAGCAGTTGTACATTCTACCATGAATTCCAGGTGACAATTTATTACCCATCTGGCACCCAAGAGCTTTGGTGTCTCTATACTTTGATCTCTGCAGCAGCACACATTTCAAGTGGAAGGATTTCAGACAAACTAATGAGATGTTCTGCGCAGAGCTCATTACATGTTTGGAGACTTTTATTATTTCCATTATTTGTAAAGAAAGAATTTTAAATTTGTTCCAAGTGCAGTTTCTTTTAAAAGAGCTGGAGGAAAAAAAATCGACATGTTAGGACTACATGGAATAAAATAATAAACCTGCATTATGTTTACACTCATATGCACATGTTGCTTAAGACGTCTGTACAACTACAACATATTACACCACCTGCTGTACAACACAGGTTTTTCAGATTGTGTTTTGTTTTCTTATTTTTCTCAATTAAATGCTGCCATGCTGCATAATGTCAGACACCGTATGGGAGATATAGGCAGATCTTGGCAGGATATAACCCAGAAGAAGAGAGATTTTAGAGTTGCTTTCACCATAAACTTCTATATACAGAAGGGGAGGAAAAGCCAGGGATGCTGAATGTGCCTACCATAGAAATGGAAACTATTTCATGTCAGTTAAGACACTGATTTTACAAAGACTTTATAAAGGCAGGTGGTCTCATAGCAGTTATAGTGTGAAATAAAAAAAAAACAATCTTGAAAGAGCTTTTCATTTATATTTTTCATTCTAACCACCCATGAAAGTCATAATGAGCTCTGCTGTGCAAAATCTTTTGAAATTGCTTTTACAAGCTGGTAATAAAGTAAAGAGAGCAAAGCTGCCAAAATGTTCTGATTCTGTAGCTACTGAATATTTTCAGTTTCAGAGTTCCCGTTAGTCTTTGGGGAGTCGTAAGAAGTTCCAGTTCTGTGCCTCCATGCTCTTTTAGAAGTAATGCTGTTGTCAGGCTATGAACTGCACAGAAACCCACTGTCCGTGTCACATACAGCCACTGACAGGACTGAGCATGAGTGACTTACAACCTGATTCTGTAAAGATTAATATATGTTCTTAAACTTTGAACCAAAGTGGGAGTACTGTGAGTGACTGAATTGTCTTTTGTTTGAAGTCCCTTTGCCGTATTGGATCCCTATCTGTACAAGAGGTGAAACAGTTGCTTATTTTGCGGTTTTGAACCTCTCTTGAGGTCAGAGATGGTGTGAGGAAGCAGGTTGAATTCTTCTGTTCCTTTTGCTGAAAATAAGTTGTCCAGAAATTGGGCTTATAGCAGAATGTTAGAGTGCACAATCAGAGCCTTTCAAGTAAATTCTAACTTGCCACTTTTAAATTGCATTGTAGAAAGAAGAGTGTTGATTTTCATGACTTTTGATTTGGTGTGTTTTTGGTTTCAGGAGACTGTTTAGTGGAGCTCAATTCTGCTCATATGCAGGAAAGTCCATAGTGTATTTAGGAAATTATAAAAAGCAAAAGAGAGGGAATAGGCTGCACTGCTAACATTAACAAACAGCATGGCTTGGAACAGTCAGTCATTAGAGGAAGTATTTGCTAATGTCAAGATAATTTTTAAGATAGCATGTAGTTTTATATTTGAGATTTGGAGGGAAAACAGTGAACACAAATGTACCTATTCAGAAAACAAGCTATAACTGTATGACTTGGTGTCAGAGTCTCTTGTCAAAAGCAGCTGTGGAGGGGCTTGTCAGTTCTGGAAAGAAACTGATTCAAAAATGACTGCTTGAGTATTTTAACTAAGAGGAGAAACTATTAAAAACAACTCTATTTTCTAAAAATATGAAAAATCTCTTTGGTTCTAGAAGTGATAATTAAACTAAGCTGTGCAGGAATATTTTTTGCCTTTAATGAGTCCGTTCTGAGGTTAAATGTGACTGGATTGTCTGTTTTTTGTGGTATGATTCTGACAACAAAGTTGAGTAAGGAGAGCTGAAGAAAAGCCTGCTTTTCATCTTTTCAACATTTTTTTCTAGCTAATATTTTCCTTCCCCGTTCTTGTATAAAGGGGAGGGGGTAGTTTAGCTCTATATTTTGCTAGCAGCAGCTTTTTGTGAATATGATATAATGATGTCAGGCATTTCTCACTGAGTGTGCCTTGCGTATGCTATGACCTTGAAGAAACTTTTGGATGCCTCCTAGTGCTTGAATGTAGGCTCCCATTATTCCCATAAGAAGTAAGAAAAAAGCCCCACAACCCACCTTTTTTTTCTGAAAACCTCCCTTCAGGAAACTTGAAAGGTTTTTAATTCTGTGGGTTTTTTTTCCTTTCCTTTATTTCCTATTTCATAGCCAGCAATGCCACAGTGCTCGAATAAGTATCTCTAAAAATAAAGTCTGTAAATTACAGGCCTTAGTTTACCACAATGTTGCAAACTGTCATTAACAGTCTTCAAAAGCCACTAGCTTTGCAAACCATGAGGTAGCTTAAGTCCATAGAATTGTATTGTTCTCTTCAAGTGCTCCTAGTTATGGTACATTTTAAGTAATTGTTTAAAAAATACTTAGATGTTGCTTGAAGATGCTGGATTTTCTGTAAGTAATGAATTGCTTTGCTGTCATTTTGAAGGGATCTAGGGGATATATGACAGCATGTCATATACAGGATGAATACAGAATAAATAATCTTTGGACATGCTCTTCAATGGCTGCATGTTATTATTACAACTTCAGAGGGGTTTTGGCATCTTCTGCCTGCTGATATTTAGTGCTCAGTTTCATACAGAGTAACAGCAGTTGTTTGTGTTATTCCCCTTACCCCATGCTATGAAATCTAGAATGGGGTGATGTGTAGCATCATATGCATTCAGCATAGGAAAAGAGATCAGAACTGTGCTTTTCTGTGGGCCCTTTTCCCCAGACTGTATTTGATTCATGTACGAGTTATATATAGGCTACTTTTCAAGACTTTTGTATAAAGTTGGCCGACTGATGTTGTTTATCTAAGCAAAGGTCTGGGTGTACTTTGGAAGGTGCTGTTGGTTGCTTCCAGCTAAACATGACTTTGTCTGATGATTCTTTAGCTTGGGGTTATGATCACCTGCTCCTCTTCAGCAGATGATGTACCCGATGAACTAGTAAAGTGCTGGAAATGAGACTGGTTGCATCTCTGTTGAGATGGAGGGCTATACTCTCCTGGAACAGTGTGATATTTATGTAGTGCATGCGAGACCAATTAGCTTCAGTAGCATCAAGTACTGATATCCCTACCTGTCTAGACCTGGTATTTGTTTGTCCGTCTGAGGCTGGAAGCTTGGAAACTGTTAAAGGAAGATGAAGGAATTAAACTCAAGTCTTTTGCTTAAAGTCATTCCTTAAACTATTGACCTACAGAACAAATTTTATGGGTGATTTTCTTTTCTGCTGTATCTAGAAAGAAAAGTCATGACACTCATAACCTCTTCACTAGCTTTTTTGCTTTTATTTGTTAAATCAATGGCTTTTAAAATTTCTGCTTTCAGAAAAGACTTGGGAACTGGGAATCCTGAATGGATGCATATGTAGAGAATATGCATAGAATATGCATATTTAGAATGCTGTAGAGTACTTTTTCTTTTGAAAAAGTGTGGTTTAAAATCTACTCCATCTTATATCCTTTTCCATAGGCAAAACTCAGAGAGCTTTAAGACTCATCCTGTATTATAGGGTATGTGAGGTCTAAAACAAGGCAATGCAATCCACTTTCTCACCAGGTCCCTAAAAATGAGATGCTTCAACATTCAATATTCTGGTGCCTAAGTCCCTTTGTAGATCTAGGCCTCGCTCCTCTTTAATTTGTCAGAGACAGCAGAAAATTAAATGCAAATAAAATTTGAAAAAGGAAACTCTAATTTAAAAAGTATTTTTAAACTCACTTTTACTGAACACAAAATTATTATTTAATGAGTAGCTATTATTTATTGAACTGTTAAGCACCCTCATTAGTAAGGAAAATAAGGAGCGAGTGATTAAAGGTTGCAATATACCAAATACTAGCAAATCATTTTCCCCAAGAGCTTTTCAAATGGTCTTATTCTAAGAGGGCACCATGAAATAACCATTTGTATGTTAGGAATGTGTTATTCTAAACACATTCTATCCCTAAAATACCGTTTCTTGGAAATAGCGCCTATTTCCTGGAGAAGACGCATTCCCTGACATTGCTACTTGAATTATATCAGTATTTTTCCTCTTAATGCAAAAAAATATATATTTGACTTTACTTTGAGAGGGCCCACATAAATAATCAGTGGGAGTACTAGCTACGTAAAGCTAATCGGGTTTCAAATTTGATTCAGGAGTGCTTTGTTTTTATTTTAATTATAATTTTTATTAATACTATATTCATATTGTAGTGGTTTTGCTTGTATGTGTAGTGACAGATTCATATCTACCTGTACAAATACATACAGTTCTGCATAGATAGTAAGTAGTCATATAGGATTGTAATGAAATAATAAAATTGATAGAAGTAGAACAATCATGTGCTCTCTGAAGTAATGATTGTATGATTAAATTAGCTGTTTCAGTTGGTGAGCATCTAGAGCAAACAGATACTTTCTAGTTCTGTGACCTGCATACCAAAATATTTAAGTTATAATGGGATGCAATCTGTTTGAATTAGACTCTCTTAATGTAATATTTTTATTTCAGTGAATCAATAAAATGAATACTTACTTCCCTTTAACTGTGATAATTCTTGGCAGATTGTGGTAAAATTGACACTATGAAATAAATGGCAAACTTGAGACTATAGTGCAATGAGAAAGATGACTTGAACACATTTCTGATTAGACTAAAAAGATATCTGAATGTTGATGACTGTTTTACAGTCGTTCGAGAATGCAAACAAAATGGTTTGATCCATGTGATATATTAAGGGCCACTTAGCCGCCAAAATTAAAATTTAAAGCTAGATCATTGAAGAGAATTGATACTCATCTCAGTCAATCACCACCGTAAGTTCAGCATGGTATTTTGAAATATTAGAAATTATAAAGCTTCAAATTGCTATTAGTTGAGTGTTTTAGAGTAGAAAATCCAAGTTTATTGAGCCTGAAATGATGCTTAAGATACTAGGGGTATAACAAAGTGTCATCAAATTCAATACAGGTACTCTTTAAACTCTGTCTGAATTATAAGTAGATATACTCTTTTTCAACTCTAGGTCTTAATCATATATATAAAGATAGAGAAGCAAGTACTATCTAAATCTGCAGTGGAAAGACTTTGAAGCACAATATCTGAAATTTTCTCTGGCTTAATTAAAAACCATTGCAGCATATTTAACTTTAAAATGTTCACTTTCAGAATGCCTCCCTTCATGATTTTTGCATGAAAATCATGAAGACTTGGAATGATCTCTTAACGTTTTTCCTAAGTGAGAGAAAAGACTTGGAAAGCAGCGCAGTATATTTTTCTACTCACTGCTATGCGACTGACTTTTGAAGCGCAGCTGGAGCTGCAGTGCTGTAGATAGCTGGACCAGAGGAGTTGTGTAAAGCCAGAAGAGGAAATAAATCCAAATTCTTAGTGTTTTTTTAAAGCTATAAGTAAAACATCTTTGAATTTACCACCGTTCACTTTAGGATAGATGTAAACTCCTCATTAACAGCTTCTGGCACATTGCACAGCTCATGCTAAGAGGTCACAGTAGTTCTGTTGGCATGAAGGTCCCCATCACCCTTATTATCACTGGAATGATGAGAGCAGCTGAACCCCGGCTCTTACTACTTCCCCCCAGCCTGTCAATGAGGAAAATATTTTTCTTCCTGAGATTCCAAACATCTGAACTTTTCAGGCCTGTGCTTCCCTACCAATATGGAAGCTTTATATAGGTAGAAGTTGAGGACAGTGGACACTTCTGATATTTTTTGGACATTCTTTGGAGTAGTCAAAGCCATAGTCAGGCTGTGGGATATCCAGAAATCCCAGGTGGTTCCACTTGCAACATTCAGCAGGAATGCAAAGGGGCCACCCCATCTGAATCAGCCTTGGTGTGCACTGATCACAAAATGTCAATATATATCCCTGCAGAAAATTCCTGGAGAAAAATCCCCAAATCAGCATGAAGCTTCTGTAAGACTCCAAGTCTCAGTCCTGTTCTGATCCTACTTTTTTGAGAGTTAGAGAGGCATTCATTTTACTCTAGTTTAGAAGGATTCCTTTCAGCAGGGGACTCAGAAGTGTGCAGAGATCAGTTCCTGGCTGATTCATAATCTTGCCAAGCACAGCATCGAACAGAAAGGAACATCCTTTAACGCCTGGTTGGCCCAAGTAAAGCAGCGGTGCGAGTAGTAAGGCTCTCTGAAAAGATTAGACGTGTACTAGCAGAAACTGGGTGTTGGTAGGCTTCTGAAGGCTGAGCCTCTGGGGCTGAAATTAGAGGATTAGTGTTCTCTTCCTTCACATAAGAGGAATGGAAAGGAGGTTCTTTGACTCCTATGACGTTTTGCACCTGAACTAGTCCAAAATAAACCCATCATCTGTGCTTTTTGCACTCGGTTTTATTTATACATTCTAACTCTTGCTCTGTCTGTAAACATTTGTTTTCCATATTTGAAGCTTCAGTTTACATTTGTCATGATACATGTTTGAATTGTAGATGTACAGCTTAATGTTTACTGTATTTCTACACTGCAAAATTGGTAAAGGGAACTAGTATTTTCAGAGTGGGGAAGGGGGAGATTGGGAAAGGCCTCTGTTTTTTCAGACTACCGACTACTCTTATTTGTTATCTGTGATACCACTAAAGAAGCAATAGTATTTCTCTTTAATTATGTTAGCTTATCATCAATGCTGCTGTCTCCCAAATCTATTTTGGTGTCTCTTGTGTTTCTGCATGCCTCCATTCTGTTGCTTATGTTTTCCATTGGTAAGGAATTACTGGATATATTCAGATTGTGTGCAAGTTCTCTCTTAAATGCATTGTCTTCTACAATAATCATGGCAGCACTGGGTCCGAAACCAGAGGTCTGACACATCCCTCACAATATGTATTGACTATCAGATGTGATATTCTGGACCTTGTGATAATTTCAAAGCCTTTTTAGTCTTTCTACAGAACAAAACGGTAGTGTCTACTCACCTTAGGTAGACATTCATATAAATGAGTATAAAGATGCAGTCAAAAGCCTCAGTGCTTGGCTTTGCATGTCTAATTCTGTTATCACTGCTGAGTCAAATTTATTAATGAAGATTTTTCGGCTATCAGTATATATGGGATACTGTGCAGTCATGCTCATCCAAATATGTTAATTCTTAATTTTAATTATGATTATCCTTGTACTTTTCTAACAGTATAAGGATATGCATTTATATATATATATATATATTATAATGCATTTATAATATATATATGCATTTATATATGCATTTATATATGTATTTATATATGTATTTTTATGTATATGCATTTATATATACATATATCTCCATATAAGAAATGCAGGATAGCATTTCTTAATAGCTGATGTCTTGAGAAGTTGGGAGTAGCTCACTGGTCCGTATATTCACTGCACGCTTCCTTATGTGCCTTTGGATCACTGTTTCACTCTGTGCCACTTTAAAATGAGCTGAAGGCTTGCTCTGCCCTTCTCTCTCCTGCTGTAATACATCTCTGTTTGGCCAGGAGGTGAGCCAGACACTTATAGAGGCAAGTACCTAGTAAAACCATCCCTTTGAAAGCAACAACAATCTTTTGCAAGAGCTTAGGGTAAGTCCCAAATGCGTAATTGATTGCACTCATATGCACGAAAACACGACTTACTATATTTGACTTATACGCCTATTTGCCTAGCTAACAAGGTGATTTCTGTAGTGCTGTGCAAAAACTTCCAGTGAGGTGAGGTTAATTTCTGAAAATACAGACAAATTCCTTTCTTGCTGACCAATATTCATTTCCTAGACTGCCATTTTACCACAACTTCTAGTAGGAATTTTGCTGGAAAAGTATCTCTGCGTATCCATAAGTACCTAGAAAACACAAATTATGCAATTAAAAACTCTTGATTGTCTTTTCACAATATTATCCGGTGCTGCTCTGCCAGAGAACGTAAAACTGTAAGCAGTTTTCAAAGCTCATAGGTTTAATTTTCTAGAACTGATAGCTTTTAAAATGCAGTTTGTATCAGTTCAGTTTTAACAAAAGGCTGCTTTACTGTAATTACTGAAATAGATTTATCAGTGACACTCTGTTAGCCCTCTCAAGGAGAACAGTAGTAATAATTCTCTCTTTTTTTCAATTAATGTATGTCTGACCTTTAAAATTTCCCTTTATTAGAGAAAACTGTTCCGGGTGAATAGTATTTACAATGCAATGTACCCTTATGCATGTCACTGCTCATCTTACAGGAGGGAAACATCTAGCACTCTTATTTTGATTTTATGCTTCATTTTAAAGTAATCTTACTTAGAGGCTATTGATGATATCTTTAAATGGTATATATCCACAAATTTTTCAGTTGTTACTCCTTCTACAGAGTAAAGCAGATTTTTTTTTTTTTAGCAAAAGATAGTTAGAGTAAGGTGAGGGATCAGTTAATGAACTAATCATTCCTCTATCTAATGAACTAAACATTTCTCTGTCTTTGCATTTGCTTCACAATTTTAGATCACAGTGGCTAGGATCACAGTACAGGATAGGTGGATCTTCACAGTCCTGTTCCCCTGCTGTAACAGCAGACCTGGGTTCCCATTCATGCTCACATAACCAACTTTGCTTTTACAAACTTTCCAGAGGCATTGTGTGCTTCATCTCACCTGATGTACAGTCAGGACATGGCCACAGGTTACATTTGGAGATCAGGTCTGTGTACTGAATCAGTAATCTTTGAGCTGTCGTACAATATAAATCACATAGGTTCTTCTCAACACCTCATATCCGTATATATCAGTAGATCTTTTGAAAGTCTTGAAAAATATTTAAACTTTTTGTAGTATTTTTTCCACTTACTTCTCTTTTATGTAACATTTGTCAGTACGAGAATGGCTAGTGTACGGAAATACTGGAAGTGCTGGTGCTGATGAGGAATTCTTAAATTGCAAACAGGTGGTGGGGGGAAATCTCACAAAAAGCAAACTGTCATGTGTTTTTTCTTATTGTATTTCAGGTCCAAGATAACTTTAGAAGAAGTTTAATGTAAGCATTATTCCTATGATAGTGTATTCCCATGGAAGCATATTCACTTACGGTTGTCTGAATAACAGAAGGAAAGAAAAAATGTGGTAATATGGCACTGAAATGAGGAGGCTGTGTTGATGTGTTGTGTCATGTCAGCTCTCAAAGTAGCTGCACTTGCTTCCTGGTTATTCAAATCTTTAGAATTTTTTATTGGAAATTCAGAAACATTGATGTTAGCAAAAAGATCCCAATCCTACAAATGCTGTCTGTGTGCTGCTGAAGTTGAGCATTTGAAAATCTCCATTTAAATCAACTGAATTACTCATGGTAGAGGAGTTACACTGTATTAGTGGAAGCAGGCTAAAGTTTGAATTGCCAGAAAGAAAAGCTGTTGATAAAATATTTTGACTGAGTGGAGACCAAAGAGAAGTTCATCTGAGAGGCAGAGGCTGTCATTAACATGTCAGTGTGGGAAGAGCTTCATCCACAGTGATCCATAATATGGCTTTTATGAGCTAAGCAAACGCAACATATTTGTGAATAGATGAGATGAACTGTGGTTGCTGCTTCTAGTAGTAGTTCTACTTCTGAGATAACTATTTGACATTAAAAAGCTCCTCCATTTATGGAAAGTTAGGACACTAGGGACCTCTTTCTAAGGTCAGTACTTTGTTTACAGTAAGAAAGATGGATATTCTTCATAAAGAAATGAATGGGGACTGCAGATACTTCCTGCGACTGTAATCACAGAATCACAGAGTCACAGAATCACAGAATCGTTTAGGTTGGAAGGGACCTCTGGAGATCATCTAGTCCAACCTCCCTGATCAAGCAGGGTCCTCTACAGCATATTGCCCAGGGTCACATCCAGACGGCTTTTGAATATCTCCAGGGAAGGAGACTCCACTACCTCTCTGGGCAACCTGTTCCAGTGCTCTGTCACCCTCACAGGAAAGAAGTTTTTCCTCAGGTTCAGATGGAACTTCCTGTGGTTCAGTTTCTGCCTGTTGCCTCTTGTCCTGTCAGTGGGCACCACGGAGAAGAGACCGGCCTCATCCTCTCGACACCCCCCCTTCAGATACTTGTACACATTGATGAGATCCCCTCTCAATCTTCTCTTCTCCAGGCTGAACAGGCCCAGCTCTCTCAGCCTTTCTTCAGAGGAGAGATGCTCCAGCCCTCTAATCATCTTGGTAGCCCTCCGCTGGACTCTCTCCAGGAGTGCCATGTCTCTCTTGTCCTGGGGAGCCCAGCACTGGACACAGTACTCCAGGTGAGGCCTCCGCAGGGCTGAGGAGAGGGGCAGGATCACCTCCCTCCACCTGCTGGCAACAGTCTTCCTCATGCAGCCCAGGATGCCATTGGCCTTCTTGGCCACAAGGGCACCTTGCTGGCTCATGCTCAACTTGTTGTCCCCCAGGACTCCCAGGTCCTTCTCTGCAGAGCTACTCTCCAGCAGGCCAGCCCCCAGCCTGTCCTGCTGCATGGGATTATTCCTCCCTAAGTGCAGGACCCTGCACTTGCCTTTGTTGAACTTCCTGAGGTTCCTCTCCGCCCATTTCTCCAGCCTGCTGAGGTCCCTCTGAATGGCAGCACAGTCTTCTGGTGTGTTAGCCTCTCCCCCCAGTTTAGTAGCATCAGCAAACTTGCTGAGGGTGCACTCTGTGCCTTCCTCCAGGTCATTGATGAACACTTTGAACAAGACTGGACCCAGGACTGACCCCTGGGGGACACCACTAGCTACAGGCCTCCAACCTGACTCTGCGCCACTGATCACAACCCTCTGAGCTCGGCCATCCAGCCAGTTCTCAACCCACCTCACTGTCCACTCGTCTAGCCCACACTTCCTGAGTTTACCTAGGAGGATGTGATGGGAGACAGTGTCCAAAGCCTTGCTGAAGTCCAGGCAGACAACATCCACTGCTCTCCCCTCATCTACCCAGGCAGTCATTCCATCATAGGAGGCTATCAAATTGGTCAAGCATGATTTCCCTTTGGTGAATCCATGCTGACTACTCCTGATCACCTTCTTGTCCTCCACATGCTTAGTGATGACCTTCAGGAGGAGCTGTTCCATCACCTTTCCCGGGATGGAGGTGAGGCTGACAGGCCTGTAGTTTCCTGGCTCCTCCTTCTGGCCCTTTTTGAAGACTGGGGTGACAGTGGCTTTCTTCCAGTCCTCAGGCTTTCCCTTGCCTGTCTTGCCTCATATAATGTTATTAGGAGAGTGGAGACAATTAAGTACTTTTTACAAACTAGAAGCAACAGGCTGCTTTGAGCTGGAGGCTGTACATCATTTCACATTTCTTTGTATCATGCTTGATATAACTTGACTGGTATCTGCAAGCCTTATGCTGAAGTACCTATGAACTAAAGGATTAAAGGATGTCGCTTAGAACCATCTTTGTTATGGAATAAAGTTTTTCCAAGGAACTGTTTTAAATGCAAACATCTTACTTCTCAACAGCTATTTTCAGAGAGTTAGCTGCTGTATAAAAGTTAATTTCTGTCACAGAATCACATAGTCACAGAATCACATAGTCACAGAATGGTTGATGGTGGAAGGGACCTCTGGAGCTCCTCTAGTCCAACCCCCCTACTCAAGTAGGGTCACCTGGAGGACGTTGTTGAGGATTGTATCCAGACGGCTTTTGAATATCTCCAAGGAGGGAGCCTCCACAGCCTAATTCTAAGCAATTCTAAGAGCTTTTAGAGCCAACTGGCTACTATCCTTATGTATCTTAACTATAGGAATATTTTCAGTGTTGCAATCTGATGGCAATTTCCAGTCAAAACAGCATTGTTTTATATTATATTCTGGATGTTCTTTTGTCAGGTGTATGTTGATTCTTACAGAACTGGTCCAACAGTTTTTGAATAAGCACCCACTTCATTTCCCCTTGCAGTACAGACAAAAGCATTATATTCTTTTGAAGATAGATGCCTGTTACCTGCTCCTACTTTAAAAAAGAAATAGCATATAGTTAATTTCTGATCATTTAACTCTGATCAGTTCAGGTTTTTTTTCTTCTGTGGAAACTATTCCTATTGTGTGCTTGAGTGATTCTGTATTTTCAATAGTCAAATTGGAATCTTGGGGGTTAAGGGAGTTCTTTCCCATCCATCCACATACACTTGCCTTCCTTTTGAGAATGCCATCACACACTAGTTGAAAGCACACAACCATCTCCGTCTAATTATCCATGGCAAAGGCATGCTGGGTTTCTCAGCATTGAGCTGATCTTTCCAGTACGGTGGAAGATGAGTTTATAAACCTTACGCTCAATGGTATAGAATTTGAATCTGTCCTGCCAAAAACTTGTTTTTCTACAGAGTTCAGCACTACTGTAGCAATTTCATCTCTTTGTGCCAGGACAGCTTTCTTAGATAGTAAAATTGTCTTTTTTACTGTTGGTTTTGCTTCTGATGAAGAACAAAGCATAAAATATCCAAACCCTGCACTACATTATAGCACTTCATATTATTACAGATGCTAGAAGGGACAATTTTCCCTGAACACTTCATTAACATAAGAGTGTGCTCCAACTTTCATTTTATGCACTTTCATTTTACTTGCTATATGAGTGATTTCATTAGAGTTTTGTCCCAACAAATGCCAGCAGTACCCAGATTTTTAGGGTATATTTATTCAAATTTTTTCAAGTAAAACAGCACCAACAAAGTGTATTTCTGTCTTAGTGGTTGGCTAGATAGCCGGGTAAAGTTACTTAGCTTAGCTTTCACACTTCTGCACAAATTCCATGTAAAAAATGATGGCTTAACCAGCTTTGTGGTTATTTTCTCCTGTGAATGGGGATAGTACAGTATACTGTGTTTTCATTCCTGTGGCCTACCTTACATAAACCATTGCTAACCACTCTTATAAATGTAAATTTTGTGCTATTATTCTCTGCTTCTGCCAGAATGGTTCTGTTTGGAATATGAATTAAGATCCTACTGGCTATACTATTAGCTGACTCTGGGAGAAAAATAGGTGGACACCAAGTCCCACGAAGTGCAAAAAATACGAAATAATAGAAGAAGCCTTTTCCTTCTGTGAATTTCTTTAGGTTTTAGCAGTGTTCAAGTGTTATAAACAGCACTGGTCAGCACAATCTTCGTCTAAGTATGATTATAAGTACATAGTGCTCTTTTAAACATTATAGGTTTTTTAAAGTGAGAAAACCTCAGAATATTGGAAAATCTAAGAATGCATTGATGGAGCAGAACAGATATGCTTTCTTTCTGGATCATATAAGATCTGATAATAAGAGATTGCAAAGCTGTACTTGAAATGTGAAATATATAACTGTTCTCAGAAATGCTCCAAGAGGTATGAAGCAATGTGTCATTAATTAAAGAGCATGAAGTATGCAAATAATTTAGAACTTTTCTTTACAGGAAATAAAGTGAATCTATTCTTTAAACTAAAATTGAGTTAAGAAATGTATCAGCATAAAACATTTTTGTCCAAATTAAAGAGGTGACTTTACAAAACATACCGAAGTGTGAGTTACGAAACAAAAGATATTTGGAAAAACAGAGCACTTGCTTACTGTATAAGATATATAACATATGAGCTGTTAGTTATAGTTATGATACTGTAGAAAAAAAGGTAAATATATTACAATATTTATTGCCTAGAAACACTAGAATGTAATGGATATGTCTTAAAGGAAGAGAGGAAACTGATACAAACATTATGTGAGCCATGGGGATGGTTCATTCCAACATCAGCCATAATTCTGGATTCTTTGTATTGTAAAAACTGTAAAACCAAATGGATTTTTCAGTGCCAGAAAAGCTATTATCAAAAAAATAGGTATTTGCATATTTTCCCTCTGTTTTCTCTATTGATACAATTTTACTTTTTTTTTTTTTATTCCTGTGTCCATTTTTATCTCAGATTTTGAAGGAGGGAAAAGAGGAGATAACTTTTGACATCCATAGTGTCTTAAAGTTTTCCAGCTGTTGGTTGTCCCTGTCATGCACAAAATATTTGGAGGATGACCTCTTTTTTAAATTCAACTTAATGACAAAATTTTTTTCAATGAAATAAAATTCTGACCTCATGATATCTGGAAAAGCATGACCCAAAGGGTCGTATTTACCACCATTAAATGTTGCAAGGGTAGACCATCTCATTAGTCAGAAGTTGTTTCTCTTTCCTCTAGTTAAACTGGCAGAAGGTTAAATCTCTGCGAGCTTAGAATGACCTTGAAAACAACATGTCCATATATCAAGTGCTTGACAATCAGTCTACTACTGCAGTGAGTATGTAGGTTACCTTGAATATAGCAGAAAATGCTGTCCGGAAGTTTTCTGCTCTGTTTCTTGAAGGATAAAATAGTAAAACAGCTGAGAAGGCTTGAAAAATGCTGCAGAGGAAAGTGGCTTATTTGGAATGTGGTGATGACCAAACAAATTATCACAGTCTGAAAGTCAGATGCAGCAAAGCTTTCAGGTTATTCTAATTCGTTATTAACGAAACTGTACAAATGCCTGCATAGTTCCAGTATTCAGAGCTGTTAAACTAAAGATCTTTGGATGTCTCAGAATTATGCAGCGTATTTGTACCTGTCCCAGAATACGCTTACAGGGAAAATAAAACCCAACAAAAAGAAAATAAATAAAAGCAAATGCCTTTCCTAAATTTAAGAATGTAACAATGTTTGACTAGATCTGTGCACAGATTCAAAGTGCTCCTCTGTATAATCCTATATCGCTCCTCCCATTAACCATACTGTACGTATTCCAGTCACTCAGGGGATATGATTCTTCCCCAGAGGTCTAAAGCGTAGATCTCTTATTCTGAAAAAGTCCTGTAGACTCCCTGGGTATTCAAAGGAGAAAAAACAGACACTTCCAGAGTGCACATGATTTAAAGAACTAGTTTTCCTCCAGGGCAGGCTAGGGTGAGTGGTTGAGATATGGACAGCTACTGTGTAAACATCTAATGTTGAGTGAGATTAATCCTATTTGAGATATTTTTCTTTAAAGAAGCTACTTTCTTCTTTTCCTTCTCTAAATCTACCACTCACTGTATGTTGAAGGTATTTCAATATTTTCTTTCTTGTGTAACTTACATCAACCTTGATTTCTTTGTCCTTTCCTACTCCTCCTCACCTTCTCTTCTTATTTCTGGTTAGTTAGCTGTTCTCCAGGAGGTAGCTGAAGTGGCCGCTTTTGCCTGTTCTCCTCCCTTAGTGGCAAGGAACTGTTGGTGTATACTGTTGTTCCCTGGCCACCTGACCCACTGGCAGCCATAGGGAAAGAAGAGCAGCAGGCCAGCTGGTAAGGAGAGATGGCATCTCAGGTCTGACACTGTAAATTGAGAAGTAAGGTATGCAACACATACATACCTTCACATGATCTTTTTTGAATCCTCTTGACCAGCAAATTATGTGCTGTTTTAATATTTGCCTATTTTGTGTAAGAAAGTATATTCCTAAATCCTAGCCCGAGTCAGACACATTGACGATCTATTTTCAAAGAGTATTATCTCAGAGTAGAGTTTGATAGTGCAACATCTTTCAAACTTGGATGAACGTGGATGCTTGCGTTATGCCTTAATGAGACATGAATTCTTTGGGCAGAGATTCTATCCCACTTGTGCCGGTGGTTTATTTGGAGGGAATTTCAAGCCTTTCTCAGCATTGTTACGTACTGATTGTGGCTTTCAGCTGTCATCGGTGATTAACTACTTTCGCTGGAAATGTGCACTAAACTGCAACTGCAAATCTCTGCCTTCATTGCTGAAGAATGAAAGGTGGGAGTTGCACTTACAGTGCATCAAACAGCTTCCTGGTGGACAGTTAATAGTTTATTGGCTATCGATGAGACATCACATGTACTTTTCCAGCACAAAATTGTATGCTGAGGAGAATTTCTAGATTGTCTTTTAAAGGCACATCTTTCCTAAGATGTATTCCTGAGTGCGGTGTGCAGGCTTTACCAGTCTGAATCTGAACCAGCCAGCTACTTACTTTTGTCAGAGATGAAGAGACTTTCTAAGTTCTGTCTAAAAATAGTCCTGCACTGCAAAGTAACTTCCATTAAGGCCTGTCCTACTGTTTTGCCTACCTTTATAGCTAACAGTCCTGCATATTATATATGCAATCACTGTTAAATGGAGATGATCAAATGACTTAATCTCTGTACTACATTGATAGTCAGTCATAAACTACATCTTATTTTCATAAATAGTTTTAGAGGGGAATGGAGTGTCCCTCGAGAGATCATTAATCATTCTTCTGGAAGTGGAGGACCATATTTTTTTCAGAACCCAGCTAGCCATGATTTATGTGACTTTAGCTATTTGATACGATTGGTGGTAATTTGTACGAAGAAAAACACTGGAGAGCCTATAGTTCTGTACAGTTTTATACTAACTCTTTGATTAGAAACTTCCTTTTTACCAAGAAGTCCTTGGTATGGCAGTTACACCTATGTCAGCAAGCACTTTTCCTGACTTACCAACCTTTTTCTGCTACTTTCATCAAATCAGAATGGACTGCATGTTCCTGTTTAGTACAATAACATCATCAAAGCTTCACTTACCATTTTGTATAGTACTTAATAGTTGTGATCGGGCCTATTTATATCTATAGGACTTTTTGCAAATTAACAAAATGGGTTGTATCATCTCATCAGCTGCCTAATGTATATACTTCAGTGAGGATGCCAACCATTTTGGCAGTGAATTTTAAGCTGCAAGTGAATACTGTTGCTGTAGAAATAATACTTCATTTCTTTTTCTAAGATTCTAAGAAATGCTATCACCTCTTGCTCCACTCTTCAATTTGCCTTAGTACAGTATCCCCACTCATATCTGAGATGCTCAAATTGGCACTCACTGTGTAGGTATTGAGAACAATGAAGATGTTTGCATATGAAAATTGGTGTTTGGGTGTTCTGCTTCAGAACTAACTGACACACTACAACAAAGTAAGCAGTAAGCAGTGTGTATGTATTTGCAGTTCATTATAATTTCCTAGTTTTCGTTTTCAGTTGTAACAATATGGACTTTTATCTGAATGTGTTGTGAAGATATTTGCTTAGTTGGTGGCACATGGGTAATTTTTTGATAGTCCTTGGAGTATACAAGGAAAATGCTGTGGATGCAATGGCTAAGTATAATGTGCAGGCAAAATAGCTCTAGCTTGTTTATCATTTTATATTTTAAATAGATTTGCCTGGTTAAATATTGCCATAGATAAATATACTACAGCTGCTAAATTTTCTTTCATTTCTGAACCTCAGTGTGACTTGCGGATCCCAACTATTTTATTAAGCGTAAAATGTATTGCATGGTGTGCAGTGTAGTGAAAAACGCTACATGATGATTGCATTTGCCTCTGGTTAGAAGTACTAGATATTGTATTAAAATGAGTTCTGCAAACTGTTGTTCTCATTTAGTTTGAATAGTGATCCTTGCATGCTTGGATGTGAGATTTTGTAAGAGACTGAGATGTTGGAATAGGCTCCTCATGGACATGTCTTGTATCTGTCATCTTCCCAGAAAGCAGTTAGGTAGTCACCAGACATTACTTATGAATTTTTCTTTTAAGAGAATTAACATTACTTTAAACAATAAAATAAAATCTCAACAGGAGTTTGGATTTTTTTAGTGTCTTAAAGTGGGACTAATTTATATGCCTGGCTCTTCGGCTAATTGTGTTGTGATAAATTACCATGTCTTCAATGTAATAGTAGTGATTCGGTTCTACAGTAAATGTTTAATGCTAATCACCCACTGCTAATGTTTTGAAACTGTGTTCCATCAAAAGTTTTACTAAATTACAGCTAGCAAGCGATACGTAATTGCTAATAAAGGTTAAGTTAAGGTTTGGGGGATCGTGTTCAAAAATTGTGCTGCCCATGCTATCACCTCTGCATATTGCAGCTACACTGTATAGTGGCTTTGAAAGTAGTCTGTGAAGGTTAAGCAAGTGGTTAGTACTAGCAGGGCACCGGGATATACTTCAAAGCTAGCACAGTTTCACACCACTGTTCTGCTCTCAGTTTTCCTGTCTCTAAGATACCAGTAACAGAACGTATTTTCCTTTGCAAAGTGCTTTAAGTTTTGTACCTTAAAAGCTCTGTATAAATGGCTGAGTAATCAACTTTGGAAAGGCTCCATAAATAAGGAAAGGCTGAATGGCAAATGTGGGACTTATGTAAGAAAGAATATTTAAGGGAGTTTTTCTGTTATGCTATTAGTCTGCTTTTAGTTTGTCTTTACTTTTTAAAATCTAATGTTTGGAATTTGCTCTTTTTCTGGCTGGCCTGCTCTTGTTTTCTAATTGTTGCATATATTGTATTTGTTGCCTTGGTTGAATACTCGTAATCAGATAGTCATCCTTACATTAATAGATTTTAAAGGTAGAAGGATCTTTAGATCATCCAGCTGGCCTCAGGTGTCATAGTGACTTCAGAATCAATGCTAGTTCTTCCAGCACTTAATTTAAGGAATTATTGTAGAGCCTACTAATTCCCATTTATCTGAACTACACACCTTTGGGAATCTGAAAACAAGCTTCTTCCCTTCATTGCTAGATTCTCAGAACAAATCACACCTTGAATACTGGTGGTATATAAAGGCGCACTTTATCCTCCAGGAATGGGGATGGTCTTGATTAGCAGAGTAGATGCTCATACATTTTTAAACATAGCATTAAAAAGTGCATAAAAAGTTAGTGCCTGGAGTACTATAAGTCTGCATCATCTTGCCGTACCTCCATCTGTATCTACTTATTTTCACAGCAGCCAGCTGTAAGGAAACATTCAGAGATATCTGCAGTGCTAAAAGCACAATGGTAGCCCAAGAGGCTGATTCCTCAAAATACAAAATATTTTGCCATGAATATTAATCCATCAGTAGTAAAAATTGCCAAAATATTTCCAGCCCAACAACAGCTGTTTGGGGAATTTATTTTGTCTTTAGCAGGTAGTATGAAAGAAATGCAAGATATCTGCATATTGTTTATCTACATATTTTTATATTGATTTTAATTATGCTTTATTACAATGATATTTGGAATAACCTTTAGTAAATGTAATTTTTGACTTTTCTGAACAGCAGGTGGTGGCTTTATTGTAACTAATAACAAAACTATAATTTAGTTGTTTCCTTTCTTTAGTATGCAATTTGAGTATTTTCATTTCCTTCATGTCAGAAAGCATGTAGGCAGATACTGCTTTACTGGGTGGAGAGACTGAGATGCATGATTTATCTTGACTGACAAAGGCAGTCAGTATCAGTTCTCAAATTGATAGTTTTATCTGTCAGGTGTTGCGTATTGATGCAACCACTTCCTTGTCATGTCCATGCAATTTTAAGAGTAAAATGAAATGAAGTAAAGTACATATTGTGAACTTGAGAGTTTTGTCTTATTTTTTTCATGTCATGAATAAAGACTACGTCACTTGAATAATATTTAGCTGTGCATTGTACTCTCCTAGATTTCTGGCTAGCTGGTAGTCAGAACAAAACATTAACTATCCTCAAACTTGATACTCTATTTTAAAGTGATTTTGGCTCCCTTCCTTTGGGTCCAGCACATGAAAAAGCTGAGATAAACTATACCTTTAAAGTACAGATTTCTCAAATCTAATTGAAACCCTTCTTGATAGTCTTATGCAATAATGTAGGTCCAAATGCAACAAACCATTTAAAATGCCTGTGATGATACTTAAAAAAACTGTGCTCTTCACTTTCAAAAGGTATTGTTAATTCCTGCTGGTTTTTATGCTTTTAAGTATAACTGAAAATTTTAATGGTCATCTGGCTGTATCCATAATAACTTCAAATAATAATGTCCTATCTGCTAACTTCTCTGCTTTCTTCCTGCTCCCAAGTATCAGACATGTTTTGGAGTAACTTCTATATTTCAGTTTTTAGCTTTTTGTTTTATATATCTGTATTCATGTCTGTATATCTATCTATATATTTAAAATCATAGAATAATTTAGGTTGGAAGGGATCTCCAGAGGCATCTCATCCAAGTCCCTGCTCAAAGCAGGTCAGATGAGATCAGGTGGCTGAGGTCCACGTCCACCTTGAGCACCTCCAAGAGTAGTGATTCTACAACCTCTTTGGGCTCCTGTTCCAGTATTTGACCACTCTTATTGGTAAAAATTCTTTTCTTTATGTCTAATTGTAATTTCTTATGTTCCAGCTTGTGCCTGTTGCCTCTTGTCCTATCGCTACACTAGCAAGAAAGGTCTGACTCTGTCTTCTGTGTATTCTCTGATCGGGTAGTTGAAGACAGCAATAAAGTCTTTCCTGAAGCCTTCTTGTCTTAAGGTTGAACAGACCTGCTACCTCAGCCTCTCATGATATGTTGTATGCTCCAGATCCCAACGATCTTGGTGGCCTCCACTGGCCTTGCTCCAATGTGCCAATGTCTTTCTTGCACTGGGGAGCACAGTGAGATGCACAGTCTAGATGCAGTCTCACAAGAACTGAATAAAGGGGGAGGAGCACTTCCCTGGACTGGCTGGCTACAGTCTTACTAATCCTGTTACACACTTACTACTGTTTATCTAGCTAACTAGTTGTATTTATTTCTGTGAAGTGACCACAATTTACTAGAAAAAGTGATAATTTATAAAGCAACATGTAAATCTATCAGAGGCTGACATCTATCTATCTCAACTCTTCAACATATCTGCACTTAGGAAAAAAACCCCAAAACCAAAAAACCAAACCCATAGTATTCCATGCTAAGTTAGATCCAGTTAAAATCTGATATTTACAGGTTTTTATCATGAAATAAAAAATTCTAGAGAACTTGTTCACTTCTAGTGTATTCTGGTGAAGTGATTTTGTTCTGTGAAAGTACAGTGACTGACTTGAAATATTTTTATCAGATTGGCCACAAGCATACAAATATATTGTATCATGTTCTTTGTGAGCACTGTGCGTGTTTACATAAATTTAAAATATCTTTATTTTATGGGCTGAGCAAGAAGGTTGTTTCAGTGGGTTCTTTTAATTGCACGGAATTAAGTGTTGTCTGGAAAAATTGCTAGAGATCATGAGTATCAAAAAGTGATTTCTAAAAGCTTTAAGAGCTTTTAAGATTAAACAACTGCATAGATCCATCAATCAAGCTACTTCTGTCTCTGGTGAGTATGCTGGTGTTGTAGTTGCTGTAGCAGGTTTTGGTGCTGCAGTTCTTCCCTCACGCTAACAGGCAAGCAGAAGGCCAACTGTTCACAGCGAACACATTGAATGAATCTAGTTTTATTTTCTGTGTGGAAACTAGCTTTATTTTCTATATGTGAATAGTCTACTGTTAAGCACTGCTTTTCTCATGGAGTCGTTGATTATTTTGAAGCATTTACTATAGAGTTTGTTATAAACTTATTTCACCCTACAGATTACTCACAAACTATCTGCTGTGACTGTTCTTGATTTGTAATTCATATTGGGGCTATGCAGCTAAGTCATATATTTTTATTTTGTGTCCTAAGTGGATGACTCCTAAACCCACCAAGAGTTTCTAAGCTGGCAATATGAATAATTTTGCCTGAATACTAATGTGAAGTTTTGTGTAAGACTTCACAACCACTTAACACTTTCCCTGACATTCTCTGTGTATACGGACACTCCTAGGAAACAGCCTGCGGGTTGCAAATGATGCAGAAGCCTGGTGAATGCAGCCAGGATGTTACCTGAGTGACCATGCAGTGATTGACTTGTCATCTGACTTGGGAGGTGTGGCATTCCAGGTATCACTGATGAGGAGAATACTACAGCTCCTTGTTAAATCTGTCATGGATAATCCTAAAGGCTGTGGAGGATATTACTGTTATTATTGCATTATTGCCTTAGCTCTAGGGAGGATTCCTTCATTCACTCAGCCTTCAGATTCCTTAAGCGCCCATCAGTTTCGATATTGTATCGTTTGGGAAATGGCGTACCTAGTGATTATGTTGTTCTCTTCAAAATTCTGTTCAGTTTCCATTGCAGCTTCTGTGAACTTATGCTACTTAAAACAGAGGAGAATTTTTTTTCTTTGAAGACTGCAAAATTCCATCTGTGAAAAGTGAGGTTGATAATTCATATGCATCGTGTGAATTTTCTCTCATTTATTTGCATAGTCTACTTTCAAACATGTCTTTTAAATTATAATACTATATGAAATAGTATATACCTATTATGATGAGCACTTAGCTGTCATTTTAGCTTTCTCTTAAGCTATAGCTATGGAAAGAGAATCAGAAGCTGCATAAAGAGCTGCAGAAGCTCTTTCAAATATAAATGTATTCACTTTCTAACTATGTCAATCAATTTGAACTAATTTACAAATATGTGTGGGGCATCTTGTAAATTAACAAATCTTTCCTCACAGCTAGAGTGCTTGCCCATAACAGACAAAATCTTTATACTAAATTTAAAATCTGAGCTGACTTCAAAATATAACATGGCCTCACTACGTGGCAAGACTTTTTCCAAGATGTTCCCTTAAAATCTATTTAAGTAAGTTGGTATCTTTTAAAATCAGAGTTCATTCTTGCTGGAAAATTCATGTAGTACAAAGTTAGCATTAATAGTAGTGTTGGTGAAGTCTGCTTATTTAAAGCTTAGCTCTTAATTTTTTGCTTATTGTAGACATGCCCAATATCGTAATTAACTTAGAAGTGCAAGGAGCGCCTGGTATTCAGTCTTGTGGCTTAATCCATTTCGTAAACTGATAAAGCTCTGTCTTTGCAACTTACAACAACTGAGGAGTGTAGATGAAAAGCTATCTTGCCAGATTTGTTAGTTCCAGTTTTTAGACCTAAATTTATTCCCGTACGAGG
This sequence comes from Struthio camelus, assembly GCF_040807025.1. NCBI lineage: Eukaryota > Metazoa > Chordata > Aves > Struthioniformes > Struthionidae > Struthio > Struthio camelus. Next base: position 149,687,725 of record NC_090942.1, on the reverse strand, counting down.
CGTATAGTCCCCAAAGAAAATATTGCGGATTGGCATCCCTACATCCATTATTAGTCTAAGCTGCTTAATTACTACCAAGCCCTAATCTCAGTCAACAACCACATGATCTCTGTTGCTTAAAGAAATTCAAGGCTACCTATGCATCAAAATCCCTAGTCCAGCTGATAAAAATGGGGAACTGAGTCAGTTCTTTTCAAGATCTTGAAACTTAATTACACCCTTCTGCTCATGTTAAAGTGAAATGACTTACATACATACCTCCATGGCTGCTTAATGTGATGAAATCCATTGGCTATAGAGGTAATTTATGTGCTTTGCTCAGGCTAGGCATATTGTTTTGTGTTTAAACTGTACTGTATTTCAGTTTACTGATATAATCAATGTCTTCCTGATAATAGGACTTTACTTCGTCTTTCGGGAGAAAAGTCCAGCATTCTACCCACTGATATTTTATCCATTGCTGTGTGTGCATTTATGTGATTTTTCTTTTTCTTGTATGTGAAAAACAGGAGGTGAAAATCACGTGTCCCTCCCAGGCTCTCCCCGATATTCTTACTTTAAGACTCCTAATGAGTCATGTTAGGCTTAGTCTAAGAAGTCAATTATTAGCTCAGGTAATAATATGAAGTCAATGGGCAAGTGAACTCCTTCATGTAGAATGTATTCTTCTGCAATGCCTTACAGATGCCTCCACAATCTCAATTAGTGCTTCCTTATAGTTGCTGATCTTTGAGCCATATGAGGTGTATATTGTTTTTTATTCTCTTTATATACCTTCCCTTGATCTGTGGTGGGAATCTTTTAGTGTTATGTATTGCAAATACCAGTTTTTGTCATTGCTAGCATGTGTGAGGCAGACTGCTGATGTTAGTGCATACTTGCCAGTACAGGAATCATTTATATCTTGGTATCTTGTTTTTATGTGCATACACTTACCTAGCAGAGTGAGCTGTTACTTGTATGATGTATGTTAATATTTGCAAGTTGTAGAAACCAAGTACTGCTGTTAACGCCTAGGTGAAAAGTGTTTTTCAAAGAGAAAAGGTCCAGTTACGGCCTTTGGAAGCTGACTAAATCTTTCCCTAACATCAGCAGCGTATAATACATGAGATTCAAGTGAATGTAGAAGATTCCCAGAGGAGGACACAGAGGAGAAGAAATGGCATTTAGACTTTAAACATTACTTCCATTGGTGTAGATAGTGTGCTTTCTGCCAGCACTTCCACTTAAAAATTGTTTTTGTTGTGGTAGAATGGGCAGAGAAAGTAGATAAAAAGTGATCCCTTTCAGGGGCTGTGTGCTTTGCCCATTGACTGGTTGTCTCTACAAAGCTAACAACAAATACTTGTTACGTATCTAAACTATTTCATAAATAAATTCAGGGCTTTTAATATTTGACTTGATTCATATATCAATCAAATGATGAGAAATTCCGTATCCACAATGGGCTCATAAATTTTATTTAATTCACACTACATTAGATTCCTCTCTTTAACTGTTTCCAGAAAAAGGCATTAGTATTTTCTAGGAAGCTATTCTACATCTTTTCATTGAGACCATTAGAAAATTGAGCATTCATGGAGATATTGACCAGTTCTTGACAGGAATATGTCTCCTAGGAAAAGAAAGTAGAAGGTGTTTAAAGAGAAGGTGAAGAACAAAGTAAGATACCTAATAGTTTTCTTAGTTCTAGAAAAAATTAGGAGGATGATTAGAGGGTGTATTTATGCCCATCAGAGCAATACAGGAAGAATGAGTGCTTTAATATTAGAACTGTTCTCGTTCTGGCATCAGTGGTCCCTCTGCAATATCCTTTAATTTCTCCGATGTTTTTGCTCCATTCAAACTTAATGAGAAGATTTGATAAAACTTTCATGTAAAGTTATAAGGTGAGTTAGCTCACTCAGAAATAACATCAGTTAGAATTTTATTTTGCTTAATACTGGAAGAGCAGAGACTCTCGAGGACTTTGGTAGTGGCCAAGACGTTAGTGAGGAATAACACTTTTCAAGACAAGAAACCAAGACCTATGAAAGGAACCATCTATACCCGATCCAGTACCTTTAGATACCCTAAATTAAATATTGCCACACAGACCTGGTATCAAGTGTTTGTTTTCAGAGGTGTCTACTAAATGCCACCATGTTGTGGGTGAACATTACTTTGTTGCTATTTTGCTGACTCCAAGCACCCTCAAACAGTTTGATAAGAGGAATCTTCCCTTCTTCTCCCCTGCCTGACATCTGATGCAATTCCCTTCCTTGCTTCACAAACTTCTAATCATGATGCTTTGCTGCTGCTCCTAAAACATTCACATATTTCTCTCTCCCCTCTCTTTTCACTTCCAGATCTTGTTTCTTTCAATTGGCTGCTCCCGGAAGCTCTCCTCATGCCTCACTTCTGAGAGGCAGCCTTGTGCTGCCTGCTATTTGTCTTTTGGCATGTCAGATTTTAAAAGAAAACCACATATTAAATCCTCTGATGTGCAGGTAGAGCTTAAAACTAATTTCACCGATGCCCTGTTTGAAGATAAAACTTTCACATTATCAGATACAGTTTATAATACAGCCTGAAATGTATTTTGAAGCATTTTTATCATTCCCTATGAATAGAGAGATTTTACAGTATCCTACCCAGACATTTTTTCCTGGCACCAAAAATAGCATTCAAACAGTAAATAAACTAATTAGGATACACATGAAAACGCATTGGGATAGTAAGGCAGCAATAATGTGAACCAGAGGATACTCTTAACCCCAAAGGCCTCAAATAATCATTATAAAACTCAATTTCTTTCACAGCAGACTTTCTACAGGAGAAACAAAATAGATTTTAAGGTACAGTAAGTGCTCTATTTTGGATCAATATTACTCAACAGAGCTGCTTTGCTATTTGAAGTTTTTCCTTTGATCTTTGAGTTGCTTGTGGAGGAACCATTCTGGTGAATAACATTAATTCTTCTCCTGTCGGGCTTTCCTTTGACTTCCTAAATAGATACTTCCTAAATGGGTACTTCCTCTGTTTCCTGGTCACAAGGATCTGTGACACATCGTCCAAAGGAAAGGCAGCCATTAAATGCATGTGTAATTGCCAACCTTTCTTCACTCAACCATCCTGTTTCTAACTCTGCCTGTGTTTTTCCAAAAACCACAATATGGGATGCAAGGGAGATCTCTGTCATCACTAATGCCCCAGACAATTTGTGTACTTTGCTTACCTAGCGCTTTCTGAGTCTCTGAAGATGCTGCACACCATAATTCTCTGCAACAGTGCTGTAAGGAGAAGAAAGCTTGACCGTGCCATTTGTGCAGGTTATCAGTTCTGGGAGAAGATTTACGGTTGTGACAACTCAGAATTCGGTTGAAATATTTTTTCTTCCCTAAAAAAGAGGCAAATCCTGACTATTTCTTGTTACTTTTCCCTTCTTTACCTTAGTCACAAGGACAGAAATTTGATCAGCTCCCTAGTGCCTGCCTCGAAAATCTGAAGGGAAACCAAAACCAAAAACTGTGTATTTGGAGAGTGTCTCTTATTGTACTCAAATGGGTGAAGACAGATCAGTAATGTAGGAGATTCCCAATTCTGAGAAGGATAAACTTCTGAGGGAGAAACTTACTTTAGCAAGCCTCCTCCTCTGGAAGAACATAGCGACTGAGCAGTTTCTGTGTTTGACTTCCCAAAAATTCTGCAATCAAGGAGGAGCAGTTCGGACCAAGAACTCTTAGCCACACCTCCTTTTCCCTCCCAGCTGTCGTGCTAAAAAAGGATATCTTATTACCTGTATCATAACACTCAGAAGACATCTGCAGTACTTCTACCTCATCCGTAGTAGCTGAGCTTATGCTGTAGGGGAAGTGTACTCTGCACCAGTATGGTATGGTATATCACCAGTATACCTCTGCACAGTCCCCTTCTTCCAGCGTACAGAGTGGGAGATCCTCAAAAGCTTACCACAGCCATCTTCCTGGCATGTACCTGAGTTTCTTTCCAAAGAAATCAGAAACTACTAAGGAATGGTGTGTAAGTAGATCTCATCTCAGTATGCAGCTAAAATATGGCTAGGGACCAGACTCTGAAGGGTACCATGGATTATAATAACCTTCAGTGCACTCGCTTTAGGTGAGATTTTCTTGCTTATTTCGACTTCGCACTGCATTTTAGACAACGTCCATCATGACAGAAGGCAGGCATTGCTCAGAACCTCTAGTTCCTGTCATGAAACCCTGCTGTCTACTAAACACATACTCTGTCATGATATTTAAGTAGTTCTTTAATATAATACAGTTGGCTAAGAAATGGCCTCACCAGCCAGTTCAGAAAAGCTCTAGAGTGTTGCAGAATGCAAGCAGCATTAGTATTCACCATAGTCCTGGAATTAACTCTCCCTGGATACTGCTTCATCTATTATATAATAGATGTTTGAATATCATGAACCTTTTAAAACCATTCTGAACTGCTGCATGTGATCAGCCCATGTTTAATTCAGAAAAGTACCCCTTTCCATTTTTGATCTTCCAGACTTGCACAGGGAATTTAAATCAGGAATATAGTTCCATAAATTGTCAGAGTCAGATCAGGAGCTGCTGTTAGCCTATACCAAGTGTATCTTCTCATGTCTTCTTCAAGAGTATTGCATTAATCTCTCTGCCAAGAACAAACCTGTTATCTTTTGGCCAGCAGCAGAGGAGGTGCGTCCATTGCCAATTAGAAGCCATTTTCCCAGATGGTTAGGAAAGCTCTCATATCAGATGCTAATAGCATAGCAGATGGGTGATATCCATGGATAACTCCAAACAAGGACCTTTTCTAATGTTAAAATGCTGATACCTCTGATGGTTATCCAAGTCTTTGTAACTTCTTCCTCTACTCAAGGCTTCTTTTATGTACCTAGAAATGATGAGGTATCAAGAGGAGTGGAATTTCCTCTGCAGGTAACTAATCTTTCTCCTCCTCTATTTCATGGTCACCCCCCTCCTTTTGCTGCAGCTGACAAATACTGCAAGGTCTGGCCCTGGTCTGGGGCTGAACTTACATGCTAAGCAGGTATTATTACTTCTCCTCAAACCATCATACTCTCAGTGACCAGGAACATAATGCATTGCTTTCCTGCTGGTTAGCCAGCATCATTTTAAAACCTCTACCAATCTCTGTGGGCTGAAAAGATGTTTCATTTGAACTGCATACAAAACATTAGGAGAATTTGGCAGTTAAGACTCTTGAGCCTGCTATTTCTGGTTGTGTGTGGCTTCTGATATTTATCTTGCTTAGCACTGAGGGGCAAAAATATATATCCTGCAAAAAACAGTGCTTGAGAGAAGAGGACCAAGAAGAGGACTGGGATAGTCATTCACAGTACTGAGCGCTCATCATTATCAAATCAAATAATGATTTGGACTGAAGTCTTGCCGGTTAGGCAAGTCTCTTCAAAACTATCTGATATGTTAGGCTTTGATCCACAGGTTGCTGTGAGGCCACCAGAGCCTAAGGCCCTGTAGCTCAAATGGTTGAGGAATGACTCTTGTCTTTCTCTACAACGTGTTTCCCCAGTCTCAGAGCAGGCAATACAGGTAGAAGAAACTTTGTATGTGTATATTGTGAATGTGTGTATACGGGTGCCCAAAAAAATGCCTTTGAATTACTTTCTAAAGAACTTATAAAAAGAAACATGAAGATTTGCTTATTAGAAAATGACAAATTCTTTCTTCTAAGAGACTGATTTAGGAATGATATTTTAAAGAAATTTTTGTATAGTATAAGTTAGATATAGTATGCTGCTCTCTCTTATTTCCTTTGTCATAGTATCACAGAATCACAGAATGGTTGAGGTTGGAAGGGACCTCTGCAGATCATCCAGTCCAACCTCCCTGATCAAGCAGGGTCCTCTAGAGCATATTGCCCAGGATCACATCCAGACGGCTTTTGAATATCTCCAGCGAAGGAGACTCCACCACCTCTCTGGGCAACCTGTTCCAATGCTCTGTCACCCTCACAGGAAAGAAGTTTTTTCTCAGGTTCAGGTGGAACTGCCTGTGGTTCATTTTGTGCCCGTTGCCTCTTGTCCTGTCACTGAGCACCACGGAGAAGAGACTGGCCTCATCCTCTCGACACCCCCCCTTCAGATACTTGTACACATTGATGAGATCCCCTCTCAGTCTTCTCTTCTGCAGGCTGAACAGGCCCAGCTCTCTCAGCCTTTCTTCAGAGGAGAGATGCTCCAGTCCCCTCATCATCTTAGTAGCCCTCTCTTAGTGGACTCTGTCCAGTATCGCCATGTCTCTCTTGTCCTGGGGAGCCCAGCACTGGACACAGTACTCCAGGTGAGGCCTCCCCAGGGCTGAGGAGAGGGGCAGGATCACCTCCCTCCACCTGCTGGCAACACCCTGCCTAATGCAGCCCAGGATGCCATTGGCCTTCTTGGCCACAAGGGCACACTGCTGGCTCATGCTCAACTTGTTGTCCCCCAGCACTCCCAGGTCCTTCTCTGCAGAGCTGCTTTCCAGCAGGTCAGCCCCCAGCCTGTCCTGCTGCATGTTATGCACCAGTAGAGCATAAGGTACTGATGCGGTATGTTAACCGGTATTCTACAATAAGCAAAGTAATCCCATACTCCTAAAGCCTTTGCTCTTTCCAGATGCCCTGTGAAATGTTGAGCTTCAGCTGCTTGGGAAGTACATCTTTCTTAGAAATCTCCAGCAGGTTTTCTTGTAGTACACTAACTACAACAGCTTTACAAAGAGCCGATACCTAAACAAAATATTGAAAGCTGATTTCTCCGTTCTAGAGAGCCTGGACAATTTTCTGGTTCCAGCAGACTTTTCTGAGGCAGTTCAGGATATTAGTACTGATATTATTAAACATAAATAAAGAATGAAAAGTGTGGCTGTGAATCACTGTTTTGAGTGAAGCAACCTGAGTTTAGCAAGGCTAGCTACCATACTTCCAGACTCCCCTGAGTTCATATTGTCCAGGATAACACTATCTACAGTGCCATTAGACAGATCATGTTCACATAATGTGTAGCATGTTTTGAGTCTATTTCTTTATCTGTGTTGGCTTAAACAGTTATTGTTTCACTTAATAGGTTAAGTAACGTCTTCTGCCATCCAGATGTATCTTGGTTTGGAAGTGTTACTTGATCTCTCATCTTTTGTTGGCCTAGCTGTCGAACACATTCCTAGGTCTCTGTTAAAAACTATGCAAAGGTAACAAGATGCCCGTGGGGTCCATGGAGAGCATGCTCAAAGGCTGAATATCTTTTCTATATGTGTAGGCTTCATTCAGGTTACAAAGCAAATTACAAAGCTGCCGTTGACCAGTCTTAATGATACAGAAAAAGAAATGGTCTGTTAAAGATGAGGCATTTGTTTGTTGAGTGGAACCTCGAGCAGCAAAATTTGAAAAGCTCAGGAAAGAAAATCCCGGAAAATAATGACATAGAACTTATATAAAATAGTGACAGAATAGGAAAGGTCAGCTTTGGTCAGTGAGGAAGATGCAGCTGTGATTCTGAATGGCTATCTCTGAATTTGGAGGAGATGAGATCTCGCTCTTTTCAGAGCTGATAATTCTAGCTATTTTACTGAGTACTTCTCTAGGGCCATGTTAGTTTCTGTGCTCTGTTTTCCTGCTTATTCTGCAGTATGGCTTTCTCCATTTAAAATGTTTGATGTGCATTTATTAGTTAACACAGACATGTGTGTATATCGCTGTGATTACCTTCTGTTGCTTTATTTACTGCTGTTTCAGCAGTATTATAACACTGCTGAGAGTAAGGCTACAGTACTCCAAATCTCTGACTGGAAATTGGGTATAGTTGTTTGGAAATTGGGAGAAAAAGAAAAAGGGATTTCAAGTCTTTGTAAGCAGTGAACATCCAGATTTCTGTTTCTCCCCCAAAGTAACAGTAAGCTCAAGTGAGTCTCATATATGGCAGTGGGCTGAATTTTGTTTATTTGTTTGTATCTTCTTTTTAATGCAGCAGCAATATTCCCTTCAAGTCCAATGGTAATTTAGGAAGGAATTGTTACTGATGCTATGTTGAAGCAAGATGTGCCTGTTTATCAGGACAAATGGCAGAGACAACTGACATCCTACTTCCTGTCCTCTGAAAGAAAGCCATGACTTCTGCTCTTTGGTCCTTTGTCATTTTTTGCATCTAAGAAAATCAGATGGAGTCAGGCTTTAGAAACAAAAATTGTACAATAATGAATCTTCATGCTTAATTGTAACGCTTCCAGATGGATATGCTTTATTCGTCACCTGTATAAATAACTACCCAAATCATTTGCTGTAGGTTTTGCGCTTCTTCCCACTTTTCAGTAGTGATAGTTGGTGCAAGTTTGGCTGTTGTTCCATTCAGAAGTGCAACACTTTACACCTTGCCACCTGCTCCAATCCAGAACTCTTGAGTTGTGTGTCTGGGCTCCCTCCACAGTACGTGGGGGGAGATGATTCAGTCTAAGCTACCTAAATTGCTCAGGAGAGAAGTACAAAGAAAAGGGGTTAAAAAAAAAAAAAGAACTAAGCTTGACAAAGAGGTTGTCTGGTGTTTGTGTTCCAGATATGAAAACTTTTTGCTATTAGGCATCCAGTCAAAGTTAAGTTAATCACCTCATTTTTGAAAAATGAGGGTGCTCAAGGTCAATCATAGAATAGCCAGCAATGTAGGGTTTGGGCACTGACATGAACAGAAGGAGACTTGAGTCCTGTTCATATAGTCTTCCTAATCCTTTTAACTCCCAGAAGCTGTTTGAGTTACTGCACTGTTTGGTAGCCAGATCTCAAAGCTCAAGCAAGATTGTCTTGTAATCATAAATGACAGCCAAATTTTTGTAATCGAGCAATTCCACCAACAGTCTTTTTTCCACCTTGTCCACCCTCATAAGTGATCCAAATTCCCAGCTTTGCTTCCCAGGATTTTCCAGAAATCTACTGAAGTTGTGGCCTGCCTATCATTAGCTTTAGTGGGAGTAACGTGAGACAATGGACTTTATAATCAGAATAGAAAGATCATTTTTGATTATTAAAGATTTTTTTCTCTTCCCTCATAGAGTCTGTGTTAGTTTGAGGCTCATACTGACTGTTGAACTCAAAATCCATATTTTGATCAGCTGTCTTGGCTTTTGTGGTTCTGCTCACATATAGATTAAATCTGGTAGCAGACCACTCTCCCACACCGGCAAGGAGGCTGGCTGCAGTTGTAGTGTTGCCCTGCAGGCATTTGAGATGTAACTGGTGTTTCTTGAAGGGGGACAGAGAGGTAAGATTGGATTCACTAGAATCCTCTCTTCCTCTTCCCTGTTATTCATCAGTGGGGAGGTTAAAGTCTTATCTGTTTAACATTGCATCTCATAACCCAATTATACTTTTATCATGTTGTTTGGAGGCCTCCAGAAAGCCCTCTGATATTCTGTGATCCGTAATAATTAGGAAGGCAGTGGTTAAGAAACAGGTCAATAGGTTCAACAGGCCAAACTGCTTTGCAGTGTTCCTTTCACAGGATGTAGTTTTTATTTGTCAAATATCTGTCAAATTCCTGCTGGTAGTAAAGATTGAAAGGTGCAGGGCAGAAGTTGCAGGAAACTGATTATTTGTTTGCCCAGAGAGCCTTGCAGGAGAACAACACATTAAAAGAAAACATATTTGCCATTTTCTAGAAAAGAGAAAAACAAGAAAAAGAATAAACAAGGATTATTCAGTTGTTCACCAGAAGCAAAGGAACAGGAGCAGGAGGGCACAACAAAGGAAAAATCGTATTTGCCAATTCCTTCTCATTTAAAGGTGAGAGAAGCATCAAAGGAGCAGCTGACTGAAAAGTTATCCACAATCATCCTCAGTAAGCTTACCAGAGCAGCTGAAAAAAAAGAGGCATTTAAACATCCTCCTTCATCATCTTTTTTTCTTTTCTTTTATTAACTAAACAAGTGGACCATGATTATCTTCAGCTACTTTCATTATTGCCGCTGTATTTTGTTATGAGTTGAGCAAGTGTTTTAATATGAGAAGGAGAAACAAATAATAGATTTTTATGTAAATACTGGCTGCTAATGATGCTATCAAGAAACTGGAAAGCAGGAAATGGGAGGAGTTGATAAGCAGAAGAGGTTAATTGAAGGTGCTGTGCAAAGCTGGTTTCAGATATGGCTCCTGAGTGAGGAGATTGTTGTGTTCCTGCAGTTCATCCAGGCAGTGAAGATATTTGATTACTTGAGGAAATGCTAGAATACTGCGATGAGACGTTAGGAATACTATATCTAAGATATAGAAAGGAAATAAATATACTGAAGAAAGACTTCTATTAACTGAGGTCAAGGAAATTCATGGCCAATGAAAATACACCAAAAGAGACCTAAGCAGCTGTCTTTGTGTCAACCAGGCAATAGCTAGACCTTCTTCACTGTCAGGTATGGGAAGTCTCTGATATAGCATCTGTCTTATTCTTCCTCCACAGGAGCTCCTTCAAGTCCTACAACACTTTTTGTCATTTTTTGGATATTGTCTTCCTTTACATGAATGTGGTTTATCAACCACATTAACATTGTCTGAAGCCCCAAACCAGCGTAAGTCTGGAGAAGAGGGGCATCTGATTAGAGCATAAGGTACTGGGAAATCTTACCAAGTAATTGTGTCTAAATAGAGCAATAGAACTGTGGAGTTAGAGAATATTTTGGAGAGCAGAGATATGCTGAGGAAAAGCAAAAGTAATATTTGGGAGGTGTTATAAAAGATCTAGTGTTGTACTTTTTTGGTAGTAGTTTGTGTAAAATGACTCAGAATTAGTTAGTTTTATACCATAAAATGGGACTTTGCTATTTACCAAAAATAAGACTTTCATAAAAATTAATATGGACATCAACATGTGAGAAATGAGGAAGCTGAAAGAGCGTGAGGGTGTTCTTGTCTCTAGACATATATTCTTTTAATGGTATAGAGATGCTGACTGAAACACAGCTTCTGCACAAAACGAATGGATGATCTGACAGTTAAAACCTGACAAGTTTTTTTTCTTAGTTTTTTAATTTACTAATGCATAAAGAACAAAATACAGTAAGATAGACCAAAACCTAACTGTTACTGGCTACCTCTGAGGGACTGGTTATTTTCATGTCTGTTGTTTGTAACAAACATTGCACTGGTGTAAACCATGAACAAACAGAAAGAACGGTCAGCTCTGAAGACTGAAATTAAAGCAAAAGCTATAAGGGAGAGATAAACTTCAATGCAAATGTTATATTAGTAAGGTGTATGCGATAGACTTACATATTTATATATTTGCTGAATAAAATGTTATCTAAATAACTGCCATGACTGAGCTAGTTAGAACTGAGCTGACTTGGAGTACCTTCATTTTCAAATTATATGAGTAGAAAAGTACTAAAGCCAGGGAAAACCCAAGCCATGCTGGAGAAAGCAGTTGAGTTTCTGGAATAAATTATGCTGTTATCCTACAGGGAAAGGTCATAAAAGTAGTAGGTATACCTGAGTGGGTTTTGGTGTTATGTGGGTTTTTTTTTTTTTTTGGGACTCACTTTTGGGTTTCTGGTCTGTGTAGGCAAAGCCTGTACTGCTGATCAGTTCTGTTATTCCAAGATGTCTTGAAAGGAGGTCTACACAAGGTCTCTACAGACCATTGTTTATATCAAAGGTAGTATCTTCTCCACCTTTATTTGGACACTGATGTTGTGCTTCTAAGTGAGGAAAGATGGACAGAGTGACTCTGTAGCAGAGCTGACGATATCTGTTTTTGGTACATTGTAGATGTGGTTTGTGCTCACACATATACCATTTCTGAAATGAGGTGGTCAAGCAGCATTAATGGCAAATTTTCTAGCTTATGTCTGGTCTTGAGGAATTAATTCAGCTCCCAGAACAGGATCTGATAATGCTATTAAACTCTGTTCCTAAGAACAACTTAGCTTATGTTCCACATTTACATCAGCAAGCTGGTGGATTTTTTTATCCAAATTAATACACAGTTGGGTCCTGCTATTCAGACCTATTCAGCAGGTTGGGGATGACTGATGTTTTCAGCTAACCCGTTTGACTGTGTTCTGAAAGAGGCTAGAAATGTTTTCACAGTCAATGGTAACAGAGAGACAGTGTGAGAAGCTGTTTCTTACTGAACCTCAAGCATCCCATTTCAAGTTTCTTGCGTTACACATGAGCGTTCTAGCTCACCTCTTCTTGGAAAGTGTTTGTGCTTTCCCGCAGTAGTTACGATCTCTTCTCAGCACTGCCTCCCAACAGAACTCAGTCTTTGGGTTGAGAGGTGAAGTAGCCCAAGCTTGGAGTGTTGTTAGTAGCTATGGTGGTATTCTTGGATTCTATGCCTAAGACAAGGTCTTCTCCAAAGCCAGCTTTTTATTTGCAGGCAATATGGTTTTCTGAGACTGTGTGAGCAGTGACACTTAGTGGCAACTGCCAGAACTATACCTTCAGGAACATAAGCTGTGTTTGCTAGGAAGGTTTACTAGAGGTGAATTGTATCATATCTAATTGGCTGATTCTCTCTCTCAATTAATCAGAAGGGTCAACAGCAGCCATTCCACTTGGCTTCCCAGTGGATTCATTTTACATGCTAGTTGAACTCTGTTACATTTGGAAAAATGAGAAAAGTAATACAGTAACTTTTGTATCTGAGTCAGTAATTAATATAGTTAATGCAGCTTGTATGTTTAAATGCTCTTTTGTGTACACTAAGAGTTAAAATTATTTCGCCTTAGCACTTAAAAATATCATGAAGCCCTGGTACAGGGGCCAGGTTCGATAATAATTGAAATCAAATTTTTTTTCTCTTCTTTCGTTGCTAGGTGCTAGCCTCATTGTTGTGCTGCTGGCCTTCACTTGCACTCTTTTGCCCTTTATAAGTAGTCCTTTTATTGGCTACTTTGTCTTCAGAAGAGGTAATAGTTGGACAAATTTATTTGACTAACTTGCATTTGTGAAAATGGGAGGACAGACTCACTACATGCCATCTTCCATTATTTCTCTGAAGTCTTGCCTGTATGTTTTCCCCTTCTTAAGTTTTTCTGTTGACTCTTCCTTTACGTTGCTGTTTTTTCTGCCTGTGTTAAAGCAGTGCCATTACTGAACATGTCAATTGCTCTGGTATTCTAAAAAAATCCTTACCTTAAATTGATGTTAGTGATGTATCTCAGGTAAGCTGTGCAGCCACTGAACTGTGGTTGTGAGTTCCCTTTGCATAAATGGAAGTATCCTCACTGCTTCAGAAGGTGGGTAATTGCCTTGGACATTACAATACAGTACACAGTGTGTGCTGTCATGTGCCTTATGGAGCACTGTGTCTTGCTATATAGTTGCATAATAGCCCAAGGGGTGAAAAGATGTGAAGAAATAGATGATCACATTGAAGGGAGATCAGTTCTGCATGCCTGTGCCCGGTTCTTTGCTATTTCTTTCTGTGCTTACATGTCCCTAGATATGGAAAGTGAATATAAGATAGATACCTTCCATTTGGCCTGCAGCATTGCTAGCTGGCTGTATGTGTTATTTTTGGTCTCTGTTATGGGCAAGACAGAGTGAATGACAACCTGCAGTGGATGTGGATACTGTGGATTATTTAAGAATCAATGTGATTAGCGTTTTGACCCTGCTTGATTATTTCACACAGTCACTTGCACCCACCTTTCCTCCAGTGACGATCTTCACCTTGTTCTTTCTGGGCCCCTTCTTTTTTCTGAGACCACTTCTTCCTTTCAAGAGCCCTTGTTTTTTTGCTGCTAGGTCTCTGTTTTCCCAATTAAAATAGTCTATGTGTAGAAGCAAAAGGCACGATCAGCCTTCTAGTCAATGGTTCTCTCTTATATCTCTTTATTAACTGGAGGATTCGGAACATGTCACTGCTGTTTAGTCCAAGTGTTATCAGAATTTACAACCAACCCATACTGATTATAGCTAGCAAGTGGCAGGCTTCTTTGTGAGAGTTCAAAAGTTCAGTTTTGGACATTCATACCTCCCTACCCTTATACTCGATCGTCTGCTGCATTTTAGCGTTCGCAATTTAAGCTATTTTCTCGCCTACGACAGTCTCAAAGCACAACTGCAATTTTATTTAGAGATACATCATCCACTTGTCTTTCAGCTGCAGGTAGCTGGGTTCATGCTGGGTCTTTTCAGCTTCCCAACTCTGGAGTTTGTTAGGTTCACAAAGCGTTTTGCAATCAACTTTATTTTAAGGTTAGTCTTTACTTACATCAGCCTAATTACTACTGGTTTACATGCACCTGCATTCACTTTCTTTTGAATAACGGGTCTGCAACAAATATAGTAAGTACTGAAATCTTTGAACAGACCTCACTCTTCAAGGAGTTCTCTTTCATTCAAGCCTGCTATGCCCTGAGTTATATGTTAATAATGAGATTAAGAGCAGGCTAAAATGTGGGCTAGTGCATTCTCTTTTTCCCCATTGTCTGCTTGCTTTCTGTGTTGCTGGCTTTAGTTTAGAAGTAGCCCAACTGTAGATGAGAAGACAGAGCCAGCTTCTTCTCAAAGGTGCATAGTGGAAGGACAAGATGTGACAAGCACAATTTGCAACACAGGAAATTCAGGCTGGATATTAGGTAAACATTTTTTACCATAAGGATGGTCAAACACTGGACCAGGCTGCCCAGAGAGGTTATAGAATCTCTGTCCTTGGAGATATTCAAAGCTCAATTAGATAAGGTCCTGAGCAACATGATTGAGCAGGGGCTTAAACCAGAGATCTGTGGAAGTCCCTTCCAACCTACATGATTGTATGATTCTGTGACATTCAGGAGATATAAATTCTTTCTCCAGTGGACAGGATACCCTTTTAGGGTAGTCATTAGATTTACTGGTTACTTTAGACTGAGTGGAGTGTGTTTCATTTCATCTGTGGTCAAGCTCTCTGATCTGCACAAGTATGTGAACTTAGGGCGTTTTAAGGTGATGGATATATTTGGATCCTCCTCCTCCTAACTCTAGTTTTTCAGACTTCAGCCCTTCCTTAATACTGGTTTATGTGTTAATAGTGCTGGCTAATGGTTACAACTGATTTGAAAACTTGATTAATCTCACTTTGCTTCTGACATGTTTGTCTAAGTTAAATCACCCTCAACTTGTTTTATGGTCAAAGGAGAGAAATTGACATTGACAGAGTACAGTTCTTCTCATCCAAAGTAGATTTCTAAAATAGGTAAACTGAATCATCCTTGAGGGTGTGAATAGACGGAACTAGGTGAGTAGCACAGATATAGACATCTAAAATGTATATGTGTCTATTTTTATGTGAGAGAAATCCTGCCCACAGTGCTTACAGAAGGCAGGCCTATCTGTTGATGTCTTTCCTCTGTCAGACATGAGGCTTACTGAAATCATGCAACCAGTAGAGTCTTTATAAGGCTAAAGAATCTCTGAAGCATGCTTTTAGAGCCTCCTTCAAGGGATTACAATGTATATATATGTGAGTTATCTGTTATATAGCTTTGGAGTGCTTCCCTATGTGCTTGAACAGGGTATCTCACAAAAGACCCCAGCACTGGAGTGTTACTTCTTGGCAGTTCTGTGATATAAGCATTATGTCACCTAATCACAGTTTGGATATTATGGCTTAGCCAGAATACACAAGTCCAACAGGTTTCCCTGATCATTTTACTGGCCTTCTGTAAGTGCCCGTGCATCCAGCTTGTATTAATGTCGTTACCAGAACTGGGGACAGTATTTCAGAGATTGTTGTGCTTTCGATGGAGTAATCAGAATGATGTCATTGGAGGAAAAATGCATGAGAACCTGGGACATCTCAGTGAATCTGTACCTGCTTTTGTGTTTCATTTGCATTTCTTTTAATGCGTTTTGTAGCACTAGCCAAGTCGCTAGGAAAAATCAGTTTATTAAAAACACTTTGCTGAAGAGGTAAGGTTTAATCCCCTTACAGAATAGTTTGCTGAAGAGGTAAGGTTTAATCCCCTTACAGAATAGTTTTAAGAAATCTAGACGTGTGTTCATATTATATTTGTAAATATCTTTGTATCAGTCGTACTGCAGAATTACAAGCTGCATCAGAGTAGTATTTTAGCTGTATTTAGATATATTTTTTTCCTGAAACAAACTTTCAGCCAATATTTTGAAGTGAATTGAATGGGTTTATTTACTCTTTACAGGTGGGGGAGAATTGATTTTAATTAAAAAAATTATTTCTGCTTTTTGACTGAAATGGTTTTCTGAATTTGGCACAAATTTCAAAATTATACTAGTTGACCTGAATGCTGTGCATTTTTCACCAAAAAGTAGTATTTCTCTATAAGCTTTACCCAGCTTTGTTCTCCGAACCTGTTCAGCTAAAGCATATAAAAGTAGGTGTTCCGTATTGCAAGGTCTTAATTTTAGCAGACTTCACCATATACTCCTATGATTTAAAATCATAAACCTGAATGAAGAGCATGTTTACATCCACAAAATCATGAATAAGAAATCTCTTATATCAAAGTGCAGTCACTCACCAAGTCACAATGGTTATGAAAAACCATTCTCAGATTTTTAATTTTTAACTCTCTGGAATTTTCTGAAATTGAACTGAGAATATTCTGATTCAAAAACATTCTTTCTGGAGCAGGTGAATGTCACTATAATATATATAGATAATTCTCTGTGCAGGAGAAGAATGTATATTCTATGTAACGTTGTTCTTTTGGGGAAAACTGAAAAGAAATCCGTGTGGAAGGCAGATGTTTAACCTTCAGTAAAAAAGATAAGTTTGTACTAACAGAACATATATTTTGCTCTTGGGCTTTTACTGGATATGGAAAAAGAAGTTAAAAAAAAAGCAAATAAATTCTCAAATCATGATGTCTCATTCACATTATATTATCCTGAATGTTCAGACATGCTTGGGGAAAGTGCTTACTTAGGGCCAGAAGAGGGCCATTCAAATGTTAATTAGTAATCATGAGAAGGAATAGTGAATTTTATAAAAACTATTCACGACCAGAGTGGATGTTTCCCCAACTACAACTGCACATAGAGCATTTAGTAGCAGAGACAAGGAATACTTCAGGGCAGGAAGAATGATAATTTTGTTATTCCATAGTCTACTTGGCCAGGATTGTTGAAAAAAATGACCACCAAATCCAAAATAGAAGAACTGTAAATGGAACTAATTTTCAGATGATTTTCTTAATCTTTCTTAAAGTCAGAGACTCTCAGGATATCTCTTATGAGAACCGCAACATGGAGGTGTCACAAATCACCGGTAACTTTGCAAAACTGTAGCCTTTAATTGAAATTAATTTTTGTTTCAAATAAATAGTGCAATCAAAACAGCAGGGCTGGTTAAATACATTTTGAAGGAACAGTATTCTGTGGAATTACATGTTTTTGTTGTAAACATAAATGGTAAATTTATTTGGAATTTACTATCAAAGGAAATTAGAAATTCCAGCAATGTAGAAATGTCTTTTTTCCCTGTTGTTTGCTTTAAAGAAAATATATGTAATCTTCTATTTTGAAAATATCTTTAGTTATAATTGTGTTCAGTTTATATCCCATAAGCTCATACTGTAGAATCATGGAGTTACATATGCTGGAAGAAACCTCTGAAGGTCTTCCGGTCCAACCCACTCCACAAAGCAGGGATGATGTGGATCAGGTTGTTCAGGCTGTTGTCCAGTCCAGTTTTGAGTATTTCCAACAAACTGTCTTTACAGACTGTTCTGGTGTTTGACCACTCTCACGGAAATTTTTTTTTCTAACATCTAATCAGAAGTTCCCTTGCTGCAACTTGTGTCTGTGGTTCTTGTTTTACCACTGCACTCCTCTGAGAAGAATCTGACTCCGTCTTCTCTATACCCTTGCATTCATTGAAGACATTGAAACACTTCATTTTGCCTAAAGAAAACGTGAAAGACTTCTACGGACTTTCTGTGAGGTCGTTTTCCTTTCTTCATGCCTCTGGATAAAAAGAAAAACTCTTAATGTATTTTGTGTGTACCCCTCACCCCAAGGAGTGAGGAAAGAACAAAAGATAAAGAAACCTTGAAAAGAAAGCAAGCTTTTGAGCCTTTAAAATTTTGTTAAAGAGTGTAGTAAATTGATACTATAAAGCCATATTTGAAATAATAAGTTAAAATGTAAATATTTGCTTCTGTTACATCCCAAACAGCCATTTTCTATTTTTGAATATTTCTGAAAATAATCAGTTTTGGAAGGGATAAAGCATAGTAATATAAAATTCTTCCTTATATATTTTTTTCTCTTGATACTGTGTATATTTTAACACAACACTGAATGCAGTTAAATGGTTCATTCTCGCCCCCCCCATTCTTTTGATGCTGAACTGTGTTGCAATTGCAGCTCTTAATAAATTTTACAAGGCAAAATCTGAGAGCCAGTAAGTGTTTTGGGTGCCTAACCCTAGAAGGATCAGTGTTAGAGTCTTCTGTTCAACAACATAACACTACTTCTCAGCTCTTAAGTTAGTATCTGTATTTTCTCTGCGTATCTTCTAGCACTGAACACCACATTGCCTTCAGTTCCAGGTATTGGTGTAATTGTGCCTTCCCAATGCAGTACCACAGTTTGATTGGATTACCTGTTACAATTTTTGATTACAATGAAAGTGTGTTCTCAGCTGCATCACTCTATCACCCCTCTTTCAATCACATTCAATTTCTGTTGGAGGGAGCTCTGCCATACTCTGCTATCATCCTCTTCTGCTGAGTCCAACCTGTTGATGTTCTGATTGCCAAAGGCATTTCATTTTATTTTGAAAAGCCTCCTCCTTGGTTAACTCCTTGGGATATTTTCAGCTCTGTTTAGATTTGTACCTTACAGTTTTAAATTGCTAGTTGGGGCTCTATTAAAACAATTTTCAAAAAGAAAATGTCACTGTGCACAAACAGGTAATTGAAAACAGCACTGGCTAGGAACAAATACAGTGTTCCAACAGATTTCCTTAGCTGTTGTTTAAAAGCTCAGGATTAGTATTATTTGAGTATCTTTTTTTTCGTACAAGTGTTAATCATGATAAAATGTCATTGGTTTGGGTAGCTGTATAATACTTGTTAACATATCCATTTGTGCAAGAACAAAGGAACTGCAGGAGTTGTGATGTACACAAGTAAGAACTCTCAGGTAGCAGTCCATTAACCTCAGGAGGGTAGTTCCCACTGTGGTGTGAATTTTCATTATTTTCATGCAGCATACAATATTTTATTCATTCCATGCATATTCAGGTTATAGTAGTGCCATTGTGTCCATGAGCAGTAACCTACTCAATCTTAAAAATGTAAAATCTTAAAAATGTAAAATATTTTTAGTCTGGAGTCACAACAATAAATCTTTCAACTCTAGTAAGCTGTATAAAGTGCATAGCTAGTGTCCTCTTGTCGTGTGCTTGTCTGAAGTCATTTATGCAAGTTATTTTGTATCATTTTATCAACATGGTCTCACTTTGCCTTCCTTTTGCCTTCCTTCCTGTAAATTCTGTGCAAAGTTCAAGACATTAATTTAGCTTCAATTAGAATAGTATTGATGAAGCTCATCAATGGAGTTTGGAGAGCTGTCAGTGACATCATAGGTTACATTTTCTTTAACAAAAGTTTTAGCTAAGTGATCAATACTTTCAGCTCCAAAACATTAAAAAATCCATTAGGATAGAATCAGTGTGTTTCCTCCTAGTTTGCTCCTGGAGCTAAGAAGGCTTTGTAATTCTCATGCTAGTATTTTCTTCTTGTAAACATATTATTGGCAGGATATTAGTAGTTTCTTGTATGGATGGGTACAGGTCTACCATAAGTGCTGCAAAGACTTAAAGCACTCTTCTAAACACCATCCAGTGCAATGTAGTTTTCTGCATTACATAAAATGGTAGAACTGCATGATTCCACAACTTTCTCTTCTTCTCTTCTGGTCAGATTAAGTCCATGTCTTCACTGAATGCAGATGTACGAGAAAGAAGCCTGCTTGGGTAGAATGCGGTCCATACTATTGCCTTGTGTGATCTTGGTCCTCTATAAAGATAAAAAATGTATATAAAGGAAACCTGTAGAATGACATAAAAAAACAGGAAGAATAATTAAGTTCTGAATGCAGATGCTCCCAGGAAGATTTAAGGAATATTGAGGGACTGGTTTTTAGTAAGTTATGCTCGAATGATGAACGGTTTTACTGAGCTGGCAGCAGCCTGTAAGGAATTTTGTGAAGTGCCTCTTGTCAGAATGCAAACAAGAAAAGTGATGAACTGTGAGTGGTCTAATTTTATTGACCTAAGCATTTTGGAAACCAAAGTCAAACTGACAGCATCAGTCTGTGGCATTAAATGAGTAAACTCTGAACAATCTTGATAATGTCACATGCAGCACTGGCTGTTGGAAGAAAACATTTTCTCTGCAGTTCATCTTTCCTTCTTATTGGCGTAGACATCAATTGTTACCTGTATGGTGCTAGAGTGGCTCTATATTTGTTGAATTTCTTCTTACAAGATTTACCGGTGGTATAAAAAATAGGGATGTTGATCTCTGATAGTCAATTATGTAGTTTGAGTTACCTAAATTGCGTTCACTTCCAGTCAGTCTTCATTCACTCACAGATGTCTCCAAAGAAGACTAATATGCCTTTTCAGTCAGTGTCACTTTGAAACTTCTTTTTGAATAAAATCCTTGATGGTCAGTGTTACCCACATATGCTGTTATGCAACAGTTTGGGAGAACTGAGCATGGAGCACCAGTTACATTTTGGTTATGTTTGACCCAGGGACTTGAATCCACTCTTGTTACTGTGTTCACACTAATGCCTATTTAGGCACTTTGTTTCGCATAAGGAAATTGTAAGGCAGAATGTCTTTGAATGTCTCTCAGCTGTACTGTGATCATGTGCTTTACAGCATTCAGCACTCAGATGCTGTGTAAGCTATCCTATGGAGCATGGATGATTCAATCTAACTGTTT
This sequence comes from Struthio camelus, assembly GCF_040807025.1. Taxonomy (NCBI): domain Eukaryota; kingdom Metazoa; phylum Chordata; class Aves; order Struthioniformes; family Struthionidae; genus Struthio; species Struthio camelus. The sequence continues at coordinate 149,666,804 of NC_090942.1, read as the reverse complement.
GACTCTGCTTGAGAGTGAGTCAGGAGCACGTGCTTAGTCAGATGCAGCTGAGAGTCAGTTTAAGAAGCTGTTCTGCGTTGCCTTTGAGCTCTGGCTGTGTGCGTACGAGAGGTAGTTGAGGTTCTCCTAGCAAAACTGTCTGCTTTCATACCTTCTTACCACATTTTAAGTAGACCAGCAGTGATATATGAGGTTGTGCCCTAACTGAGGGATCATTCCAAAGTCCTTGCATACTTAAATCATAAATTTTAGAAGCCAGGAATGTGTATTTATAATGTATAGGTATAGATTCTAGCCCAACAGAGGAAACAGTAGTGGGGCCTTGGGTATCTAGATGTTACTATACTATGTGTAGTAATATCATAATTTAAAATATAATTTCTTCAGTTTTATTCTTCTCCTAAGCCATTACTCATCTTGACTGCACTGTGTATTATGCATGAAGACAAACCTAATCTTTACGGAAAAAATGTTAGCTTAGGATTTCCCATATCAAAAGTGCATGCTGTTTAATAACGTGTTTAGACAACATCAGCTTCAGACTAAAGGATTTTGTGTTGTTTTTTTGTGTGCTATGTGTTCCTCCATAAGACACATGCACACACACACACACATGCACACACACACACACACACACACACACACACACACAAACAGAACAACCTGCAAGGGAAAATGGGAAAATTCCAGCCTTAAAGGAAGATAATCAAAGTTTTCACAAAGACAATATTATCAAATATGAAAGTTAATTGAAGAGCAATATTTGAAGAACATAATTGTTTGATTGCAAGAGGAGCAAGAGGAAAATATTTAAATGCATAATATATTCATTTTTACCAGCTAATGAAGAGAACATTTTCTTAGCTTTCTGTAATGGGAAAGTAGAGCAAAAGAACTTCCTCTAGCACTAGTTTCTATAGAGACTGTATCCTCAAAATTGTCTCTCTGCATCAAAAATAACTTGATAGTACATTGTAGAAATTGAACTTATTCAGAGTTTTCCGTCCTGCACAAAACAATAATGCCATTGAAGAATGAGAATTTAAATTACATACAACATTTCTGAACCTGAGGAAAAACTTCTTCACTGTGAGGGTGACAGAGCATTGGAACAGGTTGCCCAGAGAGGTGGTGGAGTCTCCTTGGCTGGAGATATTCAAAAGCCGTCTGGATGTGATCCTGGGCAATATGCTCTAGAGGACCCTGCTTGATCAGGGAGGTTGGACTAGATGATCTCCAGAGGTCCCTTCCAACCTAAACGATTCTGTGATTCTGTGATTATATTCTTCCAGTTTGGTAACTGAACATTTGTTTACTCCTGCTAATGAAGTGAAAGATTGCAAAGATCGTCTTACCAGCCTCATAACCTCAGTTAAAGTCCCTGATGTTCACTGTCCTAAGGTACTACATCTACCGATTCCTTAATTTCCTTGGGCTAGGTGCAACTGAGTTGTTTTTCTTGGTGTCTCTGGCATTTTTCCTCAGCATGGACACCAGAGACCTAAACCTGATTCTGGGATGGACTGGGAACAGCACAGCTCCCTTCTGATCCCATTAACTGATCTTCATGCTACACCTAGGATTGCCTGTGGCAATCCTGGGGGAGGGACAGCCCCATAGCCCTCTGCCCTCTCCTACCCTAGCGAATCCTCTCTGTCAGAGGAGCTACTTAGCTTCCTTTTCCCTTCTTTTCCCTTTTCCTTTATTCCAGGAGAAATCTTCAGGACTGGCACAAATCATTCCCCAGACACAGTAGTAACAGAAGATGCCTTTTTCCAGAGGTTAATTGTGTTAGTGCTGGGATATGAGGTCCAATTCTTCAAGGATTGAGGTTAGTTGAAAAAGCTCCTCTATCCTTGAAAAGCCAAGAGAGATACAAATCTCAACGAAACAGTAACCAGTCTGGATGCTCTTTTGTGCCTGAGTTCCCTCATGCTTTGGGATTTTTATCAGGGTGTTGAGGGCATCCAGCATCCTGTTCTGCAACTGGCATCTCCTCCCAGTCATCACACCTCTCTTTCTCCTCTCTGCAGTGACTTTCTCTTTTTCCAGCTGCTCCAGTCATCAAATCTGCAATGAAAACATGCCCCTTTTGTTACTGTTCTGCCCCCAAGTTCCTTTTATTTTATCATCCTCTGCTCTATAGTTTACACCCCTCTCCTCTTATCAGCTTAGCTTTTTTTGTTTGTTTGTTTTTTGATCTGATTATATCAAGGTTCATCCAAACCCTAAAAACTTAACTTTTGTCTTTCATTATCTATGGCTTCGTCTTTGAGATAAGAGTGGGCAGTAATCTACCAAAGACTTACCTAGTTCATGGCTAATTCATTACACACTGAGGCATTAAATAGTGAGCAATTTTACATAATTAACCAGAATTCCTAAAGTACATGTGGGCAGGTTCCGCAGCCAGTCGCAGCTGATTATGTTTCAGTTACACATGAATAGTAGAGCCAAAAAAAAAAAAAAGCTTCTTTCCAGGATTGTTTTTACCAGCAAATCCATATGTCATGTTGTAACCATTCTAATAGCATGCTTGTTTAGCTACTGGAACTGATTTATACTCCGAGCTGCAAGATATTGTTAGAGGAATAGTCTACTCATTTCCCACAAAGTTTAATTAAAAAGAGTGATACAATTATATTTCATATATATCTATTTTAATGTTTTCTTGCATATTGGGTGGCATCGCTTTTCATGATTTAGGTTATTTGTTTTGCAAACATGCAAGTCAAACAATAATTATGAATAATGTAGGTCACCCACAAGAGCTGAGGGTGAAAAATGTTTATCCAGTTGTTCTATTTCTGGAAAACCAGAGAGAAGTGTTTGAATAGTGAAAGCCTCCAAGGTAAAATATACCCATTGCTCAAAATTTTTAATGTGTCATCAGCTGTTCAAGGGTTACCCCTGACAAAGGTATCTTTGGTGCATAACTGTTTCTGGGAGATCTGTTGTCCAGTTCTGTTGTTGTCTGAGGCTGCAGCCTATATGTGCTTGCTTAGCACTGGTGAGGAGCCAAGGAGTGATATTTTCTTCCTGTATTCTCTCTAGCTATAGTATTTAGTATTTCTCTAGCTATAGTATTTAGTATTTAGATCTGAGTTTCTGGGGCTCAGTCTCTCTTGAGGAGTAGTTACTGGAGGTTATACCTGGGGAAGGCAAAGGCCTTACTGCATTCATATTTCCTTACTCTGTGACAATGTTGTAGGACTGTATTGAGGAATATAATTCCTGTCTGAAAACCTTTTAAAAAAGAAAGCAGTCACTGAATAATAATGATAATATAGTAATGATAATATGAATAATACCTTGTCTGTGCACTGCTATTTTGAAAGCATTGCTTTAGTTTTGGTGAAGCTGATGCAGGAGGCTTCCTCTCGTTTTGTTAAAGGTGAACAGTCTCTTACTCTGATTTTTCATCTGCTAGCCTAGTGCCAGTCTCCTGAGTTACCCTTCCTACCTAATGTCATTCAGCACAGCTGGGTATGTGCCATTCACAGTAATTACCTCTGTCTTACCCATCCAGAATGTATTCATTTTCATTTGACTCATAATATTTGCTGAGGGAGCCATTTGGAAACAGGCAAAGTAACAGAAGAAATTCTAGTATGGGAGGAAATGCCCATAAAATAATTCCTTTTAATCCTACAAATTAGCAGGAAATGTGATGACTTCCATCCAGACCTAAAACCTTGGATTAATATTTATTAATTCAAGATTTGGCCTGATAGCTAAGGCAGTTTTGAGTTTGGCTACTCAGCTTGTTTCTTTTGAGACTTGCTAACTTACTTAATGTTTGTTTAGTTTTCTAAATGTGTTGAACTTTGAAGCCCTCACTACCTGGCATGATACTGGTGTATCTTCAAATGAATGGTGAGTCAATGGCATAAAAATAAACCAGACTGTTTTCTTATCTTGAATATTATAATCTGTGGTATAATATTATTCCCTTTTCTCTATTAGAACTCTGAATTATCAATGACCCAAAGGCTTTTTTATTCATTAAAATAATTGATTTTACCTTTTTATTCTTCTAAGGACAGTGAATTTAAAATTCTAATAATTTTGCCTAAATGAAAACATATATTATGCAGTAGGCAAAAAGATGCATATATGATTAGTCTATGATTATCTTACTGTTAAAATAAATCTAAACAAATGAGATTTTTATTGTTCCACTGCAGACTATCTGGATGGTAAATTATTCTAAATTGGTCATAAGCCATACCCATTCAAGTTTGTTCATGAAAGCATAGGCAAATGCTTAGCTTTTATTATTCTTAAATATAGGATTTTTTTTCATTCTTGATAGCTTTTTCTGGTCATAGGTAGTAAATGCAACTATATTTTACCACTTTGTATACCTGATATGTCACTTTGATAGTCTTTAAAGCACTAAGATGCAATTTGAATCTACAGCTTTAAATAGCTGGATGTCCTGCAGCAGCCAGTGTAAATGATATCATTAAAATTAGATAGAAACATAAAACTCTGTGTCAATCTGTCTTTAAACTCCAGAAGCCCACTGTAAGGGGCAATACAGAAGCCCACTGTAAGGAGCAATAACGCATGACCGTAAGATGAGTAATCACTGTATGCTACTTTAATGATGGAGAAAGGGCACTGTATGTATGCACATACAGAGACTGACTACTGTGTTCAGAAGGTATGAGTACAAAAGTGCCTAAGCTGACTTTAGGGCATCTACTTTGGGGAGAGATAGAGCTATAAAGATGGAGGGACATCAACTTGAGCCACCTGAGTTGGATCCAGCACTGCTTCTGTGCCTTCTTACTAGCTGCTCTGTTCAAACCTATTAAGTTAATGCACTGTGCCTGAGACTCAGTCAATGTGAATGAGATTTGCGTTGCACATTTTGCAGGCACATTACCTTGCAGAAGCAGTTACTTCTCAGTTGAATAATCTGAACCGCGTGGACCCCCTTTATTCAGTTGCCAGTGTAACAGAAAATAGTATTCTGTTTTGTTAATAAGCTGGTTTAGCTTGCTCTGCAGTTACACAAATATCTGAGCCAGCATGAGAAGCAGCAGAGCTAAGGAGGTGAGGTGAGAGAGGATGACTAAAGGGGACCAAGCCCACATCTTTTCAATAGGACTTAGCAGTGTTGTTTAATCTTTACTCTAGTATAAATAATAACTAATTTCTAGTTACTAGTTAGTTACTAGTATTTACATTGTGCAGCATTTTATAACCTAAAAAAATTGTTATGTATTTGGTTTTCTTACTTCATAAATTCAATAAACAAACTTTACAAAGAGGGAGCTGGAAACATTGCACATAGCACTTAGTGTTCAACTGGACAAAACCGTCTTAGGTTTCTTAGCATCTGGCTTTAGGTTAGAGCCACAAAATGTCCCTTAGAGGGGTTGGAATAAAAGAAAATACTTTGCCCTAGGTGAATCAGTTAGCTAAATGCAAGAAGTTACATTTTGTTATAGAGTTACAAAACTACTAGTTATTCAACTTTAAATTACCAAGCTTTGGACTTACTGTTTTTTCTTTCAAAGTGTAGCTGAATTGGGTGGACATTTTATCTATTATCAAATGTGAGTGTTACCTCATATCAGTAGCTGAGCCCAGCATACTGATTACAATAGGCCATATGGATAGATGGGTGATATGTTGGAAGATGTCAATCTTATTCTATTCCCAGTTCTACAAGTGACCTTGTAGCTTTTCTTTTCATTTAGTGACCAAATAATTTAATGACATTGCTTCCTAAGGTCAGGGAGAAAATTTTCTCATAGAAATATTTTGCATTGGAAAATTTAGCTGAATCAACATTCAGCTAGATCAAAACCTTATGAAGCTCTATAAATTTTATTTAAAGATTTTTTTGACAGAATGTTATTGAGATTTTTAATGCTCTTGACAGATTTTTAATATATTAAAATGTTTACAGCAAATGTTTTTTTTAGAACATTGAAAGAGAATCTTTTGAAATATTTCACTTTGTGAACAGTTCTGATATTTTGATTTTTCTTTCCAGTTCATGATGTTTGCATGTTTAAATATTTAAAACCTTAGAACTTTGAAAAAGATGGACAGTTTCATATTTGACCAACATTGGCTAACTCTATAATGACACTTGATAGCGGTGGCACTGACATGCATACTGAGTATGATTCTGAATGAAAGAGCCAAATCAATGTGTCTCCCTCATAGAGATAAACAGTTCCAAGAGAGAAGTCTCCAAGAACCTGTCCTGTGGGTATGAGTAGTGTTCTGTTAATGAGTTCCATAAAGTGTTGATGCATACAAAAGGTATATTGTTTCCATCGTAACTGGACAGGCAGTCACCTGGAACCTAGAATCAGATAAATCCTTACCTCAGGGTGATCAAAGATCAATAGAAACTTTACTTTTTAAAAAAAGGACTAGGAGCAAGAAATGTGATGAGGGAATATTAGAGGAACAGCTTCTATTGTCAGGATACTGCTCTGAGAAGATGACGGAAGTCTTATGGCACAAAGCCTGAACAATTCAGACCTGTATTGCTGCAGTTCCAGCAAATACAGTGAAGCTTTGTATTGTGCTCTAGAGAAAGATTTACTGTTGCATGTTTCCTCCTTTTCCTTGGGAACAACTGTATGCCTGGAAAAATGTGTTAGGCATTAACATGTGACTAACCTGTCTTTTAGTTTTGTTTAGAAGAATGTAAAGTGGGGACTTGTCACAGTTCGGCAAGTTAACCCCTGTAAGTGAGGTTTGAAGTCACAGATTTATTTGTGTAGGCCATACTGTTCTTTTATAACTGACATAATTTACTATTGCTCTGCATCCGACAGCTATAATGGAGCTGCCAATTCAGGTAACACAAGTGTGATCTTCTTCTGCTGTTGTGATCTTCTCCCTGCTCTGGTCCTGCAGCCAGAGGAACTTGTGTGAGCTTCCTTCTGCAGTAAACACTTGTGCTGTGAATCCAGCTGTTCCCAGTCTTGGGGTAAGAGTCACAGGCATCTGTCACAGTGAGAAGGACGTAAGGGCTTCTTCCACTCAGTTTCCTTGCAGTGCTTGCTGCTGGTCCTTGGAGAGCAAGGGAGCTGTTTTCTGGTTCACTCTTCTTCTCACTATGGGTCTCCCTGCCAAACTTCAGTATTTTATTTTCTGGCCTTTTCCATGTAATATGTTTCCTCCTGTAAGATATATAGAGTCCTTTGCTATATGTTAGTCCAGCTGAGAACTATAACATGAATATTAACTGCTCTGGATGTTTTCTAACCTTCTCTTCTTGCCCATAATCCAGAGGGAGTAAAGACACTGAAGGAATACGTTAAAAAAATCTTGCATGTATAAAGTGAAATGACACAATATAAGGAATTCAGTATTCAATGTTAAATAGGCCAATAGGTATAAACTTGAGTGTCCAAATATTGGCATGTGATGTCGTATTTATGCAGCCAGATTAATAGTGCAATATTTAAAAGTATGCACCACCTTTCTATCACTTGTTCATCACCACTTATCATGTTGTCTGTAAATGCCTTGCAACTCTGAAAATCAAGTTTCTTCCATAGTGTGTGATTACTGCTATATGAACTACACCCAGGCAACAAAATTGGAAAACACTGACCGCAGATTTAAAGCTAAATATTTTCCAGGAAGCTTGTAGAGAAAATCATCCTTACATTAAAAAAAAAAAAAAAAGTACTTTATTCTCTTTATTCTATAAATATAGAGAATGTAGACATGGATTTGTTTAAGCGCTTGTGTAAGGAAGTGGCAGCATTAGAGTTGCAAACTCAATCCAAATTCTCTCCTATAGAGTTTCAGCATTCCTACATCTTTCATGATGTTTTACAACCAATATAAAATATCAAAAAGTTATCTCTGTAGTATGTATAATTTTAGTAATTTTAGTAATTTTTATATTTCTGTCATATCAATAGAATTCCTATATCTTTATGGACAGAGCGGTATATAAATCTTCCGTGACATATTTTAATAATCTGGTCTGGAGATATATTTTATAAAGTTTCACCCAAACAGTGCATCCTTATCAAGGAAAATTCTGAGAGAAAAAATAAATTCAAAATTAATTACATGTACAAAAAAGATCTTCCTGTAGAATTTTGGAGAGGCAGCAAGTTTTTATAACTTAATTGCAACCTTAAGCATACAGTCAGGTAGCCAGTAGACACGGAAGTTTTCGCTGATGATGCTTTTGTACTATTAATCTGAACAGGTGGAGATCAAGGATGCCTTTGTTCAAATATATGAGAAAAGTATACAATCCTATAAGCAAAGATATTACTCTAGGTGGGAAAAGGACAAATGTTGGGATTTTGGTCACAAAAATGTTTTTACATTAATACCTCTGAACGGTATTTTTGTTCGCTTGTTAGAGGAAAAAAGTAATGATACACTGTTGTCAGACGGTGAGGTTCAGCTCTGCCTGGGGCTTTCATCTGCCTTGTATAGTTGGTAACTATGATACTCAGGCCCTCTATGCAGTGAAGTGTTCTTCAGCTACAAACTTTACAAGCTTAGTGCTGCTGTTGAAAAGGTATTCATGTGTGCAAGGTAATTTTTCAAAAGCTAAGAATTGCAAAAGGCGACCTAATTTCCACTGGATCACTTATCCATTATGTGAATTATGGTTTGGAGGGATTTTGTTATAATGTTTTTTTAAATCCTTCTAGAGAGGTCTGTTACAAAAACTCTTACCTCTTTTAATCCGCATAGGACTCCTAGTTGTGCACTTTGTAAGGACATTCTAGAGACTGCCTTTTGGAGGATAAGCAGGCTTTTTGTGTAATTAATTGATCAATCTGATAACATACAGTTTTGTCCTAGCTCGTATTTTTGCAACAGAGCAATTCTAAACTGTGACACTGAAATGACTGCTAGGGATAAACTTAAGAAATGTCATAAAGAAAATGTATCAGACATGAACTGCTTCAGAGGTAACAATGCCCTTGCAAAAGTAGAGTTAGGCACTGCTTTAAGAATATGGGGAATTTTTCACAATGTAAATCAATTCAAAATCAAGTCTTGGATGAAGGAATTTTAGCTATATATTTTATACTTTAAAACTGCTTAATGCCTATTATAATGACTCATTTTTTTCCATATGTATTAATTTATATTAAGATTTTAATGTCAGAAATCGTTACGAGGAAATATTTTAAAACTATTTCACTCATACATTAAGAAAATCCCAATCAACCTGACTCTCATTTTGTACCAATATGCCATCATGGTAGAACTGACATTTTCATCCTTTTAGCAAAACTTCTAGAGTATAAAAAACAGAAATAGTCTAATTACACATTTTCTGCAGGAAATTTTGTTCTTTATAAATATAAATCCAAAATTGCTACTATTTTTCATAGAAACCACCTTATGTCCTACTTTGTTCTTCATTTTCCAGCATTTGTCAAACCATGTGCTTATCGATTAATATTTTACTCAGTTTGATTTATCAGATTTAGCAATTTATTGCTGTAAGAGTCAACACCTCAATTCACAGTCACAATAATTTCTCCATGTCATATCCCACTGCAAAGAGCAAACATTACATATCTTCTGAAATATCTGTTCTGGTGCAATGTAAGGCTCTAAGTGAATTGTGTAACTTGTAAACTAATGGAAATTGTTTTCGTCAAGTCCCTTTCCACATTTTCTCTTTCACTTGGATAGGAACATTGCACTGGAGTCTTGCTAGGTTCTGCTAAGATAATTTTGAAAGAATCTATGTCTACCCACAGTGCATAGGAATAAAAGAATGTGCAGGTCAGAAAAATGAGGATATTTGCTTTTGTCTCTGTAGCAGGCTTTAACACTTGGGAGCAACAATTACAGAGAAAGTCCTGCTTTTGATCAGCTGAGAAAAATGTCCATTTTGTACATATTCTCCAGGATGTTTAGCTGCAAGGCCCTAGCAATTTTCCAGCAAGATTGTACGGACTGCGATTTTCAGGGATTGTTTTGTTTTTTCATTTTGTTTCGGTCACATTTCTGGACAGATTTTCAGCACAGATAAAGCGTTGTTTGCTAACACAAAGCTACGCTTCTTGCAACTTTCTAGTTCTTGAACCAAGTCACAAGGACTTACACAAGAAGTTGCAGGAACTTTTTTGTAACATTACAAAAGATGATGTGGCTATTATAACTTCATACTCAGAAATGGCTGTACTTTTTTGGTTGAAACAAAAACAATTATGAAGTCAAACTGAGTCATTTACCTGACACTGATACTGCTTTTGGTATATCTACTGAAAATAGTTTTCTATAATAGGACATGTCATCTGACCCATTATGATCTGTGGCACGATCAGACTCACCTGCAATATAGAAAGTGGATTCTGATGTAGTCATATATAATAGAACTGTATTACCTATTAAATTGCTCTAAACTGAATCTTGTTTCACTTCTGAATTTGGGAGTTTTAGCACTGTAATTCCTGAGGTATAATTTTTGACTAAGATCACACTGAATTGTCCATGGGGTTCCTATTGTTCTTTATAAACCTTCCTTATCCATTGATGGGTGGATTACAAGCCACTTGGAGGTGTTTATGAAAATATTTCTGGCAAGAGGGGTGGCTTACTGGTAATTAATTGATTTAATATTTGAATCCCTGGTAGGAAAGGAGTTGGTCTGTGTCAGCAAGTGTTAGACTTTGATCATTTACTTCCATTTGCTTGCTATTCATCTTGGTCAGTTGAGGTCATTTACCATTTGATTATATTATCTTTTAATCTACTTCAGAATTCTTATCCACGTAAATATATTTTAATGTCATATCAGCTTTGTGTCATTATTTCTAATTTCTTTACTTTTCTTATAAAAAATATTACTGAACTGTATCAAATGTCAAATTTTACTCAAATGGCTTGAATGGCTTTTTATTACAGTCTTTGTTATCAGAACTAATTGATTTTTAATATATTATGGAAACTTAAAGTATGGTGCAGTGTGTTCTCTCTCTACTACGTTTCCTGATTTATTGCAATGCCTGTCAAATTGAACTTAAAAAAGAGGTCTTAAGAGCTGTGGTGTTCATCACAAGCTTAAGAGTTAAACATCTGTCTCTGGGAGTAGAATTCATGACGTTGACTGTCTCACAGTGCACCCAAATGCTTTACAGGTTCTAGGTGTAAGATCCATTCCCATTTCAGTATTTATAACAGGCAGTACCCTAAGTTCTGGGATGCCTAGATGAACAAAGACTACGTATGACAGAAGAAGGCATGCTTCTGAAGCACTGTCTTTTGCATGACATTAAATACTTCTGTGAAACTGGAATTCAAGGCCAGAAAGTTCTTTCTTAGACAGGTTTGGAGGACTAAGACAGGAAGACAAAGATTTAGGATGTTGCACACTACCGCACAAAATATTTCTCTTATATCCAATCTTCATCTAGTGTGAAATACAAAAACTCTTGCTCATCTCCCTCTCTTCAGCTAACCTTGCCCATAGCACTAATTTGAAGTCAGGCCAACTTTTTAATGTTCTTCTGGCTCCATTAAACTTGTATTTCCAGTGACATAATGATGCATGTTCAATGGGAGGAATGAAACAGGTTGTTGTCTAGAACGTTCTTCTCCCCCGGACTGTACCCAACAGTATTATGGTTTTCTGGGATATAAGAGCTCTGGGTTCAAACCCCTTAGGCTATGGCCTACTCACCAGTCACCTCAGCTAACAAGGACTCTGCGCAGAGTTTGCTCCGTAGCATATCTTTAGAAATTTAAGATGCCTGAAGCATCTCAGCAAATTTGGTAAGAGATTTCCTGAACTGTTGTCCTGAACTTAAGTTCTGGAAGCCGTTAAACTTGTGATTTGGGTGCATAAATGCTTTGATGATGTCCACCTGCTTTGCTGACCTTCATTTAGATAAAGATTTTCTGTTTTGGAAAAAGCCTACCTTTTTGTCTTCAGCTACCATGCCATCAGTTTTGCATATGGTCTTCATTCAAGAAACACAAGGGTGACCAATTTTCTTCAATTTTAGTTGCATTCAGCAGTATTGCAATGACAGCTGTCCAAAATTTGTCTCCGGAGGACCATCTTTTTCTCTTTGTAGAACTTCAAGCTTTTTTTCTCACTTTCTGAGTAATTAGTGCTGGCTTACTATCAAAGAATACAAAACCAGGTTGAAGAGTCCCCATCTTTGCTCTTGTGATTGATCAATCATCTCATTCATCCCTGAAGTACTCGTACACCTGTGTGTTATAATAAGAGCATGATGAAATGAACTTCAAATGAAGGTTCAGATGAGAGATTCCTTTGGTTTCATATTCCAGCATTCATTTCTCCTACAGTGTGGTAATGTCACTTTTATTATGAAGCTCACTAAATTAAGTGAGCAAAGTTGCAGCAGGTGGCCATTTTGCAGCTCTGATGGCTGTTCTCCTTTGTGGATTTACAGAAAGAGTGAAGCTGCACTAGGATAGCTCCACAAGCTTTATTCATTCTAGTGACAGCTGGCCTATATGTATGTATTTATCAATTAAGACAGAAGGTTACTTTTTATAAAATGCATACATAATTAAAAATTCAGTTGTTCAATAGCTGCTTTCAAGTATTCTTACATTCCTTAGTTCATTTTTCACACAATTATTGCCAGTTATACTTCCAGAGCAATTCCAACTATCTTTCTCTTGGCTTTCATTCCACATTTTAAGAATGAGGAAAAGTGTCTGCTTAGAACAATTTGTACTTTGGGCCCTTTGTTTTCTTTTTTGTGTTATCTTAGTAAATTTAAAAGTAAAGATTCATGCAGTTTTCCATTAGCAAAAAGCATATCCACTTCTTTCATGTTGTTCGCAATGAACTAGTCTTTGGTATTGAAACTGCTATAATAATTTTTTCCTTTCATATGCAATTGAAATGTATATTATGAGTTATTTCATGAAACACTTTTAAAGCAAAATTTCACAGCTGGGCATTATGAAATATGTTTTAGAGCATAACAGAGAAACAGAAAATTGGCATAGAAGATAGATCTCTTTTTTCTGTGCTGGAATAAGTTGTTGTCAGATTAAAGCTGAGTTTTTCACTTGTGCTACAATAGCATCAAGTGTGGAGCTCCAGTGAAGTAAACAAAGTGACTGTACGTAGATATCAGGTAAAAATGAAAACAAATGTTAGCCCTGAGATTTAGTTCAGTTGTCTTCTTGCTAGACTTCCAGTTCTCTGCTACTTGCAGTTCAGCAGTGGGACAGACTGTGTAAGATTTATTGTATCCCTCTGGTGCAAGGAGCTTTAATAAGCTGGGAATGTTTAAAGTGGTTAAGAAAAATTCACAAAACCTTGTACTTGAAAACTGACAGGGTTTATATTATTTGCAGGGGAAATGTTCAGGGCTGGCAAACCTTTAGAAATAAGGAGTCCTGCAGCTCTTAGGCAAAATATTTATTTTCATATTCCTTTTCCTAAAATTGGGAAAAGAAAAACAAAATAGGAATCAAAACAAAACTTTTATCAATTTAAGAGGAGTACTCAGAAATTAAAGAAATGTGGACTGAGTAAGCTAAAACATATAGGGTTAGAGAAGTGTGGCTGGGTCAACATTATTGTTTTTCTTCTGTCAATAAAATAATACTGGTAGGTCAAAGAGACTGAGCTGGAATTAATTATCAGTGACATTCAGTGCTGGGCAAAGGATCAGCTCGAGTCTGTGTACCACAGAAAGTGATGTATAAGCATTATGTTGACCCCATGCCTTTCACCTACAGTATATATCCCTGCGTAAGTGCATACAAACCAACAAAAGCATCTCTGTAGCGTCTTCTATGTGAGAGAAACAGGTGCTTTTGTTATGTCTCCCTGAGTTAAATTTGCAGCTGCGCTTAGCTGCCCATTGCTGATAGCAGCGTATGACCCTTAATTGTAGCTGAAGGACTAGTTTACATCAGGCAAGCCTGCCTGAATTTCGGAGGAGTACCTATTGCTGAGTGGGGACACTGAGGGTGGAAGCTGCAATGCAGAGAGAGAATTGCAGCTTCGGGGAGAAGGGGAACCTTTCTGTGCATCCTGTTACTGTAGCAACGGCAGGGGAACCACTGCTTCAGTGTGGAGAAGCAGAGGTGGGAGTGTTACCATAGCAACAGATGGAGAGCTTTCCTGATTTGGGTAAGGTAGAAAAGCTGCTGTCATTACTTCTAATTACCTGCCTGGCATTAGCAAGTTGGATAGAACATGGCAGGAGTACCTGTGTTATCACATATGTTACCTGTATCATTTCTAGGTAGAAAGTGAAACTGTGCTAAAGACGAAGCATTCTTCCTACATGAGCTACACTCATTTTAATCTCTTGAGGTTTTTTTATTGACAACGGTATAATCTGTTCATAAGTAATAGCAGAATTACATTTTATTCTTTCAGGTATAGTGTAAACATTATATTCTGTTATCAGTTATTAATCATGCAGTTGCTAGAACAAATGCTGAGTTAAGAAGTGAGTTTAAACTGTAGTACTGAGTTTATCTAAATATCATTATAAGACTATGTTTCATTTTTCTTTATGAGCCTTGCAAGATAAATCTTACAATTTTTCTTCGGGTGCTCTTATTCTCTTTCTGAAGAAACCAGATACTGATAGGCTCCTTTAGAATTACCCCAATTGAGGAGCGATGAAGTTTGTGACTCTAAGAGGAATGTGCTCATATAAAACTCATAGGAACAGCCCAGACTCCTGAAATTGCTACCATTGAATGGCCCAGTGAATGGCAAGCAGCCATCTGCTATTTGATCTGGTGTCACATCCCCTGAGACTGGGGACAATGAAGAATTACTAACGTCAATAGCTGATTTAATATGAGTCTCAGAAAAAAAAGAATGGACTAAATTCTCAGGGCAGCTAGTTTTTGATCAAGTTGGAGTTGAAGAGTAGAGTCTTAAAGGGAGACAGAGCTATTTTAAGTGTCAGGTCACCAATGACAAGAAGGCTTGTTAGGAAGCCTGACCTGGATAAGTGAAATCTAGGAAGTATCTTGGAGCCATCTGCAAAATCAGACCAAAATTCCCAAAATGCCCAAGAGGTGAAGAAACTGAGGCAGGGACAGACCCCCAGGTACCTCTTTTTGAAAGATCTCTGCCCTTGTGTTGTGAAACCTGGTTGACACCTGAAGCCATTTACTTTCTTTTTTTGTCCTGGAAGAAGTAAACAGTGAGCCAGAGCATCCTCAAAGTCAGATACGTGGTAGGGCTCAGCTAAACCTAGTGAAGGCAGCCAGCACTAGTCTCTGAGGCTATGTATTTAGAATATGAATTCTTGGCTTCCAGGAAGAGGGACTTTCTGCCAAGCATACTTCCAGGGAGGCAGAACCAGCAAGGGATTTGCTTTTGTCCTGTGCAGCAGTGCTGAGGGAAGCAGTGCCTGTTTGGGCTGCTCAGCAGACCAAGAGCAGGAGGTGCCTGAATACAGCTGAGACTCTCCCTGCAGAGTGTCTCTCTATGCCTATGTGGCAAAACAGACTTCTCATTTTAAAGTAGTTAAACATTTACATTTCCCTCAAATGCAAATGAGGGCATTAGCAAATGAGCTTTTTCTAATACTTTGTGCAAAGTTGGCCTTTTTGTGCATCTTGACTTTCTATTGAACGTCGGTAAGCAAGGGGTTTTACAAATACCTATGCAAGTATTGCTATGAATACAAGATAAAACCCCCTTACTACTGTTTCATCTATCTTCTTGATTTCTGTCACCCACCACCTTGTCCTTTTGGCTTGGAGCCAACATATATGTTGTAACGAACTTAGGCTCTGTGAACTGGGTGTATCTATTCTGCTAAATCACAGATGGCCAGAGACTGATACTCGTCCCCAAGACTGAGTAGTTCAAAGTGGTGTACGTCTACATTTCTCCATGTTAGCTGCCTTTGTGGTAGATTTGCCTTGGAGGGGACAGGGTCAGGAAGTAAAGCAGGGAAGAAGGAAGGTAAATGTGCTGTGCTTGGTCTTTGTTTCTAGTCTTTCTTTGTTTAGCTGTGTGGATGCCAGCATTACCTCAGTGTTTCTTTTGGGGAAAATCCCAACAAATGTAAAATTGTGTGTATTTATTATTTTTACACTTGAAAATGTTCATTGATGGGTGGTGTACAGGATAAACCTCTCATTTCAAACAGGAGAGGGTCTGAAAGACTGGAGTTTAAATCCCTGATGAGCTATAACTCTCCTGCACAACTCTGGAAAAGATACTGATTTCCTCGATGTCTCAGTTTCCCAAAAGGAAAATGAAAGTTATGCTAATTTTTTTTTTTCCTAAACATGGTTGTTAGAATAAATGTGTAACTTTCTGGGACACTTGGATACTGTAGTAGGGTGATATGTGAGTTCTTAAGATATGGCATAGCCTCAGGGGATAGCCTAAAAAGCACACTGGAGTAGGACATTTGGAAAGGATTTTTTTTCCAACTGGTTTTACCACGTGCCTACTGACAAAATGATCTTTACCATCTCTCCTCTCACTCCTAATGCATAAGACCCCCTCCATACCTAATCCTTCACTGTAAGATGAATGTTTGCTTTTAATCATTGCCCTGTTGCCTATTCCTTTATAGCTGTCTTGCATTGAGAAGAGTGACAATATGCATTAAACCACTGTGGTAACCTCTGTTTTTTCTAGCTTGCAATAGCATAAAAGATGTTTCAAAACATTCTTCCACTTCTTTGGCAAAAAGGCCCTCTCTCTCTCGTTAAAACAAACTCTTTCTTTAATATAGAGGTTATTTGCATAAAGGCTTGTTGTGTTCAGTCTCTAAGAGTGCATTTATTTTCATGAACAAACAAGATTAGCTCCTATTTTGAATAAGCTAATACCTCAAAACATACACTTAGCAAGTTGATTCATCTTTTGTTGTAATATGTGAATGCTATTGAGTAGCTTTATAATTTGTTTTATAACTTTTTCGGGTATCAGATAGTCTTAGGAGACCTTAATAGTGTACTGTGTTGCATAAAGTACAGCCATTAATGTATATTCACAGACTATTAATATTCTCTTTCTTTGTTTCTTCTGTTCAGTGATTATTCATTTTTATTTCTTTACTATTTCCACAAGAATTAAGCTTATCTTTGTGCATTTGTCTTACTAAATTCACAAGTTAGTAACCTTGGTTACTTGCCACATGGAATTATGCGTTTGAAATCTCTCTTTCTCTCATATAAAATCCAACTTTTCTACTTTCCCAGTAAAGCCTTAGATTACAGCTCAGAGTGGACACTGGATTTTCTCTGTCAATTCCAATAGTATTCCAGCAGCAATATCCTGACCATTTCTGCTTACTATTTTGAATTATCTTGCCCACCAGATCCAGAGACCAAAAGTCTTCCCTCTACCACGTATCCCCCACCTCTACTTCCCCTGCCCTTTCTTGCATATTTTAGACATCCCTCTTTTTAAGCTGGCACAATTTAAGAGCAGATAGTATGGCAAATAGAGTTTATCATCAAAATCTCAGGCCCTACCTGCAACAGGATATGAACTTTAGCCCTCTTGACACACCGTGAGGTGAGGCTATATAAGTGCAGTTATAGAGCGATCATAGGAGCCAGGATGTCCTTGGGAATGTTATAGAGGAAACAAAAGCCAATAAAAGAGCCCTGAAATAAATGTGAGGCAGCAATAATGAGCAGCAAGAATGAAGAGTATTCCACCAAAAGGGCTGGGAAGAGAATAGAAAATCTACAATTGATTTTCTAAAGTGGACTGCATGCCTTCTGATTTCCTTTTGTGTTTCTGACTGTGGAATGGTCTAGTGAACCAGATGAGATAATCCATCAGTGCAGAGTGAGGAGGAGATATGGAGGGATCTCTGGGGATGGGCCAGGACAAACATCTCTATCCTTTCCTCTTTCTAAGTATCAGAAGTTATTTGGAGTACAGCAGGACAGGAGCTCCCCTCCAGGGAGCCGAGATAGGTGCAGTGAGACAGACAAATGTTTCCTCCTGGAGAGGAAATGCGACATGATATTTTTTAATTGCATATTTTGTTTTTTGTTTGAGGTTATTCTTCTTTCACCCTTTAGAATAGCAAGAAATCAATGAAATAATCTACTGAGGCAGCCAGAAGGCAACACTGTAGTGAAGAAGGCAAGTTTATGTCCTCCTTGCTCTGAGACTGCTGCTTAGGCTGTGATGGGAAGAGGCAGATAAGGCATAATCCCTGGCTGAGGCAATTAGCTTTTTTTTTTTTTAACTCAATATGTTTAGCAATAAAGACAATTCTGATTTCTTTCTGAAATACTTTATCAGTGTTGACCTGAATAGCCCTTATTTCCCTGGTGAGAAGCTCAATGTTGGCTTTGCTTCTTTCATTGTATTTTCTCCATAAAACCGCTATACCAGTAGCTATATGAAAGTATCAAAGTAAACTCTCACAAAGGAGCAAGCTATCCAAAATATTTCTAATGAAAAATAGTATGGAGAGTTTTCACAGATAATGTATTTTACTACCACTATGAACCTAGTTATTCTTTGTTTTGGTTTGTATATTCGTTTTGGGGGTCTTTCAAAGGGACAGTCTCTATCTTGCTGGGAAAGATAAACTCCTGAGTTATTCCACCTCTTAGAGCCTATTACTACTAAGAATAGAAGCTAGAGGAGGAGGAGGAGGAGGATAGAAAGTGGAAACAGAAGAAGACTAGTGGAAAACTGGAAGGTGAGCCATGATCTGCCATTGTTTCTGCTACAAAACCAAGGTAGCATGAGGAAGATCCCCCAAATCTGGCTCCTGAGCAGCCTTTGAACCCATGGACAGCTCCACACTTCTTCAAGGCAAGTTTCTGACACACCTTATGTGGCTACTCAGCTCACCTCAAGCCTGGTAGAAAGCAAGGGCAAACTTTCAGAGCATGTACATGAGAATTACTGTCCTCACAGAAAGCTTCTGTTTATCTTAATGATACACTGATGGTTTTGAATACACTTTGCCTATGGAAAGTACTGTTTATTTTACCAGTTTTTCACCAGCAGACTCCATTTATTCCTGGGATTCAAAATGACTTTTCAGGAAAAGGGAACCACTCATCCCTTATTTCAGGGATCATTTTTTCTCTCATTCAGTTGTCACATAACTGAAAAGAAGGGTGAATCAATCAAACAGTCCTTTGCAGAGGAATCTGAGGCAATTCAATTGTTGGTTAAAGTTTCCTTGCAGTGCTGAGTTAGGCTGGAAGAAATATTCTTTTACTTAAAATGAACTTCAGACTCCAAAAAGATTCCACTTCCTTTGTGTTCTTGTTCAGAAGTTTCGCTCTGCTGTGAAGCTGGTGTGTTCTGCTGAGGAGCAAGTAGAAGGGAGGTCCTCAGAGACGTGTTGTTGAACTGGAAAGAGAAACAAATTTCCACTGAGGATAAGGACTGAGTGAAGGGTTCAGAGGAGAACCGAGGCAGAAAATTACCTGAAATCCAACACTGAGGCTATTGCATAACAGCTGTGAAGGATCTGACCAGGCTGAAGTAAAGAGTTGGAAATGATTGACAAAAATTACAAGTATTCACTTTCACAGGAGAGCTTTTGAGATTGAATTTAAATTGCTCTGTTTTCTGTTTTAAAAGAGCACTTTTAAACTGCTCTGATTTTTTTTTTCTGTTTAAATGGCTGAGTTTCCTCTCATCTCTCTCCTGTTTCCCTGAACAACCTTGTCCTGTGTTCTGATCTTAAACCATTGTACTTAACATTTATGTAACAGTGTTTGAATATAAGGGACACCATCTTTTTTTTTTTAAGCATTCTTCATATAGAGTGATGTGTTCTGAAATACATGGGAGAAGATTAATATTTATTTCCAGAACAGTTAAAGACTTACAAATAGGATTTCGCACTTTTGTGAAGTACAATCTTTTTGGCAACTAAAGGTGATTTTATCCCTTGCACAGTTTATTGGACTAATTTCAAGCTTATTGGAACAGTGTCTGGGGTGTGTTGGCCTAATACACAAGAGGTGTAGGGTACTCAGAGTGATCGTAATCTAAATCGGGCTCTAATTGTTTAGGTATTTTTAGTTGACTGAGTAGCAGCCAAACAGGGATTCCAACAATGGCTTTAATCAAAGATAGTCTTTTTCTATCAACAGTCAAGACATAAGCCCTACACTGAAAAGTTTTAAATTTTGTAAGGATTGGAGAAATTATTCTGAATGGATCAGAAAAGTTAGCCATCGTTGCCCAAGGGATTCGTATATTATAGGCAAATGGAGTTTTGTCGTGGTGGTGGCAAATTGTCTGATAGGCTGTAGTAAGAACCTGAAAAGTATTGTAAAAGAAATTCTAGTGTAATTTCCAAGGACAAGACTGTCTGTTGTTGTTGCTGTGAGGAACTGTGAAAATGCAGAAAATGAGAAGGCTGCAGACAAAGTCACAGCGTACTGTTTTCTATAGA
Organism: Struthio camelus; assembly: GCF_040807025.1. Classification (NCBI taxonomy): domain Eukaryota; kingdom Metazoa; phylum Chordata; class Aves; order Struthioniformes; family Struthionidae; genus Struthio; species Struthio camelus. Next base: position 149,646,447 of record NC_090942.1, on the reverse strand, counting down.
CGTTCAAATAGATCACCTGACTGCAACAGCAAATTAAAAAGTGTATTCCAGGATTAAGCCACAGCTAAAATGATATATCTTGGTAGGACAAAAGCTTCATGTATTGCCAACAATATGTTAGCTCCTCTTTCAAATGAGGAAACAATTGAAGACTTGGTTGAAAACTGTATATTTTTCTCTGTGGCTGCAGATGCCTCAAACCATGGAAGTTTCAAGGTGTTTCCAATGATTAATCATTCCTACACAATTGAAAGGCGAATAATTCGTTGCTGGCTTTATTATTTTCGAGGCAGGAATGAAACCATATTAGCTTTGGAAATGTGAAAAATGTGAAAATGTGAAAAACATGCTAAAATCAAATAGTTGGAACCATGACTATATAACACTATTTGCAGCTGACTGTTAATGGTTGTTAGCTTTGGGATACGTTCTTCTGTCCACAAATCAAGAGAAAGAACGAAAAATTATCTTCTGCTTCCTGCCCTGTTCATGACCACAAAGAAAGAAAAGTTCCTTCTAGTTAAATCATCATTTGATTTAGAAAAAAATTAAGTTACTTTTTCTGAACTCATTAAGTCATTTTTCTTAACAAATATTTCGAATTCACACATGAGCTTATGAAATTTTAATTCACAGAAATGTTCAGCATGAGACAATTACTTGCATACAGTACAAATGAAAAGATCATGAAATGTTTTTGTTGGTTTTAGAAGATATTTCTGGAAGTTAAGTGAGCATTATCAAGTGTCAATTTTAAAAATCCATTTTCAAAGATAACCTTGTTGGAGGTGATAGAGCAACATTTTCAGTGATAGAATATTACTTGTATTATTTTCAAGTTCTACTAAATGTTTTTAAATAATTCTTGAAAGTGCAAGTTGCCTCTTTAAGTGATGACATTTATAAAATAATGCATTCATTTAAGGATAAATTGCAAAAAAAAAAAAAAAAAAAAACCAGATGACAAACTTTGGTGATAAGCTGGTTATCATGGGAAAGTAGAGAAAAAACAAAGACATTCAGAAGTGAATTAGCTGCCAGATGCTAGGATTTACATTTTGATGTGATCAAACAAGATCACATAAACTGATTTAATTTTACTGAAAAAAAATTAATATATCTGGAAATAGTACTGAAAATTTAAAATTTCTCAAAAAGCTTGATGTGTATTTCACAGCTTCAGCAGCATATTTTTGTATGTCAGGAGTCTTCTGTTGGGAAACAATATTCTAGTTTTGTATTCTTGCTCTTTGAGTTTCTTAAAATTTTTCAATTTATCATTTTATTATCACTATTAAAAGTGATAATAAATGCTTCTTCAATCAGTAGCTTCAAGTTTATGATAACTGAATTTTACATCAGAGAAATTTTATATTATTTCAGAAAATATATAATATGCTAAAGGAAATAAGATTTCCCTAAAATTTCCCTCCACGTTAACATGTAGTCTCATTTTCTTCAAGGAGAAATATTTCTTTGAAAGTTTAGCTGCTATGCAGTATAGCTTCACTTAATACAACCACATGCAATGTGAGTATGTGGAGTTGGTGTAAGCAGCAAAAGTCTTATGCTTCTTACAGTAGCGTGGCAAAATTGGGTCCTTAAGACAAGAAAACTTATGGTGACAGAACATTTTACTGTACGTGACCTTGACATCATTTTATGTCAGATATAGTTTCACCTTTCTGCACCTGGGAGGGAGCCTTATTACAATTTTTACTCTTTTTAAATTCTTCCTGTATTAATTATAATAATCAAAGTTTGTTGACAAAATAGTAAACAATAAAAGAATGAATCAGAAGGATAATAGTAACATTTCTGGTGTGGTGGTAGAACAAAACGTACGAAATATTATTGGAGTTGTAGGACATTTCTTCATCTGAGGCATCGTTTCACTAAAATGTGGTCTTGCCTGAATTCTGTCAGTGCAACCATTACTTTTCATAACGGCTTTGAACATAGGCATTCTTCTAAATGGAGGGCAGCATTAGCTAGCAAATGAAAAATTTTCTTTTCTTTCTTTCTCTGACTGAATATGGTAAATACTTTGGGTGAAAAAAGTTAGGGGTAAAACTTTGAAAATTCCAATGCCAGTGATTTAAAAAGACTTTCATCAACTTTTCTTTTTGAAATATTACTTTGCTTTTTAAAAGTGGCCTAAGTTTACATAAAGAAAAATGCATTTTTAAAGGGCTTAGGTAACTCAGAAGGTCTATGAACCACTTCATTTAAGTTGAAACGTTTTTATTAAAGTGAATGGAGTTACACTGGCCCATTGCAGAGGTATTTTGAATAAGAATCATATCTGGGCTGTTCTAGTTATCTAGTAATAAGTGAAGGAAATGACAAGTGGAAGTTGTGTAGTGGCGTTAGCATGGCCCTGCTTCTAGGGTAATATAATCTGTTTCTCAGTCGGAATAATTTACCTGAACAGCAGACCACAATGATGCATCTATACTGCCTCTGGTGCCCACTTTGCTCAGATCTACCTACAGGATACTGTGCTACATATCTCAAGGGCTTTCATTCCTTTGCAGAGGAGGGAAGTCCTAAATATGTACAATCTACCAGAAGGGAATTATAGATGCTCCTAAACTTAGTAATCGTTTGACAGTCAGAAAAAAGCATTCATATAAAATAATCTCAAATATGAATATCATGCAAAAACTTGTTCTGTAAAAAGACAGCACAGTCATTAGCCAGCTGTATACAAACGGTCTTTGATTCTATAAATACTGATTCTCATATGGGGGTTATAAAAAGCATCTCTACCCTCTCAGCTTTTGGAGAAACCCATGAGCATGTCTGGCATATTTCTGTATATAGAAGCTGAATGTGCCAAACTAACACTTGTCACTGGACTTTCAAGGATAAAGTGATGGGGACAGAGTTCAGGGTAAAGAAAGAATATCAACACTCTACCATCTTAAACCTGGTGGATTAAGGTTGTCCTTTTTCAATATTTATAAAGAGCTAGGTAGCGATAAGGGTATGCTGTCTACATTACTGCATTATTTAAGTGTGTGAAGATGTGCAATCTTGTAAACATCAAGATGAAAAAAGTCTCTTCAGATTACAATCTGTCAGCTTCTCTGAGAAGATAAAGCTAATACAATGAAAAATGGCAATGAGATAGGCTACAAAGTAAAATAGTCCTTAATTCCTTTGGTGGCTAGGCTTCAAGTCCTAAGGTGATCTATTACCTGGCATTTGGATACATACTAGCACCACTTATATACCTACTGATCATTTACCATGTACAGATGAGAGGCCTAGAGCATGTTTTGGGCTAGGATTACAATGTCAGTAAATTAGTTTTCCTGGTGTTACAACATCAGCTCTAGAAGCATGGCCTGCCAAAAAATGTAATAGTGCAGGAGAACTGGATGGTTCTCAGAAAGCGGTAAAATTACTGTGCTAAGTTCAGACTGCAAGCTCTTCTAAAAATCTGCGCATAAAACAGTTTGAAACACTGTTCATGTGATAATATTTATTTTACACCTTCCCTTTTAAATAGGAGATATAGGAGTAGACATGCAAAAATGCAATAACAGTGAGTTCAGAGTAGTCAAAGGCATAACATACCTGTTTTGCTGCAGAACCTTAGTTCTTTTTTCAGCTATTTCGGGAGTGCATTTACCAGAGGATCTGAGGAGCTTGTTTGCCCCCCAGCCCCTGTATTAGCCTGCAGTGTAGAACATAAACTTTGTGTCACCTGAGCAAAAGCTGTCACTGTCATGAATGCAGCCAGCCCTGCAATACTGAGAGGGCCTTTCTTGACATGGTCAGAGACATGTTTCCATAGGATTCCAGTGTCAGAGGCTGAGCAGTCTGGAAAGAGGGAGAGGCAGCTAAAGTTAGTAAATGCAAACATGGCCTTTTCCTGGCTTCTGAGGACTGGAGTTCACACTTCAAATACTGGTTTTAACACAGCTTCTTGTATGGGGTATTCAGTGCATCAACCAGTGTGTTTATGTGTTCACCTATATCATTTTATGTGTATGTCCATATATATTTTAATTTCTGCATTATTATATCCACCGTGGCTGCTTACTTGCTGCTTACTTACAGCAGTAGACATGAATGAAAGAAAGGGTGAGATTGTGACATGATATTAGCCTATTCAGGGTAATAGGTTAACAGCCCCTTGGCTCTTAGCATTTGAAGTACATGAAGTATCTCAAAGAAGTACAAACATGCCTTTTTAATTCTGCTGTAGCGTAACCTAAGAAAGTGTGGCTGAATAATTAGTTACAAGCAGAACAATTAATTTATTGGAATTACTAAAAAAAAAAAAAAAAGGCATTGCCAGAGTAAGGGGAATTTACTGTTCTCTGGCTTCCTTATATTGTTCCTGCTCATGTTTCCCTAATGCTACCACAAAGTCAAATAATTCTTTCATCATTCTGCCCTATGACATAGAAGCCTACGCAAATTGTATCTTGTAGCTCTGACTTTTCAGAGACAATTGAAAGGGATGTGAAAATGCAGAAATTGTTATGGTGCAGGATAAAAGCAAGTGAGGTGGTTAGCCCCTTTTCTAAACTAGTTAGAGAAAGAAAACAAAGGCAGAAAAAGGTTAAAAGTCTAGTTCCTCAGTCAGTAAAAAAGAAAACATAGTTCCATTGGCTTGAACATATCTTGCCACTCTACATATGGATAGACCTTATCGAAGACCAAGTAGTACTGAGAAGCATGGAACAAATTTCAATTTGCATATCATGTTTTCATTTCAGGAATATCAAATTGATATATTTTTTGCCCAGACATGGACAGACAGCCGTCTTCGTTTCAACAGCACCATGAAAATACTGACCCTGAACAGCAACATGGTTGGTTTGATTTGGATACCAGATACGATATTCCGGAATTCCAAAACAGCAGAAGCTCACTGGATCACCACCCCCAATCAGCTGCTCAGGATATGGAACGATGGCAAAATCTTATATACCCTCAGGTAAGAAGTTAAAGTATTTAGCTGGAAGCTTTTAGCATATTTTGCTCAGTAGTAATTTTCAGAGCTTTCTCCATTATCCTCTGCTGTTTCCTTTCTAATGCCTACTGATCTTGCTTGACAAATGTTTACTGAAAATTCAGGCGTAACTACTGCAGAGTTTAAAAAACAAGCATTGTCTTTTTAAAAAAGATCTTTTAAGTAATGAGAGTCAAGTTTACATAAATTGTAGAAGTCAGTTTTTTAAATGTTTTTTAAAATCAGAAGAATATAGTCCCATAAATCCTGCCAGAAACCTTTCTGATCAGATTTAGATGCAAGATTGGATAAAGTATTTCTAGATTCAGGCTAATGCCAGTGCTTGATTCTTCAGATAAGGGACACTGAAAGATAGCATGTCACATCTCATCAGAAGGGTGAATTGCTGAAAGAAAGGGTTTTAGAGTTTTTCTGAACTTTGTGATACCATCAACTGCATGGTACTAGCAATATTGTATATATTTGTACAGAAAGAGCCTGTGGAAATCAAAATATGTTTTTAGTTAGTAGAAGAACTGAATTGCATAGATGGGAGTTCTGCCATATACCATATTCCACACAGCAAACTTTTTCAGAAATATTCCTTTCATGCTACGTTTGCTGCAGTGATTGTATTAAACCTTTTCAGTACAATATCATATACTGATCGTACTTGCAATTGCAGTTGGGCTTCAATGATAAGCCTTTGTTAAATAATAAGAAAGGAATTAAACAGTTGGAAATGCTACTGACATTATTAGTGCCCTTCTCTTCTTAGGCTTGCTCCACTCAGTTCAATGGTAGAGCTCTTGCTTATGTCAGTAGTCTTTGGATCTTTACTACTTTAATATTCTCTTATTCTTTTTTTCTCTTTTTTTTTTTTAAATCAGATCTTATTTCAGTGTTTCTAGGTGAGTTACGTATCTGTGTAATAGTAATTAGGCTCACACACCTATCACTAAAGAAACTATGTCACATGCATGGATTGCAAAATTTGTTTACACAGATGAAAATGGGACAATATTTGATCCAGTGGATTGTTTGAGTAAGCACTCTGAATGTGTGAAAGATATTTTGAATCCTTTTCTCCCACTCAGCTCAGCCTGCTTTCCTCATAAGAGGAACTGTAAGAATATTCGTTGTTTGTCAGTAACACTGTGTAATTAAAAAATAATTTATCTGATTTGTATAACCACACAGTATCGGTATAGTATGGGAATGGTAACTACTGTATGTGCAGGTTCTGTGATGTGTTGATAAACATTCTGTATTCAGGAGAAAGTGTGCAAGGTTGACTCATGCTCCTTGCCTTTCCCTCCTCTTCCTTGGCTACTTTTGGGCACAAATGCATTCTGGCTGTAACACCTGAGATCTTGTTCTAGTGTCAGTACAAGTGATTTTTCCACAAAGTGATTTTTCCAAGACAGAGGTTTTCTCTATTTGTCATCCTAGATTTGAGGCACCAGACCTTTCCAAATCCAGTTTGTTAGCTTTTGAATTAGCCTTTTTTTTTTTTCTTTAAAAAAAGACCAACAGAAAAACCCTACAGCCCACACTTGCTGCATAAATTCAGGCAAGCAGTTAATACAGTGTCTGGCTTCCTGACCACTACAGGCCAGTAGTGGTCTACGTAATAAACTAGTACTTGTTGCAATCTGCTCGGGTAAATAGATTGCCTTTATAATCTGTCAGACTGAAGATTATCTGTTTCTAATAGCCATTTTTGAATCAGCTCCACTCACGGTGTCCTTTTTGTTAGGAAACCATGTAAAACAAGCTTTCAAATGGGGCTGAAGACATTTCTACTGGTCTGTGTTAGTGGGCCATGTGTTTACTATGTCTGTGCTACTCAGAAGAGAACGTCATATAGAGATTTAACATGCTATTGAGAGGTACTCCAAAATGATGGAAAGAATTTTAACTTCACAGTGTAAGTAAATGCAGAGAATGTTCCTTATAAGAATCTTTATAAGATTTTATTTCTATGGAATTGCAAACCACCACATCAGCCATTTTTATTTTATTTTTTTAAAGAACAGTTGTTCCTATCCCATGTCCTCTAAAGATAAACTGTCTGGAGAAAAACATATGCACAGATCTTTTGGCATCAGGAAATGCTTAAGGATGTGTTTGAAATTATTTGTGCTCTTAGATATTTATCTTTATTTTAAATCAGGCCTAAATAGCCAATGAAGAATCTGTATGTACAGACTTTTGTTTGGAGGCCTTACTTAAAGATGTCAAAGTTTTTTTGGAAGATTACCTAAGGTTACCTAACTGCCTCCTTTTAACTTTTTCTTGTGCTGATATATAGTGACAGATAGCTGGTTTCTTCACAGGCTTACCATCAATGCTGAATGCCAGCTGCAGCTACATAATTTCCCAATGGATGAACACTCGTGTCCATTGATATTCTCTAGCTGTAAGTACTGCTTTGATGCTTCATTATTGAATGTAAGTGGTATGTAGAGGTGTGAGTTTATTTCTAGTTTCTATCAGGTTGTTCAACTGTTCCACAACAGGTAGAGAGGATGGTTAGGTTTGCTTGAATATTCAGGGGATTTTTTTGTTTCTTCTTTAGCATTCCTGGCATGGGCTTATGTCATAAAGTTTTCTGTAAATTTACTCTGTTATTTTTGCCAATACCAGCCTTTTTAGTTGACACTACAGTCACAATTTCAGTACGAACAGATATTCGTGCAGCCTGTGCTATGTTGGTCTAACAAATTGTATGATATGTAATTGAGAAAAGAAATTGCAGTGTTTTGTGGAGGTGCACAGCTTGGGGACAAACCCAATATCTACACCAATAAATGGTGCAGGTACCATAAATCTAATTTTCCTGTTACTGCTCTGCCCTTCCAGTAGTCCCAGCTGCATTGTATTATATGTAATTTGTTGGTATATTTAGGATACACCTAATGGGCAAAACCAATATATTGTTGAAATGGATGGGAAACAAAAGTCTAGAGAGTTACTGCTGAGGTTTAATATAACTGTGAGGGAAAGTTCTCTTTATGCTGATTCATTTGAAAAAGCATGAGGGCTATCAGCTCATAGATACACCAGCATAGCTGTATAATGGAAAGTGATGTAATGCAAATGTATTACAAGCATTTTTAAAGGGCTCTTCCCTAAAGCTTTTCCCTTTGATAAACTGCAAGTGTCAAGATTTGTGAATGAATGGGAAATATATTATTTTGTTTTTCTATTTAGAAAACAGTATTTTCTCCACCGTCTCTTTAAAAGCGATGCAAGCTAATACTATTTAATGCTTTTCTAATAGTTACGTTGCTGTGATAGATGGGTTTTGATTTTAATTTATGAAAAGTACACTGATAGTGATGTTTTAGAATCAATTAGAAATGGGATTTGGATTTCAGCTGATCCAGGGCAGGTTCTTTTTCCCTAGGAAAAATTTTTCAGAAAAATCTGCTAATATAAGCAGCTACCTTCTCCCAAAAATATTATCGTCACTTTGCTGTTTTTTTATGACTTCTGTGGATATGTGAGCCTGGGCAAAAATAGATAGGTGTGTGCTTAGTTCACATGTGTAGAATATATGCATACTGAAGTAAACAAGAGGCTCCTGAATGAGCTTTCCTGCTAATGAACACTTGTCACTGATTTCTACATACCTCAGCTAGGTTTAGGTACTACATAAAGCTGCCCTTGCCTTGGGGCAGTCTACTGGTGATGTGTTGCAGTATTAGAAAAGGAGTGAATGGTTTTAAAAATTAAGTCCCAGTCAACAGTTATTAATTGAATCTACTACATAAACTTGATAGGTCCTTCTTTAGCAGTATCCAGAGAAGAAGCTGAACTGTAATAAGCTTCAAATCTTACCTCCATTTGTTGTTAATAACTAGACAGTTGCTGAATGCGAGTAAGTTATGCTGTGTGTTTTTTATTTAAAGAAACAGAACATCAGCTTGAATTTCAGAAGGCTCAGTTCTGTGGCAAAATTTCAAATTACACCTTGATTTGAAGAGGTCCCTCTTAGATTTAAATCTATTGGATCAGAACCCTTCTGCCCTTGAAAACACACATGTATTACCATTAAAGGAAACGGAGATTACATAGGATCAAGCAGAAGTTGAATGTGTTCCAGTTTGTTCTGTGTACATTCGAATTATAGTTTCTTGCCAGATGGAATAACACTTGGGTGAATATTAAAACAGTGTTTTATAGCTTTGCCAACCTCTTTGCTCGTGTTGACAGAAAGAGCTTACTTCTTTAAGTTCATACCTAATTATGTTCTTTTCCTTGTATGCTCTTTTAGCACTACAATTGTCATAATAGTAGGACATCTCCTATATGATTTGTTTATTTTATAATTCTGTTGTGTTTTCAGCATTATGTATGCAAGTTTGACGACACATGATATTTGGTGGGACTTATGAAGTGAATGCCTGAATGATTTATTACTACCAGATTATCAAGTTTCTGAAAGAACAAGTTTATTACAGACTGAGATTCCAAGATATGTGTCTTTGAATAAAATAGAAACCTAAATGGTTGTAGAATTCACATCACAACAGCACTTCCCTCTGCATCCCTTTCTTTTGCTGCCCTGCACATCGACAAATATTTGCAGATTCCGCTGTAGGCAGGCAGCAAAAAAATGCATGAGTTTTACAGAATATTCTCCACATCTCTACACACACATGAACAGGGTTAATATTTCAAAAATGTCACTTTTTATAGAAATTTCCCTTGACATTTCAGAAATGTAAAGCTAATCTCAAATTGTTTTGAGAGTATTTTCCTCTAGTGCCAACTTATTCACACCGTAAAAATTTTTGTTGCTTTGGGGACAGTTGATATTCCTTAGTTGAGAATACTGAAACGATGATCTAGTTGCCATGATGAATAAGGAGAAAGCAGTACTTTAAGAAAAAAGAGACCATCTCAGTGTGCTAAACACACTGGTTACTAAAACATATCTACCCTTTCCTGCAGAAAATCTTATGGAAAAATATTGTTTGGAACATGCTTTTTATTCACCTCTAAAGTGATTTTTGAATGTGTATTTGTGGCTAGAGCTACGGAGCACCTCAGAAAAAGAAATTTAGAAAAGACCGTAATGTAGGGAGCATTTCCATGACAGCATTCTGTAGAGTTTCCTGAGCTGCCACTCAAGGACCATTCCTTGAGCATGCTAGTCTTTGATTATAGGAATTAGGAAATATTGAAATAGTTTGAAAACTCTTTACTCACTTTCCAAGTTTTATATGCTCTTCAGGTCACACAATGTGCTGTGTTGTCTTGCATATTAGGGCACGTGTCAGGTGGGTGTCTGTTGTTGCAGTCCTTATGTAGATGCACATTTAGCACACTGCTCGCATGACAAGGGCAGCCCAACAGCACTAAACACAAGGCGAGGCTGCTCTACAATGCTGTAGCTCTCTTTCCCAGTACATGTGCCAGACTGGGCTGATCAACCAGACGTGGCAAGCAGGATTCCTTCATGCAGAGATGTTACAACATTGCATGGTGTTACTGCCATTGCATGGTATTAATGTCTGTTTGCTGGTGGATGTGAAGAAAGAATGAATGCTGTGACTTGACCTCAGCGTAGCAAACTTTGATAGATTTTGCTCTAGATGATCACATTCTTTTCATATATTTATAAAGTACGAAGTAGTACTGCCTAAAGATATTCTATCGGTATGGTACTTCACTTGGGCTGATTTATCCTTCTGAGCTGGGGGAGGATGCTGTACTGCTTTTGGTATTCAAGTGCCTCATTAAACCGTCTTGGTTATTTCTATTCAGCACTGATTTGAGCGTTGTAGACACAACCTAATTTCAGGATTCTGCCAAAAAGGCTTCATAGAGGTAGTTGAACATCAGCGAGGATGCATAGGTATTTTGTTTGAAGGACAATGTCAGCAAAAGAATAAAAAATAAGACGCAGGCAGCAACATGCAGGCTGGAAATAAGAAGTTAAGCACTGCGGAACTCCTGCCACAGAATACTAAGGATGTTAGAATTTTATAAGGATTCAAAAATAATTGGACAGATCAGAAGAAAAATGCAGCGGTAGCTATTAAAAATAAAGAGATTAGTCCCTACGAATGACTCCTGTTTTTTATTCTCAGTTAGTGGAGCTTTTGAAATGAAATACTAGGCGAAAAAAACACTGAAGAGTTGGTTACAAAGAGCACCACTGCCTGCTCCTTTAGCAGCTCGCAGTTCCCTAGAGCATGCAGTGGCTGTATAGCTAAGCTATTAAAGGGCCCCTTTTGCTATGGAGTTGCCACAAGACTAGTTTCCAGCTGGCCTACATGTTTCTATTGTGGAGTTGTCAGTTACTGGTAAGACTGATGCGTGTTCTGGATTTTCTTAATCTGGGAGGACTAGGCTCACTGCAGAATAATTTGAACATGATTTCACCCACATATGGGCAACAGTTAATTATTCAAGGAGGTCACTTTTTCAGCCGAGGAGCAAACCTTCCTTCTCCTCTCCTCATCCATGCACTCAAGATTTAACTGGAATCTGTAACGCTCCTTCAGGTCACAGTATATGGCAGCCACACTAAAATGAAGCTGACAAACCCATTATAGCTTGTTCAGAGCATCTGGTGAACTACCTTATAAGAACAAGTTATGTACAGGGAACTTAAGGAATTGTGGGAATCTGTGCAAGTTGCATAGCTAAGGTCTGAAACAATCTGCGAGGCTGAGCTTAAAGCTTTACCAGCTGCAGTAAGATTGAGCTGCAGTGCAAGGTGCCAGAAGAAAAATCATGAGACTGAGTTGATTAATGTGTTTATTTTTTTACCTTATTTTTTCTTGCCACTATTACACTATTGTTTATTTAAAAAAGCGTATTAGACTTATGCAATAGAACCAAAATTACTTGTAGCCAATTACCTATGTTTTCCCAAGTAAGAGGGTCTACACAGTCCTGAGTTGCCAACGATCAGATGATTGCCACAAGGAAGGAAAGGGTGGGCATGCCTCGAATTCTGTTCCTACTGCAAATTCTAAAATATATACACAAATGTTCACAAACAATCAAAATGCTTTCAGTTCAGTTGAAAACAAGGGAGAGTAAGATTTCTAGCTATATGTGAAATGCATTTTAAAAATTTCATCCGAATTTAAGACAGTATTTGAAAGAAGCAGTATTCCTCTCTCTAAATATAAACTCTGTTCAATCAAATATTATCCTTTTGAATGTGAAACCTTTAATGGATATGTAATTTAGATGATCAGTACTTTGAGCCTCATATTTTTATTTTTCTAACAGAACTAGCTGTCATCCCCAATTTTAATTTGTTTCTTCAATATTCCTCCTAGCCTAGAAAAGCAAGTGCTGTTTTAGGAAGGAACTATGCCTTGTTTCATCTTGTGTGTCATCAGTAGAATCATTAATAAAATCTGAGGGCAAAATTTTATTCCTGAGGAAGAGCGGGCCATAAGGAACACAGCTTAATGTTCATATCTCAGGAGGAGTTTCATTAAAGATGCTGGGAAGGAATTACAACATTCAGAAAGAGCCTTAATCCAAATCTGAGCTTCCCATCTGTGTTCTCTGTAACGGATTGAACCAGATCATGGGACATCAATGGAATTCTTGATTCGGGTTTTGTGACAAGAGTATTTTAGCTGTTACAGTTTTTTCTCTTATAGGAAGGTAGAGATTGATGTACTGGAATGCATGCATCCTCTCTTCTTACTTCAGTCTGTCTTATTTCAGAGAATAGTCAATATTAAGACTTACAGAGAGGAAAAAAAATGTACTTATGGAAAATTTGACCACTGAAAGTTTCTTCTCAAACCCTGTATTCAGCATGTGACTTGTGTCATGTGTAAGAATGCGAAGCACATCTTTGACAAATCCTTCCTCCTCTTTATCTTCTAACCCTTCTCAGACAACGACTTGTTACTATTGCTACTATTGTTACTGTTGCCCTCTTCTAGACTTCACTATTTTCATTACGCATCTTTTTCAAATATTTTGACTGTGTGCAATACAGTATTCAAAGAGAATTTGACTATTCCAAAGATTCAGAATGAGTGCATGATTCTATAGGGATCCTTTTTGCTCTTGTTAATTTGTGTTGTTTGAAGCATTTTTTTGCTAAGTTTCCATAGAGATACCTGGATATAGATAATTTGAAATTTATTATAGTCTTGTGTGAGTAATTTCAATTGTTCTTTCCGATAGACATTCTGAATATAATCTGCCACTATGTTGTTCAGTTCTTTTTATGATCCTTCATTTGATAGCCAAGCCAAGACTCATAAAAATCTTAAAAGATACTTTGCATTTGGAAGTTCTGTGAATTTTTGTCTAATTACTCCAGCAGGATGTAATATACATCCATGAAATTGTCCAAATTCATCCATGGTACAAGTATGTTCGCTTTAATTTTATACTTTCTAAATCCAATTTGTGATGCCTTCAGGCCAAACTAATGTATATTGTAAATATTGATGTGGCACACATCTTTCTCTTAGTCTTCTGCCTTAGTGTGTGAAGGTATATCAGAGACAACTTTCTAAACATTTCTGGATGTATGGTTCTGTGCCAATTCCAAATGTATACAATATATTATGATACAAGAGTAACAGACATTAAAAAACCTCTGATCATTAGGTCTGTACGTAGCCACCAATATACATAAATTTCTATTCAGTAAGAAAGGCAGTGAAACTTCTCTGATGTTGGGAGTTGTCCATTGCCTTCCTGATGATCACAGAAAGTTGGTGACATTGGTTAATTCATGTAGTATCCCCTGCTCTTCTGAGGATTTCTATTTCTCCCAGAGAGTTCAGGCTTTTGGTTAGCAGCAGACCAAATTCCTCTCTCTTTTTATACTTACTCTTGAGACTTTTCTGCACGACACTGAAGGTTCCTCTGGAGAGGCAGCAGGTGCTGTTGCTTCCAGGAGAATTTAAGCCCTAGACTAAAATTTCAGCAACCGCTGATTAGTGAAGCCTAAAATGCTTAACTCAAGATATCTTGGGTCAAGCAAACTCCTGCTGAAACTGTTTCTGGATCTGTGGTGGGCTACTCCAGGAAGTTGCCATTTACTCCAGTTTTGAAGCAGTCTTACAAGGATCCTTGGTATCTCCGTTTACCTGCCTGGTTGCCTGAGGAAGATAGGAGGCCTGTGTCACTGGGGCAAATTCTCTAGCCAGTCTGCTGCAGAGCCAAAAAAGTGCTTATATTCCAGCACCTGAAGTTTAGGGTATGCAACTGTATTTCAGGTCTGGAACCTCCAGCTTTAACTTACCTTTAAAGCACGGAGAGCAGAAAGCCTGAGACTCCCACGTGGAGTCTAGACTCCCAAAGCTTCCAGTCTTCTTTCTGCAGATTTGGGGGCCCTGTGGTATTTTTTGAAATGTTTTGGCTTTCAGGTCGTCTGGATTAGACAGTGTCCTTAAAACAAGGAATATCGAGAGCCTTCTGTCTGTTAAGTGAAGCTGATATTCTTGTCAGTCTTCCCCAAAACCTTTATGGTCCCAGAGTTCTCTTATACACAGCATGCATTACTGCTTATTAAACAGAACTGTATCCAAATTTTCAGTTCTGTTTCTCCCAGGGAGTTCAGGTTTTTGATTAGCTGTTAGGAATAAGACAAATCCATATAAAAAACAATTAAAAAACTTTCCTGTGAGCCATTTTTTACTTAGAAGGTAGATACCTGACAAAGTTATACTGTATGGTTCCAGGAGAAACTGAGAGAAAAAGCCTGAAGGAAATCAGGTTACTGTTTGTGTGATTGACAGCTGAATGTATCAGAAGGCACTGGAGTCTCTGCCTTGTGACAGTAACTGTTAACTCCCATGACTTTATCGCAGATCTCATGATATTTGTTGTTTACTTGAAGCTAAGACCTCTGTAAGCATGTTATCCTGTGACAGTGTGAATTTTTTTTTTAATTTAACAATATGACACAATTGCAACAGAAGAAGTTCCAGCAGCAGGAAGGAAATACCTTTCTCCCCAAAATGTAATATAAAGTGTATATACTACCTATTAATGTTATTTTTATTTATTCATTTATATGTTTGATAAACTGTTTGCAAAGGAATGTGACTGTTATGGAGAACCTGATCCATAACTTGTAGTCTCCTGGCAGCTCTGTGTTTGCAGCCTCTGACATACAGTGGTCATCTCTGTGACATATAGCGCATCCGGAGATGATCACACTCCTTTGCATCATGTTCTTTAATATGAGAAGGAATGTTGCGTTTGACACTCTCTTAGTAACAATTGCATCACAGGACAATGTGGGAGGTTCTGGAATAAAAATGTTTTCTCTGTCTCGGTTATGGAGTCTTAGCAATGCCTTCTGTTAAGTAAAGAATAAGTAAGGTAAAAGTGCCCCTTTATGGATGTTTTATTTCAAAATGAGCAAGCAGACTGAATGGCTAGCATTATGTGAGTCAGTCTCTCACGGGCACCGGGATCAATAGTCAAAAGTGCCCAAACTCTTACCAGTGCTGTATATAGTTCACTCCTGGTTGAGTTATGAGCAGATTTTGATCTTTGATGGTTAACTTGTTTCTTAAAGAAACTTCTTAGGCACACCTTCCAATACATATTTCCCATTTTATGTGTACAGGACTATTTCATATGTTTATTTGGAGTTCCTTTCCTTTGGAATGTTATATTTTTACAAATGCTGAAATAACTACGTGTTCATTCCTTCTAACCTCCCTTGATGCATCTGAAAGGTACGTCACAAAAAGTAACATAAAAAATAGAAGTACAATTCAAAATAAACCACTAACAGGCAATTTAAATGCTTAAATCACACCCCCTGCAGCAGTTCCCTTCTCCTACCCTTATTTTCACATTTCCAAAGGCAAGAGATGAGCTCTGCAGGACACCCAGAAGGTTGAAGCTATTTTAGTCCCCTAGCAAAAAATGTAGCATACTATTTAAGAAACAAAGAGCATTTAGTTTTCTAATTACTTTAGTTGTTGTAACGTTTGGATTTTTAAAAATAAAAATTGGTTGTATTATTGAATTTGATAACGATGCTGAGGATTATAGTAATGCATCTCCAAACTGTGAGAACTGTGCAGTTGAATTCAGTGGTGCCTTCTCTACCAAGGGCAGAGAAACTGCTTGGCACTTTGAGAACCAAGAGGTATAGACCACGTATCAGATCCACAACAAATACAAAAGAAAATCACTGGAGAGGTGAGAAAAGGAGAACAAGAGGAGACCAGAATCTACAAGGTCAGTCAGATAATCTGCAATATTCCACAGTTTAACAAAAAGTGGTGACTGTTGACTGTCAGATTAGATGAATTTTAGCTAGAGCCCAGTCAGTGCTTGTTACTTTTGCTAGATTTGGCTGAACAATGATAATGAAGTTATTAGAAACCATCAAAGATTTTCCTACAGCAGATTCAAAAGACAGAATGAGAACATCAAGTCCTCAGCCCGTTAGCGTTGTGTTGTTAATTTTGTTTAACTTTAACACAGCCTGGCAAAACAAGACAGCCTGAAAACTTGAAACATTACCATGAGAAAACCACCCTCCCTTTTCTTGCTTTTATTTCTGCAAAATTACCAAAAAACCGAAAATACGTCACTAGAGACCACACAGCTAAGGGAAGGAATTAATGCAGTAGTGAAGCTTTGCCCATTTTTTTGTTATTAGTGCTAGAGGAGGATCACAGAAATGTCATCTATATCTGCTCTCATTGCAGTAATGTTGCTGAGGTCTGACTGGCTTGATCCCTTGGTATGAAGGGCAGGTCTGTCCTTAAAAGGTAGTTGACTTTGTGTAATGGGCTGCTGTATGACTGTTAATAAATCTGGATTCCTTCTTCATAGTTGAGTCAAAACAAAATACCTTGGGATTATATCTTCCTATTAGATACCCCCTCAGACACACAGACAAACAAAGGAGTGATAAGGTTTAGATGGGAAAAAAGAGTAGCACAAATTGAGATATCAAATCTAATTTTAACTTCATTTTAAAATAAATATTTTTATAATCTGCCATGTGAGGCAAATCGTCTGTTGATTCTTCTTCCCATTTTTTAATGAAACATTGTACCTTTTGTATAGCTAAACGCAGAGATCATTTGTGTGGAAAGGAAATTAAGTTATGATTTAATGTCTGGCTTAGCCATGCATATTATGAAGTCATTTATTTTCTTCCTAAATTTTTTTCATATGTGACTTCTGGAAGTCTTACACTGATCCATTTCAACTCAGGAGGCCTACCTGATTTTCCCACAAAACCGTTCCATCAGTCATAGGAAAGAATATATACAACTGCATGTGAATGAATCAAAAGGCACATGCTGTCCTGGGGCAATTGGCTAATTCAGGGAGCTGTCCAGAAGACACTGAGGCTCCTTTACAGCTGCTTGTACCTGAGTTTCTTTCCTAGGGAAACCAAAGCTCAATGGGGAGAGGTGATGTGTTACTTTTATGTCCTGATGGGCATTAGGAACTGTCTGGGGAATGCATTTGTATCTTTGTTGCTCAGAAGTTCTCTTGGGTCCACCAGTTGAGATGTAACCATACTTAGCATGCTTGATTCATTTCATGTGTTGCCAGTTGCATTGGTGTCATTTCTGAACAAGCTTAGTTGTACCTGTCTCCCCTTTTTGGTCTGCCTGAGTGCATCCGTTTGGGGAACATCCCAGTTAACGTTCACTCTTTTTGCCTTAGTAGTCTGATTGGGCATCTGCCTTTCTTCCCTTTGGAAATCTACCATAAGTGAAAAAGTTAGAGCCTCATTAAAACAAATCTGATTTTCAGCAGAATGAGATGAAATTCTCAGAGCTTAAGTTGTTGCCATCAATATGTTTCTATTTTCATCCTTTAGCAACTCAGGTTACTACAGAACCACATCAGAGCCATCCTACTCTTGACATGGGCCTCTCAGCAAAGAAGAGTTGGGTCTCAAGGCATTCTGAGTTCAAGGCATTCTGTACCATGGCCCTATGATATGATAAAGCCATCTAAATTCCTAATAGAAAATGTTATTTCACTGGGAACGTAAGAAAACAGTATATGTGAAAGGCCAATATGAATTTAGTCCTTGATTTGTAGATGAACATCTTAGAAACTAAGATTCATGCAGATCTCACCATCTTTTGTTCAAGTTCTGTCTTCAGTAAAATTTTTAGCAACACCTTAGTATAACAACAACAGAAAAACTACCAAAAGAAGAATCTGCTTTCTTGTCTTTCTCTCAGGCAAGCATTCTTATGCACATGTACACACACATCCACACATATCCAGAAGAATAAGAGAGGATGAAAAAATAGATATGTGGCAGCTTTTAATCTTTTCATTACTGGTAGATGCTCTACTACTCAGGTAATAATCAATATACAAGAAACTATATATAGTAAAACAGAATAATGCAATTAAAAAAGAACAAATACTAATGCAAATCCTCTAAAACAGGGAATCTGACTGCTCTTTACCTTTTTCTTAATGAGGTAGATGTAAAATACTCAGTCATGGCCTTGAGACAATCTGATGCTGCCATGCTTATAAGTCTTCCTTTTGCCTACATTAGCTTATTTAACATTTGAATGCAAATTCTCTACAGTTGTGTTTTTTTTAAAAAACTCTGGGAATATTATATTGTTGATGGGTTGCAATGGCATATTGTGCACAGCTTATGCTGTTTGAATTGATGAAGACAATATCAGAGCTGATGAGGAATTTTCATGAGACACTTTTTTGGGGTTAGGAAAAAAGCTATTCTTGTGAAATATAAACTTTTCTTTTTGAGAAATATATATTTCAGTTTTGTGAAAGATTGTAGGAATTTTTGGTCCTCAACAGAAAGATAGTTCCTCCCTGTAACATCCTGAGGTTCCCTAGCCCTGGGTAGGGGACATTAAGTTCAAATTTCTTGTCTTAAGAAGACAATAGAAAGATTCTGAATGTACTTTTTCATTTTGCCTGTAAATGGCCTGATCATAAAGCCGCTGGCTATTTTATAGCTTTTGCGTCATCTCTGACTCTGATTTTTCAGTGTGGTTTATATGAAGTATGTATGCATAGTGTTTTTCAAAATGTAGCAGCTGAGGGAAAACATAGTAGTTATTTTGCACTTACTGAGCCTCCTATACATTTCTCTGAAAGGCGGCAAAAAGACTATCTTTGGAAAAAAAAAATGTTAACCATTTACAACAAACAGTCAATGTTGCCCACATTTTAGCTATGGAAGGTCAGTTACCCCTTTTCAGGTTAAAAAGAGAAGTAGCACTAGGTGCATGTTTATACCTTACAGATATTTTCTTCCTCTAGTGATTAACTTCAAATGAAGCTACTGGACCAAATGAGCGTGGAGAAGCTTGTCTGTGAGTGCTGACTTTCAACAAAAGGGAACTTTGATCTGAAAGGTGTATTTGTTCTCATCGGTTGTCTGAAAATCAACATTTCAATAAGACAACATTGTTTGCCTCTGGCAGCCAGAGAAGGCAACCACAAACTCTTGGATAAATGTCTCTTATAATTAAAAGGAAACTGAGGTATTCAAGTGTTTCATAACACGGTATTCTGTTTATTTCTTTTTGTCCCCAAGACCTTTCCCCAAAGTCTAGGCTTGAAATCTTTAAAGCTTTTCTTGTCTAACGTGCGTAAGACTTCAGAGAGACAGATAAAAGGCTGTTCCCAGAAACTTGCAAATGTCGAAGTTGTTTGGGGGATTTGTACTGTAGGTTTCTATTGATTTATTTGTAAAATATCACAGTATTTCTTATGTCAAGGCTTAGCAGAACTGGCAGCCCAAAACACTGGTCAGGGGCACTATCAGGTTTCAAAAATTAAGCAAGCTGAGACTAATCACTACTTGTATAGGAGCTTCAGAAGGAAAACTGAGGGTGCTGCTGTGATTCCAGAATGACATTTATTTATAATGTTGTTCACTGCGATTCACTACGCTCAGAAAAGGGTGTCTTCCAGTTACTATAACTGTATATACCAAAGGAAAACATATTAATGACCAATGAACAATAGTAACTTTTAATGTTTAGATACCTTAATGAAGTGCACAGCAGAACAATGAGACAATGGTCATAAACTGAAACAAGGGAGGTTCTAACTGGATATAAGGAAAAGGTTTTCACCAAGGGCAATCAAGCATTGGAGTAGGTTGTCCAGAGAGGTTGTACAGTCTCTGTCCTTGAAGATTTTCAAGACACGGTTGGATAAAGCCCTGAGTCACCTGTGCTGAATTCGGTGTCAAGCCTGCTTTGGGCAGGAGGTTGAACTAGAGACCACCTGAGGTCTCTTCCAACCTGATTGACTCCATGATAGATCTTTTTCACATTCAAAACAATGTTATGTTAAGAAGTTTGGTCTTCCTTGTAAAACAGTGTGTTCATATACATAAATATAAATGTATGTTTGTGAAAATCATCTTTCCTTTTCAATTGTTGAAGAGAATTAATTAATTTTCAATGCTGGCCTTTTTAAGGAACCACAAAAAAATGTAAAAAAAATTGAAAATTGTTGCAGCTTCCTCTTATCAGTTTGTTTTTCTGAATGACTGAGCTCATGCCCTGTTGGAAATGGTAAGATTGTTTTTGTGTTTTCTGGTTGTACAATGGTAGCTACAACCAGCAATCACTGATATATTATTTGCAAACAGGTAAATTTCTGTTGATCAGGACCTGAGATTCTCCTGAAGACTAATATAAGCATGCAATATGTTTAAAAGTCAAGCAGAATACAGTGTTTTTCTGTTTATTTCCCTGGAGCTGTGTCCATTCTGTGCAGAGCCCACGAATTGATTTTCCTCCTTGACATAGTGCTGTGGGAGCTCATTTTCCCACCCACTGGTTATCAGCATTTGCACCAGAATAACGTGCAATGACCCTGATGCTGACTCCAGCAGGTCTTTCCACTCAGCTCAAATTAGACACTAATTCCTGTTCTTGTTACAGATCAGATGCATGAGATTTTTTTCCCCTCGTCTCTGCCACCTGTTTAGTTCCCACAGAATCATCTCCTACTTTTTACCATTTTCTTCCAATATTTAGGTATCCCTATCTTCTCTTTCCTTTTTCCCCTTTTCCTTTTCCCTTTTTCAATTTTTCCCTTTTTACCCCCTTTTTCCTATTATCTTCCACTTTATACCTTCAGCCTATTGTCTTCCACCCATGACTATTTCCGCTATCTACTTGCCAGATCCTTCTTTCTTTTCTTAAGTGGACTAGCTGTGGCCAGAATTCACTTCACCATGTCTGACAAGGGAAGATGTTCCTTCCAGATTCTTCCTTCTTTGCTAAGGAACAGAAAGGAGTTGAGGGGCTGAGATCCACATACGAAACTGTAAGGGTAGCCCCCTGAAGTTATCTCTAGCTTGGAAGGTCAGGGTGGCCTCTGCAGAGGAGTGACAAATTTCTAGTGACACTTGGCTAGACAATTACAAAGCACAAAAGAGGGAGAATTAAAAAACTGATGAAGGGAGCCAAGGAAGGAGTAGAAGAGGATTTAGGGAGTAGAGAGTCTTCTTGTAATGCAGATTTTGGCAAAGGGGGAAAATGAGTAGTGATCTGTGTGTTTTGAAAGGGCAAGTCCAGAAACTGGCCCTGCAAGAAACACAGAGAAGAAACCCCAATGGATTTGATTCAGAAAGTGACAAAAGTAATTATGAGTGAATTTCAGGACAAGAAATGCACAGTGATGATAGCCTTGGAATTTGAAGTAAAGAGAAGGCAAAGATGTAGCTCAGAAAGTAAATGAAGAATAAAAAATTAGAGAAAGAAAAATTATGATTATTCTAGTGTTCGGGACTCAAGCATAAAGAGAAAGAAGACAGTGTCATATTCATAGCTATTGCAAAATTCATACAGTTTCTGTGAATTTGATTTTCTAAATGCTGGTTCATAAAACAGTTCAAATAAATAAATAAGATGAAATGTTTGTGTTGGACTCAAACCTATTTCCAAATAGACTAGCTTTTCCATTTCACTAGAAAACCTCTGTATTTATCTTCCCAGTATTTTTATTTTCGTTTATTTTTGAACCTTTCATTTTAATCGGAATTGGGAGAAAAAGTGCTGAAATACTATAAAAATATTCTCATAGCAGTTCTAGGATGAAGAAAGGCAGGACATAGCAGAAATTTCTCACCAGAATTTTTTCCTCCATAGAATTTCTGGACAATTGTCATAATTGAATGTGAGTGCGAAATGTTGTTCACATACACACTTCTCAGTGAATATCACAACAAAACCTTTTGAAGATCAGCAGCCCTTAGTACTAAGCTGGAAAGGACTCATAATGCAAATGCTGTCATGAGTGACTGCAATTCATATCTGTTTCATTGTTTTGATCTTAACTTCAGTTTAAAACCAATATCCATGCCAAGCTTAAAGCGCTTGTGAAAGAAACCATAGGCAAAACAAATACCAGTAATAGTCCAAAAGTTTGTACCTTCTACTAAAGTTAAAGAAACAAGGTTTTAGAAGTCTTTCAATGAGATTTTTGAAAGTTATTTGGAATAATATTCAATTCCTTCTTATCCCTAAATTCAGGTGTATTAATTACTCCTTTTCCAACTATAAAAAACCTAGAGAAACTTAAGAGACCTTTGTCTCCATTAAAGTCTCATTATTTTGAGGCTTTTTGTTTCAAGCCATTCTGTCTATAGTGAATATTCCCCTTTCAAGCTCTGGAGTATTTTATGATGCACAGTATTAAACTTATAGCAATCTTATGCCTAGCAAATTTATTATAGTTGCACAAATTAACTTATACTGTATCAGTATAAGCATGTGTAGGATATATAGCAGTAATACAGAGCAGTAACAGATGAAATGATTATTACTGATTTATCTCAGCTAAGAGAAGAGCAACAGCAGTCAGTTCTCACAGAACTGTACCTTTTTAATGTAAAAGCCCATTTAAAGAGAGATTTTTTTCCTACATAAAGCCAGAAATTGAACATTCAGTGTGACTTCCTCTATATAGTTACTAAACCTTTAAAAAAGATGGTGTCTAATATGGAACACATTTTGACCTAGACTAGAATTTGATATCGCTTTTTGGATCTTTTGTTCTGCTTTCTTAGATTTTGCCTGTTCTTCTGTTCTTATAACACTGTGAACGGCATGTGAGCTTATAAATTAACAATATAACAGGCCTACTAAAACAAACTGAACAGAGATCTAACACAAAGCATATGAGCCAACTGAGATTTTCTAGGTGATATTGTCTGCATATTTATTTTTGCAGGCTTAACTTGGACTTTCTAGGCTTTATTCTTAAGTCTTTTCTTATGAAGACAATGCTGGAGCATTAACCCCAGATATGTTTGACCTTACTGCAGGTTTAATATACTCAGTGTTTTTATAAAAGTAAATAAATCTCTAATGTCTTGGCTGTGTTTATAAGATGTCAATGTGTTGGTTTAGACATCTGTTTTATACTCTGATAGCATAAGACATCTACAAGTATCTGTTACACTAGCAGTTTGATGCTACAAAGACTACAGAGTATTGACCTGGAGGAGGTGAGACTTAAGTGCCATGATATGTTGCAAACCAACCCAAAACTCACAGGGTGTGATGGCATAGAGGTGAATCTTAAGAAGTTTAGAGCTGTGAATATCCTCTTGGGTATATAGCATAGGAGGTCTGCTAAAGATCTTTGAATGTCAAACTGGCTGGTCCATGACTTGGATTCTCTCAAGGAAACCATGCAGGGGTGTCAGTGAGCACATAGTGTCTTGCCTGTTGGTGCTGTAGGCATTGACTGATTAATTTGCTATGCATGGCCAACACCAAATTTAAAAAAAAATTATATCACATGCCCAAATTATCAGATGACAGGGGACATTTTAGAGGATTTATTTAATCATCAAGTCTTACTCTTATTTTGTGTTATTTTCCAGCAACTTAGAAACTTCATTTTAAAATATCAGGCTAGGAAAGTGTATTTTTTTGTTGTTTCCAGGAGCTGGGTCTTGAAGTAAAATAGCAACTATACTAAGAGTATAGAGTATAGCATGCAGTTGGAATTGCTAGATAGCAAAGGAGAAGCACAAGACTTCTGACATCTCTGACTTTGGTATTTTTATTTCCTTAACATATTGAGTCTTCCTGTTATTAGGAGAGGGAGGCTTGTTTTTTAGAAGAGCATCTCATCTGATTACCATTTCTCTTCTATGCTGTCCTAACCAAGGATTCTCTCAATTTTTGCTTCTGTTCATGGGACATATAGAATATGAAGTAATTCTGAAGTATAACGTTGTGTCACTTTGTATGAACTACTGGGCTATAATTATACACTAAGGAATTACATTTTGAAACTCACTGTTAAATATTTAAAGGTTGATGGTGGCATGAAATAAATCTAGGGGACTGACTGTGGATCAAGGCAGAATAACTTTTAAATAAATAGCACAAGCATTACTTTGTGTGGTTAACAGAACACATGCTGTTCTAAATCTTTGAGGCTGTATTTGTACCAGTAAAATAAGCAATGCTGGAGAAGGTTATTGAGTGCTGGAAATAAATTGTACCATTGAATTATTAGAACAGCCTCTTGGCATGTTCTGGTCTTTGCTGGCTGTCTCTCTCCCAGTCTCCAGGCATGGTTGGGGAGCTGGCAAAATCCAAGGGCAGTTGAGATGTGACTATCTGATTTTTAAGGGAGGAGGAAGTAAAGAGAAAAGACAGTCCAGTCACTGTGATCTTATTGGGAATGCAGAGATTGATGAGACAACTTGCATGAGTGAAGTGCTGCTATGGATGGACACAGGCTCTTCAGGAAAGAGTTTGGGAAGGGGAGAGAGGAGCAAGGGTTAGGAATATGTAAAGGAATAGGTTAAATGCATGAAATTTGGTTAGAATGAGTGTCAAGCTACTTGAGAGCTTATGGATAAAGATCAGAAGACAGACCCACATGGGTGACATCATGGTGGATGTCTGCTGCAGATCATTTGATCAAGAAGAAGTAGATGAAGCTACTTTCTTTCTGAAGCTACAGCTGGAAGAAGCTGGAAGAGGCCTGAGCACTCACGGGGGACCTGATACCACCCTGATACCTGTTAGAAGGGTGGTATTTAGCAATCCAGGAGATTTCTGGAGTGTGCTGATGACAATTTCTTAAGAGAGGTGATTGACAGGCAGACTAAGGGAGACTCTCTGGTGTCTTTGTTATGCACAAATGAGGAAGAACTGATTGGAGATACGAGAGTCAAAGGCAGTCTTAGCTGCAGGAACCATGAAATGATGGACTTAAGAATCCTAAGAGAAGTGAGCAAGACAAATAGTGGAATCACAGCCCTGGAGTTCAGGAGAGCAGACTTTGGCTTGTTTGGGGACCTGCTTGGCAGGATCGCAGGAGAGACTGCCCTGGAGGGCAAAGGGGCCCAGGAGCGCTTGATCTTCAAGGACTGTCTCCTTAGAGCAAAAGAGTGGTCCATTCCAGTGTTTAAGAAGTCAGACATGACAGAAGTCCAGCATGAATGAACGAGGAAGTCCTGACTGAGCTGAAACACAAAAAGGAAGCACAAAGAAAGTGGAAGCAGAGAGAAGCTACCTGGTAGGAATATAGAGACATTGCCTAACTACACAGAAATGGAGTTAGGAAAGCCAAAGAGCAGCTGGAGTTGAAACTAGCAAGAGGCAACAACAAGAAGAGTTTCTGTAAGTATATTGGCATTAAAAGGAAGGCCAAGGCAAACGTGGGTCTGCTGCTCAATGGGGCAGGGGTCCTAGTGACAAAAGACATTGAAAAGGTTGAAGTACTCAAACCGTTTTTTGCCTCAGTTTTTACTGGTAAGAACTGTCTCCAGGTCCCTGAGCCTATTGGCAGTATCTGTGGAGTGAACAGTAGAGGAAGATAGAGTTAGGAAACACTTTAGTCAGTTCGATATACACAAATTCATGGGACCAGTTGGGTTGCATCCGAGGGAGCTGAGGGAACTGGCCAGTGTCGTTGTGAAGATGCTTTTTATCACCTTTGAAAAGTCATGGTGACTGAGAAAGAGTGCTGATAACTCTAAAAAGGCAAAATCACACCCATTTTCAAGAAAGGGGATCTAGGTAACTACAGCCTGGTCAGCCTAACTTCCGTCCCTGGGAAGGTTATAGAGCAAATCCTTGTTGAAGCCGCTTCCAAGCACAGGAAGGACAAAAAGATGATTGGCATCACCTAGCATGGATATATCAAGGGCAAGTCATGCCTGACCAACCTGATTACTTTCTATGACAAGATGATTGACCCTGTGAATAAGGGGAGAGCACTGGGTTATATATACCTTGACTTTAGGAAGGCCTTTGGCAGAGTGTCCTGCAGTATCTTTATAGCCCAATTAGTGAGATATGGACTGGATGAATGGACTGTAAGTTGTGTGGAAAATTATCTGCAGTGCTGGCTCAAAGGATCAGTGGTACAAGGTCTAGCTGGTGGCAAGTCACTAGTGGCATGCTTCAGTGCTCAATACTGTTTAATACCATTATTAATGATGTGGATGATAGGACAGCGTGCCCTCTAGCAAGCTGGAGGATGATACCAAATTGGAAGCATGGTCAATACACTGAAGAGCAGGGCTACTACGCACAGGGACTTGGACAGGCTGGAGAAATGGACTGACAGGAACCTTATGAAGTTCAGCATGGACAAATGCAAATTCCTGTGTTTGGGATAGAAAAGTCGGATGTAACAGGACAGACGAGGGGCTGACTGACCAGAAAACAGCTTTGCAAAAAAGGACCTATGAGTCCTGGTGCACTTTCTGTAGAAGAGGAACCTTTGATAAAGCACTTCGTGTGTCAGTAGGAACACAAAGATGAAATAATTTAAAAAAGTAGTAGAAAGGAAAAAGTCATAGAATTCAGGGTTTTTTTTTTTAAAGAAAGCATTTATTAACAAACAAAAATCAAAGAAAGTTATTTCCAGTGCCAGCATATGAATGAAATATTTACCAAATAATACCAGTGAAGGGAATGCAGGAAGGAGTGGGCAGTAATGCTTTAGGAAAATGGCAAAAATAAGTGTAATCTTGCTATCTAAATTTAAGTTCATTTGCAAATCAAATACTCCCCAAGAAGGCACATAGTGTTCAAGAGAGGATCTGAAAGCTGGAAATTGTTTTTTTATTTCTTTTTGGCTAGCTTGAAAAACATACATCAAAAGCTTACATCAACTATTCTTTTTATGAACTGTATTGAAATTAGATCCCCTATATCTGTTCTACAAATTCATTCAACTATTCAGTCTTCATCAGTAGTGTTATCCTCCACCTCATTAACCAAATAAGAGAGTAAAGGAGGGAATTAGGAAAGAAAATCTTCAAAATTTATTCTATTATTTCTACAGCAAAAAATATTATTTAGTTTTTTATAATTTCAATAATGATGATATTGACAGAAAAGTTGAGAGAAATACCTGATGATTAGCAAATAAAATAGACTGTCAAAATTTACAGAAGTATTTGTTTTGAATTTAAAGGGATTCTACATAATACATTTTTTCCCTCTATACTGAAAAGAATATTCCATAACAATGTACAATGTAGATAATTGTTGAGAAGGTAAAATGTCAGGAGTTTCAGGAAACAAAAACCAAGACAATATTGCAAAAGAGTTAGGATGTCACTGGAAAAGTCTGATGGAAGTTTTTCCCCAGTTCAGTCCCTGTGGAATGTAGAGTCTCCCTCAAGATGCCATTATCCTCACATTAGGACCACTGGAACACTTATTTTTCCCTCTTTTCATTTTTTCCTCTTTCTCATTTTCCCTTTCTCTCTCATTTCCTGTGTCATACATTTGTTTCCTTCCCTCCCTCTTAGTTCATTTCCCTTCCTTGCATCTCCTCCCTCTTTGTTTTCTCAGTTACCCTGTGACTGGATAGATATTACCAGCCTCTTCAGGCTACTGCCTGGAGGCTTCTGGCTGTGTCACCTCTACTCTGTTTCCCTATGCAATCAGTGCTTATCAGAGGTGAAATACTCTGCATATACAAAATCAAAATCAGTGTAGCAAGCAAATTTTGGCGCATAGGACCATAAATGTGCATATGCCACCTATTACCGTGGAGGAAGCAACTGCTTCCTTCCCATGCTAAATACGGTGTGGTTGCTCTTCTGTGATTAAGTGGGCATCAAAGAGTTGGTGCTGTCTATATGTAGGCTAATATAGCCTTATGGTGCTCTACAGCTGCTATTTGTCTTCCCTGTAAAGAAATTCTTGGGTATCTTGCATATGTCCTTGCTCTAGGCTGCAATTATTTGCCACTCCACTTCTTTTTTTCTGGAAGATTTTCCATCTCTCAGCAGTCTGTGTGTCTGGAATTACAGTCAATGCAAGAATCTGTTGGAGTAAAGTTCATATTGATTTCCTTGTTAACAGGCCTAGTAATGATACAGTCCATCATAGTAAGGTTACACTCAGTTAATTTTGGAAAGATAATTCACTAACTCCTAATTTAGTGTTCATGGTTCTGTCATGCTTCTGATTTTCCAGATATCAAATAACAGTAAAAATTATTTCATCTTCCTTAAGCAAAAAGTCAACATATCAAGAAGCAGCTGGCTAGGCAGTACAAGTCACATAAGCCATATTGCCAAATGTAGTCTTTGTATTTCAGGTAGATGTTGCTGCTCAATATAGAGGTATATACTTCCCTTTGTATAGTATTCTTTTGATTTCTGAATAGCAAATAGCAGTGTCCTGCAGGGGTCAGTACTGGGTCCAGTCTTGTTCAGTGTATTCATCGAGGACTTGGAGGAAGGGACAGAGTGCACTCTCAGCAAGTTTGCTGATGCTACTAAACTGGGGGGAGTGGCTGACACACCAAAGGGCTGTGCTGCCCTTCAGAGGGACCTAGACAGGCTGGAGAAATGGGCAGAGAGGAACCTCATGAAGTTTCAACAAAGGCAAGTGGAGGGTCACAGAATCACAGAATCACAGAATTGTTTAGGTTCTAGATGATCTCCAGAGGTCCCTTCCAACCTAAACGATTCTGTGATTCTGTGATTCTGTTGGAAGGGACCTCTGGAGATCATCCAGTCCAACCGCCCTGATCAAGCAGGGTCACCTAGAGCATATTGCCCAGGATCACATCCAGACGGGTTTTGAATATCTCCAGCGAAGGAGACTCCACCACCTCTCTGAGCAACCTGTTCCAATGCTCTGTCACCGTCACAGTGAAGAAGTTTTTCCTCAGGTTCAGATGGAACTTCCTGTGGTTCAGTTTCTGCCCATTGCCTCTTGTCCTGTTGCTGGGCACCACGAAGAAGAGGCTGGCCTCATCCTCTCGACACCCCCCCTTCAGATACTTGTACACGTTGATGAGATCCCCTCTCAATCTTCTCTTCTGGAGGCTGAACAGGCCCAGCTCTCTCAGCCTTTCTTCAGAGGAGAGATGCTCCAGCCCTCTAATCATCTTGGTAGCCCTCCGCTGGACTCTGTCCAGTAGCGCCATGTCTCTCTTGTACTGGGGAGCCCAGCACTGGACACAGTACTCCAGGTGAGGCCTCACCAGGGCTGAGTAGAGGGGCAGGAGGTGCAGGTAGAGGTGCAGGTAGAGGTGTAGTAGAGGTGCAGGTGGAGGTGCAGTACCTCTGAGTAGAGGTGCAGGTCCTGCACCTAGGAAGGAATAACCCCATGCAGCAGGACAGGCTGGGGGCTGACCTGCTGGAAAGCAGCTCTGCAGAGAAGGACCTGGGAGTGCTGGGGGACAAGTTGAGCATGAGCCAGCAGTGTGCCCTTGTGGCCAAGAAGGCCAATGGCATCCTGGGCTGCATTAGGCAGGGTGTTGCCAGCAGGTGGACGGAGGTGATCCTGCCCCTCTCCTCAGCCCTGCGGAGGCCTCACCTGGAGTACTGTGTCCAGTGCTGGGCTCCCCCAGTACAAGAGAGACATGGCGATACTGGACAGAGTCCACTAAGAGAGGTCTACAAAGAGGATGAGGGGACTGGAGCACCTCTCCTCTGAAGAAAGGCTGCGAGAGCTGGGCCTGTTCAGCCTGCAGAAGAGAAGACTGAGAGGCGATCTCATCAACATGTACAAGTATCTGAAGGGGGGGTGTCGAGAGGATGAGGCCAGTCTCTTCTCCGTGGTGCCCAGTGACAGGACAAGAGGCAACAGGCAGAAACTGAACCACAGGAAGTTCCATCTAAACCTGAGGAAAAACTTCTTCACTGTGAGGGTGACAGAGCACTGGAGCAGGTTGCCCAGAGAGGTAGTGGAGTCTCCTTCCCTGGAGATATTCAAAACCCGTCTGGATGTGATCCTGGGCAATATGCTCTAGGTGACCCTGCTTGATCAGGGCGGTTGGACTAGGTGATCTCCAGAGGTCCCTTCCAACCTCAACCATTCTGTGATTCTGTGATTCTGTGACACTGAGGATGGAATAACTAGCTAAAACTAGGTGAAATCTAATATGAAAATAGTCACTTTAGTCTAGCTATTTCCAGAGGGCAATTCATCCAATCTGTAAAACAGGATAAACTGCTTTATGGCTGAAGTAAAGTATTTTATATTCATTTTTAAAAATCTGTATATGGAAAATGTATTTTTTAAATATTCTGCTGGGCAGAGGATGTTCTCAAGTTATATAAAGTCATCTTACCACACACTAATCTACTGAGATTTTAAGATGAGGGAGCAAACCTTTTGTCTTACTATATTCTCGTTAAAGTAAGAGAATTTGTCTGCTAACAAACGTGATTCTGCTGATTTGAAACTTGTATGAATGAGCTGACTACACCACAAAATTATTTTGTATTCATTTAAATTCCAAGAATAACTTACTGTACAGAAAATGATATACCATTCACAGAACAATCTATTTTTTTCCTGAGGCTTTCTTCTTCTTTTTTTTCTTTCTTTTTTCTTTTAAACTACCTTTTACAGATGTAGTAGCTTAAATAACAAGGTTTTTTTAGAGATTATTTTTAACATTCTCTTGGTCCCTGGCTGTGATATCCTCCCTTTCCATCAGCCAGACATCAGATTTTCTGTAGGCTGCATTTTCAGAGGCACCAGAGGAAACCTAACTTTCTTGAGCAAGAGGAAGAAGCCTTAGGAGAGAGCATGGCAGTTAAACCCTTTTTCTGCTTACTTTGACAAGTGCATTTTTTGGAGAGAACTTTTTTTTTTTTTTTGCCTTTCCACATCTAACGTGTACCTACATGTTTCAGATTAGGAACTTCACTTTTTGCCAGAGGGAGCTGCATACTTTTGAATATATAACAGTGTTCTAAATTACCCTTGCTGTGTTTGATACTGAGTTCAGGTAGATTTGCAAAATGAAAAAAGTACGAAAAGGGATTTGAAACGTTGTTCTGTCCTCACTTCTGTGTCACTGGACATTTTATGTCATGTTACTGAAAGAGTCTGAGTAATGTCAAAGTTTGCCAGGCACAAGGCCATCTTCTCTAGAAGGTTATTTCAATGCATCAGCATGTGGATTTTGATAACCTAGTAGACAGCACAGAAAAGTAGTCCGGCTACGAATCACAACACTATCAGCTTGTTCTCATTTAGCCATTTATCAAGGGCTTTCTTGCCTGTAGCTCTCAGTTAGATATCACCTCTGGATAGTG
Source organism: Struthio camelus (assembly GCF_040807025.1). NCBI lineage: Eukaryota > Metazoa > Chordata > Aves > Struthioniformes > Struthionidae > Struthio > Struthio camelus. Next base: position 149,614,954 of record NC_090942.1, on the reverse strand, counting down.
CAGTGTTAAATGGCTTCTCTGTTAATAAAGCACTTAACATGGAGAATTTAAAGTTGTCTCATTTAGGACTTTACAGTAAAAATCTAAAATTAGAGACAAATGAAAGCCTATTGTTTGCTACATCGTGAGCAAAATTTTTATCGTCTGAATCTTGTGATTATCTTTTCCTTTTATTGGTGCTTCATTTTCATATTCTCCTGATTAGACTATTTGTAATTTCAAATTAGGAGTGGAAAAATCTCATTTATGTATTTGTGATTGGATTTTACAATTTACAAAATAGGTTGAAAGAAACATTTTATGCGCTGTCAGCTAGTAACATTTTAATATTTTTTCTCTGTATAAATCTGGCTATATCTTTTAAAAGCTTCTCTTCTAGGGCTGCTTCCTATTCAGTTTCACTAAGAAAAACTAAAACAAGATTGCTGCATGCTACTGATTAAATCGTTAGGAGCAAGGCATGTACTTTCTAATTATGCTGTCCCCCTAACTCACTCCATTTTGCTCAGCTTTTGATCAGAGTATGAGAACAGTGATGTCTTCTTGTTTTCAAGTCACACACAATCCATACCAGGTATCACAGTGGCCATGATTCCTCAGATGAGCCATGTAGTTTAAAAAATTCCCAACAACATACAAACAAACTAATGAGATGATTGTCTCTTCCTATGCCCATCCTGAGCATGGATACCCATTGTATTGTGCCATGCCTTAACCTTATATAAGTACGTGCAAGTCCTTTGACGACATCACTATTGATGGCAATATCTTTCTGTTAGTTTTCAAACCCAAGTCACATCTAGAATTTCTAGAAGAAAAGCAATGATTAATTAAAATAGGATAGTCCCATATTGCTCTACAGTAAGATTTTTCTTTTTTTCTTTTTTTTTTTTGAGGGTACAATCTGTGTCTGAAGTTGAAGTGTGTGGAGAGAGAATAGAATGAAAAAAATGTGTCTTTTTCAGATTTTGATCAATAGAACATTTTAACATCCAAATCTACTACCAGCACTAAGTCCAGTATTCATTGTAACCCTCAGAGGTACTTGAGGTTGAATGAACTTGTAGATGTTTCACTACTATGCAAGGTGAATTGATGAGGAATTACTTTCCTGATCAGTTTGGAGGTATTCCACAAACTGGAAGGTGGACTTCAGAACAGCTTTGGCTGACCTGCCTTCTATGGAAGATATTTGAGGTTGGAGAATGGCCTCTAGATGTTTGAGCTAGAAAATGACCTCAGGAAGATCAGAAGGTCAGAAATCTTTGGCCACTTTTTTCTGACTCATGGATTAGCACAGTGGTGCATAGATTGTTCCTTTGTGCATTGTCTCTACTGAGTGCTATGGATGCCCCTCCCTGGCTCTCTTTGCTTCCCAGCACAAAGATTGCCTTAGGTAGACAGAGTATGCAGTACCTGCTGTCCTTGATGCTGTGTTCATAAATGAAGATTTTAATCGGAAGCAAGGCACAAGGATTAATATTTTTTCCATTTAGTGTGGATGGAAAGAGCCATTAAAGGCTATTTTTAGCATAATTTTAATGTTGAAACTTTCAAATAACAATGTTCCACTTCTTTACAACGATCATTTCCCCTTTGCAATGACCTCTATACATATTATTAAGCCAGTTATAATAAGACACATGCACCTTACTATTTTCCTTTTTTAAGATCAGTCTCAAAGAGGCAAATGGTGGATAAACTGACTGTTGCAAATCATAAGTACAAGGGAACAATTTTATATCTGTTAAAATGTTGTAGCAATCCTTTAATTAAATTATAGTTGCCTTTCCTGTGCTTCAGTGCTGCATTGAATATTTAATATGGTATCTAACCATAAGGTGATATCTGGAGTGAAAGGGGAGAGTGAAAGGAGATAAGCTTCTAAATTAAATATGATTTGATTAGTTTAAGGCACAATGATATTTTCACTATAAATCAAATGTGTGACTAGTGAGAAATAGTTTGTTTCTTAGTTAAAAAAAATGAGTTCAGAATACATTTTACTGCTTTGGAGAAATCATTTGGGTGAATGCAATCTGAGGTAGGATGAAAAAAATCCCACTGGACCACAGCTTCTGTGGTACAGTGAAAATACAGGTTGTATGTAAATTTGAAACATTAAACTCATTCACCAGTTCCCTAAGCATCGCATCATGAGTATTGCCACTAGTAATAGAAGCTCATCTACTCTGAATGTGAAAAAAACCCTTCTTCTTCTCAAGCCTCTAAGATGACCACATTTCTGATTTGTTTTTTCACCTCAGCACCCACCAATGTGTTCATTGTTACTAGGCCACTTTAAGTCTCTGCTTAGGTTTTGCACCAATAGTGGACAGGAGGAATCACAGAATAGTTGGGATTGGAAGATGCCTCTGGGGATCATTTACTCCAACCCCCTTCTCAGAGCAGGTTTTGAATATCTCCAAGGATGAAGAGTCCACAGCTCTCTGGACAACCTTTTCCAATAGTTGACCACCCCCGAGAAAAAGAGTTTTTTCTTTTGTTTAAATGGAATTTAAGTGGCTTCTAGACCAAAGGTATTCAATCATATACACTGAGTATGAGACTCCTGCAGTTGAATTTCTCCTAACATTTCCCCTCTGCCAGGCCTGAACTTTTTTACCTTTTCAGTGCAGCACTATGTCAGATCCTACCTGTCTGATGCATTTGGTAAGGGATTTCTTTCACCTGTGCAGCGTCTGCATCTAGGGCATAACATCTCAGAGCAAAAGATTGGCTTTCCTGCTGCACAACAGGCGGGGTCCTTTAGCAGGATCATTGGTGAGATAAAAGAAGAGATAACACACAAACTCCAGCTTTCACAAATGCTGTGGTCTCTGTCCGTCCCATGGCCTGATACCCTGATGTCTGAATCACTGACGCGGAGGAAACAGAGATTTCTGTGTTGCTTTTTAGCCTAGTGGTGTTGCCAGCAGTGCTAGAATGACCCATTCTTGGTACTTCTTGGCAGGGATACCTACCATCACAGTGACATTCATTGCATGGACATAGGAAGAAGAGGATATCTCTGAACATCCAGTGTACCCCCAGAGTGCCTCTGCTATCAAACAGCCCTCTATTCATGCTTGGAACTAATATGGCTTTGTAGCTAGAGGAGTAATTTCAAAAATGGTAGTTACCATGCAGCGTCTCACTGATGCCTTAAAATGAGGAGAAGGAAGGGTGTACTTTGCAGCAAAGCCTCCCAGATCATGTGTTGTCTATCAATATGTGACGTGCAAGTGACTCGGAGCACAGGCCTCCGGTCCCATGTGCTTAGCTCATCATTCTTACCTGAATTTACTTAGGACAAGGGTAGAACTCGGCAGAAAAGGAAAACAGAATAAGTTAACTATGAACATTTTTAGTCAAATTGTTTTTTCCCTTCAGTTAGCACTTCCTCTGAGGTGTAAGTTAACAAGAGTAGATGTTTAAAAACAAAAGATTTTCTTGTCATATTAGAGGGGAAGGGTGTGCCGTGTGGTTAAAACAAGTCTGCATGAGTCTTATCAGTATCTGTGAAGGTGTGTCTTGAATACTTGAGAGAAACTGTGTTTGGCAATACTAGAGATCCTAACGGAGGAAGCAGAGTGGCTTCTCCTACTAGCTATATATGTATGTATATATATGTGTGTCTAAATATATATCTCCCCTGAAGTCCTCTGGCTTTGTACAGTATTTGGGGTAATATGAAATGTCAATCATATGCAGGTGGCATTCAGTAGTCTAATGGTCTAAAAGTGTTACACATTTTAAGATTACAGGAAAGGAATGTGTATTTGTGGTCTCAGTTTGATTTCAGCTATACATATTACAGATCAAGTGCAGTTTTTGCTTGCGCTGTGCGAGAACTAACATTTTTCCTCTGAAGGAAATTCATGACTGAGACTCTGCAGTTTTTGTTGCTGTGGAAATCAGTATGTTCCAACAAAAAAGTTCAGTTCACTGACACTGTCTTTTCTGACAGAAAATGGTTCAGGTACAAAATGTTCAGTCAGTTCCAGTATTACTACCTACAGAGAGTATTTTTAAGAGCAAGTCCAAAATCTCATTTTATGCTGAATCAATATTTTAGCTGTGTCTAGATTGGAGGGTAGGTGCATTCTGTAATTTGTATCCTATTTGAGGGTTTTTCATCTGCCTCATTCTCTGCGCATCCAGACATATCGCTTCCTTCCGATGGACACCAGGCAGAAATAGATGTCATGTACCCAGTTGGACAATGGTACCCATGCTTACCATGATTTTCAGGGTGATCACCTTGACTAGAGTGTACACTAGGAAAAGGGAACTGAGAAGTTGTAGTGGTTCCCCAGTTTACTGTTTAGACCCACTGGTATTTGAACTATATTACTACATTTCAACCTCTGCCAAGGATAACAATGCAATTTGACTGATGATACCCCCATCTTTTCTCCCACTACTTACTAAGGGAAGAATGTTTTGTTCATCAGAGCTAGAAACATCAAGCAATAAGCAACAAACTAGCGGTTAAATTTGAAGCTATTTTATCTATAACAGAGGTCTTCAAAAACTTTCTCCAGCTGGGTATTTTCACAGTTTCTGCAATGGCATCGTTCACTGATGCCCATGAACTGCTGATATTTCCTGTGGAAACTGGCATTTAAAGCAGCTACATTGAGTATGTAAAGATATCACTGGCATGACTTCTTTGGTAATCCAACAATAAAGTTCAGTCACCACAAATTTACGAAGTGAGGGATTCTTTGGCAGTCACAAGTGCTGTCATCTTTTGAAACATTTTAAAGACCAGGTTCTAATTCTTTACAGGACTGTGAAGAAAAGAGTTTTTTGAAATGTTAGGCACAGAAATTGACAATAAAAACATTTTTAAAAGTATATACTGTCAAATCAATTTGAGATTAATGCTTTCTTTTATAGGAGCCTTTGGAAAAGGTCAACAAAAATGAAACCTATTTTCTAATTCTACAAAATTGCTCTCCTAATTTCTTTCTTTAAGAAAGTGCCTTCAAGACTGTTCTGCATCCTCAGGTGTCATATCTCTCACCTTTATGGTATTCTTTCCTGTGCCCTAGTCTTTGTAAATAGGACTCAAAAGAAACAAATGGAGCATGTGTCTGCTCCTTTCAGTGTTCCACTTTAAATATGGTTCTTTTTCATCCCATGTCTCTCAGAGTTCTGGGTGAAAGAAGCTTTTGCTTAGCTTCACTTCAGTTATTAAAATATATTATTTCTTTTAATAATAATGACAACTCAGATGAAGTAATACATGTTGAAAATGTCCTGTGTGCTCTGTGCAACATCAGTCTGCTGTTCTTCTATTACTGCATCCTCTAAAAATTCTTAGGTACTAAGTATAGGTATGTATATGTGGGAGAGATGGAGGAGGGGGATGGGGAGATTTGCATCATCTAATCAAACTACCAAACATCTGAGCCAAGACTCCCAAGGTAGTCGATGGAGAGAATTTGTCTCTTCAACAGGGTAATTCAGAGTACTTGAGCTGTACAGACTGCTTAGAGAGCCTACAAGTCAGAAACTTTAAGTTAGATGGCATAAATAATTTTTCCTCCACTAATTTGTTTTAAGTTCCCCATATGGCCGAACGCGGATTCATATCTGGATATTGTAAGGTAAAGTTCTATCAGGGCCTTGATGTATTTGACCCATTAAATACAGCTAGGACAGCAACTCAATAGTTATTAGTTATATGGCAAGCTCCACCCACGCATATATCCTCATATCTTGCAGAATGCAAAAAGGCAGGCACCGTTTCACTGTTGAGTATAGCTAAAATGAAAATAAATTTTAATGAAATATGTATCACGTTATCTAAAAAATGAAATATTCCGTTGGGATACTGTGGAACTGAACTGGTCACTGTGGAAAAACTGATCACTGTGAAAAATACTGGTCTACTGAATCTTGTGTTTACATTCTGCAGTTATTAACACTTGTTCGGCATTTTCCATGTGTGAATTCTTAAAAGAATTTGATCTTGACAAGTTTGGTGTTATTTTTTCTATCTCCTTTTTGCTGTGTTTATGAACATATTTTAATGAACAGGCGAAAAATCTGCTAGAAATTAAGAAATTGCATTGCTCTCCTAAGGTTCTTTTTTTGGGAGTGATAGAATACACAACCTGTCATTGAAAAGCAAAAGGAAAAACTACTAAAATTCATCAGGACCTTGGTTTTATTTTCAAAAGGAAGTGTATGGGGCACTGTAACTCTCTGGGTCAAATATATGACTTTTGTTGCTTTACAACTTCATTCTAAGTGTGTGATTCTGTTGGTTCAAGCTTCATGTTGCTCATATTAATAAAATATACTCATGGATTTGCACAGCAGTCTTACCAGCTGAATACTAACTAAGAATTAAGCAAATGTTACTGTGGAGATGGCTGTGCTGTGAAACACTCTATTCAAAGCACACAATAAGCAAGAAATATTGGGCTACCTGTTAAGTCATTTTCAGTGGAAAACTACGTTAACCGATTTCAAAGAGTGTCACTGTTAACAGCATAATTCCATAAAAACTAATGCAGTGGAGCATAATAAGTAAGACAGGATTGCATTTGATGAACATAAGTCTACTACGGGTGTATGGAAGACTTGAGCAAAGAAGAGATCGTACTTGGAATAACATATAGAGATTCAAATACTGTTCAGATGACCTTACAAGTCTGGTTAACTTGAACAAACACCTAACAGCAAAAGAGTTCACAGCATTGCTGCTAATTTTCAGTGTAGATTGATAGCCTGAGTTTTCTATTTTTCTGCTTGTTTGAACTTCATGCTACATGGTTTATAGGATTATTTCTGCAACACTATTCTAGCTTCTAATGTAAGCATGTGAGAGATTTCATTACATTGTTACAAAAAGGTACAAATGTAATTGTGTTTGAATTCTGGACATGCTACAGATCTTCCATAGAAAATTCTGAATAAGGTATTTTGGATGTGATCTAAAAAATGATACACATGTTGAAAATGACACACTGTTATGTTACATTCCAAAATTCTTTCAAGCTGTTATATAAATAAATATATATTGTGTGTCCACAAACTTGAATGGCATTTTACTCTTCACATGGTAGAATATTTTGGAAATTTACAGTATCCGTTTGATCACACAAGTCCTAAGACATTCCTTTCAAAATGAGGAAACAAAATAAACCCTCTTACAAGCAATTTTAATGTAAAATTTGTCATTTCAAAAGTAACATAGTGATGTCCTTCTTGAAAAAAAAAATTGAGTCAACAGAGTATGGTTATGTTAAAAAAATCCAATGGAAAATAATAATCAAGGGAAGGACAGAAATTGTTATGTAACTGAGAAGAAGCTTGAATGTCATGTTCTTTGCCGGAAATATTTGTCTGGATGAGATAATGGGTATTATGGAAGATAAGGGCTTCTAAGGACTTTAATAAATTTTTTGGAAGTTAGCATTAGTCTGCATAATAAGAATTGTCATTGCTTCAGCCCATCTTGCTGTTATGAAAGCCTGCAAGACGTGCGTGATCAGTTTACTCAAGATTTATTTCATTTTGCCAGCTTGCCAGTCTCAATTCATACAGAGTTGCTCCAGAACTGGGGAGACCTTAGAGCTGTAGCTGAATGATCTTAAGTTACAATGATCTGTAATAAACCTTGCAGTGAATATTCTCTACAGTTTAGTATGGCATAGTTATTCAGTGTTACACTGTTACATACATGTTTTGTCCAAGGGATAGCTTATGTCCCACAAAGTTTATGAGGAAATAACCTGAAACCGGTTAAGAGAAAGGCAGGGGCAAGAGCAGTAAGTTGCATGACAATTTAGAGAGGGTTACTTCACTATGTGTTCTAGAGAAGTAAGAGTATGTATGTGAAGACCATATAGTAAGCAATTATCAAATGAAAAAGATAAAAGATTATTTTGGCAAGTTAAGTATTTAAAGAGTAAATAAAAGCCGTTTATTTTATTTGTCATCAGTTTATTACTGTAAAACACAACTGCCAAGGAAAATTTGTTACAATATTTTCAAACAAAACAAGGTCCCCCCATAATTTAAAACTTTGTTAATAGGTAGATGTTAGAGAAATTCACCACAATGATGTGTTTGGTGATAGAAATACCTCCTCTGGATTAACTTATCTGCATTGAGTGGTAATTGTTACAGAGAGGACTTCTTAGCAAAAGTGGCAGGATAAGTTAAAATGAATCAGCCACAGATGCTGTTTCCTTACTAGTCTTGATTACTGGCTTATGTTTGGGAGTTTGCTCTTGTCTATCTTAGCTGTACCACTATCCCATTGTAGGTGCACCATCAGCTGTTCTTATCAATGGAGCACAAGTAAAACTAGATTAGCTGTAGCAGATAATGATTTTTAGCTCTCTATAAGAAGACAAAGCCTATTTAAAAAATGTTTACTGAACAGAAGACTGTTGCTGTATTTCATCTGCAGGCATTTTTTGCCAGGAGTTGAAGATATTCTAGTTAAATTTAGCAGATTTTCAGTGTCTTTGAAGCAGAGTATTTTCTCACAGTAAGGCTGCTGGTAAATGCTGTGGAAATGGGTTTTTAAATGGTTCTTTGTGAATAAAGCTTAATATTTCATAAGAAAATTTTCTGAACACCATCTACCCATTTGGCCACAGATCACACACTATTTAGCTAATTATGAGAAAATTAAAGTATATATATTTACAGATAACTAAAATAAGGATTTTTCCCTAAATTATAAAATTCCATTGAAACTAAGTCAAAAAGTAATATTTTAAAGATTGAGAAAAGTACTATAAGCATTAGTGTATAAAAGAACCAAGGAAAAATATAACTGGTGTTCTCTGTAACAGTGGATTTTTGTAAACTGAGGCAGTATAACTTGGAGCTCTTTAATATCATACTTCTTTCATAAGTATAATTATATTTGCCATATTAGATTTATGTAAAACCTGTTGTCTTTCATTTTTACGTGGTCTTAAAAAATGGCAAACATAGAAGATTACTCCAAGCATAGTTTTAAGCTGGTTGCGAAATGCAATTGAAATGCTTGGGTGAGAGTTTGTATAAAATATTTAACAAGTTTAAAATAATAATCTCATTTCTCCAGTGCAGCTGTTTTAGAGTTTCAAGGAAAGGACAATGTATTATTAGTTCATCTTTGCAAAGAGGTTTAAAAGTATATGCCTCAGTCTATTATTTTTAGGCAAACCTTAAAAACGTTTACCTTTTGTGAATTCAGTACCTTTATCATGACCCTGGAATTACAGTAGTAACTAATACTTTCAGTAGGCTTCTCAAGTCACAGAATTATAATACCAATGAGGTCATGATCCGCTCATATTATGGAGCTATTCTGAGTACGTCTATTCTTGGGCCAAAAAAAAGCAATTTGTGAGCTTTGGGTGTAGAGCGGAATCTTATATTTAGCCATGTGCTTCCTGGGCTAGTGTTCTAACCTCCCTTCAATCTCTTTCACTTTAATGAACTAAGAAGGTAGGAAGAACAAATAAGAATAGACCAGTTTGACTATAACTTTTATTTCTCCTGAAGTTTCATCTATGAAGCCAGAAAATGAATGGTTATGACGGTCATTAGTGCTTATTTGAATAAGTATATTTCTGATTGAAAGAATAAAGCATTTTAGTTTCCCGTCATGTGGAATATGCCCCCTAGATCTATTTTTATGACTTTTTAGTGTATTTTGAATGATATCAGATAAGAATTTTTAATAATCACCTTAGTGGATTTTCCTACTCAGTGTAACGCTAGTGCAATCCAAACGCTCTTTGATATTTTATTATCTGCCTCAGAGAAAGATCTTTCATAGAACTAGAAAGTCAATTCTAATGTGTATTTTGAAAAGAACCTTTGTGAGCTTCACATTTATTCCTAGACAAATTGCAAATTCCCCAAGCATAGATTAATACAGCAAAATACATTAATCGCAGCTCTTTGAGTATTCGAGTCATCAGTCCATGCTTAATATACAAATTTGCAGAAAGACAATTAGATAACTAATTTGAATTCCTGTGCAAAAGGATGAACAATGATAAGCTTTAAGTAAATATTAAGTGGAAAAGATTAACATTTTCATGAAGCCAAGACTTAAGCAATTAAAACTCAGTGAAAGATTGTTAAATTTATACTAGTAGCCTAATCATTTGCCCAAAATTATGTCAACACTGTGTCAAGAGGGTAGAGCAAGGACGGCGTCAGGTTGTTTTCTGCTGCCTTGGTTTACGTTATATCTTGAAGTTGTAGTTTTGTAGATGGGCTGGAAATTCACTAATGCGTTATATGCATTGTGGTGGTTGCAGAACACTCAATAGTAAGCACATGATTGTATCACCACACAGAACAGTGTTTTGAATTTTTAGAAACATAGCTTTTGGGTCTTTAAATATTACAAAAATAAAGGTATAATATTTTATCCACAGAATTATTGTCAGAATAATTATAACTGCATTTATTGTATTTGTTTTGCAGTATTCAGGAATAATAATGATAATAATATTACGCTATTTTCATGCTGTAACCAAGAAGTTCCTTGTATTTTTCAGTTTGTTTCATGACCTAAGTGTTAGTTTGCGAGTGGGATGGGGTTGTATTCCTTAATCTACAAAAGGCGTCCTGTAAATGTAAAATCAGCTACTCAGGACAACTGACAAATCTGAAAATGTTGCACTTCAAAAGAGAGAAACAAATGATTAAAAAAAAAGATAATTTTTATATACGTAAACCAGATTTGACAATCAGAAAAGCGACCATTTCTGTGCAATGTGTGCGTCAAGTTTTCAGGAAGTGTAACTCAACCATAGCTTATGACAGGAGATGAGGAAACTTTAGACCATAGGATAGGTTATATGGTTATAATTAATTTTAGAGATTACATTAAATGAAGAGTTTCAGAATTCAGCTGTCACTGTGCTGTCAGAATGCCTACCTGCTGGTTAAGGAAGAGTGAAAGACGGCATCTCATCAGAAGGGCCTTCATTCACTGCAGATAATAAAAAGCATGCAAAGGATTTCACCATAACCCTCTAGCTGACGAATGTGACTTGTGCTTTATTCATGCATTTATATGGAAAGGTGTTCTGAAAGGGCAGTGTCCTTTGGATCCCAGTTTGCAAGAACCTTCTTTCTCAGAGAACTTCATCAAAGGAAGAAAGATCGAAGGAGCACCAAATAAAAAGCTGAGATACTGAAAAATACAGTTGTGTGAATATAAGCAGCTTAGTATTTTTTTATAGATGGTAAGGGAAGGTATGTGACTTGGGTTTTTCATAACATAATGTGATAAAGTTCTATACTACCTGCGGTTTAGTTATCTAAATTTCATTAGCTATAATGATGACATTTCTGTTGTGATTATCTCCCAAGAAAATGAAGTACTAAATAGGGCAAATTCTGTCTTCATATGTTCCTGTGGTTCCTCTGACCTCCGTAAGAGCTGTGTTATCACACTGCTGCATCTAAGCATAATAATTTAATGAACAGTTAATCACCTATCACACAGAGTGAAATGGTGCAATGAGAAGATCATCTCCAGAAAGCCTTCTGAAGTGGGTATGAGATGAGCAAAATATATGTACATGCATGTGGGTATAAGGGGTAGTTCTACCTAACAGAAAAAAAAATGTCTTGTTGCTCTAAATGATTATGATATATTATGAGTAACATAAGTATTAAGGTACTTTGTTAAATACTATTACTAGACGATTAAGCCTTTTACCAGTATATTCAATACTGAGATGGAAGACAAATGACACTTAAGGTCCTTGAGGGGCATACCTCCAGCCTAACATAAATATAATAAAGCCTCACTGAGCTCTGACATTTGGCAGTACCTAAGGGCTTGCTGCTTTCAGTTTTCTCTCCTACATTTCTAGTTAGAGCTGAGATCTTAAAAAAAAAAAATCAAGATAGTCATTTAACCAAGAGAATCTTGGCTCTGAAGAGGGAAGAAGAGAGTATGGCGCAGACACATCACAGTTGTACTTCCATCTTTTATGATGTTAATGGAGGGAGAAGTACTAGTCAGTCTTTTGGAAAGGGGATATAATAATAAACTGTGAGAGCCAGCTCTGTTTTCTGGTAATTCCATGATGCTTGCAGAGATACAAGTCAGTGCCACTTGGATCACATGCCTGAACCTGATTCCATGGGTGATACAGAGGCACCACTTTCGTACTATGAGACCTGGAGCAAGCACAACCAGGTTAAGAATTACCACCCTCTTCTACTTCTAAGCTGCTTGTCACTTTTCCATTTCTCCTTCACAGCTTACTGTTCCCTTTATTGAGGCTGGTTTCTTTTAGGAGATTTGTCTCACTGCCATTTAGAGTGCAGACTCTTTAGCAGTTGCTCCGGCACAACTAAGGAGGTATAAACGGTGAGGAGGAAGGGAGAACAGAGGGAAGAAACAGTCTTTGTCTGTGCTGGAGCGATATAAGCATGCCCATAATTACAGACTTTTTTTATAGCTTTGTTTCTGGTACTCTATTGCATATTAGTGCATGGAAGCAGGCTATATTAATAGCGTGTGCTTGTTTTAAACGTGTGGGCTTTTTTTTTTTAGTTGGAGTAACATTCTATTTATTTCTGACTTTGAAAATATTTAAACCACATTTGCAGCAAATCAGTATTAAGTTTTATGCATACTGGAAGGCAGTACAATGCTTTGGCAGTTAGGCAGAGTAATTTTTGAGGGAGAATCAAATCATTCTGGCTTTACTTTCACTAACTAGGATCTTGGGAATTTGCTGAAGTGCAAAACTTAACCCTTGTCAGGTATAACTGCTCCTGTAACTTCAGAAAGATTCTCTTTTCTCTGGTTTATCCATCTTGTTCAATTCAATGCATGCTCCATTTCTAGTTAAACTCAGTAAAATCTGAAAACAAAAGGAAAATTTATTTTTATCCTTTAATGCAATATTGTAATTTGAGATATAAGATCAGAATTAGTCACTCTAAAATCTTGGATGAGATGATCTGATATAAATAGTTCAATTAACTACATGCAAACACTCTTTCATTTCTTCAATGAAAGGCTTCCATTTAGATTTAGATAAACCGTTTTTTCTATGTACAAATATGTAAGGTATTTTTATTTAAACAACTGTAAATGCAAATACAGCTTGACACAAATCACAAGTAATATATTTGCCAACTAATGAGTATGTCAGTAAATGAACGTGTTATCCAGCACTGTCTAGCATCGTAAACCCCTAAAAATTAAGAATGAATATATGGTAAGCATTAATTATTCAAATTAATGTGTATAATACAGTGTACCCTCCCAGCTGGATGAAAAGAAACAAATTTAAAGGCTGTTCTTAGCTGCAAATCAATGTTTTTTTCTGGGCAATGAGTTTTAATGGTTCCCAATCAGACATGCTTTAGAAAATAAAGTTTTAAAACAAAACAAAACAAGATTGAAGTCAGTTATTTAAATCAAGATTTCCTGCTTTCTGATTTAAATTATGATTTAAATGGACTTACAATCAATCCACCCAGCTTGAGTCATTTATATGAAAAGAACACAGTAAAGTCTGTTTACACAAGCTTAATGTTTACTACACGATATTATAACACAGAGCAAAAGGGAATGCTTGCCAGCGTCCCAGGGCCATTAATGTAAGCAGCTCAGAGTCAGATTTTGTCTGATTTCCGTAACAGTGAAGAGAGCATGGTGTAAGGATCTTTTCTTCCACGTCTGCTGAACAAAAACACAGACAGAACTGGATTTAATATATACTGACTGCTAGCTGGTCTCTACTTGTCTGCAGGACTCTATCTTAAATCAGACTTCATCTTCTGCCTACACATACTGTTATAATGGCTTTGATACAAGCTGCAGTGCACCCAGTTGTGTAGCAGCAGAGCCACCTTCTCTGGATCTGCAGACAGATAAGACTAAGAAGCAATCATGAAGCGAGTTATTTGACTTTGCCAACCACTGGAAATTCCAGAAGAGTCTTCATCTTTGAACTGTGGTCTCTCGGTGCCTAACAACAGTAAGACATTTCATTCACAGTGTATTAGGGCACTTTACAAATAAAATTTCCATGGAAATAATGTTCATAGTTATCGTAAACTAAAACACTCTTGTCCAGCATAAAACATGCAGAGTTGAAATACTGAATGCTTAGGTTTTCCTTCTTTAATGCATCAGTCCTTAACTTTAATTTGAAAAGCAACATTAAGTCTTCCAAGTACTGATCTAAAAGCGATGTTGGCACTCTATCATGAGTGGTTTGTGAGCTCTTATACGTTAATCTTCTCAGTGTGTAGAAAAGCACAAGTCCCTATTTCAGGTATACTTCTCCCATCTCCGGATGGTTGTTTCTCATTTCAGTCTCCCTGGCGGGTGGGAAAGATGAGATAAATCGTGTTAATATTCCACATGCTGGTGTGTTGCCCCATGAACAGTCCAGATTTACAGGCCAAACCACTAATTGCAGAAGGTCTGGGTATCGTCCCAACTATGACCCCTTCCTTTTGGGGCAGAACTGAAGAACAAATGAGCTTTCCTTTGTCCTGATTTTGAAAGAAAGAAACCCAGGCACTGAGGCTGGAGGGAAGCTGTATCACACATCAGTGGATCTGCACATCCGGAGAATGAGCAGTGCCCATATACCTCACACCCATCCAGCACTCAGATACAGCCATATTTATTAGAACTCTGTCTGGGCTGCAACCCACACGTAGCCCTCAGAATAGGTCTGTATCTCTTTCTAATGTATAAGGAGTCACTCATAACATTTGAAGAATAATAAGAATAGCATTGTGGAGGCTTCACGTTATATTATAGTGTGAGGTGCCAGTTCATTTTCTGTTACTGTAGCTGTCTCAAATTTAGGCCTCCCAGCAAAGAACTGACAAGAACAATCCATCAGTTTAGTCTTTGCCTTTATATTATGAGAAGTTTGGATTTGTTGTTGTTATTCAAAGTTCTGTTTTGCTTTATTTTTCAAGTGCCTATTTCTTAAACTTGTAAAACACGGACAAACAAGCAACCCCTTTCCTGTAAATGACATACCACAGTACTGAGCAGGGAACTGGCACTGGCCTAGAAACTGAAGGCTTCTGTCTCAACTGCCTCCACAGCCTCGGTGGTAAGGCCACATTTCCTTCTTCTAGAACAAGAAACAAAATCAGAGGTGGAAGCGTACCGTAGCTCACAGGTATTACAGAAAATGAATCTGGAGAGAGCCTAGGAGGTCCAAAGTCAAGATCAGCTACGTGTGTGGTGCTCCCCAAAACACATGCACCTTCTTCAGAACTTCCAGCAGGGGAGACTGCAACCTGCCTAAGCTAATCTGTGCCGGAGTTTCACTATCCTTACTATTAAATTATTTTTTAATATCTGACTGAAGTCTTGTGTAACTTAAAGCCATTACTCTTTGTTCTGCCTATGCAGGAGATGGAGAATATTTTATTCTCTTTATACCTGTCTTTTTACAAAGTTGAAAGTGGTATCTAGCTTTCTTATGCCCTCCATAATCTTCTCTAGACTAAACGGTCTGCTACAGGTCACATGTTTTAGATTCGTGATCAGCCTCATGGCTCCCCTCTCTTTAATTACTTTGCGTATTTTAAGGTAATGTAATAACTCAGTTTTCCAATCAGCCGAGGCTGTACCAGCCGAGAGTGGAATAGAAGATTTATATCACGTTCTACCTCTATATTTCTTCCTATTGAACTATGTCCTGTTTTCCTCAAACCATTTCTCCAGTTTATTTAGTTTGTTTTGAATTTGATGTCATCTGAAAGTTTAATTTAGGTTTACTCTCTTTTCTACTAGTAAAAATACTGAGAAGTGCTGGATCCAGGACAGAATGACTGCTGTGGAGCTCAAACTCATGCCGCTTTCCACTTTGGAAAGTTAAGATAACCTTACCTTGAGTAGTTTTCCAGTTAATCATGAATACACCTCATAGTATTTTCATAGAATCCATGCTTCCCTGACTTGCTGAAGAGAATGTTGTGTGAGGTTCTCAAAATCCTTACAAGTATGAGGATATGACAGCTACTTCTTCTCCCTCATCTATCATCTTGTGTTAGAAGGAAATTAGATTGGCTTGACATGATTTCTTCTTGACAAATGCCTACTAGTTGCAACTTACCACCTTGTTGTCATCAACTGATGTGTTATCATATGCTCTGCACTTGCAAATTGCTCTGTGTATACAGACCAGTGTACTTCCATAGAGCCTCCCTGAAGCTAACAGGACTTTATATCCGCGGAGGACTCTGTGGGGCAGAGACTGTAAGAGTGTTAGTATCAGTGGCCCATCCTAGCACATCATGCACATTTAGATGTGACTAGAACCTCTCTGTTCTGGAGCCAGAGTTACCTTCAGATTTTTGTTAATAAAAATGCAATATACTGCCAGAACCAGGACAGACTTCTTTGGAGCCCTACCTCCTATTTTGACAGTAAAACATTGATGAGCACCATTGAAAAACACAGTGTGTACTGCCTCTGCGCTCATTGTTCTCTGGGAGCATCAGCACTGTAGCACATTGCTAGCACAAAACTATTTCAACTCTAGTGCTTTGCGCAAGCACGCATCTTGTCATACTGCAGTGCCTGCTATGTGATCCTACTGGCTCAAACTGGTGCTAGCTTATGGTTTGGAATGTAGGATTTTGTAAATGAAGGGAGATCAGAAAGAGACGGGAAAATGGTATTTTGCAAAATTTTTTGCACAAAAACTCTGTGCTAGGACTCAAAACATTTTTTTCAGAACTGCTACAGTTGATTAAAAAATGGCATGAACTAGAAGTAATGTACGTATAATTAAGCTCCTCTCAGTCATTAGATATTTTAAGCTTTCAGCCATTTTTTCCAGCCCATTAACTTCATTTAGACATAATTACATTTTTTAACATGTTAGTCCAGATACACTGTGGTCATGGGCTTACATGTGCTACAATGCAGCTGCCATACTGCATAATGCTGCAAGTTTGTTTTGGGTTTCTTGTAAGCCCCCAGATATCTGATGCTGGGTTTTTGGAGGGGCTGGGGGGAACAGGAAGGAAGATGCTTTGAGGTGGTAGTAGGTTTTTTTTTTGATTTGCTATTTGCATTTTTCTCTGGAGTTTTTTACATTCCTTGTCAAGGCTGTGATTGCTTCTCTGATTGTTGCTCCTTTTCCTTTCATAACTACTGTAATTAAACCCCAGCTCTTGTTTCACAGTTGGCATCCTATTGTCCAAAGATGATGGTATTATATGGAACCATTCCAGAATTATGAGTATCTCTGTTTAACCAAGTTTGTGGAATTGTTGCAGAATGTAAAGCTTCATTTGCTACTTGGGTTCTGGTGGCTTGAAAAGTGTTAAACAAGAAGTACAGAAGCGGCCCAGTAATTTTCCCTGTAGAGAGGTAACCTTCAGACATTCAGCCAGGAATAGTCCTTGTTTGATGGATGAGATTGATTTGCAACTTTGAAATACATGCCTCACATTTTAAGAAAAAGCAACACATTTTGCCTGTTAGGAGGATGTTAGGAAATCTCTGTCTGCGAACATGAGTCTCTAAGGAAGATTAAGGTGCTATGTTTGGAGAGTTTCTGGGATTTGAAGGGATAGTTTCATTAACTTTCTTCTGATTCCTGAACTTTTTTTTTAGGATAGGGAAAAATTTTTCCTCTTGTGGTTTTGATATTATATTCTTTTATATAGGCATGTCCACTTTTGATAGCGAGGCATCTCAAATCAAGAAGAGAGTCTGCATGAGATCCTTTGGAGTTTATGAGTTTAGGCAGTTTATGTCCACAGTGGTATTCAGAGCCTTGTCAGGCAATCTGGTCCCCTGTGCTGGTTATGGGGATAGTTAGGTACATGCTGATGCGACCCCCAAAGACTAATACTCAGAGCTGGAAGCTGCTTAGAGATAGATGCTGGACATACTGAGCATAGAGATGTTTAAAGACTGTTCCTCTTTCCAGCCCTTAGGCATCTTTGCTTGTGTTTCACAGAACTGTCTGATACTGTTGCCCTGGAGTCTCATCTGAGTTCAATCTAGACAACTTTATTAGAGGATTTATGCAAGTGGTACAGCACAGTGATATTTTCATCCTTTTTATACAACAGCTTTTGCCACAGAGATGAGAGAACTGGGCTAAGCTCCTTTTTCAGCTTCAACAGCTTTAAATCCCACACTGTATAACACTGATAGTGGAAAAATACGAAAAACAGACTCAGGAACAAAAACCAGGAACCTAGATCAGTGTCCTAACCATAGGCCTTGGTTAATCTTGGATTATATTTGGCCTGTCCTTACTGGAGGGCATGGAAGCTGTAGTCCATCCAACCCAGTCTACAAGGTAGGGCACTCCTGTGGCTGTAGACCCTGTGGATTTGGAACTGCAGAGACTGAGGGAGGAATTCGTTCACAATTTCTCGTAGCTTGTAGGCTAATATTCAGTGAGTATCACCTCTTACTCCTTGATTTTTAAAAGAAGCCTCTCCTTGGTCTTGCCTAAACAGAGTGTGAATCTGACAATTTCAGCTGATATCTTTTAGGTGGGCCTGAAATGAGCTCTGAGAGGGGATGTGTTCCCCCGCGGAGGTTTTGGGCTGTAATCAGACTTAGGTATTCTTAGTGTGAGCCAACTGTTGGTCGCTTGCAATCTCCTAATGTAGATTAAAGTCAAGTAGAGAAGCACCTCATGAATTTAGGCACTTCCTGCATTACACAGGCATAAGAAAAGGCTTTGGGGGTCAGAAGTGGAACCGATGCACTTCTGTTCCGTCTTAGTGCTTCAGTGGATTTAGCTATTTATGACTAAAGTGAAACAAATCATCACAATTATAAGGATAATATGAAGAGATGAAACTCACTGATGAAAAGTGGGTAAGTGACAGTATTTAATTAATGAGTTTAATTACTGCATCTAATCATTGCATTTAATTAATTACTTTGTCTAATTAAGAGAGCATTAGCTGTGATTGATCTATGCTGGTCTGGATGGAAAACCAGCTCACCACTACCAATCTCTCAGGCAGAATCTGCCATTACACATTGAATTGCCATATTGTTTGGACAGGACGTTCTCCCTCCCATGTGAAGCAAAGGCCTGCATGGAGGGCGAATTGAAGCTTTAACTGAAGTTGGACAAGGCTTATGCTGCTTTACCCCTTTGTCCTTCTGTCTTATTTATGGAATATGACTTTGCTCAGCAATGAAAATTTCACTGCTGGACTTCAAAGTCAGCCACCAAACTCTCCCAGGAGTTGGGAGTCTGGATTAAGTGTCTGGGAGCAAGGTATTGCACATGAGAGGCATGATGTAGATTTCAGTTGCTTCAGTGATGTATAACACTTTGCATTTCTTTCTAATCTTTATGATTTCCCATCTTGGGCTGCTGCAGCTCTAAATAAAAGTAATGTTTAACAAGTAATATAATTACTTGTAATATAATATATTACAAGTAATATTTGAAGAGTCTTTTTTTCTTTTCCCTGGTAAAACTCTGAAATTAAATGTGACTGTGTTACAGTCTACCAAAATGGTATTTGTATAAATTGCAGTAGAGGGTGTGTTGCATGACCTGGGTTTGACATGTGAGTGTGCAGGGAGTATCTGAGGATGTAGTTTGCTAGGACAGAGTTGGAAGGCTAGGTAATGTAGAAGGGAAAAAATTGGGCTAAATCAAATCAAGTAAATCAAATCCAGAAGAGTCCTGGGTCTTCATCTCAGAAGACATTAGTGGTTTTACTCCAAAGGAGAATTTGGAACATATTGTCCATACATGCAGTATGGACAATTCAGGACCTGGGAGCTAACAAGAAAGTTTAGTTAACCAGGAGGCGGATCCTGAAATCATCCGAGACTACTGTTAATGGTGGTGTTTTGTTACTAGATGCTGATTTAGTTCCGTATTTCCGCAGTTGCAGCTACCCAAGCAGCCTCCCTGGGAACAGTCCAGCTGCATGACACTAAAGGTAGTGGCTCACTGTAAACATGAGGTTTAGTAAATTCTCTTTAGGGAACCTTGATTTCTTAAGACTTTTTTCTCTTGTTTGTCTCCAAGAGCAATTTGACAGAGGGCTGGACCCATTTTAATCTTTTGTGATTTTTCTTTAGCAGAATATGGAGTTTATTTTTAGGTATTTCTATTCTTCAGTAACTGTTCACATTCTAAGGAGCACCTATCCAAATGAAGCACCTAACTCTGGACATAAACTGAACTATCCAAACAGCACCTCTGCAATTTAAAATATGCTACCTATATGCACCTTTAAGAACTCCTTTCTCTGTGGAAGTTCACCACCTTTACAGTTACAACAGTCATCTCCTTTTTCCAATCCCTAGGAAGACTGTGAGACCTACAATACCCATCTTTATATGGAGCACAGGCAAAGGTAGAAACATATGTTTCTATACATTTTATCATGAATGAATAAAATCTCTTTGGTTGATTTTTCTGTAATACTGCTTTTTTTGTAAGCACGCTTTAGCTGGTAGGCTTCAGAAAGCAAGGATTATTTTCCCCTTTGTTTCTCAAATAGTTCATTCATTTTTAGAAGAAGTGGTATTCTTCTGGTATTTTACAAAAGTTTAAAGACAGCTATATTTTATCAGAAGCTTCTTGGGTGAACAACAGTTGACTGAAGGAGGATGGCAGATGTTACTTGGTTAAATTCTTTAGTGTTTCCCCTGTAGATCCTCTTACTCACTTATTTGTGGTAAACTCTAGGATACAGCTGAGTAAATAATGTGGAGAAATGCAAAGTGCAAAATTCAGATTTCTCGCTGAAGTTCCCAGGGGAATTGTATGTTTTGAGTAGAACAGGTATGAAGAATGCTGAAAAGACTGTGGTTCTTTTATCTATTATTCCTAACTTGTATTTGAAAAAGATAAAAAAAAGGCGGCAGTGATTAGTATTCAGAGGCTAATAACTGGAACTAATAAAATTGGTCTACCACATATTTTTATAAGAGCTTGCAGCTTTCACTTATAGCCCTGTGAGTATAAAGTCACTGTTTCACTTTATAGTATAGTGCTTTGTTTCTTTTTTTAAATATCCAAAGGATAACTTATGTTGAATTCTTAGGGAAATATATGAATAGTTCTGGTGGTATTATACCTCTCTGCTTTTCTTGGCTAATTTGCACCCCAAACAAATGCAAAACCTCTTCCTGAAAGCAATTTGCAGGAACACTCTGCACAAAACATTTATTCAGTCACAGTAGTGACAGGAACCAGATTAGAACAAGAACACTGCTATTACTATGTATGTCCTAACTTGATGGTCAATGAGAATAAACACGAACACAAATAAAATTTAAATGAATGTCTTTACTTGCAGAGAAATGGTTAAAACATTGAAGCCAATTTTTATTCCCTCATTTTTACAGTTAGGAGGCAACAGTCACTGTCTCTTAGCCTTTACAGCCAGCTATGCTTTAAGGTGAACCACTCCAGATATCGATTGCAACTTAAGGTCAGAGATATAGTCGAGGCTATTGCCCTTTTAAGTGAACAGGAAGTCCAAGAAATGACTTCGATGGCACAATCTTTAACTAATTCTTGGTGGTGAGGGAGACAGAGGGCAGGCAAAGAGCAAAACCATTCAGTCAGTAGCAGCACAGAGACGGTGAGTATTTCCAGCTGTACATTTGGGGCTGGCATCTTGTGTTCTTGTGTTTTTTCTCAAAGTAACTTCGAATTTTCTGCTGAAGGTTGAGTCCTCCACTGCTGCCATGCAGAGGCACAAGTATCTAAGGATCCAGTCAATCAGCTTTTAGGGAGTTGATGTAGAAAATTAGTATGTATTCCTTGAAAAATTCCTTTTATGTTATTTACATTCTGTTGCCCTTAGGCACTTGTAGCAAGACTTTCTCACTGGGAAAAGCTGCAAATGCCCCCAGGATTTTGATTGCTGGATCATCCAGACAGGAGGCTTGCTCATAGCCTCTCAGAGCCCTTACACGCCTTTTCTTTCTCCGAAAACCTGAGTGTAAATGGGGCTGGTGAGTGCGCAGATCGTGGCCTAATAGGAGGCTGTCACACAGTGGGAACGCAAGTGTAGCTGTGGGAACCTGAAAGAGTCCCAAGTACACACATAGCTGCGTAGGAGCGAGGTACTGAACTCACTTGTGGCCTGCGGAGCTGCTCATAGGCAATGCGCCAAAAAGCCTCCCAATCACAGGGGTTTAGTCCCTTTTTCCCCAGGATCTTGTGACAGAACCGTTGCTCCTTAGTGTTGCAATGCACAGGCCCCCTCAACATCACCCCACTCTTTGCAGTGCTGTGTGCCTGCCTTCGAGCTACAAAAGTCCAGCTCCTTTCAGTAGGCTGTGACTGCTGGAAATCGTGTCTGGTCCAGCTAAGGAACCCTGCCATTTGCACTGGCATCTTTGTCTGTGTCGTATGTGAATGATTATGTATTTTTATTTGAAAAACAGAAAATATGAATGCAGTTATAATTTCTCTTATATGCTGTTACTAAGTAAGACTGATTGTTTGGATTTCTCACCCTCCCCCAGATTCAGCCCATTGGACTCAGCTAAGAATTATAGTTTAATTTATTTTAAGTAGAGATGTTCTGTTTTCAATTATTTTCTGTTGCCTCCCAAAGGACTGTTGTATCTGGGTGTTTATTTTTCAGATCATTTGTTAGCTGATGATGGCTCTTGCTGACTTGGTGGAGAGACTGCCATGGAAAACAAATATACCAGCCTTCCTGGTATATTAAGGACTTCAAGTTGTTTTTAATAGAAGTAAGGGAGAGAGGTTTTTTTTTTTTCCCTTCACATTTTATTATAGATCAAAAGTGAATCATTTGTTTCCTCCTGAAATTGAAAGCAACGCCTCTTACAGAAAGTTTAAGTGGAAATTACCTCTGTACTGTTGTTACTCTAAAAACAGAGAGATTAACTCCAATTCTTCATTCACATATGAGCTATGTAAGGAATTTTATCTGAATAGATCTAACTGACTTTTTGGCTGCCCCATTTCATTATTGGAAATACTGCTTATATTTTTAATGGCAGTCTAGCAACTCAGTGATTATTTAATTGTAACTAAAGTTGAGCCAGGCCTGGTAGCTATATGCTTTTTTGTAAAGTATGTTGTGAAGGAGGCACAGTATAGTACTTGAACCACTTTAAGCTGAAAATAAGCTGAGAAGATAATTCCCACCATTTTAGCAAATTTACGAAATGTTCTTTTCTGGACTTCAAGTACACTATAATTACAGCAAAATAGTATGTATACCTAACTATTGCTTTCAGGAATGCTAGCCATTAGTCTGTTTATCAGCATGACATATATGTGCATTGGGATATCCCCTTATCTTTTCACAGCTTTATTTGTATTGTTCTTGAATAACATTTCAGTTGAAAGCTTTAAAGCAAGCTGTGACTCACAGATGCAGGGTAAGAGACCCTTCACTGTTTACTCAGTCTCCTCCTGTTCCATTTTTCACATTTTCCTCTGTGTGTGTGTGTGTGTGTGTGTGTGTGTGTGTGTGTGTGTGTGTGCATTTAAAAAAAAAAAAACTTGTCAAAAAGGCTTTGAAAAGAGGCTATTTTTGCTCTTACATTTTTGATCATACCTTCTCCATGTTTCTTCTAATAACTTGTATGTAATTGTGTGTGGATAACTTTTATGTAATTAGACCTATTGACTCAGTTTCATGGAGTCTTACATTATGTTCTTTTCACTGTCAGACTTTCTGTGGCAGAATGACTGCCACAGCTGGCTGCCTAGCCGAGATATTGCAATACAGCCCTGACAGTCTAGAATTCAAAGTCGCAAGAGGAGCTGCTTAACAGATTTTGAATGTTATAAATGAACTGACAAAGGAATTCCTCATTTTCTCCATCTTCCAGTGCTGTGCAAGCATAAATAATAACCGTAAAGCTTTCTCCATAGGGCTTTCTTCAGTTAGAGGCACTAGGCAGTGATACAATCTAACATGTACAGAATGCAGGTGTAGAATTGGCTGGATTAGAGTGAAGAGTGATTTTTAATATTAAAACCATTTGTAAATACAAATAGAATAGCATGTGTGCCTACACATATCTACTTTGGGGATATATATGCCTATGGCATATATATGCCTATGACATATATGTGTTGGCATTTTGGGAAAAACTGAATAATCTTTATTAGAATTAAGCCAACATCTTTCATTAAGTACATACCCCATCTCAACAGGCATCCTTCGGCTGATTCTGAAGTTAGTGAACGCATGTAGTCTCTGTCTCCTTCACAATGCATGACTCCTTTAGAAATAATTTAATGAAAGGCAATTGCTTGATTGCTGTTTCTCCGTATGGAATCCCTCAAGGGTGTTAATCTGCAGTGCGATAACGAGCAAATATTTTTTAATGTCTGGTATCAGTGTTCCACAGGTAATACCATAAGAGCTGATCTCCAAGTAAGAAATTCCTGCTGAGCAGGCAAAGTAGCCAGAGCAGTAGAATTCAATAAATAGCTACGTTAAAAGGCTTTTGTTCTGTTTTGTTTTTTTCTTCCCGAGTTAGAACTAGTTGCTGTCCAGTTTTGCACATGCTTTCAAAAAGAAAGACTGACTCTTAATACATGCTCTTCTAATATACCATAGTTGCAAATGACTGCAGTGGAAGCAGAGAACACTTACTCCCAGATTGGATAAAGTATTAAAAAGCACTGATTTGTTACCAGCATAGTATACATCTTATAATGGTACTGTCTAATCTTCTACCAGAAAGAATCACAGGCAACCAAGAGAGTTACAGAATCTTACAACATCATATCAGCATGTCTTCTCTAAGTCATTCTTCCAGTGTGACTGACTCACTGCCAAAACTGACTGGATGCCAGTTTTATGCCAGGTTTCTTTCAGCTGGACTAGAAAATATGTATTCAAATTCCTAAAGTTGCTTCTACTTTCAGAGAAATTGTATTATTGTCCCTGAAGTCCTATGATGAAGTGAAAATAAAGCAAAATCCCCCCAAAAGCAAGTCTTTAAATAGCAACTTATCCCTCCTTGTAACAAATGTACAGTACTTGGGGTGCTAGATGTATTTTAGCAATGCCCATGCTGTTTCAGTGCAGACTGTTCTGACCGCTATTATAACAACTTGTTCCAATGAAACATAGAGATAATAAAACCTCATTTCCAACACACTTTGTCCTTTGTCCTCAACTCCTACAGTAACTTCAGATCATGCCCCAGATCCTGGAGCACGCTCACCAGCCAAAGGGGGCACAGTCTGATTTTGTCTGTGTGCACAGGCCTCAACCAGCCAAGGAGCTGAAGTCTCCATCGCCTTGGGAAACCTGTGAAAACATCGTGTCTTTTAGACTTCTGTCCCTTTGTTCACCTTTAATTGAAACTGGCCTGTGGGACATAAATTAGTGGGGAAGGAGATGACGCACAGGCAGACAGCAGAGTAGCTTAAGCTTGATTTTCTTGGAAATCAGGCTAAATTAGCCCAGTAAAGGTCTCACATATTTTATGTCTCAGTAATGCCATATTCCTTATCCATAATTTTAAAATAAAAAGACTGAATTTTAGAAAATATTTTCTCTCACATTTGTACGCCATTACAATGCCAACATCAACTCTGTTCTTCTGTTCACTCTGGTTCCAGCTTAATCAAGGATCTGACCATATATAGATTGTTTATTCACAAATTTAGAGACTTCTTCATCAAGGTGCTGAAGTGTGTGCTTGTATTAAGCAGCTGAATAGCCCTGCTGGCTCCAGTTGTGCATACGTGAGGAACTTGATGAGGAAGTTTCTGAATTTGTGGAGAAAGACCTGGTGCTTTCCCAAAGTGAAAGAAGGGATGAGCAGAGAAATATGAAGAATAAAAACTAGGCAAAAAAAAAAAGCTGTATCCTTAAAAAGGAGTTCTGCAGTGAGGGTAACTGGGAATAATTAGCTGCTTGTCAGCTCATTAGTTAAGCTCCGAAAGACTCTGAGGCCTTTGGCAAATATGTGGTGGTGAGTTAAAATCAGATGTCTGAATCTGCT
Source organism: Struthio camelus (assembly GCF_040807025.1). NCBI lineage: Eukaryota > Metazoa > Chordata > Aves > Struthioniformes > Struthionidae > Struthio > Struthio camelus. Next base: position 149,588,988 of record NC_090942.1, on the reverse strand, counting down.
GGGGCCCTCATCAGCCATCCTGCTCTTTTGATGCCCTCAGCTAAGGGCATCTGATCCACTTCTAAATCAACTCCTGCACCAATGAAGTTTTCATCCAAGTATATGGATGAATCAAAAACAGGAACAGAAACAGCAATAGGAACATCAGAATGATTCAAAACTGGGAGTTTCATATTCTATTTACAACAGACGATTGCCACTCATACTCTGGAATAGATTTTACTCTCACTGCTAAATATGTAATCCCATTACTTTTAAACTCGGTGCCTTGCAAACCTCGTGGTCTTCAGTTCGGAAACTGAAAGCAGTGTTAATCTCCAAGGGATGAGGAAGATACTGCTCAGCATGAAGAAAGTGCCTGGGAAGGCACTTAAGGGAAAGCTGGTCCTGCAAGGGACCAGTATGTTTAGTTCCCTTTGTGATTAATCATCTGCCTCCCAGCTGCTGCTCTAACGTCTTTTAAAACACTCCAAATGCAAACAAAGGCAGAAAACTACCCGGAACGAACGCTAGCCCAGAGCTTTCAAAGGCACAATTCTTAAACATAGCTATTCCTACTACTGTTTGCCTCAGTATCGCTCAGTCCTTGCCCTGTTAGCTAGGTAGCTAACCAACACAGGCCAAGTTCATGCCTTTATCCTTGTTTGTTTATAGGACTTTGTCAGTGCAGCAGTGCAGCTAGAAAAAGGAGACTTAAGAAAAATGAAAAGGTCTTACAGTTATAAAGCATATTAGCAGAAATCATTGCAAATATTCTTAGGTAAAAGATTCTAGAAGTTTCCTGAAATCATTCTGGGCCAAAACTGAAGTATGGAGGGGAAACCAGATGTAGCCAGATGTGTAGCCATTTCTTGAGGCTAAGAAGTAGGAAACAAGAGAATAATATATTCTGAGTGTCTGCAACAGGTCAGGTTAGTAGTGGAGTCTCACAGGGAGCTCTGCTCTTCAACCTATTCATAAATGACCTAAAAAAGGACATGAATAATAAGGTGGTAGAATTTGCAGATAATACCAAATTATTAAAGTTCATAAAAAAATTGATAGCAAAGAGTTGTGGAAAGACGTCATGACAGTTTTGGAGGGATAATGTAGAGGTTATTATGTTATCAGTGAGCCAGAGAAGAAGAAGAGGAATGATTACTCCATGTTTCTTCTAACGTGAGAATTAGGAAGCATCAAATTAAGTGACTGGGAAGCAAGTTCAACAAACAGAAAGATTTACTTTCCTTTATATGCTATGCAATTTAATTTTTAAACTCTTTGTCACAGGTGTTCTGGAGACTAAAAATAGAAATGGTTCACAAAAGCACTTAGCCATGGTGATAAAACAAAATCTATCAAGAGTTATTCAACATCAAGATAATGATATAAAAATAGCCAGCTATAGGGGACTAGTCCCACAGCAGAAGACATACTTCACTGAAATCCACAACAGTTGAAGTGCAAAAAAGGGAGGAAGCTTTTTGTTAGGAAGAGGGTAGGAGGAGCTTGCTATTCTTTTTACAAATTATTCTTTTGTCACCCTTGTCTCTTGCCAGACCCAGCTCCTTGCTCAACCTCTGTTGCTGATAAAGCTCCAGTATTTTACATTTCCTTTCCTCATGGTTATTCCACTGGTCTTCTAAATGGGGAGATGTTGGCCTGCCACTGTGACGTGGTTGTGTACCCTCAAGGCCTGTTATGAACTGAATTTCATGCCAGCCTCACAGCTGAAATAGCTGTAGCAAATGCCAGTGAATGGTAAGAGGAGAATCTTGTTACCATTAGCCTCAATGTGATGAACTTCCAACTAACAGTCAAATCAAAAGAGCCACAGCAAAGAGGTGACTTACTGCTGTATGCAGAGATCCACCAGCCCTGTCATTGATCCCTATATTAATGGTTTCTTTTGACTAAAGAACTAGCTGTGCTGAATGAAGCTATCTGAACTCCATATTTGTGGAGTTCATACTCCACAACTCCATAAAGATAATTAACATTCATGTGTTTCATGGACAAAAGCTTTTCTTTAATTCACAAAGCACTAAAACTTTTCTGATAAATTTTCCAGCTCCAGCTTCAGATACTTCATGTCAGAGGTGCCAGCAAGTATGAAATCAGTCTGCCCTTCATTATGGTCTGCAAAGCAAGCACTGGTCAGGTCAGCATTCATAGCAACTTCCCAAACGTAAATGAGCAAGATGAATGACCTTCAGCTGTGTGAGGATATGTTTTATGCCTGTCTTTCTAGACAAGATGGGAATCCCTTTTGTAGAGAACATCATGTGCCCTCTGTTAAATATTGTAGCAAACAGGTTTGGAAAAGGTCACTATCTTAAACTTTCTAAGCTTCAAGAAACTTCCTTGCTGACAGACAAAGCTGCTTCTCCCAAATCTGTTAAGACACGGACCCTCAGACTAAGTAGCATCCTCATACTGAGATGACCTAGTTCAGCACCTTTCTCACTTCCAGCACTCATTAGAGAACACTGATTTGATATTCCTCTGTCTCATCTCTGGGGTAGGCTTCTCCTAGGTCCTTCTGATGGTCCTTCTGAAGACCCTTCAGATCACACACAAGACTAGCCAGCAAGAAGCAGTATAGCCTCACTTGTCGAAGTGACCTAGATAATATGATAGCCTTGAAATCAAGTCCCTTTTCTGTACAGGGGGACTTCTCTAGGCCCTAGCTACTGGTAAGAGTTGAATAGACTATTCCAGGGCCTTTCAGTATCTCTGCTGGCACTCTTCTGCTTCCCCCTTATTAGTCCACCATTTTTGTTGGGTGGAGAAGAGAAACATAATATAGTACATGTAAAATTCAGGTTACATTAGGAAAATTAGAGAGGCATGTACATTGTTGCAGTTCATGCTTTGTTACTCAGTGAATATGACTTTGATCTAAACAGCAGAGAACAACTTTGTCAGCCTGCCACTGGAAGATATTCACTTAGATCTATTCATGCAGGCAGAGGAACCCACATCTCCCACATCTTTATAGATTAATAGTCGCACCGTAATTGGTTAGCAGAAGCTTTTTGGCAGAAAACTTTTGAAAAAAGGATTGTTGAGCTTAGATTTCAAGGAAAAAAACTGTTGGGACCCTCAATCCTTCAGAGTCCTAAGTCAAACAAAGTGTCTTTCTTATACCAGGAAAAAGTGCCTAATTCCAGTAGGGCAGGACTGAATATACCTGTCTTCCCTGTAGGATTTCTTGTTGCCTGCCCTAAATGAGTCTCCACTCATTATTGCCTGATTTTTCTAACATTCCATGACAGGACCCCAGCGAGATCCCTAGATGTTGTCTTGTACTGCGGTGGCAAAGTGGTTACAATTTCATTTGTGGATTGAGGCCTGTGTTTTCTCTCAACCGAAAGACTTGTATGTTCTTCAGTACTGAAGTATGTTCTTCATCGTAATGCTGAAATTTATCAGAAATATTCCACTCATTTTTAGTAATCACTGCAGAAGGTAACCTGTAGTAAAAGTGTTCTATTTGAGACAAAAGATTAATAAAGACTATGAACAACAGTGGTGGTCATTCATGAAGTACACAGAACAGTCATGGCTTTGATTATAGGGTGAAAAAGAAAAAATTAGCAAGTCTACATGGGAATTGGTCATAATTCTATGGATGTTGGAAAACATGACCCTCCTTTGTACATTGCTATATGCTGACAGAAGAACACACATGATACAGGCTTTCTTTCGAAAGTGGTCTGATGCCTACTGATGGCAAGAGCTACTTAAGAGCTAGTATTCCAGTCAGTGATCACTCCTGATAAGCGCATGCTCTGTAAGTTTAGGATAAATAAAAATAAATCTGTGCCATAAAACACTAAAATCAATGTGTGGAGTTTGGTGTTACAGCAAGAAATCCAATTAAATAGTACTAAGTTTGGATTTTAAATGAACTGTGTAACAAAGAAAGACCTACAGTTTCTTTGCATTGCTATAAGATCACCTAGAATCACCATGTTAGAAGTTCCTGTTGACTTACTGCTGGTGACTAGAGACAGTATGCCCCCAATTTCCTTCTCAAGAAGCTTTTCATTGCCTACATGATTATCCAGTGTATCATGTAACTTTTGTAACCTCTGCTGAAGCCTCATGTTGTTGATTCTGATGGGCTGCTGCTCTTAAGAACGTGCTGCATGCTCTATGTTTAGTCACTGTGGTAAGCAGTTTTATCAGCTGAATTGCTCTCTTTTTAAAAATTGATTACAGGGTGTACAGTGACAGAGAATTCTTTTTTTAGACTTTAAAGCTGCAGACAACCCCCCTCAAACATCTGCTTTTTTTGTTAACCTTTTCCTGTAAAAACATGCAATGAACATATCACATCCAGGGGCTCAGCCTTCTGGTTGCATTTAATGTGGGTCCTGAACTGTAAAACCGCCAAAAGCTTCCTTAGAATTCTTAGCCCTTTTTAAGGCTAATTCTCATCCTTTAGATAGGTTTGATCAACTGTGATACTCTACAATTGCTAAAATATATGTACCACTGCTGTCTTGCATTTCTGGTGTCTGATCTATTTGCAGCTTTGAAAAATGAGGAAGTGGAACAGAAAGGGCTGTGGGATCTAGTGATGCAATGGTAAGAGAAGGATCAGCTCAAACACTGCAAGAGTAGAAAGCATGAGAAGGAATCAAGAGAATGATTGCAAAACATGCTTGAGTATATGGTGACTTGCTGAAAGAACTTGCAACTACAATGGGAAGGTGGAATTTATTCAATCATATGCTATTAATTATTCACTGAGCTCTCATCTCCACTTAATGGGAAATTGAACTAAACCTAGTGACCTTTGGAACAATTTCATTAATGCCTAAGTGCTTTGCAAAACAGTTTCAAACCTGATTTACTGAGGTAATATTCTCAGTTCTTTAAAGAGCCTCTCTGAGGTCTGTTTTTAATAAAGGGTTATGAAGCTATTGGAAAACCAGAACGTGCAGTATGTGAAGAATTTTCAAAGGGAATATTTACAGTAATCATGTGTTCATAGGAGGCTGAGGGTGTCAGTGGATTACTGTGGCATTCACTATGCTTTCACTTAACCATCTTACTTACGAAAGGCAAAGACATGTCACCCTTAAGAAGGAATACTCCACACAATTTCAAGTTTTTCTCCAAGGGATGTGCAGTCACAGTGGGTGCATACCCATTACTTGCCAGAGTTTAGGTACTAGAAGTTGTTTGAAATAAGTATGTGCCACAAAATCAAACACCAGAGATCACAAATTAATCTTGTAGCTAACCAAAACAATAACAAATAAACAAAAAGGCCAGAGGTGCATTATATCCTTTCTACTACTGAACTGTAAGGATGAACTGGCAACGTGAATTAAGAGTTTTTGCAGGAACCAGCAAAACCCTAGATTGATGGATCGTGCCTAACTTAGGCCTGTCGACTCTACATTATGCTAGTTTTATGCTTGTGTAAGGTTATTAAAATGAGCAGCAGTAAAGTGGCTTTAAAATCAAAGTATCACAGTAATGAATGAGGCTCCAAATCAATTTCCAGGACTAAAATTTCTGTACTCATATGTATTTTTCTTGAAAGTGCACCAGTTAAATCTGCTTAACAGTGACACTATAACTCAGCTAGAGACCTTACAGACTGAATAATATCAACATGTTTATGAGATATGAAATGCTCAACAAATAAGCCTACCGTACAGTTGGATACTGAAGATAAAAAGGTAAATAGTTCCCTAATTATGATTACAGCTTTTGTTTATGTAGCTAATGCTCTGCCACCATACTTTGCAGTTACCATGGCAACACTGCCCAACTGTGGGAGCCCTATAAGGCGTTGCTACTCAGGCAGACATGAAATCTGGTCAGCTGGCTACACAGAGGCTGGTGCACGGGGTGCTCTGTTGAACAGCACAGCCCGAACATCCCTCCAGGGATTAGCAACCGGAGTGGCACAAAACAGTCGTTCTTGCCTTGCCTACAAGTGCAGCACATGTCTTATGAAACTGGATTTATGCCTAAGATGTTTTCTTTGTGAAAGAAAGGTTTCACTGCAGAAATAGGGAGGAAAAAATACTTTCTTAATCAAAGTTGTAACTTTCCTGAGCTTTTCTCCATTGTAAATTCTTGCTCTTTTAATACTTGAACGATGAATCCCTGGCTAAGAATAAAAAAGGTATGTTTAAAACAAAATTAGCAATGGTCTGACTGCTTATGAAATAGAGAGCTATTGACCTGTAACTTCAACAGCAAAGCAGACTCAAATGCACAAGACCTGCTGGCAGCAGAGCCTTGGTAGTCCGAACAGTTATTCTCCTCTGGCTAGGTCTCTTATGCATGGTGCTGCTAACAAGGAACTTTTTTGTTCTTCCTTGAAAAAATAGTATCAGCTTGAGGATACTCAAATGGACATTTGTAAATGAACATTGTCCCCACACCTTTTCTATGAGTTAACTTACTCCAGAGGTTGAGTAAAAAGCTGTTATCTATTACCAGCTACTGCTATGAGGAGGTAGAAACCAGAACGTCTGCTTCAGGTATGCCGCATTTTCATAGCTGGAGAGAAGTGCTTCTCATGGCTTAGAGACTTTTCAGGGTGCCTTCTCTTTTAAAGGCATTGGTGCTTCGCATCCCTCAAGCATAGAGGAATGCTGGAAAAGTCTTTGAGAGGTCGTCCAGTACTTTTTGCATTGAAATAGGGTCAAAGACACCTATATCAACATTAATAGAAGTACATTTGATCAATTGTTAAGAAACCTCTAGAGGAAATTCTACAATGTAAGTAACTTTACTGCGTTTGCTAGAACTTTAGAGTGTTGGTTTTTCCTTTTTTTTCTCAGAACTAAGCAAATCGGATTCTTCCATCCATTTATCATGCTTCCTAAATCTGTGTTTATTTTACTTTTCTTAAGAACTCCCTGTAGCTTTTCTGCATCTCTTATAAAGCATGGTGTCTTCAGCTAGACACTGTATAGCTAGACATAAGCTTAGAGTGAGTTCATGTCTTTTTCTGCAAAGCTGCAGAACAGCCACTGCATAGCAACACAGTTAATATATTCCTTTTTTATAAATTGTATCTTGTTGATTTTAGACCGTACCTCCAGTTTATCCAGATTATTTAAACCCTGATCCAGTTCTCCAAAGTGCTGGCAGCTCTTTGTAGGCTGATGTCATTTACAGAATTTGAGATTATGTTTTCTATTCAATCATTCAAGTCATTACTGAAAATATTAAGTGAAACCAGATCCAGCAAAAAGTTGCATCAGATCCTGTTTGAGATTTCTCCCAATTATGACTATAGGAATGCTGCAGAGTAAGCCTTCTTTTTAGCATCCTATTGCGGTGGTCTGTGCACCTGCAACAAGTCACCAGAAGTCTCAGGTACACTAGGGCCTTTCAGGATCCCAAGTGCATATCGTCTAGCTCCTTGAAATTCCTTTTAAAGGTAAATTCAAACTGGGTCCTACAACAAATACTACATTGCTGCGCACAGAACACTTGTATGTAAGAGGAGCAGAACTGCCCAAGCTCTTCTGCCCAGGTTTCCAAGGTGGCCAGCTCTGGTATGTGAGCTGGACAGCTGAGCAAAGCAACATGCATCCACTAACATGGCCTGCTCAGGTACTGCACTACACTGCATTTATGGCTGCATTTGTGTTAGTGTTTTGGTTCAGATCAGTTAAACTTTCGCTTTTGAAGTGAACATCCCAACTATTTCCCCTTACTGTGCTTTGGTTGCACTGTGGAGTGGTCTCAGACCTCATGAACCAGATTCCTTTTAGATGAAGATAAACTGGAAGCTGTGCTCCAGAAGTGCACCTGAGACCCTCCAACTACAAATGGGCATTCAGACCATGGGACCAGACTAAAGCTATTCTAGAGGAACAAAAGCCTGAAAATGTTCAGGCATCGGGTCCTCAGCACCACCTGCTTTGAGCTGGAGATCCACTCCAACTATCTGTGCTAAACACTAATGTAGATGCATCCTGTACGGCTTCTTCCACCTGGTCACCTCATTTCAAGAGCCAGTGGGCCCAGAATCCCCCAGAGCTTCTCAGCATCCCTTAGAAGAATTATTTATCTCCAGGTAGCTGCTAAGGCGCAAAGGAAACTGAGAATTTGCAACTAACGATCACGTCCTGAACTCAAGCGATAAAGGACCTCAAGGAGAAATGCATTTGAAGGGGTTGGAAGACTGAAAGTTTCCACCTCTCCCTGTTTTTCTTGGGCAGGGCGTACTGTATGTAACGCTAGGTTTTGCAAACAGCAGTTGAAAATCTCACTCATAGAAGGCTTCTTTAGGAAGGAAGAAATTAATGAAATGACCTCTTGTTGTGCAGCAAAATTTCTTGTGATTCAATGACAGATAATCCATGAAATTTTTATGGCCATGACCTAACTCTTGGGACGAGCCTTCACACAAAGCTGTCTTCACCAAGAGCTTTTTTCTATAATCCTCAGCACTGCTATAGCTCTTAGACTTGTTTGTTTGGTGAAGGGAAAGGTCTACTGTATTTCATGGCTTTATGCAAGCAGGAGGATTTTACTGGAGTACTTCCATCAAGCAGACTGCCTTGTTAGAACACATGCTATTTGTCTGGTGCAGAAAAAAGAGAGTAGAGCATGCTATCAGGTTAAGAAAAATCTTTTTTCTGAATTATGTGTCATAAGAAGGATCAGCTTATACAAGAAATCCCTAAACTGCATTTAATCAAGTCATGCTCTTGTCACGGAATGGAAGCAGCTAAAACTTAGAGTGAGCGAAAAGCTCAAAAGTACTTTGGCAGGTGGCTGCTGAATCCACTGGATTGAGATTCTTGATCCTGCATAATCTGGGCACTCACATCACTGAATTATGGATTTTTCTTTTTAGCAAGTAGACTTTTATTTTTCACAAAATATAAAGCTACAGAAGGAAAGCCAATGCTTCGTGAGGTACTTATACACACCCACAAAGATGGGATGTTGAGGCTAGCATGTAATAAAGATGTAAGTAATAAATAATGCATTAGTGGCTAGTCTGTCAGCAGTTATGTATTAGATAGAGATTTCTAAAACCCAGGGGAGGCTTTTTAAAAGGAAAGATTTGAAAGGAATAGAGGGAAAAGCAAAATAAAATTGACCTGAAAGAAAGTTACCTATATAAATTTCAAATATATAATCCCAAGGCTTATCTATTGATGCACAACAAAAGCTTTGTTAGGCTTGTAAAATAAGATTGATTTGAAGTGAAAGGTTAATGAAGTCTATAGGAATTTTTACTTCCTTAATACACATGTAGTACTAGAAAGGATTGCCATGTCAAATGGTAAACATCTGCAAGCATAAATCAGCTTAAAGTTTTTCAAGAAAGCTTTATTATTCCCAGCCCTCACTCTCCATAACCTAAGAAATCAATTTCTTCGTCTAAACTGAGTATGGCTTTCTTTTATAGCTGTATGATAGTGAATGCTGTTTCTTGTGAGAATTATTCTTTAGGAATATTTTCTTCCTGGAGCTTCATGACTGAAATAAGTTTATACTCAAATAAGCGTGTGATGATTACAGAAGAAAACCTGACACACCCTTTTCAAAAGTGGGAGTTAGTACGGGGCACTCTTTTGGTGCCTGAGTTACCCAACAGGATGAATGACTTTTTTATGTAAGTGACAGCTTCCATAAAGGTGAAAGAAGATTCAGAACAGTCTGTGCAGAATCTTAAATTTCACGTATTTGCTGTGTGACAAGTAGATGACATGTACAGGATTGGCCATATAATATGATGTGTACAGGGTTTGAAGTATCTTCCTGAATACTTTGAGCTCTAGAAATACAAGTTATTTTGTTCTTGTTTTCCGTGCATTATTGTGCTTAGCAACTTGCATGAGTACATAAGAAAGGCCGTATGAGGTCAGTCCGGAGTTCTAACTCTGTATCCTGTTTCTAACAATAGCCAAGAGCAGATGCTTGGAGAAGAGTATAAAGACAGGAAACTTCATAATATTTCCTCTTTTGTGGACTCTATCATGTTCTATATATCTTCAGACTAAGGACATCTTGAGCTAAAGATGATACATTTATGTTTAATAGCTTCGATGTATTTTTTCTATAGTTTTTCGTGTTGCTTTTTGAACTTTACGTAACCTTGTAGCATCTACAACATCCTGTGGCAATGAATTCTCTAGTTTAACCATGTCTTAGAGAAGAAATTTGTTTGTTTTGGAACTGTCACCTGCTAGTTTCATTTAAAGCCTCCCTATGTATATATGTAAGATCTGTATGTGGGATGACCATCAGATAAATAATCAGCAAACAGTCACTCCAGCTGTTCTTAGAAAATACTTTAAAACCCTGCTGAATCTCACTGACAGCTGGATGCTTGAAGATGCTGTTGAGAAAGGGCAGCTTGATTCTGTCAGCATATATATAAAGCAGGCTTTACTTACCACTTAGGGGAAAATGAGACATGATGCAAACAGCAACATAGCTCTTATTCTTCCTGAAACAGAGCTAAGACAAGGTTCAGGCAGCACAGGCAACTAACTGCTGAAGGAACCAGGATTCAGAAAGCCCAAAATTACAAGAACTCAGACAAATATCTTCTTGTGAATATTGTTGAGACTGCTTTTATCTCAGTGGCTGCCCCTCTACTAGCAGTTTAAGCTAATATTGAAGCTAGGTGGCTGACAAATCCAATTTTCTTCTACTGCTCTGTTTCAGGTGTGGTAATATTCAGGAGAGAAATAATACAGGCAGGTAGGGGGAGAAATGTCTTCAACCTCCTCACCATACCTTGAGTAGACATCTCTAAGTACCTTTGGAGATCTGAATTATAAGCTGGCAAAAGATTTTTGTACTGACAAGAAGTCTTTAAGAGCTTTCTCAAAGAATTCTGATGTTTAACCTATATTCCCATCCTGTAGTCTTTGTTACCCCTGACTCTGAGGGCTTCAGGCCCAACAGCTTTTCTTATAGGACTTGCTTGCAGTTTAACTCCAGTCCAGTTCTTGTATAGATAGACGCAGACGGCAGTCTCCCCAGATTGTGGGTTGGTCCAGTCTTCTCTGTAGCTGAAGTGACATTCAGTCCTACACAGGATACTTTTGAATATGGGGAGCACATTGACTGAATCTATTCTGACACTGATGATATGGTGGAACATTAAGGGACATGCAGGAACGTTCAGGCTGGGCACTGACTGCTGCCCTGTAGAAAAGAGCCCGGGTGTCTCGGTGGACAGCACACTGGGTGCAAAGTCATCAGTGCACTCTTGTGATAACTGCATACTGTACTGTACTGAGAAAAGCATAGCCAGCAGATAAAAAGAAGTGGTTATTCCCCTCCCTTCTGCACTGGTGAGGCCACATCTGGGGCACTGTGTCCACTTCTGGGCACCTCAGTACAAGACAGATATCAGCAAACCGGACCGAATCTAGTCAAGAGCCACTAAGATGGTTGAGGGCTGGAGTACATGACACAAAGGACAAAAGCAATGGTTACAAGTTGCAGCAAAGGAAATTCTGGCTAGGCATAAGGAAAAAAAAATCCCCTTTAGAGTAGTTAAATACTGAAAAAAATGCCCAGAAAAGCAGTGGAATCTCCATCCTTGGAGATTTTCAAAACTCAGATAGATGTAGCCTGATCTAACTTTGAAGGTAGCCCTGCTTTGAACAGGGGGCTTGACCTAAAAGACCTCCAGAGCTAACTTCCAATATTAATTTTTCTATGAGTCGATGCATATAGCTTCTTTGAAGTCATGAATTCTCTCCATTGTATGGCCTGCAGCCGGGTTGCTCTATTAATATTTGAACAAAATAAAAGGGGAATAATCTTCATTCGTAACACTCAAGAATCCCACTGAAGTTAATGTGAGTTGAGGAAAAATTTCAGAATACTGTAAGTAAGGAATCTCAGCCACAATATGGAATATTATTGTATATAAAAATGAAACTTTTTTTCTAGTGGAGTTTTTCCTTTTTTTCTCTCAATATAATGCAGTGATGCAACAAAGAGGAAAAGTAGTTGCAGGTATAGCTCATGAACCAAAAAGCAGATGCCATACCTGTTTGCTCTGAGACTTCAGCCCAATCTCATAACCAGATAAAGCCCTACCATCTCAAGGAGTTACTGTTGCTTTGTGTTTTTTTTTTCATTTTGAAAGCTTTTTTAAATAGAAGGATAAAAGACAGTAAGGTCTCTTCACAAGCAGTGCCCCTTCATTAATGCATTTCATTATGTGAAACAACACAGTAGTCTATTGTAAAAATGACATCTGTGTTGTCAAAGAGATGTTAGGAGTGTGACATAACTCCTCAGATGTAGAAGGCTTTAAGAAAAACCGTTGTCTTCTTGTTCCCAATGCAAGTTAAAAGAATTATTAACTGTACAGGTATAAACGCCTCCAGAACTGGTTGAGTAGACCCTGACAGGCTTACTAGCTTGGCAAAGTACAGAGTTCCTCATGTCATTAACAAATAGGATTTAAAGCAAGATTTTGGTCTGAGAAATGTCCAGGCAAAAGTAGTGCAAGAGGCTGTCAGTTGTTTTATAATGGTAGTAGTCTGCCTAACTTTCAAATTAAAATATGTTTTCTTTCCATTTCAAAGCTTGAAATTTCATCTTGGCATCAGAGTCAAAATACTTCTTCCTACCTTTCTTATTTTTTCTAGAAATGAAGTTTCTCCAAACATTTTTTTTCTTCAATGTGACTGAGAAATGGAGTTGGAAACTGTTAAATTATTCTACTGGGAGTGCACATGGTAGAAAACCTATCTCTGTCTTTCCTTTCTGTGCTAGCATTACTGTCCTATCAGGAGCATACATTATTAAAAACTTATTTGTCAGCCAAGCCAATGGAAATGAGTTTGAATTCTCATGAGGATGGTACCTGTTGAGCAATAAAGGCTTTTTTTATCTAATCTTTTTTACACAGAAGCATCACACGCTGATACTGGTGAGAAGTGCTACTCACTCTTTTTAGCGTACGAGAGTGCTGTCTGTCAGAGGTAACTGTGTACTTCATGAAGGAGAGACTCTGATCTACCCACAGTGTAGTTCATTGATGAACAAGGCACTCAGGACCTTGTTATACAATGAGGCCAGATGCTTCAAAGAGCATTACTTCTAAAATCAGTGTACTGACCCACATCCAAACCTCTGCAGGCTTTGGAGTGGCTGCTCAGGCTTCCATTTTCTCTTTGAATTCACAGCTTCACTGAAGAAGCTCAGTTCATGCGAAAGAGCCAACTTTTCTTTCAGCTCATATGTTCCCTTTTCAGAGTACAGCTGAAGGAGCATGTTTGCTATGTAACTGCTGTGAAAATACTGCCATGACAACATTTGAGTGCCATGATCTTCCCTTCTCCCTCCAAGTACAAAAATTTCAATGAATATCTGACTGTTCCTAAAGAATGGTGTCATTTTCCTGAAACAGCTAATACTTTTAGCTGTTATTAGAATAATTAGTACAGGTGGTTTATTCCCTGAAGCAGTTGCCAAGAGATGGCAGACAACAGCTGAAAAATCCTGGAAGTTTGTTGCGTGGACTGATCAGAAAGGTCCCCAGAAGCAGAAAATTCTGAGAAAGTGTTGATAGCAATTTTAGAAAGAAAGTTTGAGCTATAGTTAACTGTTAATTGGAGGAAATCTCATCGGAGGCTTTTATTTCCCTCAGTATAAGAGTATAAAACAACTGCTTTATAGTTGAAGAAACAGATACAGTCATAGGTCTCACAATATTTTTTGCGCAACATATTGGTGGTTTTAATTTATTTGTATTTTATTTTACTCTGTAAATAGCCTATATGAATTAAAACACACTATGAGAGTGATAGAGTTCTCTTCATACTCGCTGTCTGTGCATTAGTAGTATTTGATATAGTGAATGTTAATTTATTGCAGGCACAGATACATTTAGGCATGTGACTAAAATGGCAATATTTTCATCCAATACAAATATGAAATCTGGAACAAACTAAAACTCAGAGACATAAAACCCAGGGTTGGGGTTTAGTTTGGAGTTTGACTTGTTTAGTTGGTTAATTCGGCATTAACATGTTTAATTTAGTGTAGTAACATTTTTCTTATTGGGAATATCTTTAGGTTTTGTAAATGTGTTTGAATTTCTTCATCTTTTGGTCTTGTAAAAAGAGAAAAATTGATTGTACGTGATCTAGAAGCACATTGCTTGATATTTCAACCCTGATACTATTCACCAAGAAAAACAATGCAAGCAGGAAATCACTACTTTTAATCTTCCTTTGACAGCTTGTATATCACTAACTTTCACTCATCACTAACTTAGCATGAGCTGAGTTCATTCTAGCGCTAAATTTGGGTGAATATTTGTACTGAGCAAAAAGCAATTATTCTGATCGGTTTAACAAAGGCGGTAAACTTTCCTAAATGCCAGTTCATCACTATTTTCCAATAAAACATGAGCTATGGAGTAATGTTCATGAGAAACATATCATAGATTGATATATTTTATATCTAGCATTTTTAAGCTCCAGCTGCCTGCTACTACTGAATAACATGAAGCATGAAAACCTATGTCTGACATACACATTTTATAAATTCTATATCATTCACAACAGGCAGGTTTATCAGGCATTTTCTTCAGTTACCGTCTCTGAATACAGTATATCTGCAGCATGAATGAAAGCTGCATTGAATTCTTGGTCTTATATTGAGCAGAAAAAACTAAAATTTTAACTTGATGATCAAGCAGTCATCCCCCTCCACCAATCATTGTTTCATGGTACTGTACATAGTTTAAATGTAACTTAAAATCAGATTATCTTTCACCAGAGTGAACTTCTGCTCACATTCTTCCTTTTCCAACCCTTTTCCCTCTATCTTCTCCTGTACAGACTGAAAATCTCACATCTTGCTTTCTGGGAGTAAAGATATTTGCTGTCTCTCTAGCATAGCATCCTGATTCTGCAGACTGTAACAGGGCATTTAATCATAACAAATTAGGTTTTGTGCAAACATTGGCTAATTAACTATGGGAGAAATTAAAGATAAATCAAAAGGTGGAGTAATTGTTTTACAGAAAGAAATATAATGTAGTACTGAAACAGGTATCTATATTACTTTAGATGATGGATGAGATGTATGGATGTATGGATGGATGTGTGTCACCCAAATGAAGCAAGGCTATCCACATTGCAAATGTCATTTCATCCTAACTATCATATAATGATATTGCTACTTCCTCTATCATGGATATTATACATGAATGCAAATGGTTGTAAGCAGGATTATTGAAATAGAGCATTAAATGATGTACCATATAGCTGAGTATAGAATGGATTTATTCTACATACAGATTGTTCTGCTTTGGCTTTTCTACTAAAATCAGACGTAGTACTAATTAAAAAAAAAGAAAAGTAGCTTCAGGCAGACTGCTTGTTAAGAAAATAAATAGCCGGGGAGTAAGGACAGCAGGAACAAAGAGATAACAGAAAACCCACTGCAAAAGGTGACAGAGAACATACACCTTCTGTCTCTTCTGCTCTCTCTCTAATTAAAAACAGAAGCAGAAAACAAATTAAATGCACCAAACCTCTGCTATGGGGAATTCTTGGATCAGACAAAAGTACGCTGATAGGGGGCATCTATCATCCCTTCCCCATCCCATTGCTATAGGCCTGGGGGGGGGCAATACTGAGTGATTATACTGTAAACTTTATTTACTCCCTGTTTTGCTCCAGGGTCCTGAGTCCCGCACTAGCCTCTATTACATGCAACAGACTTGGCCCATGGGCTTCAGTCTGGAGTGTACCAAATTACTGTAGAGGAGAGAGAAACCAGGCAAAAAGCACATGCGTATTTGCTCCATGGTCTTTCCCTGCCATCAGTATTGAACATGAGATAGTCCACACCAATTAGTCTGTAGACCAGGCCTCATTCCCTGGCACAGATCCCAAAACCAGCACAGATGTACAGAAATGTCTCTGACTCACTTTGTGACCAGGACTGACTCCTGCCCTAACAGTTTATAGCACAGGTCAACCTAGCATGAAAAGAGACTAATACTTTTTAAATATACATATTTTAACCATATTTGAATTTTTGGACTCTGAGGATGGGGTCCATCCCACCCCATCATAGGCATTCCCATAGTCTCTCACAAATGAAGGAAAATGTGCACCTCCAGAAAGTAATTCACTGGATGTGTGTTAGCAAACTCTCTTAGCATGTGCTGAATCACCTCCTGAAAATAACTACCTATATTGACTGGATAGTCTCAGATGACTAGCTCAACATTTGTTTTCTGACTTTCAGATACCTAAATTGGGGCTGATGAATCAGAGTAATTTTATACTGGGAGGTCCTAGAATTCACACTTTCATATATTTTGTTTCCTTTTTTAAGGCCAGAAGTTGCTAAAACAAAATATGTTACAGCTAATTCCTTTTTGCATATCATATTCTGAAAGCAGGCCTATGGACCAGTGTTAAGACCAGTGTTCCGTCATTTCTTCAGTGTATATGGGCACTGAGTGTGAGCTAACTGATCTACATTTGTATACATTGTTGAAAAGATGAGCTTACAGTGAAGGGTCACCACAGCATGGTTAAGGTGCCTCTGGTTTCAGTAAAATTATGTCGACACAAAAAGCATAGCAAAGTCACTTTGAGGTATTTTTTTTTCCTACAATGTAGTGAATTAGTGCCAAAAAGTGAGATTTGGCAGGATGGGGCTAAACTCTCTAAAAAATTTGAAATCTGATTTAAGGTTATTCTTTACAAAAGCTGGAAAAAATTCTGGTTGTAACAGACAGTTGCTGTCACAACTCCCATCTGTCTAACATGTCATTGACTAAACTGGAGACCTCAAGTTTGACACGTGAGCTCCTGTACCTCAGACTGCACCCGCCTTTGAGGGGTTTGGGAGGGTTACTGTAGACTCTGCACAGATGAAGACTTTTAATATATATGTATCCCTAGTTTAATCAATAGGAATCATTAGTGTTATTATGAGTTAATTTCCCATCATATAGATTAGCTCAGGACCTAGATTAAAGTTTAAATGTTGTTTGCATATATTATTAAGATGTTATAGTTAAGAGATTCTATATATATTCCAGGATTTCCCAGGCAGAAATGCACCCACATCACAGAGTCACAGAATGGTTGAGGTTGGAAGGGACCTCTACAGATCATCTAGTCCAACCGCCCTGATCAAGCGGGTCACCTAGAGCACACTGCCCGGAGTTGTGTCCCGATGGCTCTTGAGTATCACCAAGGAAGGAGACTCCACAACCTCTCGGGGCAACCGGCTCCAGTGCTCTGTCACCCTCACAGTGAAGATGTTTTTCCTCATGTTCAGATGGAACCTCCTGTGGTTCACTTTCTGCCTGTTGCCTCTTGTCCTGTCACTGGGCACCATGCAGAAGAGTCAGGCCCCATCCTCTGGGCACCCTCCCTTCAGATACTTACACACATTGATGAGATCGCCTCTCAGCCTTCTCTTCTCCAGGCTGAACAGGCCCAGCACCCTCAGCCTTTCCTCACAGGGGAGATGCTCCAGTCCCCTCATCCTCTTTGTAGCCCTCTCTTAGTGGACTCTCTCCAGGAGTGCCATGTCTCTCTTGTACTGGGGGAGCCCAGAATTGGACACAGTACTCCAGGTGAGGCCTCCGCAGGGCTGAGGAGAGGGGCAGGATCACCTCTTGCCTTTGTTGAACTTCATGAGGTTCCTCTCTGCCCATTTCTCCAGCCTGTCGAGGTCCCTCTGAAGGGCAGCACAGTCCTTGAATGATCTGTGCCTTTCTCCAGCACGTGCATGCATGCATATGTGTACACACACACACATGCACACACACAGTTTTCTCCTGCTCTCCAAGGAGATCAAAAGATAAAATTCCTAATCCTTAAAGATGAAGTTCAA
Source organism: Struthio camelus (assembly GCF_040807025.1). Lineage (NCBI taxonomy): Eukaryota > Metazoa > Chordata > Aves > Struthioniformes > Struthionidae > Struthio > Struthio camelus. The sequence goes on along the minus strand of NC_090942.1, from coordinate 149,571,153 downwards.
TGCTTCTCTGTTGTTTTGAGTGATTCTTAGCTTTAAAATGTTAACACATTTTAAAGAATGAAAACTGAGATTCACTTTTTACTGAGGTCCATTCCAGGTTAATTCCATGATAAAGAGATATTACAAAATGAAAAAGCAGAAAGCTTTGGTAGATTACACCAGTTCTACCATGTTTGACCAGACCGTATTATGGCAAGGTGGAGATGAAGCTCTTGCTTTTCAGTACAAAGTGGAACTGGCTACCTCTCTGCTTCCGCAAGGTTCGGATATCAAGCCTAACAAGGAGAAGGGAGCAGACCTCTGAAGAGGAAGATTATTTACAGGGGTCATCCGGTACCAGTGAGATAGATACACTACACCTCTTAGTGACATGCAGAAATAAGCTTATTTCTTTGCACATTTGGAAAATCCTTGCTGCAGTGAGAGAAGCCTCTTACTACAGGCCAGGCTTTTATAGAATGATTGAATCTTGGGCTAAAGGCCTTAGTATGTAACCTGCAGTTCTGTAGATTTGAGTGTATGAAGCATGTTAATCAATAGAATATTTCCTTTTTGACTTTCCAGCTCTTCTTCCAAATTGCAGATGGAAACAGAGTGTGTAACGTTTTCTGAATGCCTACAGTCACAATAATCTAGTCATCTGGTGTTGTGTGTGTCTTTCATGGTCAGTTGAAGTCAAATTCCACAAGCAATTCATGGGTCAGTATCATTATCCCTGTACCAGTGATGCAGTCTTTGCAGATAACACTATTCTGAAAAGGAGAAGCTGTTACTCTGCAAAGACAGTGGAAAAAGATCCTCGTTTGCAGGAGAGTATTAATGTCCACGATGCATACAGAAGCTCTGGGACCAATCCAAAGAGCTGATGAAACGAAATCTGGTAGAGAGCTTGATGTGCCTGGCATGCATATTGAGGAAGCACCTCTGTCCTTGGTTAAATACTGAATGAAATAGGAAGTAGAGACAGCCACAGTTTGAAAGAGTGTTTTGTAGCCTTAGAATGCGTGACAGTTTCCTCTTTTTGCTGTTCTATTTTTGCTGTTCTATTTTCAGGCTTTTCTCAGGGATGCTATTGCACATCAGAAAAGTATTAGCATGTAAGTGCTCAATGTATTTCATTCCGTTGTGGTTTGGGTTATTATCTCTCTTCAGAATATTTATATCAGAAAATGATTTGAAGCAATTGCACGAGGAAATATCCTAGATTTGCCCCGGCCTGGGAACACTTGGTTTTAGGAAAAAAGTGGAAAGTTACAGAGACTTTTAGCATACATTGGAATCTAATCCTCAGTAGATGATTTCTGCAGTAAAAAAAAAAAATCAAAGTTTGCAGTCGCAAAAACAGTCTGGTAGGAATATTTGGTGATCAGGACTAGGAGGTTTTGTAGAGCAGAGGACTGGAAGTTTGTGAAAGTCCTGAGTTTTCTTTCAATCACACTGCTCACTGCACTGAGTGCAGTGAGTTGCGATTTAGCAAGACCAAATTTTATATCTATATGAATAAAAGAAGGTGATACGTATCTCCTTATGGCACAGGGATGTACTCTTGTCAACAAATGCCTCCCAGGAAGAGGAGTGTGCACCCAAGTCTGTACAGTTAGTTGTTCAGCTCTCCCATGCATGGATCTTGGGATCCAGAGGATCCCCTTTTCAGTGCTAAACTGGAACTTTGAAAAAGAGGTTACATGAAGTACTAATAAGCATTTTTTATTGTTATTTTTCTTTACATAAAGTCCATTGTATCCCAGTTTCTCAAGCTGCCAAAAAACAACCTGATACAGATTCTGTAATATCAGTTTAGGAGTACACTTTTCTAATTACTTTTTCTCCACTAACAAATGATTCCCCACTGTTTTTTTTTTTTCCTGCAGCAGGTGTCATCTTACAAAAGTCTCTGCATCAGTTTATGAAAAAGTGGAATATTCTGAGAGTTGTAGTCTTTCAAACAGAGCTTCGCAAGGACATACCTGTATTGGAACACTACAGCTCCCTGAACTTCCTCACATCACTGCCTATGAAACGTCCTGCATCGTCACTAGTGGGGATGGGGGTAGTCAAGGACTTCCAGCACTGCAAACCACACAGCACCTTGCACCTGGGTATGGGAGCAATTGAGAGCTGGAATTGACACCTGTGAACCAGTGCGTGCTTAGGGTGGGGAACAAGGGAAGAAGGGAAGGGTGGTATAAGTAACAAAATTGTCATTTAAAATATTTCACTTCACAAAAATACGCAACCTGGTTTGATTCTTTGCCACAGAGCTCTGCTGGAGATCAGCTACTTGGATGTTCTCCTGACTCATGCATTTGCATCGAATCATATTGCACTTAGGAGTTTTTAAACTTTCCTTCGATCCAAATAGATTCCAGTGGCGGCTCTTTTCTTCACCTCCTCTGGCTTATATCCTGGGCGCAGGTTGTCTGTCTGTCTGCAGTCCCTGGATAGAAGAAGGACTCTGGGGCCGCTGCTGCACTTCCATCCCCAACTCATTCACTGCTTAAGAATAGTCTAACTCTCTGAGCACTCTGTTCTGTTTTCCTTTTCCTTTTTTTTTTTTCCACAGTTTAACTCTTCATGCTAATTCTTTCAGACAGGCAAAGGCTTCAGAAGAATTGCAAAAGCACTCACTCTACCCAGCCGAAGACACATAAAGATCTAAACAAAAATATTAGATGCTTGGATATATTTCTCACCTCTGTTTATTTTGGCAGTTCTTTGGCCTTATGTCCAACTTGCCCAATGAGTTCAAATTTAATCAGATCCACACTGTTCCTCAGCTGAGAACTTAGGTACGTGATGCATATTCCCTGACAACCTATGGCTGGCTCTAGATATAGACTATATTCATTGACAAAGCAACTGGAGAGCTTTACTAGAATTTCTCAGGTTATTATAAAATCAAAGTCCCCAAAATACCGTGTTTATCAATTTGTAATCCTGTGCTGAAACTTCTACAGCAGCAGCTGTGCTTGTGCTATGAGTATTGTTGGTTTCTGCTGCAGAGCAGGTGTTATTAGAATAGTCTCTTTCACCATCTTTTCACATTTCTGATCCTAGATGGAGACCAGAAGGTGGGCAAAAGCATAAAAGCATAAAGTAAAGAGGTAGAGATAATGATATTTGTTTGCTCCTCAAGGGTTCAATTTTAGTTTAACTTCTGAGCAATCGTTCTGGGAGGTTTTATTTTATCTAACCAGTCTGATTCTCCATATCACTCACACTTTTGGTTCATGTGTACTGAAACACAAACTTTCAGTGGCTTTGCTGTGGAAAGCCAGCTGGACATCTGAATTGTCTCATGACCTCATATTCAGGTCACAGTATTCATTGATACTATTATATTGTTTAAATGCCATGGAATTGCTATGTGCATGCATGCATGTATGCACATAAATATGTGGAAGAAAAATAGGATTTTAATTTGGAAAAGTAGTATACAAGCCCTGAGGAGAAAGGGAGAAGTGGATGTTGAAGCAGTCAGCTTCCAAGAGCTCATTCATTTCATAAAAAGGAACTTTAAATAATTAAAAATGTTAGGAAATACACAAGAAAAGCACATATTATTCAAGTTAATGACTAATGTTATGCTTTACAGCCTGTGTCCTGAATGCACAAATAAACTCCATAAGCATCCAATACTTAGATCTGGCAGAAGAGGTATTTATAATTAATGTTGTGTTGGACTAAGTGATGCTTATTTACAGATTTCACTAATAAATAGCGTAGCTAAGACGTTCCTAAAGAATGCCAAGAAATTCATGGGAGTATAAATTTGACTGTATCTTGGCTGCTTTACGAAAAATCTAAATACAAAATATTCTTAGAGGCTCTCTTTTACTATGGGAAATACTCTTTCTGATTTTCTATATATGCTACTACCCTAATGGTGAAAAAAGATGATCATGTTGTTTTGAGGTTCAGTCTTGCAAAAAAAAAAAAGCAAGAAAACAAAAGATAGTGGTAAAATAAATCTTATTAGATAATGTGTTGCTGCAGGGGACAAAGATGTTCTTTTGTTTTTATTTTAAAATCATTTCCCAGTGTTAAGTGGCTTGCTGTTTCTCCCAAAAGCTACAGTCTTTGTTCTTATAATCCCTCCAACAAATAAAAAACAGTAGACATTCTAGTTTCTATCAAAATGCAATTCTTTTAAAGTCTTTTCCAATAAGGCACACTTACATCTGCCCAGTAATGAATATACATATTATGTACAACATTATTCATTCAATTAATTAATTCAATTATTTATTCTATTAATTTATTTGATGAATAATTAATTATTTGGTGTTTACTTTTAAGAGTTCAAGACATCCTTGAGCAATTCATGGATCACTACATCAAGATAATTGACTATATTTTGCAATAGAAATACAGTGGAAAATTTTCAGCTCCTGCTTACAGTGGATGGAGTTGCTGGTCCTTAATGGGCCATAATGGATCTCTTTGGAGAGTGCTGTTATCAGTCCATACTGCTTGCTACCTAATCACACAGAGAACAAGGAAGCGTGTAAAGATAACAACTCCTCCCTGCATTACAGAGCAACACTAGAAAATGAAAAAGGAATAGCATGAATCAAGCAGTCATGACACAATAGGCCAGGTATTCTGAATCTGAGTCATTGGTCCTAACCAAGGGAGCTGCTTCCAAGGTCTAATATTACTCATCGGGAACAGTTTCAGGAGATAGAAATGGTCAGTCTTGCAGTAGCACGGTAGGCCCCAGATTTTTGTCGACCCATACCTATGTGGCATGGAGTATTACTAGCTATTTGGGCAGCAGACCAGAGGGATAGATATTCCTTAACAGAACTAATTTAAAGCATTTGTTGGGAAATCTAAAATCAAGAACAAAGAATAAAACAAGATTCTAAAAGTTGAACTAAAGGTTTATATTGGCCTCTTGCAGTTATTGAGTAATTTTTCCTGTTTTTGACTGCATCACTGAAGACTTGAATACATAATGATTAATGTAAAATATATTCCCTGTATTTAAGCATGATTATGGCTCTTACAAATAGTTTGTGAATATATTTTCATTTTTATCAGTATGCTACTTATAATAGTTAATGAATTCTTTGCGCAAACGTAAAAAGCAAATTTTCGCTTGGGAAAAACTAATTGAACATCTTTTGCTACATAACCACCTCAGCATTGTTTTGCCTTTCTGACTGGATGCCTGAAAATCAAATAAAAAATGAGAAATCAAATGTTTCAACCGCAACCCTTCCAGTTTGCGTGTGTATCCACATTAAGCTTTTATTATCATATAAACAGTCTTTGAATTTAAAGAGGTTACTCATGTGGGTATTCATGGGAAGCAAACAGATTTTGTTATAAAAATCACAGAGGCTAATCCTTCAAGGTAAATTTCCAAATCTGCTTTGTGCTTTATTTTTAAATGCCAATTAAATGTGCCGGATCGTGTCATTGTGCTGAAAGTTTGTTGACAATCAAGAATAATTTATTAATCACAACACATTAAAATACCTTCAAGTGTTTTTCAAGTATTTCTATAAATTTGCATAATTATTATTAATTTATATGTAACTGAATTAGCAACTGATTATATATGGGAAGCATTGTGAGCATGATCAGTTTTTTTCAGTGGAAGTACTCAGCTGTTGCATTGTGCTCTGTCTGGTGGGAAGAAAAATCAAATCTTGCTGAAGCTGGCCTTTCTCTTCCCAATGAAGCCATCATTACCCGCTCTCCCAATATCCTTGAAGAAAAGATCTTGCTGTAGTTCTTCCACAGTTGAAAGTGGCAAGTGTCTCTCATTTGAATTTTGCTTTATGACCCAGTCAAAAGTCTTCCAAAGTCTTTTCAAGTCCTGATTAACCACAAGGTATTTGAGGGACCTCATCTGCTGAAAATTAGGTGCATGCTGAAGTTTGTCTTTTCTGGAAACTGTATGCATGCATATACTTGAGCTTGTATATGTGAGCATTTGGCTCTTATCTGTATTTTTAATTCAGTTTAGAACAAGGCCTAATCAAAATTATCTGACTGAAAAGCAATCATATTTAAATGGCTCTTATCTAAAAAGTGTACAGTTAATTCAAAATACAAACAATTATTGTGTTCCCAAATCTTTTAAGTGATCTTAAAGAAAACAAACATCCAAAGCCTGAATGTAGCTGCTGCAGAAATCATTTCTAATTCATATTTCCTGAAAAATAAGCAGCAACTTTCTACAAACTCTAGTAAGATTCCAAGTATTCATCATTTAACACAGTGTTTTCCTCCTGGAACTCCATAGGATGTCTGATCTTTCTAATACCTACAACATTAGCTACAGCTCTTCTTAGGTATAGTTTCTATGTCAAATTAACGTTATCTAGAGTGATACTAAAGACCCTTTAATTTTTTTTGTCTCAACAGAGTGGGTATTTCATACCTGTAGCTAGTAGGAGATGTAGAAAATGATAATATCACTGTCTTTCAGGCAATTCCATTTGACAGAAAGATAATTTGAATGATGTTGTTGTTGATGGGATATGGGATATGGGGATTAAAGGGATATGAGGACTGGGGATATGGGATTGTTGACGGCAGAACAGGAGCAGACAGAAAGGCTGATGTAGGCTAAAAGAAGCAGAAAACCAGTCGTAGATACAGCCAGTGCTCCTGGCAAATATAAATTGAGGTCATAACAGTTTGACTTCTTGTTGGTCTATGCAAAATTACAGTACCACAGAGAAGTCTAGTTTGATGATCCCGTATGTATAATGTAAAAAAATACAAGAAGAACACCATATCAAGGTGTTCTGCAAACACTCAGTGAGTAACTATTGGCAGCAACTCAAATGAATGGAAAATCCAGCTTGAAATATAAGCACAAAGTGTGATCAAGAGGCATGTCATCCTTTATGTCTTTCTGCCTTTCCTTTTAGAATCAAATCTCATTCTGCATCCTTAAAAGGATAAGTCAAACATTCAAAGATTTAAATTGCATTTTATTTTCCTTCCATGAAAAACAAATCCTGTACAGACCCTCTCACTCTGTGCATCTCATGCCCTTAATATGATGCTGTTCCACTGCGTAAAGAGATAAATCTATAATGTTCTTAGAGGTCAGGTTTCCTGAGACTGATTGCTACACTGTTGAGAAAAGTCTTTTTTAATGTAATACCTTCATTTTGAGGATTTGAGGCAGAAAGTACTGTAAAACCATTAGTGGATTCTGTCGATGGAGTAAGGTTTTCTCTCCCTTGGAAGTGCAACATGTGCTTTTGCTCCTGTCCTACCTTTCCACTGAGCTTGTGTAAATACCACCCCAGATAATATTGTGGCTCCATCTTGCAGTCTCCAATAGAAAATTTGATGTGAAGCCAAGGCAGTGATTCTCTTCTCATCAGCATGGCATTCTACCAGGACAGGCAGGTAGCTTAATAGCTTCCAAAGAAGAACTGTCAGTAGCTTTCGTTCAATTTTGATGAAATGTAGGTTTTCAGTGGTTTTTCTTCCCCTTCATCACAGACTGTATGTACCAGAAAGACAATTGCCTTTTGATTTTCAGTAGATTTATTTTTCCCCTCCCCCATCTGGTCAACAGTAAATAGTCCACAAGTCACTGAAATGACTGATAGTCATTCAAAGACTAGCTCATATATGGAGAGAAGGTATTTTTAGTCTTTTTTATATTTTTTGGTATAAGTGAAAATACATTGTGTGAGGAGAGGGGTGTTTTTAAATTGAATTTTACTCCTCCTGAAAGCTCTTGGGCTGACAATAGCTGAGAATTAAATCCTCTGCCAGCCACAGAAATAGCACAATATGAGCAGTGAAGCCTCCCTATGCTGCCAGTTATATAACTTCCACCTTAATCAGAAGAAAGAAGGCCAAAAATCCACCAATGACAAAGAAGTCATTGGCCTCCCTCTTGCCTTTGCCCCGTGTAGTGCTGCGGTAATATTTGGCAGATAAAATAAGTGGAACTGTGCCAGCTGTGAGGACACAGAAAGCAGCTGGGAAGGACTAATTCGTGTCACAGATTGTATACCCAACAGCCATCAAAGAGGAACAGAGATCAGTCACAACTTGACCTTTATTTGAACCAATGGCTTACAAAGTTGAAAAGCTCTACGTGCCATTATCAGTTCCCAGACTCATCCTGTCCTCTCCTGAAAGAAAAAATGTTATCTTCAATATGGCATTCCTGAGCCCTGCTCAGGAGGATAGCAGAAAGCAGGACTGCATGCAAGACTGTCTTTACATTTATCTGTCTTCCAAAATCTGAAGGAAGCCATTTATTGCTGGGGTTTAAAGACAGAAATAGAATTTAATTTTTCTTTCCAGCTGCTTTATGTGTTTATGTGTATGAAATATTTTATTGAAAAATAATTTAATACTTTTGTAATGACCATGTTTCTCAAGGAAGGCGACATCATGATGCTCGAGTCCCTGCTGTGTTCTGTAAACTCTGAATTCATTACTGAGGAAAGGCTATCAGTATTTTTTCATTATTACAGTATCCTTTTGCTCAGAAATTATCACAGACAGAGAAGCAGACGTAATGCTGGTAGCTGTCATTGATGTCCCATAAATTCAAAAGGCTCTTGTGGGTTTCCCAGAGCAGCCCTTCGGTTTCCGTGCCTTCTGAACAAAAAAGTAGAATTTTCTTAGTCTTCCCAAGAAACGTGCAGGGTGTATAGGCTCTGAGAGGAAATTTTAAAGTTTACCTTGTAAATAAAACAGCAGCAGTAACTGAGCTCTTCTCTTAGCTGATCTCAAGTCAAAACATGCTATATACCATTACTTCCTGACTGGTGAGCAGCGGCAGCACTAGCAGCGAACGGCATGTTTGAAACCAAACCAATAGGCTCTGTCAGGCTGGTTGGCTTTACCTACACTTTGGTGAAAGGGGAGAGGAGGAGGCAAAGGCGGGCTTTTTGGGGTGGGGGGCAGACTTGACAGCAGCAGGGAATAACTAAGAGGTGAAGTAAGGTGTCGAGAGTGACAGAAATCAGAGGGGGTAAGCAAGGGGGTCCTGGGAAGTGAATGCAAGGAAGGGCAGGGTTGGGACAGTGGAGCTGAAAAGTGTTCAAGGTGTGAAGCAGTGGCGCCAGAGAGCAGCAGAGGGACTAAGGAGTACAAAAAGGCAGCAGAAGTAAAGCTTGGCTAATAAAAAGTTGAGAACTCAAAGCTAGAAACATTCCCAATCAAGGAATCTGGTTAAATAATCTTAGTAGCCTTTCAATGATATCTCAAGGCCCTTTCAAATAGGTGTGATATGGTGTCTTAAAGTTTTTAGTCATTCTAGAGTAAATGGAGCCATTTAGTTCAGTGTCTGGGATACGGTCATTACCCAGATAGATAAAACAGCCTAAGAAGAGCCTGGAGGTGTCTCTGTCTGCCCAAGTGCCTTAGTCCCCTTGTGCTCCTGGCACCAGCTGTAAGGAGGCTGCAGGACGCTCGTTGTTTGCTGGATGGTCCCACCTCAAGGTCCAGAGCAACATGGCATCTGGTTTTGGCTGTTTTGTCTCTTCAAGAACTGAGTGAGTTATTAATGAAACAGCTGAAAAAAATCTGATGGTGAAAAATTAGCATTCATTTTATTAATGCTTAATCTGAATTGAAAAAAGTCACCAGGAAAAGTGGAACCGTAGAAGAAACTACCTTACGTATGTAGTTTAGCCAGATATATTAGATGTGCTGTGTTTTGTGAGGAAAGATGGTTGATAACATATTTTAAATATTTTTTGCTTTGTACAGTGACTGTGATTTTTTTTTTACTTTTATTTCTTAAGAGTGAATTTTAATTAACTATATGTTACCATTATGTAAAGTCTTCAGATTTAATAATTACAAATTATGGCAAAAGCCTAAGTTTTGCTGCCTGAAATATCCATCACATTTTGAGACTTTCTAGGCATAAAAAAACCTCTTCTATCAACAAAGAAAGATAACAATATCAAATAGATTTCTTGTATTATACATCTGATAATAGTAGTTCCTGTCTGGGTACTGCAAATCCTCTGAAGTAATCAAAGTGCTAAGTCTTTGCAAGCAAAGTTTTATAACATCGCCAGGTCAAGTTCATGCCAGGGCACAAACTCTGCTTTTCCACACGCTCCATTTTTTCATAGCTCAGTAATTAAACTACTTCCTACGGCAGGTCCTTGTCCTTGTCATAAGATCCCGGGCCAGGCTTCAGCTGCATTCTTGAGTATCTGCTCTGCCGAGCATATCATTTCCTGTGTTTGTAAATACCGCTTAGTCCTCTCTTCCTACAACCATTATCATGTTATTATTTAAACACCTCCCAAACCATTCCTACTTCAGACTGTAGCCCCTGCTCTGAAAAATCCAAATGCTGACTTTCACTACCTGCCTCTTATACATCGCTTTTTACCATAGGGAGAACCTATGAATGAGAGTGATGCTTTAGGCCTTTGTCCGGTAAGCCAGTTTGCAGGTCATGTACAGACAGAACTATTAGCAAGTTTAACAATAACCAAACAAACCAATGTATTCAAGGATGTGATCTTGAATGTCAAGAGACAGTGTACCGACCCTAAAACATGCTTACCAAACAACATGACTTTGCAATGTTTTGAAGGATCATCTCACGCATGCAATAGTGCATTCAGAAATCAGTTACCCATTGCAATAAGCAACATAATGTAGCAGAGGTGGCCTGGGACACGAAAAGCCTCGATTCTGCTCCTGACTCCGTTGTTGGTCTTCCGTGATGAGCTGCAGCCAATCACTTCACGTCTGCGTTGCTTCCTCTGCCAATCCGTTTCTGGAACGGAGAGGAACAGGGAGCCAAGCTGGCTTCCCATATGAAAAGGAAACCATTGCTCTTACCTGCTCTGCCCCTCTGCTTTCCCGATGCGCAGAGGGGGCAGCCATTACCAGAACGGGAACCAGTGTCAGTCCGGAAAGACTCAGAGTCACCTTGTGAAATTTTGAATTGCTCTACTTTGTGCAGCTTTGTATTCGTAAAGTAAAATTAGATTCCATTCTTCCATAACAGATAAGGAATTCAGACTTGAGTTCCAGTTTTAAATATAAAAAAGTGCAGTAAGGGCACATTCATTTAAAATTATCTGAGAAGAAGCAAATTAATGAGCCAGGATCAGTATTATATCTGCTGAAGTTTTAATTTTAAAGATTTTTCTAGGTATATTTTTGCTCAATATTAATACCAGAGATGAAATCGTTGGAGTCCTATTCTCCAGTTTTTCTTCTTTAGGACCATACCATGGAGTGAACAGTACTCTGGTTAACTACAGTTTTTTCTGGTGCGGAAAATGAGATGGTAGCCACCTCCTACTGTCAGTGCTCAAGGGCACTGTGATTGTCAGCTGCTTTATACATAACAGCTTTATAGTAATAATCATTTCAGCAGCAATTGACCTTGCAAATATAAGGTCCTGAGGCAGAGAAATGATTTACAACATAACTGTTGGAATGGCATCCAGGGTGGAGAGCTCAGCAGAATTGTAGCGGGATCTAAGACTGATGACAAAAGGGGGTGTATTTGTTTCCCAGACATAAACAAGAAATGCATTATCAGCAAAGTGTGAAGAACACTTAAAGAATGAACTTGTCTCCAAGCTATTTTGGAAAAGAACTTACCCTTTTAACTGTGCTTAATATCACAAGGAAGAAAATTATCCTGGCTCACACCTCATGAGAGTGCAAGAACAGCAGAAACAGCGTTTTATTAACAGAAGTACTTTGCTATTAAAAGTACAGAAATTGCAAGATCAAACCAGACTCTTTGTCTAATCCAGCATAACATTTTAGCACCAGGTAATACCTGAAGTTTCTGAGAAGCTCTGCAAGAGAAAAGCAAATGATTTTGTTAATTTGGGAATCTGCTTATGTAAGGTTTATGGATTCTGCATAGATCTGAATCAGACCAAAATTCCAGTCAGATCATAAGCTGATCCTCTGCCTGCTGTTTGTCTTGCCTTCCACCTTAAATTATAGTCCCTGTAGGGTCCTGGAAGATGGCTAACATCAGTTAGTCATCGCTGTCACAGATACACAACTGACTAATATAGATGGTGAGCTTCCCTGCCTCACAGGGTATAGGGTGTCAGGCAGAGCTGCTCTGGCAATGCAGCACGTGCCTGCTCCATGCAGCGGGGTTAAATTCAGTGATGCCTCCTGCAGCAGAGCCCCGGCTTTCATGGTGTTGCGTGGCCACTCCGAGTTGCCACTCTCTGCCTGGCTGCCGCGCTGGAGCACAGCCTGGGGGGGGAACTACTCAGAGAGCCAAAGCAGCTCTTCTGCAGCCAGCACTATTTCCAGGACCAGGGTGCTCATAAAGCCGGGCTAGGTTGAACATCTGTGTCTCCCCAGGACTAATTGTCTGGCTGGGTTGCTGATGGAGACATGTCAGAAGTTAATCAGGAGATAAAAGGACAGGCCCGGTGTCTTCCACTGTCTGACACACCTTAAGCCCAAGGGTGCTGCCAAAACTGGCAACCTGATGATGATGAGGAAGATCCTGAGTCCTTCAACACTGGCAGGCAGTGACAGTAGCCCTTTTGCCTTCCTTTCCCCATTGATGACCTAGGGGGTGCTTTGTCAGACAGCATTACACCCATCTGGAGAGAAACCTCCTTCCTAATGCTATCAGGTATAGGTCGAGATGTGCCCTGGAAAAAAATTAAGGTTTCTGTCTTTCTCAACCTCTGTTTGATTTTCTTAAATCCTAATGCATACATCCTGGTATCTGAATTAACTGTAGGCTTGTTTAATGTTTTTGGACTTTTTAATGATGATTTCGATAATAACTGTCACTGAGCAATGAATTTTATTGGGCAACTGCATACTTCATTGGAAAATAATACTTTTTTTTTTAATTTTGTGCCCTCAATTTAATAACATGTTCTCTTCCTTTTGTATTCCACGGGGACTCATCTAGAAGCGCTTGTGGCATATTCTTGATATCATTCATTATTTTGAAAGCTTTTGTCTACAGTGCTTATTTGTCTTTTTTTTTTTTTTTCTGAAATAAACAGTCCCAAACTTTTCAATCTCTCTTTATGCAAAGGTTGTTTCTAAATCCAGCCATTCCCATCATTCATCTCACAGCTCCCTCTATTCTCATTTTTTTTAAATAGAATAACTGAAGATGAGCACCATGTTCCAGGTGACAGTGTGTTTTGTCATGGAACTGTTCCATTTTCAGACTAATTTTCCTATTCTTATTGTTTTTAACCTTTCATTTGATTTGTATTTATTTTTTGGCTGCTGCAGCCCTTTGGACAGAAAGTTTTTCACTGAACTCACCTGATCTTTTCCTGGAGTTTTTACAGTTTTAATTTAGAACCTGGGAAGCTGTCTGAGTAATTCAGTGTCTTGCATTTAATATGCATTGTGCTGGTCAGCACTGAAGAAAAGAAAGGAATTTAGCAGCCAAACATTAGAGCTGATGCAGGGGCTCACAGCTACCACATAAGTTAGTGGTAAGTGAGATGTTTAGATTATCACCTTTGAGTAGTAGGGTAAGTGTGCAGCAGATAATAGAATTAAGATGCTTGGCAACAAGGATTTCAAATACCTTCCATTTGCACTGCACACCTGAATCTCCTGGAGGCAAAGGTCTTGCATATCTGCGTAATTCCCTGTGGCAGAATGACTACAGTCACACCAATGAGGTCTGTTCTTCAGGGAAGGGGTATAAGAGTGTAAATGGACATGAAAACTGAGAGGGACACACTGGAGCTGAATGGGATTGACTCAGAGTTAAAAGTGTGCTGTCTCAGAGAAAAGCCGTTCTGCGGTTAGCCTTAACAGGCGTGTACTCAGTTGCATGACTCACAGACTCACTCAGTTGTGTCTCATGAGTGACTTTCTCAAAATGAGAAAGCTTGAGCAAAATCAGACTTTGATCCGTATAGTTTATAAACAGTAAAGCAGTCTATTATAGAAATGTGCTTTCTTCTCAAAAAGTAGTTAATTCAGTGACCCATGGCAAAGGAAATATAAGAAATCTCTCGTCAGATCATCTAGAAATAAGAATGTCTTGAATCACACCTAGCCATAATGCCAGGCTATTCATTTTAAACAATAACTGGCATCTCATTGAAACAAGTAGTTGTCATGCAAGCACTGATACTTCCTTGAAACTGAGGGGACTTTTTGAATTTAGCACCAAGCTTCTATATGGTCTTTCTCTCAAACATAAAGATTTAGAGAAAAAATGCAGATAGAAGGTCCTTCTCAACTCAGAGTACTAATCTATCTGTCTTTAAGTTCCCATCTGTTAGAGCAAAGCACTTATTTTTTTCAGATTTATGAAAGTACTACTTATTATTTAAAGGAGTAGGCCAAACTGATCTGTAGTGAGATTAAAATTAAGGAATTATGTACAGTGGGAGGACAGAAGGGGATGGAAAAATTTTTAGAGTAGCCTATCACCTCCAGTCTATAAAGTTTCTTGTTGTGATACTGATTTGGTATCTTGCGTATCTTCAGTATTGCTGTTTTACTAACTCCCTTTTCTTGGCAATGTTCTTTTTATAATCCCATGGAAGGGAATTCAGAAGTCCGTGCCCATGCTGTGTATGTTATAAACGTTGGCTACCGTAGTGTTCCATTTCAGTTGCATTTTTTATATTTCAGCAGTCATAAGGACCATGATGGTGTAATTTTGATGGGTGCATGGGCTTCTTGTGCATCAAGCATCTGTATCTACCAAGGGATCCTATTGCAGCCTCTGTGAATAGAAACTGATCTCTCCAAATTGAGATCCATGTCAGGCTCTCTGTGGCCCTGCAAGGGTTGCCTGCTCAAGTAGAAACGATGGGAGAGGGAGAACAAACTCACATCACAGTGTGCTGCCCCTGTACGTAGGGAACAGGTAAGGTCTTTACTTTCCCTTCTCAGGGAAAAGCAGAATTAACATATTGAACTGAGCAAATCTTAATCAGAAGTGTATGTTACTGCCTTCCTCAGCCAAAGAGAACTGGGTTCTTGGTGGCTTCCTAGCGCTGGCTCTGGAATAGCACAGCTAGGCACTTCCTCTCCTGGCTCTCATGACAAAGCCATAATTAAGTCTTAAAAGTCTCCTGAGGATGAGCTGCATCATTACTGCCAGAGTCCTAACTCTGCCATTAAATATCCTGTGCTCCAGCCATAGGACAGTTTTAGCTTTGCAGCTGCACTTCTCTGAAAGTGTTCTGATTATACTATCGTATTTAGAGAGAATGCAAGAAATAATACACAATGATAGACACATTATCTCTGATACTAAAAAACAGGCAGTCAAGTCGGTCGCTGCTTTTAAAGTTGCCAGCTTTTTTTCTTTTTTTAATAGAGTTTAACTGAAAAGCTGTCAGTACTTGGCTGACTGGAAAGGCCTTCTCCCTTCGGCCGTTATCTCCTTCTGGTTTATACAAACTCTGCTATGAGCAGTCTACATTAAGGGCTATACTTTGTGGTCATTCTTGTAGTTAAAATGTACTACTTAGTGCGCTTACACATAGCACCCAGTTAAAGCAATCTGCTAGGCAGCTTATGTAGCAGCATCAACATCTACCTCTCTATATGTCATAATTCAGTTTCAAAACGTAGCCAGTTTTAAAGGGCATTGCCTGGCTTTATTATAATATGGATGAGCAGCAGGTGCTGTCTCATTATCAAATGCTGAGTCGAAAAAATTAGGTTTTCACTCTAAAAATTCTTGACTCCCATTCAGTTAAAGGGGAAGTGTGCCTCATGAAATGATTTCTTCAAAGCATCCTTAGCCGTTAGAACCTTCTATAAATAACTCTCACCCGTATCTAAATCTCATCAAAAAACAGGGAGGCATATAGGCCTACAGTAATTCCCTAGAGATTTGGTGACATTTTATAAGGAGAAGCAAAGCAAGAGGTCTCCAAGCACCAGAAGTGTCGGAGCCATCGGGAGAAAATATAACTATCCTTTCACAGAAAATAGTAGTTATAGAGAGGATGTTTGTATAGGGTCCTCTCACATGTGCAGTCCTGATGTTCTGAAATAAAGAACACTCCAGCTAATTAGCATCTCTGCCATGCTAATTAGCATCTCTAGAAGCGTGAGAAATATATACTTTTCTTTTAATAATACAATAGCTGAGAGGCTCAAAATCATTATATATCACAATAGTAAGCACCGGGGAGCAAATGGCAGTATACGTAGAGTGATCTGAAAGACGGGAGGATACTGAAATTTTATAAAGTTGTTAATAAAAATGTAAATAGGAGGTATCACCCTCATGTTCAGCCCAAAGTAAAAGAAGTATACTGAACATCCTGTCTTGCCTCTACTGCTGAACAACAGAAGGTAGAGACAATTTATCTATCCCATCTGGTTTTTTACTATGCTTTTTCTCTAATCCTTTTCATCCACATATGGGAGGTGCTGAAATGAAGGGTGAGTCCGTATAAGTCATATATGGCTATAAAAAAAAAAGAAGAGAGAGAAAGAGAGAAAGTGGAGGTGATGCTATCAAGAGACAATACTTTTTTATCCTGGCCAACTGTGGGAAAAGTTCTGTGTTTTCTGAGATGTAGTAATTGATTTCCTAGTCTAGTCAAATTTTCTTATCTGTGCTGTTGCTAATTAGTTTGGACTTCAGCTGGGTTTTCATTCTTTATCTAATATGCAATGTCATTCATGGAAGTACACCAAACTGTTTTCAGTTTGATCAATGAGAGAGGGTTTACTTTAGTGCTGAAAGGGCCACCTCATCATTTGCTTTGTTCTATAAAACAGTTACTACTGTTTTCTTTCTTTGAAAATTTCTTTTTCCAAACCAGCTGAAAAGCCAGAGCAATTAATATTCTGTGCATGTCTTTATTTAGATTGCCAAGTTAGCAGCCATAGGGGAATTTTTGTAGAAAAAGAGCAGGATTTGTCCTATCCAGACATCTGGTTTGGTTGCAGATGATTTCATTTCTCTGAAAGATAAGGAGGCTGCATGACTCTGTTCAAGCAGTCCTGGACTTTGGTAGCCACTTTCAAAAGAAATAGGAAACTATTGACAATTTAGAGAGGGATTATTGTACAACAGGATACACTGCTGTAGTGAGTGGGTGGTGGAGCTGCTTCTCTTTCTTCCCTTACTCAAGAGGTACGTGATTTTATTATCACTAAAGCTAAGCCTGAATAACAGCTTCTGACCTATCATTCAAGAAAGAGAGGTCTTGTTTTCACAGAATTGTGTCTTTTCTTGAGCTGGAAAGCTTGTAGCAGATGCTTACAAGTTTTCAGCGTATTTAAACAACAGTTCAAGTTTGTCCTGTTCCTTTCTTTTAATGAGATTTAGGTCCAAAGAGAAAAACGGTGCCTCCTGTGCCCTTCTCACCTCTTTGTTCTGGCATGCGAAATCAAGGAGTATATTTTGGGCTGTAGGGCACTCTTTACTGCCTTTTTTCACTTGTGCTTTTATTCTTGCCACCTTGATTTCCTTGCTTTAAAAGTCTGCTCCTGGCAAGCAAGAAGGCTCTAAACCAGGCAAAGTAAGCAGTTGTCTGATGTCTGGGGCAGCAGAGCATATGATTCTGCTGACTCTTGCTGGTGCCAGAGCCCTGGAAAGCTGGTACAAGATTTAAAGACTTAGACCAACCATCTGAGCCCATCGCACTCAACTCCCTTTACTCTGTCCTTCTGTGATGCTTCTCTCCCAATGGTATGCTGCTGTGCATTTCAGAACAGGGCTTCCAGTTCTGGAGATATTTTGAGTGACAGCTGCCTCTAGCATTTTCAGCAATCTGTCCTCTGCAAACAGACAGAAAGAAGATCACTTACCCTAGGATTAAATTACCCAGAAAGAGTAGGAGACAGCTAGGGAGAAAAAAGGATATTTAAAACATATACATCTTCCAAATACTTTCAGAAAAAGCCAATGCTGGCTTTCTAACCAGGCTTGGAAAGAAGATCTGGAACTAGAATCTAAGATAAAGACAGAAACCCAAATGGATTAAGGTAACATAAGTAGAGAAGATTTGATGTCAGTGGTGCTTGGAGTGAGCTACATTTTGAATCATCTTCAAATGAATGTAAGTGACATGAAATAGTACCACTTCAGGGCAAAGTCAGCTATTACAGTTTAAAAACATATGCTTGCTGAGAAGCAGAAAGCAAAGTCCAGAAAGCTGGCTTGATGACAGATTTTCTCCAGTTCATAGACTGATGGATAAGATGCCCTATTTGTCCCTGGACAAAGCTCAGCAACCTAGGGCCCAATTAAATACATTGTCAGCCAAACAGCAAGCGGTAGTTGCAAAAGATCTTTTGGGAGGGATGCTAAAATAAGTAGCACTGATGGAGAAGTACATGATGAAGATGACACAAAGGAAATGATATACTGCAGATAATGTCTGGAGAAGTGTTGAATGGGACTTTGAGCTCCAAAATGTGTGGGGTGGTACAGCTGGATGAGTCCACATATCTATTTTTAAGGACACATGCTCTGTTCTCCTTTCCTTTTTTGCTGAATTAGTCCTCTCAACCTATCGGAGTGGCTGGTGGCATAAATTGCATCACATTCAGTGCAGTGTTCGCTGATAGCAGCGTTTGTGATTGCAAGAGCAGTGAAACTAATGAAGGCCGACATCCCAAGGACATGTGACTTGAGGATAAGTGCCTGTTGTCATTCTCTGATCTTAATAAGGCTGCAGACTTTTCTTTCTTTAGGGGCGTTAGTAGGAAATGTCTCCCGTTTGGGAGCTTCATTTCACAGAATATAATACCTTATATTCTGTGACTTAGCTTTTTCAGTTAGTTTTCACTAAAATTGGTGAGTGGGTTCAAAAGTCATTGAAGCAAGGACAGATTACACACACATAAACATACAGAAGGAATATAATTACATAAGCCTCATTTCCTAAGCAAACCAGGCTAAAAAAGATTTAATTACTGTAACTTGGCCCAGAGACATATGGAGCAAAAACTGCTGAGGTTCTGACTTTCTGATTTGGGGATTTTTTTTGTAAATAGTTGTCAGTATGATTTATATTGGGTCTGCAGTAGAGGCAGCAGTGCACTTTTCAGAAGAACAGGAAGTCACTGTTCAGAAATTTGTGCCAGGCTATGAGAATTAACAAGAATGCAAAATAGTGGGGAACTTGGGAAGAAACTAAGACTAGAGCTGTCTCAAAAATTCCAAAAAAGGGGTTCTCACAGTCAGGATCTTACACAAAGAATCTGTTTTATATGGAGATGATTTTTGTTTAAATATAAACACACACAAAAGCGTGTGTTTTTCAGAAAAGGTTTCCCAAGAACTGGAAACGCAGATAAATATTTTCTTTCAAAAATGTAGGCACAAGAAAGGCAATTTCACTGAGACTTAGCCATGGGCCAGAGAGCTGGTACAGGGTTGCGAGGCTCCCTATGTTGCAGCAAGAATGCTTTGGCAAAGCTTGGAGCACCCATGTAGCCACCACATTCTCGGGTCTATGAGCTGATGCCCTGGAAGTACTTTGGGGAACTGTAGCCTTTGGAGGACGCAGAGCTGTTGGAGCCAGTTGTGTTGCATGCTGCTATGAAATGCTGCTGTTTTAAAACCTTGCAAGAAATGAAGCAGAACAAAATGGCAGAAAGCTTAAAGAGTGTTTTGTTCTGCACCTGTGGGAAAAAGGTGTCAGTGAAAAGACAGGCAGCTGATATGCAGTCCTACTTTGGATAGTACCTTGTTCTGAAACTGAACAATTTGATCTTAATACTTCTCAGGTAACTAAAGTCAAAGCTGTCTATGAAACTGTGAGTTTAGGAATATTGCACTGCATGGAAAACTGAAATGCCTATGCAAGTATGCAAGTGCAAGTATGGCTAATCTCTTTGTTTTTTAGGCCAGGATATATATATAGATATATAACATCTATATGAGTTGGGTTCTTCAGCCTTAGCTCAGCCACAGTCCTGCAATCAATCTTAGGAGCAATAACTGATTAACTGAGAAAAGAAGCTACCAGGAAACTCAGAATTTACCTTCTTGTATAGTATGAGATATTGAGGTTTATAGTTAGCATGGGGATTTCGGGAGAAGAGGAAGAGAGTATGACTCCTTAGTAGCTTTATAAAGAACTTTATTGCTGAACTAAAGCAAACCTAACCACAATAACAGTTTCATGAACTGGAAATAACATACCTTGGCAAGAAATTAAGACAGTGAGATGTACAGATGCAGCACAGTAGGGTCTCTGAGATGAATATACATGTACCTCAAAAGGTGAGAAAGGACATGAATACTTGGAATGGTACCTTACATAGGAACATCATCTAATTTCCATAAGCAATATCTTGAGAGTAAACGAAATAGAAATAATAGAGTTCGGGAGAAGGAAGATGTTAACTAGAAAAATATAACCCTGAGATGCTTGAAAAGTAAATGTCAAACCAAGGTATCAAATGCAAGGTAACAAATGCTTCCATAGAAGATGCAGGCCAAATTTAGTGGATTCAAAATTAATGTATTTACTAATTCATCATAGTACTGTTGCTGGCATCTAAAGGAAAGCGGTTCAGGGCCCTTCCTAATTTAATTGATCATGGCTATAAATGTATCAGACTCAACAAAACTTCATGTTCATCTGAAACTTACATTGCTCAGATAATTTCTGATGAGCTGTTATTAGGAACAGAGATATTACATCTTAGCCATTACATCTGCTCAGGAACTAGTCTTTTTCTAAGAGTTATGGGATACAAAAAGTATATTACCATTTAACTTGAGTTGCCTAGTCTTGCATGCTATGCTGATAAGGTGTAGAAAAGTCCTATGGAGATAAAATTGAAAACTAGCAAAATACAACTAAAAGTAGAATTCTCTTTGTTGCCTTACCTTACATGGCTATAAAAGCTTATTTTGTGCGAATGTGGGTGTGCTTGCCAATCTGACATAAGTAAATGACTGAAAATATACTTACGTAATTGCGATAGACACATGAACAAGCAGATTCCATTCATTTCTTTGTAAAGAGCTGACAGACTGAAAAAATCTAGCTGGAAGAATATAGTTGTAAATAAGTCCTTTTTTGTTCAGGGAGATTTTCCAATAAAGTCAGTTACAGATGTTAAGTTATACCGTGATGTAAAACAGAGGGATGAGTCTTTCAATAAAAATATTTTTATACCTTTTTTTTTCCAACAACAACAGTACTTCAAAAATCTTTTAAAAGTTAACCCTGCTTAGTCTCAGGCCAAAGGAAATTTTGTGTTTAGTTTTGAGTTTATACTGCAAATTGCTCTTTTCTACAATGAAATGACAGTACTTGGAAATGAAGCTATATTTTTGGTTTGAATATTCTGATGTTTTACCTTCTGTTAACCATTCACGATGCATTCTGAAAAGACCTATGTAAAGTCATGATGGTCTTGCATGGTAATTTTCAGTTTGTAACTTGCTTCCATTAAAGCGATGTTGACTGAGCATGGCACATCTCTGACAGCTTTTGGAAGCCATAAAGCTTTGGTGGTGTAGCTGCTGTGAAGTCTAAAATGGGTTTCATGGTAATTCAGAAAAAATATTGTTGATATCTAAATTCTACTGGGTTTGAAAATGTGCAGTTCAGGCTAGTCACAAACCCAATGGACTGTGCCAGCTGAATATATGATTGCAATGACTTATGTAACTGAAATTGGATCTTCTAATACATCCACCTTCAGTATCATATCCCACACTGGAAGGTTTCTGTAGAGGGGACGATATGAACAGGTTGTAGAGTTTTTCAAGACCCAGAAATTGGGCACTGATAAATAGGTCGACATTAGGACAGCTGTGGATATTCTTACTACTTCATTTTAACAGCTGTCTTCAAACTGTGAGAGTCATTTGCTTTTCAACTGTGCTTAACTAATTATTAGGATTATTTTGTATGAGAATATGAACTTTTCTTGTCTTTCTTTAGAAATGTAGGATATTCTTTGCCAATTTTTAGTATACTTTAATATACTTTTTAATGTACTTTGTACAATGAATAGCTTAGTTACTTATATTTGCATTTTGATTATAGTATTCTTCTAATCATAATATTGCCTTACTGCGCTGCTAATGTAGATCCCTCTTTAGTTGCACTTATACTTAACGTGTAATATACATATTAATTATTGAGCAGCAGTTGTAATATAAGGTTTAAGAATGTTTAGCGTAGTCTTCAGATCCTGTCATTGCCATATGAGAAACACAAAATGGGTGCTCAGTGTTAAAAAGATCCTTATGTCAAGTGTTGAAGTAAAAAGCTTGTATAGATCACTTGTTAATGAAAGGAAGAACCTTCCTGTAAGTAAATTATGTTCTGTCCATTTCTCTCCCTTTGCATGGAGTAAAAAAACTTTACTGGTAGATTTTCTATCATTTCCTGGGTTATTTACGGCCTTATTTTTTACATTATTAGGCCTCTGAGTCTCCATCAGCATCTTTTGTCATTCATTATTTGATTTCAGGCGAGTCAAAACACATTTCCTCAGCATTTCTTATAACAAAGTAATGGATGAAGTAAAAATGTTGTCTGCCTCATCGGGATAATCACAGGGAAATCTTTGTAGTCCTGTGCTGAACATACAGTTAATTCTTGCCATTAAAAGGTATAAAGGCAAGATCATACTACCTGTTTCTCATCAAAGAATATCCAAAGTAGTTGAAGTGGACACTGAGCATTTATGGGGTATCTTTGATGCACGTATGTTTGTGTGAAAGAACTTTGATGGAATATACTGCATTTAATTTATACACTTATTCTGCACTTAAATTTGAGGTGCCATAGTTAATAGGGAAAAAAAGTATTTTCCAGATTAGGTGTTTGCCCTCATTTAGCCAGCATCTTTCTGCAGTGCTTCTGTCCAGAGTAGTCATGAGGAATTTAGGCAATTACTTTAGAAGGGCTACTTCATTAAGCATCTTCAGTGAAAGTGCAAGTTGAATGAATAAATCAGGGAGGCTGCATCCTGGCTATAGAGAATGTCAGCAGATCAAAGATTTGTAGAATTGACAGGTATTCGTTTGATAAGATATGAGGTTTGTGGTCCACTTTGGCTGTTTTTTTATAGCTCTGTTTTCTAACTTGTCCCCATCTAGGCACCAGTTGGTTTTAAAATCTGATTATATGACCTTTGACTTGCTCTAATTCCTCCAAATGTTTTTAAACTGCTCTTTTTTATTATGCTGGCTTCCTCTTTCATAGGGCTGAACTAAGCATCATGATTTATGCAGAAAAATGTGAATGATTGCCATTGCCTGAGATGCTACTTGAGTATGCAGCCACTTAGACTTTGCAAATATCAGGGAGAATCTTGTGAAGCACCTAAAAATCTGCTCTCAGCACAACCAGCACAGAATTCATATCTAAAGGGACATGAGAAAATCATGCATGTGGCATGATAGTTTTTGCTAGTCAGTTACAAAAGGTAAAGAGCAGTGATTTTTATCTTCCTATTTGAGTCCCTGCACTGAGCCAAATACAAAATTTTAACTGCTAAAGTATTCATTTTACGCTGTTTGTTTTCCATTACAGAACTCTGTGTGCGTGTTTAGCAAGACAATAATGAGGCTAATCTCATCAGCAGTGTATCTAGCTCTTGAATTCTTAGCATCATTCAGTAAATATCCTGGGCCACGCTTAAGTCCAGATAAATGAAGGGCTAAGAGATGATATTGCTGGCTAGTTGAGTCTTTTTTCCCCACATCCCAAGAACACCAAGTACCCAGGTGAAGCTTCCCACCTTTGTGCATAGTTGCCTGGGGTATATAAGGTCTAGCATGGCTGGAGCAGTGGCACAGGATGCAACAGCCTCTGAAATGCCTTTTCTTTACCATTTGTTTCTGAAGCTTTCCACTTCCCTGAAATCACAATCTCAAAGCCAAGAGAAATTTGAGACGTGATCTGTGTTACCAAAAAAACGTCTAAACCTCATTATCAATAAAGTCCTGGATTACTCTTTGGTCTAATGCGCATGACAAAGAGATGTGAAGATCATTATAAGGTAGCTATGTTAGCAAGGAAAAATAAGTACAGGGGCTTAGAAAATGAATTCTCATCTCTTTCTGACATCGTTGTTTATAAGCAGAAGACTTGTAAAATATGTGGAGAAGAGAGCAAGTACACGTTCTAGATACATTCAGGACAGAACCTGAAGTAGTTTCAGGATTTTCATTTTTTTCTGCAAGGCAGTGGTATTGCAGAGAACTAAGAAGGGTAAAATCTTCACATTGCTCTATATGCAACAGAACAGGAGGTTAGGGTGAAGTATGTAATCAAGCAGAAGTATGAACAAGACTATATATGGCTAAACAAGGTTTTCATATATGTCCAAAGTATTCTGGTCCTTGCAAGAATGCTCTTTGGACAAGGTACAGTTTGTATCCAATATACTAAGTTTAAGATGAGCCCGTTTACCATTAATGATGTTAAAATGAGGTGGCAGAATAGCTAAATCAGAGGAATCTGAACATTTAGCAGGTGTTCTAATTAGCAATGGAATAATTTGTGAGATATTTGCTAGCCAGAGCAATGCAAGGAAACAGGCAAAAGCAATTGCTGTGTGCAAGGCTTCTGAAAATTACCTTCCAAACAGAACTATTAGCGAGAAAATAAAAATGAGTAAATAAATGAAAAAGCGTAACAAAACAGAAACAGAGTCTGTAAGATGAGACTTTTTTCCAGAAAAGGGGAAGGCTTTTGCAAGACTATACAAAAGTGTAATTATAGGAACAAAATATGATAAAAAGAACCATTTTCCAAAGACATATCGCTCTTGGTACCAACTCCAAAGGAGCATAAAATGAAAATTTTTTTTTGGTGAACATAATGACAGGTGAACATAATGTACAAAGGTGTGACCAAGTAACAGAATTGCCTTATTTTCTTACTGTAATTTCAACCCATTTTACCTATTGTTTAGAATCTGATATTTCAAATGGAGATTTTTCACCACTGGGGTGTGACCGTTTGGGAAAAAATCATAGCACTAATATATGAGAAGCATTTATTGGATGTTAAAAGAAAACTATTCTTATTTGAGGAAGGGAGCACATGGAAAAGCCACATATCAAGACATCTATGGAAAAATTTGGTCTCTCTTTTCAGTCCACTCCTGCTCTTTCTTTTCTACATTCTTTTCCAGCTCCTCTTCACCTTGTTATTCTCTTCTCTCTTTCTTTGAGGCAAGATAAAAAATTTTCTATGAGTGGCAAAGAATGAAGAGAATGCTTATCTCCTGCAAGAGCTGGTTAACAAAAAAAAAATCCTTCTTTTAGGACTTACTTGCACCAGATTAGGTCCTCTGACAGCAACACTTCCCTTTTCCCCCTTTCTATTTTGAAGGCCCAAAAGATGCATTGATGCCACAAATTCCTCCCAAGAGCTAAGCTGCTGTACAATGTACCAGTAAGTTCTATTAGCACTTCCCTCCAAACAAAATTAGTCTAAGGTAAAAGAATAATTAAGCAATACTGTTGATGATGCTGGCTGGATCATCTATTTCTTAGCCAAAGTGATATCACAATCGCAGTAAAGCACATTTTTAGGTAGAAAACCATATTCTCTTCAATGGGAGATGTATCCTTTAACGTGAGGACAGTATTAGATCCATTACTCTGCAGTTATGATTATGTTGGTAGATTTTTTTCCATGAGCTAATGTACTGTTAATAAGGTGCCAATTACCAATGCAAGCAAATAGGGCAAAGAATAACGTTTATAATTGCTGTAGTTATCACCTCAGTGCAGTTATCTACAACTGTTGAAATAAATCATTTCAGATTTTAAAGCTATCTTTAGAGCATTCATGTTGTTTTGTTTTTTTTTTTATTATAGTTGCCTTTTAAAATCATCATTAAATTTTTAAGCAGTGAGTGAGAAAAAAGCTAGTCACTTTCATTTGTGGACAGAGAGAAATCAATCTGCATTAAATAACAAGTAAGAGGTTTTTTTTGCGTAGGTCTTAAGTAAACATAGTGAAATGCTTCTCTTCTCATTCCCTACTTCTGCTTCAATCTATCCCAATGGGTCCCTTGTGAAAACACAATAATCTATGAAATTGCTACATCCCTTAAGATTTTTGTTTTTTATTTTAAACTAACTGAATTGGATCTTTGCTCTTTGTGCCATCTAATTATGCTTAATAAGTGTGTATGATCATGAAAACTAAGGTAGTATCATTTTTAGTAGGGGAACCTGCTGATTCTCATAGTTAAAAACATGCATGTTTGCTAAGTTAGACCAAACACTGGACAGATATGGGAATGGATCTCTGAGAAACCTCTTCCTCCCAAATGTTGAGAAGTTTGGATTTAGAAGTGTAGTTTGCTTGCCGATGAAGAAGCATTCATAAAGCTTGCTTACAAGAAAAAGAGCTCAGATGGCTTCTGTGGAAGTATGTGATTTGTCATCCATAGCGCGGTACTGCAGAAGGGCGCATTTCTGGACTTCATTAGCCCCCTCATCTGACTGAGGCTATGTTGACAGAGGCATCCAGATTAGGCCTAAAAGGAGTTTACTAAGTAGCATCAGAGGAAGCTGAATTCTAGCAAAGTGTATCTGGAAGCAGCTGGTTATGGATAAGGTATAAAGGGCTGCTCGTCGCCTGCCTCTAATTGTGTTGTGTGTCCTCTCCTAAACACCTTCATCTTCAGTAATTAAATCTACAACACTCCCTCCATGTCTGTTGTGTAAACTCTTGAGTACTAGCTGATAGCGACAGTTTGTCTTTCAGATCACACTTTCTCCTGACTTTGAATGTGTATCTCATACTCCTGGAAAGCAGAGCCTTCCCAGAATCCAGCTATGTCTTTCAAATATATAGCCCTGTCACAAGCATCAGCTTCCTGGCAGATACTTAACTGAACCCATCCTTCCTTTCTTGCCTGCTTCCCCCATATTTTCAGCTTTGCTGCTGCTTCCATTAACTCCTTCTTGCATGTTCTGAGCATACAAATTTTCCTAAGGCTAGGAAAGAGAGAAGAGCTTCTTTGTTGTATCATTCCTTTCTCTTTTGTTGTTGTACAAGTGGGGTCTGCCTGTATTATATGTGAACACAAAGTATGAAGAATCAGCAGTAAAATAAACAAACTAATTTCACAGAGGGGGCAAATTTGCCTGAAAAAATGAAAGAGGGTTTTTTCCCCCGTCTCCCATTTATACTATTTTTAGGGGATACATTTCCATGTAAATTATTGTGGATAGAAACTAGTTTTTCCAGTTGTCTGTGTCCTTTCTGACATGACCTCCATCCTGCTATCTTCTTTCCATCTCCACTTCTTTCCTGAAACAGGCCCATTCTCACAGAAAAGAAGGTGAAACAAAAAAAAATCCAGCATTGATTTCAGACCAATAGTAATATCAGGGAAATCAAACTTAGAGGAAGCATGCGCTAATAGACACAGATAGATCAATGGCTATATGCAAGTTGTTACTTTTCCATCAGTGCTGATTCCTGTAGCAAATATGCATTAGGGCTATGTGACTGTTTTTCAGCTGCTACCTTGTAATTGCATATGCCTCTCTTTCAGCCTGGAAATGTTTTGGGCCTTGACTTTAGCTAGTAACTCAGGCCTGAATTTCAGTGGGACTTGCACTCGTGATACTTCTGGATGTTACTTTCAGAGGCCATTTTTGCTAGCACTTCAGTGAATCCTTCAGCCCAAATCGCCTAGTTTCTATAGAAAGTGAGGCAGTAGGAACATGAAGAATGAGGTTTAAATATTTGTTATATCAGTTATAATATAATGGAATATATCAGTTATACTGTCAGTTATAAATGCTACGTTGGCAGATGTGGTAACATGAGTTCAATTATTGAACTAATGAAAGGGAAATAAAACAAAATCCACACAACCTTGCAGGTTACCAAGACTATTTCACTTTCTATTATAATAGATCCACCTCCAAAATAGTAAAAAGTACATTTATTACTTAGCAGTGTTTGCATCATGAGAATTAAAGTCTGCGGTACACTTTGAAAATGTATATATTTAAGCCTTTGAGTAAAATAAAGAAGGAACAAATCATCTGTATTAACTGGGATAGCCGTGAAATATATTTGGTGAAAGTAAACAGGAAGGATTACATGCATACTTCCCAGTGGGCTTCTAAAGAAATAACTTCTACAAAATGTGTTCTTGACTTGATTTTACAAGTGTCTTTAGTGCTAGTCTTACAAAAATCCAAACGGTCAAGATGCTTACTAAAATTGTTTGATATAGTAGCATATAAATCTAAATCCCATGGAAGATGTGAATACCTACAAAGTAACCATAGGGTCAAAGAATAGGATAATTTAAAGACAATTGAAGAAATTCATGGGAGGAGAAATGAAGATGCCAATACACCTTTTGGCTAAGAAGTTCCTAAGTCACAGACTGCCAGAACCGGGAAGGCTGTAACACAGCAGTGTCACTCGGGTGTCATGTTTGTCTTGTTTCCATGCCATTTCTGAAGCAGCCCTTACTGGCAGCTCTGGGATTGCCTGCTAGCCTTCTTGGGGCTTCGCCCTGCCTGCCTCCGTATGGATGTTCTTACGTAACCTAAAGCAACCTGACAGTGTAAATACACTTGATGCCAATTTGTTCAGAGTGAATGGCTGAATACCACAGGGTCAAGAATTTCAGGTAATTTACTGCCATTTGTCATGCTAGGGAAGTGAAAGGAAACAGACATTTCTATAGATAATAAACTCTCAAGTTGTGTTGTGGGCTGAACTGTAGAGGATGCATTTTCTTTTAGAAGCACCGAAGTCTCCAGGTCTGATATTTTCTGAAATGAAGCACTTAGAGGGCTAGAAGCAATTAGGTTGTATACAAGAAATACTGCTTATCACTGGAATAAGAACCATCATGAACTGGCATACTCGGTAGTCCATTCTGTAAGTTAAATGAATCCTAGGTGTGATACACTGTCCAAATAGATGTGTCATTATTCTGTAAGAAATGCTACATCCTTTAAATGAATTGAAAAGCGAAATCACCTGACACTGGGGCAGAACATAACAGCAGTTATTTAACAGGTTGAAACAACCCCAATTGAATCACTTGTGCTTATCTCCTTTGATGTAAGTATCCCAGCCACTGTAAGAGCAGATGTCAGTAACTGTGGATTAAGGGGACTATTATTAAAAGAGCATGATGGTCTCCTGAAATCAGTTGCTTACTGTTTAAATAAAATGAGTAATACTGAAAGTAGTCATTCTCAAGTTGAATTTGTCGCTTTTTAGTCAAAGAACCTTGGAAAAATACTGAAGGATAAGAGTCTCCTGAACTCGTTCTTGACCACATACTTCTCATGCCAGGATAAGTAGCTATGCTTGAATCATATGACAGCAGGTTTCTAAGATTACAGAGAATGTAATGGATTTTTGGTGGGCTGGATAGAGGGTGTGAAAAAAAAGCCAAGAAAACAGGAAGAAATTGTATTCAAGACTGATTAGAACATAATTTTTTTTCAGTGAAATTTGGAAAAAAATTAAAAATTCATTTTAGATAAACTTAAAATAATGTATGAACTCTTTTTTTTTTTAATTTCCAGGACTTTAAAAACATTTTACCTGCAATTATTATGGTAAAATCCTAATAAAAGAAAAAAAAAGCCTCAATGAAGTTAAAAGGTTTCATTTTTAAAATGTTCAGATGAAACGTTTCAGGGCTGAGATACTTAATTTCAAACATGTCAAATGAAATATGTTGACATTTACAAGATCCCCTCTCTCCCTAAACTAGTCTTTCCCCCAAACTATTAGTGAACTCAGTGTGGTTGAAGATAGGTTCATCTTCTCTGAAGCTATTTTTGCAGGAGTATGTCTCGCAGGTATATTCTTCTTTCTTACTGCAGATGCAATCCAGCTTCTTAAGAGCCTAATATTTTGCTGCACTCTGTGTGACCTTAATGAAGGAAAATTTTAGAATTCACCTGCAAGTTACCAAGAATAGAGACACCATCTACTGCCTGCTAAATCTGCAAATTGGCACTTAGAGCAATAAGATCTACAGCTTTAGCTGATGCGGGGAGTTTGATAGGGTGATGGTTTTGTTTCTACTGTAACACATGGCAAGCCCACCCTCGCACGTCCAATTAGGAGCCCGACTGTGTGGCAGCCTCTGTTGTAATCCTGGTACCACTTTCTGGGGAAGTGGTTGCTCTGCCTCTGCCAGCTGGTGAGAGTCATACCCGCCTTGGTGTGGCCAGGCGGCTGTTTGATGCTCCTTCCCTTATGAACTGAGGGCACGCATCCAATTCTCCAAAAAGAAACCAATTTGAGAAGGCTTCTAAGGTAGAAAGTAGAGCTTTCAGCTAGACGGAAACATTGTTCAGCTAGAAATGTCATCGGAGATCTCGGTTAGTGAGGGGCCAGGCTTGAGATTTCAGAGGATGTTGAGCTACAAAGCCAAAGCTTGCAGGCCCTGTAAAGCTTTGATTCTTGCATTGTCCCACTGCCTCCTCTGCCATAATCTGCCAGGCAAAAAAAAAATTAACCTTTAAATCAATCTCACAGATCATTGCAGCAGAACTGGCAGTGAAATTTGCTTGGCAGCAAGAGTTCTAAGAGCAAACAGTGGGGCTTTTAGTTATTATTTAGCTGGGTTGTTTATTTCTTTATTTACACTGATGGAGAATATGTGGATGTGGCATTTTGAATTAACACATAGTCATTTTCTAAAGATTAGAAAAGAAGGACATGTGGATATTTTTCATGCTGTGTTAGTAAGAGGGATAAATGAGGTCATGCACACCTTATAACAATGCCACAGTGGGGTAGAACCTTAAATAAGATGAAGAAGGTAGTTCTTCCTAGCGGGAAGGAAGTAGCACCATGACCAGAGAGGGTGTTTTGCAACACAAATGTCAAAATTTATCAGAACTCAAAACTACTGATAAGGTAGTTATATTAACTGGCTATTGCCATTGTTCTGCTTGTAATTTGCCTTGTTGTCTACATCTCCTTTATTAATTATTAGATGAATAGGAACTTAGTGGATTATGCATTAGAGTGCTCCCTAGTCGACTGGGATGGGCTTGCTGTAGTTTTCTAGATGGTCTGTTATTATGGTTAGGGCAGTAGGAGATTTGTTGTTGGACTTGTATTGGGAAATGTCGATGTCTAATAAAAAAGGAAATTAAATAGTGGGCAAGAAAATTAATTATGACTGTTAGTGCTAATTGATAAAACAAGACTTTCAGAAGCTATTTCAGCTGTAGACATCAGGTGATGCTTCATTAAATACCACAGCCTTTAGAAGTAGTATGATGGCATAATCACTTAAAAAATCCCATGCTGATTAAAAATTTGCTTTGCTGCGCTGTAGTGAGCTCACTTCAGAAATACAGTAGTTCAAATCACATTAGAGCTATTGTCATTTTAAAAATAATCTGTCCTTTTCATTTGTATACATCTGACTCCATATTTGTTTTTTTTAACATGCTGCTATTTTTCAGTTTATTCAGAGCATATGCAAAGCAGTGTATTTCTGTGTGTGCACCTCAAGTTACTTCAGTCTCTGCATAGCTGAAGAGATCTCCTTCTGATAGAACCAATTAGAATTTGTCTCCACCAGAAAAAAAAAAAGATTATGAAAACATAGTTTTGTCAGAATTATAGCTGTATTTTGGTGTGCCAGAAAACCCTTCAGTTGAATTGTATCACCAAAATGGCCAGGAAAGCAACAAATCAGAAATGTAGATATTCCAAATAGCCATAAATACATGAAAAAAAAAAACTATTTTACAGAATCTTTTTTATGAAATGGAATACTTATATATGTTTGAATTTCCAGACGGCTACCCTAAAGAGGAAATGATTTACAGATGGAGAAAAAATTCAGTCGAGGCTGCTGACCAGAAGTCTTGGAGACTCTATCAGTTTGACTTTATGGGTCTTAGAAACACTTCAGAAATTGTGAAGACCTCTGCAGGTAAGCATGACATAAATGGTATTGTTTCATTTGAAAAATTAAGCATTTCAAAATATGTTCTTCAAGTTTACTTTTGTTCAAGTTTAGTTTTACTGCAATGTGTTCATATGAAAACTTCTAAAGTGCAGACTCCAGAACTATTGACTTTATCTGATTTTGGAAAACTTCTTTTTTTCTCTACTCTCCTTGTAATTTAACAAACTGAGGAGTAACGTTGACATAACTCTTTGTAATATACTTGAAGTTACTACTTGATTCTTGTTCCTCATTTAATTGTATTAAGCCATCCTCCACTGAGACTTATGTTTTGATCATAAATTGAAAAGAAAGATTTTGAGCTGCAACAGTATTGATTACTGTTGCCTTAGCCAGAGCAGTGTGGTAGGGCTAACGAAGCTGGACACTTTCATGAGGAGTTAATTGTTCAGCTACAGGTTTAGTATTTTTCTTAGTATTTCAAAGGCACTGTCTCTCAGTTTATAAATGCCTTTGCCGTTGACCTTTCTAGCTGATTGTTATTAGAATCTAATGATATCTATTTTATTTCTTTAGAAGTCTTGTTCTTCACTGTAATAATAGCAACATAGGGGAAAAGATGTATAAATAGCATACATTATTTAAATTGAAAAGTTACACATTATGTGATATAAAAAGTACGTGAAGCACTTAATAGATAAATTGTCATAAAGTTCAAACAATAGGTAAACATTATACATGACTCTGAAGTAAAATTCCATGATTATTCTGTCTCTGAAGTAAGCTCCATGACCACAGACTGCTAGAAGCAATCTTCTGCTTTACTATTAACTGGTGGTGAATTTTTGAAAAATCCAATTTTTTTTTTGCAAGATTTATGCAGAGCTATGTTATTATTTCAGAAACACAGTGAATAAAAAAAAAAATTTACTAATCTCTGAAACTGCTGCTGTTGGGTTATGGCCCACCCACTAACATTAGTGATGTAATCTGAGGACTGGATGGCAATTTTTTTAGTAAAGTGCCTCTAAAGCTTTAGTGAGTCTTTTGGGTTTGTAGCTGATCAGAGGAAAGTACTGCGAACAGAGCACATGGAAAAGTTCTCTTTTGTTATGGATACAAATCCTTGTAGTCTGTAAGTTTCTCAGGAATGCAAGTTTCTAAGGAATGCCCATGAAAATTTGTTCACCTGAGTTAAACATAAGTTGAACCAGGAGTTGGTGGATAAAAGTAAAGTAGAAAATACCAAATTAATCAAGTATCTGTGTATGCAGGCATGCCACTCATCAGGAAGGATGGCAAGAATATGAGAGAAAATCCTGCTCTTCCTACTGTGCTCATATCCTGAGTGCTGCCACCTTGATTTTTTGTCAAAAACTGCTAAATACATGCGCAAGAAGAATTACGCAGTCAGCCATACTGAGATGCTGACAGTGTCCCTGTAAAATAGATCAATTAACCTCTTCCTTTGCATAGGACAAAACCAGCTCTATGGATGTCTTTTTGAAGTTGGTAAATGGTTAATGAGGATCAAGGAGAGAAAATATTTCCTGTGCTCTTTTTAGTATGTGCCAAGTTCCTATTAAGATGAGTTAGCTGACAGTATGCTTTTCCTCCTGTTGCCATTACTGCTTCTATCCACCTATGTCTGTGAGTGCAAAACCTAACAGCATCATTAAAGTATAGCTACTGAAGCCAGCAAGACATTTGTATTCTCCTAAAGGCATCCCAGTGGCAAATGGTTGTTGGCAAAACGGAGTTTATCCAAACAATGAATGGAAAAGCTATCAAGAGGCTGTGGAAATTACCTTAAAGAAACAACATAAAATGAATAGGTCAGACAGTCACTGGTGTTATTAGGTAGAAAAATGAGCTGTGCATATGGCCGCTTTATTCTGGCCAGCAGATGGCTGAGAAGGGGCTCTCTAGGAGTCAGCAAATATATTAAAGACGTGAAAAATAAAAACCTGAGTTTGTACATGAATGTGAATTTGCTTAGAACAGACCCTCTGACTGTATTTGTAGTATATTTTAAGGTACTTTCAAGGCCCGGTATACTGAACAACCACATTATTTACTGTCAAGAGCAAGCCTAGGGGCAGGGCAAAGGAAAACCAACAGGTGCATTGAAAAAGCTTAAGCAATCTCCATGCTGTAGAGCAAGGACTACCAAAATGGAGGGAATTATCTAAGATAATTCTGCTATCTCTTCCTGTGAGCACATAGGTATGTGTGAACAGGCAGGATAAAAGGGCAGCTGTGCTGTGGCACATGCCAAACTGTTAGCAGAAAGATAGCGCTATCCAAACAGTTTGAGAATTCCTGCCCTAGGGTGCACCGAAGGCTGTTGCTTCCCACATTGAGGACAATGTTTGATGAAGGGAGCCTGCCTCTGTTACCTACATGTGTCCCATCTCCTTTGCCACAGAGCTAAGGGCAGTCAAAAACAAGATGCTAGGTTCTGTCATGGCAGGTCTGTGGCGTATCTACTCAAAAGCTACAGGGACGGGGAGACTGCCCCTAAGACACTCTGGGTATGAATATGGGCGCCAACGTCTAGGAACATGCCACCTCCAGGCTGCTCCCCAAACTGGCTATTTCCCAGCAGCTAGCCTCAAGTTGGGTATGGAGCCTCTCTGAGCCACCTGGGAGTCCATAAAGGCCCACCAGCCTCAATCCTTTTGCAGACTTTGGACAGAGAGAAAGAGCAGCATTATTTAGAGTGCTACACAGGGAATAATTCAGAGTAATGAGATGGAGTAAAGCAGAGAAAAGCCGGCAGAATATCAACAGAAGCTTCCTGACAAAGGGAAGTACTAAACTATCATCTGTTCATCCCAAGGGAAATTATGGAAACTACCATTATACAGGACATTTAAAAGTAGACTAGACAAAGTATGAGAAAATGTACTGGAGGGAACAGTCCTGCACTAGCAGGAGATAGATTCAATAACCTAATGTCTTTTTTACTTCTAATATATACCTTTCTGCTGTTTTATGACACTATTACCTCTCACTAAAGTGTGTGTTCATCTGTAATATGAGAGCTGCCACGGTGTTACCTCCCTGTATGCTATTCAAATATGCCTTTTTTAGCTCCTTTTCGGCGGTATTTCAGTTATAATGAAGACAGCTCACACTGACCACACAGTAACACGCTGCTGTTCTTCCGGCATGTGCGTAAACCATTTCTGGGTAGTCATTTTCACCATGAAATGGCCAGATTATGTACACAGCAGAGTTCTGCTATTTGATATTCTTTCAGTCTTTCCAAATCTTTTTTTAGGTATCTAAATAACCTTTATACTAATCTAAGGCAATTTCAGAAGCATACAAGTAGGAAGCCAGCTGTCGCAAAGCCAGTATTTCTGGATCTAAGCAATATGAGAACATCTCCTACTTTATGCAAGTGGTGACTTGTTCTCTCAAGAAGGCTAACCTCTGTTAAAATAATCTAGCAGCCAAAGAAAGTTTTTTGTAGCCATCAGGAAGAGGTAGTCAACTTTTTCTTTGGAGCACTTTTTAAATTTCATGCCAAAAACATAACTAGATAAATATCTATTATATATGGTAAGAACATGAAATACACAGCAGAGGTCATGTGCTGGTTTTGAGGTCATGTGCTTTTCAGTTTCAGTCTGTAGCCTAAGTAAGCTCTTGCTCTCAGGTGATATCAAACTAATTCACAAGTAGGGAAGAAATGGCATATTGCCATCTAGCATGATACTAGGTGCCACTTTTCTTGCTATAATGTCAAGTAAGGCTGAAAAAGGTAATTAACATAGAGGGAATGCTCCTAAGCTGCCTGGGATTGAGCTGTGAAAAATAGAGGAACTGCATATGAGGTAAAAAATCTGAAATTTTAAAATTGTAAATAAGCCAAGGGAAGGGTGATCAGGAAGAAGGGAGAGAGGGATAGAGAATTTCATCCTCAAAAGTACTCTGTATGTTTTTGCAGTAGACTTCAGGTTTCTGAATCCCAGTCTTTCCAAGTATAGTTGGGCAAAGAAAAGCAGAAACATGAAACATGAGGGAATCCATGAGCAAAACTCATGGAGAGAGCTGTAGTGTTGTTTAGCACTTTTCTGCTAACATCTGCCCCAGGGGAAGCCTATTCATTCTTTTTAAACCCACTCCACTTTTTACACTGCTAGCTAAACACAAAGACCTTGTAGCTACTGAATCTAATTTTCATTTACTTGAGAACGTCTTCACATCATACAAGTTCTATTTATGTTCTTATTCAGATGCCTTTAGCCCGAGAGATTTGTGCAGTCCAAAGAAGCCTTTACATAAATAAGTTCAAGATAATTCATTAGAAAAACAAAACCTCATAAAAGTGCCCTATTTATAATCTTTAATAAATGATAAATGACAATTAAAAATGAAATATACAGAACTGGACAACAAGTATCATTTCACACATTCTGAACAACCCCCTAAGTACCAATACCCATTCCCAAATAAATAGCCACAATTGCTGCCATAAAAAATACACCTTTTTATACGTTGGATAGGAGATGATTAGTAGAGTGTGCCTGCCATACAGCTTCCAAATTCTGCTTTATATTTTGAAATTGCTATCTCAGCAAGTGCCTCAGCTGTCAGCCTTATATCGCAGGGCTGCAAAGCAAGGTCGGTATCCGTTGTCACTGATTCAGATGGAAGCTCTTTGGGACAACGTGTTGTCTGATGCTAGTAACAACACATTTTAAAAAATATACTCTGTTGCAGGGGATTCGGTACCTGACAAGTAAGAAAACAACCCACAGCAAAAACAAGAAAGCAAGTGTTCGTAGGGAGAACATGTATTTTAGGAATATGCAAAGACCTACATAAATAGCTTTGGGCAGGAGAAGGGAAGGAATAGACATGTTTTTATAAGGAGGTCTGATTTCACTGGAGGAACCCCTCCCACCCCAGGTCAAGGGATGGATCAGAGGCAGGCAGACACAAGCAGATGAACCTCAGCTTTGTCACAAGACTAACGTGCTCCCTGAGGTTTATCCACCACACTGAAGAAACTAAGACAGGAGAAAGTTTTCAGCTGTCAAGCTCTTGTATGAGGCGAGCAAAGAACAGCTGTGTTTAGAAACCATTTCAACATCCACACATCTGCTCACTTTTTGCTGTTGTCTGCTTCCCGGTTGCTTAACCCTAGGCACAGAGAGTCTGCATGGTCAGAGTTTAAGTGATTGCATATTAGTAAGGGAGGGAAGCACTTGATACTGGAGATTTTGGCGGCCAAACTGCAGTACCCACCTACTGTAAAAGGGGTAATAGACCTTTGTCACGGCTAAAGAAAAAGACCGTGCAGTCCCTTCCCTGACCAAAGGAAGCAGAGGAACACGGCGGCTCAAAGGTGTGTTGCGGAGGGGTTATCAGTCCGCGCTGGGGTGGGCGCAAAGCGACGTGGGCCAACAGCAGCCTCAGGAAGAGAGTGCAGGCGTGGGAAGGGGCACCGTGGGCAAGGTGCACACAGGGAAGGGCAGGAGGAGGAGCCGCTGGCTGAGCCAAGTGCAGGCAGCACAACTCCTGGGAAGGGAGATGGGCAATAGTGCTTGTTGGGGGAGGTATTTAACAAGCAGGTTTGGAAAGCAGCTGTCATTTTTAGCCAAACCACCAGTGACAGGGAACCCGCACAGCAGAATGGTGGCAGAATGACTACACAAGGCTTGAATACATACATGTGACTGGTGTTTTGTAAGTGCTGCTTGAAGTGCTTTTGTTTAAGCCTGGACTGTAGCAAGCCAGGTTTTCTTTTGCAATATAGATATTATATACAGATTCTTTCTCCATGGCTTTGTTCACTGTCGGCAAAATACCTATTGTGCTTGGTGGAACAGAGATATTAATACCTATGAAAATAGGCTTCCAGCAAAGGTTCTGCAGTTCATTTCTGTTTATTTTTGAATGCCACATGCAACTCTGTACTAGGCCAAAGGGGTGACAATAAAATTATTAAAATGGCTGAAGTAATATAAACACAAAAATGAAATGATTAAAACTGCTAGGTAAATCCCTAGGTTGTTGCAGCTGCTTTATTCAGCATCATAATGCTTCTCTGGAAAGCACGGTGAACTGAACTGCTTGTGTTGAGAAGGCACATCCTTACTTGTAACTCAGAAACAAGAGCACAAAGAAAGAGATATTTAGATAGTCCGGAATTTTAGGAGTCTTGCTCCATAGAGCTGAAGGCATGATAGGTCCTCTAAGATGACCCTGTAAGCATGGACTTTTCAAATTGCTAGATGCGTGTGGGTGTTTGCAGCAGTCTGTACAGACAACAATTCCCAAGTATCCTTGAGGTCTAAGCCACAGAGATAATACGAATTATGAGTTTCAAGAAGGAGCAGGAGTGGGTTTCTCTTCAAGAGAAGGTGAGCCAGGAGGCAAGGGTGACAACAAGGTGGGCAGGGACAATGACCTTACTGACAAGGGACATAGACCTACAGTA
Source organism: Struthio camelus (assembly GCF_040807025.1). Lineage (NCBI taxonomy): Eukaryota > Metazoa > Chordata > Aves > Struthioniformes > Struthionidae > Struthio > Struthio camelus. The sequence goes on along the minus strand of NC_090942.1, from coordinate 149,532,890 downwards.
CAGAGACAAGAAGAACGAGGCCAGCCCAGTGACAGTAACAAGGTTTAGACAGTAGGCCAGGGATCACCAGGCAGGTCTGCCTTCGTGAGGCAGGAACACAGTGCAGCCTGGAAGTCAAGTTAGCAAGGTAGGCCAGGCGTGGCATATCTACAGCATAGCTCAGGCAAGAACCAAGAGAAAGCAGGAGGAGGCCCCAGCTCTTGCTTACAACTTAGCTGTTTTTCCACCAGTCTGATCTAAGGTTACCCAGCTGTGCTGTATCAGAATTGAGCACAGGCAACTAAAGCCCTCAGTGTGGGGAACAGGTTGCAAAGGAGGATTACAGGATGGCTACAGGCTAATTAGGGCAATTGGAGCCCATGGGTGCACTCAGGACCCTGGCAATGAATGGAAAAGGATGGACAAAATGTCATAATTGTTTAGTATGATTCTGTCTGTGTATACTTTTAAAGATCTCATTCAGCCACACCTTCTCCTTCACCAAGTGCTTGATCTGAAGACATTTACTTAATGAATACTTATGAAGCTCTTTTAGTTTTTAAACGTTATGGACATTTCTTCATGTCCCACTATGTCCTGATGACACACCAGAGAGTGTTTGTCATCGATGTATTCTTCCCGGGACAACTGTGTTTGTAATTTGTTTTAGTCTCAAATACCAAGTTCGGTGAAATCTGGCACGCATTACCTCAGTTGGCTATAGTGCTTATACTTTTCTTTATCACATGGCATTCTGAAGCAGACTAGTAGAGCCTCAGCTAAATGTGCCATGTCATTTGAAAGCAGTGCCTGTTTTTACCAGCTTGGCACTGCAGGAGCTTGCCCTGCTTCAGCTGGGATATCACATAATCTCAAATACTTTAACATGAAGTGGCCAGCTAAACTTTGGTGTAAAGCCTCCAGAAATCATCTGCTCTTGGCTGTTGGGGTTCCAGGTAGTGTTCCCTCCTCTTTGCTCCAGCCACAAAAAAAAAAAAAAAACAAACTCTATCCTTCTTGTGCAGAAATACTTCTGTTGCCTCACATCCCTCAGTCCCGATTCTGCAAAAGGATGTCTACTGGTCTGGAGATCTAGATGAGGGGAAGGGTAGCTGGTAGGATTGGAGAGACCTCCCCAGCCACCATTTCCTATATTTTCAGAGTGTCTGCCATCAAAAGTCAGATATGCGATTCTGCAACTATTAACAAGGGAAGTGGAAGTCTGGAAGATGACTTTATTTTTCCACTGTTTTTGGTTACGGAGGGACTTTGTTTATTATGTGCTGTAAGCTCTCTCTAACTTATGGCTTTTACCTTGGCTATGCCCTTTATTGGGAACACTTTGTATATCACTTTAAAGCAGAAAAGTATGGTATTTTTGAACAAAGACCATAAGTATAAAATAGGTTACTATTTATTTACTTTTTTTCTCATTCTAGGCTATATCCTGCCTGAATCCTCATGTGAGTTCAGAAAGGGAGAAAGATAATAGGACTTTTTTTGTTTTTTTTTTTAACTTGGTACAAGTGTAGTTGCAGCTCTGCAGTCCAGAAGCTGAGAAATCACTGTCCTGTAATGCCAGACACGATCTTCTCTGTATTGGGCATCTGTATGTGGAAAGAGACAGCATCTCAGTCCACAAAGAGGTAGAACAGAAAATGTTTTTGGTGGGAGAATGCTCTATTGCTTGGCTCTGTGGCTGTTCAGTTTCGACACATCTCCGCTGACCTTCAGCAACTTCTAGATATTACCTGTTCTCATAGTTCCTTTGTGTTAAGTAGATGTAAATATTCTCCTAGCTGTCCTTGGACAGCCCTTGTATTAAGTAGATGTAAATATTCTCCCAGCTGTCCTTGACTCTTGAAATTTGGGGTCTGAATTTTAGTCTGTGCAAACGTGCAAACTGTATTTGCTTGTGTTCCCACAGTTCATTAAATCAGGTTTAGGCTTTCAAAAATTCTGTTTCTGTTATTTAGACTCACAGCTTCTTCAGAAATTAGTACTTGAGCTAAAATTCTGTGTTGAGTCAAGCTGAATATAAGTTTATTTTTGTAGCTGATTGATAGACAGAAGCATACAGACAGCCCGGAGTGCCTCACCCGACTTTGCTGCCCCCATCTCTGTATCATACCCCTTTCTGCTTTCTCTCCTTACCTGCATGAACACATACACATACACTGCCCTCAAGTTCTTGAAAGGGTCTTCTGCCCAAATGGGCCTGTGACCCTCTCATCCCTTGCAGCTCCAGCATTGCCAGCTAACAGATGTCTGGAAAACCCTCTTTGAAGCCCTTCTTGTTCAATTCTCCAGCTCTGGTGCTGAAAATACCTCTACTTGCTACCTTGACACAGAGAGATGCACAAAGCACATCAGCACTTACAACTTAGTTTGAACTCATCTTTTCTGTCCTGTTTGCAACTTTGTCCACAGCTTTCTCCATAAAGAAATTCATCAGAGTCAGTGCAAGAACAGAAAATCCCCTTTAGGGCTTCAGATAAGTTGAAAATAATACTTAGTATTGATCCACAGAACGGACCCATGGCATACATAATGAATTCACTCTCTTATTTTTATCCTGTTCCTTTTTCCTACTTCATCATGAAATATGATCCCAATAACACCTTCAAACCCTGAATGTTTATAGAGCTTAAAATGACTCCGTGTGCAGGTTCAAGTATAAAGTATGGATTTGCATTGGCTGTTGTTCTTCAGCTGATGTGTTTCCTGCTGATTTCAGAGAAAGAGGTTAATACTGAAAATCCTTGTCACTGTAATCATATCTGGAGTGAGGGAGTATAGCAAGACTTCCCTTCTGACAGTAAACACTAATTCATGAGAAAGCAGAAAATGAGCTTGTTTATACAAAGATTTAGCAATAATCTTTTTGTTGACAGTTTTCCTCTCTGATACAGTATTGGCAATAAATCAAATCCCATTTTAGCAGAGATAATCAGCGCTGGCTGTACTGACGTTTAAAAAATATTCACCTGTCAAGTGATAATCAGTCTGAAGTAATATTTTCAATAAGTTGTAGTTTTTCTAGGAGAAATGTAATTTTTTATTTTATCAGTAATTCATCTTGCTGTGATATTGCACACTTCTCATGATAGATTCTGATAATTTTGTCATTTGCCACACAGGTGGGAAATATAATAATTAAATAAACAATTACTAATAATCCTTCTATTCCAGTGAACTCTTTTCATGTGTTGGATACAAGTTTGATTGATACTTAGGAGGATCAAAACTTTTACATTGCCCAAGTACAGCACTTGCTGTTCTTGCTATAAAAATGGCTGACAAAGTTCATAGCTTTAAAACAGAGCGATCTGTAACTTACCAATAGCCTATTGCAGTTAATGGAACTTTTCTGCTGATGCTGAAATATAATAGCTTGAAAAGATCTTTTAAACTACAGTTCTAAGTAAATAATTGTTCAGTCACGAACAATTAAGAAAGTTCCGCTTTACAGGATACCATCAGGCTAAATATAATATGCTCTAGAAACACCTTTCTTATTCTGTTTTTGAATAATACAAAAGGAACTGGAGGAGCGGAGAGGATATTTTTCCTCTACATATTTTGAATGTTTGGTAGAACTGCGTATATAATTGGTTTCATTCTTTGTCTTGTGGAGACAATTGCTTAGTGTCCCTTGTATAGGCCTTTACTGCTGCAACTGGAGAGAGATATTAGAAATAAAGGAAAACTTTAGGGTAGAAACAAAAGAAAAAAAAGAGGTACTGGAAGTCTTATAAGCATGTCTTCACTCGTTTTTGTTTCTTAAGGGAAAGTTCCTGAAGAAAATATTTTTTTCCATAAAATACCTGTATTTTAAGTGATCCTTTTTAAAGATCAAATTTTCACATTGGGTGAAACCTGTGCTACACAGTCTCCAGTTTTTCTTTGGCTGAGTTTTATCCAATAGCTCCATATTTTGGTAGTTTCATATGTACCTAGCCTTATAAGGCTCTTGAATTGATATCTTAATTCACTGATCCATTTGGAATGTCATATTTATTACTCCTTTTTCTAATGTGGTCTCAATCTCCTACTTCCTTCTGCTGAAACTACTTTGCTTTCTCTTCCGGGACAATTCATGTGGCATGAAGGAATAGGCGAGTGACCTTGTTCTCCTGTAACCATAAATCAGAGCTTGGAGTTGTTGACCTGAGCTCTCCTCTGAACTTAAAAGAATGACCAAGTATTTAATAGCAGTATTAGGAGCTTTATGAGCCTATTTCAGTATTTAGCCTGAACGCTAGCAAAATTGCTTACTTGAGAGGTAGGGACTTGGGTCTCACGTGTCCTGGCTAAGTGGCTAGGCCACAATGTAAAAAGCAGAAGGCTGCTGTTGCTTCCATGTTTTTGCTAGGAAAAGAAAATATAGATTTCTTCACTTCAAAAGAAATTTCAGAGTTGAAAAATCTTCACAGCAATAGAGGACTTCCTTGCAGCCCCTTCTCCTCATCTGCATTTTTTCCTGCCTAGCTTAGATGACAGCATGGCAAGTTGATGGCCTTCATGGATTTGTTCTGAGATGCCCAGCTCCCCCCCCTAGTTGCTGCTGAGATTCCCCAAAAGGTTGGTTCTGCAGGTACTATTGTGTGGCCAGGCACCTCCAAGGGAGAAGTTTATTGCTGCATACATGATACCAAAGCCCTTAGAGGTACAACCCTTGGGTCTATTGGACTAAGTATATAAAGGCAGTAACATGCCTTCTGCAGTGGCAAGAGCACCAAGAAGAGAGGGAAGTATTTCAATAAAAACGACACTAACTGCAGTGAGAATGGCATTACAAATGTCCTTAATGCACAAAATACAAAGCATATTTGCAACAATAGCTATATTTACTCCTTAAAAGGTACACATTGAGAATATTTTGACTCAGATTGTGAAGCAAGTGTTGAGATTTTATGGTCTAGAACATAGACTGATGACACAGTTTCTGCTATTAATATCACAGTAATGGGGTTGGAAAGACATTATATAAAAGTGTGAACCTCTTTGCATGTATAGAGCTGAGACTGACTTTCTAGACTCTTGCTATCCTAGCACAACTGGCTTTTATTCCTAGTTCCATCATTGTCATTCCATCACTGTGTTGTTGATTTATGGTTGGCTCAATCAAAAGTGTAGGTTTACCCTTTACTCAAGGTTGTTACAATGTTATCTTAACCCCTTTCAGAAGCAGCAATTGTGCTTAATTTAGAATGCACAGTATTGCAAAGGATATTTTATATTTTCTTTTACTAGTGAACCAACAATCTTAATGACAATTTTTAGATACAAAATTGGATGACTATTTACATGTAGCAGACGAGTGCTGAGCATCTTTTTAAATTTTAATTTGTCATAGCTTATAAAAAGTGCAGCACAGATTAGTTATGTACTGGAAGATTTCTCTAAATTTAGCATTTGCTCTTTGATATCAGGGTCATGTTCCCAGATTCTCGTTGTGTGGTCATGGTAGCTCTTTGCCTCTAGGACCGTTTTCTGCAGCTATTATTCACAACAGTCAGGTGCTGTTTGTAATAATAACTCCATTTCAGTCAACTCTTGTTTCCTAGCTACACTGGCAAGAACCAAAATCTCTTCTATGATTAGTTGCCTGATGCTGGATTGATCCAACACCTACTGAAGCCAGTATGATTCTTTCCATTATCTGCCATAGAGCCTGATATTCTGTGAGATAGGTAAAGAAATGATATAGTACAGGAATATGTATCTAGGAAGTTTCAAAACCTTCCAGCAGATGCAAGCATAATAATGCCATGGTATAACATGTGGTCGTGTTCCTGAAATGTAAGGAAGCCAGTCATGGCCAGGGTTACCATAACATGCCATAGAGAACCAAAGGTGAACTTCTGGCACTTGTGCCAAGTTTGGCCGTGATACAAATCTGGGCTTTCATCAGTCACAGTGCATTGCAGTGTTTTCAAAATAAACTTGGCAGAAGACACCAAAATAGATTATCACCCAATCCATCAAAAAAAGGAAATTTTGCAAAATAGTTAGGGTGGCATTTTGTTCTAAGCCTCTCTTCCAAAATCTTTCCCTGTTTTTCAGAATGTTACCATTGCTGTGGACTGTCTTGTACTCACTCTCATGGGAGAGGAAAATTTAAATTGTCATCCTGACATAGCCCCCCAAAGACTGGCTCAGCTACATTAAAGATCTAGGTTCCTTCTCAATGCAAGAGTTTTGTAATCCCATCTACCTTATCTTTCATGAACAGAAACAATCCACAGCTATCTGTTATTTTAAGTGCTTGCCATTGCAGTAAGATTTCACTTGTTCAAATCTTTCAGGTCTGTCCTGGATCTGGAAAATAAACAAAACAAAACAAAACAATGCATGATGTTGTATATAAGGAGAGCAGCTTATTTTTATGTAAGTATAAAATGAATATTTTCATCTAAGAAGTACAGATCCACCACCCACATTTTAATTCAAGTAGGTATCAAAGTTAACTGCAGACCTACAGTAGGAGCAGTTAGAGTAGAAAAATATCTGGAGAGTTTTCTGCTCTTCAGGTCCATAGCTTCAGACATGTCTTTTGCATACTATTAAATGGTGTGCCAAATTATTCCTTAAGTATTATTGGTTAAGAACAGGAATTCTTTTAGTAAAGTGAAGTAACAGAATCACAGAAGAACTGTGAAGTAGTTTGAAGAGACACATCTTATACCTTGTTTGCTAGGCTCTGTGTAGGCATACAGGCTGCTATGAAGCACATAAAGTCGTTAAAAATATATTGAAATTTCTATACATCTTCCTGCTGCAGGTCAACACTTGTCAAAGAAGTGTGAAACTTTAGACAAATCTGAAGCCAGAATTGAGGATAATGCTCTTCATCTGTCTCTTGGTCCACTCTGGTTTGAATTTCTCTCAATCTAGTTAATATATTTATAAGGCTGCCTCTGAGAAAATAAATACTGTTAAGCATATGTCAATATATTAATACAAAACATTAGGCCAAATAGCTGTTCTAGTAATACCATTTTATAGACTCCTCTTCCAAACTCTCCATTTTCTCCTTATTCTTCAGTTCCTCCAATGGGAGTGAGCATGTCTGTCTGCTTTTCTGAAAGTTTCCTAAAAAAAGATGAAAATCTCATAAATGTTGCCTATGACAAAGAAAAAAGTGCATTCAAATGTGAAGAAACCTTATTGTAGCTTCTTCTCATTTATATCAATAAATAGATTAATTCCTAAGGGCACGTCCTGAGCAGCACTTCAGGAAAAAAATAGTCCTTTTGTTGGTCTCCACAGTACCTGCAAGGATCCCCTCAGCAGACTCTGAAATCCAGGTCACCCCTAGCTTAGCCACCTGGAATTTAAGTTGTATCAAAATTGCATCTACAGCTCAGTTTCAACTCAAGCTGCCTTCAGGTTGTATCTGCTCTTGGGACAGGCTTCATCAGAAAGCTTCACCTCTTTTGCCTGAAGACAACAGAAAGATAAACATGAAAGTGGGGAGGCTGTGTAGCGAGGTGGGACCATCCTCTCTGCAATGCAGCACGTCCTGGATGAGTACTCTGAGTCTTGGGCACACAAAAGCTTCCCCAAGTCTCCCTCAAGGAACACTAGCAAGAGGGCAGAGCTGACCTTTAGTTTCCTCTAGCAGCAAATTAGGTAGCTAGAAGCTGTTTTTCTTGACATTCTACATTGCAGTTTACAGGTGTAGGAACTTTGGTTTTAGTCATGCCATCTGAGATAGCAGTAGTCTCTTTTTGCTCGGCTATAGGCTCATTAACTTACTTCAGGCCCAGGCCCATTGCAAATGATGCTTTATCCCATTCTCTAACATCATGCATTCAAAAAATAGATCCACAATGAGATGTGCTGAGAACTGGATTACAGGATGCTAATAAGTACTCTATCAACTAGGAGTGAAGAATTTCTTAAAACACGCTAAAATATGTTCTTATTGTCACAAGCTTAAAATAAAACTGCGTTTTAAACAGATTTGATTCCTTTGGGCAAAAATTGACAATTTCACAGCAAAAAACTTCGTAGGACAGTGGAACTCCTGAGAAGTTTAGAAATTACAGCAAAAATAAAACCTTTTTCATTGCGCTTTTCTCCATAATTTCTCATTGTCTCTGATATGGAGCTGCCAATATCCCCCTTTTTGGCCTGTTCTCAAAACTATTTCTAAAACAGGAGCCGTGCAGCAGTTATCATGCACCTAGTTCTTAGTCCTGCTTGGGAAAGCGAAAATTACTCCTGTAGTTTGATCTGAGATTAAATCAGCTATAACATCCCCAAACACTTCCAAGCATACTAATACCCTATTAAGTGTTTCATTTTAAGGTAACTTGTGCATGAAGGAAACCTTAAAGCTGAACATTTTTTACAAGTTCCAAAATTCACAAATAAATGCCTATTTTCTTCCACTACTTCCCAAAGTGTTTAACAAATTTATAAGAAAAAAATCCAGCAACAACAAATCTCAAACATTGTAACTTCTAGGAATAATAATTTCTTGAAGAATATTGTAAACAAGACTTTGCATACTTAATGAGAGTCAGACGCCAGTGTTTCCACTGCTGAAAAAAGAACATTGAAGACTGCAATACACCATTTTCTTGAGGAAAGCTCCCTTTGACTTCAGTAAGATTTTTGTACGACCCTATATATAGTATTTTGGTTATTTTTTATTATTGATACTGGCTCAGAAAAAAGGATGGAAAATGAAATCATTGTTTGCTTATTGTAAACGTCTTTCTAAACAATTATTACTTAAAGTTGATGCCATTCAGTACATGTAAGATGCTGGTATCATTTTCAGCTTTCCTCAGAAAGCTATTCTGAAATACAGTGACAATGAGGTAAACTTAGCAATACATATTTCAGAAATGCCTTCACCTTAATATAATCTCATTTGAATTTCTTTAAGTATAAAAGGCGATAAGTCATTCCAGACTGGAACTGAATAAGAAAAGGAAAATAATAATGTCGAAGATTTTTCCTCTGTGTTCATGTTTTTGATTCATGCAGTTCATAACACGCACATTCACACAGCGTTTTGTCGTTTTTGTTATTTTGTTTTTATTTTGTTCTGAAAGTCATTCATTATTCTCTCTTTTCCGAAAATTGTCATCCAGATGAGAAACAGATAATGCGGCTTTAGTTCATATTTCGTAAAGAGTTTTTTATAATTGTATAGTTAAATTATTCATGGAACCTATTTTGCAAATACTAAACAAATAACAATTTCATTTGGCAGTACTCAGGATGAATTTGAGAATGATACATTAAACAAAAAGGAGACAAAGCCTTCTTTAGACAATCACATTTCTTAAGTACAATCTTAAAATTTTAATCTTGGAATGTGATTCAATAAAAGAGGAAAGCTTATAGCTCCTCCTGTGGGGTCAAAAGCACCACAGATGCATTGTAAATAGTAGAGATCATTTACAAGTTCACGTTCCAGTCCAGATGTGGTCAGAAGTGTTGGGTTATTTCTGCTTTGGCCAGTGTTATGCCAACTCCACTCTTAATGTGTTGAAGTCAGCTAAGCTTTCATCACCGAACCTTCAGGCCTCTTTGCCTGCTTCTTTCTTCCTTCCTGCTTCTTCATCCCAAAAACCATTTTCTTTCAGTACTACTGTCCTTCCTTTAATGCAGGTTGGGGCTTTGCCTTTACTTTCCCCTTGAGCACCTGCTGGAATAAGGCCTTTATTCATCTTTGATCCTGTGCTGCAGAACTGTTTCCTGTTCTTGATTTATTGGCTCTTCAGTTCAGACCTTCTGCACCTGGAGGGATGGTGCGGTCACTTAGCTGGAGGCATGGTGCAGACTCCTAGCTGGAGTCAGGCCACAGGAAAGCCATTCCCATTCTCCTGGTTCCATGTGCCACCCTCCAATCTAGACATGTACACAGGGGCTGGATTTAATAGGATTCTGGAGGGTTTGGTATTCCTCACTGGCAATACTTCAGTATGGCTTATTGCACCATTTCCCCATAGGTACATCAATATGAACATTCAAGGAGCTTGAACAGTGCAGGACCAGGACTCTGAAGTTCTCAAAGAAAGCTCATTAATGACCCATTAATGAAGGATTCCCAACAGTGGTATTGGGAATGAAGAATCACATAGAGGTTGAGGAAGTAGTTCTGGACTGCAACGGAAATACAGAGTATTGGCAGAGTATCTGGGATTCCCTTTTATACAAGTTTGAATCTTTTCTTCTAAGGAGGATGTAGGATTCTAGGATCATCATCAGACCCTTGTGGGAGCAGAATCACATATGTGGCTGTTGTCTTTCCAGATCAAATCTGCTTGCATTCTGCAGTTAGCAGAGCAATGATAATCAAAGATTACCAGCTTCCAACTTAACAAGCAAATCTCTTTCAGTACTTGGTAGGATTTCAGTACTTTGTTGGTCATCTGCAACATCAAATAAGTTTAAGTTCAGCACAGCTGTTCGTGGATATTGCCTTCTCCTGCCTGAAGTTCTTCCTGCTCTGAGCATTGTTCTTTCCACATTTTGCAGCATGACGGTTCACTCTCTTCCTTCAGACCCAGAAACTAGGGAGACTGATTCTGTCTCCACCTCTGCTGCCTGCCCTAAGTAACGTCCATGATGCATTAGACGATCATGTGCTCTATCTTGGGCCATATAGCACTTTTAAAGTTCTCTGTCACAACTTCAACTGCATATGTGGATCCATGTTTGTGTATGGTTGCCACTACAGGTGATGCAGAGGGTGTGTTACTCCTGCAGTGGGAACGTTTCCCAATAGTGGTACGGCATAGACCCATCTATGAGATTGTTTCCTATTTTGAAATCACAACCCCAAGGCTCTCTCTCCTGCTATTTTTCTCCCACTCCAGGAGAAGCGCATCAGTCATCCCATGATACACAAGTACAGGAGTGCAAACTAGGAAAGGAGACAGCACTCTTACATCATGCCATGGCAGCAAATTGCTAGTGTATGATTCTGGTAACTGAGAAGTGCCAGTTCAGAATGTGTTTCTGTACTCTTGCCTGAATGGTCTCAAATCATCAACCTTAGGTTGATTCAGCAGAGCACAAATCTGATATTGTAATGATTTAGCAAACCGCAGTGCATGAAACTTTTCAAACCTGTTCTTGATTCATAGTGAATTTATTTTTAAGAAGAATAGCTCAAAGGCCTTTACACTAGGTGCAATGCAAAATTACAAGATTGTATTTATCCTGAAGGGAGTTATATGCATGGACACACAAATTTAAGAGGCCTGATTCCATTTGCCTTAGAGAGAGAGATTTTGCTGTCAAAGTCAAAACAGACAAAAGCAGGACAGAGTAAATTTTGCATAAAATCATGAAATGATCATCAAAGTGAGAAGCAAAGGTGAAATGAGTTGCCCATAAATACAAGTATTCAAACAAGCCAGAAATTAACTCCAGCTTTAGTGATCTCTGTTTGTGTACTCAGGTTTCTTTTGAAAGCAGCCAGAAGACATCCTAATGAAGAACTAGGATTCAACTTGGTGCTACGCATAATGAAAAATCTTTTCATGTTCCAATGTAGAAATTCTCTTCTTATTATTTACCTTTCCTATTCAAAGTGCTCTGCTGCTATAGTTATGACTGTAATCATGGAGTTCTGGAAAACTGATCCCTGCTGCTGTTCTGAATCACGATTGATTCAAACAATTCACAGTTTAATAATAAGTAAATTTTAACGTGATTAACTTTCCTCAGGGTACTTCATTTTTTTTTCCCCTCACCTGCCCTGTTCCCCACCATTTCATATTATCAGACATCCAGTTAACAGCACTGGATATTTAGATCACTTTCCATCATAAAGAGAAAAGCAAAAAAGGAGACCTATTTTTAAAGGGTTGACAGCTTTTTATGCTGCAAAATCGATTTGGCAAAATGATTAAAAGGTAAATTGTCCGGTATGTTCATCCTGCATCTTCCTACTTTTAGGGACCTTCCTGGAAAGGATTTATGGATAGATACGCTATGGTTAGAAAGGCTACTAAAATCAAGGAAACAAGGACAAACAAAGCAGACAGGGGTACTGGTTCTCTCTTTCCTTGAGTTTAGTACAGTCTCCTACACTCATGTAAGGGGGATGTAAAAATAACAACCAGTCAGAACTGTAATATTTAAAATTATTTTGCCCAAATTTACATGCCTTGATAAGAAGACAAGATAACAGGGATTCAACCTTAATATTTGAAACTATTTTTGATTTTATGTACTTATTTCCTACTACAGATATATTTATGCCATTTTTATCACTGCAGAAACTGAATGCCTAATGATTTACAGAACTGAAGACTGAAGGAAGAAATTTAGGGAAGGAGGAAAGGAGGAAGATTTACTTGTTCAGCTGAAGTACATAAACTTGGAGATTTGCATCAAGGTCCAGTTTAATATGCTTTAAAAAAAAGAGGAATACCTCTTTGTAACAGTGTCTGTGGAATTAAACATGTACTGTTTCCATTGATGAAAGGCCCCAGTTTTCTCCCTCTGCAATTCCATGTAAATGCAGCCCCAAGCATTAGTATTACAGGATCTCTGATGATTTCCAGCTTTGATTTTTCCAGTTCAGAGTTTTCACTAAGTTAACAACCTTAGCATTGATAATGAAAAGCAGCAGTTTTATTAATCAAACAGGTTCAGTCATGCAGAAATCATTAACTGATATAACATTATAGAGAAAATGCTTAAGCACTTGTAGATATATGCAGGAAATACCAACTTATGGTAAGTCCAGAAGAGATCTAGTTCTCCTCTCCATTTTTCTTGAACTATGTAGTACAACCATGTAAAACAAACTGGCATGCCCTGACATTTCAAAGACTGTGGCCCAGTCTCTTACCTGTCCATTTAAGAAGCTAGCTTTTGAGCAGTTTTGGTCAGTTAGGTATTCGGTTTAATGTTTAGTTACTTCTTATTCAAAGCACATGAGCAATGGAAGAATTTATGCTTCCGAAAGATTTCACTGCATAAATAAAACATGAAAAAACTGAAATAATACAAAATTATGAGAAGAGAATTATATTGAAATAAATAATTTTGGGAAAGGGAGGTAGTTAAATTTAAAATGTCCTCACTGTTCATGTGTGAGGTCCCCTTGTGAGTTAAGGCACAGAAGAAAGAGCTTATACCTTAGAGTTAGTCAGTCCAGACTGACAGCTTTCTAGAGAGAATACCTTGTTTCATTCTGTGTTTGAAAAGTGCATGGTCCCACACTAGGGTCCCTCAGATTAGGAGATCACATTGAAGGAGAAATGTAAAAATGTCCTGTAGATCCAGGTAGAAATGATTTTTCTAGGTCATAGATTTCCTAAAACTTAATTAACCTAAAAGCATGCATCATTTGGTTATTTTGCCTCATTTGTGTTCACGCTTTATTAATCAATTCATTAAGCAATCTTAAAAGCTTCTAGGAGAAGACAGGGCAGGGACGTGGTGAGGAAGTGGCAGCTAGGATTAGGGGGCTGGGACTGGTTGGACACTGGTATCCAGGGAGATAGCAAAATTGGAAAAATGAGACTAGAGGCTGATAAGGCAGGAAAATAAAAGCAAAGGAACTTGGGGAAGGCTGGACAAGAAAGCTGTCTTGTGGTAGGAAATGGAGCACTACAATGTTAGAAAGACTGACGCACAAAGAACAGAAACTGCAGGGACAAGGAGCCTGGGACTGGGACAAGAAGCTAGTAGAGTCCAATGATCAAATTGTTTGAATAAGCAGAGTAGAGAGACAGAACTGTGAAAGAGGAAAGACTCTGGACAGAGACAAAATATATTAAACCAGGTGGAAAAAGTGCATTGTTGTTCATAGCCTGGAAGGCAGTCCAAGACCCTCAGATCTCACCATTCTTCTGCTGTCAACCAAATGCCTGTGAACTCCACGACAAAGTGTACATGTTTTATCCTCTTCTAGCATAGGAGACTAAATGATCATAGACAGTATAAGTCATTTAGTTCAAGTACCAGTAGGGCTGCAGGATGGTCTGCAAATAAAGAAAAAAAAGTCCAAAAGAACCTTTTTTATTTTTTAATCAGGAAGTATTAGGTTGATCGATTTAATACAGGCCGTTGATTCTACCAAACTTTGGATGAAAATCAAGAAAGGAAGCTGCTCACTCTATCACACACACAAGCAAACAAACCAACAAATTACCTTCTAAATTTGGTAACTGCAAAAATGTGACTGTTTCTGCTTTTTGTCGTTTACTGTTATCTGGAGGGAACCGACAAAAATGTAATATTTCCTGTTGGCTGGGCCTTAGGCTTTGTGAGACTTGATAGGCTCATGCAGGGAAAATTAAGGCAATCTGCATTAACAATGCACTGCTCTGTACTGAAAGAAATCTTGCAGAACACAAAAAATGAAAGTGAAGGCTTCAGCTTTTAATACCCTAGTCTGCTCATTTTGACATGAACTCTTTCAAAGAATTATCTTATACAATCACTATGAGTGAGAGCCTGAAGAGCCTCATTTAGCTGGGCAGGCTAATGTAAAAGACCATCAATTTTCCTTAAAAAAAGTCTTACAAGGAAAAAGATACACAACTGAAAACTGAAAACAGAACATGCTAGATTTAGAGGGCAGGGGGTTAGTTATTATTCCTTCTGGGCACTCACAAGCTCTAGACTCAAGAGCATTGAACCCCGTTGTTGTTTATATCCATCCAAGTCTTTTACTGTAGGCATCAGAAGTATTATAAGGAGATTAGAAGTTCCAGATCCTGGACTGCCTGTATGTGGTGAAGAATGATCCTGACTAACTTGGCCTCCAATTCTTCTTCCTGTTTAATCTGAGCTATTGCTGGGTTGTGTAGGTATCCATTCAAAGATGGAGTAGATAGATACACACCCATGAAGTAAGAATGCCAGAAATTGCTGAAATCCTTTATTGCAAGGTTGAGGGGGTGGCAAGAAACAATGTAGATATCAAGTTTAAGCAAACTGTAATCTTGCAGCCTTGAGCTACTACCCTCATACATTGCTTCAGTTCTAAGAGTTATCTTTTATGTTTATGGCTTTTCACAGCTATGGAAATATATCAGAAATGTTTTTAGAATACTATCTACTACTATTAAATCATCCAGGGCTTGATTAAATCCACTTAATATGAATAATTCAGGAGTAGTATTATAAAAAATATCACAAGAATAGGAGGATATCTCTCAGTGCTCATGGGAACTAATTATGTAAGCCATTTCTGATGGAGACATGTTATCTTGCAAGAGCATAGGTCATTCTGGCTAGTATTTAGAAGACAGCATTATTCATAGGTTCAGCTGTCTTCATCAAAAGGCTAACTGTTTTTAATGGTTATTTTAAAGAACAAATTGTGTTTTCTGGCATTAAAATGCAATTTATAGAAAACTCTGAAGTGATAATTTCCAAAGCAATTCACAGAGTAAGAGAAAGTAAGCTAGAGGAAAAAAAAAGTATGTGCTAGCATGAGACAGAGCTAAATTGCATATATCTCTTTGCGTAAAATAGGAAAGGAATCATGATAAGGAAACAGTGAAATAGAAATGAGGACTGCCTGGGGATAGGTAGCTCCAGGTGACATAAGCCAGGTATAGGGCTGATTCAAGAAGAAGAGCAAGGAGGAAGTGGTTAGAGATTTCGTAACTGAATTGATTTGAAGAAATTCTCACAGTAAGAAGGGGTATGACATTTGGTTCCGTTTGTTTTTTCTTCAATATCATGGTTATTTTTTCATTAATATATTTCCAAAATAGCCAAAGCACATAGTTCATGTAACTCATTAATTACAGTACTTGCCAAAAATAATAGTTTAAATCAAAACAGGTTACAACTTGTACTAAAAATAGCTCCCTCTGCTATTCAGCTTCTTCAGTTTTCAGTGAAACAACTTCATTCTTTTTTTATAGGGTAAAAGAACTCCAGGACTGAGGTATTGATTGCCAAAATTCAGCTCTGAATACATTCACACAAATGACCAATACATCCCTAGGGTTGTGATCAGTGGCACAGAGCCTGGTTGGAGGCCTGTAGCTAGCGGTGTGCCCCAGGGGTCAATACTGGGCCCAGTCTTGCTTAACTTCTTCATCAATGACCTGGAGGAAGGGACAGAGCGCACTCTCAGCAAGTTTGCTGGTGATACAAAACTAAGAACAGTGGCTCTGATACACCAGAGGGCTGTGCTGCCCTTCAGAGGGACCTCGACAGGCTGGAGAAATGGGCAGAGAGGAACCTCATGAAGTTCAACAAAGGCAAGTACAGGGTCCTGCACCTAGGCAGGAATAACCCCATGCAGCAGGACAGGCTGGGGGTTGACCTGCTGGAAAGCAGCTCTGCAGAGAAGGACCTGGGAGTGCTGGGGGACAACAAGTTGAGCATGAGCCAGCAGTGTGCCCTGGTGGCCAAGAAGGCCAATGGCATCCTGGGCTGCATTAGGCAGGGTGTTGCCAGCAGGTGGAGGGAGGTGATCCTGCCCCTCGCCTCAGCCCTGGGGAGGCCTCTCCTGGAGTACTGTGTCCAATTCTGGGCCCCTCCAGTACAAGAGAAACATGGCACTGCTGGAGAGAGTCCACTAAGAGAGGGCTACAAAGAGGATGAGGGGACTGGAGCATCTCCCCTGTGAGGAAAGGCTGAGGGTGCTGGGCCTGTTCAGCCTGCAGAAGAGAAGGCTGAGAGGCGATCTCATCAATGTGTGTAAGTATCTGAAGGGGGGGCGTCCAGAGGATGGGGCCAGCCTCTTCTGCATGGTGCCCAGTGACAGGACAAGAGGCAACAGGCAGAAAGTGAACCACAGGAGGTTTCATCTGAACATGACGAAAAACATCTTCACTGTGAGGGTGACAGAGCACTGGAACAGGTTGCCCAGAGAGGCTTTGGAGTTTCTTTCCTTGGAGATATTCAAAAGCCATCGGAACACAACCCTGGGCAGTGTGCTCTAGGTGACCCTGCTTGATCAGGGCGGTTGGACTAGATGATCTGTAGAGGTCCCTTCCAACCTCAACCATTCTGTGATTCTGTGAAACAGTCAGAGAAATGCTGACCAAATGCAGTTACAAATAAAAAGAATAAAAATTCAAGGCAGTGCTCATAGATGACTTGTCATTGTCAATTTGTTATATATCAGTGTTGTTGTTCTTGTCCTAAAAATGCACGTAAATATTAATGGAAAAGGAAACTACTTGCATCACAAATGATTCTTCAGGCCCTTCCAAGTGCTTCAGTTTTAACAGCCTCTCCTGTTCATTTTCTGATAGCTTAAGGAGGTTACACCTGACATTAGCATCTCATTAACATTTTAGTTATGCACAAAGTCCCAAAGTTTTTCATAACTGATTAGCAGTGCTTTAGAAACCTAATTCCAGGGGCTAAACAGCATAGTGGCTTAGCTGAGTACTTCTGTTGTCATAGTACACAAACATGCTTGTTCCCATTATTCATACCCAAAACCACTGCATAATCTGGTATAAGTGTGAGATAATCCCCAGTGGAGGTCTAGGTGTAGCATAAAATTATTGGTGGTTAGGGTTCAAATTGTGTAGTCAGAGGAAAAATCATGACAGAAAACAGATCTGAATATCCTGATAGCTTTTTTTGCTTAAAGTATCAAGCCTCACATGGAGCATCCTGACATAGTCAGGCCCATCAGTAAATGCAAGAGCAACTGATCTGCAGTAACGCAGTTCTAGGAGGGACATTTTCTCATTTTATAAGGTGTACTCTGTACACAAGAATAGACTTTCATTGTTAAGAACAATAACAGCAAAGAAAATAAAAAGAAAGAAAAGGATCAAAAGGAACAGGCACCATGTCTTGGTTCTTCCCCAGCTTCTCTTCCAAAAGCACTTTTTATTGGAACAAATGTACACAGCATACTTTACTCCCTCCTGACACAAATTCATGGATCACCTGTTTAAACAGTGCTCACCTCTACCCTGGGCTAATCTAAAGACCTTCTTGAATATTGTATAAATAACAAATTATTGATCAGTCAAAAGCTAATGCTCAGTAAACAAGTGCTCTTAGCACAAATCCAGCCATTGCCTACTTGCGCTTACCTACTACACTCTTCACAGAGGATTCAAGGGTTGAACCTTAAGAGTAGTCGTCTTCCTCAAGCTGACTTTTTCAGTCAGGTTGTATCCCACTAAACAGCATAGATATTGTTTTACTAAGCCATGACTGACCTGTGTAAATAAGCTATTTCATTC
The DNA here is from genome assembly GCF_040807025.1 of Struthio camelus. Lineage (NCBI taxonomy): Eukaryota > Metazoa > Chordata > Aves > Struthioniformes > Struthionidae > Struthio > Struthio camelus. Next base: position 149,514,741 of record NC_090942.1, on the reverse strand, counting down.
TCTAAGTCTGATGGTTTCTAAAGTCAGTAGTGTTTTGGGGGGAAATACAAAAAACTTGCTCGTGCTCCTTTCCCAGAATTGATTGTTCCTCAGTAGCTCTTTAGACATCGTAGGTCCCAGACATAATGGCTGTTCTTTAAGTGTTTAGGTTCCAAATGCATGTACGCTATTTAAATGGGACTACAACTTTTTGTACAACTATGGATCTGCTGAGGTTTCTTCTCGCAGGGTTGAATATCTCCCAGCCAGTTATTTCTAACCTGTTACCATTTCATGCCTGCGGTATTTTCTCCTTGCTTTGCAGATTCCCCTGAGGAAGCAAAGCACAGGGCGAAAAGAGTGCTGGCTATAGAAAAAAAATCAGAGGCTTAAATTAAGACCTTTAGTGAAATTCTCTGACTGCCCCTTTGTTACTTCATTGCACACTTTATCTTTGTAGACCTAAGCTCTTCACAAATGGAAACATTGCTGCAGTTTCTTCTTTGGAAGACTTAGGGTGAAATGTTGAGAATGTATGCTCCAGACTCTTTTTATAGACCACCGCTACTGACAGATTCTATTTGCATATGTAAAACAAATACGCTTAGGATAAAATGATCAGAAGTACATGTTAGTCAATCTGTGTAACATCCTGAGGACCAGTCTCAGGCCATAGTTCATAATAAATTCACTTCTATGTCAGCTAGCAAGCCTGCAGTAAGGCTTTTCAGGCACAGCCATCAAAGGCAGCTTTTTGGACCATATGTAATCATGAAGGACCTTGTGTGCTAAGGATGCCTAATAGCTGTGAGTGGTCCCAAATGATCACTGCAGACTAGGAGGCCCACTGAGACTGGCAGTCTGTCAATACTAGCAAGGCATTCATATAGCTACAACATAAGCAGGTGCCAGAGCATTGAGAAAATATTAATGTTTTACAAATCTTTTGGGGGGAAAAAAAACCCTTAAATCACACTCTGTTGTTTGCTTCTGTGTGCAGCTTGGAGCTTCAGTTACTGCAGCAGCACACTCATTAAGTAGTTAAAAAATTAATAGATTCTCCTATATTTAGCCATTCCAAAATTGTCCTCCTCTTATAAATACTTGGCTGAAGCTGCTGAATTTGCAAAGACTTTGTAATGTTACAATTAGAATTCATCTCATATTCCCTTGTAATTTGAGCACATCTGACATATAGTCCTCCTCATACAGTCCCATTTGGATAGGTTATTCACAGTAAGCCATAGATTGAAGTAAAGCAGGCCACTCTGCTCCTCAAAACCTCATACATTTTTACATAATTACATAGGCATTTGTAGCTGAGGCAAACAGGAACCTATAAAGTAATTACCAAAGATATTACTATACGCTCTTCAAAAGTTAGCATAGCTTAAAAACTCATCCATAGTTTTCTCTGGCTTTATTACACAGAAATGGCCATTTGTTTACCAGAAACTAAATTTCTGGCATCATTGGTGTAGATCTCTTCCTGCACTATAGTTGCTCCCTTTTACAGTCAACTGTGAATTGTGAATGAAACCACTTCCTTTGCCCATCCTTCTCTTCAAAATTTGAGAGGGTCCTTTATTCTCTCTGCAGTTCTTTATGGTGCCTCATCCTTTTCTGGATCTTACAGGGAAGATGTAGAAAGACCAATAGCCTCTTGCCCAGTATTGAAGAGAAAGGTTGAAAGGTGTTATTGAAAGGTACTCAGGAAAAACAGCTCTATTTTTTCATTTTCAATGGGGATAGCATTGGTAGTTTTTATGACACTGTGTAATTTAACAAGAGCCCCTTCAAAGAGTCAGGGTATGTTATTCTCTTGTAACTTAAATATTTCATACTGCTGAATATCAGATTAAGAGAATTCATTGATAAGCAAAAGTAATTCCCTAGCGAGATGAGGAAAGCACTATCACCAAACTTGGCCTAAAACTTGCATTTTGTATCTTTAGCAGTTTTAAGCCAACATTATTGGCAGGTTAAAGCAAAGTTCATTGCTAGTTGAACTAAAAGAAGGAAATACTTGTAATAAACACCAGTGAAGGTTTATGAGTTTGGAGTTCAGCAATGAAAAATAATACCCATAAATAGATATGAACAAATAAGAAGTAGTTGGATTTGGATGAGGTTTAAGCTGGCTTTTTCATTCATGGCAAAGGAACTGGGAAAAACAGAACAGACTGACTAGACTGTGGAGAAGGGTGGTTTACTAAAGACAAATGGCCAGTAGGAATAGGAAAAAAGTGAGCGTTTAGTTAGCACAAAATGAGTTTATTAACAGCAGGAAAGGCACTATGGGATGCGAGGGAAAAAACCATTATGTGAATGCCAAAGCTAGAGAAATTATTAAAAGCAAAAGCGATTGCTTATTTAGGAATACACATTTAAAAGGTGATACCAACGAAATTTGAAGAGACAAAATACTCACTGCTAGGAATGTAAGAAAGACTGATTGATAATAATCCAGTTAGAAAGGGCTGAGTAGGCAAAAAAGGAGCTAAAATAACACTCAGTCAGAAGTGACATTAGCTTCCTGCTTATTGGAAGTGAATAATTGTGAATACATACTGATCAATATTTTTCTTTATTTTACCAGATAAATCAGCAAACAGAATGCAAGCTTGCATGTGTTACAGTCTACCAAATTGCTCAACAGAAAAACAAAACATATCTACTTATAATGTGAAGTGAAAAATAGCTGTGCTGTCACCTTTAATCTGAAAGATTATGCTAGAAATCCCTTTCTGAAAGTACTAATATCCCTTGGAATTTCTTGACCTTGCCCTTTACAATTTCTTAACTCAAAAAGCACTGCCTGTACCATGCAGGATGAAAAGTTAGAGTGTAAAAAATAAACTAAATGTTACAGGTTTTTGGAGTACAAATAATCATTTACTCTTTTTATGTGTGATAAATAGAGAGAATATGTGATCAGGCACTGATTTAATGTACAGCCAAGTATGAACTCAGCTCTTTGAAAAAATAAGTCTCTCAAAAGTGAAAAGAATCAAAAAGTCAATCAGTTAGGAAAGAGAATTAAAGAAATTTGAATTGTACTTGGAATCATTTAAAATATAGTTTCTACGCATCCAAAAAGTCACATCCCATGTTCACAAGAAAAGAAAGCACTAGTTTAGAAAGGAGCTTTGTGTAAAAAAGAGGTAAAAGCAACAGTAAAAAGAAACAACACGTATGAATACTGCAAAAGGAGTTAGACAGCAATATACCAAGATTAGAAGGTAGATAATCTACAGATAAAAGAAGCAAGAGAACATACAAGGAGGAGAAGGAGGAGAAGGAGTCCTAAATAATTATAATCATACTAGCCTATGACATAGACACAGAGGAACGGGCAACACTAATGGTGAAAAAGTAGACATTTTTGGAAGTACTTATTTGTTTGGAAAAACACCATGGGACATACTAGTGGCTAAGCAAACTTTATTCATTATAAGTCATTATAAGTGACTATATAAATATAGTCATCACAACCCCTTCATTATCCTTTGTTTAATTAACATATCTTCTGATAACAACAGTTTAAAGAGTTGACCAGGGATCAACACTGTCCATTGTAACAAGTCCTCATGGAAGTTGGGGGAAAAACATTTTTGCTTTTGTAAATAGAATGACCAGAGTAATTACACACCTGTCATCCTGGTATTGATCTCAAGCAAAGTAATGGTACAGGTGATCCAGGAATGGATTAATAAAAATTTAGAGGATAATATAATTAACACCAATAAACATTCATTCATAGAAACTAACTCCTGTCAAACTAACTCAAAATCATCTTTTGAAGTTATACATTTTTGCAGATACAATGTACTTTTGTAAGCCATCTCACTTCATGGCATATGACATTTTGATTAAGAAACTACAGTGATAAAAAAATCATAGTGGCATATATCAAATGATTCAAATTTGACTACCTGGCAGGATGCAAAATATAGATAGAAAAATCATTGTTAGTCAGGACTTTCTGTTGAGAATGTTATGGCTTCTGGCTTGATGCTATTTAATATATTTTATCAATGATGCAGAAGCAAACATAACATTAAAACTCATTAAGTTTACAAGTGACACAAAGACTGAGGGAGTGGCCAATGATTAAGAGAACAGGTCATGGTAGAAAGCAGTGCAGATATCTTTATACCTTGGATTTAGGTGCCAGTATGCATTGCAGTGCTTCAGAACAAGAATCCATGTACTTATGGATGAAGCCTATGGATTATGCTTTCCCATAACTGGAGACCTGCAAATATAGGTGTTGCACTTCTGAAGATTCAGGGAGATCTCTTGGCAATTAATAGTTAGCTTAAAACATATTCCCTGTGTGAAAGCATGGCCAAAATACCTTGTACAGGTTTTGGAGATGTATTCAGAGGAATATCATCTAGAAGAAGGACATTTATATCACCTTTGTATTTGATACTGATGAAGTAGCTGCTAAAGTCCTAATTCTGATGGCTGCACTTCAGGAGGTATTTTGAAAAGCTGCAGAGTACACAAAAGAGCCAGAAGAGCTATTAGAGACTGGAAAACATTCCCTATATTAAGATACCATAAGTGTTGACCTTGAAGGATAAAGGGAATTGATTACAGTCTATAAATACCTGCATGAGAAAAGGAAGCTTGATAGAAGAAGGTTCTTCAGTCTAGCAAAGATGTAATAAGACTCAAGGTCTGAGCTGAAGCTAGACAAATGCAAACTAAGAAAAAGCACCTATTTTCCACGGTAAGAATAATTAAGCATTGAAAGAATTTCAAGGATTGCAGTGGAATGCCATCACTGGAAATTTTTATATGAAGGTGAGATGATTTTCTCAAGATGTTATACTCTATCGATAACTATTGGATCTGCAGCCGTAATTATATCAGAAAAATCTGATACCATGAAGAAAATGAGACCAGATAATCACCGTAGACTTTTCTGGAATGCAACATTAAGAGCTGGGTTAGGCTTCAGGTGAGATACCATTTAAACTTTTCAAAATGCCATAAGGGAGATTCTGCCACAAGAACATATTCTAGGGACATTAGAGCTGGGCTACATGTCAGCATAGAGAGGAAAAAATGGCTATCCTGTTCCATGTACATATACAAGATTACCCAATTACAGATACAAATGATGGTAAGGCCAAAAATTCTCGGATATTTTCTTGAACAAAAAGTATTTTAGGCCAAGTGAAATGTTGCATTTTCATTATTTAGACAAAAAAAAATTATGCATGAAGTTTAATTCTGGGGAAAGAAAAGAGAGCGTTTTATTTGGAAAAATTCAAAGGGATTTTCTGATGAATTGAAAACTGTTTTGACTGTTCTTGGAATTACAGCTCCAATCCATTACTGGTTTTGTTTCGGCATCTACTTTTAAGCCCCAAGAAACAACATTTTCTTTGAAAATTCTAGAAAACTGTAACTCTTAAATATGAATCACATTCAATAGTCTGAATATATCAGTCTAGGTAAGTCTGACTTACCCTGAAGTTCAAGGAGATTTTAGTCCATTTTTCTAATGTCTCTCAATAACATTCTGCAGAGCAGAAATGTTAATGTTGAAGCCTGTGAGCCTTCATAGCAAATGTCAGTGCAACGGGGCCTCCTACCACAAACAGCAGCTCTTGTGAGTAAGAAATTCAGTACTAGAAATAAGTTAGAAGTGATCAGCATTGACAGATGACATAAAACTGGGGGCTTCCTAGGCATCATTTGGTGCATATTACGAGCAAAATGAATGCAAGAGTCATTATTGTTGTGTCTTCTCAGACTTCCTAGAGTATTTGATACTTTGCAGAGCACAAACATTGTTCTTTTCTATATAAGCATTGCCCAGCCTCCAGTCAGTAAACCCTCTCAAAAAAAGTTTCCGACATAAATTGCACTCATTTTCACATCTTCTTCTCTGGCCTACTAACACAGGCAGATATGGTAATTTATTACCATTACCGTTTTTACTTCATTTGCTATTGTTCACCTTTATTCCTTAAGAACAAAAGAAAGCCCATTTATGGCAAATAACAATTTGCCATAATGTAAGTAATGGATAATGCATGCTACCTCATATTTGTATATTGATTTCCTCTAAACTTGACACATGAATGCAAAAGGAGGTTATACGTAAGTCTTTTCTACTGTTAAGCCAGAAATCAAACCAGACTTGTAATCGTGAATTTAATTCTTCCTTGTGGTGTTATACATTTTTATTCCCATTATGTGACTTGATGAAATTGTATTTTTTGAGGATTTTCCAGTATTATATGTACCTTGCAGTAGTCAAATTAAAAATCAATCATTTTCATTGGTACCCCATTTGAAAGAACATACTAACTGATCCTTTATGTTCTAAAACAAAAATGTCATTATACCTAGAGATAATAGGCCTGAACTGCCTGAAAGCAATTCTAATGCTTACAATGCTACATAGATGAATAAAATGCTATAACCACACAGCCTTCTTGGGAGGATAGTATTATGTACAGTAATAGGACTGGGAACAATGAACAGGTGGATTTGGCAGAACAGCCTATCAGTATAAATAAGCAAAACATGCTTTGTCATACAGCCAAACACTGTAATCATTCATCCTTTTTTTCTCAAAGCTCATATTTTTGGAATGAGTTTTGGAGATCAGTTATATTCATGGATGTTGATCCATCTCCTAAGTATAGTCCAAGTATTCCAGGCACTTAACAGAAGATATGGGTTAGCTAGAGACAGTGAAATGATTACAACTGAACCAAAATTAACTGTTTTTAAAGTGATGATACAGCATATAATGAATTGGTTAGGGCATAAGAAATACTGACTAGTAGGTTTCAAATGACTGTGGAGTACAATGAATTTAAATTTTGAAAAAGGTGCCTTTTATTTTTTTCATTTTAGTTCTTCATGAAATGTTTCAGCACACTATGTATGTCAATAATTCTGAAAAATATATCAATATAAACAAATTCATGGAAATTCCAGATTTAAAATTTGAGGATGAAATAACTTTTTTTTGCTGGAAGCATAGCCATTAACTTTTAAAAACAGGTAATATTTTATTCAACAACCCCGACATTTTACAAAAATCTTTTGAAAATGCTACTTGTGTAAAAGAAAATGAAACTTCCCTGCCTAAGGAAGAACAAATAGCACTAAATGCAAATTTTTTGATGCTGACATTAAAAAAAGGATAGCTTCAAGTAAAAATGTGTTACTCGATATTATAATTCCTCTTTTTATTACACAAGAAAAAAAAAAGAAAAACTGAATGTCTTCCTGTTCTGGTGAGAAATCAGGGCCAAGTCTTGGTCTTAAATGACTTTAAAAAAATCTACTGACTTCAGTTAGCCTAGAATCTGTCCATAAGTGTTGAAAGCCAGCTCAGGGCTGCACTGTACTTGTGCACACACTCATGCACACGCATGTACACACAGGCACGCACACACTATGACAGCCCAAGACAACTATAAATTTCCAGTCTGGGATCTCTGGAGCACAGACTGCCTTTTTGTTCTATGTTTGTACAATGTTTATTATGTAAGGTCCTTGCCTGTGACTTGGAGTACCATAGCTGCTATGGAAATGCATATAATAAATGTCAGTTCTGAAGAACTGTATACATTTCTCGTGCATTTAAACATACAGATCATCCAGAAATTTTGTGCATAGCATAGGCATATTATTACTCCAACAATGCTCCATTTTTCTGAGACGACGTGTGAACGTCACTCTGCAGTACATGTACTCCCACCCAAGCATATGTGTCAGTTGCAATGAAGACACCTGAAAGGACAGAGCAGCATAGGGAAATATAAGTCCTTAAGTGACACCATGACCTCAGACACTTTATTTTTCTTTTTTGGTTTGGTCTTAAAGTGCTATGGATCAAAGATTGTTTCTGGCAATGAAAACTGTTGATACAAGCAGAGTGACACATTTTGGAAGAGTCAGTTAAAGCCTGCAATAAGTCTTCAGTATCTCTTTGTTGTTTATAGAGATTCTGAAGAAGATGAAAACATTTTTAATGACATTTTCAGGTCTTTCACTTCTTGTACATTTCTCTCCAAAAAAGATCTACAAAATCAATTTTCATCATTTTCCATTCTCTTCTAATAATAGCTAGTTTTGGAGTCATAATCTCTTGTGAGGCCACTCAGCTGTTTCTTCTACCATTTCACTTTGTCATTGGATCTTCCAAAGTTCAAACCTTCTCCATACCTGGATTCCTGAGAGAGTAACCATCTAGGAAAGTGACTTAAGCATGGGATACTAGCTTGTCAGGCAGACAGGCTGCTGAAATGTCAGTAATAAGTAAAGTGTACTGTAAGTAAGAAATTCTGATCTGTCTGTTCTCCTTTGAGTAGTGCTAGCAGGAAGATAGCCTGAACTTCAACTGGACGTATCTCTGAGTGGTTAGCATCCTGGCCTGGGATACGAAAAGATCTGGTTTGCATGACTACTCTGTCTGATTTGGAAGAAAAATTCTATGCTGAGTTAGGCAGGGCTGGGTTTTGTATCACAGTCTCCGTTTCTGCCTGATTCTGAGCTGAGGTATTCTTTCCAAATTGTGCAAAATCTGGAACCTGAAACCAGCTCTTGGATCCAAACTTCCACATCCCTAATTGGTACCAGCAGTACCACAGTAGCACAGGGCACTTCCAGAAATCCTCTCTGGTAAATGTTTTGGGAAAAGTTCTATATGTACTCACTCTAATGAAAAGGTATTTCTTCGTTGGCTTTACTTACCTTCTCTCTGACCCATGCAATCAACAACAGGAGTGGTCTCCTGTTTGAGATACTTTTTTTCAAATCACCCATATTACAGTTTTGTCATGACATCAGAGATAAGAATTGTAAATGAAGGTGCTTGTGACTCAAGGACACTGTACTATATGCCTGATAGACAGTGAGCAAACTGGTAGGAAATTTTCAGCTTACTAAGAAAGCACAGAAACCTAATTCAGGAAAAAAAAACAGGGAGGTTTGGGAAGTTAAGGTGAGAGAGAAGGTTGGGAGGAAAGGAACAGTGATGAGTGAATGGCAGAATTAAATAGGGTCTTTTCTTGGCTTCCAAATAGAAATAAAATGCAAAAAAAGAAGGAAGTACTGAAGATGGCATAATTAGGTTACTAGCTATTAAGAATATTGACTTTATTAAGATAATAGGGAAAATACCTCAGTGTACTCTCTGTGGTCCCATAGATCAACAAAGAAGTACTCATGACAAACTGTGTGAGCCCTCCTTCCTATCCCTCCTGACTATCCGTTTTTTTCCAATAATCAGACTCTTGTAAGTACATGGATGAAGTTTGCCACTCCTCATTACTCTCTAGCTCTAGGGATGGACAATTAGAGTGTAACTCTCTCTTACATCCTGAAACTACTCTATATATGGATTGTAGTTTCATGTTGCAGTTTTTGTAAGTCATTCATCATTTAACCTACGTCTATAACAGTTGAGATTGCAGTACTTGCTAGCCTTAGAGTATAATGGAAGGTTGAGTGAAAAAATGAATGGTAAGAGAGTATAATGTGGTTTGAGTAAAGAAATGCTTTACAGTACATCATTTTATATTTTGACAAGATTTATGGAAAATAAAATAACCAATAGTTATTGTTCCAAATAGTGTCCTGCTTTCAAATTAGAAAGTTAAACTAATACAAGTGCTACAGGTTACAGACAATAGTCATCCTGCTTGTGAGGGAAGCATTGCTGCACTATTCCTATTATTTCACATTTGCTGCCTGAAGATGCATCCTCTGCTCTTGTTATAGAAAACCCATAGCGCAATATCTTGCCTCAAGGTAATTTTCATTATTTCATGAATTGGTCTGATAGTTCAGTTAAAAGTGAGTTAGCCTTCTTGGGAAATTATTTAAGCTGTTAAAAAGTAGAATTCCTCTCTGAATTTCAAAGTGAAGTCTTTTGATATTAGTTATTCCAGTGGTCCTGGCAGGGCAATCATCGGGAGATTGTTTTTAAACCAGGTACAGCGATTTAATGTTTTGCAATTTGGAACAAGGTTTTCCTGTCTTGTCTGCACTGCAGGGCTTTGTTGCGTAATTGGCACTAACTCCTCTTCTAGCGGTCGCAGTAATGGCAGGTGGAGCTCAGAAGGCTAACGAAGGAACGAGGCACAGTGCAGAGTGCATAAAAGCTCTTTCTCTCCTTTGGGTTCTCATGCCTGCAGGACATACAGGATGAAATGTATGTCAGGCGTCTTAGAAGAGCGGAGAGATTTGATGGTTTGCATATTAGTTGTCCGTGAACATTAAGCATCTGTCAAATTGTTTAGTGTGTGTAGACGAAGTCAGAAATGTATGTACCATGGCTAGTTCCCTTGATGCACTCTTTCAGACTGCAGGCAAGTGCTTTTAGATACATAGAGAATAATCTGGTAGGAATAATGTAGACTTCAGTAATAATAATAATAATGTGGTTTGGAGCTCTGCATCAAAGGGAAGTGGCCATGGTACATGCATGCCTGACCTTCTTTATGCAAAGAGACAATTCAAGAGTCTCAACAGAAGTTAACTTTTTTGAGGCTGAAAGAGCTGAAGTGTCATTTAGTTGCATGTCGTAATTTACTGTAACTAGTAAAACAACATAGCCAGTACGTGTACAGAAAAATGCTTGCCTTTTACAGCAGTCTCAATATTTTTGCTTCCAGTTTGGATTTTGTATTTCAGCAGAGGTGATTTCCTCCTGCCACTAAGCAATGTCATCAGCATTCATAGTTTCTGAGTTCCTTCTCCCTAATCACCATTACAATACTGTGGGACAGTCAGCTACTTCTCCTCTTATGTCTGTTTTGCACCAGTAATTCTATTGAACCTAATTGTTTTCTCAATCTATTGGAATATAATCCATCAGTGTGTTCCTCTAACTTAGAACACAGCATAGAGGGTACAATATATAAGTTCCTATGCACAGCTCCTGCCCCTGTGACTGGCTCTCCCTTCCAAATTTTGGTCTGTATTCCAGATAATAATAATAGGTAAGTGGATAAATGAATGTAGACTATCATTCTGCTAGGATTTCATCTTCTCTGAGTATCTGTTAGACTTCTATGAGTCTTTGTTGGATACTTGGGAATTTGCAGCTCTTTATAAAATTCAGCCAAGTCACGGTTCCTGAATTTATCTAGCTGGAAAGATGTTCTGAAAACAAGGAATATCTTGGCAAGTTTTTAATTGGGATGAAGAGAAAATGAAAAGTTCTCTTGTAATAAAGAAGGCTTAAGAGCAGGGGAAGGAAGAAAGGAAAAGAAAAGCAGAGGAGAACAGAGGAGTAAGCAGAGAAGTTGCGTAGGTCCTCCAAGATCAGAGCATAAAGTTTAACAACAAAACAAAGCAGGGAAAGAGTTAAAATACACTTTTAAAAGGGTAAGAAGGTTATTATAATTTGATTAAATAATCCTCAAAGAAGCAGCACAGTTTTGTGAAGTAGCTTTCATCCTGGGATCAAAGAGTGCAATCTATTCATTGGACAATCTGTGTCTAAAGTGTCACTGTCCACATCTGAGCTAGCCACTCCTTTTTTAGTCACTGGAGAGAAAAGGAAATCTTGTGGGCATATTCACCTCCTTTTAAAGTGAACCTTTAAAACAGGGTAGACAAACCATATATTCAAATTACCAATTTCTCTTCATTAAGTATAAAAGGAGGCCACAATGAATAGACCATATGTAGACTCTGCCTTACAGATATCTAAAATCTTGGTAAGATTAATACAGCCCCTGGAAGATACTGAGTCAGTTCCTGGCTAAATGTGCTGATGCTTTCCATGTCATTTAATCTCTGCCTCAGATCCTGTCTGCAAAACAAGTGAAATCACAGAATCACAGAATGGTTGAGGTTGGAAGAGACCTCTACAGATCATCTAGTCCAACCGCCCTGATCAAGCAGGGTCACCTAGAGCACACTGCCCAGGGTTGTGTTCCGATGGCTCTTGAGTATCACCAAGGAAGGAGACTCCACAACCTCTTGGGGCAACCGGCTTCAGTGTGCTCAGTCAGCCTCACAGGAAAGAAGTTTTTCCTCATGTTCAAGTGGAACTTCCTGTGTTTCAGCTGGTGCCTGTTGCCTCTCATCCTATCGCTAGGCACCATGGAGAAGAGTCAGGCCCCATCCTCTGGGCACCCTCCCTTCAGATACTTACACACATTGATGAGATCGCCTCTCAGCCTTCTCTTCTCCAGGCTGAACAGGCCCAGCACCCTCAGCCTTTCCTCACAGGGGAGATGCTCCAGTCCCCTCATCCTCTTTGTAGCCCTCTCTTAGTGGACTCTCTCCAGGAGTGCCATGTCTCTCTTGTACTGGAGGGGCCCAGCACTGGACACAGTACTCCAGGAGAGGCCTCCCCAGGGCTGAGGAGAGGGGCAGGATCACCTCCCTCCACCTGCTGGCAACACCCTGCCTAATGCAGCCCAGGATGCCATTGGCCTTCTTGGCCACCAGGGCACACTGCTGGCTCATGCTCAACTTGTTGTCCCCCAGCACTCCCAGGTCCTTCTCTGCAGAGCTGCTTTCCAGCAGGTCAACCCCCAGCCTGTCCTGCTGCATGGGGTTATTCCTGCCTAGGTGCAGGACCCTGCACTTGCCTTTGTTGAACTTCATGAGGTTCCTCTCTGCCCATTTCTCCAGCCTGTCGAGGTCCCTCTGAAGGGCAGCACAGCCCTCTGGTGTATCAGAGCCACTGTTCTTAGTTTTGTATCACCAGCAAACTTGCTGAGAGTGCGCTCTATCCCTTCCTCCAGGTCATTGATGAAGAAGTTAAGCAAGACTGGGCCCAGTATTGACCCCTGGGGCACACCGCTAGCTACAGGCCTCCAACCAGGCTCTGTGCCACTGATCACAACCCTCTGAACTCTGCTCTCCAGCCAGTTCTCAATCCACCTCACCATCCACTCATCCAGCGTACACTTCCTGAGCTTGCCTATGAGGATATTAAAGGAGACAATGTCAAAAGCCTTGCTGAATTCCAGGTAGAAAAGATCCACTGCTCTCCCCTTATCTGTCCAGCCAGTTGTCCTATCGTAGAAGGCTATCAGATTGGTATGCTTCATAACTTTCTCCAGCTCTCAGTTTATCGGGTTATATCAGTCAAAGACCTTCCAAGCAGGGACTTTACCTTGCTGTGTCCAGTGTCTAGCCCCATTCTCATTTGTTTTGCTAGGTTTCAGGGTAATACAATTCAAAGGAGCAGTGACCATTTCCTATAGAATCTTTGACTTCCTTTTTTTGCTCATTCTTCTGTTTTGACAGACAGCCTTTGCAGCATCATAGCTCTTTTCCATCGTTGTTGGGTTCATTCCACCAGTAGAAGCACTGGCTTACACGGCCCCTGGCTCCTTACTCTTGTTTCTGCACAAATGACCTCAGTTGCAGTGGTATAAGTATTTCTTTAGCCATGCAGTGAACCAGATTAGGGAACTGATGTAGTTTAAAAGTAAACCAGAAGAACTAATGTTTATTACATGAGTTCCAGCTCCCATTCCCTGCACAGAGAAAAAAAAGTGCTGAGGATTGGTGGAATGAAAATAACCCACCACCTGTGAACCTCCCACAAGGCTCAGTACGTAGTGACAGTGCATGTAGCAATGCTTCATACCTGCCTCAGCAGTGAGCTCTTTCATTAAAGCTCTGTACCATTATGCCAGATACACAGTGCTTCTGGAGGCACTGTCAAATTTCCCCAGACACATGCTCTTCACTGGCACAACACTCATGAATATCTGTGTGTTCATCTAACAGAAGCATGATGCCCACAGGCATCTCCACCTCTTTCATATCTATCTATCTCAGAGTGATGTATTTACACATAGAAAGTTTTGCTTTTTACTCATTGTTCTAAATTTCTCTTCCCAAATGCCACCTTTGGATTTTTAGTAATTTTTTGACTTCCGAGCTTATATTAATTCACTCATTTTATAGTGGTCTTCAGACAGTGAAAGTTATTTTTACTGAATTAATTTCTTTTCTATGAATTCTTGAGGTATAGTCAATATATCCACTGTATTCAATGGTTTTGTTCTCATGCTTTCTGTTATTAGATTAACTGCATTTTTTCAGCTCCTAATGAATCCGTTATGTTCTTAATTGAGAGAGTCATATGTAAATACCTTTGTGGATTAATCTGTCTGTGCTCCTAATTTCTTCAGTCTTTGGCAGTTTGCTGTAACAGGACAGATTTGCCTACCTATTGCAAACAATCTGTGGTGCAAATATCCTGTTCTAGAACGGCATGGTTTGTAATGAAAAGCAATGTAGTCTAATGATCAAATAACGTAGTCAGACAGAAAAACAGAAAAGTTTTCAGGCATATAAGCTCTTCCTCACATCTGAAATGAAAGCAACAAACTTCAAGATAAGTACAGAAATTGCTCTCCGCTCAATTTCATTATCATTAATCAGTGTAACTATTTGAGGGAGAAGGATAGTTAACACCTGTGAAGCAGAGGGAGCTGTTAGCAAGGACAGAGGTGACAAGGTTGTTAGCGTCCATTGGGTAGAGCGAGAGACAGAGGGACAGGTTATTATCCTCTGCAGAGCCACGAGGGCGAGCAGCAGAGATGCTGTGAATAAAATCATGAAATGTGTGATCAACCAGCCTTCTTACTGAGCCCTTGATTTTATGGCTTTTAGTATTCAGCAGAATAATAAACTCTATTTCCAGGCTTATTTTCTGAAGGTTTGCACATACTAGAATTGACCAATACTGCTTTGAAATGGAGGCATGCTGGCAGAAACAGACTCTTGGTTTTTACTGGTGAGAAATTTAAAAGTGTGCGGTCTGACTTCTTCCTCCCATATGGAGGCTCTTGTGTCTGTAAATGACTTCTCATTGTCATGGTACTTATGTACCTGCTTCACCCGTCATAAAGACCCCTGCTGCCTGGTTCACTTCTCAAAAGAGAAAAGCTGAAGTCACTCAGACTTAAAATTAGAGCAAGAAAGGCACAGTCGGCTGAAGAAAAGGGATTTAGTGTAGCTTGGTTACAGAATCTGATGAATGATGGTAGCTTCATATATGTAGCTGTGGAGTCATGCAGAAATAACAAGTCTGGAAAGCTAAAAATTTATTCATCAAGAATGACTCCTGGGAGCCTCTGCCTGCTGCTGTCCAAATAGGTCGACATTTCCACAGTGACCTAAAGCTAAAGGAATTCCATGAGAATGGAAAAAATCATTTAAATTCTATTTTATGTGAGCACTACTGAACAGCTACTCTCAAAATACTAAGAAATATTTCATGCATAGTGTGTTTGTGAGGGTTAAAAATTAGCAGCTCAGTGAATAACTGTCTGTATCTCACTACAATATCAATTTTTATTTTCTTTGCTTTATTGCAGGTGATTATGTAGTCATGACTATATACTTTGATTTAAGTAGAAGAATGGGATACTTCACTATTCAAACATACATTCCCTGTATATTAACAGTTGTTCTTTCCTGGGTATCCTTTTGGATTAAAAAAGATGCCACACCAGCAAGAACAGCATTAGGTAAGTTTTTTATAATTCCTTTTCTGCCCTCTTCGTGTAGGCCCTACACTAACATTTGAAAGTGTCAGCTTCCTTTCAAAAAGGCCACTAGATACTTTAGACTATTGCTACATCTTGCAGGCCCAAATCTACTCGACCCAGAAGAATTTGTTTTTCTTTCTTTAACAGAGTAATTAAAAGTGAACTACCGTAACCCTTGGGAATGACACTGTCACCTATTTTGCATAGCATTCTAGAAGTATTGTCTCTCTTCTTGTTCTCACTATAATATTTTAGTGACATATTTGAAGAATAAATGCATTGCACTGCTGCTTCCTTCCCTTCTGAAACTCTCTCTTATGTTATGTGCTATCTGTACAGAAAACTGTGGGATATGATAACGTTAAGTCTTTCAAAGTGTTTTAGGCTTCTGCGCTTAAAGTTAATCTCCATACTAGATATATAAATAATCACCCGTTTTTTCATATATTGTAGAGATTTATGCTGGTAAAGGTTTTTTAGCAGCTGATTTATGTCAGGACCAGCGTGTGGATTTTGGTATTATACTTTAGGATACACTCAACAACTTTGTTCATTTATTCTGATGTCTATAGGAAAACCATAGGTTTTGCCAGCATCAAGAGCAACATAATAGGTGATTATAAGTGTACATCAGGACTGAAGGGAAAACAACATTTTAGTCTAGATTGTGGTTGCCAGAGTTGCAAATATGAGCCTCTTCAGAATCCTACCACCCAGGGAAGAAGGTGAGGCTGAGCAGAAGTTAACATATCTGCTGTCAAGTGTAGAGGTTACTGTTCCCATCACTCCCTCCCACTAAACTATGACACTATCTTCAGTTAACTGGCTGAACTCTCTAAATCCTTTCAATCAGAAGACCAAACTAATAAAGATTAAACTGACGTGCCTGACTTTTCCAGACTGAAATTAGACAAGGGAGTATTCATAAGAGTAACTGAGCCACCAGGTTTGAGAAGGTGATATTGCTGTGCTTCGGGGGATGAAGACAGAGAATAGGCCGTAGCTTTCTCAGCGGATGTGTGAACACAGCCTGTAGCTGGCAGAGTATTCTTGGGTCTTGCTGTGTGCCAACAGGCCTTCATTCAACCACAAAATAGGAGAGGCCATTTGTGCAAACCTTTTCTATCTCCCACTCCCCTAAACAGCTGCTCAAGGGTCATCAGCATTCCTCATCCCATTTCCATCCAAATAAGTAAGATGCGTTTACCAGAAATGATTGTTATTTCTTTTGTGAATCCATTTCTGTGAGCTTTCTTTCAAACACCATGTCAAGGTGCTGCACTTAATCTCAGGAGGAAGATACCTTATTCAACAATGCAGCTGTTATTCACTTCAAAATCGTATGTCCTTTTTCTGTCTATTCCTCTCCTGCACTAATAAATCAGAGCCACCACCAATTCTGAGGGTACTGTGGTTTTTAGCATAAGCCCCCGAAGGCACTGAAGAGAAAAGGAAAAATGAAGTGCTAATGCACTTAGAAGCTTGTTCATTTTCACTGAGATTTTAGCTGGTAAGTCCCATAGACTCTTCTTGGACTTCTAAAAGTCTGACCTCATTGTCTAAGTCCTTTACTCATGCAATGTCCAATTGTATGGTCATCTATTCAGGGTACAGGTTAAAAACATATTTCTCTGCAAAATGAAAACAATAGTCGAGTAACTTTCAGCTGAATGACAGCGGAAATATGTTACCAAAAATATCCTCTAAGTGTAGCTCCCTCACTAGCCGCAGGTTTGTTTAAGCCATGACACTATATGTCAGCCATTCCTGCCAGCAATACTTAGGCATTTTCCTACAGAGGTTGCATCAGTTTTTATTCTGAATGAATGACCAGAGGCATCCTTTTCAACCAAAAGCAGCTCAGTGACATAAAACTACCCAACCGAATTGGTAGTAGGAAAAGTCTCAGAAAAGCTTTACTAACCAAACTGCAAGCAAATAATACTGGTCTACATTTTACAAATAATTTTACATTACAACCCATTTTGTATCTGGTTAGCACAAGACCGTAAACTGCTGGTTTTGCTCCCAGAGTCTGTCAAGATTAACAAATGTAACACTACTTCTGGTGCCCATTTTTCTCTTTATGCGTAACAAAACCTTAATTCTGCTCATTTGCTCTTATAAACTTTGAAGTGAATATCTGTACACTAAATCGGACTTTCAAAACACCCTTCCAGGTCAGGCCATTAAGCGTCAAGGCCTCACATGGGCCCAGTTTTCTGCAATTCTTTTCTGAGAAAGAAATATTCAGTCCTTATTCCCAGTTTGTGAGTGCCAAAGTGCCTTTGTATTGCTGCTGTGGCAACACAACAGACTAAGACTTACACCTGTTCTGTCATCTCCTCCGCAGTGCAAAGAAGGCACAGCAGAGAAGCTGTGTGGCCACCTGTTCCTGGCTGCTTAGACTTGCCGGTGGTGGCCGTAAAACTGAACAATAGGTCTTTAGTATACTTTTCTGCTTACCTCCTTTCTGTCTAAGGTGGGTGGTTCAGTGGAGATAAGGAAAGGCTGGGCATGCTCTGCTAAGAGGTTTTTTTAACCCGGAGTGTGAAACCCCGTGTGTGTGCTGAGAGTAACACAGCATCCATTTGGATTATCCTTCATAATGCTTAGTTTTCATCAGAAAAGAGAAAAGGGAGGAAAAGCATAAAATAGTTTGTATTACTAATTTTCCAGAAGTAGTGTCCATACGTTGTCCCTCAGGGGAATTCCCCATACCACGCGTCTCAGTTTCCCAATTAATTAAACACAAAATAGGTTAGAGTGGTAGTCACAGCAATGCCAGCTGGAACTTAGGAGAAACAATGTATTTATATGTTGAGATGATGAGTTTGAAGTAAGAAAGAGCATAAAAGTGAGCTATTGCAAGAAGCTTCAATGGCTGCAGTGACTAACTCCTGAAAATCTGGTAAAGAATTAAATAACTAGATGAAAATATAGCTTCTTATGAATAAAGTCAAATTACTAGAGAATAATATATATGTGGGTCACTTCTTTCTGTGCACAATCAGAGCCCTATTGCTCCCAAGTCAGCAATGGCCTGTTGACCCTTGGGGAGTAGTAAGCAGATAGATGTTCCTAATTCACTGCAGGTCTGCTTGTATAAAGCAACCACTAAATCTGTCTGAATACCACCACCACCACCCACACCCACACTGGATAGTGGCACATGGTGAACTTGTGAGTAATACAGCCAAAGGCAAACTACAGAAATTGTCCTGCTAATTAGTTGAAATGAATTGTAGACTCTGTGCACCAAACCCACTGCGAGTATAACTGCATTCATATAAAGGAGTAGCATCAGGGAAACATTTCACCCTCTGAAATTAATGAGAAATTTTGGAAGCTATTGGCAAGTACTCAGGGTTATACAAATGACAGGTTTTTACTCCTTTCTGAATAACTCTAAGTAATAAGCTATTTCTGTGCTGGAAAAACAAAAAGCAATCAGGAGTATTTTGGCTGTGAGGGAAAAGGCAGAACCTTAATCATCCTTTCAGCAGCACTGTCTAGAGGCATCAAAGTGCTCTTTAAAAAGTTGGCATCATAATCCCTTTTTCACTTGCTGTTTGAGAGGCTGAGGCCCAGAGTGATAACGTGACTTAATCCGGGCCACCTGAAGAGCAGGTCGGAAACTGGAAATAGAATTCAAGAGCGTTAGATGAGAACTGTGTTTTGCGATCCCAGATTATAGTGCCCTCTATTCGGACAGAAAAATCTCTGCTGTTTCTACTTGCCTCTAATAATGAAAATGATCTTCTTCCAATGCTCGTAGTCAAGAGCAGCTGGTAAGTGTCTGAAGAAATGGCATGATTTGGAAAATAATAGGGTGTTTTCCTTGAAGGTGAAGGAAAGTAAGTTAAACCAAAGTTTTCACCTGCTTCCCACTATTTTTCAAACAGATTTAACCTGTTGTTTGTCAGGGCAGTTAGTATATAGCAAATTTAAACTGCAGTTGATAAATACAGTGGGTATCAAGCCCAACAATGTGTTGATATAAAAGAAGATAGAGATTACGGTGAACTTGTTTTCCTTGTTGTCCCACCTTAAGTTCATTCATTAGAAAAAAAAAGCAACCACTCAAAAAAAGGTACTGGACCAGAAAGGTGGAGAAATGAAATGCCTATTCATAAACAAGGGACAGCATGGGCAAAAGCAGTACGCTTTTTCCCACAGTGTCCCATCAGCATGTTAACACCCTTATCTGGAGATAATACTCTTAGGAATATACAAAAAATTAAGTCTCCCTGGCCAAAGAGTTTCTAACACTGAAGCTCGTGCTATTTCACTTTGCATGCAGTTGTCCACTAAGCAGCTTTCAGACAGTAATAATATTAAATAACTGTTTAAACCAATGATCTAAAGGTTAAAACATTCTCATGCATTATGAATCCCTGGATCATTTGATCTGTTGGACAGTCCTTTTTGATTTATAAAGTAGTATCTTTCTTTGGTATGGAACTTCCTCAGAGAAAACAAATGTCACAAATTGGTATTTATACAGCATCATGCACTACCACTTTCACCCATGCAGCTGAAATTTTTGAAGCCAGATTACTTTTAAACTGTCTTTAGTTAATATTAAAATTCTGCTGAAATAGACGGTTCAAAAGCACTGGAAATTTAAAAAACAGACACAAAATTCTCTTCACAGGGGTAGTCTCCTCCAAATGAGAGACTTAGAATTCCACCCGGTAAGGTTTCTTGCATTTTAAACCAGTCAACAAACTGTGTTTTCTTAAAATGGCAGATAAAATAAGCTAAGGTTAAGAAACCTGGATATTCTGTCTGGAAACAGTAGGTTTTACCTTTTCTTCATACATGCATTTCTGAATATTCTAACTTATAAATGTATAGGAATATAAAACTGTATTATCCAGTGCACCTTCTTTCTCTTTGTTCTGTGTATGTTTCATGATAACACTCCTAATATTTCAAAACTTTATCAATGTATCAGATGTAAAACTTATACACAGGATAGGACTTTTATTATTTCAAACGCTCATTCCTTGTTTATTATCTGAGCTGAAACCCAAACCTCTACTTAAGTTAAGAATGATGTTTTTATATTGTATTTCATATCATCAGAAGATTTTATATAAATAATAAAAGTAAAAATCTGTTTGTTTTACCTTTAGATGTTTCCATCTGTGTTTCCATCTGTCAAGATGCAGTTGTTCTAAAGTTAGTCCCTCCTGAGGCCTAAGTATCTTCTTTTGTCTGTAGTATCATTGAAAAATAGCTAGGCACTGAAGGTCCCGATCATACAGAAAGATAAATTAACTCATAGTTAGTTAGTAAGGGGCAAATCAAGACAAGTGAGCCAACACCTTTTGCAGCTGGACATCCATGCAAATGCCCTACTGTGATGAATGGTGAAGCATGGGATTTATCTCTAGAGGTTTTTCAAAGCATCAGTTAGTTGTTGCTTAGGAGCCTGCAGAGTACTGGGACATTGTGGCCATCTCTGCCTATACTGGGATGTGGCACAATTAGAACAGAAATATTAGAAACAAAAATATTTCCCCGGTAGCTTTTAGATGTTCGAGATATATACAAAGTCTAAAAACACATCCATGCTGCATTTCAAAAATTTAAGTGTAGTTCATTTGCAGACTAGCATTAGCAGGATAGAAAGTTAGCTTAAGACACAAAACCTCAGAGTAGGCTACAAAACCTAACAGGATATTGGCTATTATCAGGGCAGCTGTTTTGTACTAAGATTGTTTAGTTAGATAAACTATCTAACTTAAAGGTTGCATGAGCTACAACCACAGCTGTGGGTTCCAGTGTGAGGCAGCTCTAATGCTGAGGTCAAGCGTGTTGAATAGGGATTTCCCAGTGAAAGGGAAGATTCTCCGCATTTCCCACTTCTTACTATCATTGCTTTAGTCTTTTGATTATTAGGACATGTTTTTTTCAGCAGCATTTCTTTTCCTTTTTGGTTCTGGAGAGTGATATGGGTATTTGAGGAATAAAATTATTTGTCGTTTGTTGTAAAAGAAGGTCTAGACCTAGGCGGTACTCTGCCTACTGCCTCTTCCAGAGACTTTCTGGGAATTGAATGGGGTGGGTTATTCTTGTGGATCACTGTAGTTCCTATCAAATGTTACAGATCAAAAGCGTGCATTCTTTTATAAGGAGAAGATAGTCAAAAGTAATCCACAGATACTTCTTGCTCTCCAGAGTGCTGTTTGTGAGAAGTAATTTTACTATAAGGCATAATTTCAGTCATCCCATGTCATTTCAAACACTGAGTAGCTTTGCAAAATACAAGTTTAATTATAAAAAGAAAAAGTACCGTATAAGTATGTTGTTTTTACAGCAGGTTCTCTCCTGAGACTTGAGTGAGTTTTATTTTTCTGACCAAGCTGTTGAAGAGCTGGATTTTTTTTTCTACCAAAAGGCTGGCAGTTCACAAAGAATGATTAAAAACATCAATCCAAAAATGCGAAATAAAAGACTTCTGTTCCTCAGGAATTAATATAAATGAAATATACTACCGTTGCAGTCAAATAACAGACACTCCACAGACTTCATTCTAGTACTGGTTATTTTGGTCCAGGATATTTCACAGCAAGTAATTCATTATTAGTAGATTAATTAACCAACTTACTAGGAGTAGATAAATATACTGTCAGGGAAGATAAATCTACTATTTATCTACAAGTACATTCATTATTACTAAATCAGTCTAGGCTGTGATGCTTCTTACGAATTAAAAAGGATATTTCCATTAAGGAATGCCTGAAGTTTGTATGAGAACCCATTTTCCCTCATTCAGAAGAACAGTAGTGTTGTGGCTCTCCCAGGGAAGCAGCAGCATGCAAACATATTGTCCAAATCCGTGCTAGAAACTTTGCAGCAAAATGTATTAACTTTTCTTTTTTGCCTTTTTTTTTTTTGAGCACTAGATTTTTCATGCGAGCAGTATCACTGTGAAAAAGACTGTGTCTCCTTTTGTATTTTCTAATTTTTGATTTTTTTTTCCAGGTTTAATATCTTTTCTGCTTTAACCTTTTATTTAAAAGTTTCTTCATTCTCTCTTTCTCCCTCACCCCTATCTCCAACCTAACTGAGACTGAAAAAAGGAAGAGATGACAAAAAGAATATTGAGAAGCATAGGAATTTCAGTCTTGCAAAGGCAAATGGAAATTGTTGCGGAAATTTTTGTTTACAAAATATTCTGGCTCTACTGATGCCATTTTTCTTTACTTTTTATGCTATCAGATGTAAATAATGAGTTTCCTGTGATGATGTGGGTAGACTTTGGTCCTCTAATTTGTGTGCATTTGTTTCCAAAGATGGAGAAATGATATTGTAGACAATTAACTCCAGTTTCTCTCTGCAGGTATTACCACAGTATTGACTATGACAACTTTGAGTACCATTGCCAGAAAGTCATTACCCCGTGTCTCCTATGTCACCGCTATGGATCTGTTTGTGACTGTGTGCTTTCTATTTGTCTTTGCTGCTCTGATGGAGTATGCAACCCTCAACTACTACTCAAGTTGCAGAAAACCAAACTGTACTAAGAAGAAAAAGTCGGTAAGATGTGATTATTTTCAGTTTCTGGTATGTATGTGGCACACAGCAGAGAATGGTTTTATTAAGCCTGTGATCTTGTGACACTTGGCTCCACCTAGCTCTTGGAAGTTGTTTACTGGTTGGGTGAGGTCTGTTGCTAAAAGAAACAGCCTATTCACCATGAAGCAACCAACCTGCTTATGCTTCTTTCCTGATGCCATTGCTGTGCTAGTAATTAGCACACTCCCACTCCCGCTGAAACAGGTTTCATAGCTTATTATACAAATACACACACACATATCATTGTGTATTCAAATGCATCTGCCAGCCTGTGGCTTAACAGGTCTAGAAATATTTATGAACTTTGCAAAGGGGATTTCCATCTCTCCACTGGGAAACAGTAGTTACTTTTAGCCCTATACTCAAATGTTCGCAAGTACAAAAGTAGAGGAGGTTATTTACAACTGAACTTCTGGACACAAAGATACTTCCAAGGCTAACACAAGCAAACACAAACACACACAAAAGCAGTTTAAATAAAGCAATTAACAGTTACATTAATTATTTAATTAATTAAAAATTAAACGTTCATGTATAAGCAATTTCCTGGTGTTCTTCATAACTGACTAGGAGAATAATGTGGGTGTTAGCATGAGACATGGCTGTAGAATGAAGAGAAAAATCTAAAAAAAGAGTTGGGCAATAAAAGAGTCAGGAAGTGGATTGTCCATTCAAGATCAGTGGGAAGTCTTGTGTGTTCAAGATCACTAGTTGGAGATGTTGGATAACAGTTTGCACAGTCTTGGAAGCAAGGACATTTGAAATCAGAAATACAAAGCCAAACAGAGGAAAAGTCAAGGAGGGAATTCGAGAAAGAGAAAACTAAACTCGGGAAATAGGTCGTGAGGTAGAAAGGGATTGAATGAAGAAATAATGGAGGAAAAAATGGAAAGAATAAGGAATTAGAGAATGCCCCAAAACCTATAAGCTTAATCAGTGAAAACCCCATCAAACCTCTAGCAGCTATTTGCCAAAGTGCATTGCATCGAAAAGGTAAAGTTGAATAGTCATGCCAAAACAAATTTTTGAGACAATCAAAATGAACTACCTAATGATCAAACTAAAACTGCCATCCTATAGAAAGACTGAATGAAAAGGTTATGAGTATATTTATGAGTAGGGTGTATTTCCAGATGTGTGAATGAAGATGAGGGAAAGCATGCAACACTGATGAGATTTAAGTTCACATAAAAACAAATGTTGACTTAGCTAATAATAAATTAAATAGAATTAATAAGATGGATAAAGATTTAGAGTGGATGCAAACTAGGTGAACATTCTGCTGGGGTTTCATGTAATTTTAAACTGTACAGAACATTATGCTAAATATATAGAATACTGAATATGAAGTGTCTTATAAACAAACACATATAAAAGATTATTTTAAGAAATGCCATTGAACATTGGATGCATGTAAAGCAATAAGTATGTTTTCTTCTCAGTAATTCTTTTATTATCTTCATTTAAGCTACCAGATGTCAGTTTTGGTCATGTGATGGTAAGTAAACTATTTTATTCAGCGATAGCAATGGAGGCATGAACGTATGGTTGACATTTACTTGCAAGAGTTCCTGACAAAGTTGAAATGCCATGTTATGCTTTATCCTGACTTCACTATAAATATTGTTTTTCTTTTTTGCTAAAAGGTCAGTTTGTTTTTGGCTGCGGTAGAAGAACATAGCTGCTTCTTTCTATAAGGATTTATCAAATGATTTGGGAGGGAGAAGGGTCAAGTATAGAATAGTGTGTGTTATTTTTACCTCAGAAATGTTACATATCTGCTTCATGTAATACTATAGTTTTTCATTACATATTAAAAGAATGTAATGAACACAAGTTATGTCATAAACTTATACTGAGATTTAATTGATTTTTTGTAGAAAATAATTTAAGCATATTTGTAAAAACTTTAGCAAACTTTCAGGTGGATTTTCAAACAATTTGGGCACTCAGGTTTAATGCAGTTAGCATTACTGTGTTCAGAAATGTAATAAATTCTGTTCCTCAAACTTCTAGACAACTATTTAAATATGCATAGCTATAATAAAGCAGTGTTGATTGACTGGGTACACAGCTGTGTCTTTAAACTGTGTGAAACCTGAAGCTAGAATACAAATAAAGAATGCAGAGGACCAGTTAATCAGGTGGTTGCATGATCTGCTTCACAGCTGATGGACTGCAAATTAGAGCATGGATAGAGCCACATTTGCATTTCTTAGTATGCCCAAGTTTAGCATTTATAACTGCTAACTTGATATTACTAGCTTACCTTTTTAAAATAGTGTTGTACACTTCCTTTTTTAATGGGTTTTCTAATGTATTTAAAGAGCTCAAATAGCACTGAAAGTCTACTTGGCAACAAATGGTTTACAGCAAGCATTGCATTTATACACTTTGTACTGCTGTCTTTTCTTGGACAGACTTTTTCGAAAGGTTAATAAGGCACATTGATGGGGTAGTGGTTTCCTCTTTTTAATAAAAATAAGAACAAACTAATATAATTAAAAGGACACCAGGGCTTAACTCTGCTACTCTTTGTCTAGATCCAGTCAATCTGATCTACCTGGAAAGCATCTGCAGCCTCTGCAATTTTTCTCCCACTTTTTTCCTAGCATTAAGATAGATACTGTGCAGAGACTTGGTCTGTGCATCAGCAATCTCCATATTCAAATTATGGCAGGAGCTGCATAAAATCAGCAGCATCTCTGACTCTCTGGACACCTGCTTATCTGTGCTAGCCTTGTAGTGATGCTACCCTAGGAGGTGAAATTTTGGTAAATCCATGTTCAGGATTTGATGCATTGGTATTTCTACTCTGTTATTTTTTGTCCTAGAGAACACACCTATGCCATACCTTAAATTATTTTATTTTATTTTATTTTTTGTTAACATTGGATCTGGAACGCATTGCTCAAGGCACATGAGAACTGCCTTGCCTTGGCAGATCTTTCAGGTGGTACTGAGGTGGCTGCACCATCCTCATCCTAGCCTGATCTCAGCAAGACTCATTAGATACAACAGGCACTGTCCACCACTCTTATCTGACAGGGATTAAATCAACTAAAAAGATTAATCTACCTCTATTATAAGGGCATAATCTTCTTTCCTGTCCTGAACAGGCTTGCTATAACAAAAAAAAAAAAAAAAGGCTTATTGATAGGTGAGCATATTTTCTTCAAAGAACCAAGGCATTTATTCCAATTCGCTTATTCAAAATCATCTGGAGCGATCTAATTTAGCCTTTCTTCTCTTTAAATTAAAAAATTCGGCCAAATAGAAAATTTAAGTCCTTGAGTAGAGATTTTTCAGAAAGGCATAGAAGAAACAGAAAATACGTGGTTTAGTGTTGCAGTGAAATTCCATGCATTAGTGATAGCTTTTTTCTCTCCAGAGTGCTATAGTCAAAAAAAAAAAAAGATGGTTGTACTATAATCTCAGACCTAATGGGTTTTCCATGTAGCAGCACATTGTAAACCAGTGATACCAGCTACCTATTATGCACAAGGAAACTCTGAAACTTGATTGTGTACAAGCAAGAGAGAAGACCATGAGGGTACAATTTGTGACATCTAATTTCTGAGATAAGGTCATTCATAATTAGCAGATTTGTGATATCTGCTCCTGAGCTGGTATCCGTTTACCGTCCAGAACACAATGCTCCTGAGAGATTTTAGACATCTAGTTATGATGACATGAATTAAGCCGTAGACTTACTTGACTGGGTAGCTTAAGGGACCTTTTCAGATGTAGTTATCTATGTTGTAGATGACAACATCTGAGAAAAAGGATCCCACCCCAAGTTCTTAGCTCAGGGACCAAGCATTTTTAATGAGGTGGGTAATATTGTGGTGCACCAAACCAAAGGACTTGCAGAGAGAAAAGAAGTCAGCAGAAGAAAGTGAGCGTCCCATGAGGCACATTAACCATATCACTCATTTGTTTCACATACAGAGCGAAAGTTTTCATATATGCCCTCACATCTTTAATAGAAAGCATTGCATATTCTGTATAGCAAGCCTGAAAGCAGGGTCCTAGACTTTTCTAGAGAGCACCCTCCAGAATATGTGGAAACGTGATGCAGATGGCCCCATGTCCCCATGCATGACTTGCTTGTTAGTATGCTACTAGGCGAGCTCACATAGGCAATTGTCCATGTTCAGAGCAATTGCAAAGAGGGGAAAAGCCCATGACGGGGGTGGAGGAGTAAACCACATCAACAATGCTGGAGTCTGATTTGTCAGTGTGGTGCAAACAGGCAACAAAGCTGATGGGAGATGTCCTAGTGATTCCAATGAAAGAAGTATTTGTGGGGATGGAGGAGGTGGCTTAATGAGAGACTGTTGTGGGAAAGCACTTTTCAGGAAGAGAAAATGGTGTGAAAGAAGAGCTGACAAAGTGTGAATAGGGAGTTCACTGAAGTAGGTGAGGTCTATAAGCATGAGTGGAACTGTGAGGAGACTTGATACCGAACTGCCATGCTTTTGAGCGTGATTAGTGCAATAAGTACTAATGGACCATGCCTAGGGATGTCATTTTGAAATTCTGTACTGAAATCACTGTCATCTGTAGCTGACAATATCTGTTTTTGTAAATCGTGGTAGGGTTAAGAGGCAATGAATGCAGCTGTACTAAGTGGATGTCCTTCTCTAAATTAAATGATGTGTATAGGTGCTCTGGGGACTTATCTTCATTATTATTCTGACACCATTCTTAAATGTAGTAGCTTCAAGTGTTTAAAGCAACTTGTAAATAACATTCTGAC
Source organism: Struthio camelus (assembly GCF_040807025.1). Classification (NCBI taxonomy): domain Eukaryota; kingdom Metazoa; phylum Chordata; class Aves; order Struthioniformes; family Struthionidae; genus Struthio; species Struthio camelus. Next base: position 149,486,892 of record NC_090942.1, on the reverse strand, counting down.
AGTTAAGTGAACCCTTAAGAATGAAAAATGATCACTGGCAAATATATGCCTCGAGTTATCCAAGGAGAAAATGCACCTCGAATTAATTTTACTTGCTACTCCACAATCTCTCTATGGAAGTTCATCTGAAAAAAAACATCCTTTGAGGGAAGAAATATGGCCCCTAAATCTGGAATTCTTAAATTTGCTTATTCCCAGCTCATCTCTCACACCTCCCATTATTTTTCCCATGATTACTAAATGTGACCTGCACCATCCATGAAAGTTTATCAATTTGTTGGTATTTTTTTCTCTCCCCAGAATTATTCTGTACTTGATATGAGACCACCAGCTACAGTCATCACATTGAACAATGCCATGTATTGGCAAGAATTTGAAGAGGCATGTGTCTATGAATGCCTGGATGGGAAAGACTGCCAGAGCTTTTTCTGTTGTTATGAAGAATGTAAATCAGGCTCATGGAGGAGAGGACGGATTCACATAGACATCTTAGAACTGGACTCTTACTCTAGGGTCTTTTTTCCTACATCCTTCCTTCTGTTTAACCTGGTCTACTGGGTTGGATACCTCTATCTTTAAATTTTGCCTGTAGTGGTGAAGACTACTGTTTTCACGCTGCTTAGGGGTGGTGAAAGTGCAGAAAAAGTGAAGGACACGGTCAGTTTCATCTCAAATTATGGCGGCCACGTTAACCTTCATCATCAGGGAAACTGATGAAGAATTTTAGTATGTAATTGCCTGAAAAAGAAAAACATGGATGAATTCTCTCCTTACTGCTATTCATTTTAAGGAAAAGATTCTTACTAAATTCAGCTGAATTTGTAGTATAAGCGATGTTTATGAAAAATTATTGTATATTAGAATCTTTACTACTCTCCCTTGGCATAGAAGCTATACACAATTCAGGCAAAGGTTAAATATGTAATTTTTGTTCTTCATTCCCATATTTTCTTCAAAATGCTGACATATCCCTGAGACTCAAAACAACATCCACAGGCATTGGCAAAGCCCACTAAGCCACCCATTTGTATTTAAACTTGCTTGAGCTATGACCCATAGGTTCTGGGAATTTTTTTCTTGGTGATTTCGTTGCGATAGAGAAACCACCAAAAGACAGAAAAAAATATCTCCAATGGGACTAAGATGATGTGAAAGTTACTTCCTGTAAAGGTCTGGGATTTATGGAATTAGCAATTTACCTACACATATTGATTTTAATTTGAGGTGAAAAGGCTGAGTTAGAAGAATGCTAATATTTTGATGTAAAGTGAAAGATTTGCCTATCTTGGAGGTAGTTGTGGATATAACTTCTACAGCTTTTCAAAACTTTACTGTCTTTTTTATGACTGGTTAAACACAGGAAAGTCGTTGATTTCTAAAGTACTCTACTTGAAGCAGGACATGATTCCTGCTTGTTTATGTCGTTGTAGCAGACCATAGTTGATAGACCAGGAGTAAGATTCACTACACAATAGCACTACAAGTTGTGAGTTTCTTCAGATTCCAATTTACTACAAAGTGCACTCATTCATTCTTATTTTTTCTCTCTAAGTTATTTTATAAAATGGAAAAAAGTGTATGCCAAAGTACATTTTTATTCCTTCCATGAAGTTAAAAATTGCAGTCCTCATTCATGGCAGACAGTTCTTGGGTCTGAGCTGAAGATTGGACACTTTTGACTTGAATAGTGCATTATGGGAGCTCAATTGTCTGCCTTGGATTAAGCATGGACTAGTTCCCCCATATAGAAAAAGGTTGCTTTGTTTTGATTTTTTTCACAAACTAGCAACTACATTTTAATCTAGAAAGCCATGCTGTTTTTTTCAAAAGCTTTACCATTAACTTCTTAAACTACCCATTTTACAAAACTTAGTTTTACAGTGTTGAATTAGTTTACTTTTTTTACAGACTCCCTCAATAATTTTTATTAAGCAAACAAATCAGACTCAAAACTAAAGAGCAATGGCTCTTCAGTGCTCTTTGGATGACAAATAGTTACAAATGATAAAAGTAAAGCACATCTAAAAGGTAAATTCTGATTTTTTCTTGTCTGGAAGACCTGATCAATTTTTCCTTATCTAAATGAAAATATGTGTCTCTTCCACACAATATTTGAAAAAAATGAATAGTAGATATGATTGAGGAGCAATTATTTTTATTGTCAGAAAGCAAATCCTGCAAACATGCAAAGACTAGTGCAAAGGTGATTTTAAAGGAATAGTAATGTAGTCATGTTCTTTGAAACAGTCTGTCATTGCTGTTTCTCTGTGCTTCCACAGTATTTTTAACTGAAAAAAAAAAGCTAACACAAAAGGTAAATATAGTTTTTCAAAATATTTTCATCTGCTTTTCAATTGTCTGAAGTACCAGAGCCAGAAAGCTAGGTTTACAGTGGGGAGGGGAACCATTTATCCAAGAACTGACAAAATTCAAAGTAGAAGCACAGAGAAGAAATCAGATATTTGGGGGTAGGAGCAAAATCTCATCTTGAGCAAAAGCTGTCCAATCTGGATTCTAAACTAATAATGACCCATTGATTTCAAAATACATGTTGAAGCTTTTTCTAACTCTTAGTAGCAAATTACTCTGTAAACCAATTACTCTGTAAAACTCTGTGTCCAGCTCCTGTAAGTATGAATTATATTTAGGGATCGGAATTATCTTTTCAGCAGGGCAAGAAGGAGTTTGAATTGAAGCTGAATATCCCAGGCTGAAATTATGAATTAGTCAGATTTAACAGCCACTTTCAGCCACACGTTGCAAGAATACTAGTAAAATATGAAGCCTAAATAAAAGAATGGAACCAGATATCCTTTAGGGGACTGATCCTGCAAAACCTCTGCACAATCAGTTTTGGTGGGAGTACTTAAACAAATGAGACACAAGAAAGCGGCTTCCACCACTAGATCTTGGATAAGTAAAGTGAGGTTTATTTTAGCAATGGCATACTTCAGCAAACATCCTGGGAGTAAGTGTGGAAAGGGAATGTTTGATTTTTAGATGATGTGCACATGCTATTCTTACGCTTCTGCTCACAGCTACCCACTTTAGCTAAAAGCACACAATACTGTCAGATCCTTCCTTGGAAGACTGATTCTGCTAAGGCTGTTTATATTGCCTCCACTTTTTGAGTGCTTTCATAAGCACATATTGGAAGCATAATATTCCACTTTTGAGGCTCCTGACCAAAACAGAATGTGCAGCCAGTTCTGGTTTCCTCTCTTACACTGACAACAGAGGATATATTCTACTTTGAAGTATATTCTACTTTGGGGTTAAGTACAATAAATTGGTTTGTATGCAAGGTAAGCACAGAGGTCTGCACAGATCTGTACGCCAGACATTCTGCATTATTAAAAAATATCCTCATTAGTGTTCAGACATCCTTTTGATTCCTTTGTGAACTGAAAAAAATTAACACTTCTGTGGGACTGCAGAGTCCCGTCAGAAATTTCAGAATCACCTTTTAGCGTTTTAGAACACTTTATTGTCAGATAATTTCATATTCAAGATGCATTTCCTCAGCTACTTCTTTTTTGTAATTTCGTACTTTTTTTTGCCTTTCTAGGAAAGGGAAGGGAATGGAAGTATGTGTGAGTATATCCAACTCATTTAGGTATGTCTGTAGAATCACAAAATCAAGTACCTTCTCATTATATTCTTTCCTTATTAAAGTTACAGAAAAGATTGTGAGTTTTTTAACCTTAATTCCTTGCACAATAATCCACTTTTCCCAGCAAGATGAATAGTTGTAAAATCAAACCTCTGCTTTCATTCCCTTCACTTCAGTTCAGTTGCATTCACTTCAATTAAGAACTGAGGAATAGTATTTTCCTGCTTAAGGACAGCATTTTCAAGGCAGCTAAGAATGTATGAAAATATTGCTCTGTTTAATTCAGAATCTAAGTCGTCTTAGTTCTTCTGCCCTTGACATACTGAGAGCTCCTTCTTAGTAGTTTCTTTAGGAAAAAATGCCAGAAAACAGCCCTTATTCCAATAATTAGTGTATAAAAACTACCAGCCAGCTTATTTTGTCTCCATTTCTAGCAGTAATGTGGGACTAAGCACTCCACACAATCTTGGTGTAACTTTCTAAGCAAGAAGTATGCTAGTAGATTAAAATACCTAAGGCCTTTTTCACCTTCAAATGCTCCTTTCCTCCCTCACCGACCATCACTTGTATATTAGGTCCATAAAAATGACTGAAATTACAGCAAGGAAATCCAGAACTATCTTCACAAAGGTGACGAAATGTGAAGCTAAAAGAAAAGCAGGAGATTATTTTTCTTTGCTGTACAGTTCTTACCTGTCCTACTCTTCTTCAATTCTTCCCAGCACTTCTACACAACTAACTCCAAATCATCCACCTGGTGTTTTGCACATTCACCAGCTGTAACAGCAGCGACACATGAGCCTTTAGCTGACAAGAAATGATATTTCTGGAACTGGAGGCATCCTACCAAGTAATGCAGATAACCTATCTTGAACACTTTTACGTCCCTAATGAGTCTCAGAGCCTAGCACCTCATGTTGCCCCATGAATTTATCATAACTCGCCTTCCTTAATCCCTTCATGACCTACAGAAGGATGCTTATCTACTTTTTACACCAAATTTCAGCATATATCTAGAAGGATGACCCTGCTCGGTTCACACGCCAAGTGACCAGGTGCCAGACAGCTCTGGAAACACCATGGTTGCCACATTGGAATGATTTTGTGGGAAGAGAGACTGTAAATGTTGTAAGATAGAACTTATTAGCCTCACAGTCTAGAGGGTTGGTGTTACTCTCTAAGCTGTAGAACAATGCACTCACTACAACTTGTAAAGGCTCTCCATAACATCCTGAACTTGTCCCATTGGCTGCACTTTCTGATTTTCCAGAAAGCACTAGGAAAAGGCAAGCCATAGCCCATAATCTTAGCTGCCTACACCATTAAAGGATTTTTTCAAGGTACGTTCTGCTTGCTTACAGTGAAATCCTTGTGCTTCTTATATTTAACATTCATTGATGTTGAAGGATATATTCCCGGCCTGAAAGTTAGAAAGAGTGACAATTAGCTTGTTGTAGTTCTTCCTGAGCGCTACAATGTGTGACCACTGTTCTAGCTATCTTCAACATACACATTGAGCACTGGCTACTTTTTCTTTCTTTCTTTCTTATTTTAAGCACTTCATAGATTCCTTGATCTCTAAGTAGCAAAAAAAACTGCAGTGGGATCGAGTCAGTTCAGCAGAATCCTTCCTTCTTCATGCAGCAGCTTCATTCCACTAAGATGTGCAGAGCATAAGCTCAAGGCTGATGTTTATCTCATCCAGGTGACTTCCTAGAAGACAGTTTAAAACAGGCGAAGAACAAATGATGCTGTGTTCCATTGGGAACACATTTTCGCTACTAAAAGTGAGGTTCTTTTTCCTTCACAACTTTTATCTTTTTTCATTGTAGGTATATCTTCTTCTTTCTTTCTTTCTTTTCTACTAATCCAGAAGATTACCAAGCACAAAATCAGCTCAGTTCCCTTGCTATTGGATCCAGCAGCTGCAAACTATTGTTGCAGGCAACTGCTTGCTTCCCCTCAAATGTCCTTGTGTGACAGTAGTGGAGGCCACAGAGGATGTGCAGAGAGAATCAGCTTCCCTACGCATAAACTTTCTCCATCTAATGCTGTACGAATGTTGTACGTAGATGTGGGAGAGCTCAGCACAATTCTCCCATAAACCACCTCTTTTTAGACTTCATTGCCTCTTTCCTGTCAGTGGGTGAAGTTATTATGAATTATTGCCAGAACTAATCCTATCAAAAGAGAAAGTAATAATGGAACTGAAGTAGTTTAGGAAACAATAGTCATGCTCCAAGACCTTGGTTAAACTCTCATCATTCTTTGTTAGGGCAGGCTGTCCTAACAGTGCTCCAGCTCTACAGTAAACATTTAGTTTCTAACTCAATCATCACTTCTCAGCAGAAGTGTGACCAACATAATAGACTGTACTGGATTAGCAGCTTATCCTAAAACATTGAGCAAAATTCCAGGTCAAGGGTATAAACAAATGAGTGATGCCAACACTTGCTCATCCCCTTTTATTTTCTTTTCATATCTACCTCTTATTTTTCTCCACTACTAGCAGTGAGTGCTGCTAACAGCATTCACATCTAATCTCTCAGAGGAAGGCACAAAGAGCAGAGGGTATTGTAAGGCATTCAGTATCAACATTTTACAAAATCTTTACTGCACGTTTCTAGGAGGTATTTGAGGAGGAGCCAGCAGACTGGAACACTGATTCATGCACAGGGACCATCCTATGATACTTCTTTGCTAGGGACTTAATACATAGCTGTGGTAACACACATTACCATTTTGCTAGCTTTTTTTCTCCGTTCCCTTAATAGCATTTACAAAAAAGGAACACTAGGAAAGAACAATTTGAGGAGAGAAGCTGTCATTTATTTTATACAGGGGCTGCTGGAAACAATGTTGAATAGCACCATTGATCCACAAATAGGCTTTATCACATGCTATGTTCTGTTGCTAGCCTATTCAGAAGGGAGATTTGAAACTTTCACTTACATGCTAAAAAGCGCATAATAATCATTAGTCTTGTAGTATATCCATATGCATACAGATTCTTAAGGTTCACAGCATTCTCTTTTTGAAGGGTTCTAGTACATATTTGAGAAAAATGAAGACCGTTCTTCATGACTCAGTGGCTTTAATACTTTTGTCTCTTCCCCTAGGATTCATAGTTTGTCTGGAAAGCAAACAAAAAAACAAACAAACAGAAAGCCTACCTTCCTCATCACTTTGACATTTTACTCTTAGCATCTAAAACTAAATGATGTTTTAACAGCAAAATTACCATTTTCACTTTGAACTGCATTGCTCTGACTAGTTGAACAGTGAACTTTTTGTACATTATACCTGTGGTGGATTAGTGGAAAAAAGATATGCTAGCCTGTAACCCTGTTTAACATTGAGCCTGAGTTAGGTATAAACGACATTCTAATTTTCCTCTTCTTGGTAGCTATTTCTTTAAATGATTTTGGAATGTGACCATCTTTTAGCGCTTGGTTAGTGTCCACTGACATTCCTCAAGAGATATGTCCAAGATTACGTATTCCCTCTACAATCTACAAACTTTATTTTTTCTTTTTCATTGTGGGTCCTCAGGTCAGTGTTTGTATGCATCTGGAGTCCTCGAGGGTTTTCACAGAATACATATGGAATTAGATAATAAAATTCATCATGAAGTTCAGTGCCTCAGAGTCTGGCACCTGAGAATTCTCTAGCTGTTATCTAAACATGCATCTTGATTTTCTAGTCATTTGCTATTTTTGAATGATGAAGTAACAGAGCAGAAGAAATGTGGTTATGTTTATTCATATGTCTGGGAATGGGCTTACTCAAGCACTAAGCCAGGCAAACGAGGCACTGATAAGGTCAACTATTTGCCAGGTACTCTTTTGTATGGGTAATGGGTGGCATTAGCCAGAGGAGCCACAACAGCACATTTCGTGTCATCAAAATACTCAGGTAACTCAGGTTTATTTGGAGGCCTAAGCCAACCTGCAGAACTTTGTACAGTCCCAGCAGCTTCTTCATTGCACCTAGTACTCATGTCCCTACCTGCATAGAAACAGGGAGGCAGTGGCAGTGGCTGGGAGAAATGAAGCTGCACTAGCATAATATAGTATAAAAAGCAAAGGATGAAGGATTCACAGGGAAGCTGGTGACAGCTTATTTTTGAGACGGTATCACGATTACAAGTTTTAAGGAGAGGACCTCTAGGTCTATCTCAGTCAAAAACACCTGCATCCATCAAAACCATTGACCAGAAGAGGGTTTTAAGTTTAAATATTCTTAAAAGCAAACAAGAGCTTTGGATCACATTCCAGCTGGTTGACTCTGTGCATTAGCTGGCCTAAAAGCTTAGGGAGAGCAGATTCCAAACTTATGTTAGAGGCCAAAAATGGTAAATGCCAAAGTTTCTAAATTGTGTCTTAATAGACGATGGATGAAGAGACTGATATTGATGACATATTTGAAAACCACTGACAGCAAAAGAAAGTGAAAAAGAGAATGCTATAGATTCCATTTCATGCATACAGAATGCATGGGATCCTTACAACGTAAGTTGCTGGTGAATTCATGCAACGCTGATAAAATAGTTGCATGTGACAATATACAGGCAGGTGAGGGGAGTACGACACACGCAAGACAGAGCCTTCCAAAGGAAACAGGGTTTCAGAATAACCTTCCACAAAGCAATGCTCCTCTGAGCAACAGTGGGAAATCTTGTGCAGAGCAATTACAGTATCAGTTACCCCTTTTCACTTTTGTAGCTGTTAAGGAGTCCTGTAACTTTATTGTCATCCACGCTCACCTGCAATACCAACCGTAAAAAATGAGCCAACATGTGATCACAAGCAGAAGCACTGGGCTGGAGGGAAATTGTTGAAATACTGAATCTAGTCCATGGCTGTCACAGGCAACCATCAACCACCTTGTACAGTCCTGTTCTTAAAAGCTCAACATATTTTTCTCAATTTTTTTTTTTCTGATATGACAACCTATGGATATTTTTTAATTTTAAGTCAGTGCAATTTTAGAATCGAACAAAATTTGCCAACTATGTATTAAATTTAACTTTCTTACAGAACACAAATAAAATTTTAGATTTCTAATTATCCTTCCTTCCTAAGTTTTTCTTAAGAGTGTGTGATTTCTTTGCTAGCAGTGCAGCTTGTGATGTCATAGTGAAATGAAAGTACAATTATGTGCCCAATGTGCCTTGAATAATACAGGTAGCACTAGTACCAGTATGTCATTATAAGTTAGATAGCCATCCTAGTGATCCCCCAAACTGACCCAGGCAGGAGAGCCAAACATCCTTGTGCTTCACCTCCTCAAGTTTTCAGACAACAATGTTCCTCTACCAGTCACATCCATTCCACTTTATTTTGTGTTAAGGAGTAGGACTGTGCGTCTAGAATACTATTTATATTCGTATTTTGATTCCAACATTTGTATTCTGGATACAAATAAATACACATTATCAGAAAATGCAAGTTTTGTGTGCATATATTGGTGACTGTATTTTCTTGTGAAAGTTGAGAACTTAAAAAATATAAACAGATATCTGACAGTCTGCTGAAGAGAAGAGATGCTGTGTGGTATTTTCATGATAAGGTCTTCTTGGGAGGCATTTCAGAAGATTCTTTTAAAGTTTTTGATAGACAGCATGAGCAGCCAGTAAGCTAAAAAAAAATCAAGAGTGAGGTTTATCCGTGGGTCCAATATAAAGTGGGAAGTATATCCTACGAAGTGCAAAAAAAATCCAGAAATACAGCGGTGTCCTTAGCACAAACTGATTGAATATATAAGCTTCATAATTTTAAAATTGCTATCAAATTTGGTTTCAACACTTTACCAATCCCAGCTTGGTTCTTCAATTTAATATTAGCTCTTTGCATCTGTTTACACAATGAAATTTACTGCTAAAAGTATATTCTGTATTTTCAGAGGTATAATTTCCTTGGCAGCTGCTTATTGTTAAGTCAGAGTGTTCTCTTGGTTTATACTCTTTGAATATAACTTGACTCCTGCCTCTGTATGTTCATGGCCACAGAATTGCCAGGTATCAGCCAACTCCTACTGTGAAATCCCTTCTCCTTTTCAAGACTCCAGTCCAAGTAACATTGAAGTTGACAACTGGGCTGCAGTAATAGAGAAACTTTCCAGATTTCTTGTGATACTCTGGTACAATAGGGATTTCTCTGTCTGAGCTTGTCATATTTATCTTTTCCTTATGTTCCTGCCACTAAGGCATTTTTTTCTGAAAGACAATTTGATTTCACAAGCAACAATAACACCCAATTTTACTATCGTCTGTCAGTAAAATTCCACTAAGACATCTTTCTTTTCCCTTCAGTAACTCCACTGTTTTCACTTATTAGTTTGACATGCAATTCATGTTTACCTCCATTTGTGTTTCTGTATGACTAGCTACTAGTACTGACTTATTGATTCAAAGTAAATGTAGATTCTGTGCTTTGACCTCTGTAACAGTGGCTGGCACTTGTTATAAGTGTGTAACATGCAGTAGACAGGTAGATATGGTTATGCTCTACTCCCCCAGAATAACAGTTAGGTATAATTGTCACCATAATTATTTGCCTTCTACACATTAGTCCTTAAAGCATATCATCATCACAGTGTGAACATAACACCGACTGTTCTCCCAAGCAGAGCATTAGCTGTAACACCACCTATACTCTTGCAATCATTCTGAGGGGCTGAAAAAATGAGTTGAGCAAGTCAATCCTTCCAGAGGTTTAAAGTGCTCATCCTGCCAAATTCAGAAGGACCTGATACATCTTCCAGTTCAATAACACTTTCTCCCCAGTAGGCTCGAGTGTGCAATAAAGTAATATGATGAATTGTGCCAATAAGTTTTGGCTTTTTATGTCACCCTCTGTCTCACCACCACAAATCTAGTTAAGAACTGAATTACTGCTTGGCAGTTTCAGTTAAAGTAAACTCACTTTGTGAAATGGAAAATAAGGAAAACTGAGTATCAGAGAGCGATCCAGAAAGTAAGGAATAAAGGGAAGAGACATTTTCCTAGTGACTGATATTAAAATAAAACCATTGTTGGATAATAGTTGTAGTAAAATATTTCACTTTTAAAGCTGGATTAGAAATGGAAGCATCTGTATTAGGAATGCAAAATAATTTATATATGCTTAAGCTTCACATGCAGCAACTCATGCCAGTAGGATTTTTAATTTAATAATTTCTAAGTCTGCCTATTTATTTTATCAAGAAGATTTATCCTGTGTTCCTCCAGACTGTCACAGAACTGGCTTTAAAAACCCAGTTTCTCATGTAGTTAAAATTTGGGCCAATGGTAATTTTCTTGGCCCATCTTCTGGTATTGTGCGACCAGTTCACAGCATAGGCAAACATTTTCACAAACTCATGGACAGATTCATTATTCGGCAGGGATACTAAATTTTGTAGCAGCTTTAGCTTCTAGATTGACCATAATTGAATTATTTTTTATAGAGCAAAAAGGGTACCAGCATCTTAGGGTACCAGCATCATGGAACGCAGTAGAGCTGAGAAGCTATCCTTTGCTAAGGTGCAGCTGTTTTCTTGTGTCCTGAAATTATCTGACGGGAGCAAAAGGTCTAACACCACCACAAAAAAAGTAAAGCCAGAAAAAAAGCAAACTCTCTCCCTTCCTAGATAAATAAAGAAGTCCTTTGCTATCCTGTATGTTTTTTCATGTCTACCATCCGTTTTTTCCCTCCACAGCTGGGCCTCCATCATGTGGTGGTAATCAACAGCAAGGCTTGGGTTAGGTATGGCAGATCATTGCAGCTGAGTATCTTCAGAGCAGTGAAAGCAGTGCAGTCTATGCCAGCCCAGCACAAAAAAAGTAAAGCCAGAAAAAAAGCAAACTCTCTCCCTTCCTAGATAAATAAAGAAGTCCTTTGCTATCCTGTATGTTTTTTCCTGTCTACCATCCGTTTTTTTCCTCCACAGCTGGGCCTCCATCATGTGGTGGTAATCAACAGCAAGGCTTGGGTTAGGTATGGCAGATCATTGCAGCTGAGTATCTTCAGAGCAGTGAAAGCAGTGCAGTCTATGCCAGCCCGGGTACCCCAGTCCTGTGTACATAATGGCCAGGAGGGAAAACAGTGTTGATTCCCACAGGGCTTAGCATGATGGTCACCAGAACTGCATGAAGGAACAGACCATAAGTCACACGGGAAGGAAGGCTGTGACTGCTCATCCATAGGGCATGGAAATTCTTGCATTCTCACTGCCAGCAACCATTAAGGTTGAGAAAAGCTTAGCTTTGATACATGCATGCCAACAGAAGCTGACAGTTGTTTTCTGACTGTTGGTCAGGGCACAAAAGAACCCAGTACAAATTGAACTGACAAGGCCACAAAGTACTTATTGAACCCAAACCTTTCCTCTCCCAGGCCCTGAAACATTCTATTTCCAATACTTTTAGATTACAAAATATCACTGCATTAAAGATGCTCATGCGTGTCCTACCAAAATTGTTAAATGTCAGGTTGACCAGTATTTTGACCAACCAATGTTTTTGATGGAATGCTCTGGTCAAAACAATGACAATAGCAGAAGCAAAATTCTCATTCATTCCCCTACCTTTTAGCATCCATACTAGTTTAAATATAAATGAAAGCTGTGCAATGCTTTTTAATGGATTATACAGAGGATCTAACTCAGAATTCCTGAAAGACTCATAGGAGTCACACTGTCTGTACGCTATCATTACAAATTGACAACATAATTGACAACATATAGCTATGCTATAAACCATGCTATGATCCATTCCTGGACATTAATTTGAGGATTAAACAAACAGAAACCTCATGGAGTTCAGTAAGGAAAGGTGCAAAATCCTGCAGCTGGAGCAGAACAACACTGTGCATCAGCACAGGCTAGTTACCAACTAGCTGAGCAGCATCACTGCTGAAAAGCTGCTGAGGATTGCCGTAGATGCCAGGTTGAATGCAAGCTAAGAGTGCACTCTCATCATGGATCATGCAACTGTGAAATGTCCTACACTAGAACTGTTGCCAGCAGATCAAAGGAATGTATTATTCTGCCAGTACTTAGCACTGATGAGTTCACACATGAAATAGCGTGTTCAGTTTTAGCATACCCTTGCCCCTCAGCTGGTCATGAGGGGTACTGTGAAACTAGAGAGGACCTAGCAGAGAGCTACTAAGGTGGTCAGGGGCTGAGAGCACATGACCTGTGAGGAAAAGCTGAGGGAACTGGGCTCATTTGGTCTAACAAAAGGGGGACTAAGGGATGTTCTTGTAGCAAACCACACCTATTTGAAGGGCATTTACAAAGATAATGGAGCCAAACTCTTGCCTTCTCAGTACTGGCAGACAATATAGAAAGGGGCACAAATTTCACCTTGGGAGGCTCAGGTTGGACATTAGGAACAGCTTTTCCCAAGAAGGCAGTGCAGTACAGGAACAGGGTTGTGGACACTCCATCCATGAAGGCTTTCAGGACCTTCCTGGACAGAGCCTGTCCTAACTTCGGTGATAGCCTTGCTTCTAGCATGAATCTGGAGCATGTGGCCTCCAAAAGAAAATCTTTTCTAACCAATACTTCTTTGATTCTGTAAGAGGAATTATTTCACCTGTTACCTCTTCCATAAATAGTTAGTTAGATGCATGGTGAACGTTGACATAACTAAAATCAATATACAAACCATCTTCTTTCGTATTGCTGCTATTGTTCACTTTCTGAACAATTCATCTTTTTATATACCACATAGGTCAGGTCAGTAATTACATTATGCTTTCCTAGTGAGACCTTTCAATGACATCTGGAAAAGTGATTTTTTTTTATGACTATGGAAAGTCCCAGTTTGAACAAATCATTTATGTTAATGACTCTTTTCATGTATATTGCCTCTGTTTTATCAAATAAAACAAATTTTTTTATTATGCAACTTCTTAAAACAAGCATCTGATACCCTCCTGACCTTATATGCCCCGATTTGCTAATTGGTAAATTATACTATTTACATACTATATATATTATTTGCTTATTGTATGTTATTTGCTAATTGGTAAATTATATCATTTACAGATTATATTAAATGAAAGAAAGTCCCTAGCTGCTTTTAGTGGGTAATCTATATGATACATTTCTACATAAATCCAAGCTGCAACAGCTTAAATATTAACACTGAATAATGAAATGTGTGACTGAAATAACGGCAGATCTATGGTGTGGTTCAATTGTATGTGTAAACATATAAAGGTATTTGAATGTATGAAAAAAAAATTCCAAATACTTCCCGAGGTATGGATACCTCTAGAAATAGGAATGATAGCCTTTAAATATTTGCCACGAACGAATTAATGATATTTCTAGCCCTTACTGTAATGTAATGTGTACTAGACTTTCCAAAGTTACAATTGCAGTCATTTCAGTAACTAGTGGACAGCAAGTCTGGGGGTTTTTAATTCTTTATATGTATTACATATACAAATAAAATGACCTCTATCTGTGTTTGCAACTGATGTGCAGTGGACAGTTAAATCTAACATGGCGAAAAAAAAACAGGTTTTCCTTGTAAGGTTCCTTGCCTATGGCCATGTACAATGCCAACAATTCACAAGCAGAGACTGTATGGATAGGTGAACATAGTTAGCTCAAAGGAAGGTTAATGGGTTGAGTTAGTGAACACGTTTCTAACTAGTATCTATCTTTGGCCCGAAAGTTATTACCCTATCTGTGCTATATGCCTATATTTATTTGCTTAACAGGAGCACTAAACACACTAGTTCTGTACATGTGGAGAAAAGCTAGACTGAAACTGATGATCATATAAAGATGCTCCAGTACAGATATTAATTTCATACCTCTATGGAAAAATCTACCGAAACTGAGAAACTTTGTGACAATCCACTTACAGCAGCATCTACTGCAAAGCTATTAGTAGGTTTACATAGTCCCTTCCAGAGAAGAGCAGATATGCTGGACATACCCAGAAGGGCCTACGCGGTCAGGCAATGGGCACTTGGGTGCTATGTGAAGTGCTATCAGGCTGCACACGTCCGCGAGTCAGCCTGCAGGATGGGGGAGCACTGCTGGTGACAGCTCTCAGTCAGCAGCCAGGAGGGTAATTCTTCCATCACCCAGGGAGTGGGCGATGGAGAGCAACGCACATCAGACAGAAAGGAGGGCTTTTAGGCAAGTGATGAGTATCCAAGACCCTGATAATCCTGGGAGATAAGCTGCATACTGACAGGCCTCGCTCCCTGTTGTAGAGACCCACAGCTATCATTACCATTTCAGCCCTCCCTCATCACCCAAAATTGAAACCCCACAGCTCTTCCTATGGTGTGAGGATAGTAGATTCATTAGAAAAGGGGAAGAAAAAGGATCCGTCAGTGATCTTTTGTTTGAGCCACTGTTACTGAAGGTGGTTGTTGGGCAAAATCAAATCCTTATTTCTATACTGCAAGAATCGAGTCAAAACAAATCTCAGTGAAAAAAAAGAGCAGTAATATACACAAAGCAAAATTCATTTGGCCAAATATAGATACAATTATTGTAAACATTGTCAACAGGGTTAGTCATCTAAATTCCCTTTACAGCTGATGGAGAGGTGTAGACACTTCTGGAACACAACTTATATTATCCTGAAGTAGGCATCTGAAAGCGGAGTTGTATAAACCACGCTCTAAAAGACTTCATTTAATTTTCAGCAGCTATAAAGGGAGCCTAGGGTGCATAGCTCAACCATTAAACATTTGCAATAATGGAAGATGAATCCCACCACATTATCTCTCAAACAGCAGAAATGGGGATGCTACACTGAGAAATGCAGAACAATATTACCCTAATAAAGACCTGCAAGCAAAAGCGCAGTCAGGAGGAAAAAAGTGGGATGTGGTGATTTGCCAGTTCTTTGTAGGACTGAAGGAAAATACCAACATGAATGTATCTACGGTATCTGCTGTATTATATTGTGCACATTGTGCGCCTACAGTAGGAGATTCGCATTAGCATGAGTACAAGAAGCCTTTTTGCTTTGACAGCATGGAACTGTGTGTGAGATTACTCACACTACTCCTCTTGGCTAAAAGGGCTGGATATTTCTCCAGCTCAAGCCAGCTCTAAATAAATCAGCTGAAACATCTTTAAATTTCACAATAGCATGAGCATTGACATATCCAAGGGTACGTATAAGCATACAGCACAAAGGTCTCCAACAGTCGTGGTCAATTCTCCACAACACAGCAACCAAGTGTCAATTAGCTTCGGAATGATCTCAAGCCTTTCTAAACACAATGAAGGTCAAGAGATAATAACAATTAGGAGAACAAGATGATGTGGATCAGGGAATAGTTGTCTCCTGGAGAAAGTGTGCAGCCTTGTGCTTTCAGTGTTACTGCTTTTGAACTTCAAATGAGCTCTTCTAAGCAAGGAAGACGCAAGAAGAGTGAGGCATTGCATGTTATACAGTGTGCGTAGCTATGTTTTAGACCTTAGGTAAATGATACCAAAGTGTCTATCATTTTTCTGCTGTCATTTTGGAGATTCATCATTGATCATTTTATACTCTGCTCTGCTAAACACTACATGTTTTTCCCTCCATCAAAATTGCCCTGAGACATCCAGTCATACTGAAGTGTCCCTGCTAAACACTTATTTGTGTTTAAATAACTTGTGAGAATACAGAAGCAGTAATCTACAGTGAGTATTTAAAATATCTCATAATATATTATTTGTGTATCACTCCAACACTAGCAGAAATGGGCCGAAAACCTTGTGCGTGGCCATGCCATTGAGATCTTGCTTTTCTGAGTAGCATTGCTGGGATGAGAGAGGGAAAGATCTTATGTCATGGTATACTATTTCTGTGTATTTAAATTGTGTGTATTTCTGAAGTCCCTCCAAACATTCCCCCCTCCTGTTTGTCGAAACACTAACCATCACACTTTCCAGGAACACATCCTCAGAGCATGCCTGTGTATTGTGAGTATGCTGTTACATATAAAAAACCCTTAAACAACATTCTCCTTTCCAGTGCACCGTTGTTTCTACGCAAAATGTGCCAACAAAGTATGGAGGCAAAGTGATCATCATGCACAGCCACAGCACATGCAGATTCTCGCATCCATATGGTCTATAGCATGAGGTAAGCTATCCTCCCTTGTTGACTTGCATTTTATCCTGTACTTGGCACAGCTTAAAGAATAACCCAGGGCTGGCAAAGCCACGTGAATGTGAATCCTAGCTGGAACTGTTTTTCATGCCTTTCTCACACATCATCCAACAATCTTTTGACAGAGACTGGCCTTCGTTCACAAATGAGGATGTAGCCATTGTTATCAGCATAACAGGGAGCAGCGCTGCACTTCTCTCTGGCCATAATTGCTACAGAAATTGTATAAGACACACAATGGCCTTTGTTGTTAAAACGCTGGTTCAGTGTGACTCACTATAGGCAACGGGCTGTTTTAATTTATCCCACTAAAGCTTACCTGCCAAAAGGGTGGCTCTCCAGTGCCCACTCTCCAGCTCCAGTGTACGTAGAGCTGTTTTCTACTTCTCTTCTCCAAATCTTCATAATGTGAGGAGACCACAGCACTTAATTCAATAGGCCTCTGGTGTGTGTGGAAAGGGAGTTACATGTCTCTATTTTAGAAAGCAGTAACACTGCTTGTTTAAACTTCCTCAAGGGTTAATAAGAATAGTTTTCATGCATTTCCGTGGCGATATGAATCCTCTTCTCTTCTCATTGCTATTTGCCCAGCCTCCACATGAAGTTAGCCTTGCAGACAGAGAGGAGGACATTTCAGTACTTGTTTCTGCCAGCCGATAGACAGGTAGCAGCACTGATTGTACAATTCTCAGCCACGTCAGCAGAGATACCCAGGAGTCCTACTCTTTGGCTTAGATTCTCCAAGTCAAACTTAAGGCACACAGTTACAGCTGTAAGGAATATTTGCATTGTTGTTCTTCAGCTCATACCATATTAATAGCTAAGTAAATGTTAGTCCACCATTTTTAATGATATCAAAAAAGTCATGTAAAAAGACTCAGTGGGTACTTTCCACACAAACACGCCAAAGCTTCTAAGTACTTCAACACTTACTTAGCATTTTTCAAAACGACTTAGCCCCTTTTCAACATATACGATTTCAGTAGGAATGTTCCTCGAAGTTAAATTTTGGAAGTGAGCTGAGGGTGCTGCTCCATCCTCTCTGCTAATTTCAGATTTGTCAGCCAATAGTATAATTTCATTATTCTATAAAGTATTGGACCAATTTTCATGTGAAGTGCAGTACTGGAATGTGTTTCTCTTTCCCATTGTAATGCCCTTGTTCTGAGAGTGTGGGGCTTTTTACTGATGCATTAAGACTAGAAAAATTTATTCCAGCCCTGTCATTAATCCTTCAGAATGTTTAAATTGTTGAAGTGTTTTGCATGTTGAGATGCATTAAAGAAGGTTTTTCATGCTACATACATTATTACAAGCTTAGTCATATTTTATAATCATTTTGTTTTAAGGTATATACAGAAAAAGAACAATATTATGTGCAACAAAGATGCATATTATACCTAATAGCACATCACAGCTAAAGGTATGAGAATATTTCACATACAGCTTGTTGATCAAGTCTCAACAGTTTTTTGTTCATTTGAAACATTTTTTTCACAGTGCTGAAAACCAAGCTTGGTTTATAAAATATATTTATGTGCTTTGGTATTCTGGGCACAAGAAGCATTTGCAGAAGGAGTTATCGGATGCTTTTTAAAATTGTTATTGTTAATCTAACTCTACAAAAAAACTCAGGGTGGGCTTAATCTCAGTTTCAGATGGCTAAATCTAATCTAGTCATCTAAACAGTCTTTATAACTAATTAAAATATGTAGGTAAATTTAGAGTAGAAGTTTTCACATCTCTTTCAGGGACTTTATTGCTCTGTTCAAGCGTAGTATTCAACTCCTTTCTCATACATAAGCACCTATTGGCAGGATGGGCATGGAGAGGTGTCCCATTTTGCCTCCAGCTGCCGCTCCAGAAGGGTGCAGGTCTCCCGTAGGACCTGTGTTGTGTCTATCAATCAGACTCATGCAGACCCTAGGTAACCCAAAGCATCTCAAAGAGCACTAGACGCACGTGTCCACTCACATAAAAAGAATCAAGGTGATCAGAGCTTGATCCAGTATCCAAAACATCCACATGGATAACTGATGTGACACAGGACATAAGGGATACCTGTGTCCACTGGAGCAAAAAGCTGGGACGAGCCATGTTATTATGCACACCTCCAGTGCTTCAGAAAGGATCTGTATAGGCTCAGTAAGTCTCTGGTAAACTGAGATATGCAAGAAAAAATAGTGATCTGGGCACCTGGGCACAGAAATGATTTCTAGTTGCAGAGTTCCTGCTTCACAGGGCCTGTACCCATGAGGGGCACAGAGTTTAAGGTACAGACTCTTCTTGAGCATTTCCTATAGACTAGTTTATGGTGTCATGAAGATCAGCTCAGATGCCAAACCTTTTCCTATTTATTATATAAGGACCTTTGTCACCTAAGTCATTTTGTGAATAGTGCTTCCAGAACCGGGCTTTTAGAGCTGAGTATTATTCAGCTATTTGTTGAACTGGGGTCATCAGGTTGCAAACCTGTATGTATATTTAGCAAACTGCCTCAGTTCTATGTCTGGAAAATGAAGATAATGCCACTTCCATAAATCAGAAGTGCTATGAGGAACAGTACAATAAAAAGTGTGGGAAAATACGGTAACAATTATCTTCTAAGTAGTACAGATGAGACCTGTTTTTGTTCCTTAAGAGTGCTAAAGAAGTTGCTATCATCACATCTTATTTCTTCCATCATGTTAACCACAGACTGCAAAAAAGAGGGGAGTGAAAGATAAGAAGTTAAATGTAGCACCATTTATTTAGGCCTAAACAATCTGTAAATGTAGTAATATTTATTACAAAAAATTTATATAGCAAATTTGGTAGGTAGATATTTAGATAAAAATGATTTTCAAACTGGAGCTGTGTGGGTTTCACTCTGTCGCTCGTTTAAACAAAAAATGTCCTATGCTGTATGGTATGAAAATAAATAAATGTGCTGTAAGTATCCTGAGATATGCTTCAAACAATCTCACAGAACAAGCACTTCTTCCTCTGAAGTGCTTGGATACCATGGAGATAAATACCAGAGGATTGCCTATAAAAGAATTAGTCTAGCTTTTGAGACAAGCTGAATCCTGAACTTGTATTGTGATGTAAATTTAGGTAACGTTGTAAGTAGCTGTTCTGTGAAATGTCATCCTTAGTCTTTATTAATGAACAGTCTTCTCTTTTTGCATTGTCTCGTTCATATTTTGTCTTTAATTGACTGTAGTGCTGTTGCAAGTTTTCTGGTTGATGGCTCGGAGATAAAAGTGACCTACATACCCATTGAAAGGTGGTCAAAAGGCTAACGAAATCTTTGGATGTCTTAGCAGAGGAGCACTAAGTACAGAAGCGATAGTGGAACTACAGGAGTCTGAGGACAGCCTTTATGTGAATAAGTCACAGGACTGGGAGACACCTTCTTGATCCTTATCAAATTTATCAAGACATCCAATCAAGACATCCTCATCCATCTCAGAAGCCAGCCATGATACATCTTAAAATTAGATAGATATTTTTCCCTCTGCTGTTATTGGAAGGTGGTTCCAGAATATCACTAACTGGACATTTTCTTCAAGTGTCCACTCTTCAAATGTCTTCAAGTGTCCATTCACTTGTGGCCACTTTGCCATTTGTTCTGAAAAGGGGGTATTAAATTCTATTATTCACAATTCAAGATAACGCATAAAAACTAGAGAAAAAAAAGAAAAGAGATTGGACAAAGGATCAAATATGCCTTAGGTTGCCAGAGTAGGACTCATCTCATGCAGCTTCAAACTTCTGCAGTATGTCTTTTACTGTGAGAGTAAGTGCTTACTTCTCTCCGTTGTCTATAAAAGAAGCCTATGTGACCAGGTAACTTGTAGAGAACAATTTTGTAGAGATTTAAATTTCATTACATGAATATCCCTGTGAGAGATTAATCTATTTAACTTATCAATGAAAAGATAAAGTGGTTATTTGGTCACTTCTCATATAGCTATCAATATGGAAAACAAATATTTGGTAACAGAGGCAAACAAAGGGAAAAAATGATACGAAACTGAAACTGGACATGTCTAGAAAGCATATATAAAGAGGCTGTGAGGGTAATTAACCACTGACTCAAATGATAATAGCTGTGTTGAACTGGCTAATTTGTTATATATTCAAATAAAGATTTGAATGTTAATCCACTGCAGAGTTATGGTCTGCTCAGACTTGTCCTTATTTCACATGTGAAGCCAGGATCCATTTGTCTTTTGTACATGATTGTATATTTGCCAACACTCAATTTTATTTGCTCTTTTACTGCTTAGGTACTTGGTCTCATAAGGTCTTCCCGCAATTCCCTGCAATCAACCTTTGACTTTACTACCTTGTGTACATTGGTGCCATCAGTAAATTCTGTCACCTAACTACTCACCTCTTTGGAAAGCTCATTATACCAAGTTAGTTCTGCACCTTGGGGAATTTAAGCAAGCCGTTTCTCTCCCTGTTGAAAAATTAGCATGGGCATAGTTTGCTCATTTAAATGGAGTTTTACTCCTTTCTGATGGGAGTTTAATCTCTGTGTAAGGGTGGAGGAAGGTCTGTTTTGCATCAGGCTTTGCAAGGAGGGGATCTCTGTTTGTTACAGACCTTTCTCACCAGCTTCTACTGCCTGTCTTCACCCCAGTCCCAGTTACAAAACACATTTTCCTGCCAAAAACCCACAAGGCTTTTGACATTTGCATTTAACTCACTCCAGTATGTCAACTTGAAGATGATATTGTACTCACTGTCTTGGGATCCTTCACAGCATGCCTGCTAACTAACTAAATTTGCAGTCACATTTGACGTGACTGAGAATATGATAATATACATGCTAAGCACATCTTGAGTTATACTCAAGAACCTCATTTCAATTAAAGGGCACTGGCAGTTGTGAGATAATTTTTCACATGGCCTATCAGCTACAGTTGGCTGTATGAGTGCTCCTTATCTATTTTTGGCCAGAGTAAACAAACAAGTTTGCCATACCTACATGAGTTAAATGTTACTGAAAAGGAAGCAGGTGTGCAGCCACATCCATAAGCGCCTGAAAATCCCTGTTTATGGGAAGCTGGGACTGCAATGATGGAGAGGCCTTCTACTGGCAGGCCTTTTTCCCCCTCCCTAAGAGTGACCTACCTGTTCACAAAATTTCTTCTCACTACTTAACAAAACTGAACATTATAGGTTTGATTTACTATTGAACTTTCTTTTTTTAAAAAGGCAGTTTCAGTAAAAGCTATTGACTCTTCAGATTCAGAGAAAATTCCCTTTACAAATCTTGTGAAGAAAAAAATGACATATTTTTTGTAAATGGGATGAGTATGAAGACAGGCATTAGAAGCCATATCTTTGCTAGGAGAGTCAATAAAATTGGAGGATGAAAGCCATTGATCTAGGAAACCTATGTTCAAGTGAATTATTTTTAATTGTAAACCAAGAGGTAAAAATATATAAATATTGGTTTTCTAATGATTCTTACTATATTTATGCTTGTTACCCATATGATTCATCAGCACTAGGTCTGTGAGAGCCAGCTCCAGTTAGATCATATGCTAACTGGATGGCAGAGCTCCACTCTTTACCAGACCTTATGCAAATTATTTGTTAATCTGTTTTCTACGTATTTTGCAGACAACTAGTGTTTCCTTTCTGTATTTTTCCGCTTTACCTTTTAGACTGTGAGCAGTTCAGAGCAAGGAGTGTCCCATATACTCTTCAGGAATCCTATATCCTCTTCAGAGCTAGCGAGTGAATTTAGTACTATAACTCTGATATGATTCACCATTGTAGAGGCCCCTGTAATACAAATACTTACCTCCAAAATAATGGATTAAAAGAAACTTTAAGATTGACAAATCAAGCCTTCAAAATTTAGAAAATATCAAAACTGAACTGAAGGTCTTGAGGCCATCTATCTTTTGTGGCAGATACCAGCCTGTACAGACAAGTGAAGACAGATATGGTAGACATTTAATCATGAGGTGCCTGGGCAGGATAAATAAAAAACAATTGTTCACTGTCTCTTCCCACACAAGAAATAAGTAGCAGACAGCAGAATCAAAATGTACAAAGAAAAGTACTTCTTCATGTTTTGTGCAGCTAAGCGGTGGAAACCCAGACTGTGCAAAACACACTTCAACAGCACAAGGGCACGCAGTCCATGACCTACAGCTAGTCTTAGATGAAAAAATGCCCTGAAGTGCATCTAAGGCAGATATCAGGGTCCTGGCACCAACTTTTTGACTTATCACCCACCCCTGTTTTCCACCACCACTACTGGCTGCTAAGATGCTACTTCCAGCACGGCATAACTGCAGTATCAGAGATTTCAGCCCCATGATGCATCCTGGTGGCTCGAGCTCATCTCAGAGGGAAGTAGATGTTGCTCCAGAGAGATGGTCAATGGGTGGTGGCCAGGAGGCCTCACGGATACTTGTTGAGAGTCGATGGTGTTTGACGCCACTGTATCAAGGATCCAGGCCCATCCTGAAGGTCATTTTCCTTTCTAGTCAGACCCTTCTCCGTTATAACCCTCCCAATAGGCACTTTACCTCCTCATCCTTGTCTAAATTCGTCTCTGCCCTGTTTACCTTCCTTTCCCAGATCTACCTGCCTGGCTTCCATTTCCTGGGTATATGTGCCTCATTTCCCACAGTAAGAGCTGCAATAGCTTCAGCCAGGGTGGCTAATAGCAAAGAAATTGCATTTCCATTCCTGCCACCTTTTGCTGCAGCGTGTTTGTTCTAAATGGCATCTGCAAGACCTGAACTGTCGAACCCTAGCCAATATCTTGAGAATGTGCAAGCCAGAAGTGACAATATCTTCGCCAGAAGTGGCACAGACAACATGTTTGTGATACTGGGGCAACTCCCTATCTCTGCCCCGAAAGCTCCCCATCCAAAGCAGGAAATTCAAGAAGCATGATCCCTGGCATCTCAAGGAAAAAGGAAGAAAGTGTTACAAGAATTAAAAACCATAGACAATGTAATAAACTTTTTAATTACACAGCCTGCCACACCCTGAGAAAAAGAGAAACTGTTTTTTGATTTTTTTCAAGAAAAAGAAAGAATGTCATGCTGAGGTAGATGCTGTGCCTAGAAAATCTCAGCCTAACAGTTAAAAGGTGATGAGTGAAAATGAAACCTCATAATGGCAGGTTTCTGAATCCTTACCCTACTGGTCACAGCTGGTGTTGCCTATAATATTGTAAAGTATCAACAATCATCTGTATGAAAATAGATCCTTTTTAATCGATGCTTTTATGGGCTTGAGATCATTTAAAATATAAATATATATGAATGTATATAAAAATATATAAATAAATATACATAAAATATGTCAATCTTTGTCCATTAGTAAAAAGCAGACTTGATAAACCTGAGAGGTACAATATTCTGCATAATTATGGATCATTGCAATTATGTATTTATTCGTGAAGCTCTTCATGTCCTTCTCTTTCTGACCTCTTTGCCAGAAATAGCATTTATGCAAGCCCAGGGCTTATCCTGCTCAGCTGGGGCCTTGCAGGAGTAGGAGGAATTACACTGCATCAGGACAGGGTCCTATTTTCCCAAGGAACCCACTGCCTCTTCTTTGTTCAGTTTACAGTGAGGTCTGAAGGACAAGAAAACCAAGGTCATTTCATTGTAGCTGGGGAGTAGCTGTGTTTTAATGACAGGGCACCTGTGCTGAGGACAATATTTAGTGTGCTGGCCCAAGGAAGGCTGAATGAGTTCTGGGCTGGCAGAAGCAAGCCTATTTCACTTAATGATAACAGGTTTCAGGAGAGGAATGGTGATAAATAAGCCAATTCTTTTCATGTCTGGATAAATGTAATTCCCCAGATATGAAATTCATATGAAATATGAAATTCTGGATATGAAATTTCCCTTTAATTGTAAAGTCTAATTGAATGCCAACACATACCTGAATGTAATTAGGTATGAAAGCAAGAGCTGGCAAAGTTCGACTGAAATAAATATATCTATGTCCAGAGTGAGAGAGCAGTCATGAACTTCCTTTAAGCTGCAGAGAACTAGGTGGAAAAACAACACAGAAGCAATGTGGAGGACTTCACACTGGTTTAACTTATTAACTGATAATTTATTTGCAATCAGTGGAGAAGTCCAAAATAGATTAAATGATTATTCATTTTCAACTTGTATGCACAGATTTCATGGATTTTTTTCCTCTCGGTCTTTCACAGTTCAGGTCAGTTTTTTTTTCTTTCTTTCTTTCTTTTTCTTTTTTCTTTTTTTCTTTTTCTCTTCTCCAAAGGTAGGAGAAAAAGTCTGAAGGGATAAGAAAGTAGAACCACCCAGAGCTGGAAGCAGTGAGCAGGGACTATAGCTCAGATGAATGACAGAGTTAGGATGGTGAATGAAAGAGGGGCGTGTGATAATTATATGCAAATACACTGAAACTGATGTGTTCAAATAGGCCAGGAAAGCAATGTGTACGTAAAATGAGATTTTATTAGTAGGTTTTCTTTTCATGTTCTTTCAAAGAAACTAGGCAAAAACGGAAATAATTAATACAATTCACTTGTCATCACTGTAAATCTATGTTGTACTTTTGCACGTATCAGTGCAGGTCAGACAAAGGCATTGTTCGGGTAGTATGGATGGTATAATAAAGGAATAGACATGACACACCAGATTCTTTTTGCTGCCTGGTAACCTACAAAGGACTGACATCCCAAAGCAATTCTTCCCTGCAGAAATCAGAAGGGATAGTTTGTCCAGAGAGCTCATCTTTCCATCAGTGTTGGGAACACTCACGAGGTGCTAGCACATCTCCTGTAAATTCAAGCAGCCTGAAAGCCCAGACCATTTAACAATGGAAGAGCAGGTGAAAAACTTCCTTCCTGCGCAGCTCTTTCTTGTCCTGGAGGCATGACAATCTCTGACTTCTCCTGCATTCAACCCAGCCCTTCTCCTAGTCTTCACTGCAGGTATGAAACTTTCTGTATGGCACCTCATTAAAGATTTTTCCCTCAGTCAGATAGTAACTGAGGTGTGGGACTATGTAGGAGTCGCATTAGGATTATGTCATTGTTCTAGGAACTTCTCTGAAAACAAAGATATTATTACATTACATTGCAAGAAGAACAAAATAGACAAAATGTAATTTACTAGCCTTAGGTTGAGTCAAGTCAACAATAGCAAAAACTTCCTATATTAACTCATTCTGCCGCCTAATGCTATGCCTATGCTAGGGGGATTGTGTGGAAATATGTGATCATATGTCACACTGAAGTATGAAAGAAATTCATTTATGTTTCTATAGATACTGAAAGGCAGGAGATAAGCCAAATAGTATACTTATGATAAGTTTCCAGATCCCATGGTTATGTTATCTCCAATAACACTAGTCATCACCAATCTGTAGAGTTATCTGTCTCTAGATGCAGTGGCACTGGAAAACAAAGGCAAGTATTTTAGAAAATTGGGTAGGAGAAAAGCTAAGAACAGGACTTGAAACAATGCAACATTTACGTAATGCATGCCAGAAACTTTTTCTTTATTAAAAAAATGCTTTCCAGATAAATAACAGGCACTCAAGACAACCATTATTTTCCTCTGCAATCATCCTTTCATGTAATCTATACAAGTATTCTCGCAGGAATAATTACAAAGTATTCTGATGACTACTATTAACAATCAACTGAATTGCGTTTCAGAATAGTTCCTCTCAGATTGTGACCATTTAAAAAGTGTTGTCAACATATGCCCAGAAGTTTGGAGAGAAAATAGACTGAGTCTGCAAGGGAGGCAGAAAAAAGGAAAGACTGAGCCGGATAATTAAAGACACAGATGCAGAAGCTACATATATGAAAGAGGAGGAATGTAACTATAGAATCCAGGTTCATGAGCAAGAATTTAATTTTCCAAGCATAAAATGAATAACCTTGGTGAAATCTTAGAAAGAAAAATAGGCTACTCTATTTTGAATTACTTCAAAACTGTGGAAGAATTCAGGATAGAAGATGGAAAAATTTAGGAAAGTTCAAATGACCACATCTGAGGCAACAGCAAAAATTAACTCATTTAGCATTACAAAGCACTTAGCACCAAATAACTTTGTTAACCTCTGTCCTAGACTATCAAGACTGGCAGCCAGCAACAAGAATGTTTTCCTGTACCTTTTATGTCAAGGGTATTTTACCCTTTATGTCAAGGGTATTTTAATACTTGGAAAGTAGTAGTTAAGTATAAATATAAATGTGGGGGTGATTCAAGGAACTACAGACCTGCTGCTCTGACAGCAGTATCTTACAAGATCTTGGAACCTATTTCAGAGGAAGGCAAAACGGACACAGGCATGGAGTCTAATGAAAAGATGCATATGGAAGGTAGACCAGGTAGGCTGCTCAAGTATCTTTTTTTGATAACAGATTTTTCAGGGACAAGTAATGCAAAGACTGAAACTGTTCATACTTGAATGAAGTATAAGAAATTGTTGGTGAGAATAAAAGAGAGCCCATGGTTAAGAGGGTTGGCTAAAGCAGAGTTATCAGAATATAAGTGTGTTCCTTAGGGATCAGACTTTAAGTTGTCCCTGCTGAATATAATAATTTTTGACCTCCAGGTAAAACTAGGTAACTATTTATGATGAAAAACACGAGCTTGAAAGGTATTGTGAGAGCTAAAAGAGGACCTGATCATAATACAAAAGAGTTAGATCATTTTCCCAACTGGGCTGGTACAGAAAGGATGAAATTTGACAGGAGAAAATACAGAGTCACATATATTTAGAGGACAACAATAAGATTTTTTGCTGTCAGCTGAGAACTCATGAACTGAGGGAGCCTTCAGCCACATAACACCGCAACCAGGGCCAATGGATAGCCAAGAAACAGCCAGCCCAGCAAGATATGTTGTGGTTACCACACTGCAGATGAGCATGTGCTTAGGTCAGGGCTGAACACCAGTGTGGTCTCATGTTATATCACATAACCACAGAATGAGCTTCTTCCTGTATGAAGCAGGTGAATTAAATATGGACTCTATCCTGTACCTGTAATGTCATAGCCTCATAAATTTTCCAAAGGACGCTAAGCCCCTTTTGGAAGATATTCTTTCCAGTTCTCTAACAGCTAAACTAGACTTGGTAGATTTATTGCACAAGCCTGGGAGCTGAAAAATGTCATATTTGGTTCCTTCAGACCACATATTTACCTAAAGGAGCACAGAATTTCTTTAAAGTACATTTTGGCCTCCTTTTTATTTGCTTTCTGTTTTAAGGCACTAATTTGTCATATTTGCTAGGTTGCCCTCACACCAGAGAAGAATAGATTTATTATTATTGGCTTATTGACTCATTCTCCTTCTTAACTATTTCTGCTCTATTCATATATTTGGTATTTAAGAAAAGTAATGACTACTGAAGGACTTACTTAAAGTGAAACCCTAGAAGACAGGAAACCCTGCAGATCTTGGGGGCTTGGGCCGTCTGTGACAATGATGTCCTGAGGCACTGCAGTTGTTACAAGCTGCTTCTGAAAAAGTTCATGTTTACTGAGCTTTCCCATAGGCCACTGAAGTTACGGCCCTTCTGTAACATGAGGGAGAAGGCTAAGTTGATAACACTGATCCAGTTAACATTCCCTTTCCTGTTTAACTACAATGAAGCAAGGTGGGCAATTTTTATGACGTGCAACTGTGATATTCTTCCTCAGTCCTACAAAGGAGGAAAACAGCGTGAAAGAAGTAGCTGTCTTTATTCCTTGCTCTCCTGTGACAGGATTCACTGTATATGGATCCAGACAGGGGTCATTATATACAATCGGTAAATGAGATTATATAGATCAAAAAAATGTCTGGAAATCTGGAGAGAAGACTACCTAATGCAGGAAGCAAACATTTGCAGAAGGCAGCAGCACTTATGTATCTCAACACCTGATGTAACCACAGAACCTTTGCAAACATTTCCTTTAATAAAGAACCGGTTTAATTTTACAAGCAAGGAGCATCTCATTTTGTTATTTTCCAGTGCACAGGGTAGGAAGTACTCTCTTGCTCTAAAACATACATTTTCCAATTCAGACTGAAGCAGAATTTTCAGCATTCTTTAGCAGCTGTCTATATCGGGCTAACAAAGAGATCACAAAGTCAATATAAAGCGCTACCAGGTCAGATCAGGTGTTGCATTTGGGGGTGGTTTTAAAGTTTATTCCAGGGCCCTTCACAGCAGCAAGCAAGCTCCCTCCAGACATAGCAGTGCGGAGACTCTGTTCTGGGCAAGACACAGTCACTCCAGTATCCTACTTTCCCTCTCCTAAATGTTCTTGAAATATATTCTGTCCTTTTTGCGGGACAGGGTGGGGGCAGGGACAGCAAGACCCTTTTCCACTCTGCCTTATTTTGCTATCTGGTAGCAATGATGCTGTTAAAGAAAAGCCTTGTGGCATTTCTCTTGCTCTTCCACACACAGGGAAAAAGATTTGTCAAACACACACAATGGAGCCAGAGCAATCACTAACCCTGGACTGGCTTGACATTTGAAATGATGACAGTGTAGAAGTATTTACACTCAAACAACCCCCGGGCAGCAACGTACAAAGAGCTCACCCACTCGACCGCACGTTCGTTAGTCTGGAGACCAGCAGCCTGTTTGTTTGCTGTGCAACGCTGCTTTCAGTTTTTGCGCAGGCAGTCGCCTGAGATCAAGAAGGTGGCTTTAACTACTAAGAGTCTTGCAAGAGCACAGAAAGAACTGAGTGATTCTGAGACATAGGATAAAAGCTGCTTTTAATATCTGCACATTTATTTCTCAGTTCCCTTTCATATTTGTCCAAACTAGTAACGGCTGAACCCATGAACCTAATTGTCATACAAACTACCTGGAATGATGGGGAAACTGCAAAACAGAAATCTGGGCATGAATCATGTATTTAATATCTATATTTCTGTAATGACAATTTAATGATTTGACTGATCTGATACAGATGTGTTAATGAATATGAAGAACAACTGCAGGGCTGATGTAGTTCTGAATTGGCAAGAAATACATCATGTACTTCATGACAGATGCAATCCTCTTTGAATCTGTGTACAACTTGTAACGTGAGGCACGCGTATGCCTCCCTTAGCTGAGCTGCATCTTGAAAATCAGCCTGGAACAAGATTTAAATAGACTGATGCCAACTGACCTCTTGTTGCTCTGGGCCGAAAACATCCTATCAAACAGTGGTTTCCTGAAGTATTTCGTTTCTTCTAGTCTTGTCTGAGCTTTCAAAATAACAAGACATGAGGAAAAGAAAAATAATAAAGGAAGAAGCTGTTTTGTCTTGCAACTCAAAGAATCTTTATGTAAATAAGTTTATTTTATTTTGGGCCAGACATTTAATCTGTCTCAAGTAAGAAATGGGAACTGCAACCAAGCTTCCTTTCTGAACACCATTACACTTAGAGGAGCTTACTATCTAAACCCTAACTTGACATCCCATATCCTTTTCAGGGTTGTTATCGGTGACATTCACATGCATTAAAATGCTGATCCCTGTCAATCTTGGCAGTGAAGCAGCAGACAATGTCAAATAGTCGTTACCAAATAAATATGATGAGGAATTATAATCCAAGCAAATCATACGAATTATAGGTGAAGAAAAAATGAAAAAGGTAAATGGACAGGGAGTTTATCTAATGAAAATAGCTGTGGATTGCTGAAATCCATCCAAAAGAAGACATATCAATACTTCCAAGCTGTTGGCAAGCTAGCAGAGGTGGGTAAAAATAAATGACACTTAAAATAGATAATGTAAAGTAGTGTATTTATGGACAAAAAATAGTGGCAGAGATAGACAATTGGAAATTGCTGTTTAGAGAAGCAGTAATGCAGAAAACAAAATCAGCAGCTATAATAAATGTATTAAAAAGGAGCTCACAATGAATTGTCATTGCAGTGTAAATAAATGCCAGCCTGTGCTGCAAATAAATGAAAAGGATCCCCCGTAATACAAAAGAGGTAGTCATAATTCTGCTCAGTCCATTTTTGACAGTAAGCTACTTACAATATAGTTTTATTTTATACCATTCTGTTACATATCCGGCCTTGGAGTGTAGCATATAAGCTAATGGAACTATTTTTTAAAAAAATGTCTGACTACTGACATATAGAGAGATATAGATACAGATATAGACATACAATATAAATATTTTATAATATGACAGAAAAAAAGGCACCAGTGGAATTGCAACTATTGCTTTGTCATCATTCACAGTGAAATTTTCAGAATAAACTGATTTTGAGGGACAGTGATTTACTTTTTTTACTGCAAAAGTTCAGCTACAGCTGATATACTAAATACTTCTTTAACACAAAACCTGTTACAGAGAACCAAAGAGCTGATGATGTTTAGAATTTTTATCTAATGCTTCTGTTTCAGTTTCCAGATAAGTTGAAGAGATCTTTGTGAGTGGAATCAGTGAGTCAAAGTGAGACCGGCAGAAAATACTGCTATTCGCAGTTACCCAGGTACCACTCAGAAAGTATTCACAGTAAGCAGTTGAGATTTCCTGCCTTCCACATGGTATCTAAGATGGGACTGACAAGCTTCATAGTCATAATGAGTAATCCTGCCAAAATATTTAGTGAGATTGATACAGTGAGTATCTTGATACCACTACATGTCACAAGATTATTAGACCTTGGACAAGAGGGCAAGGTTTGTAGATGGGGGCCCAAGGTTTTTTTTCTCTCTACTTTTCCTACCCAGGCCAATTTGATCTCAGTGAGCATTCGGGATCTGTTCCCAGGGTATTTAATCCCTAGGGAGATTCTTTTTGCTCTAGGAAATAGGACTTACCGTCCCCAAATACTGCCCCTTTCTTGGCTCCTGTATGCACAGCTGCTTCCTCTGGGGCTTTGCTTGAAAAGAAGAAGAGCACTTTCACCAAGAGAAAGGGAGAGTCCAAACTCTACTTTTCCTTCCCATTGTAAGTAAAGAGCTCATGCAGGAAGCAGCACTTCAAGGGATGGGAATGGGAAGAAGAGAGGGAGGAAGGAAGGATACTGAGCACAGTGAAGCTTGGCCAGGCTGTATGTCACAAATATTGCAATAGCAGGACTACTGCCAGGTACGAGAACCCTATTATCATTTCACACATTCATAAATACGGGGCGGGGGGGGAGAGAGGATTCAAAAATCAAGACGAAAAAGCTGTAAATTTACTTCTAAAAGCTTTCACAATATACGTTGTCACATACAACTAGACCCACCATTGCCCAATAAACATTGATGTTACAGCCCTGGTTTAATTTGCCTCATTTTGGATGCTTTTCTTCTCAAGTCTCAAGTTTCGCACACCAGTTCAGCTCATGCCACCCATGACTCTCCCCTCTCCAATTAGGCTAGACACTGTCTGCAACTATCACAGGAAATCTTTGATACTTTCTCCCGCTGAAAGCAATGATCGTGAAATCCAGTCTAAGGAGCCTTCCTAAGGCAATGTTTCGTGAACTAGACCAAACACATCTTAAAAAAAATAGATTATACATATACCTAGGTCTATACTACATACCTATTCTCCAGACCACTGAAATTCCCACTAAAAATATCATTCTGAGGCTCTGATTGATCTAGTCAGAATCAGTATCTCTCTTGCATGGAGAGCAATCTATAAGTCTCTGTAATTATTTCAGAAAAATCTAGTCACTGCATTGCTCTTTACATATGTATAATATCTTGTCCTCGGGCACTGTCAAATAAAACTGGCAGGTTCAAAAGAAATGAGGCATAAAATATTTGAAAAGGGTAATTTTTCCATTGCTGTTGATATATATATATTGATAATTTATCTGGCTCTTATTATATTTCTCTCCTGCCTGTTCTGCTAAGAAGTTCTAGTAAATAAAAGTAATACAGAGAATTAGACAATAGAGAATTAGAGAGTAATAGAGAATAAATATTCTTCTGGCTCCAATATGACTGTATAGTCTGTGTCTACAAAAAAAATGAAGTATTAAAACACTGTTAATGCTACTATTAGATGGCAGTCTCATCTCTATTACCAGCAGGTTCACTTAATTTTCCAAAGGCACCTATCTTTTTGCCTTATTTTATGTATAAAATCACAGATTTCTTCCTCTCAGTCACGACAACTCATGTTTGCACTTTTATTTTTCTAGTCATTAGGACCTTCTCTCCTTGGATTACGTTCTTTAACAGTTTAGGCCATCAGCAACATTCAGAAGAACCATGGGACCACCAAGAAGACTCCTTTGTCAAGTGAAGGTTTTTGCACTGCAGGCTTAGGTGCTCTCTCTTGTTGCTACGTATTTCATTCTCTGCTGTGCAGTTGGTCCATCTCAATACAAAGGATTGCCTCTCCCTTTCCCTGCAAACACTTCTGCAAGTGAGTTGTAATACAAACAGATCAGCAACAGCACAACGCTCATGTCATTAAGATACCAGAGAGGCCAGAGAAGTCAGCTCAGTGGTTTCAAAGAAGAGGTGCAGGAGAAGGCTTAAGTGAGGTGTAGAGATCTGACTCCCAGGTGGTCATAAGCACTTTTGTGCAGGTCTCACTTGAAAAGGCAGGATCTAAATGCACCTCAGTTGTTCCCTGTGAGACTATTTCAGATCGTCTTTCTGTGATAGATATCTGCTCCTCACTGTGACCTTGACAGACAGTCTCTTGGTCATCTTGCTTTAGGCTGCAATTTCTGTTCTGGGTGCCAACCACTCATAAGTAAGGCATTGCAGCATGCAACCCCCAAGAACTCAAATTATTCTGTAAGATCTAGATTCACAGAAAGAATAATAGCAATAATAATAACAATAACAATAGTAATAATAGTATAGTAATAATAATAGTATAACAATAATAATAATAGTAATAAAAATAAAGCAGATATTTGCTACTTCACTTTCAGAGTTCCTGCTGCCAAAGCATCATTTTAAATGCATGAGTTCTCTCTTTCCGTATATACTTTAGTGATTGCTGCAATGTTTTGACGCTGGGGATGAGATAACTTCAGATGTCCACAGCGACAGCCTTTTCTGAGCTAGTCACTGTCAGGTCTCTTCACAGTCTGTGGTGTGAAAAAGGCACTGCTGGGGCATGATTTATCTGCCTTATTTTACATGGCTCCTTTAGAAGGAAAGGAATGGCACCCTAGGAACCGCTATTTCCCTCCATTGCCTGTAACAAGAGCTTAGATGCCTAAGTTAGAGAGAAATGCATTAGGTCTGATGAATTCACTCCAGAGCATGTTTCTGATTACACTGCACAAATACAAATACAACTCCATGACTGATCCTTCATACATTTAGAGACTCATGTAGGAAACAAACAATGATTGGTTTTTTTCAAAGGTATGTACATTTAAGGTTTGCTCACATGGCTCCAGATGACTGAGTTGCTGGCACTTTAGGTAGGTGATGACATTTTCAATGGTAGAAGAACATCCACACCAGATGAGAAATGATATGTTGTTAGCCTTTAATAACTCAAGGCTTGCAACTGTGTGAATGTACCCTTTGTTAAACAGAACTGCTATAACAATACCATATGTTGACTACTAAAATCATGACTTACATGTCACTTGTGATGCATTCCTCATCTATTTTATGTCCTGGAATTTTATATCCCTGGAATAGTAAGCATATTGAATGTTTATTCCTTCTTAGAGTGTAGTGCGTTTATTATTTCGGAGACTGTTTTTTAACTTGCTTCCCATTTCTAAAGTAGTCATATTTATGCAAAGGATAGTTGAATTTACCTGAGCAGACCCCCACCTTGTATGTGTAGGTTCAAGGAAGCTAAAATACTGTTTTACCTGAAGAACATTATGAATGAAAAATACATTGTTATGTCTGCAGAACAGAGAGTTCTTTCCAAAAAGATATGAGCGTGCTCAAAAGGAGGATGTATGCACATTTCAAGTGGAGGCTTTTTATCGTCCCCAGGAAAAATGTGCATCTTCTGTATCAAACTTCTGAGTGAAGGTTATTAATTAGGCATTCTAGATTACAAGAAACTCTGGCTTTTCTGAAATGTAGTTCCCTTCTTCCAAGTTTGATTATCTATCTGTTACTTCTGCTACATGTAAGATGAATCCAAGTTCCACTTTCAAAACAGCCTTACAATAACGGACAGATTTTTGGGTGTGGTCATCTAAATTTTGGCTATATTGACAAAATGCAACAATATTCTGTTTATTCCATTGAAGCTTCCTGTTAGTAACATATAATAAGGGTGGTGATATTTTTTGATGTACTTATTAATTCTCCACTGTAGTTGGTTCTACTGGAATCCGCTGAGTTTCTCAGGAGTTTCTGGCCTAAATCTACTTAGTTTTTAAAATCAATAATCTAGGTCCCCTTTTGCTACAGAGGGAATCTGACTCTTCTGAGTAAAATATCACAAATTAACAGCAAAATAATGCTTTATTTCCAGACATCTTAAGGAAGAATCCTTTCTAAACCTCTCCAGTGTGGTAGTCAGCATTTTCAGTTGGTGTGTAAACCATATGTTGGCAATCTGGGGATGCTAGTGATACAAAAGGTATGTATCAGAGAATGTGGTGGTGGGGTGGCGGTTCTTATGCAGAAATTTCAAAGCCAAAAGGTATCACGCAAAGTTGTTACTTTAAGCTTTTATACTTTTAGAGTTGTAGGCTTTTTAAGCCTATGGAACCAAGCATCTGGTCATTAAATTGCGTTCAGTGTAAATGTCAAATAGATTAAGTATATGCACCTGCCGAGAAAATGTGTTTTCAATATGCTGAATATAATTAAGATAATGCATAATCTTAGAAAGACACTAGCCTAGAAGTTTTGCAGTCGCAAACCATTCTCTGATATCCACTCAGGCCCATTTGTCTTAGTCATTCACTACTTCATTCATGTTCTTGAAACCATAAACTTTTCCCAATAGATCATGTCATTCACTGTGTATTTACACAGTACCAGGCACAGCTGGTCTTCTCTCTAGACTCCATGGTGATTACTTTCCTCACCTAACTTTAGCCATCCAAGAGCTAGATGTGCACTTATTCCAGTTGCTCATGTCCTTTCTCTAATCAGTGGAGGAAACTAGCACCTGCCGGGTTGAGTCATCCCCAGCTACATTAGACGCCTGTTTCAGTATGTGAGGAACTGCCTCCTGAAGGTCTCTCCACCGACCACGGAAGAAGGCAAATACTGGCTGAAATTAGGTGGGATGCCTCCCATCCACCGAATTTAATGAAGTTTCAAGGTAGTATGGGTCACTCTTAGGAGCTCACTGCAAATTCTGAGCCAGACTTAGGGGCAGTTGACAGCAAAATCAGTTATACAGAATATTTTTTGATTCACTAATATCACCTTCTTGATCAAGGGATCCCTTGATCAAGAAGGTGATATGCTTATACTGCAAGGTATGGACACAGGAACAGGCTTAAGAATGCCAGGACCCCAGGGGTGCCCCTATCACTGAGTACCATCTGTATACGCAGGATTCAATTTCAGTTTACAAGAAAGCATAGCTCAGGAGCGGTATACTGTACAATCCTTTGTTAAAGTGAGTACAAATGATCTTTGCTAAAGGATCACTAGGCCACTTGAGGCATCTTGTGGCATATTAATCTTGCGGAAACTTGGAGCTGCCTGTGTTGGTCTGCCCAGTCTAGATGAGCAAGTGAATTAGGGCCTGAGGTCTGGAGCCTGACTAAAGTCCTCTCCTGAGGAAGGTTTCATGTTAGCTATGTAGCTAGTGGGCAGTCTGATTGGGAAACTATGCTTGCACCTAGCTTTTACGCAGTGTCCTTCTTTCATGTATATTTCTCTGAGCATTCTCTTTAGCACTTCTCTGCTCTATAAAAAGTCATAAAGATTGTGGGGTAGGTGTATACATTAAGCTGTTTATAGAAAACTGTAGGTATGAAGCTTCATGCTATACAAAGCTGCACTCCAGGACAGTTTCCAACCAAATTCTTGAACTAGTTTTCTTTTGTTGTTGTTGCTGGTTTTTCAGGTAAATCAGTTCTCAACCTACTAGGATCTTTCTGATCTCCACTACTGCAAGATCAATACTGTCCACATCAACAGTTAATCTGATGTAGTATTCCTGGTTCATTTGCTGCTTCACTGACACTTGGAAGGGCAGCACAAAGCAAAGCTGGAGATAGACTTCCGGGACTGTTTGTTCCTTCCCACCCGTCCAGTGTCTGCCCTGCTGTCTCACTGAGCCCAAGGCAT
This sequence comes from Struthio camelus, assembly GCF_040807025.1. Taxonomy (NCBI): domain Eukaryota; kingdom Metazoa; phylum Chordata; class Aves; order Struthioniformes; family Struthionidae; genus Struthio; species Struthio camelus. The sequence goes on along the minus strand of NC_090942.1, from coordinate 149,449,974 downwards.
CTTCTCATGTCCTGGAGTCCAGAGCAATTGACCTTCTTGCTCACTCCCAGAATGGCACACCAAAGAGAGCCCAGGTGGCAGTTATACCAACCAATATACGCATAATTCTCCACCAAAAATCTATGTCACTACTTGAGGATAGTTTTGTAACTGGCCAACTGTAGTTGGTCTGGGCAACCGTCACCGTACATAGGTATGACTGAGTTCAAAAAGTGATATTTGCCGCTGTGTGACTGAAAACTCACAAAGCCAAAGAAAAGAAGCTGAAGATGAATGCTAAGACCTAAGCAGGTGAAGCAACTACCAAGGTAAAGAGAGGCATTACCAGACCCAGAAAAAGAACTGGAAAAATTATGAGAGGTGACATGAACAAAGCACTAGTAGCCACTTTGGACTTGTGAATGTTTTGAACTGGTAAGAACCAGAATTTGCAAGACCTTTGAATATACCTGTTACCCAAGAGTCCCAGGATATCTGGTGAGGTCTTGTGCACAAAGACTACATGCCACTGCTCGGTTTTGCACAGTAGTATATGTAACTAGTAGAGCTTTTGTATTAAAGGACAGACTGCTGCCTGCTCAACTGCTCGCTATCCAGATTTATCACGTTGGTAACAATGTGTGTGCTGAAGAGTCATCCAAGCATCAGTTATGTGCCCATGGCTCCCATTTCCCTTTCCTCTATTTCATTTACTGGAATCACTTGAAATAACTTAGTTCAGTTGGAGCTTAACAGTTGGAGCATGGTGATTTTTTCTGTATTGCTGTCTATTGGTGTGATGTCTGTTCCTAGACTATTCCTAAAGGTTTCCACAACAAGCACTGGCAATGCTGCAGATCCCATTATGTATTCAGCCCTTCAGGTCTTAGGATCTATCTTGTTCCTCCCTGAACTTTCTTACCAGTGAGCTGAAGTCCGTGGGTCATGGTTCAGCTATCTGTAGCTTGACTCCCTCCCAGGCAGGGGATATACAGCATGTAGGGAGAGAGTTCTGCGTAAAGAATTTGAGCTTTTTGTGATCTACATAAATTTAAAGCATCATGCAGCTCTCTTCACTTGTTCTGTTAGACCAGTTTTCAATGTTCATTGATGAAAGAATTATTGTAAAGTGGAAAGCACGTTTGGAAGACAATTTCATATATTCTGGAGTTAAGTTCATCTTATGTTATATAAGATCACCAGTTGCATACAAACATGTATAACATCCTTCTGTAAATGACAAAATATAGGGTTTTTTGATCCATGTAAAAGATCCATGTGAAAGATCCATGTGAAAGAGTTGGAAACGGATAACACAATTTTCTCCTAGAAGCTGATACATTAGTATTACAGGCCAAAGTATACATTCTTACATAGTTGAAGTAGGTAAATTCATGGAAGTCAGTAAAGTTGCTTGAGATGTATGCAGTTATATAATTAACAATGAAATTATATCCCGTCATCTTTTGAACATTTTATTGCCTTATTCTATCCAGTTTGCATAATAGAAGGAAAATACCACTTTTGTCCTAGCAGGTGAAATTCTGAGGTAAGATGGGAGTGGGGACACTTTGGTTGGGAAACAACAGATGTAGGTATCTACATCTTACTAGTCACCCTAAGCTCCCAGATGAGGGAGAGAAGCAGGTAATGTTCAGGCTGAACCATTGCACTCTGATGTACCTCTGTGTACTCAGAGGATTCATACCTCCTTGAATTAATTTCTCTGTGTTGCATGTAGGGGGATCTCAGATGCAGATATTTACATGACAGATATCTATAAAGAAATTAGATGAATACTACCTTTTCTTAGTGTAAGTTAGGTTATCACATATGTCAGTAAGTTATAGCTCTCGTGGACGATTTTCATGCTCAGTTCTCCTGTGTGAAGACATATCTTTGCCCATCAATTTCAGATCTAATTGATTTTGAAAACTGTGTATAAGCCAACCTCCATGTAATCCATTGCTACAAAAGCTACCTACCTTGCCATACTTATTATTTCAATTTTAGTAAATTTTTAATTTCTTCTGAAAAGTATGACAAAGAACTAAGAAGCAATGGGAGTGAATTTCTTGCTGAAATCAAGCTATTGTGTAACAACTAACACTCCATTGTATTCTGAACACTAGTATTTGCTGACTTATTGTGTGAATAATAACCTAATGAGCACTAGAAAAATCTGTGATTCTCTGTGAAGACAAAAATATGGATTATCTTTTATCACCAGACAAATATTGAGGAGGACAGAAATTGATCTAGTTTACCTTGGAATGTTTTATACTGTTATTGCATATTTGGATTTTCTCTTGTCTTTTTGGAATGAAAGAGAAATTTCATAGCTCAACCAAAGATGAAATGTTACTTCTTTTCTCCCTTCTCCTGGGCTTATGCAAGCTTTCATTGAAAGATATTGCTATTGACCTTTTGGACTTCTCCTGTTCAGAGAAAAAAAAGAAAATACTGTTCACTGTCATAATGGCTTGGAAATATCTTATTTCCCAAAAGCTTACCCAATCCTGAGGGCTCACAAACACTCAGCAGCTAAATTTAGGGACTGTAGTCTTTGCATTTCAGTAGCTTCTGAAATGTGGCTTCACATTCACAGCCCCATTTCCAGAAGCAGGGTGACCCTTGCCTGCCTCATGGCAGCATGGGCAGCAAACCCGCAGCAATGGGCGAACTGTCCCCAGATGAATGAGTGTCAGAGGAACGGCAAACAATCTCTATCCAGTCACAACTGTGTTAAGTGTTTAATCCATGGCCTCTACGCCTTCTAAAGTAGCCCCGTGAGTCATAAAAATGACAACAGATTATGTATTTGTGTGATTGCATGTGAGCTGAGAGGATTTCACTTTGTGCTCCAGAAAACCTCGCTCAATCTCTGCCACATGGAGGTATTTCTGGAATATAGAGTCTTTCTTAGGGCACTAATAGATTCCAGAACAATAAGGAGAGAAAGAAGTGAAAATACAAAGGTCCAATGGAAAATTGTTTAAGTAAGTATTTAGAGCTTCAAGTTTAAAATATGGCACAAACTTTTAAAAGCAGGATGATTAACCACAAGGACACATCAGTGAGAGAGGTAATAATGTCTTCGTCTTTTGATACCCTCTACATCAAGGCTTGATGATATTTCTGTTTGGCTGAATAGAAGCTACTAGTCTCAAAACAGATGGAAACGGATAAAATGGCTTTGTTATTCAGGCCTAACTAGGTGATCTAATCATACCTTGTGGCTTTAAGTATCTATAATTGACACTGTGAGCTCTTGCCAGTTTGAAGAAATAATTGCTCTCAATGCTCCTGAATTCCCTTTAGTTATAAAGAGCGTCACCCACCCTGTCTCTTATTCTTCCTCACCTTTATTCAGAAAAAAAAAAAGGTCTTCATATTTCTGAAATAAAAAAGCATTCTATGGGACAAGTGGTCAGTAAGAACATCTGCTACGTGAGGAAACGATCAGTAAGTACACTGCTAAGCACTCCCTTAATTCAAGGAGAAAAACAAATCTATATCTCCTGGAACCCTGACATAAAAGAAAAAAATGATTTCCACATTTTCATTATGCTTTTATAGTATAATGTGTTATAAACAGGAAAGGACATGAATGACTTTATTAAGGGGAAATTAAGAAAAAAAAATGGTCATTTTTTCCCAATATTTATTCTAAACACTAATCTTAGCTATGCTGCAGCAAAAACTGATTAATTCCAGACAGCTGTCTCGCTTTTAATTTAAGGCAGTGTAAACAAAAGCAAATCCAAAATTTGTGTGCTCAGTACACGGCATATAGAGGTACAAAAATCTGGCCCATAGTGAGTTGCTAATATTCCTATTATATTTCCTAATACACCTCTAGAGGTTTATAATTCTTATCTTCAGTTGCTTAGGAGAAAACCAACCTATCTTATCCTGGCATTCCATCAAATATGTAACAAATTCACTAATGCAAATGGTCTTTTGCCAAAAGCAGAATGATTAACTTCCTGCTGTTTTCCCATTCACCACAAAAAAAAAGTTTGCATTTAGTGAGGAGAACAATTACAATAGTGAAGGTTGTTTTGTTTCATTTTACTGTGCTGGACTTGGATCTGCAATACTAAGCGGAGTTTGCTAACTGCAGCTCTTGAATGAGTAAAGTGTTTATTCCCCTTGCCTCTGTTTTAATGAACAAGCAGCATTTGTAGTAGATTTATCACTTAATGCTGCAATGCATAAATATATCCCCAGTCTACATTGTTCTTTATTCCAAAAATGGAAATGCTAATAAAGGTGCTTGAAAATCAGCAGTAGAGCAACGGATCTTCTGCTGTAAATAATTTTCGGTGTTCACCAAAAATGCTCCATTCCAGATTTGATTCTAGTGTGCGCTCCACTTACCTGGAAAATGCCTAAGAAGCATATTATTTGCTGACATTCACCCTTTAAGTATGTACTATTAAAGTAGTGCAAAATATTAATAAACAGCATGTGGTGAGATGTTGAAATTTCCAAGACATAATGTACTTTAGTGATAACAGTGCAAGTTTATAGCAGTCTATTCTTTGGCCAAAGGCTAGAGAAACACAATCAAGTTTCCACGAAAGCCTCTCTTGATGTTTATTTAAGAACAAATACAGTCTAATAGGTATTAGTACAGCTTGAATTCTATGAACGATTCATTTATTCCAAAAAGAGAATGAAGAGACAGTTATCTAAAAATGCAATGAGAATAGCAGCTGTCTTCGGAGCTATTAATGAGTTAGTTAATTATCTTAAAATATTATATGCATGCTATAACTGTGAGTATGACCCAACGGAAAACCAAGGGCTCCATGAAATCAGCAGTAACAATAAACTGGTTATATTTTTTTCCCTATTCCTTACTATTATTGTTGTTGCTGACGCTGTTGTTTACAATAAATTTTCCAGTGATAATAGGGAAAGAAAAAGCCAAATGTGAAAACCTGTTCCCAGAATGGAATTTTCCTTTCTGAGAGCAGAGCCCTCACATTTCTGGATGAAGCAGGCTCCTGCCTGCCCACTTGGTGGACAGTGTGACAGGGCTGCCGACCAAGCAAGCCTTGACTGGTGCCATACGAAATTCATACAGTTCTTCTCAGTCCCATTGCCACTCAGCACTGAATCTAACAAAAAGGAAGTCTACTTTATTCTGCAATTGCTATTGAAGTCTGCACAGCTGTTGAAGTCCCCAGCTCAGTAAGAATTGAGCTCTCAAGCTCAGCACAAATTCCTGAAAAGAGCAAGCCTTTCTCGCAGATAAGTTTGACTTCAAAACATCAGCAAATTCAGACCATTCAAAAAAAGCCAAGAGCTTTATTTTTTATTTTTTATAAAGCCAAAAGCTTTATGTTTTAGAATTTTTCACATCACTTTGCTTTTGACCATGTAAAGTTGCCAGGCAACTGAACCTTGACTCAATATTTCATTCTAGCTCACTGTTGATGGAAATGAATGTCTTCTCTGGAAGAATTTGCAGTCTGAAATGTTGATTACAATACTTATCCTTGACAAAATAGATGCTATAGGCTACATGTAAATTTCCTTCTATCATTCGATATAATTCAGTTATACGGGGATTCACAAATAGGATACCTATTCTGAAACTTCTAATAGTCTTAGAAGGTGCTAACCTTCATGTGAATGGGGAGAAATGATTTGTTATTAATACCTAGAGCACGAATGATCTAATCTTAATTGGGTAACGAAGGAATTTTGTGTTACCTGAAGAAGAATATGACAGAAAGTATATTTGTCCTTTCACAGCTGGAAATAATGTTTTGGCAGTATAGAGGGATTCACTGCGGTTCTGACACAGTTCAGTCTGTAGAACCTTTTCCTGCTCTGTTTAAGATATCATACACAATCTCAAATACTATCTTAACATCTTCAGGGGCCAAGGAATCAGAGGGGAGGGCCACTTTCCACAGCACAGCATTCCTAATGGAGAAACTAAGAAAACCACAATCACACAGACTATCTCTTTCTGTTGATCAAGAAATCTCACCTAAATAAAGGCTTGCAATGTCTCTTCTCCTTTATGAAATCATAAAATTTCAGCTTCCCCTCCGTCTTTATAACCAAGCTTCTGGTATAGCTTAAAGAAGCAGTACACAAGCCCTCCCCTTCATCCAGTACCAATACTCCATGGCAAAAAGGATTATTTGGCAGCATATCAAAGATCCAAAGAAGTAACTTCCTCTGCACTCATCAAGAGAGACAAACAGTAAGATCACTTGCCCTGTGAAATGCCCACGGGTGCACGACTCCCTTCAGGGACCTGCCTTCCCTGCAGCAGGGCTGCTTTACCAAGTGTAGTAATTAGTGTACTCATAGCACCACAGACTGTGTGCCAGTAAACTCTCTTGTGACCTAAAGAGACTAACTCAAAACGTGAGGTCCTTCCCTGTTAATCAAAGAAACCATATGAGCAAAACCGCAGCCTGAATGGCCTATTGCCATGACTGATGTAGTTTCCAGGCTGCTACTGCACTCCAATGGCTCTTGGAGTAGAGTAATATGATTTTGCTGTTTTGACACTGTGTTGCATGAAGCTAGTAGAAATATTTGAGTGAATGTCACTCCTGTATGAGATCCACCTGCCATCCCCTCTTTTTGCCAACAGCAGAAATCTCATGGAGGTAGCGTGGGGCGGTTATTGCTCTTAGTAAGAGACAAATGGAACATTTCTAAAATTATGCAAAATTGTACTAGCTCTCTTGCACATAGAGGAAGACTGAATGAAGTGTCACAGATAGTTTGTGGATCTTAAGAAGGTCCAGATGATCCTAAACAGCCCACTGATACTTTTACTTTCTTTGAACAAATATTATGTTTTTCCTTTCTGTGTTGTCTTGGCCAAATGATTTAGAGCAGCCACTTCTCAGGCCCAAAGGCTCAAAATGTTGTTTTTGTTATTGTGCAGTTACTGTTTTTCTCAGTTCATTGACCTTGGTTTTTTGGGTTTGCTTGCACTACTAACACTCCCCCTGCCACAGCAGATAAGACGGGCTAAACAAGTCTACGCACAAAATTTATTTCTTCTGTCTGGGAGACTTGCAACATCCTTTCTGTTATTTCTATCCAGAATAAATTTCTCCTAGCAGGCAATGATTGCCAGAAATCTTTGCCCAGATGAACAAATCTCAGTGAGCTCTTGCTTTCTGAAAGGTGATGCTCAACACTTTTTCAGGATCAGAAAGGCTCTCCGATTTCTCCTTTAAGAAATCTCATATTTCTGAAATTAACAAATCCCTTGGGAAAAATTGGACTTGCTTGTCCCTAAAGCCATTTGAAAAGGTATGGCAACCAACAGAGGCCAGGCCTTGTATATTCACTCTGTTCTCTCTAGTAACCCACAATGCCTTTCTCAGTTTCGACTGGTACTTACAGTAAGCACTTTGCAGAGAAAAAGACTGAGCACTCCGTTGGACTTTTTGACTGGCCTTCTCACTGCAAATTCAATTTTCTACAAAGAGAGCAAAAAAACACCTAAAAGCTTCCTTAAGATACATGAGATGTCCAAATATTGAAGTAATCATTAAACAGCAGGCATAGGTAACCTATGAAAGCATACATCATTTTACTTCTCTAATCCTTAGTTAAATGACAGTAATGACACTGTTCAGTTTCAGGTGTATTTATTTGAGGTTTTTTTTTTCCTAAGACTCTTTCTCTAGAAAGCCTTTCAGAAACATCTATGTTTGAAGCATACGAAACAGAATATCAAGACAAAAATCAAAATTAGGATTAACTTGAAAGTTACCAGTATTCAGCAGGACAATCTTGTAACAAGTCTCACAAGCAGTAACCCTTCAAGAATATTGATTTGGCATAAGTTTTTGGGGGGAAAAAGGCATTCAGAGAACTTTTACTAAAGTTAGTCTGATGTTCTCGGGAACTGGTGGTTGAATAAACCGACGCTCGTTATGTGCTGTTACCTCAGTGCATGAAACCAGCTTGCTTGCAGAAGGTCCATATTTCATTAGTTTTTTAAGTGCTACAAGAAAATAATTAGCTTCTAATACACTATAAAACCAAATCATTGGAGCAGAGGTTATCAATAAAACAGTCAATAGCAAATTGTTCAGTCCAATTTATGAATGCTGCTTGAATTCAAGTACTTTCCAGCCTAGGGTTTATCTGCACTTCATGAGAGGCATTTCATGTCATACTACAAGTTTTGTCACAATGACATAGATCACATATGGGTGCTATATAGTGGAGAAAAGCCACCAGCTGTCTAAACCATTAGGAGTTTGGGAAATCAGTAATTTTTTACAGATGCAAAATGTAATCATTTGGTTTATGAGGCTCTTTGATCACAGATTTAGGCAAACAGAAGCCAGAGGGAGAAGGCAAGTAATTCAAAACCAGGTGCCAGAGGCCTTATCAGATATGACAAAATAAATGGCATATGTCAGAATTACCACGAGGCTTGAAGGTTCTGCAATCAGCAGTCTTGCTGCATCTGGAATTACTGCCTTCACATTTCATACTCGTTGGCACTGTGGAGGTCAGATATGCTGGTGACCCTTTTTCTGTATGATTAACGGCCTCAGGGTTCATGATTTTCATTCAAGAGAATCACATTGATTGGAACTGCAGTAAATAAGATCGCACAAAAAAGTTTTCTCATAGCCTCTGACTGTATAAATTTGCATTTACATTTTATTTGCATCTGGGAAGAGCCTACATCCTATTTTTTTCACAGCGCAGCTGTAATGTCTTCAGAGCTTGGATGCAGTGGTTGAACATCTGTCACTCAGTGCCAGACTGTTTTAGATCTTTCAAAATCCTAAGGAACTGATTTGTAGATGAATTAAATACTGCTGTGTTTATTTGTTACTCTAGCACTTCCTCTTCGTGTTGAGCCATCATCTCATATTAGGATTGAAATCCTAATTTTAGTTGCAGTTACAGGCAAAGCATTGACTTTGGAAGAGAGATTTTAAAAACCTAAATATGACTGGCTCAAAAGGATAACAGAATAGTTAGGAGAAAGGAGCAGACGATAAACCACACAAGTATATGATAAGTATTTCAAGAGCTAGAAGAGGTGGCGAGGTAAAGACAAAATCATGCACCACTTCTTCAGTGGTAAGAGTTAGGGGAAGCCAGATAAAACATAACAGATTCTAACACAAAAGACTGTGCTACAGCAAACAGGAGACGTTTAAAACAGCTACTGCAACACTGCTGGTGAATGGTTCTACCAAACTTAAATGAAGAGATCTGAAAAGCACATCTGGGAAAGAAATGGCTCTTGGGAGAGGAATCATTAGGACCCAGATAGTCAGAAAAGGGAGCTGCTGTGGTTTTTGCTTTGCTTCCGAGCATCAGAAGAACATTTCGTCTAAATGACTATGAAAACTTAGTTCATAAAATCTCTTAGCTGTTGATCTGGCTTTCCACAGGAAAGAGGTGAAAGTGCCATTCTTGGCATCACTGGAAACTAAACCACATAAGTCAGTAGAAAATGTACTATTAAGGAGCAAAGCATTTAATAGATAATCCAAAAGATTTTTTTGCTGTCCACTTTTCTCCCAGTTGGAAAGAGAAGAAAAGGGATTTCCAGTATATGCTTTCTAAATTCGTCATTTTTAGAAATAGGAGCAACCTAAAAAGGGTGACTATCCAAATATTATATTTCTTTTTTCTATTTGGTAAGATTAACTGTGAAAACACAGCAAAAATATAATATTCTATAGTAAGTGTCTTTAAGCTTTCGTGTACCTTTATCAAGGGCGTTCTAAAGGTGACTGTGCCTGTGAGGGGGCTGCAGTTTCTATTTTCACCTTTAGAGGATCTTGATTTCAGTTTATTTTAGATGAAAATGTCCCTCTTCATTTCAGTTTATGTTGACAATTAGACATGACACAGCACTATACTCTTAATTTAGAACAACATGAGAAACACAAGGAACCTTAACGTGTTAGATTTAGTGGAAACAAACTCAGGAGTCAAATACAGCAAACGTTGGCTGAACAGTGCAATAGCTTGCAATTCCGACATTATTTTAACATGTTAATATATCATTGTGGCTACTTATCTGCATCTTCTTTTTTTAGCATTATGTGCACTTTCAAGTGATCCATCACTGCTTGGTGCGCATTATTCCACATGATGCAGCTTGGTCCTCACTCCCTAGATCAGCAGCCTGGAGCTACTGGGGGTTTGCTCCACCTTCCGACATCCCCACTGCCCTTCCCATGAAGAGGGGCGTTGCTGGGCTAGAGTGAGACCTGAGTCCTGCTCCAGATCTCCTTGCTGCTGTTTCCCTCGTTCTCCCTTCACTCCCTCCCGCAATACTTGTTTACTTTAGAAAAGGAAACAGTGACTGATGTAGGGGACCTTGGGCCAAGCATAAGGCAGAGCAAGTATGTCATAAGACTTTTGGAGCAAACTTTCCCACCCCTCAGTAGTCTGTGACCCGGGGAGCGTCTGAAGCAGAGGTGATGTCTTTGCATTTTGGATGCTTCAGTGGGATCTTCTCCCATAACCTTGTACAGATACCCCTTGAAGACCTGTAAGCTAGTACTCACTGCACATTGCCATAATCCTTGGCTTAATCCTTTATTATCAGAAGAATCACTTCCTTTTCATTGCTTTGAATTTTCCTCCTGCTAGCTTAATTGGAGGCCATCTAGTTCTTACACTGGAATAGTTTCCCTTACACCTTCCCCATGCCAGTCCAAAATTTTGTAGGTCTGTATCATATTTACCCCATCAGTTTTCTCTTTTCCAGGTTGAACAGTCCTCATCTATTTACGCTTTCCTTGCACAGAAGCGGTCTCATAGCTTTGATTATGCATGTTTATTTACATTCAGTTCCATTTACTTGTTTATCCTCTGCTCAATGTCATTAGGATCTTCTGCAGTTCTTTATATGTGGCCTTATTTTTACTATCCTGAAAAGCTACTTATCATTAGCAAACACTGCTACTCCGTTGTAACTCCCTTTTTTAGACCACTCATGACGTGGTCTCCACTGGTTACTTCCTTCAGCTTGAATCCTGAGGATTTATTCCCCTTTTTCTTTATCCAAATGGGTTCATTTCCTCTTGTTTCATGGTAGCTTTTTAAAGAGCCCTTGTTCAGTGACCTTGTTAAAATGCTTTTAGAAAATCAAATATATACAGCGACCAGATCTTCTCCGTCTGTACTCATGTCCTCAATGTACTATAGTAACTCTGTGAGACGGGAGCTGCCTTTGCAGAATCTGTGTTGACTCTTCCCTACTAATTAGTACTTATCCATATAATTCTGTTCCTCATATAGGCTTATTACTCAGTATTTAATTGTGTCTAGCCTAGAATTATTCAAAAAAATATAATGCTTCTTTAGCCTAGTATTTTAATATGAAGGCAATTGTAGGCTTAATGTTATGCACCAGTTTTTAGTTTAGCTATTTCTTATGTGGAGAACTCTTGGGTGAATACCATCAGGACCTTGCAATTTACTAATCTTAATTTTGCAGCTTTATTCCTGAATCTCTTTGACCAACATTTTGCTCTGAGTTAGAGCCTCCACTGTGTTTTCTACAGAATTCAGGTGCAGGAACCTTCCCAAGTTGCTCTGTAATGAAAACAAATGCCAAAAATTCATTCAAGTTTTCTGTTGCTCCACCTAGACCAGTGAAATAATGCGGTCACTGCATGGCCTCTTACTCTCATGGCCTCTACTTAGAAGTAAAAGGGACACACAATAGCTATTATAGGTATAAGAGACAACAATTTTATGAAGCCAGACTAGCAGACTGTAGAAATTAATATCTTTCTCCTGACTACCTGATGCTTTTTAATATGAATCTCTGCACAGTACAGGTAAAGTCTAAATACTTTGGTTTACATATTAGTCAAAACCTGCTTCTCCAGCTACATTAAAACCCTGGGTTCCTCCTCTTGTCTTGACAGATATCAAGAGACTTATGCCTACGCAGGATATATTATTAAGGTTTAAAACTAAGTATTTCCCATTTCAGTACAAACATAAGTGTTAATCTAGTTCTGTTATTAACTTCTGTAACAATTCTCTGGTGTAACCAAATATATATACCTCCAAATAGCGATAAGACTGTATCTCTCCAAATGATAGCCACCATAGATTCATGGTGGCTGCAAAATTCATTGGGGAACCACTTATCTAGCAATCTGTTACCACGATCAGATTTTATAGCTTCCTTTCTGTTTTATCTCCACAGGAAGTTCACTTAAAGACAATTTAAGGGCTACATGCTTCCTTATACTAGTGTAGCTGAGAGCTAAATGCTGCTGTAAGAGAACTCTAGCTTAAAGTGACCGAGCAATACTAAATGAACTTTCTCTATCTGTCTTTCTGCAGAAAGGTACCTCTTATTATTGCTATAAATTTGACAGAAATCATGATGATGGAAGCTTCCAATAGCTATTAATATCTTCATGTTATACTATGTTGTCTTGCAGCAATAATGCTTTTGACATCACCTTAACTGGTAGTCCTTTCTTGTTGTTCTTACCGACGCAATAATTATGTTTTCTTTCTAATTCAGGAAGAAGGTTGCATTATTTAGTTTTATTTATACTCTTAAATATTATGACTCAGTATGGCATGGAACATGACTCTCAGCAATGGTACCATTTACAGGCAGCAGTTATAATAACAAGAAGGTTAGCACTTACTGCTAATTGAGGTCCTTAATTAATAATATTTTAAATCCTATGATGATCTATTCATTAAACATTGCGGTACAATTGTTCATCATTCATGCCCTCTATTCAGCACATACCTGGAGTCATTGCTATGCTAACAGGTTTCACCAGGCCCTCCTTTAGCTCTGATAAACATAAAGTGCAGTGGCATATAGTAGGACAATTTTATCCTTATTTTAGAGCCTGTGGTAATCCAGGCTTTTGAATCTAAAATCAGACAGCTATATCCTGGTTCAGCTGCATCACTACTTAGCCTCTGCTGCAGTATGACAAGAAAAAGTGATTACCTCACTACTAGCCTTTGGGACACTTGCCTTCCAGGCATCAAATGTCACTCAAAAGGATTTACAGCACTTATCTGTCACCTAGAGTGATCCAAACAGCAGGAACATCCTCTGGATGTGGCCCAGTTTGGCTTAAGACAAAGGATTAGCTCCTCGCTGTGGGTCTGTCACTGGGAACTGCACCTTCTCTGTGGATATACACGTGTCCAGCGGGCCAGGGCTTCACTTTGGTGACATGTCACTGCCATCTGAGCAGAGTGACAGAAATATTTCAGAGAGGTAACCTGAGGCAGCCTTAGTGTGGGTTTGTGTCAGGTACTGGAGTACCGCTATTTCAGCCCAAAACTAGGAACTGTTATGCAACGCTTCTTAGTTGATGAGCATTTTCTGGGGAAGCTGAAGGCATTGTAGTTGACCCTCTGCCCGTCTGTGCTAGCACATGCTCCGCCTCACGTAACAGAGATCTGATCTTCTCCAAAGCATTTCCACTTTTCTTGTCACTGTTACAGAGGTATCTTCCCCTTCTGTCTGCTGCTTCAGCTCACTGTAATTCAAGAATAGCACTCTGGAATTGAAGATTGATAGTTGTGATTGGATAAGTACTAGAAATCAGGCCAGAAATGGAAGCCCAGTAAATTAAGAAATGTTTATAGTCAGAAAGGTCTGCCTCCCATCACCAGGACTGTTTTTTTCTTGTCATTTTCCACCAGAAATCTTTTCTAGGTAAATACTTTAAGTTCACAGTTAAGATACATCCGTAACCTTTCAGGTAAGTTATATAAAAGATTTTCTTTGCTCTATGACCACTAGTGCTTTTAAAAAAAATAAAGAACAAGCAATCAGACGTATTTAAGCGAACCTCTGGACAGTACAACCTAATGTCCTGTCATTTATCTAAGCTAATATAACAGGACTTGTTTTTTTCCCTTTGCCTGTATTTTCACAGAGAGGGGACACTGAATTTAGAACACTCCCCTGTCCTGACAGCATTATAGTGTGAATTTACAGCCTGATCCCAATCATTCTTTTCTCAGCTCAAGTAATTTCTGCCAAGGACTGTATGCCTTGGCAGTTTCAGCTGGAGTCTTGATGAGGGAAAATATGACTGAACGGATAGATAGCAAATTTCACTTTAATTTTGATTCAGTTCCTTTAAAAATTCTTTTCCATTTAAAACATAACCTCTTACAAGAGGGTGAATACAAAGAAATTGCTTTTTTTGGTTTCCCTGATTTTCTTCATGTTGATGCTTTGGTCAACTTTTCTTTCCAATCAATAGTTGCCTTGAGCCAGATCCAGTAAAAGACTTTGATACCTGCAAGTTGTCAAGATTATATTTTCAGGTGTCTGAGCTTCAACTGTAATCCAAGGTGTCTACACTTCCCAGTGGGTATGTAGAGAGCACACTGGGTGAGAACTGAGTTCCAAAAATGTTCGTGGTAAGCTGGAGAACACCTATAGCTGAATACTAAACTCTGGGGTAGGTCTGAAATTTTACTCCCCTCCAGATCATATGTGTATGAATTGGGTTTGCAAGGCACCCTCCTTGTGTCATTCACAATCCAGAGCAAAAAATCCTCTCCTAAATATTCCTAGGTGGAACAGAGGAGATGCCATTTCCCCCTTTTCCATAATAGCCTACCTCTCAAAGCAGAATGAACATTTTTATTCTGTAGAATCTGATTCAACATTTTGAGCCTGTAGAGAGAGCAATTTACATCACTCACCTGCACTATCAAACTTAAGAGCAAAGACGTTAAAGAAGGTCTGATGGTTGGTCATTATGAAACGAAAAATAATCAGGTTCCCTAGACCCAAAGGAAAGCAAACAAAAAGGAGTCATAGTCCAATGGTTAAGTCACACTAATGGGAAGAGAGAAGGAGAGAGAGATTCCTACTTGCAGAATGGCTTAAACTCCTGGCTGCTTTATTAATTTGATCATTAGCAGTTACATACTATAAAGTCAGGGTAGCTAAATTCAATCTTGGACAGCTGTGCTCCTGGAAATCATAATAAAGAAGTGAAATCCATGAATTTTGGAGTGAAGAATGCTTGGACTTAATGTCTGTTTCTGGCATTTCGTTCTACCTGTGTTGGTAGCACTTGTACTATAAAACCACTGATTCTCTGCAGGCATTGGTAGCTTAAATCAGGGCTGTGGATTTCACAAGGCAGCAGGTTAAACATTCAAACCAGTTGATTTTGGGTGATAAAAATTCCCAATCTCAAGAAATCACAAAACATTCAAAAAAAAAAAAAAAAAGAGAGAGGTAAAGAGGTAAGAGAAAGGGACACAGTGCATAACAGAGTATTCAGGATATATGAAAACTAATCTTTATAAAAATATAGGCTTCTATGAGCTTCTAGGGCTTTAGTTTAATTAGCGTTTTAAAATTGTGCTATAGTTCTAAAAGGGACAAAATGCTGCGACCTTTAAGATAAGAAATGTCTTCTTAACCTTCAAGTACCTAGCCAGTCCACCTTTAATTCTCACTTAGGAAGGAACTGATTTGACAGCTGTCATCAAATATATTCAGATTTATTCTGAGATGTACACATAAGTTTAACAGAGGTAAAGGGTTTACTGAATTGCTCTCTGAAGGGCCTGCATGAGCACTGTGCTGGACAATCAGATAGTGAAGTGGTTTTTTGTCTCCTTTTCCAGAAACTGAAGTGGAACATTTAATCTAAAATCTTGGATTTGCTTATCCGAGATTCACCTGACATTTGCCCTTCGTTTCTGGAAGAAAGTCAAAATCATGAGAAGAGAAAGAGATGGATGACTTCAAAAACGACTTACGTAATTCATCACAGACTGCAATGTGATCATTATATTGGCATCAGACTATATTGTCTAACTTTCAGGTATGTGATGTCCCCATTTTACCAAGGACTAAGGAAGCTATTGCAGGATGGGGTACGGATGAACCAAATACCTACCATAGACCAAGTTCCAGCGGGGCACGACGTGCCTTTCCAGGCACCAGGGATCACTTGGAAATTTTCCCTTCCTCAAGAGAAATGACAGCACTGATTCTTTAGCCTGAGACTGGAACAGAACAATCTAAAGAAACTTTCCAGCTCAGAAAGTAGCAACCTTTTACTGTAGTGATAGTTCCCTATACCAAGCAATGACAAAGACCGTAAGAACTAACATGTTTGAAAAACTTTTTATAATTACTATTTGACTCTATCGGTTTGGGAAGCACTCTTTGGAATCCTTGTAGCATTGTCTGAGGTTGAGCTATAACCACACTGGAAGGCACCAGGGAGTACTTCCCTACTAAGCTAGAGAATCTTCCCTTCCACTCACAACATTATGGTTTCCTAGGTTTTTGTTAGTGGTGGATCTGGGAAAGAATTACTGAACTATTTGCTCATCAAAACACCTTGCAACATATATATTCCCTAGGAGAGAGAGGAGAAAGAGAAAATAGATTAGCCTCTGTATTTAGTGGTGAACTTCCAAGAAGAAGATATTAATTGGCTTCTGAGATTGTAATGTAGACTTAAGCCAATTTGCTTTTTATGCTAAAATATTTACCCAGTTAAAGATTTATGTCATGGCTGTAAGTTGAATGAATAGTTACCTCCTTCAATTTCTTGCCTGAGGATTCAGGAGTGATTATTTACAGTGTTATTTTGCTGCTTTTGACTAATCTGAGGATTTACTGCCACTGGTGCCGATAAAGTATTACCTGATTTTATTTTGGCCATAATTTGATATTTGCACTGATTAACTCCTAACTAGTTTAAAAGAATTAAGTAACTATTATATTCTCCTTGAATTGATTCCTGGTTATTTATTACTTTTAATAAAATTCATGAAAAGCATATTCAGTCATTTTTTTCTTCAATAGGTAGTTTTAGATAAGCCACTGAAATTGAACCAGTTACTTTTTATCCTTTAGTTTCACCTTTTGTTATTATAAGGGTAGCATCATATACCTTAGGAAGACTTTGATGACTTAATAAGACAGACAGACAGACGGACAGACAGATAAGAGAATATTATCTAGTATCAATGACTGAGTGCATGTTGGTTCTGAAATGCTTGGTAACTGCACACATGATTTGACAAAAGCAGAGATAACACTAATTTCAATTGTACTCAGACCACACTGCCAATATGATTTCCTGTCTCAGAATGGCAAAAAAAAAAAAAAAAAAAGATGCTACAGTGCACAAGGAAGTTTTTGACATACGATCTTAATTCAAATCAGATTAAAATCAACTTTTATAAAAATTTCCTGTGAAGCAGAAATTCCCCAGAGCCAGCAGCTGCTCTGTGAAAATGACATTCTTGTCAGCCTGACTAAAAATAGAAGTAACATTAATTTATGAGAGCAGTTGCGGGGGTTTCTGTATTCTCCTGCCCACAGCAGATCTATTGGTGGGATGCCAAGACTCTGACCCGGATGCCACCAGCATCTATAGCTCTGGGATAGATAGAAACCTGTTTTGGCTCCAGAGGAACTGCTGAATCCAAGATGCTTTGAATTTCTTATTTCAGGCTCAGTGAGCTAGTGGTTTCACGCAGAGCTGTCTCTTCACAAAATTTCTGAAACTCCAGAAGAAAGTTGTCAGTAGCTACAATGGCCTGATTTGTCTTGCAATCAGCTGAAACAGGGAGGCTTGCAATACTTTTCAGTTGCAGCTCTGATATGACCTGATTATGTTGCAAGCCTAGCCCTCATTTTGAAAATTAAGTTTCAAAATGTGTCCCAAATGCAGTCAGAGACCCTTTTTCAAGGTGCACCTACAAAGACGCTGAAACGGCAGCTCCAAGAGCCGAAGTAATCAGGATCTTTTGGAGGGCTAACTGGAGGAGATGGATATCCGTCAAGCCACATGTTCCATGGACCCCAGCACCATTACAGTGAAAGATTTTATATAATAATAGAAGAAAAGAGCTACAGAGCCAGCTCTCTTGCTACCCATTCAGAGAGGAAAACTCCAGCTACCAACTACTACTTCCCATATGAAGTGCCAGTATTACTGCACTGTAATGTGCAAATCTAAGGTAATGGAAACTAACACTTGCTTCTTACTGCAGCCTGCAGTTCACCCTCTATTCCTGTGGAGGATGGAAAATGGGAAAAAAATAGATAAAACAACACTCTAGATTTCTAAAATTGAAAATTTAGCTTCCAGAGCAATAACCTGCACTGTGAGGAGCAGAAACAGCAGCAGAACAGAAGTGATGAGGGAGCAGGGAATTGCATTGTGTGCTCAGAAGGGATCAGCACTACTGCTCCCCTCAGTCAGCCTTTCTAGACAAAAAATAAGAGTAAAGGTGAGATTCAGACTCAAACGCAGGCCCCTAGATTTAGGTTGCAGCCACGTCTGTCTACAAGGTGTGAAGTGCGATCAGGGTTCAGCTGCAAGAGCACATGACATGTCTTAGAGCATTTGAAATATCTGCAGGCGGATGGTGGATATCACAAAGGACTGGAGCCTCTGGGACAACAGCTGGATCCCAGCACAATTTCCCATAGTGCCTAAACTGGTTCTATACGATTATAATTATGCAACTGATTCACTTCCTAAGTGTTTAAACTCCCATAAGAGCCAATGGAGGGTTTGAGTCAGCTGCCTACATTTAGCGTCGTCAGGGGTGCCCCAGGGTGAGTGCCTGAGACACCTGCAAGGCACTTGCAGGTACCACATAGGACATATGGGTGTCGCACACCTCTGGGAAGGGCATCTGGAGACCGAGCAGGATGCTTCAGAGCATCTCAGATGGCGTTGGACACCTACATGTGAGCAACTGATTTGAACTTGCAGTTAAATCATATTTCAGTGATGTACACAGACCCTTTTCCCTCACTCCACAGCTAAGCTGCATTTGCTAAGCTGAACAGCTCTCCATATGTGTTACCTAGATCCTAGCTCTCTACAGAGATGAAACACCTTACTTACAAGGAAACATTTTTAGGTGTCTGGAGTTGGAACATACTATGAAACAATTTTTTTGATATAAAAATCATGGCTAATGAGTTAGATGTCAGCAGGACTGTGGATTCCAGGTAAAGAAACCCTGGAGCCTAGCATAAAGTTGGGCGTATAATCCCAAATAGAGCTTTTTTATCAAGGCACAGTCTGTCTCCATGTCTTACATAGGGATCCTTGACACCTAAGCTAGATGCAACTGATCCTTGACACCTAAGCTAGATGCAACTGCTTATAGGAAGGCTGGTACCAAAAGTTAGGTCCTGCAATGGGCTGTATGGCAACACCCAAGGGCCTTTAGTGGATCTCAATATCTACTTGTAGTCGGGACCCTGAGTAGTTTTGTGATTTCTCCCCTGATAGATTTAAAGGAATAGACCAAAGATAAGATGGAGCTTCATTTTTCCTAAATTGTATAAGCCACATATGCTTTGTATTTAATAAAAGGCACTACTTGATGTTGGCTTCCTGTGGTCCTTTTTATTAAGTGTTACTTTCCAATGCACCCTATGAGGGAATAATAACAAGCTTTGCTACAGTTGCTGCGCAGAAACCATTAAAAACATCATCTGTCCTTGCCCTGTGAAAATGTGCCCCTGAGAAACTGTAGGAACATTGATTTTTAGAAAATAAAGAAGATAATTACTAGCCAAAGAAGCTTCGTATTTTTATTTAGGGAAAAAAAGAGCAAGTCTAAATGTCAGAGATCGTATGCACCACAGTGATACTTCGGCTATCACAGTGCCAAGTTCAGTAATAGCTGAAGTAAGCTGGGTGATAATAGGCAATTTAGATATTCAAATGCCTAACTAAACACTCTCTGACTTCATAAAATTGGACCCAAAGTTATCCTACCCCATGTTTTGACCAAAAATTCCTTAGTTATGTCAGCAACATTTGGCCTAAAATACATTAAATGTCACTTTCTAGTAACATCTCCTTATACTATTGAATCTGAAATTAACACAAATTTTCAAATCAAGAGAATTTTTAATCTAAATTTGCAAAACACAAAAAGAGACAATAATTCTGAAAATTTGTTAAATACATATTAAATATACATATTTATTTTTAGCATTTCTGGGCATCTGAAACTAATTCGTATGGAGGCATCATGATGAGGAATGAAGACTCTGACCTGGCTTTGGGGAACTGTGAACTGCCTGTCTTTTCTTCTGTAACTGGTCTGCCAAATAACACTGGGGAAATCCTTCTCCTCCTCCCAGTGCTGCTCTGTCCTCGGTTAAATCACACAGTGCTGTGTTTGGCTGTGAAGTATCTTGAGAGCTGCCAACACGAGCTCTGCTCCGGGACTGGAAGGTGTTGTTACAGTATGTTATTTTCAACAGAATCAATGAAATCAGCGTCTCAACAAGGATAACAACAGCTAGATGCAACACCAAGCAGGTTAAAAAGTTCAGGGTTTTGAGTAGTGATTTTGGCCTGCTTAGTTCCATAGCAACAACTGTCATTAAAATCTTACAAGTTCTATTAATAATGCAGGAAGGGAAGAAAAATAAAGTAGGGGAGGCTGTGTTAATGTAAAGTATTAAGTAAGGTTTTTGCTTTAATGATAGCCTCGGTCCTCTTCCTTTTCATTGTAAAGTTTTAGAAGAAAATCTCTTGTATGACAATATTTTAGACTGTACTGAAAAGACTAATTCCTTTCTTTCAGGAAAAAAAAAATTAGTTGAGATAGACTGGATTTCCCTTTGCTGCTGCTAATCCTATTTCCTTAGGAGACAAATAAGGTTGACATACACACTATGAGAGGGGAGAGCAGCACAGCTGCAGCTTTCGTCTCCAGTGAAGCCTGTTACTTGCAAGCCAGCTCCTGGAGGCAGCCAGCACAGCAGTTGCCTCGTCCATCCCTGCACCTCTGCCAGCGCCAGCGCCGCACTGACAGCCCAGGCAGTGCAGTCACCCCACCGCGCTACATGGCCCATCTGGATGCGTGGGCAGCCCTCGTGCCACTACTGCCAGTGACTGGGTCTCGCTTTGCAGGGCCCTGTTCTCTAAATCCAGATTGTTATTGCAGCGCTGAAGGACATTAGGGATTGGTGTTAGGTTACTGCCTTTCGAAGAACGTTGCTGGAAGGTGTAATAGTGCTCTGTGCAAAGGTCCTCCATGATTTTGCTCCACGACTAGAGGCAAAAGAACCACTGGGTTGAGCTTAATGTTGCAAGACTGTTAATTAACTCAGACAAGAGATGAGGTTAATCAGCACAGCACCATACACGCACAGCCCTGCTCCTTGCAGGGGGCATAAGAGTATATTTGCCCAGCATTACACCCTGCTGGGCTATCTCACTACAGTCCCAAGTTAAAGCCTTAAAATCTCTCCATGTTTTGCAGAGAGACCTTCGGCCCCTTAGCGCAGCTGAGCCCGAGCAGTGGCAGGTACCTGCAAGTGCTAAGAGGCTGAGAGCTTCTCCTGGATCTAGCCTCAGGCCGTTCATACCCACTGTGTGTTACAGCCAGTCTGATGTGAAAAGGCTGAGATGGATTTTGCTGCCTTGAAAACTTTCAAGTACAGGCCATTTAGTTGGATATCTCGGCTCGGTCCCTCCCCTTATATGCACAAGGACAGAGACTGATAAACATTAACAAGTGTTAAATGCTTTTCAGCTGTTTCTAGAATCTCCATTTAAGAGTAGTGACTTGCATTTGCCTGAGTTGTCAGACAGTATGTCATTCCTTCATTAGTCATGATTTATTTATACATTTCTGCATAGTTATAATATATGTCAAATATGATTCATCTGTGGTACAACTTCTACTGTCACACAGCTGTGATAACCAAACTGTTATTTCAGGACAACACAGATTTTGGGAGATCTCTAAGACAGGATGCAGATATTAAAGCAGCAGAGGAAAAAAATGGGTGGAAAAAAGTCACACCTAAACTGTGAAAGTGAAGGCCATAATTAAAAAAAGACAAAAAGGTGTAAATGAACAGGTGCTATGAATGCACATCAAGCATTTCATCCAGCACAGATGGTCATCTGGGGTTCTGCAATATTTACCTCTAGACACCTTCACAGAGAGAATCATTCCAACCTCAGGATAGACAATTAAAATAAATAAGAAAAATTACCCTCTTGAAATACCCTTTCTCTCTTTTTACAATAAAGGGAGTCTAGACATCTGGTTACATTTTCAGAAGTCAAGAGTTAGGTAGACGAGCCTCTGTTTATGTTAACTCAGAATTAAAAAAAAAAGAGGTAGGTCAGTCCCATTCCTAACTTAGACATTCTTGAATAGTTAGAAACTGTGAACAAGTAACACATACCCCACAACCACCTTTTGCTTCCCCCACGTACCAGAAATACTGGTAGGAGATATAAGTGACTCTGCAGACTGTGCGAACATCAGAGTCTGCTTCCACCTGGAAGCTGCAGAGTCCTGAACGTCCCGCTTCCCTGGAGCACTGCTAATTTCAGAGGAACACCAGGATTGCCCAGGGATTCAATTTCTGTGATTTACCAGCAGAACAGGTGATTAGCTCTTTAAAGGCATCACTGATCATCTCAAACCATCATTTGGCAGCTATCTTATGCAGCAAACTCTTCAATTGATGCTATTCGGTGTGTATAGAGCTGACAAACATTGGCCAACAATTTAATACACAAACTTTTTGAAAGCCAAGCACGGTCAGTGCTCCTGAACTTTTTGCAACTATTATTAAGACTTCCTCAGCCTGTATTGCCACAAGGCTGAATTTTCTGTGGGGATGGAGAGTGCCTGTGTCAGTCAGGGGTATTTCAACAGCAGGCATATCCAAATGGCAGAGGGGCAAAATAAATATATATCTGGCAGACTGGTAGATAGATGAAATAACTTTCTCCCTCCCCTAAGGGAGGGGAGGGAGGGAGGGGAGTCTCCCTAGGAGACTTCAATTCAAAGC
The DNA here is from genome assembly GCF_040807025.1 of Struthio camelus. Lineage (NCBI taxonomy): Eukaryota > Metazoa > Chordata > Aves > Struthioniformes > Struthionidae > Struthio > Struthio camelus. The sequence goes on along the minus strand of NC_090942.1, from coordinate 149,427,158 downwards.
CTTGTCTGAACTCTCTCATCTGAATGAGGATCTTGAACATCTCTGTGAGTACACAGAGCAGTGGAAGTACAGATTTCCCTTTCTCTTTCTGGCAAAGTGAATGTTGAACTTCTGATAACAAGTGTGATGTTCCAATAGGGGACCCTGAAAAAGCCCCATCCCTGCTATTCAAAAGCTGAATGTATAAGCACTGTGGATTCAAATTCCCATTTTGACTCAGCTCAGAGATTTGAACTTCAGTTTCCCACCAACCTACCTGAGCATCTGAACCATCTGGCTCATCTTTCACATGAGTTTTCCATTTTGTCCTTTTTCTCTTGGTGAGAAAATCCGGAATGGGCCACTCAGGCAATTGGCTTTGGCACTTAAAGCCAACGGAGAGCTAAGATCTGTAGCAGAGAAAAACATCTGCCTGACACACAGCCAGTCTGGCTCTGGTCATATGCACCAGGCAAGGCACCTACCCCTTTTTCCTGGTATTAATGAATTCTTGCTCATAGATTTCACAAGACCCTTCCCGTCATGATCACATCTTCCTGCGTACTATAGAGAGAGAGGCATCTAGCATTAAAGAGAGAGGCTGAGCATTAAATGCAGAGCGCCTTGAGCTGGGACACTGCTGCCAAGGGGCATGCAGGGCAGAAGGACATGCAGGGGTAAGGATCCAGGCACAACTACCTGAAGAGGCTGGTAACGCCAGTCCATGGCAGCGGAAAGCTTTGACTGACAAACGCATGTGGAAATATTAATAGTCATAACTAACTTCCTTCTTGGTGGCTCAGTGCTGCCCACTTGTTCTCTGGAATAAAGCCAAAAGGCACTCTTTAAGAATGCACTGTGGGTGACGACAGCTCTACTGAAAAACTGTACCGTTACTAGAGCCATTAATCACAGTGTGCCTGTAACGCCTTAAAAAGAAATCAATCCAAAATAATTGAAGCCTTTCTAAAGATCTGACTCAGGTTCTTGCATTGATTCTGGTCACGTCCAGCTGAGATCAGACGAGTGAATGATGACTTACTCAATTCACATAGTTTGTTCCTAAGTTAGCTCAAAAAAGGTATGTATGCTGCAGATTATTTACACTTGAAAATCCTGCTTTTAAACAAAAGTACTTAAAAATTGCACCAACAGCAATAAATTAAAATGTCAGCCTTACTTAACTTGGTACAGATATAGATACAGAGCTGTAATTCACAGACCATGGGGCTGGAACGCACTTAAGAGATCACCTATTCCATCTCTCTCCCCAAGGCAGGTTCAGCCATACTTATGTCAGTCTGACAGATGTTTAAAGACTTTTCAATGATAGGAATTCTTCAGATTTTTTCAAACGTTTAGCCTCAGTTCTATGTAAGCTTACTTTTTTTGTCCTTTTCACAGCAAATATGGAGAAGATTTTCTTTTTTTTGTAGTTAGCTTTCAGAAATGTGAACTCACATCTGCCTTATGCTATTTCTTTTCTAAAGCAAAGAACACCAATCCTTCCTTCAGCTTTTCCTGACATAAAATGTTTTCTAGCCTATGTTGCCACTCACTTCTTTGCAGTGATGCGCATCTTTTCTGAAATTAGGTAACAAACACTGTTCACAAATCCACTCATGCATTACGAGGACCAAATAGGAAGAATTACTTTATGACCCTTGCAGATAATTCTCATGTTTATACATTCAAAGATGTTTTTCACTTTTTCACAGTAGCACAACATCACTGATTCATGCTTGCCCTGTGATTCACTGTAATCCCTATGTCATTCACAGAGCTGCTGTCTGACCAGTTTTTCTCTGTCCTATATTTGTGCAACCTACAGCTCCTGCCTGCAACTGGAAGGTGCTCTTTTGGAACGGTATCCAATTTTATTTGAACTATTTCTTCATTTGGCTTCGAATATCCGGAATTCAGATCCTATCCTCCAACATGCTTGCAAATCTTTCCAGGTTGGTGCAATCTGGTAGTTTAATAAGTACTCTTCTTTCATCCAGACTACCAATGCAAATATCGAAGAACAAGGCTCAGACCTTGCTCTTCCATACCTGTGGATTTCTGTTCAATATATTCTTCCCATCTAACAGTGAACCTTCAATAACCGTTCTGCAAGCAGCTTTCCACCGTCAGTTGACCCAGCTAAGAGTACTTGAATTTAGAATATATTTCCTGTCTGTTTTCAAAAATGTAATGTGAGACCGATACAAGAGCTTTACTATTTCTCACTTATTCATGTTTTTATAAGGCTTGTTACCATGTTGCATTAGATTAGTTTGCTATATGTTTGACAAAATCTATGTTTACTGACAGTCTTATTATTATTGTCTTCTAGGTGTTTACAAGAGGTTTACTTCATTATATTTCTTTTTTTTTTTCCCTGAAAACCGAAAGTATGTTGTCAGTTTGTAACGCTTTGGCTTTTTATTCCTTCATTGTAAAAAGATAGGCATTTTCTTTGTCTTTGTTTGTTCTGGTGGAAACTTAACCCAGATCAAGCTCCTCTACATTTTCAAAAATAATTACTTGTGGCTTTGAAATCTAGGGTAAATTTTGATGTTTTCTAGCTTGTGTTATTTCAGACACCTGATTACAATCAACCTTTTGGGAGAAGACTGTCATCAGAAAGACAGTAAAGACTCCGACTTTCTTCCTGTCATCTGTTAATAGCTTTCCATTTCTATCGAGTAATAGTCTGACACTTTCCCTGTTTTTTTTTCCTCTCAGCTAATTCACTTTCTAGAATTCTTCCTTTTTATTCTTTGCTTCAGTGTTAAGTTTTTTTCACCTTGTCTTGTACTCAGCTGCTCATATTTTGATTAAGTTTCTTTTCTTTTGCAGGGAGAGGGTGAGGGGAGAGGGAGCCCTTTTCTTCGTGTGTTTGTGTTCAATGAAGAACTAATGATTTTCTCTTACAACACCTCCATTCTTGACATTGAACTAAACTGCCATGCTATGATATCCTTACTATGGTTTTGATGTATATGTCTCAAACAGCAACAGTCTCATATGGCTACTGCTGTATAATATAATTGAATATTTTTGCCAGTTTTCCTATTACCACTAAAGCGCAATCTCCTACATAACTGGCTTACAAACAAAAATTGCACTGAGATATCTATGGGATAAAACAGCTTGTAGGTATAGTAAATACACAATAGGTACAAGGAAGCAATGCCATTACAAAATAGCATATATGACATTTGAAATGAGCAGGGACATTTTATCTATCACCCAGGCAGAGGTCTCAACCTGGAAGTAACAAAAAAAAATTGAGAGTTGGTTCAGTCAGTGATTTTGGCCACCTATGATTGGTCACCATTGTTTGTGTGTTATCAAATCACCCAGCAAAACATATTCGGCCTGAGCTAAAAAACCAAACCAAAACAAACACAAAACAAAAAAAAACCATAACAGAACTCCAATTGATTAAATAAAGTGCACTGTCCTGCAGGAGAGCAGGTGTTGCAGTCACCATTCAACTTCTGTAACATGGTCTGCAAGTGCATTTAACATGTTCTTGGGTATTTTAGAGCTGTTGTTCCAGAAGAGTTCACCTTTTGTCTTATTTGATAGCCTGGATGCCTCAGATATCTGAGGGCCCCTCAAATTGTACTAGATGCCTATGTTTAGGCAACCAAATCTCACCTTTAAATCTCAATGAGAGGAATCCCATCCAAACTTTCTACAAGCTTATAAAACGTAGCTTGAATTCCAGTCAGAAAACTAAAAGCTAGCTGAACATTTGTGCATGTGGCCTGATAATGTAAAAGATATTATTAAAGCCTTAAAACACATGAAAATAAACACTATGCTGGAAGAAGGACTGCTCCTTAACTATGGCAACATTCATCCAAAAATCCTTTCTTTACAGCCAAAAGGAGAGTAAGGTCTCCTGAATATACCCATGAGGAGGGCAAAGAGTGTTCCTGGAGGACCACTGGCGAGGATAAAATGTGCTGTTCATTTCTGCAGTGATTTCAAATTTACCTTTAAGGCTACACAACAGGCAGATTTATAGTCTTTATAGCTGTGAGCGTTCCTGCTTGGTCAGCTTATGGACATATTTCTCTAAAACTGATGAGGTCCAAACCTGTCTATAAGCCAAGAATGAAGATAATGAACAGTTGGTACAATTACACCGATGATAAAAGAAAGCTAAGAAGTGAGTGTGGGTGGTGGATGCCAGCATGTCCACACTCCTCAGCTGCTAGCTGGTTCTGTTTTGCAACGGCATTAACAACAACACAGAAGAACCTGGCCCTGGGGAGACTCTTGTGGAATTGTACTCAGCATGTCCTTCCCGTCGGACTGTGCTCTCTATGGGTGCATTTCACTGTAAAACATTAAAATTTCTGTATCCTTGTTCACATTCATGGAGGGGTGGAAGTATGTGTACGTGAATGGGGTAGATGGGCACATGCTTCCTGCCTATGTCCACTCTGAGCTGGCCAGACACAGATTAGCTCTGATATAGAAGTCAAGCTGCATATGGTGTTATGCAGGATCTTTGTCAGCAAGATACGTTGGCCTGGGTTAAAAAAATACATGCAGCATTTAAATTAGAGCCGGCTCGCTCCTGAATAGCTGTGTCAGAGAGAGTCTACAGGCTACACCCAGCAGTATGTCTTTCCACTGTATGTAGAAACTGAGTGGCGTCCTTCAAAATAGTGCAGGAGCTTTGCGTTGCAGAGACCTGCCTCAGCCCTACGGGTAACAAAGTATGGGTAACCAAGCCTCATGCAGTTGTACACAGCAGAAAAACACAGCCATCTGGAAGCTCACCCTGCAAGGGTGGATTCCTAATATTCTTCATATTGTACGAACAGCAAAGGTACAGCCATCACATAAATGAATAGAAGCCATATTGTTCCTATTCATGATAATCCAGTTAACTTTTCCTGCCTCCTTGCCCCTATATCAACGTCTTTTAAACAAAGAAGAAAACAGATGGAAAGAGAGCTTCCATTATGATGCCTGTTTCTTGCATCCTTGTTTTCACATTCATCATTGCCACACAATAGTTGCCAAGTTAAACAATTGTTGCTTCTATTTGTTCATTTGAGCATAAAGACACGGTTCCGTGGCCTTATACAGCTATTTAATTATTTTGAATAAACACAATCAAACTGAAAATAACTGCAAAAAAGTAGATCACAGCGTATAATTTTAACCCTCTTCATTACTTAATTAATAGTGTTTTGGGGCAGGGTATATTGGGTATACTGCATACAATCTCAGAAATTTCCTTCCCATCACTCTATTTTTGCACCCAGTATAAGTACATACATATAATTTAATTTAAGTCTTGAGTTGCATCATAATGGATAAAGGATAACAGACCACAAAAGATTTGAGATTTCTGATAGAGGAGATTAGCAAATGCACGAAACCATCTTCCAGCATCATAGTATCTTGCCCACCTTGTCTCTGTTCCATTTGTATCTGCATTACCTACATAATATGCACTATCCTCCTACTTTATTGTGCTCAGACTGATGCTGTGTTGACCTGGGAAAAAGCACTTGGCAAGTATATCCCCATGCATTTTGCAAAGTTACATAAACACTTCCTATACATGTGAATTATCTGCAATGTATTAAAATAATGGTGACTGGAAGGGCAATCTGTAAATGGCCTTTAACTCTGCGCATTTTTTCCCCCAGAGTTTTGCCATAATCTAACATCATAACTGATCATGGCAAGATGCTTCTCTTGTGATATACTAGGAATCAGAAGGGGTGACCTGGGAATTCCCTGTGGCTTTAAACACAGCAAAAAATTGTCAGCATCGCATTGTACTCCCTGTTAGCCTTCTGCACTGCCATGAATTTCAGGCAAACGTTCCCCTTTTTATTTCATACAGGGCAGTTATTAATTACCCAGAAATAAAATGTTAGGACATATTAAATCCTCTGAGAGGAAACACCCAGCTAGTTCATTTCTTCTCTAAATATATTCTGTAAATTCTCATTATGCCTTAAGTCCACATTACTCTTTATTATGAAAATATGCCTGGGATGACATAGATCTCAATTCAGCTCATAGTGGAGTTAGGAAAAAAGTTGAGGACGACTAAATTATGTCATCAGTCCAGAGGTAAAGAATATGGCCTATTCTACCTAAAGCTACATTTTATGGAAGGATATATATCTGACTTAAGTAAAAAATCACTCTCTTCCGTTTTCTGTTGCTGCTCTGTAACCTAGGCATTCAAAGATTTATGAAGCAACAAATCTTTTTTTTTTACTGGCACACTTTCAAGGAACGATTTTGCAGCGCAAAACAATGAATGAAAAGAGGTTTTCTTCTAAAGTTGCTTCCTTTTCCTTTTTAACATTCTCCATCTATACTGACTAAAATTACACCTAAAAGATAGTTAGAGAGGTTGATTTTACATAAGCACAAAGCCACAGAACATTTGAGGTTGGAAGGGACCTCTGCAGATCATCCAGTCCAACCGCCCTGATCAAGCAAGGTCACCTAAAGCACATTGCCCAGGATCACCTCCAGAGCACTTTTGAATATCTCCAAGGATGGAGATACTCCACAACCTCTCGGGGCAACCTGCTCCAGTGCTCAGTCAGCCTCACAGGAAAGGAGTGTTTCTTCCCGTGTTTCAGTTTGTGCCCATTGCCTCTTGTCCTGTCACCAGGGGTAAGAAGAATCTGATCCCTCTTTATATCCTCCTTTCGGATACTTATGTACATTAATCAGATGTCCCCTCAGCCTTCTTTTGTGCAGGCTGAACAGGCTCAGCTCCCTCAGCCTTTCTTCATAGGAGAGATGCTCCAGTCCCTTCACCATCTTTGTGACCCTTCACTGGACTCACTCTAGTATGTTCCTGTCTCCCTAGTATGTTCCTGTCTCCCTTGTATTGGGGATCCCAGACCTGGATCCAGCAGTTCAAGTGTGGCCTCACCAGGGCTGAGTAGCAGCACTCTTCCTAATGCAGCCGAGGATACGATTCTCGGCCACAAGGACACGTTGCTGGCTCATGCTCAACTTGTTGTCCATCAGGACTCCCAGGTCCTTCTCTGCAGAGCTACTTTCCAGCAGGTCAACCCCCAGCCTGTACTAGTGCATGAGGTTATTCGTCCCTAGGTGCAGGACCCTGCACTTGCCTTTGTTGAACTTCATGAGGTTCCTCTCTGCCCATTTCTCCAGCCTGTCGAGGTCCCTCTGAACGGCAGCACAGCCCTCTGGTGTATCAGAGCCACTGTTCTTAGTTTTGTATCACCAGAAAACTTGCTGAGAGTGCGCTCTGTCCCTTCCTCCAGGTCATTGATGAAGAAGTTAAGCAAGATTGGGCCCAGTATTGACCCCTGGGGCACAACGCTAGCTACAGGCGTCCAACCAGGCTTTGTGCCACTGATCACAGCCCTTGTTGGAGTCACAAGGTCTTGGGCCTCCAGAAAGTAGGTGACATGAGTGTCTTCTTCTTGTGGCTGTGGATGTCCCTCAGGATGGCCTTCCTGGCCATCAGCACCTTGGCCTTTGCTTCTGTTTTCAGGGGTACAGCCTCCATACTCGTCTTGTGTGCCATCTTGGGAAGACGGAAGGCAAAAGAGGTTTTTGGCTTTTTTGTTTTCATAAGTGCTTTCTTTGTATTAGTGTATTTCAGAGAAATTATTGCCTGGAGAAATTGCCATAATTCATATTTTTAGGCTGTAAGCTTTAAACTTGAAATGAGTTGAGTGAACCTGTAACAAGCAACAACTGCATTTATTGCAATGTCTTTTCTATAGTGTGCTCTTTTTGTATACTGGTAGTTCTGCAGATGAGTGTGTTTAGCATGTTGTTTAGCAAATAGCCATTACTGAAGCCCTGGGAGAAGGAAGTTCTGTCAAAGGGGCATTTTTCTTTCTGAAAATGGGTTTTGAAATAGATTACACAGAGATTTTAGTTCAGTGTGGGAAAATTCTTTACCTCTATAGCCATTCTTAATCTAAGGAAGAAACAAAAATACAGTAAAATGCTTGTATGTTTTTTTTATTCTCTCTGGTTGTGTGTAATTTTCTTTTACTTCTAAAATGTTACAAGAATAAAAGAAGGTGTGTATATATTTTTTAAGATTACAAAGGACTTGGTGTCCAAAGTGAAGCATCTTAATTGAGTCTGATTAAGATATTCAAAGAGCTGCTCCTTGCCCAAGCTATGTAAAATGGAGCTCTCTTGAAGTGGCTCAAATTGGCTCTCACAAATTAAGGTACTCAACACTTTAGAATGCTTAGACTAAATACATCTCTCCTCATTAAGGAAATGCAAGTTTATGCTCTGAGGAAAGATGGGAGGTCTGATCCTGCAAACCCTTCCACACATAATTAATGTTAAGCCTTGATACCACACGCATATTATTGAGATCAAGAGTTTCATCTGCGTACAAGCTAATGCAAGGGCTTTTTTTCCTTCCCACAACAAGAACCAATGTTATTCTAGAATTAATGATGAGCAATAGGATAGCAAGCAATGACTCATTTGCACTTTCCGTGGTCACGTTGCTGCACTTGACCTATTCAGCTAAGACAGAACCATAGAATTCAACCTAACAGTGTTTAAGTTCAAGCACAATTTTTCTGAGCCCTTTATCTGAGAAATGTCTATCAATTATGGAATTGATAATTGACTCATCCAAAAGGAGATAGCGCTGAAGAAATATAAACAATTGACTGTGATGTACTATGAATGAAGGCATAGGTAGCAAAGCATGGGAACTTTAAGGAGAATAGTGAGGTGATGAGCTAATGCTTCAGTAGGGTCCATGAGGTATTAAGGCTTTAGTCCTGAAAAGGATTATACCTTTAGTCAGACCCAAGCATACAACACAAGCCAGTGCAAGTCAACCTGCATGTCCATACGCTTAGAGATAAGCCCCTGTATGTGCCCCATATGACTACAAGAAGAAAAGGATGGTTGTGTTGTGAGATCATCTGCCTGAGTCTCAGAAATCAGGATTCAGTTCCCAGTTTTGCCACCAATTTGCTTGCAACTTTTCCTGTCCTCTGTACCAAAGCTATAACATCAGAAAAATGGAACTTCCCTAATACACAAGATTGTTATGAAGAAACAAATAAAGATCGTGATGCAGCTAGCTACAACAATAAACACTAAAATACACTTAAAAGGCAAGTGACAGAGTGATCGGTTAATCCAAAAGGGACTGAATTCTAGGCTTGGATCCTACTTAGTCATCTTACATTTTTTCTTTTAATGACATGGTAGTCCTGAAAACTTGATTTAATTTTACTACATGATACAATTTTAAAGAAGAGCCTTCACCATATATGCAAGGTGTTTCTGTAATGTAAACCTTGTCTCAAAATACAGCCACAGAGAATTTCAAGTGCATCTCGATTTTTGCCTTAAAAAAATGCCTTGATCCTGCAGAACCTTTGAGCATATGCTCAATTAGTAGACGGAAATTATTCTATTGACTTCATATTCCAGATTGCAGAAATTATAGGACTTCAAATTAAATTAACTATACGGATATTACGATCACAGTTAGAATCAGTGGCTGAAATGGCTTAGTACACACATAGATGCTAGGTCATGCAGGAATTTGAGAGAGGAATGTCACAGTTTTTCTACCCATAGGTAATCTGACAATCTTGGCACACTGGGACTTTTTTTCCCTTTGTGTGTACTTCCATGTAACTTCTTACCAGTACCTCTAAAGTCTTACTTCATGCACTACTGGCACTATGGTTAACTGACTCTAATGGGATTTTCCCCTGGGCATAAACTTAAACATGCACACACATTTTTTTGCTAGGAAGAAAGCTTGGAGTATTCAAAAATATTGAGTTGTATTATTCCTTTCCCTGTGCTATTCCACTGCACCTATAAAAGCCTAGCAGTGGCAACCATTTTAGAAGCACACCTTTTATTTACCCCAATATAGAGTAAAAACACCAGTCAGGCTATCTCCAGAATGTATTAGATTATGCTATATGACTTCCTCTCCTACAGGCTAGCAGCGCTAGGAAATCTAGCATATACCAACACAGTCCTGTTTCCAGGAAGCCATAATCCCTTGCTGTGCAATTTCTGGAACCTGTACAGTTTGCAGACAGTTCCCCATGGGTCTGCAGGCGCCTGAAAAGTTGAACTTTGCTCTTCTTTGTCCTCCTTCTGTCTTCTCCTTTGCACCAAAACAGAGCATGAGAAGCAGTTGCAGGAATGGGACTTCTTGCTGCCTACCAGGAGGCTTCCTTCTGCCAGGGACAATGTATCCTACAGAGGGTAAACTTGACAAAATTATGAAACAGTCTTGCTTCAGACTAATTTCAGAAACAATTTTCTGCAACTTTCCTAATGTTGCACTTATCAGCTGTGCAGCTCCACTCTGTACAGTAGTATTAATGTCTTCTGTCTCAGAAAAGGTGTGTCTCATCAATGCTGGTCAAAACTCTGACAGATTTTCAAGAATATTACTACCATTGTTCTTTTCAGTGGTAGATTTTCTCCTCTTTACAGATGTGGAAATACGAAGACTACCTATTTCAGACTAGAATTTCATCTACAAAGAATACAGATAACTAGAATTTCATCTACAAAGACGCATTGCATAGCATTTTGTATACTAAGCCTCCCATTTATCTTGAGAATTTTTTTTTTCATCTCAGTCACTAACATGAAACTTTTCTGTAGTCATTATTTCAGTTCCCACAGTACTGGTGACCTGTGCACCATTTATAAATGTGCGACACTGAACATTTTACAAAGTTCATCCATCTTTACTGCAAAGTAATTAATGCCAAAGAGACAACATATTTTTATATACATATAATTAAAGTTATTATAAATGGGGAGTGGAATGGAAAGAAAAAGCAGCAAGCAAAGTAAATTAGTTCCACAGAGGTTCAGGAGATTAAACAGTAACCTTTTATTGCTTGTTCAGGAATATGTGAACATATTCTTTGTCTAGAGAACATACACAAAAATTAATGAAAGGGTAGGAGGGCTTGACAGACTCCAAAGGAAGCTGTTGGGCTCCAAAGCAGCTAGTCAAACAGAGCACCAATATAAAAACAGCTTCAACATTGAAGGAATGTAGAAAGCAAAGGACAATATATAATCCTCTGCTGCTTCTCAAATACAGCTACTGCCAAAAGTGAACTTGCACTTTCCAGCCAATGAAAATGTCCGATCAGACTCTTTGCCTTTCCTGCTTTCCTGGTACTGGTGCAGCGAAACAGAAGGGATGGCTCCAAAGTGAACAGCAAGGTGTTTCCAGGAGGGATTTCCATATGCTTGGAGATACAGGCAGCTCCGACATCCCTTCCCTTAGGCCACTGATATACAGAGGAATTTAGTGAGTAACAACAAGCATGGGCGTAAAAGGTACACACAATAGGCAATTGCTTATGAAGGGTCAGTGTCCTGTTTCCATAGCTAGGCAATATTTTAGAACTACTCTAACTGGGATGGAGAAGGGATTTAACTATAGCACGTCGACATTTGTCTAAACACAAATTCTGCAGACTGCTAAGGTTTTAATGATCCTATGAGGAAAGCTTTATGTAGCATCAAGCATCACTTGACTTTTAAATTGTTAGTGCTCAGCTGAAGAAAGGAATGCTAATTGTAAATAAATATAGTTATTTGCAGTCCTGGATGTGTTTCTCCTCACCCAAAAATAATTGTCCTGGAGGAGGTAGTCCCCAGACTCTTTTTGTCCTATTCTTATTTAGTCATCAGTCATTGTACAAGAAGAGATCAGAAGGACACTGCAGAGAAAGAAGATCCATTTGTGCTTTGAGGCTTTCATGGTATTAACAGATTAAGATGCATCTTCCATGAGAGGAGGGTAAGTCTACATAGGGTTCGTCTCCTTGAACTTATACATGTCCACATTGTGACTTTGCTTATTTCAGCCTTTCCAATCTGTTTGTATTCCAGGCATTTTCTTTTAAATTAAGAATTTTTTAGAATGTCTGCAAATAGTCTGTGCAAGAACTGAGTTCCTTTTCCTCAGTGATATCTACTATGGAAAGCTGTGAGCTTTAGTACTTGGCAGATTTAAAGCAAGATACAAACCACGACAGTAGATTTGAAATAACAAATAATGCTACTGGAACAAAAGGTGAATTAGAAATCACAGGAGGAATTTTCCACGTCTAAAGTCTATGATTTTCTGCTCAGAACACTAATCACCACTGACTTTAAGCTCAATGAAAAAAAAAATCAAATCCATTTGGCAGAGGTTGAATTTCTCAGATAATTCAATTTGACAGTATTGCCAAATCAGCTCAAAACTAGCAAAAGTAGTTTAAAAATTGTAAGTCCTTTAAAAAATAGTGACCTTAGTGATGGTGACCTGAAAATAGTGACCTGAAAATAGTGAGGTTAGTTTAATACCTCCATATTAAAAAAAAAAAAAAAAGAAGCTTCTCAGAAAAGAGTTACATTTCCCCTGAAGTACCACCCCTTAAGACATTTGGTGACAGTCTGGGCATGATCTGAAGTTTGTTCTGAAGGCTGCTCATTTCATTCAGCTTTGGAATTTCCCCAGAACTGTCTGGAGGTTTCAGCTGAGACTAAGATGAATGTCCTAGCTGCAGAGGAAGAACAGTATATTCAGATACATGTCATGTATTGATAACTCCATAAAACCTATCCATAACGTACCTGGATTAGCGATATTAAAACACTGTGAAGGCACTGTTACACTCCTTTGTGGTAGAACACATAGGGTAAAGGAACAAAGATGGCTTGAGTTATCTGCTCCAGACCCCCAGTCACATTAATACGTTCATAATTATAAATTACATTATGAATTATCATCACTTTATGTGTTTTATTATATTGACTGTTAATTTTATTATGTTATAAATTATTAATGGTAAAGTAAAAGAAACACAGGTTATAAACGCACATTTAAAAAATATCAGAAAATAGATAGATGAGTGAGCAAAGAGTATAACATGAAAAAAACAGTGGGAAACACAGAGCCTGATTCTGAGACGAGTGGTCCATCGGAATAATTTTCCCTGTACAAATGCTGCCATTGTTCCAAGCTGCTGTTTTGTGGAACAGACTTGATGATTTTGGTAATCCAGGCTAATTATCCTCAAGTCAGTCAACTTTTCTGTGGGATAAACTCATGCTAAGGAAACCAATTTAACGTATTTTAAAGTTAACAGGAACATTTCCTTTCTCTGGAGAAGTGCTGAACGAAAAATCAAAACTGGTCTGCTATATTCGGTGAGGCCAATAATGACCTTGAAAATTGAAGAAAAGGACTAAAAAATGATCTGAAGTACAATAGGGTCAAGTTCAAAGCACTCCGTTCAGGCAGGAGGGTGAAAGACTGGGTAGGCAGCAATTCTGCAGAAGAGGATCTGATGAGGAGGAGGTTCACAATATGAGTAAGAGTCAATAACAATAAATTGACTTAGTCATATATTAAGTCATCATAGACTGAACTTACCTGGCCCTGTTTGCTTTCAGGACTTGAGATATCTGTACTACATTCAGAAAACATTTCACTATTTCTGTTTTGCATGAACTCCTGTTTCAGTTACCGCTCAACTTGTATCGTATGCTCACAGTGTATGTTCACAGAATAAGATCCTGAAGAAGTCCACCTTGTATACCCCCGGTTTTCTAGTGGTATTGCTGAAGGGGATCTGGATATTATTACACAGGATCCAATGGATGCTTCTTCTTTGGTGCATACAATGCTTCAAGATAGCTCACATTCCTTATTTAGAAAAGGAAAATATGCTATTATATTTTGCTATTTAAAGGGGTATTCTTGTTGTGAATACTAGTTCATTTTAATAAAAATGTCATAAAAATAATTTTAGACATTTTCTCGCCTTTGATTCTCTGTGCCCATTTCTGTGGTGTTATAATCACATTTTCCTGTTTTAGAAATTTTTTTTTTTCCTGTTACTGTGTGAAATGTAAAACTGACAATGGAAATTGACTTCAGGCCCATTCCTGTAAACACAACAATGAAAACTAAGTGCTGTTAAATGCATAAACAAGCTGCAAAAGCAAATTTTATTTCTGTACTCTCAGTGAAAGTAACCCTTTATATGTTGCTTTTAGCAATAATAATTTCTACATACAAAGGTTAAGAAAAAAGTGTGATTTATAAGTTAAGGATGCCCCTGTTACGACTGGAAGGAAAGAAGTAAAATCATTGTGGAAGAATAAAGGAATATATAATTTAGCCTTGTCATGCAAAGGACTTCAGAATTCAGACATCTGAATATTTAAAATTGACAAATCTACTGTTCTTTCCAAAGAAGTTTTTTCTTTCTTTGTTTTTATCAGCTTCGAAGAACTACAGCTACACAACTGTATTTCTGCAGATGGTTTTTCTTGAAGCACACAGACACCAAGAAGTCCTAATGTGCATTCTTTGCCCCTCTTTTCAGCGCCTTCTTTTATTGTTTATTTCTGATTTAGTTCCAGTGGAGTTGGAAAGAAAAAGAAATGTCTTTCTCTAGTCTCAAAAATAAGGGTGCAAGGAAAGTACGGAAATGTGGAGACTGGCTACAGCTGAAGAGGAGGAAGTCACAGCAGAGCCCCTGAGACCCCTCCTTCACCTTTATCTGGCTTAATGACCTCTATTGTCCTACCTTTGGCTCTTCAAGGGTTGTGAAATGGGCTCTACCTTCATCCTCTCTTTTCCTACCCCTCATAGTATCCGTCTTTTGCATGTTTGGGTTAGATATGCCCAGGCATTTCTGTTGCACATTTAGGGAGAAAAAATACTTCATACAAATGCATGCTCATCGTATGCTAGTCACAAAACAAGGCCTTTGTCCTGTAGTCAAAGAACAAGCAGTTCATTTCTCGGTGCTTGTTCTAGTTCCCCCTGCCTTGATCTTCCCTTACAGTTCGCAGAGATTTAGAATTAAGGTGGAGATCTTTCTCCCAGCTGTGCACAAATGGTACCACGGTCCACTCTAAAACTACGATTAGATGTTGCTTGTGTTTGATGACAGTGGAGAGACAGCAAAAAATATCATCCTCGGTAGGAGGGCTGTGTGAATAATTCATTTTTCTGTTTAACTGCCAAACTGGAGAGAGATAAAAAGAAAAAAAGGGGAAAAAAAGAGCTTGGATCAAAACAAATTTAAAACTTTTCCATTTTAATTTGACCCAAAATGAAATATTCCATTAATAACCATGAATGGTCAATCATTTAACTGTACATCACCACAGTGACAAAATGCTTCCAAGCAGCACAGCTTCTTGACATTGTGCCAAGCCCTGGATTAATATTAATGCATAGAAAGATTACTACCTGCTCTACTGAATTATGCTATTTCCTGAGGCACACAAATATTCGTTGGAGATAACTCCTCCAGGTGAAACAAGCAGCCCTAACAGCACTTATTGCAGACAGCTAGAGCTCATGGGACCAGCTGGAGGGGTCCGATAGGTTGAACAAATTCAGGGAGTTAGAGAACTTTGGAGAGACGGAGCAGAGCCACGAGCAGTGAGGAGAGACAGCAGAGGAAGCCAGATGGAGAAAACAGCAGCTGCCTTGGAGGAAGCCAAGGAAGCCAGCTGAATAAGAACTAGGAGAGGGGTTTTGAGAGAACAGATTATTACCAACTCTGCCTTTGAGAAGTCATCTGTTGTCAAAAGTTATGATAGAGCCTTCTTATAGAAATGGAATTGATGTGCAGCACATACCGTGGTGTGGTAAATACTGAGTTTTTAATAGTGTGGATCAAAGGTCGCCAACCCTCATTGACCAGTAGGAAGCATTGCTGAGAAATAAATGCACTGCAGGCACCGAAATCATTTACTTTCTTTGACATCCTGAGGAAACACACATACCTGCCTGTGGCTGTAAACAGTACTGAGGGTCTCTCAAGCAGCATGTTGCTTATCACAGATGGAGTAGAGACATTGGCGTAGTTGTTTCTCTTCTGGTATATTGCTCTGGTTCAAACTTTCAGGGGACTGCCTCATCGCAACACGTGAACGTCTTTGGCAGACCTGCTCTCAGAAAAGGCAGACTCCACAAAAGTATCCTGGCATGCTACAAATAGGTAAGCAAGACGTGTCAGTGCACTTACTGTGGTGCTCTCAGTCCACATGCAATTGATATGAGTGCATAACGAAGATCAAAGCCTCAACTCCATCTCATCTTGCTCCCCTCAGACTTTCAACTTTACTTTTGCTTGGCAGAGGCAGCTTCAGTAGTTAATTTTAGAGTAGCAATGCTCTGCTTTGAAAAGGATGTTGAACCTGCTCTTTGCCATGCTGCTGGCAGGGTTAGTGAGAAAACAGATCAGGAAAAACAGGGGTGCACCCTGGGATCTTTCAGAAGAAGCTGTGGAGTTCAGAGTGCCATGGTTGCTAGGGAGATTATGTTCAAACAGTCTTTATTCCAGGTAGAACAATGGGGTCTTTAAGTGCACAACACTAATTAAGGCTATTCTTTCCAGCTTGTGTGAAATAGGTTTTTATATACAGAGGCAAATTCATGTCTTATCTATCAGCATGGGTAGCTGTCAGCATGTGCAGCAGAATTTAGAAATGTCCAGCAGCGTCTAGATGTCCTGCGCGGTGAGCTCTGCCCTGGGGAGTACAGTGTGGAGGAGGGAACCCAGCATAGCTCAAATGCTGCTCATGCTAAATATTTGATAGAAAGTATGTTTCAATCAATGAATGTGGATAAATGCAAAGGCATGGAGAGTCACTTGTACCCCCAGTACCCACTGATTTTTTTTATTTCCAACTCCAGGAGGTCCAGAGCATTATGGACTAAACTGATCAGAAGACTGTGAGGATATTTTCTTTAAAATTAACAAACTAATAGGTTTCCTATCCTTACTAATCTTTCTATTCACCTTGAAAAGGAGACTTCTAATAATTACTATATTCATCTGTGTACATGCATTGACATGATAAGAGCACAATCTGATCGTCTGAAAATATAAATTTTGTTTAAAAAAAAAATCATTATTTGTAGGGAAAAATGCCAAAAAGAGAATACATACAGCTGTCAACTAAAAAGTATCACTTACCTCACCAGAAAAGATATAGCTACCATCGACTTCAATCTTTGAACATATCCACCCAGCTACTGCTGCAGGTTTTGGTAGAATAGTAAAATTTTACTGGAATTTTACTATTCAGAATTCAGAATTAATTCAGAATTAAACTGCTGGAAGTACCATTACCAATATGGACATAACGTGTAAGGACTTGGTTATTCCTCTACTGCCATGGCTTTGATTTGAGGGGGTGAAAACACAGGGCTTGTGGATCATTGCATTTGCTTGCTTCATAAATCTGTATGGCTTTCCCAGTGTAGCTAGGTAGTTCTTTGTTTTGGGTAACAAGTGGAAAGGAAGACAGAAATCTTTTCTGCTGAGGAAGCTAGGCCCACAGAGTGGTATTCATCACATCAGATTACAGCATTTATATGGGAGCTACTGACCCCAGGCTTCCTCTGTAGTCACATGAAAAAATGTGCAGCTTAACTCATCCTGAATAATTATCTAAAATAGTAGATTAATCATTCCCTAAAAGTGCCTATCCCTCTTCATCAGCTACAAGGGGAATGAATGTAGGGTGAGTAGGTCAGAAGACGACAGTCTATAGAGTCAAAGCGCAAGAATTTCTATGATCCTTCATGCTTATACCTGCCTATAATGAATCTTGTTTTCTCTGTCTTATAGGGAAGAATGCTTATCCCTATGTTATAAAACACGGTCTAGTATTTTATGATGACAGAGCTGGTTTTCACAGTGATATTTGCACTTGGCAGAACTACACACCAGATAAAACCTTTGAGGGATGCTACAGGAGATGGATACTGGGGACTTATCTTAAAATAAAAGGAGTGAGAAATGAGAACTCTTTGCTGAAGAAAATTCTTGGTTTGACTTGTTCTCAAATTTAAATGCAAAGCAATTTTTACTTTCAGTATGACGAACCTTACTGTTACTTCCGGCAGTCTGAAGTTTTTTCAAGCAAAGACAATGCTTTCATTTTTCAGGACGGATGTTGTAATGATAGGACAAATTGCTGAAACTCTCATCCCACCTAGGGATCTCCCCAGTGCCAGTCTATTACACAAGAAGATCAACAGCTGTTCTGTTTACACAGAACAGGGAAGTACCAGGTAGGGGTAAATACTAGCTTTTAGATAAGTCAATAGAAAGGAAAGACCTTTTTCTCCTATGTAGCAAATAAATAGTTTGCAATCATATGATTTTGAATTAAGATAGTTGTCACTGTCTGCTGGATAAACCCATGCATCTCAGAGACTGAAATAGTTTTTTTAATGTAAGAACTCCTTTTAACTCAAGTAAATGCACTGGGAGACCCAGGGGCATGATATGCTTTGGACATGCCTTGAACATCCGTAGGGTACACCAAAATCTAAAATAATCCATCTTTTCTGTCTGGGAAGAAGAAAGAGGGGAGAATCATGTAGAGCACACACAAATATACCAAGGAAAGAGCCATATGGAGTCAGAATAAAGTTCCATCTAGCCCGGTATCAAACACCTACTGAAAAGTATAAGAAAAAAACCTAACTTTTCTGTTTATAAGAACAAAACAGACTATTCCCCAGAATAATCTCACTGTCCTCAGTTATTTGTGGTTCAGGGACATCCTGAAACAGAGGTGGAAGACAATGGACTCTTCTACCCAGAGCTTGTACTATTGATTTTTGAACTGATGTAAATTTTAGAATCCACCATTCTGAGGCAAGGAGTTCCTCAGCACTTGGTAAAGGACAATCATGAAATATGGAAAAAGAAAAGTACCTTTTTTTGCCTGTTTTCAACTCAAGCATTCTCCCTGAATATATCCCTGAAAATCACCTGAGTTAAGAAGATACGATCTAGAAGGAAGGAGGACCTTTATTCTAGGGTTAATCCACTTCTTCCTAACAGTAACCTCCCCAAAACATATATCTTTCACTTTCTTCCACTTTCAGACATTTTAAAACCATCAAATCCATGTCTTTTTGTTTAGGTAGATAGAAGTAATTTTTGAGTCAGCTGTTCCAGTGTCCTTCAATCTAAACAGCAGCATAAGTGTCTTTCCCAGATGCCTGCCATTGCGATGACAAGGTCAATTATTTATTTTGATATTTGCAGTTCCCTTCACTGTTTGCAAGAGAATAGCTTTGGGAGCACAACGCAATTACTGCATTTTACATCTTTTGCTCTCAAACTTAATTACATTTCAGCTGCTGACATCTTTCTTTCCATTGTGTTCAACAAATTCATGAAAGTTTGCCTCTTTAATCAGAAGTGTCAAACCCAGTACTGGCCAATGCTCTATAGTCTTAACTTTATAAACTAGATTCTTAAATAGACTTTCAGAATCCATTTCTTCCTGCACAAAATTGTGTGTAGAAATCATTTATATTTGCAAAACTGAACATATTTATTTGCACAGACACAAAAAAGGAACTAAAACCCACAAAGCATGTTCTTCTCCTCCTCTGTGGGCTGCACGTGCCCCCGTTGATTACATTTGGACTGTTTTAAAGACCTCAGGTGAAACCCTGATTTCATTAAAATTAATGGCAAAAATTTTCCTAATTTCAACAGAACCAGAGCCAGAACTGTGCTTCCCATTTTTTATTATGTGCTTGTACAATTATTTTGTGTAAATTTAATGAAAAATTACACATAAATTCTACCAATATTAAGCCAGAAAGCTTAATTAAACAGCGTTAGGTTATTTTCCTTTCTGGAAAAAAGAAAGGAAAGAATGGCTTAGACCCAGAAAATAAAAAGTTGTAAAAATTCTCCTAGATCCTCCTTATCATCTCTAAACTTCTATCTATCCTCTGTCTATTCCAGGCATATTCCTTGCTCACCCTGTGACATATTCAGTGATCTTTTCTCTCAGGTACCCATCATACTGACTGTCACATGTTCATACTATCAGAAAGAAGAAAAATTCCATGCAGCTTTGGCTAGCTTAAGTCTGATTTCAAACACTGTGGCTTCATAATCTGCCACAAACCGTTCACAGAAAATTGCACAGTAGGGAAGGGGGAGAAAATAACAGAAAAATATTGTCAGGTAATAACAAGTAAATTCAGGAGTCACAAATTACTTGCTGAAAGGAACATAAAGAACAAAATTGTGGTCTTGCCATTGACTTAATGGGAACAGGACTAAAAGTATTAAAAGTTTTAATTCTGACTTAGAGGATTGAATCTAGTTATGAAAAGCTGCTACCTAGAAATGGAACTTGTATGTTTTTTAGCAAAGTCAAAAATAAATTTTCTTCTAAGCCGTTGCTATACTTTGGCAGTAAATTAACACAATCCTATCATTGCAAAGTTGAGGCTTCTGCTACAATATGACTTTATATAACTGATGTCACTTGCCTAAGTTGATCAGATTTATGTGCTGGTGGTTTGAGATATGAAAGGTCTCTGCACACTAATCACTGGAACTGTCAGCTGGAGATAGCATGATTAATTTCCCCATGTACTAGGTATCCTGCAGCCTTGCGTGTATATCCTCGTATAAGAGATATAGAAGATCACTCAGGCCGCAGTCTTAAAATTGCATTTCTCCCCTCCTCCTGCAATTTTGCAGCTGCAGACAAACTCCCTGGCATACAATTCCTCCATAAACCTAAAGGGCTCAGAAGAATGGTTTTCAGAACTAATAAATAGGAATGTGATGCAGGAGCAGCTAATAGCTGATGATTCTCCTGTGCACAGAAGCAGTGATTTGGGATTATCATACAGCTAGTAGGATTAAGGTATACAACTGCAATACTAGTCTGCTGGTGTTTCTTCTCCTTTTTTTTTCCTCCCATAGAAATATTAGGCCTTGAAAAATAAGCTGTCATCTACTGAATATAAAATAGGCGAAAGGGGAGACTATTTCCACCTGCTTCATGCTGTAAGGAGAGAGGTAAGAGATGTGGTTTGTATTATCAAGATTAAATTGTTTCTGAAGCCTGGTCAGTCATTTATGGGTTCTGTATAACCCATGCCTTGGGCAAAGGCACGTTTAACCACAGATTCATCCTTCCCTTGAATTATTCCCACAGGACTTCACAAATCAGCACCTGCAAAGGCAAAAGAACTCAGAAGTCAGTTGGTTTCACTCTGCTGTACAGCTTTCAGTGTGAAGAGCAGGGAGAAAGGGTGTGTGGTAATTGCAGGCATCTCAGGTATGAATTAGCTCATCTAACTCTGTGGGTAACTATATTATAGATAGCAGCGTTTGAGCTATTCATCTAAACTTCCTGTACAGCCCGTGGAGAAAAAAACTGACCTGTTTTAGACATCTCCCTTCAGATAAGTTGAATGTCACCCAGAAATGACTCTTTCTATCAATTACAATATCAGTCTAGATAAGTAGCCCAGACGTAGAAATCTATGCTATACTTCCTTACAGTCAAGTGTAAAGGCAGAGACCAGGTGGAAGGACTTTCACATTTCCTTCCTTATCCAATGACAGGACCGATTCTACTTCACAGAGGATGATGGATAGGAAAAACCTAAACTGCTTCCCTGTGGAAGGATCAGATAAGACTGTAACCTAGGAAAGCTTGGTAAAAGATAAAAATGTTCAGAACGAGATGATGCAGAAAGACAGATGATGGCATGATAGGAAAATTCATGTTCAAAGGGACTTCAGGAGGTCAGCTAGTCTAAAATCACGCCTAAAATTGCGCCAGCTCTGAGGCTAAACCATGTTGCTTAGTGCTTTGCCCAGCTGGGTCTCAAACACCTCCAAGGACAGAGACAGCACAGCCTCATGAGACGACCTGCTCCACTGCCCAACTGAAGGAAACATGAAGGAAAACAGAACCTCCTCTCTTCTTTCAGTTGCATACTCATCACCCTTAAGCTTCCCATCATGTCCTGCTGTAAGGAGCCCATCTCCATCTCCTCATTGCCCTCCCGCACGGGTGCTAGGGGGCTGTTTGGTCCCCCCAAAGTCATCCCTTCCCCCAGTTGAGCAAGCCCAGCTCACCTAGCCTCTCTTCATGGGGCAAGCGCTCCAGCCTCAACTGCCTTGAGGGCTCTCCGCTGAGCTCACTCCAGTCTGTCTATGTCTTTCCTGCACCAGGGGACCCAAACTGGGTGCAGTACTCTAGGCATGGTCTGATGAGTGCTGTGTATAGGGGGATAAACCTGAGCTGCTGCCCAGTGTCATTGCTGGGACTCTTCCTTCCCTACTGCAGGACTTGACATTTGTCCTTATTGAATGTCATGAGGTTTCTTCTGGCCTCCAGCCTGTCCAGGTCCGTCCGGATGGCAGCCCTGCCCTCAAGTGTATCAACTGTTCCCCACATCTGGTGTCATCTGCAGACTCGATAAGCATGTTAAATGAGATAGGTCTCAAGATAGACTTCTGCAGTACTCCACTTGTCACAGGCATCCAAGCAGGGTACAACCTATAAATCACTGCTCTCCGAAACTGATAATCTAACCAATTTTTTACCCATCTAGCTGCCTACCGTTCAGACCATAACGTCCTAACTTGGACACAAGCGACAAGTGCTTCATGCTCTTAGCTACAGGGACATCAGCTGATTGACTGCACAAGAAATAGCCTCATCCTAGATTCCTGTTTGGATGGTTGCTCTGCCATCAAGGTCATTTTCTCAGTGTTGTCCCCAAGATAGACGTGAGGGTCATGAGGGAACAGCCACTGAGTGAGTGGGCCAGAGACCATGTAATTGACTGCTCTGTATGGAGGAGGAGGCAGCAGAGAGGGAGCAGATTAGCTTTAAGCAAATCCACATTTTCCATGAGTCTACTCTATTTTACCTACAAAGCTGCTCTGCATACTGAAATTGGTTGCCAGAAGCTCACCTCCAGGTTTCATTCCTCCAGAGATATTCACTACTCCCAGGATCAAGATCGGCTCTTGTCTTTCAGTAGGTTTGCCAAAAATCCTTCACAATATTTCTGCTTCTATATATTATCCTGGAAGGTGGAATACAAAATGTCTTTGTACCTGTCATGTATGTATGTATGTATGTATGTAAACTGTTAATAAATGTCACTGCAGTTTGTAGTCTGCTTCAGTGAAGGCAAGAGGCTCTCTGGCTCCTGATCTCATAATGACCTTGAGAAAGTAGAAAGAATATTATTAGATCAAGGAGTTAGGAGGATCCTAACCTCTCCCAGAATGATGTCTGCATCTTCACCCCTCCTTGTCAGGGGAGGATGGTAAAATTTAGCTTTGGCCTGGCTGGAAAACTGGGAAGCATGAGGCTGAGAAAAGGAACCAACTCTTATACCTGTTTCCCAAGGTATGAGTAGATGCAGCTTCACATGGCATTCCCCAAGATCCTGCTAGTTTGCAAGGAGATATCATTTTCTCCTACAGGTTGAAAAGCAAGTTAGAAGCAAAAGCTACTAATTTGATGATTCAAATTTTCACATAGGACTATGACTTTGTTTTGCTGTACCTCATGAACCACTTCCTCTGGCTAATCTAGCACCTTCCTGAGAATTTTGAAAGCAAGTAAAGCATCAACTAGCAACTGTGCTGTGGAAATAACCACCACCTCTGACTTGATAATTAGTTTTTCTAGGGCTGATCCAAAGCCCATGGAATCCTGAATATAAGATTTAAGTGGATTTTGTGATAGACTCTTTTAAGCTAGATTGTGGCAACCTCTTTCACAAAATTCTGCTACTGCCTTGTGCAGCAGAGAAAAACAGAAAATATATTAAAAAGGAGCAATTTATAATAAATAGAATGAAAAAGGACATATCAAAAACACAGCTTAGCAAAGCTGATGATTAAATGAGCACTAAAAGTAAATATTGATGTGAAAAGCTACTGTCACTTGAGATGCTCCTAATTGTAAACAATATTGGAATCCATCCCAGGCTTCCCAAGACATTCAGCCAATTTCTTACGGATTAACAGAATACTAACATATACATCAGAAAGCAGGGCATCAGACACACAAACTGGAAACCTCAACTGTCCCAAAATGAAAAAAAATGAGATTTTGAAAGCATATCACATGACCTCTTTCACTAAGCTGGGAGAAACTTTGTTCCAGCTCCTGCTAATGCAAGGAGCCAGATAAAGTGTTGATTCACATGGAGTTCCCAAGCTCTTTATTCCCCAAGATTTTTGTCCAGGTTTTCTATCTGTCTCAGAGAAAATCTGTTAATACCATCCGACCACCATCTGACCCATACAACATAATATCCAATAAGAAAGTTTTCCTAATAACACAGTTCCCCCAAAATGATGAATGGTTGGGGTGTTTCATGTGTTTTTGGGTGATCACGGGGATACTTATGTAGGAGGAGATACATGCCTTTTCTTGCATGAAATATTTACAAAAAAATGAAGTTGTACATCACATAGTAGCTTCTCCCCAAATCCAACATCTTACAAGTGATTTGGGTTTTTCTCTCCCACTAAAAGTGAAGAAAGTGCATATATATTCATTAGAAAGTATTTGTGTATTCCCAGTAATAAAAAGATTAAATGATGAGGAAAATCTTTCACTTTAGGACATTGACATTGGTAGCATATCCATTGCACACTTCTGTCAAAAATGTAGAAGAGATCAACCTCATCTGTTTCTAGCTCTAATATAGGTTAAAGAAAGTTAAAGAAGTTCCCAACACATGTGAGAAATATCTTTTGTTCTAAATTCTTCCTATGCATCCCATCCTAACCATGCAACCTGAGTAGCATTGCATTGTTTGGGCTTCTGTACTATAAGTATTGTATCATCAGCATGTCACAGATTTATATTATATTTTAAGGTGAAAGTTTCTTCAGGAACTGTCTGTCTCTTTTCTTCCCCACTACTCTAATAAATAGATACAAATTTTGTAGATGCCTAATTTTACACTCCAGTTAAAGCAGTAATTGCTAGGAAAAAGCTAGACCTGAAAATCAAGCACCAAGTAATGATGCTTGGCACAGAAACTGGGGAGTTATTCAAATTTTTGGAGATTTTGAATATGCAAGCAAACTTGTGAGAGTGGGTTCATTTCAAACTCTTTCTAATAGATATCTAAAATAAAATAAACCTTGCAGAGGCTTTTAATATAGCATTATTAAAATGGGAAGGGGCGGGTTGTTTCATTTTAAATCTCAAAAATGAGAGGCCTGGGGATTTTAAGATAATTCTTAACAAAAGTCACCTTCTGTTAAATATTTTCTCCATTAAAAATGTTCACATTACACAATATGTTTGTAAAATAAAATTATAATCTGACATACCTCCCATATTTTAATAATCCACTAAATTAGAACAAAGCTTACCATAACTTACTTATGAAAGAGAGAATTAATCTGATTTAATGTAGACTTTGCACCTCACTGAATCTCTCTATTCTCCCTTATTGCCTGTAGAAGCATTTTGGTGGTTCACCTCACCTCATCCTACATTAAGCACTTCCATTTTCTCAAATGACTTGTGCCCTAAAAGTATCAAGAAGCCCACAGGGTGCTAATTCAGATATCTACAAAGGAAACAGCTATGTTCAGGTGAAAGGACTTTCAGTCCAATCAACTGAGAAATACGCATATATATAATGTACATTAAGGTTGATCTGAATGTCCTCGAAACTCAGATCAGTTTTGCCAGGTCATCCTGCTGCCACTTTGTCTGCTTACAATATCTATACTACACTGCAGAAAGTGCAAAGCACTTTTTTTTTCCTAGATGGTCTCAGAAAACAAGAAATTTTCTGGCATTTTCTGGTCTCCCTGCAAGCAGTGAGGTTAAGGGGTCTCTCCTCTGGGACCACCTGTGGAACAGCTCATCGTGCATGTAAACAAACAGCCTGTTGCACCTAGCAGTCACAATGAGATGATATAGCCTGAGGACAAACTAAAGAGAAAAAGGTTAGGTACACTTTGTGGTGTCCATCTGTACAAGAATTTCATTTGCAGTGTAACCACTTTAACACCTTGGAGCGCCACAGAGCTGATTCACCTGGAGTGACTCACCATATTAATCATCTTCCTTAGCTGAAGGCGAACCAGAAGTACCAGAGAAATTGGAGGGTTTGTGAGCAACGCAAATAACTGAAAAATTAACTACTCGGAACTTATAAACTCATAATTTTGTTCCTGTTGTGTTGCGTCTGTCCATGCTCATCACCGCCCCTACCCCTTCCCTGTAAGAGATGCCACTTCTCAGCTCTGCTGGCAGAATTGCTCTTGAGGGTGCCACACTGTAATCAAAATGATCCAGACCAGTTTATGCACCTGAGTAGTACTCTAAAGGCAAAAAAAAAAAGCACAAAGTGATGCAGAGCACTTTGACAAGGCAGTAGCAGGGAGAACAGCCTATACAAATACATCAGAAGTCTCAGTTTTGTAAGTTCTGTCAAGCGGTTGGGGAGGAGAACAGTGGGGGATGCTGAAGGTGACCACCTTTTAACCCTGCTAATTTTTAGCCAGGACGCAGCACCTGCTTACAGCTTTACCAAAGCAAGCACGCAGAGCGCCTCTACAGCACAATCCCTCCTTGTCGAGTGAGTCTTTCACAGAACGAATTTCAGAAATAACACTAAGGGATAGTTTCACCATGCAATTATCTAATTTGCTGGAGGATGAGGGTTTCTTTTTTCTTTCTTTCCTTTCTGTAACACTTTTCACAGCTTTTAAATTTCTCAGTTAACTTCAGTTAAACTCTCTTCAGGCCCAAGAGCTCAGAGAGTCATTGAACTTGCTAAGCCCACAGCTTGCTTGCGCTTTTCCTTGAACTTACCACTTCATTTTCAAGATGTACATTACAGAGATTTAACTGAGAGTTTTTTATTATTTCTTTTAAGTCAAATCTGTTGTAGATAAAACATTTCCATTCCATTTGTTCCCAGATTGCAGCCAATATTCCCCAGTAAGAAAGGACTTCTCCTTAAAATTAAGAAGTTTTCTGCTATGTAACATGAGCAGAAAATTTAAGGTAGCAATATGCTGAAAGTTTCCTTCAGTAACATAGGAAATGAAAAGGAATGAGCACCATAGTAGTCTGTCTATGGATTTGATTTGCAAAGTCAAAAATAGACCTTTTCACAAAAGCAGTTCAGAACTATTGTTGGATATTCACCATTTTTAAATAAAGAGAAAAAAAGGAGGAAAAGTCAAAAGAGAAAAAAAAAGGCTAACAGCTGGCATAATCCAGTCATTTATTTATATAAAACAAAAATCACATTCAAGCTTTTATGTAAGAACCACATTTGTTTTCTACTAGTAACATATGTATTGTACAGTTTGTATCATCAATGACATTAACAAAATCTTGAAAGCCATAAAACTTCTGTTCTGCCTGCTGTTGCTCATCTATTGTTCTGTCAGAGAAAAGAATATATTACCGACTTCTCTGTGAAGGAACAGCAGTTGTTTGCCAGGGAAGGCTAGTGATGCATGGGATGCTTCCCTGCTGGAATATAGAAGGTGTTAATAATCTAAAGACTATGAACAGCTGGTATCTTTACAGTAATTAGCATAATATTTCCTGATTGACTACACTATACATTCTTTTCTTTTTTTAATTGAAACCGCAATCAAATTAATCAAATTATTCATATTCTGGGATTATTTCCAATTTATAGGCTGAGAAAGTTCGTGAAATGAATGTACAAATCAGTAAACATATGATAACTCGTGAGTTCTGTTTTCTTTTCTGAGGTTTTATACGTATTGTTATAATGCAAACAGAATGGCAGCATTAAAATATAGAGGTATGCATCCACAGAAGATCTCATTAAAGGGTGAGAACTGAATAGACCAATTTTTGAGCTTTGCATCTGCCTGTGGAAACGCTAGTTCCCAGTTCAGGAGCCCGGGTTCTCTACACAATGTAAGAAGAGCGTTAAGCAACTTCCCAGGTGTTCACGTTACCTACTAGAAAATACTGAACAAACAAGTGGATTCAACACTAGACATCTCTGAAGTTGTTAGGTGTCATATCTCAAGCCTAAGGGGGCCAATTTTGCAACTCTCATTCTTACGAGAAGTTGAGTTTATTAGTTGCTGCATAGCCTCAAATAATGAATCTTAAAATAAGGGAGTATGAAAAGCTTATGTTTAAAGCCTTCTTTATATTTAATTTCATAAAAAATATTCATAAAGGGGAGAATTAGCACCAGACTGGTTTTCCAAACCTTGATTAAGTATTATGCAACTCCATAGGGTGCATCTACGTTAACATTCCAATTCAGGTCAAAGGAGCACTTTCGAAGAAAAGCTCCTGGTTGTCTCAGCTTGCTAAGCTTTGGGTCACACCATGGAGTGGTTTAGGAGCATGCAAATTAGGTTCCCTTTGGATAAAGTTAAATCACAAGATACGCTCCCTGGGCACACCTAAAGTTCTCCAGCAGCTAATGCTAGTTTAGACCACTGCACCAGACAAAAGCTAGTCTGAAGTAAAGCCTTAAACATATATAGGGTGGATATGGGGTCCTTGGTACCAACTGCTTTACAAATCTGCTCCTAACACTGCACTGCTTGCTCACATAGACAGGATTTAGCATAGTATAATTTCCTTGCTGAAGAATGGCACGCATCCTACAGCATTTCAAACTGTATGCATAACTATATCCCTGTTGATAATGAGGCTAACTTCACTGCCTGGTTGTTAGGAAATGAATGGAAGTCCTATTTCAGTGACCGCTTAATTATTTATGCTAATTGGAAAACAGCTTCAGCAGGAGGGATGGCTGGTGGCTTGCACAGGAGTGTTTAGATCATTATGCTGAAATGTGAGCTCTTGTCTTTGAGTCAGTGCTCCAAACTGGGCAGAGCAGAGGATGTGCAAATGAGCCTCACATTTCAGGTGAGTGATATTTTTTATTTACATAGCTGCCCAGAGAGGTAGTTGGCTAATAAATAAACTTCTTTCAGTAGCCTTTCAAATTTTGTACTTTCTTCTGATCTGCTCTTACTCTTGCCTCTCCCTTCTATGCCCTTAAAAGTTAAAGTTTACTGTAGAAGTCATGCAGGAAGAGAAGATATTCACTCCATTAGGTCACTGTTCTGTTCCTTCACAGCCCAAGATTTTCCATTTTCTAGCTATCTCTTGTCCTACCTCTCTCAACCCACAAACCACTTACCTGGGCTCTGCATACCCAGCTCTGTTATAGTCCTCCATTCTGCCAGCCCAGGACTATAGGGAAATGAAGAAGTCAAAGAGCGTGTGGATACCTGAAGTGATCTGGTCTGGAAGATGTCTGGTTAAGGGCTATTCAACGTAAAATACAAAGACAAAAACCAAGGAAAGTAATAGTTAAAACACCCAGATACACAAACCCTATGGAACAAGAGTATTGTTCCATGTATGGTTTAAAATGTTGGCTCTCACACTTGTCATGCCAGATCAGAAGCTCAGAGCCTACCCATGTGGATATACTCTAGAAGATGTTATCTGGCTTATTCAGGTATCTCTGCAAAATATGAACAGTGTCTAAATGATTGACCTGCTTAAATCCCAATTGAAATTTATTCTAATTGTGATAATTAATTGAACAGAAACCTCTGAACCGTGTTCTGGACCATGTTTCCATACTCTGAAACAGTCTAATATAAAATATTGTTTCAATGGTGCTTAATCCATCCATTGCAACTCAGAGAACAAACACACCTCACTGTAGACATTGCTATTACTAATATCCCATAGGGATGCTTTGATTAAACATGTCCTATAACAGCACAGTTAATTAAAATCTTTAGAAAAATTAAATTCCAAAATTAGACTTATATTGCTCAATCATTCTACAAATTCGTAGTCGATCCCACTCACAGAAGCCCAAATTAAGCATAATGAATATTTGCATTTCAAAATGTGGCAAACAGTAGGCTTCAGTTCATAACTAAGCTCTGTTTCAAATAACTCAATTTTTTACACTGGTGAAGTGTAAAATGCATGCTCTAAAGCTGACGAACATCCTTCATCTGCTAAATTACAAACCTGCTCATAGTTTATTGGATTTTTGCTCATAGTGGAGAGAGACTGATTGAAGCAATAAGAAGACATAGAGATGCTGACTCTGCCAAGAATTTATTTATTGTTAAAAATGAAAGCTTGCAACTTTTTAACTAATAGACAGCAAAATCAGACTTCCATTCCCAGAGGAGGGCTCACATGTAGTCACATCTAACTCTCTTGGCAAGATTAAGAGTATGTGAGAGAAGAAAGAGAGCAGACTAGAGTCGGATATGTGCACTCTGAGAAAGAAAATGAAGCTGAAGATAACTAGCTTAATGGAGAAAATATTTTATTCGGCTCAATGTCTATCTCCTTCTCCCCAAAAAGGAGTGTCTGGATCTGTTTCACTAAAGTTAAAGGTATTGAAGTATTATTATATTATTAAAACACTTACATATGTATGTGTATATACATGTATAAACATACTTAAACATATTGCAGTAGAACAAATCCAGACACCCCTCTCTGGTGGGAGACAGAGACAGACACTGAAGTGAATGCAATGATCATCTTTAAGTAGGGTCTAGAGGGAGGCACTGAACTTCCTTAGGCAGCTTCCTAGCATTCCAAGAAACAATACCCATCCTACCAGGGGTGACAGTAGCACAATAACTGTGAGTTTTGTCTTACCTCTATGGTCCATTGTAGACATACTGATGTTTGGTTTGTCTGAACAAATGTTGGCTCTTTCAATATTGACGTCTGTATCTGAGCAAGTCAGTTTAGTTACCCCTTATAAACAGACACTGAATCATTTCATCTGTTAAAACATCTGTAATAAGCTATACGAATGTTTTAGGTCAGATGAAACTCACGATAAGCATATTTTCTCTGTCGACAAAACAGAGATCCTAGAGTGACTAGCTCAGGTGCAGACAGCTACTGGGGCAGGGGAAGGGTATCTAACATGCTAATACTTTAATTTTCCCATTAATTTACAAGTTAACTACTATGGTGGGGTATCCACCATGCCGTGCCTGCAGGGACAGGCTTTGGCCAGTTTGAATCATGGAGAAAAGGGTGTCAGCTGCATGGGAACTGTCTGAGTGAGCGATAATCTGCTCCACACAAGCTTCATCAGTCTGTAGGAGAGAGACTGAACTTGCAGAAGTTCCGTAACGCGTGTTTGCCATAAAGGAGATCCTGTAATAATTGCTTCTTTAGATTACATTAACCTCCGCTTATTCTCTTGGAAAGCTAGAAGAAAAAGATGAAATGGAAAGTAACCAGAGATCTTACAGTGAATTCTTGCATTGTTCTCAGCTAGGGACAATGCCAAGGAAGCAGTGTGGATTGCCATCTAGGAGAGAAGCAAAATCAAGGTGACATTTTTATTATCACAAAAATTGTCTTCTTTCATATTTAAATAAATCTAAAAAGAATTACCAAATTATCAGATATTATGTTTTGTATTTTCCTTTTACATATTATAATGCTGTCCTAATACGCCCAATGCAAACAAGACCATAAACACGTGTGTGGCTTTACAATCAGATTAAACCATAAAAAGAGCCATTCCATGCTTAAGGAATATATTGAACCAAGAGCTTACTCCTCAGATAGCCAGATGAGGAAACCTGATTCGATTATACTAGAGTTCCTCTGCAACCCACAGGCCCAGGTGAAGACTGAAACACAGGAGTCATGGAGGCGGGGAGGAGAGAGATATTCATTATACTTCAGTACATTGATTATCATATACGTTTGCACTGTGATACATCTGCAACTTATCCAGCCTTATGCAACTTATCCAACAGAGTGTCTAACTGAATTCAAGGTTCAGTGATACGGACCTATATAATTTGCCTGAATTCATCTTTCCACACAATGTATTTCAGTCAAAATAGATACATTGGTTAAAACACATTGATCTGTGTATGTTTTGAGGAATACTTAAAAAGAAGTAGCTGAGCCCACTTTCTATAGTAGGCATTATGAGGTAGTTTACAATGTGATGCAGACACAATACGCATACAGAAATTTTAGTGAATGCTTCCCACTCCAAATCTTTTCTCAATGAGTCAAAATTCAATGATGAATTAGTATTGCATAGTTGCAATGGATTAGGGGGCTATAGTCACAGCTTCTCCCCCAGTGATTCATGTTATTGTTCCTTTTTCTAAATACTAGAGTTCAGATGGTAAGTTGCAATGTGCTATTGTTCTTCTGTGCAGTCCTTGACTCTTATTATCCTGAAAATGTTTTCTTTTTATTACCTAATTGAACAAAGAACTAAACATCAGGTTAGGTTCGCAACTCTGTGAATAAATTCACCGACTGCAGCTGGAGCTAATCAGGTGACTAACATACAGCATGTGTTTTAAGTGCTGTGCTGGAACTGGCATGGAACAGTTCTTCTCTATTTAAAGGTGAGCATATACTAACCATTTTTCTTGTTTGTTCCTTAATCTCTTGCAAAAATCTATCCCCGTTCTGGTTCTTATTTTCATTCCAACCAAGCTCTTTAATTTCACAAAAAATGAGCTTGTACTTAGTGTATCCTCAGTTCACTCTGTCTTCTGCCTCCAGTTCTTGATATCTGTACCATGAATTATTCTAAGAAGCACCATAAATCTAGTCCTATCCTTTGTATCTCCATTTGGCATTTCAGCCATGGCACCGATTTCACTCGAGCTTGAAGAAGCTAGTACAATTACTTTGGTGGTATTTTGGATTGCACAGCATGGAAGATGACAGCAGAACTCAGCACTTATGAATCAGCTGGCTCTAAAATAATGAGAGAGGAAGATCTCTTCTATTTCAGAGATTCACAGGTGCTTCAGTATGCTCTCATTGAAGCCAACAGGAGCCTTTCCTTTGATTTCAATAGGAGCTGGATCGGTAGAGAAAATGAATGGAGAGCTGTAATTTCTCACAGCAACAGTCTTCTGTCCCTTGCAAGATATTCAGCTTTCAAACTGTCTGTGGACCCTTATAGGCCCCAGCATTGTGACTGGCTTGAATGGCATCTGTTTCCATTATGTGTAGTATAGAACCAAGGGCCATTTGATTTTTTCATTACCACAGCAGTATTAATAGTATAATCACTCATATGAAAATATAATCAACCTGCACAGAATTCAGATTGGTGGCAGGCAGATATACTCATGCAAAAAAAATGTATCGAATTAAAGAATTACTTATGTAGGGACATTTTGAAGACAAAACATATTAAAGTTTTAGCTTTAAGCTAATATAGGCACATTTTCCAAATCACATATCTTAGAGCTGACATTAAGATATATAATCTAATCTTAAAATTAACTTTCCATTGGTATTTGCTCAGAATCTTCTGAATTTACTTAAAGAATCAAATGTTCAAATTAGCATGTCACATTTCCACTACAGCTTTGGAATAGATTGAAGCAAATCCATTAGTAATATGAGTCAAAGCATACCCTCTTTTTAAGCTAACTATTCAGTGCTGTAATATTTAAAAATTAGGAAAGACCAAGGCAGGATGCGTCAGTGCACGTATTGCCATGGTCCTTTCACTGACCCTAATAAAATGATGCATCATTTCAGATATTAAAAAAAGTATTTACTATACCATACTTCAGAGAATAAGTCATATTGCAGAGAGCTGGCAAAAATTAAGCTAATATCCCCAGCAAATAAAATTACTTTTTTCCTACGTTCATTAATATTCATCTTAACATCTCAGCTGAAGATAAGTGGCATATTACAGGAAAGAAATGAGATAATTCATTCTTGTAGGTTCTGCATCTTCCCTTTGACCTCCTAACTCACAGGCTGTTTACCCTACAGCCATCTATGACTCTGAAAGGTACTAAATGATTGGTTTCAACCATCTCAGCCACTTACTAATAGATAAATACTGACCTGTATAGTCTTTTAGCCATGTGGGAAAATGCCCTTGACAATTTTGAAGGGCCTCATGCTTGTATTCACAATTAATAAAGACAACAGGCTATCAGAGCCCTCATGCTGAGGTGTTGTTTTAATATCAGTATAATAACGGTGTAGTTATATTCTTAAATAATTATTGGTTAATATGGAAAAGCTTTTAAAAAAGAATACAAGTGGGAAGCTAAAAGCTACCAGTAACAATTCACTCTGAATCCTAGCCATTATAGTAAATAGGGCATATGTTTAAATCAACTTACACAAAAAAATCCATACACACCTTTGAAAAAAACTATCATTAAATGACCTTCCAGTTTAAGAGAGTTGTGTGTATTGATAATATACAATTTCATTTAACGTGTTTACCATGATCCAATGTTAATTCATTCAGGAAGTACAGGACATGTGTAGAATAGCTTCATATTCAAAGGGACAGTAAATACTGATGAATTTTAGATTCACAGAAGTCTCAGTAAGTGTTTAAACACTTCAGTAAAGTGCTTAAACGTGAGATTAACTGTCAACATGCAATAGACTGACTCCAGATTACAATCACAAATACAAATAAAGACATTTGCATATGAAATAATTTAGGTTATTTGTTTTGCCACTGAAAATCTGTTAGACTGTATGAAGAAACATAATAGAAGAGTAGGGAAACCTAGTACTCTCTTGTGGTGATTTCATGGGCCACCTCATAGTATGTGGTGTTTTACAGGAAGCTCCTGCTAATAAATAATGATAGTATGGTTTACCGTAAAAGTGTTTCTATACATGTAATGACTTTGTGAACTCCAAGCAGTAAAACCTCAAAGTAACCTACAAGATGAGCATTTTTTATGTACACAGGGCCAACACAAGCTCTAGATATGGCTTCTGTCTCACCAAAGTGCTGTTCTGAAGAGGTAAGGAATTTCAAGAAGTGCTGAGTCCTTGGCCAAATCAGGATGAATTGAACTCAGAATAAGAATACATTGACAAGGTGGAATTATTCAAGAGTTCTGTATGTCTCTAAGGATTTAGTCCCAAACCAGAATCATGTATTGATTATATTCACTTTTGTTTCTCTGGATAATTATGTCCACTCAAACTTATTACTAACTGGGAAATAGTGAGTACATTTAGATGTTGGTGCTCATATGGAACCAATCAGAAAGGAGCAGGCTATTGTTTGGGAGGGAAAAACATTGAAAATTATGCCTATGGTAATAAGCGGGTGATCCTTATATCCATTTAACTTAATCTAGGCAGAAAGAGAATATAATCATAAGGCTAGAAATGAAAGAAATGGCAAAGTTCATTTTGTTTGTGTGTCTAGTGGAAGTCAAAAGGAAGTTAAAACATTCATTTTCTATAGGAGAGGGAAAAGTACAAAAGGTAGATACAGAAGAAACACTACATAATTTGATAAAGGCTTTTGGTAGATTGTTCATTTCTTCAGTAATTTAAAGCAATGACTGATACGTTGAATAAAAACATTTTGCATTTTATGTATACTGGATAGTCAGTTTGCTCAGCCATAATCATCCCACCATCTCACCGATTTCACAGAATTAAACAAATCATTGCAAGTACATGGCCTATTTTGTGTGGCCATAGACTGTCCTAGCCTGTACTTGCATTTCTCATAAATTCATAACCTGTCAGCACATACTAAACATACATAGGTTCATTTCTGTTTCCAGTCAGCAATTTCCTCTCATTTCGTTCGCAAAATATGCCGACTTTTCATTTGTACTTCTTGGCCTTGCCAAGATGAGAGGCTCTAAACTTTTTGCATTTGTAGTTTGGAGAAATATTGGCCCAGTCATGCTGCATGCTGAAGTTCCCTTACAACAGCATCATTAAGTACATTCTTAATCTACTGTAATACAAGCAGTCTGGATTAAAGCCAGACTCTTAAGATTTTTCTTGATTTGGGGTTGAGCTATCTGGGCTGAATTAAGGATCAAACCCCTCACTGTAAGTATTATCTTCCACTCACCAACTAGAAATTGCAAAGATTTTGTAGTTTATAATATATATTTCTGTTTTATCTTTGCTGGATACCCATAAGCCTTGAAACTTCAGCATTTAAATGCCAGCATCTTATTTCAAGGTGCTCTGTCCACTTGCAGTAACAAACTGCCCACTGTGGGTCACAAAGTAGCTGAGGTTGAAAGGCACCTCTGGAGATCATCTAGTCCAACCCCCTTGGCCAAGCAGGGTCACCTAGAGCACATCATTGCCTAAGACCACCTCCAGACCACTTTTGAATGTTTCCAAGGATGGAGCCTGCACAACCTCTCTGGGCAACCTGCTCCAGTGCTCAGTCAACCTTACAGGAAAGTAGTTTTTAACTCATGCTCTATTGGAATTTCCTGTGTATCAGTTTGTGCTCATTGCCTCTTGTACTGTCACTGGGCACCACGGAGAAGAGACTGGCCCCATCCTCTTGACACCCTCCCTTCAGATATTTGTATACACTGATCAGATCCCCCCTCAGCCTTCTCTTCTGCAGGCTGAACAGC
Source organism: Struthio camelus (assembly GCF_040807025.1). Lineage (NCBI taxonomy): Eukaryota > Metazoa > Chordata > Aves > Struthioniformes > Struthionidae > Struthio > Struthio camelus. The sequence continues at coordinate 149,390,892 of NC_090942.1, read as the reverse complement.
CCCAGCTCTCTCAGTCTTTCCCTCTATGAGAAATGCTCCAGTCTCCTCATCATCTTTGCAGCCCTCCACTGGGCTCGCTCTAGTATCTTCCTGTCTCTCTTGTACTGGGGAGCCCAGACCTGCAGCCAGCAATCCAGGTGTGGCCTCCCTGGGCTGAGCAGAGTGGAAGGATCACTTCCCTCCACCTGCTGGCAATGATCTTTGTTTTCACAAAGCATATATTGATTCTCTGATAAGTTAATAAAGGCTGAGCAGGCTTTTTTTAGTCTTTCTCTCCCTGAGAAAACAAACTAGAATCACAGAATCACAGAATGATTGAGGTTGGCAGGGACCTCTGGAGATCATCTAGTCCAACCGCCCTGATCAAGCAGGGTCCTCTAGAGCATATTGCCCAGGATCACACCCAGACGGGTTTTGAATATCTCCAGCGAAGGAGACTCCACCACCTCTCTGGGCAACCTGTTCCAATGCTCTGTCACCCTCACAGTGAAGAAGTTTTTCCTCATGTTCAGATGGAACTTCCTGTGGTTCACTTTCTGCCTGTTGCCTCTTGTCCTGTCACTGGGCACCATGCAGAAGAGTCTGGCTCCATCCTCTCGACACCCTGCCTTCAGATACTTGTACACGTTGATGAGATCGCCTCTGAGCCTTCTCTTCTGCAGGCTGAACAGGCCCAGCTCTTGCAGCCTTTCTTCAGAGGAGAGATGCTCCAGTCCCCTCATCCTCTTTGTAGCCCTCTCTTAGTGGACTCTGTCCAGGAGTGCCATGTCTCTCTTGTCCTGGGGAGCCCAGCACTGGACACAGTACTCCAGGTGAGGCCTCCCCAGGGCTGAGGAGAGGGGCAGGATCACCTCCCTCCACCTGCTGGCAACAGTCTTCCTCATGCAGCCCAGGATGCCATTGGCCTTCTTGGCCACAAGGGCAAACTGCTGGCTCATGGTCAACTTGTTGTCCCCCAGCACTCCCAGGTCCTTCTCGGCAGAGCTACTTTCCAGCAGGTCAACCCCCAGCCTGTCCTGCTGCATGGGATTATTCCTGCCTAGGTGCAGGACCCTGCACTTGCCTTTGTTGAACTTCCTGAGGTTCCTCTCTGCCCATTTCTCCAGCCTGTCCAGGTCCCTCTGAAGGGCAGCACAGTCTTCTGGTGTGTTAGCCTCTCCCCCCAGTTTAGTAGCATCAGCAAACCTGCTGAGGGTGCACTCTGTCCCTTCCTCCAAGTCCTCGATGAATACATTGAACAAGACTGGACCCAGGACTGACCCCTGGGGGACACCACTAGCCACAGGCCTCCAACTTGACTCTGCGCCACTGATCACAACCCTCTGAGCTCGGCCATCCAGACAGTTCTCAATCCACCTCACTGTCTACTCATCTAGCCCACACTTCCTGAGCTTACCTAGGAGGATGTGATGGGAGACAGTGTCCAAAGCCTTGCTGAAGTCCAGGCAGACAACATCCACTGCTCTGCCCTCATCTCCCCAGCCAGTCATTCCATCATAGGAGGCTATCAGATTGGTCAAGCATGATTTCCCTTTGGTGAATCCATGCTGACTACTCCTGATCACCTTCTTGTCCTCCAGATGCTTAGTGAGGACCTCCAGGAGGAGCTGTTCCATCACCTTTCCCGGGATGGAGGTGAGGCTGACAGGCCTGTAGTTTCCTGGCTCCTCCTTCTTGCCCTTTTGGAAGACTGGCGTGACATTGGCTTTCTTCCAGTCCTCAGGCACCTCTCCTGATCTCCAGGACCTTTCCAAGATGATGGAGAGTGGCCTAGCGATAACATCCGCCAGCTCCCTCAGCACTCGTGGGTGCATCCCATTGGGGCCCATGGATTTATGGATGTCAAGTTTGGACAAAAGATCCCTACCCCGATCCTCCTCCACCAAGGGAGAGTCTTCCTTTCTCCAGCCTTCCTCTCTTGTCTCCATGGTCTAGAATTCCTGAGGACTGGCCTTAGCAGTGAAGACTGAAGCAAAGAAGGCATTCAATAACTCTGCCTTCTCTGTATCCTTCATCACCAGGGCACCTGCCCCATTCAGCAGCGGACCCATGTTTTCCCTAGTCTTCCTTTTGCTCTTGATGTATTTGAAGAAGCCCTTCTTGTTGTCCTTGACATCCCTTGCCAGATTTAATTCCAGCTGGGCCTTAGCCTTCCTTGTCACATCCCTGCACACTCTGACAACATCCCTGTATTCCTCCCAAGTGGCCTGTCCCCTTTTCCACATTCTGTACACTTCCTTCTTCTGTTGGAGCTTTGCCAGGAGTTCCTTGCTCATCCATGCAGGGCTCCTGCCCGCTTTGCTGGAGTTCTTCCTCAGAGGGATGCACTGCTCTTGAGCCTGGAGGAGGTGATGCTTGAATATTAACCAGCTCTCCTGGACCCCTCTTCCTTCTAGGGCCCTACCCCATGAGATTCCCCTAAGTAGCTCCCCGAAGAGGCCAAAGTTAGCTCTCCTGAAGTCCAGGGTTGCAATCCTACTCATTGCCCTGCTCCCTCCTCGCAGGATCCTGAACTCCACCATCTCGTGGTCACTGCAGCCAAGGCTGCCCCCAACCTTCACATCTCCAACTAGACCTTCTTTGTTCGTTAGTACAAGGTCTAGAAGTGCACCTCTCCTCGTTGGCGTCTCCACCACCTGAGTCAAGAAGTTATCATCAATCCTCTGCAGGAACCTCTTTGACTGTTTGTGCCTATCTGTGCTGTCTTGCCAACAGATGTCAGCGTGGTTGAAGTCTCCCATGAGAACCAGGGCCTGTGAACGTGAGGCTACTTCCAGCTGTCAGTAGAAGGCCTCATTGATGACTTCCTCCTGGTCAGGTGGCCTGTAGTAAAGCCCCACAACAGTGTCACCCATGTTAGCCTGCCCTTTAATCCTTACCCATAGGCTCTCAACTTGCTCTTCATCCACCCCGAGGCAGAGCTCCACACATTCTAGTTGCTCCCTCACATAAAGAGCAACTCCACCACCTCGCCTTCCTGGCCTGTCTTTCCTAAAAAGCACATAGCCATCCATGACAGCATCCCAGTCATGTGAACTATCCCACCATGTCTCTGTCACTGCAACGAGATCATGGCCCTGCGACCGCACACAGATCTCTAACTCTTCCTGCTTATTCCCCATGCTGCGTGCATTGGTATACAGGCATTTCAGAGAGCCAGTCAAGCATGCAAGCTTCCCAGAAGAGGTGCAAGAGGAGCCTCCATAGCCATGTCCCATGCTGTCTCCCCTGGCCGTATGCACCCGCTGGAGGCATCCTGACTTGAGCGGTGTTTTACTGGCTCTCCTGCCACTATACCACTCCCCTTCCCCCGTCTTGCCTAGTTTAAAGCCCTCCGTACCAGGCTGGCCAATCTGTTGGCAAAGACGCGCGTGCCCCGCTTGGTAAGGTGGATCCCATTGCTCCCCATCAGCTGTTGATCTTCAAACAGCGTTCCATGGTCATAGAAACCAAAGCCCTGTTGCCAACACCAGCGGCGCAGCCAGTTGTTAACTTGGCAAGATTGAGGAGAAAACGACCTGGGTTCCCAGACCCTTGACCACCATTCCCAGAGCTCTGAAGTCCCCTTTGATGGTTTCCAGTTTGCCTTTCGTGTCATTAGCACCCACGTGGAAGATCAGCAGAGGGTAGTAGTCCGATGCATAGACAAGCCTTGGCAGTCTTTCCACGACATCCCTTATTCGAGCCCCTGGCAGGCAGCAAACCTCTCTGGACAGGTCGGCAGATAGGTGCCTCTGTCCCCTGCAGCAGGGAGTCACCCACAACAATCACTCGCCGCTTCTTCCGGGGGTTCCTGCACGGCACAGGGTCTGCCAGGCCAGTTGCCTCCCTTGGAGCCATGCCCAGCCTCTCCTTAGCTTGGAGGGCGCTAAACTTGTTCTTCAAGGGTAAGTCTTGAGGAGGAGCAAGAGCCTTTCTCCTTCTACGAGAGGTCACCAGCTTCCAGCCCTCTTCAACAGCATTATGATGCACCTTTACACACGGTGCTGAGCCCTCTGACAACTCCGCTGCAGTGGGGAGTGGGGACTCCTGGAGCTGAACAGTCTCCGAGAACGCCCTGTCACTCTCCTGCCCATCCTCTCGGATGCTACGCAGCCTACTAACCTCCTCCCGTAACTCCTTTATCTGGTGACGTAACTGGTCAACCAGAGCGCACCTCACGCAGGAGAGCTGACTGTCAGCCCAGGCCTCACGGAGAGGCCCCAGGCACTCCCTGCAGCCTGACACCTGCAGAGCTGCATCTGCTGTCTGAGGGTCTGTCTGGGTTGAAGCCTCAGACACAGCCGATGCAGCACCTCCCGCAGCCACTGGGGAACGTGCTCTGCGGCGTGTCATCACCATGCCCCGGGGAAGGACACACCACTGTGCAAAATGGAGAGGTGCCTTCTTTGCCTTCTGGCACCCTTCATGCACAAACTGCTGCATCTGTTCGCTGCCTCTGTTGGCTGCACTCTGGGAGCTGTGCTCTAGGCCTGGCTCTTATATAGGCCTCTGCCTAGCAGCGACTCACAAGGGTGCTTGACCCACCCAATCAGGAGCCACCTGAAACAAAAGCCCCAACTCCCTCTGACCAGGGCAGCCCAGAGAGCTCTAAGGCTTATCTCTTCTCCACTTGACTAATTAATTTCATAACCACAGAAAACGCTCCTCCTCTGCCAATTTTACTGGATTTGGTCCATAGTTTAAAAGCTATCGAGATGACACACAGACAGATACACACCCTGATGTAGTAAGCTATGTTTCCTCAGGACATCAGGCTAAAAAATGATAGGGAATTACAGAAAGTGAGATATTAAATCAGCTATACCAAGTAAAAATTCTACTTTGAACAGCCCAGAAAATATCATTTCAGACTCAGTCATACTCTAAATGAAGTGAATGGCATCATATTCAGTGTTTCAAATTTACCTTATAATTCCACTGATGTCAGAAAAATACGTTAGTGTACCCGGCTTAGGAACTGGCTCCACAGCTTCATTTGTTACTGAGTCTAAACAACAGTCTGACAACTGAAACAGCTCAAATCATATCTTTTGTGTTGGAGGCACGATGAGGTTATAGGCACCTCAAATGCAGCATGACCCAGTGACTGTGTGAACCTAGAATTACCTGAGTTTTGATACTTCCCTTGACCTTCCGTGAGCTTAGCTATTTCTCTTCATTGTAAGCTGGCATATTATTTCTGATTTACTTACTTTCGTTATTAGGGTATTGCAAATTTCAAGCAATAAACATGTTAACGTGTTTCAGGCAATAAAGCAGTGCAAAGAACTATTGTTAAGTTTTTGTTACAAAGCCCTGAAGCCATTTCCCAGTTGTGTATTAAAGGGTTAAAGGCAAAACTCTGTACCCACACTGCTTTCCTTTCTGAACTCCTATTTGTCCACAAAGATAGCTTTAATTAGTACTTGCGTGGAAACAATTTTCATATATATTAACTAAAAAGTGTAATCAGTATGAAGAGGGGCTGATGAATAGTCATAAAAATAGCAGCCAAACATCAAAGTCCCTTTCATAAGAGAAATATTTTTAATCTTTGTATGAGATAGCACAGAAGTGTTGCCGTGTCAGTAGGAAATGTTCTATTTCCATGTCACATTAACATGGCAACAGGAGCAATGGTCAGCTCATTTTCGGGATTCATTTTCAAGCTGCAGACAGCACAGTCAGGAGTAAGCCTTATGTCTCAGTATGAAACTTCTTTCAGTTTCTAATTTGTGAACTATTTCAATTATACTCACCCAATTTCCCCAAGCAAAGAAAAAAAAAAAGAACAAGCAACTACAGTTGTTTGACACTTTAGCTACACTGCCGGATTTTGAAATCCTAATGTAAATTTTATTAGAGCTGGCACTGTTTTAAAGTCTTGCTCCTACAGCTAAGTGATCAAATGAGAATCTACTGTTTTTTTAATAGCAACTTTCTTGCCTTTTGGTTGAGAAAATATCTGAAAATGTAAAGTTGTATTGCAGAAAGCAAAAAAGATAAACAAAAAGAATATGTGTGAGTGTGTATTTAAAAAAAAACTTTCAATCTATATAGGTATTAGATATAGGAATACTGTGTGTGCGTGTGTGTTTAATAATCTCATCTCCTGACTTTAAGCACACTGATTTGGGGGACTGGAAAAACTGTGTATGTCAATAAATGCTAGCCTCAGGGTATTAAAGTGTCATCTAAGGCATCACATGAGGCCACGGTCATTTCATTTTCCTCACGAAAAAGCTCTCTTACTCCGTGGGAAGGGGTAACAGACAACAAGGAGTGACAGGGAACATGGAAAAGAACTGAGATGTTCATGGGAGGTGAGCAAAGGGGCTGGGCAGGAGAGGAAAGAAGTGACAACACTGAGAGGTGCAGGAGCGTGGTGGACTTGGAGAAGACAAGGAAAACTGTATATCCTGTAAACTGAAAGGAGAGGAGAGGCAAAGTGGGAGGAACAAATGGGGTACAGAGCATCACAGTACTCTATGATAAGCACCAGTGCTTGAGGGGGTCTTTGCGAAAGGTGTGGAACTACAAATCTATGACTTGATACAGATAATCATAAGCAGCCAGCAAGTACCATGCCAAAGCAACACCCCTGAACCTCTTAAAAAGATAAAGAGCTAAAATTTAGAGCACTAATACCTTTTATTTCAACTCATAAACTATTAAATATACATTGTCCACTGAAAATAGGATATGAATTATTATGACCTTTGAGAGATGCGGAGAAAAAGTTGCAGGAAAATGAAATTGGACCTAGAAGATCAAGATACCATTGGATTATATCCTGTCTTTTCTCTGCAAAATGATAATTCAGTACAAAGTTTCAAGGCCATGAAAATTAAGGGTGGGGAGGGGTAGGGGGGTATTCATAAAAATGGGGGTATTGGGAGGGGTATTCATAAAAAGCTAGAAAAGCTAGTTATTTTAGGTTTCTTACTGTAAGTCTGTCATTGATCAAGGAAAGAAACATACATAAGTCCCATGCAGTGGAGGTATCTGCCTTTTTCCACTAACAGTCTGAATTCTTTTCTCTTCACTGTTCCAACAGTGCCCTGAAAAGACTAGAGGGCACTCAGAGGAGCTGCCTCTAGCTACCTACCACTTTTCACAAAGGTAAGTCTTTCAAGGAGATGGAGGAAAGTATAATACTGGTTCTGATCTGATAGCCACATAGCAGTGTTAATGCAGTGCTGTGATTGAGCTAGTAGCCTGCAGAGAGGGCATATGGTTATTTTTTAACTCAGATCTAAAGTCAGGCAGCACATTTATGTTCACAAGATACTGAAACCAAGCTAGCAAGTAATATCTGATTCTATACAGAGGCAACTTGAGTGTTTATTTCCCATGCTCCCCAGTGCCTATCGGAGTGCCTGTATTATCCAACAAGTGCATGCTCTAAGGAGAATTCAAAATTCAGAGACTTTCATCTGTTTTTCATCAGGCAGAGCCAACCAATGCTTATCGCTGCAAGATATTTCTTCAGCACTGTCAGTCTGTATATTCATCTCCATGCCAGCCCAGCTAATTTAGAGAAGTACCTTGGGAAGTAACCTTGGGAAGCATCCTTCCTCCTTACGAGTCTTGCACTGGACTGCTGAGTACTGCAGGAGTAGCCGTGCCTGCCTGTCTTAAAGATCAGTGGGACTTGCATGCTCTGTTTTTTGCCAGACGGACATCTTTATATTAGACCAATATTACGGTAAGGAATGAATTTATTCTTATAATACAGAGGTTAAGAAAAGATACAGTTACTATTTAGAGACAGTACATAAATAAAATTTAAAAATGCATATAAGCACCTGTACATGAGATCACCTCTAGAAAATTTTCTCTTCCTCTCTGCGATTCAGCTAATGTTCCATCAGCGGGCTTACCCAGACTCCACTCTGCCTCCTCATTCCACAGGATGTAAGAAGAAAGGATCTAACCATCTTCTCCAATTCAGACTCAGACTTTACCTACAAATGTTTCTCCTGCTCGATAAGATGAGAGCATTCTAGGAAAAATATCAATGGCTTTTCTCTAATTCCAGAATCAAGAGCATGGCAAGATGGAGCTGCAGGTTGATCACGTCCAACTATAGGTACACATCTGCTTTGCAAATGTTTGTATCTGAGCTGCTCACTTTAGGTCCTCCTAATAGATGGACACGACTGGAGAAAAGGTAATCTTTTCTTAAAGTAGATGCCTAAAATCACGCCCTAAATATGCTTGTTTCTCTACCCGGCTATAGAGGAAATCTGGGGTAACAAGGTCAAATGCAAATATGAGATGAATCCCACTTTTCTCTACACTTAGCATTAAACACACTGCTAACCTGTTTTAAAGGAAATATATTTCCAGTAAAGCTCCCATATGTTATTTGTTACATGTAATCCTCCAAGCCTTTGCTAAAATTCAGTGTAAATACAATGAAAAATCATAGCCTTACCAGCGTTTGTATGACCCATCTCTGACTTGTAGTTCTTGCATTAACAAAACCTAGAGTTGTCACTTTGAATTCATAAGATCCTCATACAACTGCAAACTTTTTCTAAATCAGTCCTCTTTTTCAAGTTAATCACAAAGAAATACTTTGCGCTCCTAAGAGTGACAAGTCAGGTTTTTTTTCTTGGACATCAGACACAGCTCAGGCCCAGGCACTGGTCACTCCCTAATTCACCCTAACTCTTACAGTCTCACTCTTCTTAAATTGTGCTTGCCAAATTGCTAAGGAAGTCCAAGGTCAGTAAGATTATTGTAACATCCATACAAAAACTTATTTTTGTTTCCATATAGAGCAGCTCATATTGGCTATCTCTGACTCCATGTGATTGACTATGTCTACTTTACCGGTGAACAGTGTTTGGCAAAGATGGTATAAATCTCTTATTTCAAACAAATGCCATCTAACATATCTTTTCATATATCTGTAAAACTTCCTCAGTTCCTTTTTGTCTGAGAAACTCAGTCCCTCATACATACAAATGTTTCTAATGAGATTTCCTCTAGACCATGAGTAAGCATATCTGGCAAGCATGGAGAAACCATGTTCAGCCATGTTAGACTTTAAATCTATTGACATACACAATTTATACTATAGCTTTATTATTTGTTTTGTTTTGTTTGTAATTCACACCTCAAACATTAATGCCTTCTGTCACTTCAAAATGCTTTTCTGCTCTTGCGGAACTGAACAGGTATCCCAGTCTTTCACTTCAAAAAAACAACATTCACATTGTTTAATATATTGTGCTTTTAAATTTTTGGATGCATTCCATTGTACCAAGTCTTTTATGTACTTTGAAATATGAGGGAACTTTGGAAAAGCTCCGGTGGTTGCTTCTTTTTCTTCTTCCTCAGCCTCAGTCATTCCCTGGCAAGGTCTGTGACTATGATTTTATTACTTTATTAGCATGCAGTGCAGTGCAGTAGAAGAGGACCTGCAGAGATAAACAGTTGATACAGAATACCTGATGCCGACATTTTATCCGTTTCAGAAGGGGATCCTTCAAACTGCCTCTAAACTGTTCATATGGGCTGAAAGAACATTAACAATTGGAGTGCATTAGGTGAGATCCAAGATGGCATTCTCGCATTTTATCTAAAAGGAATCCAGTTTGCACATTTGCATTGTTCCAGGATATGAACCAAATTGAGGTAAATAGGGACAACCTAGAGATTTTCTTGAAAAGCACATTCTGATCCAAATAAAATAATTAATATACATGCATCTTACAACTTTTTCCCACTACAGAGATACCATGGGGAAACCCTATTGAGTCTTGTGTGCTTCTGAGGAAGTTAAGAGGTAAGAGAGCACCATCACATTTTCATCTCCTATCCTCTACTGTGTAGCCATAACACTAGTGAAATTTGCAGCTGAATAAATAGGTTTTAGTAGAGAATATTGTAATAGCTTTCCCCTCACAAGCTCAGAACACATTAAAATGGTAAAGTCATAACACGTCCTTCTCATCTCATATTGTCCCCTTTGGAGAACTTGGATTATTTCGAATATGAATAACAGAAGAAGAATCATAAACAAAAATACTTCTGGACACAGTGTTGTATATCCAAACTCAGGAAAAGTATGGTTAGGTTTTGAAATAGCTGATGAAAGGCACTGCAATGCAGAATGTATTAAATGTCATGAACAAATTGGATGATGCAATAGAATGATGACTTCTGTGGCAGCTGCTTTTCTGCGATAGACATTTTAAATTGATCTTGTGCTTTTATTTTAACATAGCCATTGGGAGCCAGTAGAAATTAGTAAAAATATGTAAGAAATTGTGTGAATGTTGTGATTCTCTAAGTCCCACATTAATGAAATAACACAGTCCTTTAAACGGCTCCATAGGGTCTCACCTGTGTAACTAGAACCATTTTAAAAGCATGTTTCAGGAGTGACAGACAAAGACTAAAATGAAACAACTGCTTGTTTCAGCATTTTAAACAAGCTGGATCTCTAGTCCCAAGTGCACAGAACCTGTGTTTGGGAGTAACTTGCTGTTCCCAGCACAGGTCCATCTCTACTTAGCCCTTGAGATCATATAAGCACTAGTGTGAAAGAAATCTATAAAATCATTTTCAATTCTCTTAGTAGATGGAGTATGAAGAATGAACAGCTAAAAACACTTCCTAATTACAGTTTGATTTGGTTGTTAAGTAAGAATTACTAACCAGTGTGTACTACAGCCTGTAATTTGTGATACCCTAAGTAGTCAGTTAAAACCAGCACGTAACCCATATCAACAATTCTTATCACTGTTAATGCTGAACAGTTCCCATTACTTTTCAATATGTTCCCTTCCCTTGAATGGTGCTGACTATTCACAAACCGTTTGTTCTGTCATCGCAGCTGAAGGATACATTTTGCTTCAGTAGGTTGTTCATTATTCAAAATGTTCAATATATGCTTTCAAAACATGTGAAGAGTCTTAGCTTTTGAGTTGAGGAACCACCTAATCTTAAGAACAAAAAAAAAAAAAAAAGGGAAGGGGGTCTTTTTCACAGGTTTTTGTTCATTTGCAGCCAAATAAATATTAGGCTGAACTTTAAATTCTTATTTATCTTTTGCAGTTTGCTTCATTGTTCTTGTTTGTTTATGAGCACCTGAGCACATGTGCAGAACTGTTTCTGAGGACTGAGATTTCCAGTCATTTTGTAGAATGTCCTCTACTGTCTTCTGATCCACCATTGTCCAGTGACACTCCAGCAGGGTCCCAAGAGATGCATTGCCATATTCATCTCTTAGTAAGTAGCTGCATCAGCATTTCCAGCAAGGCTGCTTAGGTTTTTCCCAAAAGCGCTGCCATATTTTCCAGTCTTCCCCAGATCTGTATCACCGGTTCCCAGTTCTTTCCCCACAAACTAAACCTTCAGATAGAGCAAAGCCTTTTGCTGTTTTGTAATCCTTTAACAGTTGCTCTGATTAGGCAAGCCTCTGCTTGGATTTGCTGTATACTCTGCTGCCCTCAGACAAGGTAACCTTTTTGGAAAGGTACTTGGGGCACACTGGATTTTCATTGTCTCTTTGAATTAAAGGGAAACTTCCTGTATAGTTTTCCTTGTTCCGTTCAAGTAAGAAAGCAGTAGAACCTATTTTGCTGATAGCTTCCTTTATCCCAGCTCTATAGGATATAGCTTTTCATACAAGAAACCATTCAAACTGGATACAATTTAATTATCTCAGCTTTTCTACTCTTGAGTATAATCATTACAATACTTCCAGTGCTGAAAGAAAGTGGTTTGCTTTTTGAAAGAGAAATGCTGCAAAATGCTACAAAACACACCTTTAAGTCAGCTTGCTTAGACCTGATCTGTTCCATACAGCTCTCTTTGCTCACCCTGAACTGGTGGATTTTGCTAATACAGAAATCTTACAGAACTCTGGGCTCCTGTTTTCCCTTTTCATTAATGGGTATCACAAAGGAAGCCTTTTACTTCCCTAAATTTTCTTGGTGCTGGACTTTTTCAAAGACTAAGCACTAGATGCCATTAATATGACAAAACAATCATTTTTTAAATAAACTTCATTTCTGGATTTAGCCAGACCAGAACCATTGTATTGGAATTTATCTTCATTTTCACCAACACTTCTTCACATGAAGGACAGTTTCTCTAGATCTGGGGGAAAAACCTGGCAATTTTAGGCTGTGACTCCTTTGGAGTCAGTGGTACTATATGCTCTTGTTCCAATATTCAGACTCCCCCAAAAAGTTGTATGAGATGACTAAGCACTGTAGAGCACAACAGATCTACAAGCAAGGTCTGTATCTTCTACCTCTTACTTCTCTGTTTTTCATTATGTAACACTAATATATTCTTAAATAGAGTGAAATTCAACAGAAATACATTTGTAAACAAAAAACTGTTCTACAAGAACATTAATGGAGCTACTAAAACAGCCACGACAATGATATGAAATGCCTTGTGTTTGCCTTTAACTACTCAGCTTCAGTTGCAGGAAAATGCTACCAAGCCACTTGTAGAAGCATTGCCTGCTGTTCTTTGTGGTAAACACACAGGCAACAATATGCTAAATGAATCTCTGTGTCCATGTGTAAATTCTGTTTGCTTGCTTATTTTTCCCTAGAAAGGCTTAGAATTTAAAAGCAATTTGTTTTTGAGTTAATTTTATAGAGCTGAAAAACCCTGCAACTTCTTCCTGTTCTAAGTAAAACAGTTCGTCTTATGACTGACTAGACCAAAATCATACAGCTGGACCATGGCTCAGCTAATGGACTCATTAAAATCTTAAAATTAAGTCTATTCACCCACGCTCTAATAGTACAAAATGAGCTCCAATATCACACAGAGACTGTATTTCTATACCAAGTGTATGATGGAGGCTACCATATTTAAATAAAGTTTATTCTTTTGCTCAAGTTTTGTTCTATTTTGGGAACAAAAGTCAACATTAATCTTATATGAACTATTCTTGTTCCTCTCCTTGCAGTTTGGGATAGAAAGATTTTGGGTGTACCTTCTGTATGAGGCACTACTCAGGGACTGCATAGATTTGGGCATAAAACAGATTTGTTACCATGAGTCACTGGGCATCAGCAGATATCAGCATTTAGCAATTATTTCACTTGTTGCAAATTCACCATGTTGTCACTAAGGCAATCTTTTTATTTTTCAAGACAATTCTGTCTTCTCTTCTTCTAGCTACTGAATCTCTGATTCCTGATACTGGTAGAGATCTCTTTAATTTCTCTGTGTCTCCCACCGCTATCTCCAGCTGTCTCTTTAAACATTCCTCTGTTTTCTTTTTCAGTCATAAAAGGGTGTGATCTGCTGGTGACCCAGTAATTCAGAGTTATAATCCTGTCTGCACAGCTAATGTCCTCTGCTGCTGTCCTGGGTCACCCAGTCTCTCCACTCCATTTCTCTGTGTGTGAATTACGGATAATGATATTTACCTTTCGGGCTTCAGAAGGATGTTAGGGGCTTAATTAGAATAATGCCTTTACAGCAGCATGAAGTGGAACAGTATCTGAGATCATCTTTGTTATTATTGGCATTTTAGTTATGCATTATTTCCCTAAGTTTATTTGCTTGGTTTCCAACATTAGTTCTATGTCTTATGATTTTTATTATTCTCTTGTGCCAAGTGACAGGTTCCTGCATGTTCCTGCAATGTTCACGCTTGCTGCTCTCTAGTTTCAGTCACATTGATTTCTGACCACTTGCCAGATATCCCTGAACATCAAACTGCAGAAGCTATGCTACATCTCCCTTCCCTCTTTCAGGAAGTTCACATTGACAATAACACTAAAATATTTATCAAAAGGAAGTCCTTAATTTCTCCTCTCTTAGCACACCTACAATTCTTGTTCCCTCTAGGCATTCAAAAACAGCTGTTCTGCTAATTTGCAGTGTTGTCTATTAAAGACATTACAACTCCATTTTTACCCTAATCAGCAGTTTTGGCTTTTCACTCAGTAGCGTTTTACACTAGGGAGTCAGAAACACCTCTGCAGCGCAGCGGGTGCCATCACTGCACTCAGAGAAGCTGCATCTCTTGTTTATAGCCCGCAGACCTCACTCCCCTGCTTACTCCACCTCCTGCTCCACCTCCTGCACAGCTCCAGCTGGAGAGGCATGGTCTTGCTCTGGTGCTGATTTTTGTCAGAGGGCTACAACACAACTTAAGCGGATTTAGAAACAAGAAAACCACAGGTTGCTTTCTAATGAAAAGAAACAAAAATTCCACTGCCAGAAAGATCACTGTGTTTAAGAACTACACAATCCAACTGGAAAAACTTATAGCACTTTGAAGAAGCAGTTGGAGAAGATAGGTGAACTTTGTGCTGTGTGTTTCTGAGATTAATCAACATTAATTAAAATGAAGAGGGGGACTACCTAGGTACGTTGTATTCGCTGACAGTCAGTAGAACAGACCATCATCTGTTAGTGGATTATAACTATTCGTAAGTTATAACTCTGCAGAGGAAGAGTTGCTTTTCATTCTTCTGTTGTTCAGCCAAGCCAATGACAATACATAGGGTCTCCAGATCTAGTTATTAAACTGGCGTTTTCAAATGTCAGGCTTATTATCTCTACCGGGCAAATGTTTCATTAAAGCCATGAAAACAAGACAGGAGAATGACAAAAACCAGAAACATATAAATAAAATATTAAGGGAGCTGTCCTCCTCAGGCTATCCCCAAATCAATGCATTAAATAAGATTCAGGGTCCCAGCATAATGCAACAAAGGTGATGCTGAAGTCTTATGAATCAGATAGAAAATATAGAAGTTGTTTGTTAGAGAATCAATCTTATCCATCAGTCATCTTTTTTTATAATATAGTTGGGCAACTGTAGCCATTATCTGAATCCTTTTAATCTTCTAAAGGCTTTCTTTCTACCCGTTTTACTTATTACTTATCAATCCAAATTCAAACAACACAACAAAAGTGTTATAATTCATTTCAAATGCCATCCTTGGGACTCACCATAATTGTATCTGCATTTGGGAAAGATAGTATCGAAAATAATACGTAAAAACTTCTTAGTGTTTTCTCATTGAAATTAGATGGTTAGAGGTAGAAATCAGTCAAGAGTTATGATCAGAAATACTTTCATGCCACAAAAAGCAATTTCAAGAGATTATTTTGTTGCTACTGGACAGAAATTTTCTTTGGAATATGATTGTCAATTTCACCTACATCAGCTATATGTTAATGGTGATTCTCAGCTTTTTGTACACTATTACTCCGTTCCCACCATTTTTTTCCATTTGAGGACTCTATTCCCAGTTTCAAAGTAGACTTTCCCTCTCAGCTGGCTATAGAAGAAACAGAGGGTGGTAATGATCTTATAATCAGAGAAGGTCATGGAAGTCCTCCAAATTTTGTAATTTAATTCTGGCAGAGTATGAATGTTCTGCTTAGCTTCACATATAAAAGGGACTTAATCTCAGATTACTTTCTTAGGAAGAAAGCTCATAGAACATCTGCAAAATTACTGTGGAAAGTCACACCCAGTGGCAGAGTTATGGCTGTGTTGTTTGTGTCTGAGGAAACTTTTTTACCTTTGTTTCACTTATAATAAACAATAATTGTCTTTATATTGATATATATATCCTTTGTTAAAAAGTCCTGCAGGTACTTGTGTGCCTGTACTCCATTCAGGCAATGCAAAGGTGGAGTGTTCTATCATACAGTTACCTGGAAATCCTGCCAACTACCTTGTAAAAGCACAATGTTTTCGAGCAATTCACGCCTCACTAATCAGATTGGTATAAACATCATGAGATCAGAAATAATTTTCACCTTTATCAACAGTGCAAGCAATGCGGGCCATCAGAGGGCATGACATGATGTCAGCATAAGAAATGTCACTCTAACTTAAACCGTTAAGCTTTATTAGCTCACTGCTCTGAAGGCTGTCGACCTCTCTACTTCATACTCAGCACAAGAGTAATATTTATACAGTTACAAAAACACATGAGTGACTCATATTATGCCCTCTTCGGACACCTTTATTCCCTTTTACTGAATCTGAGAGATCTGGATCTGCATTTAAAAATATGCGGTGCAGGTTTTTAGCCTATACCTTGCATGAGCCATACCTATTTCCAAATTTTTGTGTGGAATTATACTTAGTTTGAACACACTATAGGTACTGATAATGTTAAAAAATATATACTCTGTATGTTTATTTTTCTTAAGCGATATTTCCTTCAGAAGAGAGAATGAGGTGTAACATCACTTTCTAGTGGCATCCTTAGTTTACAGTTAAGATGAAACTAAGTGCGAAACTCCAGCTGAGTTCACCTTGCCTAGCTTTAGACAATTACAAAGTGCATGTCTGCTGTCAAGCTATGCAGAACAGACACTTGTATTGGGAGAAGACATTTCACATTACTAGAGGGTCTGTTTCCCTCTACAGAATATAAATGGTGCATGGGGTGGCTAGCCTTAATATAGACACCTACGATGGGATTGAGTTACCTAAACACAGATGCCTACTACCATTTTAAACCTACAAAGCCATCCCACCTTGTTTCCAAACCTATCTTCCTGTAGGTCCTGCATCATATCTAATGGGCTGTGCAGAAATCTCAGATAACGCTGGTGATCTCAGATGGCGCCAAACAGCCTCATTTGGGCAACTGAAACCTGCTCCTACACTTTGAGCCTCTAAAGTTTGATGAGATGAATCCCACCCTTTGCTTTATAATTGCAGTGGGGGGATCCTCAGAGAACCCTGTGGAGTCCTCTGCTTAAACAAACACATTTAGTTCTATTTGAGAAGTCATACAATGTCCAGGAGGTGCAGCTGAGGCTGGCAGATATGACAGGGAGGGTAGGAATGTATCCTTCAGGAGTGGTACCTACCAGCCAGGTCAATATCTCTGAAGATCTGAAATGGGAGTAGGTACCAACGTTTAGGCAACTGAATCCTCTCCTGTGGTGAGGATTAAGCTTAAGGTTTAGACAGCTAGCAGTATGTACCTATAACGAAGATCTGTGGTCTACCTATTTAAGTCCTCATTATAGTCAATGGTCATCTAAGTCTCCAATTGCCTGTATTTAGGCAACTAAACAGATCAGTAAAGTCAAGGGAGCCCAAAGAGACAGGTGACCAAACATCAGTGCCTGAGCCATCCTTGGAAGATGAGAT
The DNA here is from genome assembly GCF_040807025.1 of Struthio camelus. Lineage (NCBI taxonomy): Eukaryota > Metazoa > Chordata > Aves > Struthioniformes > Struthionidae > Struthio > Struthio camelus. Next base: position 149,373,782 of record NC_090942.1, on the reverse strand, counting down.
GGATAGTTCACCAGAGTACTTCTACTATACTGGCTCTATCCCAAGGCCATAGGTATCTATCTCATATATCTTATGTAGGTATGCACCTACAATACAGTACCTGGAGTTCAGCATCTGAATCCAGAAGTGAAACACACCCCCTGCTTTTTTTTGTTTTCTGAGACTTCTTTCTGTTTTCGTGCCTCTAGGAATGAATTAGAGTTCAACTTCCCTCTATACGTTAGGGCCAGCTCTCCCAGATCTCTCAGGAATTTCTTGCGCATCCCCAGCCTCCTGCTGAAGCCAAGAAAATTCAAATACATTATCTCTCTCTCTGAGACTTAGTGGAGTAAACTCCTCAAAGTTTTTCTCTGAGAAATCTGAAAAGCAGAACATCTCATTAACAGAAAGGCAGTACGGAAAAACAGTCAAAGACCATTGTGTAATCTCCCTTTCTGGGAATCCCTAAGAGTTGTTTCTGCCACCTCTCTCAGGTCTACATCTGGGTATTCACCCTACAGGGCTTTTCATTCTTCTTCCTCACACAACCAGTGGGAAAGTTTTCTTCTTACACCCGTATTTTCCAGTGCATTGGGTGAATTTTCCCTGGTTTATGAATTCATGTCCTCACCAGAAACTTGATCAACTGATTTCTTTGGGTAATGCAGTGGAGAAGCAGGTCCTCTGGACTGCAGCTATTCTCCTAGGATTCTAGAATGGAATAGCAGATTGTCCACTCTTACCTTTGCTTTGTTAGCCTCCTGCTATCAGTGCTTTAAATGCAAGTCCAACATGAGATACCGGATAAAAAGATAACTGTGCCAGCACAAAATAACTAAAATTTTGTACTGCTAAATATATACAGATTATATATAAATAAACACAGAAACACTGGTATGCTTCATCTGATATACAGACATGATCAAACACATATTGATGGCCACAACAGACAGATCTTTGTGCTACAGAATATGAACGTTCATAAATTATTCAGTTGCACAGACAATAAGTAACTCTGCAAAGTTCCAGCTCTTTCTTGCACTCCAATGAGATCTATGGCCCCTTCATTTTAACCCCATTGCTCCTCAGAGTGAGAGAGTTCATTTTAATTTTAAGAGGATAAAGTGGTGTTGCTTGGCAACACTATAGTTAATAGTGGTTGCCGTCTGGCCCAGAGCTTGCTTCTTCAGAAACACTTTATACAGAAACATCCAGTTATTACCGAGGACAGTTATTCAGATTTTCTCCCTGGCCATTTAATTGTGTAAGTGTTCTTTCAAAAGCAACACAATTAGAAGAATCTTTTTCCTTCATTTTAGAAAACAGAGCGTTCATATTTCACACAGAACCAACCAGGAGAAACATTCTTAATAACTCCCCAATGCATAGTTATTAGCTGAACCATCACAGTGTACAAAATTTCTCCAGTTAGGAACCCCTTGCACTTTGCACTGTTATGCCCTCTGACTTCTGAAACCAATATATATTTTTTCATGCTTAACCACTAATTAATTACTAATGCTATAGTTTTTTTACAAAACAGAGGCTCCACTGTGTCTCTAGTCTCTACCGACAGCAAGACCATTCTTCCTTTCTTTAACAATTTGTAAAAAAAGAATCCCGTCCAAGTGATTTCTGTGGAAAAATTCGTACATTTTTTTCAATTTTTAATGAAATGCTACTAAGTATATGTGAATTCTAGACAGGTATTTTGTGGGGTGATTTTTAAAATGATTAACCTTGCAGAATAGCTCAAGTTGTAAAAGATTATAGAGAGTAGCTGGTACAGCGCACTAGAGAAAAGCTCTTGAGAGAAGTGTTAACAAGAGGGTGCTTTCTACCTTGAATACCAAGGACATTTTAGATATAACCTCTGTTAAAGGAGGTGGATCCTCAGAGAGTGGCTATTCACTTCTAGCCTAATGTGTCATATGTGCATACACTAAGAAGCTGCTTTGTGAATTTGAGATTTCCTATTAACGCAAGAGTAGGTGAAACTAAACAAGCAGGCTGACAGACACTACAGGATATAGCTTGAGAGAGAGGGAGATTTATAGGTCTATACATGTGTTTACATACATATATGTAAATACAATGTATTTTTGTATCTATGAACTACCATCACTAAACTCAGACAATAACAATCAATTAGACCAAAGCAGAATAGTCAAGAAAAAATTACATTCCAATTCAAGTCCTTAACTAATGAGAAGACTTTTCAACATCAACCTGCTAATAACTTTTCCCTATTGAAATTTTCATTGGTTCATTGAGAAGCCCTCTGAGCAAACTGTTTCTGAGTGAACTGCTGGAGAGTTTAGCCTAGAGTTTGGCCAAAGATTAGAGAGATTACCACAGGGTTGTTAGTTAAACTACTTTTTCTCTTTTTTGAATATCATCTCACTAATTCTGTATTTCAGTTCATCCCTTCCACGACAGGACCAGGTCCTGGTTTCCATTCTTTTTGCCACAGCAGAAGATAAATTGGGCCTAGGAAAACTTTGTGATGTACACTGTGTTCTTATTAAAGTTTTTCTAGACTTTTCACTTCAGTAAAACACAAAGAAACAGATTCATTCCTAGTGTGAACCTTTATGTGCGTAATGATTCAGAGTTCTCAAAGGGACTATTTTTACTGGACTATGATCACAATTTTTTAAATCTATTACAGAAAACCTTTTTCCGAACACTGCTGCAATGTTGTATTCTGCAGTTTACAAACGTCATACAGCTAGAAACTGTGGACCATGAGTAAATTTGAATATCATTCTAAAGACAAGGCTAAATTTAAATATCACATTTGCACCAGCGTCTGTTGAAACATCCTCAACGTGTCTACAAGGCACAATGAACAGCAGTTATTCTGCACAGTTTTTAATAAATTGCTATGATTGTTGAAGCGAACTAATCTCATCCAAAGACAACTTATACTTTTTCACTATTCGTATCTTTCATCCAGAGCCTCAAATATCTCCACACGGAAGTCAAATATAGTCTTATTTAGGAGTGTAAAACATAGTACAATTAGTTCAGGTGGCAATATCTTCCAGCTAGTTAGCAGTCTTATTTTTCTTGTACCACACACTAGTAACTGTTAACCAGATAAGAAAAAAACAAGTGTAAAATGCCTCTGATTGAAAGATATTTTACTGATTATCAAAGAATTCAAATAGTACCCATGAAAGCCTACTAAAAATAGCAATAAAAGAAAATGCTGGTCGTCTTAGCTATTATGGCATACAATGCATGGTGATTAACACAAAGGAATATACATAGGGTCAATTAGCCAGTAGGATGAGTAACCAATATTAGCAAGTGATCATTATACCGTTTTTACTGCATCCTCTTTTTCCCATTTTCCATGCAATTATTATTCAAATTTCTTTAAAGTGTTCATGAGGTTTTCCAGAAGCTATCAGGATGCATTTTTTCCTATAGATCTTTTTATTGTAATTGTTACAATAGCTTTATGCTTGCTAAGAAAATTGCAAGCTGCAGTTCTCCTTAATTATTTATTCCTTTTGGTTTGAGCAGACAAATATTGCAAGACATACATAGACAATTTCTGTTCTCTGCCTCTCACAGTGAGATGGACTCTGTTGCAGGAAAGGAGCCAGGGACAAAACTCAGGGAGGTCTAGTCATTGACACCATAATTATGAGCAATCAATGCAAGGATACATTTGAAAAAGAGAAGTGATATCTTGAGATGTTTGAGGAGATATGGAAATGTAAGTGCCGTTACAGAAGTACTGGTTACACAGTGTGTGAAATACATACATTTCTTGTCAGTTATGTTTAGAAAACATAAATTGAATTTGAAAAAGTGGGGAAAGAGTAAGATGGTAAGACAGTGAGGATCATATCATACGAGAGGAGATTAAAATAATTTGATTTATCTGATTTGACAAAGTCTAGGCCAGGAGGGATTATGATGACTGCTTACCAGAGAGGTAGAATGGCTTGTAAGAAAGACTTAAGGAATAGTACTGGCACAAGGAACAGAGGGGTTTAAATTGGCCGCAGGAAAAGTGCGGCAGTCAGTCAGAAGACTGATCCTAAATGCTACAGCAATAATACTCCAGAACAAGCTTTCAGGCCATCTGGGGAGAAAAGGAGGGAAGAAAAGAGGAAAAGCCCTAAGTAATTTTCAGGTAGAACATAAGAAGCTTACAAATTGGATAAAAATGGCATGGCTGCCTGACTCTGTACCAGTGAAGAGCCAGGTGGTTCCAGCCCTGCATCCCACCTTTGCGTTTCAAGGCAGATTGAAAGCACAGGCCAACCGCTGTGGTTGCTGTACAAGTGCTGTGGTGTGCCCCTGCCTGTGCTAGCAGCTAAAAGCAGACCTATGCTGCAATAGCAACGGATGGATGTGGTGACCCCAGACTTTCTTCTCCCCATTACATGGTGTTCTGCTCATGCCTTCACCAGGTCTGAGCTGGGAACCATCTTGGTACCTCTGAAGGAAATTTCTTTCCCAAGGTTCATGGGAAGGAATGAAATAATGGGAGGGATTTTTAGGTTTTTTTTTTTTTCAATTGCAGGAACAAATGGGGAGGATTAGTCTTTGGTGACCAAAAGAAAAAGGACTTTAAATCCAATATTCTTCAATTCATAATTTTCTGCAACTAAAAATAGTCAACTAGCAATATATTTTGGTTGACATTACTGGGATGGGTAAAGCAATCTTATACAAACCAATGAGTCTATTACTATCAGCTTACAAAGAATAATGACTACTTCTCTTCAGCTGACCTCACTCAAATGGCAAGTTCAACCGATCAGAATTAAACAGGTTTTTAAACATAGAAGAGCTTTTTACGGCTGTAAATTTGAATAGAATAAATGTGTACTAAAAATAAACCAGAGTTAATACCGCATACTGCTCCCAATACAACTGTTTTCAGGGTCTTGACCACATTCAAACCCACTGAAAATGTTAATGTTGTTAGAAAAACTCCCCGAGTGAGTGACAAACTCTGATATCATACATTGCATATTTCATTTATATCAAGTTTGGAGTACAGAGTTCATCTAGATACAGGTGGTACTTGGATATAAATTGCTTGTGAATACTTGCAGAGTCTAAACAAACTTGAACTATAAATTCTTATTCACAGTATTATATCTGGTATAAGTGGTTGGGTTTAACTCATCTCCCCTTGATAAATCTCTTTGGCCAAAAGTCCTGCCAAACAGCCAGTTTAGGCATTTTTTCTCTCGGGAGAAGGTGGTGTGCTAGGAAGGAATAAGAGTCTATCTCAGAAGAACACCCACAGGAAAGAAGATTAACACCTTATATTAAGTGTCATATATTTTTTTACTAAATGGTTATAGACAAATATGCATTTAGCCTTTGCTACTATTATAGTTGCCTTAAGAACACATTTATCTACTTATTCTATAATCAAAGAAACTACCTTTACTTAGCTGTATATGAAATCAAGTTGCTATTCAAAATTTATTTTTATTCTTTTTAAATAAAAATATATCCTTTCTCAGAGCAAATTTTCCCTATTGCAGGCCAAAGGCCAGAACAAGGTCTGCACGCTACTTCAGTTCTCCAAAGAAACCTTATATCTTGGTTTCAGTGACACACCTTTTAAGGAGCTTGGGCAGAGGAACAGAGCCAGGTAGCATAGCATCATATTGGGAAGTTAAAATAAAGAGCATAGTTATTGCAATATTTTTAATTTATTAATGACAGCAGTTTATCAATTATTAACCTCCACATAGAACTATGTCTAAACATGCTTAAGAGTTTCACCTTGAAGGTGTTCAAAGTATATGAGCCTCTTTCTTTATGACTCCTCATGTGCCTTGCAGACTCACTGGATTGTCTGTCAGATTACCTGTTTCATTCTACAGAGAAAAATTCATCAAGCAAAAATCAGCTTGGCATCACTAGAAGGATTATGAGAGCTCTACGCTTTCTCTGTGTCGACAAAATAACCAAAAGCATGCTTTTTTGGTTCTTTCTTTCTGATTCTCACTTCTGTTGTCACTCTTCTCTACTCATGATGTCCTAATGTTGCCACTTCGAAAGTCACCAGTGAATCATCCAATGTAGACAAAATTTCATTTTCTATTGAAGGAACTTGAAAAAGCACAAAGCATGACTTCTCAAATATTTAACACCTTCTGCCATTCCAAGTCTTCACTCTTTCAGGCTTTTTCAGGAAAGAGCTGCAATATGATTTTACAAAATCCTTGGTTTGAATCTTCCTAGAATAACCGATCAATAAATCAGAGGTAGAATCAATTTATAGCTCTTATTACCATTTCGTGCCATAACAAACCACTTGCATAACCAGGCCATCTAACAGGGAGCAGGATGCACAGGACTGCTAACATTTTACAGGTACTATGCATCTTCTCAAGCACATGCAAATAAGTCCAGAATACAGCTGAGGCCTAAGCTTGTTACCTGTATCACTCCTATCAATAGTTTGTGTAACATTCCTTTGCAACAAGCTGTGCTAAGAAGAAGCTCCTCTCATTGTTTAATTAATTAGTCATAGAAATATGAGTCCATAAGTAGCATGTCTCCAAACACATTCAAAAATCCTGCTATATCACAGAACTTTTCAGTGCGATAACAACCCAAAGAGAAGGTGTCAGTATGGCTTATAGTACCATCCAGAATGACATGGAACAAATAGATCCATCAGTCCAGAGATACCACTTTTATCCTGTACATAACTCTCCAAAATGACCTAAAAATAAAAAAACAAAAAAATACTTGCTATATTGGTATAGCGCAGTTTTGCTCAGTAGGAGTTTATCATTCCTTCAGTGAGTTCTTCATAGACTCGCCTCTTTCCGATCTCTGTAAACAAGGGGATTGAATAATTTGTTCATCACGAACAGAGAAAATATCAGGAGCCGGCTTCTCCACTACGTTGTGTCTTCCATTGCAGAATGAATGTAAACAGCATTTTTATTAGATGGCATTTTTCCTTCTCCAGAGGATATGAGCATCTTAAAAAGGCATAGAGGAATCTGGTATTACATATTCTTTATGTAGAGAGAATTGTCATTTCTTTTAATTATTCTTATGACACAAGCCAGAAATGAAGCATCAAACACGTTAATTACACTCCTATTTCAAGACCGGATTCTGTCTCAAAAGCTGAGCCAGAACTCCTTTAGCAGTCCATGGCAACACTTGACCTTCTAGGTTTTCCTTTTCAGAGGTTCAATTCCAGGACCATAAAACCTGAATTATATATTGTTTCCCAAACTTTCCCAGAGCATATCTTTGTCAGAAATAACTTCCTACGGTTATTCCTATTTTTAAATGTTCAGAAAGTCATCTCTATCATAATGATGGAGGCAATATATCTAGATAGCTGTTTTAATATGTACTGTGCTACGAAGGTAAAATGTAAGCCAATTTAATTAGCATGTAATTGACTGTTACTTCATATGCTGTTGTTTCACCGATCTCTTTTATTCAGCTGTGACCTGCTTTCCCTCTCACTCTTCTATCTTTTTTTTTTCAGCCTAGTTGTTCACCAAAACACAGCACAAACAATGACAACAGAACAGAGGAAGCAGAGCTCTCTCAAGTGCGCGGAGAAAGGGCAGTGAGCACTGGCAACATTTCTCTGAGCTTGCCATCCTGATTTCCAGCATTTTAATGAAGCATAGAAAAGTAAATCTTAGTCATGAAATAATTCTGGAAATAGCTGAAGCCAGTGTAATAGCTGCAAGGATATGTCTTTGAAAATCTGTGAATAGCCTTCTGTTTATATTGCTGAAAAAATGGGAAATGCTCCTTTCCTGTGAGAAAGTCGTAAAGGAGATTTTATCTCCCTAAGCAATGTACTCCCGTGCTTACCTGCCTAAACTACTCAAGAGTGGTTTTAGTCCCTTAAAAATTTCTTATGGCTCATAAGAAGTAGTAAACTGATGTCCTGAAAAAATGAACCTTCTCTTTTCATCACAAGAAAGTTTAAAAAAATCCAAGTAAGCAAAAATACATTTAAAAAAAACACATACACAAGCATCTGTAATACAAGGTTTCCTAACTTGCCTGTTCTTATATGATTATAATTACGCTTCTATTTTTTTTCACTTAAACACAAGCACAAGAAACACTGGAAAAGCAGGCCACCTATCTAAATGCCATCCTTTGTAAGGATAAAACGCAAGTATGAGGACAACACAGGACAAAAGACCTTGTTGCATATGGAAGATCTCATGGTTTCCGTGTTTATTTGTACACCTGTTTTCTACTTCAGATGTTTCAATGGTATGTGCTGTTTCTAAGAAAAAGCCCATGTCAGGCAATGCTGCAGGACTGATTTTTAGGCATGAATAGGATAAAACAAGAGTGGAAGAGATTTTGCATAAGGTATAACACGGAAGAAAAGCTCTATCTTTTGAGAGCAAAGACAAACAGTAACTCAGATTTATTACGGTCCTGAGAAATTGCTCACTGCATTTTATTGCTGGTTTACCCTTTAATTACTGTCAGCTTTATATTGTGTCAGCTAAAATGATTGTGGTGGGAAATCTCCAGAAGTAAGATTCAGAGAGCCTATATCTGATTTCAGGAATGTAACACAGGTGACTTACTCTCCCAGGTCAGAAGCTCCTGACTTCCAAAGTAATTATTAAAAAAGACTGGCATCACACCTTAGTTAGCTAGCTGTGAAAAAATTTGGATGTAACTCTCAGGTCTTCTTGCTGATGCTAGAGCTGGCCAGGGTTTGTCAGCCTTGGAAACTGGAAAGCTCAGCTGAAATCATCTGAATACCGTAACAGGTACCATATTAGGCACCATAGCAGGCACACTGAATACAGATGTGGGTGCTACAAACACCCACTAGTTAAAACATCATTTGCAGTAGACTGACAAGCCTAATTTATTAGAGTGCCATGAGTATACCCCAAAGGAACAGAACTTGAATGAAAAATGTGAAGGGAGTAAAGGGCAGTTATTTGGACTCTGGCTGCACATAGTCAAAAGGAGCTCCAGCATTTCCTGAGGATGCAGCTCATTCCATTGTAAGGGTATGACATGTCATAAACCTGCCCTCTTAAGATTTTGAAAAACTCAGTATCAAATCCTTTGAAACATGTGCCAAAAACCAATTTGAAGTGCTGGAAGGCAATGATAAATGAACAATGTAGCTGTAGAGTTACTAGTTCCTATTAATAGCCAGAGGGGACATACTCAGTGAATTTCAGAAATGTGATTCTTGACACATCTCCATAGGCTTGTGAAAAAAGGAAAGGTCTGTGTGAGTTTTTCCTGCTTTTTAGGGGATTGTACTTCAGTCTCTTTCAACCTTGTAATGAGTATAAGTCAAAGCTCACTGCAAGAAATATGGCAGCCATTAAAACACGTATGATAATTACTACCACCTCTCTTAGGCTTTAAACTGGGTCCTAAAAATAACCTGTATGTGATCTCCACCTGTTTGCAGAAGGTAAGGGTTTATGTGAGTGGGAGAAGGAAAAAGACTGTTTTGTTGTTCTGCATGTTAAGACTAAATGGAGACAGAGTTTTCAGGCAAAAATACCAGTATCTCCACAAACCTTCCTATTATAAAATAATTTTTGTCTATTTAATAATGTATGTTTGTTGTGTTACAAGCTAACGCAGTCATTAGTTAAAGACAAAGAGCTACAGTAACCAGGATAATTATATTTAAGATGCCACTGCTGATGGTATGAATAATTCTGCTGACAGGGCTCTTACTTCTGATTTATGCTCTAATACTTTTCTGAGAGATAGTGCACTATTGAAGTGAGGTTTTTTGTGGGCTTTTTGCTTTTGTTTTTCCGTGGAGAACCATAGTTGTGAGTCCTAGCCAGTTACAATTATTAGAGACTACCTGGTAGTTTTTGTAAGCAAAAGGGTGCAAGCTACAATATTATCTTGATGTAATGTTCTCCTGACTACCTATATATGCCTGTGAACATTTAACTGGACACACTACTCTTCATCTCCTGCCCTGAGCTTGTTTTTGAACCAGCACAGGCTACTGTTTATGTGAACATCACACGATTTATCTCACCGGTGAAAAGTGAGTTCATCTGGGGCCTTACTAAAACATGCAGCAGGCTGAAAGCATGCTAGGCAAGAGAGAGCAGACTGGGACAAGGCCCCTTCTTTGGCACACGGGGCTAAAACCAGAAGATTACAAAGGAATGATAAGCTATACATCTGTGTCCAAAAGCATATGTGCAACTGCTTGCACACTGATCTGTTCTCGCTATGCGGCTCTGCCAGTGTGCTATACCTATGGAGTAATGTAAGCATATCTCAGATAGCCTTAAATTAGCTAGCCTGGATACCAATTCAGGAACACCGAGATTAGCCCCAGCTGCAAAACTCATCTGCAAAGCTACATATAGGCTCAAGCACGGTCTTTAAATACCCAAGGTAGCTAGCTGAAGTTGCTTTAAGTATGGCTATGTTACAATACAAGCACAGAAATAGGCAAGCAAGGGCAGGTCATCAAAGGTATGTGAGCTCCTCACTTTTATTCAGATTGCTGCTTAATGAACCATGGAAATTTGTGGGAAGCTGGGGGTCTATAGAGGCATCTAACATCTCTGTGGTGCTTGGCTGCAGTGACCACTGTAACAGACTGAATCTGACACACAAAGAGCCTTCCCAAAGCAAAACAGGTCCAAGCGTGATTCTGGAGCTGAGCTGCTAAACTTCTCTTCTGGCTTTGGGCTACATGTGAAAGGAGCAGAGAAGCATTTACAGAAGAGCCTGAGTGTTTTGTGACCTAAACACCCTTGCCTTTCAGGAAGTTTAAGGCATTTGAACACCTAAATGATTTTTGAAATGCAAATTGAATTCTAAGAAACATATGCTCTGTCTGCACTTTAAAATGAATGTGGCAGATTTGATCTAGATAGCAGGGGCAGCAAGAGCAAAAAGGATGGGATGGTTTCAGCAGTAACATGTGCTACTAGAAAGCCACATACAGACTTAGCTCCTCAAGGTAAGAGTAGGCAACTTGGTTGCTAGCTCAGATAAAGCCTGAGCTGACCTATCTTCACTGCTTTTCCTAAGCCAGGAGCCTAAAATGGCCAATGTTTATGTGCAAGCAGTACTGCTACATTTATACTAGTAAATTAAGCAGTGCAATCCTCTGTGCTGTTAAATTGTTAGAATGATCTCTGGAACATTTCTGGCCCACGCTGATCAGGGCCATACAAATGATTCCCAAGCATGATTCAGGAGCCAGAAGGTGCTAGGGACCATCCTCAACTTGCATGCAGCCTGTACACAGACAAACTGCTTAGGTGAATAAGAGATACAAACATTCAGTGCAGATTGACATCAACGCCCAGGACTGTTCCTAGGCACGTTTTATTTACTACTGTAAATACAGCTTTGAACATAGCGTGTTCATTTTGCTCTACACACATCCTAGACATTTCAGGTGCCTATTAAAACGTTTACTCCTTGATGTTTGCACAGCTTTCTCACTTCATATCTTGCCACTTTTCACCAGCCTGGAGAGACTGTTGTGATCAGCTTTCATCTGTCCAAATAACTCCATATTTAATTGGTATTATCTCCCTCCAGCTGCAAAGAGAAGTCAGTAACATACCTTATACACACACAGCACTGCTCTTCTGCAGGGCTACTTTATATGCTATGAAATCTGGGAGAGCTCTCCAGTGGTTAAAATTCCTGGACATTCACAACAGTACGTTGAAATAAGACTTGGGTGCACAGCCCACACATGAACCACAATGTATTCTGGCTGGTTGTCAGTCAGGACAAGCAGCAGACTGAGATTTGAGATCTTGAAGAAGTAAGTGTACTGCAACTCACAATAGAACTAAAGAAGCAACCTAAGGAGCCATATCTTATCTCTTTTTTATTTGGAGGCCAGAAAAAACGTTTCTTAGTATGACCGAGTTTAAAGGGAAACGAAAACTACAACATCTTAATCATCTTAAAGCTCAACGTATTTATCATCTTAAAGCTCCTAGAAACTCATGAAAGGCAAATTATGTTGCCTGGAAATGTTAAAATCATCTCCTATTTTGTATGAAAACATGGTCATAAAAATGGAAATAAACCCCTCAGGGCACAATCCTGGGAGAAATAATAACACGAACCTGGGTTATAAATGGAAAGGGATTTTCATTGTACTGCAGGGGATTTAGTGAAGGGTTTCCCATTAATGTTAATAGGAGGCACATGGATGAATCCCCACACACTGAACTGGAAATTTAGCCCTTCTTGTTGAATGTTCTTCTGAAAAACAGCCAGTTTAGTTCTGATTGTGCATCCAGACAGAGGCAGGGATGAAAAGGGTTAATTGCGTTCTGACATTTTAGTTGAACTGAGGACACAACGTAAGTATGAAGCATCTTTTAAGAATTCTAGGAGGCAAGTGCCTGCTTCCCTGCAGACATAGGATCCCTCGCTCCACAGCTCTCTGCCAATACCGATGTGAATCTCATTTAGACTAGATGAGATTAACCTCAGACTTCATTGCCCATGCAAACAAGACAACCTAAGTGCACTAACATATAGGCTAATTACTTTTATCAAAACATAAATGCTTCTCTCTGCAGAGCTTTTAAGCAAATTACAAACCAAAATGAACATAAAGCACAAAATGAGCTATTCTATTGTAAAAATCTGGGGGTTTTATGTCATTCTTCAAGCTTTTTATGCCATGTTATGTATAGAAATGCGGACTATAAAGTGCTTTGTTGCAATCCCCATTCATTGTATTTTTTCAGTTGAAGTTTGTCTTTTTATAGCCTGAGAGGGAAACCTGAAATATTGAAGTGAATTCTGGACTACTGAAATAAATTACAAATTTCCTGCTCTTTTTGAAAAAGTTGGGATTTCACCCACTTCCTTCTTGTGCGTCCAAAAGTGAGGGGAGGTTAACAATGGAAAAGAAAAAATAAAGCTAGCGAAGGCAATAATAGTAGGGCATGCCAGCTGGAGATCTGACCTTACACATAACTATGGGAAAGCCCAGTCTTAAAATTTACCATGGACTCTGAGGCTGCTTTTTCTGCCTTGTGATTATGCAGTAGTACCATATTCCTTTTGACATCACTTTAGGAAACAGGACAGGTTAAGTGCAACATGTTTGCAAATTATGCAAATTACTATAATTTTGAAATTGTGGGGATGGAGGGGCAGCTGATACACTGGAGGACAGGACTGTGAATCAGGGGGACCTCGACAGGCTTGAGAAATGGGCTGACAGGAACCTCATGAAAGTCAGCAAAGGCAAAAAGTACTGCAGCTGGGACAGGAGGGACACAAGTTGCTAGAGAGCAGCTCTGCAGAAAAGGACCTGGGGTCCTTGTGGACAGCAAGCTGAACATGGGCTATCAGTGTGCCCAGTCACAAAGGCCAACCACATCCTTGGCTGAACTAGCAAAACTGCAGCCAGCAAGTCAAGTGATTGTTCTCCTCCGTTGAGAACCTGAGAGGCTGGTACATCCAGTTCTGGGCTCCCCAGTATAAGGGAGATTTTGACAAACTTATGCATGTCCAGAGAAGGATAAGTGAGTGGTCCTGGAGCACATGATATAAAAGAAGTAAAAGTAGGTGAACTTATTCAGACTAAAAAGAGTAAACTAAGTGGGGATTTAACTGCTCTCTTCCAGTATGTAAAGGAGGGTTACAGAGGAGACAAAGCCAAACTCTTCCCAGAGGCCCACAGCAAAAGGACAAGAGGCAACAGTCACAAGCTGCCACAGAAATTCTGACTGGATATAAGAAAAAAATAAAATCACAGTGAGGATTGTGAAACACTGGGACAGGCTGCCAGGAGATGCTGTGTGATCTCCATCCTTGGAGGTTTTCAGAACTGGACTGGACAAGGCTCTGAGCAACCTGATCTAGCTTTGAAGCTAGTGCTGCTTTGAGCAGGGGGGCAGACTAGAGACCTCCAGAGGTCCCTTCTAACCTAAATTACTCTATAATTCTATGTGTTGTTTAAAATATTGCTCAATTACATAAACAATTCTGCAAATAAGAGACTTTAATATAACCTTTATAAAGGTCTGGCCTGAGCTAGGAGCTAGGTGTTTGTGTTATTGTGGTATTGTGTTTAATAATGGGTAATATTCAGCCAGAAAAAGTATCAATTCACACGCATGGATCTTGCCTTAGCAATACTTTTTAATCACTTTGCACCTGTAGCTCTACAGCCTACTACTAGTACATAGTAATGTAAATAACATCAAACCGTCACATTTTGAAAGTGGCCAGGAAAAGCCCAAAGGGTTTACCTCATGAGCTCTTTCAAGTAGCCTTTAGAAGCTTTCCTAAAGTGAAATTTTATCAAATAACAAAGCCTCTGCTATAGTTTCTATTCCTTGTTTCCTTGACTTTTTTTCTAGTGGGAAATACAAAGGGTGGAGAGGTGTAGGTGTCTCTCCCTGTACCCTCTGTAAGCTGTCCCCCACCTCCTCCAAGGGTTTGTTACCAGTGAGCCAGAGACAAGAGGCCCGACTCCAAGACAGCACAGCTGCACAACCTGCTAAGACAGCTGAGGAGATTGTTAAGCTATGTGAAAAAGCCTGCAGAGCACAGGTAAGGAAGATCAGAAAGGTAAAATTACAGACAGCTTAGATTGCTGAGACAGGATCATTAGTAGCTCGGGATTTAAGAAGAAAGAATATAAAATCCTCAAGGACAAAGCAAAGGAGATGCTCGATGATAGCAGCTGACCAACACTGAGGATCCATTTCAGGCAGCAAAAAAGTCTGACCCTTCTCCTCCTGATTAATGCCTGCCTGGCCAGCAAAGGCTCTCTGTGTCTTATTATTGGGGTGGTGAGTATAACAAGCCTGGCAGCTTATTACGTCCTAGTTATCTTTGGGCATGCTGGTGAAGATATAATTATCTTAAACTTTCAAGCTGAATATACCCTGCTTACAAGGTTTCTGCACATGGCTAAAGATGTGCTAATGGGTGCCCCAAAGGGGCACTGTCGCAGGAGTAAAGTTTTAAAGGTGTGTAGCACTGTCTGGTTTTGAATTTGGGAGTTGGAAAAATGAGCCTTTTAATCTGTCAACTTACTAACCAGCTTGAACTGATGCAAAAGCATGCATGCTGTGTGGACAAATCCCCTAGGACTATTCATACTACTGTCACTTACGGTTTTCTATGTGGTTTTTGTGCCCGGATATTTTGTAATTAATGTCACCTACACAGGCAACTGAAACTAGCATTTCTCCAGGGCTTTCGAGACAGAGCTACTCAGTTCCTTTCTTTTTACAAACTATGAGCAGTGAGCCACGAAACTAAGAGCAGCAGCATGGTTTTAGGCAATGTATGCATAGCTGATTGCAGTTTTTACGTTATTACTCCTTAGCAAAATTGCTGGTATTCAGTTTATACTAGCAGAACTCCTGGAACTTGAAAATATTTGCAGGAAGAAAGTGGTAGTAATGTCCAAATTACCGGAACCTGAACAGTTCATCAATGTTGATTGCACATGTTCAGTGACCACCACAGTCTGGGCCACCAAAAGGATCATTTCAGCCTCCGGAGAAACAGCTCTCTGTGACTTCCTCAGCGTTATACTAGAATTCTCTGCTGGGCTCTTGTTCTTTGTTAAGGAAGTAGCATTGCAAACACGTTCCTCCCCATTAGCTTTTAGACTAACTTATTTGACTTTCCAGATGTTTGGCTTCAATACATATTAGAGCTGTTGCGGTTAAGCAATTAGATGTTGAGTTATCTTGAGAAATCTCCACTTAGGAAACTGGGACAGGTGTAGCAGCGTTGCTCAGACTCGTTAAGAAATTCTCCTAGCAATACTGCCCTTCTTCAGTGTGTCCTTAGACACACTAAGGTCCTTCACAACACTAAGTGTTCCTTCACAACAACTGATGTGAAGCTAGTTACAGTTAAACCCTCACTTGACCAAGTAGTTGGGACCCTCAGTTAGCGGCGGTGTCTCTCTTTGCATGACAAGAGACTGTGGTCGTGAAGTCATCCCAGACTCAATAAGGGGTAAAAAGCTTAGAATTATTATGGTTCCAGATAGCTTCAAAGAGGCTACTCTTCCACATCCATCACCGCAGCTGTCAGTATATTTGTCATACACCTCGTATTTTCCTCCATGTCTACAGCAGTATCTTGCTCATGAGGGGGATCTAAGTTGAAATTTAAATTCTTCAGTTTAAGCTGTCAGGCTGGCTTCCTCCCACTGATTTATAGAGCCAGGTATCATTACTGCTCTGAAAGATGCAAAGGGAGGAAACTGAGCAATTAAGGGAGCCTGTAAAACGCTGTCAAGCTGCTGAGTGGTCTATTTATTTTCCTATTGATCTTATCTTTCTGTCTTTGAGGTACAATAACTCCCTCATCACATTCTTAAAGTTCCCCATGTCACACAGTGCCTTAACCTTTGTAACGCTAAGGACCTCTCATTTGCAATTCTATAGTCTACCTTTCACTCACAGCTCTGTAATCTTTCTCCTAAGCTGCCGTGGCGGTATTTTTCCAGTGTCGTTCTCGTGCTGTTATTCTTGTGCTGTTATTTGCTTGGTCTTGCACCTTTAAACTCAGATATTACTGTTATGTTGGGTTTCTCATAGGAAATGATTGCCCTCAAGTGAGAAATGGCCCCTTTTTCCTACACATTGTTATGTAGCTTTTAGTCTATACTGGAGGAAAAACAAGAGTTAGTGGATAACATAGTACATAATAGCCATTTCTATATCTGGTAAGTTTTACCCAATAATATATATGCACAATGCCTAGACAATGACCTCACCTTCTGTGAAGAAGGTGTCCCAGATGCTACCCTGAAGTCAGCATTTGCACTGTAGACTGCTAAATAAAAGTCTGTTTTTACTTATATGATACGTGTTGCTGGCATCTTTTATTTTTAATTAAGTTATAGGATATTGTGAAGCCGTTGGGACAGGAATTGTCTTTTCCCATGTGCTAGTTTGGCACCTAGTATCCTAGGCACTAAATCTGACCAGAATTTTCCAGTGGAACCACCACAGAGCTATGGTACTTGTATAAGCCTTTGCCTCATTAACAATCCATTCAGTTTGGGTAAAAAGTATTATTTTACTTCTATTACTGTGAACTTTCAGATACTGAAAAAGTTCAGAGCATCTGAAATCTCAAGTCCTTTCTGTACATAGTATTTTTAGTGCAAGTAGCACCATACTGTTACTTCTTGGACTGGCTATCAGGACTCGGGTGGCTGAAGTGATGCAGCTCACTCAGACATCTTTCCATCTGTGCTGCAATAAATCACTGCACACAGAAATCTCTGTTTCCCAAGGAGTGCCATGCTCAGTCAGCCACATGTAGAACTTACTTGCATACTTTGTGTATATAGATTACTGAGGAAAAAATGAACCCCGCTGAGGACATTTTGTCACAGGAGATGAATGTAAAGCAGGTTGAATGTAAGCACTAACCTAGTGATTTACAGTCTTTAAAATATTCCAAGCTGGATGTTAATATAAACAGCATCACAGTGACCACTGCAGCCTTTTGGGCTACTGTGGCTTGAGCCAAATGCATTTAAAGACAGCCTGCAGTTAGCAGATCTGAAGGTGCGGAGACAATCCTGGTGCAAACAGGAATGACTCTCCTTTGGAATCAGGGAGTCACAGGGAAAGATGGAGCTCAGGAATCTCCCTTGCTCATCCCTTTTTCCTAGGTCTGATCAGCTACAGTGGTATCATTCCTGAAAAATGTGTGTTAAACACTGTGAATCAAGCTTCCATACATTAATACTTTCTAAACTGTTTTCGTGATTTGGAAAAGAATGACTAGATTTCATCTCATTAGATTCACCAGAGCAAGGAGAAAGGAAAATTTGAGCAGCTATAGATTATTTCTTTTTACGTTTGGAATGCCAGGACTCATACCTGGATTAAATATGCTTCCTGGTAGCATTTTAACTGAGCTCAAGCTATGCCTGATGCTAAAAGAAAAAAGAAGCATAAAATTAAGAGACTGAACATTCAAAATATCATTTGTTTTTTCTTTCTCTGACAAGGTGCTTGTACTTATAACCAAACACAATGTCTTCAACAAATAACAAATTTGCACTAGTAAAAAAAAGAAAAAAAAAGAAGAACAAGCAAGACTTCTCTTCAAATGAGGTCGTATCTAGGGAATAGATTTGGGCTAAGAAAATGAGTGGAACACTCTTAATATTTTTTAATTTTTTTAAGAAAAAAAGGAATTAAAAACTAGCTATAACAGGAGCAAACAATTCCTCTTCCTGCAAATCAGACAAAATATTTTGATTCACATTGCAGCAGATGTTTTTGTTTGAGCTGCAATTAATTTTTCCTGTGTATCTTTGTGTGTGGGTATGGGTGACTGTTTAAATGTAGTTTAAAAGATTAAATAAATTTCCTACTCAGCCATCAGAATGAAAAGTCTGTCCAGTTACATGCCCAGCTAAATTTCTGAGTACAAAACTTCTATTCTGAAAAGGGAATCTAGCCCACAGTGGTCAGCGAAAGGTTACTCTTCATATAAAATGATATCTATGATGAAGAGACATGGTACCAGGAATCTTGTTTGCTTTTCCAAACTCTCTCAGCTCTTCCCTGCGCACTCAGCCTTACTATTCTTGCAGCGAACCATGGATCGGCATGACTACACTACCATAACCATGCTTTTTGCAGTTTTACGTAGTGGGCTGGAGTAAAAACAAACCTTCTTTCCTTCATATGTTCACTTACATGAAATGACAGATGCCCAATTGCAATATGCAGAATTATGGTTCCCTGTACAAAATGGGACAGATTCTCTGATCTGCTCTCATCACTTTGCACTGCACTGCAAATATAATCCACACCTAAAGCCTTGTTAGCTGACACAGTAAGTATTATCCCATTGCAAGGATAATCCTTTTGGACACAGACCAAGTCTTAAAGCTTGCCTGGGACTCATTCCTGTGCCATGAATGCAGTAAGGAAAGAAGGGTATTGGCAAATGACAAGAAAATGTAATTAGTGCTTTACCACATCACACGGGGCAACCCCTCCTTCTCCCGCAATGGCTTGTAGCCTGGCTTTAATACAATTGCCAGAAAGACTCCCCCAGTACCTAGCAAGGCATATGCGAGGAGGTGGAGAAGACTGAGCTGGACAGTGTAAGCCTTCTCAATTGACCAATTATTTTCATTATTTTGGGGTATCATGTTTAACTTTAACATGATACTCAGCAAAAAAATAAATAGAAATCTAGCAAAAAAGATTGTATATGTAATAGTCTCTAAAACATTTTGTCAATGTATATTCAGAAGGCTATAACAGAGACCAAGAAATGACAGCCAAAGATTATCAGATAGAATATATATTGAATTCAGGAAGAAAAGAAAAGGAAATCAGGTAGTCCCCAAAACATCAGATAGCATCTTCTTGCCCATATCTCAAATCAGCAAAGTCTTGTAAGGGATGAAGAGTCAGTCCAGGCTGGGTCAGCACCACCTTAATTTCTGCTGTTAGTGAGGCTGGGTGCCAGGCAAACCACAAAAGCCCCAGGAAAACAGCCTCTTCTCTTCTCTAAATGTCAGTAGTGCATTGCCCCCTGAGCAGCTACCTGAGAATCATCAGTAGCAGGGAGACTGCAGGTCACTCCACTCTTTAGCTCTCTTACTCTCCATGATACCAGGTGCTTTGAGAGCAGAGAGATTCTTTAACAGAGAAATGAATGATTCAGATATGGAAATTGGATTCCCGGGTTGCAAATTCCACTGAATTTTCTTTTCAGAGCTGGATAAACTTGTGGGTAGACGGCCAGAAGGGTATTGGAAGAACCCAGCTCTCCATGCAGACTGTATATGAGCTCAAACAAGTCACCTAAGTCTGTTTGTTCATTCTTTTGTCCATAACACAAGAATAATAATCCTTTCTTTCTCACATCTTGTGAGTATGCATTGCTCGGTTTTCTGAAACAAGGACCATCCTGAGCATGAACTGTACTGAACATAAAGACTTTTTGTTTTTACTTATTGTCATCCAAATAATAGCAGTAGCAACAACTGACTGGACACCCTTGGATGAGTTTTAAAGCAGGTGAGGAGAGACCACTTAAACCATTTTCCAATTTGAGTTGCAATACGATCCCATCATAAACTGACGCACTAGTTCTCCCTAGTATTGAAGAAATGCATAATCAAACATATAATGCAAAATTTTTCTCCAAGAAGTCCATTTAGGGCATGGACTTCAGTAGTATAGTGAATTCTTTAAGTGTTGACAATAACTATAGTTTACTGACAGCAGTCAGCAGGTAGGTCTCTGGCTCCTTGCTATGAATCCACTGTGGGAAGCCATACTGGTCTTTCCAATGCATGAGATTTCTTCACACCTGTACAAACACATAAGATCATCCTCTTAAAATATACCGAATAATGCTCATATGGATCTTGGCTTCCACTAATCTTCATGCAAAGCTGTGCATTCAGTGACCTTCATACATACCATCTGAACACTAATGTCTGCTCTGGCTATATATATCGTTGTTAAGCTCATTCTCTTTCTTGGGTGCATGTTAAAAGCCCTCTGTAGTGTGCACAGGTGTTGCAAGTCAGACAGTCCATGTAAGGACAGCAGCAATGCTTCTGAGCATGCAGTATCTGAGCAGCAGCTAGCAGGCCCCCCCACCGAAAAGGTCTATGCAGAATCCCTGCTGTTCTAAAAAAATTGCCAGTGATGTGGAAACCAGAATGCTCACCATTATGAGAGTAATTTTGTTCATTAACTTAACTTTTAAACTTTAAAACTACTGACTGTCCCCCATTTTATCACATAACCACAGCTGAAAGTAGTTGAACTACAAAGTAGTTTTAACAAAAGTGGAAAGCAACTTTGCCCATGTTTTCAGGGAGGCTGTGCCAACATGTGTGAGCTGCCATATGCATTAGAGCAAATGGCTAAGCAGAAAAACTCAAGGAATTTTTATATGAAGCCCGTACACTACATAATCCATACTGTCAAGCAAAATCAAGCTACCCTTTTAGACATGATGTTGTGTTAACATCAGATGCCTGTTTAGGAAAGCTCAGTGCTACAATGCAAAACCTTCTTTGGCATTGCATCATTCTCGTTGCTACAGAGATGTTTTTTCCAGTTAAATGAGGAATATGCTGCCCTGTACTACCACCTCATTTTCTATAGATGCTTATAGCTTCATAAGGTCAGCATGCCTGTGGCATTTGAAGAATTTCTGCTCATATGTTTATTTCCTAGAGAAATATCTGCCAGTGAAACAGCGGACTGAAATATCTCTTTTGCTCTTTACCTCTACAACAATGGCCTAGGAGTGATTTTGGAAGGTCAGTGGTAATTTATTCTTCAGTATCATATGAGTAAGTACTTGCTGTCAGATACAACAGGGAGCCTACTGAGGAACAGTAAGCCAAACATTTTTTTGCCAAACAGTCAGCTTTGGACAAAAAAATGAATAAATGAATAAAAATCAATATCTTGCTTTTGCATCTCTGAAACTCAGACTGAGGTTCCATTGCCTAAATATAGGTGTACAAAGTCCTTTGAGATGTCATCAAATATCTCACTTGGCCTCTACTGTAGAACTGCTTGGGACTGGTGGCAGGTCCTATCTGCCAGCTCCAAGACAGTTCAGCCATCCTAAGACAGCTCAAACAACATCATACATTTACATTTAGCCACCTGCTTCCCATCCTCAATGTTGCAGTGTTTATGGACCAGGGTTTTGAAGCCTTTCACAAAAATAAGGAGAAGGAGATGTCGTGGCCCTCTTCTTCTCCAACAGCCCCTAAAATCTAGCTTAGTGGCTCAAGGCACTGATCAGAGACGTGGGAATTCTGCCTCATTTAGAGCATGGATTTCAGCACTCCCAGAAGATGCCTAAACTATCAGGTTCCTACAGAGTCCCTCCTGTTATACTTTATGTACAATGAATATTCATGAAAACAGGGATTCAAACCTACATTTTTCAGCAAGGCCTTAATTAACTTACCATTGAGATAGTCTTCCTTTGTCTATCTTGAAGAATATTCAACAGTGTGAAGTGTAACAGCTATAAGTGGAGAACTTTGTCCTGTAACAGTTTATAAATGTTTGTAAATTTTTCATTTTACTGGCCAAATCAGAAATTCAAACAGTTGTATAGCTCAGATGTTATTGCTCGCTCAGCTTTACTATGGTCTTCTACAAAAAAGGCAGTAACAATGGCTGATATGGAAAAGTCTGTCACATAAAATATGCAGAGCATTCAACATGGAGTTCTTCTGTGAGGAAGTGTGCTCAGCACCCTCACACAATTATGAGGGGTGTATTAGGAAGGAAAACGATTTTTTCTATCTACCAATTTATTCAGTTTTTAGTATTCTGTAGCAAAAGAAAAGTCAGCGAACCTCTCTGTTCTTTTGCATGTCCTTTCCTGAATAACACTTCTTTATTATAATTTTTTGGCACAGGTGGTGTTACAACCACTGCCAGTGAAAAATATCACCATGAGAAATCCTGTCACCCCGAGCTCATTATATTCAACAGGATTAACACAGGCTGTATTCATGTTTCAGAAAACAAAGTGGAAGACCTGGGCTAGCAAGAGAATGGATGTTCAAGAGTCTGTGGACTAGGTTTAATGCCTAGGTCACAGTTACTGAGTTTTCCAGTCTTCAGACTTCCTGCATGACTAAAGTCCTCTAGGTTTCTCTGAGCCTATATTTGTGTTTCACCAGGACTACACTTTTGAAGCAACTTTCCCTGTTGTATGTCCTCCTGTGCTTTGGTTCACATGCTGAAGTTTTATCAGAGTGCACAAACTAGATTACTTTCGGATCAAACTAAACTGGAAGATGCATGTCAGGAACACACCTAAAACACTTACTAATGGGCAAGCAGTCTGCAAGGGAAAATCAGACCAAATAAACTCCCCTGAAAGGTGGCTCTCACGTCTTCAGAACCATCTCCTTTGATCTACAGACCTTTCCCTATTGATTTATTCTACTTATAACGCAGACAGATCTCTGTCTTACCTGTCAAACAGCACTTCCTTTCTTCAGAGAGAGCAGTCACAATAGTGACAATCATCAGAGAAGATGTACATATGGCAAAAGTGCAGCTTGGTGACACAGGTTAGGAAAAGATCACAACCCCCTGGTGCAGCTAGTAGGAACATTGGGATCCCCTTGTGCACAGGACAGGTGCTTCCTTACCGTGCATCCAAGAGACCATAAGGCGTGGCTGAGTCAGGTGCTGGCTGGCTCCTTGTAGGCCTCAGGAAAGCCCAAGATGGCAGGGAGGCACTGCCTGCATCTCTGGGACAGCTGCAGCCAGCTTGGGGAGCAATAGGAAAAGCCACTAGACCCAGGGTCTATCTCTGGGCACAGCTCCCCATGGCAGCTCTGCACATTAGGGAGTGAACCTGGCTGGTAACCTAACGGGGCGTCATGAAGGGTTACATCATGGTGGGGGTGGGCAGGATGAATGACAGAAGTGGTTGGTCAAAGGCCCTGCTGATGTCTTGCCTCACTGGTGTGGATACCCTCCCTGGCCTTCAGGACTGACCCCACACAGATGCTCAGCCACAGCCTTTAGAACGGCAACAGGCACTGCTCTTTGGAGCTCTCACCCAGCACAATCATCTACACTGATGACAAACCAGTTGTCTAAATATAGCACTACTCATGAAGTTTGCAGCTCAGTCCTATTGTTTATGGGCACCCTAAGAAATGCAGGTGTCCTATTTTTTGGCAAGTTTCAATGTCGTTTTCTGTTCTGAACTGTGTTTCAGCTTTACAGTCTTGTTTTTCTATCTCAAATTCCAATGGCTTTAGCTATGAGAAAGCAAAAGATATTCACGCTCTAAAAATTCAGATTATCACCTTCTGTATCTCCAGTTTCAAATAACTGCAAATTCCTTTACGTGGGCCTAGATTGAAAGATTGGTTCTGCATCCTTTTTCCCGTATTAAACTACGATGCAAGGTATGGATTGCCAATTATATCAGCTAAGAACAGCTGTGTGATCTCTCCCATCACTGCTAGCCATTATAGTGTTATAGTCTCTGCACGCCACGATCACCTCTGAAGGTAGTTAGGTACAATTATATTCAGCCAACATTGTATTCAATTCTAACTTTCAGAGAGATATATACAGAGTGGGTGAACAATAAAACTATGTTTTCAAAAGCAATCAGTTCTCCATACATTCACTTACATGTGTTTCATGCTGAAATAGGAGACAGATTCTCTTTGAAAACCTTTACCTATTCACTAGCTTCTTTTTGAAGCAAGAGAATGAAACAGGGGAACACTAACATGTGGCAGAATTGAACTACTTTGTCGGCTTTCCTCTTTGTTCCTCCATAAATGGGAATGGTATTCTAAAGGTGCCTATAGGTAAGGGAAATCATATATTTAATTTATTGTATACTATACATTAACTTTGAACAAATGTCCTCATCTTTACTGGTGATACGTACAATCAAAGGTCTTTATTGCTTCTATTTATAAAGGTACCTTTTATCAACCAAAGGGCATAGACCACCTAATATGCATATTTTTCCCTGATATCAGTTGTCTGCAAAACTGCCAATTGATTGGCAGATTTAGGCATAGAAGAAGTCTTGATTTAGGTGTAGGAAAGCCTCAAAGTAGGAGGATAACAGTTAAATAGCTATCCAAATACTTAAGCAAAATAGAAGTCTTCCGAAATAGTTTGCATCCAATATTTTTAGCTGTCAGTGGGAATTCAGTAGGCTGAAAAATGTGCCCAGTAATAAATTTCTTCTTCTATAAACTAAAAAGCAATCTTGTAGAGAGCTACTGCAGAACTGAAAAAAGTTATGTCTAATCACATTGTTCTACTGCTCTGGGCAAATATAGCAGACACCTACGGAAAAGCCTGCAAAAGATATATATCTTGATCACAGATTATTTTCAACCAAAACCAGGAAAGTTACAGACATTTTCGTAAATTTAAGGTACACATTAATTAATTAACAAACAAAAGGGCAGGACTAAGTAGCAAAATCATTTGGCTCTTTCTAACCAATCTCCTGCCTCATGGTGCCAGTTCTGCGGTGTTGGCTGCAGTCTGCCACTGGCAGATGTACTCAGGTTTGGAAGCTGTTACTTAAGCTACAGGCAGTGACAGTGTTTGGATAATTCTGGTGTTATCCAGAGAGGATTAGGAGACAAACACAAGTTTAAATTCCCTTCTCCAATGCCTATTTGAAGATAATGTACGTTTGCAGGGGACTGGCTGTCACAAAACTAATTTGGCCTATGTTTTTATTTGAACATATGTGGTTTCTCAAAGGAAGCGGATTGTAGGCAGAGATGAAAGCAATTCAGTGCCTCTGATCTCTGGGATGCCATTTCCAAATGAGATCACCTTCACTGCACATTTTCTTTTTCTGGCACCCATCTGGGGAAATTTAAAGACATAAAAACACACTCTTTTATTTTCAGACTTTTCTTCAGCATATAATGCATGCCATAGAAACAATCCGGGGCTTTTTTGTCTTCAGGCTCATGTAATTTCCTGAGGACTGAAATCAACCATATTTTTTGAAGACAAACACAATGGCAAGATGATACCACCAAAAAGCTTATCTGTTTCTTCCCCATTCCTCAGGAAAGTGAAACGAAACCAGAAACCTTTAGAATCACTTTGTTTTTCCCAAAGAAAAGTAGCCAACATAAGGAAACTATATTTTAAGTTGTAAAAGCAGCACAGCTTTTCAGAGGTCGAATGTAAAAGCCACATTTGTATTTGTAAACAGATTTGCACACAGTACATCGTGAAACCCTTATACAGGAAAAACAGTGAATCTGGGATCAAACTTTTCCACATGAGAAAAGACAAAAATCCTACTGCTGCTCTAATTAGAGATATGGTAAGCTTGCCACTTTGTATTTCATCTTATATTTTATGATCTGCCTTAGTAAGAGGCACCATGGTGAGATCTACCTCTAGATAGACAAAATGAGATTGAAAACCTCTCTGTTGCTATTTGGCATTTCAGCAGATAGATACACTAATTGTTAAGCACTTGATTTTTCAAATCTAGCAAATATAACGTAACAGCTTCATACATCAGATCTTCCCAGATCATTAAAAAGGAGAAAATAAACTTGTAAAAAGAAAATAAGAAAAAGATATAGTATTTGCCTCTGGCAGAGCATTAAGTTGCTTACTCCTTAGTTACTTGGCTTATAAAAGTGAAAATTACTCCGATTACTCATACAGTGTACGAAAGTTCTTTTAACACTAAGCATTCTCACACTTCCAGACTCCACACTTCCAGCACATCAGTTTTAAAAAACAGGGAGCCTACTAGAACAATATTTTTTCTTAAAGAGATGTTCACAGATCGTATGGTATTCCATTTTATTTTTAATAAGTTATCCACTTTCAGAATCAAACAAAGAGAACAATCAGGAGGATAGGAGGATGTAATCTCTATGTCACAAGCATTTGCTATAAAGCGCAGATTTACAAAAAAAAAAAAGCACGAATTATCTAAAACACATGCTATGCCTACAAGTTAAGTCATGATTAGCCACCACTTGCCAATGGACAAAAGAAAGGGTATTCCTAAAGGTTTATTGAAGCACAGTTCCACTGAGAACCATGGCTACAGAATGCCAAAGCGGAAGCAGGAGAGGATCTGGAGTTTGTGTGTTCTTAAATGAATTATGAGAACAGCTACTTTTTCCCCTTCCTCAGCACTCTTGCTTTATTTCCCACTGAAATAAATTGTTATTTTTGCATCTCATTGTAAGCCTGCTTTCATAGCTTTTGAATTACTTCTGTTTGGAGCCTACTGCAATTTTTTAATAATAAATCACATTAAAAACTTGTTATATTGCCTCTCTTCAACACTCTTGCAGATCTCTAGACTTTATGCATTATGCCATGGAAAAAAATGCATGAGATGAATTTGAAAAGGTGAATGTTCCTTTCATTCTTCTTCAAGTTTGTACATTTCTGGGTTTGACATTTTCAAGTGTCTCTCTGCAATAACGGAAATTAAAAAATGAAAACCAGTATTCTGGGGCTTTGAGACAAACACCAAATACCAAAAACATTATGAACAGTGCTTAAAAGAACACAAGAGAAATTCACATGGAAGACTTTCTGCTTGTGCAGAATACCTTTGAATTACTAGAGATTTTTTTAAGCCCGCATTGAAATAGATAAGTTCCTATTCAGATAGAAAAATTCAGCCTTATAGATCATTTTGAGGATCAGATTTATACTGGCATTCTGAGCCTGTAGAGCACTGCAGGAAGAATACTTCTAGTACACTGAGATTAAAACCTGAACCAGAAAACATTTATTAAACTTTATTATCAAATCCTGACTTTTAAGAGGTTTATCTCTAAACTGTTTGGCCAGTCTGTTGTAAATTTTGGCTCCTGGCACTTTCTTGAAGAAAAAATTTACACATTCAAATGTGTAAATTCACACACATTCACAGAAGCCAAATTCACAGATGAGGAGTTATGAAGCTAAAGGTAGTACAGAAGTACGAACAGCTTTATGTACCACTGTATACAGGCATAGCAACCAATCCCATTCTCCTATCATTATTAAACAGATAAAAATTAGACGAATTCAGAAACAAACACTAAAGTTTAGTTGTTAACCATGTATTTAAGTTTTCTGGTGAATCTGCTATGTGAACAGCTCCAGATGAAGCATTTAAATTTCATATGTGAAATTAAATGTGGTATTAGCAAAATGAACTTAATTACAAGTTTCTAGAAGGACACAATCAGTCTTTACACATAACATTCCCTGAACCATGGTTGATGCCACTAGGACCGCCTGCAGCTTCTGCTCTGCTTTCCTGTCCCCAGGTATGCCAGCCAGCAGTCCCTTCGCCATGGCATCACCAAGGTCCCCGAGTCACAGTCTGGGGTTCAGGAAGGCAAAATTCATATATCACAAGCATCTTTTTCAAGCCTTTTTCAGATCAAGTCCCCCAAGTCTTTCTTGCCTTTATTTTATCCAGATCACTGTAGCACTGAAGCCCAAAGGATACCCCTCGCCCTGGTTTTAGGAAAGGGAGGTCTCTGTTAGCAGAAGTTTCCCCCAATACTTTAAATCGCCTTTCAAGATTTCATAAAAAGATTCCAAACTGTAATCAAGAACTAACAAAAGAAACATAAAACTTGCATGGGACTTCTCATTCCCCTATATGAAAGCATTTTTGGCAGATTTTACAGATGCAGAAATTGAGGTAGACTGTGATTGGGCAATTTGTGTGTAGTTGCAAACTGCTGCAAGATAAAGGGACAGAATGAATGGAAAGGAAGAGGAACAAAAAGAAAATCTACGCATAGTATAAATCACAGCTAATTGCACAAAGGCCTAAGACTAATGTGTGGTGCACAATATAATTTTTAATTATTTTGATTCAGGCCAAAATCAGACAGTACCTGATCACATTTACTATTTCAATGTTTTACGTTCTAAACTGCTGTTTGTATCTTTTGATATTTTGGATGGAAATGAAGCAATTAATAATAAAGGAGTTTCACAACAATTCCTTTAAAAAATATTTTTAATTAACACAGGATCATTTTGTTCAGATGCCATACAACATGGATTGCATATCCATATGTAATATATTAGCCAATAGGTAAGGTACAGGAAAGACTGCAGGGAGAATAATAGTTCCAATATGTAATTAAATCACCCTTCTAAATGTAAGCATTGCACTGCTGAGAATTTAAAATATAAGCCGTTATAATAAAGATAATAAAATGGCATCTCTATAGAGTTGAGGGAAACTATAAACGGCTTTGTGCAACTTAAAGAAGTCTGAAGCAGGAGAAGCACACAAAAGACAATTCTATCGCACATTTTGTCCTGTCGTAAATTCAGTCCAAATTTTATGTAAATTCATGCAAAGTTCTCACTTAGATTATGCCTGTCATTATGTTTTGTTGAGTCAGGGAGGTAGCAAGAGTAAATTAAAAATAAGCTCAGTGTATTTTCAGAATGCCCATCCTTGAAATGTAGAATATAAGGAAAATTGTTTGTCCATGGAGCTGAACAGCAGCTGGAAAAATATCAGTTTCAGAATAGTAGCAGCAAATTTCAGTATCACACCTGTAACCCACTGGCAGGTTGGAGGAATTACAGAATTCCAGATCTCAATGTTCACCCTATCCTATGGATCATTTCTCAGCTAATTCAGTGATTTTGTAAATGTTTCAAGTTTCTGCTTTTGGCACTGCTTTTAACCGCCTGCTAGTGAGAAAGAATCTGTTTTTTCATCTGTAATAGTGCATGCCATCTTCCAGAAGAATTCTGAGAAATGCCACTTGTCAATTCAAAAGCTATGATTTTCAGCATGAGTTTGTCTTCACTGTTTTTCAGCAGCTTTGAAATATCAGGAGCATACTCTGCTTGGAAATAAAAGCAGATGAACAAATTTGCAACTAATCTTTCTAGTTATTTTCAGCTAATTTCATGTAATGGGCTTTTTACTGAAATCACGTTCAGCAAGATAGTATGCTACCTGGCATTTATGACAGGGTCATGCTTCTTTCTGCAGGAGGTTATTGGAAATTCAGAACGACATTTGTTTTCTCTTGAAGAAGACTAGCTTCTTCAGGCTTTGAGTGTTAGTGTCTGTCTAAAGTGTTATTTTCAATTTGGGAATCCAGACTGTACAAAGATTTCCATATATCTCCAGTCAAAAGACGCTTTCCCCTAAATATTGTGCAGCACTAAAACATAGCTCATTGTCACCAACAGCAGCATGAGGCAGCCACTGAAATTGCTGAACCAGCATGAGCAGAAAGGACATGTTTACTGTTCAGAGCAATTTATATGGAAAGGCTTAGTGAAACATGCTTGGGGAAACAGTGAGAGCCAAAAAAGTTAATCTACTTGCTGGAAACAAAGCTCTTTTTTTTGTTTTGCTTTTCCCTCCCTTCTCAGTCAACCATTTTGTTTTAACACCTGGGGAATTCTTCATCTTCTTTGCTCTCCTCTCAGTCACTACTCTCTCAGTAGAACTTGTGCAAGCTTGAAGGACAGAAATACAATCAGTGCTGTCTGTGAAATGGAATTTTTTACCTGCCCTCTGGGGTTTCATAGCACTAGGGTGCTCTTTGAAAAACATAAGAATAAGGAACAGTTTAGACTGCATCAGTGGGAGAAGATGGAATAGCCTAAACATAGTGCATTGATTATTTGGGATAACAGCTATTTTCATGTTTCTCCTAGGTAAATGCTCTCTCAACAGATGCCCTAACAAAGAAATGATTGAAGGTTGACCAGCAGACATGACAGACTGCAGTCAGAGACTTCCAAGGCTTCTGGTCTTCCACATGGTCTGGCTACTCCTTTTTTTGTAAAAGGACAGCCTGGTGTCAGACAGGGATGGAAGAAAAGAAGAAAGGATAAAAGTCAGTGAGAAGACTTGGAGACAACCTCAGAGAAATGACATATGGCTAAAGAAATCTCACATGTTCTCAGACACAAGAGCACCACCACACAGAATGATGAAAACAGAACTAGCAGCATCTATGAAAGGAAAGAAATAGCTTGCTATGCTTCAGAAAGCCCCAGGGGAAAAAAAAAAAAAAAAGAGAGAGAAACTAACCAAAACAGAGACAAATGGGTCTCTTGGGGAGCCATTTTGCAGCCAGGAAAGAAAGGAAGCAGGTTCCTCAGCAGACCTATCTTCACGAATCTTCAGCCCCATCAGCAGCAGCCAGCTGCGCATTTGTTCTTCAGGGTGCCTGATATGATATAGTCCCTTCTACGATTGTTAGAAATTCTAAAATGTTATTTCACTTCATATTTGACCTCCTGTTTCCCCAAATTAGGCAAAGAAGGGAAGGGGTGCTTTGTTCCTTCTCTGACCGATAGATCTTCCCTTACAGCTTTGTATTCTTTATAGTAAAGGTGATCAGGTTACAATACCTATAAAACACTACTTATATCTGTATTGAAAGATAATGTTTACTGTGCTCACATACCTTCTTGTTTTTTTCCTAAATTGTTTCAGTTTCCTGTAAGATTTTGGTAAGGCCTTTGTAAGGACCAAATATTGATGCCGCCCATATGAATAATAGATTTCTCCAACTGATGAGAGTAGAGTTAGGAGAACTGACTGTTAACTATGTCTTTGCAGAGGATTACTGTTTCAAATACCTGAATATCTTCTTTTTCAGCATAGAACAGTAAAGGACTAAAATGTAGAATGTTAAAAAATCAGGAAAAAAAAGTAAAAAGAAAAAATCCACTAATCTTTGAAAGACCTTACACATCATGGAAAGGAAAGGACAAAAAAACAGTTTTCTGATTTGCAGTCCACCTTTAAAGCATTTCAGCTACAACTTACGCTTAATCTCCAGTTGCTCTCTTGATGTGTCATGGAACAGTTACATGTAATTCAACTGTCCTTAGAGGCAACCATGATTTTTTTCTTGAAAAATCTAGGCTCTCTTGTGCACCAAATGTCTCTATAGCATTATCCGCTATATGACAGACCTGCAGTTACCATTCTTGCAAACTATTATTTAAAAAGCTCCAGCTTTCTCCTAACAATGTTAAAGGGTATGAATTACAGGAACTGAAGCAAGAGAGCGCCAGAGAACATTTCTGTCAGTGTGCAGCCAACAGTGAATCATGTGTCAGCTCAACAGAAATGGTCATACATTGCATTGCATTCCAGATGTGTGCTTGCCTCTTGATTTATGAATCATACTACTTAACAAGAAATTATTTTGCTTTTCCAGTTAGTTTTACCTTTCAAAATTATAATCTGGCAATGCAAGAATTCAAGACAACAGGATAAGGAGAAATGCATTTGACTATCTTTTTGTTATGAGGCATACAGGAAGACACAAAGGGGAATGGTGCCATCCCATGAAAACTTAATTCAAGGGAAATGTTGTGGAAGAAGAAGAGATTGTTCTTTGAGAAGAAAGAGCAAAACCTAATTTTCAGTATGTTCGGAACAAAGCTATAAAATCCGCTCTGGGACATAATCCTGTGTAGGTAGTGGAACAGATCAGCAGAGCTGCTAATATTTAGAATTCTCTTGGGACAATTCATGTTCTGCAGAAAAGAAAAACAGAGAAGGCAAAGTTTAAAAAGCAATTATTTAGTATGAGGAAATATAGAAAACAAGAAGGAGAATCCTGAAGAATGGTAATGCCAAGAATAGCTTATGTAATAAGAAGTGAGAGAAAAATGTGGAAGGCATGCTGGGAAAAGATGGAAGAGTCATCAGATTTCAAATAGTGCTTGAAGACACCACTTAAATTCAAGTGCCTGACTCCAAGCTATCACCCTTCTGTTTTTTTCTTCCCTCTACTAGACTTACAAACCTCATTTCTGACCAAAAGACCAAAGACTCTCCCCTTAGATAGTCTCCCTCTTCCCTGTTGCCAACACATAGCTGTGCCCATGAGAAGCTCAAGAACTCAGATGCCTAAAGCCCTTGATCCTCTACGGTACACTTAGGAATACTTCCAAAAGGCAGTGGAAAGCTTTATAGGTGTGTTTGCAGACGATCCTATATGTTTTCCCACTCTTATCCCAAAATGGTTCTCTAAAAGGTAGCTTACAAAAGGTTAGAACAGTGCATGACTAAAGCACGCAGAAGGAAAATTACTTTTCCTGTTGTAATGCCCAGTTACACAAAGCATATGAATAACTAAAGAGCACTCAGACAGATATATGGCTTTAAAGTAAGAGCTGAAAATCTATTGACCCTGCTTGACATGCTTTGCGAAGCACAACTCCAGCTGAGCAGAGTGGTGCCATTCAAAGGAGGCTGACAAGAGGCAGCACAGTGTCCTTAGGGGACCATGTTGTGTGAATATAGAAAGTGATTATGCTGAAATAATTAACACCTCTAACCAAGCAGAGAAGATGCAAGGTTCAAAATACTGATTTTGTTGCTTTTATTTAAGAGAAAGAAGCAGTTCTTTTATCCTAAACACTATATCAACCCTATGTTCACACTGCTACAAGTTGCAAAGCTCTTATTTTTTCACAATTGACTCTGAACAAACCATACTGTGCACAGCATGAACTGATAAAGCTTGACTTGAACATTTTTTTCTGAATGTAAATTGCTGTAGGCTTTAAAGGATTCCAGATCTCCCTGGGGTAGATACAAACTATTTTTAAAATGGACTTGATACAACGTCTATTTTAAAAGTCAGTTTGAAACAGAATATGTCTGTGTGCTAATGGGAGTAGATGGGATTGTGAAATATATGCTGCAGGCTTTTTTTGTGAAGAATGCAAGAATGTAAGCACACAAATAATAATAACAACAGTAATAATCTACATGTATTCCAGTCACTTCTCCATACACATACAAGCATATTGACATCAGGATAGAGACATACCAGGCAGCTGTCCTCAAGTCATGAAAACTGCAGTTGAATTCCACACTAACAGCAGTAAGTGTGGGTGATTAGAAACACGGGGACAAGAGAAGGTTCTTTCACGGAAAAGGTTATACAAACTACGTTATACATGCACACACATATATATACATAAAATGTAAGTGTATACAAGCACACACATGTGCACACACATATACATATGTATATATACATGCACACACTTTTTTGACGTTTCTACAGAAAAATGCAACTTATCAGCGAAGTGTCAAATTACCAACTGTTGCCCAAATACTAAAATATTCCCATCCTGAAATGTCTCTTCTCTCTTCTGTCGCTGAGGGAATCAAGCATCTCCTGAGGCACACAGATGCCTCTAACAGCAAGGTAAGGTAATGCATTAGGGAAGTTACTCATCTTTAACTGTCTGAGGAAACCCAGTACCCGCATAGGGCAACAGGAGTGCAAGACCCCCCAACCGTCAATCCTATGAGATACTGTAACAATGTATATACGCAAGAGAAATATTTCAGGGATCATTTCTGGCAGAAAATGAAAATGAGAAGAAAATAGATCTGTCCACTTTAAAATCTAATGGCAAAACTTCCATTGTTTTTAGTGGACGCAAGGATTCATCACCTTTAAAAAAGCAAAATGTCTAAAGTATTTCTCAAGAAGTGACAGTCTCAGCACAGCGGTGGATGAAAGAGGTAGCAACAGTGTCCTAGCTGTACAACCCCTCTGCCCTTCTACAGGAGCTGGAATGTGTAGAGGTTGCAAGTTTGGCTGCTGACTGCTTTTGTCTCAGGTACCATCCACGCATCCTTTCTCTGCCAGTTTCTGCAACTGGAGTCTGCAAAACTCAGTTCACTCAAAAACAGAGAATAGCTTTGTATTTTATAAAAAAAAAAAAAAAAAGTAAACAATGAGAAAAAGAGAGAGGTAAAATTAATTTGAAAAATCTCAGAGAATTAAATTGTCACATTTATTCTGAATCATTTATCTTATAGAAAACATCTACCAGTACTCATGAGTTCGTTCTTTATCCTTTATGCCACTCCTGCTACAGAATAGTGGGTAAAAGTGACTGTTTCAGTCATGTTTTATGAAATTGTATGAAGCAGTCAGTCCACTTTGGTAAATTCCGCTGCCGAAAGAAATGACGCCACGCCACCTTCTTTAAAGAGAAAGCAAAACAAAGCTATGATTTTTTTTTCTAATTATACATTTTAAAAAATAGGGGTACTATTAACATGTTTGAAAAGTTACCTCTGTTCCCAGTGCTAGCTTCTTGGTACTGTAGGTACTCCAGTTCCTCAGATACCTTCCAGCTTGACCTGAAGAGCTTCCAGAGTGCTTATTTTTACTTACTCACAAGTTCTTAGAAGTGCCCATTGTGCGGAGATGGGCAGCTATCTCCCAGTCTAAACCTGCAGCACAGTGTATGTTTAGAAGAACAGTCACCCGAATGCCATTAAGTTTTTCCCTAAAGCGTTAATTAGAAATGGTCAGAGCTATAACCCTATGGTCAGCGCTATAATGGCAGCATTTAAATGTTAACGAACAGGAGCATTTTAGTAAGCAGACGGAGTTTTCCTCTGCTGTTCCTCCAAGACTCTGGCTATCTTCCTTAGTAGAGAATTCAAATCAAAATAGTGGCACTAAAACTTCAGAGTGGCAGTGCCTAAATAAGTCTGAGTGTCAGCATGAAGACAGTAAAAAATTCTACACTTACTAAGTGTAAAGGACCTGAGACCGATGTGGGGACCCAGATAGCACCATGAGTTGTATCTTGCTGTCCATATAGGAGAATTATTAAAGAACCTGATCTCAACAAAACAGTCAGGTAGTTATGAAACCATGTGGTAAAACAGAAAAGCATCCCTGTAGGCAAGGCTGTCAAGGCTACAAAAATCTGAAAGTAAAATCGGTATAAATAATTATCTGGAACCAATGAGGCAAGAAAGAAAGACAAATACTGTCAAGAGAGAATAAAATACAGATTTAAAGCCCATGCTGCATCAAGTGAGACACATGAAAGCCAGCTATTGCTATGAAATACAAGAGCAACAGTGCTA
Source organism: Struthio camelus (assembly GCF_040807025.1). Lineage (NCBI taxonomy): Eukaryota > Metazoa > Chordata > Aves > Struthioniformes > Struthionidae > Struthio > Struthio camelus. The sequence goes on along the minus strand of NC_090942.1, from coordinate 149,338,373 downwards.
AGGTGATTCTGTTACAGTAGAAAAATGGTACTCTTAAAAACAGTTAATCAAACCAGGAATATTCATAAATTGCTAGTTAATCTAACCTTACTTCTCAAGCATTCTCAATTTCCATTTCGAACACAATTGAAGAAGATGAATATGTAAATTAATCTAACCCTGGAATTAATTTTCATCATAACTGCTGAATATTTGTACACAAACACCATATGGCTGAAATGCACCCTATACTTTTAATTTAATACTGTGAATCCATGAATATCTCTTTGGACTGAATTAGCCAGTGGAACCCATGCTTTAACTGGGAATGTTAGTGAAAACAAAGCTTCACAATTTGTGTCTTACAAAAGATATTTTACTGGAGGAAAAGTGGAAATTTTTAAAAAGTTTATACGCTGATGATAAGAGCTACACATAAATACTTCCAAAGAGAATGCAAGAACCACGAGTGTGTGGTTACCAGCGCTTCACATACATACTCATTTTTACAGGCTTACAAAAACCTTGCTGCACCAAACACCTCTGAGACACTGTTTTGTTAGCCATTACGCTACACTTGCTGCAAACTGACCTTTCCTACCTTTGTCCTTCTTGCCATAAGAGACTGAAAAAACAGCCCATCCTTTCCCCAGAGACACACTACTCATCAAGATTAATTCCCACACTCTCCTTTCTTTTCGTCTCCCCTTCTTTCTTTCTCCTCCACCTGAAGCATAGACTTTTTGCCTAACCTCTGAATCCTTGTGCAGGTCCCCAGCTAGCTAGTTAATTCTGATGAGTCACTTTGACAGCATCAAGCTCCTTCCCCACCTGGCTCCCAGCCTGACCCACTGACCATGCTGCCCACCAGCAGCTGCTCGCTTTCTCTACCACCCACCTCCTTCTTCTGGCTTCTGACTTCCCCAGAGCGCAGATCTTCCCATCCTCTGTCAATGCTTCCTGCTCCTGTGCTGGGAAGATTAGAAGCCCCCTGGTTGGTTGGACATCAAGCAGTGCCCACTAGCGAGCCATCAGATTCATTACTATACTCAAAATTGCCCACCACCAGTAACTATGGAAAGGAGATACTAACGCAGCCAGGGGCCAGGGCCTTTAGTATCCATTCCCATGAAACCCAGGAGCTAAAGCAAAAGGAGCAGAAAAAAACTCTTCTTCCTTGTCGAGATCTCCTGGGAGGCAAAGGTCCTCCCTGGACTTCTGCAAGATGTCACTGAAGGCGTTTGGCTTCTGAGAAGAACCAATCTCACAGGAGACATGAAAATGTGGAAGGTAGCTGAGGTATCTCTCACATCTCTGCTGCCACAAATTCTACAAAGGGAGAGCAAGTCTGACCTCTCAGCTAGCAGGATCAGTGCGTTAGCAACAACATACTTCTGGGTGCTTCTTTTGGTCTCAGCTTTGAAGCATAGAAGCCATTTAGAACCATCTTACAACATGCTACCTTGTAACTGAATTGCAACTGAGTTGCAAATGAATATACCTATATATATATGTGTGTGTATGACCTGGATATGACGTTATATGTATGTGTTTATGACCTGGATGAAGGCACAGAGTGCATTCTCAGCAAGTTTGCTGATGATACTGAACTGGGAGGAGTGGCTGACACTTATCATCACAAAAATTACCATCAGGTGTGATAAAGTTCACCTCTTAGTGGACCTTCGCACATTAATTTTCTAACCACATTTATGAGTTATCTGTAGATACAGATAGATAGATAGATACGTATTTGCCTATCTGGTTTGTGTATTTTGTCACTTGAGACAGGCATATGAGCCATCCTTGTACCACAGGAATCTCTTTTTCCTCCAGAATTCCTTGGTTCCTTTTACCATATACACGGGCCCATCCCTAAAATCCACAGAAGAATGAGAGCCAATTTTGCACAAGATTTGTGCTGGTGACAATGGACTTCATTTGCTTAAAGGTTTAGGCTTCTCACTTCAGTCCTTTCTGTTGCACATAAATTGAATGCCTAAGGTAGGTGGCTAGAGTACTCATACACTGCACAGAGATCCACTAAAGTCAGTAACATGGCTCTCGGGAGGTAACACTATATATTTTGAACATATTTTCAAATGTGGTTATGAATGCCATCAAAGAGATCAAGACTGCTGTACAGACTAATCCTCTTTTCTCTTGAGCTTCAGAGCAATTACACTCCATTTGAGACACCATGGATTTCCGCTGACTGAACTAGTGCCTGGGCATCTTGGTAGATCTGGTAAGTCCGATAATTCATGCACAGCTGATCAGCAGTTACTGTTATGCTTGTCCCTTTCTACCATTAACATTTTTGCGGCTGTTTTGCTTTCTTAGAAGGAAGATAATAAAGATCCACATGATAGGCCAGTCTCCATGATTAGTATGCAAAAGCAACTTTTGTTAACATCTACTGACAGCATGACTGTTTAAATGATTCAGCCTGCTGTCCTTTTGTCACAGCCTCTTGAGGGCTAAGGCTTTCTATATAGCAGCAGGGACCACTTCCTCACTAAACACTGACGCTCAGTTAATCCAAGCTGTAATTAATTGGTTTTCTTTTATTGTGTATTCATGTCTAAAAGGCACTTTCACATCAATGTATCACATTTAACAAACCAGTGCAAAGCAAAATTGAACCTGCTGTAATTATTGTATTCATTTTCACACCAAGTGAAATATTCATTTTAATTCTAGTGTAAGCAGGCACATCACTGCAAAAGCTGATCTTGACGCAGGAATTTGGACTGACATCCAGGTTAGGCCAATCTTAAAGCCGACAGGGCTCCATCTCCCTACATTATTAAATCCAGTCTAGCAGACCCAGAGACATTCTCATATTTGAGAAATTTCCATAATGAATCATAATCAGTGAAGTTAAATTCATTATTACTAGAGCTAAGTGTATGTTAACACAGTAACAGGTAGGCTAATTGCTAGAGAAAAGATGCTGTTGGAGAGGCAGATCTGTGTCTCTCTGTGAGACTGCTAATATCAGCAGTAGCCTCAGCCATATTAATACAGGAAAAGTTACATATCATTCCACTTCTCTCAAAAAGGCAGATGCTGTATATCAGACAGACAATAGACTCACCAGCCAGGAGTTCTCTGGGCACAAAATACAGGCTAATCTTTCTACACTCTGAGTCACAAAAGTGTTACCATCAGGTGTGATAAAGGTCACCTCTCAGCAGACCGTCTCACATTAATTTTCTAACCACTCTTATGAGTTATCTCTAGGTATATGCAGTCAATCACTTTATGTTTGGATTTGCCTAAGTGGCTTGTGTATCTCATTACAGCTTCTCCTCAGAAATAACCAAGCGGAATTAGAGAGCTCTCACTTCATGGAGAGAAAATGAGCATTTAGCAACAATGTTCAACAGGACCACTGCAGGGCTTCAGCTATTTTGCTGAGCCAGGTTTAAAAGGTCACGGCATACAGTCATACTGGAAAAGCTCTATGTTTGCTCAGAAGAGTTAGAATTAGAATTAACAGGGACCAAAACATCTGCTGAAAGGAGGGTGCCACTGAGTTATGGATTGCACTGAGCTCTATGTATGCTAAAGTACTGTCTCAAAACTGTTTATCCAACTCATACTCACTTGGGAGTATTATACTTGCTGGACTTATTTCCAGACTTGAGACAGGCATAGACTATGAGCCATTCTTGTACCACAGGAATCTCTTTTTCCTCCAAAATTCCTTGGTTTCATTTACTATATACACTGACCTATCCCAAATACCCACAAAAGAGTGGGAGCCAATTTTGCATGAGATTTTGTGTTGGTAACAATAGATTTCATTTGCTTCTTTTCTTCTTAGTATAATCATTTACTCCTGCACAAAATTAGTATTAAAACCTACCTACCACCTGACCTGGCAGCCTCTGCGATAGCAGAAACAACTTTATAACTCCTATGGCACCCTGCAGGCTCTCTGATCATGCTTAAGTTACCCTCTCCCTTTCGTATCAGTTACAGCATGAGAGAAATCATCTTAAGAGACACTATTGCTTGGCAGTTGCTTACAGCCATGAAGCCTCGTCCCAGCTCCCACTGCCTCTGCAACTACATCAGCAACAGAATGTAGATCCTTTCCAGCAGGCCAAATGAGTCAAATCATTTCTTTCTAGAAAGCAGTTACGCAGACAGGATTTCTGTTGGTGCTTCTCTTGTATCAAGTCCTCTCTGGGGACATTCAGCACCTTCTCCTTTTGGTCTTGTGATGGTCACCCTGGCTGCACCAAGCAGCTGCTCAGAGTTGCCAGTAGAAACACTGATTAATTGAAAAGTTCAGCAAAATAGATCAACTCAGTGCAAAATGATGCTGCAGTCAGGATCCACTGGGATAAGTGACCTTCAAGATGGTTTGGGGTGGAGGAATTAAGGGAATATTTTCCCTTAATTAAGGAATATTTTCCTGCCACCATCAGAATTGGTTCCTGAGCAGCACACGGTTAGCAAAGTATTTCTCTCTGCCACCATGAAAGAAAGTCACAAATACAGCATAGGGGAGCCCAGGAGTGTCCGTTGCTGAGTCCTAAATCAGATCTTCCGTAAGGGGGGGCTGAAAAGACCACCAAAACTGAGAAGTAAACGTGTCTCATGTCAGAACCAATGACTCCATCCCAAGGGGTTAGTTTGGCTTGTGAGCAGGGCTGAGGAAATACTCTCTCCTTCCTCTGCAGCCCCTGCAATGAGCTCTCTCATCCCTCACTGCAAACGTCACTGCTGAGTTGTTTGAAGCAGATTGAATAATTCATCTCTCCAATATAAAGATGATAAAGCCAGCAAAAGCAAAAAGCTCACAATCGGCTACTAGGCACTGAGTAACCAGAAATGTAGAAAAGGAAACTGGTTCCTACTCTAACTGTCTCATTAAATGGCTCGGAAATTGCAAACTGAAAATATCTTTCCCATTTGCAGTATCAGTCCTCTTGCCATCCTTTGCTCCATCATTCTCTCATTTTTATGAGTCTTCACTGCTGATCACCTCCTCCAATTATGAGATGCTTTCCTCTTAAACACATTGATCAGCTAAATGTGTATTTATGGCATGCAAGACATTTTGCTTAGCACTAGAGAGGAGAAGGCTGTATGAATCCCTTTATGTTCTATCACTGGAATGTGTTTATCATTCCACAATCAAATGTAATGCAAGTTGGCATCAATTTTACTAAGAATAATAGGCCAAAATGTAATGTGAATACATAAAAAGTATTGTTGACAGCTTGTTTACAAAATCCAAGACTTTAATGCAGATTTTGTTTTAGCAGAAAACCTATTAACATAATAAGAATACTGTCTGTTTCAACCAATCTTTTACCCTCAGCTGCACTTTTTTGGAGGAGTCATACTTTCTCAGATACCCTGAAACTGTCCTTACAACACAATTCTCACTGCCTGTAGTTCCATGGATTTCCTGAGTTTCCAAGAAGGCTCTTTATCAAGGCATATGGCTGCTGTTCCCAGTTCTCATGCCAGATAGGTTTATTCTATTAGGAGGTCGCATTATTTTGTAACCCTTCAAATTCAGATTTGCATGTACAAATAGGGTAGTTAAATATCTAAACTTCTAAAATATCTAGTATACAAAATTACTTGTTATGCACATGGTAGCATACATAAAAACTTACATGTAAATCTGTGCTATCCAGTGCTCATATCCGTGTGCAAATATTTGTGCATGCTTCATACTGAAATTCACCAAAATTTTGGAACATATAGCTAAGTATTTAATTTAATATGATGCTAAAGAGGCAAATTTAAAAATTCTACCCTCAGGAATTCCAGAGTTGGGGACAAGAGAGAAAATCTGGAGAAAGGAAGACTCTCCCTTGGTGGAGGAGGATCGGGTTAGAGATCTTTTGTCCAAACTTGACATCCATAAATCCATGGGCCCCGATGGGGTGCACCCACGAGTGCTGAGGGAGCTGGCGGATGTTATCGCTAGGCCACTCTCCATCATCTTGGAAAGGTCCTGGAGATCAGGAGAGGTGCCTGAGGACTGGAAGAAAGCCAATGTCACGCCAGTCTTCCAAAAGGGCAAGAAGGAGGAGCCAGGAAACTACAGGCCTGTCAGCCTCACCTCCATCCCTGGAAAGGTGATGGAACAGCTCCTCCTGGAGGTCCTCACTAAGCATGTGGAGGACAAGAAGGTGATCAGGAGTAGTCAGCATGGATTCACCAAAGGGAAATCATGCTTGACCAATCTGATAGCCTCCTATGATGGAATGACTGGCTGGGGAGATGAGGGCGGAGCAGTGGATGTTGTCTGCCTGGACTTCAGCAAGGCTTTGGACACCGTCTCCCATCACATCCTCCTAGGTAAGCTCAGGAAGTGTGGGCTAGACGAGTGGACAGTGAGGTGGATTGGGAACTGTCTGGATGGCCGAGCTCAGAGGGTTGTGATCAGTGGTGCAAAGTCTAGTTGGAGGCCTGTGGCTAGTGGTGTCCCCCAGGGGTCAGTCCTGGGTCCAGTCTTGTTCAATGTATTCATCGAGGACTTGGAGGAAGGGACAGAGTGCACCCTCAGCAAGTTTGCTGATGATACTAAACTGGGGGGAAGTGGCTGACACACCAGAAGACTGTGCTGCCCTTCAGAGAGACCTGGACAGGCTGGAGAAATGGGCAGAGAGGAACCTCAGGAAGTTCCACAAAGGCAAGTGCAGGGTCCTGCACCTAGGCAGGAATAACCCCATGCAGCAGGACAGGCTGGGGGTTGACCTGCTGGAAAGTAGCTCTGCCGAGAAGGACCTGGGAGTGCTGGGGGACAACAAGTTGACCATGAGCCAGCAGTTTGCCCTTGTGGCCAAGAAGGCCAATGGCATCCTGGGCTGCATGAGGAAGACTGTTGCCAGCAGGTGGAGGGAGGTGATCCTGCCCCTCTCCTCAGCCCTGGGGAGGCCTCACCTGGAGTACTGTGTCCAGTGCTGGGCTCCCCAGGACAAGAGAGACATGGCACTCCTGGACAGAGTCCACTAAGAGAGGGCTACAAAGAGGATGAGGGGACTGGAGCATCTCTCCTCTGAAGAAAGGCTGCAAGAGCTGGGCCTGTTCAGCCTGCAGAAGAGAAGGCTCAGAGGCGATCTCATCAACGTGTACAAGTATCTGAAGGCAGGGTGTCGAGAGGATGGAGCCAGACTCTTCTGCATGGTGCCCAGTGACAGGACAAGAGGCAACAGGCAGAAAGTGAACCACAGGAAGTTCCATCTGAACATGAGGAAAAACTTCTTGACTGTGAGGGTGACAGAGCATTGGAACAGGTTGCCCAGAGAGGTGGTGGAGTCTCCTTCGCTGGAGATATTCAAAACCCGTCTGGGTGTGATCCTGGGCAATATGCTCTAGAGGACCCTGCTTGAGCAGGACGGTTGGACTACATGATCTCCAGAGGTCCTTTCCAACCTCAATCATTCTGTGATTCTGTGATGCTGTGAAAGATAAATAACTGATGCCTAAATTAATATATTATGGCTTATAGTTCACCTCCCTCTAGGCTGTTGAAAGAATTTGAGAGAGTGAGGGAGAGAAAGGATATAAGAATCCTGGATCTGTTTTCATGGGACAACATATTCTCTGTGTTGATCTCAAGGGCACATTTTCAGTAGCAAACTCATTCCCTTTCTCCCAATGCTGAGAGTGCAAACGGTACCAAGATAAATAATCTGAAATATTCAATCCAAGCCCCACTTCAGGTAATCAAGGGTATCACCATTCAAGAAGAGCTCAAAAGCATTTTTAAAATAAAATGTGTACTTAAATATTGTCATAAATAAAAATATTTTCCTGAATTAAGGCCTTTCTCTGAAGAATATCTGCTCTGTATACCAGGTTGTGAGGAGCTGTTTCACAATAATCTACCTGGGCTTAGTGTGAGGTTCAATTTTATTCAGTACCTTTACTAATCATTTTAACAGAGAACATAAACCACAGAAATAAAATACAAGGAGGAGTGCTGCAGACACTGCTCTGCAAAGAGAATAAATGCAGCCATCTATCACAAAGAGGATATGAAGTGCTCTGTTTGAACTGTAAAATACAACAGACCTAAGGTTGGATGTAAAACCTCTGTTTTGGTGTCCTCTGACTCCTGCGTGTTTGTCTTTGCAACCTCTTTTAATGTTTGTTTATACAACAGATACACCCTTTGTACACATATATTTATCATGGAATGGAAAAATATGTTGGCAGGCTGATTCTTAAATTTATTCCAGTGCAGAAATGCCAAGTCAAGTTTGAGAAATTTATTACAAGGGTAACAAAGTTAAATCATATTTAAATGGCCCACAGAAAAGTCATGTAAAGTCATGTAAAATTTAATTGGGCTAAGGGGAATGTAATTTAGTAAGAATTGAATAAAACACTTATAGTAAATGCTATATCCAAAATATAAATATTCACAATTTTTAAATTCAGTATTTCTTATCTGTTTACATGCAGAATATATACTATATATTCTCCGGATTTTGTTGTTATCCAAACTTAATTAAAATAAGTGATTCACAAAAAATATTTCCAAACTGTGTTGGCATAGACTGTAGAATATTTTTATTAATTTTAAGTGCATATTTTGAAACAAATTTCCAAATCTAACCTGCATTGGATCAAATTCAAGAGTATGCACATCTACATTTTTTTCCAATCTTACGGTGGAAATAGGATTGTAACAAGTATATTTGCTGCACACAGAAACAAGAAAGAATTTGCAAAGACTTCAGAGTGGAGAAATACCAAACTAAATGTTTTACGACAAGTTTAAGACAGCTCCTTTATGCATCTACTTTATCATGCTGTTTCTACTTTCATGATTACATAATTCTTTTCATTAAAAAGAAAATCAGTCATCTTTCAGTCGTCTGTGAGTTTTATGAATAACTCTTTGGCATGTTGTTTTACTTCAACTCATGGTGTAGCAACACATTCTTCTTTGAATGCCGTTGAAGCTCTTTTCTCAAGTTAGAATTAAAAATTTCCTCATGAACATCTTCGGAGTGCCTCATAGGTCTCACTCAACCTTTTTTCATAAGAACCCTTCAGAGGTAAACACATAGGTGAAGAGAGACAGAGGAAGTTTAAGAGCAAAACTGTTTGCTAATTCAGAGTTTGCAATTTGCAACTGTGACTGAATAGCAGTTCAGAAAAATCAGATAGTAAATTCTCAGGAGAAAGTCTTGCTCAATCTCCAGAAGCTCCTGTGTGCAGTGAACTCACTGCAAATACCACCTTAAAGGTTTTGATTGCCAGTCTAAGAAGCAGATAAGGTTTTTCAAAGGCTTAAGACGTGGTCACTTTGGAGCATTTTTCGTATAGGACATCTAAAAACTATATCCCTGATGATACCTCAGTCTGCTTTACAAATTGCAAACCCTGAAATCTGTTTCTTAAACATGAGAGCGTTAAAGCTTCTCAATAGAAAGGATTTTATGATAATTTGTTTAGCATTCATCCTCCCTTAATCATGTTCTTGATATATAACATGAAGCAGCCTTATTTATGGAAAACGCTGAAAAGAGTGCCCGCAATGCCAATATTTATTATTTTGAGTGGACACTGTCAAGACTTTACTGGCAGTCACTGGGTATGTCTCATGTGCACACACTTTGCATCATGTGTAGTAGTTTAACAGAGGTCTTTGAGCAGAAGCAAGTTAGTTTTGGACTCCTCACTGACTTCAGCTCATATGGTCAAAAACTTCAGGATGTTCTTCATATTCTTCTTCAGTCTCAGATTAATACTTTTCCCCATTTTCACATACTGAAGACTTAGAAAAGTATGTTAGTTACATATGTCCTGGCCAGTTAAGTCACACTGCTTAGACCTAGAGCTGATCGAACTATACGATAAACAGGGAAATCAGGGCACCGTTTAACCCAAGGGTCAGACTACATGCCTAGAGTACCCCCAAGAACCGTTTTTCCAACCTGTTCTTAAAAATATTCAGTCACGTGTTACCTGAGACACGGACCAATTTGGGCTTGTGGAAATGCACATACCTTTGAAACCCAGCATATATAAAGTAGATTACATCATCTACATCTTTAACCACTGCTAAAAATCTGAATCCAAACTAAATAACCTATGTACTATAATCAAACTAGTAGCACAAAGTTTCATATGTTTCCATGTCACAAGTAAGTTACCCCTTATTTATGAAACTAAAAAAAAAAATATCATACTTTGTAGGTTTCTTTTCCTCTAGCTTTCTGGGAGCTTAATAATTGAATTCAGTGGCTATAATTTGTAGCCACCTGAACTCAAAAGTGAATGCAGGATGGACAATTAGAAACAAAACATCCTGAAGCATTAACACACCTGAGATAATTTGAGGAGAATCTTGAATTTTCAGTTTATCTTCATGAGCCACAGCACTGCCAGACTTTCTGTCATTTTTTACTTCGAATCAATGCCTGCAACTCTTTTCACTACCAATACATAAAACATGAGAGAGAGATTATAGGTTGGAAAGCACAATACACGAATATATTACACAGAAAGATGAAAAAAAAAAAAGGGGGGGACTGCACTGCCAACTGTGAACATCTCTGACATTAGGAAATTTAGGAGAAAATACCTTTCTTTCCTCCTCTCTGGAACATTATTTGTTAAGTAAGAGTAGGCACAGGCCATCTGGAGGACAGGGGTGGAGACAGAGCACATGAGTTGTTTTTTGGTGACTGATGGACAAGTGGGACAGAGCATGAATGGACAAAGAACGAAGAGAAGCAGCAGGTTCAAACAGCAGGTGTCTATAAAGGGAAAATCTCATTAAAAAGAACACAAAGTAATTATATCTGGCAGACAGAATTGGAGGTGATGGGGGAGATATGGAGGAAAGTAAGAAAAAAGATAAAAAGTCTTCTCTCTCCACTGAATGCACTTTTTTTCTTGCTTATAGTGCTCCACAGCTCCACAGCTTCTTTCTATTCATCTTGTATAGTTAGGGACAACCAAACGTGTGTTTTTCCTTATAAAGAGCAGCAGGTCTTTCATTCCAGCTATGATAACAGTAATGATGGCCAAGACCACATCTTGAGAGGGCTTTCTTTCCATTACTGATTCATTAGGCAAAGTGCTAGTTGAAACTACTGCTAAGAAATCACTGCTGCTTTTCAAAGTTGCAATAGCAACCTAGAAAAAGAACAATAGCATGTGAATAACTTTAAAAACAGTGCAAAACCTCTCTTGCTTCCTATTATTTCGAGTAGCACTAACAACTTGCTAATCCTATAATATTCTCCACTGATAAGAAATGTGTGAGAAAAGATTTTTTCTCTCATCCTCTTTCTCTAGTGCATCTACGGAGTAAGATTTTAATCCTTCCCTCAACAGACCTCCAATAGTTGTTGATTTCCTGTTGCCCTTAATAAATAACTCAGATTTTCTTATGCTGACTTCATCTGAGGTGGTTAGCACTTATTCTGAATTGCTGGCATTTCCTATTGTAAATTCACTTCAGAAGTATTAATTTAATGCTTCAGCTATTCCATTATTTTTTCTGGCTTGATTCCCAATCACTTTCTTAGCATCCCATTATAACAAACACTGAAGCTTATGCTTAGCATATTTATTTTGTGTCTGTTTCAGGTGCCACTGATTTTCTACCATTTGGAACCTATAAATTCTTTAACGGGGGCAGGGGGGGGAAAGCTTGTGGACTAACCACTTGATAGGTGTTATGCTGCTATGGCTCCACATTTTTTGTTACTGTCTTTAAAATAATAGATAGTGTTTGCAGATAACTAATTCTGTGCTGTTTGAAACAACAGAATCGAGTATCCCTGCAAAGTTCAAAGTATCCATATAGAAAATATATATTTTTAAATACATTAAGAAGTAAATTGACTATGAGAAGTTACATACCAAGCTAGCAATACAGCAGGAACTAAAGCTCTTTCTTTTTGATCCTATTCCCATATACTAAATATAAAATCGTGCTGATTCACTGGAGGAAGTCTGCAGCGCAATTTGTTTGAAGATGTTATTTGCAAATATTTTGCAAATAATATTTGAGCTCCCAGCTGAGACCTTCCTCTTTCTAGGTAGTTAAACAATTTTCATTTCTAACTATACCCTTCAAATTTCATTTCTTAGAAACAACACATTTTATTTTGACTTTTGTTGAGAAAACTAGAATTGCTTTATTGGACTACATCAGTCAGTAACTTCGCTCGCTGAGTTTCCTGGTTTACAAAGACATAGTATAAGAAGCTTTAGTGAGGTCTAAAATAAGCTTTCATGAGCAGCTGTGGAATAACCCATTCAACAAGGCGAGTTTCCTTTTACAGACATGATTTAAAGTTGGCTTATGCCCTGAAGAATAAATCATTATATCTTTTTCAAGACAATTGTTTTTTCTAAATCCTACAGATTAATTCAAATATTTTCATAGGAATGAGAATTATCTTTTCAGCCTCACCTCAGGCCTGCTAGCAAGTTATTCAGGGTATCAACAACAAGGGTTAAAAGTGAAGAATTTCAGAAAACCCTGACAGGAGCAAAGAGGATTCACTGTGGACAGCTGTAAAGTGATGCAAATGGATTAAAAAAATACAACCCCAACTTTACACATAAAATAATGTGGGCTAATAATTATCACTGAGAAAATGAATCTTGTAATTATAATAGTTTCTTCTATGAAAATTTATTCCTCAGTTTATTTGTTAGTAGCAGCCCAAAAACTGAATCAGATGTTAACAATCATTAGGAAAGGAACGGAAAAGCAGAAGAAATCACCAAACCACTCTATAAATCTCTGGTGTATTTGTGTCTTGACTAGTGTTTTTAGTACGCGTCCTTTCAATTCAGAGAAACTACAGCAGAACATGAAATGGTACAGAAGGTACAAAGAAGTGTTGAGGAAAGATATGAAAGCATTTCCACATGAGAAATGAGGAAATAGACTGTGATCTTCAGACTGGAAACTGGCTTTGGTAAAGTTGATTTGGTAAAATCGTGAGTTAGAAAAAGCAAGCAGGGGATGATTATTTGTTATCGCTTCCAAAAAAAAAGACTTTGGAAAGGCTGGGGGCGGGGAGGGATGGAGAGGTGTCATAGAAATGAAATTAGCAAGGGACAAGTCCAAAAAAAAACAACAGGACTTTTTTTTTTCCCCCAGTGTATTATCTGTGAAACTCATTGTAACAGATGTTGAATTTACACAGGTTCAGCAAGTGGCTTGCTAAATGTGTGGGAAGGACAATCCATCAGGTGCAGTTAAATATGAAGATGCTGCCTTTCATTCATGTAAGCTCTGAGTCACAAAAGCCTCTGAGGCTTGGGACAGGATTATGGGAAAATATCACTTCACATTGGCCCTGCTCTTATGTTCTTCCTTAACAGCCACTCTGCACCACTGTCAGAGACAGATACTGGGCTAGGCAGACCTTTGGCCTGCCATGGTAAAGCCGGTCCTATGTTTTATCTTTTCTGGAATGGTCAGTATTTGGCGGAGTTATATTATGCCCCTGTTTCTTTCCTTGCGTCCAGTAACTGCCCTGCCTATCTAGTAAAGATGGTTTCTTTAACTAGACTTTGTTTGCACTGCCCTGTAATGATATTTCACATATTTTTGTCCTACTGCATGTTACACCGTTCAGAAAGGTGTAAAATGGATACAAAGTAGGCACACATTTATATTCACTCAATGGCTTACAGCGAAAACCACCAAGTAGCCTAAAGAGATGTTAGTAAAAATGAGAATCCAGTCCTTTGAAATCAGTCCCAAGCATGCTAATGATTATAAATATTTACATAATTTGTTACTAAACCAACATTTTGTTCAACCTTTGAGTGAATTTCATTGAAAAACTAATTCTAGCCGCTCTTCAAAATCACTCCATTTCTGGGATTCCATGCACTACTTTCGTCAAGCATGTAGTCGCTGTAACTTGTGCCATTCTGATGTGCAGATTACGTTGATGACTATAAGAGAAGTCAATGAAAAATATACTTCATTACCCTGAAATGATCTGAAGGACCTGGGTAATTTTCATTTTAGGAGATTGTCTGCTAATGTGAGAAACAACAGCAAGAGGCCAGAAAAACATGTTCATCACTGTTCTTTCTCTGGTTATTGAACATTAGATTACACTCACATAAAGCCTTGTGCAAACAAACAAGTTTATCTTCTTTTTACCATTTGCTTTGTCAAATGAGCTCTCAGTAAGCACTTCTTCACTGGGCAAATGAAGCAAGAAGGTTGTTTAAGGAAGGAAAACCAGTTTATCTGAAGGAAATCCTCAGGAAAACTGTATACCATAAAGAATTTTCCTAGAAGCAGAATGAATTTAGCCTTAAGTTTAGTTGCCTAAAAGCATGATGAATATGATTGTGTACCCCCTGCGCACTACTCGCCTTCTCTTGACAGGACAAGAGAAGAAGAAAAGAAAGAGAAAGAAAATCTCATTTGAGTCCTGTCGATATATTTATTCTGCAGCCAGTGAGATCTCCGTTATACCAAACTGTTCCAGAGAACCGAGCAAAATGAGTGAGCGGAAACTAATTGCTACGCTTCTGTCTTCCTTCTTCCAGCAAGCTGTAAATGCAGACATGCATCTTCATGCGAACTACGGTGGTCACGTTATTGGGTGGCACGGCGTTTCAGGATCCAAGAAGCAAGATTAGGTTTTGTTTATTTTTTTAATCCCTTAAAAATTAATAAAAAAAGATTTTGTAAATTATGTTGAGGTCCCAGAATCTCCTACTCCTATGTACTGCTATGTAGCTATGCACCTGCTCCTACTCCTCATACTCCTATGTGCTGACAGTGTTTTAATGGAACAGAAAAAGAAATGCAGCCTTAAATTTGGTGAGTGAAAAAAAGCAAAAAAACTCCAAACAACAGTTAAGAACAAACGTCTTTCTGAGGTGCCGTCATTCTGCACTCGCCAGGGCTTAATACAGCAGTCCTTGTACAACCAGTGGCCATGCCAGGATTGCTTAGATACAAGAAATGTTGAAGGCTATAAAAAAATTGTGATTTTTTTTAACCAGGGATCAATGTTAAACTGATTAGCATAAAAATGTGTCTTTAATTGTGAGAAAGTTCCCGTTACGGCAGCGTGAACTGCTCTTACGAAGAAAAAGCCTGCGCGCTGAGAGAGGGAGACAGGCCAAATTCAACTCCAGACAAAATTTGTCCGAGGGACTGAGCTTCGGGCCCTGGTGTTTTGTTTCGTTGTGATTTAGAGTGTGTTTGTTTGTTTGAATTTCAGAGGCAGTGGAAGTGGTCGGTGGAGCTCCTCCCCGTCCTGCCCTCCCTGGGGGCTCCCCTCCCCCCACCCAGCCCCACCCGACCAACGGCCGTTGCCGCCCCACCCGGCTTCCACCACCTCAGGTAGGGTGCAACGGCCTCCCTCGGTGGGTAAAGCCAGCGCTGCTTCGAGTGAGCACTGTGACTCGTTTCAATTAACATTCGATTTCAGCCTTTAAAAAAAAAAAAAAATATATATATATATATATAAAGGATACAATCGTGGGTGACTAAAATGGGACGTACAATTAACCTTATGCTCTCTGTGAGAGAGACAACTGTTTTCCACTCACTCACCGGGTGACCTCAAGGCGCAAGTGCAGGTGAGAAGCAGCGTTTGCTCCTCTCTGCCACTCACAGTATTTCAGTCCTGTTCACCTGGGTACCCTCCTTTGACGTTGCGTTTCTGTCACTCAAGATCAGACAGACCCACTACAATTTAAGCCTATCCCACAAACACATTTATTTATTTGAAGATGAGGATTGAAATCCTGACTCCCTCACAGGCCTTAATATTCATAATGAGAAGCCTGACCTGTTGTGGCATCTAATTATACAAAACAATATGTATGGTTTAACAGATTATTATCAGTGAGAACAAAATCAAAGCCAAAGTATGATTTCACTCTTCCATATAGCGTATTAACCTATTAAAAGATTTACAGTATTCCATCACAAAACTGAATTAATAATTAAATGAAAAATGTCCAGTGCTTTCTCAAATTTTATGTCCAGGATTTCGTAGGGAAAGGGGCGTTAGTTTATATTAGGAAAAAAAAAAGCAGCTTAACACTGATTAGAAGCTTCAAAAGGAAAAACAAAACCTCCATAGAATGCAATCCCAGTTCCAAAATAATAATTTCTTCCAGAGTACATTCTCAGGAGATGTGTTTATTTTTAAACATAGATAATGATACATCCTTCATAGTGTACAGACTGTCTGCTTAACTGTCTATTATTACAACGTGAATATTAGTTACTTTAATACAAATAGCTAAATACATGACAAAGACAAATGAAGCCGTGGAAGAAATTACTGAACATCTGCTATTGTGAATGAGTTTTTCATCTGTGACTATACTCAAATTGTGGCAGTACAAACTTTCGGGCACAACATATTCCCTTGTGATGGTGCGTTTTCATCTGCTCGATAGTGTTATTCATAATTAAATATATGGTCCTTTTAATTTTCATTATCTAGTTCTGCAGGTTATTCACAGAACACAAGGTTAAGATTGACCAAAACGGACACTAGCAATCTTTTTGATTGATACTATATGTTCGGGGTTTTGCACCTTTTTCCTCCTATGCATCTTCTTAAGAGTTCTGAGATATACACTAAATGAAATGGAAAGTTTCTTTGGGCCTTAAAAGTTTAAATTACTAAGAGTTCCAACCTACTACAACATGAGCAACAAGGAGATAGCACATCCCGACGGTACAGGACACAATCATCATGGGGAAACCCAACCTGAAACAACAATGAAATAAAGAAAAGATCAGTAAGGAGGCAGTACTTTGTTCTCTAAGCAAGTTATGAGAAGGAAGTTTAACAGTTATCCTACATGTTCCTAGCCCCAGATCCGCTTACAGCAGTGCCAAAAAACTTGATGTACTCTGAGATTATGATAATGACTAGGATGCTAGTATTCAAGTTTACATTTCTACTTCCAGCCTATTTAAAAGATGGATGGTCAATATTAGAATAATTTCTTGATTTCAATGCATCTCTTCCAATTTATGCTCAATCTAGCAGGTCCTTTTTTTTTCCCCCTGAGGCAATATGCAATTGTACAGGTAAAATAGCAATTCTTAAAAGTTATGCAACATTAGAATAGATCATCCAGCATGTATCACTTCAAATTAAGTGTGTCCATCATATGATGCTTTATAACTTAATTTACGGCTGGAACCCCTTAAATCGTTTCCCTGTTGATCTGTAGTCATGTATCACTAGTATTCATCTTCCATACTGCTCACAGGTTTAATAGACTTGAATACTGATGGAAAAGTCTTAAAAGCTAACATAACTTCCTGGACTATTGGAAATAACCTCCAGGCAGCTCTAGAAGTGCTAAAACCTTGCCATCCTATCAAAACGGTTACTTGTTTTTCACCATAAATAAACTCTTTTAAACAACACCCAGATTTTATAGCTTTCTTTAAACTAACAAGCAGAGACAGACAACTGGAAAGGATGTTGCAGGGTCAGCTGAGTTCTACTTCGCTAGATTCTCAAGTCTTCCATACTTGAGAAAAGAAGGTGGTGAGTTTTGTGAAACTGTCAAAATGTTATTGTGTAGTACTCAGGGACTGTGAAGAACCACTGCTGTGATCATATTCATTTGTTTCACATTACTAAAATCACAAGGAGAATTGAGGTGAGAAATGATCATGGCACAAATGACCCTCTGCACGTAATTTCTTTTGTCAAGGTCAGCCAAGACTTTCAATATGCCTTATCAAAACACGGCAATGTTCTCTGAAGTACAGCATTCCATTTATTCTCTACCTTGAAGTAAGTTCTGCTTATTACATGTGGGTATATTAATCGTGCCTCAGCCTTGCTTGTTAGGAGGCCTTGAGGAGGTTCCAGGAGCCCATTCCCCTCGGCCATAATCAGAGCACTAATGAAGAAATGTCCATATAGTTGATGAGGAGGAAACCATTTTCTGAGCTTGTGTGGATGAATAGCTGCTTTCTGTAGGAAGCTGCAGCGAGAAGGGAACTCTTGGGTCATTAAGTCTGCCCCCCAACCCCACTTCTTCAGCATGTGAAACCACATATATAAAGTGAAAATTAAACTTCTAATTGGTTGGCTGCAGTCTGTCCACTCTCCCTCTTTTTACCTGCAGCTGCAATTTCACTCTAAACCTTGGCATCCTCATGAGTTATGTATAGTTCTTTCAGCACTATTTTCCTGAGAAGCTAATTGATGTAGGCATAGATGTGACCAGCAGAATAGAGGTGCTTTCACCTTAATAGCCAAGGTTTCAAATCACTGACAGGGGGATTTCACCAGGAACAGGGGTCACTGCAAACACACAGAAAGAAACAGCCCTGATCCATAAAGCTTACAGAATAATTAGGAAAGCAATAAAATCCAAACACTCTAAAGAAAAAGTTGGAATTATTTAGTGAAAAATAAGCCTGTCCATGATGCCTGCTTCCTGGCTATTCTTGATGCACTATCCAAGTGAGACCATCTTACATACTAGTAGATAGAGAGGCAAGCCAGCAACAAAAGGGGACCCTTGCAAGGCTGAAAGTATACAAAGGACAAGACTGGCAGGGCTGACATTTCTCATTTCTCTCTCCTTGGCATCCCCCTGAAGAAGCTGGTATTGCTTTCTGTCTATGACAGAATATTGGACTTGGAGTTCTGCCCCAGAAGGACAGTTCCACTGTCTGGCTCCAGAGGCTTTCTTCCTCATCTCCCTGGGATTTAGCGCCTGGTTTGCCAGCCTCTTCCTGTGTTTTGGTAACAGGCATTACCAATACTATCAGTATTCCGGCTTCAAATACATTTATTGTTAAGCTTCTATTCGGAATTGGGAAAAGAGAAAGGGCGAGGAGGAGAGGGAAGGGCTGGGTTTGCTCAGGAGGTGAAAAACATGGAGAATTGTTAGAAAGGATCATAAGATTATCACAGCTTTCAAATATTTCCTGAGATATCTGAAATGCATTTACAAGTGTTTATTTATTTTCCTTTTTTGTACAGATGAACATATATAAATATACTGCAGATAGGGATTATTCCTTTTCCACATCGACTGGTCAGATCCTTGCTTTTGAACAGCTCGTTACTCTAAAGAGCTGAATCATTATCCAGTCACTAAATTATGATCAAGCTGATAATGTTGCAAAACAGGAGAGTTAAAGCTTCCCTTGGAATTATTTTAGAAAAAAGACAAAAGAAATTTAATTTGATGGTTAGCCAACTGCTTCTGAGACCATAGTGACCCTTTCCTACCTCTTCTTAGCATATCTGATCTTTGACCCTCCCTAATCTCACTTATATACAAGTACCCAGAAAGAGCAAAAAAGTGGAAATAGTAATGGTTGTAAGAATAAAAATAAAAAATTAAAAAATCCTCCTACAGACTGCAATATATCTAATGAATGTTCTCTGCAGCTGTATCCACATGACAGGCTGGTGAACCGGAGATTGCTACGACTCTCATAAGAAAACAGGCTGTTATTTGATAGAAAACAAAATGTTATTGACCTCACAGTTAGCAAACAGTACACCGGTACTGGGAGGAGTAGGGATACCACAGATATTAATCTGCACCCATACAACCTAACAAATCTCCCTGGAGAATGCACAGCAGCTCAGCAGTGAATGGCAATATAATGCCTTTGTGCAGAATGGCAAGAGGAGGGAAGAATCAGAAAAGCTTCAATGGCTACTCAACTGTTCAAAGAGAAAAACTCATTCCCGCTTGAAGGAGGTCTGTGCAAGAAATGGATGAATTATACAGGACAACGTACAATCATGTAGGAATTGTAATAATACACTCACTATCACAGTGCGAGTCAAATGTGTAGCTGAGACCATGCACAGCCATCCTGGGTAGGTACCTCATTTCATTTATTTTTCTTGGATGTTTGCATAGGGCCCAACTATGAAGCCTTTAGTCTCACTGCATGGATGATTACCCCTCCACTTGAGAACTGAATTTCAGGCCCACTGATCTGAGCACTAATATAATTGGATCAAATTCACTGCTGAATATGCGTACCAGAGAGAGGGAAGAGATAATGTTAAGTCAGTGAATATTAGTTACCGTACAGTTAATCAGTTACCTGAATTGGTTCAGTGCCCAAACACTACCTTTTGCACTCCCCAAAAGGAAGATACAACTCCTGTCCCAGGCGACTTGCAATGTCATGTTTAGGTGCCTACATTTTCTTTAGTTATATCAAATCTAAGAACACATTTTAAATAACATAAAAATTATTTCCACCCACTCTCATTTTCAGCATGCTCCTCGAAGTTAAAAAAGGCAACATGCCGTTCAGTTGCTCCTTCCCAGAAAAAAGGATCAGCAGAGCTTAGAAGTCATAAAAACTTTTCTTGCTCTATAACTTCAAATTATTGAGAAACGGTAATTTGCATCCTGGGTTTAAAAGTACATTTTTTCACAACCTTGTAACAGCAGCACATCTGACATGACATTTTCCTAAACAAACTAAGGGAAGAGGGCAGATGTATCCTATATTGGGCTAGTCTTCTCTTCCCTCTCCCACACTGCAGACAGGGAGATATATATGCCCTGCACGGCACAAAAGGTTCATCCTGACTCTCCACGTCCAGCTCAGGGAGACTGCACTTGAGTTTTTACTGCTGCAGAGAGGAAACAGAAGTCAGACACAAGGAATGGATGGATGAAAGGGTCTAGCTAGCATTCACCCCATTCCTCCCTCCTTTCTCTTTTTACTAGAAGTCCACACCTAAAACTGCAGTCTATGAAATCACACATCTTAAATATAACAACCAGCAGATAAAAGTTCAGCGTGAGATAGTGAGGACATTTCAAGTGAGAGCTGCAGGGATTTTTCTTGAACGAAGTTTTACTTATTAATAAATTCAGCGATGCACTAGGGAAAAGCTTGCAAATCACCTCAGTGCAGGAGAGTCAGCAGACTGTGGAGAACAAAATTCAGCATGTTCTTAACAGAGTAAAATGAGAATTTGAAATGAATGAGATGAAACTCTGTAAAAGTAAATATGAAATATGTATTAGGGGAAGTCAAACATGGGCACAAAAACAGCAAGGGAAGTGAAGGGGTTTTTTTTGATAATGACCTATTTATTCTTGATTCTGTCTCAGTATAAGATTTCTTATCCTATATTATTTAGGAAAGAAGGAAATTTGTATATGATTATTCTGGGGATAAATCCTATTTTTACTGCTCATAATATGGACACGAATATCATGGTTTTCTTATGTATAAGTTTATCCAATATTATTTGCTGAATAATAATAGTGAAGTCTTTGGGGGCTGTATTTCATTTTCCTGGACTAAATGATCTCTTACAGTTCTTTCCAGCTCAATTCTGTGATGCTTTGAGAGACAGTAGGACCTAGGGACATACAAAACTCAACTGCAGCGCCCCATTCTGCCTGATGTGGGATACGACATATGAAATGTTCTCACCTGTAAAAGTCATGCATATAGGCACAACAGTCACTGCCTTTCTGACATTTCTCAGTATGTAACTAAGACAGCCTGTGCATCTTTGGGGGGTTGGGGGTGATCCGTGGAAGAACCATGCGTCCAAAGAAACAGGGATCGTCAGTGGTTCCCAAATGGGAAAGAGACAGCAGTAATCTCCCACGATCAAACCCATTGTGCTAGCCATTGGGAAGAGTTAAAGCTACCTTCTACTCTCACTTACGTTCCATCACAAGTTAAATTATACCGGTTGGGTTTGCATCAGGCTTAACGTTTTGCTGTTCTCCTTACATACCAGTTTAGTACTGCAAGTTCTGTAGTTCATATGGTATAACCTTCTCATTCACCTACTTGTTCTGCTATTATTCAACACAATGAGAAAGCATCATTTGCACACCTGAAGAACAGCCTATCATCTTAAACAATATTTAGCAAAGGAGGCATGAGGGATAATTCATCTCTTTCCTGGGCAGACTCTGATTATATGCAGTGTTTTGCTCTGGAAGTTTGATAATAATCACAAGCTCATTTTTAAAAACACATCACAATATCTGTGAAAGCAGCCTCAAAAATGAGACCCATGTGTGGATACACTTAGAAATACTTAGAAAGAGATTATTTCTGAATGAAAGGGACGTTACACTTTTTAATGAAGTTTCATAATTTGAGTTATAAAGTAACTTATATTTCTTGTCAACAATGAAGTATAAACATAATATTCATGGCTCTTAATGAAAAGGATCAGTCATAACCCTCATGAACTAAACTTTAGAATGGTGTTTTTTTAATGGAAGATAGGACAACTGCAGTTTGATGAAAAACAGAAATCAACTATTTAACAAAACGTATATGGGTCTATGTAAGTCACAGGATAATGCTATACAGCTCAATAAGCAAATTCTTCTTCTGTACCTCAGCTAGGATCGCATAAGACAGTGAAATTCTTTTTTAGGTACAAAGGGGAGAGGAGAAAATTAACTTTATAAATTTAAGATCTGTTTGTGAATATTGTCATTTCTGAAATTCTTCATATTTTTCGGCTCTATCAAAAACAATCTATAATTCAATTAATTTCGATACATTCTTAGATATATAGCTCATATCCATTGTGATTGTTTGCTGCTAAATTCTCCTATGGAGAAATTCTCTGAAAAGTCTTTTGACTTTTCATCCTAATTGTAGAAATAAATAATTGCTCAGAATTTCCTGCAGCAAAAAAAAAAAAAAAATCCATTTCTAGTAGCTAAATTGATTAATTCTTTGCTTGTGGAAATTGAAAGGAGAGATTTTTAATTTATTGTCTGACTTACTCTCAAAGCCACTAGGAATTCTCCTCTCAGTTAATTTTTTTCCGTTCCTATTACATCTGTAGTCACTCTCCTGTCATCCAAGTTCTTGTCTCCTTTTCTTTCAGTACAGTCTGCCTTATTCATCTCCTGTCATTTCGGTTGTGTCAAATTTTTCATCATTCCAAATCTTTGATAAACTGATCCGGTTCACCTGAAAGTATCGGCTTTACTAACTTTTAAAGAAAACAGCTAAAAACGTTTATCACATGCCTATGACCCCTTTCAAATCCAGGCACCTGGTATAGCTCAGAAAACAGGTGGCTAAAACTGCCAGTGATCATTAATGCAACATTAAATCGCTGTGAATTTCACACAGCCTGGAATTACATAAAAATTATAGTGCGGTTACCTACTAGTTACCATACATAGTAGTTACTGTGTAATTTAAATCACTGAACAAAACCTATAATCCTATTTTCTTCTGATTGTTAAAATTATAATAATTTCTCCTGATACTCTATCTGTTTTGAGTCTATGCCAAGATTTCCCATAGAGTCACTGCCAGTAGTGAACCTCAGATCAGGAAAATTAAGTTTTGCCTCTTACATTCAAGAACGTCCTCGTAAAAGTACTTCACTGTAATCTCAACACTTTTGTGTGCAGAACCAGTAATGAGCCTTTCTTTGGCTATCCAAAATTCTCATTAGCTGAAGAAAAAAGCATAAACTTTCATTGTAAGAGAACAGTTGATCTGCCAGTTCCACCTTGCAAATTGACTGTTCACAGAAATATTTGTTGCAGTATCTGTCTTGCTCTTAGGTCCCTGTGGTACAAAAATATAAGACTGTCAGAACAGGTGACTGATAGCTATCCATAACCTATCCTTCTGTGACAAGCCAGCAATCTGAGAGGAGGCACCTGTATGGTACGCCTTAAAAAAAATAGGAAAATACACCAATCCCAATCAAAAAATGCTGTAACTGATTATTTGAAAGCAGCACTACAGCAACTAACCTTTCTGTTAGAAATAAATATGCAATTTCAGTAGGCAATCCTGAAATCCTGCAGACTCACAGGAAAGAATAGAAACTGAAACACAGAAACTATATTAAAAACACAGATAGAACTGATAATGACATTTTAATGGGGAAGAGGAACACATCATTGATAAATTTGTGGAATCTATTTTTTCACTTTTCTTGTGCATCTGAACTCTAATATCCCTTTAAATTAACAAATCAGAATGAGTAATTTGAAAATGTGCATGAGAGGTTCAACCCTATCCTTATCCTTCAACCCAAACCTTATCTCTAGGTGACAATGGAAAAAAAAAAGATAACCTTCTACATTTAGCCTCAAGGGTCCCATGGCCAAAATAAATACACCACTTTTAACTGAGAAAAAGAGTGACTTTGGACAAGCTCATTGGTGTAATGGCATGTAAAGGAAACTAGATTCAGACTCTTCTGTATGTAAGAATGAGTTTTACTAAGTTCACAGGGAACACAAGTTCAAATTACTTTGCTCTATAGATAGGCCTTAGTAGGATGATTTATAGAGAGACATTCACAAGACAACATCTGAAAAATCTGTTAAGTTTAAATCACTTGTGTAAGCAAGGGAATAATCCCATCCCTAATTTAGCATACACGATTAAGTGTTTTAGTGGACAAGGAGTCAAACAGACAAATCAAGTGACATCATGTATTTCATCTGCAGAATCTCTCTAGGAAAATATCCAAAGGCAGGAAAGCCAATGTCATGATTACCTGTTACGGATTACCCTGTGTGCCCATCTTTGCTGCATCAAGAGGAGTTTTGACTTTTCTGCATCCGCACACCCTATGGCATGAAACATCTAACAGGGCCACCAACAGGTGAGTCACTGCTTCAAGTGAAAACATGGTTATTCCAGACGTGAATGATCCAATTATCCAAAGCAACTCACAAGGGTGCCCCTACTTCCCACAGCTTACTGTCTACCTCACTACCAAAACCTAGAACCAAGCAAACATGTTTAAAATTCCAAGCTCATCCTTTTCCCACAAAGGCTTGCACCAGGGAACAACACTCAGCCAAGGTGAAAACACAGAGCAGAGGATGCTCTAGAGCTGAGGACAGCCAGCTGAGCCTGCTCTCACACTTTCCTGAGATCAGTGTAACTATCAATTATATGAGAGAAAATATCAAGAGGCAATGACAACCTAACACACCCAATTTACGCAGCTGAAACCATCTGTTCCATGATAGTCTAGGGATCAGAGACCCTCTCTTCCCAGTTTTGCACTAAGAGGGCTCATGTTTCCTTAGTTTCCAGAAGAAAGTAATCTCGTACACGTTAGTAAAGCAATCTGGCATCTAGAGGTACTGATGGGACCAAACATATACTTAGATAAAGAAAAAGCAGCCTTTGCAAAGTCAAGATTATGACTATTAGTTCTTATGCCCGTGAGGAACTCTACATTCAGACTTTCTATACCATTACAGCTTTAAACAGATAATGGGAGCAATCCAATTTTCAGTATTGCTAGATCTCCTGAATTAAAAAAACTCACTATTTTCAAAAATAGGCAAACGCTCTTGTGTGCTACTAAATTGGACAATATTTATATTTGACCTAGAATACCAGTATTATATTACAGTATTGAGAAACAATTGATATCCTGAAAAAATAAATGGCTTCAATACAATAAGAGAAACACTACAATCATTAACTTCTTAAGAAAAGAGCTTAGGGTTACACTAGTTGCTTTCCAGATTCCAGTCTGAAGTAATTTGAAAATACCTTTACTCTTTTTTGTTCAGATTTTTCCCTTCAAACATAATTTAGATTTAATTCACCTCTGTTTTGCTTTTTTTTGTTTCTCAGCCACAATAGAAAACAGAAGAAACCCGCAACGGACTAAAACCAAAACTGTATGCCATTATTGCATTGGTTGTTACATTTTCTATCATACATACGGTCTCTTTAGAGATACAAAGGTCCGTCAAGCAATTTTACTACAGCTTTGAACGTAAGCAGCTTTTGCTCAGGTTTAATACTGCTGAAATCTACATATCCTCTTTAAACCTAAATTGCTTTTTATCTACTCCTTTTCAGCAATTCAGTCTGTACAGTCCATTTAAAAAAGTATGTTTTCCCCCTTTTCCATCAACATATACTCCCAGGAAACATACAGTACACAGTATTAAAGCTCCAAAACGAGCTGTCAAAACTATGGAAGTTTATAATCAAAGCAATAACTCCATTCTTTGCCAGACAGTGTTATTACTATGACCATTTGAAACTGAGTGATCTTATATGCTATTTGGCAAAAAGGAATATGTCAAAGACTGAGTTTTAGCTCCATCTTTAGTCAGATGATTATTCTCATTTTTGTAATGTAACATACCTCGTTTTGTTTCTACTGTTTGTGCTCCAAAGAGAGACCAACTAATTGCAAAGACAGCATTTATTGTTACTGCCTGCCAGTGTGCAGCTAGAGAAAATATTAGCAGTTACATTTACCAGAGCTGAGCTAAACTCTGTGAACTTACATTTGCACACTTTCTAGCAAATTCTACCAGTAAATTTAGTTGAAAAGTTTCAATCCACATGAGTTTCTAGTCCATTAATGAAAAAAATTAAAGAGAAAAATTTCCAGGACGAGTTAAGTCTCCAAATAGTCCCTAAAAGTCCAATGCTTAGTGATTTAATATGAAGATTGCTGAAGGCCAGAATAGGCCTTCCATTCACTAAATATTATGGAAACATGTTCTGTATAGACAGACTGGTTCCCTTACGGACTGTGGAGGAAAGAAACTAGGACGTGCCATGGTAAAGAGTGGCGTAAAGGTTCAAGATGAGCTGCTTGTGATATTTTGACTTTATCACAATTTCATGTCACCCTCCGATGTATCATCATGTATCAGCAATGTATTTGCACTCCACATCCTCCAAGGAGACTCCAAAGCATGTTTAGTCCTCAATTTGTTTCTTTTGGTTTTGTAGTAAAAGCTTCACCTCCTTCTAAAATTTAGGAAGTGCAAATATATGAAACTGATTCAGCTCCTTGGGAAAGTCATATTTATTCCTCTCCCATGAATCTGTGTAATGAGGTATTGTTGTGATTCTGAGGGTAAGAAGATTTACATCATCATGGAAGACTAGATGAGAAAATCCATGAAGTATGACTTCCACAATAGTACTTTGAGAAACATGAGTCTCATATACTCATTATAGTATCAGTACAAAATCTCAGTACTTCTGGTATGAATTGTTCTCATTAATTGTTTTAATGATTCTGATAAAAATATTCAACTAATGAAATGCGTTAATGTAAAACTAGTGAGATTTACAGTGCAAAAATGAATCATTAAGATTGCTGAAATGGGTTTTGCAATGTTTAAAGTTACTGTTTCTATATTTTTTAAAACATTTAATATATTGGAAGCTCATTTTTCTTTTGATTGTTATATGCTTCTGACACATCAAATATAAGGTTTACTGAAATCTGTGCTAAAATACCTTACCTCAAACCTTTCTGCTATATAAATTTCTCATAACACAAAATGTGCCTATAAAAATGTTTCCGATTACATTATTTTTCAATTACATTATTTTACATTAGACAAACATATATTAGATGAATATATATCCCCACAGACTCTGTTCCAAATACATACCAACGGCCATTAACTGCTTACAACCTGAAAGAGAAGACCTAACAAGGGGGCAAGATAGCAAGTGCAGAGTATGGAGGGGGTAAAAAGGTACCATTAGTAGGATGTTTTAACTTGGGTTAACTACATGACCAGTTCACAGACTTGCAAGTCAATCAGAAGACTAATTATTACAGATGGCAGGCAACTTTTAAGGTACCTCAGTTTGAAAGGTCAGAACATGAGAAAACCCAGTTCTCTACTCCTAAAATTTTGTGCCTTAAATTTTCAGGACTTTTTGAGAAAGACCACATTAGTTCCAATGTGATGTGATGATCCTCTATCTAACGCATCTCATTGTCGATGTTATTCAGGTCTACAATGGAAATAAGGATTACAGAGAGATCGAAATGAATAAAAATCACTAGACTTTTAAGTATTATAAAGGCATTATACCTATCTTTACATTTCAAAAAGTGGGTGAAAAATATGCTCTGTTGCTTCTCTAACTTCTGCGTCCCTCCTCCCATCTCCAACTCTGCAGCAGAAGAGCTGGATTGCTGCTCCAGGAATGTAGGTACGCGTTAGCCATCCACCTGGGAACTGCTTCGTGGGCCTAACCTTAATACTTAACATGATACAGAGGAGTTCCCCATCAAGCAAGTTATGCCGGAGAGCAGATGGTTTGGGCCAGCCATTTATATCAAGGCTGCCCTGTCTTCCTCCTTTATTGTTTTAGTTGTTTCACTTACTTTTGAGCAGCTGGGACTATCAAATGGTTGGTTAAGTGTCATCACGTGATTCTGAACCATTCCTAAATCCCACCACAGAATCACATTGTTATCTTTCTAAAAAGATCAGGATCACCATCTCGGATATGTTTACAACATTTTTTGATTTTAGTTTATTCTCTGAATTTGGCCTCTTCAGCTAAGGTCAACAGACTTTTGAATTTCCTGTTTTTGAAGCAGAAGGTACGGTGATGCAATGCTGATGCATTTCAGCAGCAGCAAAGTGGAACAAAGTCTTAAACAAAAGCTTGGCGCTAGTACCATTAATGTGCTAGAGCTGGCATATGAATATTTCTTGACTGGCTGGAAAAATTTAGGGATTCTTTTTTCCTTTGCCTTTGGTATTTCTGATCTTTATGTAACGTGCATAATATCAGGAAGAGTATAAACATCCTGTATAAACGTCACTTAGTTTTAAATCTTTAAATTTTTTTGTTCAGCCTTCGCTATCAGTAAGCAGTAACGAAAAGGCTTAATAATGAACAAACCCAGGAAAAAAAGAAACATTTTAAAAATTATTTAATAGCTATATGTTACGTGTTCCTATGAAATTTCAAAAAAAAAAAAACCCTCCTTTTCCAACTTTCCTAGGACTTTTGTTTACTAGATTCTTCAAGGCAAGAAATGGAGGCAAGCAGAAAGAAATGGATCTCTAACAAAAAAAAATCATGAAGAAGTTGGAAATTCTGACTTACTTTTCAGGAATAGGTTTTATATTTTCCCCCAAAGCAGCTCTTAGTCACTGTTAGCACTTTAGCACATTGAACTGCTACAGCTTAAAGCTCCGGTGTCCCTATTTACATACCCTCACCAAAGCTGAACAACTGCAAGTGTTGACCAGGAAGTTATTATTTACAGTTTTAATGCTGTTTAAATTAGTACAATACTCACAATATACTGAGTGCAAGCATAATTAGCAAGACATTGATTTTAAAAACAGATAAAAAAATCACTGCTAAGTTTAAGAAATAAATAAGCAAAGAACACAATAAATACTACCACACCAGTAAACACTACCACACCTGTTATGTGAAAAATAATTCCTCATTTACACAAGAAATTAAAAATCTATTTACAATTTTCTGAAAAGAACTACTTTCTTCAAGCAGTTCTCATTTCAAGTGCATTTACTAAGAAAATACCTATAAAAATGAATGCCTGCTTTCTTCGGATCATATTGTGAGGCACCAGCATAGTGTTTGTTTGACATGTTATTTGGTGATAGAGGAAAACTAACCTCCCTAGTTCTATTAAAAATATTAAATTATTTGAGAAAGTGAAATGCCATGTAAAACTGTGGTCAACTCCTATGTAATTCTGCATGTCTATAAAATATTTTAGCAAGCAGACATGAAGCATGGGAAAAAGCAAGCTCAACCTCAGGAGAACTGATAAATCCTCTCTCAACAAGGCTTATTAGTCAGGGTTCATAAGGCAAATACATAAAAGCTTCATACTGCCAGTGTTCTCTTGGTTTCCCAGATTACATGTCTTCTCCTGTCATTTAAATTACCTCTGTGTTTGATCTCATGCAAATTGTTTTTCAAAACTATGTTTTGAGATATAACATTTCTCCAAGCAAATAAAGCCAATCCAGCACTTTCAAGGATAGTTCTGGCAACTGCCAAAGTACATTATTTAATTAGAAAATCATTTCCTCAATCTGGTAATCTTTGAATGAGAAGGCTTTTGTTCAGCAGCTACGCTGACCGCCTAATCTAACTGAGCATGTTGTAATTAACTGGAAACTTGGCACTTCATGTAGAAACTATGTGAAGCTGTAAAAAAGTAGTGATTTGTTGGATAACAGAAACTAGTGAAATCAACACATATGAAATTACATATATGAGAGTTAAATACGTCTTTCTCAAAACAAACGACTATATCTGAATTTTGTATCAACTCTCAGGTGGAATGAAATCAGAAACTAAATAAAACTTTGTCTTTTTGTCTCTCAAAGTCAAAAAGCACAGAAATGAACAAGAATTTTACTGATTCTTCTTTTCTTACAATCATCTCTACCTGGCTCAGCTTGTTACCTTCCGAAACTCACCTTCCTCCCCTCTCCCATCAACTCTCTTATCCCCAGCTTCAGGCTAAAAGATACACAGGCAGTTTGTTAGAGCAAAACTATTTTCCACTGTGCTGCTTACCAACTCAAACGCTATTCCTGGGCATAATGGAACATACTTTCTGCCCTATACTGAAGACAGTGGTGGACTCATACTTCCCTGTCGATCGAAAGGTTCAGTGGTGGCAACAGCCAGGAACCACTGTGAGGATTTCGAGATTCGCTTCTCCAGTTAGGGAATGCCATCCAAACAAAAGTAAGAAAGAGGGTTCTCTGTCTGATCTTAAAATCATGAGTCAGACTTGATCTCACAATATCGTGCTCTCATTTCAGGTGTGGTACGATCACCTACTAGAGTGGTAGTAGTGGAGTGGTAGGCCAGCTACCCATTTGTTTAAAATCCAAAGGCACAAATGATCAATTTATCTTTTAAGTCTAATTAATTATAAGCAAATGAACAAAACACACTCTGGGCAAATCATCTTACCCACATTGCACTGGCATCAGTCTCTTCATATAGAAGCTCTTGGCCCTATAGCACGGTCCTTCCATGTTGATCATTCCTCCCTGTATCTGCTTGAAGCTAAGTGCCAGCCATGCTTTACTGCCTGCTGTTCCCCAGTATTTTTATTTTGTTTTCTGGCACTGTCTCCAATAGAGACCGTTCTGTGGTCTCTGTCTCTCTATTGTCTGTCTCACTACGACTCTCCTTACAAAGGCAGATTGTGACTGTGCAGGAAAGGAAAACATGTTGTGGGACACATCTGTACAGAGCTACATGTGAACTTGTGGCCCTTCCAGGACAATTTGTGTGACTTACTTTAGAAGTTTACATTAGGAAATGAATCACCCTCCAAAAGTTCTTATTTCTCTCCATGGACTAATGAGAGCTGGGAGTGACTGATTCGCATACAAACATCAACACTGTAGGTAGGAAAAGTCAGGTGAGATGAATCTTGCCTTTCTCACAAGCAGCTCTGTGACCACTGGTAAATAATGAAACTTAATTTCCTACCGATTTGTGTATTAAGTTTGATTGACTTTCTGTCTAGGAAGTGGCAAGCTCCAACTGAAGCTTTCTTCCATAGTTTATAATGATGCTCTCCGCATGGATTTTTCAGTGTGTAAAGTGTGGGATCATAATGCACACTTTCTCTCAGAGGGAATACTAATAGAGTTTCTTTTCCTCTTCCCTGCCACCAACTTTGATGAAATTTGGATTTTAATTATATTTGAGAAATCAACCCCTCCCTTCTGCCATCCTTTCCCCTGTCAAATATGTTTGAAGTTGATAAGCACATTCAGAAGTTATTAGGTGGCAGACACACAGACACGTTCACAGTAGTACGACCACACAGGAAACAAGATGAAAAGTTAGGCTTTGATGGAAAGAGAGGAACAAAAACCTTTTCAAAAGCATTCTTTTTTTTTTCCTTTGAAACATACTTCTTGTAAGTAGCTAACTGATCTTCAGATGTGCCAAAGGCTTACCGTGATATAACTCAAGAATGATTAGAGAAAGGAAACCGTCTTTGCATGTGCTTATATCATATAGTTCTAGTCTCCAGCTTATTATCAGAAAGCTTATGGGAGTGGGAAGGTAATAGAGAAGAGAAAGAAATGTGAAGTTAAAAGTCAGAATGAATTAGCATACATTTTTATTTGAAATTGCATGTAATCCCTAAAGAGCTAGTAAGTTAAATATACAAACCAAAATTCAGTTATTAAACGATAAAAAAGAAAAATTATGATCCCAATTCAATTGTAATTTTCAAAGCAATCTTAACTGGTGTGTTGTTGCTGACACTCCCACGGTGTAGAGCTCAGGCTTTACTAAGAAACAGAAAAGTGAAATTCCATTTACCAAAATATTTTAAAGCAGCTGTATGACTTAGTAAATGGTCTCTAACAAAATCCAAATAAAAGGAGCGGTTTAGTCAATGTACTGCTTAGATGCATACCTACTGAACATGAAAACATGGCTGAAATAGGGAATAATTTATCACTACTACTCAAAGTGATAACACTTTTTATGCAGTTTGTATTCCAAATAGTTATATATTCTGAATACTGTTCAGAAATCTCACAAAAAAGCCCCCAAATTAATATTCCAACAGGGAACCTCAAATCTGAAAAGACAAATTATTTTTACCATGAAGAAAAATATCTGCCAAAATAGAAAGAATAAGAGGAGTTCTTACATTTCTTTGTTGGAATCATTAAAACATGAAAAATGTATTTGCAGGTTT
Organism: Struthio camelus; assembly: GCF_040807025.1. Lineage (NCBI taxonomy): Eukaryota > Metazoa > Chordata > Aves > Struthioniformes > Struthionidae > Struthio > Struthio camelus. The sequence continues at coordinate 149,305,911 of NC_090942.1, read as the reverse complement.
TTTCTAAAATGCAGCTACATCATTAGCTTGCATTAAATGTACTTTGCTCTGCTGGTTACAATGGAAATAAACAACTTGCACAAGTGTCAGTGAAGTAATTTATTTAATGATAAGCTTCAGCAAGTATTTAGTATTTCAGATTCTTCTATACATTGATAAGCTAATTGGTAGCACTTGAGAGTATACACTGACTAAATATACTTCGCTTCAGAAAAATATACTCACTAAATTTTCTGTACATTATTCAAAACATAGGATCAATCTTAGTAACCGGAGATATTTATTTTAATAAAGTCTGACTAATAGGATGACAGAACATTAAAGTCCATAAAAACATATGAATTGGTTAGAGTTTTAACCAATGCCTTTCTGAATTTCAGGGTATCAGATATAAAGCTTGTCTTCAAAGATCTGCCTGTACACGCACTTATGGGAGAGAAAGGAAGTGAGTTTACCCTATAGGCCCTTCATGGGCAAGGAGAAAGGTATACATTACTTGTTGCCTATTTCTCCTTGTGAAGAGCATAAATTTTGTGCACTGTTCACAGCATCTGGTGGGATCAGCTCTATACTCTAATGCAGGCACTTTAGCTCTCCTCCACATTAGGATATGTAAGCATGCCCCAAAAATAGGATTTCCCTCAACTAAATTGTGATGCAAACTACTACAATCAGGTGCATATTTAACTTCAGATCTTGGCCCTCAACCTACATTTTTTTTCCTCTTCAGTGGTAGAAACTTTAAAAATACTCTGTAACACCGAAGTAATTCATTCTCTCACCAGCAAAATCACTGTCACCAAAGTCTCCACGGACCTCTTAAATGAAAAGAGAAACAACGTACCTTCCTTATCATCCTGGCTGAGTGCCTGGCTTTAACGCTGCCACCTGTACTCTCCTTGGGTTCAGAAGCTGCTTCACCTTCTAGCCCTCCTCTGAGGTCTGTAACAAGTTTCAGAGGATTTTCTCTTGCTGAAGAGGTGCTCTCCTTGATCCTTCTCCCTCTTCCTCTGCCTCCCATCTCTGGGAAATTTCACCACAGACTACAATTCAGCAGTGTTCCTTGTGTTGACAATTCACTGATCTTGCTCCCTCAGATTAAGCCAACCTCACTCTGTTGAAATCAAAGTTTAACACCCTGCTCTGCCATGTCTTTGTAGGCCTCTAGCTCTCACTCTACTCTAAATGCCAGCTAGCACAGTTCTTGGTCTTTTCCCTGCAAATCTTCCCCTTTACTTCCTTTTTTCATAGCACTATCATTGTTGTCCTTACCTTCACACACGTTTTTAGTCAGTTTTGATTCAGACCTCTCTTAAGAGCTTCATATCCAACCTATCTCTAAAAATCTTGCCAATTATTTCTGCATAGCTGTTCTTTGCTGTCTGTCCACATAACTAAAATGCTAACCTACAACACTTGTCTCAGTTTCTCAACATCCTTTTCTTTGGTCTCAAGAAATAACAAGGATTATTCTCCAACTCTAATAGTTCAACTACTTCAAAACCCTGTTTGCATCCCTCCACTAGTGTTCCTCAGCACAAAGCAGATGCTTTTCCAACTTTCAAAGACTATGAAGGCCTACTCCACCCCATTTATTATCTCTTTATCCTCACTGAAATGTTTCAGCTGCATCCTGGTGTCAGCCCTCATGAACAGTTGTCATATTCCATATTAGTACCTTACTCTCATGATGCTTCCTAACATTAGTAGGAATCCCCTGCAAAGTTACATCATTATTATTCCTCCTCTCCCTGTTTTGGCCTGACACAACTGGCAGTACACAATCAATATCTTACTACATTTCTCTATGTTTATCCTTCAATGGAGCAACACACAGAAATCACTTCTCTTATCATAATGTTGAATGTCCAAAACTGAGGCATGTACTCTGAGCTAGAGATCAGTCTATGCAGTCATCAGTTAGGCACTTATACACATACAGTAGGATGGAAGTGCCTATCTCCAGATCAACTTGCATATTTTGTCCAATTATACTTAGTACATCTGATAAAAGAGATAACCTGTTTCTACAAAACTTATTCTTGCTATGTCCCCACAACATGGCCTCAAAACAAGGGCCCCCAAGAATACAAGCACAGGATGAAAACGGAAGCCCCACAGTTATCACCACAAATCAAGAAAGACCAATTATGGCTACAGAAAAGCCTTCTTCACTGCCGGGCAGATCTGTTTTTAGGGCATAGTAAGAGAACGAAGAAGAGGTATCCAAAGTATATAAAATATTCTATATGTGGTGAAAATACAAAGGAGGTAAGAAGAATGTATGAAAACAGCTACAGCTCCTATACGAATGGCAGCAAATGAAGAACAGAAAGGGAATTGTTCCAGCACTGGGTCCCTCACATCTGATAAGTGCCAATACTTATCTATAGCAGGTCCTTCCTCACTTTGGGTAGAGAAAGAGCTCTGCTCTTTTATTTGGCATTCACCAGCTTCTGCTACCACAACTCCATAATCACTTCTAAAGTATTATCTTTTGCAGTATAACTGAGTTACGTAAGTTATAATTTTAAGGAACAATGTGTGTGCGTGTTTTCTACTCCAACATTCCCACATGATAAAGTGACTAATACTGAAGCACCAAGCCAAAGCAAAGTTAGATGCAACAAATATGACATCTATAATAGTATTCCCTCTTTGTATTGACTGTACATGATGTACTACACGGGCTAAATACCTCATTTTATTAGCCTAAATTAGGTGAGATGAATCCTACTCTTTGTATCCATCATTATCAATATGCCTTATACTCTGACTAAAAGTTTGCTGGATAGTTGCCATGTTTTTGATTAGCCTTTTTACAGTGCCACACTTTTTTTTACTTGCTCAACAAGAACTCAGCACTGTGGTAACTGCAAGAATGAGCGCAACAAACCCAAATGGATTAAACTGCTCTGGGTTGTGAACATGCACATGAATGTGACTCTCATGAAACTGCCTGCACAGTAATCCCATTTTGTACTAGTACAGCATAAATCCGAAGCACAACATGTTTCTAAAAGAAGAAGGTTTCTTTCCTACCACGCAAGAAACACAATGGTCTCCACAAACTGAGCTGATATCAAAAGAACAATGAAATATCCTGTGATATCAAAAGATTTTGCCTTGACTATCCCAGTTCCCAATTCTGGCAATCAAGAATAATTTAGTTAGAATATCTTATGCTAGGCTCGGGGACTGACAGATAACTCCTATGGCCTGAGAAAGTGAGTTTCTGTTGTATGAATTTATATACCCACATCTTCTTTTGTAATGTATTTTTCTGTGGATTACATTTAAATTAAACACTAAAAGAAAAAAGGTGGTATCAGTAATCAACAGATGCAAATTAAAGTAAAAACATTGACAGATTGCAGATATTAACAAAGCTGTTTTGGGCAGCTGCCCAAGAGACATTTGCTGTTTTACAAGCAGCCTTATAATCACCTACCAGCAAGGTACAGCTTCTTCTGGCAGAAGACAGTTTCTTATATTAGACTTCTTGTGTCACCTCCTGGGTTAGGCCACATTACTGAACCATCATATAAATTCTGTTTGTAATCCAACAGTGCCTACAGTGACAGCACACAGTCTAAATGCTATACTAAGAAAAAATATATTCTTTCACAGGAAGAGGTGAAACAAATGTACAAGAGATTCTGGAAATGTCATTAAACCTCGATGGAAAACACTTTTCTCTGGTTCAACTCCATCATTAGCCATACTTGTATTTGCTTAATAAATGCCTAACTCTGTAAAATATGAGCTGATATTTTCAAAAGAGGTTACTCTGGCCTAATTCTGCCCTCCCCCTAAGCTCAATAGAAATATGTCTATTAGCTTCAACTAGGACATTATTAGGCCAACAGCACAGACTTTCAACAAGCACATACCATTTTGTTATTAAAAATGACATAGGATCAATCGTGACACAAACAAAAAACGAAACAATTCAGCTTCTGATTTTTTCATCTAGCTCAAAAACAAGGTTAAGAGCAGTAGAGCATGGCATGGACCTCATCAGAGTGGATGAAATGGAGCTCCTTAGTCCAGAGTGAATCTCTGCCTTTTTCCTTCTCCCCAGTGCTTGAGCCAATCCAGCTCATGGGTCTTAGTCCTGATGATTCATCAGCACACTTAAAGCCTGAGCTTACTGAACAGCAGCAACTACTGTTTCCTTATGATATTAAACTCAATTACCTCCTGCACTGAGGGCTCCTGAAAAACTAGGTATGCTGCTAATTTCAGGATTTATTCTATTGTCTCTGAAGGTGCTTCCATAGTGTGGACACACTGTCAGTTTGGCTTGCCCAGTGCTTGGCTCCAGTGCTCATCCCTGAATTTATATCAGCTGATAATTATGTCCTAATCTAAAATTAATCAAATGATTCCTGTAGCAAGGAAACCCAGACTTGCTGGTTTCCCACATTCTGCCATGGCTGTCGTTAAAGGTAAGATTTTTTTACAGCAGGATAGCTTGCTAAGGGTATATGTCTTTGCAGTCACAGCAAAGACCATAGAGCAATGTAGACAAGGCTGAGCTATCCCTCCACCTGCAAGCAGAGAACTGATAGCAGACTAGTTCCAACAGGGTGGAGATCAGGGCAGGCTGCTTCTCAGGTGCTCCCACTGCTGCGTTGCCATTACACTGCTCCTGCTGCTCAAGGTCAGGAACATCTGCATTACAATGATGTTACCTGACACATCCTGGATTTAAATTCCTTGGGTGGAATTCAGCTACAGATTCAGCCACCTAAACTCAGGTGCCTATTATATAGGCATCTACATGGGAGATGGCTATTGAAGTTCACACTGCAGTCAGTGGAGATCTACCCAATACAGCCAGTGGAACCTGCAGAGCTGGCTATCTCATCCTGCACAGATACCTGCACTTGGTAAGCTGAAGAACTTTTTAGCGTTAGCTGAAAAAATTTTGTGGAGAAACAGAATTTCATTTCTTTTATTGTTAAATGGATTGATAAAATCAAACCAGAAGGTATTAAAGCCAGCTTTACCCATTTTTCCATGGCTAAATCATGCCTTCCTTCCCCTATGAGTTTCCATAAAAATGCATAAAGCGCAGACTACCTTTCTGTAAAGAGACACCTTTTATGGTAGTGAAGTTAGAAAATAAAGCAGACCATATAATTATTCTATCTCACTGTCACCATATCCAAGTGCCCCACTATTATCTAAGACTTCTTGCAAAGCTACCCCATTTATTGCTCATCCTTACAGTAGTAAACAACACTTTTGATGGTCACACACAGGAAACCAGGCAGCTAATGCAGTCCTAAGTTGTCCATAAATCCAAAATTCCATAACTTCCTGTTGATTGCCAAAGCAGGAACCGTCAGATGCCAGCAGACATAACAGGTACACCTTACAGACAAACTTCTACACCCTACATGGCTCTAATGTTATCAGAATCCTCAAGATGTAGGATACTCAAAGGCCAAAATTCTCAAAGTTGTTATTATAGGAGTTTTTTGCCATATACCCTGTTACTTTCAAGGCAATTTCCTTCTCTCTGGTGCCAGCCTGCATTTGACCAAAATCCTAGGCCCAAAGTATCTCTCCAACACATTGTCACATCACTCGGCTTTATTGAAGGTACAGTTAGATATTTTTTGTGAAAAATCTTCCAAATAAAACGTTTTACTGATGTAGATAACAGACTATGTCGACCAAAACATTTTTAAAATCCCATATATTTCCTAATTTATATTTTTTGCCCCAGTCCAGCAAAGTCCTTAAACTACATATATCTTTCGATTTTAATGGATTATTCACATACTTAAAAGTAGATATATTTGTGTGCAACCATGGGAGCTGGAACTTTACTTATTTGTGCTTCATTATGAATCTGAATAATGAAGTCAAATGATGTCATATTCACAGTCTATAGGAGTGAGATCATGAAGACGGTGAAGACATTAACCTCCGATATACCACTGATTATGACTTTCAATAGGGCTTATGTAGGGTACATTTGCTCTTAAATTCAAATTCTTCCAGTTTGTGTTTCAGTCATTGTTTTCACTGGTTTTGAAAATCATACGGGAATATTTCTAACCATCGTGGATTTAATAAAAGTAATCTTCAGTGTGGTCACAATCTAGAATGATTGTTTTGTTCCCAAATCATCTTTAACAAACCCCAGAAATGGTAAAAGTAAAGAAAAATCACAGTTTATGCAGTGAAAGCCCTGGGCAATAATCAAACAGCATTTGATTTATTGTTCTTGCACCAGGAATTTTTTGACAATTCTAATGTTAAATGGTAACGCAATTAATTAAATCCATAACAGCTTTGCCATTGGAATACATATCTGGATGTGTCTAAAAACAGAATATATTCCCCTCTGAATAAGCATCATGCCCCTATGAGTTGTGTGATTTATGACAAGTATTAGCATGTAATAGCATCATGAATATTTCAATTTCAAAGTATTTTATCATTTTCAACAGGAATTTAGTTCTGACAACAAAAACATTTCAGCTGCTTTTATCAAAATAATAGGTTATACAAAAATGGTCATATTTAATAATAAAATTTGCCAAAATGAGTTACTTAAAAGTAGTCTCATATCTGGGGTTTAACTGACTCATTTTTCAGAAGTAGCATTAGGCATTCTCCCTCTAGAGGGAGAAAAAAGCAGAGCAATTATTTAGGAACTTAACAAGGGATGCAGGAAGCAAACAGCCATTAAACTGGAAACTCAAGGTAGAAGGTGGAAGATTATTATGAGTCTGTTGGAGAAAAATCCTTCTGTGACCGTAGATGTCTCTATGAGCTATAAACAGAAATGGCTAATATTGCGCTTCTTGTGCAGTAAAAATTCCTACAAGTTGCTACCACTTTAAGGTGCCCATCTTGTGCATGATCAAACTTGAATGTTATACAAATTACTACATCTGCTAACAATGCACCACTCATACAGAAATTACTGAGTTTGAAATTTGAAGTAGTTATGCATTTTGAGCTTATTAGTTTATTATACTCTAGTGCAAATCTGATAAATGCAAAAAGACTTAAAGAAAAATATGGTACATGACAACAGAAGCATGAAAACACACTCAAAATTTTCACTAGGATGAGAACTCTAAGATGGAAGCAAACACAGCGAAAGGGTTATTTCCAACTTACTAAATGACTTACTGGTAAAGAAGTTTAGGTTGTCAGCTAAATATACTTTTAGTCATGATCACAAAAGCAAGTCAGTTTCCTTCTATTTTACCTTCTAAATACCACTAGACAAATGATGCCTGCTAGCCGCATGTGTACTTCTTTATAAAAAGAAATACAACTACTATAACTAGCCACCTAAACATCCATATACTAAAAATAAATTTGCACATGCAATTTCCCTTCACTGAGACTGGGATATTCAGGGTGAGGCACACTAGATTTGGTCCTAGCATACAGGTGAATAAATGACCTGTATGCTTCATGAGCAAAGACACTGTGGCTTCTTAGGCTAAGTATATGCTACACAGAAGTAACAGTAGGGCACAGTAGGCGAATTCTTTTAAAGTCCCTACGTTCCCAAGGAGTCAGAGCTTTGTCAGTACACAGCTACACTCCTCTTTGCCTGCCAGTATGAACTGCCCTTTAATGGTGGCTCCAGTGTTTGGGGGAAAAGTGTACAGTGAGAAAAAGTAATACAAGGTGGGGAAGAGCTACCCAGTCCTGCTGAAATTCAGGCTGTGGACTCATCCTCACCCTATAGCACGGGGACAGTACCAATGCCCTTTGGGCGCTTTCTCATTCCTTGGCTCACCAGCTCCTTGGACCCAAGTACACAGTGTTTTAAATACAAAATTCGTAACAGGCCCATCATCAGCCCCCAGATAGCAGGCAGTTGCTTAAAATGGATACTACCATTTAAAACTCTACTTAATTCAGACATACAGTTGAACCTATCTTGGCCGAACCCTGCTGAAAAGTCCTGACCCAGTCCTGACCTAATAGCTATGCAGGAGCTTGTGAAGCTGCCTTTATCTCTGCTTTTCTTATCCTTTTACACATCTCTGTGGGAGAAGAAAACACTATCTAGCACTGGGCAGGAAACAATCCAGGAAGAGATAAATAGGTGGGAAAGGCAGATCAACAATAAGAGACAAACAGAAGAAAAAGTAGACAGCAGAAGGCAAAATGAACATAGATGTATGTGTTGCAATATTTTAAATTGAGTTTTAATGTACAGAGTTTTTCAGTGTATATGGTTTCTACATTAATATGTTTCTATCTAGCCTGGGATTCAGCTCCAGATTCAGGCCCATGGAGAGGTGAACTGTATGGGAGTTTTTTTGCCTAAGTTTCCATTGTGGCCAATGGAAATTCTAATCAATACAGTAGAAAATGTTTAGAGCAAACACCTCCACTGCAGGATGAGGCAAGCCACACTTTAGATTCCATTGAATCTACTGGTGAGACACACAAATCAGTTGCTAAGCTGGCACTCAGTGCCAGTGGAGATGTGAAATGCGTCCCATCCCGCTCCCAGCAGCCACTTGAGAAAGAGATGAGTCCCATGTGTCTTGTGTCATATCTGAGACCCCCATGAAGATGTCTTGGATACAGGACTGGATGAATAGGTATGTTTACGCAAGTGATTCAAGCTTAACATCTCCACCCGGAGCTCCAGTTATGTATAACATCAGTTATTTTAATTGAAGCTGAAGACCATCCTCAGGTTCACTGCTGTATTGAAAGCCAAGATATTTTTGTTGCGTGAAGTTCAGCCAGAGTATAAACTGTATTAAACTAGTGCATTCATTGACTTTTTGTTCTGCGCTTTTCTGGAATAAAAATAACCCAGGAAATTTTGTGCTTGCATTGGTCAATAATATTTGAAGATTCCATTAGAATGGTTTCAAGACTAAATTATTTTAAAATCAATGTGGATTTGATTTATTTGTTTCTCAGTTGAAATGTTAATGAAAAGTCTGAAAGATTAACTTTTAATTAAAACTCCATATTTATGTATGGCTAATTACTCTCAGTTACTGTGTCTTTCATAGACATGCCCACATTCATGCATAAATTCCACTAAAAACTGTCGAGATAGATAAACTTAGTTTTACCTTTTAGCTCTCATGCATCAGAAAGTAGCAGAAGTAATGTGTCATATATCAGTGTGGGGTTTTTTTGTATATGTTCTATAGTGCAGGCTTTATCTAAGAGCTGCTATAAATCAGCTATACATGTGGTTTACTGAAGGTGCAATTTATATTATCTAGTTTTAAGCCTTAATACCGTAGGGTTCTTTTTAGTCAGCGGAGAGAAGGGAACTTGCAGAAGGTAATTCTTCCCACCCTAGGACATCCATTTAAGATGTCAGGAAAAATCTTTCCTCTGAAGTTACCTTTTCCTCTCCACTGACTGCAGAAGGAACATAAATGAATTGCTTAAATTAAATGGATGAACTCAGGCATGATGAGTCACATCCCAAGTCAAGTATTCTATTTTCAACAATCGTCTCATTGTCTACATGGAAAATGCAGAAAATTCATGAGTGACATGAGCATGAGTCTGCTGTATGGCAGACAACTGCATGTTTTAGCAAATGCTGAGTTTTTTACAACTCATCTGCATTAAAAATGTTTCTTTGAATTATTTTTTCAGAAAGAATAATCCAAGAATTAGGTGCTTTTCTGAAAGAATCATTCAAATTTCTACATAACCAGAAGCCTTAAACATGTCCAAACCTGTAACTCTCTCTTCAACAATAATTACAGTAAGCACTGGCTTATCATGCTTAATTATTTCAATAATGTTTGTTTACTGTATTTATTAATAGAGTTACATTCACTATCTCAAAACTTATGGAAAAGCTGACCATTCATTTGGAATTTGTTTCTATACCTTCCTTTCTGAACAGCAGTAGAAATTAATATTTTTATTGCAGTTTACTCCGTGCATACAAAAGTGTCAATTATTTTTAACTTCTAAGCTAAGAGAAGACACATTGTCTGTCACTGAACTTTTGAGTTCGACACTAAAGTTCTTCTATTAAAAAGAAGTAATTAGAGCAACATGAAGGCATACACAATCAATCTGTCAAAAATGATATTCCTGTAAAACCTTCCAAAAGAAGACCTTTCTTGTCAAATAGGCACAATTTGAAGGTGGTAAGTTTTAGCTTTAAAATTAAAGCCCAGAGAACTTTGCTCCCATGTCCCTGATGGATAATAGCAATTTTTAAAATAATACTACATTTGAGTAGTACAATGTGACAGACTGTGTACTGTACAGGAATACTGCCATGTTTCTCATAATACTACCCATTAGGCCAAATCAGTGATTGTGACAGTGTCTAAAAATGAGGCAAAATCTAGCCTGCCTTTATTCTCATACAGTTAATATATATAAACATACAATGCTATATTTTGCTCTACGAATATATTAGTGACTACCTGTTAGTCAATGGAAATAGAGCATGGGAATATCACTGTCAACAACTTTATCCAAAGTCTTCTGAATTTTACTGAAAGAAACCATTGGCTTCAATGGGTCCTGACTGAAGCAGCAAAAGCGGAGGAGTCCATGATACGTCGTAAGTCGACATTTGGCTGTTCTCCCAATCACTGTAAATAGTCTTTACAGCCTTCATCAATATGTTATGTTTGAGAAAGACAGCAGAATAAATTATTCATAATTTTTAGGAGAAGGTAAAGACTTGAAAATTATATGAAATAAATAATGATACTCATCCCTTTTATTAGCTTTGCAACTACTTTTCTTTTAGTACTTTGCTGTTTTGTTGTGGACTTAGTTTTGTTCTCTCCCTCCCTAGTTTGATTATTCATGGCTATATTGCCTGCCTTCTTTCTTTAACATTTCATTTATCACCGCCACTGCAAGTAGATTTCCTGCTTTTGCTGAGAAGAACACACTTTTCAGATTTTAAAAGCTTCTCGTTACACTGGGAGAAGTGAAAATGGAATTCAGTCTATTTAAGAATGAACTCCTTTCAAGGCACATGAAATTTCAGTCACAACAAAACAGTTCTGTAAACAAGGTTTTCATGAATAGTGTGGACAGCATCTGAGGACCAGTCAAATCATTTTTTTTCTAACAGTCTGGCCAGCACCTGGGTAAAGCAAATATTTTCAGTTATATAACAGACTAAATCACAGTGTTTCAGTATAGCTTCTGAATCTGCTTTCAAAAGCCAAGAATTTAGGCAAAAGGCAAAAATTTAGAACCCTCCCAAAAGACACTCTGTGAAAATAACAAAATCTTAACATCAAGAGAAGCAAACGTAGTAGAAGTCGCCACAGTCAGAGGAATAGAGAAAGAGAGGAAAAACCCTTGAGCGTATAGAAGTTATGAAATACACATGGCTGAGAAGCCAGAGTAAAAGAAGAAATAAAAGTTTCCAGAAGGTTCTGTTCCATACACAAACCCACACACAGAGCACTTGCAATATTTACCAAGATTATTTAAAGCTCTTTTTCTCTTTTTATGCTTGTGCTATTTGCACTGGCCTGAATGGCAATAACACACGACAACCCAAAGGCAGTATCTGATTTGACCACCTAAAACACAGAAAATAGAGCTCTTATGCTTTACATAAGAGCATGGTCAACATTGTCAACCCCAAAGCTAATCTTAAAATGATGAACCACTTTTGGACCTGGTGCCAGTCAAGAGCCAGTAACAAGTCACATATGTTTACACTCTTTAGGTATCCATGAATGTATATTTTAACGTACAAGCTAATACAGACTATAAAGCCCCAAGAAAGATGGGCTTCCTACTGAAATTCAAAGGAAGAGGCAAGAGTTTTGTACCTCATTCAAGTAGTTACTTACTACTCAGTCACGCACAGGAGACAACAACTAGAGGAACAGATATATTTACATGTTGATGAAAGGAAAATAACTTTTACCCTAATTAAAGGAATAACAAGATTATTTCCTGCTTAAGGAGAGAATAGGAGTTTCCAGGAAGAAAATAAAACCATCTTGGAGTTCCTAGTAAACCTGAAAGGGGCAATATGAACCTTGATGGTCACAGGGAGAAGGGGAGGGGGCACAAGAGCTGATGTGATTTCAAAAATTGTCTGAACATTTCAGAAAAATATGCTTTTAACAGCATGGACTTGCTCTTTTTTAGCTTTCTAATTCATATCATGGATTTTGCAGTATTTGCAGTACTGTAGTTTAACATATGGCCAAGGCTTCCAGCACCTATGGCAAACATCTCCTTATAAAAAGGAGATATTTTTATAAAAATATAAAAAATATTTTCTAAATAAAATTAATAAAATTAACATTATTAGATTTAGATTAACACTACTAGATTATTAGATTTTTCCTCTTGTATAACATACAGCTTTTTTACTACTACACAGCCCACAGGCCAACTGGGCACCACACCTATCAAAAGCAGACCTTTCCTTTTCCATGCACTGCATGAACTGAGATGGCAACAGAGGAAATTTCACCCAGCTGCTTGCTCCAAGACAAGGTTGGGAAAACCAGCAAAGATTCCTTCAGTCCTATTTCTCTTCTTGCCAGAAATATTGCTCTAGTCTTAGCTAGCCAGATGAGCCAGGCCTGAACATCCATGAATGGATTCACTCAAAAGAGACTGCAGAGTCTCTAGCCTCTCCTTTCACATGAACCTACTCAAGCCCTGCAAGGCACTAGCAAACCTTTCATTTAGTGATCTGAAAGAAACACGAGTGCTAAACCACAAAGGCAGCAGAGATGTGAACACAATAACCCTGCGCATGTGGCTCACATTTTCATTAACACTACTATCATTGATGGATTATCTAGAGAAATAATGCACTGACCTCTAATTTATCAGGCTCCAGTTTTTCTTCTTTTAGTTTTTAAGTCACAGTCATGACAAGAGTATCACCACTATGATACACATGACCTTTATTTTATGCCTTTTAGAGTTTGACAAAACCATATTTACCCCAATGCAAAAACAAAAACCACCACACAAAGCTCCAAATTACCACCTGCCTTGATGTTGTAGAAGTTTGGTCAAATAGACAGGTTCCTCATTTTCACTCCAGACGCTTCTCAAACTGGATAAATACACGCCTTAATTATCATAGGTTATATCTAACCATAAAATGTTATACATTCAGAAATAATACTGCTCAAAGTAGTTTTGAGGCTCTGGTACAAAACAAATTCAGTGAAATGAAAAATGAGACAATTTTAAAGGCCAGGTACCTTTTAAAAGCCTGCAAGAACAACGAATATTCTCAAGGGGTTCCAGCCTGTATCAGCAGTGATAAAATATCAATCTTTGTGGTCAGATATGTCAGCAGGGGAAGTGTTTTCTTTAAACTCCATCACCTACCAGCGAAAAATTGTTCCCTCAAGACTCTTTTATATTTCCTTCTTTAAGCTTTTACATGACTTGGGTGACTACTGTTTTAAGATACTCTGAGGAAGCACTGTGCTGTTCTTTGGAGCAGACATTCTAGTTTTCAAATCTGCTTTTCAGCACTGATCATAATCTACTACTAAAACCCTGGTCTTCAGGGACACTTCAAGAATCTTACCATAAAAATATGATTCTCTTCATTTAAAATGACTATGGCATGAAAGTTTAACAAAATTAGAGACTAAATTCTGAACTAACTTTTCCAGAGATTTCTTACTGGCAAAAAAAGCACTTCCCAAGACTAGCCTATCTCAGTCACCTAAAAGCAGTAACTTTTTCTTCTCTTCAGCTTCCTGTCTAGGTTATTAGGAAAATAAATGCAAAAACACTTGAGTAATTTAAACAAACAAAAAAAAAAACTACCGGTAAATAAATAATCTCTTTCCTACTGCAATATTCATTTATGTAACAACCTTTACAGCTCTGTAACTCGAAGGAGGAATTAATTCAGAAGAGTCTTACAGCCTTGCCTTTTGCAGAAAGTCGTCTATGGAAACAACAGCATCATACCAGAGCACAAAGAAAAAAGACCAGATTTTAAACCTTTCACAAATATCAGTCTAAGGCAAAGAATGAGCTTCTCCTTCACAGATACTGTTTAAATACCCATATTAGAGGAAGAGATAATTTATTGTTTGGGACTCCCCAGTAAAAAGACAGTAAATGTGATTTATTAAAATACAGAGTAAGTTAACTGTGTATTAGGTACAGGAATCACTCAATCCTGCTGCACAGCTGATTTAGTTCGTGTGTTTCAACAGTCATCTGCATGTCAAAACTCGCTAAATTTCACTGTGCAACACAATGGCAGCAGAGAAGAGGACCAAACAGATACAGGTGAAGAATAAGAAGTCAGAAGTCAGAGGACTGAGAAGTTTTGTTTCGTGTTAATTGCAGTACACAAAGCCTTGCTGCAGAAGATTAGCAGTATCAGAATGGATTGCGTTCTAGCCACGTGCCAGGCCCATCCTGAAATGAGACCTGGATGCACACTGATCCTTCCTTATCCCTCCATCCCCTCTTTCCATACCTCCACCGCACTGGTTTCTATAGGAAGGAAACCTAAAAAAGTGTGCTAGATGAGAGTTGCAGCACATTCCAACTCATTTCCCACACTAGGAAACTCAGGGACAAGGACTCATGGGTGAAGGACCATATTACCTCACATCTGCACCATGCACCTTAAAGTCCCTTTAGATATAGTCAAGTCTTTCTTTAGGAAACTCCATGAATGAGGATTTTCTTCATTTTCTTAGTTATACAGTTGGCCTACCATTCTAAAACATGAACCAGCAGGCATAAAGGTTTCCATGAACCACTGGTTATCACAGTAATTTTGCAGATTCAAGCCAAGGTTCATGGTAGGAATGCATCTCCTCCCGTTGACACTGATCCTGATGATGAGTTCGGATAACACGAACATCACAGCGTAATGGAAAAAGCAGCACCAAAGAGAGTGGTCATTAACTGTGTTGAGAGTGAAAGAAAATCTATACATGTTCAAAAGTTGATGGTATTGCCCAGAAGTTAGCTAAGCATATGAACATGCTATTCTTTTATCAAAAAATGTTATCATTCCTTCAAAATACTTTCAGAAATATTTGTTAAGAGAAGCCAAAAGACATTGCTATGCTGTCTTTGTCTTTTCCCCTATAGGGAACGAAGGACTAGCGTTTCCATACCGGATTGCATGAAAGCTATCTCTTCACATTTTCAGAATGCCCCACCATAGCTCCTATGTTGTTTAATCTAACATGTTCTGTGCTATTCTTTAGCTTCCTCTTGCCATCTCTAATGAATTTGACATAAAAGTAGAAAATGCTGGTTTGGTGTAGACAAGAATGGGGTTCCTCTTGCCGAACTTTTCCTATCTAAAAATTCCAAGCTCCCTTTACACTCAATATACACTGGC
Source organism: Struthio camelus (assembly GCF_040807025.1). Classification (NCBI taxonomy): domain Eukaryota; kingdom Metazoa; phylum Chordata; class Aves; order Struthioniformes; family Struthionidae; genus Struthio; species Struthio camelus. The sequence goes on along the minus strand of NC_090942.1, from coordinate 149,290,577 downwards.
ATATCCAGAGAACAATCCATCTTAAGTATTTTAAATACACACTTGGAATGTATTGCTCTTCAGAAGTGCTTAGGCAAATTTGTTTACCATAGGTTAATAACTTCTGATTGTCTGTAACGCCAAGAAAGATGATTCCTATCCCAGGAAGTTTTATCAGTCTAATGACATAACTAGCATAAACACATTAGGGGAAAATTTTATGTCTGCTTTCATGTGGGAAAGCAAAATCCAAAGTATCTTCAGAATCTTTGCATAAGAGAGTTTATATAAGAGTGCAACAGCACAAACACAGCAAGGTATCCATTTTCTGACAATGACGAAAAATATCTAGAAATCTTCACTGCTAAAAGATTTATTTTCATTCCAAGTGCTGTTGGGATGTTATTAGATATTGATTCAGTTGGTAACCTGCATTTAGAAAAGGTGATCAAGAATGGGTTATGGTCAATGTTTCAAAAATACAGATATATATTACATTTTGCCACTCTCCTCACTGTTCATTGATTTTATAGGTCATGTTAAATCACTTTACACCAGTCATGACTTATGGCATCCACTGAACACAATTTCTAACAGAATATTCTATAAACATGATCACTCATATAATCTGTACATTTAGTAGGAGCACTAGCATGATTATAAATTCTCCAGTACCAAACCTCGCTCTTCCGTCCATACTGGATGCAACTATTGTGTTTTTCAGAGTATAAGTATCCTGCATTTCTGCTAACAATAACAATTAAGTTCTGAGTGGTTTTTAGGGTGATCCAAAGCAGTATTTCTCTCTATAGTCCATTTTGGGAGTATTTATTTTCCTTATTTGCCTTACTGATAAGTAATATCATTAACGACAAAATATCTACAAGAAGTGGACGGATAACTTTATGCATATTATGTATATGTTTAGTATTGCACAACTTATATTGTTTAATATTTATATATTAATATATAGTATATATAATATGTCCATATTGGTCATGTATCTATAATAGATACATTATGCAAAAAGCATACATTGTATAATTATATATAATTATACAAAAATATGCAATGTATATTTTACAATATACAAATAATATTTATATATTGTTTAATATTTTTAATATTGCACAAAATAAAAAGGTACATCTGTAAAATACAACAGAAATGTGAGGAATTTGTATCTTTGCAACATGCCGGGAAGACACGTTTGAATTACGTTCATTACTTACTCATATGACAGACCAAGATGGCTCTCAGCCTTGTCCATTAATCCTCCTGAATTCAACCTTTTAAATCTGTGAGCACCTAAAATAATTTGAGTTCCAAAGAATCACTTATTTTCAAGAAAACAGCCTTCTCCACAGAATTTCTATGTCACATTTGGTGACATGAAATTAAACAAGGACAAATGCCAAGTCCCGCCCCAGGGAAGGAAGAGAGAGCCCTGGCAATGATACAGCCTGTTCCTGAAGGGGCCGGGAGCAGCTCTGAGGGGAAGGCCCTATAGGTTGTGGCTGGCAGCGAACAGCTTGTGTGTCTTGTATGGGTAGAGAGCTGGGCTTGCTCAGCCAGGGGCAGGGATGGCTTTGCAGTCACCAAATGGCCCCCCAGGGCTTACAGAGGGGTCACAGAGGAGATCAAGCCAGGTATCTCACAGCAGGGCACGGCAGGAGGGAGAGAGATGATGGACACAAGTTGAAACAAGAGAGGAGAAATTTTTCCCTATGAGGACAGTCAGGCAGTGGAGCAGGTTGTCCAGACAGGCTGAGCCACCTCCATCCTTGGAGATGTTCAAGATCTGACTGAACAGCTCAGGTAGCCCTGAGCTACCTGATCTGATTCTGACTCTGCAGACCCATAGCTGACCCAGCTTTAGGCAGGAGTTTGGATAAGAGAGCTCCTACTACCTGAATTTTTCTGTGATCCTATGATTAGATGCTACTTCCATGAGTCTACCCCACAGTAGTAAAGCGGTGATGTGTGTGTATTGGAGGACTGGCTCTTTCCATGGAGTTCAGTGAAACACTGAATAATTTAAATTACCTTTCAAATGTCATTTGTTACATAATTAGAGGATGATACACGCATATTCCATGAAAAAAACCTATTGTCTTTTAAAGCTTAATACCCGATTCATATAACCTTATTTAAAGCCGAGTAAAATGTTGCATATTTAATTTCTATGTACTTTTCTTAACTAGAAATTAATTTGATAATCCAAAAATGACTTCACAGCCAAAAAAAAAAAAAGCAAAAATCAATTACTTAGAAGTCTATAGGCCAAAATTCAAAGGTATTTACTGTAACTAGAAAACAAAAGAGCGCATTGAACTCCATGACAAATTACACAGAGTACAGATAAATCCTCTTTCAAGTTGTAAAAGGAAAGAATATTCATATTTAAGGATTTTTAATATTTAAATTCTTTGTCCCTTTTTCCTAAAAATAAATACATTTAAAATACTAGTTTACATTTCCATTCATGGTGTTTCTAAAAAAAGAAAACTTTCGAAAAAGCCCCCCATAACTTAAAAATTATTCTTAAAAGGGTTTATACCACACTGTATTGCAAGAATACTTACTTTTGGTGGGTTGAACTCAAACTATGCAACTGTCAGAAATAATCAACATTCACTTTATTCAACTGCCACGGATGTCAATGTAGCATTTATTTGAGAGCAGTCTTTTGGTCAATACTGGCAATTTAAAATCTTGCACTGATTATTCTTGGGTAGCTGAAAGAAAACTGACATCCTTCTTTACCATCCCAGAAGAGAATCTAATGTTGAAAGATGAATACATGCTGAAATAGCTTTCTGCCTGAGTGTTTGGTTGAAAATCAACAGATCGTTTATAGCTTTGTCCTAGTGACATAGCGAATAGGATGTTAAAATCTGAATGACATTTGTTAAATTCAGTTTCTTAAGTCTAACAATAAATACAGATTTTTCATGTATAATCAGATTTTAAAGCTATAATTAAAGTTAGGCAACTCCAAAAATACTTGTAACATTTACCTTACATTTACAAAAAAAAGCAAGATGAAGATGAAGAAAGCTGGTGCAAAATAGCTAAAAGATGTGGATATTTAAAGATAGCAATTTTGTGAAGCAAAAATTGTGCAACATTAAAACTTGTCCAAATTTTAATTGCATATTAACTTACATTTGTTGAGAGGGATTTGCTCAAGTATTGCATTTGTACTTACCAGAACATGTAATATATATCAACCTTTAACCCATGACTCTTCCTTGCTGGTCAGAAAAGTAGTGGGAAATGAAATTGAGCTAACTTGTGTATCGTAATTACTAACCATCTCTCAACAGCTCATTGAATCTTGATAAGAAACTTTAAGGGTGCAAAAATTCTTATCTTCTGGAGCTATATAGCTGATCAGAAAACACACAGATGAATTGTATTCAAGCGTTTGAATACAGCATTGTTCAGCTGAAGTCTCCATTGCCAAAATCCACACCCAAGATAACAGGACTCTTTTTATTCTGATCAGATTCAGCCTCAAAACAGCAACAGCATTTGGAAGATAGCAATGTTAATAACAAGGAAATAGGGAATATGACACTAAATAAACCGGAATGAACAGGACTACTGCTGTCTAACACATAGTCAAGTAAAAAGTTTTACATATGGCTAAGGATATGGCTTTCAGAGCTCAATGGTTTTTAAAATAGCTATTTTTAATATGTTGTATAAATAGGATACACAAAGGGTAGCAATAGAACATCACATTTGTCCTCCCACATGCATGAATGACAGTTCTCATGGGAAGTACTGTTTCACAGTCTTATGGGTGAGTGCTCTCAAGCAGAGATAAATGGGATAGCCTACTGTAAATATTTTTGCGGTAAATATTCCCTAAGATAAGTCCTATGATGAAAATAAATTCTTTCCTAAGCTATTATCAGAAACCAATGTTTTTTGACACTTCTAAATTATTGTTACTCCCAGTGAGATAAAGAATATTAATTTATCTCTTCAGATGCCATATCAAGGGAGAAGAATGACAAAAGAATGCAAAATCTGAAAATATGTACAATGATTTCAGGATCATGACCAGTTAACCTTACCACTGTAATCTAAATTAGGTCCTCTAGGCTCATACCCTATTCCTCTAGGCAGACTGATTTCCTCATGTATCAGATCATCTCTCCCCATATACTTAGCCCATTATATAAAGTTATCTTATCCATTTCTCCCTTGCCCATATGTTTCCCACCATGACATATTCACAGTCAGCCAAAATTTGCTTGAAATAAAATTAGTTCATTGCCAATAATACTCAATTTCTTTTCCTGTCAAATAGCTTGAGCACTTACCCGTGATTTTTTTCACACCGTGTATCACAGACAGTGGTGAGAAGTATTGAATTGCAATAGGGTGAAGAAATATGTGTTATTTTATATGTTTGTGAGATACTATATACATTTATAACCTTATAAATGTTATTTCTTATAGAGAAGATTAAAATCAAGCTGACAGTTGTGTTAGCAGGTAGAAATAGATAATTAAAGCTTCTGGAGCAATAAGCTCTTCTCATACTTTGAAGTTAGCATCAATTTTTTCCTTGCTAACAAGAAGATTTCTGTGGGTCATTTTCACATTCCATAGGGCAAATCAACCTAGTGGAAAGCCATTTCACAGCAAAGAAACTCACAGCAAATATAGCTTTGTAAAGCAGCACCTAGGTTGCAAGAGACATCTACAATGCTATTTCTCTTTTGTTGCTGGAGAAAAACAAAGCTCTCTTGATTATTCTACTGCCTTAATAGATACAAAATCACTATATTAACCTCTGGAAATCATTCTGGCAACAAGACTATACTGTCTTTATTTGACCATTTGCTAAGAGAAATAGTACTGTCTTACATTCCGAGTTTTCCCTTATGTTAATTAGTCTTATTTATGATTTAAGGTTTCTCTGATAACTAAAATAAAACCCATAATATGCATATCATCTTTCCCTGCCTTCTGCATATTCATATATGCTGTCACTGAGCTATTACTTTCACATTATTAACACATCTAATATTTTCTACAGGGTCAAGACTACCAAACAAAATTGCTCTTCTCTCAAGAAACGTCAAGCTTATTTGTTTGCTCTGCTGTTTATCCTTGACCGTGCACATCAAACATCCTGCTGCGCTCTGTCTCCTCTCTCAAACCCCACTGACTCACGGTAATATTCTATTTTTACCATTTTAATAGTTGTGTTTGTGGTCATCCAGTAATCCACTTACTTGATCACATATCACAGCTGTTTGTCTTTTACCTCTGTCCATTGGTGATATGTTAACTAGAAACACAAAGTGGGAGAAGTACAAGAACTACCATTGGCGGTGTAGGAGAAAGAACAGTTATACTCATGCTCAATGAAAGAAAGTAACACAAAAGCTGAAGAAGACTTGGGTTTAAACACTGATTAGCAAAACAAAAAGACATTTGAAATGGCATAGCTTAAACAAATAGCTCAGGATTTTGTATTTAAACATACATTTGTAATATGAAAAAAATATAACGGGACTATGCCTGGAATATTGTGTTCACAGCCCTGCCTTCCAAATTGCTAGAAGGATAATAACAAATCAGAGGACAAATGATTTTTCAGAAGGAAGGATGAAAGAATATAAATACAGTTTGATAAAGCAATTTCCAAGGTGGAAGAGGAGTGTAATTTAGTTGGACTTAATCCAAAAATCCAAGAGCATCTTAAGCAAATTTCCACTCCTAAACTTGATCTTTCTAGGACCTCTGGATCTTTTTGTCTGAACATTGCTTCCTTTCCTTTGAATCTGAGTTAGTCTGAATGAGCCATCCAGTAGCAGTTACTTTTCTGGAGCCTGCTAATGAGGCTAATTAAAAGCTCGATCACATAATCATTTAGGTCAAAAGGCAGCTCTTGACAACATGTAGTCCAGCCCCCTGGGGAACACCACTAGTGACCAGCCTCCAACTGGACTTCCCTCCACTGATCACAGCATTGAGTACCTTGGCCTTCTCTATGTCCTTTGTCACCAGTGCCCACATTTTCTCTGGTTTTTCTTTTGCTGTTGATAATACCTGTAGAAGTCCTTCTTGTTGCCCTACCACCATGTTTTAATGGATTCAGTGGTTATATATATACATATATAACATATATATGTATGTATGTATGCATGTGTATGTGTATTTTAGCACCATGAAAAATACATGATTTTTTTTTTATAGTAATCAGCCAGACAATGTGGCATGTATGTTTGGGAACTGCTACCTTCTCGGCCAGTGGACACTGCAGTTCTCTGAACCAGAAACAGATCTGAAAAACACCTAGCAAGCTCACAGAACAACGTGGGTACAGTGAAAATGGCAACTACAGCTAGAAGCACATCTAAACAAAATCAGTCTTAGCAATCTGTAAATGTGGCCATGCCCAGCTCCCTTCTGCATGGAAAGAGGACACATGTCCACTTTTTTAAAGAATAGAGCAGCAACCCCAGACTGCACAGCAAAGAACCAGGCCCCCACACACATCTGCAAGCAAGACATTCAGAACTACATCCTACTGGTTTTACAGTGCATCACACAAATGGCAGCTGCCACACAACTACCTTTCTCCTTTTCCAACTCACGCCACCTGAACAGGTTAAACACACTCTTCTTCCCAGTACCACCCAGTGAGTGGCTTTTGCAGAGCTCCTGAGAGCTTCCCATGCCCACCCCAGTTCACAGCCAGCATAGCGAGGCTGTGAGAATTTTTTGCATTGCAAGGAGGGACAATCTATGCTTTTCTCACTCCTGTCTCTGGATAATCATCACCACTCAAATGTCATCCTTCCGGGACCTCCTCACTGGCACAGCACTTCCAGCACATGGGCCTGAGTTGCTCAGATTGTGAGGATACCAGGGCTGGCTCTCTTCCCCCAATATCCAGCCACATCCAGCTGTCTGGAAGGAAATGAGTGCCACACAGGTCCTTGAGGAGGGAGGAATCTGGATCCAGGAAAGGAAGCATTTAGAGGTGTCTCTGAAGGGCACTGATCCCCAGGAGTTCTGAAAGACTGGGGCATTCATGGCCTTGCACCCAATCTGCGGGAGGCTCAGAGGATTTCTTCTCCTGCTGAAGACACTCTAGATGGGAGCATATCAAGCTGGGCAAACCACAGCAGTCACAGCAGTTGAGGCAGGTTATCACACCTGACCACCTCTAGCCTGGCGGCGTAGTGTTGTGCAACACTAGCTGGGCTGTCTCAGCTCCTCTCTTGCCTTTTGCAAGGGTAACCTGCAGCTGTGCCAAATGTCGAACTGTTTGTTTCACAAAGACACATGAGAAAATGGTCTTGAGCCCATCAGTCCTCTCACAGCACATGCAGAAACCACTTTCTGCTTTGAGGCAACCTTTTCAATAAAAGTAAGCAATATCAAAATGCTGAAGTCATAGAAGTAACACCTCTTAATGCCAGGAGAAGCCACAGATAATATTGAATTAGGGTACATTTGATTGAAACAAAATTTTTTTAAGGCAAATTACAAAGAAATTCATGAACTGCCTGCTCAGTGACAGAGAAAACACCAGCAAAAGTGGGCTTTTATGCTCTTCCTGCTAATTAACATCCGCTGCTATCTTCCTGTGACCACTCTGGGTTCAGTTCTCGCATCTTTGCTCACTACTGTCTTCCCCAGTAATTATTCCTACTGAAAGCATACCTAAAGAAGGTAATTTCAGGATATCTCTGTATTATCTTCAGTCTTCCTAGAGAAGAATACAATCCAGTGAACACTGCTTAAGAGACTAGTTAGCTTTATACATCCTTGTCTCTGCTTAGATGTGTAGTCAATGTGATGGAAGCTTTAAGACAGTCTCATTACAAAATCCACATAGAATCCACATTGTTAATGATAAATATAAGTTAAATCCCAAAATGACAAGCTGAATGTCTGCAAAACATGCAGAACAATCCAAAATAAACCTATTATTGCTATATCACCACCTCTTTCATATAACGCTCTGTTTTTCATTCTAGGTCTGTTAGTTGTCACTGCATGCCACACTAGACAGTATTGCAGTCTCAAGGGTCTTGAAAACATACTTTGATTTGATGGGCATTCTACCTTTCTAAAACATGTCATTGGAGGACTATGTGTGGAGGGATAAATTCTGCTATGAGCAGCACATGCTCGGGGATTTGTTGGGAATTTCAGCAAGAGCAGTTCAGACCGTCTTTCTCACTAGTGTTGTCCTTGGCCCTGCTCCAGACACTCCCATATGATTAACATGCAGGTTTGAAGGCTTTCAGAGAGTCAATATAAAGGAAAGCTGGCAGAGTTGAGAAACTAAAATAAAGAAATCAATGTGAAGAAGAAAGCAAGAAATGATTGGTATGAACTTACCTGTAATCTCTGCCATAAACAGACAGTAAACATCAGCAGGGAATGATACTCTCGCTAAATTAGCTGCACCTTAAACCTTAATTTCATATCTGGTCTTCCATTTGCCAGCTTTCATTTAAACCTTTCCATCCACAGCTCTGAAAATCAGAGCTGCTTGGAAAAATATTAAACTGTCTCACGCATTAAGTATAGCTCTTGACCCTTAAAAACCTGTTGATACTCTTGAATGACCTGCAGAGTAACTTCAATTATTAAAACAGCAACTTGAGTTGTTACTAGCAGCTTGTCACTCTTTCATTACAGCTGCTGAGAAACAGGTCAAAGAAAAAAAAAAAAACAACTGTGTTTAGATAAATGAGCTTACTCATGGAACTGTGCAGTAAAGTTCTATTCGTCTAAACTGGGATATCCTACTTTCTCCTTTTGATAGAATGTCCATGAAAATATATCGATAAGAAAATGTAAGTAAGTTTAAACTAAATTTAACAACAGAGCATCACTTTTAGTGTCACTATAGAGCTGAAGATAAAATTCAATTGACCAAAGCGGAGAATTCTGAGGCTCTGTTTCTTCTGGGGCTTCATTGTCACCCATCACCACCTTTGTACATCCTGTCAAAACCATGTAAAATAGTGTCCAACCCTAAGCTTGTATTTCAATTGCCAAAAATAAATTAGGAACCCAGGTCTATTTCATAGATCCTTTCTCCAGATTTTCCCATTGGAGGATCCATTGTTTGTCTAGAGAAAAAATAATGACAGATTTAAAGTGAGAAATTTTAAATTGTACCTGAAAAATTCCATGAAAGAGAAGCCATAACCATGTTGCTCAGCAATTCCTGCACAAACAACGTTTGCAGACGCTCCAATCAATGTCCCATTACCTGCAGGTCAGAAAACAAATATCATTGTATAGTTGTGCTTTGTTTCCTATCCTTCCTCAGTTTATCCTATGCTAGTCCTTAGATATACTAGTTAGAAAAGAAAAAAAAATTCTATTGTTTAGACTTGAAAAGAAACACATAGACAATATCTCCACATCCTATAAATAGCTTCATGTTTTCAAAGATAAGCCTGGTATCATTTTCTAATTCTGCATAAGCCAGGAAAATAGGGAAAAAACATAACACCAATCTAACTGGTGTCAAAATGACACCAGAGACTTGCATTCAGATAAACTTGCTGATTTTGGATTTATACACAGAAAGGTGCCATCAGATGAGCTGCAAATAAAGAAGGAGTTAGTGCAGGAAAGGAAAGAGGATTTTACAACAGTATATTGAACTCATGTTTGAGGATGCTAAGGAAAAGGGATGCCCTTTTTTCCTTAAGCAAACATGATTTCAGCAAATTAGCGGGGGGAGGGGAGGTTATATATACATAGTTGCTTGGATTTTTTTTTCCTATAATTTAAAAAAAAAAAAAAGTGTAATACTATGGAGGAGAGTGGCTGTTACATTTCTCTGCTAAAACAGAATGCTCATCACAGATATAAAGTGTGCTTACCAAACCACAACTGATCTTTTATGTATAAAACAAGATAACTTAATTCACTGAACTTCACCAAAGAGGGTTCCCCTTCAGAGAGGAAAATACCAGAGCAAAATAACATGCCATATTTATAATGCACACCTATCCTATTGGAAGAAATATACACCACTTCTTTTGTCTCCTAAGCTTTTTCAACTAGCTAATTTATTACTGTTTTTTTTTTCTAAATTTTCAAGCACATAACAACATAAAAAAAGTTCGGTATTCAGAACTCGGAAAGGCTGATCCATTTCTCAAGGCCTTAGACTTGAGAAATGCTGTATATTTGACTTCCACAGAGGAAATGTCTTTGGCAAGTATTTCTGACCTAAGCATGACTTGGGAAGCGCCAGTGACTTTTGTATTCTATTCCTTAACTGAAATTTTGAACAAAAGGGACAACATTCGGAGACGATTTTTTTATACTATAGCAAGTCTTCTGTTCTGTTCTACATCACTGCATTAACGATCCATTTTCCTAAGTGCAACAGACATCCTTTGCACTCATTCACATATAATTACTCTTCTCATTCTGGCCCTGTTTAAACATTACTGCTCAGTGCAGAATTTTCTGGTTGGACTTTGACAGAAATAGATCAGAAAGTAATTAATGCTGTAGTTAATTGCTTTGACCATTTGAGGTCATCTAGAGCTCAGTTTACCAAAGAATAGGTCAGAATAAAGGCAGAAAGATTATTCCTCCACGTATTCACACACACCATACCCATACAGTCTTCTGCACCTGAAAGTGCACAGAAGATGAGTAAACTAGTAAACACACTCTAAAAAAATTATACAAAAAAACACTCTTAAATTGAAATAAACTTAAGTGATAGAGTTCAGAAGCAATAAAAAGGAGAGAAAAGACGTGGTAAGGTAAGGAGGAATATTAGAGAAAGGAAGATCTTTCTCAAGTGAGAAAAGGGGTAGCAGAAAAAGCTTAATTAGGATAATTTGGATGCCAGTTTGAATTTGCACCTATACCAGTGTCAGTGAATAGTAGGATACAGGGTTTTAACTGGCCATTCTAGAAACAAGGGAACAATTCTGAGAAACAGCAACTGAAAATCAAGAAACAGAGACTACAGTCAGTCAGGTCAAGTTAAGATTTTCCAAGTGACTCCAAAGAGAAAGCATGCTTATTGTTCAACCCAGGATAGTCAATAGCCAATAGTCAATAGCATCCACACAAAACAGGTGGCAAACCAAGATGTTAATCCCGGAGCCAACCTCAATATGGATATCTGGTATCTCCGGTGAGTGCCCTAAATAACCCCTATTAAGAACAGAAGACTGTTTTTCTGTTTTACCATTAGAAGCTTCAAACAGCTCTTGGCATGATCCCACTATGGAACAAAAAAGGCACTGAAAACCTGAAGACGACGTCAGATGAGGAAAACATTCCCCCCTACCCCCTTACCCCTAGGTAAGCTGCTTCCTACTTGCTGTGTTAAGGCCTTGCAAAGGAGGTAGAGCAGGGTGAGGAAGACCTCTCTATGACGAGCACTGTTAATGTTAGTGGAATTGCATGTCAGTAGCGGAGTATATCTACATGGATCATAAAAGCATTGCAGAGCATTCTTGTGAGACATCCAGGGTTATTTGTGACCTAGCCTTCATGTCACACAACGTGATTCACTCACCCACCCACACATGCTTCAGGGATGGAGAGAAAAGATGAGTAAACATACCACAGGACCAGAAATCTTTAAAGAGATGTCTAGGGTAGTGTTGGTCATTAGCAATTGAATAATTCACTTCCCTTGCCCTTTTTTTTTTTTTTTTTGCCTCGAGGTTTATTTCAGTTATTTTAGTGCACATTTAAAGATAAGAAATTGAACTTGGAATAAGAAGGGCAAGATGCAAAGCATGTTTGGCTTAATGCAAAAACAAAGCAAAAGAATGCAGCTTATGTTATGAAAGGAGTCAGGCAGGAACACGTAAAGAATTCTCAATTCCAAAACTAATCACTAGTCTACAGTCTCCAAATATTTTGTAGGAGGTTTCTGCTCTACATGTAGCACAATCAGACATCACTGTCAGAGTAATATTACCATAGACAAGGAACATAACTCTGGCTTCATATTAAAGAAACAATTGAAATTACACTTGTCTCATGGCTGTGACTATATACAGTCGAGATCTCCAAACAGCAAGCACTCTTTTAAACTGTGCACGTGCTCTAGTCATGCTTGTACATAATGAAACATTATGGAAAGAGTTTCTGCCTCAACAGTAAGTTGATTTCCCTGAGTAGATTTCATATGAGGAAAAATCACCACCTTAAATGTCATCCGAAAAAAGTAGCACTTCTTATTTGTTCTGTGTGTGCAGTTTAATTAGATATAGTCTTAGCAGGCTTTAAAGAACTAAATTGAAATTAACAATAGAGGCAAGCTTTGATTCTTCTCCCATAAAGATCTGTCTCCATGGTAGGTGTTTAACTGGGTAGTGAAATAGCAACTTTGTGATTTCTGAATCATAGAAAAATCAAGACTAGATTAATGCATATGAAAAGCTATATGTACATCAAATTCATTCAAGTTGATCTAGATATAGAATAAGCATTTTCCAGGACATCACACCATCTTCACATGTTACGCTTAAGAATAATGAAGCTTTAAAAGCTTCAGCGACTCTTATTTGTTTGTATACTCAAAAAGCAATAACACACCAGTGAACTGTATCAAAAAATATCATTGCAACAACCAATCAATCTGTTTTGATGACTCCTGCTGTAACTCATACTTTATCATCATAAGACCTATAGTTTTCAAGAAAACTAGATTCCTTACAATGAATTAAATGTTGTATTCAGAATATCAATAATTTGTGATACGTTTGATGTAGGAAACATACATTTTATCCCGTGTATCTACTCTGTCTTCTATTCTTGGTACACTGCAGGCACTACAATGCAAATAATGTGTAATAATTCATAAGCATGAAATCAAGAAACATCTTTTTTATAAAAAAAAAAATCTCACTTTAAAGTATGAACATAGAAAATCCACATATGCTACTTAAAAAGCAGCTGCTATGTAGGCTACAGAATAAAAAACAATAAAGGAATCTTTATGGGTCATATTCATTTTCTATGGACCTGCCCTAGCTTTGCATAATCATTACAGAAGCACAGTAGAAGGTCTTCTACCATTTCTGTCTGGGAAAGGTGGCATAAAGTAGCTTTCTGGTCTTTCTCAAGGCAAGCTGCTTTGAATATCTTTAGGGAATGTGAAATGAACTGCAAATACAGGAAAGTATACAACAGTTTCAGCCAAGAATAAATCTATCAAGAAAGATCCAGAAACACAAGCCAAATTTTTAAATGTGCATTTCTCTCTCCAGTTGGCTTAGTAGGAGGACGTTAAGGTTTTGTAAGCCTGCTCTGAGACCTGCAGTATCCCCTAGCCCTGCTTCTTCCAGCCTTCTGCTACTACTTGTAGCTACGCAGCGCATTCTGCTTCCCTCACAATCTACTATTCAGTTACCCTCTGCTACATCAGTTAGTCAATGACTGTCACATTTGAACCCAGCACCCCACATACCACAACCAATGCACCTCCCTTGGGTTCAGCCAGCCCCTTCCTCAGTAAACTTAGCTAATCCAGGCAACTGTAATCCACAAGGCACTGAAATCAACGCAGGGAGAACTGGTAAAAGTTAGTAAGGGAAGGGGCTAGGAGATGGGTTGGGGGGAACACAGCAAGAAACGGGAGAGAGTTTACATCAATAACATGTTTCGCCTCACTTTTATACCTCATCCTCAGCTCCTGATTTTTATCAGGCAGCAGCCTATCTGTAATATCTAAGTACTCTTTGTTCCCACTCTTCGGTTTGCTACATTCTTAATATGTTTGACTGGAGAATCACCCTCAAAGTGACCAGCAGGATTAGTATGTATTAATCAAAGCACAGAGAAATCAAAGGGAAGGGATTATCACTAATAAAGTTATTTTGTCTCGCATGAGCAGCCTTCATAAGCTGTATCTTTCTCAAAATATAAAGGAGATAGTACCTGGTGCAAGAGCAAATTTAAAAGTAGGTTGCTCCTAGAGAAGTCTTCCTTTGTTCTGCGTATTATACACCACTTTCCCTCCACATCATCTGACACCATCAAGTGGATAACAGCTACATCTGTACTTAGCTGATACTCTTTCTGCATTTTGTCTTCCCTGTAGCTCTGGCTAGCTAATGCAGAAGCAAAAGACTATGTTTTGTTTTCATTCCAGCTACAGAGCAAAGGCTATTTTTAAATAAGTCTGCTGATAAATAATAAACACTTTTCTTTTTCTCTAATCCAATCATTTTCAGTGCTGAAACTGAAAATCACTATCCTGTAACAGCAGTAAAAGACAAAAATACCACTTAACCCAAGCTGTGAAAACAGATTTGCCCTGGCTTTGGACAAATGCCTGTGCAGGGCAAGAGTTTTACACAGGTGCAGATGTTTGTACTGCTTCATCCCAAACAGCCTATCTCACCCTGAAACCAGGAGTTTGTTACAGAATCACAAATAATTTTAGGGTCAGGTTTCTCAGCCCTGCATAACTTATTTAAGGAAACCAAGTCCTGCCTTCCCATTTAATTTCAAAACAAAACAAAAAGCTTTGTGCACTCTCCCATAAACTTTATGTAGTTAAATATAAGTAGACTCGTGTGTGTGGTTTCCTCTTCACAACATATTCCATTTCTCTACTCAAAGCACAACCTGAGCAAGTGTAACAAATCTGGCTACAGAAGTGAACCCTGAACAGCCATGATTTTGATTAGCCTTACAGGAGACAACCCTCATAGCTTTCAGAAATCTTCTGTTTCACACAAAACTAACTCATTTGCCTCATTAAACAAAGCAGTTGATATTCATCTGCTAAATGTGTACCACTCTTGCATATTTTTAATAATTTTATGTGTAAAATTAACAAGCACTGGATAATTAAACTTTGTGATCAATACAGAGCTGTGGAATCAAGGCCAATTAAATCATTAACAGCCCTTAAAATAACCAGGAGTCACAGTTCAAACTCAGTAAAGGGAAAAATGCCTGTGCTAATTCATTGAATATTGTTATAGGTTATAGCACAGAAGTATTATTTCCATAAAAGATTTCAGTCATACAATCCAAACATTTTTTAATTTTACCCCTTTGGAAACACTTTGACTGGGATGTTTCTGCACAAATGCCTACACAGGGAGTTCATAGGAAAAAATGAAGATGAATCCAAATTTTGAGTTTACCTATCCAAAAAGTTCATTGAACTGTATTCAGTCCAAGATCTTGAATTAGGTGAGCTTCACAATTTTTTTATTACCACTACTAGACCACCAGTAGGGCAATTACTGTAAGTATTGCACTATAGAATACTCATTGCTTTCTTTTGGCTATGAAAGAAAAATGTGAAATTGTCACTTTACTACCATAAGTGTGAAATAAATAGGCAGGTTGCTGAACATCCTGCAAACGTTACTTTAATGACATACAGAAATCCATAAGCTTCTTTCAAATCCAGATATCTGTTAAAAAAAAAAAAAAGACAAAAAACCTGAGATGATCGGTAAAGTCATCTCTCTCCCCAAAGCCAGCTTACCCAGTACAGGAATAAAGCAAGCTAGTATTGAGAGGAATGGTGCCAATAGTGTGCTCTGACGCTCCCTTCCCTTATCCCCCTGAAACACACATTCAAGCAGATTCTATTTAAAGCCCTTAATGCTGCATACAACACAGTTTACACATGTTTTTCTCTCCATTTTTAGATTCAGAAGCTAAAACTACGTCAGCTCAATTTCGCAGCTTTGCCACATGTGACACCACTAAGGAGTAAATATTGCAAAATAATTCCATGCATAGACACCCTGGACGCTGAGCAGGACAAGGTAACATTACTCAAAAAACAAGAGTGTCCTTCCATGCTGTTATTTTAGAATATCAGCTGCTTTAAATTCAGATTCTGACTTAACTCACTTTGACTTTCAATTAGAGCCTAGCTGTTATGGTCAAGTGCCTTGTTTAAAATGGTTTCATAACTCCTGCTCCTCTTTGGTTTAGGTGTGCTAACTGCAACTGTGCTATACATATGGAGTAATATGTATATAAATAATATCCAGGGCATGACGATAGCACGGTTGTTGGTGTCAGACAGAGGTAGATCTCTGTCCTCCTACTATAGTTATCATTATGAGTCAATTATATTGCCGGCTGAAATTCTTCTTCCTCCTTCTGCTGCACCATTCAACATCGCTGCAAGGAGGAGCGTGTCATTCATTTTCCAGAAAAGGGGCTACTATCTGGAAGGCTTCTTCAGAGGGAGGAAAGCAGATAGATCAATATGATTTTCACTTTGAGTTTCAAAGATTGCTATAGCCTCTTTCTCTTCATTCTGTCTGATAGCCCAAGTGCTACCTTCTAAGTGAATAGACCTCCTCTGCTGACAGCTGTGCAGATCTTTCTCTATTCTGTTACTGCAGTAACTCATCAGTGCAACATAATGAGTTTAAAAATTCTGTATTATTCTGAAAATAGAAGTGGTCAAAGCTTCTAGGAAGAACCTTCTGGAATTTATGATAAATAAATGCACAAAGTAAATAAAATTAAACGAAAATCCACATACTCTTTCTAGGAGTCTCAGAAGTCATCACTGCTGTCATTGCTGGTCATTATTCTATCTCTAATTTGCAAAACTCTATAGCATGCAATTATTTCATGCAACAAATGGAAAACCAGTAATGCAAACATCTCTAATTCACCTGTAATGCAAGCATTTAAATCAAATAAGCTTAAGTTTTGGTGTAAAATCTTTTTTAAAATCAAAGTAGCATAGAACTCTTCATATTACATATAACATCTCTTCCTTTCCATTTTTACATCTGAGATTTACCATCTCAACTGTAAATCCTCATCAGTACAGAAGACATGAAATAGCATCCTTTATCCCATACACTACATATCTGACCCTTAATAATATACATAGAGAGAGAGAGAGGGACATACATACTTGTCAAGATAATTCTTCAAGCTTAGAAAAATGGCCTTACTTAGAAAAATGGACTACATTCAGTATGTTTTTTGTCACCATATTAATTCAATGTCCTAAAACTGATATTTCCTTAACACAGACAATGGTGTGTCTGTCCGAAGTACATACTTTGAGTTTTAGCTGGAATCATTTTACATTCACAGCTTTCTTCTCCATATCTTTTGTGCCACAGAGGATTATCTTCAGTAATCTTAAAGATTAGAGAATCTCCTTTAGCTGCAGGGACTCAGGTAATGAGCCTGGCTCTCACACCAAGGACTTAACGGCACTGTTGCGTTTTAAGCAAAATTTCATATTGAAACTATGTGAAGGGTTACGGCCCAGAGTCTGAATGTCACGAAAAAGCTAAGAAAAATAACACTTTAATCTTTTTGCATGGTTATAGATGTCATTAAGGAAAATCGTGAGACATTTTCTAAAATTCCTTATTTGTTTTACCTGTTTTTAAAAGTCAAGAACAGCAACGTCCTTTTCCTCTTGAAAGAGCCCAAATCACTCTCAGTCCTTTTAATTCCATCCTTTGATTTGCACTGAGTTGATGTATATTCATAGACAAAAAACATCTAAAACAGCTATCTCACCCTCAAGACATAAATCTCAGCCCCAGGATTTCTCAACATGAAAAGATTCTGATGGCCACTGGAAACCATAGAAGCTTTTGATATCAGTGTTCTGGTTAAATTCAAGCTTGAGTAAGTACATTCTCTCGATCAAAAATTTTTTTCCTACAGTTTCAATTACGTATTGTACACAATAGTTAAGATAGAAAACAAAGCTGAATAATGCTCCTCTTATTCAACTACGATGTTTTCACCTCATTCAGTTCTTAAGCTAATATAATTTTTGGAATCTTTCAAATTGAAAGGTGTTATATAAATGTGAGCTATTCTAACTACAGAAGAACTCCAAAAGACCTAAAGTCACACTATTTTCTTAATACTAATTTAGAATTATATATTTTAATATATTTTATGTTTTATTGAAGGCTATCACTGTTCCCTGATATTACAAAAAAGTAGGGTTGGTTTAGCAATATAAACAAGGTTTCTACCTTCATTGTATCCTGTAGCCAGGACAGCCAGACTCCTAACTTGGAACCTAAATTAAGCTCTTAGAGATAACTGGGAAAAATATAAGCCTAAATTTCCAGAACTAGATTCCCTGACAGGTTTCCATGCTCATTTTTAAATGCAGAAGGTTAATCTGAATTGATCAAGAAAACTTCAGCCAGAATAGAACTGGCAAACTTTGAGGAAGACCCAAAGATGTCAAAATTGTGGCCATCTTACCAAGAACTGCCCATTGCCACCACTGATGTTGGGTGCCTTGATTAGGTGGCAGGATTTTCCATCCCTTTTCACTTTCCAGAGACACATTTTCCAGAGCAAGGAGCGCTACTCTCAGTTATTCCTTGTGCCTGAGCTCAATGCCATGAAATACAAAAATTAAGCAGCAGCAACACTCTCCTTCAGGAGGTGCAGCTGAGGATGACAACAATGTGGCACTTATACCGGCAAAAGTCTCTCTCTCTCCATCTTGCTTGAGATTGATTCAGTCCTTCCTTCATTTACAGAACAACAGCTAAAGCAATAAAAGAAAATTTCAGTCTTTCCTCATCCTACCATCTTTCAACCCAGCAGCTGGGTATGCACTTTCTGACAGTAGAACAAAATAATGGCATCCACGAGAAATTTCTAAGGACTGAATGTTTCAGCACATTTTCCAAGACAGGCACAAAAGGTGAAGTTTCTTCAGGGACATATAAGCACTGAGCAGTATTTACCATGAACACCACAAATACTGTCAAATTACCAGAACTGAAACTTTACCTGGTAAACAATCAACTTTGAAACCTATAGTTATAATGCATTATTTAATCTCTGTATAAATCTCTCTCTTCTGTAAAATAACTTGTTTTCCAAGTTCCTTTGATTGCATGAGCAATGATAAGATCCAGTGTCTTGCCTAAAGCACCAGAGAATCTTGATATAATTGTCATCTACCTCTTACACTATATTAGCCTACCTTATAGATTCCTTCGCACCATTTCAGTGCTGATAGGACTTTCCTTTGAAAGCGATTTTTAAAGGCCATCCACAGTTTCTTCAGAAAAAAGTCCACTACTTTTTTCTTTGACTGTGAGGTCTTTAAAACAAAGGATTTTCTAGACTTTTTGTTTTTATATTCCAGGTACCAATCTAACAATAACCTGCTGTTCATTAGCTTTTAGTTCTAACATGGGAAAGTAAAAAATATATACCTCAGTTTTCAGGCTAACCGTCCTATAAGTTGTAATCACACTCCGTATACTCTCAGCTTTACCCTAACACAGCGCTGTTCAGAGAGTTTGAGCTTTCTCTAATGATGATAATGCTCTACCTTTTTATCAGAGTATTTATATGGAACCCGTTTGAATACCTGAGCAGGTCCTATGTCTCTCTAGTGCCTTTGATTCAAATAATTTCCAAAGTACTATTTATATTTTTATTGTTCTCTCATACCACACATACATCCAAGTCTCTTTGTCAACATCCCAGCAACCCTTCAACAAATCAAATTAAATGAATTTGGTTAAAAAGATAATGAGACTTTAGGAACATTAGCTTTGAAATTTGTAAAGATTCCAAGGCTGGTGGAGTGCCTCCCACTCAGAATATGTCACTGTAATCTGGCCAACTTTAAATTCCTTATACTTTTTTCTTGAAAATATCTAAAATTTTAATGAAATCGGAGTGTCTTAGGTGGTTAGCACATTCTGGAGAAAAATAATATTTTTATGGCAAACGTTTTATATAAAAGAAATACTCATTATCCAAATCGCTGGCTTTAAAGAGGAATAGATTTGTAGCTTAAAGTCGCAATGTAATCATGAGTAACCACGCACACACAAAAAAATTCCTAAAATAAATAACAGTTGTTTGGTATAAATTGTCCTGCCTTTGCTACACGCTCTTAAATTTCAATCTGTAAATTACATCATTATAATCTTTGGTAGGTATTGAGGTCACTTGTACCAACAATCACTCAGCTACATAAAAAAATAGGACTTGAATTGGGTCATAACTATTTTTAGAGCGTTTGGTGGGGGGTGGAGGAATTCACTGTAGAACACCCGTATCCACTTTAACTTCATATAAACTAATTCCTGAATATTTATGAATCAAAATATCCCAGTACAATGTAATTAGTACTAAAATTCTAATACTAATTCTAATACTAATGTCATTTCTCATTAAAAACTTACACATTTAATTGCACTTACAGTACTTGCTATTTGGAAACTTCTTGCTGTAGCACCTTCATAAGCCGTTTGCAGAATATAAAACGGAGTAATCAAGTATAAGCATTAATTTAAAAACTACTGGATGGCCATGCTACTTTGTTATTATAATAAACACAATTTTAATTGAAAAAATGATAGAGTAATGAATCCATCTACATGTTTTATGCTGATGCACAGAGAATACAAGAAATCCCAGTTAACACTAAGATGGCTAGTAGGATATTGGCTTTCATTATCTGAGTTACATTTTCCAAAGACTTCAGAGAGAATTGTCTTAGAATAAGGAGTGTTAAATAGGTCAGCAAATGTATTCTCAAACCATTTCTGCAGGAAAACCTTGCAGTGCCTTCAGTGGGCTTTGAATCAAGCCTTCAGATCTCAGCTGTTATACATTTTCTGCATGTCCTTTTCAAAAAGCAATGATAGGTCTCTGTTCTGAAAGCTAAATGTATCTTTGAGTTTTCTCTCACAAAAGATCAGAGCCCTATAAGCACCATCTGGACTGTTTCTTTGTGTGTTTTTCCTTTATGCAGATGTGGACTTCAAACACTGACTGCAAAAATCCTGTTATAGTGTATGCAGCAGACAGCGGCCAGGATCCTGATCCTGAGGTCCTTTAAGTCAAAAGGAGCTGGATCAGGCCCTTCGTATGATTTGCATAATAAAAGCATGGAGCCTATTGAGCTAGTTTATAAATGTCATAATTTCAAAGCTGTTACCTTATGCTAGGTTTCTCATGCAATCTCTTACCTCCAAGGCAGGCACCCATGGCCAATGAAAAGATTAATGGTTTCATAGGCAGGTTAACATCAAGATCTTTACTCAGGTTGAGAAGCACAGGAATCTGTGGTTTAAGAAAAAAAGATAGAGAGATACAGGAGATATAAAGCTGTTCATGAGCAGAATACAAAACAAATTTATTCAGCTAAACAACCGAAAACATCAGCAAGTTCAAAGAAGAACTCATTACTTCTTTTTATGAGTATCTATGCATCTTCATCTTGTTCTGTGTTCACTTTTCCCCACTGACTGTACTAATCCCACCAGCCAAAGAGAAGGTATTCACAGTATCAGGCTAAGCTGGATCACACCTATACAAATACTCATTTAGTCCGGGCCAGGTTGATTGCTAATAAAACTGAGGATCCCTGAAGGCTACAGCTGCCTCCCACTAGGTTCTTCTAGTTCAACAGGGAACTCTCAGGGATTGTGGGCCAATTCCCCTCAATTTCTTGCAGCCTAAAGGACAGAAACTTATCCCCTCTTCTTGCTGGAAACAAAACAATGAGATGTACATGAGATGACCAGACATGCACAATCAAGATGGGTGTATATCATGTGTCATTATCTAAAAAAACTTCTGAATTCCTGTTAGAATCAAATGTCTTGTCGGTTTGAAAAAAATAAGCAGAGAAGATTAATAGAGCAGGCTTCGAAACTCATAAGCAGAGCTGAGTTATTTTACTTTTTAGTCTAATATATTTGCCTGTAAATGCAGATTTGGTCCACTGGGAAATATTTACAAGTTTTTATGAATTTCATTTAATCATTTTAGCAAATAAAATTAAAACAAAACTCTGAAAAAAAAATCAGATGAGGTTTGTAGGGAGACATAATGAACTTCTTTAGGCCAGTTGGTATAGAGCCCAAAAATCCGTCAGGCAGGCTTTCTAGTAGCATCAGATCCAAATCAGATGCAATCTTCCCAACTAAAAGTAGTTTGGGAACAGCTGTTTTGAGTTCAACCTAATCGTGCAACCACTTAGTTTGAAAGAAAGCATAAAATAGTACCTGTAGAACAGAGAGGGATGTTAGCAAAGGGAGAGGTGATAATGTTTCTAAGCTGCTGTTAATGTGCACAGAGGTCTACGGGACCAAAGGAGAGAGAGAACAAATAAGAAACCTGGAACGGTGAAGGGTCAGACAGGAAGGGAGATGTGGAAATAACTGTGGTATACCTTGAAATTAATGCTTTTTCTGAGTCTGGGAATTCTAGCAATGAATAGAGTTATGACTTTCAATCCTCCAGTTTGTCATTTGAATGTATTTCACAGGACTCCCTCAAGGGTTATGATGTCAGAGATGAAGCAGCTGCTTCTTGAAAAACGTTCTCACTTTGATGAGTGATGCTCACCTTTATTAACTGTGTGTGTTCTTTTGGTATGGAGTAATATATAGGCTGAAAAATTACAACCCTTCCTTTCCCCTCCCTCCTGGCACTGGTGTTAGTCATCCCTCTTAAACTTCTAACTCGTTAACATAGTTAAGTTAATTTCTAAGCAATTATTTCTGAACTGTAGGTTGCTTGAAGATCTCTGCTTCCGTTTAAGACCTAAAGAAGAGTCACCATGCCTAATACCTTGTTTAGCTTCTGCCATGAAACACTATCATGAAAGATTTTATTTCTCCCCACAAACTTTGTTTCTCTCAGACCATCACTGGCAGAACATGATATGCGCTTCAAACTACGGCTATATTTATTTTAAGAGAATGTCCTGTTTCAACTTAAAAACACGTACATTTACCTAAGTACTGAAATCCTAGAATAAATCATCTTCCTCAATCTAAGCAAAGCATTTTCCTTCTATGTAATTTTGACCGGAGAACCAAAACAATTATTTAGTTCCTGAGAATTATTTGCAGGTATCCTGACGTACTACAGCTGTTCTCTCTCTGCAGTATACCATCCTGAACTGTGCAAACTAGCAGCACTTTTTAAATTAGACTCCTCATTGTGCCAATGCTCTGCGTAGCAAACAGGGAGAGGGTGGGTAGGTAGAGGGAGTTAAAATATTAATCCTATTTTCTTGCTGTTTAGGGTCAATCCTAAAGCTGCTGCCAGCCAGATCTCAAGTGCAGAGAAAATAATGCCATTTTCACACCCCATTGGTGAGAGCTGTGCAAAAGTAGAGCTCCACGGTCCTACCTAATTACAGCAGTATGAAGGACAGGGGAAGCAGAGACAGAGCAGAGATCCCAGGTGGAAGGGTCAGTCACGTAACTCTCTGCTAGGTACTTGTAGTCAGATATGCACAGTACTCCCATGAGAAAATTTGGTTTTATGTTTACTGAAGGAGCTTAGCTCCATGAGCTCTCAGTGGCCTGTAATCCCTACCGATTGAAGCCAAAGAAACCTCCAGAAGAAAGTCGTTTCCAACTCACTCTATCATCTTTTAAACACAAAGATACACCACATCTTTCAAGAGAAAGTGCAATTCTCTAGTGTGCTTGGATTCACATTTTTCAGTTTTTAAACCCTACAAAGTATTTTAGAAGCCAAAATACATACTTGACCTCACCAGTTTTATCATTACCTCTTAATATAACATTGATTTTCTTCCACTTAGAAAAACTGTGAAATCTTTCTAAAATCTTCCACAATAACTAGTCATCTATTTAAAAATTATCATCAGTGATGTCATCCTCCTACTGCACTGAGAGACTGCAGGGCCGGATCAGTAATCTCTGCTGCTATAAATGGCTGCTTTAGCAGCAAGAGACAAACACTGAAAAATGGCTTAGCAATATATATTTGTGTTTCCGCACTGTAGCACACAACCTAAGCAATGTATCATGTAACAAAATTGGGTTTTCCGCTATTTAAAGGAATCCATCACCACCAAAGAATAACTGTTATAAAAAGGGCTGGAAACTCTATAGACCTCTGTCACATGTTTGAATTTAGCATTTATTTATCCTTTGAAAAGGAGGGAGATTCCTAACAAGGAATGCTGCACCTCCAGTTTCAATTTTGAATAATCAGATGAAAGACGAATGCAAAACATTAACTTAAATTTCCAGTGTTTCAGGTAGAAATCTTTCATTGATCTAAAGACTGCACATTCTCTGCAAACACGGGTTATCTTGGGTGGCAAATATATTCTACTGACTTTTCTAAAGTCACTGGTGTCTAATTTTCTGGCTCTAAAACTAGGCATAATACAAACATTGTTCCAATTTTCATCCTAAGCGTTTTCCCAGCAACAAGGAAGAATCAAGAATCTTGATCATCAGCAAGGGCTCCTGAAGAGAGGTTGCAAAGCAATCAAAGCAATGGAAGTCTCTCACTGCTTGAGCGTCACCCTATGAAATAGATATATTTTGCACAGGACCATTTGCAATGGAACCTGCCTGTGTGTTTTCCCTGAAATAACCTTTAACATTCTCTGTCACTTTCATTCACGCAGTTATGTGTTAGGCATCACTTTTGCACTATCAATACCTCAGGCCTCAGTTTCATGTACTGTTATCATTCACCTGCGTGTTAAGAACAGAAATGAGAAATATGAAAGGATTAGAAGAAAACTTTCCACTGTAGGCTTCAGTGCTTTTGAAAAAGTAAGTTAGTTCTACAACTCTTTCTGATTCAAATCGTAGGTATTTACAGCAGCACTGAAAGCAAACCAAGCTAGGATACTTTGCAAACTGGGCTGTATTTGGCTGCAGTACATATTGTACAAATGCTTTTGCCATATCCATTTAGCTTATTTGGAGTGCAGCCTTTTTCATAGTTTTACTAAGCGCTGCCCCTCATCAGAGACACAAAGCAAGAGTTAAAGCTTACGAAACCTTGTGCTTCCTTCATTATTCCTTTTTCAGACAGGTAAACAGCTCCCTTATCAATGTTAGCAGAAGAACAATAAAATCTTATCAGGAAAATAGCATTCATTTCTTATACCCAATGATCTCACTGAGGAGAAATCTCTGCCTGATTAATTTCTAGAAAACCTACTCGCTTTGCTGGAAAGTTCAATATTCTCTTGAATCACCCTACACTGCTGCCTGATTGGCAGGATTTAGATAAAATGTATATGTAGGTCAACAGAGCAAAGCCAAATACCCCTCACCCATTCAGTAAGACTATCTGCCTCCAGGTACTAAAGCAGAAAAACACAACCATAGGAAATAATAATTACACCTTGAAAAAGGAGAGCATCCTCAAAGACTTGATACAGAAAGGTGCTAATCATTAATCTTGATTCTATAGATGATATTATATGTATTATGTACATAGGATCTAAGCTAACACACAGAGAACAGCACAAACATCTACAGATCCTGACACATTTATGTTTACAACTATCCTAATCAATATCAATCCTTGTGAAGAAAGTGTTTGTTTATACTATATACTGTGAAAGGATACAGGATGTGTTAAAAAAATAACAAGAAAAAAGTATATATTTTCATCTTTTATATTGATGGTGAAGTTGTATCATCAGTATCACAAGCATTTAAAAATGGATTGGGCTTTTATAGCTGTTGTAAATTACTCAGCTCCCATAGAAAATAGCATCTATTAACAATTAATAATATTAGAAATTAATTCAGACTCAATAAACATGGTTTCACAAGACAGTGTATTTCTACTGAAAACTCTCAAATCTATAACATCCTGAAAATTTAAACAAGATGGAACAATCAAAAAGAAAGGAAGGTGAATTTTAACTTTAAATGAAGGTTTTGACAAAGAGAAAACCGAAAGATTTTAGACTGGAATTACATATACCAATTACCACTAAGCTGCATTTTCTAAAATAGTGTTAGTTTTAACCACGATTTTTTGCTCCACAATCCTTGCACTTGTGGTACACAGCCCCTTTCGTCAAAAGAGAGCGGTGGCGATGGTCACATATCTCAATTCTCTTTTGCAGAGAGGGGTCTATATGACACCTTGCAAGCCACATTCCTTGCAGTGCTGCTTGGCTGCAACTGGAATGGAGGGCCTTGAATGTTTTGCATTCGCTTCTATTTTGGTACCTAAACTGCATTACTGGTATGCAGATGTGTGACCAAACAGGTAGCTTTTTCACACCTTGTTGTTACAAACTCTTTTCCAAGACTCCTCTTTACCAAAGAACAAGTCGAATCAAGACCTTTATCCTATTCATCTATTTTTATGGTAAAACCTTCTTATGAGCATGGCATTCCACCAGTCAAGGCCACCAAGAAGGAGAAGCTCTCTTTTGAACCTGTGAAGACCCTCTTCTGAAATACAAGTGGAAATACTGTCTTAGCTTTACTGGTTGAACAGTGGCTATTCCAGGAGGAGCCCAAAGAGGAAGGGCAGTAATGCTGCTCCTCAGTGAGAATGTCCCCTGGGGTGGCGGGAGACGTGTTAGCAGCAGCAGGAACACAGTGAAGCCCTCCCAGCTACTTCTGTAAATTCTTCTTGTAAATGTAATTACACACCCACATCACGTAAGAAAAAATCACTTGGCTGTTCATTCAAGTTATATCTCATACTGATGCAGCACAGCAGAAGGCATCAGAACATACTGCCCATCCAGTCAGTTCACTCAAAATGACAATGAAAGAGCTATTTGTGTCTTTATTTTAGGGACACACTGATGTTCCTCAACATGGGATTTCACACCACACACTTTCCTAAGAATTACATAAGGTAAATATGTCTTCTACGAAAAGTGCAGAGAATGTACATTCATAGAAAAAAGCTATTTGTGGTTCCCCAAACCACTGATGTTTTCACTACAAACAGACTATCTCTGCAGAATGCTAAGGCTCAGTCTTACACATTTATCAAGCAGGACATAGAAATCTAGTAGGGCAGAAGGCAAAAAAAAATCTAAAAATAGAACTGGCACCAAGAACGTGAGATACCTGTGAAAAAAACAGTACTGAAAATGAAAAGCCTCTGACAGTTTTAGAGGCAATAAATAGCAGGCCAAAAATTATCTGGGTTCTAAGAAAGACCTGTCAGAGACTAAGTCATCTTGCTCAGCCAGGTGGTTAATGGAAATTGTTTGTTACACTACATTGAGGAAATAGTATTTAAACTCAGGTAAAACAAGGATTTAGTATGACTATATTTTTAGTTCCAGTAATAAAAGAAAAGTATAAACAGATGGTCCCAACATATGTAGCTGATAAAACAAGTCAATTAAACTAAAGAATGTGCTGGTAATAAAATCATGTCACCTAACATTGTAAGGGCAGAAATCCACAGCTATTTAGATGACAATGGAAAATGTCCATGACAGCGGCTAGGAAAAAACAGGCCTTAAAAATGAATAACTCTGCCTGTTAAGGCATGTCATGGTGAGTTTAGCCATGTTCTAGAAAGAGCCAAAAAGTCGGAGGATTAATAGGAGCACACATAAAGCAGCACTATATGATTCACCATATTTATTCTTCGGACCTAGAAGCTCACTATCCAACCTGAAAAAAACTTTCGCCGTTCAGGAATTAAAATGTATGAAACAGAACTGAGTTCCTGGTTTATGAACTGTTTACGGATAGAACACCTTGTAGGTCGTTCTTAAGCAACTTCCAGATACATATGACTGCATGCACACCACCACACGTAGAAACTGGTTATTTTTAAGGTTTACCTATTCTATTGAGAATGAATATTAATTTGCTAAAATACATTTCTCATTAATACTGCACTAGATAATCACATATTCTATTTTGTATAATGCATTCTAGATGTAAGTATGGAAGAGCTCTATTTTTAGGGTTATTCAGCTATATTTATCTTAAATGCAAAGAACTTGCGTCGACCCTCGGCTACCTTTGCTCTTTCCCGTAGCACTATCTGTATATTTATTAGATTTGCAAACGGCAATATAGTCTTTTGCATACTGACAGCGTTCATGGAGTTTCCCACAAATTATATACCAAACTCAAAATATTTTGCTACTGTAGATTTTTTACATATTGATATAAAATGATTGATTTTCCCCTGTCCATTCATGTACGGACAGCTATCACAATTGCCAAGCATTCTGACGCAGTAAAGTGCAATAAACTGTCACTCACATAAACATAGAGGTAGTTAGGAACCTGGACTTCGAAATGCTTGAAGCGAAGGGAAAAGTCTCATGGTTACAGTTCATCAATCCCATTTCAAGCTCCTTTTCTTGTTTTGGGGGAACCTGTGGCCTTTGCATTTATGATACCTTATATGAAACAAATTTTGTTCTTATACAGCTCCAATGCTTTATTTTAGTTTAACAAAAATCAGAATTTCACCAAGACAGAAACAGTAAGATTAATCAACCTGTAATGACCTAAATCTCTTCAGAAACTTATTCTATTTTTAAATATATACTGTTATCTTTCTAGAGCATCTTCTGTAGTATAAAATACCTGCTGTGTTCTGACCTTTTTGCATAAATTTCAGTCTAGCTACTACTATACATAGATTCCACACAGCACTGTCATTTTTGCTGCTATTGTCTGGAGCAAAGAATTTGGCCAAGAACAGTGTTGCACTAAAAATGTATTTTCACAGTAAAGTACTTCAAATAATAAACTAATCTAATTTTTGGCCGCTTCATTTTTTTTTTTTTAAGGGAGAAATCTCCATGCTGAAAAGCATCAATATCTTCAAAATATTTAAACAAATTACTATTTTGCACCTTAAGAATGTTCCATCTTGAAAAAATTAAAAAATGTATAGAAACCTATTTGTTCTTAAACTGCAGGTAATTTATGTGTATGTGTTTTAAAATAAGTAAGAATCCTAATTTGTCTTGCTAGATACTTAACAAACCTTGAAAATATTAAAATTTTAAAATTTTAATGATATATATATAAATAAGATGTGTATATTATATATAAATAATATGCATATATATTTTAATGTTCTTACAGTAAGAAATAGTCAGCTAGAAAATTTAATGCTGTCAGATCTGAAACTTAACATGGACCAGATAACTTTATCTGAAAACAGGTAAAGTGGAAATTTTTAATGTCAAGATCCATTAATTAGCCATTCACAATTTTTTTATTTCTATTTTTTCCATACACAGAGCAAGTCACTATGAATGTAATTATCCCACCTGTATGAACAAAGAAGCTGAAATGAAAATTTGGACAATCATAACTGAATTTGATTTTTTTTTTAAGGAAATGAAGTATCAAAGTTACAAAGCTATCTGCATTTTTTTTTCTTTTTGTTCTCTCTATTTATGCCCCTCAAAGTCCCAACCCCAGGCCTTTCTTATCTGGTAGTGGAATTCCACAGTTCTTCCATTTCTCAGGCAAATCCTGAGCCAAATTACTCTGCATATCAATTGCATGGGATATCCTGAAACTAGTAATTACATTGGTGCAATAGGAGCAGATCAGGAAACTGAAAAAGCTGGAGGTGAGTCTCTTTGCATCTACAGTGCCTTTCGTTCGGGGGGATTAGTTTGGTTTAGGTATACAGTCTGAATTTACAGTCTGGTCCAGGGTCAAATGTGTCCTCTGGGCATGTGGCTCAAAAACTTTCTGCCACATATTTAAGGTATCTCATAAATATTTGCACCCGCACCTGTGGAACCCTCTAAGAAGTATCACACAGACTTCTTGTGTCTCACACAAATTAAATTAACATGTCACTTCCCCATCACAGTCACCTATATCAGACCTCACATGTGAGATCCTTACTTCTGCCTGTTCTCATGCGGTTTCTAAGTTACTCTTCCACATGTACAGCCCAACCCACCTCCCTGCTCCAAGATTGGACAACATACACTGTAAGGTGTTGTAGGGGGTGAATGGAAGACTTTATACAGCAGCCACAGAGGTCACGTTGTGGAGATACTATGAATTAACTGATGTTTATCTTCTGGCACTTCCCCCCGCCCACACACACAAAAACTACCTATGTCATACAGTCATTGGTTCACCACTGAAGGATGGACCTCTCAGAAGGCTTCACATATTCAGTACATCTGTGTCGTCCATAATTGTGAGCACAGGCTCAACAGTGATGCTGGCCACTTTTCTCCATGAAAGGACAGGATCATTCATCATAGCGCTATATCCCTTTGTCACTGGATCATTTGAGGCCATACCGACACCTAAAAGCATGTCAGTACAATCCTCTGCTTCTGAATATACACTTGGGGTTGTCCTCGCAACTGTTTCTCCAGCTGGGTAACTATGTGAGAAAGTGCGAGGCAACTACGTGGCTGAATAACCAAAGGTGTTGTGTAGATGATTATCTGCTATTAATAGTAGTAACTTGGTTCTGTAGAAATAAGTCAATAAATAAAGGTGTTCTAAGAAATACTGGTTGCAATCTGTATTTACACATACACAGAGGCATACATACACAAACACTCAGTCCCCTATCAGGGAAAAGCTAATCTACAACATAGCTGGGTTCAATACATGTAATACTCCTCATCAGTAGTGGGTAAATTTGACTTATATAGTGAGTGATAAATAGCCTTCCAAAACCAAGTATTGTTTATTTTAACAGTCAGAACCAAATGCCAAAGAAATAAAAAGAATTTTGAATAAACATGTATGTATTTTTACATAAAGACTTGGGACCTATAGTTAGTTAAGAAATTTCTGTAAGTGTTTTCTGCTGGAGAGTGACAAAGACCAAAGTTCAAGCCCATTCGTTGGGCTAGACAATGCTAGGTCACGACTTTAGTCTGCCATATAACATATGAATGTCCTAGCACCTGGGCTATTGGCTACTGTTGCAAAGGTGAGAATATGCCCACATTTTGTCTCCCTTCCTCCACTCTCTGCCCATTTTTCAAGACAAAATTGTAATGGTTTTAGGTTCAGTCAAGAGCAGAATGAAAAAAAATATTCATTTGAAAATGTTGGCAGCAGGGAAGAATCCTTTCCTTTCTACCTTCATTTCCTTCCCTCAGAGATACCAAAGCAGGGGTCTTCAGGCATCCCAGGACACTCCTGTGTTTCAGTCCAGTTCCCCAAAACAAATACTGTCTTTAAAAGGCTTAAACCATTTGATGTATGTGTACGCAGCTGCTTTCTGGTATTTCTCCAAACCAAATTTTCATAGACTAGCTGGAGATGAGGCAAAACTTTCTAAGCTGAAATTTCTGCATTACTGCTTCACAGTGCTCAAGTATTTGCTGGGACATGACTCATCCCAAACCAATCTTTCTCTTCGGGCTTATTGTTTGCAGTCTGTTGTTATTAAATCAATATGATCGCACAGAAAACATCAAGATAACCAAACCAAAATACCATAGTAATATACTTACATATAAATATAGAGCAGTTGCTAATGTATCCAATCAGTCAACTGCCCTATATGAAATGTCTTAAACCTCAACTCAGAATAAAGCTAAACAAGGCCACCCAATAACAATGGCAGAAAAAAGGTTCAGAAAAATTTGACTTAGCTGAGATCATGCTATAACAAAGAATCATTCCTATGGTATAACGAAGGGATTATTGTGCTTTCAGCAGAGACTTTGATTGAATAAATCTATTTGATCATTCCCTAATTTGTTAGAATTTGATACTTTTCTGATATTAACACTCAGCTGCTGACAAGCATTAGTTATGTTTAACATTATTTGCTATTTTAAAACTAATTATATAAGTAAGGTAGCAATTAAAAGTTCAGGCATTAAAAAGTCATTGGAGTAACTACGCAGAGCGTAGAAGGAAAATAATATTGACAGCTGTGTACTGATAATGACAATTTCCATCAAAAAGACAATTTTACTTTTCAGGTATAGATGTTGATAAGATAGGCAAAGAGCAAAAATGCAGCTAAAACAGTTCCACACTTAACCACAGCAATTGCAAGCAGCAATGGCCAGCTGGATGCCTAAATGATATGAATAAGCTGGTAAATATGATTCAGTCTCAGGGGATAAAGTAAATTATAGCATAGCAGAGGTCAAAAAAAAGCGAATGGTAATCAGCAAGCTCAGCTCCCTTCCCAGAACTAAGAGGGTGAAATGCAGACTCTGTGTGGAACCGTACCATTGTAGCCGTGAATGGAATATTGTCAATCACAGACGAGGCCAAAGCAGACACCCAGAGCACTAAAATGATGGCAACCGCCAAACGCTGCTCCTCCGGAACTACCTGGAATTAAGAGAGGTCAAATTACAGCTCTGATGGGATCAGTATTACTCTGGCCTCCTAACAGCACAACTGCACAGGTGCTTCACAGTTTTAATTTATAAACATCTTTTATTCCTTCAGGCCTTCAGACAGAAAAAAATATTAAAAAAAAAAAAAACTGGCATTTAGCAACACAATTGTTGCTCTTTTTTCAAAGAAACCTGAACGAGTAGAAATAAAAAGACTGGTATTTCTAATACTCATGCTTACACTGTACACAAGAAAAAAAACGGTGCAACTGTGAATTTTCCCCTTTTAGCATTCCTAATTTTATTTTTTTCACCTCCATATTTTTTTGTTTATTAGAGTACAAAAAAGGTTTCTATTTTGCATTTAAGGTAACATTTATTCTAGCTCTGGACAGACATACACATATTAAAGATCATCTACACCAAAGTATAACATGCTTTCTAGATATCACTGGTGCAGGAAAGTAATTTTTAACATAAAATATCATAAAACATAAATGATAGCATAAAATATTTTTAACATAAAAATCAAAATGAAATGATTATTCATTATTCTAATAGAGTAAAACTATTTTCTTACCTGATAAAAAACTATAAATATTTTAAACATACCTTTATTAACAAAGCTGTCTGCTCCCCTATATAGTCTATTAAATGCAGATGAGCCAAAGCCTAAAAAGAGACATTGATATCAAGTAATGAAGTATCTGATGCAGTTACACTTTTTTCAGTGGATGTACGCAAACACAACAATTTGCTCCTATTCACAAGATGTCAATATTCATCTCATGTAGCTTTTACTGCAACTTGGCAAATGGCAGAAAGAAAAGACAAAGCAGAAATTCTAGCTATTTGCGGAAAGGGGCTGGTTGTACTGAAACGATTGGTTATATCGTTTAAGAGCATACGGCACAGGCACTGGAGAACTACTGAAATTTATAGTTTACGTTCTTCAGTGACTACATTTTTTTCCTGAATATCTGAAAACAACTGATTTTAAACGAACTTCCCCAAAACCTTGAATGTAATTCTAAGCAGAATATAGACAGAAATATATATTTAAAAGGTCACATCAAATTGGGCATCTTGTGCTCAGTCTCAACTGAAGAAAAGAGAACAGAATATATAATTGTGTTAAACAGCTGCCTCAGACCTCAGAAACAAAACACCACTACTTATCTGCTAAAACCAGGTGGGAGGTCTTGGGTGAATGGAAATGGGCACAGACCTGTCAACACCTGAAAGACAGGCATTGGAGAGCTGCGTTTTCCTATGTCAGGTGTCTGAACCGAGGAAGAGCCCTACAATCACTAGGCCAGGGGACAGTCTGGAAGAGGGGGCTCTCTGTCCCTGCTGTGGAAGCTATTCCCATTTCTGTAGGAAATGCAGATAGTGTCCCAGACAACCATGGTCTCTCTACCATGGAGGAAGAGACGTAGAAACACTCAGACATGGAGGTTATGGCTCTAATCTCTGGCTGGTAGGGCCACTCTCCTTGGACAGAGGAGAGAATACAAACTGAGTTTTCACACCTTGAGACAATGACCTATTCCCTCAAGCCACAAGGAAGAAGGGAGGATTTAAAATAATGCAAACTAGTCTTTAATTCATTCAGGTTTGTTTTTTTTTTTTTAAAGTGTCCAGAATGAAACACTAGTCTCAGGTTGAATAGGATATACATATTTTTTGACTTTTCAGTTTTTCAGGGGAGAAAATCACATCATTTTTGGTTCAGCCTGGACCAGGCTGGTTGGCTTTCTTTCAGTTTGTCTTCCATGACAAAGAGATAGTTGCAATACCTTACCGACTGAGTCCCTTCCTGTACAGAATGGTGGAAGTCAGTATTCATGAGACATAACAAGCATATGTAACAAGTGCAAATGGGAGTCAGACCTTCAGAGGCCTTCAGAGAAGTCAGTGAATAAAAAATGGTAAACTTGCACACCATCAAATTCCACGACAGAGATGGGCAAAAAATCTTAAGAGTGCAGTATAAGACACCGTAATGTTAGAATGACAAAGATGCTGTCATTTGGATTGGCAGTTCCTGCTCCTCTCCTTATGGAAGTGCAGGAGAGCAGGGATGGGAGATGAGGCCAAGAGTTGTCCTTGACCCAAAACTAAGGGTACCTCTCCCGCGCCATGACTGTGGCTCGTTCAGGCTGAAGCAGGCAGCTGGTTTGGGTCGCTGCAGGCAGCAGGGCTGTAGCAACACCGACCTATTTGCCCAGCTCCCTGCAGTCCACGCTGGGTCCCAGGCTTTGTCAGCAAGGCCAGCTGGTGGTTTTCTGCCAGCCCGGTGAGCAGGAGGAGTTGCAGCAGTAAAGGCATTGCAGCTGTATCTCATGCGAGGCAGCACAACTAAATTAAAAGATCTAGGGGAACACTCTCCCGTTGACAGAGAAAACAAGTAGGAGAGCAAAAAACGTGATTCCACATATGAAGTTTGGTCCCAAGGTTATTATTTACCTTTAACAGTACATCACTCAGGAGAAGGTGTATTTACATTTAAAGATGAAGCACGTGAAAACAAGTGACAAAGCTTTTAATACATGCATATTGCTCTTACATTTTAAAAAATGGACATTTTTTCATGTTTTTTAACTTTCCAGGAGAAAAGGTTTTTTAACAATTGAAATTTTGTTTGTAATTGTAATTTACCATTTTGATTCCTAGCTATCTGTATCGCTTTAGGAACTCAATGTTTATAAAAGTGGTTTTTAAAACATATATAAAAGTAGTAATGTTAATGAACTATAATATTTTTCTTCAATTGCTTTGCGTACACTCTTAAAAATGAAATTCTTAATGAACAGTTGCCAGTAAGCAGAGCTCAGAGCTACATTTGGTTAACACTGCTGCCTCATTAATTAATTATCTATCAATACAACATATTATTTTTCACTAACATTTGAACTTCATTCTGGAATCCAGACATTACACTATATAAGAGATATTTAGGGGAGAGGGAAGGAAGCACATGCACATTATTCCTTCAAGACAGCCGGTCTGCAGGTAGCTTCTCAAGCTAGAGATGATGACAGTACTAACCACACAACCAGCTTTAAGAAGTCTCTGCGATATCCGGGCAAATCGCCTGCAAGCACCTGAGTGAAAGTCAGCAATTAGCACCCTGCCACTAGCTTCCCCTGGATGTGAACTGCACAGAGGGTCTCCTGGATCCTCCCCAGTCCTCCAGGAAGAATAAGTATTACTGCACTAATTGGTGCCCTCAGGCAAACTAGTTCCTGTCTGAACGCTCAAATTAGAATCTCGCTGCAGGAAAAACTCATGTACCTTTTGGATCAAAGTTTAATTTATGCACAAAAATTTGGATGAAACCCTCTTATGGACAGTATGTCATGATGACTGTTGTAAATAAACTCTGCCTGAAGAGATTAAGGTAAAAATGTCGTTTTTTGACTATAAAATTGAACAAAATGATGAATCCCTGAGAGGCACAGGAATTTATGTCACAAAGAGACAGAAGAAACGGAAAGAATTTATAGCCTATAACAGCCAGTTTTGAACAGGGGATAAAAAGGCAGTTGTAGACATGAATTACCTGAAGGACACAACAGAAAACCAGCAATCGAAAGGATTTTCAACTTTTCCTTTGTGAAAGAGCTACCAGACCACTCTCATTAGCACCTAAAAGTAAAATCTCCAGGAGTTCCCCCAATAACTCTGGAACCTAATGCACGTTTTTCAAAATGACTTGCAGCCTGAGTCACGCGCAGGTTTTTTAAATGCATCTTGTAATAGGAAAGGGAACATTTATAGCAGTAGGAAATAGCTTCAGAAAGGGAGCCATCCAAGGTGAGGGATCTCCATGGATGAAGAACATGAGCTGACAAGCGCTGAGTGCCCAGATTATGGAAAGATTTCCTATACTTCAATGCATGTCTTTGTTTTGACATGTTTCTTCCTGAGATCATTAATGTAAAGGAGAGAAGAATGCATTAACTGAGTGTTACCTCCTGCTATTCCAAGCAGGAGTATTTATTTTAATGGATTAAAATAAAAATTAGCAGCAGTGATACTTAAAACATTTTTCTCATTCATTTAGGGATAAGAATTTGACTTAGCTCCCACTTTTCCCCTTGACTATCTGTATGAGTTTCTTTCATGACCTTGAACTGGTATTAGTCTAGAGAGCCAGGAAAAATATTCTTTTGTTAGCAAACTATACACTGGTGACCTGAGAAACCATAAACATGAAGTTCAGTGAATTACAACAATTGTAGCTGAAGTCTGGCAGTAAATGGCAAATAACTTCCTGTGTGCTTTACTATGTTATTGTGCAGTCACACAGCACTCATCAAAACAATTCAATTCAAGCTAAAACAATAAATACATCAGAGAATGCAACTAATATAGTGTTACAGCAACAGCAGAGAAAATAAACATGGCTTCAATACGGATTCCCAGTAAGGGCTAGAAATTGCAAGGATATGTAGAACTTGGTAACAGAGAACTAAAAATAGCATGTACTAATGGGTATACAATAAATGAACATTTTATGATGAATTTTAGACCTACTAGCTCTCAAACAAGCTTCCCAATGATAATCAGAGCTTCCATTCATCTTCTCGAGGTTACCAGATTTTGACTTCCAGTTTGGAATCAATTAGAGTTAGCTGTATTATTCACAATTTGTGTTTGCTTCCAATTTAGTCTCTTTTTCTGTTGGTGCATTTTTTTAATAGATTCCAATTTTAAAATCTTATGTTCTTTGCAATTATTCAGGGGAAGAAGGGGGAAAGGCTGTGCAAGCCAATTGGTAATTACAGGCTGTTCCCAGACTGCTCACTACCCATGGGAATACCAGTGGTCACTCAGGTTTTATCAGTCACGTTTCTACAACATAATCACATAATTTAAACCAAACAAATAACAACTAGAAAATAACAAGCACTCTAGGGAACACACAGTAACCTTCTTGACGTGTAAACGTCAAATGTTGACATGTGGGCATTCATACAAAGAATTCTCCAAACTTTTAGGGTAAAAATAAATCCATTCAGTATATACAAAAACATCAAATAGCGAGTAAAATGGGATATAAACATGCCTGAACTGGCTGTATCAAACAGCCTATCAGATAAACACAAAGAGACTACACATTAAGATATCTAGGCTTCTCCAGTGCTGAACATTGCAAAATGCAATTGCAAGCTGAAATTCAGTGATATCGTCCTTTCCAGTAAAATTCACATGAAATCTCCCAGGCCATTTGGTAGCCAGCAAATATTCTTTTTTTTCCCCCCTCTATTGCTTGTCTACATAATTTCAAAATAAAC
The DNA here is from genome assembly GCF_040807025.1 of Struthio camelus. Taxonomy (NCBI): domain Eukaryota; kingdom Metazoa; phylum Chordata; class Aves; order Struthioniformes; family Struthionidae; genus Struthio; species Struthio camelus. Next base: position 149,253,233 of record NC_090942.1, on the reverse strand, counting down.
ACATAAATATATATAAACTATTTGCTCACAATACCACGCACAAACCTGGAAGCTAGAATTCTGCCTATTGGAAACGACTGTATCAGATATAGGTAGCCTATGTAGCAGAGGGAGATACAAGGAGACTAAGCTCATATTGAAAAAAGAGATATCAAAGAGGTCCAGCCAACTTCCACCACTCTGCAGTTTCACTTTGTACTACTGTGGCTATAGCCACATGACTATAACTTCAATATTCCAAAGGTATGGAACCTGCAGGAGACCTCTGCCCTCGTAATTCACTTTGTAAGCCAATTTTAACTGTTCAAACTACAGAAATCACAGAATCTTACCTCCATGAGAACAAATAATGCTGCAAAGAAAAGAAGGGTTGCCCATTCAACTCTGTTTAATATCATCTCAAAATCATGGATGTCTGCTAACACTAGCAGCCAAATAGCTCCCAACATGGCAATCCAACCTGCATGAGAAAAAGCAAGAGCAACAGTGACTACACTTTACACTTCACAGCCTCGTTATGTACTAGCAGCATAAAATGTATTATACTAAATTTTTCATGTAAATCTTTTTGCCATGCTTTTGCTCTACCTCTGCAGATACCTGCCTCTCACAGATACCCCAAGAAGAGTGTTCTCTGCCTTCAAACTGAAAAAAAAAAAAAAAAAAAAGGAAAAAAGCTATTTAGGGGATCCAAGTCAGGTTACTAGCAGCTTTCTGCTAGGGCCAGCACAGCTAAAGATGCTGAAGACTCTGCAAGCATAATCAAGCAGAAAGGAGGGAAGGCATGTCTGGGTTATGCAAAAAAACAGGGAGTTTGAATCACCAAGAAAACTTGAAGCAATAAGGAGATACACTGAAGGACTCTGCAAACACGGAAATGCTAGCTGCAGCCCAAGGCCTTGAAAACTGACTGGCTACATATGCTAGAAGATAAACAGAGGAAATGAAAAGCTCTTTAAAAAACATAAGAGGGAGTGACTTGAAAGAACAAAATAGGCTCTTTCCGTAAAGGATCCCTCTACATATCCCAAGGAGTTTCAAGACATGTTTTGGTTACTGACTGAGTAAAAATGCAAATACAACGCACAGTCAGCCCAAGAAAATAGCCAGAGAATCTCCTATCTGACCAAGACCTGCACAGTTAAAATGCTTGCCGGAGCTGTTTGATTCCTCTGGCACATTTATCTGGAACAACAGAATGGGATTTCAGACATGAAACACAACTGTTTTTCAACATTTTTTTTCCCTCAGAAAGAAGCTCCTTCTGTCTTTCTTCTCTATTTTTTCATAAATAGCAGATGATTTTTTGAATGCAAAAAACTGAGATACATAATTTTAGTTTTTTTAATGAAATGCAAATAAAGCCTCCCACCACTTCAAGTTTTCTCTCTTTGTTGTGACTATTTCATACACCTCCTGCTATTTCATATATTCACAGTTGGAAAGTAATGGATTCAAAAAACTGCAGAAAAAGTGAGGAGGAAAGAAGAATAACAGTCTTTGCTGGCAAATGACTTCAAGTCACAAACTTGTAATCAAACACTCAATATGATTTATAGAAAACAAAAAAAGCAGATAGATGAATAAAGTTAGCCCTCTGCAATATCCTTCAAGAACCATAGTTCTGAGAACAACAAACATGGAAGACTGATTCATAAAAGTTTAGGCCATTCAACTTATAGCATGAGCATACGATTCTCTTTTTCCATTGTGCTAAAGGAAGAAAACCATCCAACAGTTCAAAATTAATATTGAGTTACATTCCATTTAAATTATATTTAAATACAAAAGAAATAAGCAGACCAAATGTTCTCCCTCTTCATGGAGCTATTACTAATGACTGATACGTTTTTCAAAGAAAACCTGAAGAGTGTCCCATAAATATTTCCTCATCAGAGAAGATACTTTTGCACTCTTGAAATGAGCATACTTTAAGGGCTTTCAGGAACATACTGCACTCTCTGAACGAGAATTTCGGATTAACTGTGATCTGTAAAGAACATCTGTTGAAAGTTTTGCACGTGCTAAGGAAGAATACAGGTATAAATTCTTACAGCTATGCATTACAAAGGAGGAGAACATCAGGGCAGGCCATTACAAATGCCATACTATATTGTGGAATATTGTTTCCATTTGATTGCTTCATGTGCCATTCTTTGCTGCTTATTCTCCCCCACTAGGTTAATCTCACCCCGCTAAAAGCACAAGGGGTGTCCTCAGAGCTATCACTGCAAACACTAGAGATAGCTTTAAATTGACAGGCTTAGGTACTTGCAGTGTGGGATCATGGCAGCACAGAGCTCAGTATGGGTGACTGAACCTGCCTGAAAACCTGAACGAGTGGCCAAGGAGGTAGTTTGACTGGTCTGTTTGGTAATAGCAGCTAAACTTGAAACTAGCTCAGGGGTCAAAGTTTGCTTGTTTGTTGTTTTTTTTAATGCTGCAGTATTTTTGCAGCAGTGAAATCATGCTTCTTGCATTGTTTGGCTTGGAAAACAAGCTTCTCTGTGACACCTACTCCTCAGCTGTTGACCTATTTCTTCGCTCTCAACTGTCTCCAAGTGCCATCTCCAAATGTCATCTTCCCTCCAATGCAGATCTCCTCTTGATTTCCCCCAAAATGGCTTCTGTCCCCTCCACTTGACTATAACCATGTTTTCCAATACTGTAAATCTCTTCTCCCTTCCTCAGACCTCTTCCTACTCTCCTTGAAAAGCTTTGACACAGCCAGTCATGCTGGTCTTGCTGATTCCTTGATAAATGTCTCTCACAAGAATTTTTCTTTAGCCTAGTGCAAACCTAATCTATAGGTAGATGCAAGGAAATCCTTGTAAAGAACAAGGTATGAAGCACTAGCAAACCCAAAGTTTTGTCAGCAAAAATACTGCCAAAGCTAAGGAATACAAAGCCAAAGGAAAACAAAGATCTGAAGTTTATATCCAGACTTTTGTAGCTTCAGCTCCTAGATTGTTCCCCCATATAGATTTTGAGTAAAATCTGATCTGAACAACACAATGGATCCAAAAACCATGTCTCACAGTCAGCTCTGCTCACCACCAAAGACAGAAACACTGCCATGTTGCTAGCTGAGCAAGGCCATTCCCTATTTTGGTCACAGTTAGCTAATCATTGTGCATGGTCAAAAACAGCCCAAGCGTGAACATTATACTGCAAGGGAGGTAGAGAGTAAAAACAATCACAAAGGAGAGCAGGGATACTAAGCCCAGCTGGTGGCTCCCACAACAAGCCTCTAGCAAGACTCCAGCAGTGCAGTAAAGCTACCTTTCCTCCCCTCAAGGCAATCAGCCTCTAAAAGCAAACTCTGCCTTACTGGGTATGAAATGTGGCACAGTGAAGGCCAAACGCAACCCGTACATCAACGGAGAGAGACAGTTGCCATGTGGTAGAAAAGATCTGCTTCACCTGTGTAAGAAGAAAGGCTGAATGTGGTGAACTGGGGCAAAGCGTATTATACCCTTTGTATTTTACAGAGTCTTTCTCTTCATAAAGGCTGTTTGTTGTAAATGAAAGAAATTGTAGGCCATAACCATCTCATCCTTCCAAATTTTGCAAGGACAGGTACCCTTCTCTATTCTCAGCCGTGTCCCTCAGTAACCATTTGTGCAGAAGACCCCTTTGGTAGCTTCAGGTGCACACAATTTTGCTTGTTCTCTCCTATACCCAAATGTGCTATGCTGTGCGCTGTTAAACAGCTCCTAGATTTTCCTATGAGGAAAGAAATTGTTACCACCCATTGGGAAGAGACTCCAGGACTGATCTGAGCCAGGAGTGATAATATTCTCCATTGCTCAAGATGAATGCTGGAGTCTGACATAAGCTGAAAATGCATGGGTTTTTGTGTGTGCTTGTTTGTATGCCTGACTTAGATATGTGTATAGTTTGAATGTCAAAACAGCAAAGGTCATACAGAGGATCTATCTTTTTGCTATCACCACTGATAAATATTTTACTTTCTGCCTTTCATAAAAAACAAGTGAACCTGTCTATTCAATTTAAACAGTTATTTTCTCTGAGCGCAAAGAAAGGGTTATGGAAAAGCAATCTTCCACATGCAGTGGGTGACTTTTTTCTGGTGATCAAATCTTAGCCGTTCTCTGAATTTCAGTAAAAACAGTGGGCCCAGCTCCATCTTAAACAAAGAAAGACGACTGCAATTCCTAGGAGAACACTGCAAGAGGGAGTAGGTGTGTGCAGATCAGGAGATCAGGAGCTGAGTTTTACTGCTAATTTTGTACAAATGTAAGTGACAATATTTGGCACAATTAAGTGAAGAGTTTAAGAATAGCAATTTCTCAACAGTCCTGGAACAATTTGTGATAATATCTTGGCATTATTTCTACCCTCCTGCCTGGAATGAAAACAAATCAGCTTGAAAATGCTATTTGGAGATAGTAATTATTTGCTGATGTTAATGAAATATAATTGAATTGCACAAGAGGTGGAAGGAACCAAACATATTCTAGCACCATGTGTTTTATCAGCATGTATTTGCTTCGCGCACAAAGGTTTACATGAGAGAATGATGCCTTTCCTTACAAGATTGCTCACTCCTCCTTAGCAAGCTGCTGACGATATTGATAGGTCAGTGCCGTGCCCTCCTGGAGTATCCTAACAAGAAGTTTTCCTAAGAATTAAACAAGTCAGCCGCCAGTTCAGGCTGTACAGAGCATATTACAGTATATATGCACAGTCTACCCAGAGTATCTTTGCTTTCCCTGCTGTAACTATAACAAGGAGATAGAGTTACCTATTTCTTTTCCAGAGGGCACAGGATGGGATAGAAGAGGAGGTGACAGGAAGGAGGAAGTCTATCAAGGATTTTGGAGGGACTTCATGCAAGATCTCTATTTATGACACCTTTTAATGTCATGGTTTAACTTAAAGCATCCCATAGCTGGACTGTAATAATATTTTCTTTTAAAATCAGAAGACCACAACCATATTAGTGTATGCTACAACTGTTTAACTGACTTGTCTCCTCTAAACTGTTTGTCAAAGTTAACTAAAAAGTCAGTACAGCTATCACATTTTAGCCTGCTTTTCCAGGTGGGTTAGGAACAGTGAACATACTATATTAGTGTTTTATATATTCAGTTAGCTTTGTGTTTGCCCTGATCCAATTTGAAACATATTCCTTGATTTTTTTAAAGACTTGAAAGTACCAGTATACATTAAAGCTGGCTACAGAACTCGACTTCTCTATTCATGTATTTTCTAGCTTACTGGCCCATAAAAGATAGCCAGAAAGAAGAGAAATGGAAATAGTTTTAAAAAATAACTTCTCATTACTACAGTGAAAGCAAATCCCAATTTGCAGTTGCGCAGACCACTTCCTTTACTGCCTTTACTCCCTCTGTCTCACAACAATTGGTGTTCTGGAAATTAATGTGGAAAGAAACTGAGCCTAAATTCCATTTCTGCACCGATATGGTACCTGTTGAAGACAGGGACAGTTTCTACTGATTTTAGGGAAAAGAAATAGTATGAAACTTTTTATAAAATGCACCTTGCAAATTTTATAATGCATCCTTCATAGAAAAGATTCCTTTATGTTCTTTCAGGGCCCAGAAAAAAAAAGGTACAGTAGAAATAGCTTGAGTGCTTTGCTTTTTTCCTATACTTTACCCAGTAAGAAAACCCATTTTTGCAACAATAAGTAGCTCAGGATGTGCAGAGTATTATTGCAATCTGGCTCAGAAAACCTTATTTTGAAATAATCAAACAAAAGAACTCAAAGATAGAAAACAATCTAATAGAATCAAAGAGAACTCTAGAATATGTGGAAAAAAATTAGACGAGATAGAAAGAAATAAAAAAAAAAATACTGTGTAAGCGGTAGACCTTTCAAATGCTCATTAAAAAAATTTGTATTCCTTAGTAAAAGTAATTTTATCTGGCCTACTACCAGCTGAAAAGCGTGATAAGCTTCCTCATAACAATGTGAACATGCAGACGTTGTATGTTCATTTTAGGTGCACTGAATTTGAAATATTGTCTTTCTACATCAATACTGAAAGTGCATTTAAAATTTGCTTTTATGGAAACTAACATGGCACCTGAAACATCTGCACTGAAAATAAAAGCCAGGGTAACTATATAACGTATATGAATGCCAACCTAGGAAAATCAGAATGCTGCACAAGAAAGAGATATGCAGGTACTACATTTACACAGGAAGAGTTAAATGCACAAATACAGGATCAGAAGCAACCAGATTCCTAAAAGTCCTGCAAAAAAGACTCTAAAAATATAGTGGATCAAAACTGAACCCAATGTCCTACTGGGATGCAGGATCAGGACTATAAGCTGTGACACAATCTCTGCTCTCCTCATCACTGGTAAACCCTGAGGTCAGGTACTTCAAGAAAGATGTGCACATTAGAAAATCCAAGGTAGAGAAGTAAGACTGTTCAATAGTCTGAAAATTTGACTTTTGAAGAAAAATTTAAAGAATCCAGGACATTCAACTCAAAGACAAGAAGATTAAATGGGTCTTGGCAAAAGCCTTCCAGAGCCTATTAGACTGCTCCAGAAGGCAGAGAATAGTCTGTTCCCCATGACAAAAGCAGATAGGACAAGAGGGAGGAAGGAGGAGGCATAATAGCAGTGAGGAAGATTTGGGCTGCATGGTAGGGTCACATGCTACAGCGACTGAGAAATTGGTAAGATTTTTAAAAATCAGCAAGACCAGTTTCTGCCAGAAAAAAAGGTAATAATCCTATCTGGGGACAATGGTATGGACACACTGGTTTTTTAGATGTTTGTTACTGAGCAAAGCAGATATGCTTTTTGTTTTATCTTTACAATTTTACTCACAGTCTCCATTTGTCAAAATGGCAACAGAAACTTTTTGTGAACTACAAAAACCATCTTAGCCCATGAAGTATATATCAGGCTTAGCAGCTAAAACATATTTAGTGCTTACCTTTAAATGACTGTTTACATAGAACGTCACTGAATGTATGAGAAAGTCAAGCCTATCACTGTATCCCAACAGCTTAATCAGAAGAGGTCTGATACACGCCTCACAGGTTTCACCTAAGGATATATGTCAGTCCTTCATATGTGATGGTGTAGAAGCAACGTAACAAACGTACACTCAAGTATACTCTTATACACGCATGTAGAAATAATTCATCAAAACAATTAAAGCAGAGACATATTTCCAGCAGTGCTTGCTCTACTCCTGGAATATGCTTCATCAGTAGTTCTGAATGCAAAACAAAATATCCAGTATTCAGATTTTTACAATTTTTTTTTTAATTTTATCATGTGTCCCTGCACATATACATTCTGAAAGCATGCTGAACTTTTATAAATAATACTTGTTGGTAGCTGATAACCATTATTTTATTTTTAATATATTTTTTATGAAATTGCCTTCTGACAAGGCAATTTGCTGGTCTTTTGAGCAGTCTCTTTTCATAGGCTTAGCTTCCCAGAAATCGTTTCCAGCTGTTCTGTGCTATTTGTAGCACCACAGTTAAAGACTACTCCTTGGGGAAGGAACTGCGATGGTGACAGTCCAGGACAGCTTGCACTGTAACAGGAAATGCTCAGTACAATTTAAGAAGACTGAAAGAACATGAAAAAACTTGATGGAGACTGTAAAACTATGCAAGGCAAAAGAATCAGCAACCTTTGAGAACAGAAGAAAATGTCAAAGTTAAAACTAGAAGTGTAGCATAAAACAAGGAGACAGAAGACTAGCTGCTCTTTAATTATAGATCAGCACATCTGCATTAGTCCAGAATGGACAGGATTTTGTTGCATAGCTGCAATGTCATGAGGTCAGAACGGAGAAGTCATATTCGCCATTGTATTGCAATGTCAACACGGAACTTTGTTAATTCTCCTGATCAATTTAAACACAATTTCACAGGTGACATAGGATGACATTCAAGGTAGAACACTGTAAGAAAGAAACGTGGTTAAAGGATGCTATAGCTGAGCACTACATCTACAGAAAATATGTGTTGACAGATATATAATAGTGTATATTGCACCAATACATAAGTCTAAAAACATTTTACAGCATTATCTCAGTAAAGGTAATTGCAAACAAACACACACACTGTTGACCTAACCTCATTGACTCTTGTGAGTCAAAAATAATATCAGAAGATGCAGCTATCAAGGTACAGTAAAGGTCAACTTTTCCAGAAGTATGAACTAAATCACAAAGGGTGAACTACCATATACAGCTATTATTTGTTCTTATTTTTTCCGTATGTCTAATGTAAGGGCAACTGCAAGGATAGAGGATATTTTTTCTAATGCTTAATTGCATGTTTGTAAAGATGACCGCACGCTTTTGGGAGCACAATTTTGTGAAAACTTTCTTAAAAGAAATAAAAACTGCAAGGGCCCTGGAAAGCAGATCTCTTATTCTCAGAAACAAAGTGTTATGCTGAGAAGGAGGAGCAGCTCAGATGTGGACCAGACTTTGAGTCATAGCCAATGCTGACTACATCAATTTAACTCCACTCCAAAATGCACATTATTGCAAAATAATTGTCAAATTTATTTCTAATTCATACTCATGTACACTCAACCAGGAATTTTTTCAACATCAGCATGAAGTAAAGACATACTAAATCTTTTAAATATAGTTATGTCCATTTTCATTTTAGAACCACAATACGCACCTGCCATGCAGCAATTAGTTCTCCATACTACCTACTCAGACCAGCAGCAAGCCAGTCATTTGCATTTATTTTGTTGATATCAATGTAAAAGTACTAGACATACTAAGCTAACACTGCTACATGCCAGAATACATAAAGAGGTAACAGGAAGAGGAAATGAGCAAGAGGAAAGAGGAGAATAGTGCTAAGTTAGGGTAAATATGCCACACTTGGCTGACAGTTGCAGCTGATGCTACCTGGAAGAAAAGTCTGTAAACCAGCAGCTGCAACCATGGCTGGGGGCATTCAGAGAAGAGAAAGGTGCACTAAAACATCCTGCTACAGTAAGCTGGGCACTCTTTTTGGATGCTACAATTTGTTGCTCTGCTGCCTACCATTATCAAGTCAAGAATTAAAGAAAACCCACTAGTTATGTAAAGTACTGTCACGGCTTCATATCAGTGAAATGTTCATGGAAAATTAGTAAGAGAAGTTGCCAGTGACAAGAGTGCATAGGAAAAGTAATTACAGATAAAAGGTCATTCCTATGGGTGGAAGCCAAGTGCCTGACAACAAGCTGGAGCACAGAAAAACAATTAACTATTCAATCAGAATCAACTGTCACAAAAGACGATACAAAAGATATCCAGTATCTAAAAATAGAAAAGGCAATATACTGACCTGCAGTGGAGAGAAGCAGCTAAGGAGCTCTGAGGGAGAGCGGCATGGGCAGACAGGGAGCTGCAGGAATCGGTGGAGTAAGGTGGGCTCAAAGGGCGGCTCTGGGCATTGGCGCCGTCGAACCGGGGCCTGAACAGCCAGGCAGCCCTACCGAATGCATCCTGGACACGTGTTCAGAAAAGCCTATGCTCCAGAAGTCAAATGAGCGGAGAGACCTACAGCCCTTTTTCATTGTCATTGCTTTCATTAGATTAGTATACTAACTGCTCCAAAAAACGAAAAGCTGATCCATGGCATAATGAAATCAAAAGGAATGCTGCTATTCTTTTCTGTGGACTTTGGATCAGACTCCGAATACAGAGGCAATTCAGTAAAATTGAAGTTCTTCCAATTTGATGCAGCCCTGTTGCCCAGTAAATAGAGCATTGCCTGTGGCCTGGTAGAGGAACAGGCCACAGGCTTTCTGCTAACTGTGCAAGGCCTCAGGACCTGGCAGGTTTTGTTTGGACTTGGCTAGGCTTGCTTGGAGCTTTGTCTTAGCTTGTTTACTTGTTTCAGCAATTGCCTAATGATTAGATGGATGTTACCTAATTTTAGTTTTGCTTAGCTTTGCATAATTGTGTGGTTTATGCCTATTGTTATTAATTAGTATATGCATATGAATAACAATTAGCAATGATGTGTAGAATGAACTATTTATCACCCTAGCATAACGATGCAATGTAAAGCAGTACAGACATGGAGCGATAACAAAGGTCTTGAAGATCTGGGCACAGGATGATGCCAGAGGTGCCAGGGCTATCAGCAGCTTAATAGTGGTTAATTATGGATAATAACGCAAACTTAGGAGTGGGACAAGACCCATTTTAGCAGTAACCAAAAGGACAAGTATGTAACACATGTACAGCACATCTTATATAGTAAAATTGGATGTAACATGGAGTTGCAACCAATGGAAAAAAAGAACGATGTAAAACATTAGAAGACATATAAAAATTGGCCCAAATGGACCCAAGCCACCAGGAAGAAGAAACCATCAACATTATCACCACACACCTCCAGGCGAAGAGGAGAAAGAAAGCCCTATTGTGCTCCTTCCAGGAAATACCTGAGGATACAAACAACTCATCATGACTCCTCTCAGCCTAAATCTTAACACCCTGCAGAGCATGGAAGCGTGACCCCAGTATTAGGAAATAAGGGGTAGATGCTAGGAGTGTTTGGGGTTTTTTGTATGACAGCTTTTAACTGTAGCACTGTTAGTGAGCATTGTATTAACTAGATCATTCGGACCGTAAGTGTTACTGTTATTGCAAGGGCACTAACAGTAACTGTTGTGTTTTGCTTACACTGATAAAACTTTCAATTAGACTAACAATAACTAATTAGCTCATATAAGGGGTGTTTCCTTTTTTGTGCACAGCAGCATGAGTATAACATCATTACTGATACTTTCAAAACCAGAACCAACTATCATGTACAGAGAATGCATCCCTAATCCAAATGTTTTGGGGACCAAAACTATCTACTTCACTGATATGTGTGAAGGAGTTTCCAGGCAACCACGGTTTATTCAGGCAGGTATTTTAAACTGTATAGAAAAGGTTCATAAACATTAGTTTCCAGGCTTTGCATGTGGTTCTTTAATTTATCAAACCTTATAGGAAATCTTTGCAAATGAAATGATAAGGAAAGAAATATTAAGAAAGATTTAAATACAGCTGATAATTCAGTATCATTTGAGCAGTCAATATCTGTAAGTACTCCTCAGCTATAAAAGTGATTACTATCACAGACCCTAGATATTTTGGAGGAAAATGTTAGACTCAGTGACAAATTAGAGAGCAGATGTGCACTTTTTACACTGAGGATATGCTGATATAAGATCTGAAAATAGGATAAACTTAACAATGTGGCTTTTGGAATTAAGCTTTTGCTTTCTTTAATCTGTGTCATACACCAGGTTTTATAGTTTAATATGCTGTCTGTCATACCAGGATTTTCTGTATTCTTATCAGTAAACTGTTATATACTAGCTTATTAAATTAATCTGTTCTTTCATACATTTTGTAAAAATGCCTCAGTAATATTGAATAATTTTATAATGGACCTTTAATTTTAACTATTCCCACAATTCACCTGAAATGAAGCATTTCCAAAATAAAAACATTTCTCTTCTGCTCCCTCTCTATGTGTACAAATGTTTAGAAAAAGTGAGAATCTAGTTTGTTTCTTTCTCTTCACATAATTGTATTGCTTGTGAACAGCAATAGGTTTATACAACTCCACCATCATACAGTATGGTGACATAAGATGGTTTAATCTATTTATCACCAACAGCAGATGAGAAAGAAGTTACAGAATAACAGTTCAAAGTGTAAAAACAGGGGCCTTGCAGATGCTCTGGAGTTAACACACCTTTCAGACTAATGGAATCTGTCCATGTTTTTCTCAGGCATGAACTCCTGCTGCATGGTGATTTATATATTTTTTTTAACCTGGCAAGTTCTGCAGCGCACAGTGAGCTGGGACTTCACCCACAGAGCTGCTGTGGAGTGATACAGATTAAAAAATCTTTTCACCATTCAAAAGAAACTTCCAAGTATAAATTCAAATGCACGTACTGTGTCCCAAGGCCAAGACAGGTGTTGGGGACAAAAGTTTATTACAGATCCTCTTAGGCAGATGCACTGCATGTTCAAGACAAAAAACCCACACACTACATTTATTTTACTAATGCAATATTCATTCTTTTTTATCTTACAGAGATTACATGATTTAGTTAAAGATCTCTAGATTTAAAGTCTCCAGCACAGGTTACAGCCATACTAATTTTCGTGCAAGCCTTTATGCATATTGATCCTGCCAATCTGTCTCGAAGTTGTTAAGGAACAACCATTGCTGCGGCTGATTCTTCGTACCATTTATTGAAAATGTTGCACAAAAGAAAATGAAGGAAGTTAGTTGTTAAAATCTTAGTAGGCTACAGTAGAACTAGCTTCAGTGTTTCCAAGCCAAGTAAATATTGATACAGAACTTTTGACATTCAGCATTTTAGTTCTGTGATTCAACAGCAAGGGAGTTCATGAAGTGCTTTAGGGCTATGCAGGCCTTTCTTCATCACTAAGCAATCTACCAGACAAATGTCACTCAGCCCCTAGTCTACTATAATTATTGATTCAAATTATGTAAATTACAGTAAAAGCTGACAATTGTGCATGTCCACTTAAATAAAAGCAGGACAAAAATCAAGAGAAATATATTAGAGTAACTTTAGAGCCAATCCACTCTCTTTAGAGTGTCACTCCTCTGCATAGTAAGACAAATTTTCCATTACAATTTGCATAATATTCACGGTATACATCATTTGTGTTTTTGTTCTGCCTTTTCCAATTAAGGTATTTAGTTTCTCCCTTGAATTTCTTCAAAATTTCTTATAAATTATGGAAAAGAGTCAGAAAATATGACAACTAGTATCTAAAGGAGTGACAATACAACAAGAGTCTTTTGTATCTGCAGCAATTGAACACATTTTTCATTTAATGCAATGGCAATAAAATAAAAAGGAGACTGCACACTATGACCTACTGAACACAAAGACAACAGTTTAAATTAAATGAAAACCATGAATGTATTCCTTTTACGCTATTTGAGTCACAGGTTTCAAATGTTTCAAGATACCACAAGTCAAGAAAAGTTGCTAATGCATTCCTATTTCAGATCCTCAAAAGGATCTGCAGCAGAATTTTGCTGAATACAGAAAGTCAAGACAGTCAAAAGTTAAACCACAGTGAATATAGATAACAAGAGAGAGTTTTCCAAGAGAAGCTAGATTTAACTACATAAATGAGCTCTTGTCAAACAAAATAACAGTTCACTGTACACATGGAGAAATTTTAGCTTTAGAGAAAGGACAACAGTGAAAATTTAGGCCTAGGATGTTTGCTTGACGTGAATTTTGATTTAGAGAACTTATCCAACTATCCGGAAAGGTCATAGTGATCCTATTGGTTGTTTAAAAGAGTAAAACCACGATTTTTTAACAGTGGATATGTTTGAGTTCTTTGCTAGCACTTCTTCTGTTAATAATACCAAAGTTGATTTTAGTTAGTAACAAAATTCCAGAATTATCAAGCACCAAGCCAAATGTCCATCCAACTGCTATGTTTTTGTTTTCAGTTATTTGTGACTAAAATTTACTGTAGTTTGATAAGATGATCTCTGCTTTACAAGGAGCAAAGTGATGTAGGGTAAGGTGAATCTTTTTGTAAATTAGACCTTTAAAGGAGGTCTGATGAGTCACATCTGTTGATCACCTCCACTGATTATTCATCATCTCCATTGATTATCTTAAGGGGAGCTAAAGGTAATTAGCTTGTGAATGTCTGCTGCACAGCCATCCATAACACCAGAGTAACCAGAATGGAATCAGGAGTGACCGGCTCATTTTGAGCATCCTCTATTAACAAAAAATCTATTTTATATTTTAATTAAACTTTGCTTTATTTTACTTTGAAAGTCTTTGGTCTCTTTGGAGGGGCTCTCACTATAGTTCAAAGGTCTATACATGTCTGCCTAAAAGTTAAAGCCAACACAGGATCCAGGTACAATTCTCAAAGGGACTTTACTTTCATCGTTTTCTTTTCTCAGATGCTTTATTAATGCAGAGGAGGGGCAGAACAAAGACACTGTGAAAGTCTTAGCTTTAAGTTTTCCATATCTGTTTATTTAAAGTCTCAGTATTAACCTTGCATTGACATAGATATTCCATAGGGTTAGACTAAATAAATTGATGAGCAGGTATAAGAAAACTGAGTAGGAAGGTGTTCTGCATTTTAAAAGACTGTCAAGTATGCTAATTTTGTTATTTAAATTAAAATGTCAGTTTCCTCAAATTATATCAATGATTCCACATTAATAATGGAAAAATTATATCAAGGCTGGGGACTGATAAAGAATTTTGTAATCTCTCTAATTCACTCTACCAAATGCAATTAAAAGTTATTAGATTTCTAACACTTCAGCTTCTGTATAAAACATTATTCTGGTAGAAAATTAAAGACTGAATTAAAGACAATCTACTTTCATCTTTATGAAAAAAAACATATTGCAGAAATTTAACCAAACCATCAGAGTACAAGATGTGCTGTATTTTAGGAAATGTATTTCTGTGCACTGAAGGATTAAAATCCATGGAGAATCACACTAGCATTACTTCAGTAATGGTATATAACTGATAGCTGACATCAAGATAGTGGAATTCAGGAGTCACCAATAACATCTCAGTACAAGCCTTCAGGTTCCACTGAATGTTAATAAAAATTAGGCATATGATTTAAAAACATTTCTTCATTAATTTGTTTTGTTTGCCACAAATGCCTAACAGGGAAAAATGATACAGAGTACAGGTAGCCCATATGTACTTTCAAGGTTGCAGGTGAAGATCAGGTAATGAATAATAGAAACCTGCATTGCCAGCTTTGCCACTTTTTCATTTATTTTATTTATGTAAAATAGCACAAAAATAGTAATGATGAGTTATTAAGTTTCTTCCAATATTGACTCCACTTACTTTACAGTGTAGAGGGCATACCTTATGAAGGGTATATGCAGCCAGTGCTGTGTAGTTTTAACTGACTGTGTGTGTGTTTTCAAAAATACTTCTAGTTGTTACGTTTAATTCATAAAATCTTACATGGTTCAGTGCCTACTTATCAGAGTCAGGAACGTAAGGGTGAAAACTGACTTCTTTCTGAATTCCCTCCTTATATTCTTAGCCATGGCAACTTCAAATGCCTTCCCACATTTTTAATTCCTCCATCGTCCTGCACCTCAGTAATATAGCTCTTTTGCTGTTATAATATCTCAATAAACCGTTCAACATGTTAACAGCCAATAATCTTTATTGACTGAAATTACCCATTTCCCCAGCAAATAATCTGGAAGGTAGTATGTTTGGCTGTGACACTGGCAGAAAAGGAGAAGAAAGCCTGGCTGAGGTATCTCCTTTTCTAACCTCATACTGCTCCATGGCCCTGGGACTCCTCCTGCATGCTAACAAGGTCTTGCTGAGTGTATCTGCACTGTCAGCCTAAGTCCACAGCAATGTCTTAGTCCCCCTTGCGTAAGTGTTGGTTTGCTCCCACACTCCTTTTTTGGAGTGACCCATCTTGTTTCCTCTGAAATAAAAATAAACCAGGTGTAGTTCTAGAGACAATTATTTTCAGGGATTGTGCCCAAAAAACAGCATAGGTGAGACACCATCCAGTCAGGGTCTCTCTGCTCTGTTCAGTCCTTCAACATTATTCCAGATGGCTTTGCATCCAGGGCGAAGGATCAATCCCAGGAATAAATGCATTTAGCAACTTAGCTGTATCTACTAAAACACATTGCTCCAGACACAGTAGAAGAATTAAGATTGCACTAGAAAATATAAATCTGAAATTTCCCTCCTTCCTAGTGCTTAGCAGCCTAAAAAATTGTTAAATTTTTATAGGCCAATGCACAGATCAGTTTTATGACTGCTCTTCAGTTATATGTGAGCTTTAATTTGGTTCTGTTTTCAGGACATGTGGAGCATTTCCTCATGTAGACATACACATATCTATACAAATACCTATGCATCTAGTTCTGTGCATGTAAAATATGCATCTATCCACTTCTCCTATTTCAACATCTATAATGCTTTCATTTCACATATACACAGTGTCTCCTTGATTTTATTTTGGGAAATGATTTATTCTGGCAATAAAGTAATGGAGACTGGAAGTTATAGAATTATTGATACTTAACAAATGCCAGAGTACTTTAGCATTCTTATATAGAGTGATTATTTTCTGATGTCTACAATGAATCTTGGTCACTCATTCAAACCTACAGTGAGATCATGCCAAGATCAAGTTTGCTTATTCTGTAATGTGTATCCACCCAGTTAATAGTGGGAAGTCAGAAAAATAAAGGCATGAGAACTACCTATTTTTCCTCCTGGGGTGACTGGCATATATGACTGCATTTTAAAACTTATTCTGAGAAACTTCCATTCTGACTAACATGGTGGAATTGTGATAGACATGTAGAAGTGGACTCTCTGAACAGATCCAGATGCAGAAAAATATTACTGCTTTTTCTACTTAAATAGAGCAAAACTATGAAACTTACCAAGATCTAGGTGGATGCCTGGAACAAATGAGTTCAGAAAAAACATAAGAATAACACACCCCAAGACAGTCAGGCATTTGATGAGAAGAATTTTGTCTGTTATTCTGTGCTGTAAACAGAAAAAAAATTCAACAGCTATATTAAAGACGGAGCTATCTATTATGCATAAAGTTCACAAAAGCATGCATTAAGCACAATCTGCTGTTCCTGCATAGTATAAACCCCTTTCAGCATAAAAGGCAGAAATATTTAAATTGAAGCATTTCACACATACCTATAAAATCATGAATATGTAGGGAGGCCTAGTGTGAATGTAAGAGAAATAAGTAGCTAGCCTCTTCTGAATACATTCAGTTATGTTCAGCTACCCCCATTGTTACAGTAGGAAAAGCATGGTTGAAATGCAGTTCCTACTACAGAGGGAACTCCAGGTCTTCTGCGGTTTCATAAGCCTGGAAAAAATCGCTCTTTGTTGCAGTTATGCTCTGAAAACCTATAACCTTACCTACAGGTCAGATCTTTCATCCACCCTCCCCCTCTCTCATGGACATGCCAAGCTCCTGCGTCCCCATTCCTGGCTGCTCACATCTCCTGCTCAGACCCAGGCTCCTTCTACTTCTCTGCTCCAGTCTTATTTTCTCCACCAACCCAGGGAATCACCTTCTTCTAGCATGAGTACCATTCTTGTTTCCAATCTCTTCCACACAATTTAAAACTTTATAAAAATACAATTTAATCTCTACTCTTTAATGAAGTTGTCTTTTTTGCAACGCTTGGGAAAAGGTCTAATGCTTAATAAGGAATCCTGTTCTCTTTCTGTTTTGGTATAGCTCATTGGACAGCTAGGTCCCGGTCAAGGACTTGAGCTCCTGAATACCACCCCAAAAATAATAGGCCTGGATTCATTAGTGATGCTGGTGAGGTGGAGAGGAGATGATGTTTAGACAGGTAAAGTTAGGTGAAATTCATCCCCCTAGGGAGCGTGCACCTCATCAGACTCAGCTTTAGCATAAAGACAGACAGTGCTAATGTGTGTGCAGCGAAAAGAGTGGGATTTATTCAAATGCTTTATCCATATTTGAATGACAAAACAGACACGTTACATACAATGCAGTAAATTAGAGCTGGTATTAAGTACAGCTGTAGTTCAAGTACCAATTAAGTACCTGTGGTAGTTCATTGTCTAGTTATATTTCATGGTTATAAACAACCTATTGACCTCTTCTGAGTCTTTCCAGGCACAGATTAAAAATTTAAGAGAATACTGTGGAATCATTTATTGATCCTTTAAATAATACTTTTCTAAGGAACATAAGTGTAAAACCTGATGAAAACTGTCACGTTGTTCAGCAACTCTGTCCCACTGAGAAGCAGGCTGCTTGCCTGCCAGCTTTTCTTCTCCTCATGGGAGTTACTAGATTTACATCGGATTCAAAGCACTCTCTGCACTGTCTATAAAGGTAGAGGCCCACTTATATTGATACAGAGAAGAACTGCCATCTACTCACTTTTTTCTGGAGTTCCTGAATATTTGTTTCCCAGTTTTTATCTTCTTGTGAAATTTGCCTGAAAGAGAGAGAAAGACCTGCTTTTTCCCAGGGTGAAACCAGAGCTCTGCGAAGAGTACTGGAATAAATCCCGCTCATCACAACTAGACTGTCCTTTTCCCTGTATGTGGTAACTCATACCACAAAGGGACTCTGGCCTTCTTGAGGCCAACAGGAAAACTCCCATGAGAAGTCACTTAAGGCTCCACTTGTGTAACACGCTCAGTGTGCACAGGCCCTCCTGTTCAAGGAAAGTCCCACAGTTTTGGAAAGAACTAGCCTGTCCCACTATAGGATCTGGCAATAAGCAGTACATAGTTCCCTTAATAGTTTCAGAAGTTGATGTGTGTCCTTTTGCGATAAAACAAGGGTCATGTGATAACACTGACAAGTCAGAATATATACAATTTACATTAGTATTTTATAATGAAGTTTTAAAGATCTGAATAATTTCATTGTTTTATCAGCATGGTCAGCCCTCCAGCAAAATGCCTTGGAGTTTGCAGCTCAGGAGCTCTGTTGCTAACACTAATGGATTTTTATGTTGCTACTCTGTGCTGGAGGAATCCTGACTCTCAAAATCAAATACATGATTTTTATTTACGCTTCCGAAGTCTCCTCTTTAAAAGGTCGTAGTGTCTAATTATTGTTATCTTGTTGAAAAGGCGGTTATTTTAACAGATTGATTTTTTTGTCTTTTAATAGTAATACTGTCAGACCATTCAAGGTGCACACCATCAGCAAAAAATCTATGTAAACAAAAATCACCTTACTACTGGAATAGTTTCAGATATCAAATTTACATGTCCTTGCTCATACTGCCTATTTAACACATTTATTAATGAATTGTCATTATTTCAGTTTCATGTTAGCTTAGAGTCAATTTCACTGTCAGAATATTTAGCACTGCTAAATTTCTCAGATGTCCAATTCCATAGAGCAGCAGCTGCTTTTGCTGGAACATAAACAAAATAGGTTTACTATTTTTATTAGTCATAGTCCATACAAAGTTTGCCTTTTTATACATAAAAAAGTTAATTACGGCTACACTCAGCTTAACACTGAAGATTTGATTACGAAATAATTTTAAAATGCAGTAATTAACTGATGGAATATTTTCCAAATTCATCACTTCACTGAAAAACACTTGAATTTTTCAATGTAAAAAGATATATGTAGCATTTTACTACACTGAAGCTGCTATTGCAAGGAAAAGTCTAATAATATACCTGTGGGTTTTTTACCCCCAAACTACTTGAAATTTCTAGCCCTTAAAATCTAGGTGGTATTGATGTGAGTTTTGTCCTAAAATATTTTGTGTTTTACTAAGATTGAGGTTGGTTCTTCATACCTGCCCCGACACCCACGTGATCAAAAGGTGACTAAGAACATAAGGTCATGCCCTAGTGAAGAACCCACTGATCTTCACTGTCATTTCTGCTTAAAATTACAAGAGGTGAGCACTTGGCCAATTGAATAGAATAGAAATCTCACCACTGATTTTAGCAAAGCC
This sequence comes from Struthio camelus, assembly GCF_040807025.1. NCBI lineage: Eukaryota > Metazoa > Chordata > Aves > Struthioniformes > Struthionidae > Struthio > Struthio camelus. Next base: position 149,233,686 of record NC_090942.1, on the reverse strand, counting down.
ACGCTGTCACTCCTAATTGCAGATTAAACTACTAGGAGTCCCCTACCGAAATGAGGCTGGTCCTACAAACTGCCCATCCCTGTAGATTGTCCCTTTTTTGTCCTGTAGCACCAATGTCTGTCCTGCTAGGACTGGGCCAGGGGATGTGAGCTGGCATGCGCTCACCTGTGGAAGGTTCTGAGCTTCTTCCTCAAGAGTATCTCCAGAGTCAGGACCTTCTGCATCAAGAGGCATTTCACTGCCGTCTCTTCTCTGCTGGCAGGGTTGATACGCTGTGCTGTCAATCTCCAAACATAGATCTCATGTTTCAGTTCTAAATAAAAGCAAAATTACTTAGCTTAAAGTAGGTATTCATGCATATGAAATCAGAGACCAAAGAATATGTATAACAGGCCCTTGACTCAAAGCTGTTAAAATGTTTAAAACTTAGATGAGATTTCCCATGAAGTAAGCCACTTAGGAGGATGCTCTTACCATGCATTTAGCAGAGCTGAAGGAAAGAGAAAACAAATAGAAACGTTTTATAATTTTAAATAAATTAATCTCTAATTCAGTTTCCAAAGAATAAGAACTGTCCTTCAAAAGCTTGGAAATGGCTTCCACAGGCTTTAGTTCTAAAATCCTAGCACATTTGCTCTTTATCAAAAAACAAACTACCGATATACATTATTCTGCTGCTAACGTGATACTAGGTACTTTGTAATCATGAATTAGATCTGAACTATATTCAAAATGGACAACATGCAAATAAATGAAATTCAACGTATTTATAACTTACAATATAAACCATGATTCCTGTTGAGTGTTTTTCCATTCACTCTGTGGTCATATAAATAGTTTTCAGAATGTGAGGTAAAACATAAATTTAGCATTGTCTTATGGCATATGGTTTAACAGCATTTTAAAGGCTTCCTAAGAGGATTTGCTTCTTAGGCACTGAAAATATGCACAAGCACAGCTACCATCTTCCGCGTACTGCACCAAATGACATTTGATTCTGTGTCATTTTAATTACACTGATTAACACCTGAAATCAAAGGATTTTCAAAATATTTTGCTTTCGTTTTTCCAGTATTGTCAAGGCCTCAGAGAATAACTGAAAACTGCGTGTTTCTATTCAGGCTTGGCCTTAAATTGGGCATACCGAAAAAAGCTTTGGGTTTTCCTGGAAATTCCTAAAGAAATAAAAGTAGAATGTTCGTGCTGAAATTGTTGGCACAAATGCTTCCTGATAAACCAAGTGGACATTTCCTTACCTTTCCTTCTCCCCTAAATTACATATCATTGAAGGCAAAATGTCAAGAATTCAAAGCTTTACACCTTAACGATCCCTGTTCAATCAGCAAGTTACAAATGGATGTGGAATTCTTTGCACCACATAAGCAAAATTATATGCTTTATTTTTAAAACATATTATATAAACATTATTCAATTACGAAACATTTTAACACATGTTTACATAGCAGCGATATTAACATGTATTGCTGCAGGTCCTTAAAGCCCAAAAACTATCCCAGGTTATTAAACAACCAGTGTTCACTTAGGGCATTTCTTCTGAAAAGAGATTCATACCTGAACCACAGATATAAAGAGGTGCAGAATCTACCACTTTCCTTTTTGATTTATTTGATGATTCTTGTTGGGAGCATAATCTAACACTACATTATATTAAAACACGGACAGGTCCTGCTTATCAAGGATCTGCTTGGCCTTGTGCGGGTGCATTGTCCTGGTCATTATTTACCTTTCCATCAACATTTATGGCACCCAAAAATACATATCAGGAGTGATTTGCCATTCTATTCCAGAACATAAATGAGAAAGTGACACAGCTTTAGGCCACAGCAATGTTTTATCTCCCCATGAAAAAATATTTTTTCAATTATTTCCTCACAAACCTTTTTGGGGGTAGGATGAGGAGGATGTGGGTGGATGGGAGCTGCGCAAAAAACATTTTTTAAGATGCAGAAATGGTGAATTTTTTTTCTCTAACAGGTTGCAAAGATTAAAAGTTAAGTCCCTGAATTTATAAACACTGTAAATAGCCATTTCTGAAAGAAGCTAGCGACCACATATTTGGGTTCTGCTTAAGCTCCACAGAGCTGGTCAATAGCGTAACAAGATATTTCATTTGTCAGCTTCCACCTCATCATGTCCACCCTGAAAGAGGTCTGAAATCATGAGCTAGGAAGTTACTCCTTAATATATAGGCCAGTAAGACTAGATGGAGAAAAACTGGAATGTGGCTTTCTTGGATACCGTCTCCTGCTTTTCTTTGCCCCAAACCTCCAGACAAAAGCTTTTTATTTGAAAAAGTTTCCTGAGTCCTTCATGGTGAAAGAACTGTTTCTATGATCCTGTATGCTCTCTTAGCCTGAATGAGACAGAAACTTTTGTATTCAATTTAAGTAGGTGAAGTGGGGGAAGCCCCTCAGCAGGTGAACGATCCTGTTTGTTCTTCTCTTTCAAGCAATTTTCAAGTCAATTGGACTGTGGCTTTGCACTTGTCTCTCATCATCAGTCCAAGAGAAAGAATATGTTACTGCCTTTTTCAGGGGCAAACACTTGTGAAGCATGATAATGCAGTTTGCTCTGCTGCTTTCTGAAAGCCTGTCTTTGCTGCAACACCTCTTCTGATCATGTCTGTTCATCCTACCACAGCATTTCCCTTCATCCTCTCCAGGAGAGATTCCACCAAGGTGGAAATCTTTTATTATCTAACTGAGATGCAGCTCCCCAGCAGGTATTCTCATGAAAAGAATCTTTATCTTTGCTCCTTCAAAAGGGGATAGCTAGCCCTTTTATCTATGCCACAAACAAAACTGAGGAACGGAAAGCAGTGTGACTTGTATCGTACGTTCCTGTCCCATGTCTGCAGTTCTGTGGCGCTAATCTACAGGTTTAGCAAGGTCTACCTCATGTTTTTCTGGAATTTTTCCGAAGGAGTATATTAAAAATATATGTGCATTTTCACATGACTTTGATCTTGCCTTTATGTGCAGCAAATACATGCTTGATTGTTCAGAGTCATTAGTTTCCTAAACACCCCAAGGATGTGAACATCCGACCTGCTGTGGAATTTACTTCAGAGAAAAATGTCCTTTGAAAATCAGAACAGTCAATGTGCCTTTTATACTACTAGTCATGTTGCAGCAATAATTTGTGACAAGGTTTTCTAACTCCATAGGAAGTTTCTCTTCTTTCTGTTTCATGCACGCTTTTATTGTAATAGCATTTTATGGCATCAAGTGATATATATGTAATAGCAGCAGGTTTTTTTCAAAGGAAGTATAATGAAAGACTCTTGAGGTCAGTGAGAACATTGAACCCAGCCAAAGATATTTAGACGTTTCTCTGCACCTCTCGTTTCAGGTTGCAAATCCATTTAGGGTAGCAACCCCTAGAGTTTGGGAACTGCTGATATTTTATTACCTATTATGTTATACAAAATGGACAAGGGCGTAATGCATTGCAGGGTCTTACCAATCACTTTGACATTACAGCTAAGGCAGTGTAAGGGTGAGCTGCCATCAAAGGGGAAGATCTCACACACCATTTCCCCTTCTCCATAAGTTCCTGTGCTCTCCTCGTATGGGATCTAGTGATCATATTACTGCAGCTCAGCTCACTCATCATCACTCAACAAAACCCAGTCTCTGCAGGTTTTCTGCGTGGTTAGCTTTATGGGGGATGAGCCTACTAAGCAATTTATCCTACGACTGCTAAATCCAATGCTAACAGTTGAAATGGTATCTCTGTGTGGCATGGAGGGACTATACCTTTTGGTGACACTTTATCATTAAAGCAGCTATACTGGCATTTAACTGCAATTGTAGTATCAGTAGTTGAAGTGCTACAAGCAAGTGATGCTACACAAGGCAAAGTGTAGTGTGCAGTGATTTGGAATGAGAGAAGGTAGGAGAGATATACATCAGTCAGGAAATTTGGACCATTAGGATAATACTAAAATCACTGTGAACATGCTACGTTCATAAAATCTACAAGGCACTGCAGCAATATACCTGGCATTGTTTTCTTCATAAATACAATAATTGGTTTTCATTTTTTCTTTTTTTTTCTTTCCTTTACCAGAAAGTCAATTTACAACAAGAAAAGAATAATTTTGGAGTCATCTCTAGCATTAAATAAAGTATTAGGAAACATATAAGACTTATGCTGTTAATCTGTTCTGGTGCTGTCATTCATCTCATTTTACAGTGGAAAGCACAGAAGTTCCTGACATGAAGGCCTGGAATCATTGAGTTTAATGTCGTTTCACCTAAGGAGTTCAGCTGTGACATTGTAGAAAATATTTTCTGCATTTTAGAAAACATTATGTTTCATTCAAAATGCATATTCTTTCTGCAGTCTGACAACTAATAATCAGACTGATATTCACTTGGCCTAATCATACATTCCCTCCCACCCAACTGCCAATAACAAAGAGCACATCCTCAAAAACTATATGTAATTAATTCCCAATCTCAGAATCTGAAGAGGCCAGTCTTGTTAATTGAAGATACTTGGAAGACCATGACCAATCTTGATGAGATGATAAAATTATCATAAGATGACAATTTTTAACCTGCAAGTACTCTAAATACATTAACTACCTTTTTGCAAGCAAGACAAGTTTGCACCGATAGGTCACGACTAACAAAATACAAAGTATGTTGCTATGAACTTTTTCTTTCTCCACATGTTATTGTAGCCTAACTTTTTCCAGTAAAGCAATTATTTTTCTTAGTTAACTTTTCAGAACAAGGATACTTCTGCCAAAATATTAGTTGGAAAGGAAATTAAGTGCCATGAATTATAGCTTAATCCGATAATAATATCCATAGTTTTTAATAAATACATTTTAAGTCCTTGATATTATGTAATTAATCCTCTCAACATTATTAGAAAGTAAGTAAATGTCATCTCCATTTTAAAAGCACAGAAACTAAGTCAGAAAGGTGAAGCCCAAGTATAGAAAGAGTTGGTGTAATGTGACATTCCAGCTCAACGACTCATGCAGGTTGCGTCCCTCAACAGGAAACAAGCATGAGGAGCTGCTTCTGCCAAATTTCTAAATGTCTTTACTCCTTGGCATAGTCCAGTTCATTTCTCATGTGAATACAGCTAAGCAGAGGCATAATTGTTGCAGGATCTTTAAAACTCTGCAATAAAACATGCCTTGCTTTATTCCACCCTGTTCTTGCAAAGGAGTGCAAGCAATCTGAATAATGCTGCATAAAGCAACATAATACATTTATTTAAGCTTTTAGACTCAAAACACAGGATTCAGCTCTCAAAGACAACTAGGGCCCCATTTGGTCAGCGAGTGCCTAGCATGGGACTTGCAGCTTTGATCCACCACTGCATCTTAAAAAGGAGTAGTCAATTTACTACCTCTGCAATAGCCAATAACATGACACACAGATGGAGTAAACTGCAAATACATAAATGGGGTTAGATCTCTCGTAAAATTTCAAGATGGCTGGTAAAGATACACATTGATGACCACATTATTCTCCAGATTGTTTACTTAAGAAGAGATAGGTTCTCAGGTGATATATGCTCAATTCTGCTCTCTGGATAAATCAGAGTCGCAAAGTTATTTCAGCCCATGATCTTGCACTCTTTTGTCAATGCCCATGGAGAATAATGACTAAGATGACTGAAAAAAAGGTAGCTGTTTTAGTATCTTGGTGGTTTTGCCCCTTAATTTCCTCTACTGCACTTCCCCATCTTTTAAAAGCAGGAATATGAATATATTTAGGCTTCATATGTGCTCATTACCTTTGTCTAATGTTATCACAATACTCTGTTCTATTACACCGAGAACAGCACAGGGTCAGGGGAAATGGATAATCAAGTGTTTTAAGTATTCATTTAGCTAAAACCCTAGTGTAATCTGTTTCAGAAAAATTACATCAGATTTGAAATCTATCAAAATAATTACACTTTACTCACTATTAAGAAGCTGCAACTCAGACTGCCAGAGTTACCAGTCAAAATCAAGTTAGCCAATGTGCGTTACAGTACAACAGTCTTACAATTCAAAAGGTCTCCCTTGAACTCACTATCATCTGCTCAAAAGTGGATAGATACATTCCAACAGTAAAACATTTTGCACCAAACCAAAAAACAACGGAAGTCATTTCAATATCAGAAAAGAAAAAAGAAAGTGATGCAAGCAACGGTTTAAAGTTAGTATTGCCAAAGTCCTATTAAGAAATAAAGAATTCCAAAAAAGAATATCTGTTATATTCCAAAAAAGAATATCTGTTATAAACCAGAAGATAAGTGCCTCATCTAATGCTTTTAATAAGGCACAATGAAGGGCAAAATACTGAAGCACACTTCAGACGCACCATATGTTTTAGCAATCAGTTTAAATATGAAAACGGTAACCAGTAAGTTCAGGTCATTTGGATTAAAAAATGGCTGAAATGAGTAAAAATTCTGCCAACGTTACATTTTTTTTTGAAAAAATCATTGCAAAGAAAGCTCCTTGTAGCAACCAGATATGGAGCGTGTTTTACATTAACCTAAATTGCTGTCTTGAGATCTTCCTGCTATACAGAGCTTATGAGCTTCAAACCCATCAGAGCAAAGTGAAATTTTTGCCAAAGCATCACCAAAACATTGTTAATGAAAAGGTCCAGGTACCGTTGACCAGTATATTTCTGCACAATCATTCTACATCTTTGGTATGCATGCAATAATCCAGGAGTACAAGTGCTATAAAAGAAACAGAAGCAATCACGTCCTAAGTTTTTGCCTCTCATCTGTGATTTTTCTGTACTGATTCTGTCTCTGAAATATGTATACAATAAAATTGTAAAGTACTGCTCTATTGATTCAATATGCCACTGTATTATACTTTCTGTCTGCATAAAGCAGCTAAAGTAATTTTACCTGCCTCCTTCTTGTGATGGCTACATTATCAACGCACTAAGCATGATAATATGCAACTGTCTTATTTCTCTTATTGTCCAATGTTAGAATACTATTTTTATCATTTGAAAGCAAGAAAGGACAGATCAACATTTTCATCTTTCCAAGGGATAATTCATCAACTCTTAACACAACAGAGAGAATATATACGAGGAGTTCAAACACAGAATGAACACTCTTGAATCTATTTAAAGCAAATTACTACACTTTTTTTTAATCCATGAGTATTAGAAGGATAGATGTTGAAGGTACAAAGAATAACAGACAAAGATTTTTTTGACATTTTCAAATGTAAAATCATGGCTCTGGTAGATTCTAAAACATTGTGCAAAAAGGAATATACACACACTCTATAGGAATGATAACACTATCTGGTTCCTTTGATACTGAAAGTCTTAGAGTTGCTTAAAATAAAAGACACAATACATAGCAGAAAGATATGAACTTAGATCCTAAGATAATTTGTGAGAGATCTACATCCTTTAGTTTACCATGCTGTATACCACAATGGGACCATTAAAATATTAACTACTCATTTTTAATACATATAGCTGTATTATAGAGAAGAAAAAAAAGGGTTTCCTCTCCCACATTGTTCAAGATTTTAAAATGCTTCCTGTGCACTGGGATGAGAGAGAGAGCGAGCTCAGAAGACGAACGCAACTTATAATGTCAAATAGGGTAAAGGTTGAAGTATTCAAGCAGCAGTTGGATCCCTTACATTAAATCACTCCTTGCTGTTATTCTGAAGCTCAGAGGAGCACACTGACCTCCAGATATGAGCACAGACAGACTGATCGCTCTCTCATGTGGTGCACTTTTGAGCAGAAATCCCGTTCTAGGGATGGGAAACATTTCCTAATGTAAGCTTCATTATAACCAATAAAAAAAATTTTCATAAGAAGTTATGATGAATTTGGCATCTTGGCTGGGGAGAGTAGAGTGCAATGTATATTGAAAAACTGCCAATCAGACCTAGCTTGGTGCTGAATGCCTGAAAGTATCTTGAAATATTTCTTTCTTTCCTTATTATTCTCTGTATAATCTGCCAGTTGGATTCCATAGCTGAACCAACTTTCACGTGAGGACAGCCAATTACTTTAGAAGTGTTAAATTAAAATTCTAATATTGCTTTACTGGCAGTTAATAAAGTACCTACAAAAGTATAGAAGCATTTTGAGACTGAGATTTACTAATATATTTAATCCAGCTAGGTACACGACCATCCTCTTACTGAGACTAGCCGAAAATGGTTCCTATGGTTACAAATATACTTCTAAAAAAAGTAGGGCTAGGGGTTGTTCTCAGGCCTGAGGCCAAGTGGCCAACATACCTATCTTAATACTACATGACACATAACCCTGGATCTGCTCTGTGTCTTTGCAGTGTCCTTGTGGCCCTAGCTATTATCATATCATGTGGGCTTTTTTCAATTCAAAGTATCTGAAAGAACATGAAGGTATGTCACATGTCATAGTAGTTTTTCCTAAGCACTAAATCAAGTGTGTACGGCACACTGCTACAGGCCCTCATACCATCCCCTGCAGAGTCTGAGGATGCAGAGGACACCAGCATAGTGTTGGTGCAGTACTCAGGGAGCCAAACCTTTTACAGTCTTACACAATCTGGAAGATACAATGGATAGTACAAGCACTCCAAAACCAAGCAAAATACAAAATTTAAAAATCTGTTTATTAGCAGTGTAGACACAACATATATGACTAAATTACTTTTTAAAACACCCTATTATCAGCACTTTTAGGCATCTCCATGACTGACAAACTATGTCTCAAGGCTAGAAAAAAATCAGGAGCCTATTTGAACTATCCAAAAAGAATTGTAGTTTGAATGTGCTTGAGTGGCCAAGGAACCAAGCTGTGTCTGCACGGGAACACAGGCTAGTCTCATAGGTCATGACAGTTCAATGCAGAGAGAAAGAGAAACTTCATTGCTTCCTCCAGCAGTAGGCAAGCCATCCCATGCCAAGAGAAAACAGCAAAGTGCTTTTTCTACCTTTAAACCAATCCCACCTGCCCTGGGGAACATTCTTTAAGGAAGGCGTCTCTGAGCTGCAACAGGCAAGGGGCGGCTTCACATGATTGAAATAATAATGACAGCATTGAACTATTCTTTGCGTTTACCTATAATTACAGCTAACAATGCCTGTACTCTGTAAGGCATGTGTAGTACCAAGTACTACAACAGATTTTTCGTAGTCACCGCACTACTGAGAGGTTCTATATGACATAGGAGATTTTGAATTCACCAGGCATTAAGTGTCAAATGAGTTTTTCAGTTCTACCTTATCTTCTCTCTTGATCATAGTCGTAGCTGTGTCATTCACTGGACAGCTGCACACAAAATGGGGCCTGATGCCAAGGGGCTGGGGGAAGGCAAATATTTAATTGACTGAAACACCTGCTTCAAACAACGTTTCTTCTATGTCCCAGAACGACTCCGGGACTTCTTGGGCCTGCAGCCAGCACAGTCCTATCAGTTGCACGTGTTCAACAACCCTTAATTATCCCTCGCCTACTCCTTTCCTTTCCTACATTTTATACCTTTTCATGGCTGGTTTTGTACCCTATTTTTCCCTGCCTCATTTCCCATTTCTTCCCTTAGAGCAGCAGCTGTAGAGCTCCACCTGGAAGAAGGAAACAGATCAGCATACTCATCTGGTTTCCATTTTCTGTGCTGAGGGAAATGGCACTGTGCTTTTTACAGATTAAGTACTTTACACGTTACTGTGATTAAATAGACAATTCCTTCTGCTGCAGGCTTTACATACCTACTATCACACTACCACAACAGTGTTTTATCAGCTGCTGCAGAAAGTAAGCTACACTAGAGGGGATAATGTGCACCTGCAACCCAACATCACCACTCCTGCTTTAACATCAAGTTTCTCTTTCAGTAGGCAAAACTATCAGAAATTAGAACAGGCAATACAGGAGAACTGGAGAGCTGGTACCAAGTCACTTCACTAAGAGAAAGCTCTTCCTCTTTGGCAAAAATGGCAATAACAACATGTTACCCACTGTCCTGGGGATAAGAACCTTCCTAAACACTGAGATCCACACCGTAACAGCTTGGTAGTTGAGACATAATGGTGTATTGTCGTGCTTTCCAGGGATAAAACAATGTATTGTTAACCCTTAAGAGAAGTGAAAACTTTGGTTTCAAGTAAGAAAATGTTTCTTGCAGGGGGACAGCAACTTTGATTCCTCTTCCACTCATATATTGTTATTTCTTTTTACCCTTGCTTTTGGGGAAGAGTACATATATCTTTTTAACCTTTCCAACTTACTACGTTAATCATATTACCGTTTTAGTTAAATTCCGCAGTTTATTTTTAAGTATTAAATAAAGAAAAATAAAAGAAGTCAGATTGTAGGTGCCAAAAGGTAACAGAACAAAAAGCCCCTATTTATCCAAAGAGACAGAGCTTTACAAAAGTTCTTTTGTAGACTCTTTGCACTCTTCTAAACATTGGTCCTTTGTTCTTTAAACACCCACATTTCCCGTATAGGTAAGCTTTGCTTCTTCACTGCCCCAAGATATAAAAGTTATGTTTCTTCATAATTGCTTTCTAATTACTATATTGAATTCAACATAATTTCTCCATCTTTATAAATATACACATTATAAATATTCAAAGGGAGGGAATGTTCATTAGGGAATACTACCAAGCTGGCTCCTTCCAGCCAGAGAGGTTTATTCCTTCCCCTAGGTAAATTTCAGGGTCGAAAAGAAGGAGTTCTGCACATAAAAGAAGCCAACTACAAGGAAAGAACCAGAACCAGGGGAGGCGTTTGAAAGTATCTGGGAAACATTCATGAAAGCTCTAAGTTGGGCAAAGAGAGCTACACAGACAGAAATTGCAGCAATCTTTAACAGCTTCTCCACACACAGACATGGAGGCAAATGGACTAACTGAAATGAATGAGAGCTTGCAAGGAAAGGTTTAAACTACACAAAAGTTCATGTGGTTCTTTGATTTTGTACTTTGTAGCTCGTTTCACTAGGGACATGAATACTCATGCTTTCTTCTGAAGAAGCTGTTTTTTAAGGGACTTCAGCCTTCTTTCTGATCGTAATTCCCGAAGTGATTGAATGAGTCCCTCACTTTAACAGCAGAGTAAAGCCCAAAGATCCCCCTTCACAGGCAATTGTACTCTTCAGTCCCACACTGAATGATTTATCAGCTGAAAGTTGCACTTTAGAAAGTCCTCAAAACATCTCTACATTCTTAAAAGGCATTTGAATCTCTCTTTCATGGCTGAGTTTTTCAGAGTCTTTTCTCTTTTATATTATGCCTACTTCAAACTATTGAAAGTAAATACTACTGCTAGGGGAAGGAATGTGTTTTTTCTACTGGACAGATGTTAAAGCTCAGTCTAAATAGCAAGAAATCAAAGACACAGGTAACACATAATATTGAAAATCTGCCAATAGATCATCAGAATAATGATATTACCTGTTCTTAAAATTAGCCCTTGCCATTCTTAGAAATCTACATAACCCGAAACAACAGAAAAGAGTGAAAATTTTCCAAACCAGCTAAGTCTAACATAACGTAAAAAGACTTGTTTGATTGCTAATCAGGGGGTAGGCTGGGGGAAGGCAGATATTTAGCTGATTAAAAGAGCTGCTTAAAACAATGCATTTCAGGTTATCACAGAATCACAGCAATTAGAGACGGAAGGACCCATTAAAGCACCTTGGAACACATTCTGCTTCTTTTGTAAATCCAAATTACTAAAGCTACCGTCTAATGGAATCTGTGTTTATCACCTTCTCTTCCTGCTTCACAGAAAATTTCAATAGAAAAAGTAGTGCTTTAGCTTTTGATTTAATTGAACAGCTTCTCAGCTGATTAACTTCTCAGCTATGGAGGAGCTGCTGATTATGAGATAGAACAAATGGTATACTGATTATAAGACTGCTATATCTAAACATACAGTGCTATAAGTACCACTGACTATCAGGAGACGAATTGTGGCAAATATGGTAGCTTCTTCAAAGTGTACAATGTTTCACTGGCAAAAATATTATGTCAATGAATAAATTGTACTATTCGAGTTAATCCAAAAGTGATGACGCATATATGATTCATTAAAAATCAAAAACAGGCTTTAAAAGTTATAGACTAAAGAAAAAATAATAGTTCTATTTTAAAGAAGTATATTCACAAAAAAGTGCTATTATGTTAGCAGCAAAATTGCTCAGACTTAGCAGAATGAGCTTTCTGACTGTGTAGATATTACTTATCTGAGGACACCTTGCAAGCTGGCACTTTTAAAGATAATTTAAGTATATAATAACTTCAGTTATTCATGAAAATTTCCATGAAGCTATGACTTTTATTAGAAAATAAGAAATGAATAAAAGTAAATTAATTCTTTTCAAATAAGAAAGTTGGAAAGTTAGAAAAAATTGCTGAATATGAAAGATTTTAATAATGTACTTCCAGGCAACAAAAAAAAGTAATCATTTTTAATAATGATGCATAATTACAATGCATTCTGTCTGGGAGGTTGCAAGGGTTCCTTTCGTCCTCAGCAAAAAGATAATTTCTTTCCCAGTGACGATCTCTTCCACAAAAGATTTTCATTCTTGAGCCCTGCATAGAACAGGTAGGAATTTGTTCCATATTTAGCGTTTTAATACAGAAGAGAAGGAGCAATTGAAACATGAGCCATTTGCCTACCTGTTCAGGCTATGCATTTCAGTAGTCTATATGGGACAATTCAGGGGTGGATAATATTTATCTCTTATCATTTTTGCCTCTCTTTCGACAGTAACTTTCACTAGGCGAGTAGGAAGATCACTCATTCACTCATGATATGTAGTTTTTCATGGATATTTATTTCAGGTATTGATGACTTCCCACAGGGCAAAACTCTTGCATTAATTACTTGAAGATGACAAATTTGAGGCATTTCCATTGCTAGGAGAGCATCCCTTTCCGCATGTTAGCACTTGCAGTTTTCAGGGAGTAACCCATTTTCTCTAAAGGTATTTTTGGTACTCAAGATCACCATCTATTTGAATGAATACTGATGTAGTGTATAAAGGTGAGTCAGAAGCGTCCTATCTTTTTATCTGTTGGAAAATGAAGCCTTTCCTCTCTTTCAGCCAGAAGTACCTAGTCAACGGATTTATTTACAAGGTCAGGAAGATTTCTTGCATCATCTCCCCTGCTAAAAGAAAATTGAGGGAGAAGATTCTTGATGGCCTTTCTGAAAATCTTATTTTACAGTGTCACAGGGAAATACCTTGGCATTTTGGGCTCTGTGTTCGTTGCTTTATTTCTCTTGTTCTTAGGATCAAATGTCTAAGGGTGCAGAAAGCCTTATCTGTTTTACAGTGGCACAGCGATGAAAATGCCTGTCTTCTACCAAGCATGTACATAGAAGGAAAATTCTCCTTAATTTTCTTAGAAAATGGTTAGGTAATATCACCTCTAGAACATCTCAAAAACTCTTTGATTCTTAATGCTGAGAAGGACTTTGACCCCTAGGGTTGTGAACAGGTAGGTAGACTGAGTTTATCTTTTATTGAATGGGCACTGACATCCCTCGAAACCAAGTGTCTGCACAAGAGCCAACTTTTTCAGTGGCAGTTTCCCTCTGAGCTTTCTTACAGATGGGATTCAAGAGACACAGTATAATTCTCAGAGGAGAGGACCAGCACTTTTTGTCTCTAATAAAACCCTGCTCCTAAAGCCAATTTTCTCTAGATAGAGGCCAGTCACTACAAGTGATACTCATCTTGCCTAAATTAGGTGCCTATCATGAAGACTTCTACCACCAGGTTAGTCCCTTTACAGTCAAAAGAGAGAAATAAGAATGCAGGTGTGATACACCTGACCTGTTGCAGACAGCTATGTTAGGCCTTAGAAGGGCCAGTCTTTCCCCAGTGGTGCGGTGAGAACACCTCTGGAAGATCTGGCAAGATGACTGGCAGAGTCTGTGAGAGCAGCCCCTAAGCGAGCTCTCTACACACTGACCAAATCCCCAACAAGGACGGACATGCTTACTCTATTTTGTCAACAATGTCTAGCTGCTTCCCAGCCAGCAGGTGCTCAAGGTTAGCACAGCTGAGATAAGGAAATAGTTCTAGTAGATTTAAGGGGCCCTTAGGATATGTGTTGAGTCCCACCTGTGCCTCTGACCTGTGCCTCCAGCAGCCTCCCATCAGTGACCCCTCCATGTGGTTCCTGGGCCTCCCTGTGCAGCTTCAGGCATAAGTAAGTCCCTTATTAAATCTACCCTGTTTAACCCCACATGAACCTTGAGCATCTCTCTACGCTGGTATTTTTACCCTCCTTTTCCCACCTTGTGGTCACAACTGCTTACATGGGAAGCCAAGAAGGACTCATTCTGCTTTGAGCAACTACACCACAGGTATGCACCATACAGTCAAGTGAATGACTATTTTTTCCCCCTAAATCTTCTATAAAGAAAAAGTAAACAATCAGCTTCTTATGGCAGCAACTTTTATACCAACTATATTGAAAGCTGTCTTCCCCCTACTAAACAGATGCTATGCACATTGGTTCAGAGATGCCATACAGCACATTAAAACATCTGCAGCATGGTCAGTAGAAGCCTGGATCCCAAGTCTCTAGCGGCCAGAAAAGAACAGCCAACATTCCTGGGGAAGAAATAGTTTTACTTAGCTATCTTTGTACAAAGCCTGCTAAGAAATCAAAGATATGTCATACTTCATGAATCATTTCTTACCTCATAAAAACATTGTGGACATTTTGGGTTATTATTGAGTTTCACCACTGAAATAGAAGCCTTTCAATGATGAAAATTTCAAAACCTCCGGTTAGAAAGGCATGAAAGCACTAAGAGAAAAGGGACCAAACCCCAAAAAGGCCAGGGGAAACAGCTTCACCAAGGCTTTTAGGGGCTACTGAGGTGAGCAAGCCAAGAGAGAAATACAATAGTTTGAGTCTTAACTAAATCATGGAAACTATATACCAGAGAAAGGCAGATTTGGAAGAATCACAAAGGCAAGCTGGAAAGAACTTGAAAGGTTCTTCTCTTGAAGAAACGTCCTTCACTGACTGCAGACAGGGAAAGAACAGCTGACAGGATTCAGTCAGAGAAAATCAGGAGTGCGGGAATGTACCAGTGTGCTACACTTGCCACAGGAACCTGGAAAATTTGGGATATTTCTGAAGCTAAGCTGTGGACTTAGTACCTTGACCAGACATTAACTATGGTGATAGAGAACATCCTGGGATTCAAGTGTATGGATATAAAGCATGCCAAATATCCCCACAAATAATGTAAAGTATTTAATAATCTGTGTCAACCACACATCGTAGCACCAGAAAAAAATCCACTTCTAAAAGCCAGAAAAAAAATCATGATTAAAAATCAGCTCTAAATTATTTGTAAATAATAAATATTCAGAGACTGAATAGGAGTGGGTCTTCCATTTGAGGACATTATAGTAGAGACTATTCAGTTTATATTTAACATTTTCAACTTAGTGCTTAAAAAGACATTTCATCCCGTGCTCAAACTCACCAACAATTTCACTTGGTTCCTTATTGTAAAGTTTTTTGTTCCAGTAAAGAAGTCTGAGAAAAGGAAAGGAGACCAGAACAACAAGGCAAATGCCAATAAACATATGCGCTGTGAAGGCTGCAAAATCCAATCCCTGGAAATAAAAATGAAAACTTATATTAAAAATCAGTTATTTTCCTGTATTACCTACAGGGAAAAGTATTCAACTATACATACTTTACCAATCAATAATACGTATAAAGCAATAATGTACATTCCAAGTGCAGCATATGCTGTAATTCTTCTGTTTCAGGGCGACCAAACACATTTCAGTTTAATTCCGAGAACTCAAATATAGCATTATGAGTTATTCTGAAACATATTTAGTGTTTGCGAAACATGAAAAAAAAAAAAACCTAAAACATTAAATCTCACTTTAATCACTTAAATCACTTTAATTTCATTTTAAATCAATTTAAAACACAAATAATTAAATGTTAGTGAGCAGCTTTTGTTTTAAACCGTCAACAATGTGGATTTTTACATTGATTCTGTCAGAATCAGGATTTATTCTAAATTCTCTAACATTCTTCTACAACAAAAATATAATATGTCAATAGTCTGTTTATTTTTCTGCCTATTTGAAAGACAGACACGTTTCTTTATGTTTTGCATAAGGAAACTCTTTAAGGAAGAGGTTCTCAAAAAGGTTAAGTGGAATATATTAAAAAGCTGTTGTTTTAAACAATAAAAATGAACAGTGACAACCTGACCTTACTTTGAAGTTAACCACGCTTTGAGCAGGAGGTCGGACCAGATGATCTTTAGAGTCCCTTTAAACTAAATTATTCCATAATTCTCTGTCGTATATACTGTAGTGAATTAAGGTGAGCCTTTGGCCTGGGATTCTCTGAAGTAATCTGGATTTGCCTCTCCATCATGAGACTCAAGGCAGGTCAAGCCTAGGGTACCCTGGTAGGAAGGAGCTGCCGTATATCCCCACAGCAGAGGTTCTCTGAACTGATGATTCCTACACAGCAGCTCTGCCACACTTGGAAGAAAGCAGGAGCAAAGCATTGGATAACTCAGGTTGTCCAAACTTAATTGCTAGAGCTTCTATTGACTTCTCAAGACCCTAGAAAATCATAGGGCCTCTCTGTGCCTCTTCTATATCTGTAAAATGACCTGTCCTTTACTAAATATTCTTATGCTACCTAAAGGTAGCAGGGGTGCTAGAAAGGCCTAAAGGCCAGCTTCCCTTTCAACATTAGCTGCTACTTACCCTCTGTGTGTTAAGACCATTAGGGACATACTACCTGAAACACGTGTGTCCTTCTACATCGTCTTCCATTAAAATAATTTATGTGGAAATATCCTAGCTGAAATGTCTCTAATTCAAAAAGGAAGAAATGTTTTAGCATTGCAGGGCATAATAAAATAATACATGTGACACAAGACACTGATTAAAGTCGTAAAGAATATTCATAGCCAGATCCAGTGTTCTTCTGCAAAAAAACCATAGATTGCAGATAGGCATAATTAAATAAATCTCAAACACAAATATGCAGAACTAGGATTAGAATTTGATCCTATTAAAAATACGGGTTTCTGCTATATGGGCTAAAGAAAATCATCCTGAGTTGCTATTTAATCGTAGATTCCCTAGCTCTTCTATTCTCCAGCCACTGAAAGCTGAAATTCTGCATAACTGTTCATTTACTGACTTTTCGTTATAATCTAGATACTGCATCTTTTATGGATTAGAAAGAAGAATCTTTAGGAATTGGAATGGGGTTATTGTAAGATACAGAGGAAAAACATGTTACCATAAAAGAAAATAATACACTTTTGTTCAGTTTGCCTGCTTAATAGGTCAACCAAACATCTGACACCTCTGCAGAACAGACTTGACAGATCAGTTTTATAAATGCTCATAAAGATTGGCCTGGATATGTACTAGGGGCATCAAGATAAGATTCAGCACTACAGTAGATATTTTTATGGAGCATGAAATCAATATTTGTAAACTATGAAATTTATGAATAACCATGAAAGAAAAAAATAAAATTCTACGAACAAAAGATCAATGTTTGTAAGACCTGCCCACAAAATACAGAAAGTGCATATCTCCCTTACATATTTCCTTAATTATAGATATTTAACGTGGACTAACTTATACACAGGCTGCCTCTAAGATTATGGCCAAAAGCAAAAAGAAAGAGAAAGCAAGAGAGGAGAATGCTACCCAAAAATCCGGAGAAATAAGAATCCTGAAAATCAAAGTGAACTGGCTTTCATTTGGAAGTTGTTAAAGCATTGGAATATGCCATTAAACAGTTCAAGAAGTATGAGAAATAAGCATTCAATTTCCTTTGGTCTCTAAACTAATCTGAAGGAAGCTAGGAAGCTGAAAGGAATTGAGCTGTAAAAACACTGAAGCAACATCAGCCAAAACAACAATGCCTAAATCTGACTGGAAAAAACTTTTCCTCTGAAAAACAGAATGACGGGGAAACAGCTGGCTGAGGAGTAGTAGAGTAGAGTTAGCTGGTCAGAACATACTCAACCCAGAGTTGCCAGGACAAGGAAAATTACTTTTGCATCCCATCTATCTTAAAAATTGAGGTGCATATGAACTTTTTATTAGGTTGACAGCAATGTCGGAGAAGAGAAAGCCAGCTATCAGGCAAAATACGCTGAAAAGAGTTGTCTCTAGAGATACTCAGACAGAAAGCTAATTACTACTGCAGGAAATAGAGAAATAGGAACCTGAAGAATCACTGGAAACTCTGGAGTTCAAGTTGGTAATGTGCACATCATATGTTAATAGAACTTATGCTTCAGAAAGTGGCTCATGGCAAACAAATGCAGATATACAAAGTCACTTGTCTCTAAATTTTGAATATCACACCAGTTTTGGAGAGAAACAATGCCTCTTTGTTATTGAAGTGTTGCAAAGCCGAAACCTCTCAAACAAAAACACAGTGCAAGAAAAGTGCCATTTCAAACCCACAGAACTGATTTACCTATGAAAAGGAAAATTACATCAATCAGGAAGGCAAACTAAAAAGCTGAGGTTAATAAGGAGGTCTCAGGCTTGACTAACAGCTGAAAAGAGTTGAACTGAGATGGAGATCACAGTACTCTCAAAAATCAGGATTAATATAGCTTCATGGTATAAGAGCTGACTTAGATGAGTCTTAAGAGTGATTTGTGGACATTCTCACAAGAGAAAAAACTGTCTACTTCTTTTCTGGCATCCTATCCAGGAGCTTACCCAAACCTTTCAAAGAGTGTAACTGGGCTGAGATTCAGGATCTTGTTAAACTTCATAATACCATCTCTTTGATCTTTCTTATTTTGAGATCCTTAGGGAAAAAAACAAAAACAGGCTATCATGCTGCAGTTGCAGAACAGCTTTCCAATTCAGCTGAAATAAATCGTTTTTTGACATGGAGAGTGCTTACTTGAGGAAAGAGCTTAAATGATAGTATCGCCTGTGATAGTGTGAGGCTGGATCCAATTCTCTTCCAATCCCTTGCTCCCAGCTTTCCTTTCTTCCTATTGCCTCCTTGCAGTGGTCTACAGGAGTCAGCCAGTGAAAATGGATCCTGATGTCCTCTAGGCATGGATAACTTGCACCCTGTAGCCATCCAAAGGCTAAGGACTGCCAAGTACAATCACTTCTATGCCTCTATAAGAAGGACTCATGGTGACAATTGACTGCTCATTCTGATGCTTTGGTCTGGGCGCATAGCTCCATGTGTAATGCTCCAGCCGCTCTTCAGCACACACATCACAGCTTTCACACTTGATATTGTCAGGGAACTCGTAATCAACTGGCAATTTCTGAAGGACTTTGAGATTCCATTCCTATTTTCCAAATAGTAAAGCATAAAAGAGTAAGGAGGATGAGATGAGGAGGAAGGAGTTCCCCCCCCCCCCCCCAGAAGGGGCAGTGTACTGCTGTGTTACTGCAGCAGAGACATGGCTGTGATAGAAATCCTCAGCCTCTCTCCTGATCCCTCTGCTCCATGAGAGAGGGTTTACGTTGTACCACCTACACATTTTATGCCGGGCAGGATCCCAGGAAAGTGGCACAGTTACTTCATCTGTTGTTCCTGCTCTTTCTCATGCCCTAGTAAGGGCATGCAACATCTCTACAGAGACAGCGTTCGTTCCCTGTGTGACTATGGATCACGTTTCGTACCTCCTGAGTCCTCTGCACTAACTGCCTACGCTGTTGAGGCCAGGATTCAACATTATACAAATATATTAAAGTGCTCCACATGTCTGGTACATTCAACAAATGTCATTTTCATAAAGATTTTCTTTCTCACACAATAGACTGAAATAGAATTGACATGCACAATAGGCAATAAATACTTAATAAATAAAGGCTTCTGTGCCTACAGGTCAAAAGCTGAAAGAGAATGGGTATTTCTGCCTGATTTATAGTTTTAAATGCTAAGTCAAATATCAGTTTCATATTGAGAGAAAGTGTCATACTGTTTTCCTAAAATATTGTTGTTCCATCTTCCTGGTCTCTCGCAAATTCTTTGACTATTTATGGAGACGTGAAATTAATTTCTAGTAATTCAAACTTTTCCAGAATAAATCTGCCATTTTAGAGTAAAGAAAAGTAAAAATTATAGTTAAGTACAACAATCAGGGAGCAGAAAATGCTATATTTCTAGTCAGAATGTCCTTTATTTAATTTTTTAAAGTAATAAAATAAGGAGGAACTAGAATAATTTATTGTCTCTGCATAGAAACAACAGACATCCCTTCTACCTGAGCCGAAGTGACTGTGGCCCATGTTGCCTCAGAAGGAGGAACTGCTCATGATGTCAGTGAGCCAAAAAGCACTGGTGGTCTAACACATTTGCATGAGAATAATGCTTTTCTGAAACACTGATGAACCGCCTTTTTTGTCCTGTACTACGTTCTCTACTAATTACTACATGTAGAGGTTGGAAAAAGTCTGTGAAATCAGTCATAAAATCATAGATCTTATTTTGTATGCTTTATCTAAGATTTCATTTTTCTTGAGAAAAGGAATCAATGAAACATTGACAAAAAGAGCAGGACTCTTACAAATTGATTAAAAATGTAAAACCTTGTATGTGGCAAACTCAACAAAAATAGCCCAGTAAATTACAAGAATCTATTTCTCAATCTGGCAGTGCTTGAAATGCCTTTATACAATCCTATATAGTACTTTCTTCCATTTTTCAAGGTATCTACTTGTATTCATAAGTTGTTCATACCAAGATTTTTCATAAAATATAAACAACTAATATTGTATCACGGTAAATTTTAACATGAAGATTGAAAGTCTCTGAAAAGCACAACAGGAGAACTTGGTGGCTGTTCATTTGTAAATTCCGTCTGAACAGCAGGAATAACTCAGAGGGCTACTGGATATCCAAAATCCTCCACAAATAGTGGATAAACTGCAGCATGCACACATCTGACATGCTTGGGAACCTCCACCTTAGTGGGCACGGGGAATTAAAATGTGTAGTACATGCCAAGCGGGCCTTTGCAAAACTGCTCCGCTCTACTCAGCACATCATACAAATGGTCTATGCCCACCTATTGTATCTGCTGTCGGCAGGATATGTTGAAAAGCCAAACGGGCAATGCACAGCAGAAGCCCGTCACATTTCTAGGCATGTGTTTTTTTCTGGGATATATCAAGCTAATCTCTCTTTATCCATTAATCTGAATGATAAACGAAGACTTGAATGAAGCTTCCTCACGGTTTCTTCCAAAACGACCACACGAAATGGTCTCAACCAATATAGAGTGTGTTTTGCTCTGCAGCCTCTCTGCAGCCCTTCCTTTGTCACAGGGAACGATTGCAGCATAAGTTTGGGAGCACTAATCAGAAAGACACAACAGTGCAAGCTTTATCATACACTAACAACCACAGTGAATAAGGAAGGTTCCTTAAGAGGACATAATCCAGGGGCTAGCACAGGCTAACACTGTCTTCACTGTTATCATTACCTCTTCTAGACAGGTTAAAGCTACACTAATACACACTATTTTCCATCATTTTGCTTTGGAGACCTACTTACCACCCCTTCTCTAAAGATTTTGTAATCACAACCTTTAAGCTTAGGGCCCAAGTAAATTCTGATTTCAAATATCTCACTGTAGATATTTGGGAAGATCCCCAGTACTAAAGCCTTAATGCTCAGCCTTTCTGAAAGCAATAACTAGTTCAAGTGTGCCGTATTGCACACATGAAAATGGAGACAGAACTGCTGATGTCTTCAAGACAAAAATACTTGATAACAATGGCAACCCAGTAACAGTACTCTGAAGGTAATAAAAAGTAAAGAACATGGACAAAGCATTTGTATTCATTAAATTAATTTTCCATTTGCTCTTAATGAAACTCCTTATTTTCAGCATTTTCCTTACCTAAATTTTCCTTACCTAAATACATAAATGCTATTTGGTAAGACTTTCTCTTCCTCCAACCTAACAACAAGCAAATCTTCCTCTTCTGTTATGCAAAAGTTCCGCTGATTCCAGGCATGAGGTAGGGAAGACGTTGGTGTTATAAATTAACCACTGCTACAAACAAAAAATTCTCTTGGCATCCGCTTGCAACTCAACAAAGATAAACAAGCTTATCCGTACATTTTAATGAGTAAGCTGTAACAAAAAGCTTTTTTACTCAAATACACCTTTCACAAAATCTTTCTGTAATGTGACATGAGTTTTCCCCAGAACCTAGGGAAGAAAATCTCCCTCCAGCACTACTGTAAATAAATAGTAAAGCATTTCTAACACTATAACCCAATAACACCCAAAGTAACATGACTGCACCTCATTTTGTTTCGATTTAACAAACGAAGGCTTCCTAAGAAAGCGTAGACTTGCATAACTCACTAGGCTGCTTTTAAGGGTCAAAGTACGACAGTGACATTCAGGAAGATTGGTAAGATTTACCTTCTGCTGGCACCTGCTAAAATAGGAAAACCAAACAACTGCATAGTACTGTATGCTATTGGCCTCCTACAGAGGCAGTTGTTCAAACACTCCTATACTTAGCTGTACAAAACTAGTACTGAAAAAGGAATGCAGGATGATAGAAAGAGGAATTTCAAAGAAAATATGAAGGAGGAAAATTCTCTAAAATGGGACAACCATGTCCAATAGTACTAAAAAGAGGGGAAAAAAGCTGTTTTCTGTAGGAAACATAGGAATAGTGGGCAATAACATATGTAGTGCTGTTTCTGGAAAGCCGTTGAAATAAGTGATTACATTCAAGAATTTTTGGCTCTGAAATACTTTAAAGCAGAAAATAAAAAAAGAATAAATTTTAGTTGGTACAAATATAGCATAGACTTCCTGTACACTTTAGACACAGATTTAGGTTTGATCATATAAAGCTTCCTCACAGCAGCTGTTGCCAGAACTAGTCTCAGAAGTAAGGCAAGACTGGCCATGTTTCTTTTGAATAATAAGCTCTCCTTAGAGCAGGTGGACAAAACTAGGAAGTGAGCTGTTGGTTCAACAGCGGAGACTGTAAGAGGGTAAATGCACAAGCTCCCTCCCTGCCTTCACTCTTGGCTTTATCCAGCTCCTCCAACTAACTCTGGCCAAGAAAAATCTGCTTTAAAGGGGGTGAGCCCTAAGCAGTGAGGGCATAAGCCAGTCCATGCCACTTCACCTCAGAGCCAAGGATAGGTCTTTGACCATCTTTTATTTATATATACGGATATAACAGATGAGACCATAGGAAGAAAAGAGTACAAGTCCCGCGGCACTGTGTTGAATTTGATCTGTTTGCTCACATCTTTTTTCCACTGAGGCAACAGAGATCTGAAAACAATCCAAAGACTGAAAATGTTTGGAAACTTGTTATGATTGTTTCAAACAGTGAATTTGCTAAAATGTCACATTTGCTAGGGTATTTATACATCTGAGTCCTCCTAAAAATCATCATTCAATAAAAATATCAAATTATTTTCTTTCAATTTGATTCCTTAATTGCTTCCCTTGTTTATACTTGTTTCTAAAGGTTCTACAGAGATGACGATCTTCTGAGTATTTAGGAAAATGACCTATGCGATAGGCACTAATTATTCTCTTTTTGAAAAGAAGGTTGAAATAGTTGCATAGCTTTTATATTCAAAAAGGTAAAATTTAACTATCAAAACCGTCACCCAGGAATATTACAGAGTCTCCAAAGTCATCACCCAGCTAAACTGTGATAGTAGCTCCTTTCAAATATTTTGAAAGTAAATTCAATCATATTTATACTATGAACTTTCAAAGACACTTTCTAAACTGGACAGTACTTAATTCCCTTTGTGAAGATTTGACTAGTTAGGAGAGATCCTTTTTTGGCACAACAGTAACGTATTTGTCTCCAATTCAAAAAATCTAGGATTTTATGTTACATTTCCCAGCTATTACAGTTATGTTTACATTTTTGCATATTTATTTACATTTTATATTAGATTTGCACAGCTATTTTTGCACTACTCTGTATGCTACACTGAATTTATTTAACGTTATTCATGGCTTTTTTTCAGGAACCATTCTGTAAAACCTGGCCAAAACAAAAAACAAGTATGTGGTGTCCTTGCAGACTAGCCCATTACACAGCTGCACGTGCTGCCGTGTCGATGGTTGTTGGCACAGCCCTGCGAAAGGGCAGGAGGACAGCAGCACTTGCTGTCCCAAGAGGGGCTGGCCCTCACTGCCTGGTCAGAGCCCCCCGACCTCCCCAGGGCGTTGGACACTGGCAATGCGCAAAAGGACCCCAAGGCAAGCGCAGTGCTTTTCAGTGAGGAACGTCACGGGAACAGCTTGGGAAAACTGGCAGCAAGTGGCAGCTCAAGTGGCAGCTCTCCCCCAAATCCAGCGTGGAGAAGGAGGGAGCCTGCAGGTGGCTGCTTTACCCACCCGAATGTGGGTGGGAGGGGGGGGGGGGCGGCGCAGCCCCGAAACGTCACCTCTCAGGGCTCAGGAGCACCACTGTGCAGCCCGGCGCTGCGCACTGGAGCCTCCTCTTTGGCACTAGCCAGCCAGAAAAATGAAGCAATTTGGTTCTTCAATAGGAGAGCCAAAAATGGGAAGTTAAATTTGTCTCGTTACACTCTGGGGCTATCAAAACGTTGGCAGGAGCTAAGAGCCAGCTGAGGTCTGTGCTACATGGAAGGCGCCGCTCTTCTCCTCTCATCCTCCATCCAGGTGGATGCCTGTTAATTGACTAGCTCTCAGCTGGCATCTGAGTTGCATGTGACAGGTGCCGCACAAGGCGATGCCACCTCTTGCTGCGCGCATGCTGCCTGCTGCAGTCTTTGTGCATGAGAACGCTTCAAAAACGTCCAAAGTTAGTTCTGTCTTATAAGGCCTAAAAAGGAATGAATGTTCCCAGTACATGTATTTTTTGGGAGAAGAACTACTGTAAAAAAAAAATATATTTGGATTTTCTCCTTTCTTTTCACATCTGTTTCTCTTTTTTTTCCACTTTCCTACTCTCTGTTTATATCCCTCCTTTGCTTTGCTTCTTTCTTCATTTTGCCATTGACAAGGAAAAGCCCCAAAATAAAGAAAATCGGTAGTCTCAGTCCATATCAAAAAGTCTATTTTTCATCACAGTTTTCCCCTCTACCCCAAAAAAATCACTCTATTCTGTCTGATAGTCCTACTGAGAAAGAAATAGTGTGGCAGAACAAGTGGACTGTGTTGTGCTTATATGGATGGGGGAGGAAAAGATCTCACATTCCATAAATAGACATCTGTAGTTAATTTTAGCAGCAGAACAGCTTACAATACTATACATACCTCCTTCCTCAGCTTCTGCTTTGAAACAATAATCACATTTGGAGGATCTCCAACGGCCGTGGCAGCCCCTCCAATATTTGTGAAGATTACTTCTGCAATCAGGACATGCTTAGGATCAAGATTAAGTACTTCACATAGCCTGCAATATAAAGAAAATGCAAATCATCTCCTACCCTTTGATTAAATTACCCTAAACCTTAAAATTTATACAATTTACAGAATGCAATTCTTTCACTAAAAATTGCAGGATGTTATAGACTGTATTTATATGTGTATGTGTGCATTATTGAAGTTTTAATTTTATATGTACTGCAGTAATTATGGCAATATAAATGTAGAAAAAGTAGATATTTTACATTTATATTGCAATAGTTACTGTAATGAAATTGACACATTTTTTTAAAAAGCATTTCATTAAAAATACCAAATGATTACAAGAGTTTGACTACTGAGAAAGTTAGCATTTCAAACTTAAAATGTAATTCTCAATGTCATACAACTTTTTCAACCACGTTTCCCCAAGCTACACTGACCTATGGAAAATTATTCCAGGTGACTGCAAACTCTGCACTGAGCCTGAGTTACTAACTTTCTTGTGGGAAGCAAAATTGTAGGATCATCCAGGCAATTTATTAGCCATGAATCATCTATCAGTGAGCTCAGCTTTCAGCCTAGGTTTACCCAGTCTATTCTGTTCCCTTTTTTTTAATCCTTTCTCTCTTGCATATATCTAGATTTATTTGTAATGCAGGAAGAATAGAAACCGTACATTCCTTATTATTAAATAAACCTTAAAAATGTTTTTGACAGCTCAAGGACCAAATAGGTTAGTAAGCATATTTCATATTCGGTAAAAAAATAGCTTTCAGTAACAAGCAGCATCTTAAAGTGCTCTGGCAAATAGGATTGACTCAGTAACCTTATGATCCTTTCCAATTCAGAGACCACTTGCACACAGTAATCTGCATGCAGATTACTTAAATTTACACAGATTATACTTATACATAGATCTGTGCAATATGCTCATTTCTGAAGTGCATGTTGACCTGAAACTTGGGGCATGACATTAAATGCTTATTACAGTTGAGCTCACACCTAGATGCTTTGGAATAGGGAATGACAGACGTTCCTGGTCACACTCATCAAAATGTAGCTCCAAAGTAAGCACAGAGGCTGAGGTAATTCTAGCACCCATATCCTAGGTATATGTCATAACCACTAGGCTGTGTTTTATTAAACAAAACGGAGTTACATCTTCACCTGGAGCCAGACAAAGCTGTTGATGAGGCAAGGACCTGAACCTAAGAGGGCCACTCCACGCTACTTTCTTTGCCACGGGTCATCAAGCATGCTGCCTTCTCCCACCTGCCGCGCTTGGAGGAAAAGGAGGATCCCATGGCAAACACGGCCAAGCCATACCAGAGAATATGGGCAGGAGCAGAGGTCTGAAACTCCTTGAGTTCAGCAGCTATCTCCACGGGGCTAGATTGGCGCGAAGCAAGTCTTGCTATCCACCTGCCCCCAGCACCACAACACACCAGACCGTGGGAATGAGCCAGAAGGAGAGATAAAGTAAGCACGCCTCTTAAGTGCCCTTTCAGTGGCCACACTTAAACTATTGCTCCCTGTACATGACACGGGAACTGTGAAAGAATGGACAGGAAGAGTGCTTGCTGAGGATTTCCTGCAATTGTGGTGCTGTCACACGTTTCCCTGAAGGGAGAGCTGAACTTTATCGTTCAGGCTAAATCTATATCATTAAAATCTGTATTTCAAAGAGAAAAGAGTGTATTGCATGAAAGCTTAACTTAATACACTTACGCTGTCACCAAGAGCATCAATTTGAAACTCTGAAGAAACACTGTCAGATGCCACATATATCAGTATATAAAACTCCAGAATAACTGCACAAAAATATACTACTTGCCTAAAAGCATAAATTTACGCAGTTGGAGAGTACTTTGTAGTACAGCTGGCCTAGGGACCATACTATGATTTGCCTTGTAATTTTAACTTCATCATTCATTGACTTCCAAATGTTTTGAGGTATAACCTTAAATTTCCTTTAGTGATTTTTTTTTGGATGGTCTTAGTGATAGTTTAAAATAAAAACCTCTAAGGTACCCTAAGAAAGGCCAGGACCCAAGCATAAAACAATGTCAATGTATTAGCTGTATAGCAGGATTGAACTTTTCCAGTTTATTTACCCCAGCTATATAATCTCCTGGAAACAAGCATTAGCCCTTTTCAGTTCCCAGTAATGAAGTACCTTAAACTATAGCTAAAAACGGCTAGTTTTTTTTTTTTTTTTTATCAGCTTACTACCAAATGCAAAGAGGAACAAGTATCGTATTTGGTGTCCTATTAATGGTAGCCTAACTCCCTATAGTCATAGAATCAGTAGAATTTCTGCAAGCTTTATCTCCATGGTAATGACAGCGTAGAGCAGCATAGCGAAGCTGTAGACAAGGACTGGAAAGAATGACAGTAAGATAAAAACAAAAAGACTTCCAGCATGAAGTTATCAGAAATAGGCAGACAATTATTTGGTTTTACTGCCTGAGATCAAATTCTGTCTTAGCTTTGATAGTAATTCAAAGTACAAATGTTTCCTGCATACCGACTTTCCCCTTCTTCAGTGTTACAAACTCGTTTGGCACAAAACAGAATAAATGCTACGGTAGCTCTGCCTATGAACAGTAGTTCGTGATACATAGACCTCTGAATTTCAATCCGTTCCCAATCATATTTAATTCAAAACATTCTGCAACACAGTTGAGTAAAGCTTGGCGTTTAATAATTCCAATGTTACTTACGGCAAGAGGTGAAATTATTGATTGGAGTAAAGCAAAGTGATCTCTTTAAAATTTAATTAGATAGAAGACAAATGGAGCTTTCATTCACCAGCTGTTTCCCAGTCTAGAATAAATTCCACTTGCAAAATTGGTCTTTAGTGCTTTAAATGAAATTTTAAAGCGGGAGCATATCTTAATAGAATTTTGTGTACTTTAATGTGATAACGACTGCAAGCATTACATCACTTCAAATCATTTTAAAACCACCCTATATTTTTCAGAAACTGAACAGGATTAACCAGATTTGCTTGGCTATAATGCAGGTTAAATTCAGGTTAAACAGTAATTTATAATCACACATGTAAATGTAAATGTAATTGCAAATCATATGTTACTAATTTACAGAAATCTGAAGTAATTAAATTCACTGTTACTTAATAAAAATCCCAAATATCTCATCTGAAATCATGAAATTAACCTGGGGCTGTACCAATATCATGGTCAGTCACAGGAATAAAATTCAATCTCATGTTCCAAAATAAGACTTCTACTTAAAATTTGAAGATTTTTTTAGTTCATTAATTGTCACTAGTATTAGAAGGAATAACAACTTCCCTGAAACATAAATTACAAGCCAAAATTTTATACAGGCATTAGACAGTAAAAGACAAGACAGCTTTAATTCAAAAAAAAAAAAAAACTCCCTGATTACAGGGAAAAATTTCATCCCCCGTGGAGCATTTGGTGCAATTTGCTATTGCAGTTCAGATGTGGAGACAAGTCAGAATAGTTAGCTGGCAAAGCAGTTAAACAGCCTTCAAATATGCACTGACTATCAACACAAAAGAAAAAAGGCAACTGATCCCTTGAAAGCATTATCTCTTTACCCTATTATAACAGGAATATTTGAAGTTTTAATTTCCATGTAGATGATTGAAGAAAAGTCCA
This sequence comes from Struthio camelus, assembly GCF_040807025.1. Classification (NCBI taxonomy): domain Eukaryota; kingdom Metazoa; phylum Chordata; class Aves; order Struthioniformes; family Struthionidae; genus Struthio; species Struthio camelus. The sequence continues at coordinate 149,204,651 of NC_090942.1, read as the reverse complement.
AACAAGTATTTTGCACACATATCTACTACTGATTGCTGGCTATGAAATACCGAGTCCAAAACCATAACGATAAAGTACCTTATGGTTACTGGAGTAAAGAGCATCATTGTGGTGACGTTGTCCAAAAATGCAGAAAGAATAGCAGCAATCAGGCACAGAATCGTTATCATGGCCCACACCTTGCCTCTAGAGAATCGATAGGCCTAACGAAACCAAACAAATAGCAACAAAATAAAGGGACAAGAACATTCCAGCTTAATTTTCAAAAACGATTACGAATTTTACCAAAGGTGAGGCAAGAGTGAGCTCAGAGCATTTAACACCCTATGCACTTCCAGCAGCGCACTCACAGACATTAGTTATTTTAGCAACAGAACACTTAGTGGAAGTGGGCAAACATTTCCATTATGCAGAGGAAGACGCTTGTCTGAAGAGATACCCACGCTTCGGTGCTGGCAAGGGGTGCAGGGCAGAGCCCCATGGTCCGGGCTGACGCTGCGGGTGGGCTGCCGCCGTTCAGCCTTCCTGCCTGCACCACACACTGGGAGACTCTCCCCATCCTCCAAGCAGCCCCATCATGGCTGCATCCTCTGGGCAGCTATTTAGGCAGGGGTTGTGCCTACCTATATTTGGGCTCCTGTGCTCAAGGTAGTCCTTTTTGGTTTTTTTTTGTTTTACTTCTTCCCACTGCTCTCAAGAAAATAAAGCTATGCAGCAGGTGAAGGAGTCCTTAACCATGGGTGACACTTGCTCTGCAACCAATCCCTTGGAATTACCTTTTTCATATAGCCTTTGCTTCTGCTGCTGTGCAAAGGTCTGTGGCCGTATAACCATGTAGGATTGCAAACCTAACGATCATTCCCATATTTCCTCTCTCCTACTGATGAGGTAAATACAGATTTCAGCTACAGAAGAACTGCAGTCCTGGGGAAGTTAGTGGGATAACTCAACTAGATATTATACATGGGTTGATAGACCTTACTGGGGTCTTTGCCTTTCTCCTGTACAATACAGTTGCCACAAGGGCTTCCTTTCACCCTCTTAGAGATTTTTCTCAAGTTGCAAGTTGACCACTGTCATTTATAGCGTGATAAATATACACTATACTAAGAAAGGTTTATCAAAGTTAGTGTTTAGTGTAGTAGGTCTGATTAAATACCAACTTTATTAATGGAGTAGTATTCAAGAACACCAAAACAAGCCTACCTTTACCGCACAGTAATCAAAGAATCCTGTTTCTGAGAATATGGCCACCAAAATCATCTACCGAAAGAGAGGAGGAAAAAAGAATGGCTTGTAACTGAATTATTACGCAAAAGCAAAGTCACGCGGCTTGTGGTTGCAGCAAAAGTCCTTCATATCCGCTACCATTTTGTGTTTCAGGTTTTTTGGGAATCTGATCAGCCTGGTATCAGGATATCTATGACAGCTGTCAGATAGCTATTGTTAGCACATCGTATGGTGAAATTTAGGTCTCAATATAAATGGTGCGTAGGTGTCATACTAGTCTTGCCTGAATTTTACTTGTAAAGACTAAGTAGGCATCATACATTAAACACTCAATAGATCTCCCTTATGCCATTAATCAAAAGAAGCCAAAGACTGTGTGTGTGCTTTCTGCAGTAATGCTGTAGAGAGTACAGATGATATCAGCCGCAAAAATTATTTACATTTTCCCACACTTCTGGAAGGTTTCCAGTCCTTTCCTTTTACTCCTAACAGGTTTTTTTTTCATTGGCAGGGGGAGAATTAGTGTCAGGAAATAAGAAAAGCTAAGAATGGCAACAGATAATGGCAGTTTTGTCTGTGTACAATGCATATTTTGTGTTACAGTTTAATAACACTTGGACAACACTTTTTACCATAAATAGCTCTGGGCAAAGTGATTAAAATGATATATTATTACAACTTAATCAGATATTTCACTTCCATTTCTGGTTTGCTTATTTTGGCTCCAAACATAGCACTGACTAAGACAAAGATAACCACTTTTTCCAGTAGAATGTGTTTGAGGAAGGGTTTGAGTAAACAAAATTAACAAGATGAATGAGAGTGATAATACTTGGCACTTAAACAGGTCTTTCCATTTATAGACCTAAAGGATGTTTTTAGTATGTTATCAACATGATTTTATGGATGAAAAAACAGGAGGAGATCAACATATTCCAAAGGTTTCTCTTCCTTCAGAGGTCTGATGATTATTGCTTTTGATAAATCCCTCAAGGGCCAAATTTTCATCATCAGATGTGTCAGTAATAGTATAATTAAGAAAATGATTAAAAAGGAAACTAGATATTGAATGCGATTGTTTCAGAACATTTAGAACAAAAGATACATTTTCATTACCATTCCAAACAACAGCGCCAGTGTCTCATAATCAATCCACTCCACCACTTTGACCATACTTGGCCTCTGCAATCAAAAAATACAATTACCAGTGAATACCATGGAACACCTAACTTGCTATTAGCTGTGGAAACATAAACTCCATTTAATTGTTGAGCCATTTAAATAAGCTATAATAAAAATTAATGCGTTCCTACAAGGCACCCAAAACAGACTCTTTTATTATTATTATTACTACTATTATTATTATTACTAATTCGAAGTACTACTGGCATCTAAGTGGGTCATTATCAGATGCCTACATTAGGCTATTGGTTTAGCTATTTGCTCCTTATGTAGCATTACAGAAATAAATGAAAATTGAATTATAGGTTACACCTCAATTTTTTTTGCTAACAGAACAGAAACATTCAACTTCATCTATGCACAAACTGGAGGGACTTTAAAGGAACATAAGAGCAGTGATACGGTGACCAGTTATGATAAATACTGAGAAAATCAATCAGACGTTTTGCTAAATATCAAATAAGGATAAGCGAGTAAAAAAAAAATAGGACTGGAAGGTGTAAGCTTGAGGTATAATTATTTAGGGCAGCATAAGGCAGTGTGTTTGCATTTGGGTTTGATCAGAAACCTGACACTACTGAAAATAACAAAATTAAAGTGAATTAAAGTAAATCTAAATTAAGCTGAAAATGGCTGTCCCCAGCTTCCTGAAACTCAGAACAAAATAGCACCAACTGACTTTTTTCCCTCTCCCTGTCTACACCCTAGGCTATTCTTTTTCCCCAGGACGCCTCCCCATCACAATATCTGTCCTGGCACCTCTCTTAAAAATATTGTTATATTTTGTGGCCATTTCAAACAGGATAAGCACTGGAATTTATGATATCATACACAGAAACAAAGTGAACACTTATATTTTATAACTTACCTCCCCAACAACAGCTAAAGCAGCCAGCGCTGCCAAAGAGCCCAACATCGCTGCAAGGGTTCTGTGAACAATCTGCAACAAATGGTAAGAAATGACTGAAAATCCTTTTAAACATCTCCTTATTCTTAAAAGGAAGGAAGGGAAAGGATAAATGCTTCTATAGTGGATTCTTGTCTTGTTTTTTCTGCCTTTTTCTGCCCCAACCTCCTCTCAGTAAGACCTGACCAGAGAACAGCAGATTACTTTGCCTCAGTGTAGGAATGAAAAAAAAAAAAAAAAATCATGCCTGTAAGAAACCCTACTAGGACACCTCAGATAAGGCAGAGAAGGGAGCGGGGGACCAATTTCCCGTATTTGTCAACCAGTAACCTAAGAAGGAAAGCAAATCGTCTTTCATAACTTAAGGATCAAAAAGCTAGGCATCTCAGTCGGAGCTAGCCATGCTGATTTTCCTTCATAGCCCATGGGAAGGAAATAACATGTTTCAGCAAATCAGATAGATAAATCATTTTTTCTAGGTGCTTGTTCCTTTGCAAGCTGAAAGCAAAATGCTCAGATTCAGGGCAGGTGAATCCTGCACAGACATACTAGACATGGAGTTTTAGGTCCAGCTTGTAGTCTGGAGTACACATACATCTGGTAAGCCCGCGTACTTTCTTGCTCGCACACGTAAAAGCCAGATACTTCAGCTAAAATTCGCTGGACACCTTTAGCATGCTCTCCTCAGTTCCAAGTCTCCTCCAAAGAAGTATACAGATCCGATGCCTTGACAAGTGATTTCCCTACCAGTTGCCTCGTGAGTGTCCTCAGCTGCCTTCACCAGTGCATAGACTAACCGAGCATTGAGCGGTGCTTTTCCCCATCTCTAGTGCTTCCCTAACATACAAGCAACGTATTTGAAAATAGAATCCAAACTTCCAACCACAACAAAACACTTAAATAGACATTCTTTTAATAATATAACAATTTAAACACTCTAAAAACATTTGTGCATGTCTATGTATCTAACGACTGAATTGCACTCAACATACTCAAGGAGGAAGTATTAAAGCCAACATGCCCTGAAAACTTGCTTTATACTCCAAGCGTTTATTTGTAATTATTTAATCCACCATGTCTGGAAGATCTGTTTCATACATTGTTTAAAATAACTCAGTTAAAGTAAAAATGTAATTAATAAAACTTACGCTATGAAAGACCTAATCTAATCAACAATACTTACTATTAGTGTGTTTAAATATTATTCAGACACAAGTCAGAATTATTTCTGAGAAAGAAGTAAGGCAGTCTAGAAATATCTCATTCGTACTAAGTTCATAAGAATATTTTACTGATGAGAAACAATAGGATGTGGACATCTCAAGACCCTCCTGCCTGCTTGTAAAGGAAAGAAGAAAAGGAGACATTTGGCTTTGATTTTTTCCTTGAACTTAAAATTTTAACAGTAACATTATTTCTACACAGCAAATAAATTTACCAAATGACTAGAAAAATGAATATAAAGTTGACAAATTTTAAGAGCTGAAAACAAAATCTGGTTCATTCTCCTATGTTTTTGTCAAAAATACACCAGAGGATAACTTATCCATTGTGACAAAGCAGATCAAACCAAGGCTTCTATGTGCTAATGACATAAAAGTACATAGCACAGACTACATAACCAACCAACTCCCACAGCAATGGATGTGATAAGTCATTGTTTCATCTTCAATTTCCAGTTTCAGAATGTTGATATGAAAGCACATGAATCGCTCTTCTGATTCTGCAAGGTTGGGGGCATTTGATACGTGTGACAACTATTGAGACTGACAGTGGGATGCAGCAATTAGGTCTTACAGTTCATTCCAATAAAAGACATGAAGAAGAGATGTCCGTCAGGGAAGGAGATCATATTCTTATACCGGGGCAAAGTAAGTTCAAAAACAAATTACTGGAGAATCCTCGGTTGTCTTCAGACTGGAGGCTTTCTGCTCATCTAATCACTCTCATTAGCTATCTGTATTGCAGTTCTCGGAAAGATGTTATGCATGTTCTGAGATTTGATTGCTTGTAGAATTTTTGGATTGTTACTTTTCCATATTGCCACATAAACATTTTTGCTGTCATCATTGTACACTTAATTGTCTACACTGGGTTGACTGCTTTCTCCGTTTCTAAGAGTTTGCTGTCACCTGTGAGTGAAATTTGCTTTATCTTCTGCAGAAATGTGGAAAAAAATTTCCTACCAATGGAGTCATCCCTCAGCACTTTCATCCTGGTGATTTTTAAAGATGCATATACACAGGTAAGTCAGATCCTTAAGAATGAACAATGACTATTCAGGTGCAAATCTCTACTGCAAAAAACTTGTCAAACGTGCAGCTCTTCACTCCGGCAAATTATCAAGTGGAAGCTATGTAAAACACAGGAAGCACCCTTATGTATAGACATAATTATTTAAAAGTTGAGATTTGGAGGAGGTTTAGCAAAGGGTGATTTACTCTTTAATTTTATTTTCACACAAGACAAGCGCCCCAAAAACACACATATTCATAAAGGCATTTTTAAAGGCAAATGGAGAAATCAAGAGATATAGGTTGTAAATTATGCCACTATTTGAAGACATGTCCACCTTTTACCTATGTAATTTGTATCTCTGGAAAATCTCACACTTGCAGGGCAAAATTCAGCTATTACTCTTATGGAAAATAGTATGGACCTGATCTAGACCCTTTTGAAGTCTGGAAAGAGGACAAATACCACTTCATGGTGAATCTCAGAGTACAAGTAAAACACAAGTAAACACAAGTATGCGCTAGTAAAAGTTCAGGTATAGAATCAAAAGAAGAGCTCAGAAATAAATTAACACAGACAGTTAGCCCCAGGGAAGTTGAAGATTTGGTGGCCTTCTGAGTACAGAGAAATCATCTCTATTTAATTGATCCTTCTCAGGCTTGAGAAAGGATATCTTTGTGCAGTCTTTAGTAAGCAAGGACAATTGCCCTTAAAGAACCCTGATTCATAAGGAGTTTCTCTTTCAAACAGAAATAGCCTACGAGATCACAAATTTTGATTGGCTGCCTGACCTGTTTGGACAGAGTCTCCATTTCACAAATTAAGTTCTGAAGCAAAGAGAAATGATGGCTCAAGAGTAAGTTATGTTAGCAGTAAGAGCAACTAAACGCAGGCAACAAGGCCAGCCCTAACCTCTGGTCAATCCAGCCATTTTAAGTAGACCTGTGGAGTTAGAGATAACAAGTTACAGACTGAATAGTCTATCAAAGTCAATCAAAGAAACTCAGAGATTTATTACTGGCTGCATTTCATGGAGGGGAAGATACTAAGGGTCTTTCCACATACAGTTAGTACCAATGATACACAGGCTCTGAATAACTGAGAGGAGCTACTTTGGACAGTGGGGCTCTAATACGCATTTGCACAAGATTCAGCATAATGCATCCTCATCACAGACACTGATGTAGCCAATAATTCTTGTGGATCTTTCTGTGACAATACATCTTCACTTTCTTCTCTCTTTTATCTCTCCATTCCGAAATCCATCTCCCAGCACTGATAACCTCTTGCCTGGACTTCTGTTCTGCTACACATTTGCACTCCTTCGACAAAAATCATCACTGAAACTCTTACCACTCTGCACACACATTGCACAAGCTCTTCTCTCTTTGTCTTTTGTTCTCTCTCCAATTTGCTTCTTACTCACATCTCTGTCATTTGCGCATAAATGCGCACTTACACACTCCCACTCTTTCTGATCCTTCTCAGTGTGTCAAAACCACATGGCAAAGTGACCCCTCAGTTTCTTTTCACTCCCTTATTTCTTCCCCACAGGATCCCACATATGTATTGTCACAGCTCACTGGTCCAGTCACAGTTTGGCCACTCTATAAAAAGCACTTCTTACAAAAGTTCCTTATCTCACTTGCTTGAAAATTTTCTTTAAAAAGCAAGCAATGGCCATGGAGACAGAAGAGGCAGGACAGAGCAGGAAGACGCAAAGCCTGTATTCTCGCAGCCTGCACCCAACCTCCCAGCCTGACTGCAAACCTTATAACCTCTTCAGGAAAGGGGCAGTCTCATCATCAGAATCATCTTCATTTTTGTCTGAGGAACACCTAGCAGTGCTGACTCAATGGAACTGCAAAGGATGATGCTAGCTTTTTGCAAATGAGCAATACAGCCGCTACTGAAAACAATGCAGTCTAGATTTTGCCCTTCACAATGCACAACCCAGTTTCCGGAACTCACTGATACAGGATATCAGTTAAGCTTTGCGTTTAAATTAATTAAAAAGGAGGAATGAATATTTACAGAATTATATATAAGTAATGAAAACATTCAGAGCTGCAACAATGGAGGCAACAGCATCAACAATAACATCAACAACGTGGCAGTGGCAATTGCAACACCACAGGGTCTTGTTATAGGGTCAGTTGATAGTGGATAGAGATTAGAAAAACTGGTTCAGTGAGTATTTTGTTTCACAACTGTCTGTAGGTAGTTTGTCTCCTAATTGTTTGCTGTGTGATAATGTGCTGAATGATCAGCACATGTATGATAGTTTCCTGAAACTATCCGATATGATAGTTTCTATCATCTTAATTCAGGAGTTATTTTTAACATAAGAAATCAAAGTATCCCAAATCATTTACGTCACAAGTATGTTGTACTTTACAGTAATTAAACATATACATATATATATATACACAGCATTTAATGCAAACTGGATTTAGACAACCTAGACCTTTTCCAGACTGAAATTTCTTTATCTGTTCAAAAGGGCTTTAAAATGTTTGCAAATAGTTCATAAAACCTTTGGGTAGGCTGCAATAATAGCATTGTAAAAATGATCCAAAATTCCAAAGACCTTATCTTGTAAAGAGCTGCAGGAGGTAAAAGGAAACTATTTAGAAGCCAAGTAAATGGCGGCCTGTATGCTATTTCACAGCCGAAATCTAGGGCATACATATTTCTAAAATATGCTTCTGAAGATATTTGATAAATGATACATCATACCAAATATTTTATTTTCACAAGTCCCTCTTCATAAGTGATAAATGGCAGCTGAAGGATGACTGTCAGTGACTTTAATGTAAAGCTTCAAATGCAGCCTCAATTCATTTCTTATTCATTTTTTCTTCAGTGAAGCCTGTTGCATTAAAAAATTTATTTTACTGAGAAATCTATTTTCATATGATAGAATGGCAGTGCTGCTGCGTTCCAATGGGAGACAGTTATTCCCAACCGTATATCCACATATGGGTTTTATATATTTTCCACCCAGCTCCAAGTAGCTGAGATCTTCCTTATAAAATGAAAAGCCAAATCCTTCTTAGACTTCATAAAGTCTCTAGTTCAATTCTTTATCTTCAGGAGATAAGGAAGGAGAGAAGGGGAATAAAACTTGCTTTAGGATAGCTTTTTTTTTTTTTAACTTAATGTTTTATAGCTATTCATTTTTATGTTTCAATAAGGGTTTACTGGGTCACAAGATATCCTCTATAGTAGAAAAGGGTTTGTTTGTTTGTTTTTTTCCCAAAGAGGAAGAGTTTGTGTTTCCTGAAGATAATCAAGAAACTATTAGCCTGGCAGCCTCTGGAAATATGTTCCTCAGTCAGATCACCTCGGCTGAGATTATCTTATCGTTTGCTGTCATATACTTTATAAGCTTTGGTGCTCTGCACTGTCCTGGAGTAGTCCAGCTGTTTCAGCAGGATACAGACAAAAATTCAGTCTTTCGTCTGACATGGATTTGATCCACTTACTGTTTGGAATATTAACATCAAAGCCCGGAACTGGCATCCAGAGCTGAAATCAAACCTGGCATTTACAGAAAAATAACAGTAATTCCACTTCGTCTCTTTTTCCTAACTCTGTTAGTAATATAATTATTAAAAAAACACAAGGGCCAAAAAAACTTTGAACTCCGTACTTTGAACTCTGCCCTGCGGTAGATCCACTTCAAAGATGAATGGCATCAAAGTTGTATGAGAATTTGCTTTGCTTCAGGGAATTTGCATAATCTCAATAGAATATAAACCAATAAACTAGAAATACAGGATATAGTCAGGTACAGATGAAACAGAACAGCAGAAAAGGAAGGTCAATGGAGGCAATTGCATCTACTCGATTTTCTTCGTGCTCACCTATATTAAAGCGGCAGTCTAACCAATAGCAGCTAGTGAAGGCATAGCAACACATTTCTCCCTTAGCTGATGATGGTGCCTAATGCTTCCCCTCCTCAGCCCTCCTCCTTTTTTTGCTTTCTCCCTACACAAGGTTGGCAGAAGCAGTTCTGTTGCTGCTTCAGCTGCAGGGCACTCTTCCCACCTCCTGGGAACCCCTTACGGCAGAGGTATAGACAACTTGGGCGAAAGAAATGATAAGAGGAAATTAATTGCCTTAGAATGACTTATTTAAGCAAGAGAGAGTAAAATCTGCAGGGATTTTCAAGAAGTAAAAGAGAGTTACTTGGTGCAGTTTAGAAAGCAGAACTTATGCAGTATTCAGAGACGAGCTAAAGCAGCAGGGCTCTTGTGGCAAACATAGGGTACAGCTGCTGAAAGCTCACGTGCATCAAGGATCATAAAGTGACTACAAAACACTTCAGAATGTCAGCAATGGCAAAAATAGACATTTATCTCTTTGTCTGCAGACTATGACACTATGTATATGTATTCTGTACACACATCCATGCAAACCATAAAATAAGACTTTACACTAAGTTAAACTTTTATGAAAATCATATTATTAAACTCGTCTTCATAAATCAAAATATATCAAACCTGCATCATGGTACATAAGGATGCCTTATTTTAAAAAGTAATGAGACCAATAGCTTCCTCATTTTCAAGGAATTTCATGGTAGGTCAATATAACAGTACAATCATATGCATAAAACATGTGACCAAGACCATTTAAGAATACGGATTGGAAAGGTCTGTGGATTTGAAAATATAAGCTGCCTATTTTAGTATTAACATGCATTCTCATTAATATTCAATAAATGGCTGATCTCTGTAGTCTATGAAAATAACATTCAATGCACATTCAATAAACTCTTTGTAAAGTCACATTCCCAATGCAAAAAGATTAATTCTTTAAAATAGAAACATTAGATTCTATGGCAAACTATGTAATTTCTGAAGAATGTCTACACAACCCCAAGGTAAAAAAGAACTGATCTATGACAGTCTGCTATAATATCCATTTTCACTCAGACAGTGTGCCAAATTACTTGTTCCGATTCAATGTCAGTGGAGAGAGTCATGGTATAAAAAACCCTGCCTTAAGGGAAAGGCATAGAAGGCAGCATTTGCTACTTCCTAATGCAATTATTCATAATACAAGATAGCGTTACTCAAGATGATTATCTTAAATAGCAGGTGATTAAAAGTAATATCATATGGCATCCTAATGCGTGTGTTGGTTCACTTTTGCCCCTATGGCATTTTCACTCACGAAGCTAAGAAATACAAAATAGAGAATATTTTTTGGCTTTTCTCTAGAAAAGGTAGCCTCACAGTTCTGTGATTAAATTTCACCAGCTAACGTCATTTTTTTCTACATGTAAAAAGCAGTGCACAGAGAGAGAGAGAGAGAGAGAGAGAGAGAAGGAGGTCAGATTATGTTATGTGAATAAATTCTTTGATTAATTCATCCCCCTCTTCAATATAGAAAATATATAAGCCAGTCCTGGATCTTGCAAAGTTATTTGTTATTCAACATCAAAGAATTTGAATGAACAATTTTCAGTCTTAATTGTCTACGAGGTTTCTTCTTCAGTAACCTCACTGCTTGCTGCTCTTACAAAAAAATGGACACTGAACCAACCAGTTTAAAGTGGCCCTCCAGTAACGCAAGGGTAAACATATCATTACTGTGTGACGTGAACAAGACTGTATTTGAAACTCATATTTTTATGCCTCAGAAACCTGGGGGAAAAGCAAAAGCAGAGAAAACAGTAAAGTCTAAAGGAAGAAGGGAAATGGCATTTGTACAAATGTTGGCCAGAGGATCCAGAAGAGGGTTTATTCCTATATCCTGAGGTTTAAAACAGCTGCTTGACTTCTACAGTCTGATTTTGAAAATAATCTCCCAGCTCAGAATATTGCCAATGAGAACTGGAGATGGAAAGTTATAGCACTGTACATAGTAAAGATTTCTCCCTGATTCATACAGAATACAAAAAGAGGTGTCTGTCATACCTATATAACTACAGCTACCAGTGGCTCTTTTCCAGTCTTTACCTCTTAGGATAGCTCTGATATAAGATTATTTTCATACAACCTGAGAAAACTTTGGAAAGGGAAATCTCACCACATATGGCAGTTCATGAGCTCTCAGAGCCAAATTTACCAAGTGTGTCATCGTTATTTGTTATAAATTTGGATTTTTGTCTTAATGAGAAAACGGACAGAGGCACACAGATACAAAAAGGCTGAGGTTCTGTAAATCTGGGACTTGAGTCAGCTGGGATTAATAGAAAGCAGAGTCCTGTGGAAAGGCAGGATAAAGATCATTTTTATGTCCCCGTGAGTCTCACTCCTGTAACATTTTAGGTACAAAAAAAAACATTTATTATATGAGTAAAGTACAGAGGTCAAGCCAATGAGCTACTAAAGGACTAATGTTGCTGGGTAAAACATGACAAATCAGACTGCTACTGTGGGCTGATGCGACCAAAGTTGCTGGATATCAACAAGCTGGCCTGGAAACACATGCTGGCCTAGAAACCATTTTTCGGTCTAGAAAAGCCTTTGTAGTTTTGGAACATTTGCTGTTTCTCATCAGAAAGCAAAGAATTCAGGAAGCTGAAGAAGATATCGCCATCTATATTTCCCCAGTTTTCTCAGCATCCTCAAGACTAACAAGATTGTGAATGTCTACCGTAAAGAAATTTACACAGAGCAAGTCAAGAAAGCGAGGCACAACCCTACTTTAGTTTCCCTTTCTGAATCTTTGTTAGTCATCTTTAACAGTAACGTAATATGCCCATGCAGAATTACAGCCTTGCGCTATGAACAGCATGGCAAACTGCAGCACCCTAATTACCTTCCTAGTGAACTCTCTGCTCTAACCGGGAGCAGCTCTGGTGAGTCTTTTGTCCCTGATGTCTCCTCTCTTTCTCACTCCAGTTCTCGTCTCTGGCATTTTTTCTCTTTAGGTTGTTCCATCAGATCTCCCTCCAAGTCTCCCCCTTACCTTTTTTGTGTCTTGGTTGTTTGTTCCTTTTTGCCCTTGCTCTTGCTGAAGGAAGACATCATTTGAGGCCCCAAAAAGAAGCTCGAATGGCTCTTTTCCCCGTTTGTGTGCATTAGAAATGTATGTGTGTTCTAGCACCTTGTTAAAATTTTAAGACTTCATGGCTCTCTACCCCTTTGGTTGCCTTAGGCAGGACAGGAGCTGAACAGCAGCATTCAATTAAGCTAATTTAATGTTCTATTGCCTGTCTCAATCAGAAAAAAACAACGTACATAGTATGCAAGGCAGGGCAGCACATTTGTGCTTGGCAATCTTTCACAAATTCACCAAATACAGCTCAAAATTAGTCTTAAAAGGCGATAGAGAATAGAAAATGGACATCTGGAAATTAGTTTTACATTAAGTGTTGAAAATATCACTCTTATTATTACAGAAAAAATAGCATTCTACGAAAAGTGGAGCCTGGATGACAACATCTTTTAGAGCTGACAATCTCATCTTGTCCTTAGAATAGCAAGCAGCACCATCCAGTGGCAGTTTTTTTCTATTAAGCACTTAATTAAGGCCAACTTACATGTTACAGAAGTACCATGCCATCTAAGAGAAGATATTTTTCTTTAAAGCACGCATATGCGCGCGCACACACACACATACACAACACACGCGCATGCACACATACACACACACACGGACACAAAGCAGAGATAGACTTCTACCAAAACAGATTTAACAATTAGACAGGCAATAACGGGTATAAAATCAGCACATTCATGCTGGATTAACAATCTCATTAACAAAAGTACTCCCTTAACATGTCAAGCAAGGATCGTGCTGAGGATTTTGGTTGCGGTTCTACTATATTTTTGTTTGAATTTAAACTTTTCCTATCTTTGTCTTTGCTTCCTTTATGCTTCCTTAGTCGCAGTTACAAGCAGCCAAAAGATGGCTGTAATTTATTTAACTGGTGCTGTCTCCTCTTTGCTGGCAGTGTCTCTGCTCTACCCAAGTGGTAGAAATCCCGGCACCTCATCTGTACTGATCCACTGTTCCTCATATAAGGAGCAACATGTAATGCTCCTTTAGAGCATTAAAGTCATTTTGAGTCTCTCCAAATGCACAGAGGTCTTGTCACCTGCCCCAAACCGAAGACGGGCAAGAAATGACTATAAGCACTGATATTCCACACTGCTTAATGACTAGCTCAGTCCCAGACTTTTTTGGGGGCCTCTGCAACTCTGTGGGAGAACATCTATCACACAGTTGGGGGAATAACTTACCCTCAGGCACAGGACAGACAGATCTATCCTATCTCTGGATGCCTTTGCTCTATACAATCCTCCAGCACCTATCTCAGCGGGCTTTGCCACTTCCAGCACCAGCAATGCCTTGACAGCTTTCCCCATATCCACCTTTAGTTTCGTGTCTTAAAAACATTACTCGTGTGGACTGCAAGACAGTCCTCATTATATTCCACATTTTGAGCTGGAAACAAAAAAGAGAAAGAAAGAAGAAGGAGACATTCAAATAATATTGATGCCTTAGGGTCATGAGGACATCAAAAGAGAGCCCTGCCTGGGAAGGATGCAGCCAAAGGGAACCATGTTTCCAGCCTGTGCCAGAGTAAGCATAGGAAATGGCCTATGATTTCTGAAACACCTCTGCAATGCTAGAGGAGAAGAGGGGCATTTAGCAGAAGGAATACTTTCAAGGTAGATTTTTCTCCTGGATTTCATGTTTTAGGTTGTTCTATCCTGGATTCAGACTCCATGTAACCAACAGAGTCTATAACCTAGGTGCTGTGATGACTGCCTAGCGCTGGAGAGTTTGGTCTTCGGACTCTGGCTCTAGCTCTTAATTCCATTTCTGTATTAGGTGACAGAGATAATCAAGATGGTCTCTTCTGTCCTGCAACCAGGAGGAGCAGTTTCTCCTGGAGGGAAGGAAAAGCACACACTAGCTGTGGCTCAGGAAAGCATGTTTGCACTTCTGGAAGCTGGCTAGCACACCCCAGGACACAGGCTTTCCAGATCTGCCCTAATCTTGCGCTCTTTTGCTCCTTCTCACCGCCAGACAAAAGGGTGGACAAGGACAATCTTTTATCTTGCCCTGTGAAGTACAGATCAGTCTCTTCGCCAAAGAGAGTACTCTTTGTACTGATAATCTCCTCCTAATTTTCTGCCAGCAGCTGAAGCACTGTTTTAATTCCTCTTCACAATTTTTCTGTCATACCATGACTGGAAATAAAAGCAGCAGGGATATATTCTTCCCCACAAAAGCCAGGGAGAGCTGCAGCTACGATTTTCTTTTTCACACTGTCTTTTCCAATAGACGCTATGGATTTTCTTCTGTCCCTTTGCTACCAATCTTTTGGTAGAATAAATGTGGAGGTGGGAACACTTTAATCCACCCTCTGTCTATATTTAAACAAATATCAATATGAGAATGGATGGGACGTGAGAAACCATGTCAGCATGGCTGACAGTAAGCTGATCACTGGTTTCTACAGGTTTACTCATTGGAAAAATTATCCTTCAAGATCAGTTTATTGCAGTCACTCAGTATTACATTTTGTACACTAGCAAATATTGTCTTTTGTTTTCCTGTTCCCTCTCAGCTGCATAATTTTCCCTGTGCAAATAAATAGTGACACTACTGGAAATAAGCATAAGGCGGATTGCGTGAGCATAGACAGTAGTAATAACAAACACAATATTTCATTTGCAAAAATGCTTCCTGCAAGGATACATTGGCTCAGCCAGCCCACAAACGGTCAGACTAAACCACATACTATAATCTGCAAAAATTTTACTGTATATAATTAATTTCTGCTGGTTAGATGCCATTAAAAATCACTCTACTTTGAATTAAAGAAATTAAACCTAAGGGATGCTTATTCATAATTTAAAATAGTTAATAATGGAAACATATTATGGAAAGAAAGTGACACTCTCCGGTTCCATAAAAGTAATAAAAATTGTGATCATAAGTCCATGCTTCATAAAGTAAAAAGCTAGAGCTTTTAAGGCTAGATTTTGCACTTTCGTATATCAGTGTTTTAAGGAGAAATATGGACATGTAAATGTTATTCAGGATGTCAGATCATTAAAAAGTCATTTGAAATATTCTGCAAGATCTTTTTTAGGGTTACTTACAGGACAGGATGTGAGACTAAAAGATTGCTCTGATAAAATGATAGCTTTGATAAAACAAGTCCTATGGAGGCTCTCACAGAATTTCGAATACCTGCTGCTGTCACTGTTCTGCCATTTGATGTGCTATTGGTATCTAATATCTTTTTTTTTATTTAATAAAATGACTATTGTTCTGCATTTTATTTCTAATTAGAGAAAATCTTTTATGAAATAGTTTTTAAAAGACAATTACTTTTGTATTTGTTTCTTCTGACATATTTAAATACCATAAAGAGCTAACACTCCATTTTAACCCACAATGGAAAACAAATATATTATTAAAGGAAATTTTTGCAGAAGGGCACACAATGAATAATTCATTCAAGCTAATGATCTTTTTTTCTGTAATAATAAATACCTGTTACACATACCTCCTTATATTTTTTTATTTGAATAGCTCCAATGTAGCCACAAATGCACAGTAAATAAATACTAATAAGAACTTTATCAATTCAAGAAACTTTGTGAAATATCAATAAAAATTTATAATATTGACAAATGTTTTTTTAAGATGTAGATGGGTAGAAACATTTATTTTCAAGATAACCAGCATATTATCCCATTAGCCATGTACTTATATAAAGGAAAAGGGGGAGAAGTCAAAGATATCTTAATAGATTGCAAAGTGGAAACAAAGAGATTTTATCCATGCCACTTCTCCTCGATTATGCTGTATGACCAGAAACAATCATATACCGCTGCTTACTGAATTTGAGTGAATAAGGTGTAAATAATTGTTCTAGTTATATATACAGAAAAGAGCTTTGCTGGAAAAAGAATGGAAATCAAAGAATGTGTAGAACAGACAACATATACTTTTCTGCTCCATGCATCTTCATTCTTTCACCTGGGAATTCAAATAGTAAATTTTCTAAGATTTTCGGTCTGAGTTTTTTTTTCAAATTCTCAGTCAAAACAGGCAACACATTTTAAGCATCAAGACTGAAAAGAATCTATCTTGTACTAATTCAGTACATCAAATCAACATCAATGCAAAACACTTGACATCTGCACCTTATACTAGATGTCCCCATAGACCAATGTCAAAACATATTTGTAGTCTATCTTATCTACATTCCTCAGCACTCTTGAAGGGTTAGAAGGTAGAGCTGAGATCAAGAAAGGTAAATCTGACACATCTGTCTTGTTTAAACATACACTTCGTTACATTTGCTGTGCAATGAAGGCTTCCCAGAACAAAACCAAATACTTCAACGGTTTCAACAAGCCTATAAAGTAGAAGGAATGGATGGGCATATGAAAAAAAAAAGAAAAAAAAAACAGACTTCAAGCAGAAAATGTAACTAAGAGATGTCCATATAAAAAGAGTTAAGGCAAATATACCAAGACTTCCAGGGTGAGAATAGGAGAGTAAACTAAGGCAACGCGTATTTGTGCTGAGCACATGAAAGAAATCATTAGGAAATAAAGAGGAAAAAGAGGAACCTCCTTTTACAGGAAAGATGTTTGTGTTTTATGAGATACATAACATGTAATCACAGACTGCCATTTTAAAAGAAAACTTAAAACAAATGCCTGAAGAAACTAGATTCAGTGGCTAAATATGTCTTCTGACGAACAGCACGTCTTGAGACAGTAAGACTTCTCTCATCCACAAGGACTTGTACTTGACATGCATTGTGCTCCTAGAGGTTTGATGTCGACATAGATGTAAACAGCTGCTTCAGGACAGAATTTGCCCTATATCTTTACACTGGTATGAGTGTGGAGGAGGAGACATTTTACAACAAATATATTTCATTTTTCAATACCAATCTCTTACTTCGTCAGTGCACTTCCCTTAATTTGTTCTCATATCTGCAGGATGCAGAAACTCTTACAGCTTGCTCTACTGCCTGCAGTGACTGAGGCAGCAAAGGACATGTGGAGAATGGGAGGGAAGGATTAAAAGATGAAGAGCAAGGAGTTGCAGAGGTCAGAGGCACAAGATCTGGGGTTCCTGTTCAGAGGAAAAGGACTGTGCAGGAGAAGTGAAAGGCATGGCTTGGGACAGCTCTTGTGAGCCGTAACAGATAAAATGGTTCCCCTTTCTTGATCATTATAAGACAATGCGAATATACAGCTCTAAAACTTGCTTGGGTGCCCACACTGTCTGACACTGACGCTAATGATGGTGAGTAAAACAGAAAAATATAAGAGACAGACAAAAGAAGAGGAGCAGCAGCACAGAAAATGAAAATCCGGGAAAGGTCAGTCCTGCAGCAAGACCAGCAATTGATTTCTGTGACAGCGATAACTACTAACGGGATAG
Organism: Struthio camelus; assembly: GCF_040807025.1. Taxonomy (NCBI): domain Eukaryota; kingdom Metazoa; phylum Chordata; class Aves; order Struthioniformes; family Struthionidae; genus Struthio; species Struthio camelus. Next base: position 149,186,707 of record NC_090942.1, on the reverse strand, counting down.
CAGATTGTTATGTGTTGAGAAATCAGGACTTCAGGCAACTCAAGTTTAAAATACTGAGTATAAGGTAGGCCACTGGTACATGTTCTAACAATATTAACATCCATGCCGTGGAAGGGATTCATGAGGGAGCCAAACAACAGTCAAGTTTTGTTTCAATATTAGTTATCGCCAGCTTATGTATTTATAGTTTAAAATTTATTCTAGATGTAATGTTTGTCATTTGTACAAATAATATGGAGAAAACAGCTAAAATCATGATGCAGTAAGTAACTAAACATTTTAAAATTCAGTAAAGATTACTTATAAAGATCTTTAAAAGAAATTAATTAAACACACATGATCTATTATTACCCTTCAAGTTGCAGAAATAACGCTTCTGACAAAATGAGTTTTTCCTTGATTCTTTCACAGAAGCAATAAACCAATGAGTTACTTTAAAACTTTTTTTAAAAATGAAAGGAAAATGCATGTTTTCCTTGGTTTGCTTTTTAGTTTCAAGCCTGTAGTTCCCTTGGCACACGAATTGCTCCAAAGTGATTTTCTAGGATGCAAACATAAAACCTCAGCCATTACACACATTAAAAAGCTGATGTTTTTGCAATTGTTAAAGGATTGCATAGGGGTTTTTTTTGAAAATAAAAGCTGCATTAAAAAGTATTAAGATTATTTTGGTGTTGTGGTGCATGCCTATGTATATTTAAATCAAAATCCAATCCAATCCCTCTTCACAGTTAATATTTTATCTCTTCGTCCATTGAAAAGTACATAGAGCCAGTGTTAACCTCATAAATAAATCACCGTTCCTGAACTGCGTAATCTAAATGTCTAAAGCATCTGTCATGTTGCACGCATCTATTATTGACATCTGATTCAGCTGTTTTACTTACCATTTCAATGGGTAACAGGATGAAAAACTTAAGTGCACAAGGGATACAGAAGAATAACGAGCATGCTAGACATGGTTATTATGAAGCGTCTTCTAGATTTGATTCACTTCTCTGTTACGTACACGTGTAAATCAGATGCAATTCATCTGAGACAATTTATTGAGGCTGTGTGTGCCCACGTGAAAAAAGAAAAAGAAGTGGGCCCCTCTATCTCCTCTTTATTTTAAGATAACGAGACAGTAATTGCTTTTGGTTCAAAGAACTCTGTTGGAGCCCTGTGCTATTTCTAACATGTTTTCCATCTTCAGTACGAGGCATTTGATTTGGGTATGATACCTCAAGGCTTTGGAATGAAGTTGCAATATGTTTTAAAGTTCATTGTCCTTTGACCGCTTCGTGCTAACTCAAACACCGTTTTCTCTTTAAAGAATATAGGAAGAGAACTTCTAAATGTCACTTATATTAAAGAGTGTGTTCAGTTTAACCTTTTAAAAAGTACACTAAACTTATAGTTTGCATGTGAGGTGTCATAGAAAAAGGAAAAACCAAAGCATTTTTTGCTTTTACACGTTTGTCAGTTAAGTCAATTAGTTTTTAAGCCAAGACTTTCCCCACCTTTTTTAACTAAGATTTATTTTCACAGCCAAGCTATAATCCTATTAAAAATATAAAAACACTAAGAGGTCCTAATAGAAAAATACTCAAGAGCTGCTCAATGTTAATATAACTTGCCAGAATCAGTTTGAATTCAGGATAATTTCCTCAAGCATACCTGAGAACTTTGTTCATGCCATTAGCAGCACTGAAGTTACAGCAAGGATTCAGATACAATGAAGGGGAAAAATAAAATCAAAGCACAAAACATGACTTACTTCCAGTATGATCAGGACATAGACACCTACTAAGATGATGGATGCAATTGTTACTTGTGCCTCTATATTTGCATGCAGGTACTGATACTTCATGGAGAGAGGAACACTCCCAGGCTCCTGTAGGAAAGCTTGAATGTTTACAAAGATGGCACCTCTGGAGAAAGAAAGGGAAGTTTTGCTTCCTTATGAAATGAAAGACCATTAATTTTATTTATGCAATAATTCTAAATTAAATATATATACATATATGCATTTGTCTTACAGTTTTTAAATTGCAAGCAACTTTTTCAAATATTTTAACTCTAGCCCTCTAGATAGCATTCTCTGGAATGTAACTCAAGTACAAAGCAGCCTTGGAAATACATTTAAAAATCAAAGGAAGAGTCATGCTTTCCTGCCCCTCTGAAGAAGGCAGTGATAGATTCTTTTCAAATTATCTTTTCCATTGCAGTCACGTCTATGTAAACTACTATTTCAATGGATCATTTTCTAGCCTGTTAGCCAACCTGTTTAGTATCTCAAAGGTTCTAGTTGTGATGATTTGCTGATTTCTTCTTGAACTTAAGGGTAGTGACCAGTTGTATACAACCTGCAATAGAGTAAAATTTGGTAATATTAATAAAAATTAGTGAAAGTAATATATGGCTCTGTATTTCTTTTTTTTTTTTTAATCTCTTTTTTTCTGTCTTCTGTGCCTTTAGGAGAAATATTTGTGGACAAACATTTCTATACATCATGCATACCAGCTTAAATCCATTCCACCTGAGTGGGTTTGCCAGAGGATATGGATACACATGGATACAGAGTCACTGCTATCTGCACAGCTGTCTTTGAGCACTGCCACAACCTGCATAGCCCTTAGCCCAAGTCTCCTCTGGGCTCTGCATGGTGCCGCAGCAGCTCTAAGATATTTCTTCTTAAATTCAAATTGTTTAGAAAAAAAAAGAGTTAAAGCCCATCAGAATGGTGCTTTTACAACATGATGGTGAAGACACTCTCTTGCTTGCCTTGGCATGTTTGAGGGGGGAGACCTGCCAGGACAGCATTAGAGGAATGTGTAGGGGAAAACAGCCAAAGCCAGTGAAGTCTCCACCATTCTCCTGCAGGCAGCCATCCCTTGACTGACCTGTCCTCTAAACAACAAGGATATTTACTCTTAGATACAGCAATATAGTTCACTCCCAAATTGAATTAAAAAAGCCTGGGGAAAAAAATATATATATGAGGTACAGTGGATGAAAGGCACAGAAACATCCTCCTACTTCAGACATTAAGAGGAGCACATGGTAGAATTTGCTCTTCATGCGAAAAAAAATAAACAAACAAACAAATAAAAAAGTTTTCTGAAACTTTACTTTTACGCTACAGTGATATTCAGGGAAGTTTACCCAAATAGGATCTTCAAATGTAGATTCAGAGAGTGTATCTTTCTTAATAAAAAGGAACTTAGGGATACTTAAAACTCAGTTAACTCTAGCCTAAATTCTCCTTCCTGTCCTGACCCTGTATCCTGCAAAGTGCAGAAAAACAGCTTGACCAGATAACTTAGAATATATGATGAAAAGAAATATCTGAGTTCCCTAGACATAGATTATTTTGGCTAGCTACTCCTCTGATCATGTGAGGACCCACCACTGGTGTGTCGGCAGGTGGTGGGTTGCTGGAGCAAACTGTACTCTGGCCCTGCCACAGCAGCAGGAGGGCTCCTTGGGGATCCCTACCACCAGCACAACTTAGAGCCGTCTTCTCGTCAGTGGGACTGCTGGTTTAAGAAAGTAATTGTCATTATAGTACTGTTTGCTAGGCTGTGGGACCGTTCTTGTGCCGTAGACAGTGTAAGTGGGAATACTACCGACATTGTTCAGCTGTGCTGTTATTGATAGAAACAGGCCAATCCACATATACAGAACCAGAGGCAGTTGTTTGTGTTTCACAATGTTATTTATTCAATGATGAAGCCTACTTTTTCCTTTCAAAAACACTTTCGAAATTTTGCCAGTTTTGAACACAAGAACCTCTACGCTAAGTGTGAGGCCAAAGGCATAAGTTTAACAAAATTATGGTGCAGGAAGCTAAAGGGAATCTATAAAGATGAAAGAAAATGCAGCTTCACTACTATTCTAATAATGCTGCTAAAGGTGACGCTGATATACGTTTCACAGTATGGAAAAGCACGACCAGCTTAACCCACCCAATGGTGACGGAGATACAAGTGTTAAAACACATCTTAGAAAGAATGAAAGAAAATCTGAAGACTATTACCTGCTGCTGGCATCTCCTTCTTGATCCGGCATCTTCAGTCTGGCTGATTTGTACTACAATGTATTCCTCTGTTTGCTGACCAGCTACATCTGCTACAAAAGGTCCTCCTATATCTAACTTCATCAGGGCAGAGTCATGAAAGTCTGTAAGATTCATAGCTGTCAATAAAGTTGTTAAGGTGTAAGCCTTCAGTAAAAATGAGCATAAGACTGCACAAATTCTAGGGAAAAAAACCCATAAATTAGTGAACTGATATGGAAAACACATTTAAAACGCTTAGAAATTATTCAAAGAACAAAATAGATGTTTGTTTCCTCACCAACCACCACTCTTTTAGCCTAGCTTCCTGAGGAAACAGGATATACAGCATCACACTGAATACATCCATCCCTTCCTAATGACTTTTGAGATCGCTCACGGTTTCAGCTGACACTGTAGATGTAGATCTACAGCTGCACTGTAGATGCTCCAAAGTGGTTTATGAAAATACACAGAGATACAGAAAAGTAAAGCTCTTTAAGTGTACTGGATGAAAGGCTGTAGCATTAGCTCAGCAACGTAAACATCATAGAATTCGTACAGGGGAAAACATTGTGGAAGCTGCAACCACAGGAAAAACTGAGTCAGAATCAATGGCCTATTCATGCCAGACAAATTTCCTTTTGGCCAAGATCTCTATCATTCACAAGTTTTCTAACATCTAAAAGGCGCATATTCAAGCTTCTCCCAGTAGTCATGATCTCTTTCTCCCCCAGCCTCCTTCTTCTTCCTTTTTTTTTTTCCCCTCCCTCAGATATCGAGCATGAGGTGTGGTCAAACTGCACTTCCAGTAAAATGTAATTAGAAAGTCAGGCAACCATGATACACAAATCTATTGCAAGCTTGCCTCCACTAGTTCCAGTGCTTCAAGGATTATTTAAACTCAGTAGTGCTAGGTATCTATTTTTGGCATGGCTGAGAAAGAAGCGTCTGTATGGGTTTGGGGAAAAAGGGAAAGCCTGAGTTTTTAACCCCTTCACATTTGTTCTGTCACTACAACAGAATGACTTTGCAATTGTTTTGTTACTGTCTGTGACCAGGGAGAAAGTTAAGGTATCACCAACAAAAAAAATAAATTTCCTGAGACAAGAAAGAAAAGACTTGATTTTACACATACATGTGCTGTTGAAATCATGCGACATGAGCACATCCTTGAGTGTCTTAAGGATCTTAGTATCTGACATTTAACGGAGCATATTACAAAGAGTGAATTTGATGGGAAAAACGTACAAGATTATATAACTAAATAGAAGCTTCTGAGAAAGACGCTTCATTGCTCATAGAATTCAGAGATTTTTAACGGGAGATGAAAAAACACAACACTGTTAGAGGGGATCCAGTACAGTGCTGTATCCTGCCTCCCAGTGAGCCCCAGTAAGGCCATCGCTAACAGGCCGGGCTCTTGCTCTGCTGTGGCATTACGAGGAGTTCCTTAAGCTTTAAAAGCAAATTGTTGCATCTTTCCATATTCCCAGCAGGAAAAGCGCATCTGGACAAGAAATGTCTCTCCCACTCTTACCTGAAATACTTCCTATCAGATCTAGCAGCGGGTGACTGGCCCATGCATTGTGAAGCAACATAAATGCCACCCTGCTTAGCACAGCAAGCAGAGCCACCACCTGCATGGCTGCTCCGACACCATCCATAAACAATGAACCCCCTCAGGCATCTGTTTGCTTAAAAGAATTGCACAGGAAAGGATTAAAAGAAAAAAAAAAAACAGATGCAACAAATTAGGAGAACAATTGCAAACAAGAGAATTTACACGCAGGCCTTAGCAACTATAAATATAAATTACAACAGTTTCTGAAGGTTTTAAGTGTGACTCGGCATCACAGTTCTTCCGTGTCCTAAAACAGCGATATTAATCTCCACTGGAACTATGTCTATAGCTTTAACTGGAGACATTAATTATACCTTCGAAAAGGCCTGACGACCTGAAGTCATTAACCCTATGATTTGGGACATTTCTGACGGTCTGAATTTTATTAGGACCGTAGTCAATAATTTATGTCTACAAAAGCTTCAGGTGCACAAAATTATGGCAGCTCCCTTTTAAGCAGTACTTTCAAAATAAATCCTGTAATTACCTAGACGACACATTCAGAAGCTATTACAAAGGATGCTTAAGATTAAAGGGGAAAAAAGTGAAACCTTATTTTGAAAAATAGTGGTTCCTTCCTGCTTTTCTTACAAAGATCAGGATACTTAAGATTCTATTTTTTTCTATTCCTTCCTGTGCATCTATGAAACTGCCAGAAAGAGCCCTAGCAAAGAAAAAGGTTCTCCTTTGATTGCAAGTGAAACTGAACATCATTCAAAGGTCTGGACTGAGGCACTAAGAGCTGAAATCCCCTCAGAGTTATATTTCTCCAAACAATATTTAGAGACTGTGTCATAATTCTATTGTTATAGTGCAGCAGATCACAGCCTTTAGGAAAGGTAGAATCAAACTAAACCAGGGGAAAACTTCAGCAACACTTATATAAATCAAAATGAAATTTTTTACCAAGCTGTTCCTCGGAATAGTTTTGTTCTACCTTATCTTTTTTTATATTTCACTTAAATTGCCAGAATGTGATCTCTTCTCTATTTTAATCATTAAACTGTGACTTTAACTTATGGGAAAACTATCTTTTTACTTCTAATATTGCCTCTTACTCTGCAATTTAACCACACAGAGATTTTTGGTCTTTCCTGAGCCTTTTTTATAATGTTGCCTCCTCCAATATACGCCTTTCATGCAAAAAAAAAGCTCCTAGACAAGATTTACAGCTGGAGCTGTCATTTTTATTTCATTTCAGCTAAGCTGTCTCATTTTTATGCAGTTCCATTCTTGAAATTATATTACTGCTGCGGATTATTTTGCTCCTATCAAGGGATCTGGGTTTGCATATGCTTTGTGCAGCATTATACTGTGCCTTTCTATGTCTACCTCTGGAACCAGTTTGGGCCCACAGCTCAGAACTAAACCGAGAGCTGTTTTCCCCTTCTGGGTTTTCTGACTTGCTGCTCCTAGAAGGGTTTCTAAGGTGTCCGAGAGCCATCTCACGTCACTTTATTTTTTTCTGCCTTATGTAGATAACATGATGGAACAGGAGGCAGTGGCTAAACATTTCAATTGGCATTCATTCACCTAAATTTATACTTCTATACTGTGGACATCCGTATCTGAGTTAGTCACTCTGTTTCCTTTAAAATCACTGAAAAGAGCGCTTTTAGGACGTAATTCATTGCCTGACTTTAGACCGTCACATTAAGATCAAAGGAATCGCTCATTAAAAGCATCTCTTCTCTCTATTAACTATAAAGAGAGCCTAGGCTGACTAACTCAGGGGTAGCTGAGATAAGTCACACCCTAAATACTGAGTCCCTGCTTCACCGTTCATCATGGCATTTATTCACTCTATGAAGTAATAACTGAAATGCCATAATTGACAGCAATACTCTATTACATTTCCGTGCAGACGGCTGACTTCATGCTTTCTTTAGCATCTGCTTGTATCACCTACTCTGCCTGTTATGAAACATACTTTGAGATTCCTATGTCCACTGTTTTTCACCAGGTTTCCTAGGTGCTTATTACACTATTGATCCAGATTTATGAGCAGGTCATTCATGCTGGTTTCTTAAGTTTCTAACATTTTAAAGGAGATAAATACTGGATCTTAGTATTTACTTTCATATATGTCCTTAACTGAAGTTATTTCTACACTGATCCTTGAAGTTTTCTCTTTTAATCTTGCAGATTGCTGTTCCTTTCCTATAGTGGGCGTGTTTTTATGTCTTCACAATGCACCGTGCTGAACCACATGTTCTTCTGTACTTGCTAGGTTTCCCTATCTGAAGAATGTTTTATAGCTTTCTTTTTTCTTTTTAAAGCATCAGCAGTCTGGTTTCACTGGAACCCACCCTTCCTCTAGGCGCTCCCTCCATTGCACGAGTTTCCTGTGTTTTCAATAAACCTTTCTTTCCTACAGCATTTTTTCAACCAGGCCTTCAGATTCTGCTTCATTGGCTGCCTCTACATGTGGTCCCAGTTCTCACCTACCTGCTTAGTAGCTTGAACACTGCCTGCAGGACAAAATGCTTAGTACAGTTCCAACAGCATTGACAAATAGAGAAGATTTTTAAATGTATTCTGCAGTGAAAAATGACTGAGGAGTATCTGACAGTAGAGGACTATGGTAACAAAATAGAATAAATTCAAAGGGAGTAGAGAAGTAGTTTTATTCATTCGATTACTTTATGCTCCCTGGGAGATTTCTTCAGGACCTCCACAGAGTCAGAAAAGCATATTAAATTCTGAGTATGTTCTCTTCATCACAGTCTCTCTTTCTATATATACTTCTGGTTCATGGATGGGGAAATGTGATTTTTCAGTACCACTGATGGTCCTGGCATTATGATGACAAGTTTTCTTAGTGACCTTTTCTTGCACCATGATTAGCACAGTTGCACTGATCATTCATCTCATGCAACTTCAGCTAGGAATGTGATAATAAGGTACATTTAGCCATCTGATGTCTTCTTGGTCTATAGCCTCCCCCATCACCCTCAATATGTGGAATTGTTCTGAAAAGTTCCAATGAATCCAACTAAAATTAAAACAATAGCCTTAGAGTTTAAGTTTCAATATATTACTACAATTGCAATACATCTACTACTTTCTGAATTTACATTCTTAATTCTGAACTGAGCATCATGAAATCTCTCTGAGCTGCTAAGGAGAGAGGTAAGTCACTGAAAATGGGCACTAACAGGCTAATGTGATATCTCTGACTTCATCTGATTTGGACTGACAGTAGACCCATTCAGCCTTGACTTAAGATATTGTACCTATCTCCTTTAAATTTTGTTTTCTGGTGGTGGCACTTAAAGAGCAAGTGAGTAAGAAACCCTTTACATTAGCTGCTGTGCAAATACATTCCTTGCAAACTGTCAGTCCTCACTCCAGAAAGTTTAATGATGAGATATCAAACAGATAAAGCAAACAAGCAGATTAAGACTGAAAGGAATTAAACATATATGAAAAAAATACAAAATACTTGGCCAATATGGGAAAAATTCATAATCCACTCCCTAGTTATTGTCAGGTTTTGGGTATAAGAGAGGTAAGTTTCGATGAGCACTCCAAAAAAGGAAAATGAAACTGGTTCACCTAGACTGACTGGGACCACATGTAGAGGCAGCCAATGAAGCAGAATCTGAAGGTCTGGTTGAAAAAATGCTATAGGAATGAGGAGTTTAGTAAGAACTCAGGAAACTCTTCCTCACATGTAGGAGGAACTGGCACACTGCAAAGGCTTTTGAAAGGGAAGCAAACAAGAATGTTACTGAAAGACTTATCAGGGATAGATTAACGATGGAAATTCACAGCTCAGTGAGCTAGGTGTGAGCCTAGTGTCTTAGAAATGTGCTGAAAGATGTTATCCCTTTTCTTATGAAAAGCAAACATTTCTAGTATTGAGAAATATAGAAATAGGAATAATTATGTCAGGGGCAGAGCAAGAAAAGAAGGCACTATATCAGGAAGACAGAGACACTTCTTTAAATGACAGCGAGCTAGTGCACAGTTTGATTGCATAATTCCTTATTAGCATCTATGAATCCCCATTACTTTACAATTTCAGAAAGCCTAGCTCTGTTCCAAAGGCCAGTGCACAGTTCTGTTCCAGCTAACTCTTCCACAGTGCTTGAGTAAAATTAAAAATTTTGCTTAGATCAGGCAGAAATTACTAGAAACACAGTACAAAGAGAAGTACAGGACCAAAGAGTACGTTTAGCATTTCATAATGTTCTTCAAAATTGAAAACTTATGTAGTAGGGGTGAAGTGAAGAAATACTTCTTACTCTTTCCGTGGTTATTTAGTTAATGGAGTGAGGTTACTTAAAGGTTTGAATGGCCAGACGGTTAGAGAAAATAATGTTTTAGAATAAGTACTTGTAACTAAAATAAGAAATGCTGGGATTTATTCAGACTCTATATCTCTTCTTCTGTTTTTAAGATCTGCTTTCCAGAGGAACATCATCTTCTTAATTATTGATGCTTCCCACTTAACATACAGCCTTTCAGCAAAAGATCTGAAAATGTTTCATAGAATTTCTCTAATAGAGTTATCGAATCTTGCATCCTGCAGAAGATGGTCCTCCAGCCAGTTCTCTCTATCTAGTTCTCTCTGGTATTAGAGACCTGAGTGCTACAACTTAAGTCGATAAATCCCAAGTGGTGGAAAAAAGGCACAAAAACACCACTACTTTGGAAATCGTACTAAGTCCATTGAATATGGATCTGGTGCCAATAGGGAAACCAGTATTAAAACACATCTTACAGACTCAGAAACCTTCTATTAATTCATAGGAGGCTACGTGTTGTTCTCAGAAACTGCAGCCAATCCACCTTAGTGCTTCATGCCAGGTTTGTATCTAAGGGAATGGTCAAAGCAAAGGTAGATACAAGTGGGCTTATGAACAAGAGACAGAAGATAATGGGAAGCGGAGTAAATCCAAGCAAGAGATGAAAGTAGAAAAACACTAAACAGAACTAGAGCAAATGGAAAAGACATGGAGAGATATCATACGGAAAGCAGGTGATCCCCATCCCAGCAGACATAGCTCTCTCTCAGCAGTCAGCGTCAAAAAGGCCTGCCTTCAAACAAATCTGAGATCAAATAGGCAAGACAGGAAAACCATAAATATGTAAGTGACACTAGGATGATGTAAACGATGTGAAACCAGAAGTATTTCCAACTTTGTTTTTTTATTTTTCGTATTTTTCTAGTGCATGCAGACATTGTCTGCGTGAGATCGCACAAACACAACACACGTGCCCATGTGCCTGGGCATTTATGAAAAGAAATAGAAATGGAACGAATTTTTTTTTTTTAAATAATCAAGTATACAGCAGTCAGTACCCATTCAGTACTTCTTAACAGCTTTTAGACAAGAACGAGCGGTAAAGACTGTTCATTTGCATAATTTAGCATTATATGAGCTGTTACTTGTTTTCCACTCAAAGCAGTCTGACATCATAACCTCTAAGGGTTTTGTGACAAGGACTACTGCAGCACACCTGCCAGTTTACCAAGAAATTGCTGTACACATTCAGAGAGGAGCTCCTAATGTCCACTGGGAATACTGCAGTCTGTCAGCCAACAGAAATTACATCTTTGACATTGCTCTGTGAATAGTTAACATTATCCAAGCCTAGCCAAAAAGGTGAATACTTTCTTCACTACGTAACAAAGTGGAGGACAAACATGTGACTTTGCATCCACACAAACAAAGACTGGCAGCCACAGTGAGATGTGGTTCAGAACTGCTCATGCTTTTTCCAAACCTCATCTAAAAATTCAATCTTTCTCCTGGACCCTTTGCTTGAATTACCATGTCACCTTGAAAATGAAGCATGGCTTTGCTGGACTGCTTACCTTTTATGCATTTTTGTCATAGATCACTGAACCTCACCATAGGAGTGTGAGGACAGAATGTCCAGCTTTCAACACCTATGACAAAAATTAAGGAGCTTCATCTCTGGGTTTGCTGAGCAAGGAAATTGAAAGCCATAATTCTAACTGCCTGACAGCTAGTTGGCTAAAAGCATTCTGACATGATAAGTAAAAAGTGAAATATAGGAATGCTTGGTAGTACTCATATCACTTCTCTGGAATAAGCAAAAGGAATTACTGGTTACCAAGTCAATGTCTACAATGCAGCAACTGTGGTTCCAACCCAAAATCTGAGGAAAGAAAACAGATCCTCAAACTGTGATATGACATGATATGACAGTTGACTGAAACTTCCACACAAAGACTTGCTGACAATACACCCTGATTTGGCAGATTTGGCCATTATAGCCCTGATGCTGTCCATGACCACATATATATAATAATAGGAGCTTTCAACCACAGTTGAAAGGAAGATGAAAATATTGATGTGAACAGGCTGCTGGTGGCTATCTGCAGTTGATGCTGTCACTGGTTCTACTACATCTTCACTTGCTTTCCTCCAGCAAGCAATCAACATCTAATTACTATAAATGACCCCCAACTGTTAATCTTTTCTTCCTCATTTAGCCTGCTAATACTAGTGTGATATTGTGCCACTAATGACAACAGTGAAAATGCTAAAAAACAAATCTATTTAAATGGACTCTCCCTTCTCAAAGCTGTGGACCTGCCCAGTTAAACAGAAAAATTTAGCATATAAAAAATTAAATCCAGTTGTACCTTCCCAAAACAAGCAAACACCTACCAGATGCTTCTGAAGTACGTTTATAGTTGAATCACCTTCGAAGGCTAGTGGAGTAAAAAACCAAGGAAATCGTAGTCTGATAAAACTATAAATAAGATGGGAACTAGAGATGCAATTTTTTTGCAAAAGTTTTTGTTTGTTTACTAACCAAATGTTCATCCCTCAAAGACTTCTCACTTTCAGGTCTTCATTCACCTGCAGTGAATTATATTTATTTCTGGTTATTCTATTGCTGGTTCTCTTGAAGAGTTCTTTGACAATCAGCAGACTTGAATTCACTATTGAATAACTTATGCCTGGAAAGTTTCTAAGGGAATCTGCACCTCCACTGAAAAATATCTACAGGCTACAGTCCAAACCTATGACTGGGCTAAACTGTTATGGAAACATATCTGTGAACCAGCTAGTTTGCCACTTTTGAAGGAGCTCACTGGGTAGCATCATAGTCCAAGCACATATAGTGTCCAGACAGGAGCGGGGAGTAGTCACTGCAGCTGGGTGCATGTCCTAACCATGGTCCCAGTTATTTTCTAGGACTTGAGCCAGCTGGGCTGCAACCCGTTTTCACGCTCAGCTTCATGCAACAAGACTAGATGGAAACCATAAGTTCTCCCAGGCAAGTGGATTTATTCAAAATGCCTGGGGGAGCAGGACTGTGGCCTACATCAAAAGAGAAGTCTAAGTGCAGCCTGGGCTCTGACGACATTGAATTATTTCAGGGTATAAGATAGAAAGCAGCCTTTCAACCAGTTTATCAGTGAAACTTCAGTTCAATTTTCATGAGAAGGATACAGAAGCTTTCCAGAGGTGATACAGCCAACATCTGCCAGGGCATACCTTGCTCTGGATAAATGCCAAATAAAATCTAGGGCAAGATAAAAATCAAACATGCATTAAACCAAATTAATACAAAAATTGAAAAATATCTACTAAGCCTACTTCAAATACTTAAAGAAAACTGTTTCAAACTGTATAATATATCTTAAATTTGTTTTCAGTGTTTTTGGGTATGTTTCCCCACAACTGAAAAATCTGCCGTGGGATACATAACAAGGGCAAGTAATGCTCATTCCCTAAACTTACTGCCAAAGACATACACTTGATTTATTTTATTCAACTGCCTCTTAGAACAAACTTGTAATCTTAAGGATCTATCTGGAAAGCAGCATTCCCATCTGAGGGAATACAGAAAGTCATTTTTTTGTCTTCTGATACAGAAACCTTGCCAGCCTAAATTGTGTTCCTCATAGCAGTTAAAAGGATAAATTCTAAGCTTCTGAAATGCTTTGCAAGTTTTGCAGCCAAAGGCTTTGTTGATTTCAAAGATTTCAGTGGCAGAGCGCTGTGCTCCAGCAACCCTTGGTGGCAAGCTGCCTGCCTTCTGCACTATTCTGTCTTTCACACAGTGGAATGCTGTGATTGCTGGTGCATGTTCCCCGGTACATTTTTTCTGACAGCTGCTCTGTTTCCCAGCATCTTCCAGCTGTGCCATTTATGTTGCTACTGCAGAGCAGTGAGTGGAGAGGAGCCAGGAAAGGAGCCACTCGACATCTGCCTCTAGCTGCCTCACAGCATCACAAGATGGGCAAATTTAAAAGCCAATATGGTGATGCTCTTATGTGGTGACAGAGGTACAACAAAGACTAAGAGCAGCCCTAATGGAACGGGGGAGGACAGACTGAAATGTTAGGAATGGGACAGGAAAACAAAAAGCATGCCTGAAGTTCATAGGCAGAAGGAGAGCATATTTCTTGGAGAAAGATGAGGCTAACAAGAGGAAGACGGGAGGGATACAGACTGTTGAAAGGGGATGAAAAGTGCACAGGGAAAGAAAGAACTGAGGATGAGAGAGATTTTTTAAAGATATATTGGGGTCTTTGGTCTGCCAAGAGGACACAGCTATATGCTCTTCTCTCTTCTTCTAGACTTTCCTTTCAATCCTCTTATTTCGGAGAGGCTCTGCCTTTCCTCAGTGGCTGCAAGAACTCACTGACAGGAACTACTCCCAGTTACTGTATTTCAACAGCCACTCAGGAAAGGGGAGAGTCCACAAAAGATTTTATATGGTTTATTTTCTTCCGTAAGAGAACGGCCATTTAAATGGAGGAGGTAAACATATTGGCAGGGGGAAACCTATGAACATTCCCCAGGTTTAAGTAGTAGTATCTGAAGACTCATCCTATGGAAATATTAACGACATACAAATTGGAGTTTAAACTGCCTCCTCAAAACCAGCTCCCTGCCCTACTACATTGTCCAAGGTGGCAACTAGTACTCTGAAGAGTGGTCCGAGTACGCATAAGGCTCTGCACATTATTTTCATTTTTTGCCATCCGAAGGGCAAAACATTAAAACATTATTTTATTAGCTAAGACCAAATATCACACCTCATTTTGAACTAGTTGTAAGGAATTTAACAGGAGGGGGAAAAAAGGAAAGGATCCAATACTTACCGAGCAGACAACTACAAAGATAAGAAGGCCTGAAACTTTTAGGAATTTTAGACAGCATCTGAAATGTAAAAATATTTATTGAATGATTAGATCAAATTACTTTAAAAAAATCTTTTTTATTCTCTTCATAGTCCTACCCTTTCAGAAACATCATGCTAAGCACCTACGGGTGACACCATACGGTCTGTTTCATAGTACAGACACCACTATGGAGGGTCAGCAAGGGCTTGGGCTCTACACGTGACAACAAGGGCCTCCTGCCCTTGCTCTGCTGCCAGCCCAATCTCGCGGCATGGGAAGGAGGATTTACATCCTGGGAAACCGGAGTGAAGAGGCAGCACAAGCTGGCGCTGGGACGCAGAGACGCTTGTCTGCTGCTGCCGCTGGCTGCCTGCAGAGCTACCCCACTGGCACCGCCGCAGGGGAGGACGAGCTGCAGCCCCTCGCCACCACGGGGTGGAAGGACCAGCGTTACCAAATCTCCAGGGAAGGAAACAGGGATGAATGGGGGCAGGAGCCAAAGCTAGTATCACAGACACCCCAGTGCTAGTTGCAGCTAATAACATCAGTATTTCATTCCCCCAGCATCAGTCTGTGGCCTGTCACAGCTGGTGTGTGGACAACGAGGGCTCACGTGTCCTCTAACCCAGAGGGGGCATCCCTGCAAGGACAGATCAGTGGGAAACTGTTCCGAAAAATCCCGTGGCTAGCTTGAAAGCCCAATTTCAAGTAGAGCATCAACGTACACCATCACAAGCTAGTCAGTTTGCAGTTCCTGGCAAACTGGGGGCCTACTTTAAGGACCATAGTCCTTACAAATCTGGAACTGATTTGAACGTCAGTGGAGCTTCCTTACATAAAAGCTTAAAGACAGGGCTCTAAACACATTTTACTTGTTGCACAGAGGGGTATTATCATGAAATACTTCCTCAAAATTGAGCTCAAAATGTGTCCTTAAAGGTATTGGGAAAAGACAGTTGGAAGATGGGAAGAACTTTAAGATTCCTTCAGCTTTGAAAGTACGTCTTTAAAGCAAATATGCTTCATGAGCATCTCTAGAAAAACTGACAAGCAGAACTAGATTTTTTTCCATAGCACATCTGTGCACTTTGAGGGAATTCCCACATCTAGGTCTTTAGTGCAATCAAATCTTCTGAAGTGTCAGAGCTCACTATTTAGCGGGTTAAGTAAGAAAAAGTCTAAATAAAAATTTTAGATGTAGAAAATGTGTGCTCTTGAATATGAAATATTAAGACTTATCAATTTTAAATTACCATTTTTGTATCTTACCATAAAAGGCAACTCAATAAATTATTTTTTCACATTGCCCATCAGTATGTTACACAGATGTCTTGATTTACAGAATGAGTTGCCCTTATTAAATCTTTTTATTAATTGAAGCCATTGATGTTCTCATCATATTTTTCAGAAGTAAACATTTAAAAGCTGCTTTGCTTTCCTGACAGAATGACAAATGTACAGTTTGATTTAAGCCTGATGACAGCAAGAAGAAAAACATTTCAAGTTACTAGGATAATTAGTTGAGAAGGAAGCACCGCAATAAATAGCTGCATTGACAGACGCTGTAGAACACAATATTAAAGTAGAGTAGTCTGAAGAGAGTCAGAAATATTTTATAATCACAGTGGAAATAAGTTCCTAAATCAAATTCATTGACTGAAAACACCGTGAGTGACTGGAGACCCATTTTTGAAAAACATTGTTTTCTAAAGATTCCTTCTTCTCATTAGAGTTCTCCAAACAGGCAGAAAAGACAACAGTTAGTTAAAATATGAGGCCACAGGCAAAGTGGGTATGAAGGGGCTACAACAAATTTAAATGGTAGAAACTTTATACATATTTCATACAGAACAAAAATCTAGAGAAGGCAGTGAAGAGAGGAAGCCAGTCAGGTTGGTTCTTCCAGAAACAGCAGATAGCCATGCTGTGATGAAAAGCAAGGCAGAGGTAGAAGAATATTTTACAAAGGTTTGAAAAGGGAGGAATGACCAAAAAAACCCGTTATCAGTACCTTGCAACGGATAACTTCTTTTGGTATTGTGTGATTTATGGAAAACATCTAATGCTCAGTCATATTTTTTCTCTCCCCTACTTGTCTGTTCTCCCTGTCTTTACACTACAGTTCCATTTCATTATTTTTGAGAATGTATGATTTTATGAATTCCTAAAGCACAATCCAGATTGGTTTGGTTTTAATGCATTTGATACTTTCTGTTTGCACTTCCAAAGTATCATTTCAAATAATAATAATTCATATTATTACCAAAACAAGAAACAGTAACAACTTGATTTTAAGACATAGAAGAAATCAAAAGGCATTAATTAAGCTTTTATAAATTCATAACCACTTGCCTGTAAATAATAGAAACTCATCTCAAGGAGCTGACAAAATGTAATAAAAAGCTTTTTGGAAAGGTTATTTTGTTAAATGTAGAATTTAGAAGGCTTTTTCCTCCCGTCTGTTTGTTTTCATGGTATCTTGTATTAGGGAATGAGTGCTTTTAGCAGCTTACAGTTGAGAAGTGATCAGCCTTTGACTCGCCCATGTTTTGCAATCTGTCTCTCTCTACAGTTCTAATCTGGCACAGAGATGCAATTACAAACGCAGTGCCAAATTCTCCGCTGATATATGCTTGCAGCACAATTCTATTTTACTTCAGTGGGAAATGTGTGAAGTATAAATCTACGAAGGATTTCACTCCCTGTTCCAAACCAAGTGATTTTTAGTCTGATCTGCGTGCGGTGTCAGGCAGTTTAAGTCCATTTATTTCAGTGGAGTTATGCTGATTTACAACTGCCTAGGAGTTGGCCCCGTATGTACAACCAACACTAAAGTAATGAAAATAACTCACACAAAGTTCTGCCAGAAAAATATATTACTCTCCAGAACATAAACGTATGCCATACTAGAAACAATTGATTCTACAGTCCTACTCAATGCCTTTATTCCATCAAATTCTGGAGAAAGCTACTGAGAGTGTGAAGAAAGACTTCTGCCAAAGTTCTTCACATCTGCTCATATTGTACTAATTGCAGCCATTGGAAATTATCCTGCTCGATGTATTTAGCAAGATGGTGGCACTCCGCACAACATAATATGCACAATGAACGAAGGAAAATAATTGTAAAGTGATGAGCTAAGACAATAAGCATATTGGGAAAAGATGCATGGACATCTTGTTAAAAAGAATCCACGGATCAACACGGAGATGCGGACATTCAGTGCTGGACTCCATGCAAATCTGCAGAGCGATTAGCAGAGGCCATACCGGAGTATGAAAAAGTGTTGAAACTCTGGAAGCAGCAGAGAGAATTAGTATCTGAGACGAAAGGGTTTGATAGTTAAAACCCAGCAGAAAATATCCTGAGAAAACTAGAACTTAAGTTCTTGTTATATCGATATCTTGTAATACAGTAACAGATTCAACTTCCTTCTTGCCTAAGTGAGGTAGAAGTTTACCTTGAGATAAAAAGTAATGTACTTAAAGGTACAAAAATGCCTAGTTATATTCTGCATTGTGTTTATGTAAAAAGCTACTATAATTGCTACAGAAAGACTGTGCTAGATACACAGAAGACTATATACTTTTTTTAGTTACAGTGAAATATATTATAAAAGTAGTCAAACTAATATTAAAGAAATAAAGCTGTGTAAGAGACCGAGATGCTTGTAAGAAATGGCTCCAAAAATACTTGAAAGAGGATATAGACAGTATCTAATTTCAAATTTAGAAAAAGGGCTATGATTAATGCTCGTGACGACAAGGGGCTATTGACCATTAAGCAGAGTTTTAGTCAATTTCACCAGAAATTATTTATAAACTATCAATGGCATGACATGGCCTAAATATGCAGTGTTATTCTATTCATTTGCAGAAAACAAGTTGTTTTCTAGACATTTACACTTAAAAATTAATTAGTAAATAAAAAAGAATAAATAAAGAGATAAATTAATGTTTGAATTCAAACCTCATCTTTGATAAATTGAACTTTACATGGAGGTTGTCCAAAATTTCATATCTCTCAGAAGAAACAGATCTGGACAAACTGGTCATTCCACTTCCCAGATGAAACCTTTGTTCAAATTCTGCCGAGCTGTTGTCCCATGAATCATCATCCGTGGTAAAATCTGGATTATGAAGAGCCAGGCACGGTAATCTGTCACACATTTTCAGTAAATATAATTAAAAGTGATTTATTTCATCGGATAACAAATGCAACCAATCTTGCATGTGTTTAGCTTCACCATAATTGATTTTAACGGAAATATTCATGGAAAGAGATTTATTTAGCACAGACCGTGCTCCTCTTTGGGACAGAGTTGGGTAGAGCAGGGAGCAAAAAGAAAGACCTCGTGTCTGTACATGTTTAGGTGCACCTAGGAGAACGAGCTCTCTGATGCACCAGGCTGCCTCAGGATTCAGCGTGTATGACCTCTAAGGGACCCTTCGTACAGCTCTGCTATGTCTTCCAGTGCACCAGACACAACAGCACAGGGAGGTAACATGAGCACACAACCTGCAGCAGCTTATCCTTAGAGCTCTCTAATCACCCCAGCCTCAAACCTTGCATCCTTTCCTTTCCTATTTACAGCCCCTTTTTTTCATTCAAGCTCCTCCAGAATAAATCTCTGCTCACAACCCCTGCTATGCACACTATTTCCTAGTAGGTTTGGTGTCAGAATACGAGAGAGAATCATGCACAATTAAATAGAAGAGAGTTTAGAAAATATTTTGTGTAAAATGAAAATAACTCACCCATTTTCCTCTGAGGAAACCTTCAGCAGTGGTGTCCTCTCTGTAAAGCAAGTGTTTTTTGACCTTGGGCTGAATAATTTGGAAAAATTGAAGTGATATCTTTGGAGGAAAAAAAAAAAAAAAGAACAGTTAATTTGCATTACAATGATTCTCTAAAGTTCTACATAGTATTTTGCTAGTATCTAACTAGTCAGATAAGAATGTTAATCGTCTAAGTTAAGGTTTTTGGTAAGTTTAAACTCCCTTACAGTCAAGGGGGACTTGACTAAACAACATGAGAGAAATTTGTCTCATCCTAAAATTGGAGTCTAAAATAGTCAATGAATTTCCCTCTGCATTCCAGAGGAACCATAGACAGTTAACTCAGACTTCCATGCTTACATTTTAGACATCCAAATTTAAGGCAGACAATTTTACTGTAAAGCTAGTGAGGCAAAATTCATAAGGTAAATAATTAGATATTTTCATATAAGTTTATATAAGTATACTACATAAAACATTAAAATAACAGGATAATTTCTGTCCCATAGAAGTCATTTGACATATCGGTGACCAGAACTCTACTAATCTCTAAAATAGCCATCTCATCTTTTGTAGTAGGGAAGAAAACTCTGTCTGAAATTAGTTTTCTCTTGGAAATTTCAGCAATATTATAAAAGTAGTATGGGGTAAACAGAAAAAAACACTTTGAAGGGCTGAGTAATGTCCTCCTTCCAATTCTGTCCAAGGAACTACTGCCCATCTGAAGCAAGGAATTGGGATTATGCATACAAAACATAATTAAACTTTTAGGAATTTAATATCTTAATGCTACCGAGTTTAAGCAATACTACGACTTGGTTTTGGACAACCATGGATTACGACAGCTACCATCTTTGTGGAAAATATCTTCCCTCCTCACCGCTCAAGTTAAGTCTGCAAATTTTCTGGCCCGCAGAGGAACCCTGCCCCAAAATCCATGTCACTCCTAAACCAATAACTATAGTTTACTAAATCTGAAGTTGAGAGCAGAAGCACTAAAAAGGCACCACAGCCTGAGCAGGATGAGTCAGTCTCCGTCCCTATTGTCATAGGCAGCTGCAAGTACCTCATTCCTGAGGCACGAACCCTTCTAAACAGTTTCTGTCAGGTCCTGATCCTAGTGATTAACCAGATAATTAACTGAGAGTAAGCTATGTTTTGCCATACTGTAGTTTAGCATTGCTAAGAGACTTTTTCTTAAAATATAGATCCCAAAGCTTAAGAAACAGCTGAAGAGAATCAATCACAATCAAGGGGGTCTAGCTGTGGGGCAACTTTCTGGGAGAGATGGACTCACTGAGCCATTAGAGCATCTGCAAGACCTGGCTCTTCCAGAGACATTTTCCATCATAATGACCATTATTCAGACACACACAAATGCATTTCGTTCATAACTGCAGCCATCCACCACCAGAAAGTCCCAAAGAGATTTGCTAGACATACAGTCAATACACAGAATAATTATTCCTGGAGTTGGCTAAATGCGATGGGCACAGAAATGCCAAGGAAACCTTAAATGCCACTTGCTATTGCTAGAATTATAAAATTATAAACTAACAAATAAATATTCAAGCATGACAGGCAATACAGTCTTTTAAATATAAGACCAGTCCAAAGAAAAGGGTATGTATATTTAACTTAATATTATGATGGAGGATAATCAAATTACTTGCAATGTGTAGAGGTAAGTGTGAACTCATTACTGCTTCAGTTTGCCGGTTAGCAGTGGTCCTCTGTTTCATTCAGAAGCCGTGGCTAGGTGTGGCAAATGGGCATGGCTATCTCAGCCTTGAGTGGCCACACCTCTCATTCACACTCTTTTGTGAACACCGTATTTGCAATTTCAGCAAAAGGGAAAGAAACGTTAGAGAAGCTGAATTATCTGGTGCCTCGGGTCAGATGTTAGACAGATTAGAATTCAGGTGCTAGACTGCACTGACACTTCATCTGTGAAGAGATGATTGCTCACAAGAGAGGACTGAGGCTATTCAAGCATTCTCCTTTTGAAATAGAAGAAAATATCCCTCACATCAGAAGTTTAAGCAGAGAAATCTTTATACTTTAAAGCACACGCTAATCTAATCTAATCTTATCATAGCCTTAGAGGTAAAAGATTACCTAGAGCTTTTACAATATCAAATCTGTAAGGACAGGAAAAATACTATCAGGACTGAACGTTACTGATACACTTCTGGCTAACCCCAGCATTGCACTACATTTGAAAATTGCATCCAAAGATGGCACATTAGAAATGCAACTCATATGAAGACTGACTAGCTGTTTCTGCTGTTAAACAAAATAGTGTCACTTGCTGTGCAAAAAGGTTCCAAAAAGTATATATTATATATTGCTCTGATCTCACCTTGCACTGCACATGCCATTAACCATTCTGGAGTTACCTTTCTGCTTGCATGCCTGCTCCTAGGGCATGTGCAAAATCTAAGATTAGTAGCCAGAAATCTTTCTAGAAAAACTTCCATTCCCTTCTTCTAATTAACAGTTACCAACACTTTGTGTTAGATAAATATGTACATAAAATGACAATTTTGTTTCTATTAAAAAGTAAACATATAGACATGGACAATACAAGACACTGCAGGATTAGTAGGCAGCAGCAGTCTGCAGCAGACCAACAAATACCTAAAACCCAGAACTTCCTACAGTTTCTTCAGTAATCTGAAGGGTGCAGTGAACCTGCTACCTTCATAGTACCACTGAAACCAATGAAGATGTGTTCAAGTATAAGTCCCAAAATGCAGATTATTCTAACGTATAATGAAATCAGTCTCTTTCTCTGCTGAACAGGACCATTCTGCGCTAAGCAGTAACCGTTTCCCCTGCCAACAAAGGGCCAGGCACAGACTCGGGGCAGCTTCGTTCACCACCGGGGCCATGCTGCCTCCTCCCATGCAGACAGCCAGCACAAAGATAGCACCTTGCAGGCTGCCCCTACGGGCACTAAGGGGCTTAGCCAAGGAAACGCAAGGCCGGAACAAATTTGGACAATCCCTGGCCTCACACAGCAGCCAGGGCAAACTGCAAACCTGCTGTGTCCCTCCCCTGGCACCCACTTCTGCAGGGAGAGCAGGGCAGGCACCTCTTACACCACTTCTCTCTCATGGAGAAAGGAAAGCAGGGGACCGAGCAGCGGCTCATGGCATCTGTGTGAAGACTTGCTTGTAACCACATGCAAATTTGTAAAACTTAGATTTAAAACTATTTTTGACCCAGTAACTAACTTCTGACTACTCAGCTGAAGTATTGATACTTGTTCAAAATGCTCAAAATTGGCAGTTTGTGTAGACACACTTTCAGCTGCGCTTAAGACACGCCAGAGTTGATGTATTCTGCTCCGCACTCTAGTGCACAAATTCTTCATCACTAGTGTAAACGAGTAACCAGCATGCAAGCAGTGCTGAAGGATAGCAGCAAATGTGACCAAAAAGAAACAATAAAGGTGTTGTAGAAGGTGTCTGAAAGGACTGAACCCCAAGTGATGAATCCAGAAGGCTGTTTGCAGACAGCAGCTTCGCTTGCTTTGGTGCATTTGTAATCCCGACTTACTGGTATCAGTTTTGCCACCTTTAAATGTGGCTATAGAGTTTCACTGATTGCCAAGAATGGCCAATTCAGTAAAACTGGAAAATGTCTTCAGATAAAGTGAAAACCCTTAGTACATGACAACATCAATTTGCAGCCAGTAGGAGCACATGGACATGAATAAGCAGCAGGAATCAGCTAGGCTTGACAAAACAAGAATAATTAGAGAAAAAGCAGAAGAGCCTCAACTCCCCAGTGATGTGATTACTCTAATTAGAGAATGACAGTAGCATAAACAATAAAGCTAATTAGGGTATAAAAGAGTTTTGACAGCAGAAAGCTCAAGAAAAGTTGAAAAAAATATCATGAAAGAATAGCATGGATTATAAAAATGAAAGTGATCTCTGAATGGAGACCCTAACACAAGTCCCTCTGTGCCTCACCTACCTCTACAGAGGCACTATCCCAGGATCTGGTCATCCACTTCATTAAACGATAACAGAGATCTTCTGCAAGTGAAAGCTAGGAAGGCCCCCTGGCATTAGAGAAGTAAGTTTGCAGTCATCAAAAAACTATCAGCATCATTCTAGTTACTACTCAGCCCTGCAACGGATTGGTAATTATGACAGTATCCAGGTAATCCTTCCTAGAAAATAAATTACTATGATGCATTTCAAAACATTCGAGTGTTATTTATCTTCATGACCAAAAAAGCTTAAAACCTAGCATATCTTCCTGCTGGAATGTAGTGCAATCTATTTCTACTGAGCAATTCAGCAACATCACCAAGGAGCTAATTACCAGTTCAAGTCATCAGCTCATTACTGATAGACATACTTTTAGGATCAGAAGACTGGTCTGAACTTACACTAAGTGTAGATGAGGAGCTGCTAAGCTAGACATCAGCTGTGTCCACTGTTCTTCTCTCACCATTCAGAGTCAAAAATAATTAGCATTTTATGCATAAAATGTGAAAAGAGGCACAAAATACCTGCATTTCTATATGTATGCTTTTGCATGTAGGTACACGTGCAGATCTCCACATAAAAAAAAATAACATTCCTATTTCACTTTCACACAAAAGTGATGGGAAAAAAAATGAAAATAATTACTACATCTGTAGAAACACTTTCTGAGTCACCACAACAATCAACGGGAAAGCACCTAAGCAGTCAAAAGCTATAGAAAAAAAAGTACTTGACGACGACCTCTTCAATGACTTGCAGAGCACCACTCATGGTGGAAAGATTCATGTTGCGTTCATGTTAAAAAAAGAAGAGTATGGTCTGCCTCTTGTACAGCCACAGCTCTGGTCACATTCATTCTCACATTCAGTACATCTGGGCCTGTTTTTTTTTTAATAAAGAGAAATCTTTCAAACAGAAGGTTTTGTTCTTAACCACTTGGCTACTGCTGTGAAAGTAGTTTTTACAGATTTTGGCTCACCCTACAGGCATATAGGTTTGTTCTGAGGAAGCATGTGGTTTTTGAGCGGGTTACTGGCAGTCAAAGTCATATTTTCCTATCATTAGTCTTTCAAACAATTATAATTTCTGACTGTTTCCACAGTAACCCAGAAGCTCGACCAGCATCATAGAAGAACTGTCCACCTCACAGACAGTACAGCAGGTTCTGCCAATTCATGAAAGTGTCCACAGATGAAACTCCAGCTGTCTGATAGAGCAGCTGGAGAAGGATTCCACCCACAATATCTAAAAATATGAGGGTCCAAACACAAGTTCAGGGCATCTACAAAGAAGTTCCCATAACCTACGGATGTGATACAGCTCCCAGGCATGAACCATGTTCAGGCTCTTTTGGTGGTACTTGTACTTCTTCTGTTCAGCTGTACAACAGAAATATGACCTTCAACTTCCAAAACTCACTTGGGCAATTTAAGGAGAAGAAGGCTCCCTCTGCCCTCCTGGCAATGTGCAGGGTACAGGGAGAGCAGGAGGGGAAAGGCAGGGGTGTGAAAGACGCCAACTGTTCCCACTGATGGGCTGACAAGTCCTCAGATATTAGTCAGCACAGGTGGCTGGAGAGCACTGCAGGTTTCACCTCCAGCAAGCCAGTGTTTTCCATTAAATGCAGGTGATTATTTCCAAAGATGTCAGTTGGCTTTGGATCAAGTCTGCTGGGGGAACTCAGTTCCTGTCCTTGAGTACTAGACCTGCACACAGACTGTGTGAGCACTGACTTTTCAGGCCTTTCCTAGCATGGTTATGCATTACATTTAAAAAAAGAAAAAAGAAAAAGGAAGATTTTATTGTAAAAATTGTTCTACAGCAATAAATAAGCTTTCAATCCTGAATACCCTGAAGCAGTGGACACTAAGAGAAACAAACATCCTACAGGAACCTAAGGAAAGGCAAGACTATGCTCACCCTAGTTAGCGGACAAAAGCGTAAAGTAACTCCCAGGTTTGCCTGAAGCCTATTAGTCAGCCTTAGATTGAAAAGATTAATCATGCCACACAAAGCATTAAGTTTTCACTCCCTATAATAAAAAGCATACATTTTAAACATCAGTTAATATAATGCTTCATCTGCCATATGCTAAGTCGTGCACGCAAGTATCATAAAAGAGTAATTTCTATGACAACAGAAAGCAATAATTCTCACTTCTACAGAGAGAAGTTGCTCAGAATTGAAGAAGAGGTGAATATGCAAGCATATATATTGTATAAGAACATCAACAATTTTGAACATAACTTTCTGAAAATGTCACTACATAAAACATTGAAAGAGGAATCTCTTCAGGAGAAAGAATTTTAGCATGCTAAGATCATTACAAACGTGAGGTTGCCCCTGAATGAAAGTCCAGGAATACAACCAAGCCAACGGATTATAACAAAGTCAATAAAATTTTAGGCAAAGTTTCCTAGGGGAGAAGATTCGAGTTAGAATATCAGACAGTTAATTAATCATGCAGGAGTCTGGTAGCAATCGTAGGACTTTAATTTATGAGTTTTACATTTTTATTTAGCCTTATTTACGAAACACCAGCTTCCGTGAACAGAGAACACTTATCCTCACACTAGGACACGTGTACTGAACTAACTGCTGTTATCAAAATTGTAAACAAGCACGCAGTAAAATTAAATTGAAAAGCAGACAGGTTTTTACTAGAAAAAAACAACCAAACAAAAAGGAAAAAACAGCAGTATTTGACTACATCTTAAAACACATTCCTCCATCCAGATTTGATATTTGTCAGTATCTAATAAAATAAACTTATGGACAATAGTTACATGGTACAAATAGAACATTCAAATTTTAAACATTTAAAAAGTAACGTTATGCTCTGTACTAAGCAGCTGTATACATACATCCATCAACATCATGATGTGTATGTGTCCACACACAGACAGACTGCTCTGTCATGATTTGTCCTCAGTGGTAGCATGTCACAGGGGAACTGTTAAGACTACCCATCGCAAATGAAGTATGGTCAACTGACAGATGCACTAAGAGTCAAGGGAAGGATCAAAGTCTCCAGAGCTCGTATCTCCAAACAGGCTCCAGACATTTCCTGATGACTGCTTTATGTAGTTTCAGCATAACCCTTTGACCGTTTAAAAGCGTACACCATTAAGATGTCAGAAAAAATTAGCAATGAAAGCATTACTTAACACAGACTGATTCTCTCTTTGACTTTCCTAATTTTCTTTTAGGCAGGACTGTACAGGATTCCCCAGAGAACTGCCGCACTGCCACTACCTGACAGCAAGACGCTAGACCAGGCAGTACCTTGCCACAGCCAAGTATCTAAGCAAATTAGGAACATGCATAAGGAAGATGTAGTGAAAAGTGTGCTGAGTCTGTCCAAGAAGGAAATGGGCCCTTATACGTGTCCTACACAGAGTGCTTCCTTCATTCATTTCTTCCAAGTATATGGATGAGCTGCTGGATCTGGGGTGAAGGAGAACATGTCCCAAAAGAGGATGTGCTAGTGATCTTGCCTTCTTGCCTTCTTTATTTGTTCCGTATTCTGGTATTCAAAAAATTAGGACAATTTTAAGTTCAGAAACAGCTAAGCAAATAGAACACCTCCTCTTTTTTTTTTTTTTTTTTTTTTTTGTAAACTCAAATCAGGTTTTGTAGCATTATCATTCTTCATGGAAAAATTAAATCTGCCGATATCTTCAGTGGCTTCTTCTTTTCCCTCAGATTCTGTGCCTGCCTCTATCAGAGAAAGTCTCCATCAAGAAGACAGCAGGATGTGATTAACTACTTAAATCAACACCCTTGCAGACTGGGTGAGGCTGAAATAAGCTGTTTGGAAGCTGCTCTAGCTCTGTGCAAGAGGACTGAGCTTTTCCATACTTCTTCTGCCCCGGTACCAAGGAGCCGCAAGGGCTGGGGTCCTCAAGGGAAGGAGCGGTGATCTGAGCAAGCAACCACCCTTTGAAGGACTGAGAAGTTTTACTAAGAAAGAGTAGCTGCTGTTCCCTCCCCTCCATTTTCTGCTTCAGCAAAGAAAACTGGCAAGCAATAGGAGAAAGCAGGCAAAAACTACAGAGAGTCTGAAGGAGAAAACACATTTCAGGAGCAGGTGCTGCCAACACAGTTTAGCTGTTGGTGACTGCCAAGAAGCTGCAAGTTTGAAGTAGGCAGCAGTATTGGGAGTGGTCCAAATTCCCCAAACCCTGTTTCTCTATGGATCACACAGATAACCTGTTACGAGATATTATTCTCAAATGCTGCAGGACACATTGAAAAACGAATCTGCTATATGAAGGCAATTTACCGGCAACCTTTCAAGAATGGCTGCACTTGTAATACTGTAGCATATTCTGCAAGCATGGCTTTTAAATGCCAGCATTTCTTTTTGGCATTCACTACCGGCTTTTAGTTTAACTAACACTGATGCTAACTCAAATTTATGACAAACTGGGGAGGAGAGGTGTCATTTTTTTTCTAAGTCTGTGAGGCAATTCCAAGAATCTCAAAAGTTAAGGAAGTGGTCACAACTTATGTTTTAAAAACTTTATATCTGCCCAGATTCTTACAGAGGCAGCTTTGTGGCACTGGCATGACAGGAACATGAACAGAAGGACATCTCTGAGAAACAACGGGGTATTGTGGTCATCGGGCACAATGTTATTCTTAATCCATGTAGTGATATGACATTGTACTCTCAAAGACTTTGGGGAATATATGTTAAAGTATGAAGAGTCACTGGCAGATTGGCTGAATTTACAGATGGTATAAGAAAAGGAAGCATTATTAGAAGAAGATCACTGGGCACTTCCCAGATAAGGAAATACTTTCCTATAGAATGATGAAACAGAATGATTTTGACACAATTTTCCTTAATCCAAGCAATGTACTGACAAGCTGCCACACGTAATTATGCTTCTGACCTTACAGGCTCCTATCATTTTGTTTCATATGCCACTCACCCCAGCTTTGGAGACTGAAAAGAGTAATTAGCGAGCTATACTTGAAATCATACAGAAACTATTTTTCTTTTTAAAGCTTTTGATTAAGAATTGCTGTTCTGTATGTTTCATTTCAAGAATTTGGAGAGAACATTATTCATACCTGTAACCTTTAGAGAGAAAAAGTAACTTTGTCACTAAAAATAGAGTGCCTTCATCGCTTAAAGTTAAAAAAAAAAAAAGCCGGACAGGTAACAGTTGTACCAAAAAACCCTCACTAACAACATGAAAAAAGTGTGCCCGACTTCTGTGCCTGGAGAGGGGTGGAGGAGTAGGGGGAGATGAAGGCAAGTAGCAGGACACAGCATGGCTTAAAATGTTCAAGTTCCTACCAAAACAAGCTTTGTTTAAAAAAAATATATGCTGGATCTCAATTATTGTAAGCTTTCTGGGACTTGTATTTTGTCCTTTGGTCACTACAAAATGAAATGCACACCTGTAACACCTTTTAACTGAACAAGGCAAGCTCAAGAACCCAGCCTTATATCTGGTAAAAATTTGGGTTCTCAGAAGTTATTACATTATAACTCGTTTGGCCTTTATTTAGATCCTGATTTCGTAGACTGCTCAGGACCCAACGTAAAATGCTAAAATTTTCTCCAAAGCTAGGACATGAGACCCAGTACTCAGAGTAGACAGAAAAGAAGCAACAGTTAAACTTTAAGATTAAGAAATCATTTAGAGGAGGATACAGCTATTATATATTGAAACAACAATATTAAGTTGATATAATAATGGGTATTTTTTCACTATCGTGAAAGTCTTTCCGCTGTATTTAATCCTTTAAATATTTTTAATTATAATGGAAGTACTAGATTTCCGTTTCACCTTCTGGTGGAGTATAAGTCACTAAATAAGTTTTTCAGGTATTTCATGGCCTAGGATAGTTAAAGTCACTGGAGATGGAGAGAGCTCCACAAATCACATTAATCCTCTCCATCTCTCATCTTGACTATTCAAGGAGCCTGGATAACTAACTCTGAGTAACAGAAAGACTTCTACACTAAATAATAAATAAAACTCACACCAAACAATGTCTATATTACAGTGTGCAGCTTTTTGTGCCTCTTTCATGCAATTTTTACTTGATATCAGACTAAAAACTATCTTTGGAACAGAAGATTTTTCACCAGAAAAGTTATTGTGTTGATCAGAAATACAACCAACTATGGACAAGTCCTTCCAAACACGATTTCTTCACAACTCTCTAACAAGTAACTTGAAATAGAGAGTGAAACTAAGTCACTGGTCATTGCACTCAGCTTTGAGTTATATCAGAGCTATTTTTAAATTCTTTTTAAAGCAGTGAAAAACCCTGAGGAACAAACTGAAGAAACCAGACAGAATTAAATCATAGCTGATTATAATACACTATTTGCATTTGGAGAATATTCCCTGAAATAATTCAAGAAAAAGTGCAGTTTTTTCTCACAAAGATGTGGCTCTTCCCCATAAGAACTATTCACCAAGAGCATGGTAGCATATTAGCATATGTAGTTTCCAAGCCTCAGGAAATTCTTTCTACAGTGTAAGGTTCTATTTTGCTACTAGACGTCTTCCTTCTGCCTTTAAAGGCCTCAGATATCTACAGGGACCTCAAGGCTACAACGTCAGAGAGGGAACTGTTTAATTTATAAGCAGCTCTAAAACGTAGATTCCTGATTCAGTACCAATGGAAGAGGAATTTGAAACACAAGCTCTGAGTCCATAAACACGGCCAACTTAGATTTTCAAAAAAATAGGAAGGGTGTAAATTATGTGTTCTGAAAAAATTCTGTGCGGAGTAGCATGCAAGTGTATATTCTGCAAGTTTGCCCCCAAAAGCAGGGAGACTGATCACAAAAGAGAAGAATGAGGACACCATTGCAGCTTCTTTTCCTCCTGATTTAAGCTGTAATCATTCTCCAGGCATATCATCATTCTCCACACATATTCCTGCGCACTGAAAAGCCAACAAAACAAAAATAAGCTTTTCAGGTTCCTACTTGGCAGGTGGCTTTGTCCTAGCAGCACATCATATTTCTTGATTCAGTGAGGTACTTCTTTACCCCCAGCCACACAGACGCTAAATTCTCTCCGCTCAGACACTGTGCTCCCTTTGGCCCTAGCAGAATAATACTTAGGTTACTCCGTAATCACACAGAAATCAATTTGTTCCATCTTGATCCTGACATGACCTATTTTTGATGAGGAACGCCATAACGTTTGTTATGTGTCTTCTATAAATAAGCACCCTCCCAAAGCTAAATAAGACCTGGACATTGATCATCATTAAAAGAAGTAGAATTCTGCTCAGTCCCTGCACAGATAATACGTCTTTCAAGCACATGAAAATTTCTGTCCATCCAAACAAGAGACTGCATAATTAAAATCTCACCCTGTTCTCCAAAAGAAAAAGAAAATGGAAAAGGAAAATAGTTCATGCTGCTGACTACAAAAAAATAATTTTCCAGAAAGAGATTATCCACAGAGAAGGGAAACCCCATGCTGGCATAGCCACCCATTGCTATGAGCCCTTTCTGTCTTCTTCCCTTTATTAAGACTGAGGGCTCCAGGCTGCTATACAAAGCGAGATGAAAAAAACAGCAGGTCTTTAGAAATGAATCCCATTAAGGAAGCAAGAAAGATACAACTATATCCAAAAGCAGAAGAATTGAAGTTAAGAATGTGTTATTGGTACTATCATGGCAGAGATGCAGTGGAACACAGAGCTAATTTAAACAGATGAAGACAGAAGAAAGTTTACAAATGTTGGGTGGTTTTTTTTTCCAAGGAGATATACAGAGCCTGAATAATCTGTTAGTTTTCAAGCAAATATACGACTTGTTAAAATTTTTTAAAGCTTGGGAAAAAAAGGGCTTTTCGTCAAAAAAGCAAAGCTTGTCCTTTGCTATGTGTTGGGCCAGACAGTTACACAGCTATTTGATTATAAACTCATAGGGATCAAAAAGGTTCAGTGTTCGTGAGTCAACAGCACCGCCAAATAAAAAAGAAGTCTGAAATGCACATCAGATGCCTGACAGCAGCTTAAATGTTGGATCGAGTTTAGTGCTAACAAAATACGTTACAATATCCTCACATAAATCTTTTGAGTAAAATAACTGCAGAAGCTGGCACCAAGGCAAACAGCCACTGCACTAACAAATGTCTTTTTAATATAGTCTGCAAAGGTAGTACGCAAAAGAAATTATCGGTAGGGAGTGAGATGGCAGGAAAACAGAGGGATACTCTGACAACATGGAGACTACAATGGAAAAAGAAAGGTAAGTGGATACTCCAGGCAGAGGAACAGTGAGGTGAACAGTTTTAAAGCCCAAATAATGGCATTACGTCTGAATCATACTGGAAAAACAAATGCCACAGGAAATAGCTCCTCCAGAAGCGTTAGGAAAGGCATTGGCTGGACAGAAAAATATCATAACATACGGCAGGGCTAAAAGATCAGATTTTAACATAAGACAAAAATGTATAGACTTATTAAATAAAAAAAAAAAAGACCATTGGTTTAGCAAGGAAGCATAGACTCCATCAGCATCTGCTCTTCATTCCAATAGGCATGTTTAGAGACTGTAATTCCAGTTTATATATTAATTTCACTTTGGTC
Source organism: Struthio camelus (assembly GCF_040807025.1). NCBI lineage: Eukaryota > Metazoa > Chordata > Aves > Struthioniformes > Struthionidae > Struthio > Struthio camelus. The sequence goes on along the minus strand of NC_090942.1, from coordinate 149,154,552 downwards.
AATAACTAAACAATCCAGCCTCAATAGGACAAGGTGAGCTGTCATCCTTCCTGTTAATAAAAACCTAACACTGTGTAGACCATGATACTATGAAAATGTCATCTCTACAGAGATGCATATGCAGCACAGGTAGGATCCTGATGACAAACTGTGCTTACAAGTAAATAAATTCTATCACATAAAAGGAAGCTGGTGTCAATACCTAATCTGGATGATCTCAAGGCATTATATGTATAACATAAATCTCCCTAGATTCGTGTAGCATTGGCAGGCCTGAACCTAAAACATTTGTTGGATTGACGTGTCAATAAAATTAAATGATCAGTCCGATTCTAAACGGTAAATAAATAGGTAGGTCTGTTACTGCTTTTAAGGTGGAGCTTTTGTGTGTTCTGCCTCACAAACATCAGATTTTCAGCTGAAGCAAAATATCAGAGGTCCAAAAAACTTAAGGGATCTCTTTCAACTTTGCTGATAGACCTATATGTTCAAAATTGCAGCTAGCACCACACACATACATACAAACCATTATGACAAGCAGTTATCACACTTTTCTGCCAAAGATAGTCTGTCTTCTGACAAAATAGGCTAGCTGGAATATTTCCATCTCTATAATCCTCTTCAATTCTGTTATACAACTATGAACAGATTTGTAATGGGTGCATGTTGCCATTTAACCTGTGGTTAAAAACAAGAGCTTTCTACAAGCTCATGTATAAAATTTTTGCACTGAAATATTACTACTCCTTGCAGTTCCTGATCAGCTCATATTTCAGCAAAGACTACAATGTGCCAAGTAGATCTGAGGTGAAAAGGATGTCTAAAATACACAAATGCTATTGCACCCCTTCTGCATAGAACGCTTGAACTTATTGCTCTGCACTGAAAAGCACTGGGAGCCTCTGCAAACAGTCGGTGTACAGAGCAGCTAGGTATATTCTGTACACTGAAACATTTCCAAAGAAGGCAAGCGCTGGCAATTGTTATAACAAAATCATGTATTTGTGTAACAGTAGAATATAACCCTGCTGTTTAGATTCCACAGTTAAAGACATATCAGACAACATTCCTGGTTACCCTCCTTCTGGATCTTCCATTCCTTTCATCAGACAAAATTCAGGTTCATGCTTTTCACTCTAAGAGGTTTACATGATGAAACAGCTGTCAATAAACTCCTAAAGAGGACTGCAGCTCACGTGTCATTGACATGGCTGAGGAGGTAGCATTGCTCCCATCGCTCCTAGAAAGACTAGAGACCAAGTACATTTGAAGCTGCTTTTATTCTTCTGTTTTTCAAGCAATGGGAAAGAAAAACTTACGTAAAATGATAATACTGGCTGGCTGAAGTCACTGCAGAGCATTTACCTACACTATTCAAGTAAGTGTTGTATTAACTCAGACTTACACTTCTTATAGTAAACTCCTCAACAGCTTATCACTTCCCTCTCAAACAGCTAAGGCAATGCCCTGCCACATATACCAGTTCAAGATAATTGCCAGCATGGCTTTATGACACAAATGCTTCCATACAAAAACAGTAGCAGAACTTCACTTTAGGCAAAGGAATCCTTACAGAAATTCCAGTCGATACCAAGAAGTGAATGTAGATAGACTGAGTTGGCTGTCCTTATTAGTAAGGACAGAAAAGGGAATAGCTCAGTAAGTACTAGTGAAACTTTTAACCTTTCACAGCTGTTTCTGAATGATGCGAATTTGCAGCCAGTAGTGAGTCGATATTCTCTGCTGCATTTCTGAAAACTGTCAGTTACTGTAACTGCAAATCCTCCTGCTTTCTATTTCACCCTGCCCAAAAGAAATCGTATGAAACATGTGCAAAGTGAAAAAAGGAAAAAAAAAAAAAAAAGCATTAGTTCTGAATTTATTCAATTCTGACAGGACCTGGATCCAGCTCACTATGCTGTTCGTGTCTTCTTAGCTCTGGCCTGCAGCAGACAGAGCTCTACGTGGTCACTGTCTCCTGCTAATCCATTAGCACAATTATTCCAAGTTGCCCCTGCAGTGCTATTAGTACCTATCAAACAGAGAATTGCTTGCTTGGTCACTGTCTGTAAGCATTTTGGTGACTCATTTATCAGCCTTTGCTATATCTCAGAGAATAAATCACTTGAGCTCCTTATGAATAACTGTTTTTGAAAAAAGCCATATGACTCGCCAGACTGCAGACTGTGACCCTATTTTTTTTTAACTCACTAGCTAATTTCTTCCATCTGCACTTATCTGTTTTTCCATCGACTACGTTCAATTTAACGTGAACTTCAGTTCTTAAGTGTATGACCACTCTGCCCTGGAAATGTTTGCCATCGTTGAGAATGATTTCCTGTGCTTCTAATACAAGAGGACAAACCACTCTGATGTTAATTAATTCTAATAGGAGAGACATTTAAAGTGTTGGGCAAACTGAAATACGTCTCTATCACCTAGCAGAACTGCAATCTAAAACATCTAACAATAAGCTATGCAAAAAGGAAAGGAACGAAAGGTATCTTTCTGTACCCTTACTGGTGCAGTTGTTTTATTTTTGAGGTATGATAACCTTCCATGTTTTTATCCTGCTTCCACGTCTTATTTTTTATTGAAAGATAGAACAGTAAGTACTCACTAGCGTAAGCTGTTCAGCAGAAGCAAAGAGTGCCATTAACTCTGCTGGCTAGTTTCAAGGTTAGGGAGCCATAATTTCGTTCTCTTTTGTTAACTGCAGCTTTTGGGGGAGTTAGGATATTTTATTGTAGCTGAGGATTGTTCGCATTACAGTCTGGTTTACAACTACTGCATTAACTTGCTTTTATCCGACTCATTCCCAAGTTGACTATGTGCTGGTCTCACTCTCCTTCACACTGTATTTCAGCTTCCCCCAGTGTCTCTCTGTAGCCAAATGCAAGGGCTTGCATTCGTCCTTCTCATTATTTCTACTGTCTCTGCATTTTATCAATCTATCTCCTTCCAGATTCTTCTCCTTCCATCTATGTCCAAGTCTCCTCTCTCCCCTTCATGCTTAGCCCAGTAGCTAGTGCTAGGTAGAGGCTGGGGGAGTATTTTTTGGCAAATAGTCAACATGAACTAAGCTATCCCAACTCTCATCCGAGTACCCTGACTAGCAGCTAAGATAGTATCTTGAAAAAAATCCCTCCTCTCCTCTCCCTTGAAGCCATTCTGTTTTCATCAGAATAGTCACTGAAAGATTGAGCAAGAAGAAAAAAGATACTCATATAATCCTTATCATCAGGACACTGACTTAGAAAACAAAATACCTGAGTCACAGTTCTTCTCTCAATGAATGTTTCATTATTTACGGAAAAGTGAAAGAGCAAACCGAAATATAACAGTGCTTTAGAGCCTGGTGGGCCACACATTTTTTCAAAAATTGAGAGATGTGTGTTTAGGCTACCTCAGATCAGAGAGGGAATTGTACATCCATCTCCCATATCTTGGGTAAATCAATTAAAAACAGAATATTCAGTAAAAGGGTCACACTAGCATTGCTTCTTTTTTGATGGGTCTGTGAAACCAAAATGCCCTTGTACTGGCCTCTTTCCTCTTTTCCTTCTACAGTCTGCTAAGTTGATGGAGGTTCTGCCCCACCTTACACTCACTGAGCTCTGCCAGAAGCCCTAAAGCAAAATAGCCCAATCTGACTGTCTAACATCAACTTTCTCCTCATGAATCAACTATTTTTAGTTTTACTCTCACATTTGCCCTTGCTCAATCCTTCAATCTCAGGACTTGGGCCTATGAAAAAGCTGACATGTTATCAAGCAGACCATTTACCATGACAGCAGCATCACACAAATGTGCTTGTTTGAGAAGAGATGGAGTAGCTGCTGGAAGACATGCAAAACGTCCTCCCAGAAAATAGTCATCAGTCCCGCCTATGATCCTCTCAACAACATGTACGTATCTGTCTTTGTCAGCTCTGCAACTCTGATCCACCTCTTTCCTAAGCCTGTCCAAGCTTCAGCCTCTCCTTCTTAGAGTGACAAAATTCAATTTTGCCTACATTATTGAGAAGTCTTCAGTTGGTCCTTCCTCAAGGATTTTCACTGCTGAATTCGTATAAGGACACATCCCTCCCCCTCATCTTCTTTAATCTTCTTTTCATGTCCAGCTGATGCAGTAACGTATGTAAAAAGACCGTGGATTTCCAATGTTTTGTTTTCCTTCTCCCTAATCACTATCAGAAAAGACTCGTTTGTTCTTCTTCATATAAAGCTTTGAGACACCTACATGGTAGAAAACTGGGGCAAAATTGAACTCTTCTTAATTAGTATCATTTGATACCTGCCAGTGCAAAGTTCTGTTTTTCATAATTTGTTTAATATGTCAGAGCTACCACCCTCATATAAGCACATTGACTAGGAACTAAGCGCATGGAACAAACAGTCCTTCAAAGAAAAAACTGCATTGAAAGAAACTGAGTGGTTGAGTTATTTGTTTCATCTTATATTACTAGCAGCTCCTCACGTCAGCTATGTAAGCCCCATACTTGCCCTCCTGCTCAACTGTAATTGCCTCAATACAACGTATTTCTTTTCAAAGTCTGACTGTCTGGTTGGTTTAACCCTTCAACCTTATAATGTAAAAAATCATTGCTGATGTTTAAAAGCCTTTCCCCACTTAAAAAGAGGTTTATATGAGGATACAGCTGTCAAACACCAAAGAAGATTGAAGCAAGTCGTTACTGGCATCTTTCCACAATTGGCCTACGAGGTCTAACTAAGAAGAACCCAGCACAACCATATGATTAACCATCATGAAAAGAGCAGCTGCTTGCAAAATTTGACAGTTTTGTGCAATGTCACAGGGACTCAGCTGAAACATTTGATCCTCGTAGGCTGGTACACAGCAAATTTTTCACTGAGTGCTCAGTTCAGTTTTTAGCTTGACAGTGGAAAAAGTGTGAAGTAGTTAATTAGTACCCCCTAATTCTTTCAACAGTGCACTTGGAAACAAAAATTAATATTGGTGGATTTTTATTTACAAAAGTGTCCTGTCAGAATCCAAAAGCATTTGAGTGGCTATATGGGAATACTATAGTTTTATTCTGCTGATGATACAACAAGAACTGTAGCACATGACCAGTTCGAGATCCGGTGAATAATTACAAGAAATAAGCACTGAGATGATAAATAGTACACTGCCACAGAATAATTAAATAAATTTGAACACAGGGAAATTTGTGAGTGTGATCTGTGTCTAGATATTTCATTAACAGAAAAAAATAAGTTAAAATCCTTCTTTTGCTGCCCATGCATCTTTTGCTCAAATGAAGCCAAATACTCTCCTTAAATTAAGCCCTAAAGTTTCCTTCCTTTCTTTATCTGTTCAAGATATTTTCTCCAGGAAACTTTAAATTGAGAACAGCTAGTGAACAGACAGTTAGAAGGGGACAACAGAAGCTTCCGATACCTAAGCTATTTATTTGCCTATTGTACATAACATTGTGTTTCTCTAATTCTTCCTACAATTCAAGTCAGAACGGCTAGAACGGCTTATTGCTTCTTTTGAGGTAGAAGTTCATTTTTGAAGGGTTTTTGTGATATGGTAGTTATAACAGCAGGGATCTGTAATCTGAATTAAGAGAGTCCTTGGAGTTGTAAGTCCCCACACAGTTTGCTCATGACAAGTTGTTTTGTCGCCACATACCTCCATGCTAGGAAGAGATGCTTGAGAGAACATATTCAAAATCAAATGAACAGAACTAAACTGATCAGCAAAGCCTTGACTTTAAAAATTCTTTAATATCACTTTAGTGACATGGCTTACCGTAGCAACATAGCATTTAAATATCCTCACAGGGAAGCAAAACTCAGAACTATTCATTACAGATAAGAAATGGAAAGAAAGTCAAGAACTGTCACCATTCAGGCAGCAAGCAAGGTCACCAGAAGCCTCATGAGAATGATGTATGTGGAGGTTTGCTGTGAAATCATTCTCTCTGTCTTGGAGTCTTCTCTAATGATTATATCATTGACTTGAAAAATCAGAACGGTTCCTACACAAACATAAAATTATGATGTGAAAATGACCACTTTCCCTACTGGACTGCTGAATAGAAGAGATCCTATTCTCTTCTAATTGCCAAAGATTAAAATTAGTCTTAGGACACTCATAAAAATGTGTTTTGAATGTTTTTGAGCTATTTTTTCCTCAGTCTTTTTCCTGTGTCTGAGGAAGCTTTTAAATTGTCACATAAATTTTACTTACTTAGACAGTAACCATGTCTTCTTGACATCTTATTGTAAGTCTCATAAATATCCTTTAAAAGTAGCAATACATCAACATAATTAAAAATCAAACTTGAGATTTATAATCTCTCACTTCTAAAGGCATAACTTTACTTTCATATTGACTTTTCACTGTACAATAGCTTATCTTCTCCCAGCTTCTCCAACCAATCGGAAATACGCTTGCAATCTTTTCTTTGGATTGATGCAGACCAAAGAATTCAAAAGACATTTTCAATTCACTCACCTACTCATTGCAAACCAATTTATCTACTGATCCTGGGATCACAGATTCAGAGGAAAGGAAGAGTTGGATTTGGGTGATAGTTTTTGCTTATTCTTACATAAGTGAAGCTGAGAGAATGCAGATATGGTGAGGGAAATAATTTTGCCTGATGAAATAAAAATTCAAGCAGATTTCAGAAAAAGAGATTATTTTTGTTATCCCAGAGAGGAATCTTCTTAATGAGGCAGAAAGGTTAAAGAAAAGACTTCCAAAGACTATTATATTAAACAACCAGGACATTCCAGAGCCAAATTCATCCAAATATAACTTCAATGGAGTAAAATTTAGGCTTGGTTTCATCATCTTCTTTTTACAGTCTCGCTTCTCTTGAAAGGTCCACAACACAATGAATGACAACTGCCAATTTTTTTTTAAAAAGATAATATTATTATCTGACCACCTAAAGCGATTACAGCCAGCAGTTACATCAAGAAACGAAAGCAACCTAAAGGGCAATGTGAAATAAATGCCACAGGGTGTAGTTACTCTATTACCCACTGTTCCACCACTTTTATATTCCAAAAAATGCTTTTCTCTTTTTCAATAACATAGTCTTAAATACCATCTCAAAATAATTAGCTACATAGGATTACTGTTCATCTCATTTCTAAATAGCCTTTGAGGCTCACTAATTCCTAAGCTGAAAACTGACATCAGCCTCCTTTCTGAGGCTCATAAAGGAGAACTTCAGATTTTGTTGATACAAAGCCATGGCATTAGGCATCACCTGTGGGAGTAGCACTGCTGATGGTGAGATTAGGGCTACTGAGGGGCCTTCCTCTGTGATGACAGCTTGTGAGAACAGGTCTACAGAGAAATAATGGAAGGAAGTTGCCTGAGTGTTTGGAAATTTGTCAGGGCCAGCCTGAAGAGCATCACCCATGCTGCCACAGAGCAGTGTAAAATCTTCCTGCAAGTCAAGAGATTCAGGTAGGTGGCTTGGACCAGTGTCTATGGACTGCAAAAGACACTTTCATGTAAGGAAGTGTTAACTGTAATAAAAAAGAGCTTGATCAATCCATTGTTTAAAGGCTAAGGACAATAGGAGAAGTACAAAATCAAAATCCAGATTTCACTGGCATTTTGCCAATTTAAAGCCTGAATTTCCCACAGAGTAAACTATACTGTGTGAAAACTACAGTAGCATACAAATATGTACTAATAGATAAATATACTAGTATATATTCTGTGTAAATATATACCCAGGTCAGATGCCTTCCCACTGAACTCCTTGGGAGCTAATTTGTAGTCCACTTTCAAGAAACATGCCTACATTTCCTACAGTGAGCAATACGGAAAGCAAGGCGTTCCTAAGAAGGCTGACAGGCTTATTTCAGCGGGAAGGATACTCGGGAATAACAAAGTCATCAGAGTGATCACAGTGGATGATCCAGACTTCATACAGAGCCCAAGGAGTCTAAGGCAATGCAGCAAAAGATTTGTTAGGTAATACTGTTCTTCAGTATGAGATGGAAATGAGAAGATGTTTTGACAGGCAGGGCCTTGAGCCAGGCTAAGACAGTGTGCACACTGACCACAAAATACCTGCAGGATTACCCATCAGTCAAATGAAAACATTCAGTCAGGTATATGGTGGACATCTATTTCCCTGAATAAAGGGCCCCAGTTAACAAGAATGTTTTCTTAAAGACAGTTTTAGTGATCAAGATAAATCCTCTGTTTTGTTAAATAGATTCTTGGGAACTTCTTGTCTCAGCATACATTTGAACAATTTAGAGACTCTGAGAATCTTATCCGTGAAAGATAATTCAGCAATTTAAGTTAAATAGTTTTATTAAAACAAACTATACAGACATGCCAGTTTACTGAATCTTTTTATGAAAAAAAGAAGGATTTGGTCTCCCCAGTTCTCTTAATGCTTAGCAGTTTTCTTTCGCAAGCAAAAGAACAATTAACTTTGAAACTTAAATGTCATTCTACTGAAACTACTCAAACAAATTGTGAGTCTGCAAAAGTTTATCCATATTTTACTTGCATTATGTTAAGTAGTCCCACTGATTTAAGGACAGTTACTCTACTAGCAGAGTCAACCCAGATCAGAACTGAAGTCACCCAGCTCTTGGTGCAAAATTGTCCCTTACGTGCATTGGCACACACTAAGAAGAGCCAGATAAGATTCATATCCATGTAGGAAAAAAAAAAACAATTATATTGGAGGAGCAAGTGAGGTAAAGACCAACTAAGGAGAAATTTCAGGAGATCCTTTCCCAATTCCTAATATATTACTTTAAAAAATTACATACAAAATTCTTTAAGATGACATGAGGGTGGGTATTTAATTGTACATCCATTCCTAAATCACTCACAGTGATTACATTTTACTTAATAGGAAAACCGTGTTAGCAAAAAGACTTGGAGGTACTGCTTGCACTTGCAAGCACTTGCACTTGCACTTGTGCTTACTCATGCCTGGTTTATTAAGTATTTTTCATCTCTGATCCTGTGACTACGATCTCCTGTGGTTTCGTAAGTTCCTGTGATTTCACAAGTTCACAATAACCTGCTCATAGCTGATGCATGAAATAATATGACCCACTGCATGAAGAATTTTAGCCAGAAGGGTGACAGTTGGTCCATGAGAATATGATTGTATCTTTCAGTTCTGTGACTGAGCAGTTAACAGGACACTTAAAAGCAATATTAAGCATGTCTTTATCAAGATATATATGAGACTTCCCAAAAGAAAAAAATATGGTTCCAGTTTGACCCCAGCCCTTCCCTTTCCCATCCTTCTTTCTATTCTCCCATATACATGGCATTTACTGTGCTCTTTCAAAACAGGACATCAGCTTACGCTCATGCTCTCATGCTCACACTCTCTCATCCCCGCCACATGCTGAACTGAAGAACTTTTATGAGATTTGATTCTGCCCATAAAGCTCTTAGTCAACATAGTAAATCCTCACATACCCTAAAAAACATTTTTAAAGGATTTATATGGCTTTTGTGGTCAAGCTGTCAATTTCTTTTGGTTTTGTTTTTAATATGTGGAAAATGTAGCCATAACGATTTCCAGTTCCCATTCTGAAGGCTATATGGTAACACTCTCTGATGCATATAAACTTGACTTGGTTCAAGTGAACTTTTTAGTTCACTTCACTTGGTTTACTCTAGATTTACAGGGCACACTTACACTGTAGAGAAGGAGTACACCAAAGCTCAGCTGGCTATCCTGGTTCCCCCTTGTCCAGATGAGGGAACCTACCAAAATGCCTCAGACCTCCTTTCCTCCCAACACAAACAGATTTCCTTCTAAATGACCTGTAGAAGCCCAGGGCACACCTCAGCCCTGTATGGCATTGCAGGGAAGTGGCTGGCATGCCCGAAGCTATGGGGAGCAGCTGGGACAGCGCCTCACCAACACAGAAACTACCATGAGGAACCAGATAAAGAGAACAGAGAGAAAGGAAAAGAAAATTCTGTTCCTCAGATGAAAAACATCTAACCGACTACAGATAAGACTTAAGTTGGGATTCTGAACTGATTTACATTTCTGCTCTACTTTAATTAAATAATTAAATACATTGTATTTAGGTATTTATTTCATTTTATTCAATAAAAAAAATTGACCTGATTTAAACATTAAACTGCCTCGGAATCTACCACGTCTTTTCTTCTTTTCTAGCAGTGTAACAGAGTTTCCAGACTCGGGTCCCGCCAATTTTGCTCACACTTTACTTCATCGCTGCAGTTAAGTCATCTTGCCTGATGCAGGAACCATCAGCCAGCATTTCAAGGCCTCTGTTCTGCAGGAGCGTAGATTAATTACAGCCTTTCTCTCACTTTAGAGTCTGTCAAGTCACCTCTGCACACTTTCAAACCTACCAAAAAAGGTTTAGAGTGATCCTCAGTGCCTTCCACGTGGGGTGATTGCTTCTGGGGCAAGGGTTGTTCAGTCCCAGTAGCAAAGCAGTTTAGCAGAATGAACGCATGAGCAAGAAAGGTTTAAAGAGTCATCTACAATATTTCGGGGTCTGCAAAACATTTTTGAATACCTACAAGTAGAATTTCTGATTTTTAGAAGATCTGCTGCAACAGGGAAAAAAATGAACCCTCCTCCTGCCCCAAGCCTGCCTCTTTCCTCGTGGCATTCACTCCTCGTACACTTCATACTGTGGTGTGCTGATAACTGGCACAGCTGCATTACTAACATCATTTTTATGTTCCCAGACTCAGCCGTAGTGATGCAGTTTAAGGCTTTATGATGCACTTTGGAAACTTGTATGCACCTTTCTGGAAGAGATAGGGGTGGGGCATGAAAACTGCTTTAGCTCTGTGTGTTTTGTGACACTTTGCTTTCTCTGGACCAAGCACGGAAGAAAAGCCAGCTGTTGGATTTTGAAAATACAGCAAAATTGACCCACAGTTGCTATTAAAGCTGACATTAGTTCAGAAATCTGATGATCCATGACCCTCCTCAGGCAATTAAGACTTCTCCAAAGTCCCATTAAGCTTCCTGTTCTCTACCTGGTAGAAACCACATTTGCTTAACGAAAATACGTATCTGCTCAGCAAGGAAATAAAAATTAACTGAGATTAGGAGAAAATTATGCTGCTTGTCCTTATTCTTACCTTCCCTGCATGGGGAGAGGAGTGAAATCCTTCCCCAGTGCAACACAGCAATCATCCCCTATTGCTGTGTTTTCACAAAGGGTCTGTGGCTCTCCGAGAGCTGCTACCATGCCGTGATATTCTTTTAATAGCTGCAGCTCATTGCAACTTCTGGTCACTGGTTTGGCTGCAACCTTTGCAGATAAATTGGCGTCTATAGATCGAGATGTCTGATTCAGCTCCATCTCTTGTTTTCTAGAAATCGTACTGTCATCCTTGTTTTCCAAGTACATCTGTCCCTGGGGGAGTTTCTCCTAAAGAAAGTGAAAACAAACATATTAGAACTAAATGGAATTGACCCAGTGTTTGCTTTGGTACAAGCATGTTGGACCAAAATGCCAAGTTGTAGATTTTTCATGCATCTTTGGATATTCTCTGGTTGGTTTATTTCCACCAGGAATAATTCCAACATTTTAAGGGCCTTGACAATTCAAAAATAGCCATTATAAAAGTTTTGAAATACCTCAAAAGATGAGTCTTCTACCTTTTAGCCTAACATGATCTTCTCCCACAAATTTCCCAGAAACTTGCACTGGCTTATCCCACAGAATAAGCCACAATCATCTCTGGATTAGTGAGGGCTGGCACATTGACTGTTTAATGAGAAACAAACGCAGACACAGTGCTGTCAGCGAGTCTTGATTTTTAGCGTAGAAACACATAAACACCAGTTCTGGAAGACCTGTACACATGGAATCCAGCTTATGCCAGGAAGAATTAACTCAGATTTGTGGTCCTTTTAGCATTAGTGGAGTAGGATTGGAAACAAAATTCTGGCCAAATTTGAAGAGAAGATTTATTTGCTTACTATAAACGGCATAAAGAGAACTAGAGTTAAGATCTCTGTCTTTGCTAGTGAACTAAATCAGGTCTCAGGGACTGACCCTTGATCTCACAGGCCGTTCAGCTGTTGGCATGTCCCCTGGCGTGGCCATGGCCTCTGCCACACTATGCCTGGGTGCATGGAACCAGCGCGTGCCAGGAAGGGGGAAAGACACCACAGGCATATAGACATGCACTGCGATGAGACAGCTGGCATCAGGGCCAGAGAAGAGCCCTGGTTCATTTTATTCATTAGTATAGACCTAGCCAGTGATTCCTCATATCCTTTTCTAACCTCTGCCTAGAGCAAAGCTGAAGCGCAAACACTATTATAGTGACTTTCCTTAGTTCTCTTCGTCATATGCCCAAAGACAGAGAAGTTCTCCCACAATCTACTAATACGGTGTCAGTGCATGGGCTCAAAACATACAGCAGAGTTTGAGTTTTGTCAGACAGGTAATATTTGTGAACTACCAAGAGTTTCCTCTAGCAGCTCTTGACTGTCGGCAAAAGTAAAAATGGCCTTTCTTTTCATGCACAGAGAGAGAACGCGTATCTCCTATGGCACCAGGTACTATAGCTCATATCTGGGTGGAGAAGCAGCGCTTGCCACAGCTTCACATCAGGCCTCGTTTCAGCTTAGCAAGAACAGCGAAATCTCCAGCAGCCACTAAGCGACTCGCTAACTCTACGAACCAGGCATAATTAGTAAGCTCCCAGCCCTCGCTGATCATCTCGCTTCAGACATGAACAATCCCAAAGCACTTTTAGAAGCACAATCACTTTTGATGGCAGTCTGCTTGGCTATCCTGTTTATCACACTCCTCTGCTGGCATTGTAGCAGGCAAAAGAGCTACCAGTTCAGAAATAACTTCCCTGGCCCAGTAACGGGGCAGAGTCTGCTAGGGTTATAGTAAAACTATTTCACCATTTCACTGTGATTTTCTCTTGCAACTGCAATGCCTGCAGCCTCACTGCAGCAACTGCTCTCTTCCGAGCAGGAAGACTCCCTTGGAAAGCTGCTGTCACATTAAAGCTCTTCCACAGCTGATGGCCCTTCATCAGATCAGATACTTGAGTTTTATGAAGAGAACATGCCATTTCACAAGTTGCTAGTGGCATTTATGAAATGTGAACCAAACCTTGATGAAAATTAGGTTCTATTACATGATTATTAATGGTGATTATAATAAAACTTAGTGCATAACAGTCAAAAAGCTTTTATAATCTGATCATTAAAATTCGGTGTGAAAAGTTATAAAAACACTTCAGAATCCCACAAAGTGCACAGATAAATGAAGACCAAGCTAAAGAACATTCTGGTTTAAACTCATGCTGTGGAATCTAATTACTGGAATATTTAAATGCAAAGTGCCAAATCCACCACAGAGGATAGCAAGAGATTAGGAAACAGGACTGTCAACCTCTTATGTCCCACAGCAGGGGAGAGCAGCCTTTTTGGAGCACGTCCCCACTCCTCCCTCCAGCAACTTCAGCACAGGACAACACAGGTAAAACTGCAGGGCTGGGGGGCAAAAGGAGCATTAGGAAACAGGCTCTGCTTCAGTCCCAGCAGGAGAAATCACCAGAAATGGAAGCAACAAAAAGTTAGTGATGATTTTGTGCAGCATTGAGCTCTCCCAGACTCACAATATAGGAGGGAACAGAGGCTCCTGAAAGAAAAGACTAAACATACAAGTCCTCACAAATGCAGTTCTTGGCTCCAAGCAACCGTAGCCCTGCTAGCCAAATCTAAATCAGACTGACTGCTGATCCTTACTCTCAGGCTTGAGGGGATCGGTGAGTTTGGGGTTGTGGTATTGGGCTTATTCTGGTGGTCTTTATTGGGGTTGTAATAGGGGATTTTGTAGGGGTGTGGAGTTTGAGGGTTCTTCACCGGTCTTTACAAGCAGTTTGACTAATTTGGGTCTTCCCATGATTAGCAGCCTGGAAAACATCCACATAAGCCTTTGCTTAGTTATTCTTTCTCGGTTTTCTTGAAAGGGGGAAAAAAAGAAAGGGAATGCGGGGATAGTGCTGGAATTACCAGAAGAATGAAGGCACAAAGTTATTCCCTTTACAGTGCTTCCACTTCTGGACATGCTTGGTATGCAGTAAGAAAACCCCGAAGACACTTCCATTTTAAATGGATAGTACTTCTCCCTCAGACTTTTGCCTAAATGAACAAACCCCCTTTACCAGCTGGTGTAAGGAGCATGAGCACGCCTGATGTAATACCAAAGGCACCATTGCTGAGCTGGCCCCGGGCTTCTCCATGACCTAGGCAGCAACAAAATTCAATGTCCCCAGAAAAAAAGCGCAGAGGGAGAGTCCTGGGATGCCAGGATCGCTGCTCCTGCACCTTGGGATCAGCGACTGGAGGTGTCGGGAGGGCGAGCGCACACCACATGGGGGCCACCGCTGCCCCTCGAGCACCTCAGCGCTGTGGCCGGGGTGGCCAGCTGTGCTGGCCGACTGCGACAGCCGCGGCTCAGGCAGCGCTCGCTGCTCTGACAACCTCCTCCACAGGCAAAATAAGTGCAGGGCTCCATAGTTGCCTCTTCCCAGGACTATTTTGCCATCTCTGGGAGCCTGCTGCCCAACGGATGGCCAGTTTAGCCTATACTAATCCCAAACTGCCTTCCATTCTAATGGATAATTCTGAAATATAAACAGCTTCAACTGCAAATGGAAAAGATAATTGCTCTTGTCTTCGGTCTCACTTTATATATTTACATATTGATTTTATTAAGACACTCTGTAAATCATAATTGAAATATCTGCCAACTTGTTCCATTTTTCACAACATTTCGTTTGTCTGAGCACCCGCTATGAAAATATACAGATTTTTAATGATGTGTGTGGCTGTGGAAACATGAGGAGTAAATCTGCAACTCAGGTTAGCTGAGTTACAGCTACAGCAACTCAGGCTGATCTAGCTTTTAAAAGATGTGAAACTGAACACAACCTCTAAAAGTGACCCTGTCTCACCCCAAAAACAGTGAGATAGGATCCTTGGGTGAGTAAAATGTGCAAAGCCCAGTATGAAAGACATTTATTTTCAGAATTATCATCAGTGAAAAATAAAAGAATGCCAAGGACAAGGAGCTTGAGAGAAAAACTGATGCCTAGATACAAAATCATAACCTACATTACTGCACATTCACAAAAGCTTTGCAAAAAAGTAAATATCACAGCTTCATTTTACCACAAGAGACATGTTTGATTGTGATTACCTACACAGCTAAAACATTGCTAAGGCAACTATCACCATGGTATCTAAACTTCTAAGACATCAGTGCATTTACCATTCAAGAAATTCTCAAATGATTGCATTTCTCTGTAGTTACAGGACTTTTCTTCGCTTTTATTTCTTCCTCCTGTTTCTTAACTTATAATACATCCATCAGTAATGAGACAGGCAACATATCAGCATGTGAAGGTGGGGAAGATTTTAGCCAAGGAAAATCCATTTGAGTTTCATCTGTCAGCCTAGATTTTGGGGTAATTTTTGTGCACCAGCAAGAGGTTTTTGGCCACAGCTAGAAATTGATCTGGCAACCACCCCTCTGGAGTTCAACCATGAAGGGGCTAATATAGCCTTTAAGTTATCTTTGTTATCCCTTTTCATCCCTTTCATCCCCGGTCAAAGGAGTTGAACATCTACTTTTACAATACTGGTGCAGAATTCATTTTTTCTTCATCTATTCAGGTGCTAATAAGATCAACTGCCCATCTAAGTTATTCTCTTCAAGAGGCTTTGTGTAGCTTGCTTTTTAGTTGCAAAAAAAAGCCAGAGGCAAATTATATACCTGGTACTATTTCATCATTTAAAATGTTATTTTCCTGAGTCTCAGTAATCATAGCACAGCATTTTTGCAATCAAAAATGAAGCAGAATTCAATCTTAGAAGCCATGAGGCTACAAAATACCACATCTTCTCCAGACAGTATCTATAAGTAGCATTTTTCGTGCCTTGCACACTTTATTATCCATCAAAGCCTTTCACCTACTGAGACTGGAAAACACATTACCTCCACACTAAGTCACTTTCCCCTTACCTAACAGAAACCCAGATTCTCAAAGCAGAGGGGCTGCACGCTGCTGTCCTGTGGGGCAAGCCTGCATGCCTGCCTTACCCAGGAGAAGGAAAATGTCATTTTTAAGCAACATTCATCCTACAGAGTCCAGATCTACCAATAAGCCTCTCTCCCAAGACAAACTAAAGCCAAATCTTCTTGCCTGGCTGGGAAGAGAGCACCTCAGGCTAAAGAAACTTCTCTGCTGCTCTGGCTCCTTTCTCAGCATGGCCCCATCCCAGGAGCAAAGGCCACAGGCACCAGCTGCCGAGAGGAAGTTCGCACAGTGCTCACGCTGACAGAGTACTTCCAAGGCAGAGGAAAAGATTTTCCTCTCTATATGTCCATTTTCCTCCAGATATGCTGCTCATCATAGCTCTCCCCCAAATCAGTACTGGCCTCCCTTTGCCAAGACACTTGCAAATCATCTCGGAGGAGGGGAGGAGAGCAGCTACTCCTAACGTGATTGTGGCCGGGGGAAACAGAGCAAGGCTTCTGCACTACCTCTCAGAAATCTTGTGTAGTCATTGCCACACGTATCCCTCACCCCAAAGCCTAAGGGATCAAGCAGTGGAGAACTATTCCCAGGCCTGGGAGATGCAAAGTTCAGCTGAAAACCTGTCCTTAGAGCTGTAGCCTAAAAAACAGGTACCACACGTGCACATATGCATACACACACATCCCACACTATTACTGCCAAGATACCCTTATTTATGTTTATGTGAAAAAAGGAAAGGTGTGGAGGTGTCTAACACTGTGATGAGCAGGCAAGCATTGTCAGTGTTTTCTTAACTGATAGTTTTTCTCACATAAAGAGAAAGTGTTTCTAACTGTAGGAGACAGTCAAAACTGGTTTGGGAATACAGGATGTAACAAACTACCCTGACATCCATGATTTGAAAGCATGTTCCAGTGCTGCTGTTCTCCATGAAAACGCTGCCTATCCTACACACAGGATCCCCCTTATCTCATATGGTGGTATTAGGAATTGCACACGCAGAGCAACCATCCCTTGCATGACTTAATGGGAAGATTGCAGAGCATGGCAGCAAAGAGCCAGGCTACAAGGCAGGACCTGACCGATTGTCACTACTTGCCCTTTCAGGTCTTCAGGGGCTTCTTTTCTTGCTGCCTATCAGTGGCAAGAGAGGAATGATGTGGCTAAACCATTATCAGTATAACATCCTGGGCACTATTATTACGCACCAGCTGTACAAATAGGACTGCCTGGGATGCCTGTTTAAGTCAAATAAGACTTATTACTTATGTTCCCTGTGAATTCTTGTCCCAGGGCAGTGAGAAGGGTTATTTTGGTAGGTGAAAGTAGAGTGAGGGGCTACGAGAAGTTTTATCTCCAGCGAGCCTACCAGAGAAAAACTGCTTCAAACTGTTCCCCTGTGAACTGTTTCCAAGAGGCTGCTCCCAGACGCAAGAAACCACTAAATCCCAGGTGGGTACATCTCTCATGAGGTTGTAAACTGTTTAAAATACCTCCATTATTAACCAGTAGAACTGCACAGCTTCTCACAAGTTGCTGCAATTCCTTAGTCAAGAGGAGGGTGTCTGCCTGAGACAAACATGTTTTTCTAATTCAAGTACTATGTGACCAGGTCTGCTGTAAGCTGGGCAGCATCAGCAGTTTGCCGTGGCCTCACGTCTTGTATTGTTTTTCTGCGATGGGCACGCACAGGTCAGGAAGAGCGAGGAAGGACTCCAGTCCCAAAGCCTTGCATGGATTCAACAGAAGCTCCTAAACTTCCCAGCTGCAAAATGTTCTCCGTTGCCTCTGCCGGCTTCAGCAGTCAGGAGGCAACGGCTGCTGGATCACAGCTCTGACTGACTTCTCAGCTCAGCAAGACCTTCGAGACCTTGCTGCCTTGATCCTGCTGCTCGGACCCTGCTGCATGGACCTCAGGTTGTGTGATGCAGCAGCCCCTAGCACATGCACAAGATCTTGACTTCATTAGTGGCTGGGCTGCTTCTTCCCCCACTGCTCGTAGAGCTCAACAGGGATGACAGGGATCCAGCAGTCCCTGCCACTCAATGCTTATAAAAACAGATTTTTGCACCACCTGAGGACTCTGAGCTTAACAGAATGTAGGAAAAATCCTGCTATGCTCAGAGGCAAAACCTGGCTTCCGCAAATGCAGATTCCCCTGCTTCCTCTGAGCTCAGCTGATGCTGCTGCACTCCAGCAGCTGTGAAACCCAGAGATATGGCCTTGCCTCCTTTGGGGCTAGTGTTTACTAGACACCCACAGAGCTCAGGGGAGAAATAGGACGCTGTTACTCAAAGGAGTAGCTGTGTCTTTAGCCAGGTTCTCCTAACTGGGGAATACAGCCAAACGCCAGATGGATGGTGTCATCCAGCAGAGCTAGGGTGACACAGCTCTCTCTCAGGGGAGCAGCCATTCCCAGCTCCTCAGTCCAGGCAAGCTCACCTCCAGCTACGGCAGAACTGAGCTCAGGTAGCAGCTATACCCAGAGAGCCCAAGGTCTGTCAGTAGAGGGTGGTCACTCAGGCTTCTTCAGATCCAGCCACAGGCGGACAGCAGACCCACCATGCTGTGATACTCATTGTTCTCCTGGTGAGCATGCACCAGTGTACATGTTCAGGCTGCTATCGAGGAAGCATGCAGTAAACACACATGAGGTGTACAAGACAAAGACATTTTTAAAACACAATTAAATAATATTTTTGTTTCTCTCTCTTTGGTATTAGCTAACCCAAAACTACAAGGTTACAGTCCACACTGGTGTGTGTTTGCTTTTAATGTCTTTACAATTATGCTATACTAAAAAAAATTCTGTCTTTCCTAAAGCTGGCATTTTTCACAGCAAATTTGATCGTGGTCTCCTTAAAGAAAAAAAGAAGAAGAAGAAGAAGAAGAAGAAGAAGAAGACATGGTCATCTCCTTAGCTGTGAAGACAGCTTCTGAAATGGCTCCTGCGTGACAGCCATGGCCTCTTTTAAGCAGCAAGATCAGCTGCTGCTGCTTCTCTGTGCCATGGCTTCCACTGCATGATACCTGTAGTCCCTTCTTCAAAGGCAGCTGCAGAGAGAGGGGAAAAGCCTACCCAAGCTGGCTAAGATAAATAAGGAAGATAAACAGCTTTTTTCTCTGAACTCTCCTTCCTACCTCCCAGCAAGCAACAGCCAAATTCCAGTCCCTGCTCCATCTGCTTCCTGACAAATCCCACAGCACACCTGGTCTTCAGGCAGGTGACCCTTGCGTCCCACTTCTCTCTGCAGAGAAGTTATCCACTGCTGCCAGCCGTCCCCCAGCACCTTGCCCACACGAAGGAGGAAAGCACAGAAATACAGCACCTGGCTGAGGACTCAGCACCGAAATGAGAATTGATGCACCACAGATCATGCGCAGAACCACAGTGGGAGCCAGGAGTTGGGCTCCCCGCAGCTGGGGAGAGAACAGCAGGTAAATGTGGCTGGAGTGGATAAATGGGAGGTCTGCTGCAAGGCAAGAGAAGCGAGGAAAGCTGTGAGTGGACTGGGCATGGCTGATGACCAGGTACGCAGATGAAGATCAGGGACAGGTCATGATGAACTGATGGATGAGAAGGGATGCTCAGTGGACAAGGTTATTGTACAGACCTGGCTCAAAGAGGTTAACAGGGGAAGCCATTTCCAGGTCTCTAGACAAAAGAAAAATAACTTTGTGATCATCTTCCTTTCTCAGTGCAGCCCCACAGATATTGTAACTCTGTGGCCAGCAGACCACTGCACATGAGCAAAAGCAAGTAGCCTAGGTGGGAAGTCCTTGCAGAAAGAAAAAGTAATGTCTAATTGCATCCCAAGAAACTAGAAAGCCATCAGGCTAGCTCAGTAAGAAAAGTAGCTGAGAAATGAGTATGGAAAATAAGCAGGCATGAGTAGATGTAACAGAGACAGAAAAGTGTTGACACAGTTTGGCAACGCTTTTATAAAACATTCTGCCAGTAAAACATCGAATGAAGCACGTGCCTTTCCTGGGTTGCATCAGAGTTCGTTTCCGGGAGGAGGGCCTTTACGTACGCTATTTAGGCACACGGAGCTATGCTGGCAGAATTTTACCCTTTCTGGGACGCTTTCTTGGTGGTTTCGCCAGGCTGAATTAAACACACTATTCAGCAAAAGAGTTTCAGCGAAGCTGTCAGCCGCTGGTATTCATCCACAAGACCACGAAGCCCGTGTTTCCCTGCCTGGGGTCCTCCCTCCCTCCCGACACAGACGCGCTCCCAGCTGCAGCGCAGCAATGTGGAATAAAAACAGGGACACGCTGACCCCTTGTGGCCGCATGACCGCCTTTCAGAAGCAATTTCTCCCCAGCAAGAACTTAAGAGAATTACATGTTTTTTAAAGCTGGAGCTCGACCAAGGCACAAATGGGTTCACTGCCGCAGAGGCACCACTGCCAGAGGGTTGCCTTGTGCTGCTCACAGCCTGCCCAGGCTTCAACCTCTGGGTGTGGAAACTACGAAGCAGCAGGTTGCTCACGTGTTACTGACCAAAAACCAGTGCTTTTCCTGGCTCACAGGCGTTATCCTTTGGATAGACCAAAAGACAGCTGTACTTGGAGCACTCCAGGTGACCATTTCAGAGATTACCCCAGGCAGCTCCTGCTGCTCATAGACCTAGCAACAGGAGCGACTTGTATAGTGAAGATGTGGTGCTTAATTCCCTGGAGGAGCAGCCAGCCATCGCAGGGTCTCTCCCAGGCAGTTCCTGCTGCAGAACTGACCAAACTCTGAATAGGTATGACATTTGTAAATAGTCAGTAGAAACTGTTTCTACATGTGTGGGAATTATCTCCTAAACAGTGTTTTGTGCAGGGTAAAGATAGGAGGTGGTTTGTATGTGTCTTCAGATACTCTGTAGCAGTGGATCATGCATGTGCTGGAGTGGTCATTCAAGACCTCAGAGCAGCTGGATTATAAAAATCTGCCAGAAAAATAGTTTAGGGAGTCTCATCCGATCCAGCTGAAGATGTCTTTGCAATAGACACTCCCACCTTCATCCAGACAGCAAATGATCATCCTTTTCAGGAGATCACTTCCCCACGTTACCCTATGCAAAAGATTCCCAGAAATTATGACTTTTTAAAAAAACACTATCCACAAATGTCTATGGGACAATGCCCTGCTCATGTTCCCTACTGTCTCTGAAGGGCTGGTTTGGGGAGCCTTCTGGCAGCAGCCCTGGCTGAGGGAAGAGTTTAAGTGAAGAGCAATCAGCCTGGTCATTAGGAGCAGAGAGCACTGCAGGCATAATGACAATCAAACAGGCTAACTGCCAAAAAAATCCCTTTCCCCTCATCATTGCATCTGCCAAAGAACGTGAACCAAAGCCCATTCAAACCAGTAGGTTGCCTTTAGAGTGTCTAATCAAATATTGATAACTAAGATGCAATAAATTGTAAGGTTAGGCCGCTGCTTACAGGCCATGGAGAGGGATAGGGACGGCCTGCTGCGTCACCATTCAGTTCACTCTAAAGTGGACTTCTAAGATGGGGCACACGAATTTTGCTCTAGAAGTGCCTGTAGCTCTCCGCTGACCATCAGGGAACCTGAGGGTGAGGGAAATGTGTACACTAAAGTTGTCTGAAGTTAGATTAGATGATTCCCGGCAACAATCACTGGCTTTGCATCAGGGACTGGAGAGAGAGGGAGCATGAGATATGTTACCAAGTACTGTTGTACAGTTACCGAGAACAACTCTGGGACCGGGCCATTTGAAAGCTGATTTAACATTGTCACATCACTGAAATAGTGCAAACGCTCAAGTAGTTTTCTTGCTGGTAAGCTGAGCAAATAAAGGGGGAGAGAGAATGAATGTCAATATTAACATCACAAGCCACTGAACAACTTATTCAGCCCATTGGCTGCTATTCAAGCCAGTGCACAGGGCCTGTGAGGGCAGCCTCTCCGGAACCAAAACAGTCCCCAAAACTTAGCAGAATAAGAGAGGAAAGCAGCATCTGTGCTGCCTAAGTTTTCTGTCTCAAAAAAGCCAAATAGTCCACTGAGAAGCCAAAGGCTGCCTGCGCTGCCTCTGTACAAGAAGGTGAAATAATTTACACTGAGTAAAACTCCAGCACTTTAGCCCTGCTAGAGGACATTTAAGAGCCTGGTGCTTCTATTTCGCGCTGTCATAAGCTGCTGTTACTTAATCATTGGAAAGTAACCAGATCTCCGATTCTCCTATTGCGCTGAAGACCACTGTGGGCAACCAAGGAAGTTTCAAGGTCTTACGAGAAAGCCCAGCTGCACGCCCTGCTTAACACTGTAGGATGGCAACGACCAAGGCAGGAAAGGTTATTAGAGGAAAGCATTTTGATGTTTTAGATGTGTCCCAGCAGTTCTTTATTGCTTACGAAAGATTGTTGGTGTTGTTACTTTTACTCTGGGTTCTTCATGTGGTTTTACTAGTTTATAGTAGTGCTCTACTCTGTTATTCAGTGCATATAAAGGTCTTTACACCTTCCTTTGTTAGTAATGAGCAAGATATTAGTGGGGGTTGGTTAATTGACGATACATTTTGAAATCATTAAAATAAGCCTGGTTAGCTTCAGCTCCGTTTCAGAGAAAAGAAAATTCACGTTACCAAGTGGAAAAGGAATACCAATGTCAAATAATTATTTTTTTATGCCCACACTGTACTAATAAATGTTACAAGTTCTTAACAAATTACTTTACAGACTTTCAGTCTGAACACCAAGCTCACTGAAACAAAGAGCAGAAAAATGTGTTATTGCCCCCAGAATGACATGTCTAGATTACTGTTATTCCCACAGTGTCAATCTTTCTTATCTTTAACTTGATAAACTGCAGGTGCTTGAAACTGCTGCAGCAGCTAGAATACTGATATGCAATAAGTGTGCATGTCACATTTCTCCTATCCTCTGTTAGCCTAAATTTACTTCATAGAGAAGATGATGATAAGGAGTCTCTTTGCAAAAAGGAATTAGAGCATCCATATGCCTTGGCAGCTGTACCGTGGAAGAAGATAATACCAACAGGTGCAGAAGAGCAGAGTTCGTGATATTGCTGGATTTTCCTTCATTCGAAATATGCGGCCAAGCAAAATAAAATAGATCTTTTCCTATAGAACCCAAGTGCAAATGGAGGTAGCAATGACATAGACTTACGGTTTTTAGTGAGTCTCTTTGTCCTAATATCTGTCCTAATATCTGTGCTTTGTCACAGAGCAACTATTTCATCTGACAAAGCAAGCAGTGTACTATATACGATATTATTTTTCAAAATGAATGTAAATTTTTCATCACAATACACCGCTTATATGGCTGGAATTTTTACTTCAATGCAGGTAAAAATAATCAATACATGATTTGCTGGCATTGACCATAATGCATCCAAAATAATTGAATCCAAGAGGGGATACTGAGGATGCTAGATTTGGTATACATCCACTTCAATATTCAATGCTCAGAAGTTCGGTGTTTTGTTTACTTTTTTTTTAGAAAAATGCATATTTTTATTTTAAAAACTTAAAAAATTGTTTTCTTCCTTTACTAAATGGCTTCATGGGTGTATTCAGAAATCAAACATCTCCACAGGACAATTTTTTTTCCTATCTTACAAAGCAAAGAATGCTAAAATGTTATTCTTCTGAGAAAGTTAGGGCAAACAGCAAGAATTCTAGGAGCCAGGCACTTACTACTGTAAATGAATGTAGCTGTACTGATTTCAGGCATCGCTAGTACTTATTCTTCTTTCCAGACAGCCACGGGATTTGGTTCTGTTCCTATCAAAATTTTGCTTTTGATTTCAGCCGGGAGTGGATCAGACCTTGTTGAGCTAATGAGCCTGAGTTTGGATTAGAAATATCAGTGCTATTCTAATAAGCTGTTCTTGCATGAATTTAAAATTGGTCAATCATACATGAGTAAACAAAGGTGAAAAAAAAAATACAGCCACATTTCAAACTTATTTTTGTGGAAATTGGACACTGCATTAGCACTCTACTGCTGCTCACAGTTTTTTGCTAGCCTCAAGTTGAAACTGAGCCTGCTTTTCTGTGTATTCATACTTCTTAGATGCAAGCTATTACGCACTAGAAGGAAACGCAGCACTGTCAATGAAAACTGGTGTTTCCATGTTATTAATGTCACTGGTTCATGTTATAGTCATAGCAAATTCATTAATTTCTGTCTCAGCTTTAAAGCATTCTTACAAAACCAAGAGGCTGAAAGAACAAGCTATGGGATGTAGATTTGTGAAGCTGGCAGCTTTCTAGAGCGTTAAAGCTTATGAAAATCCAAATCCAAGATAAAATGTATGGAATGTGAGCTTGCTTCCTGAAGCCCTGGGGCTTCATCCAAAATGCGCTAAGGCTAGCGAGAGTCCTTCCACTGTCTTCACTGGACTTTGGATAAAGCCCTTCAAAGATGTAAAACAGAGGCTTAACATGCTTAGTTTGCCAGGGATATTTGGTTACCCAATAGAAGCTGCCCAACTCAATAACCCTGAGAAGAAGGGTGAAGGATGCACGCTCAGAGCCAGCAGGTTAAGATCACACAGAGGGACCAGCACTTTACCATGCTGGTAAAGCTAGCCCTACTTGCACACACAGAGGGAAGGCATCAAGGGAAGGATATCAGAGACGCCTGCCCGGACCCACTGCAGAGGGAAAGGTCTATGAATAGGAAAGGTGGGGCTGGTGCATTAGCTGTGCATTTACATTTTCTAGAACTACTCCATGAGCAACACAGTGGATGGCATGTTTCCTCCTCCCTCACCCATGGTGGACACTCTTTTCCTCTAAGTGGGAGTGGTCGTAAATGATTTTAATTAGTTAGCCTTGGGAAGAAGACATTTCAAATACAATACAGAAACAGGTTTTTCCTACTACAAAAAAAAAGGAACAGCAAAATATCTCCAAACTGATCAAGCAACTTAACTGCTCCAGTAACCAAGAAATGCTTTAAGCTGAGGAAAGTGTAAAGTCTCAGCCTAGCAGCTGCCCCAGAGCTGGGGACAAGAAACTGGATTGCTGTTCCCTGCTTTGCTACGCACCTAAGTTCATCTCGGGGTAAGAAGTGCCTTGTCTGCTAAATAATATCTAGCCAGTAGGTTTCTCTCAGCAAAGCTTAATTTATTTTGAGATTCTGAGGCAGAAGGCACTGGGGAAGTGAACTACAGCAATAACAGTTACCCAGTTTTCTCAGCAAAATGTTCAGACTATGCACAGTAGTTCCAGAAAAAGACTCAGGCAAACTACATGGCATTTCCTCTTTCTAACAAGCAAAAAAAACACAGTGAGAGGTATGTTGTCTCCTGGGACTCTGAAGGCTTTCATTTATTCCTGTTGCATTCAGCTAAGTTTTGTTCCAACTCTAAAAGTTAAGCAGTTAGAAGAAGTGAAGAAATAGTGGAAGGCAGAAATGTGTCTCTGTAACCAGAAAGTCTAGCACCATCAAGGATAGCTTTTTATTGCTTTAACTTTCTGGAAAATGGCTTCCAAAACACAAAGGAAAGCGTTTCCAGTAGTGTTCTTTTTATCATTTGCCTGTTATGCCCTCCATACTTTCAATACTGGAAGCAAACAGACAACTAGCAGTGGAAGGATGCCCCAGAACTAAACCTGGGTTTCCTTAAAATGTGGTAACAATTGCTAAGAATAAGTATTCTGACTGTTGCACATACAAATAAAAAATAGCTTGTTCTAAACCTTAAAGTCCTCTTAAGTATGCGACCTCAGGTAAAGGCCATTAATGAAGAGATGCTATAACCCCTGAACACGTTTCACAGAAAGAGGGCCTGGAGGTGGCCTTTTTCTTTAGATTATCTTAAACAAACCACCTTTGACGAGTGATTTCACTCATTGACATTCATTTAAGATAGTACATTCCTACGCAGAAAGTTCATTGCACAAAAGAGTCATTAGCGAGGCCCTCTGTGAATCCTGAGAAACGCTGTGCCCTCCAAGTCTGCAGAAGGTCTGAAGCAAGAATGCATTTCTGAAGCAGCTGCTTAAAGATCTGAGGAAACTTGGCTGGAAGAGTAGCCACATGATCCTCCATTCCCTTTAGTACTTTTGGCTTTCAGACGTTAAGTCCAACGTGACATGACAGCCTTACACAATCAAAAACTCACCATTGACCAACAGAGCAATACAGTAACACTGTGAAGGTTAAACAGAGGAGAGAGGGAGATGTGCATCCACCTTTTCCTTTCTCTCTTTATTCTCATTTGAAGTTTTTAGTCTCTACTCGCTCAAATGGAAGCGAAAACTTCCCACCACGAATCTGGCTGTTGTGCAATGCAGCACGCTGGCTGGGGAAAGAAAGGCTGCCTTTCTCGACCATGTGAGACACCCCACTCGGAAGGAGAGAGCATTGCCCTGAGCAATATATAGCTGACCTTACATTCAGGACAGGCCCCACGGGCACGGACGGCTCTGAGCTTTTGAAAAGTGCGGAGGAGGATGCATACTTCAGGGCTGGTAAGGAGGAGCTCAGCAACCCCCAAGCAGCGCCTTTAGTGTTTTGTTTCATCTCTAGCCCTTCATCATCACCTTTTCCTTTTAGAGGTCCCTATTTAAAATTAACCCTTTAAAAATACCATTTGCCAATCATACAGTTCAACAGAGCGCTGGAAGAAACTGTCTTTTTTTATTGCTTGACAACTGGCAGCCCTTGTGCTTCTAGCACCTACCATCACATTCAGGAGGTGACACCTCATTCACATTGTGGGATACAGGCACAAATAAGGAAGGGAGAAGAGATAACAATGTTGGGCCTGACACACACACTGATGGCTTGTCTCCCCGCCACAAAGCTAGAGCAAGATACATTTGCGCTTTCTCTAAAATCCCCTTTGCACAGTCAAAGCAGCGTAAATGTATGTTAGGGTAGGTGGGAATAAGGACTATTGTCTTCAAAGACATGATCTGACCTATCTAAACTTTGCAGCACTTTTGCTGTAATATAGAGTTTTCTTTACTCCAATATAATTACATCAATATAATGTAAATCTTCTCTTAGCAGTCATAAGAAAGTGGAAGACAGTGACTGGATAATTTTGTACATCCCAAAGTCTTTAATTTAATCATACTTCAAGAGACATATTATTCAAAAATGTGTATGAATTTCACATCAGATTGCAGACATTTGTTTCTTTTGCTTCATACAAGATAATTGTTAGATTATAGATAATTATTAGATAAAAAATTCTTCTTTTCATTCATCATAGTTCACAAAAGTTACCTCATAGTAGAAATAACTCTGAGTTAACACAGCATCTAAAAATTCTAAACTATTAGCTTTCTCTGACATCCATTTAATTTGTATTTTAAAGCTAAACAGCAATTATTGGAAAGTAAATCAAGTCTCTCTGGGGCTGAAAGTTGTAGTTCAATTAATTTATTGCTTAGAAAAGCCCCAAAATAGTTATGTTTACTCCTTTTAACTTTTTTGAAAGTGATCATTGCTTGAAACCTTTTGAAAATGTTTGAATTTTTGAAATTTCACTGAAAAGTGAAGTTTCAAATGTCTGAAACAAAAAAACTTTCAAACTTCTGAAACAAACTGAAAGCTTTGACGCTTCACTGAAACTTTTTGCAAGTGTTTTTGAAATGTGTTACATTCAATAAGCTAAACATTTTTCCTGATTTATGGGACTTGATAGCAGTCTGTGGGCAGATGCAGAATAATCTTTTTGCTAAAAAGATCAGTTGTTTCTGTTTCATTGGAGCCAAAAAATTGGACCTCTGGACTGACTTCTGCAGCACAGAATAAGCGGTTAAAGAAAATCAATTCACTCAAAGAGAGGACAAAGTGTCTGTAATCTGTGAATTACTAATAAACATATATAAAGCATTTTTAAAGGAACACGCAAGTTTGTTCCTTTCAAAATGTAAGGAAAAACAGTAACGGTTGTATAGCCAGAAGTATTACATTGCTTCCAACTGCTGTGAGACGTTTCACTTTGAAAATACAGATACCTTAGCTTGGGGTTATGTGTCCCAGAGTTAATGAGATACCCTTTGTTTAATGGGTAGCATTGCCATTTGAATTTGTTATTATTATAAACTGGTTTTACAGCAGTCACACAGAGCAATCTGAGCCCATTCGGACCAAGTATCTCTACATACAGACATATGCAAATACTATGTCTAGTAAAAAGGAGTGTAGCCTATTTATAGAATGTGAAATAATGTGAAATATTTATAGAATGGCCTTGCAAAATGCTCTGGCATTTAGCAGCCCAAGAACTCAGCCTGCGTTCCTCACCGCGATGTAGAAGAAGGACAAATGTAATCCTTGAAGGCCAAATAGCACGAAGGAATCGAGACTGTTGATTTATTCCTGTGTTAGAATTTGTTACCCACTAAGTAACTGTGTGCAGCACTGGGGCTCCCATTTTGAAAAAGAAATTGGAGAAACTTGAGAGAGTGCAGAAAAAGTGTTTTGAAAGTAATTCAAGGGCTGGAGAAATGCCTTAAAGTGAGAGAGAGTTTCTATCTATCTGTCCCATTTTTTGAAAGAAGGTGGAGTGGTGGCTCAGTTACTATCTCACCTTCACAGAGAGAAAATGTACAGTACTAAAAAGCTCTTTAACTTAGTGGAAAAGGCATAACAAGAACTGATGGCTGAGAGCTGAAGCCAGATAAATTCAAGCAGGAAGTATGGCACTCTTGTTACAGATTTTTTTTTTTTTTTTAACAGTAGTCACATTGATTAGCTACTGAAACAAACTACTGAGGACAGCAGCCTGGCAATGTCTTCTAGACTAGAGATCTCACTGAAACATCTACTTAGTCAAGGCATACCGCGCAGTCCAACACTTGGCTAAAAGGTGAAATTCTGCGACACACAGCAAGCTGGAGTAGAGAATCCCCCTGGACTCCAAATTCTATGAAAGCCTAACGGCACAAATTTCCCTTCAATCCATAAGCTCACAATCACTTAGGGTTAATTTTCCAGCTCAGCAAATAACTTAATGTCAGTATCAAGTGAAATTTGTTTTTAAAACTTGGCTTTGGAGATCTTTGGTTAAAAACAGGGAAAACAAAAGCGGTTATCACAGTAGAAGAAGTTGTTTTAAAAATCCTTTTAGTAATCTGCTTCTTCTGGATTTATAAAACTTTTAGGAGGCTTAGGACAAAGCAACCTTCTAGTTATTGAGGTTTTTTGTACATTTTCAAGCTTAAAAAGGAAAACTTCTGCTGACAATTTTCACTGAACACTTATTTATAGAGCCGCTTCAGCAACAAAATAGGACTCTATAATCACACTCTACATGCTTTGGCAGCCCTTAACATGTATGAAAGGTACTGTGTTCAGACTATCTTCTTTTCTTTTTTAATAACAATAAAAAGATAATAAATATCTGTCTTCAGAGCTTCTATATAGATGGAGAGAGTGCATTGGCTGAGAGATGCACAAAATGCAAATAGCTCTTTACACATTCAGGATGACGATACCAAGTTTAGCCAGATCCTATATCTTAATCAGATTTTCCAACAATAAGAGCAAAAGACTCTCAAAAAACACCTTCCAAGGGAGGAGAAGGAGCAACTCTACTCTCTCCCCTGCCAGCCCCTGTAACTAACGGGATGCCTCCAGCTCTTTCCTCCTCGTGACACCAGTTCCAGGTGGAAGGAGGGAAGGGGATGAAACAGGGGCGACAGGAGGGAGTGCCCACAGCCTCCCTGCCAGGCCAGCAGGCAAAGGAGCAGGTCAGAAACCTGCAGAAATAAATGCCTTCTACTAGGACATACCAGAAAGGCACTTAGTTGTGTGCTCCTTACTTCAACTCTGCTCTTTTTCTGACCCAGAAATATCTGAGCCCTTGCCTCTCCTTGGGAAGCTGCTAAAACGGACCTCTGGGCCCAAGGGGAGCTCAGTTTGGTCAATAGGACGGTGCTTGGGCAGCTGCATGCTCAGCAATGCAGCCTTGACTCTCCAGGCAGCCTCTTGCCCTGCTCCTTACTTACAAGGTGGGGACCCTTGGCAGCTGTTTGTACGCACGTCGCTCTTCATGCAGCGTGCCTTTACGGGGTGCAGTGGATGTTCCTGACTCATGCAACTGTTTTAATTCATTGTGTAGTCCTCCTGATGTGGATGACACGAAAAAGTTCACCACCTAGTGGTTCTGGGGGGCTAGCAAAAAAGATGCACAGAAAATGTGAGGGAAAAAAGAAAATTCGTTACCACATAGTGTTTAAAAGCCATTAGACTAACTGTTGATATAAAAGATTGTTTCATTCACTGAAATTATTCAGCTCTCCTAAGAAGAAAAATGTTACAGAACTGTAAAATGCTCAGGAGAAAAGAAGTGTTCTGTAACAGTCTCCCTGTATGAAATGTTAATACATCAGGGGTCAGCAAATAACACAAATAGGGAGTATCATTCCTTAAATTCTTACAGTAAATAAAACTTCCAGCTGTAAATGTGTATATGTGTTATGTGTATATGCCTGTTGCATCTACTTTTTCAAAGATGCTGCTTCTTTCACACTACATTCACATTTACTTGTTGTAACCTCCTTTTGTTTTCTGTTTTTCACTTTCACTCAGCTAGGAAAATTGTTCAGAGGTAGACACAAACATAATATGCTAGCCACTGTCCAAATATAAATAAATAATGAAAAGTTTACCGTCTAATAAAACAGTATATAACATAAAAAATAACATATAATGAGGCAAGAAATGCTCATTTCATTCATTTTCTCAGTTGAAATCAAGAATATAAAAGAAGTGTATATAAAGCACAAAATGTGTGTGTTTGTTCATATAACTGTCATTAGCGTATGCGATCACATTAGTATGTGCAGGATGCGGGAAAGTTAAGCCACAGCTCAGCAACTCCGCTCACAAACATCCAAGGATCTATTTAAAGACAAGCCATTCCAGGTTAAGGCAGCCCTACAATCCCTTGTTGCCAAGTCCCATATCCTGTCCTCCCCAGTCTCCAGCATTTTGCAACTCATGGATGTCCTGAATTAGCAATAGTAGCTTTGTTTTCCACAATTCTTGCTGGACTTCTACGGCATGAATTTTCCCAGTCACTTTTTGAACCCTTGAAAATGTGAAACAGTTGCAACTTCCTGTTGCAAAGAGCTCCATTGCTCAGACATCTGCCATGCAAGGTGTCTCCTGTTGCTTGTTTTGAACTTGTCCCCCTCACTGTTGATGGAAGTGTGCTTAGTCTTCCGGGTGGATTAAACATACAAGTAAGTTTTTCAAACATGGGGCTTGGTACCCAAAGCAGCCCAGCTTTTAGGCCAGATGCTCCCTGAGTATGCGAACCTGCTCCAAGAAGGGAATGGGCTCAGAGCAGCCTGTGGGGCACGGCCCCAACCTGGAGCCTGGGAGCATGGGCATGGAGGTCTCCCACAGCAGAGTTCATCAAAGCAACCACCAGGCTATCCTGGGAGAGGTCTTCATCTACCTCTGATTCCCAAATTCTTTATTTCATCTCAACACTAGATGGGAAAGCTTTTGAAACATCACAGATTCTGAGTTCCTTTTTCTAGAAGGGCCTCGGCAGAACTGGAAAACTCCCTATCCATGCATACAGTCACTTTTCAAAACTGATATGGGTCCTTATTTTATCAAAACATTTCTGAAAAGTTTATCCTTCATCTAATCCCTGCAAGCCACCAC
Source organism: Struthio camelus (assembly GCF_040807025.1). Classification (NCBI taxonomy): domain Eukaryota; kingdom Metazoa; phylum Chordata; class Aves; order Struthioniformes; family Struthionidae; genus Struthio; species Struthio camelus. Next base: position 149,122,864 of record NC_090942.1, on the reverse strand, counting down.
CTGAAACTGCACCATATAGTGGACCCAAGTCTGTATAGAAGGGTTTTTGCTTAAAACAGGACTGTCATGTTTGTAGCAAATCCTATCAGGCAAGAACTAGACCCTTGCACACATGACAGTAGTGAGAACATTTGGCTGACGCTGTTTCTCAGCTGACTGGCCTGATGGTTATGTAAAATTCCTCATACCGTAATGAAGCATTCCTGGTTAGACATAGACAGTCTGAGGAGCAGCTGGATGCAAAATCCATTGCATGAGGATGTTGGCTGTTATGAATAGACCTTACATTTTCCTGCACACTTGCAACAATCCACCCTGATGTAATTATTCAAGCTGGATCTTGATGAATTCTTCCAAAGTCCTGAGCCATCACATGAAGAGTCATCCACAAATAGCAAGTTCATCAAGCTCCAGCTCACATAAAGATTAATTGTCCATTATGGGATATATTTAAGCATTTCTTCCCCTGTCCTCTGAGATTCTTAGTGAAACGCACCAGGAAAGACAATTTTGAACAGGAAATTATATCTGCAGGGTGAAACATCAGTTTATAAATTGAGTTAGCCCCATTCAGTGCACTACGAAATTTTAAAGTAAATCAAGCTAGAGCATACAAGCACAACAAAGTGGATTTTGAAAACAATATTAGCAGATGTAAAATCAAACAGAGGCCACCAGCACAAAAACTAAGGGAGGCTTGCTTTCAACAGATTGAGATTACTGTTGAAAAAAGCAGGTTCTTGACGGAAGCTTTGTATGGACAAATGTTTGGGGGTCTTTAAGGCTCTCCTGCTAAGTTTTCTTGTGTCTGTTAGTGAGCAGTTATGTTCTGCTGCCAAATTTTCTACAGAAGCAATGGTAAGGTGTCTCTTCCTTTCTTTTCCCTCACCAATTTTCAGGAACTTTAGCTTAAAGGCACACAGCTGTATCATCCACATATATCCCAAGGCTTGCTTTAGGTAACAATTTTTTCATTGGTTTTTGTATTCACAACCCTGTAATTAGCCTGCTGTCCTTCTCTACTGCCAGGTAGAATTTTCCCTGCTGCTGATGAAATAGATCAAGAAACTTTTAATTACTAAATCAGGAAATTAGAAGATGATTAACAGAGGTTTACAAAGGCGCATTGTGTCTATGAAAAAGATAAAAGAAAAGATATTGCCAGAGCTGCCAAACAATTAGAAACTGTTCTTACTTTAAATAGGCCCCTTAACCTGAAATTCTCCTGAATACATTCCTAAATGCAACAGGAAAATATTCAGAGTACAGTACGGTATGAACAATACCAACGATAAATTACACCTGCCTGGCAAATAATTTTGCCTAGAGAAGTCTGGTTAGCTTAATCAAAATAAATTTCTAAGTTACCTCTCCATACTGTTGCAAATTCTGCAGCACTTTCTGTAAAATAAATTTTACTAGGAACGAAATCAAGTGTCCCTCAAAGAGCTACAAAGACAAATTGAACAGAATTAACAGACACCATTTTAAAAACTCATTTAAGTGCTGTCCTTTGTGCGAAGAAGCCAGACAGATCTCAGCCCAGTCTACTGAAGAAGAATAATCAATGGTGTTGGCAGTTCTGAAATTACAATGTTATAAGGCTTGTCTTGCCAAGATGCTTTATTTAATTAAAGCAGAAATCTAGCAGATGGGTTTTCTATTTTAAATTAAACTAATAATTGTAGGAATACAAGTAAAGGAGGTGAAGTTCTCTGCTATAAACAGTTCATGTCAGAGAAGAGAAATGGTTAGAAGAGATCTCAACTGTAGCATCCGCAGGGTGCACTGGTTATTTCATAGATCAAGCAAATGCAAGAATAATTAGCCCTCCCAAGAGAGTAAAAGATTTAGTATGTTTATGGAAGCGAGTAAAAGACAATGAACAGAAAATGAGGCCTCTAAAATGTAGGTCCAGCTGACATTGCAAGCATCCAAAGTGTAACATATGACCAAAGAAAAAAATAAGTTTATCTCATATAGATGGGAAAAGAGGCTGGCAAATGACAAGCAGATTAGAAAATGTGCAGAGGATAGACGTCTCCATACCCTTGTCCTATGCTAATAAGAGTCTTTTATAAGACTTGAATCACCTTTGGTTTAGGTATCTTTTGCACTTACTGAGGCTCCTTTTTAAAAGACATTTTCTCTGATAGGTAAGTCCAGAGCCTGAGAACTACCTGCTGTGGCTGATGTTACCAATTACGTAACTCTTCTTTGATACCATTTTCAGTCTTTTGTATAGGCCTCTGATATGCCACATATCTGGTAACTAAACCCTTTGAACTCTGCGGAATATTTTCTGCTGGTTTAAGTGTTCCCTCAATGGGCATCATGAAGATGGGCTCAGAACAAGTTAATACATGCCAAAAAAAAAAAATCATTAATCAATTAATCAACCAGAAGATGTTTTATCCTGCATAGAATCAGGTTCATCCATTTGTTTTCAAAACAGGAATGTAACTTTTATTTAATTCCATGCTACCATTTTTTCTTCTAAAGAGATATCCCTGTGTCTGCCCATTTTGATAGGAAATTACTGGGTGCAGTGATAATCCCGCAGAGCTTAAGAATTCCAATATTTTCCATGAGATCATAGGTCTAGGACAAAGGCTAAGAATGAAAATAAGAAGAACATGAAAGTCAAAATGCTAATTTATGACCAAATCCAGTGTTTATGTACTGCACATCTCAGAGTGAATGAACTGTTTTGGCAGCATTACATAGCTCTTCTAATGAACACAAGATATTTTCCTTCTTCTCTCAGGCAAATTAAAATATCAGTGTGTTCATTCCTCTTTCTTGTTTGATCTGTTCCTAGCTGGTCATACAGATTTTAAAGCGTATGATGGTCCTACAGTGACCACATTAAACAAGCAAACATCTGCCAACCACTACCACACAAAGGTTTCTTAGATAATGCTCCGTTTGTCCCTACTCAGAACAGTGACAGACACAGAAAGGCAGAATGCTATGTGTGTTTCCATAACAATTGGCCTCTGTTGGAAAATAGGATTTTAGTACTATTTTAGCTTCTTTGCCCAAAAATCATAGGTCATCCAACCTTATATACACAGATATCAGTAATTTTCTTTTATATAACAGCCTGACATGGTTTTATAATGCTTTATAACTTTGGAAGAAAAAAATTGATTCATCACTGTACCAATAGAAAAACTTTATTGTACTATTAACACAATGTGGCAATATTTGATCTTGTCTCACTTTTAGATTTCTTTTCCTTTGTTTTTAATTGAATGAAATAACCTAAACTGACCATTATTGTTACCCTTCTTCAAAAAATGTATTTATTGGCTATGTGGCTAGTCTGCAAAAGCAATTTACTGAAACAGTTCAATCTATTCTGTGAGACAGATAATGGCCAAATCTTAACAGTAAGAACCTAAAGGCTTTCTGCTGTAACAGGATTTAGCAATAACTTTTAATTGGCAGTTCAAAGTTAATCCTCAAGGAAGAATGTGATTTGGCAAAAGCACCTAGTCATAAAAAATAAATCATTAGACTGTGGGGTTTTTTTCTTCGTATTTGTGCTGCTATTGTTATTGGGAAACATTACAGGAATAATTGTTGCATTGTCTTGGACTGACTAGGCTCTTCCTGGGCAATCCATTTTACAACTTTTGCATTTCATTACTCTATCAATGAAAAAGGGGATAAAAGTTTACATTTCTCAGTACTTCTTCCTAGGAAGCTTTAGCTTTATTTAACACTTGCTCTGAATGAAAAAAGATGGGCAAATCCCTCAGACTGATACTCTGCTCTTCCTTTTCTATTCCTCAACATGAGTTTCACATACCCAAAAGCCTAAATTTTTCCTCCATTTCTACTCAAAAAGCCTCCCCAAAGGCTTCCAGTGAGGAATCAGTTCTGTTCTTAGATTTAGTGGTAGGAAAAGCCCATAACCCAGACAAATCTTCTCATTAACTCACCAGGATCTGTTCAGCTCTAAATTTAAGCAACTCTACCATCCATGATTTCCCTTCTTTGTTCCAGTGACGTTTAAGACTAACCCATGGTGACCTGTTTAACTCAGAAAAAAGGATATGGACAATTCAACAGCATACAGATGAGGTCCAAATTAGCCTCCTCCTGTTAAAAGATCAAAGTCTGCACTGAAAGCTAAGTTTTGGATAAAAACTCAGGCATTGTCCCTTGAAGCTACCGGGAATTTTGATGGTAGCATGTGAGAAGACCAGCCTTTTTTTGTGAGAGTTCAGGTAGCAGATAATTACGTTTTCCATCAATGGATGTACTGAGAAATATAAACAGATTTCACCATCAGCTGAACCGTATTTCTTGAAGGTTGCAGCTCTTCAACATCTGTTTTATTTGCAGTACTAGATTTTTTTTCCCTCACGAAAAATTATATAAATGTTCCCCATAAAAATTATGTAGCATCCTTCATGAGGCTAATCCCTGATCTACTGCCTTAAGTGTCATTCCAGCCCAAATATTTCGAGCTAATTTGTAAAACCCCAGACTCCTGGGAAACAGGACTGTTTCACCCTCTCCCTCCTGCAGCAAATACAGCACTAGGCAGAACAGACCAATCCATTGTTTGTCTAGCAAGCTGCTCTCTTTCTGCCAGAGTATTCAAGCAAGATGACGAGAAAAAACACAACAGTGTGTTACATATAACAGTCAACATGAGTAAAATCCATGAAATAAACGCTTCAGAAAAAGTGATGGGAATATATAACTTCTGCACTCATTTTTAATTAAACCATTTTACTTTAGAGATGTATTCACTGTATGTTAATCAGTGTGTTATTTCAATATGTAGACTTAAACGTACTTTTTAAAAACAAAGGTTTATGTTTTGTAGAATACTTAACCCCAAAAGTAAGCCTGAACTGCCTCTCTTTACACATAAATAGAACAAGAGGGACAAAAAATATAATTAAAAATCACAGTAAGTTTGAGTACCCAAAGAATCTACAATTTAAAGCAAGTTAAAACAATTTTTAAAAGTATTTAATATCCTGGGGAAGTTTAGTGTTTGAGATAATAAAATGGTAAAAAGGAAACGTAACAAAGAGAACAACTGAATATTATAAACAAGACCTGAGGTATCTATCTCACTGATGTTTTAAACTGCTGAACGCTCAGGTGCATATAAATGCTATCCAGAGACCCCATACTACTTGCAAAGTTTGAGTAACTTGTAATATGTTATTTTTTTATATTGCATGTATTAAATCTCCTTCTCTCAAAACAACTCCATTAAACTATTCTAGAAAATATTGCTTAGAGAAAGATTGCATTTTACCTGCTTTTTTGAAGAATTCTTGAAGTTGTTCTTCTGTTTGAAAATAAAGACTTCCAAAATGAGAGAAAGTGCACAGCTGTTAACAAATAAAAGATTTGGTTCAGCTGAGGGAGCAGCAAGATGCCTGGTGTTTTCTGAATAGAAAGTTTATTTGAGTAAATAAATTGTTCAATGAGGAATTCGGATCAGTTCTTTGTAGTAAGCATCTCTAGATCAAGAGAGAGTGACATGAAATCCTGGGCATGCTCATAAATGAGGCAGGAATTCCCAGATTTCGCATCACGTGATTTCAGTGAGGAACTAGCACTCACCCTACTCCCAGCACCGTTATTCTCAGCCTAAATAAAGCAGTTCTGAAGCCTGAGAAGGTTATAACAAGTGGCAAAGAAAGACAGAGTAAACAGATCACTGCTAGCTTCACCGAGCACTTAAGAGACTGTCCTGAATTTGGGCAGTAAGCAGGAAAAATGTACTGAAGAGAGCACAGCAAAAGTGCTGAGATGCATTGTTAAACTTTCCTAAAGAGGAAAGTTATAAAAGTTCAGATTTAACTGCTCTCACTATGAAAAACTAATAGTATTTGAAAGAAACAAAAAAAAAATCAAATTCTCTTTTTTCACCCTCAGAAAGTACTACGAAGATTATCCTGACAAATACACATTTTCTTTCTTCGTACTGGAAGTTCAAAGAGCTACATATTATACTGCACTCCTGAGTGCACGATTAATTAAGCACCATCCCTGTCGAGCTCTTTTTGCCTGTATCAGTCATAAATTGATAAAAACCACTATTATTGTCCTGTCTATCTACAGTCACAATACAGTATACACCCACTGAAAAAAACAGATGCTACATTAACATGATAGCTAAGAGTAGAATAAAAAGGAAAATAATTTAAAATGTATTCTGCACAAAGCAAATAAGGCTGTTGACATTTTGAGTTAGAGAACTGCATGTTATTAAGTAGTAATGATAGTTTTTACTAGCAGTACCTTCCTAAAGAAGCAATTGTACTTGAAGAAGAAGTGACTGTTTTTGACCTTCGAAGACTCAAGGCAGAGATGAACACTTCCAGCTCCCCGAGCATTATCCACAAAGTCATCAGTAGTTTTCTCGTTTGGTGTACCTCCATGATGTCCATGCAAGCCCTGTTTCTTTTCTCTTGCTGCTGGAGAGACGTTTGATGCATGAGAGGGGTGAGAAAATACGATAAGGTGGACCATTGTACAATTTTTATTAAATAGTTCCATTTATGCTGTTGCTGGAGGTCCTTGAATTGTCAAAAATTTTGTTTTTCAATGCTTTTTTTTTCAGGTTGTAGAACACACATAATGTTCGCTCTTATGTTATAAAATAGGTCCCAATTTAATCTGATTGTCTACAAACACAAAGGTGGCAATACCTTAGGCTCTAGCAAGTTATTTACAGCTCTATAACTCAGGAAGTGCCTGATCATGTTTTTCAAATGCAAATCTATTTATACATATCCCCAATATTACAGGAGGGCTACTCACTGACTGCTTCCTAACAGTGTGGCAAGAGACCTATCAGCAGGTCATCTTTTTCACAACAGAAAACTTCATTTCCATGAAAATATTATTTTACAGATAGATTATGAACATGCAGATCTCATCCCAACCAGTTTGATGCAGCCAAATGAATACAGTTCTCCTGTCAAAGATGATTCTTACACTAAAAGAATCCCTTTATTAAGGTAAACTATACATCTCCAACTTCATTATCACTTACTTGTGTCTTATTGCTTAGATGCTCCAGCCACAACCCCTAGGCAGTTCCTACTGCCTGTACAAACCCAGAAAAGATGAAGTTTCTATCTATACAAAGGATGTACAACACAGAAGAGAGCAAACAGGACGAGGAACGACTAAGACCCTACTGATCAACATAGTAATTGTAGTATTTCAAGCGGGCACACTTCAATGGCATGCAGAGCATTCTGTTTGCCATAGAAGTTCACCAAATATCCATTACCTCATGTAACCTCCACTGCCATTATGCTTTGTGCTAGAAGCTTGCTATGCTACTGGGATAGCTGTTTTAAAAGTGGAAGATCAGGAAGAAATCCCAAGAAGTTGAAAGAAGTAGCGTTGCATATCATGCTTACATGTCCAATAAGCAACATAACGCACTTTAGTGAGATGGGAAATTAAAGTTATGCTCTTACATTTGCTTTCTAAAAACTTTAACTGGAGATCTAGCCATAGAAATAGGGGCGTTTCCTCGTAGATATAAAACTAATCTGAAATTTGTATGTAAATTTGTGATAATTTGGAGGCTCCTATGCACATAGAAACTATAAATTCCTGCCAATGTCATGGATTTACTATGTTCTTCTAGTCTTTCTGCAGCTGCATATGCCACCCTGCTGGAAGGAGGCGAGGAAAAGTCTGGAAGATTCAACTCTACCCAGGCAACAAGCACGTGAAAGAGATTAGCTGAAGTGATTCTCACCAGTCCACAAAAGCAGAAGAAAGTTGCCAAGCATCAAAACTAGAAACTAAGATATCCTTAGGAAAAATAGATAAGAGCCAACTTGAGATACTCAGGATGCTGGGGAAAAATAGAAAAAGAAAGCAGAAGAAAAATGGGCATCTTCTGGTAAAAAGTAGTTTTAGAAGCAGGTCAGCAGCAAATCCTGTGAAAACAGGAGAAGCTGGACAGACCTGAAAAGACTCTAGTTCAGAAGGAGAAAACATCAGCTGCGTTTCAGTGTCCTGAATCATGTCCTGAGAACCTGACACTGATGTTTCACTGTGATGAGAAATGGGAGGGAAATGAATAAAGGGTTTATTTTTTCTTTTACTAGACCCATAAAGTGAGGCCAATAGGAACCTCCCCCTCTCCTCAGCTCTGCTGAGGCCTTACCTGGAGTACTGTGCCCAAATCTGGGCTCCTCCCAGTACAAGAGAGACGTGGCACTACTGGAGAGAGTCCAGTGGAGGGCTACAAAGATGATGAGGGGACTGGAGCATCTCTCCTCTGAAGAAAGGCTGAGAGAGCTGGGCCTGTTCAGCCTGGAGAAGAGAAGGCTGAGAGGAGATCTCATCAATGTCTACAAGCATCTGAAGGCGGGGTGTCGAGACGATGAGGCCAGTCTCTTCTCCGTGGTGCCCACTGACAGGACAAGAGGCAAAGGGCACCAACTGAACCACAGGCAGTTCCGTCTGAATCTGAGGAAAAACTTCTTGACTGTGAGGGTGACAGAGCACTGGAGCAGGTTGCCCAGAGAGGTAGTGGAGTCTCCTTCCCTGGAGATATTCAAAACCCGTCTGGGTGTGATCCTGGGAAACATGCTCTAGAGGACCCTGCTTGATCAGGGGGGTTGGACTAGATGATCTCCAGAGGTCCCTTCCAACCTCAACCATTCTGTGATTCTGGGAATGGCTTTAAGGATTATAGTGATGCAGGTGTTACCCCAGAGGCTGAAGCATGAAGCACGAAGCACGAAGCATGAAGTTGGTATGGGTCAGAAAAGGTTGAATCAATAAAGCGAGTCCAATCAGCTGTTTCAAATGTCTAGTTCTAGCAAGATGCTCAAAGGGATGGCTCTGAGGAAGAGGCAAAGGGAGAGCATATAACCAGTGACCAAATGGGACAGACAGGCTTACAAATTGTTAGAAAGAAGAGAGCAAGGTGTCAACCAGGAGATCCATATTAACACTAGGAGTCTGACAGACTGGACAAGACTCAAGCTGTCAGGAGTAAAAAGAGACTGAAGACCACACTCCAGTGCACATGTGAACGATGAAGTTGGCAGGAGTGCTCTGAATTAACGGCAGATTATTGACCCGTGAAATGCCACAGCCTTTGTTATGCCGAAGGTCTGACTACATAATCAAAATGATCTTATGTGGCTTTATAATGTTCTCATTCTTTCAAGGAATACACTGGGCATAGGAAGTGTGAATGCCAAGGATGCGGTGTTGTTGCATTTACTTATATTGCTAGTAAACATGACTTTGCTTCTCTGATTCTCTTCTTAGTAAATTTAAGACAAAACAGTAAAGTCACATCAGATAATTGTGCTAGAAAAAGAGGCGCTTAGTATACTTGTTGGTCCCTCTGCTCAAGTCTCTGAAAACTGTGCATTCGACATGATGCTAATGTACCACCGCATCATAATTTGAGCTTCCAAAATAATCTGCAACAGGAGCAAAAAGATAAGCTAAAAATACTAGTAAATTATGAAATCATATATAGACAAGACTGTAAAGAGAAAGCTGTGATGCTGTCCAGTTTGATTTAGGACTTTACGACCCTATCAAACCAATAATTTTTCTCATACTCAATTTTGAAACTTCTCAGTTTCAATGGATTAGAACTCAACAGAGCTGGGATGCAAACCAGGCTTGGTTTTAGTTTCATTATCTGTCTTTTCAAAGCAAAAATATGGCATCAAAACCTTCTATAAATTTTCTTTTCTGAGAAAATTATCATGTACTACTATTTCGCAAATTAAGATAAACAAATAAATAAGCTCATAACCCGTGTTATTTTAAGCAAGTCCTAGCTGTAGCTGTGGAGTAAACATTTATTTCTCAAAAGGGAATAACGTGCCTGCAAACAGGCTGGCTGTTGTATGAAAATTGTGCAGCTTAGACGTAAAGACAGGGGCTTTTGCATTCCTAACAGACTTTCCAAGACAGCGAGTGCTGTTCACTGAACCCAAAGGGTTGGAGGAGGAGGAGAGTGGTGGCAAAGGCAGCTGGGAACTTGGCTGCACCCGCATACTTCTAGCAACCGGAACATGACCTGAGCTCACAGGTGTGCAGCAGAGGGGCAGCGTGAATCCACCCTTGAGCGTTTTACACCAGGCAGCACATTTGGCACAAGTGGCGCAAGGAATCCCGGAGCACACACTGACTGAAGTGAACGGGATCTATCTTGGAAAAACGACAGTATGTTTCCTAGGATTCCTACATTTTTCTTCAGTATTTAGAATAAAACTACACATATATTCACAGAAGGAAGGGCAAAATTAAACCTAATGATGCATATGCTGCTTGTATTTTTCATCAGCACAGGCCCAGTCTTGAGATACCACTTGAGGGCACAGCTTTCCTAAAACCACCGTACAGAGATGTGCTCCAAAAGCCTTCCCATCCTGGCAGCTGCCACTCACCCACCCCCGCAACCAGCGTGGCCAGCGCCGAGGCCAGGACCGTTACTAGTGAGCTCCTGTTTGGGTACAAAAGTGAATGGTTCAACTGTGAGGGGCCGCAAATTGGCCAGCATCGTAGCTGAGCCCAGGCCCTGCCTTTCATAGCGCCAAGGAGCAGAGGAGCAAAGCTCTTTTTCTGGCATCTGAGAGCTCTGCCCGGGACGAGGAGCAACAAATCTCCCCTAGCCCATAGAGCCGAGCCTCAGCGGGGTGCCCGAGGGGTCTGCCCCGTGCAAACCACGCACCTCTTCCCCGTTGGCCGCTGGCACTTCTTATACTGCCTAGGGCCATGCATCAGTGAAAAGGGCGATTCTTCCACATTCACAACCCCCCACATTATGCTACAGGATGTTTATCTCGCACATGAAAGGGTTGCTCATCCAACCAAGGGCAGGAGCGAGGAACCAGGTCCCAAAAGTGTGCATTTCTCTCTGTTGGCTAGGAAGGAAACCCAAGGGTACCAGCTCAAGGCAAGACTTCTGCCCTGGAGATATCTGAATGAGGCATCATCCCAACTTAAAGCTTCTGAGGTGAGATCCAGCCTAACTACATTAGACACCTTCACCTTCAGATTCCCCAGTTTGGATTTCTTCTTACGAAACAGTAACTACATAACATTTAGATGTCTAGTCTAACCCACGTCCTACACTCCCTCTATAACATACAAAAAGATACAGACAATTCTAAAGGACAAATCATCCCATCCTAAGGTAAGGAGGGATTCAGGCTGGCAAATTTTAGGCACCTCCCCGGAAGCTACAGGTCTAAACTCCCACCTACTCTCTCTGGAGAAGTAGTCAATGTAGTTAGTACAGTGTCGAAAGGGATACACCTGACCACAGCTAGGTGTCTACTTCAGGAGGAGACTAAAAACTTTCAACACTGTATTGACTTTATTAATTAAGCCTCCATATCCCAGAATGGGGAGAATAGACACCGAGTTCACATGTGGGCATTTATAACGTGGACACCTAGATTTAGCTGACGCAGTTCGGTAAGGTGAACCACATCTCCTAAGCAGTGCTCTAGAGGGAAACACCTACATCCCCTACAAAATAAATGGGGAAAGCAGGTGCCTGTGAGCTCTCCAGAGGAGAAAGTATGAAGGTAAAAGATACAGTGGGGGAGTATAGTCTAGATTTATACCCGCAAACCTTGCAGCTGCAGCTGAGTGTGACAACTGACTGATTTCCTCTGCATTGTAACTAAATAGGATTTTCCCAGCAACACAGCCTCTTCAGTGGCAAGTCAGAAGTTAGATTCTGATTTGCCATCTTGAAATGAACATCTGGAAAGCCAAAGTTGAAGTGGATCAGAGCTGAACAAAACAAAGCCAATTAATGAGTGAACTTGAATGAAAGATTTGGCCTTCTGTAAATATAAAGGAACAAACGCACAATCCAGTCAGGACTGTAGCAAGGGAAAAGGAAAGTAAACCCATCTTTGAAAGCCAATCCAGTGGTCTTTTTCTTTTGGAGTAAGGCTAAGGCAGTACTGCTTGTGTTGTCATTCACTCCTGTATTGTTCATCACTGCTGCCAGAGGTCTCCAAGTATTTGATACCAGGCTACGGCTTTCATCCCACTAGTCAGCTCACCCCCAGAGGGTGCCTTGCCAGCCACAGGAAGGACTGCACGGAAGAGCAGACCACATGTGAACCTTCGTTCCTGCCCCACAGCGTGCCACTGGCAAGGAGATAGCTCAGATAAGAGGACTGTGATTTATCTTTCTCTCGATCCGTTGTGAGAGACTCCATGCAGCAGGTCATGAGATACGGCTGGCAGGGCATGCAGATTATAATGGTGCCCTTTCAGTTCAGGGGCCTGAAAGGTGGCATTGACTGCGTGCCCACTGCTCCCTGCTGCAGCAGCCCTGCACGCCAAATGCTGCCCAGGTGCACAGGTAGGGGAGCTGCCAGCCAGCTATACCTCTTATCCGGACACGAGGGCAGGAGAGGGGCATTCGGATGGTCCAGGGAATGCTATTCAGACCGTTAAGTCACTCTATTTAAAAAGATACAATTATATGAGCAAACACCCTTTTAGGCATGAGCACATACGTCAAAACAGGCATGAGACAGTACTCTCTGTGCAGGAAGAGCTTCTTTGTTAAGTCATCCCATATTTAGTGTTAACCATAACTCAGCTGAGGCAATTATAGAGATAAAAGTTTATCTCTGCCGACGTCTTATAGAGAAATTATTTCTGAGCAACTCTGAATTCTGCATCTCTCTACGTCTATTCTAGCTTCTATATCTAATCCAGAATAACTGCTTATGTCAGTTTGCTAATTCCCCACCCAGGACTGATCTGGAATAGATCAAGAGAAATAGTCATTGCAGGATAGTTATGCTAGCGTCTATGCAGAGACAAACCTGAGTGTTAAATAGGTTTATACTGTCATCGTTTCCGTGTGTCAGGCAGAGCAGAGAATATGGTTCTAGCAAATGGGAAAGCTTAGTTAAACTGGGAAGTTTTCTGAATTTTTACAAAAGAAGCTATTTGATTGCCATGATTTTTCATGGAATTTTAACAGTGGTTCACAAGGGTTTTTTTTCCCCCCATCAAGATTTGGCTTTCCTCTCTCATTTTTGCTATAAATGTATATGGTTTATACATACACATTTTATATGCGATTCCACTTGAAAAGTTATATTTTATACGTTTCATAACATGCACCAGCCTGCTTTCACGGAATTGCGTGCTAGTGTGGTTGAGTTGAAACATCCCCACTCCCTGCAGGTTTTAACTCAACATTTGCCAAACTGGTCAAAAAAACTTTCTTTCACAGAACTTCAAAGTGTACCTGGCTCTGGAAAACTAACATGTGAGAACATCTCACCAGAAAACTTTACCTACGTATCAGATGTGAGCAGAAGAGAGGTGTATTTCACAAGTCACTGTTTCAACGTCCTTCACAGTTCCCATTTGACCTTTCATTTTCCAGGGAAAAGGAGCATTCTGCCATTGGGAAGAGCAAAGATATTTCACATTAACATCTTTAGGGCTATTAAAAAGTCCAGTAAGACCTAGTGGCTCCTCACTACTATGGCCACACATTGGCCATCCCCATATAGTACAGCCCTTTCTTAGAGCAGTCTCTGTTTGTCATCCCCAAGCTGGCTTTTCAGGTTAGGCAATGTCTAAACTAGAGCAGATACTTTGCAATCCCTCCAACACAGCAGTAGCACAGTTACTTCATTAGTAAGAGGTGCTGTCTTCTTCAGGCAACAAATGAGAGGCTCAGGAATTCAAAACAGCAATTTGAAATGACATCCAAACCAAGACAAATTACTGAAAACTCAGGAGAATGACACCAAGACCAGCAATGACCAGCAATTAAAAGGAGCGGTCAGGGGCTACAGCTTTCCTCTTTGCTACAAGTAGCTAGAAAGCTGGCAAGAACAAAGCATCGGTCCCATCAAAGAAATACGTGAAGCACTTTTACAAGATCATTTTTTATCAATGCAGTCTATGTGAGGAAATATCATTTCCGTACAAGGCCGGAACTTTGATCTCCTGACTCCTAGTCCTGTGCCTTAACCACAGAGGAAGCTTGAAAATCTTCCACAGGCTTCTCCTCTGGTCATACACCTCTTAATCCCATCGCAAATTGCCTGGGACCCAGGAAGACAGTCTTGGAAGCAAATATCAAAATGTTGTTAATATCTAGCAATGTTCCGCAGTGTGCAGGCAGTTTTAAACATTCAACCAAGACTGACAAGATAGTCCAGGGACTACAGTCAAGACTAATTTCACCTGGAGCCATGCTCTTTTTTATGAAGAGGTTTATAGCAAGCACATTTCTTACTCTCACGGGCTTTCCTCTCCCAGCACATATAACGTACAATATGCAAGTCTTCTGACAGTACACGAAAAAAGGTCATATAGACTTTTGCCATTCAAAATAATTGCCATTTTCACAAAGATTAATTTGGATCTGTACATAATAAGCTAGAAAGACAAACACAATCCTTTGGCCTGGTCAAAGGATGGCATTCCCACTGAAGTCGCCGAGGCTCACAATACAAAATTTAGGTCAGCTTTATACTGGCTTCAGGACAACGATAACTAACCTTACACTAAGCTTGATAATATCAACTTTACTCACCTTAATTATTTCAACAAGTTTGAACTGGCAAAATGAGTTTACGCAGCCTGCTCTCCCCTGCTGCTTACTCTTCCTCCATCCCTCTCATATTGTGCCAATACAATCAGTTGCAGAGCTGCCTTATATTGTACCAGAGCAAGAAAATGATCCGATTTAAAGCCAGCCACCACTACTACCCTTTGGGTAGAGGGCAAGGACAGAGGTGGTTTATTTTATTGACCCAGTTTACAGTTCTTCCTACCCCACTGGCACCACAGCTAAACAAGCGGAGGGGGCAGGAGGAAGGCAAATCCCTCTGCATGACTTTGCTGTCAGAGACATTTTTGCTAGGATTTCAGTGCAGAAATAGTCCTTGAAGAACAAAATACAAATGTGAAGGTTTAACTTTTGTTGCTAGCGGAGCTGCCTGAGGGAACGTCATTTACTGCCTTGCTGCTTCACCATCTAGCCTCTCTTCCCAGGCTGACAGCTGTATCCACACCACTGTATTAATCTGAAAACTGGCAACAAATTAATCTAATTTAGCAGTGAGCGGTCACGCTGTAATGCCTTAGACCTGCAACAACGCTGCACTCAGGTACTGTGAGAAATGAGAGCTAAGCACACGTGGGGCAGAAGTAATGGCTCTTGCTGCTGCATCGAGCTCAGCCAGGCTGCTGTAGCATTCCCTTGCGGCAGATGTGCCTACCTTTGTGGATGCCTAGAGCTGCAGGAAGGCACTAGAGGACTCTTGCAACTCAAAACTGCAACTTCTGTTTTTATCTTAAACCTCAGGAAAAATCAGCAAGTCCTGATGAATTTGGGGAGAGCTGTATACAGAGACGACTTAACATCTGGTTAAGAAATATATTACTGAAAAAGAAAAGCTTCTGTTGAGCCAGTCCAGGTTCACAGGACCCCAGGCAGCTGAAAAGCTTCTCTCAGGTACCTGTTAGATTTCAAGGTTTTTGCCAACAGTAATTTTGAACGTCTCAAGGCACCTTGGTTAAAACATTATGAACGCAGTACAATTGCTGAGTATATTCTGCTTACCAGAGATGCATCTTTAGAGAAGCTAATAACGAATGGAGCACTGCAGGAATGATGAGATGAAAAGATTCTGAAGAAAACAGCTTCTGCAATTGCCTCATCAAGGGTAGATCAAGCATTGTCAGATCATCACTGAGCGATGTTTAGCAAGGCTTTAAAACTCTCATTGACTGAAATTCATGATCTGCCTAGATTGGGCATTCTGATGCTTCTAGCTTCTTTATGGTTAGAAATTTGTGGGAGCATCAAACATCTCTATTGTGAGGAAACAATTTATTTTAGACCCATAACCCTATAACTTCCTTTTTATAACTATGGACAACTGATCACATCCTATTTTTATCCCAGTGTTTTGCATACTGAAAGATTTACTGTTGCGTTTCTGTCCACCATTTCCGCATCACTTCCCTGCTCCCACTCGTTTTGACCTCTCCTGGATTTCTATTTTTAGCTTGCCCATCTCTGTGCTTTCCTTTGTACTTATTCTCCAGTGAGAATGCTTGCGTCCTAAGGAACACTCAGAGCACCCTGGCCAAGGCTTTATTCCTTATCGGGTAAAATGCAGCTTTCACCTCTGACAAATGAAACTCTTTTAACAGAACCTGAAAGGATACCTGCTCCTTTTGTAACTGCTTGTCATTGTCGAGTCATTCGGTCTATGGACTTGACATCCTTTTCTCCAGTAGTATTGCCTAATCAAGTACTTGCTAAGCGTTTTGGCCCTGACTCTAAATAAGGATCATGCACACCCTTCACTAAGGAGTGAAAATGCAAGTTACAGCTTCATTTACACACATTACACACCCAGAAAAGTCAAGAGTACTCAGTATCTAGTAGACGTATATGAACTGCCAGCATAGTCCACCCCCTAGAACCCCCCATATAGAAAATCTGGTCTACTACCTCTACAGGTGGAGACCTTTGGGGAAAAATCTCAAAGCCTGTCAGACCTCTGTCAAATCGTCTCAATATGGGCTTACCCTGGTTGGAAGGTCCTTCAGCCTGTTCTCATATCTTTTACCACTGCAGGAAGGCCTGTGGCCCTCTTATTACATGGGAACCAACTTATTGGCGTACTGCCCGCATGCCAAACCTCCCCAAACGCACACTCAGCCAGCTGACCTTCTCTTTGACTCTCTGCATGTCTTTCAGCTATCTCTTTAACCCTTATGAAGCATGCATCAGCACTATGCAACTGTTCTTGCAGAGAACATCTCATCCTGCTGTGTGTAAACCTTCTTCACGTGCTGACCATCGTTACTGCTATTTGGATGTCCAACTTCTCCACGCCTCAATAAACATCTCCAGATAGGGCACCATGTAGCTAATTTCCCTGCAACACAGCCAACTAATAAATCTGACAATACCGTAACAGCCATAAAATATCTAACGAATTTCCCGCCACTCCACCTGGGTCATGTGCACCCAATAGGTCCAACATGCTCCCAGGTAGCTGGTTTATACCAGCCATTGTGCACTGTATCTACTTCCTCTAGTACTTGTATTACAGTCTGTCATACAATAGCATGGCTACAACTCTGCACTATTAGTTTAAGTCGCTTTATGGCGGTGATAAGAGGCAACAAGCCTGTTCTCTGGTACCATCAACCTAAATCCCCCACATCTCCTCTGGACAAACACAAGTCCTATTGTTATCAGAGCCTCACTGCACTTTTGCAACTAAAATGGCTTCCTTTGCTCCAAAAGTGAAAAATACCAAACCCAGCTCAGCTCTACCCCACATACCACAATTCCAGTTACATGAGTGCTGCACACAGAAATCTGGTAACTCTGTCTGTTAGCAAATATCAGGCTGCAGGATCACAGGAAGAAATGGGCCTGATCTACTTTACTAAGAAAGTGCATTTCTTTCCTAGTTTTGACCAGGAATCTCCCTCCCTGTGTAGGAGCATGGAGAAAAAGCAACTCACTGAGGCCAGCCAGAATCCCACCTGGTGACCATACACAGCTATTTAACGTGTTCGATTTCTTCTAAGCATAGCACTTTGCACCCCCTTGACTTTTGCATCGTTCAGTTGAGATATCCCTCGCTTATCAACTTCATTTTGGACGGTGATCCTGCTCTCTAGCTTATTTTAGGGGTGCTCCTAGGTTAACGTGATGAAATTGATGAAAACCTTGATAAGAACCAAAACCAGGAAGGATGTTGCAGGACATGTTTTCTCAGTTTGGGAGGGAACTTAGCACTTTGCAAGCAGACTTTGACCTCATTTAAAAGGTTGTCTTAGTTTACTCATAAGAATGTTAGAAAGGAAGGGATAGTATCAAAAGCTGTAATAAAGCAAACCTGCTACCTGTTAACTACTAGGTCAACTCTCCTGGCAAAACAAAGCATTAGAATGATTTTTTAATCTGTGGTTGACAGGTCACATGTTCATGCCACAAACTTCAAACATATCAGAACAAATGTTAGGAAAAATATCACTTTGGAATTATGGATAGAACTTACTCAAAATAGGTTGGTTTCTGAAGTTAACAGAGCATCTTTTCTTCAAAAGAGTGCTGAAGTACTTCACATGGAGAAATTAATTCAAAAGCCTGCCTGCTAGGAAAACAGAACACAGTTTTGTCTACGTGGTCATTCTTCAATTTCTCCTCTTTTAGACCTTTTAAGTGGCACCCTGGTTTTGGAAGAAATATAAAACCATCATGGCTTGGCCACAAACTTTTCATAAAAGGCTAGAAGGAAGAGTATCCTCTTATGGCTGCAAGCACCATAACGTCTCACTTTTTGATTCTGCACTTTCCTGCATCTTCTTTTGATAGTAGTTACTGCTAAACAGGATAACGAACTCAAACAACCACTGAGACTGATCCACATTGGCACTTCCCCCTCCACACATATGCTGCTGAAGTTGCCATAGTGACCTAAGAAGCTATAGTCCTTTCTTGGACATTTATTTTCCAACTGTTGCACCCCAACCCTGCAAGGCTTATTATCAGTACTGAGCAACTGCCCAGTGAGAATTGAATTTTTTTTCCACTAACACTGACTTGTTTACAAAACAGATCCTTAGATCACAGTTGAGGATACCAGTTTTGTATTGTATCCTGGGTGTGGCTCCATGTTTCTTCAGAAGAAACTTCCAAAAATGCTCCTGCTGAAACCTTTTTCAGGTCATGCCAGTACAACAGCATTAACAGTCCCTGCAGAGAGCTGATCAAGGATTACCACCAGGAGGAAACAACTGAGGCAATTCTACTCTATGTTTCTGTGAAATTTTTGCATGATCTTACTCTGTGGCCATCAAATGATTAAACGTAAAACTGATGAACTGTGCATCGCAGACATACCATCAATATTCACATTTAAGACAAACAGGTAAACCAGCAGAATCTTTTACAAGTATCTGGAACATCAACTCGCACATAGTTTGTATCACGTTGTTTTGTTGCTTTGCTGCAGAGTTTTCACTCGTTAAGGTAAGGACAGGCCTTTCGGTGACAGAATAACTTTTCCACTACTTTTCCACTCCTGAATCCCATTCAAGTAAAAGAACAATGTCGGCATGTCTTAATTAAAACCTTGCTTTTTACTTATAAGCTTGATCTGAAGATTAACCTCAGAAGGCAACAGCTACAGGAAGCTATGCATCTGCACATTTTCCTTAAATGTATGTATTTGCAAGTGAGCATATTTTACCAATAACATCTTTGAAAGCCACTGCTTCCCCTTTTCCTAGAAGGAGTGCTGCTGTATGGTTTAGTTTTGCATTTGGCCTGCTCAGAAAGACGCTTTCAGGGAAGAAGGTACTTATTTACCCTAGCCTAGAGATTTCTTTGACTAACATGGTATTTGGGAACGAGTACCATGATTTCAGAAGTTATATAGTGTAAGTCCCCTAAAGTCACCGACGGGATTGGATGACCTCCGCCCCTTATTCACCGGCTATTTAGGAGCCATTAAGTCGTTTTGGAGAAATCATTACTCAGGAGTTTATTCAGGTTTATTCAGGTAAGAGTAATTTTGAGCATGGGAAGGGAGCTTGCTCTTAGTCTTCTCTAATCCCAGTAAGGCAAAGCTTTCTAGTAAATAAAACCATCATTTGTTCCTTCAGTTCCACAGGGGAATAATATATGAGGAAGGGAAAGAAGAGATAGCGATTCCTTCCTCTTTTGAAAGGTTGAGCTCTTTTCCCTGTCAGAGCAAGGATTTCCATCTAAAAGCCAGGCAGTAGCAATTCCCATTTTTTGACCGCTTGAAACAACAACTTTTCAAGAGTGACAATCTGCCAGCCCAGCTATACTGCAGGTCAGGGCACAGGTGATAGGCCTTACACATTATAAGAGAGCACCGGAGACTCTCCTGTTAGGATGGGAAAGCAAGGCAAGAGGTTTAAAAACGTTCTTTTACTCCATTACTAATTAACAATGTAAACAGCTGCCTTGCAAAAAAAAAAATTTTGCCTTCTTTGGAAGGAAAACACTCTGACATTCAGAAGTTTTTTTTCAAGCAAGTTACAAAACTTTCTTGTTTTACAGTAGTTCATACGCTCCTGAAGTGGGGTTTGAAATTTAAGAATGGCAGCTGAACTCAAAATCACAGCCCTTGGGCTTGTGGCATTTAGGCCTGCCTTATCCATCACATCTCCTGAAAATCTGACTGTACAAGCTCTTTGATCAAGCTTGATGCCTAAAGGGCTTCTGTGTTACCATGGCAAAGAACAGTCGGTGACCACATGAGTACTTCTGTGCTCAGACTCTCCACTGATTCTATACCTCAGGAGAAATTCAATTCAACAGCAAAGATAAAAGAGATTGCCTGAGTTTGAGGGGTTTGCATCTTTTTTAAGATACAAAAAAAAGGCTCAACTTTTTCCATCACTAGACACAGAAAATCTGGAAGAGACAGCACAAGCCTGAATTCTGGAATCTCCAACAAGAAGACAGAGTATCAGTACGAGAGCATTTGCTGCAAGAGATCTTCAGCGCTAAATAGAGGTCTCTAAAGCTCAAGGAATTTCAAAACTATGACATTTTGACAAAAAATAGTGTTCCAAGACAGTGATAAAACTATCACATACGTTTCAGGAAAAGTGATTGCTGACCAAAGTTAATATTTAAATGTATGGAAGTTGAAACAGAAGTCAAATACAGGCACTAAAAAAACTAAAATGAATCAACTCTGAATTCTAGTAAGTTAAATATTCACATATAACTCTCCTAATAATTACTGACAAACTGGTATGATACTACTTTCTACTGGATTAGTGCTTTGCCACAACTACATCTACTACTACTTTCCTGCTTTGAAAGACTAGTATAATTTATTGCATAGAACACAATAGCTGCCTGAAGGCCACCTGACTTCAATGAGTTATTCAAAGAGGCTGCTCTAGACACACGTTTCACAATCAAGTCTTGCAAAACGCTCTGGAGTTTCTCAGGGACAACATGATATATAATGTAATCCTATGCACTTTCGTACTCATTTTCAGCTACTTAAGACATCTGTCCCTTACACTTTCCCCAAGAATATTTTCTCAGGTTTACAAGAATAAATTCACTGTTATTGACAAAAGTAATTTTGGGAACAATTGCAAAGAAAATACTTATGATCCCTACCATTACCCCAGTTGTGAAGACTTGCTTTGAGTTTCCTTTAGCACTTGTTCAGTCTGTGGTGGTAATGCACTTACCACAGTTACACACTGGTGGAGCAGCAGCAATGTTTGTCAACAGCTGTAAATTTCAGAAAAATTTCTTAGTATAGCTGTAGCAATATTCACTCCACGCAACAGCTGTATGACCATAAAAAAGCACAGTAATATTTTCGGTGGCAGAACTTTTATTTGGAGGGAAATTATAACTTTTGCATTTACATGGCACAAATTATATACAATACACTTTCCATGATAAGAATTATGATGCGGTCTGCAGAAAGGTATCAAATCTGAGATACATAATGCATAAGCTAAAATATACAAATCGGGGTGAAAGTAAACTTAATGGCCATTTTTATTATCTATAGAAGAATTTCAAGGAATAACATTAATTCATTGTTCAAAAATCTTTAACAAACTTCTAGTAAAGTTAGTTGAAATATTTATAATACTATTTAGTTGTTGCACCGTATTTCCAATATACAATCAAGAAGATGCACAGAACACAACACTTACTATGAAAAAAAAAAAAAAAAACGAACTATCGCACCCACAATTTAAAGGTTTCATTTCCTCTTGGATGCTGCACTACCATATTTATATAAACATTTACAACACTTCAGTAAACACAAAGGTTCTAAATATAGTGCAGCATTACGGGGGGGCCACTTTCAGCTCTTAAATAAATGTTAAGTGCCCATATACTGTGCCATTTATTCTAAGCTGATGATTTAAGCTGTAACCTTTAATTCCTACTGTGAGTAGCAAACACATTTTCCCCATGTTCAGAAGATTAGCACAACTCTGGCTATACATACTCTATATTCTCAACTCTAAACTGTCCTTGGCTTCATTGTCATTTTGGCATTTTGCCTCAGTGCTTGTGACAGCTATCCCTTCCATTATTTTCTCAATGCCCTGTTAAATAGTCCTGTGTAGAATCTGAAGCAAAAGAATCTGCATCTTCATTATCAGAATCATCACTACTGTCATCTGCAGCTGGCTCTCCTGTCAATGCTATCCGGGCATAATCATCAGTGTCTATGGACTTGCAGAAATGAATGGCATACTTCAGTTTTTCCTCTAGTACTTGCTTACAGGAATACCTGGGCAGCTTCAGCAGAAAGAAGCAAGTGTATGACTCAGGAAGGAAGTGGTCTGGAGGATTGTATTTATCCAATACCTGTCAGAAACAAAAAACACATTTCTGATCCACTGTCCAAAATTTGAATACTGAGAATACAAAAAATGAATACTGAGATAGTACTTTAGAATTTTTTAAACAGGATGTTAGATTCGTGATTCTGATGCTTGAGTTTCTTAAAAGAACAATGAAAAAAACTCCATTTTTCCTACACTAAATAAAAAAACTAACTAAGTATAACCTTCTTGATTATGAAGATATGGTTGGGAACAATTAAAAAAAAAAATTGTAATATATCAGCAAATACCAAAACAGGATTTCCAATTAAAATTGCATTTACGAAAGTAGCTGAAATGATTACAGAACTGAATGAAATGCTAAATAAATGCCATCCAAAACAACTGAAGATTGACATTATCAACAGCTAGAGAAGTAAACAGTTGGGAATCTTAATAAAAGGAAGAATATCCACTTGCCAAACACAAACAAATACACAGAACCAGAAAAAGAGAAACAGTCATGCACATTATTGGACTCTCTGTTGCACTGTCAAATCTACAGTGAAATTTGACATTGAAAGTTTAATGAAATCAGCCTGTTCTCTTATGAGACAGGCTACCACTGCCTCCACTACTAGCTACTTAAAACAGGACTTCCACACCCCCACCTCTTACCTGAATAACAAAGTCCCTCCCTCTAAAGTCTGCAATAGTCCTGGGCAACCTCGTTCTGCCCCACACAAAACGCAGGAAGAGAGATCGTTCTGTATTGGAGAAGGATTCCATCACTTCCCAGAACCACTGTATCAAGGAAGCAGTTGGTTCAATCCCTTTATATGTTGCTACAGATTTCAGAAGGTGAAGTGGAATATCCGGGCTTCCACATACCTGAAAAATAAAATACGATGATAGGCTAAAAAAGGCTGATCAAATAAGTGATTTGTTCCCTCCATTCTCTCAGAAGGTTTAATCTGCTTTTACACTGACAAAAGGAATATTCGAATACTTCAAATGTTGCACATACTCTCTTGTTAAAATGATAATAAATTCACATCTTCCCATCACAGGGCAAAAACTAACCTTCTTTCATACCCCTGAGGCACTAAAAGTATTTAGCATCTTACTTGGGAAGAATATGTCCAACTCACCTTTAACAATGCAGAGCTACGAGCACTGCTCATGAACTTCCACCAAACTGCTGTCAGAATTCAATACGTGCTAATTTTTACTCCCACAAATAATTCATTACATCCCCGCTCACCTATATTAAAGCAACCTTTTTAACATCAACACAAAAGTAAAATTTTTTCTAGTCTTCACTTGGACAAAATGTTTGCAATCACAGAGTGAACACTGTAAACCGCGCTAAAATGTGAGCCTTGGACTAGTAAGAAATAAACGAAGGATCTCAGTCTGACAGAGGTAGCAAAACAGAAATTGATACCATAGTTTCCAGTTCATATCCAGTAAAGAGTGAAAGTAGAGGAACGGGAACAACACGGGCCATCCCCTCACGAACTGCTGCAACTTGCTCATCAAATTCATGAAGTCTGCAGAGAAACATTTGCAATACATTCAAGTTTCCATGAACACTATTTCTAACAATTGTTTGATCTAATACTTATTTCAGTATTAAACACACTTAAGGTACTGTCCCCATGTCCCCAGCTATCTGCCAGAGAACATCAACAGACACTTGTCACACAGGCAACTTTTCACATACCAGTTCCTACACCAACTCATGCTGTATAGTGAGCTCAGTATGAAGAGGTGCCCCCCAATCTTTTGGATATTTTAACTCCAGTATTACTGGGGTGCTCTGCCTGGCAAGAATGGACCAAAATCACATTTGGAAGCACCATTTCCTTGGGAAAAGAATGCCTGTGCTCTAATGCTCTGCCCTCAAACATTTCCAATGCTGGACAGACATTATGTTAAGAGAAACATGAGTCTAAACTAGAGCATGAGGCCTGAGGAAGGGAGTTACTACATTTTAAGACAATCACAGGTAATGCTAACATTTTGCTGCTTCTGCTGCTACACATGATTTGGCTTTTGCTTTTTTTTTGTTTCCCCCCCCCCCCCTTCCCTTCCCTCCTCCTGTCAAACTACTTTCTGAGCTCACCAGACCTGAGATTCACAAGCCCCATCCTCGGGCTTGTCATCACCAAAACAAAGGTATCTCAGGAAAAACTTGGTCTTACGCATCCCACTTTTTCCACATGGACTCTATTCAGATGCAAGTCTTCCTCTCAAGGGCTTCATGTAATTAAAAAATTTGATACTAATCTAAATATTTAGATGTGTCTACCAATTGGATTTTTAACTAGAAAATGCTTTAGAATAGCTGGTGCCCTTTGAGAATAGCCAGAAATGGTAAGAGAATGAAATCGTTTCCTCAAGGGAATGTAATGCTTCAGTAACTATTTGGCATTTTATATAAACATACTGTTTATCCATTACAAATGAAATTCCTCTCCATTGTCAAAAAGAGGTGCAAGTGTTGGCTCATAACCATTTCCAGCAGAAAGCTTTTATAGAAAGACAAGCAGTGTAATTCAAGTAGCTGCTGCAACTAATAAGCAAGTATATAGTGATGATGCAAAATGGCTCAAGTGTTCACTAAAATAGTTAACTGTGGTGGAGAGAATAAAACAACTATAAATCAGTTTCTCTTCAAAATTATCGATTTTCCACAATTCTATATGGACAAGGCCCACAGTTTCACATAACAAGATGCCTACGTGTACTTCTTAAATATCCTCGTTCAGATTAGATTAGTTATCTAGGTATCTAAGTAAGCAAAGGCCTGTTCTCGTAAATGCTGACAACTGACTTCCCAATGGCTTTCAGGGCAATGCTCAACTGCTTGGCGTGTTTCTTACATGGATGTAAGAAACTTATTTTACGGTATTCACGGTATGAACATTTTATTTTGGGCTTTTAAAGTTCGATGAGAATAGAGTAAGAATTAAACTGTGACTGCTCTTGACTTCAATTGACAGTATGTGAAACTGTGGGAGCAGTATCATTAAACCTAAGCTCTCTTCACAGAGAGCTTAATGATCTAAAGGTATGAGAGAATATATGCAAGATGAGATCTCAAGCCTGCTGCTTCATCATAAAGGAAGAACTAGAAGGACGTGGCATTTCTCCTCCTGTAAAACTGCAAAAACTGCTCTGTGAGGGCAGCTATTAAAATCTAGAGCCATGCCTACTCATTTATTTCCCAATTCCGAAAAACTATTCCCAAAAATTAAGTTTAATCTTTTCTCCTTGGGGAGATAAAAAGAGATCAGAAAATCAACACTATAATCACATAAAAATATTAAAATACTTGTACATAAGAGGCTCAAGAAGCACATTGTTTAAAAGGTTACACCTATTGTTTTCTTAAAAAAAAAAAAAAAAATCACACACACACACACACACAGAGGATTATTTATTCAGATAATTTGACTAACTTATTCAACAAACCTGTAGTTTATTGCCAGCCTCACATATTCAGCTCTGTTATCCAGTGTAATATGGGTGTACTTGGAGCTCAACTGAATGTCCTGACCACTTGCATTAGGGACAGTGAATGGGAGGCTCATAGCTTCAAACTCTTCTGAAGTAGCTTCGTTGTCTCGAATGTACATAAGCCCAGGAATAAAATCTTTATCAACCTTTTGAAAAAATCCAAACCTGAGTTAAATTCAGTTTATTAGCTCTACACAAGAGTGTGGCTTTCACACCGAAAGCATTGCATCACGTGTCATCTACCAAAAGCATTGTGGCAAATGACCTGACCACAACTAATAACCTAACTGGATTTCAAAGCAATAAAATGCCTTGGTATTTTACACAAAACCACATTATGCTGGAGGGGACGTGTTCTAGTTTTCAATCCTTTTGGGTAACATTTGCCAAGAAACTGTATTATGTAAGAAAACGGATTTAAAGCTTAAAAACATAATCACCTCTACGTATTCCAGTGTTGGTTTTGGTACAAAAGGAATCACCTTCTCGACAAGTAACAACTCAATGCTGTTATAGTAAGTACATTTCTAGATGACAGTTGTTTAATAGCAACTCTTCTTTGTAATGAAGACCTGTTACTCTCCATTACCCAAGTTCAATAAACAGAAAGTGAAAGTTTGTGATGTTTACTATGTGGGCACAAACTATTTTCAGTAGTAGTTTGGACTGCACTCATTTTCCTTCACTTTAAAATAGTGTAGGTTTGTGTATTCAATCAGTTACTGCATCTCAGCAAGAGAGACAGGAACAGCTATGAAAAGCTTTACTGGCAAGGAGTTCAGCGACAAATATTTAGTCAAACCCAAGAGTAGATCTGACTGCTTTGGAATTCAAAACGTTTATTCAACTACTTTTTAAAAGAAGATTTAAACTTACAGTTTTAACAGTGAGTACAAGCAATCCTTTTACGCTGGCTGAAAACGTAAAAGGCCAGTCAAAATACTGTAACCATGTAGACAGCAGGGAAGTCAATCACCTGAGGAAAAATTCATGCTACTGTCCGTCTGTCTTCTGTAAGTTATATCCCTATTCAGAAACGTCCTACTTACTTCACTGAGATCAGCAATTGTTAGGTTCATTCCTGCAAGCTGTTTCCATACTGGTTCAGCCAGGTTGAGACTCAGAGGGCTCCCAGTCCGGATAGCAATGCCCAACAGTACACCTGTAAGTTTCAACATTTATATATTTTTAAAGATTCACAACATTCTGATCGTGTAATGCAAGCCGAAAGTTGCAATGCTGCTAAGAGATTACCCAGAAAACGAAACATGTTCATATGCAAGAGAGACTTGGCAGCAGGGTTTAACAGGAAGCAATCTCTGTTAGCTCCAGATTCATCTCTTCCATTTGGTGTCACAATTAAAAGAGGGGTGAGCCCATTCTGAAGCTCCTCACACATTTCTGCTATTGATTCACTATAACCTCCACCACAATCATCCACGGATTCACCTTGGAGAAGAAAAAAAAAGCTTAAAATTACACATTGTTTAAAAACCTGTTTCTAAGTGAAGCCTTGAAATAAAATATATTTCCTTCTAGAGGGTCTACAAGTATTGTAAAAGCTACCCTGTCATATCCATTCATTTAAAAACAACTTTATGTTTTCCATCATATTGGGATATTTCCTGTTCCTTATAAAACTTATATTATCTTAAAAATTATTAAAATAACACAGTTTCAAAAAAATTATTTTGCCAGAGTATAAATTTTTTGCGTCATATAGTAATTAAAATAAAGCAGTAGAGAGGTAGGAAAAGAGAACCAACACATGACTCCTAAGTGATATTCTAAACCATTAAACTTTGATTTCGATATAGTTCTAAATATATATACACACACCCACACGCATACATATACACACACACACACACACACACACACAGTAGACAGAATGGCTCTTCAATCTAAATTATTTTTCATCAAAAAGCTTGAAGTGACACGCAAATTTTAAAAACAACTTAAGTAAAACCAGTTAGCCAAGATTATTTACTAATTCTGACAGCTGAACAGCAGGTTTAGGTTTTGGAGAACATTCACTGTAAGCAAAACAGATGACTTTGGAATTTAAGGACGACTGCAGACACATTTTGACTAAGGTTGAGAGTTTTTGTTTTTAGTCCTTTTTTTTTTTTTTTTTTAAACAAAATCATCTTAAAAAGGTCTTTTTACTACCTAACATTTTAAGCACCTTCCTCTGCCCCTACATCTACGCTGTTTTCCTGTATCCCTTCTTTTCTTCACTACCTCTAAAAATATAAATAAGAAGAAAACAGTAAAGTTAAATGCAAAATAGGTGGGGAGTAGATATTCTTACCGACAAACTTCACTTTCCAAACACGATGAGGTAGCAGAAGGCTATCCGGGCTGAAGGAACTCATTTTGGCACACATCTGCCCAAAAACTGACTTTGTACCATCAGGTCCAGCCAGTCCTCCTTTGCTCCTAGAACGTTTTACCTATCAAACAAGCACATTAAAAAAAATCATGATAAGGACATATTTCAGGTGCCGCTGTGCAGATTAGACCATGAGATTAATGTTTATAAAATATTAATGTGGTTAATGAAATACTTCCAGAGATCCACATACTATCTTGTATGTATGTACATACTATATGTACAGAGAAAGAATCAAATTTCAAATTATAGCACTGAGTATCTTTCACTACCATCTAATCTCCAGCCCTAGATATAGATATCACAGGCTCCTACTACGTATCCTGACCATGCGCAGGGGCATAAAAGCAATTACAATCTCAGACTATTAAGAGCCCAGAACTATTGCTTCTGACCTGAAAGCAAGATACACCTATATAATAAGGAGAAAAAGGTATTGGTTCCAGGAGCAGCTGCTCTCCAGCTTCTGCAGCTGTTACTACCCCTACGACATAGCCATTTAGCCTTCAGTGATTACTTAGATTATCATCATTTATGAACAGTGCAAACTCCAGGACCTACATAACAAAAGAAAAATTTCAACTAATGCCTGGATTGGCACGATCAGAGAAAGCATAGTATCTAGATGTTTTGACCACACATCCTGAACTGACCTGACAACATCAAATGACTGTTCTAGATAACTTCAATGACCTGAGATTGTTATAACTACTCAAGACAATCCCCTTTCAAATACAACTCACAATGATGATTTTTTTTTAAATGAAATTGAAAATTCAGAAGTTGATTAGACATTAGTAATTTTATTGTTAGAGCTGGAAACTTATGCAAAAACAAAAGTGAATTCATTCCAGCTAGATACAACGATCCTTACCAGTTCTGTTTACAACCCTGCGGGCCTTCTTACTTAGATAAAGAAATTGTTTCCCCTCCACCAATACCTTTTTTTGTCCTTAATTTTTAATGCTTCATTGTTCATTTGTCTCTGCTCAACTTGAAATCTGTTCTGTACATCTTTAAAGCAAACGGAAAGCTAAAGGGGCATGAATGATAAAGTCTGTTGATAAAAGAATGCTTTCTTCCCCTTTTTCTGAAGCAGCAGCTAAGATTTTTCATCAGTTTGGTTGTTCTGGATTGCAATCCACGTCGTTAACGCATCCTGCCTCTACTCATACATTGGCTTGTCAAATCCAGATATGGCTTCCATACATAAGACAGATCAGAGGCTGTGTTGTTGGCTGCAAGTCTGAATAAGTGTTTTTCTTACATTCCTCAGGGATAATATTTTAATAGGCATTTATGTTATTTACTAGGAGTTTCTGAAACTGAGTAAGTACTACCAAAATGCACACACAGGCACAGAGTAACGTTTCTTAAGCGCCTATAGAAAAAAACCTTGTTTAAGACTTGATAAATTGAACCAGAAGAAATGGCATGCAATGAAAAACCCACATATTTTGCTGCAGGAGACAAACACGAAGTGGACAAGAACACAAAGAGCACTTCAACAACAGTACAGAGAGGAAAGAAACAGAAAGTAAACAGAAGGTCAGAGAAGCCTAAAATTTTTCTGCCTTACTTATCTGCAATTCATAGTCTCAGCCCGCCCTGACTGTAAAGGGACTCCTACAGTGTATGTAGTCCACCAATGTCCTTGAGAACGTTCACACTAAAATAACCTGGACCCATCCCACTTATCTGTATTTGGTCGCACTCCAAGATAGAGCGCATCTCAAAATCTAATTGTTCTGATGCTATATCCTTAAAGGGACAACATCCACCAGACTACTTTCAGGTTTTCTTGAAAGGCTGACATAAACTTAAAAGTCCTTCTCACATTTAGGACATTCGGTATCAATAAAAGCTGTTTTTAATTCAATGGATTTCTAGAGAATTTGGAGGCCCAACAAGTTTTAAGTTGAGAAATCACCGGGTCTTTTCTTAAAAAGAGGAAAGTACAAGCAGAAGCAGTGTGGGAATGCAGTAGTTAATTCACTGCCATTTCAAACCTCAGACCTAATATGCAAATAAATCATCAAATGACAACACTGCCAAACCAATACGCAACAAAATAAAGTTTTGTTCCGAGATTAAAAAGGTAAGCAATTCTGACAGAACTGAATAGGAAGGCATGCACATTTACTACTACTATTATGCATTCAGTTTATATTTATTCACTAGCAATACATAATTTTCATTTAACCTGATCACTTAGGTGCAGGAACAGTTAGGATTTTACTTCAAACAAAGCCATGTAAGAATGCTGTCAAGGATTACTGGCGTTTCTGCCAGCACGTTGATATGTTGCCACGGTGACAAAGGCAGACCCTTGTATTAGATTTGATTAGTTTATTAACAAACAGTAAGACTGTTCATTTAAAAAATGGCAAAAATTCACTCAAATTTATTCAGTCCACAATTCCACCACAGGTGTTTTAGCTTTGCATTGTAGAGGTCTGCCTTGCTCTGTAAGTAGTCTCTTGTACCTGTTTTAGCGAACAGGTTAACTAGGGATGGATACAACCCTCATGTAACATATGCCTCACTAAACACGCTTAGATTATGCAGCATCTCAAATTTTAAAATAGAGGACCAGCCTTCTTGCTGCTGAGATAACTTTATGCTTTAGGCTAAAAAGGTACTATGTTGATTAGAACCACAGAAGGATCTTCATAGAACAACCTGCTATCAGAAGATGCCAGATTGCGGAAACCAAACTTTTGCTGGATCAGAGAGAACTGCAGCAGCTCAATAGCTGCAAGTCAGCGGTGCGTGGGAGACAAGTTCAAGAATCCACCTCTGCAAATAATCACTTGCTGCGAGCAGAACCATTCCAACAGAAGAGGAAAGACTCAATTCAATCTGTGATCTGGTTTATCATCACCTCTAAACGTTTTAAGACCAAGACTTAAGCTCCTTCTATGGAGCTGAAGGACAGAACCTTATACTTGGATCTCTCAGCCTCACAACAGAGTACCCACAGACTGGCCATCTGGTGAGACCCTTTCTCTAATTTCATGAGAACTTGGGGAAAAAGAAATCTTGTTTTCCTGCTGATATGTATTTGGAGGATTTTTTTAAATCTCAAAGTTCTCAGCAACGTGAACAGCTATTTCCTATGCAAATCTAATTGGCACTGCTATCTGTGGCTGCATAAAACCTGAAACACTAGCTTAAATGAGCAATTCCTTATTTATCTCACTAGAGTATCAAAGATAACGATGAACAATACCCTTCATGCTGATACTAAGCTACTCAGAATCATCTTAGAAGACTAGAGAAAAAAGGAAATTGAAGAGTAAGGATTTCCTTTACAGGGAAATAGAGGAGAAATGCACAAACAGAAAAGAGAAAGGAGTAGTAGTGTTCTAAAAGAACGGTTTTTCTTATCAAGTGATATTACAAAATAAAACAGAGCAAGTAAAGAAAATACATGATACAGTGTCACCTTATTAAAAAAAAAAATTCAGATTAACAGAAATGAACAGAAGTTCATTATTTAACATAACAGCGCAAGGCAACTAGGAAACTGGCCTAAAGGAAAAGAACAACAATTACACCAAAGGAGGGTGGTTCCCAGTACAGAAGCTCCAACATCTGGTCTGAAGACTAATCTTACTCAGTACTTGAATAAATGAATGAACGAATGATACAAAACATGAAAGTTTGTTAGTGAAATTTGGGAAAACACTCAAATGCAAAATTGTGGGGAGAAAGGGGAGGACTGGATACATAAGTGTTTGGAATGCTATGTGGGAAGAAATGGATAACCTTAAGAACTGCAGTAGCAGGACTAAGAAGAAAAGGAGTACGCAGTGTAAAGCCATGCACTTACAAATAGTAAGACTGTTTCCTGAAAGATAAGAGCTTATCAGTTGTAATCAACTAAGGAAGAGAAAAATGTACTGTTAACCTAACAGTAGACCTCTCACTACGAAGAAAGTAAATGAAATTCAAGGATATGCCAGGAAATCAGTCTCCAAGAGGCAGAGAAATAGCAATGCAATAATTACAAGAGCGTATAGATGGGGCCTCATCTATACCTGGATGTTTCAGTTATCTATGTTCACATTAAAATGACATAGAAAAAACGCATTATAAAAAAGATCAGGAGAATAGAAACACTATTCTACATAAATAGATCAAAAAAGCTTAGCTTATTCAGTCTAGGAAAATGAAGGCTGACATGAAATGAGTGTTCTTTAAAAATACATTTGGTAATAAAAAGGACAATAACAAGGAAGGAAGGAAGTTATTTACATTGAAGGATAACATTAGCAAATGAAAAATAATTCAATTGGCATCTTAAGTCTAATTTAAGATCATAAAATTTTTATTCATAATAGTGAGATTTTGTAACCCTCATTTAATAAGGAGCCCTAGTAAAGAGGAAGAAACTATTCCTGAAGTGGAATTCAATGTATCCAGAAGTACGACATTCCTCCCGTGAGAGCAGAGGACATTAAACCAGGACATCCTTTTCAATATTACATTCTTAGAAGCATTCAGTCTCCGCAATAACTAACATTTGTTTTCCTTTTAAAAGGAGGAAATTCCTTCTAACAGTTGTGATAATCTCTCTTTCACCCAAAGGCATGAGACAATTTAACAGGATTACGAGCCCCTCTGCCTACAGATCATAACAACACATTGTCCATTTGACAGCACATTAGCTAGAGCAGTACTTAACTGCTAGAAATATCTGATCTGCTAATAAAAGTGGGTCAGTAAGCGAGCTCGAGCACTGGAGCCCTGTCCACACACGTATCTGTTAGTTCACCTTCTGGCTCAGTTTTAGACTATTCCCATTATATCTTTTCAAGACCAAGCCCAGTTCTGGGACAGTTCACTTCTAAGGACCATTCCCAAGAGGTAATGCAGACAAAACCGCATCAAGTTTGGTTTCTTCTATCCCACACAGCCTTCCAACAGTAACCCAAACAGCCTCTCTGCATTCAAGCTTGCCCTCATATTATACGTCAAAGCATAAAACATACCCTCAATTTCATGCTCTAGAAATACCAGACTGATACTCAGCTGGGCTGCAGCACAGCCCTCACATTGTATTTCAGACACTTTGAACAGGAAAAAATACGCAAAAAATAGCTGGGGCCTAGAAAAGAGCCAGGGCTAAGTAGTATGCAATGTGGATGCGACCTGCTACAAAGCTAACTAGTACACGTAAAACTTGACCTCGGTATACGAGAGCAGTATCTAGCTTGCTTTTACACAGCTAGCTAGACAGCTGTTGCGTCCAACTCTGGTTCTTCAAAAAGACTACTGAACAACAAGGTTACTTCAGGAAATATTTTCAAAAACAAGTAAAAATCCGTAGAACAACTTTAAATTAAAAAGTCATCTGTTTATTTTATACTAAGGAAGATAAAGACGTGAACTGACTGCAGAATATAATATATAATCTGAAAGTCGAAGAATTTTCTGAAAGTAAAGAAATCTTAGGTCCGACTGAAGTTAAACAAACTTAGACTACAAATAAGGTGCAAGTTCTTAACGGTGACAAGAATAAGCTGTTTGAGACTACATAATGTAGCTTTTAATCTTTACTTAAATATTAATAAAGGATTAAATACTGTAAGTAAAAATCCACACACTCATTCTCTGCAAAAACTAACTCAAACCAGAAATTGCGACCCACACTTGGCACTATGTGCTCAGGTTAGATGACGAACACTGTCTCTTTTAGCCTTCACCTGAATGAACCTAGGACACACCTGTGTTACAGCAGTAGTTCAGTTTCACAGAAGCTATGAAAGAGGGAAGCCCTGCAGTTATCAGTTCTTTTCTGGATTTCAAGACAGAGTCAAGTAAAGAACTGGAATACAAAAGTCCACTTCTACTAATTAACTCAACAGCGGAAACAAGATACCAGGAAATAAGCGCAACTTATTCATTTGCTTCCTACTCAAAAGTTAAGTATTTGTACAGCTTATTGGACTTCCTCAATTCACAAGAAAAATTGAAAAAGGAAAGTATCTGGCAATCTCTTCAGCTTCCACTTCCCAAGTAATAAACTGAAACAACTCATTTCAATCACGTAATATTAATCAGGAGAATTTTTAAGTACCCATGAAAAAGCCAAAGGACCATAAAATACAGTCCAGTCAAAACAGAAAGTATTTCAGTTCATTAAGTTCATTTTAACTAATTAGCTAAATTTTTCACTTTCTCTATTCTAAACTCACAAAGAATAGGTTTTTACTTTTTACAATATAGTAAAGTAAAATAAAAAAAAAGAAGTAAAGAAAGCACTAAAGGAAAGAAATGCTTGAGGACTGCGAAAGCCTAGGCTTCAGTCTATTTAAATGAAAACAATGCTTTACTATTCTAGGTTACAGAAATACTTATGGAAAAAGACACATCTGGCCTAAGGCATGACATTATGTTTTTTCTAACGTCAATGATTAGGAGAAAAAAAGCCCTTTTATATCAAAACAATTCCACAATCCATATGACCACATGTAATGACCAGCAAAGAACAAGAGTTTACCATTCTGATTCTTAACTACCTTCAAGCAATTATGCTTCTCTGCTACGAGAGCAAGAGCTGAATAATTCATGTGATCATTTGAAAGGTAAGAAAGACATCAGAACCACCGCTCCCTAAAATAATATAATACAGTGAGTTTTGAAAAAGTGATCCTTTGTCAAGTAGGACATATTTTGCTCATTATACTCCAAACAGTATATTTAACATTTCAAGAAGCGCCACTCTCCCCCCAAAAAACTGTAGACAAAAACATACTGGAAAAAAAAAAAGCCTTTTCTGCACTGTATTTTTTGGTTCTCTGATATAAATCTAACTCTTCAGTACAGATACCAGACAGCTGAGACATGAAAGGACTTAACAAATGTAGAACACTGTGGGCTAAACGTAAACGCCACACTCAAAACTTTAGCTGAAGCTACCTGTATTCTGTTGAGCTCTACAACTGGCCCATGCTGACGATCTCTCACCATAGTGGCTTGCACAACTTTTCTGAAAGCTGCCTCCTGAAAAAGAAAAATATAAACAATTAAAACAACGCAAAATTGCAGTCAAATAAGAAAGCTGCACATGTATCACAAATAAACATGTACCTAGTTCAACTCAGGAAAAAGACTGAGATTCTACAACAGAGCAGAGAAACACACCCTGCAATACTATCCCTTCAGCAATTTCCCTCTGACTACATCACAAAACACTAGTAAAGGCTGAAAGCCTCTGAGTCTTTCATCAGAAGAAATGGAAATAAACATTGAATACCTCTGGAATACACAAAAAAATAAACAAGTAGGGAAGAGCAACAGAAGATAAAGCTGTGAGATGCCCATTAAGGAGCATGTTATTTGTGCTAATAAAATTCAAGTCTGAAATATCTGGGATACTCAAAATAAAGAAGTCTCTCCTGTATCACTCATAACTATGGCTGGTAAGATTTTACCTTATCCAGATTCAGTTATTACTAAGCAACCAGCATGTCAGTGACTTCAGGTATAAATTAGTTTACACCGAACTAATACATGTATATGGAAAATACGTACGCTAGAGAAAAGCGGCCAAAAAAGCCAAAGAAGAGACCATATTGCTCTGGAAGGCAATGAATAATAAAATCAAAAACAAACTTTTCATGAAGTTCACTAACTAAAGATTTTGCTCAATATGTACACTGCCAGTTTCAAGTAAGCTTTACCAGGATTTTTAAGTCTTTCGAATGTCTGAATGTAGCCCATCTGACTTGAATTCCTAGGATATGGATACTGCATCACAACTTTGGTGTTTCTGTTGAATAATTCTGACAATAAAGTATACCTAATATCCCATTTATCGTATATCTGAAACCTTTCTACAACTGTTCTGCAGACTCAAAAGTAAACAATGTTGAATGTGCCTCGTACGCATCTATCCCTATAACGTAAACATCGTTTACCTAAAGACTCTCTAATAGTAGCATTAAGATTTACAAGTGTTGTGAAGAGTATATCTAGGGTTTCCTTTTGCTTTCTTTTACATGGGTTTTGATGAAAAATGAGTGGTCTTTTCTTGGTCCATCAAACATGTTTCTGCTGGATTTCTCCGCTACCCAATTTTTGTTGTGGACAGACACTTGTAGACAACACGTGTTAAGGAGTTTAGCTATAAGGCATGTATCTTATTTAGGGACATAGAACAGCTCTGTAGAGAGCAAGCAAAACATTAACTGCTTCTGTTTTAAAATGTATCGCACAGCAGATTTTGACTGTTAATATAAGGTTATCATTCTTTGTTAAATTAGATAAATTATGACAGCAAGAAATTTCAGATCTGAAACTGATGATCACACTGAAGGCCAGTCATCTTTTTAAAGGCTTTCCAGATCTGAAGTTTCGAATTAGTGTTGCAGCCTTCAAGATTTACAGTTAAAGGGATTTCCTCATAACTGACTTTCTTTATGACTAAAAAAATTTTATGTTTCTTTGCCATT
Source organism: Struthio camelus (assembly GCF_040807025.1). Taxonomy (NCBI): domain Eukaryota; kingdom Metazoa; phylum Chordata; class Aves; order Struthioniformes; family Struthionidae; genus Struthio; species Struthio camelus. The sequence continues at coordinate 149,086,108 of NC_090942.1, read as the reverse complement.
TGAGACTGAAACCCTAGGTATCCTATTTTCACTTTAATCCCGATCTGAAATCCGCTTGTACCTGCCTATAGCTATTGTCTCATCTAGTATACCATGTGGGCATTACACCTGAAATACAAAAAGCAGACCAACACCATAAAGACACCTATATTGCGTTTCCTCAAAAGCGTATTTTGATAAATACCTTCCCCTGTGATATCAATATTCCCCGTAATGTGTCAAACCCAACTGACGGTTCTTGGCCAGTTTCTTCAAGTCGTCCCTCAAGATCAAACATTGGAATGCAAGGACAGAAGAGTTCAGAAATGTGATGCAACAGCAGAAGTCTGTTTCTCAATGAAATGATGGGTATCTCCTGTAGATGATTGTACTCCATAGGAACCTACGATAAAGCAATCCTATCTGAATATAATTTGGAATTATTCTATACTGGATCTTACGAAACAGAACAACGACTCATAAAAATTTGTAGGCAAATTTGTATTTTTAGAAATTCAGATATCTGCTTATTCGTGCTGTCACGAATACATGCATGAGTTCAGTTTTGTATAAAACATTAACAGCATCCCTCTAAACTGCAAGCTCCTGAAAGTACTAGAAACATGAGAGTTAGATTTTTCTTGTTATTCCAAACCTTACAATTCTCTCTATCCCTAAATAGGCAGACTTTACATCCTGTCATCACTATACCCAACCATTATGCCCCATCATTGCAGCAAAGAAAATTCAGCGAGGGAGAAACTGAATATTCAAAAAAGCCATCTCCTAAAACAAAAGCAAGCAGTAAAGAACCCGCTTGGAAGGCTGAGGCTTTCATAGCTGGAATATGGCACTCACATTCCTTCCAATTTGCAAGCTCAGTTACTGTTTAGAATTGGATTGGTAATGAATGCAGAAAACTGGAATCTTCTTAGGTGAGAAAGGTTTCTTCAGAAATACGGAACTAAAAGAAAGTAACTGGCTCAAGCATGAGGCGAAACAAAAGCACATTAAGCTTATGTAGGGATTTAGAAAGAAAATACATCTACTGAAAGATCAACAAGAAGCAAACTAAGTCTGTTTAAAGTCTGAATGTAATAAGCCAAAATATTACCTGTGCAGGGAGCTTGCCAGCATTAGCAGGTTTGCTGGTTGACCAAGCTAAAGTATGTGCTGAGCCACAGGCTACTCTGTTGATCTTTTTACCCTGAAGTGCCGCAACCAAGCGTGGTCTCTGGATAGCATTTGTTGTTCCATCTCCAAGCTGTCCTTCATCATTATCTCCCCAGGTATACACTTCCCCTAAACCAATAAAAACAATTACTCCTTCTGAAGCTAAGGTAGAAGCTGTGTTTTTTTGTACTAGTGCTTATAAATCATTTAACCCAATGAGGTCTCAGTCTATTGTCAAGATTTCTAGGCCTACCTGTAACTCTGAAATCCACTATCTAGTAAAACTTGAATGTCAGAGCTAGGAACATGTTCTGAATGTCCGTACAGCAGATATTGAGAGATACAATTATTTCCTCAGTTTGTACAATCATTTAAAGCTCTGTACAAGAACAGGGGGAAATGATGGGGCAGCAAAAGAATAACAATGACAGATACACCAGAAAGAGTCTGTACTTGATAGTTTTATAGCCAAAAAAGCAATGCTAAAAAAAAAAAAATAAAAAAAGATTTAATGTTCTGTATCAGAAGAAAGATCCTAGAACAGCTTGCATTACTACAGAGGGTATTAAAATAGGTACTTACTGTTGCAAGATAATTGGAAAATACTTCTTAGGATAGCAACTTTGTTTCTAAGCATTCATTTTGCGCAGCTATATCCTATTTCACTAGCATCTATAAAACACTCAGTCATTGTGTAGACTAGTTAATTAAATGGGAGAATGAGTTTCCTACAAAGGATATTCAGTATTTCAGGCTGCTCTGTAAGAAGCAATAGTTTGCATCACGCTTCATTTACCAAGTTAAACATCTCAGCAGGTCTTCAGAAGACCCTCTAAAAAAAAGCTCAGTGCATTCATTCAAGTCCTTGACCAACTTGCAATTACTTTTAGAGCTCTGTATTTTCCTTTGATCATTAGCATTCACAAAACTTAGCTTTTTATTTTTTAGGTAAGTAACCAAAAATCTTCAGCTGGATTTCTGCGCTCATTTTTCAATCAATTACACTTGCTGCTCAAGAAATATGCAAAAACAACAAACACAAAGTATGCCCACACACACAGAGGACCACCATTTCTAGCAAGTACAAGCTACCAAGAGCTGACTAAAAAAGATTCATTTTCTTCAAATTCAGCATTGTTTTTATACCATCTTCAGTGCAGCAAACACAGTGCAAAGACCCAGTAGCAATCGCAATGACTTTCTTTCCTTGCAGTCCCTGCACTTGTCGTGGTCTTCTCACGTGGTCATCAGATCCATGGCCTAATCGATGATAATCTCCTTTGCCCCTGAAAGAAAAGGTACAACATTTCAAAACTGGTCTTACTCCTGGAAGAATGAAGGGATAGTGTGTGATATTTCACCTGTAGGTGTAGTAACAAACAATCCAATAACCAAAAATACTTGATATTTAGTAGAAATAGTAAGGCCCTGCCCACAAATACTCAACGTTAATCATCCCTAGCTTATATAACAGGGGTGTGACACCCCATGTACTGACACCATGTACTTCTAGTTGTACAGGTGAAATGGATGTAACACGTATATAACCAAGTAATACAACGCACTCTTCATGCAGCTCCATCTCCAGTACATTGTTTGTAACGACTCAGTGTACGAATCACCTTGGCAAGCTGTTTCTGTTTCTCTTAAAAGGATCAAGGATCAGGGGCGTTCAACTGCAAAATGAGTGACCTCAAGAAACTGGAACTTAAAACCTTAGACAGTTTAGAGACGTCTCTAATGCTACAGGCAACAAGCTGGAGAGGGATGTTGGGGACGTTTTTTGTTTTCTTTTGTGTTTTAAACACTCAAGATTGATACTTCATTATTTGAATCTTTCTATGCAGTTCTAATTTTTGTAGTTTAAACTAAAATCAACAGCCTAGGACTACTGCCATCACAATCTAGACAGAATTTTTATAATATATGAGAATGTTATTTATGCTCTTTTCTTCCACACCACGTGACGCTTCAGGCTTACATTTTTACTGATCTACTTGGAACTTTTGCATCTTGCAGTGGTCAAGGCCTGGAATGACCACTCTGTGCTCAGCTCTCTAAGACAAAATGCTTGGTCTTTTCACTCAAATAGCAATAGAAAAGAACTCCTCAAAACAGGAAATTTTATTATTAATCAAGACAGAGGAACTTTTAAAAAGCTTTTGACATGGGGGGAGATTGAAACAGTGAAGACAGTATAACACTAGTATCTGTCATAGACCAAATTACACCTAATATTGTAAACACGATTAACACAAAATACTTACCAGGTATATACTGCTCCAGATTTTGTAAGAGCCACAGAAAATTGTGATCCACATTCTACTTTAACCACTCCAAGGCCTGTGAGAGAATCAATCTAGGAAAATAATACAGAAAGAATTCAAAATTAAGCTGGCTCAAGGCTCACAGACTGCACTGTCTTAGGTATGGCAGATCATTTAGCAGAATTTCACTCCATTCCTCTTTCTATCATTTACTTGTTAAATGTTAAAAAGGAGCTCAGATTCAGAAAACTGTTGAAGATCTTCTCTAGTATGTTTTCCGTTTTAGTTACTCTGCAATTGCCCCTTCTTTCCTTATCCTTTATGGGATTAATGAGGCTTAAAATATAAGTCAGCTATTTTCATACTGAGTCACATCATGCAATAAAAAACTATTATGTGAGATAGGCTGGTGGACTATGACCTTTAGGAAAGAGAATGGGGGACACCTGTGTCCAGGTAATAAGGTTTCATTCTGGACTAAGAATCCAGGATCCACTGATCACAGGTATATACAGTGAGACCCCCTAAACGTTTTTCAAACAAACAACATTAACCATTGTTAACAAGCGTTGCTATTCATATCAGATGGCTGCACAGATTTTGTTGTTAATACATGGAGAAATTCCAAGTTAACCAAGCAATCATGTGAAAAAGTTTAGTATAAAGCAATATTGGTGCCCCTTTCTGGAATTAGTTTACGACTTCAGCAGTATGCAAATTTATTTATACATTTTATTACATAAGTATGAAAGCTGTTGGGAGAAAGATATTGTTTTAAAAAGAGAAATATTATCGAAGCCAGCAATATTATCCAAAGTAAAAAACCTGCAAGTGCAACTTGCAGTCAGCAAAAAAAATTCAAGACCAGTCATTTTATCCCACAAAGCTCTTTCTTAATAACAATCAGGAGACTCTTCATATCACAAGATGGGGGGAAGTTTGCACAGACTGACAAATATCACTCTTCAGAATTCTCCGCTAAACTCACAGAAGAAAAAAAAAAAAAAATTAGGTCTAAATACCTTCATCGGTACTTTACAGCCATCACTGCCTCCTCTTCCAAGTTTTCCATAATCTCCATCACCCCAGGACCACACTGTATCATCATCAGTCAGGCACAATGTTTGTGCATCTCCACTGCCACAGGCTATATCAATCACGCGATAGCCCTGGAGAGCTTCCACCTGAAAGGCAATCACCATTTTTTGTTCACAGTAAGGGACTTGGTCATTTAGTTTCACAAAACAAGACAACCCAATTCGAAGAAGTTCTTCATGAAAAGTACAGGTCTGACACACCTCAGGATCAAGCAAAGATGCAAGACAAAGGGCCTCATGCTTCTCAGGCCAACAAAATGAAAATTCACTATATATTTTAAGATGAATTAGTCTTTAATTGGAAAACAACTTTTCAAATGCTGCCATCTAGTGATGAGGTATGGAATTTGGATTCATGAGGTAAAAGAATGACCGCCACAAACTGCATCCTCCTCATCCTATTTAAAATGAAGTACTAGAGGTAGTCCAATTCATCAAGATCAGCATGGAACTTCATATAATTCAACTCATCTAGAGCTTAGCTATTTTCATACAAACTAAGAGCATGACAGAAAAAAACCGATGAGTAGGGCAGGCTGGTAGATTTTGGGCTTTCGGGTAGAAGGAACAAGAGCATCTGGACACAGGTGATAAAGTTCCAAAGTGGACTAAGAATCTCTCATATCTCATCCCGTAAAACCAAGCACTGAAAGAAGTTAATACTTGCACGACTGCATACAAACACACACACAGAGCTATGAATAAAAGCTACACACTAACACTCAGATCAACTAATGTAATATTATCCTTTTGCTGTATTTCCAACAACAGAACATAGGGAGTAAAATGAACTGTCAGTTCAAAGGCAGGGCAGCTTTGTTTAACAATTTAAAACTATCACAGCCTCGTCAGCAGAAGTATTACCAAGTCTGAATTATAACAACTCAACAGCTAAATCAGTATAACCCATTATTTTAACATTCAGTACTGTCCTTCACAAGTTTTCAAATTTACCACTTAGGAAGAATCACATGGAAGCAGCTATAATCATCTATAATTGCTTAACTCACATTTGTTTAGCAAATAGCAATTAAATACTTAGTATTAGGATAATGCTTTTATTAACACTTCAGTATTCAATCATGAGAATTAAGAGTATTACTACTATATCAGGAAAAAAGTACTTTGCAAGTGACTTTAATTACCTATCACTGTAATCACGGGTGTATTTGTTTCTGGAAGTAAACAAAGGAGAACTAGCAGACAAGGAGCTCACTCTTTACTGTCAAAGGAAAACAATCCTGGGAAGGGGTGGATGGAATTCACTTACTGAGGAAAGGGTTACTTTATTTTGGAGGATCAGAAGTAGGTGGTCAGGGTGCATTTGAGACCCCAGCACCACCACCACCACCACCACCAAGGAAGGGAACCGGGCGTTACAGTGGCACGTAACTGACTTAACATTGCCATGTTATGTCATTACAGGGTCCAGGTGCCACTTCAGCTTTTTATTTGACTGTTGCCTTCCGTGTTGTTTTTTTAAATCCTTCTCCCACAGTATAAATTCCTTATAAGCTGTTTAGCGATCTCTAGCAAAGTTTGCAGCTGCACTTTCACTTCATTCCTTTAACTCATTCCTGTTTTCTAAAACAACCAATTACTGTTGATTTCCTACAAATACATACACCACCATTTCTTCCTTTTATTCTTTATATGCAGGAATACAAAAAGTTACTAATCAAGAGTTAAGAACTGGCACTAAGATTGTACAGAATGCCAATACAGATTTCTTACCAGCTTAGGTTTTAGCTGGTCCTCGCTATCTCCATGCCCAAGACGTCCGTATCTTCCCTTTCCCCAGGTATAAAGGTCCCCTGCAGCAGTAATACAGGCGCTGTGCGCTCCTCCAGCAGCGATATCAACCACTTCTATACCTCTCAGAGATTCAATTACACGAGGACGATCACAAGGGCTGAAATAGAAATATTTGTCTAAACAGAACTTTTAGAATAGAGCATTCATTTTCAGCAATGTATGGAGAGAACACTTTAAAAGGAGCATGAGGATACCCAAAATAACCGAGTACTTATTTTTGCTCCAGTTTAAGATCTTAAAGTTTAGGTTTAAACAGTCATACAGAAATATTTTTAGAGGCCTACAAAACCTACAAGCATTTACCATACCTTACACGACAGCCTTACAGGTAAACTGAAACTACATAAAAAAAAAAAAATTTCCCTTAAAATTAAGTCAGAGCTAAACATTTATCGTTGAAAATCAGTCCAATTTAACATACTTTATTGAAATTTCTAGTATAAAAAGTACTGTTATCCCCCATGAACTTCAGCATTCCTCTTTCTTTTTGCATCAGAACATTGCTGCCTCTAACAACCAACAGAGCTTCTCTTTTAACTTAGGTAACAGCAGATATGGACATCAGGAGCAGAATGGCAGTTTTGCTCCCAAAAGTGCTTTGAAGTTCTGATTATCTACAAGATGGATCTCAAATGAAAACCACCGGACCTTAGCATATACAGACGTGTGAGAACACAATATCTGATAACAGAAATCAGTGACTGTTTACCTGAAAAATATTTTGTATTTCTCTACTTTAAAAACGTACATCTCCATGTCACTACGCAATGCTGGCTTGTACATACAGGCAGTACTTATATGAGGCTTCAAATATGTAGCAACTATAATAAATGCCTACTAATAGTTTTTTTTAAATAGTATTTCAAAGTGTTACCTTCTGTTTCCATGACCAAGTTTACCATCTTCTGCCTCGCCCCAAGAATAAACCTCTCCCTCAGAGGACAATGCCAGACAGTGCTTTCCTCCTGAGTTCACTGCAACTTTCTTTATAAACACATGTTGAATGGATTCCAGTAAAGTTGGAGTAGAAACTGACTCTGTTCCTCCAATTCCAAGCCTACCACCTGCTCCATATCCAGTGGCATACAGCTTTAAGACAAAGAATAAAACTGAATGTCATTTGCCTCTTGAATAAGAACATTCATCGTAGCTGTACAGAAGAATTCTTAACGTATACTAGAATATAACTAAAGGAAAGTCCCAAGAGAGTTTCTTACATGCCTCTGTATTTCTTGAGAATTCAGGAACCTGTGTATTAATAGCAAGAGTTTACCTCTTTCCAATTAAAGGTAGCTTTGTTTTAGGATTTAATATAAGCTAGCAATGTCAATGCACATTCTATATGGAAGTTCCTAAGCATACAGAAAGGAGAAGAGGGAGCTGTGTTTTCATTTTGGTGTTCAGAGTGCTCTAGAAGATACGACGGTCTAAGAACAAAGACAAAACAAGTTTAATTAGCAGTAATGTTCTTTTTCTTATCAGACCAACTGACATGGATGGGAAAATTACGCAGGCTTTGGGCAACGTAAATTCTTCAAATCTGAATCAGAAGAAGTAGACTGTAAATTTAAATACACACTGATCATAACTGCTCAAGTATGCTTCCCTCTTTTCCCTTTAGAGGCAACCACATCATCATCTAAGGCCCCTTCCCTACTTACATGTTCTTTACTGCACAGGCACCAACTTTCTTTTCTTCCAGGGACGGCCTGATATATATCTAATTAAATTCTATACAACCACTCCCAATCTAGTATTTAGCTTTGAAGCCTGCTGCTTGTCAGACTTGAAGAAGGTCTTGTGTCTCTACAAACTGTCAGCTTTTCCAACTCTAAAAGCTGATCTAGGAAGAGAACAGTTCTACCTACAAATGCAATTGTGACTTAATTCTGCTCAACGGTTTTTCTACATTCACAGGAGCTGTTTCCCACGGCAATCTAGATGTTTTTTTCTAGCCCAAACAGGGAAAAGTCAGCAGCTGTAGCATGTAGCCATTCAGCTTCACAAGAAGGCTTTACTCTGGTATGCTCAAACATACTATTTCAGGCACATGTACACACATTCTGGAAAACAATTTTCCATACTACTTTTAAATCAACACAAGCTAACCTTAATTAAGAAAAAAAATAAAGGATACATTTCTTGTCATCAAGTTTCTATCTGACTATACTGTCAAAATCTGATTACTCTTACAAGAAAAATAATTCTGTAATTATACAAAGAAAATTCTAATCTTAGGCTTTTAAACTTTACCAAAAATATAGGTTTCATTTTAAAAGACAGATTATTCACATATATTTTCTTTAAAAATAGAACATTACCTATGTTTGAAAGCAAAACACACAAATTTTAGTACCTCACATGACAGGAGTAAAAATAAGGCTACATTCAAGTCACTATGAGCTATCACTGACTTAATGGATTTTATTTTAAAAATTAAGTATCAAGACACCATAGCTTTGTATGGTGACTTTGTAAAATTATCTATCATCTGTAGGTCTCTTTCACACATTACTATTCTAGGCTTCTTTCTGTGGAATACATGTAGACACAGTTGCTTCTTCCCCTTCCATTCCATAAATATAGTTAACCCCCTTTTTGTCTATCCTAAAACAATCTCTCTCAACACAGTAACGCTGAGCAATGCCATTAAACTCTCCATCCTTTTCTGAAACACTAACAAGGATGATACTGACTGCTGAGGACACAATCATTATAGTAACTCACTAGATTAATGTACCTGTTTCGATAGCTCTAGCTTAAATTGTTGATCACATCCTTAACACAAAACTGTCATCCACATCGAAAGACTTTGTGAAATGTGTCAATATTTTCCCCCTCCGTTCTTTATACTAAGCCTCCTCATGTTACTCTGTGTCACTGAAGATTTAAGTATCTATGAATTAGATCCTGCAATTTCTAACTTACAGATATTTAGCCAACCTAGGACCATCTGAGACTCCAATTACAGCTCTCTCGTATAGAAGTGACAGAACCATCTTCACCTTTTCCTCTCTCTCTTGTTTTACGAGATACTATGAATATGTATGACTTGCATTCTGCTCTCTTTTTGAAAGTTTGATCACCATTTTGGACTGACAACTAAAATACGCATGTCTTATTTCATGCACTTATTAATGCTTTAGTACATGAGATTCCTACGTTGCGCTGGCAGAGCTGGTATCCTTTTTGTTTCTACATGTTATGCACATTACTATTGATTCAGCCAAACCCATTCTGACTGAGTGGATGAAATTTGCCAGGGGAGTCTAACAAAAAAATCATTTATCATATCCTTACTTTCCCATCGGCGGTCACTGCAAACAAAGTCTGTTCACCACCAATTAACTGCACTGGTCTAAGGGTAGCAAGAGCTTCGCATGGAGTTGGAACTTTGACTTTTGCCCCTTCGATCCCTCCAAGCTGTCCTCTGTGATTATGACCCCAGCCATAAATAGTTCCACTGCCTCCAGCTGAAAGAGTCCAATCATCTGGTCGCCTGCAGAAAATTCAAAACAGAGGAAAAAAAAATGGTAAGAGAGCTTTTAGAAACAGAAAGTTGAAAAAAAGGTCAGTATATCACTGTACAACAATGAAGTGTCACAAGACCAAACCAATGACAACTGGAAGAAATAACCTATTCATCCACTGGACAAGCTGTTCATCCTGTTCTCTCTTAAAGACATCATGGCTCTCATGAAGAACATCCATGTTTTCATTATCGGCCATTAACTCTCGAATTTTCTTTGCTACCTGTAAAATATTTTTGATTAAACAACATTATTCAAACTACCAGTTATTCCTACCACAGCTGGCATAAAATACTTTAAAAGTCAGCAGAGGTGTTTTTTTTTTTTTTTTTTTTTTTAATAAATGGAACACTTTCATGTGCTCCATGAATCATTTAAAATATTTCTGCAATACCTCATCAAGAAAAAGGCGAGGTAATGGTGTCCTTTTATCTAGAGCCACAGCAACCCTGGATGCCATGCAGTATCTTCTGAACCAGGCCCACTTGTGCGTCTCTGCACAGCAAGGGAGGGTGTCCAATTCTAGATCACAAGCAAGAGCCACAAGCACCTGCAAACAAACAAAAAACATTTTAGAGAACACAGTTTCAAATAAATGTAGAGTGTAAGGGGCATTAAGAGCCATCTGCTTTTACCCTCACTAATGAGGCAGCGTCAAGTGCACCCAGGCAATCTTTACGCACCTAATTTCTGCCAGTCCTGCAATTTTCACAATCCCTCTGTGAAAAATTCTCCTAGAATAAATTATCATTTTTAATTACCTTTTCTATACCAAATACCACACGCTGAACGTTTTAATCTCCTACTTCTAACCTAAGTTTCTTTCCTCCAATTAAATCAATTTATTTACTGTCCTACTAGTGCATATGGTGAACAATGGATCCCTTCTTCCCTGTAAATTGTTAAAATATGTTAAAGGTTTTATTTTCTTTAAACTAGATAAATCCAGTTCCTTGAACTTTTTACCATAGGGCAAGCTTTTTTAGACTTTTATTCTTGTTGCTCTCCTCTAGACTTTCTCAAAGAACGTATAAACAAGCTGAAGTAGAGGCTACAAAACTGAACAGCCTTCCATTTGAGACATTCCCATTTGTTCCAACTAGAGGTAAACAAAACCCCTACAGTATTTAAATAATCAAACCAAAAAAACTCCACACAGTATTCCTATTAGGACAACTCAAAAATCAATTGTCAAAAAAGTAACTTAAACTGTTCCCTACCATACTTCCCACATATTTTTCTGAAGAACCTACTTCCACCTAGCTAGCTACTCCTCATCCTGTATTTGTACATTTGATTCTCCTCCTTTTAAAAGTAGTATTCTGATTTTGTCTTTATTCAATTTAGTCTTACTGATTTCAGACCATTTCTTCTATTAATTCAAAATTCATCAACGCACACTTTACAAGAAGATTCTGATACAGGACTAGATAAGCATAACAGCTCTTGGGTGAAAAAATCCAGAAGAACTGCACTAATGAATTATTTACTGTTTGTATCCCATTACCTTAAAGAAAGGGCTGTGAAGCAATTGTTTGCCACCTCTCACAATGGGATCTTCATAGTCAAACTGTCGCTGCAAAGCTTCCGGAAGACCTTTGACCAAAGCTGCTAAAGCGCTGCCTGTGAAACTCTAGAGAAACCACAGAACAAGAAAGTTAGTGAATACGTTTAATATACGTGTTAGGAAATGTAAGCTATTTAGATGATCGTGACAAAATATTAAAAACTAACTGCCGTTTGGGAAGTTACGTGAAGCATCGTTTCCATCCTGTTCCTAACAGAACATTTTTTATTGCTTTTTGGCAATTCCAGAAACAAGCAATTGCATGGGCACAGAATCTGAATTCGCTTTCTTTTTAAACAAAGTTTCTTTACAGACTGGAAGACTTATGGAGGAAGGCTGGCCATTTGCACATTTCCTATTTCATGTCTAACAGCGAAAGCCTTGTACATCAAGGTGAGCATTTTTAATGCTTCATGTTAAGTCTGACTGTGAAAAATGTTAGCAAAAAGCATCACTCGCTTCTTACCAAAGTTCGTGTTTCTCCATCATTATCCCCCAGAATCCGGTTGATGTTAATAGATTGGCCAAACTCTGTTGTGAGCAGCTTCCGTAGTCTTTGCAAGGCCCACATCCTATGGCCAGCAGCTAAGAAAACATAAGCACACAAAAAATGCAGGTGCTTTCAACAACCATTTTAAAATTAAGTCTATTTGTTTGAAGTTAAGACTGCACCTACCTAAGGCACTCAGTTGAGCACATGCTGCAAGAGAAGCTGCCAAGCGAGGAACTATACTCCTGTTGGAAGCTAAATTTAAGCGAAAATCCAACAAACACGTAACCAAATCCATTGAGGGACATGAAAGAATACAACGATCTGAGAGAAGGTCTTTAGGGCCTGCAAGAAACAAAAAGCAAGAACAACAAACAAAAAAAAAAGAGAGAAAAAGAGAGAGAGAGAAAAAGGTGAGGAAGATTTGTCCTTGGATTGAAATCAGAATCGAATAAGGGCAGGATTTATCTCAGCAAGTACAAGAATATAGAGTGCCAATCTGTATCTGAGTTAGTCCAGCTCCCTTCAAAGGGATGTGAAGAAAGAGGCACCTTCATAACACAATTCAACTTATTCTAAAGCAGATGCTAATCAAAACATTAAAATAAACAAAAAAACACAGCTGAATTGTGCCTCAGAAGTATCCTTTTCATTGACAGAGAGACAGATTAGGGTGACTACACTGGATAAGCTGCACGAAATTAAACAAAACGAATCTCACAAAATCCCCACAAAACTAATACTTTCAATGAAAAACTGCTTTCAATGCCTATACAACAAAACATTATCTCCTTCCTATGTGCAAGTGCACCTTTCAGGACTTTTTTTGGAAAATGCTTACTAAATATGAATGAAAATGTTTTCTATGTATGAACGTGAGTAATTCAACTTTGGTATGTAAATCTAAATCACGCAATAAATGTAACCGTAAAATAGAGTAGTAAATCTACTATCTCCTCCCTCTATAAAAATGAGATATGGTGCCTTACCTGCAGCTGGCATGATAGGGTAAACAGTGAATCGCCATCCCCATCCATTCACAGAGCCATCACTGATGAACTTCCACTTTAATTCATCCCCTGGAATTCGCAACTCACTAGACCAATCTGACCACTCACGACCTGTTACAGCAGGTAATAGGAATATATTCATCTATACTGACTGAGGTTTATTGAAGCCACTCACAGATAGCAACTCCCTTTTATTTATGGCTACATATTATAAACATCACATAATTGCATTCAAGAAAAAGTTTTACAAAGCACAGGAACACAACTATCAAGCGTCTCTAATCCAAGAGAAATAATGATATCTTGATATGTTAAGCAAACTTAAAATAGGTCTATTAGCATTGCTAACAGATGTCCTCAGTAGTTTTAATACTACAAACAGACGCTTAAGAGAGCTAACTAAAATCCACTGTCCTGTTTTCAAATCATCTTTTCATATTACAAAACTTGTAACAATATATAGATGAATTGAACCTCTAAGGCTTTTTCCAACCAAGAATCTGATCAGAAATAGCTCAGTAATGAAACACATCAATATGTTCATCCAAAACAGCTTGGGGAGAAAGGGATGAACAGTAAAAGCCCATGACATGACTGTTATTTGACAGAAGAAAAGTCAGCGCAGGCAGTAACCACCGCAACCCTTGCGCACAATGTAATGTACGGGGCAGGTTCCGCATGAAATTAGATGAGATGATAAATATTCACCTATAATCTACTGCAAATTAACAATGCTTAAAAATGAAATCACAGATAATAGGATAAAGGATGTAAAGACTCCATATAGTGTCAGGTACTGAGGCCAGAGCAGAAAAGAGAAAGAGAGAGTCACAGAGTCTAGATTTTATTTGGGGCATTCAAAAACAAAACAAAAAGATTGTCTTGACTGTACGAAATCGTGTACTTCCCTAATTAAGGGCTTGAAAAAGAAAAAAGCTACCAAAAGAAGTATCTTTTCCCAGTTGTTTCAATTGTTAATAAATACTTTGATTATACAGAAATTCACACGTGGTGGTTCGGGTGCTAGACATTTACATTTGCACTCTAACTGCTTTCAGGAAGAGCGTACAAACAAACATTTCTGAGAGACTCTACTGTAGTCACAGACTTCAAGATTATTCTTGCATGTCTGTATATAGACCGTACATATTTGTAGTTTAAAATGGAACATCAATTTACATAGCTTTTCCTCTTTTTTTTTTTTTTTTTTTTTTTGCATATGCCTCATAATAAGTCAATATATAGCAAGTGCACTTCGTTCAGCATTTAACAGTAAGTCCCACTTTTGAAAAACACTAATTCTCATAACCTGATCGGACTGAAACAATTCTGTTGACACCATCCATTACGGTGAGTGGGTCATGACGCCGCTCCGTAGAACACTGGCGATCAAACTCTACCCTCAGGCCCTCAGCACCTAAACAGCAATACAGAATTTACACGCTTCTAAAGAGCGACCAATACCAAGAACAAATGCAGCATTTTAGAAACCCACATGAAATTAAACATAATTATTTGGAAGCCATATTGCTCATTAAGCTAAAGTATGTTCATGTTCTTATTTTTATTAATTATATTATTTGTCTGTAACTTTTTCTGCTCAAAAGGCTTATATCACAGAAAGTATATGGGAGTTGGAGCTCATATACACAAGACTATACTGAGAACACGCCAAACTGAAATTGCAATAGAAAAAACGTCTACTTCCAGTTAAGGCTAATATCAAAAGTTACAGGCAACAGAGTTAAGTATTAAATAACATATTGAGGAAAGCATTAAATGAAATTACAGCATAGAAGAAAAAAAAAAAAAAGCTATTTCCTTAGGCTCAAGACTGGGAGACAGGTAGACAATTACAGGTTCTGAAAGTGATCATTTAGGTCGTTCTCAGCTTTGCAACTGAACAGAAAACATCAGTGATATATAGCTGTAGAGAAACAGCACATGCAGAACTTGAACTCAGGAAAACATGTCATTTTATAGGAGCAGGATGCAGTATACAAATGTTTTAAGAAAAAATTCACTATAGCGTTAGAATACGTAGTACGGCTTTGAAAGTTCAATACACGTTTTTGGAAGCTGAGGAAAGATTTCATGCTTGCAGGCCTGCAAGTAACTGAATTTTAGTAATGCAACTTTAAGAACTCTATACCTGGTATTTTAACTGTGCCACTAGTAGATGTATCATCAGTATATGGATGGCTGCTTTCTACCACAACTGGTTGTGAAGAAAGGCGACCACTTTGTGAATCAGTTGCCACATCTTCTAGTTCAGTAACACACAGCTCCAGTAGCATGTCAGCAACCTAATAAAAGGAAAATATACACAAATCTAAAATCAAAATTATTTTAGTCCCAGAAACCTAGGCCAAATATTGTTCATCCTGAATTAAAAAAAAAAAAGAAAAAAGTCATTTTCTGCATTTGTAAACAGTCTTATTCCTTCAAAATCAATGTTTTTAGGGGTGCTAAAGCTTGACAAACTTCTAAAAATAAGAGTCAAACAACATATAGGGAAGTAAACAAGAAGCAAATGCAAAACAAAACAAAACTCTAAATAATTGTTTTCCCTTCCATGACTGAATTCTATAGCATAGGCAAAGAGATTAGTGAAAGATGTAATAAATATAATATAATAAGTATATAAGAAAAAAAACACACTGTTTAGAGCAAAAAAATTCCATGGTACTCTTTTTTTTAAAACTGTTTAAAAACCGTTTTAAGCACAAATGCTGACTCAGGGAAAAATCAAATAAAGCTGCACAGCTACTCTCCATCAATGATAGGAGCAAAAAAACAGTACTGATGCAGAAGCATATGTATCGCGTTCATCTAGTGGGGGGGTGGGAGAGAACAACTACATCTCAACCCAGAATACAGGAATACAAAGCTGATCATTATAAAGAATCTGAACATGTGAAAACCGTAACAGTTCCAGAAATACCACTGAATCATCCCTAAACTAACAGCATCAGTTAGGCTCTCTCACAATCCTACTTTACCAGGAGAGAGACACTCTAGTGAGATTTCATGTTTTAACATTGCGTTTCTTGCCATTTTTTAAAAATCTCAATTCAATTCACACCTTTTAGCAAAGCCATCATTCATCTTTTCGCTTAGTGAAGCCAAGTTTAATAAAAGAATACAAAAAATAAAAGCTTTACATAATCATCTCTGATGTTTAAAAACAGTCTTTAAACAGTGCAAAGCCATAAAGGAACTACATTGTATGAGCATCTCAACAGAGATGCATTTTTACCCATTAGAAAAATACTTGAAGGACAAAAGTACAAGAAACACTAAACAACTTTGAGCTCATTACTGTAAGAAGACATTACATAAAATATTGATGATCTGTACCATTCTTTAGTACAGCTGCTGGTATCCAATACTATGGCATTTATTAATTCTGTTTGTCAATTTTCCCCCAAAATCCCACACCCATGGACATTTTGTAAAAAGTCACACCCATGGACATTTTGTAAAAAGTTAGAAGCTGTGATGCATCAAATTTAAGTCTTAAAAATTAATAACTAAATTGCTAGTGCTATATATTAACAACATTTTTAGCTAACAATAATTTTTAGATATAAAACAAACCCAACACGAAAGTTTGTAAACTAACGCTCCACAGATCCAGCCAATAGGGCTTGGATAATTCAACTTCATTCAGGTAACTATAACACTCGTCCAATACATAGAGTTCATTAAGCTTCTATTTTAATGTCTAATTGCAGCGTAACAAATTGAAGATCGATTATCACTGACATTTATAACAAACACCTGTATTCACGTAGTACACAAATCATTATGACCCACCTACATTTAAGTTCAGTTCTAACTTTCACGTTTAATAAGTTTTTAGATACGTCAAACTGCACTTCAAATACAAGAAAAACATTCCAGTAAGCTAAGAATGAAAAGGGCATAGTTAAAATGCAACATGAATAAAACCTGACCTGTGGGTAAGCAGTGCCCATACCAGACAGCACAGCTGAAAGAACATCTTTTCCCTTTTCACCTGCTCGGTTGGAGACAGCAAGCTTCAGCAGGTCAACCATGACTCGTGTGTCATCTGGTACTAAGAGACTAGTAAACTCATCCAAGTACTGAGGTTCTGGGCCAGATACTTTACTTTGGCTTTCTACATCCTACAAAAACAAAACACAGAAATATTTAGACAGTGAAGAAGAAAGAAACGTTTCACTGAGTCTGAACAAGTTAACTCGTCTAAAGAAGTTCAACAGATAGCTGAAAATGCAGTGTGTAAGTCTGAGACCATATGGCCCCAAAACTTACTGTTAAACCTGTTTCTTAAGTGAATAAAGCTTTCCTGAAACTAATCTCCTACAACTTTGAAAAAAAAGTCACTCTTAAAATACATTTTAAAAGCGGTCATTTGTACAATAACTTTTGAAGCACAAGAACAACATAACTGCTTGATAAAAACATAGTAAGAACTTTAGTTCTGAGAAAGGTATTAACAAAGTTACCTCTTTGGTTTTTGTCATGGTCTCCGCAATGATACTGGCAGCTCCTGGATCATCTGTGACTGGAATAAAAGGACGGGAAGAGGCAGCAGCAGCAGAGGGAGTTACAGCAGATGGTGTCACAGCATCTTCTGAAGAAACAACCTGGCCAAAACAAATAATAACTGACAAAAGCTGCAATAAGATACTGTAAAACATTTAAGAGTCTAATCACTTTATTTGAAGGGTTTATGTTCAAAGAAAGCAGTAATCTAAAAAGAGCAGTAAATTCATACACCAGGTTAACTCCCTGTACTTTTAGCTTCTATTCTATGGCCCAATCATGGCAAATCAGCCAGAAACCCCTACGCCAGCTGCTATAAAGACATACAATAAAAATGTCAGTGCCTGCAGAAAAGTCTACAATGCAAAAGACGAGACATAACAGTACATGCCGAATCCATGGATTGGGAAAAGAAAAGATCTCTTCAGGAGCAAGCCTAACTGCTAATAAATGTAGAAAAAATGGAAGAAATCAACAGAGCAGAATTCTGTTCAGGATCTCCTTTCTCCTCATCAGATGATACAATATAAATTTACAGTTATGTTTCATTAAATAATTGTTGAAGATTCTCTTAGTCTTGACTTTTTAAGACTATTCTTGTAACTATAATTTGATACTTGATCAAATGGTTAATATTTTCAAGTTAACCTTAAAATAGAAATTAGAAATCATAATTGTATTTAAATCACATACTAGATTCTCAAAGTTCTAATTTGATTTCAGAGTAACATTTTAGACTTTCCAAATCTGATACTGCAGACAAATTCTACATATCTAGAGTGCCAACTCCAGAAATTAGAGAATGAAAGGACGGTTTAATCTCTAGTATTATAAAAATAAATACAAGACTATTTTTCATCTTTATTGTTAAGTCATATTGGAAAAACTAATTGCACACTTTACCTCCCCTCTCCTGTCCTGCCACGGGTTTGGGCTGAGCCTCTCTTCTACATCAGCAGCAAGCATGCATTCATCTCCATTTGCAGGGCTTCCTGTAGAAGCAGCATCTGAAGGGGGGGCTGGTGATGAAGAGTGACATTCTACTGGCGCAATCATGCTTGCGGGCATCAATGCTCCAACAACTGCATCCCTGAAATCATTTAGGTCAGATTAACATAGGCACAATTATACTCCTTCATTAACTACAGAAAGTAATATTAACCTAGATTACTAAACTAAGCAAAGGTTTCCAAGCTCTAGATTTCACAAGGTAGTTTACCTCCATTCTTCTTTGAGTCAGATGCTGTCTTTTGAGTCAGATACTGTGATTGTAAGTCACTATTTTACATGAGTTCCTTTTCCTAAATTTTAGCACAAATACTCTTTGTTCTTTACCAAGAGAAAGGAGAGCACTGCAAAGTTTTTTCTTCTCTCCAACGAGTCGCCCACTGTGTCCTCCACATCATCTGTCATGACTTACATACTCTTTCACATGATTTACTTGAGCACTCCTAAATAAGCACTTCCTCGACCCGACCCCACCCCACCCCCAAATACCAGCAGCTTCTTATTCTAAAGAACAAACATAACAGCATAAAGCTAATATCAACATCAAAAGCTAATTTAAATGAAGCTACGGCCTACCTTGAGGAGCCGAAACTTGTAAAACCGTTATTACCTGACACAAGAGGCATTAAGAGATGGTAATTCATGTCATCTTTTGCTCTGTAAAACAAAAGAATGCATGCACGCCTACCTGGCGTACATGATTTGCAATGCCATCAGTATATGGGATAACGCCTGCTGTTTGGCAACATTCCCATCAAGTGATAACAGAATCTTAGCAAGTGAAGGGCGATTTGGCTTCGAACTGTTTCCGCCACTAATTTTGTTACTGGCAGCAGAAGAATCTGCATCTGAAGGAACACCTGGAGTGAGAAAAAAAAAAAAAAAGAGAAGGCAAGTTTTTTTTTTTTCCATAGGTATAATGAATAATTGGAATTAACTTACCTATTTTCTTGGTAAATCATGAAAGATGACTGTAAAGCTAGATCTAGAGGAGACTTCCAAACTGCAGTTCACAGAGTTACAATAGTAAAGCCAATATTGATGCTTTTCAAGAAGGATTTTCGTAATAAAGTGTCCTAACTTCCTACTCATGAAAATTAGGATAATTCAGATATAAATATTTTGGTGATCTACATCTAAAACAAGTTTTACTCAGATAGAAATTTTTGGATAGCAAGAATATTTACTCTTAAAAATACTAATCAAATAATTTTTTTAAAATATATTAAAAAAACACAAAAAAAACTTAATTAGCAAAATGCTTGGACATTTCCTATTTAACACAAAACACTGCTTTCTCATTTGCCTCACTAACTCCTCATCAGTTACCTTAGAAATAAAAGGTAACACTAACATCAAGAATTTTAGCAAGAGGTATAACATCTAAAAGAGACCAATATTATAGTAGCATCCATCTACCATTACCTCCATAAAGCCCTATCCCATATTAAAGGCAAAGACTTTCTGCCCTTTGATAGAGCTTATTGCATTTTAATTGCCTAAACAACAACAAAAGTTCAAACTAATATTTCAGCCCTTTACAGCTTCACTTTTCAGGCAAGTTTTCTTTAGATAGCTTTATTTTCTTCTCCTGTCATCAATCATACAACACACAACTAACTTTCCGGGGGCAGGGGGCAGCAGGGAGGAAAACAGGGGGAAAGAAGAGAGGCAATAAATACCAACCAAGATAAGAAGCGCCTAAAGGGTCCCTCGCTGTCTGGAAAAGTACGGGCTCATGAACAGATGGTGTAGCTACATCCACTGTTGTCCATGCTACGCTGTGGGAAGATCCACAAGCAACCCGGGTGATTTTCTGGCCTTCCAAGCCCTGTACAAGAGTGGGCTTTCTATTGACTGTAGTAGTTCCATTGCCTTGTTGCCCATGGTCGTTGTCACCCCAGGCGTAAACCTGCCAATAAACATTTCCACACATTACTTTTATTACTTTGCTTCACCGGTCGCACTATCTAATTGTTACCTTAAAAATTCCTATGGAGTAATCCAAGTGATTCGTATTATTCACCTACGATACTTTAAAACACCTATTTCCTTTTTCTTTTTTTTTTTTTTTTTTAAACGATGCAGTTGCCTTCACAGCTGCTAGCTGGTTCATAAATTATCATGTAATTCATAATGTTCACTGTGAACATTAAGTTAAAAGGATTAGTTGCACAGTAATTACATTGGAGATCTGAATTTACATTATGATCATTCTAATTCTGAATCACAGCTGAAAAACAGTCTGAATACTACAACTGCTTCTGCATTTTAGGAGTGAAAAGCAGGAAACTGATTATGTGACTAATGCATAAATTAGGAAAATATCACAGAAGCTAGTAAGACAAGAACATTTTAAGACCAATAATAATACACTGAGATCTTTTAAAGATCTTTTAAGATCTTTTAAATTATGATCATATTTATGCAGGGTTTTAAAAAGTAAGTTGATATAATTAGGAAATTTTGTTCCATTTAACATTTAATTAGTACTGATACTATTATATTTCTCTTCCTCAACAATTTAGTTTATCTCTCTATGGGATCAAGGAAAGAGGAAAAGGACGGTGATACACAACATACCTGTCCAGTGTCAGTAACTGCAAGACAATGGAGAGCACCTACAGCCACATGCACGATCTTTTTACCCCTCAGTCCTTCCACAACTTGTGGCTTTCGCACATGTACATCAGTGCCGTGGCCTAGCCTGAAGTAATCTCCCTTACCCCTACAACAGACATAAAAGTAAATGTAAAATTCAAGACTATACTGTGCTGCACATTCCTCTGTCAATACGGCTTCCTAAATCCAAATTCTTCATATATCACTGTCTGAATTAGACATAAACACCAGCCATTCAAGATCTGTGGCAAATTTTTCAAACCTGAATTACCAAGGCCCAAAAATGAGGATAACTGTGACTGTATGAACTCGTAACTTTTCACTTTAGTATAGCACAGGCAACATTTATGTCTATGTTTTCCGTGTAGTGCAATTGTGGCTGCACTGAAATTCCTCTGTTACAGATACACTGCAATTAGAAATACTTACAAAGTGATTTGTTTAGGCACACCTAAATGAGACTTAAACTACTGAGGATAAACCAAGTCTACTCATGCGAAAAAAAGAGGAGTACTACAATGTTTGCAGAACTGAGGTTTTTCACATTGTTGCAAGCCTCAATACAGGTTCTCAGGCCTCCATCACGCAGTCTTCTGAAATCGTTACGCAGAAGCAAACAAACTGTGCACTAAAAATACGTCACAGGTAAAACTAATGTAAACACCTTAAAACGTTTCTAACAATGTCAACAAAGAAGAAAAATACTGAGACTTCTTCCACCGTGTTTTTCAGGAACTGTTCTTCAGTTTGTCACTTCCATAGCTCACCAGCAGCAACACACATTTCTTAAGAAAGGTTGTGTTAGGCTGGAAATGAATGTGATATATGGTATTACAAATATCAGCTGCATGAAGATACAGCACAAAAATTACAGTTTTTCCCCTCAATCACTACAAATTCAAGACTATGAGAATAAAAGTTCAGAAGCAACTCAGCCAACCTAAAGTACCGAAATGCACAGCTGAGAGAGACAAAAATCTCCTTATAATCCAGTGATGTCCTGAAATAGCTACAGATTTTATGACTAAATGTAACAGTGTTAAGAAACTGGGGGAAGAAGGGAAAGAACAAGAATTTTGCACAGTGGTCTTAAAGACAGCCAAACTCCCCTAACTCTTACTCTGTTGCTACAAACAAGAATTAAAAATAAGGGAAAAAAAGAGAGAGAGAGAAGTAGACTTCCTATAGCCACTCTGAGAACCGACATCTCTGCTGAAAGATTTTCACCCTTCAAGAACTGAAGTAACTTATAAAAAGAGAAAATTTTTGGATTTCTCTAAATGCTATTCATCAATCGCTGAGAAACAATAAAACAAAAACGACAATTTTAAGCCTCCTCAGCTTTGATATACACCAAATGAGTCACAACCTTATTACACGAGGCTGGGGTAAAATCTTTAGAGCTCTGAACTTGATCTGCCATATAGCAAACTCATAAACTTTACAGAGAGGTTTTTAAAATGAAAAAGACAGGCTTGTGTTCTTAAAAAAAATAAAAAAAAAAATTCAAAAGAGAACTAAACAGACAAGATAGAAGAAAAATGAAAAGGTTTCTAAATAACTCTCCGTGACCATTTCACACAGGTTCTTGCTTCTAGGCACCATTACTGACAACTCGGTGGCTTTCTGAGCACCAATGAACCCTGCAGAGTCCTCTCCAAGGACTTCCTTTCCAAGGAAGTTCCTTCCATCACCTCTGAACACTAGCTGTCTGCACTCTGTTTTTACCTTAGTCTCTCAGTCTCTACTTCAGCTGTAGGCTACATGCTCCCTGATATCATTCTCTTTTTTCTGTCCCACTCCAAAGCCCCGAAACAACTTTCCTATGCATGCTCCATTGCTCCCAAAAGACAGAATAATCTTCCCTCTTCCTCCTTTAATTCAATTCGATCCAGGCATCCTAACAGAAAATAGCACAGAACAGGCCTGTGCTATAAGACACCGAGCATTACAGCAATTGAATGGATCACAGCTCATCTCAAAGAGCTTCCAATCTAAAAGACAAACTCAGCATGTACATAAGACACAGATGGAATCAAGACAATCAAACAGCAATAAATGCAAAAACATACACTTGGCAATTTCTTTGTTAATATCTTCTGGCAAATGTAACATACCATGTCCATACCACTCCGGATTTGGTCAGTGCCAAGGAGAACTGTGCACCACACTCAATCTGACAAACGCCTTGGCCATTTAGTCTTTCAATGTTCTGAGGAATGTTACATCCTTCACTTCCTCCTCGGCCCAGTTTTCCAAAATCGCCATCTCCCCAAGAAAACACCAAACCTAACAAAGATCAAACTGCAGATAAAGACAATGATCACAGTATTCCCATATACTAGAGAGCTTCTGAAACAAGATATTCCTACCTTCATCTGTCAAAGCAAGAGTCTGAGCATCTCTGCTTCCACAAGCAACCTGAATGACTCTATGGCCAAGGAGCACTTTAACCTACAAAAAAAAGTAAGGAAGACTTGCAGAAGGCAATTAATTTTAAAACTTTATAGTCATTTGCAAGCTCTTATGACTGATCTTGTTCTTTGTATGCAGCCTGAATACGCCACTTGATCAAGGGTTACCAAGCCTTGTTTGCTTAGAATCTGACAGCAGAAGCTTCCAGCTTTGTATCAAAGCAGATGAAGGAGACAGATGTTCAAAACAGCATGGTTCATCATTTCCCAAGAAAAAGGAAGAGTGGATTTTTGGCCCTTTCTGAAACAGCTTGCATGTTATTAGAGGTATGCCTACCACAGTCTAGTTTAGATGGTTACAAAATAATATCTTCATATCGCTTTCCCTTTTTTGGCTTTGCTTTAGCTTTATCTTACCATTTAAAAAAAAAAAAAAAAAAACAAACCACACACACACACACATTTCATCAAAGACAAGAAACATTTATTTTACCATCTTAGGCTTCAGCTGTGTAGTATTATCTCCATGTCCTAGCCTTCCATATTCTCCAAGACCCCATGTGTACAGTTCACCGCTAGAGGTAATGGCAGCACTGTGGGAACTGCCACAAGCAATATCACGGATACGTTTGGTTTTCAATGCTTCTATCAATCTGGGTTTATCACAGTTCCTAAAAAAAGGAAAGAAAGAATGCACTGCCTTCACTATGAAAGAGTTACACAACACCCTTCAAGCTCCAAAATTTGGTGTAAAATTAACAATTACTTGAAGATAAACCATGATGCAACACTTGCATACAATTCCAAGATATACCCTGACATACTTTAGAGTAAATCTCTTAAGGTTATATTATTTCTAGTGTACTTCGAAGTGCATTTTTAAATAAATATTTTCTGCTGTATACATTGCACAATCAAGATAGCACAAATCCAAAATACCAAGATGATGACTCAATTAAAAAGTGTGCAATACCAAGTGAAAATTAATAGCCTGTCATTGGTCAAAATTGAGTGATCTGTTAAAAGTAACTGTTTCTCCACCCTACAGACACAGGGCCGGACAGTGAAAAATTAAGAGGTGTCACTCCCATCCTAACTCTGCTCTTTATGAGAGAGGGAAATTAAAACTGGAATTTATTGTTAGGTTTCTACAAGAGTAATGGAAACATTTACTATTCACATCATTAAGAGTATTCGCTAAATTTACAGAGGAATTTCAACTAAAGGTTTTCCAATACTGAATGTGTATCCGAGCCGCTATTAATGTTTCATAAAAGTATGCACAACCTTTGGAAAATTTGTTCTTGTGAAATGCCTAAAGTAAGCTCCAAGTCTTCCTTTTAATAAGTTACAGAAAAATATGTGAGACAGTTGAGCAATAATATAACAATAATGCTCTAATTTGGACTTCCCTTCTCATAGATTTGATACATACTCCTATAACTTTTATCTGTTGCCAAGTATCAGCTATGTGAGTTGGATACTTTTCTACACATTCTGGGAAACTCTTAAGAACATATCAGAATGACAAACCGATTTCCCCATGGGCTATGTTCTGTCACATAAAAAAAAAAAATCCTGAGGCAATTTAAATTTTCCTCACTATTGCCTTTCTGAGGGTAAAATTGTGCTTTACTGAAAGATTTAAGAAATTTGCTTCTAGCAGACAGGTTTGCAAACAAAAGTTAAACAGGCTACAAAATACTCTGCCAGACCAGTAAGGAACTGGTAGCACTCAGGAATGCAAAAAAATGAAAAACTACTAAAAGTTTTTTAAAAGCACCTCAATAAACCTTACCTCATAACAATACTGAAAAACTCAATGTCCAAAAGGCAACCTGTCACTCTCATCAGTGACACAGGAAAACACTCCAGTGGATAGAGTCTTTATAATAAAAATGTGTTTCCAAATATTATGTTAAAATTAAATTGAATGCCTCCTTTGTAAAGTGCCTGAAACAGCTGTAACTGCTGTAATATAAATTGACATACACTGCGGAATAATCTTCTCAAGGCATAATTTTTTATTCCCATTGTATTTAAAATCCTGTCATTGCTAACAGCAGTGGTTAGCTGTACTATAATACGACTTTTTCTCCCCCCACCCTCTGTACTGAAATACAAATAAAATTCACGTCCTTACATTCTACTGAAGTGTCCAAGTTTTCCATCATCTCCTTCACCCCATGAAAATATCTTTCCATCAACAGTTAATGCCATAGCATGCCGGCCACCTGAAAGCATAGCATAAATTTAAATTTCCAAGCAGTTAAC
Organism: Struthio camelus; assembly: GCF_040807025.1. Lineage (NCBI taxonomy): Eukaryota > Metazoa > Chordata > Aves > Struthioniformes > Struthionidae > Struthio > Struthio camelus. The sequence goes on along the minus strand of NC_090942.1, from coordinate 149,060,329 downwards.
GTTTTCAAACATCCAGCAAAGGTCTAGCAAAACCCCAGAAATCTAACACTGCTGTACTTCTACAATTTAACTGTGCAAGCCTTTCATCCCAGCACACTTATTTTCTCAAGGGATTTTAGTTTCTCTATGATTTAATTAAAAACATCCACAATATTTGTGGGAGTAGGCTTCCTAGCACAACAGAAAGAAGAAATAACAACTTTAACTTGCAATTTGCAATGCTGCAAATAAATAAAAAACAAGAAAGTCCTACCATTTACCAATATTTAAAAATGAGAATACTTTCTTCAAACTAGGCTGAAAAGCTTTTCAGAAGTATACCAAATGTAGCTTTCAGCAGGTAAGAAACTGAGTATGGTCTAAATTCATACATATTTTAATGACAATGGAATCATTACATCTAGTTTGACATCTTAAATAACGGACAAATTAATTTCTGTTTTATTCAGAAAAAAAAAAAAACAAAACACACACACACACACACACCCCCCACACACATATTCTATTCGCCCTACACTGGGGCATCACAGCACCAAAGAAATTGCAAAACGGCTTCCATTCTTAGGCTTAATATGTTATGTTCGTATACGGAAGAATGGCAAGAGTCAGTACCTGAGTGAACAGCCACCTTCTTTACAACATAGTTACTGAGAGCTGTAATCTGGCGAGGAATAGGCACAGTTCCACTAGATATTCCTAAACCCAGCCTTCCGTTTGTGGCTTCTCCACAGGCATAGACTTTACCCTCTACAGTCACTAAGATGGGGAAAAAAAGTTTGAATATCATTAATGTTTCACAACTGAAAATCTGTTTCTGCCTCTCCAATTGCAAATTCTGCCTCCTCAAGATGATCATGTGTCTTTTAACTTTGCATCTTGCGAGTTATGTTACCTGCAAAAAGGCTTTTGGATCCCCCAGCTACTTGTACAACATTCAAGGCAGAAAGGGTTTCAGAAAAGGAAGGAACCTTTATCTAGAGGAGAAAGGAAACAGAAATTATTATATCAGATTTTAAAGTTTAACACTTCAAAGAGGAGAGCAATCCTTAAGTGATAAACCAGCTAATCTGACAGCTACAGCTTTTAATGAAACTCCCCAAATATTCAGAATTATTCCCTTTTTATACACCAGTTAAAATACATCAAGCGAAAGACAGACACCAAGAAAGGGTATTTAACAGCGAAGCCATGATAATCACAAAACCTGAGAAAAAGTTGAAAAGGGATATAAACAAGGGTTTTTTCTTTTGTATAATTTTCATGAGGAAACCAAGGTCAGTGGTGACAAAAAGTCGTAACAGGAAAGCAAACTCGGTTTAAAGCGTTAACCAACATACTTAAAGTCAGCAAACAGGAATACAGGAGCACAGCTCAATTTTCCTAGAGCAAAATGCTTTAGCCATCTGGCTTAGAGACCAACTCAAGGGAAAAAGAAAACAAGCAGCCTAGTTTCTCCATTATTATAAAAAAAATCTTTGATCAAGCTGTATACATATATAAATAAAAGTCAACACTCCCTTTTTAAGTGTTTTTAAATCCACATATATTCAAATCTGGCATACCTTTCTTACCTAAAGAGGTAAGTTTTTATTTATTTTTATGCAGCTAAAGAGATACTGTTTCTAGAAGATTTCTTCCTTGCAGTACATGAGGAAAAAGATTGGCAGGATGCTCCAAAAGCCAGAAGCTGTAATTAAAATTACTATCCTGATTAATCAACCTATGCACTTAATAATAGTACTTGTTAGACATCAAAGATAAAAGTGTGCATGTTTTGCAATACCACGATTTCTTCCCCACAGAGGTTAAATCTTTATAGAATTAGTTCGTACTTGTAGAGGTATCTGAATTTGAAATTTTTTTTCCCTCCCTTCTCCCATTTAATTGTCCTATGGTTCCTCCCTTTTCTAGGCAAAAAAAAAAAAAAAAAAAAAAAAAAGTACTTCACTTAAATAGATCGGTAATTTTGCCTTCACTGTGTCTGGAAGCAAGAATCAACTGAAATCTGCATTTCGACACTTAAGCCTTGATGATTTTATTCACAGATACAATACAGGATGGAGAATATAATAACTGTTTCTTCTCGTTTCTTGAAACACATTCTACAGACTGTGTAATAGCATACATTTTATTTGCAACATAATACAGAAATGCTCCTTTAACATACTTTTCAGATTAATGATATCTTAAAGTGATTAAACGTTTGCCTTATTTCCCATGTTGCATCATATAAAAAAATTACACATAAACACCTGCACACAGGGCTGAAACTCCCCTCAAATTACATTAGGCTAATTATACACTATTATAAGATAAGAATTCTATTTGTTTTTTCTGATTACTGAATCAGCTCAAATTACAGAGTTTGCATGGCAAACTTTTTTATTAAATATATTTAATGCATCCAAAAAATATACGAGGTAAAAAAGTGTAAGAGTGCTACATATTTTTGGAATGATTAGTTTGCTATCACATGAAACAAATGATTAAGTCAACTGCTGCTAAAAAAATCAAACTGGAATTCAGAGTAACAATCAAAATGCGAAATTGCTCTAATTTTCCACCTAACTGCAGGCATCTACAACATCCTGATAGAATGTGATAATAAATTTTAAAATTCTAATTAAATTTGAATTAACATTGAGTTGTATGTGACTTGCAAGTTTTATCTTCAGCTACTTCTGTTTGATACTAAAATATTAAAATAATGAACGTACCTTGGAACCTTTCAGTCCTCCTAATTGATCTTTGTCATTCAGTCCCCAAACAAAAACTTTGGTTCTTATTGTAGCTGCTGATTCCAGCCCAGCTGCCTTCTTCCTAACAAGACTAAGTACATTGAGAAAACACAAAGTCACTTTAGCAACCTACAAGCTATAGCACTTTATCTACCGATTACACGTTTTAGAACACTGTTTCAGGACCCAAATTACATGATCACAGTTAAGCGGTAGCAATGACAAATGAAAACAAAAAAGCCAAATCTTAGCAGTGTTTATACAAAATGCACCACATATCAAATATGATTAGAGCAAGTTTTCAGCTAGTTTTATAACTCCAAGCATGTTGGAGAAGCAAGATTTGTACAAAATGTAGACCCTATCTGCGTGATAATCATAAAAGAGAAAGAAATTGAATAGCAACAAATGACCTCACTACATTTCTGTCAAATTAAGATACTGATTACTATCTTTCCTACCACTCAGTCTAATTGTTTAAGTTGTACTCCTTGTAAGTAATTTCCTGATCAGAACATATAGGCACTAAGGCTCTTGACAGGTTTTTCCCCATCCTGAAATTACTCACCTCCCAGTGTTAGCTTTATCATCATCCTCTTCCTCATTATCAGAGGCAAGAAAAGGGACTGCAGCCAAATCTTCGTCCTCTGCACGTATACGTCCCAGTATGCTGAGGCCATGTATTTTGCAATCAATTCCAGAGCTCCTGCACTGTTTGATTGCAATCTCAATATACCTGTGGTACTGAGAAGAAAAAAATCGCATTGTCATCTTTTGGGTCCTACGTAAATTTACAAAACATAGGAAAGACTTAGAATTTTTGCTTGGCTTTATTTGCCCTCTTAAAAAAAATAGTAATAATCTCTACCTTAAAATATTTGGCTTTTCGGGCCTGCATAGTTTGTACTACAGTCTCACAAATTTGAAAACGATCTCACTTCCAATCTTCTAAAAATTGATTATGCATTCCCCCCTGACGTTACTGAAGAAGGTTAGATCTACTGTCCAAAATAAGCTTTATCACTCACCAAAATTATTCCCAGATCTAAGTTTACATGGATATCCTCTTGTTTCATAGATATATTGATTTATATCAAAAAGCTATAATGTATTTATTACTAAGGCTATTAGAGAATTGCACTGTGACTATGGTAAAATTTATCAGGATAGTTAACTTTACTAAACTGCCAGAAACACTGCTCATTAAGAGAAAAGTAAATTACAATAATGTTATAATCATAAGGGTGTGCTTTTTGTCCACCTGTTGCAGCCAGATATTTTTCCGCTGCGTACAAGAATAATTCTCCTCACACAAACAAGCTTCACTTACCTCTGTACAATCACTGAGAAGAGGCACTGTGGTGTCTGTAGGATTTATGTTGATTGTCTTTAGCTCTATAAGGTTATTTAAGGAATTCCCCCCTGGAAAGCAAAACATGGAAAGGCAAATATTTTAAAATATACAGTTGTGTCAAAAACAGACACAACGCATTTTAAATAGATGACTATGTTAAATGAAGTCAGATGAATACCTTCAGTTTGATGTACAAAAATATTTTTAGACTTCTCTGGAGTACATTCACATACCTGAAACTACAACTAAAGAGGGCATGTAACTGCTGTCTGCAGGATCCACTATCATCTTTAGTCTGTGAACAAGAACATCTGGAAAAATCTCCAAGCGAATCCAGTGCTATGGAAAAGATACAGAATTTCATTTTCAGAAAGTATTGTGAGGACCTCTGCACGCTTAACAAGAATAAATATGTGCCATTGGGAATGTTACATATAGATCATCTGCAATCCATGGGATCTGGCTAAAGAACAATGATCTTGTCAAGTTCTGGCCTGCCTGAGCCCTAGTACAAGAGAAACAGTGGCAGCACACAACCAACCTCAGTCAAGAGCAATACCACTGGTAAGACCGAAAAAGCATAATGCCACTGGAGGTCCAGAGATGGGACATAACGTAAATCTTCAAAGGGTTACAGACTGTAGACAATCTGAAAGAAGGGTACTGGCAGATATTCTCTGCACAGTCCTTGAGAGAGCATCAAAACGCACGGGAGAGAAGCCCAGCTGCAAAACCCAGTGCCCAGGCTGGCCACAGAACAGTGCTGTGGGCTAATAAAACTGGTACACTACAGGCTGAAACACGGGGTGCGACTCAGTGCTCAGGAGCAGTTTTAGCTAATGATAACATGGGTGCTTTTCTTCTTGCAACAACCTCACTGAAGTAAGATACAATCAACGTGAATGTTAACAACAATCGTCATCAGTTATAATCAAAAGGTAATTAGGAAATCATATAACCAACCACAGAATAATTGCTCTGTATTTTAGAAATCATAAAAGCTTCCTATATTTCACAAGGAACTTGAGAGATGAAGCACAACTTTTAGAAAATCAGCACATTTACTATGAAGAAATATATGTTCGTACTTCAGGTATCTATTTTTACTACATTTCTGCGTTACACATAAACAACAAACCAACACATTAACAAAGTAAGATAAGCGTGTGTCTTCTTAAGAAAAGAAACACGCCAGAGTAAAGCAAAAGCATGGCTTAAGGTTACCTTTCCTTGTGACCCAGAGGACTGCCAGCACTGTTCACTACCATCAATAAGACGTGAAGCCTGATTCACAGAAGATGAGACATTCAAATTTTTAACAATTCGTGACCAATCATCCAGTAACATTCCTCGCTGGCTACTATGCCGTCTCTTCAGCTGTTTTCCAGAACGCCCACAAAACACTGGAGACTGACCTGTTTAGGTAAATGAAATTTTAAGCGTGTACCTCCTAAAGAAAATTGCTTTTATTAAACCCATAAGCAATGTGAAAGGAAACGTAACAAATCCTAAATATTTCTCCTATGTAGCCTCAAAATATAATGCAGCTGGAAGCATGCCATATACATTTGGCAGTATTACTCCTGCTCAAATGGCATAACTTGAAACTTATATATTTTAAAAGGAGTTTCAATTCCTTTTACCTGACACCGAGTTCTTATGCCTGTCATTTAGGGTAGTTAAATTTCTCTTCTTATACTTACAATTGATTTGTACTAAAAAAAAAAAACAATCGTAAGCTAGTAAAAAATACACATTAAAAAAATAAACGAAAGCTTCACTCTTATGTCACTGGGACTGTAAGATACTAAGAGTAATTCCTAATCTGGAATAATAAAGTATTACAGGGCCATGCACTCTTTAAAATGACAGCTTCCTTAAAATACTAAGATTCTTGACTAAATATCCTCCTGAAAGGGTCCTTCCCTTGAAATACAAATCAAAATTTATGATGATCTATACTTCAGAATACAAACCCACAGCATATGAATGTCATATAACACCACATATTTCACCACATGAAAAACACGCAACCCTCAGCAGAAATCCCTTATAGGAGAACAGAAATAGTTAAGTTTCATCACTTAACAAATCCTGAATCTTAAAAGTTAAGAATGTGGGGGGTTAGTGAGTTCTTTTTTTTTTTTTTTTTTTTCTCCTTACTCCCTTCAAAAATCCACTTCTAATTCCCTTTACTGAACTTTGTAGGTTCTAGTAAGTCTGATAAGACAATACTGCAACTCTTCCACCCTACCCAATGTAATGGACAGGATTAGGGATACACACTACACAAGCTGTACAACCACATTCACCAATTTTTTAATGGGAAATCTTTTTTGTCCTTTAAATAAACCATTGTATACATGAAACACATGTTCATGATTTCTAGTAGGGGAACAGTTTATTTGATTCTCAAATCAATTAGACAGGCAATACATAAATATTAAGAGGTTTTGTCCAAAAGCCAGCATCACCTTGCAAATACTATTGATCAGACTAATTTTTAGATAGGTGTGGGAAAAATTAGGGGGGAGAGAGATGGACGAGGGGAGAGAGAAAAGGGAGGAATCCTTGGAAAGGTTTCCCTTCCTTATCACACTTCTCTTAAGTCTCCAGATCATGGAGGCAATGAGGAAGTAGCCCTCGCACCATGCTAGGCACACTTGCTCAAGAGCGGTTAAAGACTGCATAGGAACCTTAGGCGTTTCAAGCTGTACCTGCTGTCTCCTCCATGGATTCACCTCCATTTAGACTGACAGTAAAAGGCAGGAAGACCAAAGAATTATAGCATTTTATTCTTACTGTAGCTGAAAACTCATTTCTTAGATAAAGACTTACTGTCAGGCAACCAAATTTTTTAAACTTATTTAATGTTGATAAGCAGTCTACAAAGAAAAGCTAAAGAGCTGAAGTTTTCAGGTAGTTCACCATAGGCAATTGCAACTACAGTTATGTTCTGCTAAAAATATTTTGTTACCTAAAGGGTCAGACTGACCATTAGTTTCATTATGTTAAGAAGTTGAATTTTAAGATTATTTTTAAAATGAATTCAATACACTTTGAATTCATGTAAGAATTGTCTAAATTCTGAAATTTACCTGGTTCATTTATTCTGCCAAAAGTATGTCGGGTGTTATGTTTCCTGGTTTTAAAACAGGTTTCACAAAAGTCAAAATCATCACAGTTTCTGCATTTGAATCTAGGCCCATTGATAGGAAACATCTGACAGCCATCACACCTGATTTCATAAAAGAACAAAATATAAATACATTTCTAGATAGTTAAGTTGTAACAGCAACTTGTAACTACAAGTTAATTGCAACAGCACTCAAGACAGTGAAATCAAGACAACAAGGCTAAAGGGCAATCCATGTTACATTAACAAAAACATAAATCATCACTTACGTGACGCCAGGATGAATGCTGGGGACCAGTTCCATTTCTGATAATAAGCCAGTCCAGTGAGACTGCTGAGGAAAGTCTACAATGACATCTTTTCCATTGGCACTAAATGCTGTGACAAAACACGCAGAAAATACAATGTCTTGCAAATCTCTATAAAACGAAGTGGAAACTGTCCAGTGATGTTATCAACATTGGAGCAGAAATACATCATAAAAAAAGCTATTTTCATAGGGACCTTTTATTTTAATGAAACTATGTTTTAATCTAATCAAGTAACCTGCAGCGACGGAGGGGCAGGAAGGGAAGTACTAAAGTTCTTAAACGTATTACATATGAATTCTTGGCCCTGAGTTGAGTTTGCTTTTTTTTTTTTTTTTGGTTTTGTTTGTTTGTCTTTTAAAAACAGTTCCCAGAGAGAATTTCCAAGGACAAACAACTGACCAACATCTGTACCGCTACAATGAATCTATTCCCCACACATTACTTTTATAACATCGTTTATAGGTAGACAGTAGTGCACCTCACTTCCACATCACTCTCGTTTCAGTTCTTCTCAAGTCAGATTTACTTCTTAAAGGGAAACCATACTTGTGATTCATTTAGAAAAAGTGTAAGCAAAGACTGCAACAGGAAACTATAGATTTGTAAATACCTTTACACCAGGTGAATGGAGGAGCTCAAAAAGCAGATGAGCACACAAAGAAAAAGGGGCAGCCACGGGGTATGCGGCTCTAAATTCATCGTGGACATCAAACACATTCTATTCTCTCTTATCGCCACACAATCTCCCACATAGCGGTATGAGCTCTAACTGTGCCAAAAAGATTCTCTTTAAACACTGGACAAAGTCTGTGTGGTTTCAAGTTTTATTTCCACCCCCTCCCCATTTTGAATATACACTACCTTTGACTACTCCAACACTTCGGTGAGTAACTGATCCCCATTTGTATTTGGGTGTGGTAACAGAGGTTTTCACACGCACTTTGTCACCAATCTTGATATGCGAGGCAGAACTCTGTGGTGGGAATCCTAGCAGTTTCAAGAATAAACACATGGTGAGGTTTTTTTCCCTCCTCAAGGCAAGTCTCCCTTAGTATATCATTCAGCTAATGATATATCACTGGCCCTATCACTGCTATTTAAAAACAGCAGTGAACTTACCTAAAAGCTCAACATGGATATATCTGACCCAGTAAGTACCACCCTTTTGTTGCCAGTCACTCTGCACATTGAGGTCATGTAATCCATCTCGATCTAATTTAATAACTTTGCCTACATCTCCTTCACAAACTTCCTCATAGGTTCTGCAGCATCTAACCATCATCCCCACCTAGATAAAAAAAAAAAAAAAAAAAAGAGGACAATAAAATGCCATAATTCTGCACAGATGAGTGTAGCATAAGGGAAGTAGTTTCCATACAGCTTTCATCATCATGCTTACCTGAATATTCTCTCTCACATACACAGCATAATCATCATTACTTAAGAAATCAGCTCGTTTCTTATAGGTTTGGCTCTCTGTTACAACAGCACCACTTGCCTGGAAAGAAAACCCAAGATAAATACAGTGTTTGTTTTCAGCTCAGATAAATACAACTGTTAGCAGGGACTGAAGATCATCCAATAAAAGCAAACACATGTAGTATTAAAGCTGCATTTTGAAATGGGAAAAATCCTCAGCAAGAAGTCTACTGACTACAGGAGTAACACTTATGATCTACTTTACTTTAAACCACAGCTTAGTTTCCAGAATGACTTGGCAAGGAATGTAGTTGCAGACTTTCAAAACATCTGAAACAAGCTGCAAGTTGCTTTTAGAAAATGTGCTTGCCAAACACAGTCGAAACAAAAAGGATTAGTGAGTAATCAGCCTTACATATACATATTTCACGTTCTATTCTTTAGATTAAATTGGGGGGGGGGGGGGGGAATGACCCAAGAGCAACAACAAAAAACAGTGAGTGAATGCTAATCACAGAATTGTTGAGGTTGCAAGGGACCCTTGAAGACCATTCAGTCCAACCTCTCTGCTCCAGCAGGATCACCTAGAGCACATTGCTCTAGGATCCTGTACAGACAGCTTTTGAGTATCTCCAAGGATGGAGACTCCACAACCTCTTGGGGCAACCTGTTCCAGCGCTCAGTCACCCTCACAGTAAAGAAGGGTTTTCTCGTATTCAAGTGGAATTTTCTGTGTTTCAGTTTGCGCCCGTTGCCTCTCATCCTGTCGCTGTGCGTGACCGATAAGAGTCTGGCTCCATCCTCTTTACACGCTCCCATCAGATATTTATACACATTGGTAAACTCCTCCTGAGCCTTCTCTTCTCTTATACGTTCTTACCAACGTGCAAGAGTCTCAGTTCTCTGAGTCTTTCCTTGTGTGAGAGGCATTCCAGAGCCTAAATCATCTTTGTGGCCTTCTGCTGCACTTGCTCGTGCAGGACCATCTCTCTCCTGTATTAGGGAGCCCAAAACTGGACCCAGCACTCCAGATGTGGCGTCACCAGGGCTAAGTAGAGGGGAAGGATTTCCTCCCCCAACCTGCTGGCAACGCCCCGCGTAATGCAGCCCAGTATACCACTGGCCTTCTTCGCTGCAAGGGCATGCTACAGACTGATGTCCAACTTGTTGTATACCAGGACCCCCAGCTCTTCTCTGTAGAGCTGCTTTCCAGTCAGCTGGCCCTCAGCATGTACTCATGCATGGTGCACCAACTATTTAAGGTATGTTATGATTTTTTTGTTACAATAATGTAATTAGGACTTTAAAAACTTATAAATAGGGTCTTCCTTTCAAGATTTGATTTACCAAAAAAAAAAAAAAAGGTGTGTGGGGGGAGGAAGACTGGGAACACTACACTCCAGCTACAACTAGAATTTTTAGAAGATCAGGTGTTGTTTTAAGCATTAAATGATGAATTTAATTGCGGCATATTAAAGACAACGTATAGCACAGTTTCTCACTGCAGAACCGACTGATGAAAATACTAGAACTCAACGTCAAGATCATTTCCTCCAAAGCATAATACATTCCTTTCTGTTGCAATTACAAAATACCACATATACCAGAAAACTTAGCATAACACTTGAAAGAATAAACAGTCTTACTGTACCTATTTTTTTTTTTTTTACTGATAAACGTTCACTGAAGCAATTCCTGAATGTTAACAGAAACTTAATGTAAATTCAGATTAAAGCCACCACACCCAACAGGCACTGTGAAGGCCATTTTATTGCGAATAACTGAAAAACAGTTTTTATAATGAAAAAGCTTAAGTTATTTCACTGACATGTTTTTGCCTTTTATTCACTATTTCTTCAATCACGGTTCGTAGCTAACATATTCTACTACCTTTTTTCAGCCCGGGGTGGGGCAGGGGGAAGACAATAGAGTCCTTTACAAATATTACTCTGTAGCATTAACTATTTTACATGAGACTGAGACTGTCAGGGATATTGACGACAATTGCTAGTGAAACATCTACCTGGCATTCCACTCCTATATTGATATGCAAATATTTATAGATTATTGAGTTTCCTTACGACACATTTTAGAAACATACGGCCAACTTGATCCTCGCTCCAGTCATCAAAACTTGGGACAGTACAATGTCCTTGAACCCTAACCAAGTTCATGAAGAGAAAGAAACACAAAATTTAGAGTCTGTTTGCACATTTTGTTAATTTTCATAATTTGATACTCACCACAGGACAGGCAGCTTCAGCTTCTTCTACCTCCTCTACAATTTCTTCATCTGAATATTCATCAGAGACAGTATCAGCATCAGAAAGATCAGTAATCTGAACATCGGGGTGATCCAGCAACCAGCCAACTAAGGCTTCCACTCCTAACATAGGCAACAAAGTCAGTCTGTTACTAAGGGATTCTCTGATATTCTTTGGACAGTATACGAAAAGAGAAGGAACAGTTGCTCCCTTCTAAGTACCGTTTTAAGTCTCCTGGCAGGTTTCCTTCTAATATTACTGATTTAACTAAAATACCTGGTAACCCAGAAGCACTTCCGGACGTTCCAGAGAGTGATTTTAGTGCAAATTCGATGTTTTTCCTAGGGAACCCCATTTCCATAAGTTGAACTACAATAGGAAGGGGTGGAATTGGAGATTGCTTGCGTTTCTTCACTTTTGTAGGTCGGATATGTTGTACTGTGATGGGTGTTGTTGCCTCACTAGAGCTACAGTCTTCAAACACTGGAGTTGAAGGATGCGTAGACTCTACAGCCAGATACTGGCATACTGCCAAAGCAGCAGCCTAAATAGGAACATAAATTAGTCTAGGTAAAACAAGAATATTTAACATGGTTTTATTTATGTGCGTACGCATGTGGGGGAGGGAGGAGCGAGACAGAGAGGGAGTGAGAGAAAGAGCGTGCGAGAGAAAGAGAGAGTGAGTAAAAAAGAAATAATAAGATACGCACCCAAAAGTGTTCGGTGTCACTTTGAATAGGAATGTTAACTAGACAGACTTGCTGATTAGCTTACTTTTTACGAGAAAACACAGGCTTTACCTCAAGCTCTTGCTTGTCAAATATTGCTTTCACAGGTGATGGTTGCGTAGCAGCTGTTAAAAGTTGCTGCAAAAGGATCATGGGAGGCTGAGGTCCTTCAGGAGACATATCTCCGATGTCAGGAGATGCAACTGCTCCATCCTCTTGAAACAAAAACAGCATTTTTATCAAAAGCATGTAAAAGTCAACATGGGGACTTATTCTGGAGCCTATCTGCAGACCAAACATTGCTATTTCTTCCACATTTCTTCACAGGAAGCACACATTTAAGATTAAACCATGGGCACCACATTCCCCATACACAAAGCAAGTGAGAAATTTGTGGTTAAACACAAGCTTTACTAAAATGCACCTAAAAAAAGTCTGCTCAGTGGACAGTGATGTACACCACTACACCTTGAGTTCACCTTGTTACAATAACACTATTATACAGAGGTCCTTCCAAGATAAACCACGTTATATGAACTACTAACAATCTCCTGCTCTCATCGCTCCCAAGTGTGATACATACTGCTCATACAATGCCCAAAGAATTAATATGAACTGGAAGGACATGAATAGCAATCCTGAAAACTGGTAGAGCTATTTTCTCTAATTTTATATAGAGAACTAATATATAGGTAGGGTGAATTCAAATTAATTAAAACTACAACTCATTAAACACCTTTTTAGCTTGTTCGTAAGATACTATATACCCCAGTATGTGTTTCACTGGAAAATGCAAAATATTTGAAGTAAAAAGAATAATTAATTGAGATCTCTCACTTTAAGCTCTGAAGCAGAAACAAAACAGCAAAAGGCAAAACTGTTTTTAAATTATTTACAAATTCTGTCCAGATACTAACTATGAAAGACTGTTTTATATACATTTGACAAACTCCAACATTTCAAGCTTCAAACATCTGATCCTATTCTTCCAAAACCTAAGTCAAAAAAGCAAAATACTTTTAATACATAACTTTAAAACATTCCTGAATTTCAATCTTTAACTTTTAGTCTTTTGAGGTCATACCCAATTTATAGCCTCTGACTGCCACTAGCAAGGGTTATGTTTGTGTGCTTTACCTATCACCTGAACAAACTGCGGCACACTCAGGTTTCATTTCAAAATACCTGCAGGATTTAATGCACACTCCTGAACAGCTGGCTGAGATAAGATCTGCCTTAGAGTATCCTGGTGAGACAGCAGAGCTCGGCCTGCTTTCAGTATATACAGCTTTAATTGCTGGCATCTCAGCAGATCCAAATCCACTTGACCTATCAGAAACATTATATACTCATTAGTGCTAGAAACCCCTTATATTAGAGGAGAAAGGCTAACATGCGTACAACCTCGTGATCACAGTCCAAAAAACAGTTTACATCTCAACTCACTGCGTGAAAGCTTGTGAAATGCTAATGAACTACATGAGGTAGTCTGGATAAAATGTTGATGACCCATGATATTGAAAAACAATACTTCTCTGTTTTTCACCCCTCAGACCACCACATAGCTGATATTGTACAGTAAGTGCAGTAAGGATGCTATATGAATCCAGTATTTAAAACAACTCAGTACAAGAAGTGCAGTCCCAAACCACATCTACATTTTCTTGCCAAATTAAAAGCTATTGCACTTACAGTGCATCAGAACTGTTCATTCATCTCCTAACTAAACGTGCCTCATAAATGCATATTATTGACGGTTAACCAAGAAAAAAGGGTTCTAGAGAAACCTAGGTATATTTATTGTTACCAGTATTTTTTCCTAGGGAATATTTAGCTCAAAATAAAAAAAAAATTGTACCTGAAAGACCCTGATTAGGAGACTTCATTCTGTGTTTTTCTATTTTACTTCCAGCCAGGTTTACTAGTTGAGCCCAAATAGATAGCATAGGTTCAGTGAAAGGCAAGTTGTTTACGTTAAAAGCCACAACTGGAAGCTAGTTGGGGGGAGAAAGGGACAAAATCAGAAAATATCAATGAGCCTTTTCCAAAATTTTATAAAATCATTCAGAACTTTAAACCGTTCTTATGTGAGGAAGAGCAAAACCATTATTCATTTTACTGTTCTTGACCAGGAACAGCCAGAGAGGAGTCTTATTCCCTACAAAGCTGCTAAGGTTGTAGCTGCATCACACAATCACATGACTAGTGGGTGAAAAAGCAAGACAGAGAGAGCGCAAGGAAGAACTGTAGGCTGCGCACTTTCACTAAAGCCATCTTAACCAACCTGAGATAGAGATATAGGTGAAAAAATCCAAGAGTTTCTACATTAGTTTGCAATTCACATTAATGACATAACCAAGCTCTTCTCACCTAACTGCTATAAATCACATGGTCGCGACTTGGGATTTTAGCCCAAGTCAAAGGACTATCTCAGATACCTTCTTCTCTTGCCTCCTCAAGAAACGAGGACAGACATTAAAAGCCCTATAAAGATATGCACGAGTACTCTGTTAGACTCGCACAAATCCAGAGACTTGTATGCGTTGAGCTTCAACACGCTTAGTGAATGAAGGAAGAACAACGTTTCTTTGCACCATACCACAGTTTTTGCTTTTAATTCCACAAAACCATACCCGTCCCTGTATTAAAGCCTCAATAAAAATGAACTTACTGGTTTCAGTTGATTCAGAGGGCATACTCTACATGTTCGCATATCGTAGAACTGTACAGTGATTTTCCCTTTTGGAGTGATGCGTGTCACTGTGCCTTCTCCAAATTCATCATGAACTACTTGCCCACCCAGTCTCAAGCGACTGTCTATGCCACCAATCACTGCTAACACTGCCATTAGGCCTCCCACCTCTGGATTCTCAGTGTCAGGAAAGTAGTCATCCAAAAGAGCCTAACAAAGAACAATAAAATTAACTGTAGGGAGAAAACAAACTTCCACCTGTTTTAAAATAAAAAGTAATTGTACATATTCCAATTTAAAAATTACAGCACAGGTATATATATATAGATAGATATAAGAGATGGTTTCAAAATTAAGCTTAATATTATTTACAAATATTTAATATTTATCACTTTAAAATAATTATTGCTATAAAAATGAGCTTATTTTAAAACGTGGAAACTACCCCTTCTGACTGTTTTCCTGCAAAGATGTGGGTGATGGAGGTTAGCTGAGAGTTGATGTACTTGTTTATGAGTCCATTCCACTGGCTTAGCGAATGCAATGTCCTCAGCAATGCCACTATCTCTTCTGCTAAAGTACTGCTGTGAGTTGCAGTTAGAGATGCTTGGGGCCTGGCCTTTCTCCTTCTCAGAGTAGACTCTGAAAATATAAAGCAATCACACAATACTTGTCAATTTAACATATGTATTTGATATATAAAGAAAAAGCCATTAAGAACAAATTCCTCTACCTCTGAGCAGTGGGATATCTGAAGAACAAGTGCTAAGCAGGCTGCCTAAAAAACCAAACAGTTTTTCCACAAGAAATTTCATGTCTCTCGACCTTTCATTTTTGTCCCAGGATGGAAGTACTGCTTTCAATAAATGTACAGCAAGGATCTAAAAAAGAGAGCAACACTAGTGTTATTCCATTTGAAGTCACCAAATGTTGAGGAAATTCTCAGATATTTTAAGTATGGAAGAAAGGCTTTTTAAAAACTAGCCTTTCTTTATCATTACTTCTCTAATGCTGGTTTCTTTCTTTCTGGATGCTGAAATTAGAGAGCTACTAATTTTAACTTTTTTTTTTTTTTTGCGCTAAGGAATACATAAAAAAAGTTGTGCCAGTTCAGTAACAATTCAAAGTCAGTAACAATTCTACTGGCACATTTTATTAGTAGAGCCAAGCTCTGCAACAGTCCGGACATGAGACAAACACATTGGAAAACAAAATAACCTAAATACATCTTTAAAACAGAAAGGAAAAAAGAGGAATAAAGAGTGGGAACTTTGTTCAGATTCCAGGTGTGGAACTTAGTACTAGCATGTACTTCAGAATGAAAGCTTCTCGTGCTCTGCAGAGAAGTTATAATAACAAACGTAAAGTTGAATCATACAAGAAGGCAAGAAGCAGCCACAGGGACACTAGCATAACTAGGGCCTGAAAACAATACGAAATAAACAGGTCAACTTTCATTAATCTAGACATTCTATGAAGGGTTGGCTAGAAACACGGGAAGGCATTGCAGTACAGTATCAAAGAGCAGCTGAGGTTTCACATTCTGAACAGAAGTATTTCAGCATGCAAGCTCCCTCATCTCCTGCAGTCCAAAACAAGTTAGGAGAATCTCTCTTGGTGCCAACCTCTGTCAATAACATATCTTTCTACAAATCCAAAGCTTTGTCCTTTTCTAGTTGCTAAGCTAGATGGTGGTACGCGAGGCACACTCGTTTCTCTCAAGAATTCCCTGAACAGCATAGATGACTAACGCACCAAGTCCCAGATGACGAGAAAAGGCTCATCAAATTGAAAATACTGGCGAAATTCTTTGGAAAAATCACACAATAACATACAGGCCTGTATGATACCAATTTTAAAATATTAACATCTTTAGCAAGGAAAAGATTAGAGAAGATCTCTTGATCCCTGAGTCTTAGAAGTTGGAAGAGATATCTCATAAAAAGGGTGCATCTCAAACTCATGAAAAAGGCATAATAAGACTTAAAATCTGCAAGTAAAAAAAAAAAAAACACTGAAATAAGATACAAAGATGCAGTTTCTTAAAAGAGACTGCAATTAAAATAGCAACAATTTACCCTGGACGGAGGGGTAGTAGGTAGTATAGAATTCAAGAATCCTACAATCAAATTGCACACTTCTCCTAACCATCTTTTCTCTAACTTCTGAGAAGCATTATATGGGAGTTTCTTTTCTCCAATTAACTAAAAGCTGGACATTCATAATCTAGTTTTAACATGCATTTTTTAAAGACAATTCAAACCCTCCCAAGTTCATTTCTTATCAAAAGAACCTGGAAATGTACACATTACCTGTCTCTGTAGAGAAGCAGCAGTGAAAGATTCATGCCCCTCAACAATTTTCATTAATAAAGTTATCCACTGAGAAGTACTTAGAGTGCTGCACATCTGAGGCATGAGTGCTATACTTCTAATGAATCCCAACGTGCACCAGCTTCTATGCTGTTCTTTATAAACTAATTTATTTGGCAAGGAAGCTAAAAATAAAAAGATACATATGTAACAGTTGACTCTTCTGCCAGTTATGCAACAATTCTCTATATATTCCTGAGGGATTTTTTGGATAAATCATAATACAGAGCTATAAAACTGTCCTTAAAATGTACTGTTAACGTCCATTTTGGAGCTTCATAATTACTTTTTTTTAAAATATGCCTTTAAAAAAATTCTTATCCTCATATTGCTTCCTTATTTAGCTCATTTCAAAGTAGTAAAATTTTTACTCTCTAAAATTACAGAGAAGCTATAAAAATGGATACGATATATTCAGCCATACCGTTCCTCCAAGATAGAAAAAGACTGCTTAAGTAACTCGTTGTCTCAAAAAACTATATTTGTCTTGATGCTCACAATCTCATGCATTTCTGAAGCTATTTCTGCTAATGGTCTAAGAACAGCCAAGATCATTTATGTTGCTTTTGCAACCACTTAGGATTTGAAAAGGTCTGAAAATGCATTTTCTAGCCTTTCATCTTAGAAGAATAAAAATTACTAACAGAAGATTTACAAAGTTGTAAGACGCTAATAAAACCCAAAACAGAAGCATTCAGCTGAAGCACACTATGTCTACATAATATACCTGACTTATCTATTGTTCCACTCTCCACAAGCATACGGAGCAGACCACACAAAGTCCTAGTAGCGTCACTCTGCATGACTTCAGCATGGACACCAGCAGAGAGACACAGTGTCTGCAACAGGTTCACAGTACTTGTCAGCATCATTGAAGTAGGGTGGAGATTCCTTTCAACTTGTTCTCCTTCTGAAGGGAGACACAAAAAGCAAACAAACGCGTTGATATGTTGTTTATCTACTTTACAAAGTGTTCTGAAACAAACAATATGTGAGAAAATCGGGAGAAATATTATTTTCTTAAGCTGATTTGATATAAAGGAGATTCCTTGTTTTACACTGCTAGGGAAAATATAAATATTTCTTGCAGACATTTTTCAGTTCTTCTTTAGCTGTATACTACTTTAAAGAAATTCAGAATACAGTGCAAAGAACGGGGAAGAAGTGTGACAACATATAATTAGGCCAAGTAAAATCCACATTTTAGAACGTCATTAACGTACGTTCAAACGTGTACCTCCTGATACCAGTAACTGACTTATTTCCATCGGATAATGCCTTTTCCTTTGGCCCATGAATGCTCAACAAATACGATACAATCCTTCCCGGTCTCCTTTCTCATGACAAAGCTATTCTAAGAAAGATTCGGTTAGAAGTGCACACCTATTAATCATTTTTGACAAAACACTTCCTGCTCTGCAAGTAGCTTTCTTCCTCTTGTAAGAGGTGGATTTTGGAATTCATCTAAAACCCTGCCTGTATTTTTATAAAACTTTGCTTTTTACCAGAATCATCCTCAGTGTCTGAATCCTCTGTTGTGGGCTGTGCTGCAGGCGGTGGCTCAGCTAGTTTGAGATCATATTTCCCCTCCTTCCCCATTCTGTAAGAATTTGTACTTCCTGTGTCCCACTGCACTCTAATCCAGCCGTCTTCTCCCAATTCTCCAATCACACGACCCAAACCAGGGGGTGGGCCATCCTGACAGAAGAGAGGCTCAAGTTAAACAATCAGCAACTCTAACTCATATCTAAAGTTAATACAGTAACAACATAGCTTTTTTTTTCTGCTAACCTATTGTTTAGACAGGGAACATTCAGTAATTTTTCAAAATTCAGCATAAAGTTGGAAAATATTCTCACAGTCTTCTAAAGAAATCATCCCAGTGAACTTCAGCAACATCCATGGATAGATCTATTTTACAATACAGTACAGAAGTTCCACACACCTGGTTGGAATTGCATAATATTGTGGCAAACAAGTGATTCAGTGATCAAAACAGTTTCACTGAAAAAGAATTTTCATGGCCAAAACTGAAATTAAACAAGTATTTTATCTATGTAATGTTATCTAAGTCTTTGAAAGGTGACCTTCAAAGTTGGAATATAAAATTCACAGACAGCCCATTAAGTACAGACTTCAGATTTTAACACATCCAAACCTGTAAGGAGGAAGTTGTACCTGATCGCCCCATTTCCAGTCTACCCCTCTCACCACTCTGGTACCAATTTTCATCATGGCTGCCAGCTCTGGTCCAGCAACAGGGAGCTGAACTGGTGTGGTTTCCTTTCTCGACTCTTCTAAGACTGTAGCAGAAGCTCCACGAGAAGAAGCAATCATGTCTTCTTCAATGTTGTCAGAACTAGGTCCTAAAGTGAAGAGAAAATGAGAAAATTTAAAAGCAGCTAGAAATTTTTTGAGTACCTCTGTCACACTTAAACCTGACAGCACGTAAGTTTTGTGATATGAAAGCAGTTATAAATAAAGGAAACTGGCTTAACAGGTGATAAACTCAGTTGAGCTTTTATATAGCTAGGATATAATAAGTTTGAATGCACCAGGTTTTAAATACTTAATTTTGAGCAAAAACAAATGACAAATAATAGAGACGTTAGAATGATCAGTCCAACGCCTAAGTGATTTTACTGATAGAGCTCGAGGGGGAAAAGCTTCCATTTGAGCACTCCAGTTAAGCAGAAGTTACAAGAACAATTATTTGCTACTATCTAGGAAAAAGAAATAAAAGCAGGAAAGCATGAATCACGGCAAACACCACTCGAAACTTCTTGTAACAGATCAAAGGAAGGTTCCAGCCTAAATACAGGCTAGGAAAGGTTTTAATACATAGAAAAAATAAAAGTAAACGAGTAAGGACTATGCAGTTTTTAACGCTTCTACCAAAATTACTCTGTCGCTCACAAATTCTAACAAAGGATGTCAAGACAAAGGCTCATGAAAAAAAAATCATGATTGGTTATAGTCAAACTAACTTCCTTCCCCATGATGCTTACTGTCATGTTCTTATACTGGTGGTGAAGGTGAACAGCTTTACTTATTATCTTGAACCAGCAAAGTCTTTCTGTACTTTAGGTGCATCAACAACTAAAACCTACAAGAGACATTCATCAAACCTGTATTTTCTTCAAAACAAAGAAACAAACGATCTTATACCTATCAGTCGCAGTGTCGTTTGCGTCAACGCTAGCATGCCAGAATTAAGGAGAAGGCTCAAGGTATTGGCACCATGCTGCAGCGTCAACATGTTGAGCATGACCAGCAGAAAACGAGCTTGTGGAATAGTTCCAAGACTTGGTCCTGCTGGGTTCTCATTAGTAATTGTTTGCAGAGGAACAGGTTGTACACCTGTTCAGAAATAGTACACATAACGTAAAGTCAGTTGACATTTGCGAGCTAGAGTAAAATAGTTTATAAATTTAATGATTGACATATTATTTCCACCCTTGGCTTTAACAACTTACAAGTAGAAGTTCAGAGAACTTTTTATAACAATTTAATGTTAATGGTAAAACATCACTAAAGGGTAAGCAATTCCCCTGTTACTGAAAAACAAGCAACATTATCTTGAACACTGGAAAGGGAGTTAAATTAAGGGTGGAGAACAGAAAAGTCAAAATATTTCTCAGCACAAAGCAAGGGAACTCATTTTAGGACCTCTGTTACCAGGAACTTGAAAAAAATGCAATACAGCTAGTTTAATACAGTTTTTCCCTCCCCGCTAACAGCAACAAAATGAGATTCACCTAGTTCTTTAAATCTTGCATTAGCATCTAGCAAGATGTTCCGGACATTCTGAATAGCCCATGCATACAACTTTCCAAAAGTTACTTCTAGCAGCATTCTGTTAAATGGTGGGATCAAATCAATATCCTTCAGGCAGTCGGTAAGAGGTTCCCTTCATATAAAAACAACAACAAAGTTTTTACATACTTTTTTCTTAAGAACTGTGAAAGAAAAAATAAAAAAGAGAGAGAGAGAGGAGGCAGATTGGGGTGGGGGGAGATTTACCCTATGTTGGCTCCTTCCGGAATAAGCCTCTGCCATCCACAGAACATAGCATATTGCACAGATGGGAGCAAAAAATTTTTTGTTGCCAATTTCAGAATAGTATCTATTCCCTCCAGACGGACTTCTGCTCTTTCTAACTGCAAAGAGGAGGAAAAAACTGTCATATTTATGTAAAGTGCTAACACATGCAAGCACATTTTCTAATCAGCTTACCTGTTTTAATAAGCATTTTCTCATTTTCTCCACATCCACTGGCTCTTCTTTAAGCGCAAACTCAACAATGGTGTTAAGCAGGGCAGACTGCGGATACAAGCCTTGGACATTTTGTTTCAGCCATTTGTACTTGTGGACACCCGTAACCGTACTTAAAAGTGGTTGCCATTTATCCTGTAGAATAGAAAAAGAGCAAGTTTAACAAATTTTAAGTTACTGAGAACTAAGTTATTTCATACAAAACCACAACCAGATTTAAAATATTAGGTGAAAAAAGAAAGTCTTCAAAGTCAGGGAAGCGCTTAATACTATTTGTATCTCAGTATCACGTTTATAACTGCTACACATAATTTCACATGCATTGGTAATCAAACAAGAGAAAGTAACTTATCGTGGTCTTTTATTTTGAACCGAAACTTTTATCTGCACAATTCTAAGATTATCAATAATCTTAAAATTACAGAAAAGATTTTTACAGATTCTAAATATGCAGTACCCAAGCTTATTTTTAAGACTTAAGTTTCATTAAAACAAGGCGCCATGCTTAATTATGCATCCCAAACACCATTATCAGAATATTAAACGTCAATTTATTTCAAGCGCTGCTTTAGTTAATATTCTTTCCTATTTCCATTTTTATTCAAAAGGCTGATTCAAAATCTGGTGTCCTACCTTGGGTGATTTGATTGGTATGGGCCTTTTATCTATAGCTACAGGACTGTGAGGTACAACACAGGATTCTTCTAAATCACTCTCTTCATTTCCAATTTTGGATTCTTCTACATCAGCAGATTCAGATTTTTTTGGCACTAGGGAAAAAAATAAATACTCCTTCATGTAACTGGATAGCATTTACAGTGTCAAGTTTTAGGTCTGCATGATGACTGAAGACACAGAATTTATCACAAGATCCGCCTGTGACAAAAAGGAAATAGACTCTAGGTGAACTCTAAGCCCAACTACTACTAGACTAGCTCTGGTAATATCTGCAATAGGCTTAACCTTTAAAGATTGACATCAAATGCATTTCAGTGTCTGATCAGCACACTAATATTTCTAGTTAAATAGTTGTTTTACTACACTTTTTTAAAAACAACATTTTTAAGACGACAGTGCTTCTAGGTAAACTTTACTAAATACAAATTCAGAACAATTGATATAGTCAGGTCATTTTTAATACCCTGGCAAAACAAGCAAACTTCACTTTAGATTGACTCTCTTGTTAGTTCCTACAGCAAACGGACATGTGACCACTGATTTAGAAAAGTTTGTGAAAATGCACAAGGAAGCGAATGACTTTAGCACTTTAGCTAATAAAAACAATGTGAAATATACAACAAACCGTGGAATGAGTTTGAGTTTCACTGTTGTATTAAAAAAAATAGGATAATGTTCTTACCTCTCTTTTTTCTTCTTTCTCTAATTATCTTCTGAACCACCCTCCGCCATCGGGGCAAGGAACTCAGAAGTTTAAATTTTGACATTATAGAGAGATCATTGCAAACTGCAGGACGCAGTTCATTGAATAAGAATCTCAAACGTTCGATGACAGGAGCGCAAACTTCCTTGTAAGAACGTCCTTGTTCCTGATGGGTCTAGAAAAGGCATGGAAAGATTATAGATTACCGTTTAATATACACCAAAACATATAATATGTAACTTTTTTAAATAAAACACTTACAAAGAAAAATTAGCTAGACATCAGAAGGTAAAAGGCTTACCTTAATTAGCGAGCATTTTGCTTGGTAGACAACACGACACACATCCACCACAGATTTTGGTAAAGTTTTGTGTTTTACCTGGTCAACTCCAAGGGTACCAGGATGAACAAGAGACAGTGCTACATGACCTTAATGGGAAAAGACAATTTATGAACATATATTTCTAAAATCATCAACAGCAGGGATTAATTTGGTCCAAAAAGCTGTACCATGAGCCTACCTACCCAAATCTTCATGTTTCAGAAGACAACACAATAACAAACGTCCTACTTCTTCCACAGGATGCTCAGGAGGGAACGTGATCGGTGTTGTTAAGTGGCACTGTTTACAATATCTTTCTATTTGACACAGAAAGTCCTACAGAAACACAAAACAAAACACTATTTAATTATTTGTTAATACAATAAATGGTACAAAATACCTCAGCTAGCACACGTAAATAATACTGAGTAACCTCCACAACCTGAACTAATATTCAGAAGCCAGAGGCACTACAGAGCATGCACTATTTAATCAACAGGAATTACAAATATTACAAAGATGCCCTATACCGTTCTTCTCGTATTAAAGGCAACATGGCTACAAGGAACAAAGCTACTAGCGCTTCTGATTTCTTATTTAGATAGCCGGGACCCATTTTTAAGGGTCTTCTCCTAACTCATCACCATTGCTATCCTATCCTCTGCAGGACTTCTTGGTGGGTTGGTGGGTGGTTTGTTTTTTGTTTTTGTTTTTTTAAATTAGCGTTAGAAATTCTGAAGATATTACGAAGACAATGATCAATATAAAGGCAAGGTTTTCACAGTATCTATGATTTCTACTATGTGAAACCTGAACCCAAGGTGCAGCGGGAATTTAAGACTAAGACATACATGTACCTGAAGCATAAAATACATCCTCACTTTGACTGAGAACTTCATCTTAGTTTAACTGAGGTAAGCATGGTTTGTGAATACTACTAAAGCTTTACACAGCAAGTCATGCAGTATGTAATTTTTTTGCAAAAATATTTACATTATTTTAGCTCTCACATGCGAAAACTGAAAAGAAGAAACTGTAGAGTTACCACATTAAGTGAAATACAGTAGATTTTATCCATTAGTAGTACTCAACCACTCCTTTCATAAGTAGACAAGTAGTAATTTTGAAATAACTGTTTTTATTGTCTGCTAAAACTTTCGTACAGTTTTCATCATTGAAACTGCTTCACAGCACCACTGTCAGCTTTCAGCAACCTTTTTTGGAAACAGGACTATAGAGAGCTTACCTTCACAGTGTGATCCTGAATATTATTATCTGCAATAGCTTGGAGAAAAGGTTGTGAATGGTCACTCAAAGTTAATCGATGTGTATATAGTTTTGATTTGCTTGGGGTAGTGTTACCAGGTGAACTGCAGTGGTCTTCATCTTTTTCCTCATTGTAACTGTAATGAATCTGACTAGTTTGCAAGCCTCCAGAAAAGATAGATGACTTGAGCCATTCTAAAGGAAAGAAAGCAAAATATAAATGCTTATTCTGGTGAAAGTTTAACCTATCAAGACCCAACAAATTCCTGCAATAAAATAAATACCACAGTTGCAAACAGAAGGTTTAGCAGTTCCTCCATCTGCTGAAGCTTGGGGGGAATAATGTACAAATTAAGAAATATTCAAGGACAGGGCAGCTATCACCTGTTTGGAGATAATAATAGGACCTTAGCTATTATTCTGTGATGAATACTGAACTGCAACCTCTATTCACCAAACTAAGAAACCAGTATTATAGAATCCAGCACCAGATGCTTGAGATACTCTTATCTGAACATGACACAGTGAGATAACTGGGCTATATAGCGTTTCCTTTCTCCTTCAACATTCTCTGAACATTATGTATTACAAAACTCTGTATTACGTTTCAAAATTGTCATCTAATCCCTCCTTAAATCTTGCTTAGTTATTGGATTTTGATGTGCATGGCAATTAACATAAAGAATAAAGAACTTCTGTTCTTTAGAAAACAGTAAAACTAAAGAGGTGCTAGATTTCCAGTTAATTTATTTGGACTGCACACTTTCCTGCATGCTCTGGTGAGCCTTTATCACTTATTTAAGCTTAAAATGAAGTTCTACTTACTGGCACATTCAACTTCCACAGGAGAAAGTGGTGTACTCATTGCTAAGTAGGAAGCGTGCAGTCCAAGGAGAAGACCCAGATTCCTTTCTGTGTCTATGAGAGGTGATGACAGACTACTGAGGTCTGGGGTTGTAATCACTTCCTGGTCAGGCTAACGAAAAGAAATATTAGTTGAAAGCTAGAACTGAGCTCCAATAAAAGTTTTAAAAGTAAAACAATACCTTATATTACATGTATCCATTATAACAAACTATCCTAACATTTTTACCTCCATATACTGGCCAACACAGAAGGCATGCATCGACTCTCGTGTGTCCTCAAACTGCAAGGCAGCTTCCAAAGCAACAACTGGGTCCTCACCTGCAAACTGAGCTAATAAAAGAATGAGGTGGTCAGTATAATATATACGCAACTGCTTGTGCCATCCAGTTTTGAAACAAAATCAATCTGAATCTTCAGCTCAGGTGCTGATTCTCACCAAGTATACTATTGCCAGTTAAAGACTGGGTTTGAAAGTCCTTTATATCATATACTTTCCCATCAATTACTGTCCAAAATCCTCCATCTTTATTGTGGTTCTCTAGATCAGCTTTACGTATAAGTGTCACCTCTTCATTATTTCTGCAACTCTGGCCAGTAAAAAATGAACCTATGGGTATAAAACACAAGAATATATATCTAAACATAGGTTTTTCTGGACTTTCTGTAATAGTTGCCCTACCAATTCTTCACTTCTATTCAAAGGCTGCTTGGTTTTCGATATGCTTAAAAGTTAAAATGTCTATGAACATGTTCCTATGTTAGGAGTAATACGAAATGCAGTCAAATTATCTGTATGTTATATCCTTTTAGGCAGTAATCTACAATGTCACGTTGTGATAGATCTGGCACTGCCCAACTACATGGGTGCTTTGCTTGGAGGTGGAACAGGATAGCTGCTCTTCTGGCAAATTAGTGCTCTAGATGGTTCTCCCTCAAGTCTCCTTCACTTTTACTATATGCTGCAATTGCATTCACGCAAAAGGCACTGCATATACAGTCTATTTCCATCTAAACCCCAACTTTTTTAATTTAAAAAGTTACATACTCTACATATCAGTAAACTCTATTTCACACTAAAGGCTATAATATCATCCAGGCAAGAAATATCAGAGTAATGTTCACACACATGACACTCCATTTGCTTGCTCTATTCCAGTACCAATTGAATTTTCATACAGGTTTGGGGTTTTTCTTTCTTTCTTTCTTTCTTTTTTTTTTTTTTTTTTTTTAAAAAAACTCTCCCCCAACACACTACTGTTTAGCAGTATGACCTTTAGTGCTCTTGGGTTACGGCAACCACGCTTCATTCACCAGTTACAAACAGTCAGAAATGCAGATTTTGTGCCCCTCTCTTCACCCAGACATACCCCATATTATGGAGTGCACTGCGAAAGGAAAACTTGTTTCAAACCTTCAGATTACTCTCCCTTTATGTTACTGACATAATTTAATAACAAAACACACAGTACTATTCACGTATTCACAACTTTTAACTCTCAAAACACAAAAAAATGAAATGGGATGCTGTAACTAGCTAAATGGTGTTGAATTAGTTCTTTAAAAAGCTGCATTTATGCTCTGTTTAATCCTATCTGTAAACATATTTTTCTTAAGAGTTCATTGATAGAAACAATGCCTTTTGAATTGATTTGGATTACTAAAATCTTCTTGTACTATAAAGTATAATTGCCTTGCTGAGATAAGCTCATGAAGGATCACCATTTTTATAAAGCTGTTTTATCAAAACATAAATAAATAGTCCAGGTGCTGCTAACACATACCCATTATTCCTGGCCATGCTAAATCCTCATTGTCATCCCTTTCCTTTCCAGGTGCTAAATGGTTAAATCTGTCTAGATGTTCCAGCAAGCCAGCCAACAGAGGGATAGCACCAGCTTCCTGCATTAATCCAGCATTTTTACTGAGGAGTAACACGATAGAAACCACCAATTCTGGAAGAAGAACACCTAAAACAGAAAATACTCAGATTTAAGTAAAGACCTATATTTATAACATGCTGGACGAAAATCACCAAGCAACATAGTCTACCTTGTACTACTGCTTTAGTACAAAGCTCTTGTCTTCCAGTCAAATTTTCCTTCCTTCCCCCAGCTGAGAGATTAATTTGAGTCTCTCTCACTTATTTACAGCCTCATGAACACCTACACTATAACTTTATAATTTCCTGGGAGGGGAGGGAAGGAGGAGAATGGATAAAAGCCTACCTGTTAAATCTCCATCCACAGTACGAGATACTTCTGCAAAATGCCTATGACTAGCAGAAGCAATGCTGGTTGCCACAGGAAGTATATCACTGATGTGTGTGCACAAAAGGGCAGTGTATTTCTTCAGTAAAGAGCCAACTCCAAGGAGGTCAGGACCTGTATAAAAGGGAGGAAGAGCACACAAACCATCACACAGCCATATTCAAGAGACAGACTTCAAAAACCATCAAACTGTTCTGAAACGCGGCTACTCTATTAGCATTGAATTAAGAAACTAAAACACCTTTTTTAAAAACTTTTAAAAAGTTCACGACTTAGATCCAGTTACCTTCTAAAGAGGTTTTTCCTTAACAAAAAATTATTTAAGAAAACTACTTTCAAAAACTTTTTCTTAAAGATACAGCAACTGAGCTGACAAATCAGATGAGAAGGTAAAATATAAACCCACTAGCCTGCAAAAAAACATATTACAGAAGTGCTTTTTTGTTTTTTTGTTGTTCAGTGCTTTTTTTTTTTTTTTTTTTTAAATAACTTACTGTATGTATTTGGGATCTGCACAACACAATCTCCTGGGTAAAGTTTACTAACAAGTAAACGCTGGAAACGGAGCAACAGATCCAGAGAAGCAGATCTCTCTTTGCTATAAAGTTCATGGTCCATGCAGGAAGAAATGCGACGAGCAACATCTTTTAGCTTGGCTATTGTCTGTGAAGCGATGTTCCTAGTTGGTATAAAAGCATCGTAAAGCACTTAAAAGAATATCCTATAAGGAAACCTGGCATAGGTTACTTATCCGTGAGAATTTCCAGCAAAAGCTTAACCTATATTTCTATGGCCTATCTGCTGTTGTGGTTGCCATGAAGAAGCTCTGTTCTCACCGTCCTATATTGGCTGTTTATCTGCAATTCTTTTTTAATTTCAAGAATTTAAAACTCAGGTTTCTTCTGCACTTAATGCCCTAACTTGAATCTCTTTGAGGTAGAACATTCAGTTCCATATAAATTCGTGCTGATGCTTCTACTCTGTAAGAGCTTCTGAATGTTCACTGTATATTTGTTACACAGCCTTTCCAGAGGACAGGAAGAAGTATCAAAATCTGTTAGGAGCAAAGCAATAAGTCTTTCTATATTCAGGTAATTACTTTAGAGCTTTCCTCCTTAGTTAGCCACATAAAATGGCAAAGCTACACACAGGCTGGAAGAATGTTCAGTATTTTGAATTTTGAGGAGCTAGTAACAGAAGATTGCATTTTTTCGCTAACCAGTCATCCTTTAGCCGAATGTTTCATAAAATGTATCTAGACAGACTTCTGTAGAAAAACAAAAGATAAGTGGAAGCAAGTACCTTAGTAACTGCTGAATTAACTGAACTAATGGTAAACTTTGTTTTCCTGCAGATTCATAGATTCCAGTATTAATAAGGTCTTTATCCAATGGAGTCCTACTCCTATGAAGCGTTGATGCATTTGCCTCCTGTTCATCAATTTCTTTTTCTTTCTGCGCTTCCTTTTTTGCTTCAATATCCTAAAATTTTAAATGAAGTTTTAAAAAAAGAGCAAACTGCCACTATGACCATGAAACGTTTTACTAGCAAGCATTTACAAGTCACTATTGATCAAGTCACTATTAGCTACTCCAGAAGTGAAACAACACCTACGAGACAAATTCGTATTCCATACTCCATGTAAAAAGACCACACGGGCACATTTTTTATTTTATTATTATTAAAAAGGGGAGGGGAGGAGAGAAAAAGGAAGAAAAACTCTGAATTCAGCTTCCACCAACCCAGGTTAACAATTAATTTCTATTCTATTTATGTTTTGACAGGATAGTAGCTGCTGCAGGGTTCACAAGTGAAGGTATGCTTACTTATAAGCTTATGCTTATTTATAAAAGTAGTAATTCCTGTTCACTGCAGAAGAACCTGGATTAGATTTGCTACTGAGCTATAGACACACAGAACTCTACTGAGACTAATTTATCCAGTTTTTACGGAATGTAAATTAACCTATACAGTAGTGTATGTTACCACCTAGATCACTTCCAGGATATCCTTAAAGCTAGCTCAGGCATAGCCGAGCTATGCTACAAGGCAGACATGCCCTAGGAGGTCTGTTTAAGAATCTAGAGGTTCTGCATCTTTTTGAATGCAAAAAAACCAAAAAAATAAAAAAAAAACCCACAAATACTAGACTATGTATTACAGTAAAACTTAATACGCATTTCCTCTGCATCAGAAAACCTCTCCATTTACCCACATTGCAGTGGAACCAAGAAAGCAATACATCAGGAACATAAAACTGCAACTCTAATCCTTCTCTGGACACCATCTGTCTTGTAAGTTGAGAAAAAGGGACTCTAATCCTTCTCTGGACACCATCTGTCTTGCAAGTTGAGAAAAGGGGACAGTAATATGAGTCTCAGACAGAATTATAAAAAACTAAGTCATTTTAAGTGATTCTTATCTATTCTTATTCTACCATACATAGAAAATACCTTCATGTGGCATCAGCACATGAGGTTATAAAAATCAAGCTAGTAAAAAACTATCCAAGCGAAAGGCACATTGGTTTTTCCACAACCATATATAAATACAACTTAAAGTAGTCTGTCTGGGTCTGTAAAGAGAATGTCCCATATCCGAGAGGCTAACGGAGAGGAAAGTATACACAGAATGTTTCTTTCAGTCTCTGCATAACTAGTTAGCATCAGTCAAACACTTGAATCAGTTTGAACCTACAGAACACTGCAATGATACAAGGGGTTCATTCACCTTTAATTCAATAAGGCTGTAATTTCTGCTGATGAGGTATGGGTGAACTCGAGGTTGTGAAGAACTGAAGCATGAGAACGGTACAAAGCACTTTGTAAAATTATGCTCCTATTACAGAGCTTAACGGAAAAAGTTTCTGACTGTTGTAAAATCATCACTCTAGGCAACGAAAAGAAACACTCTACTAAAAAGGAGAATGTGAATCACGCTTCCATACAAACACTGGCTCACAGTTCACGTCAAAAAGGGATAACGTCACAAACTTCAGAACACACTCTGTATATCTTCTCGCTCCGTTTATACAGAACTGCAAAACTGCTGAAGCATACCTGAATTTCTGCAGTAATAGCAGCGTTTAGTGCAGATTCTAAGCCTCCATCAGCCATCAAGCTGCCCACCAAGAGGTCAATCATAAATCTCCGGCCTGGACTTACGCTCATTTCATTTCCTGAAACTAAGAACGGGGGAAACATTAAATGAACTAGAAATGAAAGCACAAAGTAGTTCTTCATCTTAGGACCTACCTGCACTAGGCAAGAGAGCTGAGAGAGCTCTAGCCCGCTCTTCTGCTGTTGGCAGTAACACAGACCATCCACTCTGAAGCACTGCTTGAGCAGCTGATTGGACAGTATTAAGAACGCCAGCATTGCTTGCTAATGTTACTACTGTCTGTTTCAGGCTATTGAGTAGAATACTGCCCAAACCTAAGCCAAGGCATTCTGGATCAACCTGATGACTAATGGCAGCATGAAGCTGAAAAGAAGGAAAAAAAAAAGAAAAGAAAAAAAAGCTTTCATTAGAAAGAAAAAATGTGAACTGGTGGGGGGGGGGGGTGGGGGGATCAACCCTAGAACAACTGAATAAGCTCACTCACCTAGATATAAACATTTTCTCTGTAAATTTGTAAAACTAATTTTAAAGGGAACTGCTGGTTTGCCCAAATACATACACATCTCAATTAAACCAAAAGATTATGAACTATATATAACTATATATCCAAAAACTATCAACTATAAAAACCTAAAGATAATATTGTTTCTACATTCGTACATCATGCTGTGAAAAGCAAGTGTCAGATACCTTCTAAAGGATGCTCGCTCTCGTAAATGCTAATTAAAACATTAAGAAGTGCTCAAAACCTGTGAGAGCGTGGGCTACATTCACTGATATACTCAGTGTATACTCAGTATACTGAGTATATCAATCTACACTTCAGATTGCATTTAAAGTGACCTATAAAAATAAAAATTGTCGAGATAAGAACAGCTTTTTTGGTAGTTCTAAGTTGTAAAGTAAGGAAAGTCAAACATTACAATATTTCTTTCTACCTTCGGAATTTTGCAGCTATTTATTTCCCTTTGTGAATCAATGAAAATGTTTAGGGCACACTAAGCCCACTATCTTCCTCCAGGCAATTTGCTGAAACATTTATCTGACCAGCTACTCAACAAGAAACTGAAGGTACCTGAAGCCTTAGAAGGTTTAATGTTGCCACAGCCATACACTCCTTTTCCTGAGGTGGGGGCCAATCAGAGGTGCCATCCATTCCCTCCGTCACTTGTCTCAGCAAGAGATCTAGCTGCTCAAATGTCATGGAGCAAACATCCACCACAAAAGGCACCCGCAAACCAATCGACCACTCTGAACATGATGACCAAGCAAAACTCTATAAATGGAAACAACATACAAAGTACCGCAGTTATTTCCCAAATATAAGGACAACACTGACTAAAGATAGGAGCGCAGAGTTAACACACGCCTTTGAATAAGGGCACGTGGTGCAGCAGTTACATCAGTACGTCTGCTGAAGAGAACCTTCCACTTGCATCCTTGCAAACACATATAAAATGCTACCAAAATTAGAAAAGAACTGTTTCTTATCTTTTTTTTTTTTTTCCTCAAAGTGCTGTTATGCTAGCCCAGATATCTCACTCTCTTTGCCACCAGAAGCGTTCAGCTTAACAACTTTTGCAGTGCTGCACCAGAAGTAACAGGTAAATAGCTACTTCTTGGAGTACCCCACAGAAGGAAAGCTAGTCATTCCTTTTTGGCAGAGTAACTGCACGGCAAGCTTTGCTTTTTCCAAGTCTTCATCTATTCAGAATGCAAAATGCCTTCCAAGTTACACAGGCATATAAAGAGAGAACGGGATTAGCGTACAGAAGTAGTCTCACGGAGAGAGACGAAGACAAATATCAACTAACGAGATTCAAAAATTTACCTGAGCAGGCCCACAAGCAATCCCAACAATATGCTTTGTGTCTAATCCTGGCAGAGCTGCGGGCTCTGGTTTGGTGATCCGCAAAGTATCAAAATGCTGACACTGATCATTGCTCCCCCAGCTATGCACTTCACTGTCTTCAGTCAGTGCTAAACAATGAGTAGATCCAGCTGCCACATCTATCACTTTTTTTCCTGAGAGGAAAGTCAAATACTGAAAATGTAACTTAAAGATTACGATCACTAACAGAAAAACAGCAGAGGTAAGCAAAACCATACTAATTACAATGATACCAAACTATGCCTGTCAATAGTCTCACCTTTGCCCTTGTACCAGATCGGAAGAGCACAGCAAAAGAAAACCGAGAAACCGAGGAAGTATTTAAAGATTCTTAAGAGAGAGCTTAAGTGCCAAAGTCAACAAGCTTTTAACAGCCTTGTTCTATTTTGTATCCCCTCTACTCAGACACTTATTCAGGGTTTATATTAGAACTGACACTGTAACGTTATACAGCAGTCGTGTGGCATTAACATAGTTCAGAAATTATTTTCAAACAGATTATTCATTACATATGAACAAAATGGTGATATAAAAGAGGTTTCTCCCTCACCTTCCCCTACAGAATCTCAAACTTCTCAAGAACACAAGAAACATCCTTCGACCCTATTACAAGCTAGTCAAAAACACTTGCAAAAGCACGACTTTAGGCACAGTACTATTTGCCAATGACGTCCGTTTATCCTAGTCAACGTTCCTTAATCTAAGCACATGTATTTGCATGACAATGCAAAAATAAATGTTTTAAATAAGCACTTCTGTGAGGCTAATACAGGAAAAGCAGCAAGAATATGGAGAACACAAGAGATAACGAAGCATTTAAAGAAGCCTTGACACAGTGGCTCTAAGTCTGCTGGAATTTTAAAGGTATAAAAGACAGGTGGTAGGAAAAAAAACCACTACTATCTTTTTCAATGCAACAAGACAAAAATATGACATCAGTGTACATGGTACTGTCACTCTTGGAGTTAAGATCATTAATGTACAATAAGCAGTTCCAACAACAATAAAAAGCACTTCTGAGTATTTCCAGCTTTAATCATTACCTTTTAAGCCTTCCAGCAGTTTGGGATATCGAACATGCTCTTCTGTTCCATGCCCAAGCCTCTGATTGTCACCTTTTCCCCACGTGTAGACCTGACCATCTTTGGTTAAAGCAATAGAAAACTGACTTCCGCAGCGTACTTTCACAATGTCCAGGTCTTGAAGTTTTTCTATCAGCTTAGGAGTCTTGCAACCATCACTGCCTCCCCTTCCTAGTTTTCCATAATCTCCATCACCCCAAGACCAAACTTGGCCTTTAAATGAGAGAAAGAAAAAAACAAAAATACTGCACTGCTTTTTCATGTAAGGACGCTACCTGTTCTGACAAGCAAGTTCTTAAAGTCTCAGATTTTATCATTAGCACAAATTTCAAATTGTGATTTAAGAACAACAGTTAGGAACTCATTTCCAACAATCCTTGAAAATAAGTGATTAGGAGGAAAAAAATTTGAATAGTGGTTCCTGATATTAAAAGTTCTCAGGCTGGCAAAATGAAACACAAAAAGGATAATACATACTTACGCACTGAAAATTCAATGGCGTACAAAAAGTCCTTCTTTAAAGCATAGAAAGTAGAGAATTTACTGAGAATCGAGCCTGCACTGCTATCATTAGTTTAAAGCTGCCTCCCTTTATTATAAGGCTTGTTATTTATAAGTGCTTGTGAAACATTTTTCCATATCAAACGTCTGCCAAAGCTGATTTCCTCACTGCCAGTTCTTGTCATTCAACCATTTCACAAAATGAAGTACAAAGAGTAGTTGTTTCTTATGTTCTTTTGAAACACACTATTAAATCCAAGCCCTGGAGTAGGAACTTTGAAATGGCCAAGTCATTTTGCATCTACTATTACATAAAATTACGGTTCAAGAATGGTCAATCTATATATACACCAAAAGAGAGAGTCTTGTCTTAGAAACACTTTAAAGTGTTTCTATCTCTTACTCCCATCAACTAGTCGCTAAAGAACTCTGCTAAGCAGTGGAAGTATACAAGAAGGAAAAAAAAAATTAGGGTTTCCATTTCCTGGATCAGCAAATCTTTCAGCTTCTATATAGTGCCTAACCAGCTATGTTTTAAAAGAAAGAACTAGCTTCCAAGAGCTATTCATTTTCAAAGGCAGGACTCTGGGGCCTAACCTCACCCAGGGAAATTCAAGTTCTGAATCCATCTCAGCAGGTACCTAACTCAGGGATGCTGGGAAACAGGATTCCAAATACAGCCCTTCTTCGGCACTTCTCACTGGCTAACAAAGACATCCCTCTTCCTCAACAACGTGGCCGTTGTGGAAACGTGAGCTATTTGAATTTATATCATACTGCATAATTTGGATGTAAATGTATATATATGTAATATTTGTGTATATATACACACTTACATTGGGTATTTTAAATAGATATAAAATAAATGCAAATATATATATATGCATATCCATAATGAAAGTATTGTATATATCTGCACAGAAATATATCCGTGCACATTATCTGCAAAACGTATACACATACATATATATTTATTTCTTCAATAGGAATGTTGGTTTCAAATTCTTATGGAATTCAAGCCACTACAAACAAGCATGAAGCCTTCAGTATAAATATCTTACAATGAAAGGATAAAGAAGTAATTTTACTTAAAGCGTTAGTTACATTTTGCTACTAACCATTTTCAGTAACTGCAAGAGTCTGAGCATCTCCACTCCCACAGGACACATCAATAACTTTCAGTCCTTTCAGCCCAGTGACCAACATAGGGATGGTCTGATCTTCACTGGAACCTTCAAAACAAAGAAGCTCTGTCAGCAGCAAAACCAGGAAGCGGCTTGGGTTGTCTGTGTTTTTTGTTTTTTTTTTTTTTTTTGGTTTGTTCTCTGTGTGTGAGCGCGCTTTGGGGGTTTTGGTTTTTTGTTTCTTTTAAAGATTTTTAAGCATCACGACCTAAGTCCTATGTGATTTCTCAGGTATCTAATACGGATTTAAGCCATGAGGTAATCTTTACTTCGTGAGGAGGGAAAAAGAGTACAAGGTAGGTTTTTCTTCTCTATCCAGGTACTTATTTTAACAAAACTTGCAGAAATTTAGTATTTTTGAGACACTTCCTTCCCCAAAAATTTCCTTTTCAATACATGTGAGACCACACACTCCTCTCAAAGCAGCTGTAGGTAAGTTGAATGAAAGAACATTTGAAACATCCACTAAACATTTCTGTGCCAAACAGCACATTTTAAGATATTAAATAACTCACCATGACCCAGCCTGCCATAGTTTCCTCGTCCCCACGTATATAGCTCTCCTTCAGCAGTGATGGCTGCGCTATAGGTGCTCCCACATGCAATATGAACAACATGTTTCCCAGCTTGCTTCCCAGATAAAGCAGATATCATCTTCGGTTCCTCCAGAGGACTATTTAAAAAGACGACAACATATTTCACAAAAGGTGATCTGATGAGTAGGTAATAAAAGATGTGCTCTATTTGTTAAAAAATTGCTGCAATTAAAGCTGCAAACCTTATTACTAGTCTGGGATAGCAAGAATTAAGTAGAGCTATAAGCCAAAAACAGAGTTCAGATTGTTCAACAACATATACACCATTACAGAGAAGTCTGATAGCTACTATTTGTATTAAGTTAATTGGAAATAGAGCGTTTTTCAGAAATATTTAGGTCTACTATTGAAAATATGATCTTTAATTGCTAATTCTAACCCTGGTGAAGTACTCCCTTGGTTTACAGGGAACTCATTGGTGGAAGACAACATTTCTGGAATATATTGATGTGCACGCCTACAGAATATTGCTCCTACACAAAAGTAGGACATTGTTGTTATTGTTTAACACAGGAAAAAATGCAATGGTGTATGCCACACGATTGCATAGGAGAAGACGCCGCTCTGAACCTGAAACAATGTTTATAGAGAAAATGAGCGTGGATTCCTAAAATCATGAAGGAAAGACCTAGTAATAGTGCAGTCATGCTCTACCTACAAATATTTCAGAAGGCAGCATTCATATAGCACTGGCAATACGAAAGGAAAGAAAATATGCTAGAAGAATGCAATTTCTACTTGGTAACAGAGCTAAACATGAACTACTGAATGTTTAATGTGAAATATTTGCTGGATTATCAAATCAGATTATAAAAGCAAAACTAGATTAACAGTTATATTTTATACAATTTTGTATAGCAACAGTCTTTGAGCTATGGATCTTTAACTGTTCACCTGAAGAACGTTTGTTCCTTAATGAGACTCTATGAGGTAAGGAGAACACATACCAACATTTTATAGAAGTATATTCAATTCTAAAGCAATTGCCTTTAAGATAGTTTTTCATATGAAAAGTTATCTGCCATATTAAAATCCATAACACATTTTCTGCGCATAAGAATGTCAGTTACTATGCCAGCGTTAACAGCCGATTTGCTTGCTGAACTAGTCACAGCTACCCAACCAGGACAGGACCAGAAATATCTTATTTGCCTAATTTGTTGTCCAACTTAATGATTCAAAAGTACAGGCAGCCTTCAATAAATCATGATCAGAATACATTAACTTTTGTTTGTTATTTCATTGCAAGTGGCTGTATTTCAGGATTACCTCTTTTAAGTGCTTGCATACACAATAAATAATTCCTAATACGAATGAGAAACACTGGTAAATAAATATTATAATCATTTTTATCACATACACTGTATCCCCATGGCCTAGTCTTCCACCATCTCCACAACCCCAAGAGAAAACTTCTCCATTTGCTGACAAAGCAAGATAGTGATGCCCATCCGAATGTGCTGCAATCTTCACAATATTTCTGGAAGCTAGACTCTGCACCAGCTGTGGTCCCTGTGAACCAAACAAATACAAGCTGCCTATATTTTCAATCATTTGCCCATATACAGAAAAATTAGGTAAAGCTTTCCTACCGCTCTAACAAAACTCTAAAATTACTAATAAACTAATGAAGTGAAGGAAAAAAAGAAAAAAACTTCAAATATACCAATGAAGTCTGACAAAAATGATGCTCTGAACTTGTTTTGTTCCCATCCTTATAAGGTCTTCACTACCTATGAAAGTGCTGTTTATCTTAACCTTACAGGCGATCTTAGCTATGAACATGTCTTGTTACAGCATATTTTTAAGAAACTGCACAATTTGGATATGGCAGTACATCACAGAACTGAAATCCATGTCATATCTGCCTACTTCTACAGTTGTTACTATGGTCAGCACACTGATGAAAGCAATTATCATTATGTTCATAACCTCTATAGAGATTCATAATCATATAGATTATATTCATATAGAGAGCTGATGTTCATAATCTCTGTGGAGATTACAGAAATCAGATATATTTAATCAAATCAATACAAGAGATCAAAATCACTACTTCTAAAACTTCAACAACAAAAAAGAAGCTTATAAAAATCAGTATATCCTCATCTACTCCTGAGATTTTATAAAGAGTTAGAAGAGCAAATTTATGGTACAAAATAATGCAGGAGAGAACACATCTAAAAAAAAACAGGTAAAAATCACTCACGAGTGTATCACTGTTGTATGCTTGCGTGTAAACTCGTCCGTTTCTAGATAATATTAGAAAACGTTTCTCTGCACAGGCAACTTGCACAACCCCAAGATTGGCAAGTCCTTCACACTGAATTGGGCCACTCACGTTAGCATAGTATTTCCAACCTATTAAGCCCCAAGCAATGACCTCTTGTAGAGATCCCTGGAAAATGAAAAATTCAATTAAGTATTAATTCTGAAATATACAACTTAGTTAAAATATACATAGCTAAATACTTTTTAAGCTGTTATATGCCAAAAATACCGAAGTCTGTCACAGTCATCACTGCCAGTAGTCAGTGAAGCTTACCTATTAGCAGGATATCAAACAAAAACTTGCATGGATCATATTCAGCTTGCTCTCTTACTGAATATGCTGTAAGTATCTACAACGAGCATTCAGAGATCTTTCGAGTTGAGAAGTTTATCATCTACTTTTCTATATATCAGATTCCAACATTTAGAAAATCTGGTCTTGAGTATTTACTCTGATAAATATAGGGAACAGCCCAATATATGGCAGCAGTCAGAGTTGTAATAAGAAAGAATGATTCGCAAACCAGACAATTACATTCAAACGCTGAATGACAGAGCGCTGAACATAATAAAAGATTCCAAAATAAGACAATTTTAGGCAATTCAAGGTGATAAACAAAAGGAAAACAGAAGAATTTAAGGAGTTATCTTTCCAAACTGAAAACCAGTTATATTGGAGACAGATACATACATACATGTATATACATACGCACTTCCTCCAGTTTGAGGAGACATATCTTACTAAATTTGCTGTTAGAAATAGTTACCTTATGGGATGTAGGAGAGCTACACTGTGGAGGCATACATGGAGTGGCTAGACGATCTAAATGGGCCATGATCACTACAGCTGTTTGTCTCAGATCAATCGCTAGTTCATTGTCCTGTGGTAAAGTCAGATACCTTAGAAAACTTTCATTTGGACTCAGAGGGTAAGTCAGCAGCTAAAAAAAGAAAAAGAAGCAGTCAGAAAAACACTCATGGTATTTCCATGCCACTACACATACAAATGCAGGACACATTTTAGACATGCTGAGTACCTGCAAGAGTTTAAGAGAACTTAAATTAACTCCGATCATCCCTTCTC
The DNA here is from genome assembly GCF_040807025.1 of Struthio camelus. Classification (NCBI taxonomy): domain Eukaryota; kingdom Metazoa; phylum Chordata; class Aves; order Struthioniformes; family Struthionidae; genus Struthio; species Struthio camelus. Next base: position 149,021,208 of record NC_090942.1, on the reverse strand, counting down.
TTATGGTAAAGGAAAATTCCAAACATATACATTGAGAAAATATACACTGTAATAGGAAGTTTTAAGAGTAATAAAATTGATTTGCTGTATTTTAAGCAATGTCAATAACGTTCACTAAATGTCACAGTTTAATTGAATTCAAGTAAAACTAAATGAGAACAATCCAAACATGTAAATAAAGTTAACCGGCCAACTCTATATTAATAGCCGTAAAAGCATCAGAGATTTGAAATAGAATGTTTCCCTTTAACTATACTATGAAATTCCTCTCCTACCTCAAGAAACAAACATTTACATGACAACCAGATAACAGCGGTGTATATATTTTATATGGAAAACACTGTATGTTGAAGTAAATCATAAATTTTTTTGGATAATTTTATTATTTTTATTTTAACCGGACAAATAAAATTCGACACCAATATAACACTCCTTTCAAAAAATCCAAGGCTAGGTACCTGAATCTCATCCTCAGTATTGGGCATGTCTTTATTACATATTATACTCTGAAATCTTTGTAACAAAGGTAGAAGAGGTGCACTTGTTCCCTGTGCAGATCGCTCATTATCTGTTTCCCTCGTTCCATTATCCCAAAGTTGAAGCAACAACATAACCGCAGATAACATTTGGCTGAAAAAGGAAGTTTAGGAATGCTTATTAATGAAAGGTGTAAAGAAATTTTAAGTTATCCATGCAATTCACATTTCACATTAAGTTTAGTAAGACCAGATGCCATGGATTTCCATTTTAAACAAACATCAAAATATCAAAAGTGGATTTTGCAATCTAGATAACATATAAAGCTTTATCTCCACTGTATGGAAACCATCTTTCAGAAATTAACAAAATTGCAATACTAAACACAGGAAACTCAAAATGCTCTTATTTAAAAACGTGAGAGATGGGGGGAAAGAAGGGGTACTGAATGCTTTTGTTTTAAAAAAGTGCATTTAGACTTGTCCAGAGTACAGCACAGGAGGGTTGGGGGTGGAGGTGAGGTAGGGCAAGTTAGCTTCAATATTAGTTTATGTTTTAAGTAATTGCTGATGGCTACCGTCAATTGCACAATCTGTTCTAAAGTTGACATGAACTTAAAATACATTCTCATCAAAAGAGCACAGATGCTGCAGCTCAGCATAAACTTTGTTTCAAAAGAACTAACCCAAATCAAATTAGCTGTAAACTAGGCTATCATGTTTATACCTGTGCCTGCAAAGGTATTTTAAGGTGATTCCTATGTCTCTTTACACGTACTCTGGTAAGGTTTCAGCTAATAGAAATAGTCATCTTCATCTGTGCAGTGGTACTTCTTTCGGTAGTGACTAGGAGACGGGACTGTGTCACAGGAATGTCAGATCTCCTATGTGATAACAACACTACATATACCTCCTTCAACTAATGGGAGACTTGTGACTCGAAGCCTTAAGCTATTTCAGACCTGTAGACAATTCAATCATCACTAATTTCGTATTATGAAATAGGGACAAATAACCTGGGCTTCCAGCAAGCGCACAAGAGTTCATAAGTTGGACTGTATCTCCTCTAATTATTACAGAAAAGGTTCACATGTTTTGAACCAAAAATATTACACTAAAACCAATGAAAACGGAAGGCAGGCATGGCTCAGGCCATTCCAAACAGTGATGGCTAAAAATTAAAAAGAATGCTCATGCTTCTCACCTTAGCGTACCCCGCTGCACTGCCAGTTCTAGCAATATGGCAAGCGCCAAGTGCTGGTCTTGTAAAGGAATGTTTCCTGGACCTTTGGTACTGGGAGCTCCATGAACATCTCTATTTTAAAAAGACAAAAAAACAAAACAAAAAAAACCCCAAAAATATATGGTAACTAAGAAATAATTGGAAGTAATAAATACTTGCTTAACAAAAGCACCTACAGCACACCAAGAACCACCTGAACTTACGTAGTTCCAAACTCAAATGTAGCTCCAGTATTGAAAAAGCACAATTCGTTTGTCATAACTGTTGTAAAAGGATAACTTTAAACCTCCTGAAATAAAGGGGAAAAGCAGGGCAGTGCTGTAAAGCCAAGAGGAAGATCTCTACTCTCCCCTCTATGCACACAAGCCTGCATTTATAACTTTACTGGAAAGATGCAATTAAACGTAGACATACATTGTATTACCAAAAATCACTCTTCATGTAGATACAGCTTACCTTCGCGACATAATATTTTGGGGGAGTAAAACTATAAAGGGCAATTCAGAATATTCAAATACAGATTTTGTTTAAACGGTAAAAGGAATCAAACCATATTTAAAGAGCGTCATCTCAACAATTCATATATTGTTCACTTCCTTTGTATACTACCATTAGAAAAGGAAAACAATTCTCTTAATTTTCCATAAACTATTTTGCTGCTACAGATTTTGCCATTAAACAGCTACTTCAGCAATACCCTCTTCCCCGAGAAGGAAAGAAAGAGAAGGAAAGAAAGAGAAGGAAAGAAAGAGAAGAAAAGAAAGAGAAGAAAAGAAAGAGAAGAAAAGAAAGAGAAGGAAAGAAAGAGAAGGAAAGAAAGAGAAGGAAAGAAAGAGAAGGAAAGAAAGAGAAGGAAAGAAAGAGAAGGAAAGAAAGAGAAGGAAAGAAAGAGAAGGAAAGAAAGAGAAGGAAAGAAAGAGAAGGAAAGAAAGAGAAGGAAAGAAAGAGAAGGAAAGAAAGAGAAGGAAAGAAAGAGAAGGAAAGAAAGAGAAGGAAAGAAAGAGAAGGAAAGAAAGAGAAGGAAAGAAAGAGAAGGAAAGAAAGAGAAGGAAAGAAAGAGAAGGAAAGAAAGAGAAGGAAAGAAAGAGAAGGAAAGAAAGAGAAGGAAAGAAAGAGAAGGAAAGAAAGAGAAGGAAAGAAAGAGAAGGAAAGAAAGAGAAGGAAAGAAAGAGAAGGAAAGAAAGAGAAGGAAAGAAAGAGAAGGAAAGAAAGAGAAGGAAAGAAAGAGAAGGAAAGAAAGAGAAGGAAAGAAAGAGAAGGAAAGAAAGAGAAGGAAAGAAAGAGAAGGAAAGAAAGAGAAGGAAAGAAAGAGAAGGAAAGAAAGAGAAGGAAAGAAAGAGAAGGAAAGAAAGAGAAGGAAAGAAAGAGAAGGAAAGAAAGAGAAGGAAAGAAAGAGAAGGAAAGAAAGAGAAGGAAAGAAAGAGAAGGAAAGAAAGAGAAGGAAAGAAAGAGAAGGAAAGAAAGAGAAGGAAAGAAAGAGAAGGAAAGAAAGAGAAGGAAAGAAAGAGAAGGAAAGAAAGAGAAGGAAAGAAAGAGAAGGAAAGAAAGAGAAGGAAAGAAAGAGAAGGAAAGAAAGAGAAGGAAAGAAAGAGAAGGAAAGAAAGAGAAGGAAAGAAAGAGAAGGAAAGAAAGAGAAGGAAAGAAAGAGAAGGAAAGAAAGAGAAGGAAAGAAAGAGAAGGAAAGAAAGAGAAGGAAAGAAAGAGAAGGAAAGAAAGAGAAGGAAAGAAAGAGAAGGAAAGAAAGAGAAGGAAAGAAAGAGAAGGAAAGAAAGAGAAGGAAAGAAAGAGAAGGAAAGAAAGAGAAGGAAAGAAAGAGAAGGAAAGAAACTTACCCAGTCACAACAGACCTTAGGAATTTAGTAGCTCTTTCCACAACTTCTAGCCATACAGAGGACACAGTCCCTTCATCAAAAAGGGATGCCTCTGGTAGCGCTCGCAGCGCATCAAGTGACTCTTGTAACAATTCACTGCAGAGGTCTGCATCCTCACCTGTGGGTCACAGTAATACTAGTTACACTCACATCTTTACAGAAGGCATATAAATTTTTGTATGCAATTATTTTGTAGATTTTTTTTTTTTTGGACCTCAGGCTTATGAGTTACTTCAACTGAGAACTTGTTAGGTACATATTAATTTTCACACAAGCATTTTGACTGCAAATCTTTTCAAGAACTATCTGTTTCACCAAAAACATTCAGAAAGGTGAGGAGTGATTACCACTCCTATAGCTGCTTGTCCCACTATGCATCTGTTGAGGAAATCAAAAAAAGAACTAGGGCTCACTGGACAAAGAGGGAGCCAAACAGCTGCAGGGCAAGTGCAAGTCTGAACAAACAACTTATTTGTTTGTCTCAGTCTGTGCTAAGGTAGCAGAGATTATATTTCCACCACATGAAAACTCTTAGTGCCGACCTGTTAACCTGACGATTGCTACCAAGTACACAAACTATACACAAACTAAACACACGTTTCCCACTATCGCTCCAAATCCCTTTTCCAAGCCACTATATTACTACAGGATAATAAGTGATTTACCCTGTCTGAAGGACAGCTCTCACTTTTCTGAAACCAGGCATTAAAAATATGTTCTCTACACAGAATCCCAAATTTGCCTTCCTGAACATAAAAGCATCAAGTCAGATTCCTGGCACAACAGAGCAGCAGTGCTGGCATGGTTGTTGGACATAATATCACATAAACATTTGTGTAATTATGCAAATCTAACAGAGCTGTAAAAATATTATACAACTCTATGCAAATATTTAATATATATGCTTCAATGAATCACCTGTTTTCTAATCAAAAATACAAGCAATAAGCTAAAAAGTAGACCTACCTGACCTCCAGGCTCTACGAAGGAACGCAAACGCAAATGAAAGCGCTGCTCGGGATCCAACCCGTGCAAGTCCTTCTACACCTTTGCCTACAGGCCTTGGGCTGAAAAAAAAAATTACATATGTATAATCTCTATATAATTTATATAATAATAACATATAATTAATAATTATTTGTAAAATTTAAACATGTAATGCAGTACTTATAATTTATCTATACTTATAAATAAAGTATAGATAAAGTACTTACAATTTATCTACATGCATATAAATATACAAAATTTATAAAGAATTTTAACTGCCTCGAGAAGAGACGGTGGACAACATCAAAACGTCAGCAACCAAAATTCAACTTTACCTGTTTAAAAAACAAAAACAAACAAAAAGACCACTACCTCTGCCATCAAAGATTCACAGAGAAAAATAAACTAGTTTGGCGCAACTGATTGCCACAAGAAAGATTTGTACAACTACTCAGAAGGAAATATGATGGTGCACGCAAACTACATAGATGTAAGACACTCATCTACTTATTATTTACCCAGGTTTATAGTTTCAGTTAATTTGGACAACATAAACTGTGCCTGTAAGCTTTTATTTGTATGACTCTTCTATTCAATTACTGATAATAAATTCCATCAATTTTGTCATTTCTCATCTCTCCACTCAAGTGGCAACATTATGAGTATCTCTTTGCAGCTTTTGTACTGGTTGGGAAGGAAGAGAGACACTTTGAATTTTTGTTAATACCCCTTGGGCTCACGTGCATTTCTACTGACCTTTCTTTTTATACAAACAAGCACCTTAACTTCAGCAAGCTTTCCTTTGTACTTAACAAAAACAGCAGGTTCCCTATTGTTTTCTCTTAGAAAAACATAGGAAATAAGAAAAGTCTTTTAACATATCATGTTTCATGAGCAGAAAGAAATTATATTAGGCACTCACACACAGGTTATTAAACTTTTTGCGAGTTTCTTAGTGTATTAACTTGTCCATGCATCAGAACAACTTGCTGTTACCTTTTTTTATCCACAGCGGGCAGAGGAATAGTATTGCTTTTCCACTTAACTTTGACGTTCTCCTGAAGAACTGTTCTGTTCAACGCAATGAAATATCGCTCCAGGATAACTAGCCTCTGCTTTAGCCTCATAGCTGAAAGGGTTGTGGTAGCAGTTTGCGTGGCCAGAGTTTGCTGTTCCTTCACTAGTACATGAAGGCACTCTTTCAATTCGTTGACATCTAAGAATCAGAGAACGGTATCATTAGGTAACAGAAAGATGAACACCTGTAAACACTATCAAGAAAAGTCAAGACAAATTGAAAAACTACGCACTGACCAAAAGTTTGACTCTTTAAACCCAGTGAAACTCATACACAATGCACACACTTCTAACCCATAGTATGTATTACATAAGTACAAGTTATATTTAACAGGTATTTAGACAGGCAAAGGTAAGTTTATAATCAAAACTGGTTTTGTGTGAATAAATCTGAACCTTAGTATTTCACGGCTGAAACCAAAATGTCATACGAAATATTTATGCAAGTGTTTTAAACAAACAAGTTAGCAAATTCTTATCATCAGCAGACCTTGGACTCAGACTTCCTTTAAGTACAGGCAACAAACTTGTAAATACCCACAAGGATGCGCTTTCATTTTGCACTGACACACGTTATCTTAAGTTTCTTAGAAGTTAAAAAACTACTCTCAGAAGCTCTAGGATCATTGCCAAGGGTTGCTAAGCATCTAAATCAAATGTCAGAAATTTAAAAGATGCTTGTGAGTACTGTTAGAAAATAACAGATCTGACTTACGTAACACCACTAGAGAATTAATTCTTGGCTAGTTAGAAAGAGCAGTCAACAGCCCAAAGTCCTTGTAATTTAATGACAGATGGTAACAAGGACAGTATCAAAAACACGGTAAAATAGAAACTAAAAAAAAAAAAAATAGTAAATGCATTTTTACACTCTTTGTAAAAGAAGCTTTAATTCCTAGGACAAACATGAACGTGTGTTCCTAGAAGGCTTATTTTCTGTCCCTTTATGTACAGTCTGATCACTGGGCCATCTTATTCTGCTTTTCATTAATTACAACACCCATTCCTAAGCCAATCACATTTGCAGCCTGGCTGCTACATAGAAGTAACTTCATTTTAATTCACACCCAACTAGATAGAGGATATGAAAAAAAAAGAGATCTGCATATACCTAGCGGTGTTTGTGACACAAAGAATTCATTTTTTGGAACACCTGCCTCAAACTATAGAACATTACATCCAGACACCTTTATGATAGTCTCAGGATTTGAAAAACCGTATCTAACAAGGCCCAGAGATTTTTTGCAAATACAACTCTGTGCAGGGGTCATATATTTCCATGTTTTGTCCCGGCTCCGCGATGCATCTTTGCGTACCCAGCAGAGAATTCAAGTGGCCTTTTCTGCTGCCATATCACATTACAGAGTCGCATCTAGTTTGTTGTCAGCCATTACCGCAACCTGTTTTCAACATTACTTCTCACGTTTCAGCATTTCATAATGTGTTAAGATTCCTTTCCCTGAGGCAATTTGCATTTTTCCACCTGAACATGAGGAACAACTTTTCAACGCACGAGAACAGATTAAAAAGCGTGCCTTACAGTCTAGATATTTAAAAAAAAACATAATTAGACAAAAGTAATAGCAGCTGTTATATACATTCATACTTTGATTCAATCAACAGGAAATATTACAAAAAAGGAACACTTTCCTTAAATATTAGCCCTATAAAAGTCCCCAAAGAGCTATAATACAGTCTGAGTATCAACAAGTTACACAGCTACTCCAGATAACAAAGCAAAGTAAAACATAAATAAAACAGATGCCTGCCAAAGGCATGGTTGTTTCGTTCATTTCTGGGTGGTGTTTTTTTTTTTTTTTTTAAACTGTGCCTTATTATGGCCAAGCAGAAGCTTATTGAGAAGGTGTAATGGATGAGCGTGTAAGTCTCAAGTTAGAAACTCCAATATAGCTCATTTCCAAGCCAATTCAACCAAAATTTTCTTTCATTACAGATTCCAAATTGAAGGTAAAATTTCAGTTTTGAAGCGTTAACATTACTCAGAACACCAAAATAAAAACTTCTACAAATTACAAACTATATATTCTGAGGCTGCAAAAAATGACTTACTACTGCTGTAACCTAAACAGTGCCTTAATCTTTATTTTGTAAACAAAAATACAAGAGAACATCTCGCAGCACATGCCTTTTGCATTTCAGACTATAACAGAACGCGGCCAATTCCAGCATGCCAGCTTCTTGACTCCTCTAAAGAAGATAAAAGTCAATTTTCTTCTTCCCTGCCTAAACAGTAAAACCCTATCAGTCGCTAAATAGCGCTCAGATACAATAATGAAGAATATCCATCCACAAACAGTCACACTTTGTTCTTTTTGGCAACTGATTTCACTTTGCACACATTCATTCTCCACATTATGTTTTTACATATACATAGGAAAATTAAAGAAAGAGTCAAGGAAGAAAAATAAGGCACTTGCTAGAAATAAATTGTCATGAAAGTCTATGTTTGGGGAAGAGTGAGTATCATCTTTGGTGCTATACAAACCAGCACTAGGTGCCAGACTCAGCAGAGTTATGAAGTAATATAGAGCTAAGTATTCATAATTTCTTCATGACTAACAAATTATCTGAATGCAGACAGCCCTTAAAATTATTTCTGAAAGTTAAAGAACTAGATGTTTTCCGATAACAAAACCCTTCACTTCAAAATAACATATTTACTAGACATATGTACAGCAGAAACTACTGGAAAGAAACACTTCCAACAGGCAGCATCCGCCTACATTTCTCCAGCAATTACTGGAAAGGGTAGGATCCTACCTAACCCATCGCTATGGGGTTCCCCTAACAGCCTACGGCTGCTTATTTTTAAAAACCAGTTTCATTCTCCCGTAACACTGCTGTGATCAACATCACAGCCATTCTAATGCAACAGATGACACGGACTCCTATGTGAACTCCCCACGCGTAACAAAAAGAATCCAGTGCAGGCACACACAATATCCGCAAGTCAAGTGCTACTAGTTTTAAGGCTGACCGTTGCATAAACGCCCAATATTGTGTCTGTGCAGATAAAAATAGTTTCACTGTAGTAACTGTGAAATTAATTCCTAATGCTTCAGCAATACTTACTGGGCATAACCTGTAGGACACACAATATGGTACAAAATGATCTGATATAACGACCAATTCATTTGGCAAAATGGTTTTAAATACCTCAAAAGTTCGATACAGCAACAAGTTCTATAGACTATACAATGTTTCACTATATATAATCTCCTAACAACCCTTTCTAAAATACAGGATATTTTATTTTAAAAGAAAGCTATTTTGCTTTCCTATTGATAAAGTCAAAACATTTGAACAAAGTCAAATTAAGACAGTACCAAAGCTAGAAACAGGACCCAGTTGAAATTGTATCTTTACCGCTCTGAAGAAAAGGGATGGCTAAAAAGAATCCAATTTTCAAATGTTTAGCCCTAAAAGGATGGAGCCTTTATATTCAGAAACTAGTGGCATGAAGAATGGGTCAGCTACAATATACTACTTTAAACTACCTAAAATCATATGCAAAAATAATTTCTTCATATTGAAGATATGATTTAACCTCACCAACATTCAAACTATTAAAATTTACCTGAACTAACCAAACATAGGTTGATTGACCTCAGTTGTAATAAAATTCTTTTTCTTCCTCCTTCTCATCATGCCTTCACAATCTCAGATGGTTACAATTTTATGAAGGCTTTCTGCAAAATTAAGTAAATCTTCTCTTAAATATTTTCTACATAATTCTTTAATATTTCACTAATCCAAAAGAGATTTCATAGGCAAACCAAAGTTAAAAATTGAAACAGCTATTTCAGACTTACTGTTAGCTACGTAAGCCTACAACTCAGATCTCAAAACTAAACCAGGGACTGTCTCACTTTTAATAAGAGTAACATTATTTTTGAATGAGATATAGTAACACATTTTCTTTCTTTACATCTTATTTTATTCCACAAGTGAATTTATCTTTAAGAAAACTCAGTTCATCTTCAGAAAGATTTAAGTTTATCACGGAATTGACCACATGATAATTGGTTTCAATAAATCTAAACAACATACATTACCAATGAACTAAATACTATTAATAAGCTATTCTCTCATTAGTGTAACAACTCAAATTTCATCTGGGAAAGTTACAGGGAAGTCTTCAAACAAAACTGTTTATGCTGCTATGGCAATCTTTAATTATTAATCTTAATGCTTAAACTTAAGCATTAATCTTAATGCTTAGTGCGCTCTGCAACATTTTGCTTCTTCAGTTATTTTACAAAGGCTGGTTGGCGGCATATTCTTTACCTAACCCATACCTCCAATATAGGAGTTAAAGTTATAACTTAGCAGTTTAAATTCTCAAGTTATCACCAGCAGAATAGTTATCTGACAACCACAGTCAGATATGCTTCTGTCTGCACGGGTAGGTAGGGGTTTACCATCTTCTGTTCAAATTTATCATATCCATCCATCCACACAGCTACTAACATAACTACATCTCTTCACTTCTTAATTCATCCAAAAGTTATCCGCACTAGAAGGAAAAATACCAGTAGCTTTTAACCTAGATCATTTGACAGCAAAACTGAGGGAGGGCAAGACAAGCAGCTGAAGACAATAACTTCTTAAAACACCTCAGCTTGGTTTTTTTTTTTTTTTTAAAAAACACCTTAAAACAAAAAAAAAAACCACACTAAATATTTTCTTAACACTTGTTTCAGCAGCTGTTGCAGGGAACATTGCAAGCTTCTACCTCCTAGATGAAGGACCCTGAAGTATATCAACTGAGTATTTTCAAGGACTTCTGTTGAGTCAACCAGCTTTAGAAAAGGTAGATATAGAAGATATAGTCAGGAGAGGGTTCAGATCTAAGAACACAAAACAGGCTTCCAACACAACTTGGCAAGAGTCTACTGTTACGAGCAGCACACACTCCTGTGAGCAGCAGAACTAATGCACTCTAATTTCCTAGAGATTTTTCTATTCTGTTCCCTTTCTCCCTCCCCTCCCACTGCAGGACACATCCACTGGACAAAAAACAGTGGATTTGGACTTGGCCAAATATGCATCTAATATGTCAGCAAGCCATCACCATAGAATACACAGTGGATTCAAAAGCTAGAGGGAAAGACAAAACACAATCACATACACCTGATTTCCTTCAGAAACAAGGCTAAATATGCCCTTGAAATTATTTCACACTAACAAAGAATACAATTCTTCCAGGGTATACAATTCTTCAAGGGTATTTGCTTCCTTCCATCCCCCTGTTCAAAAGACAGCCATCAGCGCAGCTCATCTTATTGGTATTCAGCGGAAATACAGAATGAATAGTTGCATAGACATTTGTAGCACTTCTCAATATGTGGTTGGGTGCTTAATCTTTAAAAGTTTTTTTGTGAACAAAAATTGTTTAAATTGATGCTCAAATACTCATGCACAGAATAAGATGGCAAGAGTCAATCCTCTATTTATGTATGCCTATATATACATACACACACACACACCCCTTTACGAACATGAATAGAAAACAAACAGAAAATTGGAGCTGGACAAGAGCTTTCAAGTTTTGAGGTTCTTTTCTTTTGGGGAGCTGCAAAACTGTTTTGGGGTAAGAATATGAAAGAAAAAGATAGCGAGGAGAGAGTTCAGAGAACAGCAATATTTAGAGAGAAAAAAAGAGAAGACAGAGAGAGAGAAGACAAGACCTGGCCAAACTTTATCCTTTTACTGAGTCATCCTTCTATCAGCATTTCTAAATCTGAACTTAAATCATTTGATCAAGAAATTACATTAAAGGTAGAAAAATATCACTCGCTACAATTTTAGAGGCGGTTATAAAACAAAATTTTTTCCAAAGCTCTGACTGCTTTTAATTACTTTTGCGCACACACCACAAATTTAGATTTAATCCTCTCACTTAATAGCCCTTAAAGGGTGAAACTTTCAGCTAGGCTCTCCTCGCAACAAAAGCCCAGTTCGTTTCGACTGCTGTTGCTAATGACACGTATCTCAACAACATCTCACTGAATTGACACAGGTAATTTTCATCTGCCTCCTCATGTATGGCCTCTAAAGTAAGTTTTAGTGTAATTAGCTTTACTAATATCAGAAAAACAAGAATCGGCATCATTTAAAAAACAAGCTCTCACTTATACATGAGGAAACCCCAGAAGCGTTATGTCACAACAATGATTTACCAGCATAATAGCTGAACTCCCTGCTAACACTAACCAGTTCTGACTGCAAAAGAAAATAGTATTCTCACGTCAACCGCATGCTCCTTGTTTATCTAAAGAAGTTTACGTTAAGACTATTTTTGCCTTTACTCTCTGTTCTACCGAGGAAACAGAGTAGCGGCATTGCTACTGAAACTTCAAGTAGGAAGCACATGACATTCAGACAATGATTAAGGTGAATTTAAAGCAACTTTGCCCATAAGAACGCAATACTGAGCGTCTTAAATCATATAAAATGCGATCAAATTACAGCAGATTTGAACCATAACCTATTTAACAGTTTTTAAAGCTGAGCTTTTACACACAGTTGTTGCCTCAGTTAAGCTGTTAAATTTTTCAAGAAATAAAAATTAACTGACCCCAAGCAGGACTATATAAATGCTACACAGCTATACTTAAAGTCACTGAGCTGGCTCTATAGTTTTATGCTTTGAAAAAAAAAGCATTGAGCTAATGCGTTTTCTGTAAAAAATTGAATAGGACTCAGCTTTAAGGGAAAATTACACTTCTGGACAGAAGTCTCTGAAACCTCTAAAATTTTAGATCTACAAATACACGGAATATTGAAGACATTTCTAAACAACCAGTAGTGATGTGTGTTAAACGGCTAGCTCTTCCACTTATTTTTCTTTTTAAACGTGTTCATATGTGCACACACACACAAAGTCATTAAATGCCTGTAAGGACTTGGAGCGACGATAATGAAAACTTTTTCCTCACAGAAGGAGTCCTATCAAGAACAGTAAGTCATTATAAAGAACTAAGAACCATGTCAAACAACTACGTTTTCATAAATTCAAACTACGTTTTCATAAATTCAATTGTGCCTTGTAGGCATCGGGGCAAGTTACAATTAAACCCAAACCAGAAGCTCAGTTAAAACTGATTAGAGTTTTAAACAGGCATTATTTCCTGAGGACATCATCCCTGTAGAATTGCTTAAAATTTAACTTTCAGTGTAGTATTAATAGTGTCATTAGTCTAGCGTCCAATAGTCTAAGCATAAAAAAGGCCTTTCTAAAAGAGAGCAAGAATTTCATTAAAACAATGATATGATTGCAGGTGAAGAGGATACAAGAGAGAAAAATCTTTCTTCAGTATTCGTGCTCCTGTCCAGCATTTTTCCTTCTCAAGTCCAATGTGCTCAAGAAATAAGCTTCCCGAGTTCCTAATTTCTAGTTTTCAGGCAACTTTTTCCATTTTCTTTCAACTACAGAGGACCCTGCATAATGATCAGTTGCTTCCCTGCTACTTCCACCAACTCCTCTGAATGGCACAACACCCCAGGAAAAAAGGGCAAGGAGGACTAGATGTAATTGCCTGCAGAGCGCAAAGGTAGTAGATCTCCGAGTATGTGGATAAGCTTCTAGGGCGATAAGGAAGTAATGCACATGACCTTTTGAGTACCAATAACATTCTTTTTGTTGATAAAAGATTAATATTAGAGGCAAAAACATAGGCTACTACATAAGAAATTGAAGTTCAGAACCTTTCTGGTAGGAGATTTTGAAATTCTCATCTCTGCTATATGCAGGACCAGACTTTGTCAGAGAAGAAAAACCTCAATTCATGTCTGAGAAAACATGTACAGAACTGGGTTCAGCTTTACCGGGAACTGGGGAAATTTCTGGAATAAGAGGTGCCTATATAAAATGGATGTTCTCCATCTAAACTGAAATTAAACCAAGAACACAGAATTAAGAAGTCATAAGAGTTTTCTCTGAAGGAGGAGCAGGAGTAGACAGCTGCATAAAAGCCCAGGGTATGAAACAACACATCTTTTAGGGGTAATCTTAGGGACCTCACATTATCAAATAAGAGACAGAACAGAAGCTGGCAAAATTCAAGAAAATGAAAACAAAGAGCAAGTAGAGTCCCCTTCATACAGGGAGCAGAGAAACAGAAAATCAGAAGTAATTTACACACGTCTCTAAGTAAGTGTTAAGTATTTTTGAAACGAGAAAAAATAGAGAAAATGCAATGCCTGGCTTTAAATGAGGTTGCTGACAAAACAGCCTCTACACATACTTTGCCCTCCTTCCACTCTCGATGGGACATTAATACCAAAGTACAAACCCTAAGAGAGCGGAGGCCTTTACAAAAACGGAAGAAAATTATTCAAGTTATTAGAGTCGTTTGTGGGAAACCATTAAAAAGGAGAAAAGTGCTTGACTTACTCTCCAGACACTACACCCACACTACTGGCTTTAGTATAGAAAAGAATGGGATGCTCCCATACAAGAACTTCCTTCTACAAGTGATGCATCAAAATATCTGTCTCAAATCATAAAGTACTGGATCATGATGCTATAGAGCAAATCAGTGTCAACAAATTACTGCAATCGGACAATATGCACTTTAAGAACCTAAGGAAATAAAGCATAAGATTGTGAACTATTACCTTTAGCAGTAGTCTCACTTTAAATTATCTTTTTAATAGTTATACCAGTTTTCTCTGGAAACATGCAAACCAGGGTGCTTAGTATCTACACTGAACAAATTGATAAGAACCATAATAAAGAGCAGAATTATCAGGTACATGAATAATACTATACATTGAGTAAGTCAGCACAGCATTTGTAAATAGCAAGTTACACGTCACAAATCTTTTGGGACAGTTCTCTGAAGAGGTCAGCCACATGGACAAGGGATCTCTTGCTGAATGTTTTTTGAAATACGAGATTACTTTCATCAAAGGGCTCCTAGAGAAGATAAGCAGATCAGCACAGGAGAAGAAATAAATCCTTAGAAATGATAGGGACGCACCTGGACGACAAGAAACAAGGGGTATGAATAAATAGCCAGTTTACACTGGGGGGTGACAATACCAGCAAGTCCTACAGAAACCTGTGTAAAAACCCAAGCTGGAGACAAATAGTGAGGTGATAAAGTCTGTTGATATTACAGTAGAGAAGATGAGAGCCAACTGCAAAAACGTCCAGACAATCAGACAAGAAGCACGTGAGCAATAAAATGGTAGATGTACATTGATGAGCAAGGGAAATAAAATCCCAGTTTTCCTTGCTAAAAGGGCTCCAAGCAACTTTCCACGCAGCAGTAAGAGCTTGGTACCACAGTAGAGTAGTTGTTTGAAGAAGCTGATCCACTGTTCACAGCAGTTGCAAAAGCAGAGTATCAAGACAGACAGACAACTTTGAGATCATTATGCCACCTCGTAGAACCCATGAGATCCCCACAGCTACAGTCTTATATGCAGTTCTTGCCTTCCCAACCCACCTTCCCCAGCACAAAAATACAGCAGGAAAAAGTCACGGGAAGAACAAGTGTTTGGAATAGCTTCTGCATGCAAAGAAGTTGCATAAAGTAAGATCTTCAGCCTGGGAAAGAGACAACTGGGGAAGGTAGGAGAATATGACAAGAGTATTAAAAAAGAAAAAGAAAGAAGGGGAAAAAAAAAAAGCAGTGTCAGGAGAAAGACAAGTAAGGAACAACTGCTTACCATCTCTTCCAGTATAAGAGCAACAAGGGCATCAGGTGAAACTAGTAGACACACTGCTCCATATCATCACCTCTGGCTCCAAGTATACAGACTACAGATACAGTAACTATTATACACATAGCACTCAACTCTTCATTAAGCTAGTGCTACTTAATACTGTTGCAGCCAGGATATTGGACTAGACTATCCTTTAGCCCAACTCAATATAGCCAACCTTAAGTATATCAAGACTAAGAAAAACAAACCCAAGAAAATAAGATACTGCCCTATTTTCTGCAGTTTCATACAACAGCTTCAAAAGTTTTCCTCTTTTTCTCCCCACACCTAGGGAAGAACACCTGGGCTTCTATTCAATCCAATTGTACTCCTAAAACACAATTTTTAGGAAGAATCAAGAAGAACAGGTTAACAAACACACAAGGGATGGGTGGGAGTGTTTAAAGGAGCATTCACGTGAAGAAGAGGTCTGAATAGCTCAAGGCTGAAACCAGGTAAGAACTGAATGTGAAATAGATGAACTCTAGCAAGCTAGAAAGAAGGATAAAAATTCATTAAAGTCAAATAATGACTTAAATATGTTTTCATTGCTAGCTTATGCATTTTTGCAGAATTGAGTGCAGTAAGACCATTCCAAGAAATTATAGCTTCTCTGTCCTGTTTTGGCAGAGTACTGATCTTGGCATAAATTAGAATTGGGGAAAGCATTTCCCTTCTCTGAACTCATGGCAGGATGAAGAAATAAAAGGAGAAGAGGAAAAAAAAAAGAGACATAAGAAGTACTGCTTCTCAACACATTTAGTGAACTGTTTTTTTGCCTGTTCTCAAAATCCCTCAGCCCTCATGGGGAAGGGATGTCACAAGGCCCACTGACCTAGATTAGTCGGTTGAAGTTCAATAGTATGACCCTCCACATGTCTCCAGCAAAATAAGGTTGTCTTATAGCACTTCTAAAACATACAGTCTGCAGTATCTAGTGTCTAGATACTGTTTTCACAGTATAAGACTGGGAACCCTTAAACTGAACCGAAGTAGTTCAGATTACTGACCTGAAACACAGTAAGTCTTATCTACTTTGTAGCAAGTGAAGAGATAGACTTTGAATTGCTTTTAGGTATTTTCTGTAGAGCATCTCCAACCTCATGCAGACAATTTTAAAACAAACATAAATTAAAATGGATTGTACTCTGCCTTACTAATGTAAGAATCTAAGAAAGAATTCTCTTTTTCAACAAATGAGTAGGTGCTCTATGCTTTTGTCAGACAGTTGATGGTCAAACGTTCAAGGGTTCATGTTTTAGGAAGGATGACATAAGAAAAGCTTAAACAGATTTCCTTGTTTTAAGAAAAACTTATGCAAAGTGGCAAAATTGAAGTGACTTATTTTGAAAAAATATAGAGAATCATAACGCATAAAAACTAGAGCGACTCAAAAGGTAGCTGGTTAGCTATATTTCTGACAAATACAAAAAAAAGTTACCTGAAATTATGAAGCCATCTGTAACACTGTTCTATAGATAAAATATGCATGCATTTGTAATGTTCTTTATGGATTTGCCTGTCAACTAGTTAATTCCAATTAAGGTGATGCAAACTTCAAGCACAAATGGTAACGAGAAACAAGGAATAAGAATTTATTACAGAAAGGCTTTGTACAGGATTTCTAGAATAAGTATCCATATGTGCCAAAATGCCATGATATATACAAGGACTAAAGTAAATATAAGAAAGCAAACCTTTCCTTTCTGCAAGCTCCAAACACATATACATCCCTTTTTTTCCAAACGACTGGTTTTCCAATTTTTAAGAAATTAATAGGGGGGCAGGGGAATAGCGAGCTTAAAGGACAGCTCTTGTTCCAAACACCTTTATGAGTTGGAAGAAATTTGATAAAATACTTGGCATTTAGAATACCATTTTGTAATTTTTTTTATTTTACTCTCCAACAACAAATACTAAATACAAATATAAACAAAAACATGACCTGCAGGTTACATCTGTTGAAAACATTCAGTTCTCCACCTCCTTGCACTGTAAAAGCAATTCTTCTCATTCTTCTTACACTGCAAAATTCTCTCTGTCCCTATACTAGGGTGACAGCAAATCCATCTGTCCTGCTGTCCTTAAGAAAAGGTGACAAGCCAGTTGGCATGGAGCGGAGGAGAGCAGATTAGGGACTGATCTGTGGCTCATCAGAAACATATTGAATAGCCTCCCTAGCAAACAGGGCTACACAGATGCACAGACTCTGGCTCTGAAGAGACAACACTTTTTCCAAGTGTTTCTCAGTGAGGGGCTAAGTAAAGGGGCGCAACAGATGTCTCCAAAGTTTCTACATGCAAACATCTGAGGCAGGCAACACAATGCACCAAAACTGTAACACAAACCCCTGAAGAGAAGCTTCTTCTGATCTGCTATTTTCAACTTGGACCATTTTAGACAACGAACTGCAGTTCATCTGCACCGTCTTCAACTGGCTTCAGTATCAAAATCAGTATTTTGATAAGCCATAAAGCCACAGACTAAGATGTGATCATACAGACCATTCTTCCACATCCATCACAGGTAAGAGAGATTACTGTCAGCAGAAGTCAGGATGGACAATTAACTGAACTACCATTTGAACCTTCTCCGATGAGTCACACAAACTTACCTGCCAGACCAAAAAGTCAAGAAGAAAAATCACCTATGTGTTTCTATTAAACCTCAACTGCCTGAAGAAAATTCAGGCTTCAGAAACTAAGTAATTTATTTTTAGTTTCCACAGCTGAAAAGAAACATTCTGAAAACGTCTTAACATCTCACTGCATCTCTGCATTTGTTCCAACCAAGTCAGTTCATCATTCCTTGAAGTAGCATGAAAGGTGCAAATTAACTCCTCAAGTCATGAATCTAATTAAATATGAAGGTAATAATAGTAAGTGATGTTTAACTTAAACTGTGCAGTTAATCACTTATCAAAATTATTCCACTAATCTAACAGATGCACCTGTCAACAAGTACATTTGATCCAATTACTTCCCGATGCCACAAGTAGCGATCAACATAGAATATGTAATGCTTCAGTGAGAATTACTGAAACAGCCATAATACCTGGTTGTTTGCCCCATACCCAACTCTCAACGATCGACTTGGCCCTGTAAGTGGGCAGCGGAGTCTCTTCTTCATCTTTCTTGTCTTTGTCGTTTTGCTCTTCTTTCTTTGAAGCACTTTGGCATTCAGTGCTATCATCTAAAGGAGAGAAGAAGGAAAAAAAACACCACCAGTTAAGCTACTTATCCCCTGGATTCAATTGTAGATCAAAAATGTAAAGACAAAAATCTGAGCCCACAGATTTACAGCAATATTGTCTGTCATTAAGAGCGCGGGGCGGGGGGAAAAGTAGTATGCATCATGATAACTGTCACAGGTGCTAAACTTCACAACACAGTGACCTTAGAATCGAGAAATGACTGCTGCAATCTCCCAAGAAGGATGAACTTTTAAAAACCATACCAACACATAAGGTTGGTCTGCCAAAGAACGCACTTGAGTCAGATTTTGCTCCCAACTACTCACATATATTTCAGTAGTATTTTCTTATTTTCACATTCTATTTCCAACATGAAAAAGACAGCAACTGCCTTAATTTCAAAATCAAGGAGAGCTTTATATTGGCATATATGTTAATTTTAATGCAGCAGTATTTCAACATCTGTAACGTATCTACCATCTTAGTAATTATCAGCAAGCGATGACAATAATATCGCCACTTTCTGCCCAAGCAGAACTGTTCACAACGGCATTTGCAATCTTTATAAGATTTCTTTCATAAAAACAGGAAACGGACATTAGTCACTTACGTCTGTAATCAAACACTGGATGAAAGCCCTAATCTTCCAAACACAGTAAAAACAGACAGCTACACGTCCCTCCTTATTCATATTGGAGATATGGATTTCCATATCCACACCTCCAGCCAATTTAACACACAAGAACGCCTTGCAATTCAGGGCCACATTGACAACTGCTTTTCTCACTATCCAATAGCCCTCTTTTCTAAACACTTCCCCAAAAAGTTCTCAACTCCAGCACTTGCAACCTTTCCCCTTCCCCAAAACAAACAGATATGCTGCTCTAATTACACATGTATCACATTAAGAGATTAGCCTCAGCCATTTTTACCAGGCTCTTAACAATTACTGCTCCTCCATTTCTATCTGCCAACATAACTCTACACAGACTCAGGATCCTAAGTGTCCTGTCACAACAATTCAGGCAAGCATTAGAAATTTTTTTCCCTACTCAATTCCCCCTCCCCCCACATACAACATAAGTATTTGTGTCAGCATATTTCAGAAGGTATTAACAATGGATTACAGCTGCAGCCAGACACAGCATATCTGATTGCAGCCTGCCTGAGACAGACAGACCCCCCTCAGAAATTATGACCTCTTATTACTTAAAAACATACCAAATACTTGATATCACAATATAGAAAGACATTCAGCCACTCTTACCACTTGGTCTGAAAAAATAACTAACTAACTTGGTTTGAACTGGATCTGCGATTGTCTACAGTCAACCAAATTTTTAACAAATAGGCAATTATAACTCTCAAACAAAACTTCTGTAAGCTGCCTTAATTACACAGGTTTTAAGTTAAAGCCAGTGTCTCCTAACCTAGAACATGCACTAGCACTCGGGAGGTAGCAGCTGAAGACAATAAAGAGGAGATTAAAAAAAAAAAAAAAAAGAAAGCAAAAGAGAGAGACAGAACCACAGCATACAATTTGCAATTGAAATTGTGGGGTAAGGAAGGGATAGCAGAGGTCACTTGAGAACAGGAAAAAACAGTTTGGATATTTCACTTTTAAGTGGAAGTCATACTGAGTATGGCTGTTTCTCAAACAACAACAGCCAAACAGTCCAGCAATCCTCACATGACACAACCAAAACGTAAATGAATCTAGCTGTTTCTGTCCCAAGGTACAAGTAAATAATACTCAAGGCACAGATTTCGTTATACAGCTAGAACAGTGACTAATGTCACTGTTACTAGCGTCTACTGTTTAGTCCAAGTAGTTCAGAGTATCCTCACAGTAACGCTGTAACCTCACACTCACCCACACATCTAAAGACACACTCCACAAGGTCTGAGATTTTAGTCAGCGACCAGAAGGGCGCTGTGCCAAGATACTACAGGATCTTTCAGAGGCAGCTGCGGAACTTGCTATGTTTTCTAACAGATCCTTGGCAAAGCACAATAATAAAGGGTTATGAACTTATTTTGCTTAATTCCCCACTGCAAATACAGAAGGTTCCAGGTTATTTTTATATAACATAAGTACATTCAAATCCACAAGGAGGAATTTTTTGAATTTTCTGTATGAACAGTTGGAGAAATAAAGGGGGAGGAGCTGAGCCAAAAGTCACATTAAAAGCCCTGGTCAAATTGTTCCTTAAAGAATTTTCACTATGTTCGCACAAAGCTATTTGCCCATTAAGGTACAGAGGTGGTTTCAGCTGGTCTAGATTTAAAGCAGCAACACAAACTTCATAATCATGGAAGGTCAGCTGTGCTTAAAGAAAGGGAACCCTGAAAATTTTTCCGAAATAAGTGATTAGGAACAAGAACAGCTTTCCTCACAATAATAGTGGCTAAAAAATAGCCCAGCTGGGGAAAAAGAAAAGAGTAGGGAGAGCAACACATTAGCAGCATTGCAGCATCATACAGGACTGAAAGCATTTTATTATTTGTTACGACATTATTTTCCCCACGCAGCTAGTTACTACAACAGACTGAGCAATACAGTAAACTCACAGCCAGGGAGATATTTCCACACGATTACATCAAACAACACGTGAAGATCCTAACAAAGCGCTTTCCAAATCCCTTCTTCAGGGAAAGTGAACCTGGTGACTGACACTGACAAAAAAAACCTTTAAAGAAGGACATTCTAACGTAATACAGTATGAAACACAGCACAGTGGGGGTGGTGGAGGGGAGACTACTTGAGTGAAAAAAACATAGACCAAAATAACAAATAATAAGATAACTTTCAAAACAATACACACAAAAACAGCCAGCATTTTGACAGCCTGTTTTAACTACTTACTTTTTTTCCCCTCAGCCTGAAATGAGAATACTGAGGTAGAGGAAAACTACTGCGTAAGAGTTACCTGAAAGAACTGCCTCTTAACTACACTTTGGTTTATAATCTTATGCCTCCAAACTGAGGTATGCTTAGACAGTCAAAACCGAGCAACTAAAGTAACCATCCTCAACCACACCAAAGTACAGTAACTGGCCAAGTAAGTGTGGTCAGTCTTCTAAAACAAAATGAAGTTGCAAAATAAATTATCTTTGATCCTGCACTAAATGCAGTCACAGCAATAGCCTAATCCACTATAAACACAGGGTGAAAAGGAAGCAACTAAAGGCGGAACTTGCATTTCACATTCAGTGAAGACAACAACTACTACTGCATAGTTGCGTTAGGCATCTATTACAGTAAGATCCTGCGCTCTCTTGAATTCCAATGAACTCATATCGTCAGGAATTCTGAAGCAGAAGCAAAAAAACTGCAACCGTTTCCCAGCAGATGTTGCTGCAAATACCTTCGTCATTTACAAGGCAAAAAGCTATGCAGTGTGCTCTGCACATGGACTGCATCTTAAGTCCACTCTGAAACAGCATTCAGTAGTTTCAGACTAGGGAAATACTCTAAAACCAATTCAAAATAATCATTTGTTCTCTGTGTAAAACAGTAGACTAGGAGATATTAACATTAGCAGATGAAGCCCTAACAAGTCAAGCCATCTCTTATAGTTTCTTCCCATCACCCACAACTTCACAAGATCAGCAAATTCACTACAGTCAAAGTTTCTGCAGCAACCGCAAGCAGTCTGTTCAGGAGACCTTCCCCTAGACCTGATCACAGACACAGACCTGATCACACACACAGACAGACACATACTTTGAAGTCCAGCTTCTTCCAAGCTTCCGCAAAGTAAAAGATTGGGGGACCGAGTTGTTTCGGTTTTGCCTTAACTGATGACTATCCCACTAAACGGGACAATGAGGACTTAAGTGTTTGGGGTTTTTAATGCTATTTTACATGAGATTTCTTTTTTTAATAAAAATGTCAATTGCTAGTAATTTGTGAGGGAAGGATACACGCCTAATCATTCGCAAACCATGCTTACATAGACTTCCACGTGGAAAAATCCAGATGACAGAAGATTCTAGTCTCCTAATTCGAAACAAAAAATAAAGTTTATTTTCTTCCTTTTTAAATGTGTTTTTTAATTATCTACTGGATAAGCAAAAAAGCATTTTCCATTTAAGAAGTCAGACTGTCTAGTGGGATGACTAGTGACTTCCCTCTGTCCTGCAAACAGGATGTGATTATCCACAGCTCTCTGAATACTGAATGCTTGAGCCCCTGGGTACAGCCAGTATAGCTGGGCTAGGGGAGAGGGAGAGAAAAGAGGGAGAGAAAAGAAGTTCTTTATTCTTACAGAAGAAACGAGGCTCAAACCAGGAGTCGTCTTGCAAGCCTGTCCACTACTACAGTTTGGTCTGAACTGTGAACCACTACTACCGTGGTCTGAACAGTAGCCAGCATAGCCAACTCCCACATGCTGTTACTGCTGTTATAAAATTTGATTTCTGCTAGCCTCTCTGGGATCACTTTACGGCATTTGGATTTTATCATCTATTTGAAGATGCAACATTGAATGAGGCTGAAAGAGTCAACAAAACTAGGCTAAGAGACATAAAGGTCTGACATGGCAGAGGGAGGGGAGAAAGCCCACAGTGTTTTACCAAAGGCAGGTCAGAAGCATGAAGCTGATTCCTAATTTTGTATTTTTGTCCCGAAACTTGAATACAGCTAATTGAAACAGAAATTCTATACAGAAATTTGAGCAATAAAAAAATAAAAATAAAAAACCAAAAGAGATTAGTGTGGTTAACTGACGTCTTCAAAATTCATAGCAAGTTTCCTATCTTAGATAGAAATATCATCATTTAATACTTTTAATTAAAAAGTACAGAGCTTCTAGTATATAAAATGCTAATCTGATCCCAAATTTCCTAACGGCAGCCTGATAATTTTGCTGTGCTAGAAGTGCACCTGTATTTGTACATCACTACTGTCACAGCTGTGTCCTCAGAAGATACTTGCAAACATACAAACACATTCAGCTGAATGCATTAACCATCCATTTGAAATGCACTTGAAACACTATTAAGAAAAAACAGAGAGGTTATTCCTAACCAAATGTTCTTGCTAACAAGTAAAAAAAAGCAAAACAAAACAAAAAACCCACCCACAACATTTGCATACCCTCCCAGAGAGAAAAGGAATGCTTTTCATTATCAGTGGTATGTTCTTCTAGTCTATTGCCTTATTGATACCCACTGCAAGAATGAAGGGCCTCTTCTGAGCAGCCCAGTCAGCACTAATAGAGAGCTGCAGCATCGGTGAGAAAGAGGGGGACTACAACTCATGAGCCTAAATCAAAACTTCTTAAAACAGACACCATAAAAAGAAGAACCAGGTATAGCCACCTCTCTTACGTACACCTCTGTTATTTACCTCCAAATTAGTCAATATGGCTGCAAAATCCGAATACCGAGATTAAACTATATTGCTTTTAATATAAAAGCACTGGCATTCAGATACATCTAATTATTAGTATGCACTTTTCCTCTCCTCTTGAATTACATTTGTAAATCATTTACGTACACTTGAAATACACTTGATTTTAATGTTATGAAATTTAATTGGAGCTGCAAATTCAGAGGCACAAACTAAGCACTAATTTTTCTGGTTCCGTGACTCACTCTATTGCCTAATGGGATCAAATATACAATCTGATCCGCACTGACCAAAAACAGCCTTGATTAGCTGCTTCTTTTTAAAGTCCAAGTCTAGTAAGCAAGGTGATTATATTTTACAAACCCTGCAGGCCAGCATAACAGCTTTTAAGAAGGCTGACTTCACGGAAAGAGAATTTAAACATTAATTCTAAGAGTTAATAGCCTGAAAAGGCTATATGCAAATTTTTGAAGTGAACTGCTGTAGCTTGAAGGCTTTTTAATGGACAGGCGGTTTAGAAGTAGCTCTGTAGAAGAACGTAACACTCTCAGAAAGGAATGGATCTGATCTGTACTAAATGACTCCTATACTTCACCACTTCAAAGGAAAAAACGTTCAGCTTACTTGTGCCATTTAATTTAATTCATGCCTTAAATGTTTTAAGGAAACCTTTGCTTGCTTCAGAATGCCTCAGAAAAGCAGTGCATCGGTGTTATTTTTAAGAATGCAAAAACAAAATCAGAAATACAGGGTTTCTGGAGTCATCTTGTACATCATCTTTTCACATGCCTATGGTTCAGGATTAATGAATATTGAGAATAAGTACAGAGGACGAAGACTCTATGGAGTCTCCATGGAGACAATTTCAACTTTCAACCAGCAACGTCTTGCACTATTCCCACCCTATTATTGATGAGCTCAAAAATAAAGACCAGGCTGAATCATAATCTTTCAGATGGCACAAAATCATGGAACATCCAATGCTAAATATTAATAAAATTCTATGCCTTCTGTAATATTTTGAGCAAGCCTCTAGCCAAAGAGTTTAGCAAAATGCTGACAGACTCAGATAATGCTCACTTCTGAATAGATCTCTGTGTCTGTTCAGTGGTTATTTATACCTAGCCTACCATATGCAATCCTGGAAACAACAAGTGGCAGCCTTGTTTTTAAAAAAAAAAAAGAAAACAAATGTGAGAAAGCCTTGGAAAGCCTCATCACAGCTTAGACCACTGACACTGTAAGATAAGCAAAATATCTTATTTCTAAAGTAAATTGTCAGAACTCCTGCATTTTTAAAAGAAGAGTATCCTACAACCTTTAACATATTATAACTTGAAAGGGTCAAAAAGGTATATGCACATATATCCAATTTTGGGGAAAAAAATGGAAGTTCAAATCATGATTCAGAATAGGTATCACAAGTAGAGACGAACATGTCAAGTAACAGATTTGCTTAGCACTTCTGTTGTTTGACTTTATACAGCTCTCTAAATTTTGGATCAGAACTGACAGCTGGCATTTTCCTATGTAATTATACTTATTCTATGACATCTTTCTATAGGCTTATTAAAGTCCTACAGCACCATAACCAACAAAAAGCCTACTTATTTGTGGCTATTTAGCCATAAAGATATTGTAGTAGATTTAAGTCGTTTTCTGTCAGAGACCTGCACAGGTACAATTCTAAAAGTGATGTATAAGGATCTGGCCAGAATAAAAAGGAAATTAAATACCTGCTTTACAGATGAAATGGATGTGATTCATATATTCTCTTATTTTTAGAGAGGCTTGTTATCTTTTTGCTATATGAGAGCAAAATACATAGAAACATTATCCTACAATCATCATAACGCTTTTCTATCATAAGCTGTCCATGGAACAACCCTCCATTACAGCAAGTTTACAACGTCTTTTAGTACCATATAGTCCTAAGAAAAAAGTATTACACTTTCTCCATCCATTTCATGAGCAGCTGCTGTAGTAGCCATTTGATGGCATCAGCTGTATTTTCATCCAACATCAACAACACTCTTCAAAACAGCCAGCATCACAAGAAGGACAAAGAGAAGTTTTCTAGCCCTGAAGTCCTCAGGACCAGAATTACTACAGCATGCAGCCCCCCAACCTGTGAAGCTTATATTCTTGATAAAAATAACATATAATGCACTCTGCCCTCAAAGATTGATTATTTTGGCTTCTTTCCTGAAAAAAAAACAACTTTCTCCAGTCCAAAAGATATTTTTAAAAAGACTTTTTATAGGACAGAAATCATAGGTTAAAAAGAGATCTCCATAAGGAATTAAGCATTACTGATTTGAAATATCATGTCTATCCAACAATGCAGTTCAGCAAGCACCAGAAGCTGAAATAACAGTCCATTGCTACCAAACCAAGTATTTCCACTTCCCCTCCCACCCTCTCCTAGACAGAGTATCATTTATTTGGGGTCACATGCATTACTGATGAAACTCATCAAATAGTCTGCTAAGCCCATTTTTGCCAGGTTAGGGAAAAATCAAACCTTTTTCTTCTTTGACTGGGTTAGTTTCCTGTTCACTAAGGAGTCATAAGAGCACCACAACCAACACAAAGAAAAAGACAGGAGCAGGGCCACTCCATCTTGGCATAGCCCATCTTATCTAATTGCTCTGTGAAACAATATCCACCTCTACCAAAATACACATAATCTCTTCTGGATAGACACATTACTCTGCCCTTTGTAGGATTCTGAGTGTTTGACCTGCTCTGAAACAAACTAGGAGACTTAAAAAATAAAAGCAACATTCTTAGTTAGACTGTGGACAGCTTTTTAGTTGACCTTTTAATCACTATCCAGTTTGTAAACAATACTAGTAATAGTCATATTGCCTGTACCCCCTTTCTCTACCCCCTTCTTTTACACAAGAAGCTTTCAGCTATAAACACCTAAGTATAGCAAACACAAGTATACTCCCAAGCATCTCTTCTCATAACATGCTTAGATACGACATTTAGTTTCAAAAGGCTGGAACAGATTGAAGCCTTCATCTGCACTACACATTATCTTTCTGTACACTTTTAAGAAATCAGTTTCAATTCTGTTTAATTCAAAATATGAACACTGCCATAACGTATAGACGTGTGATGAGAAAGCACAGATTTGTTACAGTGCCAATTCTGAATTCCATTTTAACCATCATAGTGAAAAAGAGGAAAAAAATAGAAAGAAAAAAAAATCATACCTTTTCTCGGAGGTAGTTCACCACTTTGTGTTAATTCTGTTCCAGGATATACAATCTCCCCATCTTTTACCATTTCATTCCACAAGCCACAGAGTCCATCTCGTGTAAAAGCAAGCTGTTAAAAATAATACATAGATATATATGTATTTTTTTATATATAGATACACACCCACTGTATTTTTCCCAAGACAACTCAAGCTAACATTCAAAATACATTAGATTTTATATTTTGTCACAGAAGAAAGAAAGAACGTGTATTTAGCTGTCACACTGGTATATTCCTTGATTGGGGAGGGGGGCACATAGGGGAGATGAGTTTGCACACAATTCCTGAACAATTATACAGAGCACGTACATCTATGTTTGTGTCTCTCTGTGTGTAAAATATATATATATGATCACTAGCACCTCTGATTCTCTGTTCCACCCATACTAGCTATGTTATTCACAGAGTACAAGCGTCAAATGATAAGTTTGAAATAGGCTCAAATACAGCTAGATGAATTTCTTTTCAGTGAATAGTTCAAAACAGTCCAAAAGCACGGTTTGCTCAGCCCAGAACAACTCACACATTTGAGATGACTTCACATAATAATTAAGGGGGTGGAGGATCCCCCTCTTTCCCCAGAATGATCCACACATTCAAGATGACTTCATACGATAAACTGGCGGGAGAGGGGGGGTGATCCCCCTTTTCCCCTTTAGGAAAAGCTATCCAAAAAAACTCAGGCTAAACAAATTGACAAAACAGGGAAGCATAGAAGGAAGTCGCTACGGCACCTGTCTCCAAACCAGAAATTAAATAACTGGACACTCAATCAGAATACCTGACACTAAGGCCACAGGTTCATAAACATATTTAGCCAGTTCAAACTGGTCCTGCTGTGCAAAGCACCAGTCACAACCCTCTCTCTTCCTCCCAATTGCTACAGTGCTCCTCTCTCATGCAGACTAAGCATCTGAGTGATCATCTGCTGCACCAGACTGTGGAACTGAACAAGATTAAAACTAACTGGGCTCGGGGGAGGAGCGGAGGCTGGCTCGCTCTCAGCCCAGATCAACTCCCAATGCCTCTGACTTCGAAATCCAACAAATACTTGTGAGAAAACAAACAGCAGAATCATGATAGCTTGAACTGTCCATGAAACTACCTTCTATAATACTTTCCTCCTAATGATTTATCACTTTGGATCTTCTTCAAAGAATCCTAATGACCAGGATAACAAGTCTTCTCCTGATGTTGTTCTCTGCTTTGTAAAACACTGCAAAAACAAGTTTCTACACCCCAAGTGCATTCCACGAAAAACAGGCTACAATTGCAACCTCGTAACATCAAGGGTGAAAAAAGTAAATTAAATTGAAAAGCAAAACACCTTTAGCATACCAAAGTGGTGTACTGGAAAACGCTCAAAGCTTATTTGGAAGCATCTTTGTGTTATACAACCAAGTCAAAATACTTGGGATTTGAATGCAAGGAACAGATACAAAGATGCTACTTGCACCACTGCTTTAAAATCACACAGCGTGAACTATGCATTACTCAACTCATCTGCAATTTACCAATTATGTGGTACCAGATTGACACTGTGATTGTACTTTAATGAAGGTTACATTCCTTGTTCTTCTGAGCTAGACAGCACATAGGCCTCTTAGAGGGATTCAGTGTTTTGTTGTTGTTTATATCTGGCTCAAATAAAAAAAAAAAAAAATCAGAATAGCTTGAATTAAAGTTGCACTTCAACAAGGTAAAAATAAAAAAAAAAAAAAAAGAAACTATTCCATCATCAACTGAATTTCTTTCACTGTTCTAGGTCTATAAATTTTTCAAAAAGAGGTGTTCCCTGCCGTTCACTTTGTCTCTGACCAGAAGCAAACACATTCTACAGTGGGGAACTTAAGTCAATCTATACAATTTTCAAGATTTTCTTGATAAAATAGCCAAATATAACTGTTTCACTCTTTTTGGCTCCCATGTCATAGAAATGAAAGTTAACCTATGGCAGAATACAAGCTTGATTAACAGTGAGTGAGGCAACTCTCTAATCTGGATTGCAGAACAAATTATATTACAATTTTCAGAGATTTGGGACTTTTGTCTGTTCAACTGTCTTTTCACATATTTTATTTTACATTTTTAGATCACCCTGGTATGACGAATGATTCTCACCCCCTTAACCTTTACACTCTGAAGCCCTAAAGGCTTTTCATTCAAGGTTCTTCATAAGACAGCACTGTTTTATTTCAGAAAACATACTGCCTGTGTAAGCAGTGCTGTAAAATACAATCAAAAGAACTGTTTTCCCCGTTCTAACCTCTAATCCTTTCACATGGCACAAAGCTCACATACAAGTCTTTCAAGCATCTAAAGTAAACAAAATTTCTTCTGCACTGGGTTTGGCGTTCACATTCTTATCAAAGCCATTTCCGTGGCATGTTACATAAAGATAAAACAACCACCAAGATTACAGACCAGAGACAGTGTCATTCCCTCCTTCTATCACCCCCTCCCACCAAGCACTTCATATGGAAGCTTGGCTTATAAAGAAGCCTTTAAAAGAATAATTTTGCTGTTTATTCATATTTTAGTTAACATTTGGCTCCACAGTAGGGGAGGGGGCAAGATACGTTGTGTCTGAAGATAGGAACACTGGACATTTTTTGTAGCAATAGCCAAAAAAACTTCCTGAAAGGACGATTAAGAATCTGTATTTACAACCAATTCATGTATCGTAACTGATGGCAACTCACTTCTTATTATAAGAAGCTCACTATTAATCCAGTCAACGTTCAGAAGACAGGTTAAAATGTGAAGTGCCACTACAATATCCAAAAGTGAAACTGAGTTAATTTATCACTTAAAAACAAATTTTTCTTATTTGACTTGTTTTAGTTTCATGATCCCAAAATCAGAGTTCTATGAACATAACAGAAGCTTCACAACTCTCTTAAGAGAAATACTTCACTTCAACAGAAGTTGCCAGTTGAAGATAACAGTAAGTCAACTGTAGGGTATAAAAGTCAAATTTTTGCTTTGACCACACAATGCCGCTTTTCTTCATAGTATTTAAGACTATCTTAGGCAACACAAGCATATAGAATTTTCTTCTTTTTCTCCCATTGTTACTTCCTGCATCCAATCATTTGCAATGAGTCTACCAATAGATCACAGTGCCAAAACATGAGAACTGGAACTTCATTCCAAACAGATTCTATAAAATACCATCTCAAAAATATCATCCTTCTTCCATTTAATTGTTTATGGAAAGTTCATAAAGGAACTGAGGGCACTTTGCAAAGAGAAGAAAATTGCAGTCTGGTAAGGATAAGGGGAGAAGAAAGTCTGATCTCCCAGGCTGTACAGAAATAAAAGGACAAACTTGTTTCCAGGCTATGTTCTGTGAAGCCATATACAATTAACTATGCTTTGTAAACGTATGTACTGTTTTGCCAATGTCTTTGGAAGCAGTAAGGGTAAGTTAACATCCTTCATGCAGCCGCCAAGCTTCAAACAGTCAAACTGCATTAATCTCGTCTCAGCTACTTAGTAGTTGGGACTCATCAGAAAGATAGTATAGCTTGACCATGTCGATTTCTCACAGGAATATACCACTTTCCAATCCAAAGCACAGAATCACAGAATGGCCAAGTTTGGAAGGCACCTCTGGAGATCATCTAGTCCAACACCCCTGATCAAGCAGGGTCCTCTAGAGCATGTTTCCCAGGATCACACCCAGGCGGGTTTTGAATATCTCCAGGGAAGGAGACTCCACTACCTCTCTGGGCAACCTGCTCCAGTGCTCTGTCACCCTCACAGTCAAGAAGTTTTTCCTCAGATTCAGACGGAACTGCCTGTGGTTCAGTTGGTGCCCGTTGCCTCTTGTCCTGTCAGTGGGCACCATGGAGAAGAGACCGGCCTCATCCTCTCAACACCCTCCCTTCAGATGCTTGTACACATTGATGAGATCACCTCTCAATCTTCTCTTCTCCAGGCTGAACAGGCCCAGCTCCCTCAGCCTTTCTTCAGAGGAGAGATGCTCCAGTCCCCTCATCATCTTTGTAGCCCTCCGCTGCACTCTCTCCAGCAGCGCCACATCTCTCTTGTACTGGGGAGCTCAGAATTGGACACAGTACTCCAGGAGAGGCCTCCCCAGGGCCGAGGCGAGGGGCAGGATCACCTCCCTCCACCTGCTGGCAACACTCTGCCTCATGCAGCCCAGGATCCCATTGGCCTTCTTGGCCACAAGGGCACCTTGCTGGCTCAGGCTTAACTTGTTCTCCCCCAGGACTCCCATGTCCTTCTCGGCAGAGCTGCTTTCCAGCAGGTCAACTTCATGAGGTTCCTCTCTGCCCAACTCTCCAGCCTGTCCAGGTCCCTCTGAAGGGCAGCACAGTCTTCTGGTGTGTCAGCCACTCCTCCCAGTTTAGTATCATCAGCAATGTCCCCCTTGGTATTTTATTAAAACACAGATCAACTCACTCTCTTTTACATCATACACTTTTTCTGTCAGCTATGTATGCATGCCACACTTGACAGAAAACTCACCTGAAGAACTTCACTACTTATAAGGTATAGACATATAGTACAGTAACTCTGTAATAAGTTTAAACCATAGCAGCATAAAGGCAAAATTTGTGGGAGTACATAACCCCTTTCACCAATACATCTATGTTGCAACAGCTATCCCATAGAGAAAGTATTTCATGGACATGCCGTCTATATGTACCACCTTCTATGTCAAATTGTAACACATGGCAGGTGTTTACAATCTAAATCGGTGAAGTTCAGAGATGCTGAACAGCAGGGCTTCCCAAACTTGGCTTGCTCAGGTACCATCAACATAATTTTGTTGCCAATAATTTTTGGTTAAAATTAGTGAGAATTTCCATTTGTAAGGCAAACATCTAATTAATTACTGTTGTGGATGAGGAATAAATGGAAGGGGTGATTTATTTTTGACATGGATAATGTTCAGCCTACTAACTGGGGAAGAAGGCAAGAAATCCTACCGAGTGACAAGCCAGGAATGCATCACATTTCACAATACACCAACTTGTTAAAAGCACAGTGCATTTAGACTTGGTAAAAGAAATTTAGTACTTCACCGCTCCTTATCTGTTATAAGACGTAGGCATGTAAGCACAAAATTAGAGAACAGTAATGTAAATACAGCAAATATGGTTTAATATTAATGAATTATTAACCAGCAGAATTTAGTACCTTAAGATTATCATGGGGCTGCTTATGCCATGGGGAGGTAGTTAAACAATCAAATTACTCATGAGGAAGAAAAAGAGGGTGTTCACAATGGCTTTTTGGAGATACTCCCCAAGGGAACGTTGCATCTTATTGTCTGTTCACTGTGTTTCTGATGTTTCAGGCACTCTTAGTTAAGTCTAACTCTCTTGCAGTAGAGAGATCTAACTCACTAGAATCCTTGATTTAGTGAATATCTTTCCCTCTAATAATTTAATCCCTTAATTTGTGACTGTTCAAAGGGATGACACAGCTTCATGTGGTCCATCAGATTACGTGCCTGATGTAGGTCATTAAACATTCCTGCAGAAAGGACAGGAATTTCCATAAATCTTAACTGGAGCTCAAAAAAAAAAAAAAAAAAAGCAAAAATACAATCAAAAAAACTCACAGAGATTCAGGCAGGATTCCTGATTATATAACTGTCTTGGAAACTGAAGAAAATGACTACATAATCTCAATATGTTAATACGCATCTAAAATACAACCTACTTAATAATCTTCACCCCAGAACTGCCAGCAATGAAAAAGGGAGAAAAATGAGAGGAATGTCTTCTTACTTTCAATTATTTTTGCATTAACCTTTGGCTGTATTTTAAATACTACGCTAAAAAAACATTTGCTTTTAAAAATAGAAATGGAGACAAAAAACTCTGCTGTTTCTTTTTCAACACATGAACAGTGAAGAAACACACAGGAGGAACAGCAAGTCCCTTCTCAAGTCTCCCCATTGTTTTTCCTTTTTTCAATCCATTCAATTAATTTTCCCTTTTTTGCTGTCTTCCTCTTCAGTGTTCTGTTTCAGCCTCCTTCCCTCTCCACTGAAGCATGCCATGAAGTCACAGCTGTTTATCATACCTAAGCAAAGCACAGTGAAACATAATCTGGTCTAACATATTACTCTAAAGCTCTGACAGCAAAGTTTAGCAGCCCTGCACTACTTCAACACATTTGGGGTTAAACCAGAAACGTCCCCTTGGTAACAGTCTACCAGACTTCCATTTGTTGCAAAATTTCATTAATGGTTAAAACCCAATTGCAAAGACAAACTATGCCATTCCCTCAAATTTGGAGCAGAAATTCTGTTCCTTCCTTCATCTTCTGAAGAAGAGTTCTGTCTTAGCCCAAAGTCTTGTATAAACGTTAAGCTTATTTTGTCCAACCTATCACTCCATCCCATGTCCTTAGGGGACTCCATGTCCTTACCCCTCATCTGGAAATCACTAATTGTGGAGGAAGAGGATTACTTTATTTTTAAAATAATCAGAAGTTCCTTATTATCAACTTCACCTTCTTGAAAATTTTAAAAGTCCTGATTTCATTTCCTGTTTAAAAAAAAAAAGAAACAACTTTCCACCAAGCCCTTCATTTTTTGAGCAGAAAACCAAAGTTAAGGAAAAAATGAACAGGGAATCAACAAAACAGAGAAAGTAACTTGCACTATATTTTTTGCTTTTAATAATGTAGATATAGAGTCTTGACTATCTTTTTACCAGCAAAACATTGATCGAGATGCTAGAACAGTGAGCTTTTCACAAAAATCAAGATGCTAAATTTAACTTTGACAGGATGGTAAAAAGATATCAGACAAATGCAACTCTTATAGCTGCTTGCTTCACTTTAAAGAGACCTCTCTCTCATCTTTGTGGCAAAAGAAGATGATAAGAATTGCCTGCCAACTGTGAACCAAATGGAAGCTGATGAAAATCCACTATATTGCTCTTGTAAACAACTCTTGCACCTTCACTGCTGCCTAAAGTTTTTTTCCACGCTACAGCAAAATGAAAGCTTTTCTCCCCCATCTCCTGCTATTAAGCACAATAGAGTTCTCTGCAAGATCCAGAATAAGCAGACTAATAAACAGCAGTTCAAATACACACACGCATCACATGGTGATGGCTGGCATGTGGTTCTGGTTTTTGGTTATTCAGCCACCACTAGTTAAAGTTCTCTGCATAAGGTTCTAAATGAACAGCACAGCAGATTCATTTAATTAGAATTATTTAAACACCTGATTTTAAGCACAATTTGACTTAGGATGCTGGATACCTACGTTTAAGTAAACACTTTTAATGTTATCTTGCATTTGTATATTTTTTACATTTTCTTCTTAAAAAAAGGGATGTCTTCATTAGATAGTCATTAAACTACGATCTCTCATTGTGTACCGATTTTGTTATAAATGTGATGATTTTCACTAGTAATAAATATACATAGGTACCGTTTTTAACATACCAATTAAAATCTAAAAAAAAAAAAAAAAAAAAGTGATACTTCTACCTTTCTGGCAATTACATTAAACATGACCCATGCTAAAATGATCTGTGCTAAAAACCATCTGTCATGCTATTAATAGAACTATTATCTGCTATATTATACTTTTATGTTCTAATATTGCATATATCACAAATATCACATTATATTACTGATGTAACTTCATATTCAGCTCTGTTATGCTAATTTTTCAGCTCCTGTGTAACAGTTGTTTTTTTTCAGGCAATACAGATGATCTTGATTTTGTTCTAACGGGAAATTTAATTTTTCACAAAATAAATTTTTCCAGACAGTTCTAAGTCATACTAGCAGCTGTAAGAAAGATCATATAATGGTCAATTAATTACATAGTTAGTTTAAAAAAAAAAAAACTAAAATGGTTATAGAGACGACCTTGGTCTTTGTCAAGCTTTTCAGCTTCCTACAATAGCACTGATTAAACTGGTTTCAGATAAAATAAAACAAGCAAAAAATATATTGTCACAATATAGTTTCCATAAACATTTCACACTGCTTCAGTTTAGCTTGCAGGCAAAAGGTTCACTGTTATAACAAAACGGCTTGTATCTTTGGTATTTTCTTAAAACAAGTAATAACACGCTACATCATGTTGGCTTTGTCTTTGAGAGTAACCTCCCAAAATTGAATTAGGACACTTAAATTTGGCCTTGGTGCCAAGTGGAACAGCTGCTCTTGCAGGTGAATGAACACAATTCATACTAAAACCCACGTATCATTCTTTTCTGTGTTTACTAAGAACATTAGATTACACACTGTCATTACTAATGCGTATAATATTACAACATTGTGTATTATATTACTGATGCAACATCATATCAAGCTAAAGCAAAAAAGGATCTGATGATATTTAGAGAAATTTAATTGGTTTTAATCCACAGTAACTGCCACAGCTGTCAAGTCTAAAGAGCGAGCTCTCTGGTAACAGTGGCAGAAAATGAAAGTCAGACCTTGGAGAGTACTATCCCACCAGAAGAAACATTTCCCTTCCTATTCTAGATACACTCCTCAAGTTTTGCAACAGTAAGGAACTTCATTAAAAAAAAAAAAAAAAGTTACAGACTAATCAATCTCTTATGCCTCCTAAAGCAAGAAATCCCTAGTAGAAATTTGTTTCTCCAAGGAATTTCACTTACATGCCCTTTGACTTTTGTCCAGTGAGAAATTAAGAATCTAGCTGCAAAGCGCAGAATTTCAGGTCTAACTCCAAGCCATAAACTGCAGTCAGCCTGATGAATTTATATAAATTAGCGCGTCTTTCTTCAAACCTCTCCTGGGTATTATGCTTATCTTTTCAGTTCCTGTTGACAGTCTTTTCCACCCCAATAAAGTCCTTATATAGTCACCAGGCAAAGATGTACACAGTAGGTAACCAGTATACTCAGTACACACAGAACTCAAATGATAGGATTTATATCTACACAGAGATTTCACGAGTAACTAAATCATGCCATTCAACCAGTAGCTAAAACAGTCAACCACACAGAAGAAAGAGAAAATTCCTCAGAGTACAAAACCCATGTCCTTGACAGAAGGCATCTGCCATTTAACATACTAAGAAGCAATTCAAGATTCACATGCACTTTTTTTTTTGTTAAGTAACAGACACACATGCATACAGATTTCTGTAAAGACGACCTGTGTAATACCAACAAAAATCGCTAACCTAATAAGAAAATTATATGATCCCCAGGAGGCCTGGCTAGTCTTCAGATTCCAGAGAAGGGTTGTTCATGACCAGCAGATCCCAAATGATTACCGTGCTCTTATTTCATTAATCTCATTATTTTGACTAGAGCACAATTGGAAGAAAACAAAAGGAGTATCCTGACAATTAAAGACTAACTCGTTAGAACTCAAAAGAACTCTCAAAAAAAGAGAATCTATTCATTGAAATTTGTTACAAATTAAGACCTTTATTATTTAATGGAATTATTATAATCCCCTGGAATTATACAGCCCCCTGAAAGAGACAAATAGTTCATTGCACTTGTACACACTCAGCTGAAAACCATCCTAAAGTAAAGATGATAGTTGAAACCCTCCTGTCAAAAGTGTATGTAAACATAAAACAGGTATGCAGAAGAAGAGGCGATGCATATGAGAGGAAAACTATAAGAAATCACATGAAGAGTCACATTTTTCACCTCACATAATACAGAAGAAAAATGCATACTCAGCAGCTGTTATAAAGATTGTTACTTTTCCGGCTGCAATTTTCCTCTATTTACATATATGCTACTTCAGTTACTGCAGATCTAGAACTCACCTTCCTGAGACTCATTTCAAAGTCTTAGCTATTCACTTATTAGAAAAATATTTCTATATTTCTCAACAAGCTTATCTTCAATTTGTTTTGTACTACTTATTTACCCCATTAGCCAAAACTTTGGATCAACATTTTTGACTTTGTAAAGAATAAAGATGAAACTTAGATGAACTGATCTAACCAAATCAAAGGGTAAGCCCCGCCATTATATAGCATTTACACACAACAGTGACTAAATAAAGCAACCTTAAAGGCTATCTGTCACCTCTGAAACTGATTTAGCTTGTTTGCACAATACTGGAGAAAGACTGGTTTTGTATTGCAAGTGCATGAGGACGGAGACTTATCTAAGCACAGGAACAGATGAACTCTACCACGATCATCCATCATCATGCAGCCTGTAACTTTGGGTCAAGTCTCTCAGGATGCCTTTTTTTTTTTTTTTTAAATTAAAAATATCTCTATAACATAGGAATAATACTGACAGGCCTGTCACAACAGGAATTTCAGTTTTGAGCAGAAATATGAGAAGGTTATTCAAAGTAATGTATCTATATGCAACATCTGGGGGAAGGAAGGAAACAGAGAAGGCAAGGACTTAGTTTAGTTAACCTACTTCATCCAGAACAAACATAACCAACCTAAACTACTCTATTTCTCTATATTTCCTCTTAATTTTCAAATCTGAGAATATTATTTGGAAAAGTTCAAACTGGGAAAACATGGTAATGTCCTTATTCCCTGTATCACATGACCTCGATAAATAAACAGATCCTCATCTAAAATAAAGGAAAATTTTCTCCAAGAACCAGTACAATTGTACATTTCAACAAACACCAGTTCCATTTTAATCACATCTCTTCGACAAACTCAGTATAAAATTAACTCCCTTGGAAAAGGACACAATTTACACTGAACACCTTTATCCAAAGAATTATAGTAAAAGTTAATCCGAAACTTCAGAACACAAATTAGATTAAATTAGATTTCCATCTTCTTTTCCTTCAGTTCTCTCATGCATTAAAGCAGCTAGCTCATATGTAAACAAGAAGTAACAGCCTAAATAAAGCATTTACAGCTCCAACAGCGATCAACTGTGTGCTTTATTCCTTGTGCAGCTTGGTTCTAAACAGAAGAGACTAGACAATAGCTCTACCTTCAGCTTCAAAAAAGTTATTTTCTTCAAATCACTTTTAAATCAGTATACTCAAAAACTGTACGTCAGTCTCAACAGCAATGCTATAGTCCTCTGTTTGTCAGCTATTTAGATTAAAAGTATCCTGGATCTGCACCCAAAAGGTCACAATGTAATAGATGCATCTAATTCCTTACAATATAGCGCGC
This sequence comes from Struthio camelus, assembly GCF_040807025.1. Classification (NCBI taxonomy): domain Eukaryota; kingdom Metazoa; phylum Chordata; class Aves; order Struthioniformes; family Struthionidae; genus Struthio; species Struthio camelus. Next base: position 148,982,884 of record NC_090942.1, on the reverse strand, counting down.
GTGTGATTCTCTTCTTCCCTTTATAATTTCTTTTTTAATTATTAAATTTTTCTCTTTCATGTTTCCTTCTCCAGCCTTCTCTCCAGGCTGGCAGACCAGCCCAACCTGCCACAAAAAGAGAAAAATAACAATCTAGCACATGAAACACCCTTATATGATCTATCTCAGTTTGGACTCGGATGGCTTCCACTCGATCTTTAGAAATTCAGCGTGATTAAGGATCTTCCTCATTCACATCCCCCAAAACCGCACAGGGAGAGAAACACGCATTAAGAGCCCTCTCGGAACCAAAAAGGTTCCCTTCCCTCCAGCATTCGTGGAAGAAAACCTCCCTTCGGCTCCACCGAGCAACACCAGAGGCCTGACGCTGCCCCCTCAGACCCATAAGTGGTGCATGAAATAAATAATTGATCGCAGATTACGCAAGCAGCAGGCCAACAGAACGCGATCATCAGGGTCACCCGCACCCCCTCCCTCCCCAAGCAGCAGCCGCAGCCGGGGGCTCCCCGCACCGCTCCGCACGACCCCCCTCTCCCGAGAGCATCCCCTTGCCTCCCCCCGCCCCCCCGCCGCCCTCACGGCCCGCTGTCACCGCCCGTTATGGTTATGAGCCGCTGTTTTAATCCAGCCCGAGGAGCCGGGGGGAGGGGGCAGCGGGGCCCCGGGAAGGAGGGGGAGGCCACCGGCGCTCTGCATGGCGGAGACAGCCCGGTTAAGGGAAGGGACGGTTGAACCCCCTTTCCCCCTCCCCATAGGGACGGTTACAAACGGCGCGGGGGGGGGGGGGGCTGCGCCGCTCCTCCCCCCCTCGGCGCCCTCACTAGGGGGAGGAGGCGGTCTCCCCCCCCCGCCCCGCACGACCGATGCGGGGCCCGCTCCCCTCACCCCCTACCCCGCGGCCAGCTCCACAGGGCGGGGCGGACGGGGGGGGGGGTCCTCTCCCTCGCCCACTTCCCCTCCCCCCCCGCCGAGCCAGATGGAGGCGCCGGCGCGCGCGCGCGCGCCCCCGAGGCGGCGGTTGGCAGCGAGGCGCGCGCGGGGCTCCCCCGTACTCACCCGCCGTCCGTGGCGGCGGCAACGGGGGCGGCGGCTCCGGCTCCTCTGCCCTCGCCCGGATCTATTGCCGCCTGCTCGGCTCCGGCTTAATCCTCGCCCCTCCTCCCCCCCTCCCTTCCCCCCCTTCCTCCGCCGGCAACGCCGCTCGTCAATCCCTCCCTTCCTCCCTGGAAACGGGAGGGGGGAATCGGCCAATTCGCGGCCAAGCCCCCGAGACGCCTGCAAAGCTCTGCACCAATCAGAAAGGAGGGAGAAGGCGGGACATCCTGCCCCGAGGCCGGCCGCACCATAGAGAGGCGAGGTGCAGAGGGGCTAGAGAGGTCTGTCTTATTAAGGGCCGGCGGAGGCTGGCGGATGGTGCGGGCTCGGCGGCGGCGGTTGAGGCACCTCCAGCCCGGGGCGGGAGAAAGCTGCCACGTCCGGCCCCGAGCAGTGCCGGGCCGAGTCCCAGCGCAGTCTCAATGGCGTGTGTGGCACTAACGGAACGTCCTGGGCTGGAGATGTTCGTCCACCTAACAGACACGTCGTAGGCCCAGAATAAAACTCTCTTTTTAAGTAGGATGTAGAGAGGAGACTAAAGAGTGGTTTGTTTGTTTGTTTGTTTAATTTATTACTTTGGGGGCAACGCTGCAAACTGTAGGCTTATACTCTTATGTTCGTTTATAGAAAATTTAAGCTTTTTAAGGACTACTTTGGAATGGATGGGTCAATAGTAGTTGAGTGGCAAACAAAATGGCAGAAGCAGCCTGAAAGAGCACAGGCTGGAAATAGGAAAATCAGGCCGCTATATGCAAGAGAAGAAGGGATGCTGGAAAGAAAGCAGGAGGTTAGTAATAGCAGGAAATGATGGGAGTCTGAAGATGTGCAGCTTTTGCTACCCCTTTTTGTAGGGGTAGCTTTTTGCTACTCCTTTTGCCTAAGCACATCTGTTGAATCAAATAAACATGTTTCAAAGTAAGTTTGTTACAGGTGACAAACTTAGTCAGGAATATGAAATGCAGACTAATCAAAATTAAAGTTTCTCACAGTACTCAAGACTGCAGTTCCCTGGCAGCCGAGGAGTAGGGAGGTATGAGCAAGGCAGGGCAAATGGGATCATGATTGGCTTAGGCTGGCAAGGAACCAGAGACTGAATGACTTGTCAATAAAATAGCACACGGTCTGAGTTTATTACAGCCAGTTAGACAAAGGAACAATAGTTTTGTTTTGTTTTTTAATATAAAAGCATTATAATAATTATTACTAGTAAAACTCAGTGAGATGGATTCCCCACTGTTCATTCTCAAAGTAACAAAAACCGAAATGCTACCATGACCTTAACTCCTTTGCCATTCACTCACTACAGACCTCTTGGATCCAGATATAGTAGTCATCTTAAGGTAAAATGCAGTGCAAGATTTCCTAAGTGCGTGAAAACGTAAGCAAAAAGGTGGAAATGCCTCATTTTCTAAAGTTACAAACTTCAGAAAGTTCTTCAAAACAGGAACCTTCAAAAATAAAAGTAGCCTCCCTTGAAAAATCCACCCAATGCCTACATGAAGTCAAGAGCTTTATTTTAGGCATTGAAAGTTTTGTCATCTACATATGTCGTGGCTGCTGTCCTGCCTACTCTGACTAGTCCATGACTGAGCGAGAGCTGGCATGTCAGGATGGGAAATGTTTTGTTTCTTCTTCCCTGGTAGACTGGAAATATAGGAAAATGGTCTTACTGGAGTGTTCTGAGGAAGAATGAGAGACAAAAACAAAAGGAAGTAGTAAAACTTAGTTGTAACCACAGTGCCTACTGAGTGTTCAAATGATCTGCAGGTCACATCTAAATGAGATAGTCTGCATGTGCGTTTTTTATTTAGCTCTCCAGGAAGATGATCTTTACGTTGAAAACTTGCATTTCATTCAGAAACATTTCTTACTTTTATTAAATACTAAATGGCAATAGCAGGAGGCCCTCGCTGGTACTTTTAAGGTGAATGATTTCAAGATTGTATAGCTAGCTAACTAGTTAAATTGAATCACTGGCCCAGTTAGCAGGAACTCACTGCCTTCAACAAAATCAAAACATATTTCGGTGCACTAACCCTGCAAATTCAACAGCTACAGATACTTTTGGAGAAAATGATGGATAATTTTTATTTGCATCTGAAATTCATTGTAATAGTCTGGTTCCTTCTCACAAAATATGCAACCCACCAAATTTTCCCAATTTCTGTTACAACAACATGAATAAGCACTTTGACAAGATTTAAAAATAAAATGATTTTTAATAAAGTAGTTAGAAAACTCAGTCTGCAATCTGAAATTTGCCTTTATACACAGTATTTGTAGTATTAAGTCCATCAATAACTGGGTTATTCTGATGTTACTTAAATAACAATGTCACGTTGTTGTACTTCAGACTGACCAAAGCAACAAAGGCAATGTATGAAAGGCTTGTGTTGGCGAGTTAAAGCCAGACAACCAGACAGTTGAAAGTATTACCAGTCCAAGCCTTTGTGCTCCACTTCTGATGCATATATGCATCTTAAAGCAGGCTTATATGACCTTTTGAATCAGTTCTCCAGCCATCATCCTTTGTGGCCCAACTTGCTAAAGTAACCTACTTTATACCTGAGAAAATCATTAAGTGGATCTGATGCCTCTGCTTATACCAATATCCATCAGGTTGCAGGGCAGACTACTAGTGAGGTGGGAGGAACTTAAGCCCTCTGTTTTCACTGCATAGCTCCCCAAACCCTCACACTTCTTTCCCGCTTCCTTCAGAGGAATAGCTGGACATGAAAAACCCAGATTTTTGTGGACAGACACAGTCAATCATTTAGATATATCTACTTCTAGGCATATCATCAAATCACTATTAATATATACATTAAAGCAAAAAGTAAATAACATACAAGAATGAAAGATACTGAAACCAAGAGGCTGCATTTTCTGGTCCGCTTCTTAGAACGCCTACAGAGCGCTCTAAAAACGTCTGGCTCTGGGCACAAGACCTTTCTTTTGTTGCAAGTGTGGTGGAGGAGCCATACCAGCTTCTACAAGAGGAGAAGCACTTTAGGGGTATGGAGTGTAGAGAAAAAGAAGACTGGTGGTGCACATGGTGTATGTAACCACCAAAGGCTGAGGAAAGGGAGGCAGTAGCATGAATGATGCCCTGCCCTCATTTCTAGTGCAGTTCAATTTGTAGCACTGCCTGGCCAGCATAAGGAGACAGGGAAAACCATCATAAGTAGTTACAAGGTCAGTCTCAAGAATTGAGGCACTCTAATTCTCAAGTAACTAGATCCAAAAACCTTAATAGCCCATGAACAAATAGTGAGAATGAATTTTTTTTTAAATCAAGAAGAACCAAAACCAATCAAATGTATGTTTACATAAAAATAAATCTAGTCCTACCTGCATGCCTTCTAGGTATAGCTGTCAAATCTTTACTAATTAATGAATAATTGTGTGAGCTCAAGGGAATCCATTCTAGTTAAAACAGCAGTGGAATGTGAGGCATTTCTTTTCTCTCACCAGTGAATATCAATAATTGCATGCATGCGAAAGGGACACAAAACCATTTTTGTAAGAGCAATGCCTAACTGTTTACTGCAAAACAATGCCTTTTTTGTTTGTAATTTTGCTCAAGAGCCATTTGTGTTGAGCTTTCCCGCTGAGTGTGGAAGTCTTTGTATATTATTATCCACAAAATATAAAATCCAGTCCACAGTGGGCTTAAAACAGACCTCGAAGAGTTTCCTGGCTTGCTTCCTGTTGAGGAAGGTTCTCCCAAAGAAAGTGAGAAACTTCTACCATTAGTCTCTATTATTTTACTACTCTCTGAATTGAACTGTTGGCCAAAATTTCAGTTTTGCACGTTGCTCCACTTAAAAGCAATAGCTCATGATGAGGCCTGTTATTTCTTTATTGTATTATTTGCCAAAAATGCCAGCAGTTCAAATGGCTCGATACAGATTATTATGTCACATCAGTGCTTTTTTACAGAGGGAAAACAGGACAGAGGAAGGACAAAACAGTGTTCTCCTCCTCTGCCCTATACTAGTATTTCTAAATATTCACAGTGGTACTTTTTACTTGCCATTTTCATCACTGAATTAAATATCATTTACATAAGCAGGCACCACCACCAAACAAAGGAAACACCTTCCATGTTCAAAGATCCAAGCCCTTTTCAATCAATATCCCAACAATCTCTCCCTATGCCTCCTCAAGACCACGAAACAAGATCTTCTGCATCCGTGTCTGGCTTTCTGATACTTTCTCACTTTCGGGGTAATAGTCCAGGCTATTTCTTATCTTTTTCTCAAATATCTCCATTTCAGCATGTCCTTCACATTCATCCATACTTCCAAGATTATTTCACTCCTATCCTTACCGGGTAGTGATACATCCGTGTTTTAGTCTGGAAACTGTATTTTTCTATGAAATAGAATTAGTTTAACCTCTCCTCTCCTTTTTTTTTTTTTTTTTACCCTATCTTAAATGACAGAAAACGCTTACATCCAGAAGTTCAACAAGTTCTCCTCCTGTGACAATTTTTCTTTGTGAAAACAATCTTCTAAGTGTGAATCACAGGATATTGTACAGCTGACAGCTCAGTTGCAGAGGTGGTGCTGGAGAAGCAATTCACTGCACAGAGAGTTAAAAAAAATTAAGGATGAAGCGACTAAAAAACTGTTACAACAAAGCCATAATTTCTCTCCAGACAGCTAATTAGATTCTATTGTTAATTACATTTTGCATAGTTAATCATTTTTTAAATTAGGGTGAATCCTGTCCTTGTTAAAGCACGTAGTAGAATTTTCATCAGCTTCATTAAGCTCAGGAATTCAGCCTCATATATCCTTTATTTTATTCATCGAATGCCAACTGTTCTGCTTTTTAGCGCCCCAGAAGTTTGCTCTCCAGGTTGTGTCTTCCATTACAGAGAAGAAATGTTGTTTTCCTTACCCAGGGCCAGCGCCAATTTTTCTCTCCAGGAAATCTCTTGCTTTATAGCCCAAAGCAGTTTGATTTGACTTCATTCTACATCTCTGAACTCAATAACAATGATAAGTTTTCTGTGGCTCTTCCTTTTATTTTTCGAGATTATCAACTCAAAATAATCATTTTATAACATTTCTGAGATGGACATTGTTCTCTGACTTCCAGAGTAGCTTTGGAAATGCCAGATTGACAATGTTCACTAGACGAATCTTTAGGAGACTTTAACAATAAACATAGCATAAATATTCAGATATCCATTACAGACCTGTTGAAATTAAAAGTCTTTGGCATACAGTGAAGGATACATCAAGAATTCAGATGAAATATATATACGCTCCATGTATTAAAAAATAACAACCTCCATGAGCTCTTTCTCCTTTCCAAATTAAATACAGTTATTAACTTTTAGCCAAGCAGGAAATGTTTAAATTTAAAAGGACTTTTTAATTAAGGGAACATTTTGTATAAGATTTGCTAATAATGGCATCTATTACAGGATCTAAAAACACATTACAGTAATAAGCTACGTTCACAAAGCAGTTCATCTACAAAAATTAGGGAGATTTCCAAAATGATCAAGATAGCATTCCTTTGATGCTTAGGTGGAGTTTTAAATCAAACTAAGGGTAGTAAAAATCAACATAGTATTACAGTAGAAACTGAAATATATCCTCACTACTACACTAATCTGTATATATTGAGGGCAGAATGATTCTGTGTTATAATGTCATGCAAATGAATTATCAGTAATTGAATATATTCTATCCAACAGGAGGCTAGTTGCCTAGTTAACATTTACCAATTAAACCATCAGCGGGCACTGCAACATACTTCACAGTCACTTAACATGATGGCGGATGTTTGGTAGGCATTTTGAGCAGCAAGTACATTTTGAATTTTGAGATTAAACAAAAAATGCTGCTTTTTTCCCTACATTAGAATGCAAAGCATAATTCATTGCAGAAGACTTAGAAACAAAATGGAAATGATTTGGCAGAATGAGAAAAGCATTACATCTATTAGAGCTCTGGAATAAAGGAGTCTATACCCTGCATAGGAAACATGATGCGGTAGGATGAAACTTTACTAGACAGAGAGATGGGAACGATATCCTTTAGCCCATAATCAAAGCATGAACTGTCATATATAAGAAGGAAGAAAGATGCTAATTTTAATTCCTTCCGTTTAGAAGCTACCATGTATTGAACTTCTAATGCCTGGAAGGTGGCCAACAACACTTTAGCTTTTATACATTGCCTTATATATAGGGAAACACTTTATGAATGCTGATAGGGATCTTTAGTCATTTAGAAAGAAAAGGAAGCAGTATTTTTGTGAAAGATTTCTTCACCTAGATCCATATGGTATCCTTCCGTACAAAAATGCTTCATAAGGAAAAAAACTTACTTAAAAACAAACTGTTAGAATGACTTGGACTTGCGCCATGCTTTGTCCTTGCTGCAGAGCGTTGGAGAGGTATTAGCAGCTGAATAGAAAGGTCAAGGACAGGCTGGTCAAAGCAGGGGGTGGCGAAAGGATAAGAAATTCTTACCTCCATCCGTAATATGTAAAAAGAATACAAGCCCAAAACTCCATCCGTCTACTTGGCTTATGAATTAGGGAATTATCCACAGCTCCCTTTCCACAGCTTTATAAAAACAGCTGTAGAGAATCGCAATTGTGTCTCCCAACATGCCTTTTTACAAAGGGAGCATTTTGCCTCACTTGTGTTTTGCCTACCCCCCACTCCCGTTATTACAATTTCAGAAAGCGTTTAATCCTAAAGGGAGAATCGCTTGAGATTTCAGGCATGCTAATGTATTGCAGGTCCTCAATAGTGAGAAGCGCCCTTAGAATTGGGAAGGGGGTACCAATGTAATGATATAAAATGAAATAATTACCTAGTTCAAATAAGGAAAATCTATTTATCAATATAATTTGTGCTTCTGCCTGTTATGACACTAATGGTCTGCTGATTTTGTAGTATGTTCTGTGCAAGCACAAGGAAATCTGTTGCAACCAAGAGTGCTCCCACCTAATATCTTTTTGCTTTAATACGAGAATATTAATAATACCACTGAAATATTGCAGAGCAGTTGTACCTATTTTAATGCTTTCTTCAGAGCAGTGATTTTGTATCACCTCTCAACCACATCACAGATTTGTCTCTATGCCATGTTACTTTAGCATCCAATGATCAGTATTTTTGAAAAATTAATCTTGAAAGTCTTTTTCATCTTATCTTGTTCTTAATCCTTTGAAGAAAAATAGCCTGGGAAATCACAACACTGGGAAATGAGCTGCTGTGACTTTACTCTTCCCTACCAATTTCAAATTACTGGTCCATTTAGAGACAGCGTATAAGATTTTTTTAAAATATTTATGAAACATTTTCTATCATGTTGACTGACTGCTCCATTATGGCATAAAGCTGTGATGTCTATTCTGTGAAGGTAAGACTCCAGCTTTATTATAAAGAAATGTAAGGTCCTTCTCCTAACCAATCTCTGTCACTCACACAATAGCCCCTAGTAACTGTGTGTACTTCAGGCTACATATAGACATGCCTTTTAAAACATTGAACGTGTTATCTCCCACCACCACTACAAGAGCCCGATTCCTGTTCCTTCTTCTGTGCCAGATGGACTCTTTAAACTTTCAACATGATACATTTGAGACATCATATCTTTTTAGCACTTGCTAAAATTTGTTAACCTTTATTGCTTGTACATCAACCCTCCTCTATTCCTGAGTGCATTTTAAATTATTTTCAGTTGCTCCTTGATCCTCTCTTCTCTTTGATGCTGTTATTTATTAACATAGCCTTAGAGGGCCTGAGCAAATTCAAGATGGCTTTGAAGCTGATATTACTAAACTGTTTTTGAAACCAGAGCCAAAGGTAAATCTAGTTTTATGGCTTGGCACATTTATAATTAACTGATTCTGAGGCTGATATTAATGAAGTTGATTATTAATGTATTATTAATGAATAACACATTTCATAGGGAAAAGATCCCTTCAGAGTAACTCTATAAAAGTATCCTTCCTGTTTTGAGGACAGGCAGCTGCTATCCCATTTGAAATTTGCAGTTTTATTTTCTTGTCTGGGTACCACACAGACACAAAGCTTAGCGTAGAGTAAATCAGATATAACTGATTTACAGTACTATATATCAGATGTAATTGGAGGAACGTCACCCCCGTTGCACATCTAAACAGAAAACCATATCAGAAATATTCCTCTAGAACATATTCATTTTATTGAAATCAATGACCCTCAATTCTCCTCCCACTTGCACCACTGTAAAATACAGGTAGGATTCATTTTGGCTAGTATTAGCCATCCGAAGCTAATCCTTTAGACTATTTCTATTATCAGTGACAAGGAACAGGCTCCTGGAGGGTAATTCATCCCGCCTTAAAGCAGGATGGAGGAATTGCACTCGGAACGTGTGCCTGTCACTGACTACAGAGGAAGCACTCAAGATGGTGAGGTGACTTCTATACAAGACTATAAGGCTGAGAAAATGCATTTACACTGATGGTGCTGAAAGTAAAATCTTGTCTCAGCACTCCCAATGATCTTTAAAACAAAATGCAATACATTCTTCTTTTTCTTTCTTTTTTTTTAAAGAAGGAAAATCACAGGACTCTAATCTCATTTCTACAATTCTGATAATAAATTAACTCCACTCACTCCAGTTCTGTTAGACCTGGCTTACTCCCAGAAAGTAAAATCTAAATTCACTTCTTATTTTATGTGTTGATTGGACACTAGAATTTTCTGTAAGCAAGACTGAACATATTTTTCCATAAAGTTCAAGGAGGTGCTCGTCCACTTGAACACACCTATTGTCCAGAAAGTGCTAGTTCGAGACCGTCACTAAAACCTCCCTGAAGTATCAGAATAGTTTTCCAGCAGAGAATTATGCTGCCCAAGTTTAAACATAAATTATATTAACTTAAAGCACCACAGTAAAAATAGTGATACAAATGCAATGCTTCTTTTCATATTAAGTTTTCATTGTTTAATAGTAAAATAACAATCTAGGATAAAGAGTTTCACGTGTAAATAAAAACTGAGTTAGGAAAAGAGCAATTCTGAAATGTACGGTGACGCAACAGGTGTAACAAAAACGCTGTGACTCAGTCCCCCTGGGAACCTGCAAGGGAAAAAACACATCCTTCAAGTCTGCAGCCACAGATCGTGTTTTCTCAGACCTCTGCCTGACAAGTTTCACTAGCAGATACCTTTTAAGACTGTTCTGCAGGGAGACTCTTGTCTAGGCTGATTCTCTAGCACTGAGTGGAAACTCCAGGAACCTCAGTTTTGCAAGTTACTTTAGCACATTCCAACCTTTTAACCCTGGCCTAAATACCTGGCTGGGTTGGGGCATTAAGGCAGATCATTTCCTGGTATCTTCCTACCTTTTTACCTCATCCTATCTTCAGGCAGAAAAGGAGGGTGCAAAAAGAAGTGTAGCAAAAAGAAGTGTAGCATGTCTTTAGTCTCATTATTCATTAACTGCTAAATTAAGTCATAATAGTTTGCGTCTCTTCTACCTCTCCTTATGGCCACCAAAGTCAGGAGTTATTCAGACAACAGTTCGAAAAAGGTAACGTCCACTCAACATCTTTTATGAAGTTTATGGAATTCCTCCACTCACTTAATGTAATCAAGTCCCTAAAAGGTGTAGTATGCCACAGAGCAGAGCAGAGGACATAAAGCTTGACTCTCAGCGAGTTAAAGTCAAATGGACTGATGTGGAAACAAAAGGGAAGAGTTGAAGAGGCCTACCCAGGTAGAAGCTGCTGCACATCAGTGAACGGATGCCCTCCTTTTTCACCTTTTACAGATTGTCAGAGAATTAGAGGTAATGCCGAGGTAACATCCTGTTCCCTATGGCAATCCCTGCCTGTAATAAGTAACAGGTGGGAGATGCTGCACACACATCTATGTATGCTGGCACATGTTTCACAAGCTCAGAAATCAGTGCCAGTTTTAACTGTCTTCAACGTTTTGAATAAACTTGGTATTTTATGTCTGAGTTTTGCATCTTCTGCTGTTCCATGGAAAAATCAGACGTTACCGTCACTGTAATTTGGCTTGCCCGACAAAGAGGCCAGTAGAGCCAAAATTAGCCAGTATCTTGGCTCACTAGCAACACACAGAGTTTCAACTAACATTAAGTGGATTCACAGATAATACTTTGAGCTGTCAAAACTAGATATGGGCAGAAGTTGTGCATACCTGCATTTATACAAATAATTGTATCATTTCAGTAGCTAACACATCACTGATTGCTCTGCCATGGCAACGTAACAGATTTGCTGACTGCTGACGCTGCACTCTGCTCAAGTGGAATCTTAGCAGCAATGATGGTATTGATATAGTTTTGTGTAATACTACAATGCTCCAATACAAAAAAGGAAAAAAATTAATTAGTTCTAGTTCTTCTGTGGCTGCTTCTATATTGCTAGACTACTCTTCAGCATACTGGATAGATTTTAGATTACAGGGATCATGAATACAGTGAACCTATGGATGCCTGTCCAGTCCGAAAGCACTACATTCATCATGCTCCACCTTTGTATAAAAAGAACATCTTCCAAATTTTGCATAAAATTCCACCCTGTGGTCTTGATCTTCCACTGCATTGCACCATGTGCATCTATTCAGCTTGGAGTAAAGTGGTTGCAAACACTGCCAGATCAAAATTCTCCACATCAACAATAGCTTCTTATACTTGCTTTGTTATTCATTTTGCACAAGTACAAATAATTATATGTCTGGAAAACCAAGCTTGTATGACAAGAATTTGGATGGACTCTAAATGATGCTTTGCCCTGCCTCACTGGCATACAGATCCTGGTATTTTATCTAAATAACAGTCTTGATGGATTAGTGAGCCTAAAGGGGCCGGTACTGAGCTACACTAAGTCAGAGTTTGACCTTTACAGTCTTAAATGTCCATTGTATAACTGCAATGAAAATTAACTCTTAACTAATTTTAGCACCTCTAAAAATATTACTATAGCAAAATAAATAACAAGTATAAAACAACTAACTGCCAACGGAAGTCACTCTGCATATATAATTCAGCTCTGCTTTTTAGCCTTTCAGAGTGTTGTTTCAGAACTGTACTCTTAATACAAATTAATTGTAATTTTGCATTGAAAGATATATCTTTGTGCTATGGCTATTACATTCAAACTTAGCTCTCAGCAGCACTCCATATATTTCCCTGCCACACACATCCTGCATATGAAAACAAATGACAAATGGCATAAATTCGTCTCCATTGCAAGTTGAAATGATTTAATCACCTTTTCAAGAATACACGTACAAAACAGCCAGCCAACTAGTAAATAAGCAAAATAGTAAATGATCCATCGTTCGATTGATTAATGCCATTTATTGTGGAAGAATCTTGCAGAGCCATGTAAAGTACTTAACAGAATTCCTCTTGCAGGTTCAAGATCACAACTCCGAGTAGTCCCGATTTCCTGTATTTCTCTCAAATCTTTCAGAATGCCATACACGCCATACAAGTTTGGTTATTCTCATCGCTATGATGTACAGTAATTTGTTGTGGACTTCAATATATTATATATTGGCCAATTTCTGTTCTTTGATTTTTTTTTTTTAATTTGCTACAATTCTGAACTAAATTTAGATCTGCGACTTTTCCCATTTCAGAAGAAACGTAGGCATTTCTTTTGGAACACATTCAAATGCCAATGTATAACCAGAGAGCATCAACAGGGATAAATATATGTACACGCATGTATTTACAAAAGCGGTTCCAGTACAGTAATATCTGAATGGCACTAAAGGAAGTAAAAGCACAGGCCAAAACCTGTGCAGGAAAAGCAAGTTGCTAGCCATCTACTTGACCACTGTCTGGTTGGCAGAGATGTTTTTGAACTCTGTCTTCAGAAGTCACGTCATTCAAACTCTGCAAACATTTTCAGTCCTACAGATACTGCTGTGTCAGGGACTAAATCTGGAACAATTCTACTGTTGTGTATTTTGAACACAACCTCTCATAAATTACTTAAGTTGCTAAAAATACTCACCAGGATTTACAGTATACTGCATAAGCAGATGGATGACCTCCAGAGTACTTTGACAAAAATCAATTAAAAACTTCTGAGCTACAGCAACCAGGTGACCGAGGCTGAGACTGTATGTGGACTGCCGCAAGTTTCAGGCAAACCGTGTTACCTCAGTGTGTAAAAAAGCCGCAAGAAAAATCTCAGATGATCTCGGTGAACTTGAAAAAATCCTCTCTTGTTTTAGAATAGGCTTATTGGAGTAAAGGATCGATGCCTGGGAGAAGAGCCAGGGAGTGTTTATGCAGCCGTTGCATTTGAAACTGTACAACAATTAAGGTTAACAGCTTCGCTGATTTTGGAACTCATCCACTTCACTCTACCCTAGACTTTCTAGAGATCAAGGACAAGAAAGAATGATTGCTAGCTATCCTACCATTATTGGATACAAAAAAGATTTTAAGGGCAGCAACACTGGCTGTAAGCATTACAGATAGATAGATTCCTATTTCCAGTACTCTACCAGTATATAATTTAAAGGTGGAATTACACTACAGCAGTTAAAAGAATACATTGAATAAATGCACAAATACTTTGCAAAAGGCCTGTTAATTTCTAGTACACCTGAGAGGCTTCTTATCACAATGAAACCAGGATGTTGCCACTATAATCACAAATCTTTTCTTACCTTCAAGCAAGTAAGAGGTATGGTGACTAGGACCCCATTAAGTGTGTCTGATTGATTCAGTGCTGATCTCATGCCTTTCTTGTACAAGAGGTCTTCTACCTCACCATTCAAAAAGAGTAGCTGAAATACCTTGTGTATTCGTAGTAGATAAGGTCATAGGCCATAAGTTTCCTGGAATTAAAGTATGGCCACTTTTGTCTCTCTGTGCAAGCTCTAAGAGATGCAGAACTAGCCCAGGTCCTGGCTCACAGACCATGTCGCATGATGAAGTTGAGTCTGTCAAGAGCAAAGGCCCAAAGGCCTGGAGTACAACCGAATATGCTGATGAAACACCATGCGAAAGCAGCCTGGAAAACACAAAACCTGTGGCGCTGAATATTCACTCACACAGTGGGAGACCCCTGTGGGAACAGGTGGGCTTTTCTGCAGCAGAGGCAAAAAGGAGAAACTTGACAGCATTTCAGGGAAACAGTTACGCAGCCAGAATACTAGGAGGTCTGAAGTACTGCAGACTATGGAAATAAAGTTACTGAAGGCAGTAGAGCAGGAAGGTATAACATGAACCAGGAATAGCAATAAACTACTTACCTTATAGAATCAGAAAAGCATAACAGTGCAGATTCTAACAGAATGTGAATTGAAATACTTCAGTGTGAATAATAGCCAAGGAAAGGAAACTGTGGCTATAACAACTGTACTACTGATAGCACATGTGAACAAGAAAAGCTGGCTAGATGTAAGGGTTGTTCTTCACTGAATGTTTTCTGATTAACTCCCATAGTATTGCATTATAACCTTCCACATCTTGACCAAACATAACTTCTACAAATTGCTCACGTATACAATCACTAGAGTTATTGCACCATCTATCTAGTCAGTTCTTCACAATAGCATAAGCTGTAAAATGTTATGCTTTGGGGAGCAAATATAGATGCCATAAAATTTGCATCCAGTCTCGACATGAAGAGGCAAAGATCTGTTAGGAACCTGAGTGCATTCCCTCTCTCTCCTCAGGGTTTGCTGCTTGGGCTCCAGGCTAATTTATAGTGCAGCTGTCCAGCCTTGAATCAGAGCTGTAAAAAGTCTTGGCAGGGGCTCAAACCCCCTTCTCTCAGGGGCTGCTTTTAAAATGAGGCACTCGCCCTTGGTCTCTGCCTAAGCCACACCGCAGCTACACCATGCCCGATCCTGATTTCTTCACTTGACTTCCTTCCACCTGACTCACCGCTACGGATTTATCTAGTGACCCGGACTGTTGGATGAACCTGGTTACCTTCACCAGACCTGCTCCCCTCACGCTGCCTGGGTGCTGTGGGACTGCACCCCTTGTCAGTGAGGTCACTGCCCCTACCTGCCTTGCTGTCACACTCTGCTCCCGACTCCGCTTCATTTACAGAGCTGTTCACTATTGCTGCTTCCTGACAAGATCTTCCATTACTTCCCTTGGAAGTTTGCTCTAGCAGCTCATCACCACAGCTAAACAAAACCAAAGAAATACACCCTTTTCAAACTAGCAATTACCATTCTTCCTGGGTTTTCCCCCTAACCTGAAGAACCCTTTAACAATACCTTCTCCCCATGAAAGGAGAGATTACGTTTTTATCAAATCACCCCTTGATTGCCTGTTGAGACATAAAGGAAGTTCTTGGAGTTGTTCACTCTCAGGCATTCTCTTCGTCTTAAATAATGTATGATCTTTTTCTACGTCACTAGCTTTTAAAAATGCTTTTAAAACATTATAAGTAGAACTGTACATCCTGTTTCAGTATGCTATATACAACGCTTCATACAGAGATACTATTCTATCTCCCATTACCTACTTGAGTAAGCCCTCTTTGCTCTGGCATATCACATGTTCAGCTGCTTGTCTACTAAGGTACCTAATCCTTTTCACAGCAAACTGCTTTTGAGGATACACTTCCACTTCCTCTTCTTCCTCAGCTCCCGCTCCTCTTCTGTGAGTGGTAACTTGCCTTTCTTGCTCTTTAGCTGAATTTGACAAATCTCAGATGACCTGGGTGCAGGTTTCTCTCAATGATAAGAGCAGGGTACCTCTTCTGTCTCTGCATCATCTGTAAGTTTCATTATTTGCACTGTGGGAATAGTTCAGAGCCCCACTTGGAGCATGTCTATTCAGTGATTCCACAACAACAAGTATATTAGTTTATATTAGCGATCTTGAGACCTGTCAGTTACCCTGGCGTTATTTCATCCGATATATACTTGCTTAATGCTGTACAGAACTAATTTCTAGTCACTACAAAGTCAAATGTCTATTACATATATACAATTACTTTTATCAGATTTGTCATCTCAGCAAAGATTAAGATCTGTTTTGTTCGATAAGGACACTTTCCAAATCTCCTTATATTAATTTATCCCTTCCCTTTTAATTCTTTTGTAACGTAATACTATACCATTTTTTTCCCCTGTTATTTTGCTCAGGATCAATGTCAGTCCAATAAACCTAATTATCCAGAATACCTCACTTGCCCTTTTTGAAGGCCAGACAAACATTAATGCCCCATTTTTCTGTAATTTACACAGCATTCCCAGATTTATTGACATAAGCAATGCAGAGATCATCTCAAAAATCTCTGTGGTAAGTTACCTACATCTGCTGATTCCAAAATGTCCGTGGAAAGGTGATCTCAATGACAGACTAATTCCACATCCTTTGGCTCCTGATAAAGAATAGCTATGTGAATGGGACCACGAGGCCAGAGCAGTACTACAGAGGGCATACAGCAAGATGAATCTTAATGCTGTTAGTGGAATAGCTCAGGGAGGCTCTACATATTTCACAGACTGGAGTTTCCAAGTCTTCTGTCCTGAAGTGCTGAACATGCGAAGCCTGTAAGCCAGTGACTTCAAATAATCATTATGCAGCTAGTCTCTACACTACTAGCAAGCTTATACCACAAGGAGCGCGCACAGAGTCTTCAAAACCTATAGGTAGGAGACTACCAAGGAACGTGTTCCTCTCCTACAAACACTATAAACATTTTTTAACACACAAGGATAGATGGCTTCTATAGTATGGTGAAGAGGGGGAGGTAACCCATAAGAGCTTTTTCTTAGTCATGCTAGAGAAGATAGAAACGATGTTGCTGCACTGGCCCCTCATCTATGGCATAGCAGGAAAGTACCTTGTGCAGTAGAAACAAGGCTAGTGCATTTGTCTGCACCAGCTGCCCAGTACAACTTAAATCTGTCATCTCAATGCAAGACAATGAAAAACAGGTCTACGTTTTTCTCTGTAGCTTCAGAAGCTCAGCCTATTTTCCACCCCATCATCTTTCCAGAATCCTTTCCACTTTATCAAGACACCAGCACATTTGCACCTCAAACAGTCTGATTTATTTTTTAATATTTTCTTTCAACCTTTTAAAACTACATTTCTGGACCAATGCCAGTATCAGCTGTCTCTCTGTGGAAGGGAATTCAAGTCATATCCTATCTGTCCTCCTGCTTTTATTCTTTATCATGCTTTTCAGAATGATGTATTCATTTGGAACTGTTCTGAGAGCTCAGAGCTCTCTGAGCTTAAATCTAGCTATTGTTCATCTTTTATTTTCTCTCTCTCTCTCTCTCTCTCTCTCTCTCTTAACTGCAGCTACTTCTGCAACAGCCCTAAGCATTTTTCTGGTTTTATAAAATTTAGGGGTTAATCAAAAAGAACAGCAATTTATAATTGCACCATGCACAATTCACCTTGAATAATGTCCTAATCATTATTGGCATTCGCCTAAAATCATAATTTATAGTAGATGGAGTATTCTTAATTACTGTCAGAATTATCTTCAGCCTCTAAACTGGGAGATGGCCAGATCCACTTTTGGTATATGAGCCAAAAAGCTCAAGACCTTGCTTGCTGTACCTCTGTCTGACTAGCAGTATAACATCTCTCAAATACTGGCATACATTTGCCCCAGAAACACTCTGGAGCTGGCTGGCCAACCTTTCTTCCAGAAGGGATCTCAGAAATAGAAAGTACTCACTTCTCTGACTTGCAATAGGAAACTTGCTTCTTCTTTTATCGGAGTGCACAGCAGAGGGCAGTACGTTGCCTTTATTAGTCCCACCCCAGCTGCTGTAGGAGGTCCCCGTCTTTCCCAGTTCATGCTACTTTACTCTGAATTAAAGTAGCAAATGTAGAAGTCTTTTCAGCATCAGCAGATACTGCTCCTACTTAGAGATCATAAAATTATTGGATTAACATGTAGGATACAACCGTGACCAGGAAAAAAAATGATTCAGTGCCTCTGTCAGCGTTAGTTTTACTAAAAATTATTGGATGAATTCTTTTTTACCTACATGCTCTCAGAGACCAGCTACCTGCCACCAGCTGCTCCTTTTCCAGTCCAAGGAGGAAGAGAACTGGTCCAACAAAAAGAATTCAACTTCTGTTTGTACTTGAGGAAAAAGAAATTACACGAGTGGAACAAGTTTGTCCCCCTTTTTTACTTCACGCCTCAGGATCAGCTCATTTCGAGTCACCTGATCACATAGTAGTTTCAGAGGAACTGGATTTTGGGGCAAAGGACCATATGTGAGAGTCCTGCTGCCTGTGTTCACAAGATTTTCCCTCAAACTGTCATTTTTTCTCATGGATCCTGAGAAAAACAGCCTAATTATTAGACATGTTGGGTGCTTTTAGACTCCTACCTCCCAGGAAGAGAAAGCAAGAGCCGTAGCTAGCTCCCCTTTTAGGCAGTGCAGCTTCACTGAAGTTGTGCTATCAGAGACTTACCAGTCTATGCTCTTTTTAGCTTCTGCTATAGATAGATCTAAAAATTCAAAAGCACACCCGCTTTCCTCAACAGCAGCCGCTGGTCTAATAAAAGCAAACCTCCTGCAAATCTTGCTCCTCTGAAGGCAAGTAAGCGTTGCAGCGCAGAGAATTCAGCTCCTATATGTACTGGCAGCAAAGAATCTTTGACCAGCGTGGGGATGATTAACAGTCATCTAATCCTGCCTTTAGCCTCCACTCTCCCTGCTGCCTGCCTATGCTCTGGGCTTCAAGGAGAGGTCTGTAGGGAACGTGGAGAAGTGAAATTTCAAGTCAGTGCTCCCTTTCCTTAAATCTTTTTCCACCAGGCATGAGGAATAATAGACTATACATATATATGCACATGGGTTTAATACCGTAAGGAATTATACATAAGGAAGTATATACATATTATATACTGTAAGGAAGTATATATATATGTATATATACAGACACAAACTTCTGTATCTCAGCGTCGGATGCATTAGTATTTTCGGATGCATTAGTATTTTGAGTCTTAACTCTATGTCAATATAGGTCTTCTGTTAAGTATTCTTTAAGGCATCATAGTAATACTGCATACAGGTAAGTTCTGACTACAGATTTCTATATTCAGAAATATGACCTCCTAACTTCATCTCAGTCTCCTTTAGGCTGAGACTGAGAATGAAAAGTTTGAGCCCAAGTGCATCTTTTAGAGTTATGACCAAGTGAAAAGTGCTTAGCAAGCATAGATTTTATCTCAACAATTGTATAGAAAGATTGCATATCTGAGTAGCCATATTAATCAATATTTTTTAGTGCAGACCAGGCTGTAAGCATCTTACTGTGAGCACTCACACACAGTAACTGCTAAAAGTAGGAACACACCCCTCTAATTTCATGAGGAATACTTACAGAAATATCTCCTAGTCACTGGTTGAGAGCTACAGCCTACTCAGCCTCTCCTCAAACGCAGCAAAAGCCCCAGCAAGGCAGTAGGTATTGCAAAGCCCTGAAGCTCTTTTAGTAGGGGAACAAGTAGATCCCTTGCTCTTCTCCCCTAATTTCTCTCCTTTCTCACAGATATGTCTAAGGGTTTATAGTCCATCTGAACTTTAACAACGTTTGCAATAATAGTTTCACCAGTTAGAACTTCCAGTGAGCATACAGAGAAACGTTATGAATAAATCACATTGATTTAAATGATAATAAGGTAGTTGAGCATAAAATAAGTAACTTAGGATGGTCTTAGTGTGCATGCAATATACATAAGAAGCTTTAGGCTCCGCTATCTTCATATAAATGGCAGCCCTTAACATCAACTGTACAGAAATAAGTAGTATTGTGTTTTGATATAGAGATTCACAGGATTATGAACACAAAATATTGTGGCTGTAGGACTACACACAACCCATTTGGAAGCTACACCTTTCTCCACGGCTCAGAGGACCATGAGTCAGCCAATGGCAGCACGGCATTTCCCTCCTTCCTCCCTTTCTCCTGAAGCAAACATGCCAAAGGGCTCCTATATGTTAATCTTCTTGTATGTTGTGTTGTAATAAAGCAAGACAACTGTAAATAGGAAAGCCTCAGATCTGCTGATGAGCCATATTAAAAAGGCTTGCAAACTGGACTTTTGCACAGTGGTGTCCTTTCTCCTTCCCACTTCTCTCCAGTCTAAAAGCACCTCACAGTTGCTTTTTATGGTAATCAAGTGCAGAGGGACCCAGGGATGACTGTAAGAAAACTCTTATGTTCCCTTTGAAGCTCAGCTGTGGGCCTGCTTTCTGCAGAGGCAGGCTTCCTGCTTCTCCTGGGGTTTGTCTCCCCTCTAAGTACTTGCTGCCTTTTTGCTGATGCTCTTGCTGCCTGCTTTACCTGTGCCATGTTCTGTCGGTCTTTCCACAAAACCCTGCTCCACCTCTCGCTCCCCTTTCAGCAGGCTCCGCATAACCAAAGCACAGCAGCTGGGAAAAAGTAAACAGGAAGGTTTTCCCCCTGCTGCCCACTGGCACAACTTTTCAATAGAATATACAATACACAATATTCCCAGGTTACAGCACGGGCAAATTAAAAAAATCTGTCACCAGGACAACACCTCACACACACTAGTGTTCTCCTTTTTCATAGCCACGTAGCACAGCATTAAAATATATCGAGACCTGTTAAACAGCCTAAAATCTTTCTGACTTCCAGATACCTTTCCCCTCTTTTGCCTTAAAGGAGAGAAGTAAACCTACATGGTGTGTACAGGTACAGTAAACCATGTAGTACAAACACAGCTGCTGGCATCAGCAAGCTATTCTGAAATGGCTTACAAATGAGATTTGTCAGGGGTTGGGATCAGTTCTTGCCTTAACTTCTAAGGCTTTTAAATGAGTTACCTTTCTGAAAGAAAGGAGAAGTGTTCCTTTCAGATATGCACCTAAGACCTTGTTTTTTGCCTATTTTGCAGAATCTGCCTGTGTCTTTGAGGAATTGCTGAGCTTTCTGAGATCTTGCCCTTGAGTGAGCCATCTAAGGGAACTCATATGTTTAATTTATAAAAATCAAGTTCAGTGCTGTGTTAAGTGAGGGAAGGACCCAGAGAACGAAGGGCTGCCACTAACCTGACAGATAAAAGCATTTGCCTGATGGCTTGCAGCTTATTGCTTATCGTAAGCATCAGATTTCTTTCACTAAGTGAATAGAAAGTCAATTTAGGCATTAGAAAAAGGAACTAAACACACCACGTACGCTCCCCTCTTGACTAACCATCCTCCCCTCCAAAATGATGGTCTATTGCCCAAGAACTTCATGTACTGCTGCTCTTCAGCGTAGGTTTAGGGCAGTACCTCCACCTGTTTCCCCAGTGAGAGAGCTCCACATTGTGGGAGGAACATGCACAGTGAGGCAACAAAAATAAGAGATGCTGAAAAGAGAGAGCATGACGTAAAATTCACTCTGCTATTGCACTGATCAGTTTTTCCTGATGGGACTGTCCAAGACACTAAGCTAATCCTTTCTTTCAAGGGGACAGACGCATGATAAAAAATGAAAGCGTTCTTTTGCTCTGCTTTTTCCAAGCGTGTCAACACTGTTCGAGAAAGATATAGCACAGAAATGAGGGAAGGGAGAGTGACTCAGAGATCCCAGTTCAACAAGGTATTTAAATAGGTAGCCAGCTAAGCTGAAGGTAAGTTTAGAGATCTTTGAATAATATGAATAAATAAGCCTCTGGAAACAATTAAATCTGAAGCTAGTAAATGTTTTGATCTTACCAAAGTGATTCGATGTACTTAGAAAGTGCATGTACTAGAATTTTCTATGCTGTCATTTTCAGGACACCTGTTTAGTTCCTCTATCCATTTCAGACATTAGATCTAAACTGGAGTAGTCTAAGGCACATACTTACCACCTTTATTTTTAAGAAAAGGTAATAAAGCAGACACTCTCAATTAGGTACCTGAAAGGAAGGACAGGAGAATCAGAGTGCCTCGGCCTTTAAACATGAAGTTGCCTCGCGCCAGGAGATTTTGTGTTTGTGTACAGCAACTAGGTGACATTTTAGTCTGCTAATTTTGTAATTGGCAAAAAGCTTTGATTAAAAAAAGGTAACTTCTTCCACCTTGTTAGTGACAGTGACCAGCATAATGCCTGTGACCTTTCTCTTAAGGCCAAATCCCACCCCTGGGTGGCACAAACTTTCTAATCCCAGAATCCCCCCTCTTACTACCGTATAGCTGACCTAATCAGCTGCTCTCTGGTTCTGAGTCTCACTTCTTTTACAGCCTGCAATCTAATGACCTTTCTCCTGCTCACAATCCTTTCCTTTCCTTACTTACGTATGACAGATGAGCCACCGTGTTTTTCACTGCCTTTTAATCTTTTGTGCTTATGCGCCATCAGAAACTTAGCCAACAGTAAATCCCTGCCTCCTTCCTGCTCTGGCACTGCAGCTTGAGCCCGTCTCTTTGTCACAGTATAGTGTGCTTTCCTGATAAAAAAAAAAAAAACAGATACCGAGTCAGCATCTTACAAATAAGATGATCCTTTAACAAAAGAAAAAGTGTGAGGAAAGTGTCTCTTTGTCAGGCTCCTCAAACCAGAAATTCAATAAAATGTTACATTTTCTCCCAAAAATTCTTAAAGGCCAATACTGTTAAACTATCCACAAATCAGATGACCTTCACGGCTATTTAATATAGCCTTATACCCTCACAAGCCATAGAGTCATACAATGCTTTAGATTGGAAGGGACTCCAGAGGTTATGTAGTTCAACAGGTCAAATCTGATCGGGTTGCTCAGGGCCATGTCCAACTGAGACAAAAAACTTCCAGGATGGAGACTCCACTGACTCTCTGGGCACTGCTCCAGTATTGGACCACCCTCATAAAAAAACGAAAAACAAAAAAACAAAAACAAAAATCCCAAAACCTGTACCTATTTGGAACTTCCCCATGTTTTAACTTGTGCTTGTTGTGTCTCTTCCTATTGCTGTGCACCTCCAAGAAGAGTCTGACTATCTTCTCTGTATCATCCGATCAGGTATAGACATAAGATCTCCCCTTAGCCAGTGACTTGCATCTCAAGGCTGAACAGGTCCAGTTTTCTCAGCCTTTCTGCATATGTCATACGCTCCATCCCCAACAATCTTGGGGGTGCACCACCTCTCACAGCTGTGAGCCCAGCAGTCCAGCCAGTTTTGCAGCCACCTTAGCATCTACTCATGCAGCCTCTTTCTCACCAACTTGGTGGAAAGGAAACTACAGGAGACTGCATCAAAGGCCTTGCTGAAGTCACAGAATACAGCACCTGCTACACTCCTCTTATCCACAGCACCGGTCACCTCATCACAGAAAGCAATCACATTGGCCAGGCATGATTTGCCCTTGGTGAATCTGTACTGGCTGCTCCCCATCACCATCTTAGAATGGTTTCTAAGAAGATTTACTCCATAACCTTCCCAGGGCTGAGGTAAGGCCGACCAGCTTGTAGTTCCCTAGAACCTCCAATTGCCATGACATTGTGAGGCTGCTCTCATTGTGGACAGGTCACGGCAATTGGAGGAGGTTCCTGATGACTGAAAAAAGGCAACCATCACACCCCTTTTAAAGAATGGCACGAAGGAGGTTCTAGGGAACTACAAGCAATCTCTAACTCTGTCTTCCTCTCCCACAGATTCTGCTGGGAGGCTCAGGGACTGGGAGGCCTGAAAGCAAACCTGACTAGTGAAAACTGAAATGAAAAAAGCACTGAGTAGCTCTGCCTATTCTATGTCTCTTGTCACTAGGTTCTCCCACCCCGCTGAGCAAAGGACCTGCACTCGCCTTCGCCTCCCTTTTGCTGCCCATGTACTTACAAAAACCTTTCTTATTGTGTTCGCCTCCCTTGCTAGTTTCCTTGGCGGAAACATTGTTATGCAGACATCCCACACTACATAGAAGCAGAAGTACCCAAAGTGAAACCATTTCTCATTGGTACCAAGCCACCACCCAGAGCCTGACATTGAAAACAGTTGTAGCGAGGATCACCTTTCCCATAGGCTGGGCTGAGCCAACTCCCTGGAGTGGTAATTTGTCTGTTTCACTTAATTGTAACTATGTGCTTAGGTAAGTGTGTGTGAATACAAAGCCTTTCCTAACACAGCTGATCCTCTGCTTGGTCCACTATTGAACGTAGCTATGTCACATTGTCTCATAGTCCTTTCCCTCCTTCCCCTGGTGACACCTCTGTAATCCCAGTGAGGTTGAGGCTCTGCAGCTGTGCAGGGACTTGTAACTCCTCCTGTTTGTTCCCCATGCAATGCAGATTTCAGTACAGCATTTGAGACAGGCCCCAAGTCGTGCAGCTTTTACATAGGAGGTGTGAGAGCCTCCCTTGTCCTGCTGTCCTCTAGACCTGTCTGATTTGCCCTTTGTTCCCTCTCTTCTCTTCTGGTTGCTGTAGCCCTTCCCCACATACGTATTTTAAAGCCCTCCTCACTGGTTTAGCAAGCCTGTTTGCCAGGACACTCTAGCCCAGCTTGGTGAGATGTATCCTGTCCCCGTTCAGGAGCCCCTGTTTCTCAGAGAGTCCCAAGGCCACCAAAGCCCTGCCGGTGACACCAGCCACGCAGCCAAGCATTGACCTACTGGACCAGTCCACTTCTGCTCAAGCCTTTCTTTCCCACAGGCAGGAATGAGAAAACACCACCTGGGCCCCCGCTCTTCACCTTTGTCCCCAGAGCTCTGTCATCGTTCTTGAAACCCTCCAGGTTACCCCGGCAATATTACCAGTGCTAACACAGAAAAGCAGCGAGGAGTGGTAGTTCAAGGGCCAGAAAAGCCTTGGCAGTCCCTCTGCAACGTCCTGGATCCTGGCACCTGGCAAGCAACAAACCTCCCTCAGGTCACATCAGCAGATAGTTTTTTTTTTATCACTTGCAGTGTCCCTTTTGTGCAGACGCCAGGTTCAGGCTCAGTTGGCTCTGATGAATCCCAGGACTCCTAACACAGGGCTTAACCCTCCCTAACTAAGAGTCAAACTGCCCCAGCGGTAGCTAGGATCTGAAGATGCTGGAAGCAGCTCCCAGCAGGAACCAGAAGGAGACTCTAGAAAACAGACGCCGCACACAGGTATCTGACGCGCGTGGCAAGACATCCCCCTCCATACCCTTGCACCTCAGGGAAACCCCATGCAGCCACTCACCAGCTGGCCACACCAGGGCCTTCCCACCACCACCCTCACGGGAAGCACAAGCCACAGCCATGCTTCCATCACTCCACAGCAACGCTCCCCATCCACCCCCGGCCTGGCTCTTCTTACCAGACTATGAGGCTGCCAGAGAGCCGGACTCATGAACGCCACCATTGTCACCACTACCCTTGCAGCAAACAGAGGCCGCTCTGTGGCACCCAGCAACCCAGACCTCTGCAGCAGGGCACCTTCTGTGTGGTCCCATCTCACCCAACTGTGAGCCCACCAAAGTGCCTCACCACTGCGAGTCATGCACTGGCGTCAGCCTCATGCACCTGCACGTGGCCTGGGTTGAATATATCCAAAGAGGTTTTGAAACACATGGTGATAGATTACTTACTAGGTGTCTCAAATACATAGAAACATATATAAATAGATATTAGTCTCCTGTGTAACTGCTGTTCAATTCTGGGATGGAAGGAAGGGGGGCATTGTTATATTGATGAAATATTTGCTTATTTTATGTTAGAGGTGATAATATGGAGGAAAGAATAAGGTATACATGTCTTCTGGATCTATCGAAGAGCGCTAGCAGGTGCTCAGTCTGCAAAATTACAAGAAAGTAGAACTGGAATCTAAATCAGATTTTCCCTGAAGAGACCAAGATAATGTCTTGAAAGTAAGTACTACTTTCAAGGAATTTTAAAGATACATTTGAACCACTCATTTCATAGGTCTATTACAGCAAGTTAATATGGAAATATCCATTTACCAGGATTTAAGAAGAAAATCTCTAGCCTTGGCCAACCCTTCCTCCTCTAGGATCACGTTCCAAGGGGCCAGCAGCATGGGACTACAGGGATCCCAGCAATAATTTATCCCTCACCGAAAGTCTGCACCTCACGTAAGGATGGTTGTATTGAGCTCAGAGGTCTGTCTCACCCATGTACAACAGAGTACTTCTTAAATTCAAGGTGTGCTTATTCCTGTCATTCCCCAAATAGGCTGCATAATCTCTTGGGGGAGGAGGGTAGGACTGCAGTGAAGCACTTCCTTGTTTAGAAGAAAAAAAAAAGTGAACGAAATTAGGAGCCCAGAAACAAGTTACTGATGGAAATAAGCTTTCCAAATTAAAAATTCAGACATGGGGAAATTTTAGGAGCTTATAGGATGAGCCTATAGCCTTCATCTGCTGTCAGAATCTCAAATGAAGTCTATGGTCTTCTTAACTACATTAGAAAACTATTAAAGAGCAGAACCAGGCTCTCGTAAAGAAGAGATCAATATTAATGAAGTTCTTTACAATTACCTGTTCATTAAGATAGCACTATTATTCCTATTTCACAGTTAAAAGTGTGAATAAGACCAGGGTTGTTAAGTATCCAGAGGCCGGAAGCTCAACCAGGCTTTGACAAGGACAGCCTGACTCAGAAAATATTTAGCTTTTCAAAGCAAAGAATACCACATTACCTTCATTTGTCATCGGGAGTATTCTGCATATTAGAAGCTGGACCCCACGTATCTCATAAAGGGAATATAGAAAAGGAGTGTAGGTGGCCCACAGCAAAGAATTTTGTTTAAGCCAATTGTACAGAATCCCTCAGAACCGTATAACCATGTTAGGGAGCAGCCAGAGCAGAGCTGTTCCACAAGGCAAGGAAAGCCAGGAGCCAAGGGTGACACACAGGGTACTGACCTTACAGTCCAGGTAGGGCACAGTCCTACAGTGCCAGAGCTGGGCAAGTAGAGCAGGGTGGTGACAGTAACAGGTTCCACCGACAGTCCAGCAGTCATCAGGTAAAGACAAGGTGACGAGTCAGGTCTGAGGTCAATCCAGGAAATCCAAACAACAGTTCAGGAATGTCAGGGCCTGGCCTGGAAACACATACCCCTATGCCATAGCTCAGGCCTGGGCCAGAGCTTAAATGGAGCTCCTGGATCAGTGGGCAGAGGGAGAGTGGCTGGAAGTCCCAGGTGAGGCTCGTCAGGCCAAGTAAGGCCTGTTGGTGTCTTCAGAGCCCTGACAATAATACAATCCCACTCTCCAACATGACATTCGGTTGTTCAAGAACACAGCCATCGCCTCCCCTTGGGCCTCTATGTCATCTGACATCTTTCTGCTTCTCCAAGAAGCTTAGGACCTCGGCTTCACAGTAGCTTCTGAAAATAAGTTCACATATTCTTTGACTTCTACTTATATTGTAAATCTACTGCGATTCTCAGCTTTATGATCCAGTATTGTACTATCAGCACGTACTTTCACAAAAGGGCCATATTAAAGTTGCAAGGGAAACCTGAATTTTGGCCCTTCTTAACTTGTTTACTCTGAAACAATGATTTTAAATATACTTCACGTTTAACCCAAACAGGTCATCTAAATTGGCCAGACTCTCAAACTAACCAACTATAAAAATACACACGCTACACAGAGTTGAGTTGCTGATTCACTTTACAAGCATTTATTACACTGCAAAAAAAAACAATATTGTTTCACAGCAGGGACATTGTTTGTTTAATTCTGCCATATAGGTAGGGGGTCAAAGTTAATGATTATTGTTGCATAAAAGCTCAAGCAACTGTCTTCATTTTCCATTAAAATCTTGCAAGCAGGGATTTGAGTGTAGGAGGCTTATTGCAATAATACTTAAACATCTGACTAAAAAGGAGGTAGCAAGCACAAAGTTTTACTCCTTCAAAAACATGAGCCATTGGAACATAGATAAGCAACCAGAAAATACTTAGCAGAGTGGAACAGGAAGAGTATGAAGTTAAAAAAAAATCCAAGAACAAAAAAGTCCCTACCAAAAACAGCAGAGAGGGAAACAGAGGGAAGGAGAGGGACTTAACCATCACATAAGTAGAAAGTAAAAATGAGCAGCCAAAAGGACAGTTTTGCCAACTCTTAGTTTTTGTGTGAATGATTCAGCTTGCAGTTCCTATCACAGACAGTCACATGACAGCAGGAGATAAATCTAAAGCTCCCTCTGATGGAGGGAGAACTTCTAAGCAACCACTCCAAAGGAAGGTGGAAGTCTGCCAAATACAATGCACTGAAATATTTACACCAAAGTCACCGCTGGGCAAGGCTGACAGACTGGACAACTGCCCAGAAGGACCAGAGAAGATGGACAGATGCTATCTGCAGAATTCTTCAGGGTGAACATCTTCCCCCCTGGCTATTCCACTGGGAGCTGTCCAGATACTTGGCAGGTATCGGCATGACTCGGCCGGCCCCTGCGGAGATATTTCCTGTGACAAAGGAGAAAGCCCAGTCGTTTATGCGCAAAGTGCATTTAGGCATTCTATTGTTCTCATGCTATTTTAGGATGCAGAGAAGTGCAATTTCCTCCTCAGCAGTGTGGGAGAAGATGAACTGAGCCATCAGTTCTCAGATTCCTTTTTTACATCCCCCTCACCAGAAGTACATTCGGGATTTTGGGTCCTCCTCCTACGAAGAATTGCTTTTGATTTGAATGTATGCAGAGAGAGTACTGGTTGGAGAGCAGCAGGGGACGTGGCAAGGAGAGGCCAGTGAGGGCAGAGAGAGCATGGCGGGAAGGCGCTCCTAACAGCTAGACTGAGAATGGACGCAAGAGAAGTCTATGACCACTGCGAGCCACAGAGCCAAAAAAAAAAAAAAAAATCTCACAGCAAGGACCCCATGACCAGAGACAACGGGAGAAGAAGGCTTCTTTCAACAACTCTCAAAATCCACAGACTGCCTCAACCACTCCTCTTGGTGCTGCCTGTCTCCTCACCCAGAGGGAATCTTTTACACGCTTCATCTCCAGGCTCCTTTCCAAGCCCATCTTCTTCTCTCCTCTACTATACTCTCAGCAGCTCCTCAGGGACAGGCTACCTTCCCTCACTTTGAGATGCATTCCCCAGGTCCCTAATACAGAAACCATTATCAGTTTGAGAACAGCTGTACTAAAATGCCTTTTATCCTGTCCAAACACCATAAATTATAGCCCACAGGCCAGGGCCCAGTTCAGAGAAGCATAGATTTGTGGCTTTAGTGAAGAAAATTGTTGTTGGGCGGTAAGAGAGATAAGACAAGATAAGACAAGCCAAAACAAAGAATTGAAATTGTTGACTCATATTAGTTATTAACTCAAGGGCTCAGGAGAAAATTACTGACGTGAAAGTTATAAAACTGAGAAAAAAGGCAGGTAGTTGGAAGACAGCAACTCAGCAAAACAGACAATTAATTAGCATGTTCCAAGGGGCAACAGAGACTGACATTTTCCCATGTGACTGACAACTGCCTGGCCAACAGGCACTTGTCCTGCACGAGGGTGCTGAGTGTAGTAACACTTACATGCTAAGCCTATTAGACCCAGCTACCAGCGTATTAGGCCTAGCTATCAGCTGTGTGTTTTCACCAGGGAATAACTGCTGTATACTCAAAAAACCGTGTATAATCCTATTTGCAGACCTCCGTGCATTGAAAAATATGCCCAAATATTAGCAAACTAGTGGAAAAGAAGGATTACAGTACACTTAAGTGGCATCTAGGTGTTCCACTTCCTGATTGACACTCGTGTTAGTACCACGTACTTGATCTCAAATACTAAAGAGAGCTTAGTACTGAAATCTTAGAGGCTAATTATAATACATTAATTTCACAGTACAGATGAGCAAGTGTTTGCATGTGTTTGCTTTAGGCACTACCGCAAATAGCAGACTGTTTTCTTACTTGACAGAAAGAAAAAATTCCATCTACTTTGTTGCAGAATCTTTCACAAGGATTGAAGGATGCTCTGCAAGCTCTGCAAGCATGAGCAAGGTGGTCATTTCATTAAGTTGCTGTGTGGCTGTAAGCTACATTCTAGCAGCAAGACAAGCCATGGTTTGAGTCTCCTGCTACTGTTTTTAGTTGTTTATCTAGGTCATTTGGTAAGAGTTCATGTTTTTACAATATAGGTGCCCAGACTCCACTGAAAAGAGCATTTTTACATCCCACTGTACTGTTAGCAAGCACTTGGCTTGGTTGTCCCCCATCACTTGTCGAGGCCGCCAGAAGGATTACATACACAGTGCTCCCCAGCCATTCATACAGCAAAACAACTTGACGTGAGTACTGGAACCTGCAGAGAGACCAGCCATGCTGGCACAGCCTCTACCCAAAAATTTGTCTTCCTTCTAAGGTGGGCAGCAGTCCTGGGGGCAGTGCAGTGCTAGAGAAGTATACTTCTGGTTCCTGAGCTAAGAATTCTGTTTTCCTACATGATATTGCCCCTGGCACTTTTCTTTCTATCTCTGCATCTGAATAATGCCCATCTCAGCAGGGATACCTGTTGGCTTTTTTCTTTTTGAGGAGGGGAAACTGACAACAGTGGCTAAAAGTCTTCCCATCTCTAAGTCCGGCAGGTGTTGGCACACCTCTTATTGTCTCTGAGTTCAGAGAGGGCAGAAGAAGTTAAAAGGAAAGAAAAGCAGACACAATAATTATTTATTTAAAGGCCAAAAGAGGGAAGTCTCCCAAATATTCATTTTGAGGGTTGCCAAAGCTAAAGTCTGCCGCACAGGAGTCCAAAAGAAACATTAAGATAGAGAATTATTCTCTACTTCAGCTACTTGCTAAGTCACAGAGAGGAAGCAGTCTCAAACATTCTTGGTGTTCTCTTGCTAGACATGCTGAAGTAGCAATTATATTATCTGCCTTTCACAGTGCTATTAGGCAATCAGCCTCATTTGAAGGAAAAAGGTCCTGAGACAAAAGATTTAAAAATACTCTTTTGTTCACAGGTTCCTTTAAAAAGTGTCGTTTAGTTGTTTCTTTTTTTTTAGTCACATTTATTTGACAAAGGAGCCTCATCATTGCATTGAGTTTAAGACTAGATCATTAGACTATGACACTATTATTTGTTACCGTCATCCTTGACTCTGCACGGCAAGATCTCACTCACCTCAGCAGCAGTTGAAGTCTTTATCATTAAAAATAGAGACAGTATGATGTATGTTAAAGGCTAGTTTATCTGTCCACGGTCTGCACACAGGAAGACTTGCCCTGAAGGCTGAAGCTACCTACAACGTTTGCTGGACGTCTCACATAGCCAGTAAATGTTTTTAGGTACTCTAAAGTTAGTGAGAGTTCAACACAGGGACTCCTGTTTCCAGATCTCTTTCGAAGACTTTAGCAAATCTAATACCTTTTGTGTGCAAGTCAATTGTTGTCAGAGTGCCAGTAATCATGACCTTCACATATCTACTATAAACATAATGCTGTGCAAACTAGTTGTAGAACTGTAAAAGGGGCTGACCCCTTTTGAGCAAATATTTGACAAGCAAAAAATATCAAAGAAGTCTTTATGACGGACATATGTCAAAGAGACCCCAAATGAAGAAGTGGAAAGCAGAAATACGGAGAAATTCATTAATTCCGTCCAAAAACTGTCCCACATTCAAGATACCTCATCTGCTAAGAACCAGAAACAACAGACTTCCAACTTAGCCTAAATCAATTGGCATTCTTGCCTGCTACTTTGCATGAACTCAGAGCAATTTAATCCAAGCATTTCAGCCATCATTAAACCCTGTTTTCTGTTAGGACCCATGACACACAACAGGGCATTAAGACTGACCTATCATTATAATAAGCACCATGACCGCTAAGAAAAATATTACTTTAAGTATAGACATTGCCAGGCTTTATAGAAGATGAATGAATTTCCCTAGAAGGTGAAAATGTCTTTCTGACATTGCCAAAGTTCTGAAAGTTATGCTTAATACAAATATCGCCTTGGTTTATTTAAAGGTGCAGATCAGCATGTGCAATGATTGTGTGATAACACTGAACATCTGACGAACAAAGTGAGAATAACCTCATGCCAACTGGTTTCCTTCCAGCCTAGATGAGTAACTACCACAACCAACTTTCATTACAACTCTCAGATCAGCTTTATTTTAAATATTAAAAAGAAAAAGAGAAATAAGGAATCCAAACTGCAGACATCACTGTCCACTCTTGATGGCTCTACAGCTACTCCAGCCTGGAGCAGAGGAACTTCACAGAAAGCCTTCTTGTACTGTGCACTTTCTGGTAGACTCTCTTCAGAAACACTTTGCCCCAGCCCATCATCCTTTCTCCTGCTAGGAGCCTGTTTAAACCCTTTAGCTGGGAAGCCCAGCTTCTGGGTACTGTTCTCTCAGAGCGGATGGACTGCTTCTTTGTGCCATCAAGGGGGTCTGTGTGACCTTCTCTGGGGGTAATGGCGAGCGAAGTCAGAGATGTTGACTTTTCTGCCGAGAAGGCGCGGGTTTGGTAGATAAAACATATTACTGAAGGGGTGGCCTATTGTAAATACCTAGAATCAAATAACCGGGTCCCAGAGAGGTACCAGGAGCTCAGTGTCCTACAGCATTTGCAAAGGCATGGTCAGTTGAAACTGAAGCTTCAGGAGGGAAGTAGGTAAGCTTAGTATGGGCCATTCTCCTGATAAAATTGATACTCTATTTTTTTAGTTTGATGACAAGAAATTACAATTCAGATACACGATCGTGCATTTGCAGTCTTGAAATAACATTGCCTTAAATTCCTTTCAGAAGTACTCATATAAAAATAAACTTCGCAGTGAAACTCAGGCCTTGGAGTACAGGGTTACAACAAAGGATGCGCTCTACCTTACAAAGATCGATCAAAGATGATTACAAAAGCAGGCAGCTGACTACTGCATTTTCTGAGGTGTCTGCTAGAGAAGATGACTTTCTAAAGAACAATGTAGTAAAAATCCCAGATACTCATTGCCGGAACTACCCAGCTAATCTTACGTAGGAGTTTACTTGATTACTGAGGGGAGTGCCACTAAAGCTCTCAGCTTCTGAGAACTGTAATTGTTAAATTCTCCAAGGTGTATCCTAAAGCTTAGTCTCCACTCACTGAGTTCAGCAGCGAGCCAGCTAAACACGAAGAGACTGCCACTACGAGGGATTCAAGGATAACTTCACACTAGTTTGGTACGCAGCTCATGAAGTGGCATAAATCACCATGTCAAAGCTTACAATAATAAACCTACAACACCTGTTAAGTCTGAAACATAGCACAGAATTCCCTTTAACCCAAGCAGAAGATTAATGTAACTAGGCAAGGTACAGGAATGGCAAGCAAATTCCTTGCACCCAAGATTGTGATAGAGCCTATCCTTTTTTTTAATGATTGTGATTATCTTACCTTCATAGGAAGACATATTCCGAAGGTTCATGCTAAGATACTAGTATGTACTAGGTTGCACCAGCTTTCTAATACATGAGGACAAAGAGCTACATATGAATATACTAAAAGCATTACATTAAGGTGCTGGATTCAACTCCTGGAAGTCAGCACAGAAGACTACGCCCTGGTCAGACTTTGCAGCTGTTGGACTATACTATCTGCTACAATATGAACTGGAAAAATCTGTGCTTTTTCCTGAGTTCCCCAATCACTAGGGATCTAGAAATGATTTCCGCACAGTACATCTGAGTAGACACGATGCTAATTTAAATGGGTTCACTCCAGTGTGATCATGAACACATCAAAACTAGCTGTCTAGTCTAGATTCTGCCTGCTGCACAAAGAACGGATTCTGCAAAGAGAGAATCTTCCCTGCAGAAGAGATGAAATGGTATGCTCTATCTGCAATACATCTGCCATGCTTTCTGTGTCAATAACTTAACATCAATCTTGCACCATCTCTCCAGGAAAAGTTCTCCGAAACTCTCCAGAATTATAAATGGCCGCTGTCATTCAGCTGATAATTTGTTTTCCACAGGCAGAAGTGACAGCAAAACTCTATTACTCATTCAGTCCAGGCTTCAATAGTTGAACGCTGATAACAGCTCCAGTGCGTGGACCTTGGATCCTTTAACAAAGCGAACGTAACCTGGTCTCACTTTTCCACTCAATTTCAGACTGTGCTGGACTGTGCTGATTTGCAGCCTGTTCTGTCCTGGAAAAGAGCCAGTATACCCCAAAGGCTACCTTTCTTCTTGTAACGCATAGGACAGAGAGACCATGGATGCTTGTGTGAGGTCCTATATTGCAGACAGGACATAAGGCAGCATTTTATTGCAGTTTGAGATATGCAATTTCAGACACGAATGCTGAGCCTGATTTTCTTCTATCCCTGCTCCAGAGGATGTTTTCAAGAGTCTTGTAGCCACTGCCTATGGTGCAGTAGAGCTCAGGGCTAAGACTGCATTTCACGGAGACCACTATAAACTTAAAAAGCCCACACCTGGACCCAAAGGCTGTACACTGTCTTCTCTAATTCAATTTAACAACGTCCTTATTAATGGAGTAGAGAGGAGAGCAAAAAAGTTAACAGGACCCATCAGTGCAATAATGTGACAATAACTAGGTTTCCATTCATAGATGTGAATACTCATAGCCAGACAAGAGCTGGATGAGAACCAAGATTCACTTTCTCCACAAAGCAGGACCCATTCATACCAGTGATGGCCCACTTACACCACAAGCAGTTTGATACTCCAGGTGTCTGTTTGAGACTCCTCAGAAAGGATGTTTAGGTTATCTTTAGGCCCAGGCTCAGTGGACCGTTACACAGTAGTCTTTGTATCACTGCATTTAACTGCAGTCTGTGGTTATCATGAGACAGAAAACACAGCAAGGATTGCCACTGTCTTCTTGCCATTTTCTCTGCAGTCCCAGTTCCTATTGCTTCAATTGCTGGCAAGGCTGATCTCCCTGGTGCTTCTGCCAAGCAGGATTACTACTATTGCCTCAATCTGTTACAGCTGTTGGTAGACTTCCACCACTGCTCTCTCATATAACTTATCAGGAGTTTTAAATCACCATCTGGGCACAGCTACTGTATTCCCAGTCTGTGTCACATACATAATGGTCTGTATATGCCCTTCGACCCTAGATAAAAGACTGCAACAAATTCTTTTTCAGTTAAAGAAATCATATTTATTTTAAATATAGAAAACAAACACGACAGAGGAATCCAAGCCTTTACAGAAAAAAAACAATACGCGCCTTCAGATCAGGCACAAGCGTTTTTCTACTCCTTTAGATCAGGGGAAAACCCACTGTCACCTAGAGAAGGTCTGTCATTCCCTCCACTCCCTCAACTCCAAAATCTGGGATCTCTACCAACTTTGCTCACTCACTTCCAAGAGACCTACCTCAATCACTCATCCTGTCTCCTAGGTAAGAGCCCTACCTAAGTCTATTAAAACAGCTCATACCCGTTGACTGATGCTGAAGACCTGTATTGCTACTGGGTTGCAGAGCAGAGATAGCTACTTCTGGAAAACAGCCTGTGCATTTTTTACACTAATGCTTACATGTTGCATAAATTAAGCAATCAGTGTCCAACAAGTGCGGAACTGCAGCTGAGCTCACTTTGCTGGTTAAAGCAGCTCTATAAATACTGTATTATTGCTCCAAAAGAACTTTGGAAAAAATCATTTGAATAAAATAAAATTTAGTATTTCACTGCTTACTTTAGACTGGCGTTAGATAAGAGTGATGGAGACAAAAGAGAGTCTGTTGGAGGAAAAGCCATGTTCCTACTACCCCTTTTGGGTGTTCATGAGACATCAGACTATTGCGACATCAGTAATATTGCAATATGGCAATGCAGGAGCCAGACTAACCCAAAGCACATTGTTTTGCAATACTACAAACATGTTAATATGACTGGCAGGAGGAATGAAACTGTCACCACAAAACTAAATCTCAGAAAAACAGATGTACATCACGAGTGGGTAGTTTATATATTGAATGTATGTAATGGTTTAAGGAAGACCATCCAATTTTCATTAAACTAATAATAAGAAATGTTATATTTGAGGTACCTTTATGTTTTAATTCAAAATGTCTAGATAACGCAGATTTTTTTGGAATAATGTGATCATATATGACATCAGTGAAGTCAGGCTCTGGTTTTCAAAATATGTGCTAAGTTAATATTAATCTGCACTATGCTTACTATTTTAGTCTACCACTAATCCTTAACAACACTATGACTAATTATTATACTGCAAGTGTAATGTCAACTAACTGACACCTAACAGTGTATTTAGAAATCTGCAATTTAGGAAGGCATATGTAAGTTTTACAATTTGGAGATAAAAATGGCATGGTTGGAGAGAAAAGAAACCGTTTTCTTGAGATCTCCAATATCTGGTTTTTCTTGAGTGAGATTCTGAGTATCAGAATCGCTCAAGTCTGAGTTTTGTTCAAAAACTTGAGTGATAACTTGTTGCAAAATCATTTTCCTACCATGCAAGCATAAATTATTTCCAATAATAAATTTCACTGTACACACTAATAGGCTGTACATAAACCAGAAACTGATACTTTTAACCAGCCTGTATTTATCTTCACCTCTTTGTTTAGTGTTTTGCAAGATGTAAAGGGTTGCTGTGGATAACTGTTCCTCCACCTCATGTGTTCTCATTTTGCAGATCTTGCAGATCTCACAAGGATGAATGCACTCTTCCATTGTATTAAATATTTATACAAAGACCTGAGAGAACTGATGTAGCAACCTATGTGAAATAAGCAGCAATACTGCAATAAGTGTTACATCTTCTGACTGTTAAACCTAAACAAAAAACATACTCCAGCTTTCCTGTGCATCCCAAAGACAGCTGCCTCAAGCAGAGTCCAGGCAAACTGAGAAATATGCTGACAAGAGAAGCACTTTCAGGAGTTTGCCTCTCCTCTGAATTCACATTTCCTGGGAATGCTAAAATATATGCTGTGAGGTTGGTCAGTATGCCCAATAGTTAAGAATGACAAAAAGCATCCACTTTCATTTACAACAAGCCAAGATACCCTATTCCACGTCCTTGCATGGATATTGCCACAGTAATCCATTTATGGATTGATTTATTTCAAAAAAGTATCTAGGAAGAGTAAGAGCTGCAGTGAAATACGTGCTACCAAGTACTTCTGCCAAACAAGAAAGGCTGCTTTCAGTTCAGCAGGGCAAAGACTCCTTATGCGTTGAAAGACTAAGCTGAAACCTCACGGCTGTCAGTGTCCATTATGGGCCGGGGACGTTGCCACCAGGGACACCTCCATCCCTCCACCACGATGGTGACGAAGACTTACGCTCTGCCCTACGTGAACGTGGAAGGTGCTGAACGGTAAGCGAGAGATACTCAGAGACTTGTGATTTTGAGCAACTGACCTTTCCGCGTGAAAGGAGGAGAGAGCGAACTTTTTTCCTGGAAACAAACGCAAGTTCTGGGATTTACCACCAGACCAAGCGCAACGGCCACGGAGCCCACGTTGCGCAAGTAGCGCGCACGACCCTTGCGCGGCAAGCCAAGCTTTCCCGCTAGCCCCACGGCCACCTGCTGCTGCTGTGGCGGCCTCGCCCCGCTCCTTGCCGGGCCGCCGCCGCCGCACTGCGCCCGCCCTCCGCGCTGCCAGCGCGCAGAAGGGCTTCCCGGGCCTGTGACGTCAGAAAGGCGCGGGGAACGGGGGGAGCGGTGCAACGACTATGACGTCACCCTGCCTGCCGCGCTTCGCCGCGGCTGCCGCCGCTGCCCGCCCGGAGCCGCCCCCAGCGGGGCGGGGCGGGGCGGGGCGGGGCGGGGGCGCAGCGCAGGGCGGGTCCCCGCGCAGAGCCGCTGCCGGGTGCGCTGGGCCCGGGACGGGGGTTGGGGAGCCGCGGCAGCAGCAGCAGCTCTGGGCGGCGGGGCGATGCGGATGGCGGTCGGTGCGGCAGCGGGTGACGGGGCAGCGCAGAGCCCCGGCCCCGCCGCCGTGTCGCTGGGCTTGAGCGTGGCCGTGGTGTCCAGCCTGGTGAACGGCTCCACTTTCGTCCTGCAGAAGAAGGGGATCGTGCGGGCCCGAGGGCGAGGTAGGGGGCCCCGCCGGGTCGGTCGGTCGGCGTGGGGGCGGGAGGCCCCGACGTCGCGGCCCTGCCTTTCCTCTTGCGCCGCTCTTAGCGCTGCCGCCCGCTTTGGCAGCTCTGCCCGGGCGAGCATCGCCGCCGGCGCCCGGCCCGGAGCAGCGCTGCCTCCCCGGGGGCTTCTCCTTCCCCGCGCAGCTGCTGCGGAGAGGCTGCGGCGGCGGCGGCGGGCGGAGGGGCGCGCATCCGGCCGCGGGGGGCAGCGGGGAGGCGCGCGCGCCGGGCTGCGGCGCGCGTGGCGTGGGGAGGCAGCCCGGGTTGTCACGTTAAGTGGTTTTGACGTGAGAGGTCGACGGCTGGAGCAGGGCGCGAGGCATGTCATAAACCGACGGGGAGACGTCGAGCGGAGAGCGACCGGGGCGGGGAGGGGGGGGAGGATATTAAGCGCAGTCATCAGCCGCGGCTTCCAAACCTATGGCCTGCGCATTGCTCTTCCATCATACAGCATTAAAGACTATATACATATATATATATACACACACACACACACACAGACAAACACACACACATGCATGTTTGTGTGTATGCATGAATATCTGTCCTTCTCTCGAAATGTTTTCATTGCCTCATGGCACTTCTCTGCTCGCTGTCTTTGGCTCAACTGCTTTCTCTCCGTGAATAGCACCAGCATATCTTATCAACTCTTCATTCTCGCGCTTCCACGGATATACACCACAAAGTTGCATTAGATCACGTGAGAGTTGCCTTTTGTAGAGAAGGGCACAGCAATGGCATGAAATCACTAATCCCTTTTTTGCATGTGGAAATGCTATACCTTATTGTTTTTTTTCCCCGAGATAAACATTCAGCAATTTACTGTGCTGTCCAGTTTAGCAAGGGAAAAAAAGTGAATTCATAGCATGTTACGATCTTTTGTATTTTATTCTGATACTAGGACTCCCAAAAGCATGCGGTTCATGACTATCATTTTACTAATTGCTGCTTAATGCTTTGAATATAGAGAAGCTGCAGTATATTTTTTTTTTTACTTGTTCTTAATATCATGCTTTTGGAGGAAAGGTGTAAACACAC
Organism: Struthio camelus; assembly: GCF_040807025.1. Taxonomy (NCBI): domain Eukaryota; kingdom Metazoa; phylum Chordata; class Aves; order Struthioniformes; family Struthionidae; genus Struthio; species Struthio camelus. Next base: position 148,943,780 of record NC_090942.1, on the reverse strand, counting down.
AGGTTGTACGGGGCCTTTTAATTGTATTTCTATTGGTTGTCGATAGCCCTTTGTTTTGCTGGTGATGGTGGAATGAGTATGTATGTGTGCGTGCATGTGTGTCTGGGAGCTCTTATGAAAAACGCTTAGTAGAGACAAGAACAGCTTAGGTATTAAGCTCCGTCTGAACCTGAGGACAAATTACTTTCCTGTGCGGGCGACTGAGCGCTGGAACAGGTCGCCCAGAGAGGTTGGGGAGTCTCCTTCCCTGGAGACATTCAGAAGCCATCTGGACGCGATCCTGGGCAACGTGCTCTAGGTGACCCTGTGTGAGCAGGGTGGTTGGACTCCAGAGCTCCTTTCCAACCTCAGCCGTTCTGTGATTTCTTAGGGCTTTTTTTGTTTTGTTTTACTTTCTCTGAGATGGTTAATGTTGGAGCAGCAATGCTCTTCCAGTGCCTACTGTATTGAGCACGTTCAGGGTGCATTCAGAGGACTACCAGCTGACAGCATGATCTAACAAGTTTATTTTGCATTTTCCACAATGACCTTACAGTTGCAGTTAAGGGCTTCAGACAAGCTACTGTTTCATAAACTTAGTCTCCCTTTCCCTTCAGGATGGCTGTAATCGATTTTTGTTGTTAACACAGAGGTCAAGTTTGCATAAATGCAAATCTTTTTGTAAGGGAAACAGAAAACAAGGAAGGAATGAGGCTGCCAATGTAGTTAAAGCAAGTTTCCATTCTGCAGTATAGTTGGGTCTAATTACTTTTAAAGAGCTGTCGATAGTATACTGAGTTAAGTGGATGTGCAAGGGGGGTGGGTGTGTCTTTTCAGCACTGGTAGGTGAGTGTCACAGCTGTAAGACATAGCTATTAGTTCAAAGATATTAGTGAAGACTGATTGTGTATCTTGTGGAGTGATTCTTAGTGTTCCCTATTGCTGTGCTCGTTATGGAGCTGTAAGGATAGATTAGGAGACAGCCAGGCAAGTAATGTAGGTTTTTGTCTATTAAATGTTTTGAAGCGGTGCAGTTCTTCCTTGAGTCCAGCAGTTGGAAATAAGAGCCTCTAAACTAAGTGTCAAATGATGTCTTTTTTTTTTTTCCATTGGCCTGAGTAGATGTTGTATAATTAACAACAGGGCACCTCATCTTCAAGTCTTTTCTGTGTTCTTCATTGAATCAACAATATGGTATCAAGTGAGTTAGTAATCCTTGCTTAGCTAGAAACAGCGGTGGGTGACAAATATTTTACCGAACTATCTTACTTGAGTCAATATTTTCTATGATTTGTGCCCCCAACAAAGTGTTTTATATGCAGTAACAAAAGTCTAAAGGATGATTACGCCCACTCGAAAGCTGGCCATTTTCATTAGTCACTTTCCCTCACATTTCAGTTCTGTAGTGTGATTTCCAAACGCTCAATATTTTTAAAGTCTCTGGAGTTATAGATTATTTTTTTCTTTCCCTTGGGATTTCAGAGTGCTCCACTTACGTACAGTATTGCTATCGCTCCTGCAGGTCTTGAGAGAGCATCTTCCCAAAGTAACGCAGAACTGGATTGTTAGAAAGAGAAGCAGGACATAACAACAGCGTAATTTGATGCCAAGGTCAAGTTCTTTGAAGACTAGTGTTTAATTTAACACGTGGTTTTTAGCCGTGATGTTCCACAAAAGTAGAACTTCCAAAATGTGATACAGAAACGCCGTGGCACGCTCCAAGTCAAGAGTCCTTAATAACTGATTTACAATGAAACTAATCGTCTTTGAACTTGGCAGATGTTAAAGGACAATCTCGAATTTTTAACCATCTCTTAGAAACATAGTAATATGTCAGTAACTCAGAGAAGGCTTCAGTCATACTAATTTCCAAATGCTCGCATGCAGGAGGATTGGCCCACACTAACATACCGCCAAAACTCAATACCAAAAAAGTTTCTCCCATACGACTTCATTGGGGGTATTTTACCAAACTAATTTATCCAAATTATGTTTTATTTCCATAGGTTTCGATTTCTCCCAATAGTGATTCCAATATACCTGTTAAATGGCACCTTCAGAAGCGTTTGCTGACATTTCAGAGACTCTCTAAGTAATCTAAGTGTTATAGTTGCATAGGTACTTCAAACTGGAAGTCAGAACTTCTGACTAGTAAGTTTCCTTAGGAAGATCTTATTTGGATATTTAGGCCAAATCTGAGTGCCTTCCATCCTCTCTCTTGCTTTCTTCGCACCCTTTTGCCTTAATCAAAGGGGTTAAGACCCTTTAATAGTTGAGATCGCTGAAATTATTCCATTTCATTGTTTCAGTAATGCAATTCCATATTTTTCTAATATATATATTCTTATACTTCCTCTTCCAGGTACTTCATACTTAACAGATATAGTGTGGTGGTCTGGCACTATTGCAAGTAAGTATTTTACTTTTTTTTTCCTCTGAAAGGAGAAGCTGTGGTTAGATGGTGAAATGGGTCATCAGAAATTCTGAGTTCTAATCTTGAATCTTTCACTGACTTACAATGAAATACCTTTCCCTCAAAAATATTGCACCTTCGGTAAGCTGTCACTTGAAAAGGCAAAGAGCTGTGATAAATCAAAGTTGGACATATTTCCACATTTTCAGAACCAGTTGATACTTTGAGCTTTTGGCACCCACACAGTGTTCCGACTCTGGTTTCTCGTGTGTTTTGTATCTGTGGATTGCACTGGTACGCTCAGTTTTCAATAAAAGTCCAAGCTGAATAAGAAATTGTAATTCTGCACAAAAGGGCTTACTGAGCATGTGTAATTTTTTAGATCAGAACGCACTTAGCTGGCCTCCATTTAAATAGTTTCTTTGATCTCTAGCTTTGGCAGCGATAGTTTCAGTTTTGTTTTTACTCTGCAAGATTGACATGAGGCCTTACGTGGCCCTGATTATGAGACTGGTACAGTTTTAGACTTAGTATCTTTGTAACCTATGCTCGCACAAAGTTCACTCTCTAATTTGAATCCAGAACATGAGGAGCACCTAGCTTTCTCTTTTTGTAGTTGAGACCTAGTTTTACCCACGTGAGTTTAAAATACTACCCCACTTTTGGATGCTCATCTAGCCTTTTTTGAATTATCTGTAAATGTTTTGAAGCTTTTGAAGCCGTTCCTCAAAAGTATGAGTACAGTTACGCGCCCTGTTTTTTGCAGCAGGGTAGGTCTCCGTTTTCACCCTCTTCAGGCTGTACACAAGGAATGGAACTGTTAAATCCCTTGAAGGATACAGTTCAGAGCAAGAGTAGAGCCAACAGAGCTCCAGAGGAAAGTCCTCAGCTAATTTAAGCTGAGTTTAAGTGGTTCTTTGACAGCTTCCTACTCTGCTGTGATCACTGCATGCCTAAATAGCAATAAATCTGTGCTTTAGTCACTGTTGTTTATCCCTTGTGAGGCCTCCATTTTGAATCTCTGAAGAGAAGGAATAAAAAAAAAAGAATTTTTATTACAGGAGTTTATGTCGTTGAGTCAGAAAAAAAGGTTTTGAGGTTAAAAGGGCTGAATGAATTCAATGAAGCTGAAATTGCTTAAGGGAATGGTATCAGCTGGCATTCGTCCGTCAGCTAGGTGCAGGTATTTTAAAACAAAACCTCAAAAAGTTTACAGAGGAACCAAGGTAAAAATTCTGTGAGGATGTTGTAGATTCAGAATTGCAACCCAGTGACAAACGGCAGTAGCAACAGCCAGGTAGGCAACTGTGGGATCCAGAGAAAGGTGATGTTTTGGAGATTTAGCAATATTCCCAATAACCTTGGAGAAGTTACAGGAGCTGACAGTAATTTTCTAAAGTACAGAATTTGGAGTTAGGATGACTAACAGAATCAGCATAACTTCTGTCAACTTGTTTTCACAAGACTTGTTCAGATAGTGAACAAGTATTTGTGTGTAGGCGTGCTGGCTCAGAATAACACTTCCTTACCATTTTGTGGCCTTGGGATCGACTGGATTACTGAAGACTTCAAAGGAAGGGCTCCAGATTCTGCTAAGGGACTTTTTTATACTGCAGTCAAAAGAGTGATTGCACCATGTGTACAGGTACTTCAGTCAGCATTAAACTAATTAATTAACTAATTAATTAGTTTCAGTGCAGATTTTGATAGTAGCATAGCTGTGGCATTTGTGACAGTTTTTATAGTGGATGCATCTACGTTAGCGTTTCATTGCAGATTGAGAGTGGACTTGTGAAGCAAATCTCCTGTTTGTTTCCACTTACTGAGCTTTGGTTCACATTTGGGGGCAATGATGGAGCACTTGAACTGAATTTCTTTCAGCTGAAACTAGGCTGGAAGATACACCCTAGGGACATGCCTAATACATATCAGCTGTAAATGGACTTTTCAGTCTGTGGGACCAGACTAAAGTTAGTCTGAAATGAAACCCCTGAAATGCATAGAGTAGATGCTTTTGCTTTACAGATCTGCTCCTGCTGGTCCCCTTGCTAACGTAGACACGTCAGTGTGTGCCAAGTCTTGTGTTGCAAAAACTTCTGGGATACTGATACTCATTTAGTAAGCTTAAAGCTTGGTGTGCCTTCAAGAACTGAAGTCATGTCTTGACTACTGGACTGATGTATCTAGAGAGGAATATCTGTCCACAGAAAGCTGGGTAGGTCGGCAGCGAAGGTCCTCAACAGCAGGCAAACGGTAACCATCACTGAGATTCTTTTTTAATTGGCCTTAGTTAATGTTGGTCTGTCATTCGTGGTGGTAAGGGACTGCTACTGTTACTCCGTGGTGATACTGAAAGTTTTGGGTAAGTTCAGGTGGCTTACAGTACGTACAGTTTGTTCATATACATGTGTTGATGCCATCTGTTAGGGTTCTTTAAATAGAAAGTTAAGGCAGCAGACCTATGAAAGAGTAAACTCTGACCAGAGTTACTTAGAAATGTATGGAGTCTGCAGGAACATGGTGCCAGGTGTGGCCGTATCTTCCATGTAAACTACTAGCTACTGCCTTTGGATGCCTTGAAGATACTGTCAAAGTTGCCGTGTATATCTGCTGAAAAACAAAACTGAGGCTGATAGAGTTGCTCTATTTCCAGGAGCAGAAAATATGCAGGAGGCTATCGCTGGCTCTTGTGCTTTGGAAATGCTGTTCGTGGGTTTATTGCTGTGGCTCACTCCTGCACATAGTGAAAGCCTCAGTGAATTGAATTAGTATAATTCTGCCATCCTCTGCAGTTTGTGAGTTTGTCTGCTTTGGGTTTCTTGTAGGTTACGCAGGTCTTCAACTTTAATTTACCAAATTAACTCACATAATCAGTAATGTTTGCACAGTGCTTTGCGGAGGTAAAGAGAGTATGATGATAACAATGTTTGACAGTGGAGGGTAATGCCAACCTGAGAATAAGACAACTTAGATTATTGAAATGCTTTTAAATGCTAGTAATGGCACTGGAAATCAACTTGAAATTTCAGCTGCCTGTATTTTATGTTCAGTCTCCAGGTACTTGCCAGGCACCACAGACGCTGTAACTATGCAAGCATCATGTTGACTTATAAACTTTCCAGCACTTGCAAAACCAGCCAGTATTTTTATAAACTTTTTTTTTTTAACTGAAAACTTGAACACATGAGCTGTTTATCACAGCTGTGATGTGCAATAGTGTGGTAAATTTTGGAAATTGCTTTTATTGGGAAAAAATAAGATGGGCTGTTACTGTGACTTGACATAGATCAGTCCTTGCTACACTGGTCAGGGATTACCTTTGATGTTATGTAGTGCTGTGACAATTTGATGTGCTTAACTACATATTGAAGAGCTTTTCTGCATGTGCTTAGTATTTCATTATTAGATTCCTTTCCTCTAGTGATGTCCCTGTATTCCTCCCGAAAGGTAACCCTGCTGTTAGAAACTATACCCAAATGTGTTCTTGTGATGTGTATGTATGTTCTAAAGCTGAAGTCGTGGGTAGTATAATTTTAGCACTGCACATACAAAGATATTTGAATGTGATCCATGAGTGTTTCTAATTTGTAGCCTTATTTATACTTAAGTAAGAGAAGCCACAAGTAAGATTCTTGATCATGCCCTGTTGGATCTTCTTGTGTGGGAAATACAGATTCTTCAAAATATAGATTATCCAAAAATAATTTTTAAATGTCTAAAAATTTCAGGCATTTTGCGCACGTGCAAAATGAACAGAGCTTAGCAGATCTGTAACATCTGTTTTCTCGTTGGGTCAGTCTTTCCCAGACAATGTTGGGTAATTTTTCATTGCTTCCCTTTACAAAGGGTTTTAAAGGCCTATTTTTGGTTCTGTTGACAGTGGCCCTTGGTCAAATAGGAAATTTCTTGGCCTACACTGCAGTTCCTACTGTGTTAGTGACTCCCCTAGGAGCTCTTGGTGTTCCATTTGGGTAAGAATTTGCTTTACTTGTTTTTATCTTAATGCTGTTATTGCTTAGGGTGTAGTGTCAAATTGACTCAGTGATTACCAGACTTTAACTTGGAAGATGTCAGACGTATGAGTGTTACTGAAATGTTATAATGTCATCTATTCCTTTTCTGCCCAGCAAAGTATGGCGGTGTGTCAGAGGATAACGAGAAAAGGGTTCTTGATTCTGTTTTAACTATCACTATGATCTGGAACAGATGAAACAATTTATTTTTTGCACTTGCTTTATTGTGGACGCTTTGGCTTATTCTTTCATTCGCAGCTCCCTTACTGTGTGGACTTATGGTCCATGTCTCGTTTCATGTTCTTTCTATCCCCTGCTATCCACTACCTACATGTGTGTGTTGACTTTGAATTTAATTTAATTGTATTTGGCTCATTTTTCCAAAGTGAAGGAAGTAGCCTGCCAGTGCATGCCCACAAGTTCCTTAATGTGATGTTCATGTGTTTTTTTTAAAGAAAAAAAAAAAAAGAGGAGTTTAATATACGGTTCAATATTTTGTGAATAGGTAAGCTACATTTGTGAAACCGCTGCAGCAAAAAAGGACACTTACTTAAAAGTGCTCTGTATTGCCTTAAGATTTTTCTTTTGCCCACTTGCTGGGTTATGTATCTGACCGCACTGGTCGCCTGCTTCCGGGTGTAAATTGCTTTGGGTGGGCTTCGTGTCTCGAGTTTCATGCGCTACAAATCACACTGGTGGGGCTCTACATATCACCTGTTATTTTATGCTAGGCCACATAATTTGAATACTGTAGCCAGTTATATATCTGAGCTGAGCCTTGTAATCTTTGTAATCAAAGGTCACTTTTATTTCATGACTGCATGGTACCAATAAATGGAGTTTAGTGCTCTCTCACTAAATTGTAACGGGTAGGTATCTGCTTCTGGGGTGCCTAATGCTTGTTTTTTCCCCCTCAGATGAAACATCATGGATTGAATAAGATGGAGATTGGAAGAATCTTCCCTAAGCTAAGGCTGAAATGCAGTTTGAGGGCTATTTGAAGGTTCACTAATGTTTGATGATATTCCTTTAACAGAAGGAAATTCATGTGGCAAGTAACGGGCAGAGCAGTATTAAGAGACTGCATTCAAACTTCTAATTTTCTTCCTCTTTGTGAAAGGTCCATTTTAGCTTCTTACTTACTGAAAGAAAAACTCAACATTCTTGGGAAACTGGGATGTCTACTGAGCTGCGCCGGGTCTGTTGTTCTCATCATCCATTCCCCAAAGTCTGAGAGTGTAACCACTCAGGCTGAACTTGAAGAGAAGCTTACAAATCCAGGTACTTCATTCTTGTATTAACTGATAATGATCTTGTGAGATTGATCAAGAACACATGCGAGGAGGAAAGATGTACCACTTCCAAGAGACAGTAAAACTGACTTCTGAAAAAAACACAGCGTGACAGGGACAAACAGTATGGCTTTTGTGTAGGAAAACCATCACTTGCCGTACTTAGAATTCCTCAGATGTATTGATACATGTGCCCAGAAAGTAAAACGTAGACTAAGATTTTTCAAAAGGCTTTTAAATAAATAAAAGAGTAATTTAGGAGTTAAACTACTACTGATTTAGGTAACTTTTAAAACATTCTCCTTCACAGCAAACAAAGAACAGTGGCCATTTGAACTTGTAATTTTCTAAAATTATGAAAAAGTGTTTTGTGTTACACAGAGAATAAAAGCTATAATTCTAGGATCTCTATTTAAGTTGTTTTATTAAAAAAAATATATATCTTTTGTTCTTTAATTATGCATTTGGGTTTGGAGGAGGAAACATTGTAACTTTATACTAGATACCCCTTATGTTCCAAAGAGATTTCTTTGCACACTAAAGGTGTGCAGAAATGTGCTATCTAGACATGTCCTGAAATGCCTATCCTGTCTTATAGAGTGTTGGACTGACTTGGATGTACAGTCCCATTAGCTGCTGGATGGCATATACTAGTGTTTGATACAGTTCAAGCCCGCCACCTTTTATTTTTTTTTTCATAAGAGTTACCTTGACAACTGTTGCTATTTCCTTTTATTGCTTTAGGTGGGAGAAAGTCAAACCGTATCAGCTATCCAAAGCTGTAGATGAGAGAGGGGAGGGGGAAAGAAAAAGACAAAGCAAAAATTTGCAAGGAAATGCAAATGAAACCACCTTGGTCTAAATTTACAGTTTCACTCCAACCAACAGGAATAGGAAATATATTTCTTCAGAGCTTTAAAGTGTGAAATATTTTTCACCTGTCTAATTTGCATACTAATAGCATACTATAAATGATATGGTATTCCGGTTCTTCCAGCTGTCCCTGCTGTTACTATTGACCCTAATGGGATATAACTTTACGCTTAAGCACTTTGCTAAATTCACACACGGTGCTTTACTAAGCTGGTTACAAATGAGGTGTTACTACTGCCATTTGTCACAGAGGATTTTAATGAGCATAACCCTAATGAAAAAGCGAATGAAAAAGTAAGCCATCTTAAATCCAGTTCAAATGTGGAACTGTATTTTTACCACATGATGGTTTATTTTACACAAAGAGCTTGAGAACATCATCTGTCACAGGTGTCCGCTAAATCATTAAAAGCTCGGTGATTTGGGTCTGTGTTCAATATCAAATCTTAATTGTGGTGTATACCTGAAGCTCTGTTGGTAAGACGTGATTTGTCTGCTGAAATTGCCAGTGTAGATCCCAAACCAGCAGTTCTTTTCTTGCTGTTATCTTGTTTTCTTTTTGTTTTCCAGTTTTCGTGGGTTATCTCTGCGTAGTACTGCTAATGCTTCTCCTGCTTATCTTCTGGATAGCTCCAGCTCATGGACCTACTAATATCATGGTTTACATCAGTATTTGCTCTCTGTTGGGCAGTTTCACTGTGCCTAGCACAAAAGGCATCGGGCTGGCTGCTCAAGACATCTTTCACAATAATCCGTCAAGTCAAAGGGCTCTGTATCTCTGTCTGGTACTTCTGGCAGTATTAGGATGTAGCATTATCATTCAGTTCAGGTACATCAATAAGGCACTGGAATGTTTTGACTCCTCTGTGTTTGGTGCCATCTACTATGTTGTGTTTACCACTTTAGTGTTGCTGGCTTCAGCCATCCTTTTCAGGGAATGGAGTAATGTAGGAGTGGTAGATTTCTTGGGAATGGCTTGTGGATTCACCACAGTGTCTATTGGAATTGTTCTTATACAAGTCTTCAAGGAATTCAACTTCAATATTGGGGATTTAAATAAACCTAACATGAAGACGGATTAAAATATTTTTTTGAGGGAAACTGGATGGCTCAGGGAATGATAAAGCCTTTCATTTCTAGGTCACTGATTCGATTATGATTCAGGTTGATATTTGTTACCCTCTGACAATTTGGTGGCCTACAGGAAATGAATTGGAGGCTTCCATCCAGTTTCAAAGGGACAGTTGTCTGTTTACCCCAGATCAACATAATAAATGGCTGTAATTGGTATTATCGCTGACAGTCTCAGCGGGAAGGCCGAAGATTGAGTCAGCACAGAGACCGATGTATTTCCTCGCTGTAAAAAGTGATTATCACAAAAGATGTAGGGATATCCTGACAGGCGTGTGTAAAAGCTTATATTATGGCTGCTTCTGAAGTATGGTTTCTGTGGATAGATAGGGAACATCAGTTTCTAACGCACTCAATCTGACACCTTTCATGAGTGATGTATACCCGTAAAAATATGGGGGTGGGGGGGGGGGAGGAGAAGTGAATGGAATGATTCGTTAATCTTCTTAACGTAGCAATGTGTTCACCGTCCAGGCTGTAAATTCTGAGACAAATGTTTATTGAACTCTGACTTCAGATTTTTCCTTTTATAATAAAACTGTCTCTGTAATTTGGTCTGATATGGGGTGAAGACACTGGGGATTTTTAAATTAAATTCTTTATACAGAGCAGTGGACCCTTAAAATCTTTCACAAATTATTTGTCAGCAGGTGGTAGTGTCCAGATTACAGGTATGCATTTTTCTTTCTAACTTACGTGCATTAAGACATAATGCATTCATCTGAGTTTTTAAATTGGGAACAGACAGAAAGACTGTGAAGGATGTGGAGATGGTGCACAGACTTTTTGATTATACGGTGGCTTATTTGCAAGCAGTTCAGAACTATTTCAGTGCCTTTGTAATCCAAAAATACTGCATAAATGTGAATGTATTTGTTTCAGATGGCCTGTACTGGTTTAATAATTCACTTTCATTGTCTGTCGTATTTGACTGTATTCAAATTCTGAACATGTAGAGCAGCCGGAAGGAGCTACATAGTTTTGGAGTTGAAATCTTTAAACGTCTTGACAGCTTCGGAAATATCCGTAGTCGTAATGGGAGGAGGTAACCTGCAAGAGGTCTGTTCAAAGCAGTCCAGCATGTCTTGATTCTAGTTAAGTGACAACATAGGAAACTGTTTTGTAGTAAGCAGCAGCAAGAACAACAGAAAATGAAAGAGAGAGAATAGTGTGAGATTTTATTGGTAGCTCGGAAAACGAAAAGATGGCCAGATCTCTCTCGTAACCTGGGAAAAGGAGGTTAAAGCCTAAACTGTTGTAGGCATTCAGAGAGCTGCGTTTCAGTATAGGCATTCAGATTCAGTGAGTTAGACGTGTGTGATAGTTCAGCAGTAATACTTTGATAGTGGTACAAATAGTTTAAGCTATGATTAGAATGATTCTGAACCAATCAGTTTAGACCGTGTAAGGAATGTTGGTATGTTAACAAAAGAAAGAATTAATTTTCCCTTTCAGTTCAGAATTATGACCTTGTTGGTGTGAAAGTATTTTCATGCTATATTTATGCTGGATAATTATCAACATCATGAGTCGCAAGACTTGAAAAGTAATGATTTTTTTCATTTTAAGTACAAAAATAGAAAGCATACAGTGGAACTCAACATCTCTAGTTCAGACTGTTTCTTCAATTAAATAAAAATAAGATGATTGCAAGACAGATTTTGAAAAAGCCCATGACACTTTTTAACCAGAAATCATGAATTTAGCTTTGTGGCTGGCTGACAGTAATGCAAACTTTGATTAGTGGGGAGTAATAATGTTTACTTCTTTTTTTTTTTAATCTTAATTAGTGTTTCTTTAAAACAAGCCTGCGTTTTCATTTAAAACAAGTGTTATAAGCCCTTCTAATTGTGGCAATAAACACAAATAGTGACTCCTGAAGACATAGTATTCTGAAGAGAGACTAAGAGCCCTACTGTGTTATTTCGAAGCTAGTTTTGTAACTCTGAACTGTTGGGGATATCCAACTGAAGTGATTCTCACTCTGAATTGACAGAAACATACATCGTTATAGGGCCGGCAAAGAAACTGGGTGTCTTGGTGAGATTAAAAAGCATTAGCACATGAAAGGCCATCTTTGTGGATTCCCAAATACTGTTTATGGTTTCTAGGAAGTCTCAGTATTGTAGATGAGGGAACTGGATTATGAAATATGGCTACAACTAAACCTTGTCCGTTATGGGTTGAAAGATGGTATCTTGGTTATCGATGGACAGTTGTGTCTTGTCGTACTAGTTCCCTTTTTTTTCCTAATTGAAACTGAATCCTAAATAAGTTGTGAGGCTTCTGGTGGTTTACTTTTTAAAATAATGTTAGCTGTTTGCTGAAGCAGTCAAGTCATCTTTTCAAAATTCAAATTCAGAGTTCATGAATTGCGTGTTTATTTCGTACAAGCCCTTAATCTCTGAAGACTTCCATGAAAATCTATCTTTGGGTTAAAGTGAAAATAACTGCCATCTCCTCTTAGTCCTTTTTTGAGCATATCTGTCTGTTTTATTTTAAAGTTTATTCCTATTTATTTAGAAAGTGCCTATCCCAGTATGTTACGTACTTATGCAAATTATTATTAAATATTATATCGAAAACAACTTGACTGCCCTGCTATAACCCTGCTATTTTCTGTTCCACGCAACTTCACTTGATAAGCACTCACTATGCAGAGTAAGAAAAAAGTAGCAGCTGTATTCTTTGGTCCTCTGACCATTCTTAGAGATGATAAATGTCTGCAAGCTTTTTTTTTTTTCCCCTCTCCCCTCCCCAGCTGCTCCTCATCCCTGACGAGCTTTCTAGAAATGTGTAGTTACCCTTGTTTAATACAGATATCAAAAGCCAGCACATAAGGTGAAAGAAATTATAGTGGCCTTGCACATCATTCATATCTGCAGCCTTTTACATTGTGAATGATAAATAATGAAAGACCTTTATTTTTGCTACTCTTTGTTCAGTATGTAACAGCGTTCTTTTGAGTTCTGCTGTACCCGGGTCTGGTCCAATTCTAACTTTAGAAATGTATTAGCATTTTATGTTGTCGCTATTGGCATGATTCTTCCTCCCTCCACCTCATACCCTACTCATTCTGTGTGTCCTACCTTTTTTAGTCTTTTCCTATTGCTTTTCTGATTAAAAAAGAAGCGCTGCTGAAATTGAATTTTCAGCTTTTCCCTCTTTCTCTCTGCCTAGACAAGTAAGCGCTTTTGAGTAAGACATCGGAGTTCCATCATCTCAGGGAGCAAATGTGCATAGTTGTTTCCTGAGCTTTGGTCTTTCTCATGGGTCTGCCCGTGAGAAATACATACTTTCACGTTACTTACATTGATAGCTATGAGCCAGATGACTTAAGTGCCGATTCCAAAGTATAAATGACCAGAGGCCAGACAAGAACAAAAAATGGTGTGATTACAGTAGTGGGATGCATTTAAATTAAATCCGTATTGAAGGAGTTTTACTCTGGCTTCTATTCTGCTTATCAACCATATTTACTTACATGATGCTGTTACTCACTTGTAGATAGCTCTTTGATCGTTATCCCTTCAGTGTATGGAGGATTTACATGTGTCAGTCCCGATCTTTATTAGGTGTTAAATACAAAAATCCCTCAAATGTTCAGTAGGAGAATAGAAACCTTTTTGATACAAGCAAAAAATTTGTTACACCTTAAATGCTTCTGTAAAAAAGCAAAATACCTAAAGAGGTATCTACTGAATTAACCTTTCAGGATACTGTATGTGTAAATAGAGCCTATTTATTAGTGAGCTGAAACTAACATGAGTAAGAACCTGTCATATAGCAGTTTGACAAGTGAGGCTTCCTTCCAGTAATCTTGATTTATATTGAACATACGTATTTTTATGAAGTAACTAGCACTGAAAAATGAGAACACTGGATTTTATTTATTAAAACAGTGGAACTGAGAGACTTGGTTTTTGTTTGTTTGTTTTTAATAGAGAGTTTGTATTTAAAGAAAGATTTGGAGTAACTAAATATGGCGTGCTTAAAATGCTGCTTTGTTTGCACAATATACCCCTTTCACCTTCTTGTTTCCTAAATATAAAACTAAGGGTTCTACAGATCTTCCTCAGTTGTTTTGAGATGGTGTAACTTTAGGACTTGCTGAAGTTTTACTGTTAAATCAATTTGTTTTAGCTATTACCTGCTATCTTTTCTTTAAGGATCAGTCTTTGTAGTTACTCTTTGTTGCTACAGAATATGGGCTTAAGCGATACAGAACTTCAGGGTGTACCATGTTAGCACCAATGATGTCGAAAGTTCTCATTACTAGTGCCCAAGTCTTTCAGACAGCAGTGTTGAAATCAAATGATTACAAGCTTATGGATTAGGAAATCTTTATAAAGAGCTGCAAATAAGCATTTGGGTTTTCCTTTCCCCAACAGTTGCCCTACAGAGTGGAAAATGTTATACGTAAGGGATGTTTTTGAGTTACTTCCCTTTTCAACTGTGGAACAAAAGTTTTCTGGTATTGAAAAGATAGTTCTAATGAGATGTGGGGAAAAAGTGGATGGCAACAAATATACAGCGTGATAGGTTTGGTTGCTTCAATGTTATTGCAATATAGTAATTACAAATTACATGAAAATGGTTTATTTTACTAGCTTCCAAATAATGTGTATATATACATAGATTTGTTAATGGCTTACAAGTCTAGTTTATTCTCTTTGCTTTTTAAAAAAAATAGTCATAGGCATGTTGTATTTGCCTTGTGTAAATTATAAAAGGCTATTTATTAAGTTTTCTGATAACTAATCTATTTATTAACCTGTAATGTTTTAAAATAAATGATTTATTTCTAGCTCAATGCTTGTTTTGTGACTCCTCCTCTTTATCTTACAGAAAAACAGAATTGTTTTCCCACACATATAGGTGTCATAAGGCCTAATCTCAATTCATGAGCCTGAAGTGTTTTTCTCACCCTTTTATAAAATAGCAGTCTTGCTTCTACTGCTAGTAGAAGATTCTCCTGTACAGATTAATTGCCACATTAAATAATGGTGTCTGCCAGCAAGCTGTAGTTTAATGTCTTAATTGCACTGAAGTTTGCTCACAGGTGACACGAACATTTCAGCTTTGGAAAACATGTTTGTCAGGGCTTGAGTCACTTTAAACTCTGTATTTTAAGGGTTATCACATTCTCTGTTCAAGCATTCCTGTACGTTGCCTGGTTGCTAGCAATAGATGGCTTTTGTGGAAAGATCTATTGCTCCATAGTTAGGTGTGCATCAAGTGACAATAAATGTAAGGGAATTCCATGTCACCAGCCTAATTTACTGTAACGAGAGCTTCCTACAGAAGGAATCATTTAGAAAATTGAGACTGACTATCTTCATCTGAAATTCATAGCTCCTCAAGATTAATTGTTGTACTCTCATGTCAGGTACAGGTGAACAAACATGACTGAACTTCTGCCATTGAAAAGATTTAAAAAAAAGAATTCATTATCAAAAACTATGTTTCAGTCTTTACGCTTGCACTTAAGTGGATATATCAGTACCACTGCAGGTCAAAGTTAAAAGCTGTTTTTAAACAGGCGCACTAGCTCCTCTCCAACAAAATGTTGTACACGGTGAAAAACATTGGTGTGGATTCTTTAAAGTATATATCCAGGTACAATTTTATTTTCAAAGTTGACAGTGTTACTACTGCAATGTACAAAGATGGAAGGACTAGAAAACGAGAAGTTTCTCTGTCTACATGCAGGATCTCTGAATTATGTCAATAGGAAATAGGAGGACTATGTATTTTAGGAATGCATCTTTAGCAGGAAAATTCAACTCTCTTCTCTTCTTGTGCAGCTCTGGAGTTAGGCTTCTAAAGCAGCATTGTGGTAAAAGCAATTGTATGCCATCTGTACTACTGTTACCCCTGGCAGAGTGTGGCATAAGCGCTAACTGACCTTGAGGATAAGTATCTCTCTCACGCTGTTCATAGGGGAACAGTGTTAAAAAGACCAAAATCTGATAGTGCCACTTCCTCTCTTTCTCACCAAAAGAAAAATCCTGTTGATTGTTCTGAGGTTTCCATGTTCCACGAGCTACCTAGTCTTAAGCAGCCCCCTGTACAGGGGATGAGAAAAGTTTTTTATTATGTGACAGTACAACTGTTCTATGAACAGACTCGGAAACAAAGGCTCTTGCCTCGGCTCAGCCTTCCTCACTAAGTGCACCAGGGATAGGGCTGCCAGAGACCTTGTTCCTGCTTCCCCAATCAAGCTTCTGCCATGTACAGACCTCACTGGACTTAACATGCCTCGTGGGTTGCTTTAAAACTCTTAACAGAGGATAGCATTCCGCCGACGACTGTGTAATAGGGCAGCTTCAGGTAGGTGGTTCGTGGTGGTTGTCAGTGCAGTCCCTCCACCATGTGTATGGAGTTGCACAAGAGTCAGCCAGTGTGCAACGCAAACTAGAATGCCTGCTAAGGTTCCCTGAGGCTGTGCGGGTGGCGTTTTCACTCTTTGTGAAAACGCCTTACTTAAACCTTACGAGATGTGTATAAACATAATAGAGGAGTGGAACCATGAAAAAAATTCTGCCCAGAGCCTTGTGAATGTAATTACTCTAGCAGACCTTTCTTGTGAAATACAGTGAGCACAAAGGTGGACTTCATTGCTGACTGAGTTATATTACAAGAATGGATTAGGTTGGGTAAGTTACCGTCATTCTTATGTTTGGAATTCTTTGCTAAAATGTTCTGAAAGCATCTCTGCGATACTATGTTGTTATGAATTACGCAGCGATACTTTGAATGTTTTCTGTTACTGAGCACAACCCCTGGCTTGAAATAAAAGTTGAATGATCTGTGATGAGTTGTAAGCACTTTAATACTTTCCGTTCTGGTCACACAAAACATGAAAAGCGTTAAGCAGAATTAGTTGAGAGAACATGAGCACAAAGATTGACAGGTCATGACTGGATTCCCTTGAAGAGTTTGTAATACTTAAAGGAGTTCAGTTAATATTTTCAGATGTTTACTTCTTTCAGTGTTCCTTTAAGTTGGTTAAGAGGCTTTTTTGAAGGGAGGAGAGTGGGAGAGGAAGACTAAGTTTACCTGCTTTAGGCACTGTTATTGTTTAACACAGGAATACATATGTGCGTGTATTTTCATCGTTTGTCATGATCCTATGCCTGTTAATTTCTTTAGTCCCTTAAGCTTTGAATTTAGATCTGGGTACTCCAGTGCATACTGTACTATTTTAGGTGGTACGGTTAACTTTTTTTAAATCTGTTTTAAAGCTGCATTAAGGAATCCTTTTCACCAGCTGTTGAACTTTGCAAAGACTTTATAGTTTCTGTGTCTTCTAAAACACAGAAATGCCAGCCTCCTCCTGTGTATTACTTGAGTAATTGCATATTGCTTACTTTACATGCATGTATTAAACTGTTTCACAAGTGCAGAGTTCATGTCATAAACACTCGATTAATCTTAAAACTGGGGAACAGAATCTTGCCTTTGGGAATAAAATAAGCCTAAAATGTATCCGTTTGCTCTGAGTGACCTATATATTACAGGAAATATGTGATAAGAGTAAGGTGATAAGGACCGTTCTGGTTCAGTTCATGAGGAGGAGTTCAACATGTAAGAATAGCCACGATGAAGAATAGCCATGTTAGGAGTATGCTGCGATGGAAAGCCAAGAGCACTTCTCCGTTCTTGTTTCAAAGTTGAACTGAAATGAAGCAGCCGCTTCTGAAGACCATGGTTTGTCCAACACAAATCATGAGAAAGGAAAGAAAAAGTAGGCACTCGTGTTGGTAAAATATGTAATAAAACGGAGTCTACTTGTATTTGATGAGACACAGAAGTCTCATCTTCTGTGTGGAGCTGGAGGCATCACATGTATTTTGAGAGTGTAGGTTATCTACACCTAACGTTGCAAGGCAGCTTTGGAAAGTGGATATAAAGAGTTTTGAAGAAGGTGAAGAGCCCTCTGAGTCTTAAGCTTGCCACTTGTTTACGATTGCATGTATCAAAGAGCCCTCATCATAAGCTGAGTAGAAGTATCTGTATCCAACTGCATGTATTAATTATACTTCATGTGTGATTAAAGTGGTTGTGGAGGTAGAGCATGGATTAAGAGTGGGGGATATGAATGAGCGTTTATAAACGACGCGATTTGCCAGACAGTGTCAAATGTCTTTTTTCCCTTATTGTATAGGGTTTGAAAGTTTAGGTATTTTTGGGGCAAGAAACCTTAGGGTAAGAACCGGTAACCGTTCATGACTGCGGCAAAGGAGTGTAGTTGTGAAATAGTACCTGCCGTACATTAAATAAGGATTTTAAAATAAACGAAAGGGATCCTAGGGAGAAGCCAAAAGCTGCGCCAGAGAGGACTGGTGTTAAAACGAGTTTCATTTCCGCCGCCCTGGGGCGAAGCGAGGGCCGGCTTTGCCCCTGGACGCGCCGGTCCGGACGCGCTCGGAGCAGCTAGCCGCCCTGGCCGTTGGCCGGGGGCGGTTGGGGTGTGGCAGCTGCGGAACGCCCCTGCCCGCCCCCCGCGGGCTGGCCACGGCCTCCGAGGCGCCTCAGAGCCGGCGCCGCTGACGTCACGTCTCCGGTGAAATGACAGGAAACGGTTAACCGCCCCGGGAGGGGGAGGTGTCACGTGGCGGGAGGCGGGTGGAGCGCCGGGCTGGGCCGCGCCCCGACCCGCCCCTTCCGGCGGGCGCTGCCGGAATCGCCGCGGAGGGGGCGGCCGGGCACGGGGCCGCGACCGGCTCTTGTCTCTCGCCTCTCGCTGCTGTTCCCCGCCTGCCCCCGCGGCCAGTACCCATCTCCTTCCCCTCATGGCGGCGGAGCGCGCGGGCACCGGCCCCTCCCACCGCCCGCTCCGGCCTCCCCCCGCTCCCTCTCCTCCTCTTTGTCCGCGCGCGGCGGCGGTGGCGGCGGCAGCGGCCGCGGGCCCCCTCCCGGCGGGGATGTGAGGGGCGGTGACCGCAGGTAACCGGGAAGAGTCGGCGGCGGTGGTGGTGGTGGTGGTGGGGGGAGGATAGAGGGGGGTGCCTGGCTCGTCCTGGGCTCGGGGAGGGGGGGGGGGAGCGGCGGTGGGTCCGGCCGGCCGGCCCCTCAGAGGGCGGGGTGAGGAGGGGCGGGCTGCCGTTGGACGGGGGAGGGGGGGGGGTCGAACCGTTGGGAGGGGAGGTGCTTGCGGGCGCGCGGCACGTCCTCGCGCCCACGTGCCGCCACCGCCCCGCCCCGCCCGGCCGGAGCCAAGGCCCCGCGCCGGCAGCGCCTCGCCGCGCCGCTTTGTCCCCCGCCACCGAGGGGCGCCGGTTGTTTCGGCAGCCCCTGCCTGCCTCGCCAGCGCCGTCCAGGGCGCCCCCCTCCGCCCCCCTCGGCTCCCTCCCTTGCGCCGTGGTCGGGGCTGTGGGGACGCTCTCTGGGGGTGAGGAGAGAGCGGGCCAGGGCGAGCCGTGCTTCGGTTTCCTCGTTGGGCCAGGTTCCTTAGGGCGGGTGATAGTGGTTACGGGTGGCTGTCACGGCTACGTGAGCCGAACCTGGCTGCAGGAGCCCAAGGAGACTTCCCTGGTGTTGATTTCTACTTAGTGGGAGATTGCTGTGGTTTTGGCTCTGGAGGCCGAGACAATAATAATTTAAAAAGCTGTGAACGTTTGTTAGACTGTCCAGCTAGCACGGAATTGGCAAGTTACAGTGTGCTAGTAGTACCAAAACTGCTGTGTCCTCATACTTGTTAGTGGATGTGTGCATGTCTTTAATCAGGGAGTTGAACCAGCATGTCATGGGTTTGCTCCAGGACTGGGTTTAGCAGTGCTTGAAGTTTGTGCAGTTTGGTTCCAGATCAACAGAACTTTGGAATCCTGGTTGTACTTCCGTTCGAAGCAGGAAAAAGTAATATTTTTAGCTTTGGATTTTAGTTCAGGATACCAATTTGTGTTCGCTTTCCTATTGTGAAGATAGAGGTTGGGTCTAGCTCTTCTTGGTCTCCGATTTCCTTACTCACTTCTTTTTTTTTCCCCCTGATGTTTTTCAATTTCCTGCAATAATTTTAATGCTATTTTAAATTAAAACATTATGGAAGTTGTCCCACCTCTTTCTGAATGGTGTGCCTCATTGTATATAGCTTTTTCCTGGAAGGAAACAGTTCATTAGTAGGAAGTAATTATTTAAGTTTTCATTGGTATTCTTGTGCTTAGAATTAAGCATTGTACTGGTTGTTTTCATTAAAAGTTACTAATTCTTCTCAAGATAAAGTCCTAGCAAAGAGAAAGCAAGTTTTAACATTATAGGTCCTGTCAAAGGAAAAACCACAGCTAAAGTCTAGATTTGACTTTTGACTTACTGCGTTATCTTGCATTTGAAATTGCCCATCTTAAATTCTAAAGGTAAAACTTTAGTGAAACTGTGCTGGCATCTCGTCCTACTGAGAATGAGGTTAGCACAATAGGTGCAGCAAAGGCAAAGCAGGTCGTGTCATCTAAGCTTAGCTTTGAGTCTATTTTGATAGACTTCTAGGAAATACGGTCCATACAATGTCGGTTACAAAGCACCTTCTGTAGTAGTTCTTATGTGGTGCACGAATAGCACTGTGTTTTAGTGGAGATTCTTGTTTGAAAAGAGAATATGTATAAGTAAGAAATGAAAAGAATAGGAAGTACAAAGATTTTCTAGTATAAACTTTTTCTTGTTTTCTCCCGGTATCTCAGAATTGAATGCTTGTTGCTTTTGCTTCGTTAATGGCAGTCTGCTATGTAGGAGTAAGTTTCCCCACTGTTAAAGTAGCGTTTTTTAAAGTAGGCAACTTTTAAAGTGTTAATGTATCTTTTGCTTTCTGAGTACCTGTGCTAGTGCCTCTTAAATAATTTTATTTACTTATTTTTGTCTATATATGTAAGTGGCACCTTTATAATATGTTATATTTTGAATACTTAGTTTGTGTAGCTTGCCTGTGTAATATGTAAATAATTTGCACAACTTTGCACACTCGTTTGAGCTTGTTGACAAAGCTGGAAAAGTATATCTGCCTTAAGGTACATAATTGAAGGTACTCTTTCCTAAATAATCTATACAGAATCTTGGGGTACTGTATGTGCACATGTCAGTCTTTTAAAGATGCATGTGACCAAGTTTTGAATGAGCAGCTCTGTTGTTCTGATGCTATGTCGTACTCATCCTTTTAGTGTTCTCGCTATCCTTATATTTAAAAAAATGTTAATAGGTGAACGGAACATGACTGAAGAATAAGACTTGCATTAAAGAGTTGGCTGTATTTTGGGATGGTAGTAATCTTTTTGAGACTATCTGTTCTTTTTTTTTTCCATAAGAGTTCTAAATGTAAACATTGTCTTAAAAACTCACAGTGCTAAAGCCAATAATTAGAACCTTATAATAGTTTTTTTTTTTTAATAAAAATGGTGTTAGGTGATCCACAGGCAGTTCGTAAATAGATGGTTCTTCACTATGATTGTTATTCGTTGTGCAGGTAGGAAAGTCTTATGCCCTCATTACGTCTTTGAAGTCAGAGTGGAAGGCTAGTATTCCTCCATGAAACTGCTGCTAGTCTTGCATGGGTGAAATATTCCGTATGTTAAATCAGCTGTGAACTTGGTTAAAGAGCCTTTGCAAAACTACACTAAATACAACTAAAACAACTGCCAACTTTGTTTTCCTCCTAAATCTTCTAGCTTCTCTCATGTGTTCAACTTAGTGGTGGCCCTGATTGCTGGATTACTGCAGCTTTGACATGTCCCAAAGCTGAAACTAGAGAGGAGTATGGATTCCAGAAACTGTTCATTTCATGGCATTTTCTTTTTTTTTTTTTTTTTTTTTTGGAAATGAGACTTTTTCTAGATGACACTTGTGAAGGCACATTAGTTCCCCTTCTTTTGCTAAATCTTAGCAATTAAACCACACAGCTGCCTCGAAGCGTAAAACTTTGTGTGCCTGCTGCTGCTTTGACTTTGCAGCTATGTATGCCCATTCCACGCATGCAAATTCCATCTGCTCTATATGAAAGTGAACCAAAGCTCGTCAAAGAGGAATTGGGTTCCCTGTGACTGTGCTGCACAAATGGTCAGCAAACGTAGACCTCTGTATAAACCTTAAACAGCAATTTGGCAGTCCAGTCCAAGCAGAAATTGGACTGGCCGTTTCCAGGATGACAAAAAAATATTAAACTTAGAAGAGCTAGCAATATTTTTTGTCAAAAAAACGCTCAAGATTTAAGAATTGTTTACAAGATTAACAAAGTGGTTGACAGAGAATCAAAAACCCCTTTTATCTGTTTGGGACTTGTAGGAAAGTAGAACTACTAGTTTTGAAGTGGCGTTTTAAGTCTAAATTGACAAGATTACCTTCTGTCTGTTAGTTTGAAAGTTTTCCTCATTCTTTTGCAATCAAATTCCTTCTCTCTACTGCAAAGAAAAGCAGCCTCTGCTTCTTCCTTTGTCTCTTAAATGCATTGAATGGATGATGTCCAGACAGAGCCAAGTTACGCTCTTTACTTGTCACAAAAATGTTTTTATGTAGACAAAGCTAGGCAGGCCAGGGGAAAAAAAATGGCGTTGCCAGTATGGTGAGTTCTGCTTTGGTAAAAAGCTACACTAGTAACAATACTCTTATTCAGGGCTATAACTAGAGTAGTTTCTATTGGAAGTATTTTGGTAGTGTAGCTACCAAAAGCTCAACAAAAGAACCACCCCACCCCCTCCCTCAGTGATATTCTACCAGTATCACATTTTGTATCATCAGCTGGAAGTGGTAGAATACTCTTAGCTTGATTACTTAAGTGATGTGAATTGTGACTGCCAGAAAAGGTGGTAGAGAGAACAGTCTTAAAGATCTGCTGCTTTCTTTTTCCTTACACAAAACATGACTTTATTCTTCAGGAAACTGAAAGCATTACTCCTAAGAAAGGGAAACATTTGATGCAGTTAGTGAAGTAACTTGTTCTGGTCTGTCTCCCACATTAAGGATTTGACTTTTGTTTTTCTTTTTGTTTGATGTCTTTGTATCATACAAGAATCTGTGTGTAGTTTTTAAAAAGAAGTCACTATAAAGTGAGAGCAGACCCTAGCAGTTCATTGCTGTTTCACTTTTTTCCTTATTTCATACAAAATAAGATATTAAAACGTACTATCCAAGGATAAAGGAAAGAGGATTTCAGATGTTTATGAACTGTTGATCTTACAGCATTTTAAATAGTGCCATGTTGAGTGCTTATTAAATGGAACTGTTTTCCTGTTCTTTTTCACAGCTTAACTGGACTCAGATCAGAGGGACTTTATTCAGTTTTAGTGTTAAATGACCTGTTGTTTTCTGCCAGGTTTTCCTGGGGGTATACTGAATTAACCAAAGTTGGAAGCAAGAATAGATAGGGAAAGGTAATACTGGGAGAATACAGGTTTTCAAGAAACAGATGCAGGAACTGGAACTGTGAGCTTGCATGGCAGACTAGAACATGATTTTACCAAGTGCTGGACTCCTCATGGTATATCCATCTCTGCTAGAGAGTATTGGTAGGGAAAGGGATGCTTAATCTTGCAGTGTCTTCACACCAACATCACACTCCTGCTTGGGGAAGCTACTGCTGTATCCTCGACCCAAGAACTTTGGAATTCAGATTCTAATAAGTACTGAAATTGAAACATTTTTATCCTTCCTTTTTTTTTTCCCCCCTCTCCCTGTTCCTTTTAAATCAAAAGCTTGTTGATTGCATCACATGCCACACTTTTGTATATCTGGAAAATAATTGCTTAAGGAAATAAATGCTGGTTTCAGTACATCTGTGATTTGGGTTCCTAGGAAATAAAATTTGTTTTATCTGTAGGTGTATTTTTCCCTTGAGAACAGTTTTCTATACTGCCATATTTAACAATTGTCCTCAAATTGAAGTCTAAAAATAGTTTTCATGTCCTGTCACGCTGTGGAGAGATTAATCACCGTGAAAATGTTTTGAGCTGATTTTTCAGTCTAAAAACAATTTATAGAGATATCTCAAATTCAGAATTTGGTGTTAGATGAAATCTAAGGTGATCTCCTTGTAGCATGTATCGGGAGAAAAGATGCACTGAAATAAATTTTCTTGTCAAGTTAGGGGTCAAGAATTGAGCATCTTGATTTCTATCTTAAAAATTAATGACTTTCTGCTCAGTTGTTGTTGAAGGTCCCACATAACTAAACTGGGAAGCTTAACAGCCTTGGTGAAAGCTTTTCATCAGTCAGCTTGCAACTGCTATTGGCGCTATAATTGAAAAAAATGCTTCATACAGGTTTTTGAAGTTCTTTGTAAAATATATCAACAGATGCCTTTTCTTCTTAGTTCCAGGTTTCCCTTTAATTAATGAGAGGATGACTGTGTGTGCATGCACCTCAAGCTTGTTTGTGTTAGGCAAGCTACCCTATGATTAAGCACCCATGCTAATCTTCTATTTCATTTTTCTAGTGAGTTTGTATGGAAGAGATGCTGTGGTTCCCCTCAAACTCTATTATAAACTAATTTCAACGTAAGTAATCGATCAGTATCGATATGCAGGATCTAGACCTGAGTATATAGAAAATAGAGAAAAGTTTAAAAGTTTTAACTTTCTTCATACACTTTCGTATTTGGGATTTCAGTTTTTATATTCTGGGTCAGACGCTCTTCTGTGCGTTCAGACTAGTCAGTCAGTCATCCTTGCTTCAAAAATTGCTGGGGTTTTTTGGCTTTTTGTGTGTGTGCGTGTGAGTATATGATAGCATAGGCCATCTGCATTAGAATCACGCTACGTAAGCTATTGATGCTTTTTCCTACAGAGAATGCATATTTCTGCCAGCTTAATTATGATGTGTGTATTTTGCTCAGGTTTCAGTGTTGCATCATTTTGCATTGAGTAGCAAAAGTTCTGCTGTCCACTGATCAATGTGACGGTCTTTAGTAGTTTTACGAGATGAGCCAAACTCGTGGAAGATATGACTTCTATATTGGTCTGGTGTTGGCTATGAGTTCCAGCATTTTCATCGGGGGAAGTTTCATCCTGAAAAAGAAGGGCCTCCTCCGGTTAGCTAGGAAAGGCTCCATGAGAGCAGGTAAACACATGTTTAAGAAACTTGCTGCCATTTCAACTTTACTGTTTAACAGAAGATTAGTAAATTTCTCGTCTTGTTTTGACATTTTTGTTTGTTACAGGCATCTGAAACCTAAAACGTGCAGCTGATGTGTTTTTCCTCTGGTGTCAGATACACACCTAACTGTGATAATGCTATTTAATTTGCATGTTATGCCTTCCGGGGACATTTGTTGAACTATTTTTTTGCACGTCAGTTAAGTTTGAATCGTACTTGCAAGTTGAACTTGGAACCAGGAGTCTCTTACCTATCTCTCTCTGCTCCTGAAAGAATGATTTTAAAGAATGTAACTGCATTTGCGTGTCAGAACATTGTTTTAGGCAACTAAGAATCATATATTTCTCCTGAAAAGTCTATTAAATAGAGTTGCTGAGGAATTTTAAAATGAGCCAGGAAGATTCAAAACAGAGTTTAGTTTCAGTTATGGGTTAATATTTTACTAAAGCAGAAAAAAGCCATTTTGGTGGACTGCTGTGTACAATTTCATCTTTGTTTTGTTGAACTGCATTTAGTAATATTAAATAGCTTTTAGTCTAGCTGATTCCATTTTGGGAACTAATTTTCATCCGTTTGCTGATATAGTTGATCCCAACAGTAAAACACTGACTAGTGCTAGCTCGTTTTCTTTCCTATAGCTGATTCTGTATTTGGTAGATGAGATGCATGCCTGAGTTCCATCTGCCACAGAGATAGACTCAGCCTACAAGAGATTTTACAAGCCCCCGTCATCCCCCCCCAC
The DNA here is from genome assembly GCF_040807025.1 of Struthio camelus. Classification (NCBI taxonomy): domain Eukaryota; kingdom Metazoa; phylum Chordata; class Aves; order Struthioniformes; family Struthionidae; genus Struthio; species Struthio camelus. Next base: position 148,918,265 of record NC_090942.1, on the reverse strand, counting down.
CTCAGCCCCCTTGAATATATGCAAGAGAAGGGAGTGAATGTTACGCTAGGTCAGAGCTGCAAAAGAATACTGGGTTGGGAAGAGTGTGCTCCTGGTAGCATTATAAGAATGATTACCATATCCTTAGATCACTCAGAAGATTGAATCTGAATATTTTTAATTCAGTACCTGTCATCTCTGCTTCTAAAAGATGGTTGATTTTGAACGGGATGCAGAATACGTACTCCCTGTTTTGGAGGGGGAAAGTGTCACTACACTGCACACATTTGTACGTTTAATCGGCCATGTAGGTTGAGCAGTATTTCCAGAAAGTGGGTCGGTCTTAAGAAACATGTAATTTGGACTTTCATGTCATGAAAGTGAGTTGAAAGAATTCTTTTTCAGGGTAAAGCAGATAAGGTCACCAGTGCCATTTCCAATGCAATTGAAATAAGTAGTTTTCAAAGAGGTTGTTCAAGGCACCTGCACATCTAAATGAAGATGAGATGATTTCAACCTCTTGCTATAGATTTTAAGTATCAAAACACTGCCCATCTTTTTAGGGGCATGGACTGCGAAAATTATTTTGGTGACGTTATCAGTAATAATGCTTAGTGTTTGCCTGCCTATATTTTCAATAGAGTAATAACCATTCTTTCAATTTTAGGTCAAGGTGGCCATGCATACCTTAAAGAGTGGCTGTGGTGGGCTGGACTTCTTTCAAGTAAGTATCAAAAATATTATTTGTATTATATAATTTAAAGAAATGACTATGCCATAAATGGCAGCAGTGGTTGCAAGAAATGAGCAAGACAGGAAGTCTACAGTATATGGCAAGATTCTCTGGTTATTTGATGGATGCAGCTCTAATGATTTTAACAACTTCTCTCATATCAGAAGCTCTTTCATTAACTTTTTTTTTTTTTTCCCCCTCTATGTTGGGCAGTGGAGCTAGGCAGATTTCTTATTTCTCTTGCACTAGCATATGCATTTTATTTTTTGTCTTAGCACAGAAGCGTTTGTTTAGATATACAAAATTCTTTATAGGGAAGCATATTTATGAAGGTTGTTCCCGCCTTCCCCCCCCCCCCCCCCCCAAATATGACTGACTGGTCATATTCACGTAACTACATCTTTATGTATTGTAGACTGCTAGTGCAGACTTTCTCCATGCAAAAGTTAAAATAGCCCGGGTTAGCAGGCTGGGCAGCTACAACATATGCACCAAATTAAAACGTGTCTTCTAATTTGGCTGAATGTATTTCAGTATCTGTTGTCCCCCAGCCTCTTTTGTTTTATAAAATATATTAATCAAGGCTTTGTATTCTGCTTATAGTGTTAGATGAACACCATAATTGGAATTTTCCTTTGTTCCCCACCACACCTTTGTGTCTGCAAGAACACTTACTGTGATTCACAGGTGTGTTGCCTAAAACAGCCTAACTTACTTTATTATTATTACTCTGCAGTGGGAGCTGGCGAAGTAGCTAACTTTGCTGCCTATGCTTTTGCACCAGCTACGTTAGTGACTCCTTTAGGAGCTCTCAGTGTTCTTGTAAGGTAAGAAACTTAATAGAAGGCAGTGTGATTTCAAAGAGGAAAGAAAATACTTGTTTAGGAATGTATGTATGTATGTATGTCGCTGAATAGATATGGTTTGTTCTTCTTTGTGAATAAAGAATGCTTATGAACATGAGGAGTACCTTTGAATCTCTCCAAATGTGAAGTGAGATGATGCTCTAAAATGGTTCAGTGCATCTCTACCTCAACTTGTGAAAACACATCGTCTTCTGCATTTCAAAAACATGTTGTATTACAGAAGGATAATATTTTCATTCCTAATTAAAGTTAAGGTTTTGTCTTTTAAAGTTCATTTTTAAGAGTGCCTAGATACATACAGTGTGTAATATTTTCCAAAGGAGTATTTGAGGAGGTAGCATAAGAAAAGGTTTCTTGGGGAGGTGCCAGATATTAACAGATAGTTCTGTCCACAGCAAGTATCTTAAGGCAGAAGATCAATCGTGTAGTTATTTTAATTATACGCTTAATCAATCAGTGGGTTTACTCAAACAGAGTTGGAGACATTAATAATCTTCCAGCTCCCTAAAAGCTGCGCATGGGAGTAAACAAGTGATCTGTGCAGTCAAAATAACCTGCAAGATAATAAGAAAATTAATGAAATATTGCTAATTCCATGCTTGATAATTTTTTTTTTTTCCTTAGTGCCATTCTGTCATCCTACTTCTTAAATGAAAAGCTTAATCTACATGGAAAAATAGGGTGTTTGCTAAGTATCCTTGGATCAACTGTGATGGTGATTCACGCTCCACAAGAAGAGGAAGTGGAAACTTTGAATGAAATGTCCCACAAATTAGGTGATCCAGGTAAGAAATGTTGGTTTGGTCTCTAAGTGGCTAATACAGGAAGACCTGTATACTTGATTGAACGGCCCATAATTTCTCTCTTATAGTTGCATTACTGCTGCTTTCAAGTTTCAGGAAGTCCATGTCCCCTTCATTTTGTCAAATGAGGTAGAGATTTGAGTTCTGTGACAAATTCCATAGGGAGCTTTGCCCGATGCCAGTGAACTTTTCTGGCTCTGAACAGAGTGCCTTGATTTGACCCACTGAGATGGTAATATCCAGCTGTGCTGCTTCATTTGTTTAAAAATATAATTTCAGTAATTTTTAACTGAAGTAAGTATGTTAGTCTCTGTAAGCTCAATTTTGAGCTGTTGTTAAAATGAGTTAGTAGGTTCTGTGGTAGACGTGTCTTCTGAGAAGCATTATAGTTGAGAAGCGTTATAGTTGAGCCTATCAATCATCTGCTTTGCTCAGGTGGAAGATGAGGCACTCACAAATACACACCTGCGAAATACAATATATGCAAAGACCATTTCTGTTTTAAACATGCAGAAAAGTCTAGCACACAGATTAGAAAACCTGATCTTAAGGGATGACGTGATTATTGGAAATTGCTGAGGAATGCAGTAGCCTGCTGAAACATCTCTCTTAAAGCATGTTTTACAGACATACGGGCATTCAGACACATGCCTGTATCCAGCAGCCTCTACGTTTCGCTGAGCCTGTATGTAAGGGAACAACAGCCTAACCCTCTAGACATCGTGCTCATAGAATGGTAATATAACATGCCCGAGTTTCATTCTTATTTTATTAGCTAGGTCACTCTAAAATTTTCAACTTTGATATTGGAGGAGTAATAAAAAACATCACTGAGCTTTTCTGCTTATGCTGAGCCAGTCAGTCGCGTGGTTAATGTGTGCTTTCTTGGTACCTCTAAAAAGCTTCTGATCACGTATAAAAATAACAAGATCTTTTTCCCAACTGCAGGCTTTGTGGTCTTTGCAACTCTTGTCGTCATTGTGTCTTTAATTCTAATATTTGTGGTGGGACCTCGCCATGGACAGACCAACATTCTTGTGTACATAACAATTTGCTCTGTAATTGGAGCATTATCAGTCTCCTGTGTAAAAGGTTTGGGCATCGCTATAAAGGAACTTTTTGCAGGAAAACCAGTGCTGAAACATCCCTTGTCATGGATTCTGCTGCTAAGCCTTATTGTCTGTGTGAGCACGCAGATCAACTATTTAAACAGGGCTCTGGATATATTCAACACGTCAATAGTGACTCCGATATATTATGTGTTCTTTACAACATCTGTTTTGACTTGTTCTGCTATCCTTTTCAAGGAGTGGCAACACATGGCGGCTGATGATATTATTGGCACCTTCAGTGGCTTTCTCACTATTATTGTGGGGATCTTTTTATTGCATGCCTTTAAAGATGTTAGTTTCACCCTAGCAAACTTGCCCGTCTCTTTACGGAAAGATGACAGAGCAGCAAACGGTACTTTGCTGAGCACGTATGACTGCTTTAATCATGATGAAGAAAGTTCTACCTGCGTAGGTGAAATACAATCCACTGAGAGTGTCTCTGCGAGGAGAAATGGAAGTCTGTCAGCCTTCTGAAAATATCTACATGTTAATTAAGAAAAGAACAATTCTGTAACTAACTCTGAGGTTTTTTTTTCTGCTGTGAAATGTCTGGGCTTGTCTAGAAACTGATGTACTTTTTAACAGTATGTGTAGACAATCGTTAAGTGTCTATTTTTAAGTTCGATTAGTTTGGACCAAGAACACTGGGATTTTAATTTGCCTTATTTTTACTTTAAAAATACTAAAATGACCTCAGACCACAGTTGGTTTTGTTGCTTAAGTTATGTGTAAATACTCTCATTTCACTCTTCTGTTTTAAAGATGTATTGCACTAATGACAATTTTATCAAAAATAAATTGCTTTATTTCTGCATTGGTGATAAACAGGTTGCAGTGAACCTGAATCCTTTCTACTTGTACCCTGAATGAATACTGAGTGACTGCAAACATACTAAAGCAGGAGCTGCACTAAGTGAAAGAGGAAAGGAAAAACTACAACCAAGCAAGGCTAAGATTACTTTGAACATACTGTTGTAGTAAAGCTATATGTTAAAAATGCAGGATTTGCAGTGCATCAAAAAAACCCTTACCAAGTCAAAGGAGCTGGATGGGAGGAACAGCAGTGCAGGAGCTTCTGCTCTGTTTGGCGGGGGTAGGGTGGTAGCTCTAAGTTTCATACCAGCTGAGGCAAGAAGTGAGATTAGAGCAGTTAATAGTAGCCAAAATAGCTGCTCTCTCTCTTCTGTGAAACAGGCCAGGTACTGTCCATTAAACAGTGCTCCTCTGTGCTGCTTTGTGCTGTTTGAGAGTTGTTTTTTTTTTCTGAGTTGTTACAGCTTCAATGCACAGAATTGCAGTTTTGTTTGTAGAAATGCAATCACAGGCTGTGACACTGCTGTAAGACGTAACACAAGGACAAAAAAAGCCCTATCACTTCATGAAATGGGGGGGTAGGAGAGGGAGGTAGTGTTTTTTTTTTTTTTTTTTTTTTTAAAGAAGGTCACAAAAGCAGTCTTGCCAAGAGAAACTAAAAAAAAAAATCCATGACCAAATTTTATAACAAACACTTACCATCGATTCAAAGGTTAAAATTATCTAGAACAGAGAGAACTAATTGCTACTACAATTTGTTGTCAGTTCAGGAGTATGTTCGTATTGTACAGGTAATTTAAGATTATCACATGTGCAGTTAGCACTGTGCACTTTCTTTAAATTCTGATTACAAGGGATTTGGACTTCTGCCCATTCTTAAGGGCTGTCAGGTCGATACTGTTCAGTTGTGGAAGCGCAGCCCTGCAAAGCATATGCAAGCACGAGCACCTGCTAGGTTGCCATTGGGCATATTAAGTGACAAGGGGAAAAGAATGCAGACTGTGACCACCTGGATGCTCCTCTCTTGAGTTGTTGTTGTTGTTTCTGGCTAGAAGCAGCTATAACAGGTAAAGCAGTTCATAAAAGTAGGTTACTCTATGCCTGTACCCAGAAGCTTAACTCTCTTAAAGTCTAATAGCCTGTTGAAAAAAGAGAAAAATAAGCCACCTCTGAAAACGTGAACTAAACACTCCATAGGACTACAATGTATTTGAAAGTCTCTGGGACTTACTGAAATGCATGAGAGGAAGAAAAGTGATCTTAAAATTCATTTTGAGACTAGTAATTTTAATATATTAGAGACTACTACTCTTATTGCTGCCACTTAACATGTAAGGATTACAGTTTAATCACATGAAGCATCATTATTTTTAAATCGTTCTTAAAGCGGAAATCGGGCTTTATTAACAACCACTTACTTACTTACGTGCTACAGCAGTGTCAAGCTTATGCCTCAGGTATGTGAGCTATATCCCTAAACCAATAATAGTCACTTAATTAACTTGTTCATTTCATTAATCAAAGCCTGAAGCAGGGGAAATGTTTGGTTGAGCAGAAGTCATGTTGGCACAGTGCTGTGCAGAACAAAAAAAGAAACATTTCTTAAAACTGTGTGTCAAAGCAGTATCTTGTAAAAGATAATCGTGAAACAAAGTGGTGGTGTAACAAAGCATATGCAGTTCCCGCTTCCACCTAGGTCTCCCACCCTCAGTGGCAGCCTTGCACATGCTCTCCCCACAATAGAGAGAGACCCTTCCAGCAAGGCACCTCTCAAGCACAAACATCCTGGGAAAACTGGGATGAAAACTTGCTGAAAGTTTGCTTATACCTGCCTGGCAAGTCTCCGTGCTCTTATTTTGCTGAGGAATTTCATCTCATTTCTTTATTTCTTTTCTTTCCTCAGGATCATTTCTCACCTTGCCCCCCCCCCCCCCCCCCCCATACTTACACATTCCTCATTTCCTGCTTACATCCCATCAGACACCCCTTTCCCCTCATTACTGGACTTAATTCTGTTGGTTTAAAACCTCTGAAAAGAGCTGAGCAGGATAAAAGGACATGCTAAACCAAACCTTAAACTAGTATGAGGGAAGAGAAAAATCTGGTTCTCAAGGGGATGGCTTCTTAAGACAGTTTTGCACCATACTGGTTAGAACATATCCAGAAATCCCCATCTTGGCTAAAACTTGTAATTAACCATCTCTGTCTATTCCAGCCATCTTAACTGATGTTGGTTTTAGGTTGATCCTAACAGCTGAGCCACTAGATGACACCACTGAAAAAAAAATCCTGTACCATAGGCGGTCTTAAAGCTATTAGAATCTTACTATTTATGGCTGAACAGGTTGCTTTACAGTGCAAGTTTTACAGTTGCAAAGTTTTCCGAACAATTTTACTGATGCAGTGTTTGCATAATACAGTAAGCGTAATTAAATAAATATTCTCCATAAGTGAATCATGATTAATCTCATTAAAGCTTATGCACTTGGGACAGATTACACCTTTTCACTGTATTTAAGAATTTTCTAAACATAACTCCTTATCGCTTGTAAAGATGTAATTTGAAACACAAGTATGTATCTCCAACCAAAAGATAAGTTTGGTATAAGCTTTAATTAGGAAAAAGCAAATAGACCCCATTCTAACCTATTAAACTACTGCCTTTTAAAAAGCTCAGAATACTGTCAGTCACCTCCATGTTATATAACTTTAAAATGATCACTTTGATTAGGATTCATCTCCATAATTACTGATAACAGCAAAATAGTTTTGCAAAGAGGAAAACATAATTGACTACAAAAAATTATTCACAAAGCACCAGCAGCAGTTTTTTTTCTTTTTAATAAAGGGTAATTAAGCAATTAATGCTCTAATACAAACAATTAGGAATTGATTTCTAAAAAATTTTCTACAGAACCCAGTTTCTCATCCTCCCCAGCTATTATTTTGATAGCTGAGGAGGAAAAAAAAATGCCAGTCCAGTCTAAAATGGCCACCTCAGTACAGGAATGCAAAGAGATTTCAAAAACAAACCTTTTACATTTGCAGGCTTTTAATCAAAGTATATAAAATTTTAGTCTAGAAAAATAAGTATGGATTGTATACAGTTACTGTGCTTGGAGACTGCAGAGGGCAAAGCACCACTCAAATGGCACAGGTATACTGAAAAAGGCAGACAAGATTATTTCTTAAAATTGTTGGTTTGAGGGGTTTTTTTTTTTTTTCCCCCTTTCTCAAATGTTTAGCCTACCTAGGTGCAAAAATTATTGTAACTAAAATAAAAAGTGGAAAGTCTAGTTGCTGGCCAGGGACTGATGAATAGGTGGCTGGAAGCAGCGCACATGTTCCACAGGTGTACTCTCTCCATCACCAGACTTCAAATACTTGTCCAAAATAGCAATTATTTCATCGTTCAGAATCTGGAACTTGCGAATTCTTTCAACCATTTTCTTCAAAGGCTGCAAACATCAAAAAAACAGATACCTAGGAATTAATTTTAGAGAAAAAAAGCCCTAGACAAAAAAAAAAAAAGCACCAAATGCTATCACCTCACATCTCACAATGTTGTGTTTCCCTTCCACTGCTAATCTAGTGAAAATCCAGTGTAAAAACCCAATGAGTATTTTGGTTCTTTCCATCTCATATATATATATATATGGAAAGTGTTAAGAAAATCCCCTATATCAAGGAAATTAAAATTGTAACTGTCCCGTCTTCAAACTACAGCACTAACGCTTCAGGTTTTCTTTCTTAAAAACCCTGGTGCTTTAATTTTCAACTCTTCATTCTATAAAGTGACTGTTAGAGCTACAGTGCAGCTGAATACAAACAGGTCCTTTTTTTTGTTACTACAGTGAATATAGAACAGATGTTTTCAACATACCACATTCTTTATGACCTCATCTTTGCCATCATGCTTCTGGACCTTCAACAAGTGGTAGCAGAAATCCAGCACATCAAAGCGACGCTGTTGCCCCAAAAGCACGATGATCATACACCCAGCCCAGTGCAAGCCATCCCCAAAGCACTGCCTGCAAGAGAAAACAGACCACGAGAAGTGCATATTTCACCTACGTTTTTCAAAAGTGTATCTATAGGAAATGTTGAATACATCAGCCATTATGCTAAAATACATATATGTTGCTCTAGAATATGTTAGACGTTAATCTGTAAAATACTCCAGTGAAATCTCCAGTAAATGAAGTTCTCTCTCTGCAGATACTACAAGGGCTGCAAATAGATGCTTTAAAAAAAAAAAAAAGTTCCCCCCACCCAATTTTATATGATTTACAGTTACTCCAAAAATATTTACTCCCCTTTGTTTTCTTTTGTAATGGTAATGCTGTTGGAGACTAAAGTAGGAATTCATCACCACTCTTTTGGGCTGCAGAGATGAAAGGAAACACAAGTCCTACATTGTCTCCATAACTGGGCAGTGAGAAACACATGACAGCTCAATGTTTTTTCAAAACTAAGGATATTACTAAAAACCAACAAAACTTAGATGTCAGTATGATACGGTGCTCATTCTTGTTCTTAATTCCCAGAAGAAAATACTTGTTATAAATACGTGCCCATATGTTCAGCATCTGGAATGGTATCACTACCATTGAGACACACGTGCTAGGACCTTTTTTTTCAAGGGATCGTTTATTATACACTGGAAATATTGTCTTTAAACATGCAATAGTATTTGTGTTCAGACATTAAGAGCCCCTCCCACTGATGGTGGCACTTTTCCCTCATGTTTGCAGTAAGTTATTGCAGATATAGGGACAAACGCCTCCTCTACTATGTTTTGTGGCCCCCTTCCGGTTACAAGAAAAAAAACACCGAAAGGGTGCTGCACGCTGGAGCATCATTGGCAGCCGACAATACGTACTCCACGGTGAACTCATGCGTCCCCACAGGGATGCAGTAGACGAACTGCATTGCGCTCCAGAGGCGGTGGAACTCCACGCACTCATCCACATGCATCACCCCGTTGCTGGGCAGGGGCCCGCGCCAGATCGGGTCATCCAGAAAGGATCGGATCCTCGTCAAGATAACCTCAAACATGGACAGCCCACAGCAGAGGCGCTCTTTCGTCAGCAAATCCCCTTCCCTTGCGATTGCAATTTGCTAAGAATGAGAGAAAAGAGAAAGCGTAAAATCTTGAAACGCTGGTCATGCAAAGCACGCTTTCTATTTCCAGGCCTTCTTCCAGATCGAGTTCTTAAAAGGGACCCCTCTGAGCTAATAAATCAGATAGAAGGAGAACACCACAGCACAGTTTACCTAGGTGGTCCTGCTCCCATACTGCTCTCGGCTTTGGAGCACACTGATCGGAAAGCGGAACGCACGAGCTGCTCAAACGTGGTATGAAAATAGCCCCTTGACCAGAAGATTTTATTTTTCAAAAGACAAAAAGCATCCCATACGTTTTGCAGTTTCACTGATTTTATTCCAGGAGAAATTTCTTCTGGGTTTAAGTGAAGTCAGATGCCACTAGTTCTGAGTCCTCTGGATTTAGTTCAGTGGGAGAAAAATTCAGAAAAAATTATAAACCACTTTTCCAGGAGATAGTTTGGCCACTGCTGTAGTAATGTACAATTACAGCTGCAGTAATGCTAGTCCTGGACGAGTCCCAAAGACGGCTATAAGAAATCTTTGCCCAAATAGAGCCAGAAAACAAAACCAAAGTATTCAGCTGTCTGCTGCTGGAGCAGGCAATAGAGCAGCTCCTTCCTTGCTGTCTCCCTGGGCTGGTGTCGTCGGAGACAGGAAAGCTTCAGAGAAAGCATGAATAGATTCATGTAAGACCAACAAACGGTAACGCCCAGTTAGTACTTGTCCCAGCTTGTCACACCACAAACTCACTCCTGCAGTGCAGCAATACCTGCCTAGCTGCATCACATTCTATGATCAAAGCAGTCTGAAGTCTTTGCTTCAGAGCACTCCCCTCTTAGTTTCTAATATTCACAATTCAATGCCTTGTCAACTGCTATGGTTCACAGGGAATTAATGTACTCCTCACACTGAGAAAAAGGAAAATAGTGCTGAAGCTGCAAAGACAGTTCACTGACAAATGCAGAGGAGAGAAAATGTTCTCTTTAGGCATTAAGTTTCCAGGAAAACTCTGTTCAAATGACAGCTCATTTTCAAAAGTTTCTCACCTACTGGCTGAGAGAAAGAAATTCTTACAAAAAATAGTCATGCTATATACAAAGAAAACTGATTGCTTTTGCTGGAATTTGCACTAGGAACTCGCAGGCTGCCTCTAATTTTTTTTATACTAAGAGGAAACCAGATAGCATACATAAAAACTAATATTTTCTCCAAAACATTTCACCTCCATCCCAGTCTGAAATATTCTGAAATTCCGAGCTCCGGCGGCTTTACTGAATTCACGGATCTAATACAAATCCTGTTGCGTGAACAACTTTGATGTGCAAGTTGAAGTTCTGACACAGGTAACAGCACTATGTGAAAGACAGGGTTTTTTAGCGCTCAGAAATTTCTTGAATCGTCTCTGACGCAAACGAGCAATGTTACCTGAGGTGTTCCTAATCTTTCAATCAGAGGAACTAGATGTAGTGGAGCATATTTTGATTCTAGTCTCTTCATTTTAGCATCAAGTCTTTCACCCTCTGAAAGAAAAAAGAGCTCAATTTCATTGAACTGGTAGCTGACTTCATAATTTTACAAACTGGAATTAATGAAAAAATCCTTATTTTAATACAATTTCTTATTCAGTGCAGGATAAAACTGGGAAGGCTATTATTTTAGGAGGTAATTTCAGTTCTAAGTAGTCGGTTAATCTTCAGTATACTTTTAGAAAAATACAAAGTTTGAAAGGTTACATTGTACATTCAAACAAAAAGAAACCAAGGATTTGTAGTGGGATACATTAAATTAACTAACTAGATTCAAGACAGAAAATAATGCTCTATTATGCCGCTGCTAACATATTTGACTCCCACTTGTACTGAGCCAACTAAATTATCCTAATCATACATGAAATGCTTGACTCTAGAAGGTGGGTTATAATGAGGGTGGAATTTTGTGTATAGCAAAAAGCATAAAGCTGCTTAAAAAAGGGCTGGCACCCACTCATCACTGGCAAGCAGGAAATGTTCTCTGGTGAGGGGGAGAACACTATTTACAATGATCTGGTTAGTTTTCTGCACAGAGCAAGTAGCTACAGCGAGTTTAAAAGGCTTCTTGAAGCCGTTTAGCTGCTGGGAATACTCTGAGCAGAATAAAACAGCTGCTTCGGCAGTGAAAAGCGGACAGGAGAAGAGGCAGAGGAATGATAATAGAAAGAAGTGGAAGAGCAAGGGGGGAAAAAAACTGCACTTCCTAATAATGAAGGATGAGAGAAGTAGGTATGGCAAGGAAGCAATCCTGCAAACATTCACCCCTGTATTCCCAATTTAGGACAAAAGCATGTGAAAAGTAAGTCTACAGGGACCACCTCTGCTTACTTAACCTGCTGACTCAGGCAGACAGTCTTGAGACACCTTGTACGATCAAGGCTACCTAATTTAACTGAGACTCATGAGAGCTATACAGCACCTTCTGAAAGCCTCTCACCCATAAGTACATACTGCCCCAGACATCCTCCTTGTCCCTGTGTCTGTATTCCTCATCTCTGCCTTGCTCTGAGTCTAAGCAGCACGCATTTTTCAGCCATGCAAACAGGCCTGAGTTAGTTACCACTTCTACACATTAACAGCAGTTTTGTAAAGGATATCTGGGAACGGCAAGGTCACCAAAAATGCAGCAGCAGGCAAGAAAAGCAGAAGGCAATACCATAGGAAGGTATTTTCACTTAGCCTATACCTTTGACGTGAACTCTTGGCAGGATGTTTTGGAACGGCGCCGCGTGCAACAGGTCACACACTTCCTCTAGCGACTAGAACAGAAAGGAAACAAGAGGTTTCTTAGGAACCAGAAATCTCCAGACCACAAAAGGTCCAAAAAACGAGTTTCCAAAAGCATGCTGATGCTATCACAGAAACACCAGAGGGCAGCCAGCCGCTATCATCAGAGCCGTGCACATAACTGCTTTGAACACTCTCTTCACAAAATTACTTACAAGGACAATTTGATTTCAGCAGGTTTCCTTGGATTCACAAATAAACTCCAGCAGCTCTCCTCCCACCCTGAATTGGCAGTTCTTAAAGGACAGGATATTTATTAAAAAGACTAATTCAGAATGGGTAATTTCAGTGTGAGAGTGGCAGACGGATCCTGTGCAGACAAACAGAACTGTGAAGAAAATGACTCACTGCTTGGTTATTTTTACCAACACTATTCCCACAAGCCGTTAGCATGTCAGGAACATCACCCAGCAAGAAAGGCTGAGACGCATGAGGGCAACAGTGAACCACCTGTCAGGAACAATTTTACGTCTTTAAGGATGTAAAAGGATGGGGAAGGAAGAGAGAGATCTTCTGGCTTTTGGCCGAGGCATATGCAGAAAAGACACAAAAATGACTGTGTCCTGGTTATCTGTTTAGTTCTGGACCACAAGCCGTTCTCATTTATAATCACCCAGCGCTAGGGACGCTTCACAGCCATATTCCTGGGAAGCCCAGGGCACCAGGGTCAGTGTGGCCTAGCCTAGGTCCAACTCCTGGATGTCAATAATGTGAAAAGGAATATGCTAAGGAATGAATATTAACAAGGCCCACCCACTAGCTGAGATGCACGACTGACTAAATTTTGCACAGGGGTAAAGTCTAGGTTAGTTACGATAGATGACCACAATGGAAAAATACTGAAACATATGACAGGACACGGCACCTTCTAGGACAAAAACAGGAGGAGTGTCAGCAAGGAGAGGTGTATCACTAGAAAGCGTCACCAAGACAGCGTCCAAAAGAACGTAACTCTAACACCTGGTGTCGCTTCAGTACACCCTCAGGAGGTTTTGAGGGCCTTCATCCATCTGACCTTTGACCATGTATCGTGTGAACCTCAAGCCTACACCAGTAATCGAGTTTCTATTTATTGTTTCAGCTATCCCATTACTGAACATGGTTTCACTGCTTGTCACCTGGCCCTCCTATTACTCACTAGAACTCGGGCGAGATCTTCAGAAGCCAAGAAAAAGACTCTGAGGAACAGCACGTCTTCGTTATCTTATCCAACATTAACAGTTTTAATACTCCCTAGAGAAGGAGTCTTACGTTCGTATTTATTTTGGTGCAGCAGCAGGCCCCCAGCCAGCCTGCTGAGGAAATGATGTAGTTGGCTAGCAGTCAGCACAGATCGACTCAACGTGCCAGGCAGCCCAGCCAGGCCCCAGCAGCAGCGTGCGCTTGCATGGTACGGGCAGTGCGCCCCCTACACACACAGGCAGGGGAGAGACCCCTACCCAAATCTTGAAAAGCACAACCCAGGCTGAGAAAAGGGAAGACAGCGCACTTGTTGCTTTTCTGGCCAATAGCCAACGCCCACATTTCCCTGTACAAGCACCAAAAAGCATTTGAACAAGAAGGTTACAGGTCTAGCTGTTTTGTCTGAACAGGAGATTATAATAACAAGAAAGAAAAGTGGGAAAAGAAAACGACAGGAAGGGATTAAGGGCAGTTGTAGCGCAGTGCCCTCAGCAGCAGGCAGCTTTGCATACTGAAGGGTGGAGGCTAGGCATATAGGAAGCAGCAGAAAAGCTGGAGATGTTTTCACAGCTTGGTTCAAGCTGTGAAAATCCTGGTAGGGTTTACAGGAAGACGTGGGGAGACCAAGTCCGTCATCTCAAGGAATGCCTAAAAAAGGTAGAAAAAATACTCCGCTCAAAAAGACGTAGGAGGGCCATCACTATAGAGTGAGGACAAAAGTACTGAAAAGCCAAAGAGGGCTAGTTCCTGCGGCTCTAGCTGCTACTGCAGCAGACTATCAGCAAAGTCAGCAGCAGCTGACACCCACACCCCCTCCACAACAACAACAACAACAACAAAAAAAAACACACCACACTTCAACATAAAAACTTGTTGTTCCGTCGTGATTGTGTGATTAATGGCAATCTCAGGACAGTTTTGAGGGAAGGTACAGGTACTCAGATTCCTTGACAATAGATAACAAGAAAAACAGAAGAAGGATCATTACCAATTTCTAACAAAACATGCATGAAATGTTACCAAGTACTTGTGCTTTTACATTTAGCTACAATGGCTCATTTGCATGACATTAAGAGATAAGATGCACTACTACCACAGTAAATGATCAAGAAACTCCAGGTTCTCCTGGGTTCTCCCCCGCATCTTGTCCTGTAGCTGACATTTCCATTTTGCTCTCTGCCCACCTCTGCATTGCCCTCCTGACACTACAGTGCAAAGACACTGCAAAAACCAACCAACCAACCAACCACCCACCCACCCACACAAAACTCTGGTCCCTCACTTTCGGTCTACTTTGTGCACATAACAGACAAAAAGGGGGGAGTGCAGAGATGCTATTATTTAATTCTTCAAAGCCCAGATATATTTATTTCTCCATATTACAGGTGCCCAGCCTACACGCTGTGGGCCCTCTCTGGCCCTCCAGAACAATTAACCTGCCATTAGCTCCTGACTACACTTCTTCCTGAGGACATTTAGACAGTGCACAGCTTACTGCGCAGCAGGGAGAAGGGCAAGGAACCAGGGAAAGAGGTGGCTGGCAGGAAGCTGCAGCCACTAGAAGATATCATTTGGCCCCCAGCCTGCTCCCTGTTTCAGGAAAAGATGACTGCCAAGAGCCTCTAGGCTGCCCTCTTTCCTCTTCTGCAGACCCCTCAGAAAGAGGTAGTCACGCACTCGTGCACTTTCCTCACACACCGATCAGATCAGCAGCAATAGTCCAGTGACAGAAAGAGCACTGAATAATATTGAGCATTAAGAGTAATATTTGATCCTCAGGCACCCTACAAGAGGCAACGTATCTCACCCAGGAAAGTTAGGCATCACTGCTATCTTGCGGACCTCAAAGCCCGTGCAAGGCCATAAAAGAATAAAGCAGGAACTGTTTCTACCCATCTGTATATCAGCGCTAGCAAACTTGAATATTTCAACCCTGTTATTTATGACGTCAGTAACAAAAATGTTTGAGTACATTCTGAAACATTAGTGCTGGCTTTTAAACCAGCACTGTAGGCACCTACCAGACTCTGTTCAATGAGTAGGCAAAAGAGCACAGCATTTCCCACTTCCCTCAAGTTCTGGAAGCACACAGTCTTCAGCTCTGCGTATTCAACAATGTCCTTCAACTGATGGTGAAAAAATTCCAAGATACCTGAAATCAAGAGAGAAGCAAAAAACAAAAAAAAAAATTCTAGTGATTATCACACAGATGCATTTACTAACTGACAAAAGAAAAAAAAAAGATTCTGATCATGTGGATAACAGTCATACATATTAGGACTAATTTTTCTTTCTGTCACAAAAACACATTAATTTTATAACCAACTGGGCTATACAAAGCTTTCACTGAATATGTGTAAGTATATTGTATCAGAGCCCAGCACACCAAGGGTGTAAGTCCTCTCTTCATGTCTCAACACATGAGACTTTTTACTTACACGTATGCAGCCTACAGGAAATCAGATGGAACAGTATTTAAATATATTACAAATCAGAAGGTTATTAAGTGTTAAGCCAGTGGTGCGGCTGACCTTAGCAACTCAATAAATCATGCAAATCGGAGTGCCTAGGTTCTGACTCCTGCAAAAGGGAGCTGGTGTAAGAGGTTAGAAAATAAATTCCAGGAGCAGGAAGACAGAATAGGGCCACTGTCTGCTATTAAGTCCTGTCTCACAACCTGCTGCACCACCCGACATGCTCAATTCACAGCTGTGACAGAACCAGCCAGGAGCAGAGAGCTAGAGAGGGAGATGGAGAACATGTCTGTAGGTGGTGATACTGTTAACACCACGGACACCCAGAGATGATCTGTGAAACATCCAAACAATTAAATACAAAAAGCCCAAGGCAAGCTCGGCTGGCAAAGATACGTCAGCTACTGCTAACAAGCGCAGTAGGAACCCTGTTGCAAAGTTTTCCCATTGTTAAAAACTAGCTAAAATGATGATTTTCAAAAACACGTTGTTTTGTATACCATCGAATCTCTCCCAAATAACAGTGAAGCTTAAAGCACTAATAGATTTTCAGCTACACAAAGCAAGGTTACGTAGACCCTTGATTAAAAAAAAAAAAAAAAAATCAAATAGAGCAATGCCAAGGTGCAGGCAGCCTTTATAGGGACATGAACTGGTCCAAATCATCAAGACTGAAGTGACGTGCGAGATGGGCGAGCAGGACTAAAGAACTGGGCTGGCTTTGTTACATCTCGAATAACTATTTGTCAAAAAAAATTATCAGCAAGTGAGTGTTTCTATATGCATTCAGTGGGGATAAATTTCAAACCCAACACTACTCAATAGTTTAACTTAAGTGACTCGATAGAAAACGTAAAAACAGAACTGAAAAAATAATGGAGACAGGTCAGTAGTAATGAGTGCTTGCTGAGCTTGATTTATTGAGAGGAAACTGCATTTAAATGCAACTAAAAGCAAAGAGGTCATACCAACACACCAACTCCCCTATAACACTTAGACAACCTACTGAGAACTAACAGCTCTGAAAATGATTGTCAGTATGACAAGATCAACTCCAGTTCAGTGCTGCAGTGAAAAGGCCTTTTGCAACCCTTGAATGTTTAAGCAGGGGAGCAGCCTGCGCTTGTGTTTGTTGTTTAAGCACTCCGGCTCACAATGATGGCAAGAGAGATGCTGCGCTATTGAGTTCTGAGACCCATGTTTTAAAGATGAGGTTGAAAACGCAGACAGATAAGGCAGAAAAATTTTCACATGAATTATTTGATGCCAGGAAGAAAAAGGAAAGAGGCATAGTGAGAGAATTAAAGAGTTCAATTTGTTAAGCTTTACCGCGTACCCACAATGTGTTTTAGTGACAGTGCGTAAGTGCTTCCCCCTGTATTTTTCCTCTGTTGATGGAAGGTCTTCCAGACCTAGCAAGAAAGGTCTTCTAAGGATCACCTTCTAGATGTCAAGTCAAATACTTTCCTCGTACCAAGACTGGATGCCCTTCCGGAAGTAAAAGTCCATTAAGTTACCCTGATCTTGAAAAGCCCTGCTTTTCAAAACTACCCTTTAAAAAAAATAAGTAGACAAACAAAGAGTACTCAAGATGCTTTGTGTGCAGGGGGCGAGGAGGTGAATTGGGAATGAAAAAGGAGAAGTGAAGAGGGAAAAGAAGGAGAGTAGGGCCTCTGCTAGGAAAAACAGTTTAAGTTCCTTCACTCCTTAACAGAGTCAACAGAGCCAGTTCAAAATACACTGAAATTTTTCTGAAAAATTCCTTATGGTACTATTACAGCATACTTAAATTAGGGAACTACTCCCCCTCTACTCACACTGGTACAGCTTTCCTAGGGCTGCCACCCACCTTTGTACAGAACACTGGTCTACAGCCGGACCTTCGGTCATACTGGTTCAGACTATGTTTGCTGAAGACAAAATATTAATTTTAGCAATTTGAAGATGACAGAATGGGAAGCAAAGAACAAGCAGCATATAGTTTAAGAAAGATAATGTCCAGATAAAGAGTTAAATTACAACAAACATAGGCTCAAGAGGGAAGGATACTGCTTGTAAACTGCGATTTCCTTTTTCCTCTCTGAAAAATCTGGGCAATGCTGAAAAGAGAGCCTTAAACGCAGAGCAGCAGTTCTATCTGTAGCAGGAAGCAGGAGATGGCCTGAAAATCCTTTATCTCACCATATCCTCTCCAGACATGGAAACTGAAGTAAAGAATAGGAAAGTCTGCAGGACAAAAAGCATTTCCTGTGGATGAGGAAAGCTTCAGGTTAAAGGAGATAAGAGGTGGCGGTCCATTTTGCTCTTACTCCTAAAACCGGTGCCATCACGACCGCGTCATTGTTTTAAAAATCTGACACCCTGTATTCACTGTGCAGTTCTTCCCAATGTCCATACCAATATTGCACTAATTCCCCTTAGATAAAATCCTTGATTTACTGGCAGAACAGATGAAAGTTTACAGAACTACCTAGACAAGTTTTGATGGAAGAGAGATGACGCTGAAAGTACGAACTGCTCCCCAGGAAGCGGAGCTCTGCGGCAGAAACACATGACCAAGTTTTCATTAACGCTTGAGCAATTGCATCTCACCCTACACCCAGTCGTACTGTACAGTGCGCAGAACTGTACTTTTGTGAAAAACTAGATATGCATAATAAAGCCTTGAAAAAGGAACAAGTGTCTTAGAAAAGCGAGTTTAACTTAACTGCATGCAACCTTCCTCCTCCCCCATAATTTCATTTGTGGGTGCAATTTGTAAATGGCTGAATTAGCTATATATGCATAGCATTTTGCAAGGCAAATTAATCAAGGCTTTTTGCTCCTCCTCTCCCAGACAGCAGTTTTATTTAAATCCCTCTGTGGGATAAGGTTAGGTGTAATAATAATCCAATACATAATCCCCATTTCTGATTTACACATCTCTCAATAGAAACAAAAGCTGTTCATATAAAATAGATCTGCTAAAGTATGGAAGACTAGTAAAGGATTAGGTCCCATCTCTGCTTCCAAAATCCTATCGCAACAGCACTCAAATGGCAGATGCCAAGTTTCAGCTGTGCAGTCTGTATACTAATTAATTTAGGAAGTCGGATCAAATCAACACACGCAACTTGAAACTCGTTGGATCTCTCCGATTTGGTCACCGTTCATTTTCTATAAAACAATCTCAATTCACACCTACAGACTCAAATCAAACATGCTCCAGAGCTTAAAATAATTCTGGTACCTAACTGATTAGGACAAAAATTGGCTATTAATTGTAGACCTAAATTGCAGACTAACGACAAACTTAGTCTTGGAGGGAAAAAAAAAAAAAAAAAAGGTCTAGTTGCGTTAGGATTTATTTTCCGCAGAGTACTGATTTGACTATTGTGAAGTGAAATCTGCTAATCTGCACCAGTAAAAATGCTCCCAAGAAACTGGGTACTATAACGACCCAGCATATGAGTCACTTTCATACAAATCTTCAAATGCTAGCTACAATTATTTCTTTGGCTCACAAGACATCGTTATCTCTGTGTGCCAGCAGTCATATCATTCTTTTCAACAGAAGCATTTGTAATATTTAAGTATATACCTGTATCTGGCAACGATGACCACAGAGCCTGCGAATTGTGCTTACTTTCCTAGAAAAAAATTTGCTGTTTTTTTCATATCAAGTATGTTGTTTATGGCCCTTTTGAGATCATCTAGGTTTCTGCTTTATGAAAACACCATTTAAACTTCCGCAGTTCTTTGCTGACAACAAATTGGGATTATTTCCATTTCCATTAAGCACAGACATTTCAGGGCTAGCTCCAAAGCCACTGGCATCCCTCAGCTTTCTTTTTGCAATTGCATGGCAAGCTCCAAATACCAAAGCAGCTGGAAGTAAATATGGTATGGGAAGTTTCAGAGAGTTTGGCTTTGGTGAATAAGCATACGTCACGTCTGAAAAGGCGCCTTCTCTTTGCTATTCTGCAGCTCCCTCAATAGTCCGGCTGTGTTTTCCTGCTTTGTATCTCCCTTCTCCCCCAAACTCTTTCAAATACTCTGTGATTCCCTCCCAAATCTCTCCCCAAGGGACAAGAGCATCCTATGAACAAATTCCCTTCATATTCTTCCCTGCAAGGATTCAAGCCATTAACTCCCCCTTCAAAAACCCGGAATAACCAGAAAAATGAAAAGCTCTTCTGCTACGCCCCAAGCTGCACCTCTCCAGCATCCCCTAGCCACTGCTGCCCTCCTCCTCCCCTCCCAGCCACGGCTGCCTCCGGTTCTCATTAGATCCTGACCTGGGACATAACACAAAAAGGAGGGGGAAAGTAGTTTTCTGTGGGGTCACTGTGCTGGAAGAGCTCAAAAGCTGTGGCCAGCAGCAGAACTGGCTTAAGGAGCTACGGCAAGGCAGCGGCCAGCACCTAACTGGAACCACAGCTCCGGGAGAGCAGTGCTCTGGGAAACTTCCCCAAATTGCAGTATTTCAAGAGATCGCACGATTCTCAAGAACGCGTTTCTCAAGAACGCGTTTCTCAAGAAACGCACGATTTCAAGAGATCATGGCCAGGTTTAACGTACGTTTTGCCCTGCACCAGCCATTTGCTCGCTTTCTTCCAAAAAGAAGAAACTTAAAGATATTGTACCAAAAAAAAAAAAAAAAAAGCAATCAAGCTACTTTCTCTCCTCGTTTATATCTTGGTGAGCTCATGGATTTTCTTTTAAAACTTTCCTCTGTGAGGTGATGCAGCAATGACACCACCCCAAATCTCAGCCTGAGCTCAGCCTGACAAACTCATTTCCTCCGCATGTCCAAAGACATCTCAAAATGATAAACAGAAGTATGTCGTGTCCTGTCAAAGGCAGCAAAGCTGTACTCAGACACCAGAAAAATATCAGAAGAAAATGTTACCTCCAAGATGAAATTTCAAGTTTAATCATTTATGAGCCAATATTCTTTAGAGAATTTACAAGGTCCCTTTAAAAATCCTTATGTTTGATGTATTTTTAGACAAATATTTTTATGATTACAGGATGAGCAAGTTCCCCAGTACTTTAAGGTTGTTTCTATGGAAACAAACCCACTGATGAGCAGGAGTCCTGAACAACTCCAATGCCACTATCTGTACTCTGCACCTTTCAACAAGAATAGATCTCTGTTTAAAAATCCACAACTCCAGAGGGGTGATTACACAGGGCTGAAGGAATTGCAATCAATAGAGTCCAAACAAAGCTCTCCAAATGAAGTCTGAAGTACATGAAATAGCTAGAGGCTTACTGAGCGAGCATACTTAAATCGCTTTGCCTATAGAGAAGGGATTCAGGAAATTTGCATCAGTTCAGCCAAGAAGCTATGTATTTAATCTGTAGATCAGAATCACAGCTTTGGTTTTTATTCTTAGGTAGTCGCAATTATAAAGTAGTGATGAAATGATCTGGTATATATGAAAGAAGAAAAGCGGCATACAAACATGCCTGATAACACTAAGGCTTACTACTAAGATACCACTTCCGCTAAAAGCTTTTGGAGGAGGAGGAGGGAAGAGACCACAGTGGGTGTGTATTTGCTTCAGCTGTTCAATGTGAACCAAGTAAACAAGGACAAAGACTGCTGTAGAGGAGAGCTTAGCACAGAAAGGAGAGGACAGTGATGTAAACAAAGCGTGGGTTAAAGCCCTTCTGCGCTATGGCAGTTCCTTTAATACGCCAGATCAGGGCCACAAGCTCCGCCTGTCCCCATCAAAGAGAACATTTTCCTTCATCAGGCAGAGCTACGCCAAGGGTGGACACCTCTGTGACAGCAAGGCTCCAGACGCAGCAACATAATTCTGCAGTGATGTTAGAGGGATGAAAATGCCCTGAACTTCCACAGCCCATTTCTTTTTAGTATCTTTAAAGGCTGGCTCAGCCATTTCTTGGAAGAGAATCTCTGGAGAGACGTTTAAGAATGGGAAAAATGGACGTGTCAAGACAAAACCTCTGTCAGGAACACAGACAGCGGAGGAGGTCAGAACAAGGTGGTTTTTTGAGATCCATTCCAACGCTAACTGCTATCATCTATCATAACACCAAGAACTACTCTGACCTCTCAGTATAGTAGGCATCTACCGTACGGGATTTCTTTTGTACTAGTAAATATAGGGCCAAAGTAGCTTGCGATCTCCACAAAACAGGAAAGTGATGAAGGATTGTAAAAGGTTTAGATCCTGCAGCAAGTTCTTCCTCAGGTCTTAGAGCAGTTCTGTGAAGGCTGCCATTGCACAAGTTTTGCCTTTCCTGTAGCAGGAATTGCCTTGAAACCTCAGCAGAAAGTGTCTGCTTGGATCCCTGGGGATCTCCTGCCAAATGCTTACTAGAGAGGTGAGAAATGCTGGCATGGGAATATGAGCTTCCTAATCATACCTGCAGCATCACAGCCCCTGATGATGCATAATCTATATTTGACAGTACCTACTGCTTTTGTGGTCAAGCCTTAAAGGTCGCTTAAAACTTCAGACTGATTATTTGTATATGGCTAACCGCCATGATTCACCCATTTCTAGGCTCCAGTGAGAAAAACAGGAAGGAAACACTTAGCAAGTCTTTGATTTCGTTTAACATTGGTAATGAACGTCAAGCAAGCTGTGGGAAGCAGAAGAAAACAACCTCATTCCAGTTGGAGCAGCATTTAATAAACCTAAGAGACTCTGGGGAAAAAAAGATACGCTCAAGAGGTGGGTGGCACATGGAAGGATTAATTTGTGTTAATTAGAAGTTGTGGAGGAGGAATATTTTGAAGAGAGGGAGTCGTTTCAAAATTTCAGTGAATAATGTGATAAATACTAATTAGCAATTACTTCCCTAGAGTGGCAACCAACTTTCAAAGCCATTTCTTCTTCCGCAACTGTCATCCCTCCTGTTAAGTGGCTAAGATGCTCCCCACACAAGCCTCAGACATAACTATTCTGGCAGGACCAGTTTGCCTCTCGTTGACAGTTATCGTTCCTTGTATCTTACGTCTGATAAGGGTAAAAGAGGAGGGAATAAAGGTTTTTCCAGAGAACTACGGTTATCTAAATTACAAAGCTTTAAATAGAACTGGTATGAGAAGCTGCCTTGCAAAGGGAAAGCTCAACATGGTTACGGGAAAGACTAGAAATAGAAACTAACGTGAAAATCCCAGCTCATAATCAGTTATGTCATAACGCCGTCATACGCAGAGTATGCCGATCCTTTATTAAGTACTTTCAGAAAGTCCAACATTCACTCATTCTTGTTATTTAAAAAAAAAAAAAAAGAAAGAAAAAAAAAGACTGAGTGCTAATTATAGAGAAAGAAAGAGAGAGGAAGGGACAGAAAGAGACATGACCCAGAAGCTAGTAAACAGTATCATCTTATTAAGGCTGCCACGGTTACATCAAACATGAACTAACCTGGAGAACCATACTCGTGTCTTGGTAACCTACAGATTTTAGGCATCACTTCCATTAGGGTCTTGACGTACTGAAGAATCGTCCCTTGTAACTAAGAGAAAACAGGTGTTTATTAAAAGTGTTACTGATCTAAGAAACTTTACAACAAATTGTATTCAAACTACAGATGAACTGAACAAGCACTAAAAACCTTGCATGTAACTATCAAACACCATCCTTAAAAGGGAAACTTTGAAAAAGGTGAAGAAGGAATACAGTTGCATTTTCCTTCATATGGCATTAGCTTCTTTTTGCTACAGGAAAAGTGGCACAACAGCTAAGGCCAGGAGGAAAAAAAGTAGTACGAGAAGTCATGCACTTTTCTTGCAGAAGAGATAGTACACCTCTATTGTCTAACCAACCTTTAACTTTGTTTTTGTAAAGAAAGCTGCATTTGAGTGTTTTCAAAAGCAAGAGGACAAAAATACTCAGCATTATATGTATACCAGATAAAACTGTCTATTCCAGATAGACCACGCAGGACGCAGCCCCAGGCTACAGTCCCAGTCTACCTTCCTCCCACTAGACGTCCATCTCACACCTCTCTCCCCACATCTAAGCATTTACATCAGGTGCCAGCCAGATAACTTCCTGCAGGCATTTCAATTTCCCTTATAAATGCCCAAGTATGCCAAAGTACCTTTAATGAATCAAGCTGATTTGTCAAACCGCTCCTAAAACCCAACCAAACAATCCACCCCCCTGCCAGAATTCGCTGAAAGTCTCTGTGTTCGCATCTTTCCCTGAAGATTATATCACAGGGTCCCTTTAAGCGGGCCTCACTCTTTTGAGCATTGTGCGAATTACAACAAAACACCTGCCAAATATGTCAAGTGGCTAAAGTGAGACTATTAATACTACAGCTATACAATTGGATTATTTTGGCCACGTTTTCCTTACAGGGAACAATGGTAGGGAGAAGACCATTTCTGTAGCTTAAACTGAATTATTAAACTTAACTGCAATGCATTAAGACTGCATACACCGATACTGATAATACAGTGAACAGTCCCTCAACCTCCTCCTGAAAGCTCCTCCTCCTCCAAAAGCCCATTTCTAATGCTAGATACGCAGGCTATCTGGATAACTTCTTCACCATTTGGTCTGAGCACTCTTCCAAATAAGCTTGACGATATCCACTGCTAGATCAAGCACAGAGATTAAACCTTCCTTGTTAGTAAGGGTTATCTGTCAATGACAGCATTAATGAAAGCCCTGAAGTTTGAGAAGGCAGAAAACATACTCCAGCCGTTCTCAGAAAAATGCAGAGAAAGTAAATTAACAGTACAGTTTTTAAGTAGAAGTGAACTCATTTTAAACATTTATACTTTTCCAGAGAAGTTTATCGAGGACCTACCAGCATAGTTCTCCACAGATTCAATTAAGCTCAAAAACAGAAACTGAGATTTTCAAAACACTGCACAGATTACCAAGGCACATGTTCTACTGCTTTCAGAAGATATTGGGTGCTCTCAGACGTAGCTTATACTGAACTTAACGGAAGTGATGTCTTAATTAGTATTATCTGAGGCCTTACTTTCCTTAGAAATCTTAATTTCACTTTTTTTTTTTTTTAAAAAACTTTTCGTAAGACATTTCCTATCAAAAGCCACATGAAAAAGCAGAAAATGAAATACAGTCAACGTACCAGGCTCTTAACAACTTTCAGCAACTCCTCCATCACTACAGCAATACCCTGATACCCAAGAAGCCTACAGATGACTTTAAAGTGAGGGGGGCCAACAAAATTCCTGTAGTTGCTGTAGATGCTGGAATATGCCAGATTCAAAGCCTAAAAAGGAGAGAAACAGATCTGATTAACGAAAGTTTCATCCGAGTGCATCGTTATAGCAAC
Source organism: Struthio camelus (assembly GCF_040807025.1). Lineage (NCBI taxonomy): Eukaryota > Metazoa > Chordata > Aves > Struthioniformes > Struthionidae > Struthio > Struthio camelus. The sequence continues at coordinate 148,893,093 of NC_090942.1, read as the reverse complement.
CTCAAACAAACAGCACTTTTAAATATGTTAAAAAATGAACAACCACCTTATATTTTGCTGTCGTAAGAAGTCAAAATACATAGTTTCCCCTCTTTAAGAATGAAACTCCAACAAAAATCTCTGTTTTGGCAAGAACAGTTTGTAAACCATTTTTGTTCATCAGGCACTATTTATATTTCATCAGGCTATATTTCACTTACTATTTGTAAAGCCATGAACGTTTCCTCTATTTCACATTCTTCTGTTTACACAAGTAGAACAGGATAAAAGCAGTCCCATGCCAAGGTTTAGACTTCTAAATTTACAACACAGCTTCTATCCATGTACAGTCCCCTTTATGTACCAAACATCTTGAAAGAAATGACTTCACTTTTCATTTCATGATAGCCATTTCGATGCTCTGAAGTCTCAATTAAATAAAAAAAGCCTTCTGCAGTTACTGCTCTCATAAGGATCTCGCTTGTTCAAACCCCTTAGCTGTCCATGCGATCAAAGCAAACTTGAGTCTGAGAGGCAACCTCACGGAAGTGATTCTGGAGCTGTATATATAGGCTCAGGTGCAGGGCCACATTACTGAGTATTTCTTCAAAGTGAATAAAACTGTACAGACTGATGCCACATAGGGATTTAGAAACCGTGTGCTGAAGCTGGGGATTAAAAGGGAGTTTGCTAACTTAATACCCACCATTTGCATAAGTGGGCTGTTCTCCAAAAATCCTGAATTTTAATTTTAAAAGGGAATCTTGTCAACCTTTGTTGTAGAAGGTTCTGCTACATTCCCTTTTTCTTTTCTACAGTTTCCATTATCTTTAATACAAGTACACAAGCCTGTGAGACCTTCAACTCAGACATCAGCTGTGACGCACAAAACTTTCCCTCATCAGTATCCAAGGAGAAGAACACTGATTTTATCTCCAGCATAGATCCTACCACAGTTATCCCTGCAAGTCAATACTAGATATCTGTAATATACGCCACATGGCACTGCACAAAGAAACTACTAGGAATTTAAATCATGAAATTCTACTAAGCTCTTAGAGTATTTTTGTCTTATAAAAGAAAAGGACTTATATAACGTGTGCTTGAGGCAAAGAATGGCAACCATATCCTGGGTTGCATTAGGCAGAGCGTTGCCAGCAGGGCGAGGTTGGCGATCCTTCCCCTCTACTCAGACCTGGTGAGGCCGCACCTGGAGTACTGTGCCCAGTTCTGAGCTCCTCAATACAAGACAGACATGGAGCTCGTGGAGCAAGCCCAGTGAAAGGCCACAAAGACGATTAAGGGACTGGAGCGTCTCTCCTATGAGGAAAGGCTAAGAGATGCGACTCTTCAGCCTGGAGAAAAGAAGGCTCAGGGGCATCTCATCAGCGCATACAAATATCTGAAGGGAGGCTGTCAAGAGGATGGAGCCAGACTCTTCTCAGTGGTGCCCAGCGACAGGACAAGAGGCAATGGGCATGAACTAAAACACAGAAAATTCTGCTTGAACATAAGGAAAAAATCTCTTTACTGTGAGGGTGACCGAGCACTGGAACAGGTTTGCCCAGAGAAGTTGTGGAGTCTCCATCCTTGGAGATGTTCAAAAGCTGTCCAGACACGGTCCTGGGCAACCTGCCCTAGTTAACCCTGCTCTGAGCAGGAGGGTTGGACTAGATGATCTCCGGAGGCACCTTCCTGCCTCAACCTTTCTGTTACTCGGTGAAAGTCTGTTCTAAGGACATTGTGTTTGCGTTGATTTTGCGGAGGAGCGTTGTTTTGAAATTCTCAGCCATCTTTTCTGTGAACGCAAACTAAAATAGATGTTTGACTAATGATGAGAATCCATACGTGACGCTACAGCCTTGCTATTAGATCAGAGCTGGCTAAATGGCTGAATTCCAAACAAGTATCATCTGGCTCACTGCCTAAAGCTGCAGTCCCTCGAGTACAACGTATGTATTTGTATAGCCTTCTGCTTACAGAAAGGGATCTGGGATATTAAATGGAAAGAGAACTGGAAAAAATTCTTATTAAAACATGTGCAGATGAATGCCCTGATATACTGAGCATTTTATAAAGTTACCCCTAAGAGGCGAGATTTCATCTTTTGCTTTTGTTGCTTCCAAACAGGTAGCTCTAAACAACAAATGCATCCAAACTATCTATGTCTGCTACAGAACGTTACAGTGTAAAGAGCATTTTACTTCAATTAATTAAAGAAATTTACTGCCATGAGTTCTTCTCACCCTGACATAGCGTAGGTTAAGAGCAGGGAACACCCCTTCACGGAGCAGAAATCTGTCACAGAAAAGCAAGCCCTGAAACCATTATTTCAGTATAAAAAGCTCACCATACATAACAATAAGAAGTTGATCAATCTAAAAATATATCTTTAGTTAAAGTAACATTCATGGGGAAGTATCTAAAATGGTCTACCTGCAAATGCTGGATTAGCAGAGCTTTATGAACTGTGACAAGGGATTTAAAAAACACCACCACGCACCATCACTGCCTCCCCCCACGACACACAGAAACATAAAACTCTCAGGGAAGAGGCCACTAACAAAGATGGAGGGGAGCGAGGGAAGGAAAAAAGAGAGGGAGCTGGTTATTTTTTAAGCTATGCTTGCTCCCTCCCCTACTTGAAAAAAAAGAAAAGAAAAGAAGAAGTTGCTAGTTGCTGATGTCACCAAAGTGCTCACATTAATCACTCACAGCATCACTGGTACACACACAGAAGAGCATATAACAGGGATGTTGAAGCCGTACACTGTTCAACAGGAGATAAGTGAGAGACGAGGAAAAAGACATTATTTTCTCCCGTATTTTCCCTGAAAATCAAGGCAACAGCATCTCTAGACAACGTGCGCTCTTGTAGGAATTTAAGTAGAAGAGACAAAGAACCCATGCCATCCGCAGCCTCGGAGAACAAAAACTGAACGAACCAAGCAATGAGAATTCAGTCGAGGGAATCTGACAGGGGGGAAAAAAAAAAAAAAACCACGAGCAAACTGGCAAACAGAGACCATGAAGGAAACACCTAATTTAAAAGGGGATAGAAAACCTGGCGTTTATTTCATTTTCACGACTTCATCATATGAAAATTCTGTTCTGAAATTTGTATCAGGAAATGAAGGTGAGTACTGACTTTATGATCTATAAAATACCAAATGTGTTTCCTAAACATTAACATGCCAATAACTACGTATCTTCTAGTGATTAATGTTTCATAATAAACAAAACCAGTATTATTGTTATTAGAGTTAGGGAGTGTCTGGATTTTAAATTACTTACAAAATGCTCTGAAGATTATTGTTTTTAAACAGTATCAGGAAGCGTTCTATAGAAAAAATGTATATATGTAAGTTTAAGTAATCAGGATCTCTCAGATAAGAAAAGACAGACAAACAAGCTCTGGTCTACCGGTCTACTAAAATGGCCCACTTTTAACATCTACAGAAGTTGGGTAGATGTCAAAACGTGTCTGTCTAACAAGTTTATCTGACAGCACACTCAATGCCTTTGTATTGCTGCTGCATCAAGAAGGGTGCACTCACCACAGGATTAAATAGGCTGCCTCTACCCAGATCGCTCATATCTAAGGTTTTATACTGCAATGAATATGCACATACATCTTTTTCTCCCCACTTCCCAATAAGTATAATCCAAAAGCCATAAACAACACTTTCACATATATTGTATTAATAATAAGAATTCTGTGACTTTATAACTATCAAGACCCCACGCAAATAATACAGATTTTAACAGTCTTCTTTCTAGTATGAAGTACATTAAAAATATTACAGAATAATTTCAGAATAAGTTATGAGCAAATGCTATGAGCTTTATCGGAACATTTTTCTATGTTCAATTGCTATTTAAGCCAGGAGACTTAATATCTTAACACTGATCATAAAAAAAAAAAAATTATAATGAGGTCATAAACAATGAAATACTGTTGCGGGCATTTACGTTCATTAAAAAAAAGTAAGGAATTTTCACAATGGAAAAAACTTTCATGTGAATACCACTGGAAACTGAGAATTAAACCAAAAGAAAATCAAATTAAATTGCTTATGCACTTTTGAAAAAGTTGCACTTGCAGCAGAAGCAAAAGAAAATTCAACCCACCAAAAAATCTACTGGTTCTTATTACGATTTGTTTTGTTATCAAACAACATTTTTAATCAAAAGTCTACCAAGGTAGAAGCTAACCTTTTGTCCTGTAAGGAAGATAATCTTTAATATAAGTTTTTACAGAAATGCAGAAAATAGATGTTTTCCTTGCACTATTTACAGCGGTAACACAAACTGATAAACTCAAAATACTAATACTAAAGTCCTAATGTTAAATTTATTATAAGGAGTATTAGACTAGCGCCCGAATTCAGGACAGCCAGACTTTGGAATTACATAAAATCCCTCAGGATAGAAAAGAGTATTAAAGCAGTCATTAAAAAAAAAATTAAAAAAAACCCACTATTTACCCAAAAGGTATGGAATCATGAACCAGCTAACACTACCTTCAGAAAGCTTTTCAAAGAGGCTGACTAACGTCAAGACGAAGCACTGGCCAGCTTCCAGTGCCAACAACGTACACTCATCACAGCTACTGCTTTAGTGGTGGATACAGATGTGCTTATCTTATCAGCAAAAAACAGAGAAAATCAGAGCATAAAACACTAACGTAAAGGATACTGGAGATAAAATAGTAACTGGCGATGTTTTCATATACTGCTTTGTTTTTTAATCAACTGGTCAAAAATCAACACTTTATCAAGAATTTATCCCTCAATATTGCACTCCTGCTGCCCCTCGCTTGCCATTTAACAAAAGCAAATTCATTGCTCACAAAAGCAAGCTTTGAGATTATGGAGATTACCATACAAGTAAAATAAAATGCTAAGAATACTTAGACTTAAGACTGGATTAAAACTCGGACCTAAACCCAGAGAAAATACAGGCTGTGTTTCTTTCGAAAAAAGGAAATAAACACTTTTCAACATACTCATTAGGATGTATTCCTTATGACAGATAAAGAGTTAATTAGTGGGATGGTTAGTCAGTCTGTCTGTCTGTAATTTAAAGCCAAATCAGATAGTGTTTCAATTCAGTTTGGAATTCTATGTCACTTTTGCATGAGAGTTTGGCTCAAAATTATGCTAAATACTCAGTTTTCCTATTAGAAATGTTTATTCTATTAAACAACATTCCTACATTGCTCCAAAGAAGAGAGCTATTTATTAATGCATCTCTTCAAGCTTCTGATCATTTGTTTTTCCCTGTTGGTTTAGGGTTACATCTTTCAGAAATACAAAGGATATTTATCTCTCGCTTTTATAACCTTGAAGATTTTTTGTTTCACTTAATGTTATCTAAGTGCAAATTCGTTAAGAGAAAAATAGCCAGCGACTTTATTCTAGGGATTGTACCAAATACGTACGCAGCACGTATACCAAAGATGACAAAGAGGCTAATTTGGGAAGGGCTGCAGGGGGCCAGCACAGCTCCACTCCCCGTCCCGAGGGCACGGCAATCCGAGACGGATCTCTGAAAGGAGGTGGCTCCCCAATACCAAACTCTGCAAAATGCCCTGTCTCTCTTGGAGACGAGATACAAGTGATCACCTTCAGAGGCAGGCAGCGCCTGTTGAGTTTCTATAAATACGAATTTAACTTGGGAAATAAATATACAATTGAGTACGCCCCACGCTTCACTGAACTGCCAAGTCCTACTTTTTCAGGGCAAGACCACACATAAGAGCACTGTTTCCTAATAACTCCTTCTCTAAATTACAGAACGCTACTGATAAAGATCCACACCACATCCCCAGTGCCGAAACTTCTTAAGTGAAGCAGCAATCTCCCTTTCCCCAAGGGATCACTACCTAAGGGGGAAAGAAAAACTACCTAAGCAACATCACGATGGGAATAACCATCCAAAACATCACAGGAAACACAGCAATGGTAATTTGGCCAAAAATGGCGAGTTGTGCCGACAGCTTTTACAGCGTCATGTACCACCCCAACTGGAACAGCATGCTATCGAGTTACTCGAGAAAGAACTTTCAGAAAGAAGAGAGAGTGCCCGCAAGCCGGTCTTCATTTGTCGTCGAAAACCTAACTCCACTAACGACATATATTCTGTGCGTGACCTGCCAGTCCGCAAACCCCTCCAGTGACCAGTGCAGAACTTTTCATACGCTGGAACAAGACCCAGCATCTGCAAGCAACACAAAGAAAGAGCTAGCGCTGGGCATCTGGCTCACCAGTAGCGTTCTGCTCCTCATCATTGCTGGGATCCTCCTCTATGGCTGCCTGCACCTGCTGTGCCGTAAGAGACGGGAGCAGCCGCAAGGACAAAACAGGACCTCAGAAGACGACAACGGGAGGACGCAGACCAAAAGCACGGCACAGACCTCCGAGGAGTTTGGCAGGCAAAGCCGACTAATGCAAGACACTGAGGGACAGAATCCAGGTGGCATCCAGCTGGCCACAATAATAGAGAATCCTCTAACTTGCAAGGAGCCCACCGTGCAGACTTCCAAAAGCCAGGAACTAGCGCCAATGACAGGACAGTATTCTGCTACGAATCAGAAACCTTTTACCAGGAAGCAGGTTTACTACACACAGCATCCAAACTACTTCAGACTCAGCGAGCGCTTTATCTCTTCTCAGCTCTTGCCAAGTAGTTCTGGTTGCTCCCTGCAGCACCCCCATCTTCTCCTTCAATCTTCACATCCCTTTCCAACAACCCACGTACAGCCAGCGTACTCGGATGTAAAGGTTTAGATTCCCAGGAAGTGAGTACTCCAGCTGCACTTTGTTACTGAAAAATGAACCATTTAGCAAGCAATCAGTTGCTATTTTGAGGGGATTTTTTGGTTGTTTTCTTCACTCTGAAACAGTGAATGAACATAAAAACAAATGAAAACTGTGACCAGGAGAATATTTTTACTAATACAAATTAAAACTGAACTGAAATTTTCAGATGAGAACCCAGATTGCTATTCTATAAGCAACTGAAACCTATCCTGAGTACAATGGTTTGCCAATATGAATTTTTTTCCCACAATTCTGCTTGCTTCTCAAACTATACAATTTTCTGACTATAGTGTTCTCGATAGTTCCCATTCTGAATTAGTTCAGTCACAGCATGTAAGCTAAACTCACCAGTATTTTAATGGCATACTTTTATCTGTTTTTGAACATCCCCTCAGCCTAAAAATATATTCAAGACAGTGACTCTCTAAGGACACGTCTAACTAAACTAAGGAAATAACTTGGATTACCTTGTCCTGCACTCTTTCACTTCCACCATGAGCCGGCTTCTGCACCACAGGGGAGCGACTCCCTATAGAAGATAGGGAGCCCAGGGAAGCAGCTCCTGATCCTTCTCTCTTCCCTTTCACTTGTAATGATAAAACTTGCTCATCAGCTGCAAATTTCCATCCAATTATAAAGGAAGTTTTGTATGATCGGGGCAAGGAAGTAGGAACACGTAAAAATACATTTTATTTTTGGAACAATCAAACTTGCTAATCGTCTAACTTTGCCCTAAACTTCTTGACAAAGTACTAAGAAAGGCCCTAAGACAGAAATCTGTTCACCCTCACAAAATGATGCATCTCGTCCAGTTTACACACAATAAGACACCCATTTTTAAATCTCTTAGGTGCATTTGTATTCCATAGAAATGTATTAAGCCTTAGCATTGCTGCATAATGTAGTCTTTCTAAAAACAAAGATACACTGTGAGTGCATGTATTTTAAACTGCTGTTAATAAAAACGTATGCCTAAAGTCAGCTCTTTTTGACCCTGCTCATTATACTAATGAAGGATGGAGAACTGCCAGTTAGGCAGCTGCTGTCAATTTTCATTGCATCCTGGAAACCAAAGTGGTGTACAGTTTTGGTAAGAGAGCACCCGCTAAAATATTTCACAACAGGCAACGGGTCTTTTCAGTTACTGCATTTTGGCAACATTTCCCACAATTCGTGACTGGCTTCAGCGCTCACATTGCTAAAAATACATGAGTAGGTGCAAGTTTGATGCGTTTTCGTTACCTTTTTTCTACTAGGACAGCTAAGTCGCACAGACCTGCGTGCCAACTGGAGTACGAGTAACACTTCAAAACGCATTTGATTGTATAAAGTTAACATTAACAGGTTCGCCAACCCCTACACAGCACTTCCTCCAGCTGACTTCTCGGTGGGCTTTTTTTCTTTTTTATATCCATCTTAAATAAACTGTAAAGATGAAAACAGATTATTGCTGTTTCGAATTCAGGTACTTCATGAAACAGACACTGAGAAATTCTCTTCAGAAGAGGATGCCAGCTCTACACATTCACTTCCAAAGTGGTAGGAAGAAGAGAAAGACAGAAAAAAATTGCTTTTAAATGATCTTGTAATCAAACCAACTGTAATACTTCTCTGACTAGAATTTCATAAATGAGAGAAAAGATGGTTTTAATGTTAAAGGTATAGAGCCAAGAGACTGATAAGTTCCCATCTCTGCCAACATCTCCGGTACCTGGAAAAGATTATTCATTTTTCTTCATTTCTTAATGTGGGTTTTAAGGCAGTTCAATCTATGTATTTATATGTTACACACACAAACATATCTACCACGATGAGAACCAAGGAGCAGTTTAAGGCAATTCAGCTACCTGATTTTTTTATTTTGGTACACACAAACACAGGCACGTACTGAAACACATCTGCACATACCATACTGCGCAGACAGGAAGCTCCTGCAGAAGTGTTCCCAGGGATGAGATTTAGCTCATCTAAATATAAAGCTGAATTCCACCCAAGGAATTTACTGTGCACTACTTAGATAAATATTTGTATTATTTCACAAACAATGACTGTCTTGAACCCACTGCAAGACAGCCCTATATAAAAGTACCATTTTGAGAGCTTACGTTTGTTTTGAAGAGCTCATGGCGATTACACGCACAGAACTACAAGACTCTTCTTCTCTTGCTCAGAAAGTTTTAATACAGATGGAATAAGGTTCAAAATCTAGATTACTGAATTGTATCATGCCTTTCAGTTAGCGTCCAATCTCAGGTTCATGTTGGCAATCCAATGTTTTGGCCAGTTCACCCTCCAGTTTTAACTGACTGAATAAAGGGCAAGCATTTTAAGTGACTACTAAGCTGTCGACAAGAGGCAACGTAGTGCAAACTGATGTTAATATGTGCACCAGCAATAGATAAAAATCATTATATTTACACTGAAAAATGGTCTTTTGACCTTTTTCCCCACAAAATGTAGTTAGCATCCAAAAATGCAGAAGACACCCAAAAATGAGAACGTTGGAAAACGTATAAGCTAGAAAGCAAGCTCTTAAATTGCTGATCTACAAAACCTCAATAAAAATCAGGTACCTTATTAACGCACAAAGTGACTTTCAAACCTCTAGAAGGAACTCTTTCTGATACATACATTATGAGGTATTTTATTCACCCAGTTCACGTTGCCTTCTCCTCTAACCAAATTTCAGTCTCCTAACGCTCATTTTATTCACCCTGCACACATTTCAACAGAGTAAAGCCCTTCCAATGACCATGCTCAGAGAGAGCTTTCAAAAAATTCCAGCCCACTTAAAAGGCTGACAAGTTCTTGCTGGCAGGCTCGTTCCTATCTGACATCTCTGCTCCAAAGTCAGCCAGGAGAAGTAAATTGCATCTGTGGCCTTCTGTTTCGCTAACAGGATAAAGATATTGCTTGCAAATTGTTAGATGTAGCAGAGAATATGGACACAACTGTCTATGCAAAACACGAATACAAACTAATACAGATCAAACGCTGTGATCCATTTAGAAATACCTGATATTATGTAAAGTTTCGGAGATCAAAACTAAGCATTTCTTTAATTACTCTTAAGTAAACACATTGCTTGTACAAAAATTCTGCATAGAAAGCGTTTAACCATTATAATCCAAAACAGGCGTGTATGAGCATACACATGCACAGGAAACCATAATGCCTTCGTCGTGACCTAAGCAAGCACAATGGATTGTTTAAAAAAAAAAAAAAAAAAAAACAACAACGACAAACATATTTCATGCATATATGATCAATAGCCAGTGCTTACCTGAATACTTTACATAGTTCAAGAACTTTTAAAAGCCAATAAAATAAAAAAATACATAGCTGCTCCAAAAGCCACTATTATCCAGTGGCGTGGCAATTCAACATTAGAACAGTTAAAGGACTCAAATAATATAGAGCGGATGTGCTCTGTGACAAGCCTGCGTATACAATGCACACAAAAATGATATCACATGCTGCAATTTCTAACCTCTGTCACATAAGAATTACAATTCATTATTTGTTATATACAGTAAAAATGTCCTCTTAAAATTCCATTCAGATATCCTCAATTACAAAACACACTAGACTGAAGTATAAAAATATACTCCTGTAAAATTTAAAAGTGCTAAAAATATCTGGTAATACAGAAATAGTTAGTTACAAAAGTTGCTCCAGAAATGCCTCTGAGAGCTGCTAGATTGTTGCTGTTCATAGCAATATAAAAATAGTCAGATCTCTGAAAACATACAGCTCACATAGTAAAGGTTATTAAATTTATTTTAATATTGTAACCTGACTGATGAAAAAAGGTTCCTCAGTTAATCCTTTCCCACTCACACTACTGTATCACCACTTAGATAAATTAAGTTAACAATCTTTACTAAATTCTGTGGGTTTCTTGCTCTTTACACTGCATCTGCTGAGTTCCTGAAATAGTAAAGGATATAATAACTCTAATGTAAAAGAGCTTTCCTATAATTTACTGTTCCCTAACGGTTAGAGGAGAATTATATAAAACTCTAATCACAGTACCAGAAATAATTTGTTGCCATCCACATGAAGAAATGTGAATCCTTCTCCACCTCCTTTACATTTTAAAAGCATGGAACTTCTACAATAGCAGCAGATGCATTAGGACTGAAATTTGTAACTGCTGAGCTATCTCTTCAGCTCCCCCAAACACTAGCTTGCTGGGTAAATCACTTCACAGAGCTTGCATTGTAAAACTAGGATATGATGTGCAGGAAAAAAAAAACCCAGTAGGATGAGAATTCACTATGCTATTATTCTTATTAAAACAGGAACTAGATAATGAAAGTAATGGCACGTGAAAATGACACAGCTCACTTGCACAAATTACAACTACAAATAGGTCCTGTAAATCATTTAAGCTGCTTTTCTGTCAACATTCCTCTAATTGCGCCATTAAATTTCTATTTAACTTTTCCATGCTTTCACTTTGCCTTTCTGACATTCAAGAAAGAAAGAAAGCAGAGTGAGTGATATTTCTTGAGATTTCCTGAGTGAGTGCGAGAGTGATATTTCTCGCTGAATACAATGAAATGATTTCCTCAAGATACCACTGCTGCTTTTTACTGTTTAATATTTCTGACTGGATATTAAAGACACATACTATACGTTAATGTACTATACCTTTAACTGCTGTTGTTAAGACTCATGCAATCATTCCTAAACTTAAGAAATAAATCTGTAATGATCAAGGAGAATAAATCTCTCTCTCCAACGTACAATACTGCACACCTGAACATAGCTTTGGTCCTGCAGATACAGGCTAATTTTCCTCAGCTGGGTAAGCCAATGAAAACCCAAGATTATTTTATTGTGCCAAGTTCTCTCACAACCTGTCACCAGTGTATATCACTTTCCAACTTCACTACCGGGTATTGCCTTAAGCCACAGAGTACACAACTACAAATCAGGAGAGCTGGATGCCATTGCTGGCTCTTACACGCACTTCTGCTGAAAATCTGCTTAAAGCCTGCAGGCATTCGTCATCTCAAAGCAACAAAGATGATGCTAACACAGCAGATGAGATGCCCAGGAGGCCAAGTTCATGAGGCCCACTTTGAGACCCTTGGGTTGAAGATGACCAAAAAAAAAAAAAAAAAAACCTATATTTTCTTTAAAATAATTTAAGAAGCTTAGTATATGACAGTTTAGGATGGTCAGAACCTGTATTTATTTTAAAGTTAGATTACATTTGAAGCAGTTTTTCCACTTACTCCCTTTTTTCCTGCTGCCACAATCTTCAGCACTGTAATGAAGGAGCAGCTGCTCCCATGATGGGCTCTCACCCTCACCCCACCAGCTGACTAATTCCATCCTTTGCCACTACAAGCAACTGTACAACGTAAGGTGGTTGAAAGAAGGATGTCTTCTGAGCGGTGTCAAGTAAGGCATAACATTTGACTAAGCATTTGCACTTTGGCTGAAACATATGGTAGCGTTCACAGTAAAGTCAGAAAAGAAAGCATATGTTGAATTTAAAATACTCTCCAAAAGTATTTAAGACCACCATTTGTAATAACTTTCATATCCCATAATCTCTACAGTTAAAAAGACACCTTAAAAGATGTGCAAGCCAATAAACATAAACGGAATAAACTCCAACCTTTGATCCATAGAGATACTGAGGCTGCGCATTAGGCTGCTTATCTCTCTGAAACTCCTGAGAAAAGGGTAGCACAGTTCGAACAAATCTATAAAAACAAAATAAAGAATTAATTAATTACACTTAGGTTATTAGGTGTGTACCTAATACATCTAACCAGGTATAATCGTGCTTTTGTCTACATATAAAATCAAAGCCAGACTGGCAGCCCTTCACAGAATGGTCACAGAATCACAGAACGGTTGAGGTTGGAAGGGACTTCTGGACATCATCCACCCAATCTGAGAAAGGGAAAGCACATAAGCCTGCACTGCCCAAAAACCTGAGCACAAATCAGAAACCAACTCTCCATCACTTATTGGCACACTGTTCTTCCCGGCTGCGTGCAGGCTCCAAAAATATTTCTCACTTCTAACCTAGACCAGCCCAGCAAAAGGAGAAACGACCAATAAAACAACAATAGTAGCCTGTCACGGAGAGTAAGGAAGTTCTTTGTGCTTCCAAACTTAAATCGTTAAGGATGAACTACACCTACAAAGAAGAAGAAAACATCTCTGTTAAATGCTATTTTTCAAAAAAGCTCTCAACAGGAGATTACTTCAGGCTAATACCTTATCAAAATTAACATGAAGGGTGTAATTCTTCTACCAAAAACAGCGTTTGCAAAGTCTCACCACACCTGGTACATACTGTGAGTAAGTGCCATTACAAATTACGTTTAGGGAACAGCTTTATACCTGTGCAGGGTAAGACACAGGGTGATATGGGAACTACAAAGATATGGAGTACTGCAAAAGATAGGATCAAAAAGCCCCCTCCAAACTGAGTTTTCTGAGAGTCTCAAAAGCAGTGTTTGAGCAGAACTCTGCACATTCGAGTATTCTCATGAACAGGATGTACAGATCTGGTCCTCTGATATTGCCAGCTAGTTTTGTATAATTTACACTTCACACTTCACCCAAACATGTTAAAATTGCACCAAAATGGCAGTTGTTTACAATCATGTCCACTGTGCTTTAAGTTTTATTTCTGAATAATCTGAATCATTCTTGTGAAATTCTACAACTTCAGGACAAGATTTTCTATATTTGTTCAAACTGCTCAAGAATAGATATACCAACAGTTTCAGCTATTAATTTATATGTTATTTTATCCATGTCTTTAGGATAATTAGTTCTTTTTATTTTTCATCAGTGTTGATGAACTCACAGCAATTTATCCATTTTAATCAATGCGGGTTGTAAGCAAAGAAGATTAAGCAGATGAAAAGCCTGCTGGCTTACCAAAGCTTTGCAATAGTGATTGCTAAAGCACAAAACTAGCCTCAAAATAAATATTTTGGGGATCAAATCAAATTATGTCAGTGTTTCTGCGATGCATGCCAGGAAGGAGTTCATAGTGAATCACAGAATGGTTGAGGTCGGCAGGGACCTCTGGAGATCATCTAGCCCAACCACCCTGCTCAAGCAGGGTCACCTAGGGCACGCTGCCCAGGACCCTGTCCAGACGGCTTTTGGATATCTTCTGCGAAGGAGACTCCACAAGCTCTCAGGGCAACCTGCTCCAGTGTGCTCAGTCACCCTCACAGTCCAGAAGTTTTTCCTCACGTTCAGGTGGAACTGCCTGTGTTTCAGTTGGTGCCCGCTGCCTCTCGTCCTATTGCTGGGCCCTACTGAGAAGAGTCTGGCCCTCTCTTCTTGACACCCTCCCTTCAGATACTTTTACACACATTGATGACATGCCCCCTCAGTCTTCTCTTCTCCAGGCTCCACAGGCCCAGCTCCCTCAGCCTTTCCTCACAGGAGAGATGCTCCAGTCCCCTCATCATCTTAGCAGCCCTCAGCTGGACTCACTCCAGGAACTCCATGTCTCTCTTGTACTGGGGAGCACAGAACTGGACACAGGATTCGGGTGAGGCCTCCCCAGGGCTGACTAGAGGGCAAGCATTATCTCCCTCGACCTGCTGGCAATGCACATCTCTACAGCGCTGCTTTCCAGCAGGTCAGCCCCCCAACTGCTATTGGCACATGCGGTTAATCCTCCCCAGGTGCAGGACCCTGAACTTGCCTTTGTGGAACTTCATGAGGTTCCTCTCCGCCCATTTCTCCAGGCTGTCGAGGTCCCTCTGAAGGGCAGCACAGCCCTCTGGTGCGTCAGCCACTCCTCCCAGGTTTGTATCTTCAGCAAACTTGCTGACAGCGCACTCTGTGCCTTCCTCCAGGTCATTGAGGAAGAAGTTAAAACAAGACTGGACCCAGTATTGACCCCGGGGCACACCGCTAGCTACAGGCCTCCAACTTGACTCTGCGCCATTCACCACAACCCTCTGAGCTCGGCCATCCAGACAGTTCTCAATCCTCCTTCACTGTCCACTCATCTAGCCCACACTTCCTGAGTCTACCTATGAAGATGTTACAGGAGACAGTGTCCAAAGGCTTGCTGAAGTCCAGGCAGACAACATCCACTGCTCCGCCCTCATCTACCCAGCCAGTCGTTCCATCATAGAAGGCTATCAGATTGGTCAAGCATGATTTCCCTTTGGTGAATCCGTGCTGACTACTCCTGATCACCTTCTTGTCCTCCACATGCTTAGAGAAGGCCTCCAGGAGGAGCTGCTCCATCATCTTTCCAGGGACCGAGCTGAGGCCAACTGACCTGCAGTTTCCTGCATCCTTCTTGCCCTTTTTGAAGACTGGGGTGACACTGGCTTTCTTCCAGGCCTCAGGAACCTCTCCTGTTCTCCAGGACCTTTCAAAGATGATGGAGAGCGGCCTAGCAATGATGTCTGCAAGCTCCTTCAGCACTCGTGGGTGTATCCCATCAGGGCCCTGTAGATGTCAAGTTTGCCTAAATGATCTCTAACTCAATCCTCCTCCACCAAGGAAAAGTCTTCCTTTCTCTAGACTTTCTCCCTTGTCTCCAGGGTCAGGGATTCCTGAGGGCCGGTCTTAGCAGTAAAGACTGAAGCAAAGAAGGCATTCAGTATCTCTGCCTTCTCTGCATCCTTCGTCACCAATCCCCTTGCCCCATTCAGCAGCGGGCCCGCATTCTCCTTAAGTCTTCCTTTTGCTATTGATGTATTTGAAGAAGCCCTTCTTGCTGTCCTTGACATCCCTAGCCGGACTAAACTTCAAAAGGGCTTTGGCCTTCCTAGTCCCATCCCTGCATTCTCGGATGACACTGCTATATTCCTCTCAAGTGGCCTGTCACTGCTTCCACCTTCTGTACACTCCCTTCTTCTGTTTGAGTTCTGCCAGGAGCAACTTGTGATAGTGAACACTTTACAAAACCATTACTATCATCTGCATAGGAACATAAGGGCAAATCTGCAAAGGATCATTTTGGTCAATGAGTCCACTTTCTTGCTACTGCAGCCACGAGGTCAGAGAATCTTATTCATAAACCTTCTGAGCTTCATCTCACAGTAGTAAGATATCATGATCCTCCCTCTCTACTCATACAGAAAGTGTCCTTCAGGAATTCCCTAACTGGTATGAATCTCCTTTTAACAAGCCTAATATTCATCCTTGTCCAGTTTATACACCTTTGCTCTTCTGCTAACTTGTTCTTTAAAGAAATTTCCTCCTTCATCCCTCTGGATGTGTGTATAGAAAGCACTCATACTCCCCACCTCAACTCACCTCGTCCAGCCCCCCAGATCAAAGGCTAGTCCCCACACCTCTTCTCTCAGTGAATGCTTGATGCAACTCACCCTTCTTGAATCTGAATGTCAGCAACACTGCCTGTACATTGAATGGCTCGCCATATTAGTAAAGCATTTGCAGGACAATGTTAGCAAAGTCTGAGCCCTTCTTAGAGCTGGTGAAAAAAATAAGCCTACCAGGAAAGCAGCCTGGACATGAAAAGATTGTTTTGGCTTGATCAAAGCTGCTGCCACAGCAGTGCAGCCCCACGGTTGAGAAAAGCTCGCATTTAGGCCAGGTTTTCTATGCGCTCTCAGCGTTCAGGACTACGTTGCATGTAACCACAACCACATATTCTAATTAATTTTGTTTTTCAATACTTTAGTCATTGCTGCAGTACAGAAATATGCTGCAGCGCACTCCTGTATGAAATGTCTAATATGATCCGAAAATAGATCTGGACCGATCGGGAATACAAAGGCTGCAGCAGTGCACAGAAAATTCCCAAGTCATCTACACCCTGTACTATTTTACAGCATAGTCTTTTACAACAGCCTTTCCAGCTGTTTAGAAAGAAGCCTGTTTAGAAAGGGGGGGAGATAAAGGAAGGTGAGAGAATGCACAGAGTTATCACAAGTCAACTCTTAAGAAAACAAGGCCTCTGACTTTGGGCAGGTACAAGATACTGTGTTTGAACTTTCTCAAACAGCAAATGCCAGAAGAACATTCACAAAGGAAACATCACCCTTATTACAACATCCAATATTCCTGGGTTTGCTGTGGTTTTTATAACAGTTGCACTTAGCCCATCCAGAAAAGATCTGAAAAACAATTTCCATTCTAAAATTGCGGAGGTTGATTGGGAGAGGGGAGGGAAGGGTTTCAAAAGAAACCTATCATATTGCATTTAGAAGAGCGCTATACACATCAATTTTCAGCAGACAACTCAGATTTGGATGATGTGTTGAGAGAAGATAAACCTATCAGACTGACTACTGTCTCATGAAGCTTGTACAATTTGTGTCAGGAAAGTACAGACAACCTCAATCCAAATAAACGTTTAGGTTGTCTCACACTTGCTCCTCTGTCAGCCCAGACATGCAAGGAAAAAAATCAACTCAGTGCTCAGAAGTAGTAAAGAAAGAAAATAAAGACAGGAAATGGAACATTACAAATTGCTGAAAAAGGAGCAGAGAACAAAAATCTGTTCTAGTGCCACTTGAATCTTGTGCACAGGTCTGCTCCTCCTAACTCCACAAGGAGGCAAGGGAATGAAAAAGATACAGACATAGGCACAAGTGTGGCAAAGATTCATGATGCGGAAAGACTATGTAGACTATAATCCTTTGGCGTGGAAAAATGTAACCTAGGAAGAACTTCAGAGAGGTATGTCAAAAAAAAAGAAAAAGAAGAAAGGGAAAACAAAAAAAATCCCACAAGCAGCATAGAAGAAAAGACAAAACAAATGGGAAATGACTGTTCTTACTTTCAGTATAAGAACTGGCAAGCAACGGCTTCAAGATAAACTAAGAAGCGATGCTTCTTCACGGAGTACACAGCTCTGCTGCAAACTCCTCACTAAGGGAGGTCGCAAATGCCAAAACTTTACATAGTTTTAAAAAAAGGACTGAATAAAGTAATGGAAAAAAAAATCCAAAAAAAGCCAAAAATACATTAAAATCCTACTTTTTTTTTTTTTTTTGGAAAGGATCTGATCATTGCTAGAGACTGACTGTCTCCTGGGAGAAATATCACCACAAACCTGCTTTGCTTTTTTACTTGGCATCTGTGGGGCTGGGGCTGCAAGTCAGGGTCAGGACGCTAGACTACAGAGGCCTTTGGCCCGACGCGCTACAGCAGTGCTTGCTCTCGTGACGTTATCCAGAAGTCTGTTCTCTTTCTTTCCTGGTCTACAATAGATACAATAAAAAAAAATCCTTGGATTTCACTGCTAACTCACATCTGACTAGGTCCTCCTGCTCATCTCCCAACTCCTTCTCCACAAACTGCCTCACCAGCAGCTCTGCCTGCGTTTGGACCCACCTGCGCAGTCAGCTACGGGTCATGAGATGAAAATTGAGAAAATGAGCAACTGCAGTTATGAAGTTGCTAAATCCACTTTTAATAGTGGCCACTGTCATTGTTTAATCTTGGTACATTATCAGATATGAAAAAAAAATTACTGAGTCCCAAATAATTAAAGACGCAGAAGGTTTCAGTATTTATGCATGAATGACCTCAGCCTCTCAACCAAACCTGAAGGCTTTGTAAATGCTTGAACTCTTTACAAATGCTTGAAATCATCAAGTTTAAGCATTTTTGGGAAAAGAGCTTCAAAAGTTACAGGTTACCAGTTAAGCTGACCAAAACATTAAAAGAATGATCATTACACACAGGCGCTAGTTAAATTAAAAATCAAAACAAAACAAAAACCCCCATACATACACACGTTTTCTGGGACCTCTCCCTTTCACCCCTCACCCTCACGCCATGTCTCTGCTTTCCATCTTCCTCATTTTTTTTTCCTGCCTTCCCTTTTGACTCTTCTCTTGCTTCCAGGTAGCCTTCACACAAGACATTACCTATCAAGAGTCAAGATGTAAACTGACAGCTCATACAGAGCTTGTCACTCAGTGCTCGTGTTATTTGTACACAATAACTTGTGAAGTTAAATACAGAGATAGGTTATGAATTTAAAGCTCAAACCTTGCACTTTAACAGCCATTACCTTTCTCAAGGCAGCAATCTATATAACGAACACGCTTAAGAACTGCATGCACACTATCTTCCTTCTTCCAGCAAAAATACCGATAGGCACCATATGGTGGGGGTAGAAACACACAATCTGCTCACCACACGTCAGGAACCTACTTTTGATTGAAACCACCATTCTGTGATGAAATACATCAGGCCGGACACGTGGTGCAGCTGTTGCCTAAGATCTGCCTCCCTTTATCACCTCTTAGATTAATTATCCTGAATTAATTATCCTACAGGCTTGAAGATCAGACTAACTGAAATTGAGCATACATTTTTTAAAGTAAACAAGCAGCAGTCCTACAGGATCCTGCTGGCGTCCGTCAGGGTGCTATAATCGCTTTCTAAGCGCTGCAGTGGGGCAGTCTGCAGTACTGCAGTCTTTGCGGACAGGAAGAACACGGACTAAACGGGTTTAGTACCTGTTGAACACCTTTCACTAAAGCTGCCAGGTGAAACATCCACATTTAATTGAGATTGTCTTTAAATACTATGCTTAGGCAATTCTTAATACATCACACTGAATATTCTAACATGCATCTCTACACACATTAACAACGCTCAACATGCACATTAGCTTCCTCGAAAACATATTTGTGTCCTGTGCAGACAGATTCACGTAACAAAAGCTTTTTAGCAAGAACTTTACTACAAAAAAGTCATGCTTTTTTGCAGACAGAATCTCAGCTCTAAAATATGAAAGCTGCCCAAGGAGGCAGTGAAAGATGAGAAACATGGTTCCTCCTCTTCCTACTGTCCAATATTCAATACCACTTCACTGTCACTTCACAGTGCTTTAACCAAAACCCAAGCAAAAGCCATATGCAACACAAACCCTCAAAACAGAACACAAAGCAGGATGCCCAAAAACACCAAGTCCCAAGCACTGTGCCTTCCACTGACTCACACTTTAGATTCTTCCTCTCTTCCCCCTATCTCCACGACTCTCCTCTTAAACGCTGCAACGGTAGGAATGAAAGACACCTGCAACAAAACTCCATGCTGCAGATATGCTATAGCTTTCTGCTAACATTAGCCAAATGAAACAAGCAAAAAAGCTTTAGATTGAAAAGACGAAAGTTTCAAACATAGCACTACCACCTGAGGAAAAAAAATGACATAAAATATAATTGATGGCTCCACTGAACGATCACTGCAGACCTACGACAAATCTCCTCTGGGCCAAAAAGGAGGGGACACACTTCAAAGTCACACTTACCCTTCCCTAGCTAATGAAGGCTCAGTAACACACAATTGCTAGGTGTGACAGAGCCAGAAGGTCTAGAGACACGGAAGACAGCAGCAGGGCAAATAAAAGCTTATTCAGCTCTTCCCTTATCCAGCAAGCCATCCTTTTTCTTCACATTAACACAGAACCAAGGCATGTAATTTTATTTCCATCATCTCACAGCTGAAGATCTCGTTTAATAATACGTATTTACTTCCTGATATGCACTTTGCAGTGTTTCTGGACACACTTTGTTTTTCAGGACATCATAGCTAAAACATTAAAATATCATAGCATTTTGATGAGCAGGTTACATTTGACTTCTACTGTAAGATAAATAATAGGCTTTCATACATGTGACAGTACTTAGTAAACTGATTCATTCTTCTTTGTTTCGAGTAATGCCTAAGAAGCTGAAAATACACTAAACGAACAGAGAATTGTCAGCATTTGCTAGGAAAGCCAGAGAACTGTTGCAAACAAAAGGCTGCCAGGCTAACCTGTTAGTGGATCCATTGTAGCAGTAGTTTGGAAGAAAATCATAATTGAGTTCCCAAAAGACGTGCAGGGTGATTCTTCCATAAGGAGCTGACACATTGTGATTAGCTTCTCTGAACATGGCATCAAAGCTGTCCAAGGTCATATATCTACTCAGAAGCTTGTGAGTCATTTTGTTTATCTCTATTAAACCATCTAGCTCCTACAAAAAAAAAAAAAAAATCACACACACAAGGGAAGGAAACCAAGAAGTGCCTGTAATACAGCAGAGAACGAAAACAATCAAAACAAAGTACATAAATAACCTTGACTGAATAGGAGACTAGAAAGAAGTCAAAATTAACATCTGAGTCTTCCTCTGTCTCTTACTTTAACGACACAGCTGTTCTTAGGACTGTTTTATATCTATCTGCCAGCGCAATCCTTTGAGACATTAGGAATATTCATTGGGATCCGTCTGCTCTGCAGATGGGTCTCTCCCAAAGACAGAGTTGGGCCTACTCTTCTTTCACAGAGCAAAAGTTAAAACTCCAACATTTAAATGGGCTCAGAAATAGGCTAAAAAACAGCTTCTGCACTTCCTGCTTTACAGGCTATCACAAAGTAATACCTGCTGGACAGGGCAACTGGTGATCTAACTTTTGTAGTAGCAGTAGTACTGGTAGGGACAAAATCAGATTTACCATAAGTCCTTCTCGTGGTTTCCTCTTTTAAGTCTTAAGAGTGCACTAAGATCCAACAGAAGACCAGATATTTACACATGTAATAAAGATCACGTTTAAACAGATAATATCATAAAATCACTAGTCACTAGCTACAGACTAGTGTATATATACGTATATATAAATATACGGGCACTGCTTATCACAACATTTCTCCTCTTCACAAGAAATCATCCAACCCTCCCGAACAAATTTTGCTATTAAGGATAATTGTGCAATGACATGATGGAGGAATGTCCAATGGAGATAGGTTTGTTTGTCTGTGCCTCGAACTATTGCACGTCTTTCCATACAGTGCTGTCAGATTTAATTGCTGCGTGTTACAAAGGATTTTCACGTTTGTGAGTGAAAATTACTTTAAGGAAAAAAAAAGAACCATTATGACTATTATTAAGGAACTGAGTTCCGTTTGAGGACAAAAATAGCTCATTTTTTTAACTATTTGCATTTAAATCATTTAATTTGAAAAGTAGAAGAAATTATCTATTAGCTAAGCTATTAGTATCGCTATCCCACTGAGGAAAACAAGCAGTTTTTAGCAGGAATGATTTTGCATAAAAGCAAAAACAAACAAACAAAAAAAGCAAAGGCAAAAAAAGTAAAGGAAAGAGGGGTGGGGTGGGGGAAAGAAAGGTGACGACAACTTAGCCTTGTCCACTTCTAACTCAAGAAAGAGTAAGAACCTATGACCTAAGAAACGCATTATCAATGATTTCTGTTCACTTAGCCACAGACTAAGAAAACCCTGCAGAGTACAAAGAAAAACTACATTTAAAAACTTCAAAGGCAAACATCAAGCACTGAAAAGTCATGAAGAGCCAGATTCCTGCCCAGCTCTGCAGGCCAGTTTTTGTTTTATATTCAGTAAAGAATGAAATTAATGTGGACACTTAAAGTAATTACTGCATTACAAAATCTCGCAGGTAAAAGGCCCAATTAGAGCAAGACCAATGGTAAACGTGCTTGCTCAACTTCCCCCTCCCCCCCACTCATGCTGAACTGAACGTAACTGATTTTTTTCCTTGTTGACTGCATAGACATTTGTCAAATAGATTCTGTCTGGAAATGAAATTCGTTTCTTAACATTTTAATTAGGAAATTAACTCAAAAAGACACCTTGGCATTGCACAGATGCTCTCCTTCCACAGGCATGAGTCAGGTCTCATTCCTATACAAAAAAACTATCAGTATTTTGTCAGTGCTAGAAAATCAAGCTGCCTGGTTAAATAAACTCATTTTGATTCTACCAGGCAGAGGGCTGCCTTGTTTTGGTCTGCAATTTATATATAAGCCCAGCTAGAAGCCGATATTTAAAAACATATAAATCACAAGAATACTCATTTTCTCTGTTTTCTCATATAGTTCCTAGTACAAGCCTTTTCTATGGCTGCTGTTTACACCTGAATACTCCCAAGGGCCTGGCCTGCAGCTCATTTGTTTTTTTTTCCCCCTAGGTGAGGTTAAAAAAAAAAAAAAAAAATCATCCTCAGTCTCAACAAGACCAGGATTTGCCCAGTTCCAGGTACTGGAGCATACTAGGAAGTAATGCATCAGGTCAGGTCAAAGTACTGTTTCAACAGAAACGCAGGTTAAGGTACGGGTGGAAAAAAAATCACAGCATCGCAGAATCAATAAAGCCCAGAAGATACTGCAAAGGCAAGAGAGGGTTTGCCAGCATCCTTTATGATGTAGCTGGAGCTGGTTAACTACTCTACCAAAGAACGCCTTTTGCCAGAATTAGCTGCTTCTCCGGTAAGGGGTTTTTTCAATCCACACTTACTGGACAAACTTCAACCATATTGCTTGATTTCACACTTAAGGAAAAGATTGCTCAAATTCTTTTCCATTTGTATATATTTAACTAAGCTTTGGGACAAAATGAGTTGGCAATTTTAGTCATTCAGCCTCTTTTCCCTTCAGAAGAAGAGGGGAGTGACTGTACAACTATTCACTAAGGGAATATCAAGAGGACTTCTAGTAAAACCTGATAAAACTTTTTTGCACCTATCATTAAAAAATGAACACAGCTTTATAATGCAAAAAAAAAGGATGTCAATCACTCTCAATGCAAACAAAATCTTGTAGTCAAATAAGAAAGAAAAGAACTAACACTATAGAGCCCCACCTTCACTGCTGGCGCTCTAGGAAACCTGCAACACAACACTCACCACAATGGAAGTCAAATCCTCGCTTTCAAAGCGACCAATTGCCAGTTCCATTGATCTATACATGGCTGCTGAAATTCGCTGAGTGATTAGTCGGTTCAGGTCTATTGACCTACCAAGAAGCTGAAGAAAAACATTTATGAAGTTTTGGACTGGATGTCAAATGATGAGACTAGCTGTACAAAGATTATGAGATTCCACAAACTGACAGACTCACACATGGTGAAACTGCATGCCAAGCACACAGAAACACAGCAGCTGGACGAAATTTCTAAACTCACAAAAAAATGAAGTACTACGTTTTATGTTCCAAATCCTTTCAAAAAGAAGTAAAACCACATGTTGCATTTACATCTAAGTATTTATATCAGCATTTTATGCTTCCCCAGCTTTGCGCTAACAAGTTTTTAAAACACCGGTTTAAAAAAAAAAACAAAAAACCAACCAACCAAACATTATTAGGTAGACAATACTACCACATATGACATTCCTATTCGGCTTGTGTTTGCCTAGCAACAAAAGATATTTGCATTAAAATGGGCTCTTTTCAGTTTATTGTTAATTTACTCCTTCATAACATAAAAAAGCCTATCCTAAACATCAGTTATGCTACTTAGATCAGTTACGCTACTTAGAGGACAGAACATAAAGAACACACTGTTTTGCATATTTACATAAATCAACACCATTGAAAAACTGCAAAGCAACTCAAATACAACAGAATATAAGTTTACTCACTTGGACGTGTCTTTGTTTCAGCAGTGTTTCGTAACGGTTGGACTGTAGTAACTGAATGGTTGCTCCCTGATTCTTGCATTCTGAACGCAACCGTTTATCCAGAAGCAGGCTGTTAAGAGAGGAAAAAAGTGCTTAAATTATATTAAACAGCAAACGGGAGAGGAAATGAACAAATAAAAGTTCTCACTACAGGAATAGCTACCTGCCAGCCATCGCCTTGTAGTATGCAAATATTTGGTCTGCCAGCTTGTAGACAAATTGATCAAAACACAGGTTTACCTGGGCGGGGCGGGGAGGAGGGAAAAAAAGTGTGTTTATAACTACTTAACATTAAAAGAGAGGAGCTTATTTAAGACTTTCCATTGCTTAGCAAAAAAAATTAAGAAAGTTAACACCTACAAATTTTCTAACCCCTCATAAGGGATGATGACATTCAGTCTCCAGCATTAATGCAAGGTGTTTTGCACAGATCTACCCATTTCCTCACAACATATCACCCAGCTAGCCGTCTTCTGTCTGTCTTCTCGGTTTTTTTGTTATCACCATCTGCTCTGAACCTCTCATAAGAGATCTCTGACTTTAGCATAGTTTTCACCTTCAAGTACAGACTCTTTTCCCATAGGTAAGGTTATTTTACCTCTGCCTCAATCTCATCATAGAGGAACTGCTTCTTAAACTTAGTAAGAGCATAATGAGCACTGTCATTATAAAGGTCCAAAGAATACAGAACATACCTGTATGAAAAAGAATAAAAGAAGAGTTACAGATCCACAGAAATCTTCCAGATGCTGCAGCCAACATATTGTGAGCTTATCAATACTGTGAGCTACGCGTGTTTCATGGAAAAGGATCATTTTTCGGTTTGGGTTTAAAAAAAAGAATCGCTCTTGCTCCTTTAAGAAAGACTTTTGTTAATTCCAGAATCTGTGTAGATAGCTTACAATCCGAAACTTGTTTTACAGATGTAGTTTTCCATCAAAATGAAACTATGCCCTCAATACTGTGGATTATACTTGACAACTTTGAGTTAGTAAGGAGATGGACTGAAAAATAAGCCTAGAACTCAGGCAAGGAACAACATATGTGGCTGGTGCAACAACACTTATACGAAAGGTTTACTATTCCAATCATCTATTTAAAAAAATAAAAGGTTGAGAATTATGGGAATTAGCAAACGGAAGCAAAAATTGAATGAAGGTTTAGAATACTTTATCTGGTTTCAACAAGCAGCCACTCAGAAAGTAGTAACATAACACGGGGTGGCCATCATTCAGAATAATCACTCAATGGAAGAGCATAAGCAGGTCTTACTCCATCATTGATGCCTCTTTGGTCTCCAAAATATGGTCTGTCAGAATCCAAGGCATGGACATCTCAATGGGAAATTGGATTCTTCTGCCCATGGTCAGTTCTAAGAAGAATTCTCTGAACCACAACTGGGACAGATCACAGCACTGTTGCAAGGTTTCTTTCAGAAAAAAAATGCAGAATCACACTTCTTGTAGAAGTACATTAAGAACAATACAATTGCGATTTTGATGATGCAATGTGAAACAAAAAAAAGCAGGCGTGAATCACTAGAGCTATACATAGGCCAAATATGTAAATCAAATTCAAAATGTAAAGCCCATGAGATTTTCAGCTAATCCTGAACTCCATGTTGGCCTTCAAAGTGGTGCCTTTTTACAGAAAATACTACGTAAGTGGGCAAAACCACCAGTTATACGTAAACATTGCATACACCATCACAGGGAGATTTCTAGCTTAACTTCTCAGTTGCAGGCTGTGAAAGCTGAACATTGAGCTTGTGAGGTTGCAAGCCAAGGAGATAAAATTTACTGGAAACAGCAAGTACTACCTATCCTTCAGGAGGACTGAATCACTCCATACATTCCTGTCACCTAGATGGGCAGGAAATGAGATGCATGAAGAAGGGATTAGAACAAGACGTTTCTACGGCCACTGTCAAGCACGCAGAAACGTTCTTCCCATCTCTCTAGTAAACATTCAGCACAAGCCTTCTTTTGCAGAACGCTTGAGAATCAAAACAGGAATGAACTTTTTGCATTAAATCTTCTGAAGATCAAAGTGCTGTTCACAAGCAGCATTATAACTGAAACTAAAAGGCTCCCCCCCTTCTTTGAGGGTAAAAGAGTCCAGTAACGAAACAAAAATGAAAGACAACACAGCATGGTGATGATAAAGACTAGATACATTCAATGTCAGTAGGTGAATTCTTTAGGACAGCATGTTTCCGATTACAATTAACTGAATAGTAAGAGTGGTGAGATGACATCAAATTTATCACAACAGAGAATTTGTTTCCTCTGTACTTAAAACAAAAAACAAAAACAATAAAACCCAAAAAACAAAACACAGACTATTTCCTTTTTAAAATTTCAGTGTTTATGAGCTTATCTGTCCCCTTATTTATATAAATACACACATTAAAATATACCAAAAAGGAGGTAACACTATAAAATTCGACCCATTATAAACAAACATATAAAAAGTCAAAATAAAATTCCCATCACAATATTGAATATCATGTCTCAGAAAAAGTTTGGACAGACCAAGATTTTTGGTAAGTAAACAAAAGGTAAGTTGACATAGGCAATCGGAAACATTTTCCAGGTCGTGTTAGAGGTGTTAGGACATGCTAAGCTGGACACTGATCATCTACATATCTTACCACTGAAATTTATCAAATGAGTGTAGAAGAAAGACTCGCGATGGAATTTTTCTATGTCCAATATGGTGGGCCCCTCAAGGCTACTTCTCAAGGTTTTCTTGGAACCACTTTTGTCAGCAATGAGGGACTCTAACATAGTTCTCACCATGTAAAGCTGTATCATTAAAGGAAACAATCGTGGTGGAAAGGGGGGAAAAAGGAAAATACACATGGTACATTAGTTGAGCAACACCGAGAATTACTATTAGCAAGCGACTGCTCCACTTCAAATTGAAAACTGGCACCGTGTGGGGAAGAGCCTTTGAGGCGAAAGGAACAGATGCAGCACTAGCCTACACACCAGCACAAATGCCTACCCATGCCAAGGGGATCTCCACCGGTATTTGGAAGCAAACCATTTGCAGTGGAACAGTTCACATCACCACAAAAGTAAAAGTAATAAGTAATGTCTTACCACCAAAGTTTAAAAGAGGTGGATAGATGTAGGACTGCCTCAGAAACTTGTGTGTCACATGCAATAGCTTTTCCATTCCCAGAGACTTGAGCTGCTTCAACAGCTCGGCAGAGTTTAAGGACTCTGTCATAGTGCGAACCATGTAGAGCTAAAAACCAACAGACAGGGGCAGGCAGGGGAGAGAGAATCCGTTAATAATAACACATGGGTAAATAAGGAACGGGAAACAGAAGCAGAGAAAATGTGTTAGTTTTGTTAAAAATGAAAAGCAGTACAGTAGGCGTGCAGAGGAAGATACACACTTCTAAAATAGAAAGGTTTCTTCACTTGGAATAATTATTCCAACCTCGTGCTCTTTCAAGTGAATGGAAAAGTTCCCATTGATTTCACAAGACACTGAACCAGGCTCTCAGCCATTAGCTTCTCAAACTATTTCAAGAAGAATTCCAAGTATGACCAATTCATAAATACCATTTTAGAACCGCACGAAACTGAGAAAAACGTATCTAACGTGGATATATTTGACCTCCCTTCCTCCTCTCAGCCAAGACAGACAAGTGTGCCAGCCCAAGAGCAGAAAAAGACGACAGAACTGTGCATTCCAGATAGCTTGTTGCAGTCAGTGAAACACAGCCCTTAAACATCCCAAGGACAGGAGAAACACATTGGTGGCGATATTTACCAAAAAAAAAAAAAAAAAAAAGCTTTTTACCCATTAGAATCTCTTTTTTTCCAATTCCCAAAACAGTATCTTCATTAAACACATCTTAGCACAAGTCAAGCCACGTTATTACTCAAGATTATGTCCTCTCCCCCACATATTTTAAGTATTCCAACACTCTATTTACAAACAACAGTCGCCTTCAATTTTTTCACTCAACATGCTCAGTATCTTATTTTCCCAGTCCTACAAATACAGGACCACACACTCTCCAAACAAATATACAAAGAAAATAAAAAAGGGAATTATATAGAGAGAACAAGAATGAACATCTAGGTACAGGATTTCAATGACTATTTCAGAAAACATACTTGAAATATCTGTTTTTTTAGCAGAAGAAAATTAGACAGATTTTAAGAAGCAGTTTCATCATTCAGTATTGAACAATAAGGAGGATGATGTCAGAACTCAAATATGCTCCCGTATTTTATAGGTAAGAATTTAAAATTTAAATCTAATTTAGAATTAAGTAGACATCTATTGATTTATAGGATTTAACCAAAAACAATCCACACCAGAGAGAGTCTAGAAGGGAATCAGCTTAGAAATAGTTCAAATAGTTCGAAAACTTACTTTAAAAAAATATTAGTAGCTCAACAAGAAAATATTTCTTCTGAGTGAGACAAATTAAAGAGATTAAACACTTGGAAAAATTATGCATTGGAGTAGAAAGCGACAGCAACCCAGAAAGAGGATTTTAGTTAAGTATATATAATTTCGTAAATATAAATCTAATCAAAGTAGATTTTGAACATTCCCCCTAAAAAATGCAACTTTTAAACCGTTCAGGTCACAAAGAAATGCAATAATCATTGACAGGTATCACTACCACCAGAGAGGAAAATACCTGAGTACTGGAGGGTCCCACTGCACGTCTTGGAACTTTGATGTCAAAACCACTTTTGGGGTCTTTTTCTCCCCTTAGAGCTGGGTCATTGAATGGTTCATGACCTGCCTCCCAGTCACAGACAGTCTTTCTGATGGCCTGCAAAACACTGAACACAATCCACACTACTTAGCGCTCAAAATCATCCAAGCGTTTTGGCGAGAGTATTCTATTTTAAGCATTCTTCCACAAGAGCAGAAACTTTGCATCAGCATGCTGGAGCTCAGGGTAACTCAGAGAAGCCGCAAACTTGTTCACCGACAGCTTCAAAAACGGTACATCCATGTAACGACAACAATCGCTCTACGCTATTTCAGCTAAAGGACAGTCCAGAGTCGTCGTCCTCCATCAACAGGAAGCTGACCTCTGGGACTGGTTCATCAAAGTCAAAATTTACTTGTCAAGAATTCACCCTCCGGGATCTTTAGCAAGTGCATCAGGTCATTTGTACTCCTACACCACAAAAAGGAGACTATTTAATCAGACTAGAAACAGATTATTCAGGACTGAAATGAAAAATAACAGCAGAATTCCTTAACAGCTGGAATTTATAAAACCATCATCATACTTCTAACTCCAAGTACTGAACTGGACTTCAGGTATGCATCAAAAACACAGCCAGTCACATCCTGTGGTGGGTTGAACGATCAAGCAATGTCTCCTACCAAATTCAAACAGATATGAAAGCAACATTTCCCTATTTCATGAAACTCCTTCCATACCCACAAGACTCCAGACTTCAACAGATTTGCATAAAAAAATACAACTGGGACAACTGAGAGTAAAAAGACTCTCCTTGCAAACTTAATAGCTTAGAATAATTTGTTTAGTTTACAATGGCATTTTTGTGTCAGTCAAAGAATTTAGCAATAGCCTAACTAGCCAAAGACCTTTAAGAGTCTTGCAATGAAAACCGGATAAAACTAATGCTAAGCGTGTCAAGATTAAAAGCAAACGGCTGGAAACACAAAAATACGGTCAGGAACGACACCAAACAGGGTGAGTAGGCTGAGCACTTGGAAGAGAAGCAGTAAGGCCAATAAGCCTTAAGCAGCAGAAGTAGAGAAACAAGGCAGGATGCCCAGAGGACAGAGGTAAGATTATGGAATGGAACGTAAACATGCAACGCAAGGAGAGGAAACGCTCGAATCGTAAGAGAGGGACGATACCACCTTTCTTTAAAATAAAAATACTA
This sequence comes from Struthio camelus, assembly GCF_040807025.1. Taxonomy (NCBI): domain Eukaryota; kingdom Metazoa; phylum Chordata; class Aves; order Struthioniformes; family Struthionidae; genus Struthio; species Struthio camelus. Next base: position 148,862,955 of record NC_090942.1, on the reverse strand, counting down.
CTCTTTCTTTTAAATATTACAGAACTTTTCTTAAAATAAAAATAAGTAACAGGCAGTACAAAAGTTCCTGGGGGATATGCTATAATGCTCAAGACTACCCAGATTCTCTTACAGTAACCATCCTGGCAGTCATTCATTTTTGACTCCAGCCTTTAGACTTTTCAGATTTCCAATACGTATTCAAGAAAGATAACTCCAAGTACCAGACAGAGTAGTGATGGAGGATGGACTCAGGAGGCAAAATTTAACAACTGTGCAATACTGCACCAAGCTTCATAAGATTTGGGGCACAGAATGTAGGAGAAGATGAGAACAAAAATATTACCTCTGAATGACATTTTTCTTCTTTTTAATAGCCTGTCTTAACGGCTCTCTAAGTGTGACTTGGGCAAAGTCCTGAAGAGCTGCATAAATGGTATGACGAATGGCATGGTTGAAGACACTTTCCATCCTTCCCATCAGCACCTGAAGACCTTTGATCATGGCAATCACCTGGAAAACACGCGTGTGTTTGGATATTTGTTCAAAAAGCCTCTTAAATACAGAACACCTAAATACAGAAAATGAGAAAAAGGGAATTTAACAAGTTCAAAAAGATAAAGGATAAAGTCAGTCTAAGGAGACTAGTTTTCTTGTGCCCCTTCTATATTGAATGGGGGGAAACATGCTCTTTCAAAGCTAATACAGCCCATGCTACCTTTTCCCACCGGGTACAGAAAACGATTACAGAGAAAGTTCTCTTTTACACAGAATTAGCCTTTGAAAAATCCCTGTAGGAAAAGACTTATCTCACCTCAACCAACGCAAATTTCTCCTCACTGGTATAATTGTATCTTGTTGCTCTTTCATACTCTTCTGCATTGTCAGGACAATCTTTATTAGAGTATTTGTCAGTTGGGTGTACCAACTTCCATGAATACTGCAGTTCATACAGCAAAATGGGAAAAAAGAAGAAAAAAGACTGAGAAACACAAAAACATATACCTTTTGAACACAAATAAGTTCTTATAAAATATTCCAACACTGTCAAGAACATCTTAAAAATAAGATCCAATTGTATTCTCCAAAAATTATGAAACTACTGTCTAACATAAATGCCAGACTCCATAATTTGCCTAACAAATCTTCTTGAAAGATAGATATCCTATATTAGCTCAAAAATTAAAATTCACACTAAGTAATGCACTTCATATCTTCTACTGAACAAGGGCTGATGTGGGCAAAAGTCTCTTTCTCCACTTCAGCCACCAGGAAACAGAGAGAAACCTCAGAGCACAACAAAAACAAGCTATCTACACCCACACACAAAAAAAGGACCTTGCAAGTTCTCCAAATGTGTTCTATTCACATTCAGAATTCAAAAGAGAATTGGAAAACTACAAAGGTTTTTTAATGTTTACTAGGCTTAAAAGAAGTGGAAACGAGCTGTATTATCTGTGACAACAGCTGCACAGCACACGTTTCTCTTTTAAATACTGCATTTTCAGTTACTGCAAACACAGCTCAAGATGTTCCTTAAGTAGCGTCGGGTTGATCTAAAATCCACTGAAGTAAATCTAGTGAAAAATCCCAGTCACATTCAAAAGCAATGTTCTCAGAATCTTAGTTCAACAAATATTACATTCTGGTTGATATCTTTGTGTATGCGCTAGATTACACAGCAATATAAATTTGCCTATTTTAATAGATTAATATGGTATAAATTTACCTTAAACTATACATGGCAAGGAACATCACACCTTGCAATCTAAGTGCTACGTAGAGGACACTGGCAAAATTATTAAACAAAGACGCAGTATTTGGGGGGAGATTAAGTTCACAGGGTTAAGCTGGACAAAAAATATATGACAAACTTTTTATCTGCACATCATGCATATGTAATAAGGCTCATGGATACTGAGTGAATAGAGAAGAACAGCAAAGAAGCAGGATAATCCAGGTCAGAAAAAATTCTCAGTGGAAGGGCAGGGAAAAGTACTTGAGAAGTATTTAAGGGAATTTAAACAAATCAGAGAGAGATGAAGAAGAGCACAGGTATAAAATGAGTATACATAACGGGTTCTAGCAAAAAAAAAAAAAAAAAAAAAGCAGTGGTCCTCAAAGAAAGTCTGTTCTGGAACTGAGAGGAAAAAAGCAGAACCAAGAACTGTATCTTGCTATAGAGATATACTAAACTAGAATTTTATCACTGATGAGAGTCTGAATACAGTAATTTGTAGAGAGAGAAATAAGAGCAGTGAGATCAGGACTGCAGAGGCCAGAAACAGATGGCAGCAACCTCTCTTAAGAAGCAGAAAAAGACAGCAAGATTTTCACCACAAAATATACTGTTGACCTAATCAGGAAAAACTATGACTCACCTGCTAGCTCTTAAGCGAGGCTGTTAAAAACACAGAACAGAAGGAAAATTGGGTCTCTATCTAGCCATGCCCTCTGCGACCACAGGGATTCACGCAGTGCAAAGGGCTTGGGGCTCCCTCAGATGCCAGAGGCGGAGGAGGAGCAAGTCTGGCTTCTTCACTCACGCGACACATGATCCGTCTCGACCCTTTCTAGATCATATTTTGGTGCAGGTATGAAATGCTGCGTTTATCTAACTGTCTGCAACATGAAAAGGACCCCTGCATCCTCTTTTTCAGTTTCTGCCTTAAACAGTTTCATATTGAAAAAAAATTAGCCATTTTCCTAACTGGCTCCCGTTTTTAAAATAGACTATTAAGATTTAAATATACAGAAATGACTCTGAAGACTCTTTATTTCCTCTCCCCCATCTCCTCTCTGTTTCCATCTTCCCATAATTAATTTCTTTACCACTAGTCTAATCTCAAGACAACGGGAGACTTTCCATGCATTTTGGAGGGCTTTGGTTAATGCCTTATGCGCTTCAACTTACCAAGCAAAGATGTCTAAACATCGCCATTTGCTCGTTATTATATTATCTCCTGTCTGACTGCGTGTTTTTATGTGTATTTCTAACAAAATATAATTTCAAACAACCTTTTAGGGGGAAATAAATTAAGTCCTATGTCTACAAAATGAATGGTTCAAGGCCTCAAGAGCAGAACAAAAATATCTGGTCAAGGTTCACAGAAAGATCATCTATTCATTAAATATAACAGGTTGAATGTATGGCACGAGGTCGTGCATGCTACAGTGTCTTCAAAATAGCGATGCTATTCCTAGCACTTCAGAATTTATTCAGTCTTTCTCTGAGAATATGGGTTGGAGCAGTGAGAGGAGTGAAGGAAGAGGGAAATTAAGTGAACAAAATACTTTTTTTTTCCTCCTTTAAAGCAAAGGCTGTCCAACCTCATCAGCCAGTTTCTTTTTCATTTGGTTTTATTCCCCAGAAAACATACCACTTCCATGACATGAGCACTCCACTGAGAGAGAAGCTGCAGGCCTTGAAGGGAGAGATCAAAGAGCTTCCGATACTCTGCATCTGTTTTCTGAGCTTCCTGACGACCAGACCCAGTCACCACCTAGGATGTTATCAAACAAACAAAAACATCAGACCACGCTGTGTCCTGCATCTATAGCCAAATTTCTACATAGATTTCTTGCAAGCATTGAAACAGCATCATGTACCAATAATCACCTACAACACATTAGTATCAGCTTTTTCTTCTAGAAATTCATATAGTTAATATTTCACAGATTTTTGTCAAGAGATCAAACACGCCAGCATCCCTGATCAACAAAATATTACTGCAGTCGAAATCAACACCATTTATATACTATATGTATTACTTGCATAAAGGTGTGGGGGGGTATGCATATACATACATTTTAATTTTCTTAAGTGATCTCTTAACGCTTAGTTTCATTTAAACTGTTACGAGCACACATTTGGACTAAGGGCTAGACAGCTGGTTACAAAAGAGTCATGCCAGAAGCTCTGGGATATACAAGTAGAGGAATATTGCAATTTGTATGATGTACTAAAGATTAATACTTTAAACTGAAATAGCACAAAAATCATGCAGAGACTGGGTGCCAATTTTGGAGTCAGCTCTTCTTGATTCAGGTGATCAAGCTTTGTTGTTTGCCTGCTCTTCAGATATGTAACAACAGCTGCTTATCAGTCAAGCACAATATGCCCAAATAGCTCTAAGCCCACACACCTCACTGTTGCTGTAACGAGCCAGTTCTGAAATGAAACGCATATGGTCCTCTCTGATTTGGATCATCTGCTCACATATATTATATTGGGGACTGCTGCTGGAAGATGTGCATGTCCATCTGTTTCAGAAGATGAAAAAAAACCACCTAAATGAGTTTAAGCAACAAGCAGTACAACTGATAATGCAAAATAAGAACCACAATGCATTTTTTTTTTTAATCTTCCTTCTCCTCCATTTGAGGCCTTTCCTCTCCCCAAACCTCTGCCTCTGCACCTGGCACAAGGAAAACTAGTGATGCATTGCCTTCCTGAGTCCAAACAGTACTTCTTTCAAGTCAGAAAAGGTCTTTTTATTTTTTTTAAAAAGACTGCCGCTATTCAATATAAATCACCATCTCTCTTCAGGAGCATATAGGCAGGGACAGAACTGAGAAGGACTGAAAGGCAGGGCAGCAGGACAGATATAGGCCATGAGATACATTTAACTTCAATTTTTTTTTTTAATTCATGTTTAACTACGAATAACCTATAGTATACTCCCAACTATAAAAAGATTTTATTAAATACTCTTTACACGTTGTCAAGAGGGACACAAAAGACATGCTACCAAGAGTGTCACGTTAAATAGCCTTATGCTTTTAGTAGCTCAGTAGGCCCACTGTTGCCGATTTTCTCTTAGCAATTACATGCAGGTTATATATTTTTTCTGCAGGAATTAAAACGCAAAGCACTACATTCTAAATTCAGGTAACTGCATGGAGCGAAGGTCTCAGAGCACAGAAATGTTCACTAACACAAAGCAATAACCAGAAAACATGGAACTATTTATGGAAAGACTGACTGCATTTTCTGGCCATTTTGTTGGGTTGCACACCTATCAGAATTTAAAAAAAAAAAAAAGGAGGAGGAGGGAGACAAGCTAATTTGCTGCTCCATAATACAATATACACATGCCTATTTTCCCATGCACTACTGCTCACCTTGCTTAGTATAATCCTTCATTTCTTTTAAAGAAAGTTTCATATTTAAAGGAAAAAATAAAAATTAAATTAGTGTAAGATAAAATTAATTTCCTCCAACATAGGCGATAAAAAATGCCACAGATGCAAGAATAAGCCCGGTAGCATAGAAAGATCTTTTAATAAGCTGTCCTTCCAGTTGTATCTATTGTGTGAAGTTTATTAACAGTGAAACGTACTTAAATATCTGCACCAGTAACTACACTAGTGTGATAATCCTGTTAGGAGCAAGCCCACAGACTACAGGCAGTTTATGAAAATACATCCCAAAGGTCTGACTTCCCCCCACCAGACCCTCACAGCATCTCTTTGTTTTCTTCCCTCCTCCTTACCTGGATTTATTTTCCTCATAATGGGCACTGGTCTTAATGTATCTCGCAAGTTCAATCTGCATGTCACCAAACAGTGGTACGACCTGCAGCTGCTGTTCATGAGGAATAAAGCAGATTAGATGTGTTATTAATTACAAATCTTTGTGAAAGGAAACCCTTAATTTACTCTCATGAAAGTTCAATGATTTGCATTTTATTTAATAACATAAAACCACTTGAATATTTAAAACGTGAGGGGAATTACCTTTAAAATTACGTATTAAAAAATTCCTCTCTCCACCAACCTTAAAGAACTTGTCTATCTTGGCTAAATTTATCCTCTTCTTTGCATCCAGCTTATATATGTTACTGACACTTCCATCCATCAGGTACAATCCAAAGCCCATAACCTGGAGAAGAAGGAAAACAAATCTCTGCAAAACAAACTCAGAGGTAAAAAATTGCTGCAATAAGACTGTTCTTTGTGTCATTGAAAAAAAATAATAGTTTCAAAACAATCCTGAAACACCTACTCCCCTTCAAACAGAAAGTAATTCAAACTTCCTTCTCAGGAAAAACATAAGCTTCATTCAAATATATGTATTTCTGTAGCACTGTTCATTTTAAGTACATTAATAGCACAAACACATCAGTAAGTAACAATAGTCTAAACAGCTACCCTTAAAACGCTACTTATTTGTATAAAAGTCTACTTTACAAAAAAATTCCACTGAAACTAGGGTCTAACTATTTTAGACAGTTCTTTCAACTTCCATTTTAATAAAATACTGTATGTACAAACTGATCTCTAATAGCAGTTTAACATCTCTGAACTATTATTTTTTCTGGCCCTCAGCATATCTCTAAATTATACACACAAAAACTCAGACGCATTCAAAAAAAATCTCATTACATTTTTTTCAAGCTGTAATTCAGTATTCATAATAGCAAGAGCTGAGCATTAGCAACTTAGGCACACATTTGCTGAACAAAAGGCGTAAATATGAAAGATGCTGGACACTCCGACAGGTAGGATGCTAACGCTCTAACGTTCAAGTATTGTTTCCATATGCTTCAGTTTGATCATCGTAAGCATAGTTCTTTAGAAGTTAAATACTGAAGTGCCTCAAAACGTTTGCCATAAAATAAAATTTCCATTTAATCTATGCCATTACAAGACATACAGTTGATAACATCAACCACACTTCATGTTCCCCAGTACCCTCTTTTTAAATGCACTTATGCCAGCGAAATTTATCCACTTATTAACCACCATCTTAAGCTATTTGGTCCCTGAAAGCTTTGACACACAGCCCTTCCTCCAAAAGCCTTTTATATAAACTTGCCACATATCTAAAATAAAACACAGTAGTTCCTCTTTGTTGCTACTTCATAGAAACACAATTCCGTAGAAGTAGTTTCCTAACAAGGCTGCAGTCCAATTGGGTCAACTTCAATTTATGAAAAACAAAAACGGATTAGAAACTTACTGAAAAGATGTAACATGTAATATAAGGAAAGAAAAGACGACAATTGAGAGAAAAAAAAATCATAAAATCCAGTACGAGAATAGCCATCATTTGAGTTATCTGGTAATTGGGTTCTGGGAAAGAAAAAAAAAAAAAAAAACCACAAAGGGAATTCAAATCTCTGTGTCCTGCCTCAGTCATTCCTTTTTAATTTTGTAATAAAAAGCAACGTACTTTTAAAAGCATGTGTTTCTCACTGGGCGTGAGATACATTTTGTTCTCATAGTAGTCCACGCACAAATTGACAATATCTGCAAGCAGCTCCTCATAGCCAACAATCACTTCCAACTGCTGCTGTAAAGACTGAAAAAAAAGGGGGGGGACGTTAGTCAATGAGTTATACCTGAAGGGGGAGGGGGCAACATTTACTACGGAACTTAAGGGGTTTTCTTTTCATACTTTTCCCAAAAGTATTAGGTTATTTTGAAAAAAGATAACTACAGCTTACCTGTGTTATCTTGTTGTGGTTAGCCAGGAACATGGAGAGATTCTGGGATTCTTGAATGGATTGAGGATCAGCCATTTTACGTAGGAACTGAGCAGCCCTGGAAATAGAAGAGAAACAGTATTTCCTTTCAGCGAGACTGCTCCTCAGCAGAAACACGTTGTCACCAAATCTACCAGCTTCCAGTTCTGGCATCGCTCCAGTCAGGGTACAAATTCTCAGCAGGTCTTTTAGCAGTCGATACACCGGCGTATCATTCATTGCTCATACCAGAGAGCCAGCCTAAGTGCATCTCCAAACTTCTGCATCGAGCAGAAAGAGAACGTAACAGACAGGGCCAATATTTTTTGACACAGCTTTATAAAAATAGATTATCGAAACACAGGCTACGAATTCCACAAAACTGTGTCAAGAGCCGATTTCGTAAAACTTCAAGGGAAGGCTCTGTAAGAATTTTGGCCACCACGCCTGAAAAGAAAGGTGAAAGCTCGCTAACAAAGACAGCTATGAACTTAATTTATCCCTAAAACGATGTGTAATCCCAAATCCCGCATTGTACTCCACTTAAAAAAAAAAAAAAAAAAAAAAACCCACAACCCAATCTAAACAAAACCCCTCAGGTAGATCTCTCAGCCGAGGCAGGCGACAATGGCTCTAGAGACCGAAGCCGCCTACCTACCCAAGAAAAATCAGCCTTCCAGAAAACAGTTTGTTCTCTCAAATTACACTTCCAAAGGGGGAGGTAGGGAGGGGGGGAAAGGGGGGAACAGGCAAACTAGGTAAGTTTAAGTGATTTTCAGGCACAACAGCTACAGAAGGCAATACTTTGCAGAGGTAAAAATAAAATCTGACGTAAGCGGAAGCCCCATGGATAAAATTGGCTGGTCATTGCCTGAACGATTATCTTTATGAATGACCTGGCATACACTTCTCTGAAAGACCACAGACGCTAGAGCTGGCATAAAGATGCTCTTCCCCTTCTGCACCAACCACCGACACCATCTGGCAGCACTGGCACAAAACTCGGCCACTGACATTCCTCCCTTCTTCCCTCCTTGCTACACCCGCAGTCACCACGACCCTCCAACAGCAACGCTGAAATGTCTTATGAAGAACTGTAACAATTCTCAGCTGCACATATCAAATATGAACGATAAAAACAGCAGCAGCAGCAGCGAGCAGAAAGACAGTTTTCTCTCAAAGTTAAAAAGAAAAGCTTTATTGAGCAACGTATATTCATTACGTTTAGCGCACACCAGCACAGAAAAATTTGACAGTTTTGCATTGAAACACCAAAGAACCTTTTGTCGTTGGAAGAACAGCATAAAGAAAACAGATTTACTCAATCATTTAACTGCAGTCAGTGCACCTATCATTCAAGGTTATCTCTTCGACACTTAGAGACTTCCTTTTGAAGAGCGAGCTGCTATAAAAAGAGCAACTGCTGCCATCTTGCGGGAAGTTTGTACTCCAGCAAACGTAGTTCTGTTTTTCTTTACAGCTTACCGCTTGTAGGCAGAATGGTCGTTCTTCACGCTGCACTTCATATTCTTCAGCTCATCCAGTACTGCAAACATGTTGATGAACTTGCCCAGCGTGATCAGATACGCTTCAGACACAAAGTCCTTCCTCCTCTCCGCATGGCACAAGCGTCTCACCTCCCCACAAAATCGTTCAATTGCATTTCTCTAACAGAAGAAAAGAGAAGAAACAGAGCAAAAGCCATGTTTCCACGAAGAAAGTTTCATCACACAAGTTAGGCTTTGACACCTACGTGTTTGCCCCTCTAGGCACGTGCTTTCACTTTGCAGCAGATCATTCCAGTGGCAACTACGTGGTCCAATGAAAAGCACCGCCAGAAAAATTTTTTAAGCTTTTGAACATGCAAGGCTAACGAGGTATCAGTCCAGGCTTTCAAGCTCCACCTCTGCGTAGTCCGGTGCGCTTCAAGTGACAGCCCTGATCTCTGCCACAGAACTCGCCTAGCACAGTGGGCAAGATACTTCTTTGCAAAATAAAGTCATGAAAACGGAAAAATCCTCTGAAACAAGTGATTTCATGTTCTTTAGTGAGGAAGAATATATGCATTAAAAGGCAGATTATAGGCACGTTCTCTTAAAAAACACACACACACACACACACAGAACACTGATTAGCAGCACTATATGCTAACTCGCACAAAGATCCTGGCACATGTTTATGTGAGGGCACATTTCCAAGTACGTATCAGGGCTACTTGAGGTGGCGATTACAAGTACGAAGAGACAGAAATTTCTAATGTAAAGATGAATTTCTTCTACGGTTTTTACAGCATTTTAATCTGCTGCAATGAAAGGAGATCGTTTGCAATCACTGAGATTCACCATTTCCGAGAGATGACAGGAAATGCTACGTTTCCTTCAGTCTGCTCTTCCTATGTGCTCTGGGGGCTTGTGGGTTGTAGCAGCTGTGGCTGCCTCCGAATAATGCCTTGAAGCATTCTCAGTCTATTCAATAAGAGGGCAAGCTGCCAGCACGGGACAAGAAAGCAAGACAGGCTGCTGTTCCCCAGAGACCAGTTAGCTTGGGTGCCTGGCAGGTCAGAGCAACTGGCTTAGCCTGCCTGAATTATGAATTTCTGCAGGAAAGTTGCATCTGGTGATATGATATCCAGACTTGTGGCTCCCCTACCCCCCAACAAGTGGCTCCTGTGCTGAGATGATCTTAGGCATGCATGTGAAACATATTATGTTTCTATTTCCTTTCTTCCTAAAGTGCCAGAGCTTTCCCCAGGCACTGTGTGAGGGCCATAGCAACTACCTTGCATTGTATGCTGGGCGCCTTAATGCATGCTACCCCAAGTTTTTAAGGTATGCATTGGAAATTCTGCCCTTCTGCGAGACAGTTTTTTCTTCCAAAGTTTAATAACTAGGTTCAGTATCTGGGCACACAATACCAAGCACATAAAATAGGAATATAAACATACATGCCTACTGACAAAGTTTTGTTTCCGCTCCTTTTACCTGAAAATACATAAAATTCATCAGTTTTGTGACTTCTGGCTCCAGAACTTCCACAGTTTTCTCATAAATTTCTACTCTGTTAGGCTGCTCATTACACTTGACCTGAGGACAATTGAAAACATCGTTATACTTAGAACTCTCCTTGATAAAGCCAGAGAAACTAAAATCCCAAATGACAACTTGAGAAAATGTATTAGAGTGGTAAAGACAAAAATCTAAGGCATGAATTGCTGCTCTCAGTAACGTCAGTCTAGTTCTCTAAGATCAACTACATGTAAAAAAACACAGATATAGATTTCAGTTTGCAAAGGCTCCTGTAAGGCAAGGATAATATTTTTTCTGCATTATTAAGCAACTTGCTCAAAGTCATGTGCTAAAAGAGGGGCAGAAGTAGAAATTAAATCAGATAACCTGATTTCAGCTCCAAATATTTAAACCACAGGATAAGCCTTCCTTTCATTTCAGTACAAAAATGGTTACATTACAAACTCCTTAAAAAGCAGGCAGATGTTAACTCATGGTTTCCATCTTGTTCAGTTTCCTGATGCAGCTTACCATTCCCCGCCACCGCCACCCCTGGACAATCACCCTCAGACACCTGAGGCTGCCTATGGACTTGTCACCTATTCACAAGAACATATTTTCCATATATAACTCACTGGATAGCTGTGACGTTTAGAAAATGCCAGGCTACAACGTCTAGAAGCCTGAAGTTCCTCCTGAAGGTTAATTATTACATATCATGTCACCTGTTACGACTTAAATTCAAAACAGGTTTAAGTTCTTTACGTAGTTTTTTTTTTCTTTTTTGCACTCTGTTGAATGAAATGAGGGATTCTGATCTCAAACATATACTACAATCAAAGACTTTCCTTCCAGCGCAAATTACCTCTATATTTCTCTTAAATCAATCAGCACGATAAACACAAAAGCCATGAAGTATTTCTGCAGTTACCTTACTTTGGGGGGGGGACACAACAACAACAACAAGGCTCTCAAGTGCTGCAAGACACTATTCCATGGCACGCCCAGTTTGCCCATGCAGGAATCAAAGCAGACTCAATTTCAGGGTTCATTAGCAAAGCTATACTCAAGCAACCCCAGACCAAAAAAAAAGGACAAAAGTTCATATGTTGTGTAACAGTTTAATTTTGCTCCTTTACCTGAGGAATGGCTCTTGAGCAGCTTCTCCATGTGTATAACATGATAGCATATTCCTGACCCTCTTCTAACATTTCATTCTGTAAGACAGACACTCAACATAACTAGGCATTGTAATATAAAGTCACATTAAATCCACTTGTCTTTCATCATTCCAAACCCTTGTCCAAACAATTCTCTTTCTCTTAGAGAAAGGTATATGTACAAATACACACATATTACAAGTTGAATGAAATACCATGCTACAGGTATGTAAAATAATATTACAATAATACATGGGCACATTTGGCGTATTATATATGCACCAGAATTATCCATGCTTCTGAAAGAACATAACATTTGAGCTGATCAATTACTGAAACACGGCTTGACTGTAATCCAGCACCTAAAAAAAAATGCATCTATTCTCAGTCATGTGTTTTAGCATCCAGTCTAATTCTGAGAGAATTCACATCACCGTCTTCATACCCCTTAATCCAATGAACGCTTATCACAGCACTAATCAGCAACTCCCGCAATTACACCTACCTAATGACAAAAACTACTATCTGCCCAAAGTGAATCATCTTTTGTTTCATTTTTCCACTCTAAATATGAGACACTAGGATTTATGAATAAAACTGCTAATCTGGAAAAAGATTAGATGCTGTTTTGAGGGGTTGCTTTTTAAAAAAAAAAAAAAAAGGGGACATAGGTGGATTGTTCGGGAATTGAAGAGTCAATACACACACTGTAACATCACCCAGTTGATAGAAAAGTAAATACCTGAACATCTACTTACCATGCTAGAATGAACTGTAGCTTGCTCAATGTATCTTGCAATGCCAGTGACAAACGCATTTCTGTCTTCAAAGTTAGTGTTGAAGTTTGGCTGCACAGAAAACAAAATGTAGAATTAAATCCTTTGGCAGGGAAAAGAAGCTATATACACTGTAAATACTAACACGTTTTGCTGGTTTTTTTGAAGAGCATATACTCTTTTTCCTAACAGCAATGGGAACTGCAAAACCTTTTTTCTGCAACAATAACATACCTGGTAAAGCAGAGATGATGGTGGGGGTTCAATACACGGCTGCTGATCTGGCAATGGTAATTCTTCCAAGAGATCCACGTTGGACAAGGCATCCTCCAATGTGACTTGAGCAGTCATTTTGCCCCTGTGGTTAAAAGATACATATAGGTGTTTATATACATACATATCCACACAAACATCTAGTTTTATATATAAAAATATATAAATACACACACAAACTCAAAACAAACGTGTAATATGAAGAGCAGGGAACTATTTGTGTTGTGAGAAATACAAAGATCCTCCTCAACAAAGACATTTCCTAGAGACCATGACAGAAGGGGAAGAGTCAAACTGAAACCCAGCTGGCTTTAGTATTCAAGCTTTAATAAAGATTTTTTGGACTAACATTCTCCTGCTTACTTTCATGGTTTGAGAAATGTTTCTCTTCCCCTACTGCTGTGTAGCTGAAGAATACCAAAAATAGAGGAAACTTAATGATATCCAATGCACAGTAAAAAAAAATAAAAAATAAAAAGGAGATTGTACAAGCTTTTCTGGTTAAACTAGAAGGAAAGTTAGTGCTGTGGTCTTCAGTTGCAATAAACACAGAAAAATCCCATAACAAGCACAATTATAAAACTTTCCAGTGAAAATGAGTTTGGAACTAGTAAGGTCTTCAAACCTTCGCCAAAAATTCTTTGCAATACTATTAACGGCCCATCTGCAGGAGCCCACCTACCATCTCGTTGCAAACAAGGTACCAGAAGCCTCCAGTGTTTTACATACTAGGTCATCCAGACCTGTTTTGAGTAGTTAGTTAGTGATACTGAGGCCCCAAAAACCTCAAGGCCACCATGAGCTTGGTACATTCCCCAACTGCTATCGTTACACACAGTCTTGAACCAAGAACAGCAACGAGAAGGAACCCTGGGGCAAAGAATGATGACTTAATCAGACACTTTTGTATAATGCTTTACTCATCCTACCAGGTGTAGTCAGAAATCCCTCATTCTTATCATAGCACCTCTAATCTATTCAAGATTTTTCTTTTTTCCTAGAGGGCTTTATAACTGTTTCTTCCCACTTACAAGAGCAAAAACATACCCAGATGCACCCCTACTATGAACATAATTGCATACGTAATGCCCTTAACTCTAAGGGCAAGGACAGTAACATCAACATGAAGTAAAAGCACTGGTACTCCACGCTTCCAGGGCACTTCCTTCCACAGATTTATGTTTGTGGACCCGCGTTATTCCAATTCACAGAAGCAGATGTGAGTTTGGCTTGCCAAAAGGTCACCGCGCAAGTCAAAAGCCAGGAACACGTCCGAGATGCCCTGACTCACCGCTCTTCACTGGCCCAGCTCAGCCCACCTTGCTCCTACCAACTCACGGTTTCCAGAGGAGATGCACACACAAACAAAAAAGCTTTATCTTCAAGGAAGAGTTCAGCTGACTAAGAAAAACCAAAGCAAACAGAAGGAAAACTCTCAGCTTCGGTTAGCCATCTGCTTTCAGAGACCAACCTTGCGTCCTGAGCAATCATTGCAATGCCAATGTTTTCACGTAGTATCATTCTGCCTACTTCGCAAACATCCAGGAACATACATGTACAGGACGGTGGGCCCCAAGAGTTTGCACCAGCCCGGTCTGTGCCGATCTACTCCCCCAGGCGCTAAAGAGGAGATGTGAAAAGCTGACACAGACAGGCATCCCTTTGCTCTACACCTCCAATCACTGGCAGATTACCTTTCTGGATGACTTTATCTGTGGATGCAGACTTTTTAGTGGGGCCAAGAACAGAGATTTTAGGTTGCAGATGACAAGAAAACAAGGAAGGCATCAGAGAGAAAACATGGAAGTCAAAGACTGTGGGCTGGCGGCTAACCTCTCTCCCCCATCACCAGGATGGAAAGGGAAGAATAAAGAGATGGCAGGGTAATACTAACACACCACATATGAAGAGAGCTTACTGATGATTTCAAACAGCGGCCACCAAAGAAGTCCACAGGCCATTCACTCCTTGAGACACCAGCTCAAACCTACGAGGTTTCATCAAAACAAACAAATATATAAATAGGTGACACCCTTAATTGCACTATTTGTAATCCCTGCTGAAAAAATGGGGAAGGACTGGACTGACAAGAGCGCTCCCTGGCAGAGCTGCTCTGAGAGGCTTGCCCAACACCTGCCTACACCCAGTTCAAGCTCTTTCACAAGATCCACGTTTATTCCCAAATTAGAGACAAACAAAAACCAAGGCATCTTTCTTCCACAAATAAACAAGTGGCAAAAAATTCAATATGTGGGCAAGAATCCTGCGAGTAGATCAAACTAACAGTTTTAGCCTAAAGGAACAGGAAGGGAGTTCTTAACAAGTCAGACTATTTCAAAGGAATATTTTAATTATTATTCCGAGTACCTAAAGATCCAGCTTTAACTAAAATAACAACTTGGGTTATTTTAACTCAGAGGTTTCATCCAACTTGAAACTTTTTCCCCTCTTGGTTTCACTATCAAAATATCTGTTTGCACAGCTCCATTTGGGCTTGCCTATGGTGGGACTGACTGGCCCGTTAACTCTCCCTCATACTGCGGTACAGGATAGGAAAACAGCTACAAAACTCCAACTGGTACAACAAGGACGCGCTACAAAAAGCTACTCTACCCATGCTCCAAAAAACACAGTGAAAAACTGTTAAGTTACTGCACGCGTCCATGTAAAGAGAAGCTGTCACTGAATAGCAGAAAGTAACACCACCTTCTCCCCAATCCACAGATCTTCCTTCTTCTCCTAGGAAACAGCTCATCAGTGATTTAGTGCCCTGGTACAGAGGAGAGTCAGGCATTTCTCTGCATCCACAAAAGCCAAGCTTCTGACCTGTGTGCCCTTAGCACTGTAAAAACATATACATATATATTCTGAAAGTAAAGCCCTTAATCCCTGTATGTGCTATTTCAGAAAGCACACGTGCATCACTTTTGGTATTCGTGGGTTTTTTTCTGCAGTTATTCTCCAGCATCAGTTTTCTGTTCTCAAACTAACATATATTAGACTACCTGGGAATTTTTTGGTTCGTTTTTAGTAAGAGATATTGGAGAAATACTTTAAAAAACACAAAGTAAAACAAAATCCCATCTTGCTTACATTGCCATCTATGTAACAGTGCACTTCTGAGACACTCCCATTACCAGGATGGAAAAAGAGAGGGGAAAAAATGAAAAGCTTCTTGCTGCCCTCCAGATTGTGAAAATAAATGGGGGAAGGCACATTTTCCAAGCCCTTCAGCAGGATTTCACAAAGACAGAACAACGTGTTTGAACCAGGAAAACATGAGCAATTGGGCTCAGATTGTTTAAAAAAGCTTTATTGTCTTAAGGTTGCTGACAGCTTCACTTTGCAATTTTGCCAAAGGTATCCAAATGATTGTGGTTTGGTTGGCCAAGTTGCCATTTCAAGGCTCCTTTCCTCAGATTTTTAGTTTGTTATCAAGTAGGATGTGAAAGAGGAACAAGACTCCTCCCTGCCGAGCTTTCATCCACTTGCAAATTTTGTGAATGATTCATACTTCCCTTCTATCCCCCACCAGCTGAGCAGCAGAGGTTTGACAACAAGTAGAGCTCCACCACGAAATCCTGCCTTGCCAGCCAGGAGACAGTGTCCCACAGCCACGTGACACCATCACGTGGTCTTTGCCACAGGGACTTCTGATGTAGAAGCCATGGGACCAACACAGAAAAAGATTTTCTTGAATTCTTCTTTTTCTTTTTTGTTTTTGTTAATAAAACCATTCCAAAAGACAAAGACTATCACTAACGTAAAAAGATGAAGGGCTGGCAAAAATAGGAATTTTTTTTTTCTACGTTTCAGAAAAATTTCTAAGAGCTACAGTTCCCAAGATACAAAGTTGGATGGTTTTACCTCCTTAAGAAGCTTAGAGTTCACTCAGTGAGTTCACACAGCTGCTATTACTGGGCAAAACTGCTGATGTTTTAACAGATTTCCTTTTGACAGAGAGCACAAGAAACTTCAAAGACCTACTTTAAAAATTCAGAAGCCACAGTCTGAGTAGCAGTTTACCTAAATGGGAAGAGATTCAAATATCGTAGTTACACTGATAATTACATCATTATAGTTACGCTAGTAAAGGTACCCTAACTGTGAGAATTACTTTCTTACTAAACTCTAATGATGTCATGTTTTCAGCTTTGCAACTGCTTGAGATTTTCCAGGATAGATATTCTCACGTAGAAGACGTGCAAGAATTACTTTTGAAATAGTCCCTTTTTTTCTTTTTGTCACTTTTGTATCCTGAGCCCATCATTACACAGTACTAAAGTCAAAACGCATTCCAGGCACGGGCTTTGCTGGATACAGGCAACTTAATTAAAAGCCATTCATTGCCTTACAGCCTCTCCAGGACGAAAGAGAGAATCACAGATGCCAGTATGTTGCTTGGGTAAATTCTGGGTATATCCCTGCACTTATGTTACATATGAGGCAACCAAAAATGAACACCCAGCTTTCTAAGCAGAAGACAGCAGTACACGTGGGCTGATTTTCAGCTCCTCTAAGGACTTGCTCTCAATTTCAAAGCCAACACACAAGAAATCCCTGCCTCCTGCACAGACAAGCTTCAGCCTTACAGCGCAAAGTCCCATTGCGTCCAAGGGTCAGCTCTATCAATCCCAGTTTTCATCCCAGAGCTTTAGGCAAACTTTCAGGTATGTTATGTTAGTGCAAAGCCACTGACCAGGTTACATTAGGATATTCATCTTTTTTCTTCAGTTCTAACGGGGGCAAGCACAGAACAGGCCTGGCCTCCTCACAAAAGCTTGTGCAGCAGAGAGGCTAACTGAGCTGTGTCCCGAGAACGTTTTGCCCACCAAAAAAAACCAAACCAAACCAAAACAACGCACCAGATCTTGAAGCTCCTTTATGTTATTTACATTGTCATTATACTTCAGAGGTGACTTATTCTGAAACATAACAGAGCCATGGAGACCTGTCAGAACCATTTCTTGCAAATTCAGACAAAGAGCTGCCAACTTTTAAAAAATAATTTGGTGCCTTTGTTTCCTCCAGCCACTTAACTGTGTGGCACGCAATACCCTGTTCACGACATTGCTCTGGTATTTAGAAGAGACGACTCTTAATCCTGAGTAGAGACACCCTGTTTCCACAACTCCATCCTTACAGAATAATGTTGAATGCTCTGCAGAAGATCTGTACTCCTAATTCCAAGGGTATCAGAAAATGCCCAGCATGCTACAGCCTTGCTTTTAAGCCTACTGAGGCTTCAGACTATTTGAAAAATGGGAAGAGGAGCATCATCATGAAGGTAAATGGCAAGAAAAAAATCTTGTAGACAAAAAATCGGAAGGGAAATGAGAAAACAAATAATAAAAAGGAAGGCAAGGCTTGGGAAAGCAGAGAAAAAAGCACTAACTTCAGAATCAGTGTGAAAGAGAGGACTACCACAACAGCTCTCAAGGTCAAAGCTTAAAAAACAATTCCCCAAAATT
Source organism: Struthio camelus (assembly GCF_040807025.1). Classification (NCBI taxonomy): domain Eukaryota; kingdom Metazoa; phylum Chordata; class Aves; order Struthioniformes; family Struthionidae; genus Struthio; species Struthio camelus. The sequence continues at coordinate 148,844,822 of NC_090942.1, read as the reverse complement.
CTAGGGAAATAAGAAACTTTTGAGTTTTAAAGATTTGTTGCAGTGACAGACTTAAGCAGGTCAGATTATTTACCAAAAAGAAGATCTAAAGACAGCTCAGGCATACTCTCTAAATACCTCAAACAGGAAAGTGCTAGATGACAGGAGATAGTTCACAAATATATTCAGCAAAGACAGACAAAATCCAAAAGACGTAAATTGTAGCTAGTAACCAAGTCTTAAGAAAAACGGGTAAAGCAAATGAACTTAGGTAACTGCAGGCTTCCCAGACCTTTGTAAAAATGCAGAAATTCCCAAGCAGTTCCTCTTTAGCCTCTGCACAAATCATTTGCTCAAGACTTCCTCAGAAATGGCCTCTGGTAGCCTTAAGAATCTATTAAGCTGAACTTTAAAAAGATACTGATTCTCAATGTGAAAAGTTCAAACTCAGATAGCTGGGCTTGATACTGTCACAGAATCGTTTAGGTTGGAAGGGACCTCTGGAGATCGTCTAGTCCAACCTCCCTGCTCAAGCAGGGTCACCTAGAGCATATTGCCCAGGACCCCATCCAGACGGGTTTTGAATATCTCCAGCGAAGGAGACTCCACTACCTCTCGGGGCAACCTGTTCCAATGCTCTGTCACCCTCACAGGAAACAGGTTTTTTCTTAGGTTCAGGTGGAACTTCCCGTGGTTCAGTTTCTGCCCGTTGCCTCTTGTCCTGTTGCTGGCCACCACGGAGAAGAGGCTGGCCTCATCCTCTTGACACTCCCCCTTCAGATACTTGTACACGTTTATGAGAACGCCTCTCAATCTTCTCACAGATGAAAAAGAAAGCCTCCCACTGCAAGAATTATCAGATAGAATTATATAGCTGTGTTACACAAGGTCAGAGTAGATGAAGATGATGGTATCTTGCAATCATAAAACAGTAAAAAAATTAAAAGTTATATTGGGTATATAGGGAAAGAATGAGAAGTAACTCCTTAGAGAAGTACAAGTACATTGTAATGTAAATTCCATGCAAACTGGCATTGTCCCCTGGACTACGGTTCTCAAGCTGCAATTTCCATAGAAAACAGATAAATTGTATAATTCAACCCTTCAGTTAAAAAAAAGATAGTAGCAAGCTGAAAGTGACCTTTCTTCAGATTACACAACAAGTAGAGGCATTGACTTCAAGGCAATGTTTTCCCCTTTTGGAAAAAGGAATAACACTCTCTCAAACTTCCCTCAAGCAAAATAAAAATAATTAAAGCCTAAATCCCAGTTTACAGGCTTGTTTTCTTTTGCATCTCTCAAAGAGTGGCGCAATCTGAGCGTCACTGAGCGTCACTCAGTGACATGGCAGAAGCTTTCGGGAGGCTCGGAGTGGGAATAAGTGATGTCTCATTCTTCCTCTCTCCATCACAACACCCTCCACCTAGGCTGTCCCCATGACAGAAACAACAGAGCCAACCTGTCCTGAGGCCCTGTCCTCATCAGACAGCTCACCCCCTACCTAGCACAGCTTTCTCTTTGGAGGTGCTCTCTCTTCCTTCTTCTCTGTCCCAAGCGCACAGAACAACCCCCTTACAGCACTTTGCTAGACAGATGGAAAGAGCCAAATTGGCAAAGAGTTGAGCCACACTGAGCCACAGACTGAGAAATAAAAGGGCATCACAGATGTCACAACAGCACAGAAGCATCAGCTTGTAATAACTGCTCTGGTACATACTCAGAATCACAATCACTTCTTGCAACAAACAAGATGTTGACATAACCTCCATGCTTGGTCAAAACTAAACCAAGTCACTTCATGCACTGTTTGCACATACCCACTTAGCAGCAGATCTGTGTGGAATTTGAGAGAGATCAGACAGAAGACTTGCAAGATACTTAGCATGTTTGATTTTTTTTCCTCCGTTTAATAAGGCTGCCTAGACACCCTGAGGTAGATATACTCCTCCGTCCTCAAACAGGATTGGTGCTTTCCGGCAATTGATAGCTCCTGAAGCCAAGAGCTCCAGGAATTTTCATACATGCAAGAACCCACGTCTGGACCTTCGGCTGGATACCGTGCCATTTCCATCCCATCATTCAGACTGATAACCACCACACCATTCAGCATCAGACAAAGCATACTGGATAATCTCCCTCCACAATTAATGAAGAGCAACAAAGCTCCTCACAATGCAATGCAAGAGTCCAACTTAACACAGATAGTGCAAATACTCTTCCTGGAACAAGGCATGTAGAAAGTCATCATTCAAACGCAAAAGAGAGGGTTGAGCACTGACATGCTCACAAACAAGGTCTCTTAGTTTTGGCAAACCATACCAGTCAGACCACAATGATTCATCTGCCTCACCATTTTTGGCCATCAGTGTTTTAAGTACACATCTTAAAAAAATGAAACCTAAAAAATTCCCCAAAGTATATATTTTCACTTGTTTAACCATGAGTTCCAAGCATACTTTGAGTTTAAAAGAAGCATAAATTCATCAAGAATGCAAATAGTTACAGTTCAAACAACCTGAAAGCTATGAGATCCATAAATGCATTTTAAAAAAGGAAGTGGTATAAACACAGACTTCAGGAAAAATATATTCCATGACTACCGTAACTTCAGTGCAAGTTCCCCCTGCTCAAGAGGAGAGGTTGGGGCTTCCCACTCACAGAAGGCTGGATCAGGCAGTTTGAAACTGCCGCTTGCAGTTAGGGACAGTACATACTGCATGGATCTAAGATCAGCAAAAGCCTGACCAGCTCAAACACAGTTTCTCTCCACTGATGGGAGAAAGAGCAGCAAGTATCACAGTACGTGCAGCATCATGCCAGCGCAACTACACAGCTGAGCATATTGCCATAGCCCAGGCTCTATCCATTATCTGCTCTCTTCTCAGCTGTGTCAAGAAAAAAAAAAAAAAACAACACACAGAAACACAGGTATTTGCAAATTCTGATCCTTGTGCCAGGCAAAAGATACCACAGCACACCTCACCAGAACAGGCCACAGTCGCACCTGGTACTATATAAGATCTAAAAATCTGCATAAATCTAGAAAGACTAAAACACATACAAGTATTAGTATGGGAATACAGCTCAAAAAAGCAGTAGTGTTTTGGGATGCTCAAGGAATTGTTTTTGATATGCTATGTCTCACATTACCCAGAAAGATCCCAAAGATTGAAATCTGCAAAGGAAAACATTATCTCCTATCCAAAAAGCAGAGGAAGAATCATGACAAAGTCTGAGGTATTTGTGTTTGAACGACCTACCAAAAACACTGACTGATCACAAAAGTTTTAGCATATTGTATTACTCTGCAGAGGAGAACACTGTTTCATCTGACTGAAAACAGGTGTTGGGAGGGGTTGCCCTGCACCTTGTTGCAATCCACCGGACGTTTTTTTTTATCCCGTTTTTAAACGGATGCATTCGATCTCCAAGTGCTTGTGCACGTACCCAGACTCAATTAAGACAAAGAGGAAGTCTCTCGGTGTTTTAAATAGCATTTCCTTTGACATTGGCTCTCTTCTGCTCTAACTCCGCAAAAGCATCTTTGAATTTTAAATTAAGCCCACTTTGCAGGACAGGATATGATAACGAAAAGCAGGAAATTTTCTGCTTGCAGCAATTAAAGAGGAGAAGCATATTCCTTCCCAAGAGGAACAAAGATGTTCAGCAGTCCATCCACAGAAAGAAAGAAATTAAAATGGGGATAAACTTTAAAAGATGACTGACTGGCCTGCTGAACTGGGGTCTATGGGACCAATTTCATCCAACTCTGTAGGAATGAATGACAACATTCCCACAGGAATAGGCTGGGTCTACATAGTAGAGGAACTCCAGTTTGTTAGAAAGTTAAAGTTTTATCCCTATAGCAACACATTTTCATGTTTCTTCTGCTCCCCTGTGTCACTCTTCTATATTACTGGCTTACAGAAAATAAACCAGTTAAAGCATCTTTTCTGTGAAGACTTAGCTAATTCAATATTCCTTATAATGTTCCAACTCAAGACAGACTTGAGGCTCTGATCACAGAAGGCTCTTACGAAGGCCAGAGCTAACAAAAGGAATAGCTTTTTTCTTCAAAGAGCAGGCCAGCAATGACTGTAATCGCCAGTGTTCTGTCAAACTTCCTAGCTCTCCCTCAAATTTTCACTTTAATGTAATTTCCATTCTGTTTTAATTCAATGAAATCTCAGCAGCACCCAGCTGATCAACTACGTACCTATCAATTCAGACTGAGCTGAAAGCATTTTAACAAATCAGCAAACAACGTGCTTCAGAGAATAGTTATATGCTGTATATTCTGTTTGAATGCTCTTTTTCAGTGCCTGGGATGACAGACTCTGCCTTTTTGCAAGGAGGATTAATTCAACATGTTCTTTCTAGGATTTAAGCTCGTCTTAGTTTCTAAGCAACAGATTTGCATATGCCAAAACAACAAAGAAAAAAATGCTTTTTACATCGTTTACCAACCCACCTGAATAAAGTAAAAGACAGAAGAAAGCAAACAGCAACTGACAGCCCTTTGCGCAACAGATTTGACACACAGTCAAGCTTTCAAAAATAAGTCTGTAATTGCAACAAAAAGGCTCAATAGGTGTCAAAGGGAAAAAGAAAAATTCCAGCACTGAATTATACCATCCCAGCAACCTAGCAAAACCCAGAAGAATAGTTACATAACGGAAACAAATTCATTTAGTATTAGACTACCGTGGGGTAGCATAGCTCACAGGAGCTGCTTTGCACTGGCATTAGAATGGTCTAGGAGAGGAAGCAGACTTCAATAAGCAAATACAGATTTGGAGGAAAACATAAGGCACAGGAAAAACCTTCTTTTTGCAAGCGTCAAATCCCCAAACGAAAAGTACTCCACTTTCGGTCACACACAGGTTTTTCATATGACCTTCTTCATTAGGATCAGCTTACATTACTACCTACCCATTTTCTGTCCCCTGCAGGTAAATATCACACACAATATGGTTATTTACATCAAGACATTCCCATTTCTTTAAACATGTGATACCTACAATATGAGTATCCAATCAAGCTTGAAATTCTCAGTGATGCCGTCATCACCTCCAACACTGGATTACGTGCAGTATCAGATATTTTGGCAGACAATTAAAGCACCATTTATGTAACCTGAAGGCTATGTTTTCTTGACTCAGTACTGTTATTCCCTCCCTCCCGCACCGTAATCAAGGTCAGGAGGATACTGCTGCTAAGACTGCTTTCGTTTAGATAAAACAGTTAGCTGGCACGTGGACCACCAGCAGTCAGCTGAAAATCAGTCACGCTTGTCAAGTAATTAAGGGCATTATTCCATTTCAACATCTTGGACAAATTCAAGCATATTTTCATTTACAGGGAGGACATGTATCATATTATCATGACAGTAGGCTATGAACAGGAATATTTAAGACTTTTTGGCAAAAACCTGTACTGAGACTGGTGAGCAAGGGTAGGACAGCATGTCCTTTCCTGATGGCTGCAACCAGGTGTGGGTTTACTGGCTCCTTCTTTAGAATATCCATAGGCAAACTCTTATACAATAGTGTCCTAGGATATCCCTGTATTACCTCTAGAGCATCCTATACCCGCTCCCAGAATTAAAGAACAATTCTGTAACCCTAGCAATTTGGTATCTCTGCACATTATTGGAATCACTGTAATCTTGCCAGCAAGTTTCTGTAAGAAGGGGTTTACTTTCTTAAACTCTGCTAGCAGCCAGCAGTAGCAGGTGGACAAGCAGTATGGACGAGCCCTGCATACTAGTTGTACAGCAATAACTAATACTTGTGGTGGACAATGCACTAGGTCATCATGGAGTATTTCAATATGCAGCCTGGCTACGACTATTCATCTGCAGTATCTTTCCATAGCTTGAAGCTTGGCTGAAAGATGCAATAGTATGGCAGTAAAATCTAGGTCAGGTGCTATCCCCATGCAGCAGTCTCAAGTGCAACTGTGACATACACATTTTAAAAACGGGAAACTGATTCTGCTCATCTCCACCCTTTTTGTTTGAGAATCCATCACAATCACATGGCAGAAGCTTAACGCCAAAAAGCTTGATCCAAAGGAATCCCACACATGCAAACAAGGAGGGAGAGCCGGCAACTGCTGCTTAGTCTGCAGAACACAACTCCCCCTGCAACAGCACTGGTGCTCCAAGAATTTAGAGGGGTTTTGTTTCATTTGTTAAATCTGTGTAGCTAAGCTTGAAGCCAAAGGTATAATTTCCTGACATCAAAAAAGATCTGCTATTGATGGGGCTTGATGGCTGTGGGGGTTTGCACTGATTTGCTAATTAATTCTTAGAAATCTGTATTAACATTCTAGTGGAATACATGAAATCAACAGAAAAAAATACTAATTCTAAACTTACAGATATAAAAAACCCTTTTGCAACATTTGGCTGCTCTTCAGGCCAGAATGAAGTGAAGCTTTGACTACTGCCTCACCCTAGCGGAGGTGTTCTCATGACCCTTTTGCTGCACTCTCGTTTATCTCACCCCATTAATAGTCCCTGACATTACATCAGCTTGGTATGTTTTGCTTGTCCTTTGACTTCCAGTTCTTTCTTTTGTATTGCTTCTTGACTAATTTCCTACCTCTTCTCCTTTTCGTGTTCTCCTCACCCAGATCACTCCTCCCCTCCCCTGTGGCTTTTGCCTTCTCTTCTCGCTTTGCTTCTTTCACCATTTTGCTGCCCTGTTGCTGTATCTCCTCCTCCAGCTGTCCTCATTGTGCTTCTTCCATATCTCTGTTTGAGTCTTCCTGCTGCTGCAGTGACTGTGTAAACCAGCTCCTGCTCTGCCACACAGATAGGCCAGGAACCGACACAGCACCGCATCGCTTTGGGCAAGCCCAAAACTCTGCAACTGGTCTGAGGCTGACCTACAGCTTCACTTCATACAGTATTTGCTCACAGTTTCTTTTTTTTTTTTTTTTTTTTTTTTGGAGAGCTCATTAGCTAACACTACGGCACACACAGAATTTATGGCATGTTCAACAGGGTGTGAAAAGTTTTCTTGGCTGCCAGCAAGGATGGGATTACAGATTTCAGGGTTCTGCAAAGAACACACAGTCAAAAGCAGCAAGAACAACAACTCCTCCAGGGAGAAGGGGAAAAAGCACGGGCACACAGAGTTCATCTGCTACTCCTCAGACAGTACCTTTCATACTGAAAAATGCTACCACAACAGTTTGCTAATGCATTACCTGTCAAGCACGGGTTTGGTCGCTGTTTTTTGAGGGGGGGGGGATCTCTGTTATTTTAATCAAGAAGGGGTGCATCTGTGTCTATGCTCCAAGCAACAGTATATGGTGGGAAGAGCATCAGTCTGTCACGTTATAAACAAGGGAGATAAGCCACAGAGACTGAGAGAAAGACAAAATTCTGGCATCCTTAGATTTCAACCCAAACAATAACACCCTCTCTGCTTTAGATAGGCTGTTTATTTAAGCATGGAAGTTCCTGAGTTATACTTTTATTAAAAAAAAAAAAGAGTCAGAAAGTGCTTTTGTCTCAAGGGGTTTCCATTTGTCTTTCTGACCAAATGCAGTCACCCGACACCTCGCCTCGTGGCTTCCTGGTGGAGCTCTGCCCCCAGGCTACAGGCAGCAGCTCAGCCAGCAGCTGCCCAGGAGGGACAGCCTGCCTCGACCCACTCACGGCAGCTGAGGATATTAACTTTACAGGGCCTTCACGTCGGGCATCCACCTGCTTCTTAGCAACATACAGCCCCAGATGACACAACAAAGATCCATTCGTGCAGTTTTACTCAGTGCAGACCTGTGGTTGAAGCTTTGGCTTCCGCACCAACTTAGTCGAGGGTAAAAAAAAATTTATGTGAACAAAGCCTTTAATAATAATGATGACTATTCAAAAAAAAAAAATTGCACGTTGTCATGCTCTTTCCTTCACCCTGCCTGCAAGCATTTATTAAATCAACCTTGCAGCACGCTGGGTGACCTTCACTTAAACAAACAAGAAGAATTACACTGCTCCATCTGAAAAATAAACTGGAAGATATTTTTGTGAAATTGGTTATTTCTATGTGCAAAAGCACCTTCTGATTTAAAATCCAACACATTACAAAAAATAACAAAAATAAGTTACAATTTAATTCTTCCTGTAAAACAAATTAAGGAAACACTATAGCACAGGGCGTGGAGAAAAAGGAAACAAACAGCTTTTACCAGTGCATTAAGCTCTCATTTTCCCCTACATGACCTCATGATCTGTAATGTTTTATCCTTTCATTTTTAGATGATAAATAAAAATATGCTGCTTTAGGGAAAATTCTTCATCAAAGGCTTTTCTTCCAATATCACCCGATAAGTGTCCGTGCCTATTTAGCAGACCATAAATTCAGCACACACTCCTTATTTGATTTAATATACACCAGTGAATCCACTCCGAGTAATTAGAATTGTACGGTATGAAGAATATAAATCAATTTCAGGTTTGCAGCATTTTGTTCCTTGCTAGCAAGTGTCCATGTCCCTATCAGAATTATTTTTAAATGACATACAGCAATACCTCATTTTTATCTCAACTCCTGAAAGTCTCTTGTACGCCTGAAGTGCATAAAGTAAGTGCATAAGTATCTCTGAAAGCTCCCTGTACCGTTTACAGAGCTAACTTTTGCACCTCCTTCAGCCTGAATCACTAGGACTAGAAGGACATTTGACCCCAGGGACTCATGTCCTCACAAAATACCACAGCACTGGTTTGAAAAATTGAGTATTTTTTCTAAATCAACAGCACTATTTTAATACTATTGCTTTTACTTAATATTTTATTCGATCAGAAGAGCGCTGCGGAGACGTAACATTGCTAATCGTTTGCAGAAACACAATCACCTAGTAAGCAAAAGTCTACATGCTCTCTGAAGTCTTAGGATGCCTTTTGGGGAAGGGAGAACGGGGAAAGCCTTTTTTGTTCCAAATCGGCAATATTTGACTCTAAAAGTCAAAACACTTGACTAAAATTTCACATTATTTTTTATGTTGAGTTGGATTTTAAATCAAAAGCTACTTTTAAACACAGAAACAGTACCAGTTTGACTAACATATCCTCCAATTTATTTTTCAGATGGAGCAGTGTACCCTTTGTTGTTGAATGGACTTTAAATGGCCCTGTTTGGTCATTTCATTACCTCCTGATCAACATTCCTGAAAAGCAGACCTGCAGAAACCACTCCTATGACAGACTCGCCGAGAGACACACTATTAAACTGAGGAAAACCTTGCCATGGTGTTATTAAACTGGGAAAACCTGCTTCCCAACATCTGGCCCAATCCTGCAATTCCACCCCACATCACGTAACTGTTTCCTAAAGCAGGCGCAGGCACTAATCAGGGCCAAGGGGGCACCACAGCGGGCCGCCAGGGTACACACTTCTTGCAAATGCAAAAGAAGAAGGGCCAGTTCCCCACAAGTCAGTATTAGCCCACTATTTGAAATAAGACTAGCATTAAGGTTCAAGGGAACGGTAGCTTTCCTCCTAGGGTTTAGTAGCACCTCCTCTCCAGGAAAGGAAATTCACTTCAAATCGTGCCTGGATGCCTCTTGCGCCAGGGCACCTAGCCCAGAAACTCACACACGGAGCCACACAATCACTGCCCAGCTCAAGGCTTGTCACGTCCGCCTCTCACAGGTTATGGGGACGAGTCCCACGAGGACCTCGCTGCAGGACGCTGAGGGCACCACACCCAGGGCTGGCGTGCCCCGGCCGGGGTCATCAGCTCCTACAGCAACCAGCAGGCCCTTGGAGAGCGCCCACCATCGGCTCCGTTCCCTCCAAAGGGATTCCTGCTCTGAAGGGCAATTATCGAGCTCGATACCTTGCAGGGCCGCAGGCGTTAGCCCCTTTGCGGTCCCCGACAGCAGGAGCGGGCAGGACCCGACGCTGGCCGAAGCTGGATGCGCAAGCACCACTCCCAGCACGTTCCCCTGGGAGATCATCCCTCCGAAAGGGGACCGCCACCTCCCACCCAGAAGCTCGGAGAGCTCGGGCCTCCCCAGCCCCCTCTGCACTCAACTTTGCTGCAGGGAACTTGAAATCACCTCCCTACCATGGTCTTTTCCCAAGAAGGCTACACAGTTATAAAATCACTTATTTTTCAGCTGATGGCCAGCCCGGGGTCTGTGCGTGCACGTGCATGCACCATGGAGGGATTTTTCTAGTGAGATTACAAGTAGCCTCGCAGTTATTTGTACCATACCCACTTTTACCATTACCCTACTCTTTTCAGCTAGCAGAAGCCTGAGACTGTCGCATTTCCCAAAACACACTGAGTTGTCTGAAGACAGGATCTTTTCTACAGTGTAAACATTCATAAAATGTGCATACATTGTGCACATAACACAGGTAAACAGCAAAAAGTACATACTGACATTAAGAAAAATCTTTTCAGCCCTGTAGTAAAAAAAAAAAAAAAAAAAAAAAAGAAGAAAAAGAAAAACGCTTTGGGTTTCTCTGTGGGTGTGTTTAACAAAGATAACAAGCAACTACTCAAAATTAGTTACAACATTGCTTGGTGCCAATAGACAGAAAGATTATCTGCCAGTTTGCACCTTCTGCCTTCCTCAAGCAAGTTTTATCAATTCATCATATGCTCGTTTTACCACTCAAAAGACAGATGATGTGGATTAACACAAGCATATTTAAAGCAAGCAGACCAACACACGTTCTCACCTACCAGTATTACACAGCAAAGCGTACCCTTGAACCCTACAAATGTATGCTTCTAAGGCCAGACATATACTAAAGAAGAATCCTAAACTGATGCCTGGTAGCTTCAAGTATAAGTATCATGACCAAATTCTCAGCAAGATTTGTGGGTATACAATCACATTTCACTATTCTGAAGTGTCCATCTTCCCCGCTACTGTGTCAGAGCGGCATACGTGCAAAAAAAAAAAAAAAAAAAAAAAAAAAAGATTAACATACATGGCTTTATTTGTTATGTATTCAAATAACGTAGCGAAACACTAACAAAACCCACTGAGAGAGAATACGGTAATTCAGACTGACACAAGTCACTTATAGCAAGCTGCATTTCAAAACTACTGATACTTAGAACACGCGTTATCTTTCCTACTTGCTCTTAAATTATAAACTGATCTAATGGAGGGCACATCCAAATGGAAACTCGCAACTGTTTAAATGAATCACATTCCTGTGAACGAGTGTGCATGCATTCATTCATCCAAACCGTTTCATTGGCCATTGACGCTTAGCTTGAGTCAAGCTTCTCCAGCATCCCTTGTAGGGAAACAGGAATAATCCCTTACTCAGTTGGGACTTGCTATAGTAACCACAGCTATTTAAAATATATATATATATAAACAATAACAATTCAGAAACTCACACTCTTTACTGTTTCAAGAGAAGCCAAATCAATTGTATGGTTGACTTCTGATTCACTGTAGTAACATGCTGTCCAACATCAAAGTTGGGTACGTTTTTGTACTTGTCGGTACAGTGATGGAACCATATGAAGAACTTGTCCTCAAAACGCAGAACAACGACTGCAAAATGAAACTGTCTTGACTTACGCAAAATATATCTGGGAATTAGCCTAAAACTATTTTTCTTTTGCATATCACTGCAAGCGATTCCAGCAACTTTTGGGCAAAGGATGAATAAAACTGAATTCAAGAAAAGGAGCTTTGTAAAGGGTTTTGTTCTATCTTACGTAACTTCGTAACTCCAATCTAACTGCTCAGAAGTTTTCATACTTTATGTGAGCCTTAGTCTCAGTATCTTTAAAAGCTTCAAGAAATTACAGAACAAATAAAGGCCAGCTGATTCTGAGAACAGAGTTTTAAGATCATGAATCCTGCTCTAGAGACCTAAAGTCACCTTCCAAGCCTTCTCTCTCTCAGAAGGAATAAACAAAGCATTCATTAAACTAAGGTGGATATCAGACAAACTTCCAATATAAAACACACAGCTGGAATAGGTATCTGCTCGTTCTTTACTTATATTTTAAGGACTGTATAGTGGGTCAAGAAAGTTTGTGGGTTCAAGCCAGGGGGAACATTTCCACCCTGAGAAAACTGAAGGAAAAAAAAAAAAAATCAAAGGTGTTCATAACAAAACATACATAAGTACCCTAAAGAACTACAAGTTTTTTTAAAGTCAGTCAAAGAGTTAAGAAATGAAAAGTATGGACTGTTTGTGGAACATTCACTTTCTTTTAACGTAGATTTTTTTGCAATTTATGTAGCAGTATCCACTTAGGAGATATTGCAATATTTAAACCCCAGAAATTTTACATTAACTCTGCTCCACGCATTTCAAACACTACTTCTCTATTCTCTCTCGTGATCATAACCCTCAGCAGGAATTCACCAGACCCAAGGTCAGCGAACAAAATGCACAAGGTCTTACTCATCTTCAGCACAGGATCCTTGTCTGTTTGTTTTTCTTAAGACTCCAGGCTTTTTCTTCCTTCTAAATAAGAATAACAATAATCTAGGCGTAACAACCTGGAAACCACAAAATACAACTGAGGTATTCTATCAACCACATCATTGTCCTGACAGAAAAAAAAATTCAAGCAAGTTGCTTTTGCAAAGAAACATTACTGTTTCATACTGTACCCCAAGTTTTCCAAAGGCTGGTTCCAAATACCTCCTCCTTCCTGGCAGCTAAGGAAATAACGGCTGCCTATTCCAGCTAAAGTTCACAGGCAAGTTAATTGCGAATGCTGAAAGAGCCTTTTAGATTAGGTCAGGAGGAACTCTGTGTTAAAAAAAAAACAAAAGCAGTTTTAAAAAGCGCAGAAGTAGGAGTTGGATAAATCCAAGAACCAGACAGAACAACCGCTGTGAGGACTAAGAACACAAGTTCAAGCACAGAGCTCAGAGATTCTCCGCCTGAGCATAAAACAGTTTGTAAACATGCAATTAATACCAATATAAAACAAAGATCAAGAAAGTACGTCATGGTATTATTAGAAGTTCCCATCTAAAAAAATACATTAACCAATGACACTAAACGCATGAGTTTTCAGTAAATTTGCTGTAATAAAGCTTTGGCAAATAAGTAAGTGAAATGCAATAAGGACTAGGGATGCTTACTAGAGAGTCTAAACTTTACATCTCCCGCAGTTTATGGTAAAGTGTTGTCTGACCTTCTAATTAAAGAGAAATTCTTCTGGACAACTTTCCTCTCCCCTCCAATGTATGCGCTTCAGCAACCACTTCAGGTTGATTCACTACATTCCTCAAAGACTACCTCCTCCATATAGTCTGTCTTCCTGACACAAATAACAATTTGCATGTCTAAACACTACTCACACCTATCATCAGATGGTACAGGAAGAAAAAATAAGGCAATGAGAACTAGAAAGGTAAAAACTATTAACAGACTTCCTGATGAACTAGAGAAGTATATGAAATCCATTTCGGCATGAATCCGTTCGCACATCGTAGACATATACAGAAGGTGCACGGTTACCACGATGCCTAGTAGGGAATTATGAACAGACGCTGCAACTCTCACTACAACGTAATTATCTTGATTAGAGAAAACTCAAGTTCCTCAAAATCCTACTCTGGGAATTCAGACAGATGCTCAATCATCTCTTTCAACTGAAAGAGGGGATGGATTTGCACGCCGTTTCTGACTTACTATTTCCCACCTCATCTGCTCCCCAACACCGGACAGCATCGGAAGCAAAGCTCTAACTATCCCAGCACCGCAAACAGACACACGGACTCCATGCGAGAGGGGACAACGAAACCCCCCCTCCCCCCATAAGCGACACACTTAAAACCGCTCTCCAATTAATCACCTGGGAGGATTCATACGCTTTCTGGCCTACCCCAGAAGCGGCAGCCCGCCCGCCCGCCCGCCCGCCGCAGGCTGGCAGTTACCCGGCAGGGCACCGCATCTTCTCCCCCGCGCCCTGCCACCAGCTACCTGCCCCAGCTTGCCCGCACCTGACGGGCCTCGCTCGGGCTGCGCGTATATATGTATGTATTTACACACACGCGCGCGCGTAGACAAGCGCACCGCGCAACGCAGCCTGCGGCACGAACTGACTTAAATTTCAGCATCCGGAGAAAACCAAACGTTTCTGCGGACAGGCGCGGGCAGGCAACAACACCGAGGCGGCTCCACGCAGAGCCCACCCCCCGCCTGCCGCCCCGCGGGCGCCCGGCGCTGGCGGCCGGCACAGGGCAGGGCAGGGCGGCCCAACCCAACCCGGCCCGGCCCGCGCAGCCCCCCGGGGCGCCGCGGCCTGAGCCCCGCGGCCGCCGAGAACGGCGCAGGGCGAGGCGGGAGGCGAAGCGGCGCCCCAAGCCGCGGAGGCCTGACCCCCCCCCCCCCGCCCCGCAGCCCCCGCGTCGCGCCGAGCCGGGCAAGCGCCGCTCACCCGCTGGCCGGCGGCTCCCGCGAGGGTCGCCCGCCGCCGGGGGCGGAGGGCTGGAGGAGGGGGGTGGGGGGGGGGGGCTCGGCTCGGCTCGGCTCGCCGCCGCCGGGGCTCGCGTCGGCCCGGCGGCTCCTCTCCCCCGGCCGCGCCTGGCTGGCAGTTTCCTGTCTGAGTCACTTCGGCTGGGAACTACGCAGGGAAACACCCTTCCTGCCGCTCCAGCTCCTCCTCCCGCCGCCCCATCCCAAACCTGCCGCCCCCCGCTCCCTCCCCGCCCGGGCCGGGCCCCGCCTCCCGCCGCCTCCCCGCGCAGCGCTGCAGGTGCCGGGCGGCTGCCGGGGCTCCGCGGCCGCCGAGGAGCGACTGCTCTCCCCCCCCCCCACCCCCCAACATAAGGCAAGCAGCCTTAGACGTTAGCTACCCATACAGACACAAGCAGAGCACGACTCTCTCACAGCTGCGCGTCAGCCCCAGAGAGGCTCATTCCGCAGAGGGACCAAGCTGCGCCCGGCCGGCCCGCGGCCGTTCAGCACGGTGCGGGGCGCCACAGGGACGCCCGGGACATGACGCCGCCGAGCGTGAAAGTCGCGGGCCGCGGCGACATTTTCCTCACTTGACGGGAGGGAACGAGCCCCCGCATCAAGGATCCGAGGCTAGTCTTAACCACAAGGGTTTCAAGAGAAAACCCTTGGAAATACTACCTCTAGGTGGTGCTCGCGTGGGCCTTGCTCCTACCTGGAATGCCACTGTTAATTGAAACTGAAAGCAGAAAAGCAAAAAGGCCAGTTTTGCTCTCAACCACCTCCAAATGTCATTGTTCTGTAAAACAGTAGCGTGTATATGCTTGTCTACTTTAGAAAGTACTTAGCTGTTGCACGTTTTCATTTCACACTCTGTTTTTGTCCTATTTCTCCAATTTTAAGATTCATCTACTTGACACTGTACCACAAAAAGAAATTTCTTCCCAAGTTGGTCACCAAAACTGGTCTTTCTGTCCACTATCCTACAGCAGACAGAACACACCTCTCTACTATATCTAGGGATTACAGTCAGTTCCGAACATAGAACAAACAGAATTGTTTGGAAATCTCCTCAAAGCCCCTTTTCTTGTATTTCACTACTTCAAGTTGCATCCCACATTTTATCTGCTTTTGAAAATCCTCCCTTACTCATTAGCAACCTGCACAGTTTTGCTGCAGCAAGCGATTTTCTCATCTCTGTTTTCAAGAGCTGCTGGTGAGATACTGTGCTGTTAATGCTTTTTGTGCTGAGAACAGAATAATTATTCCTTTCCTTGATCTTTGTTTTTTTCAAATTTCCACTGTTTTAAGTTTCCTTAAATAGCCTTTTTGTACAAGCACCTACAAGAAAGCCTTTGGGAAGTGGAGATAAGTTGCTAAACACACTAATCCTCATGACTTCAAGTACTGTTTTATCCATCTATTCTATCCATTCCACACCATCAAGAATTTCAGCATCTTGGGGAGAAATTATACACCATTTCAAAAGGTTGTTGTTGTTACTATTTCATCGTATTGCAGACTTACCTTCACAGTCATATTTTTTCCAGTGCTGCAATATTGTCCATTGGTATATGAAACAGTTTCTCTTCTAGGATGTCGCTGCTTATTCTTCTCTGACTGCTTGTGCACATACAATAGTATATTTTGAGTACATATATCAAATGAATAAATTCCATCTATCACAGTTCCTTATCATCCAAGCCTCTAAATCCAGGTCAAGCGAAAACTAGGAAAGGCTACCACAACGGGATTCTTCAGCTTTCTAAAATGACAGCTGACACTGTCCAGGTGCAATCCCTCTTACGCTCTCTTCCACAAACAGCGCTTGGGGCAATCAAGTTACTAAAGTGAAGAGTAACTCATGAAGACTAACTCGCCTTCGTAAGACAGGATCGTGCATGTTTGCTAGTCCTGGATTAGTGCAAACTCACAACAGCCTTGTCTTAATGCAACCACTTGGCCTAGATCAGCAGCAAGGCCTTAGTTATCAAGCCACAACAGAGCCCCAAGGGAGGCTGGAAGCACACCAAATTTCTGCAAGGCCCAATCAAGGAGCTGCTCCAATCAGAGCCAGAAAATCTGAACAGCAGCAGCTTGGCCCCACCAGCGTTTCTCCTTAGTGCTCCTGTGCAAGACTGCCACTGGAGCTTCCGTGCTTACAAAAAGTCATCTGGTGCCAGGAGTGCTGCTTCGCACAAAAGCCAGACCCTGCCAAGCAGCACCATACTGCCCTAACAATAACAACTTCTCGTACAACCGCCCGATGCTTCAGGGTCTTGCCATGTTCCTGCTAAAGAAACAGAGTGGGTGTAGGAGCTACTGCCCTCTACTGGGGCAATCTACCCTTTCGGACAATCCTGTACTCAAAATTTATAGCTACCCATAAGGTCAGATTAAAAATACTGATGGTAATTAAGCAGCTAGTCAAGACTTGTGTTGCTTTTCGGTTGTTTGGTATCGGGATTAGAGGACAATCACATTACAAGAACTGGATGTGTATGTTCTCTCGTAACAGCAAGGTATGCTTTTCAGAATTAATTTGGAAAGAGTCTTCACAGCATTTCAGCTGCCAGATTCAATTCTGAAATGCCCCACAACTCCCTGCTCACTCCACTTTTGTGCAATTTAAATAATGGGATGACAGTACTGGATTAAAGGAGCTAAGATATAGAGATCTCCATGACCCATTTCTGCCGTTACATTTTCCTTCTTCTGGGCCTGACTTTGAATGCTCTTAATCACACTCTTGCTTAATTGAATGTGAACCTCTTCCGCGCCTAGTTAAAGATGTAAGTTTCTATACATCCTGACCAAGCCATTAACTGACCCTTTATCCACTGGAAGATGGCTGTCGTTTTCATGAAGCCAACAGCTAGAATTAGAAACTCAACAGCCCTTTCTGGGTGGTAAAATATTTATTTCAACCTGGTATTTGAGCCCATACCTGTCAGTTATCTATAGTGAGATCTACAGCACTAACGTATCATGCTGTTGACAATTTGTGTACCCTACACCTAAACCAGATGAATATCATATGATACGGTGGTATCAAGCTTGATCCAATTCTCTGCCTCTGTTCAGGGGTATCTACGGTAGATACAGACACCCACAAGACTGTTTCCCGAATTCCAGTTATTTCGATTCCATTTTGATTTCTTTATTTGCACTTTACAGTATTTAGCAAAGTCTATGAAAGAAGAGCTTCCACAGGAATCTTAAGGCCCTGCCACTAGCTGTTTGCTATGTGTAAAATGCTTATGTACTGTCTCGGTTTCGCATCTTTCCACTCAGATATTTTAGTGATGAAGCTTATCGATACTTTACCTGTTAATTCAACAGAGATCTTCTCATCCTCATAAAGGAGGTAAAACACCACAGGAGGTAAAACTGCCATGATCCAGTACAGAAAGGCATTCATGAAGCCATGATCAGCTAGGGCTGCAGTGAGCCCAAGAATTGTAAACCATGCAGTGCTGCAAACAAAGAAAATAGTTAAAACTATAAATTAGTTAAAAACAAAAGCCATACCTCTGGCAACGTGTCAGTCACCTGTCCATGCTGTGAAGGGCTGGACAGGATTTTGGCTGAAGATGTCAGCACAGACTTCATTTTGTATCAGACGCGGCCAATGGTTTAAAGCACAGCAAGACCACAAAAACATTACACGTTCCCACACTACCTATAAGAAAACTTGTTGCAGCTCTCAAGAAGAGATAAACACATGTGTACAGGGCACAGGTTGTGGAGAGTTTAAGCAGAAGAGACCAAGTAGCAAGCAGCAACTGTCTAAAAGAGGTCTCAATGAGCAGACAGCTCAGAAAGTGAAAACCTGCCCATGGCAGGAAGCCTAGCCAGCTTATGACAAATACTAGTAACTCCTTCCAACAACAGACTACAGCCAAGAGCTTTCTGCTTCAGAAGGCCTTATGCAAATAAAAAGTGATCTGGTTGCCCACATCTATCTCTAACCCCACAAAAAGAAAAGATTTCTGACCCTGAGAGCACGTAGGTCACCAGTAGCACAGCTGCCAATAGCAAGCATGTTGCACATTTGTAAACACCCATCAGTGCATGATGAGATGTGCAGCTATCTTTTGATTTCCTTCCTAGTGCTGCATGCCATCATTTCAAACGGATATAAGTTTCCTGGTTCTGCTTTCCAATGCTAGAACATATGCCATCCTTTTGTTCAATACCTTCTGTTGCCCCCTGCCAACTCTGAAGGCTTTAACTCTCTCTGTCTGTACAATGAGCCCATGTCCCGCTGCTCCACTTTCCAATAACCTGCATGCTGAGCTGCCAACCACACCAGAGCCCACTCACCCAACTCCCTGACAGGCATGAATGAGTACAAATCCCTCCTTGACCCTATCAGAAATTATATGCATTTTGATCATGCAAGAAATCCGCACAGAAGACTATGGCATGTTTGTTACGCAGCTCATCATTACAACTGCATCAGAGTTCAGTACAGTCTTTAAAAGCATTCTTTAAATTTCTATCCTCTACAAGCCATTATCAAGGCAGACAGCACCCTATTAGGGATTTAGCATTGCAAGATATAGCCCGCCTTGCCCCAAACAGTTACATCCCTCCAGCAATGCATTGTCAGGAAGTAGCATCAATACATACATCTTTTATCACCCTTATTAGCTTTAATGCACAAATATTTTTATTGCTGTTTCAGGGTCACATGTTCTAACATCCAAGCAGCAGCCGAAATGTAATCCCTCACTTGGCCTCATCTGGATTCACATCCCTCCCTGCCATTACTCTTATCTCGACCCCAGCCCTACCTCTCTAATCTATTAATTTCATTAGATATCTAGCGCCATGACCAGTGGTTTTGTACAGCTTTTCCAGCAATAAATGCAGTGCAGCAATGAGCCACTGCACAATCCAGTAAATGAGAATTTATCAATAAGGGAAGGGTTTTTTGTTTTTTTGTTGTTGGTGGTGGTGTTTTTGTTGGCTTTGTTTTTGAAGTGTACCAAAGAGTATAAGAGGAAAGCTGGAACACTTGTAAATCTCTAGGGTCTTTTAAGATTGAAAAGCAGCTGGGGGGAAGGATTTTTTATTTATTTATTTTTAATCAGCCGGCAATTTGGAGCTGCTAGCTTTACTCTATGCTACTAAGGAAAACATAAAATCAACAACTACTTTTTATCTTTCTTGATTATATCAACAGCTTGACACAAGCAAAGGTGCTCAAGGACATTAGTTAGATAGACCGTGACCTAGTGGTTAATTTGAGGCTATTTAAACTAAAGAACAAGGCAAGCACTAGGGTATTTATGAAAGCTTTGATAAAATACGGCCCAGAGATGACAGAAGTTTACAGGGGAGAAAGGAGAACAAAGAAGAGAAGATACAATGATTGACCAGAGAGAGAAGGGGCTCTGTCTTTGGACTTTTATGATAGAATGAACCCAGAATTAAAGCAAGCAAGTAAATACAGAGATGAAGTCTAGATGAAACTGTGACAACATCCAATAAGGCAGTATGTTCTTTCTCAAATAATTTTAGAACATCAGACGTAATATCATACCTTGAATATTATAATCTTTTCTACTATCATCTAACCAAATCCTTACCTTTAAATACCCAAATCTGTGCTTGCTCTTCCACCCGTATCAGTGCTGCTTTATAAAAATGTTCACTTCTCTGCTGTACATAATTTCAAATACTTTTTTCTCATTTTTCAAATCACATGCAGGCCTTTTTGTGCCTTAGCACAAAGTAGCATAATCTGGATGAGAACAGAATCTAAACATTTTTTCTCCCTCTGTTTTCGAGTCTTCTAAGACCAGAATAATCTATATATGACTACAAACCTGATTATCTTCCTTTTCCTCTAATAATTCATTAAAACCTTTTTCCCCATAGTCATTCAAAGAATAATTTTTTAAATCTGTAAAATATAAATAATTGTTTCTTATTTTATATGTTCTAGATAAGAAGCATTTGAGTCAAAGGACATACCTTTTCTCATTCAACATCAAAAGACCAGTCAATATTCATGAAAGCAACAGCCATGAGCTCAAGAACGAGATCAACTAATCAAAAAAAGAAAAAAAAATCCCAGGACGTTTAAAAAGTCTGCCACCTAGTGGACTTCTTCTAAACACGGTTTTGAATTAGAAGATGAAAGCTTAGAACGTTGCTGGGTATTTTTTTAAGCTTTCCTTTAGCTAGACTTAATCAGTTAGGAAACAGACTATGACAGAGCCCACTTAAATGTATAAACACGTGCAATAAATCATACCCGTTTTTTGTAACATCTACGAAATTGCTTATCTGAAATCTCAGAAGTATGAAAAAAGCAACCCGAACATTATGTCTCTTCTGTCAAAGAGGAGAAGGTCCCAAAGTCAAGATTCAAGTAAACGCAGAGATAACTGATAAAAACAGGAATCTGAAAACAGGGTAGAAAAATGTTTGGAAATAATAGACACAGGACAGAATCCAAGCAATGGCACTGCTCTGTGAAGAAATCAGAAAACGTTACACTGAAATTTGAATAAACGAATAGCTAAAATACTCCAAACCTCACCAAAATTCTTCTTCTGACTAGGCAGATGGCCGTTTTAACGAATGCCAGGGAGCTGGTGAAAAAGTCTTGGTGGTATCACAGGGGATACACAGCAAAAGAAAGGATTTATTATTCTGACATTCCAAGGAAGGAGGGAGGGAAGGAGAGAGGGAGGCCATAAGACAGAATCACTCAAAGATATTCAGCAGCTGAATCTTACTGCCCACAAAAAGCTAAGCACCAAGGATGTCCGTGACTAGAATCATCCATTATTGCCAGAGCCAGATTTTTCCATCCTGCTTTTGTGACCTAAATATTGGAGGTTGGCTGAGAAACAGTGTGCAGGCATCAGCAACCTCCAAAATATATAGGAATCTCTCTGCATAAAGTAAGGTTAATTCCTAAGTAGGAACTGGGGTGAAACAGCAGCAGACTCTTTCACTAGCATGGGGTTCCTTCAAGCAAAATAAGTAGTCAGAAGCCGTAAAGGGATTCACTAGGAATTACTGTTTCCAGCATGAAGGATTTTCTTACCTAGCTAATATTACCCAAAGCAGGTTTATCAAGAGCAGTAACTTCACTGAAGATAAAGGTAACTGCTGTATAGAAAGGAGGAGAAGGGAAAGAAAAAAAAAAAAGCAACCACTTGTTAGATTTTTAGAAGCACCTTGTGCAGAATTTATACGTATACTCAAAGCACATGTATGCCTTTTAAAACTATTAGTTTTGAACTGAATGAGCAAGAAGCATTTAATGAAGAACATACATTGCCTATACATGTTATAAATAACATGGAATCTCAACAAAAAGCAGCTACGGTAAACTGAAAGTATAATTACTCTTGTAGCAGTCCATCTATCTCTCAAAGCATCCATTTGGAAAATTACGTCTTGTGTTAGCAGAGGATTATATAAATACAGTGTTCTCTAAAACAAAATCTTCACTCAGTCAAAAAAAAGGAACATGCTGCAGCACAGTAGGAAGTTTCCCAGTGCTGTACATTTTTTTAAAAAATATTTTTTGTTTTCTTGAAAAAGCTTTAAAGTATGTAAGTTGGAAGAACCTCCTGAGATCATTTGAGAATCCCAACATTCATTTTCATAGAAAGTAATTACTGGCACACAGCTGTACAAAACAGTTTCAAAATGTGAGACACAAAGTTTCGCAGCTGGCAGTAATATATTCCACTCACGTAGCAGAAACATTTCAAAAGTTTTCATCAGTTCCCAACTAAATTTCAGCAGAAACACATGCACAACAGCAAGATGACAATTATCAAATTTATTTATTCCATTAAATAAAGAGGAAAAGAGCTACGATTCTCTTTTTTTATGCAGGTTTACTGACCCCAGAACTATAGACGATTTTCAGTGGGGAGGAGACAGGGCATGCTATCTCATGTGAACAAGCTCTGCATTTACTTTTCCGAACGTATAGCCTCTTCAGTATTATGACCTACCTCTCTACATGAGATTACCTATTAGAAGCACACTGATGAAAGGTTTGGTTGCAGTAGTTTAGAAGCAGGAGAAGGGTCAGGCCATGTCTGACCACCTCTGAAATATCTCAATAATCCAGTAGTTAAAATTAATACATTACACGTTGTGTTCCCGATCCTGCTTAAACTGACAAGAGTTTAGGCATTTTAGTAGGCATTTGATCATTTTACAGCAGAAATATTGGTATTTTATGGTCTGCAATAATCCATTTTGGTAAGTTATTGATGTATTTTTACATCAGCTTATCATAACAATAAGAATTGTGCCCAGAGAGTTCTTAAGAACCATTAAGCAAATAAAATGAAGCTTCTCATTCTCTTTTAGACAAAAAAAGCAAGGATGAACTCAAACCAGTCGTTCAGGTAACAGTAAGAATTGAGTCACACCACTTCACACTATTGCGTGGCCTATACAAAGCTGCAAAACTAATGGAAACTGTAAATCATCAGCAATTACTCATAATGAAAAAAATCCCTTTTCACAAGATGAAAAACATTTTACATATTTTTGAATCACAGCATGTATTTTTACACTGCACATGATTTTTGATATCAAAACATATACACAGAAAAAAACAGCTACTACCAATGCACTTAAATGCCTGTACATCATTTACATATTAAAATATTTCACACCACTCCAAGTTGTGTCACTTAGTTATACACATTTCAAAACAGTGTAAAATGCTTTTTTTTTTTTAAACAAAAAGTAGAAAGTAAATGCTGCTTTAAGTTCCTTAGTAACTCAACTCATTCAGGGGTTAACTTTGTTCCATGCCAGCCATCAGTGACAAAGCTAAAGATTCCACTGTGAACGAAATCATTTAAAAAAAAAAAAAAAAAAAAAAAAAAAGGAAAAACTGTTAATATTTACCTTTTCATCAGCCTGCAAAAATTCATTGCAGCATGCAATTTTGTACTTTAAAAGGAAGATAGCCTTTTATTATTTAAATTGTAAAATCTAAGTTTTAAAGGCTGTCAGGTATTTTACGAATCTCTGACATTTCTGACAACACTTCACCATTTCCCTCGCTGCCTGAAATAACTAAGGGATAACTGATAAGAACTGATAAGAACTGAGCTCCTTTGTGTGAAAGGAGTAAATGGAAAAAAAGGAATAATCTTGAGGGTTTTTTTTTCACATGTGGTAAGTAAGCCACACTCACAGATGATTCTTGTAGACTGAATAACAGTGATTTGAGATATTATCTCTTCTATAAGTCCATCTTACTTCCTGTTGGAGATTACTGCTCTCAAAGCAGAAAGAGGAGAACACACACATATTGTAAGTCCCAGCTAACCCCATTCAGAATTTGCCACCTTTGCTCAAAGTGCCACTCATTAGCAATTTAAGCTAATATAGCAGGCTGCAAGTAAGAGCACAGACATGCCCTCTTCTGCTGTTTCTGCTATTGAGGTAGTAACCTCCAGCAGAAGGGCAGAGCCAAGAACTCTGGACAATTTCAGCTGAAATATCATAATATTTACCGTTATTAAAATTCTAGATGTTATTGATATATCACAGCTGTCAGCCAACAACAAGAAGAATGCTTTTCTATGCCCTATAGGAATAGGGAGCGTTATAAAAACAAAACAGCACTTCAAGCTAATGAATTCTAGACAGAATTTAGTTTCATGTACTTGTTCAGAAAAACTACTTGTCATTTTATTGGCTGCATTAGTCATCCACTCCTCAAGCAGACAGATGAACCATAGATAACTCTCCATAAAAAAAAAAGTATGGCACAAATAATCTAAAAAGTGATGGAGTTAACTTACTAAGAGGTAAATAAAGCTTCATGTTTGCGAATATATCAATTAGTCTTTTTAAAAAATGAGATTCTTTAAGATGTACTGACAAACATTAAAATGGATTAACATAAACACACTCCTATAAGGCTTGTGTTCCAGTAAGTGTAGGTATATGAAAACCCTTATATACTTACAATGAGGAAAAGAGCCTCTACAGACAGCTTTGTTTAGAATAGTTACAAGAAACATGTGACAGTTTTTAAAATCAGATTCCATCTTCTCTATGGATTCCATCCTAAGAAACAGTTAAATAGAAGTACACTTAGTAACTGCACAGTTAGGAGGAGGAACCGTGTGGTTCCAAGTGACGAGAACTATTATTCCCATGTAGTTTTATGTCTTAAGATAGTCATTTCTGGTGCCTATTGCTTCAGAGCTCCTTGAGGTAAATCTGCACTAATAAATAAAACAGGGACAAGAAGAGGAGCAAGCACTGGACCCCTAATCATCACATGACTTGCTTATTCACTGACTCTTGAGCTCCATTTTGGACTGTGCCAACTCGCTTTCACTAGAGAAACAAGATGGGATAGTTCGTGCTAATCACTTCTTCCCTTTTTCTCCTCTCCCAAAAGACAATACAGATGAGGCTACATCAGGTGTAACTCCTGACTCTGGCTGTCCTGCCACATCTGAGGGCACGCAACCTCTGATGTAATTTCAGGCTGTATAAACGCTGCTACGACAGTCTATAACACAGCCTTCACAAATATTTCAGACATATTTGAGAACTGGAAAAGCACCCCAAAACAGTAATTTCCTAGTGCCACAGAAGACCAAGGTTCAAGTCCTATATAGTATAAACAGGGTCAGTCTGCGCCAAAAGGATTTACTTCCAAATAAAGTGGATGTGAGCCAATCCATGCCAGGTGGCTTCAGGGCCACAACTCCCTCCTAGACTCTTAGACATAGCCTTGGAGACCTGCTCACTGTCATTCACCATTTGAGCAGCAGGTTTTACATGCAAAAAAACCTTCAGTTTTTTTTTTTTTTTAGTCTAGCCTAGAGAATGGCCTAGAGAAGGACAGCTGATTCACAGAGCAACACGTTAACCTTATCTGGGAAATTACAGTTGGGTTTCTAACTTCAATCATAGCCCTTAAGCAAGCCCACATCATTTTAAAAAAACAGCTATGACAGCTGTCTGTTGTTTCTACAGATTAGGTATTACGGGAAAGGACAAATAAAATAGCTTCCAATTTTACCAAAAATACAAAATCCTAGCATTTGAGCAAAGGGAGTCAAACATTCTACGTGAAAATCCTGACTCCACCCAAGTCAATGGATGAACTTTCACAGGCTTCAACAGCTTCATGTTTCTACCTTAAGATTTGACAAAGGCTTTATGATTTGGATTATCCACATTAAGAAATAAGAAAAACAAAAACGTATGTTCTGCACTTCCCTGCCTCCTAGAATGAAAGCCAAGCTAGAGAATTCCACTTTTCGCAAACCAATTAATGAATGCCAGGATCGACCTGCCTACAATTTTAAATCACGGCGAGGAAACATTATTACAAACCCAATCTGTGAATCTCTTGTTTTACCACTACTAACAGACACAAAAGAAAAGAAATTCCTCCCTGTCGCTAAGCTCTAGAATCTTTTCAGAAACGTGGAAGTTACATATTGGCCACCCTTTTCCACTAGAAAATACTTATTATACACTGACACAAGTGCATGAAACTTGTTAAGTTCTACCTAAAATAAATTTCACTTTGGTTAAGAAATACTATTTAGTCTCTGGAATCTGCTATTAAACACTCAGCAAAGTCCTGTTTTTTCACACACCAAAAAAAAATCTCAAAAACATATTCATAGCTCAGAGCTTTGAAGTTATGACAATACAGAATTGTAGGTACATATACTTACTTCCAAGCCCCTAAACCAGCCTGCCAACGATCTGCAAACATCAATACTAAATTTAACACTTTCGTTATAGCTTCTTTCACAAAGCTCACCTAAAATAACAATTAAAAGAAGTAAAAGTCAAGAATTTATTGTTAATCATAATCATTTTCATTATTAAGCTGCATTATTTTATAGCCATTTAATCTCATCTGTAAAAACAATCGCTTAAGTATAACGTGATTCTAAATTCAAAAAGGGTTTTGTAACTGCACTTGCGCTCTGATTAATTCGATGGTTGACTCTTTTGATAAGGACTAGCACAGAGAATATTTGGGATAAAAGCCTACAACGCTACGCAGGTATCCAAAGCGCCAACAAAGCAGAGCTATTACGGATAACATATAATCATTTTATTTCCAAATATCAGTTTGTTCAAATTCCCGCATCTCTTAAAAACAAATTAATCATGTAAAATCTGATATAAATAATTTCAGTTTATCCTCTTTTTCACAGAACTGCGGTAAGACTTGCAAGGTAAAGTGAATCTCAATGCTAACTCTGGAAAAGTCACTGTTTCCTCAAGAGTACCTATGTACTGCTATGCAGGAACAGCAAAATAGACAGCCTAATCAGTACCAAATTAGTTTCTATACTGCTAAACTCAATATATCAATTATTCAATTTTTTTTACCCACCTTTTCTCTCAATAGGCAGCGATCATGGATAGTCGATAGATATCTGTAATGAATTTTTATCAACTGATCTAAATCTTTGGCTTCTTCTACCTGATGCTGAAACTCCAGGCCTGTACTGTGAAGAATCTTAAAGAAAGAAAAGAGTATATAGTTATTAAATTCCACGTTGTACACCAGTCCTGATGGCTCTCTTTCAAGACTTTTTCTGGAGCCTAAAAGAGTGCTCAGTTAGTTCACTCTTCCTTTCCCAGTCTCAGTTTTCAGACTCAGCCTTCCGCTACCATCAATATAGCACAGCTTTGAACTCTTTTAAACTGATCAGTGACGTTCTTCATGTAAATAGGGATGCTACCACCTCACATTGGACACATTATACTATTTCTGCAAGAGTTGATTCAGAGCACATTAATTTCACTGGAGACATTTTAGGATTCAGCAGATTTGAACTAGAAATAGAACACAGATCTTCTCTCAGGATACAGAAATGTAAAATTCTATCACGACAAAAGAACATCCACCAACTTCTCTTCTAAAAAGAGCAACATATTAACGTAACTAATTCTTTTATTAGGTTCAAGAAAAGGCAATAAGAAAGCTGCTATAAATCTGTAGGTGTTACCTTATTATTTAATAAGTATCAACTTTTGGATCTGATCGCTTGCGATTTCTGAGAAGGATCCATGTAAAGAAATAAAACGTCTGTACTAACACTTATACCACCACAATAGCTCTTAAGAGAATAAAAGCTTACAGAAACCTATTTTGGCATGATAATGTCTTAATCTCATAGCACTGGGAGAAACAGCCAAAAAGAAAAGAATTATTAGTATCCACAGATCAATAATATGCATGTAGAACTTCTAAAATATTTTTTGATTTACTGACTTAAGATGTCTGAATTAAAACTGACAAGTATTTTTAGCTCAAATTCACTCTGTAGATTGGGCATTAGACGAAGATTCTGCTTTTTGTTTGCATCTATTTGGTCCAGACTGTTTTAAATTAAATTGCATTTGTGGTTATAAGTTCTTAGCGGGAATGAAATTACGTTATAAGACAGACCCTCGTCATGATATAGTTGTGCAGGCTGTTAACAAAATGCATAAGTTTCACTCTTAAGAGGAACATGCGATGTATTTGTTGTTTTATACACTCTGTTTGCGATCCGAACAGAGGAAGCGTTCCTTGTTCTAATAAAGTTCCTTCCTTAACCTGTGGGTTTTCCGCAGCACAGAGCAGCTCTAAAAAAGAAAAGGAAAAGGTATTAAAATGCAACGTATATGAAAAAAATGTAGCTAAAATGTTACTTAAATTTGAAATTCATTTCTTATTCTGCACAAAAGAAAAAGCTTACATCAGTTTATTAATTCAGACGATTTATTAAAATGTACGGATGAGATACTGAAATAGTTTGACAATATATGTACAAGGCAATTTGACAAATACTTGAACAGGAAATGCTATATAAGAGTTACAGATTATGTGAAAGGATTAAAAAAAACCTACATTGAAATGAAGCTACTTCCTACTTTATTTTTTAGGACTTGAAGTGTCCATATTCATTTCATATGGCAGAGGAATAGTATAAATATCAAACCAGTGGACAGAGATACTAAGAGTTCTCTTTCTAGAATCCCCAAATGTTTAAATTCTCACCTAAAGTATGTATTCTGAACAATCCATCTTAATGTTTTGATCTCAGCTGGAGTATATTTTTGAACTGTTTTCCTAATTTGTTTTCAAAATATTCTTGTAAAATCGTGGGCTATAAATGATGCAAAACACTAAGGCGTGATGGACAGACCTTCTTTCAACGACAAGGTCTGAAGAACGAAATAGCAAGTTTCTAGTAATTAACTAGAATCAAAGAGATAATGGGAATGCACGGATAAACAGTGTTGATCTTAAGGTTTAAAAGACACCTAAGAAATGCCCTGCTTAATGTACCTGATTTTGACAGCTAATGGAGAAGCAGATTTATTTCACAGAACAAGTCAGAATCCTAACCGTTTTATATGCTACTTACTGTAGAAATCAGCAGACTATATATATATATAACCTTAGACTACAAACGAAGATTTTAGAATATCTGTCATTCAAGCAGTTTCTTACCATCAAATCGTAAAACATCTAGGCTGTACTTGGCCCACTTTATCTGTAGTAAGAGCAGAAAAACTTGATTGTAAATTTTTTGGCACTCTAAGCTTATAACTATGTCCACAGGCCAGGGAACCTAAACGAAGGGAGGACAATCAAGAGAGAAAAGTTACTTAACTTTAATAAAACATTTCAAATCTGTTCTAAAACAGCAGCAATAACTTGTAATTACACTCTTACCTTATAACTCAATGTCAAACCATCTAAGGTGTGGACAGGGAGTTTCTTCTTCGCTGTATCAACATTTTCAAATGATATAGACAATCTAAGTAAAGAAACAAGTATAGAAAACCTAAGTAAAGATTATTGGTGATAACCTGTTTTCAATTAGTGGTTACCTTCCTTAAAGATTTTTAATTGCTCACGGTGAAATATCAACTGTCAGATTTAATCTGGTAGAGGAGGGTAGAAAAGATTACAAAGGTTCAAAATTTCATTAAAAGAGATTCTTATAGTGAATATGCAAGAATTAGTATTGCACTATACAAGCATATTAACAGAGCTAACTGTGAAGGAAACAGTAACTACATTGTATTTTGCAGGATTTTGTATTTTACCTTGAACTATCCTCTGGATAGCGTTGCCCAACTGCTTCTTGAAGTTGAACGTTTAAAAAAGCAACATTCTGCCAAGTTTCCTTTTCCCTAATTTTGTCAAAAATGGATGTGTAGAAATCATACATAGTATCTCCAGCTTCAAGTAAGAAAAAGTTCCTCATTGCCTGCAAGTACTCTACTAGCCTAAACAGGGAACAAAAATACAGACATTTCCTAAATCTTCTTCATACAACGGTAATCAAATGCAACAAATGCAAAAACAAAACTTGACGTCTCTTCATTACAAGATCTCAAAACTGAACAGGCTAGACAATGAAGCCTACACTGAATCCTTTGTTTATCCTTCAGATAAGACTCCACATATGTTCAGATAAAACAAAATAATCAACCCATGTTTTGCCGTAAGCCTGAGAGCCCCCCCTAACTTCAACAGAACTACTTAGGGGATTCAGCCATCTTCTGGGTTGGGCAATTCACAAAAATAGCTTAGAAGTGAGAAATCCTGTCCCCGTCTCTAAATACAACTTAGGAAAGGAGGTGTAACTTCACGGCGATTTCTGTGTAAGTAAGGACTTTAATACGGAGCCCCAGAAAATGATATTGATTCTTCCTCTGATAAAGTAGGAAGAAAACTACTTCCTCATCCGTCACAAAAACCATGAACACAGATACATTAAGTATGTGCAGTTCTTCCATAACATGGCACTAGTACTTTAGGCAGATTAAAAGCATGGTGACTTTATGACAACCTAGAAAGTAAAAGGAATGGGTGACTTTATGACAACCTAGAAAGTAAAAGGAATGGGCTGTTTTACTCTGTATAATAAAAAAAAAATTCATAATACCGTTTTGTGTATTATACATTTTACAGGATCACAGTGAAATCTCACCTTTAAAATAAATAATTCTGGCTTCTTGGAATTTCTCTTGCAGTTTCAAACGACAAGACTATTTAAAAAAAAATTGTCTGAAACAATTTCCCTATTGGACATCCACTGAGAACAGATGATAACTTTACTCCTGATTTAACCTGGACCAAGGCTTCCCCTAGGACTCTTATCGTATTGTTTTCCTCCTTTTTCTTTAATGTTTTTGCCATTGTTTTATCGAGTTGGAGTAGCAACACAACATACTTTTGAAGTTTTTCAATAACAATCTCTAAAAGAAAATTCCTGCTTTTATTATATGGCATATCACTGGTAATTATTATTTTTTAAAGGAAAATCAGTTAATTTCTTACCTATAATCCTTCTTTAAAGTTTGCATTAGATTACCACAACATTCCAAGTATTGTTTGTCTATGTGAGGATAAAGGCAAGACCTCAGTGTCAGTTCAAAAGTCTGGCAGGTCACCGATTCTGAGGATCTATCCACACAAACATCCCCACCAGTAAACTTCTCATGAAAGTCACTTTGTTCCAAATATAATCTTCAAAACAAAACACAGTCACAACTTAGCAGAGAAGGTATTTAATTCATACAATGCATAAAAGAAAGATGTCATACCTTCAAAGTTTTTAACCAAACTTTGATCTTTTGCTCTAAAACATGCAGAAAATTGCACGCAGTAATGTCTAAATGTCTAAAAAGTTGCCGAAGTAATAAAAGCTGTTCCACAACTATAGCACTCTTAATTCATTAGTAGTTAGTTTCATAACGGGACGAGTCTATCAAGTTATCATCCACGTTGTTTTTGTATGACCAAGCATAAGGATACTGAAAAAGGATGACATGCTGTAATCACTCAGTCGCTCAAGGAATACTTCTGAAAAATAATACCAAGCTCCAACACTATACAGCTTAATAAATAAACCCTTTATCATAGGATCTTTTAAGACTATATCGTGCATTAACAAAACACTGCCGAGATGAACTTCTGAGAAGAAGAACAAATAACAGAAAAAAGGCAAAAAAAAAAAAAAAAGAAAAAGAAAAAAGTCGAATTTAAGGCACCTTAAATATGGATTCATATATTATCTGTAATAGTATACCTTGGGAAGAGAGTATCTGTGGCCATTCCACATTTGGTAAGCTTAATTATTTTGTCATAGAAAGGACAAAATTACTATAACTTGTATAAAGCTACTCAGTAGCTTAATCCGTTATAAGAGCAAGCCCAGTTTTTATCACTTCAGAGCAAGTACTGCCTTGACAGGCTGAATGAGTCCTTCACTGAACTAAACATGCTATCAACTTTAACAAACAGAAAAGTCTTAACCAACAAGGGAAGCGGTTTTATCTACTATTAATTACAATTTCTTTGCAACAAATGGTGCCTTTAGGCATATTCTAGGAAAAACATTTTGATTTTAGTTGTGTAGAATTTAACCTTTACAATAAAAACCTTTAACTACAATTGTAAGCCAAAAGGCACTACTCGATCACCAACATTTTTGAGAAACTGAAAAGACTCAGATTCCAAACTGGTGTTCAGGAAAAAAAATAAGTGCCTATTCCTTATTGGTAACTAAGTAAGATTTTTAGAGTTACTGCTAATTCTCAAAACATTTATAACCTCCACAACTGCTTACCTTCATAATGAAGAATGTTTATGCAACTAATATGAAGGCATTTAAGCACAACTGAAGCTGCATTTTTCAAATAATATACTTCGTATAAATCAAAGACATTTTATACAATCCCAAGCAAGCATTTCAAAAAGTTTAAATTTTACAACAGCATTCACTATTAAAACACACTTTATTTGATAAAAACCTTTATGATAAAGACCATTCCATTTTCTACGCTAAAGGATGTTACTAGCAGGAATTTGCAAAGAATTCTTTACTGATTTTTTTTTTTAAATTAGCACAAGTTAGTGTTTGCTCAGCTCTTGTCACTGGTTGTGCTGCTCTTTACTCTGTGCTTGCTTGTTTTAAGCAGCAGCAACAAAAATTCAGTCCACAGAATGTCACCAAGCAGAATATTGATTTCCATAACACATCAGTGAGATCGCTCGTCATTCATTTACCTCGCAAAATTAATAGCCAGCAGTGGGTCATGGACGTCATCCAGTTCTAAGTGTCTTTCTGCTATAGACTGCATCTTTATCAGACTCTGCTTTGTAGCCTGCTGCTCCGTAATAATATCCGGAATAGATTCCTCTCCATGCCGCAGGCGAGATTGCACTGATTCCAGGAACAGCGTATACAAACTCTTTCTCTCAGCATCTGAATTGGTAACACATTTAATGGTAAGATTTGTTCTAAGAAAAAACATCATGAGAACTGTAACAGAACTGTACAGTCTAACATTTACTTGATATGTTTTAAACAAACTACATTTAGGCCACTATTTAGCCAAGTACTCAAGTACATAAACGAAGCACTGCTAAATCAGTAGGGATAGCCCAGTACTTAAAAACAGGCATATGTCCAAATGCATTGCTGAATAGGTATCTGAAATATAAAATATTTCAGAAAATGTTAGAAAACTTCCTCCTTCAGGTGCAAAGGCAATTAATTCTTCACACCTGAAACAGCCCTGCAGTTTTCACTAGAATAGATTATAATCTCAAACCAAATGGGGAAACAAGCCTAGAGCGATTCCAAAATAATTCAAATTGCTCCACCTCTAAGCATAAAGAAATAGCAAAACCAAAAAATTGATTTTGTCTCCTATGAAAAAAACAGAAAACAACAATTAATCACACTGTTCTATGTTTTACTATTGTTCAAGGTAAGTACCCTAAATATTCTTATTTATAAAAATGTCAAGATTTTTTATCTAATTATCAGTAAGCTTTCTTGAGCGGTCCTACATGCTGCCTCAAAATTATTCAACCACTTACTAGTGGAAAACAACTACTTATTAAAATCAAAAAGTACTACGGTTTGAACATATAAACTGTTTTCATTTGTCTCATAACAGATGGAAAATGTTTTGCAAGCATAATAAAACACAGTTTAAGAACAACTTAACAAATCAGACCACTAACAACTGAAGTGAATATTCAACCTTTATTCACTCTGTTCTTGTCACTTGTTTGCATTGGAAAAGTAACTGTTTTCAGTCAGGTGTGAACTTACACATCATACTACTGAAGCGTAATTAGGAGAGCGTATTATTCTAAAAACACAGAAACATCAAGGCACAAACTATGTCTGGACCTAAGGTACCCTAAGGACTGGTATTACAGAAACTGACATCTCACCTCTCGACGCGGCTTGCTGAGGAGAACCATCTTTGCATTGAAGATTCTTCAACAACTGCATGGATTTTCCAGCCATGATGATTTGCTTTAGAACTGGTTTCAGAAAAGAGACCATTGTATGTTGCCTGCTTGAAGGGGCCTGATCACTGCCAGAACTGGCACTGGCATTATCACTCATCTTCTCTTCATTCTCTGTCTTTTCTGACACACTATATAACGTGTAGGTAGCATACCAAAAATCTCTGTGATTAACTGGGACATTTTTGTTTCTACAAAGAAGTAAGAAAGCTGTTGAGTATTTTTATTTTTGAAAGATAAGTCTTCCTTACCTGAAAATATAAATCATCATTTTTCTTATACTCTGCCTTTAATTTAGACTAATCAAAAAGCACTTTCAAAATTATAGAAAAATAAGCTCATTCACATATCAAACTATCTAGACACCTCCAGAATGGTGGACAGTTTTCGCAGGATAAAGAATCAGCTCACCGTAGATAAAGACAACTGTATAACCAAGCAAACCCCAAAATAAGGAAAAATAGACTAATAAAAACTAAATTTATGCAAGAAGTTTATTATGCAGAGGGCCGCTCATCCTTAATAACAAAATGATTCGTGACTGACTTCGATTTATTCAGTAAACCAAAACCACAGTGAAGAAAATACTACCAGGAAAGCAGAAAATTTCTGAATTAGGTGAAAAGCGAACTTTTAATTCACTTTGCTCTTTTGTGCTGTTTATATCAGATATATTGTTTGGTCTTTGAAATTAGTTGTAAAGTAACCTAAATTAGATAGTTACAATTAAGCTCAACTATAAATATAAGCTGAAATCACACTTGTTCGCAATACTGAAAACACGACTATAGAACCAAGGAAAGCAAATCAAGTAGCATACAACACGGATGATAAAGATCTCAATAATTAAGGACTCATTACTATAGTATTAGAGTATCTCTTAGAGTATAGTATCAGAGTATCTCTTACTACCTGCTCACTTTTACATGTCCTAACAAATGGAGGTTCAATTAAATATTGTAGATGGGGGGGGGAACACTAATTTATAGGTATGAGACAAAATTCTAATAGTTTTACAGTCATTTTCCATTTCAACCTGTCAAAAAAGCAACCAGAAAAATGTAAGTTACGTAGAAATTAACAGACTTAAATATTATTTAGGATGGGTGCATGTAATTGAATACGCTATTAACTGGTACTGCAAGTCAGAAGCAGTAAGTGTTTAATTCTAAATAGCATCTGATTTATATCAACTATAGATTAATAACAGAACTGAAAAGTACATTTTAGAATTTTTACAAGTATCTAGATTTTTTAAAAAGTGATTAATAGCTTTTAAAAAAGTCAGCTCACAGAGTCGGACAGCTGATTCCATATTATAGATAGGAAAGCTAGAAACAGCTGATTTCTATTCCAAAATAACATCTGATAGGGATCAGTATCTAATGCAATTTCCTTAACAGGCTGAGACAAGTCATAAGAGAATGATTAAGAAATTAATTCTACTTAAATAAAACAACTAACATGAAAGCCTGCTTTCATTGTCACTATTTACTTCCTAGGTTCTGCAGCAACTGTTACGCTCACACTTGCACGGCATCTCGTTTGTCCAGTACCACTGTCCCTACCTCTGAATGATAAATTCCTTTGCAGGATCAAACAAATTACCATGGACTATCCACTCATCCACTGTCTGTAAATATGGCCTCACAGTTTCAACCCAGAGAGAGAACAGAAGGGACACCTGAATTTAAAAAAAAAAAAAAAAAAAAAAAAGTGGCTTTTTCTTTTTTTTTTAAACTATTAGATGAAATACAGCAAAGCCTTATCTGTTATTTGTGCAAAAATAATTTAGAAGATGCACTAACTATACTTAAAAAATTTTTTAAAGATAAAATGTTGAACTAAAAATTACAGCGCACATTGTGCATGCTTCTCTCTATTACTTTTTTCATCGCAATCAGTCCCAATAGCAACATCCCTTATTTTCACTCTTACATCTCTTAAACAGAAAGTGTTAGTCATAGAACATTCTGTGGTTTCATAATGTAGACAACTGAAAAACAGGAGGACAAGATGACATTTACTCTATTTTCACTAGAAAAATCAACAGGCAACTGTAAAAACAAAAATACATTTCAGCATTAATTCAATTATGCACCCACGCAAATAGCAAAAGAGCTATTTAAAAGCCTTCTCTTTTATAAAAGCCCTCTTGCCTCTGATTCCCCACAGAGGCTCCCCCCTCCAGGCCTAACTCCTGTTGATCTCCTTGCAATCTAATCTCGTCCAGGTTAAGTTAAGGTACAAATAACTCACGTCAAAATACAGCAATTCATTTATGGCAATCCAATTTGTTCTCAGCCTTCAATCAACTAGCTGAAGGCTAGCGTACTCGGTCACCATATCCTAGAGAAATTTTACTCATCAAGTATTCTACTGTGTGTGCTATTAAAGAAGACTTGATTTCCCCTACCGTTTGCTCAGATGCTTCTCCAACGCTGTCATATTCAAGAATAGCTTTGTAGAGAGTATTAAGCAGATGAGATGCTCGTACAACATTTCTAGTGTCAGGAGGCACTTCTGCTACTCCTGTGCTGAAGACTTTGTGAAGTACCTTCAGCTGTGCCAGTCGGGGAGACAACTTATCCATTACTATTGAAAGCGTGACTGTTTTATCTGGGGAAAAAAAAAAAGACATAAAAAAAGATAATATCTAACAGAAAACAAAACTGTGGCAATGCAATTCATGAATTTTTAAAACGTAGCACAGCATCTTTCACAGTTTCAAAATTTGCGTAATGTCTTGCATGCTTCCCTCTTGTAAAAATTTGTCTGGCTCCCTTCTGTAAAATTTCCCTTGCACTGTACCTTTGTTGATAATGCATTTTTCAATTTCAGTAAGTTCTTCTTTAAAGCTAATAAAATATTTGTACAAGGCCCACATAAAAGCTTGGTAGGTTCTGAAAGGGGCTTCGGTAGTTTTCTTTGGAGTAGAAACGGTTCCATGCATTATGTTTTCCGGGCTGTGTCCCATCACTTCGTCAATAAACTTCTGTAGTCTGAACACAACTTGACCATATGCTGCTATCTGCTCCAATACAGATCTTAGGCAATTCTAGAAAAAAATTATTTTTAGAATCATCTAATGAAAATGTTTATTTTATAAAACCTAAAAATAAAATCACAAAATATTTCTA
This sequence comes from Struthio camelus, assembly GCF_040807025.1. Classification (NCBI taxonomy): domain Eukaryota; kingdom Metazoa; phylum Chordata; class Aves; order Struthioniformes; family Struthionidae; genus Struthio; species Struthio camelus. Next base: position 148,807,953 of record NC_090942.1, on the reverse strand, counting down.
TTTTCTTTGAACTTAAATATAATACAATTTTGCTATGTCTATCACTTAATTATATTCTCACATATGGGAACAGACCATTCCGTTTTATTAAATCAAATGTGTTTCGATCAACTTAAGAACAACTACAGAAACATCAGTTTTCCACAAGAAGTTTAACTGCCTATTCACAAAAGACATCTTTCTGGTGGCAGACACATTCAGCTGAGATTCATCAAAACAACTTACATGGGTTAAATGAGTTACAATAATATCATTCCGCACAGCCACTTTTCCATCATTCAGTTGAAATATAAAAAGTTTTTTCACTCCTGACAGTAACCTGGAAAAGAAACAAAAGGAGTAATAAATTTTTCCGCCTTAATGGACTCATCCTAATTATACAATTAATAGAAGAATTAGCTCTTGCTTGTCTAAAAGTTTCTTTTCTTCAAATAAAAGAGGACCACCTATGATGCTATTGGCACTGTAAGCTGCTGCTAGAACAAAAAACAATAAAACACAGGCAGCAGGCAAAAACCTCCAAAAGTTCCTTTCCAGTTGAGATAATTTCACAAGACGGGGTGATTCAAAACCACTTTTCAAAATTGGACACCTTTTAAAAAATCCATAGGGGCAAGATAAGAACAAAATGGCTCTTCTTAACAGTTGGACCTGAAGAATCAATACACGCAAGCAGCAGTAAACTATATTCTTCTTTGTGAACCTGAACAATTAAGCACATATTAGCATCTTTAATATCAGCAATGGTGCAAACTAAAGACAGATCAGTAATAATCCGTTCCTCAAATATGACTTCCATGATAAATTTCTTTTCTATCACCTCCTTGACTGAAGATACTAAAATAAAAGTTAAAATGCAAGCTTTTTTTTGACATTTCTGCTTACCAAAGAGTTTCCCGTATAACCTGAGTTTCAGTGACTAACGTTCTTTCTTCTGGCACATATAAAGGATTACTGGTGTACAAGTGGTGATCCCTTAGAAAAGGAAAATGAAAAGCAATTTAACAGTTGAAATCACAACTGACTCACTTCCATGTGTCTGTAAGGCTCAGTTTTCCACTACTTACACCTGAGTAGCTCCAATGGATCATGGAGGTGTTTGAAAAATATAAACAAGAACAGAGTTTGCTTTTGCATGGTTAAGCAAAATAGTACGGAAAAAGCATTCAAATTTCATCTAGTCATACACAGCGTGACAAGCAGTTAAGTAGCAAATTTTAATTCTTTGACCCTTGATTATTTAGTATGTCATATTCAATACTGCAAAAAGTTACAGTAACTCTGTTCAGAATATTAAGCTTAAAAATAAAATATGAATTTGCCAAAACATTATCAGCAAATTCACACCTTATTCCAAAAGTCTGCCCAAGGAATGGAAACTCTTCCTCATGATGCTGTGTTGCACAATTCTTCGTAAACCTTCCACAGTATTTTTAATGTTTTGGCAAAGTACACAATGATTATGTGCTTTTGTAGTATTTTGACTCATTTATATCATCAGTGGCAATAGTTATGTTACCACATTCAAAATTCAAACAATCCAAATTAAGTACTACTAGTTACACCATATATCTGCTAACACAAGTTGGAACTCACAACAGAAACAGCATAGCTTTATTTGTTACTGATTTCCTAATATTTCCTGTAAATTTTGGTTCATAACTAGCTAGGTAACTATCTGACTCGAAAGCATATTTACTCTTAACATTAAGAAATTCATTAAATTAAGGAATCAAAAATCTGAAGAACCGTATTAGCACAGTACTGATACTTCAGAATGGGGGAAACAGAAAGAAACGGACAGGTTTGTTTTTTTTTTATTAAGCCTGCTTCCCTTTTTCCTTCCAGCACCACAGGGGATTGTGGTGATGTACTTCTGTATGCACCTTCTCCACATAAAATCTGTGTTTAAATCTAACTTCATAAGGGAAATACCAAAAAATAAACTAAAAAGTTAAATTTTAGGAAATTCTTTATTTTCAGTACTACTTCCAACACATCTATATTAGATCCGCAGAGATTTTTAGAAGGGTTAACCTAAATAAAACTCATCACTGAGAAAGATTTGCTTCTTGAAACAAGGAACTCTCTCTCCCTCAAACATAATGAAAACTATTAAAAAAGCAGCTGTTAGTAGAAGATATAACTCTTGCTTGCTAATCTTTTCCATTCGTACCCATTTAACTCTACATTCTGTTTTTACTAAATCCATAATAACTATACTAGCTTTATAACACAGTATTAAGACAGTCAATAAAGTCATCATTTAGCATTATATAATACTGGTAAGAATGCATAAGTGATCTTGTTTTCTTACCAGACTGCAGCTAGGTTGGAATGCAAGTGCAGACTGTGCGAAAAGCGAGGAGTTCTTCCTGTCCAGTATTGAGGAACTACATGCTGTTCCAGCCAGCTGCGAGCATCAGGTTCACCGACTGTGAAAATATGTGATAGTCACTGAGGTATTTTTATTTATTTAGGAAATACTTATAAAACACAGGAAGAAGTTGTTAATGAGCTTATCTGCTCACCTGCAGAAATACAGAACCTTTCAAATAAATCAGGTTTTACAACTATTTACATTTTATTGCACTCACATGCATGGTAATACCATGAACAAATTAATTTACATGGAAATGCCCCATCTCCTAAAGGTTTCTCAAATCCTGAAAAAAATAAACTTGGAGATGCATTTAGATTTCAGTTCTTCCTCCAGGAACGTGCTTCTATTTCAGGCAATTCTCAAACAATATATACAAAATAAAAGTGGCTTAAAAATAAATTGCCAAATATCACTGACTTTGTCAGCATGTTGCTTTCTATTATGCATTCAGGCCATTACCAAAAAAGGTTTTTTTTTCCTTACACATGATTACCAAGAAAGCTAGCTGCTTTACCAGTTAGCTAGCTGCTTCTTGTACCATATATCTGATTCATGCTGTCTTCTTCTAAGGTCTCTGTTAGCCTGCACTATCCTATTCAAAAATATACAGCTAGTTAACAGTGTCTGAAGCTATTCAAAAGTCAGCCACTAGTGTTTTAATTATATAAAAGCATTTTTTTTAAAAAAAGTTTCATATACAGAACTTGTTCAACTGTTCCTCATCACTTCAATTTTATTTCATTATTCTGATATTTAATGATAAAGAGATCCATACAACTACGTTACATTTACTGAATATGTTTTTATTCCTGCACTGGAATATCAACGCACACTTTTCACCACTGAGGTTTGTTTCCAGAAATAAATAGAAGTCTTCTCCATTTATTTCAACAGAAATCAGACCAAGCCTTCCACACTTCTGCTTTCTTACTGCTAAAAATTAAACAAGCGGTACTGAACAGTAAGGCACATCTTTAAACCATAACTACAGGTCTAAGAACATAATACTTCAGTAAAAAAATAATAAATAAAGCAGCATTAGGCTGCTAAAATTTGAGTATGTATGATTACATTTAAAAGTGACAGCTCTTGCAAACTCTCAGAAGAAAATTCTAACCTTTCCAGGAAACATTAGGTACTGTTTTCTTGTTTGGATCTTGATCTTCTAAAGGTGTCCTGTCTACTTGGATACCTGAGTCCTCCCTACTCAAAGGCTGAGCGTCTTCCTCTTCTTCACTTTCTTCAGACCAGTCCTATGCAATGTAACAAAATCCAGTATGTCTCAATGCAGTCTAACAGATCTATATTCAGTTCCTACTGACTGAAAAGCTCAGCTTTTCTCTCCTGTAAAGGCAATTCATGAAATTAAGACTAACATTACTGTCTACCAGGGACTGAACTGGTTAAAGGTAAGTAAAACACTAAAATTGCAAGTTTTTGGAGCAAGAGCATTTGTATTTATCTGAAAAGGATTTAGCAAAACTAGATTTAGGTGTAGAATAAAACATAAGCTACTGAATTTTTTAAATATATTTCAAAAGTACATATTCACATAATATATGAGGCTCTGATGAGATCAGTGTGCTGTTCCAAGTTTTCAGTACAATTTCTCCTTCTGAGGTTCAAAAATACAATTTAAACTCCTGAACTTCCACAACGCCTTACATACTGCCATACTGATAAGTTCCCACAGTATTAACAGGCTGCTAATTTATTTGTTTTGCAAAGTTTTCAGAATCATGTGTTATGATTATCTGGGAAATCTACACATATTCTATTAACTTTAGCTGATACAGTGAAGTTTGTACTTTGAAATCTTATCTTCTTAATCTCCTTTTGTCATTATGCATCCTACTTCAAGGCTAAAAATTTATCAGAGCCGTTTAGAACGGGGAGAATAATCAGTAATCTCACCATTCAGCTACTAAGTAGGAAAGAGGTTAGAATGGTATACGCTGTCTGCCAGAGGAACACATTTTTTTTCTCCAAACCTTTCAAGTGAATTAGAACTCGGGAGCGGAAGCGTGTTCAAGTGGAGAAACGAGAGAACTGGAAACAATCACAGAAATACAAGAACTTCTGATTAGGGGCAGGTTGGGGTCAGGCTACAGAACCTGTCAAGTTAAAACATGGTGAAGAACAAAAGCGCTTTGTATTACTATTATTCCCGTTTGGGTCTGCGTGTCTTTCCTGGTATTAAGGAAATAAGCAACATATTAGGGAATCCTAGGAGGATCAACATAACAGAGTAAACAGACCAGGAGAACTCAGTCAGGTCTGTAACATGCTTTGAACCAATATATACAGCTATTTTCTTTCACCTTAAGAAATTACTTACCGGTGTATCTACGCCAGGGCCAAAGTAAATTTCTTCTCCTTCCCTCAAATACTTTCCCCAGTCAAATTCTTCTTCCTTTTCTAAGAGGAGCATAAATACGAAAATACTCAGTCTCATTTAACTCTAATTTCCTTTTCCTCTAAAGACATTTCCAGAGCTAAAAATATCTTGTTACTCTACATCTTTACAATAAAAGGCATTCTCTGCCACTTAAGGTTATGCCACTGTTCCTTTAACGAAGCTGTACACTTTGCACATGAAATGTAAATGGTGACTGTGCATTCCTTATTAATTTTCACTTTTGTTGCTTATACATTCAAAATATGCAATGTATGGAGTCATCAGCATATTAGCCTGTATTATGTTATACTACCCTAGGCTTCAATCCTGGAAAAACATGCAAGGATGCAACATACTACTCTACTATGACTAGTATCATTTAGCTCAGCAGAAACATTCTGAACATATAGTTTACATATGCATAAGGATCCTGGACTGTAAACAAAACAAAGCAAGGATTGGCTTATTCTCCAGAAAAGACACCACACATCCATGATGCTATGTGTAACACTTTAAAATAACAATCAAACTTACAATATATTATATCTTAAACATGAAGTTTACTCAACTGTAATTAGTGCTGTTTGAGATAACCTCTTCATATTCACATTCCTGGAATGGGCTGAAAGTGCATTCAAAACACCGCCGAGGGAATGTGCAGAGATCACTCAAAAAGGAATCTTAAGATGCAAGATTTTCTTTAGGTTAGTCTGAAATATTCTTCTTTCAGTCTATGATACAACACTGCAAACAAACGGGGGATGGCATCCTCTCAAACTCAAGCACAAGCCTAGTTTTTTCTTTTTTTAGGCACTGAGTGAAACAGTCCTCTTTTCTAAATTAGGCAAGCGGGATCTCCCTCTGGAAGCCTTCAAGGTACTGACCTTTCCGGACTACACAGAGAACGCAGCAATTTACATTACTAAAGCTGTTTCAATAGATCCCCTGTTGAGGTGCAAGATAGCTGCTGAGGATAGAAACCAGCTGTCTTTGCGCTTGTAAGCGCTACTGAACAGGTGAAGAATTTCAGTAAATGATAGCAGTACAAGTCAAACAGCATTATCAAGAAACTTTGTTGGCCAGAAAATTTCGTTAGCTGATGTAACAAAAATGGGAGTACAAAAAATTTGCAGGGTGTTTTAAGTGTATAAATCATAAAGAGAATCAATAAAGCACCCTGAAGCGAAGGAGATAATAAAAATGGAGAGGAAAAATGTCTTTATCAGATTTTGTTAACTGATTGTACCAGTAGCAACAGAAAAATCTTGTAAACTTACCCACTTCTTTGTCTCTTGGTTTTTCCACATAGTTGTTGTTGGATGGAGAATCAGATAAACACAACAGAAGAGACAGTATGGAGTAGTGTGTATCTGTCTTTAAAACACGTAAAAGAAGCAAGTTAGTAAGTGGCTTAAAAGATTTTAGTTCGGAACAAACAAAGTCAATTATATGTAGGAATGCTCAACATTAACTCCCATTCCTCAGTCTCAAACTAAGAAAAAAAATCTGCAACATCAGATCAGTTGTTATCTGTTTCCTTAGGTCTGCTAACTAGCCAACCGATATTCAAAGACTTCAAAATCAGCCATAGCATAACCTGCCTCTTGCTGAGCTGATAATAAGAGGATATGGAAGAGCTAAGAGGAACCCAGAAGTATGGTGGAGGTAAAAAGTCACCAGGGGACAAGGGATAATGGAAAGCTACCTTAACGTAACCGAGAAAGAAAAGAGGAAACGGGCCTGCAGGAAATCAGATCCTTAGTTCCCCTATTCATATGGCTTGCTACGTCAAACAAAAGCTAAAACAAAGTTGGCTAAAACTCTTTCCACTTGGCTAAATTTGCTAAGTTTGAATGTCACGTTCATGTATCTTCCTTCACCTGAAAACCTACACAAAGTATTAAAGATGCATCTTTAACGCTGATACCGCACACTACCGCAGCTGTGAAACAAATGCCTTCAGTCTCGCTAGAATACTGTTACCAAGATGGGTATGCTGCAGAGATTTGTGCCACAGTCTGTTTCCTAGCATCTCCTTAGAGCACAACAATTTTTTTTTTTTAATCAAAGTAACATCTTTCTTCAGCTTGAGTCTGACTTTCCACAGTACTTTAGCAGGCCATGTCATGTCTGGACACATGCAGATTCCGCTGTCTATATCCTATATATTTTGACTTAAAAAGAAAAATACTTACAAAGCTCTTTGGGAATGAGATCCTAAAGAGCTTTGTATCAAGTAAATTTTTGATAAAGCAGCATATAGTCCACTGAGTATATATTTTTCAATATTATGTTCCTACTGAACACTCCTGACTCTACAAGAGTTTGTCAAAGAACACCAGTAGGTTGTTGACAGAATCACACATGTAAGCTGAGGTTCCGTTACCAATTATAAAACTCAGATACTCAGTCTTTCCAGCTACATGCCATTGCTAAAACCTAAATGTAGCTTAATGTCTCAAATCTGAAAGACTATACTCCAATTGCATTTTTAAAGGAAAAAGGCTGTTCCAATTCTCAGGATATTTGCAACATTCAAGTATAAAGTGCTTGTTTGGGGGTTTTGAGAGTGTTTTGACTTGGCTCCCACAACAAGCACAACCAGAGCTACTTAATCAAAAGTCTCCACAGTACACTATAACAATGCAGGATGTAAAAGCCATTGGGGGTTCTTGGGTTTCTCCTGACAAATTAAAGGAAAACTAAAAATAATCCAAAGAAAAGTAAGCATCAGTTCAAAGAGAAGTAGAATCGGGCTACAAGCCAGAACAAGCAGCCCTATTAAAGAATGACATTAGCACTAGTCAAATCACGATTTGCAACAGCAGGAACTTTCAGTTTTCAAAGGCCAAACACATATGACACTGCCAAACTGGAAACATAGTGAAAGTGTCCAAGTGAGTTACCCTTTGCTGTTTCCATCCATCCAATGCCCTAAACTGATTTGATTCAGAATGCATCAAAGAGGAAACATATACATAGTCTAAATAATAAAGCTACAGCGTAAGAGCGCTCCATTTGGAAATATGCTAAAACTAAAATGCCCCGATGCATCACCTGACTTAGGGTAAAAAAAAATCTAAGCAAAAAATAAGAATTTCTGCTCAGCTAGCCACCGTTTTAGAATAGAGAGGAATCTGGTTACATTTGTACACAGTTCATCTCATAAAACTTCACCTCTGCAATAAGATGTAACTTAAGTCATGAAACAGTGCCTACTGAAACCCTGAAAAGACAAGAAACACATCTCTAAAATAAATGGATAACTACTGAATACAACCCTGAGAACCTTTCGCAACTGCAAACCCCACTGGCAAAATCATCTGTAATTTCCAATACAACATCGCTCTAGAAGTCTCCATCGTCAGTATAAACGCAAGAGCACTGGAAAAAGGGACTTAAAAAAAAAAAAAAAAAGAGAGAGAGAGAGAGAGAAAAGAAAAGCATACATACCTTTGTTTCTTCAATGCCTGGGAGTGGTGAGTTCAGAAATTTGTGTGTTAATCTTCTCCAGCTTGCAGCTTTTCCAAGGTCAGAATGAACTACCAATTTTTCATGTATTCTAATAAAAAAAATTGTATCAACAAATACTTCAAAAAAGATAATTAATCTATTATTAATCCATGAACATAAAACCTACCCATCTATCGTCCTCTCTATTTTGTGACTGTTCACATCAAGAAATCGGTGAAATCTGTGTGAGAAATCTGTGTTAGAAAATACTTGAAAAGAGAACTTAAGTGAGGAAAAAAATAAAGCTGATTTAAACATATAGTGACATCATCACCAGTTTAATATGTTTTCTGGTTAACAGCGCATGATTAATTCAGCAACATCATTAAACAGCAACACAATTTAATCTCTCTGCCTCTTATCTCAAGGAGGATTAACCACAATTGACTTTACAGATGGAAAAACGTACGTAAGTTACATTCGACCAGCAGTTTAAACTGAATGGAAAAATACTACTGTAGCAGCAGACTAAGCAAGTAAAGTAACTGGTCAGTTAAGTTAACCAGAGTGAGGAGCTCAAGAACATGTTTGTCAGGGATCCATGTTGAAGGCAGAAAAATCACCTGGGACTGGCATCACAAGCACAGGGAAAATATCTGCATCGAAAGGCCTCTAAAACCAAATGAAAATGCTTTGAAAATAGTAAAGGAGAGTGCCAGAAAGAACAACAAAAGAGAGCCCAAGTAAAATAACGAAGGATGAACTACAGAAAGTAGCACATGTTAGGACTGATGAAAAGTAAGTTAGACTTTACAAAGGAAATTAGAATAGGAAAAAGGCTCTTCAGTTATACATGGAGAAAAACCTGGAAACGTGATATGACAGCAATCTGAATTAGATCAAGATTCAAGATTCTCCATATGTAGCCCTCAAAGTCAACTGAGCATTTTGCCTCAGCTTCCAGTAACAACTGCATATAATTGCTATCACCTTGTTCTACGAGCAACAGATGAAAAAGAAAACTACTGCATCTGAACAGGGAGCAAAAGCTAAGTTTAATGGACTAAATTTGGAGAGGCAATCATCTCAGTGTCAAAGAAATGAACTAGAAAATGACACTGCAAGCCAAGTAGCAAGGATTTTTAATAAGCTTCACTGGAGGATAGAGACATGCCTGTATTTAAGAAATAGAAAAACAACTTGGTTAACTACTACCCCTTTAGTCTGACTTCAGCTGCGTGTAAGGCTTTGGAATAAATGTTGGAAAGAATAACTAAGAGATTAAAGTAAATGGAAAGCACAATAAAATGTGACATTAACTGGGTAGCTGATATTGAAGCTAAGAAAATACAGCGTATCGCATCTGTTTCAGCACATTAGCTTACACAGGAAATCATTAGCTCAACTGGAAAATGGTGATAAGTACAAGAGCTGGAAGATATATAAAAATAGACCAGAAAGATGACCAAAGGAAAGCTGCATTGAAAGGGAAAACCATTAAGCTAAAGGGAAGTTATTAGTAACTTTAGCCTAGTATTGTTTAACACTTTAACTAATGACTCTAACACAAAAAAAAAAGTATTTCAATTTTTTTTAGGCAAGGTCAGAGAATCATCAATAGAAAAGGACTAATATACTGCATGGAAAGAATTAGATGAATCTGAGAACCACAGTATAGAAATGTCACTGAATCTAATAATACAAATCACACGTTTCACAAACTCGAAACGAAAAAGAATTTATACTGTTATCTAAGGGTGCATGAGTTGGAAACACGAGATTTCTGGCTGAAGTTCTTGGTTTTTTGGACAGCAATACCAGCACAAACACGTTCCTCTTCCCAATATTCCCACTCCAAACTGTTTGTTGTCAACCCTTCATTGTCCCCTCTGTTTTCCCTGCCAGGTTGTTTTTCAAAAAATAACCCACCACTTCCCCAATTGGAAAGACCACATAGCAACACAAGCAACTGTGTCACTGAAACAGAGGGAGAAGCGTAAAGTTAGGTGACAGACGATGGCTTATTTAATCAAGCTCAAGAAACCCTGCCACCATTACAAAACTGCAGACTCAGGATAACTACTACTACAAGCAACTATTCTGATGCATCTACAAACCCAGCAAATATAATTCTATGATGCATTAAATCAAAATATGTCTGGTAAATACAAGAAATACAGTGAGACAGCAGCTGCAATACCATATTCCTACTTTCCCAATGAACACCACTAGCCTCCCTCAATATTTAGCCAAGTGTTGAACTTGTCAAAATGCCAGCTATGGGTGACACTCAGCTCTGTCACATCGCAGACTCACACCAGCCACTGACCAACGCATATTTATTTATCGTTTTACGTAAAGTAGTCTTATTTGAGTCTATAATAGGTATAGGTTTCACAATCCTACTCAGTGCTGCAATGCAGTAAATGTCGCTGCTCACCTAAAAACCGCATTAAAGCGGCATGAGACATGAAAATACCATTGATGTTAATTCGATGAGCATGAAGTCAAGCAACTACATAAGGCTCTGTAGAGGCAGCAATTAACTGACAGTAAGGGGAATGGGAAACAGTTTATGCGAAAACTGCCAGCAGATGCTTGGTACAATAATTACAATAACTGAAAAAAACAGTGTGTGCAAGCTCAAGAAGAACATTTCAGATAGTGTAACGTATGGTAACTGTATCCCTTTAATTTTATTACTGGCTAACGGTGACTGTAGTTATGGTAAGCTTAAATGCCATCAAACAGATCTGTCTTTGCAGACTGATATCCTTCAAAAGCAGTATTCTTGGCCAGGCGCTATATCTCGATTTGGTGGAGTTCTGTTTATTTGCTCTTAGGCATAACGACTATTCCTTTATTTTCTGTTCGACAGACATGAGTTTTTGGACGGCTCGGTGAGAATGCTAAAAAGGCCCCTTTTTAAGTATCGAGAGAAAAACCCTGACAGACTGGGACTGAAAAGTGCCGGAGCAATAGGCAGCGACCCTCCGATAAGGGCTTGCAAGCGGTCTCCAGTGCCATCCTGGACACCCGTTAAGGCAGCCACGGCCGGGCACTGCCGCAGCGCAGCGGCCACCAAACACCCTCCCCGCTGCCAGGCGACAGCGGAGCCCAGGCAGGCCGCACCCGACCGCCCCGCTACGAGAGGCGCCGGGCCCCAGAGCCGCTCCTTCCCTCCTGGGCGGCAGCGGGCAGAGGCCGGCGCGGGGCAAGGGCCGGGCGCAGCCACAACGGCCGGTGCGCCGGGGAGGGGGGCGGGGAGGGCCGCAGGGGCTCTCGCAGCGGCGGGCGCTGACCTGAAGTTGGACCAAGCGAAATTCAGCGCCATCTGGAACCGGCCGCCGCCGAGCTCCTCCTCCGGCAGGCCGGTCACGCGGCGCACCAGCGCGCGGACGTCCCGCTCCTGCTCCTGCTCGAAGCGGCTCCGCGGTCCCGGCACCGCCATGGCAGCGCCGCTGGGGCAGCGGCCCAGCGGGGGGCGCGCTAGAGCCGCCGGCGCGCGCGCAGCCGCCCGCCGCCCCGCGCGCGCCGCTTCCTAACGGCCTCTCGCGAGACCCTGCCCCGGCCCGCCGTGGTCAGGGCGGGCGGGCGCGCATGCGCGCGGCGGGAAGAGGCGAGGGCGGGGAGAAGCCGTTTGTAGTCACGTGAGCGGGGCGGCGCGAGCCCTGCCGTTGGCTGGTGCCCGGTGGCGGGCTGCGGCTGAGGGGCAGCGCGGGGGCGGGGCGGGTTGCCGGGGGGGGGGGGGGGCTGCAGGTGTCGGGGCTGGCAGTGGCCGTGCAGCCCTACCGCTGCGGCCCTTCGAGGAAGCGTCGGTTGTGTCAGAAGCGCTGCCACAGAGGTGCGATCGCTCAGGATGTCACAGCCCAGAAGAGTGGTTCGCTCCTCTGTGGTAACTCAGATGAGGCTCGACGTTGCCCAGTTCCCTCCAGCAGACCAAAGTGTCTTGATAGCGAGGAGGATCTGCTGTCAGTCCGGGGAAGGCGCTCTGTTTTTCAACATTTTTCTTAGAGATCCGGGCTTTTTGCAGCACCATCCACCCTGCTATGTAGTGCATCTCACCTTCTTGTTAAGACCATCCCACACAAAGCAGCTGTGCTGCTACTAAGCTATTCTGGAGCAGTTGGGTGTGCTCCTCCCTGGCTAAACCTCGACTTTTGCTCAGTGGAATAAATAATCTTTGGTGGACATTTTGTAAGAGGTACGTGACTTGTATACATGATGATGAGTAAGAAACCAGTTCAGTTTTGTCCTCTATGTCAAATGTACACAGGACACTGAGCAACTTCCAATGCTTCTGTTGCTTAATGTGGTTTTATAGTGTAGCAGTAACAGTGTCCTGACCGTGACCGTCCTAGGAAGAAATTAATCAAATTAGTAGAAAATATCCTTACTGTCGATAGATAACAGTCCCTGCTCTGCTGCAGTTGTCATAGCCTTTCCTTATTTTTAGGCTTTGTCTTGCTAATTTGATTTTACCAAAAAATACTGAATTGTATTCCCCTCCCAAATAGTCTTTTATTCCTCTTCACTATAAAAATGTTTATATCGGCACAGCTGAGGAAGCAGCCAATGGATCAGACTGAGCGGTAGAAACAAAGGCCAGAGAAAGAAATTTTCTTTTTGAGTCCGTTCTAAATTGAGATAGATTTAAGTTACTCTTACCCTTCCACGTGTCCTTACTCACTGGACAGTGCAACAGTGGGATGAGAGGCTGGAAAGGCAGAGGGACAAGGACAGTTTAAATCCATACAGGAATCAGGAGATAATGTCTGAAAATGTGGAGTCAGGCTGTTCAGAAAGTATTTTTTAGACTTAAATCCGAATTCCACTGTATAGTGAACAAATTTGAATGGTTTCCAACTACTTTTGAAGAGTAATACATAATTTTTTGGGAAAGCAAATGTTTTATTGCATACAGTTTTATTCCATACGGTTCAACAAATGAACTCCAGGCAAAAAAACAAACAAAACCCGAAACCTAAAAGCTTTTTTGAAAGAAGTTACCCGAAAGAAAAGGATTTTAAAACGTATTACATTTACCAACATTATGTAAAAAATATGTAAAAGTACAGTAGTAGTAATGATTTTATAATCCTAACAGTAATAATATTGAAATTCTTGTAAATTGTAATAGATTAAGGAACACGAATACGCTTTCATACTGCTAGGCTGAATCATACCTTAAGCTTCATGTATGAAACTGCAAGGAAGTGATGGTCTCAGTGCACGTGCAGGTGGGAAACTTAGCATGAACATAAGCTCAGAGGGGCACTGCTTCAGGGGTGTTACTAAGCCTTTACTAAGCGTTCAGAGAAAAGATCTGTAAAACTTTATTAGTATTCCTATATTTCCAATGCTCTCTGTATCCATTCTTTACTTTGGATTAGAAACAGTCTTTTTACTGTATATTTGAACAGTGTTTGGCCAAATAAAGTTTTGGGTCATGACCTGTTGCCTTAGGTGTTAACGAAAGTTGTACGCGGTAATCGCTCCGATGGTATATGCCATAGTAATCAATACTTGGAATGCTACGAATCGCGCTTAAACAAAGTTATTAGATACTAAAGCTTCAGGTGCTCTTTGAACAATGATACTGCATTTTTTAGCCTATCACTTCTGTATACTTCAGCGTACGCGTGCCATCACTTTGATTGCTGTTCAGAGAGCAAGTTCCAGGCTTTGTAGCATGATGGTAGGATGTGTGTGTCATCTGAGCCCCTCATGGTATGAGAAGCATTGCAGCCACACGTATCAGAACCCCCATCAGAAAAAAAAAGAGGAGGGGGGGGGAGATTTTCCCAGCAGGAAGGATTCCAGGTCTTAATAGTTGTCCTGTGGCAAGCTGAGTTCCATGAAACACAGTCTGTAATGACGATGCTCTCTGAAAGATTTCCTGCTTCCCGGCTCTATCCAAGTCCTTTTCCCCCTCACAGCCACACCCTCAATTGTGCTGTTTGCGAAGCCACACAATGAACTGAATCAGGGAACTGATTCGGGTTTAAAATAATCTTTTTTTCTGTTTTGCAAGGTATTTTATTCCAGATCAGTTCACTGATCCATTTTATTGGGGGTTTCAAGAGGTGAGGAAAGAACCCCATACGCTAAAGCCTAAAGGAAAGAGCAGTATCAGTGGCCGGTGAATCAGAAATCTCTGGCCGATTTTCAAAACAGAATACAGGGATTGGGACAAATGCCTGACATCTGTGGTCCCTGCCTCTTGAAAGGCTTTAACTCTACTAATCAGTTTTTTCATCATAAGCCTTATTTTACCTTTGTTTTCCCCAGTAGCAAGGCAGGGTATTTTATTTCAATACAAAAGTTAGTCGACATCAGTTTTAAAGAGAGAGTACCTCCCGGATGAAAAGAAAAACCAATAAAATTGTGGACATTTGGATAAAAATACAGAACAATATAACACAGCAGTAATTCCACAGTCTTTCCTTTTCCTCCCGCTGCCATAGTTCTTCCTGTCTCCAGCCTAGTACTCAGCAGTTTTGTCTTCTTCCTAATCACAGTCCTGCTTCTCAGACTTTCAGTATACTTTCTGTAGTCCAGATATGTACCACTGCTGTCAGCATTTCTGTGTGTCTGAAAGAAAGAGACAGCACCACAGACCTGAAGAATGGAGATTTGAGACCCAGGCTAGAAGTTGAAATGGAGATGCTTGAAGTTGAGGAGAAGCGGCCAAGTCAGAGCTGAGAGAGGGAGCTCTGGGCAGGGGATGGACACAAAGGCTGGAGCTGACAAAAATCGTAACCACTGATAAATATTCTTTATCTGACAAAGAAATAGATTTAAACTATTAATTTTTTAGCAAAACTGCATTTTAATGCTACGGAGCTCAATATCTTTCCTTATATTCCTTGCCGTTTTTTTGTGGCAACTGTCACTTCCCACCCAGCTGTCCTTCCAGGTCACACTGCTATGAACTAGATGTATCTCAGCAAAGTGTTTCCTTGGTCACAGAATTAGGTCATATGTAGAACACGTGTGTATAATGTCATGTAAATGTTTAGATGCAGTCCCATATTGAAGGAGGAATTACAGGACAAGGCTTTTGCTGAGCAGTGCGTTTTTCAGTGAGATTGCTCTAAGTATGCTGTCTCCAATCTCCCTCCTGTTTCCCAGCTTCATTTGACAAGACAATTTGACAAGTAGGATTCCGGAGTAGGAGAAGGAATATATGAGATGAAATATATAAGATGGAGGCCTGGTTACCATGAACCTTTACACAAGTCGGCTACGTGAGGTTCACACTTAATGCGTGAAACAAGCCAGATCTTCCATCACTTTCATTAGTCACCTCTGCTGCCAGCACAGCACAGGATAAATTCTGCAGGACTGATGGAACATACATTTAAAATAGTATGTTCGAAGAAGTATTTCGGATGTTAGGATTTTTTTCATTTCCAGGGTATTTGTAGAAATAATTCTTTAATAGTGGAGGGGGTTACAGAAAAATGATATTTATTATAAATATGCTGTGGGTATACATCAATTTAATACTAAATATAGAATGTATGAGTCTAATCTGAGTGCTGAGGTGTCGGTAAAGAGTAACACCTGTCTTTAAGATCTAGCAAAGCTATTAACTTTGAATACCAAAGGAGGCTATAAGCTCTTGGAACTTATTCAGTGATTTACATCAGAAGTTAAAAAATGTCTCAGAAAGGCAACAGGAAGATGATGTACCTGATCTTTATCCTTAGCAGGAAGGAGGTCATCTGAAAACCTTCTACTGTAATAGCTTTTGAAGTACACGATTTTTCTGCTGAAGGATTAACTTCTTACTCTCAGTTCCTCATCTGGTGGAGTTTCACAGCCGAATATAATGTAGGACAAATTTAAAAGACTACTGAAGCTGATTTTTTTTACGGTTGCCGTTTACAGTTGTTTACACTTCCCATTACTTGGATGTATGTTTAAATAGACTTTTCATGGCACTAGCAAGAGAATCATTAGTTGCTGACCCTAAGAGGCATTTGTGCTACATTGGTAAAGAAAGATGTTGTGTAGTCCTAAAGGAAAAAAATAGCTTTGTGAGTTTAAGCAGTCATAAAAAGATAGATGAATATTGAGAAAGAAATTGTAAGGGTACCAAACTAATTGAACAAAAGACAGTAGGGCTAATTTGAAGAATCTGCTATTGCATTAAAGTTCTGTTAGTACCCAGTCTTAAAAATAAGTATTTAATGTGCAAAGTTAAATTTCTATTCAAGCACATATTGTTTCTCTAATGAAAAGAAAGCATACTGCCAATCTTCTAACTGAACCATTTTCGTCAGTTTCAACAAAGGTTATTGCAGAGTGGTGGTGCATTTGCATCTGTGTGTTTCTTTGACTGGTACATAAAACGTTATTTTGACTACAGTGTAGAATATTAGATAAAATTCTGATTATAGGTACATTATTCTTACAGACTGGAGCACAGCGGGGTCCAACAGTCACTCTTTCAGATATGCTTGTTGCTGAAACCAAATCAGATTCATAACGTTTTTGGTTTTTTAATACATCAACAAAAAACACACAAGCTTGTGTGACTCGGTGGGTAAAGCAAGAGATAGAAAGCAGGTACTTGGCATATTGGAGATGTTAAGGAGTGCAACCAGCACAGAAAGAACAATGAAAACTTGAAGAGCTTGGCAGAAGACTGTTAATTCAAAAGAACGAGCAAGAGATGTGAGATATTTAGATAGCTTGCTGCAGATTAAATAAAATTGTGGCTAACAGACTGTGACATTCCCTTTATATTTCTGTGTACAGTCTGCCCATCCATTCCATAAGGGCGGTAGTGGTAGCGCTGTAATACCTTGTATTGGTTTAGTTTATGGAAGACACAGTCGCATAACATACAAATCACGTGGTGTTTTAGGTCACTATCTCACTGTCAATAGCAAGATTTTGTTAGAATATTGAGATATTTCTAGTGTTACTGAATAATTCCGCAACTATATTGTAGCTTAGTAAAATTGGTTCCACGGAAAGTCTCTTGGCCGAAATAAGAACTGTTTACTCTAGATTTTTGTTTGGACATGATACGTTTTTGTTCAGTAACTTAATTCCCAAAGGCCAGCGGAGTTGCTTTTCTTACCTGCTTGTGGATTAGGTTGAGGCACAGTTCTTTTAATCCTCGATGGGAACAGGGCTTGACCTTAACAAACGCTAATCGGTATTCCAATTTGCACGGCCTGTCACATTCATTTGCATTCTAGTTTTGCTTCCCTCCCTTTTGCCACCCATTAAAGCCTTCAAACCTTCTTAGACAATTTTGCCATATGTTGCTTTTCTTTTTGCTAAATACCCTTTCCAGATAAAAATGCTGTGTTTTTCTGCAACTTTCTTGATATTTCTTTTCATTGTTAATGCCCTGACTTAAGTTTCCTTCCATATCAGATCCTTCTGTAGGGAATGTTGTTAGTCTGTTCCTAGGTGCAGAGATGTTGCAACTTGTGTACTAGTATGCTTCTTGGTTTTGTGAGCTGAAGTGATGTGCAATCTCTTTATCTATAGGAAAACAAAAGTGTGATCGTGATTTCTTCCCCCAGTACAGAAAAAAAATCTTATGCCTGAGCTTTCCACACAATTCAAATATCGTATGTCTGCTCAAATTTAAATGCAGACTTCTCTGGTTTACATAGGGACCTAGTCATATAAGCTTTCTTTGTAGAACTCCTTAGTATATGAAGTAATAGAGCATCCAGCCTTCCAAATCCCTTGATCAGAAGTTTCTTCAGGCATGTGCACACTGTAATCTCTATCTGCCGTGGGCTGTGGACACATTCTTATGTGTGTGAACATCTTATGGTGTTCACTAGGCTTCTTCCATACCATCACAAAAAAAAAAAAAAATCCGAGAGAGAGATCTTCAGTTACTGAAAATTGCATAGCTCCGTGATCTTAGCAGTTCACACTAGCCAAAGAGCTGATACCGAATCCTTGATGACTGTCGTATGGTTGACCAGTCTGAAATGAAGACCATGTGGCAGCTTTTGGAATTTCCTGCACTTAAAGTGAATCTAAGAGCAAATGAAGAAAAATGACAAAAGGAATAGGACTGGCTATTGAGGCACTGCTGGGAGCTGGCTGTTCTATTTGAAAGAAAAGAGCTGTATGGGTCCTGGTACCCAAATGCACTTCAGTCTCTGGGACCAAATTCTCTACTGCTGTCCACCTTGTGTAGTCATTTTTAGTGGTGTAAACGGGAGCTATATACTCTCAAGTTCCCATTGACTTGAATGGTTTGTGTTCAGCTGGAAAAAAGCTGTAGATTTTATTTTAAAACACATGTACAAAGACAGATGGAGAACTTCATGGAAAAAAATCAAAAAAAGTAGCAACTGCTGTCTTCTCTTTGTAACACACAGCAGTTGTCTTACACTTCTTAATAACCTCAGAAGTTTTCCAAACTACTTTTTCAAGGGTTCTGTTTGAACTTCGCACCTCCCTGGAAAATTCCATACAGTTTTCAGTTATTTCCAGACGCTATGATTAGGTGAATCTATTACCAGCTGCTGGATGCACAGGTAATCAGCAAATCTGAAACCATTTCACAGTTCTGTCCTGAAATGAGAAATGCTTTGACTATTTTTCTGAAGATATTTCTCGTGTCAAGCTGTGACAAAATGAGTATCGTTAAGGGCATTTCTTTTCATTCAGCTCAGTAATGGAATTGCGGTGCGTAGTTGGGACTTCAGTGTTTGGTTTTGTTTTTTTAAAAACTGATTTCCAGGCATAGCATGGGAGACAAATATTATGAAGATTACATTCAAGAATAAATGAAGTATGAAGAAATAATTTGTGTTTGTCCTTGAGATGAAAATGTCTAATGAGTATAGCAAAAAGACGTAATTGCTATATAATAGGCTAAATTGTGGAAAGATTTTGTTTATGAGATCACTAGTAATTTAATATGATTGCAAGCTGGATTAAAGCAAGCAGAAATAATTGGAAATAACCTTCATTTTTCATGTGAGAGAATTGCATAAAATCAACAAGCTCCTTTATTTGAGCTGGCAGTAGAGATTAAGGCAGTCTTCATACCCGAAACACAGGTAATATCCCTGCCTAAAAGGAAGAAGAATGACCGCTGCTCAGAAATTTCTCAGAAATTACTGTGGTCTTTACCAAGAGCTGTTTTGATCCAGTGGCATCTGTGAGGATGGACGACAGCCCATATGGTGGAAGGGGAAGACGAAACTCAGAGCAGTATAAACAAATACAGTAGTATGAGCCCAAGAAGAGATCTTTGTGAGGTACTGGCTGAAAAGGAGCTTGGCATCGAAAACTGACTCAGTTTGTCTGATTTTCTGTACCTTCAAGAAAGCAGAACTCTCTGCATTCTTGTTAGTACAGAGAACTGTTCTGGAGACCGAGGCTCCTTCATGATTTTTCTTTTTAAATGGACTAATCTGCACAAGCACATGCTTTTGGCTATCCACTTGGGTCAAAAATGTAGTTTTAATATGGCATCAATTCCGCGATTATATACAGCATGAACCTTTTGCCATCAGTGGGTGTGAAAGTGGTGGATGTATGCAATTTAGCAAGCAGTTTAGCCCCACAGCTAATGCAGTTAACATATCACTATGTATAAGGGGGTATGTGAATTGGATCATGACTGCAGTTTTACAGAAAAATTAGGATTTTCTTTATGCCTTACAATATGGCTAGCTTGCACATTTTGCTGGCATTATTTCGAGCTAACAAGCACACGCTTTTGGGGATGCCAAGCAAAAACTGCGTTTGGAGATGAAGCATGTAGGTTTTACAAACCCTTTTAGTTTTTATCCATGTGATCTGGGAACTGAGAATTTTTCATCCAGCTGATCTATGACTCAGATACTAAAAGTGTGGAAATTTTAAAGGGGAAGGGCTGTTTGTCCACTTATTTACAGGATTTTCCATAAGGGTTATTGGACTAACCAGTGTGTACACTCCATGGCCTCTCACAGCATTTCCAAAAGTGCACAGTCTAAGGAGGAGGATTTGAAAGGTAAGAGCTGTGCTTGTTCAGGATATCGTTCCCAGGTGTTTCACCCCAGGTAGCCTTGTTGCTAGGGAGACCTTAAATTTTCATCTTCACCCAACACCTCTATCCTCAGAAGATTTCCCACTGCATAAGACAAGTCTTAATGGTGAAACACGTATTGGGAGCCAAGCCGCCATGCAGCTGGCCGGAACGAGAGATCAACCTACTCTGAAGAAAGTGAAGGATTTCTACCAAAACGCAGAAGAAAGCCAGGCCCTTTAAAGTCCTTTAGACCAAATCGTTAATCAAAATTGAATTAAGACTATGAGATTCTGGTAAACTGGTAAGATGTCTCAACAATTAAACAACTGATTGAGAGCTTTTAATATCCTTAAAATTACCATTAATTGATGGCCCATTTCATGCCAATTATACAGACCAAAAATCACTGTTATCCACTTTCAGAATTTCAATGACAAAAATCTGGCAAAGCAGTCTCAATGTTGTTTGAAGCAGAGCATACGTTGACTCAGTGAACTACTATAGTTTATTCTTAGATCAGAAAAAAAGAGCAAGCATTCAGTATTATACATCTATTTTAAAAAACGGAAAAGGTGAAGATTCTTGCTATAAATTGCTACAGGATGGTATTCATTGAAGCCCTTGGGCTTGACATCAAGTGCCTAAGTAACAATTTGAATGCAGAATAACAATGGTGGCTTGATTAAAATCATGGGCATGTTCGGACTGGTTTTGCCTCTAATCGACATGGTGAATGATGAAGTCAAATTTTGCTGTGTGAGTACACTGTTGATTCGTGGAGCTCTACTTATGAGCAAATACATAAAATGCCATAAAACTCTCCAGAGCGTGCTGCAAAAAGACAGGGAGTTCACATCTCCAGCAAATTTCACAATTACAGGCAAAGGTACCTGCCCTATAGGATGACAAACATGGTCATGCCAATAGCAGTTAAATGGAAACTTATTTAAATGGAGAGGGCCACTAGACAACTCTCCAACAGTTCATAAGTAAAAAACGCAAACACTAAAGAACGTTTCAGCTATAACAGAAGAACTGTTTCATAACCACAACTGCAAAAAGCAAGGCTCTGTGGAAAACATGAGAAGGGGAGAGAATACTTTAATGGCACTAGAAAAACAGCTTAACAGGAAGGAGTAGAAGAAAGAAGAGCAAAACAAACTTCATGAATGCAAAGACAGATAAAGAGAAAAGCAAATGCCAAAAAATATTCTGAGCTGTATGTAGGACAACTAGACAGACTACCGAAAATTACTGGAAGGTGTTCAGGCAGCTTGGCACTTCCCGTGAGTGTTACATACAAAGGTAGCTATAGGGACAGACACATGCAAGCTGGTTTAATGCATTTCTTACTAGCTTGGGTACCAGCCTATATGAATGCAACTATACTGCTTTCAGGATTACAGTCCAGAGACCTGATTAAACTGAAGCTGATAACCTGAACCTGTGAGGTTCAAACTGACTTCTACACCTAGCTTAAGGAGACATATCTGGATCACGCTCTAGCTGCGATAAGGAGCACACTGCTACAGCACGGAAGTGGTTCTTCATAGAGCTGACTCAGGATACCCATGGTTCAGTGATGCTCCTCCAGTTATGCACTGTCTCCATATGGAATAAAGCAGGTGGCTCAGCACAACAGCTCAAGTACTGGTAAGAATTATGAGCTTGGACTCAAAGCGAAGGTACTTTGTATATTCACAGAGCATGGCATCTGCCGTTAATAACTTTCCCAGAATTAGGAGTGTGATGCAGATCACTCTGTCTGCAGCATTATTTCTGCGCTACTAGCCACGAAGAATAAAAGAAACGAAACTATATTACTGCAGGCATTCCAAAAAGCAACCACCTGGATGCACAGAGAAGCATTACAGGACAAAAATCATTCTACCTCTCTGCATAGATAATGACCAATGAGTGTTTAAGCAGCAAACAATGTTAGTAAATGAAAAAATGAATGTTTCAGAAATATATGTTTTCAGTGCAGATCTCAAACTTTTTGGTGAGGGGGCGCAGAAGACCACTGGGGTGGCTAACAGAAAGACTGACTCATTCCACAGTAAATACTCGTAAGAAATACTCAGAGAAGGATCTTCTTACAGCGTCAAGAATTCTAACTAGGACAAGCCCACATAAGCATCAAGCATAGCAAGAGGTTGTCAGACACATTTAGGACACCATCAACACGACTTCCATAACAGTTGATTATATGGATGCCATCTGGAAATCTCAGAAAGGGAATTAGATGAGCCTCTGTCAAAGCAGATCTCTATTTGTCCTGATATTTTTCCGTCCAAGGTTCTGGCCATGACTATTTTCGTATAATAAAAATCCTCTTGTTTATACACAGACTTATCATACTTACGGGTGGAGGAGTTAAGGGCTTTGGCAGATCAAATGTTTTATTTTGTAAGATTTCAAGACAGGGATTTAAGCTGGCTTTGCCATCATTTTTCATGATGGACCTTAATAATTCTGAACCAGCCTTTTCACTGTCAGGAACGGTAGAAAGGCTGTGGATTTCAGAGTAAATTGTGGTTTGTTCTAGTTATCACACATACCTTAGTAACTTGCATTCCTTTAGGTCCTGTAAGCCATAACTTATCTGAAGACAAGTCCCTCCTGCCTTGTCTTGGCAACATTTTTATGTGTGAACTTTCCGAGTCTGGAACACCAGTGCTATCAGTAGATTTATTTCTGGTTTATAACACTGAGATGAAAATCTAGCTTCTTTAAGGGAGAGCAACTCCACTTTATCGCCTCCAAATTCTTACAGTTCCCTTCAAACTTGTCACCTTTCTGTTGGTAAAAATGTGACCTAGCTGTAATTGGGGTGATCCTTGAATTATCTTATTTAGTCTGTCTAAAGCTAGTAATAAGCTATATGTCTTGTTAGCAGTGAAACGGCTGTAAAATAAGTAGCTATTGAGTTCTATGCTGTAGAAAATTTGTATGCTTGGATCCCGATAAATTAAGCTGTTAATTAACCTATTTGTCAAAAGGGATACATTTGTGTTGGAGAAGTGAACTGCCTATTGGCAGAGTGGTTAATAACAGAGCGCAGGCCAAAGGCCCAGTGTAGAATCTCAAAAGCGTCTTGGCAGAATCTGAAAAACTAATGCCGTATGAGACAATGTTTCACAAACTGGGGACTCATAAATTAATATCCTATTTATATTCATTATCATGACTGAGGGATACAGGAAGTATCCAGAAGTAAATTTACATTCAGCTGAATTGCCAGTGCATAGAGAAATCCCTAAGAGCTTTATACTGTAAGCAATGGGTTCTAGTACAGGGGACAGTGCAGGGGATACAGGTTGTCAAGGGAATCAAGTCCCAGCTCCAGTGAGCTATAAACCTGTCCTGTCAGCTTCCAGCTGAACAGAAACCAGAAAGGACTTTGGGAATTGGTCCATACATAGATAGCTAACAAGATTTGTTATCTCTCTGTTTCTTTTTGTTTTCTGAATCTGCTAGCTAGTATCTTAATTTCTTTTACTTTCATCTGGTCATCTGGCATATGTCATTGCCAGAAATGATTTGAAAAACGATTTCAGCATGAGCTGGCAATAGCTCAAGTGCCTCACTCTTCAGGGAATGAGCAATATAACAAAGGTCTAATAAATTGCACCTACCCATAAAGCCACATATATGCTTCAAATTAGAGTCTGGCCTGCTACCTTCCAGAAGAAGGTAGCACAAGAAAAAACTGAAAGAAGAAGAGTTGCCTTTTAAGCAAGTCAAACTAGGAGAGAAGCTAGCTTAATACTGGCTAAATAAAACATAAAGCATCAAAAAAAAAAAAAAAGAAAGAAATTGAGGAAAATAAGTGGAATGTTAAAAACTGTAACAAAGAGCTAGAAAATCAACCAGCAATGCCATGAAGTTGTGACCAAGAAGCAGAAGGGAGTAAACTAAGGTAGCACCCAAGTGTCATGAAACCGAGGTAAGAAAGGTAAAGACTGAAAAATAACATGATCTGACATCTCTTCAGAGAGTTTCTAGTACTTGAAGAAGATCTTGTTAAAAGAAAATCAACTTGGTCATTTCAGAGTTGAGCAAAGTGCTCAAATTGTACTATTGTGTCCAATGCAGTGAGGTTAATGGTATGATAACAGAAAAAAGCTGTCAGTATTAGAGAGCAGAGAGAGGCTGAGGAGTGATTCTCTTCATTTAAGCTGAGTCCCCAGCGTACACCAGCAATGTCCAAGCTCAGTGTCTCACAGGCTGTGAAGTTTGTTGCTCTCTGTGGAGACAAGAGTCAGAGGAAGCCTGTCTGGGAGCAGAAGGAGGATCTCACATCTTCCAGTCTAAGAGTATCAACCCAGTGTGACGCCAATAGTCAGAAAAATACTGGGTGCTTCCTTATATGCATATATCTTTCTGCAAATATGCAGAAAGACATTTGCGGAAGAGAAAACAGCTTCTTGGAGAGGGTACCCAAAAGCGATTATTTGGTTAAGTGAAAAAGCTATGTCTTGGATGCGGATGCTGCTCAGTGTATTTAGCAAAATGAGTTATTCGAAGAAAATACAAGTAGAAGCAGATTTCTGTTATTGAAGGAGTGGTGAAAAAAGAAAAAGCACTGGACTTTGTGTGTTCTTTATCCCTTGGGGAAAAAAAAGTGGCTTAGCTGGAAGAGGCAAGTGAATTCTTGAAGCTATGACTGAAAGTAGGAAAGCACGTGTTTGGGGTGAGATAGTATCACATTTCCTCTTTGTCTACTGAAAGATTTCTTGAAGTCTGCTGTGCTTGTCCTGCCTGACCTGTATAGACAATACTGAGAAGACCTTTTGATTTCTTTAAGGACTCCTTGGAAATGAACACTGAATCTGAGGATGCATAGTAGAGGACTGCCTTTATCACTTATATGCAATTTTAGAGCACTTTTAAGATGTGAACTAATTCGGAGAGGACAATTCAGATTCAGCTCAATCCTTATGGGTGAAATTTTCAAGTTCAGCAGAAAGCAGGAACACAAAGAGTGTATAGAGTTGTGTTAGGAGACTTTAAAAGGCTAGTAGAAAAATCAGAGAGGGGGCTAAATCTGCTCAGACATTTCCAGTGCAGGCATCTGCTTCTGCATTAGTCACTTTGGGTTCCCCTTATAGTCAATGGGGAGCAACAGCTGTTTCTGGGCATGACTCATCCCAGTCTAAAGCTGGTATTTGAACTAAATCAGACAAATTGAACCGTGAAATTGCCAGTTTCTCTCCACTGACTGTAAAGGGCGACCAGCTCAACTGCAAATGCTTGCAACACAGATGAATAAAGCCAAGTAAAAAGCAGCCCAGGCAAAGTGCCTACATGTGAAATTGGAGCAGCCACAGGCAGCTTGCCCCCGAAACAGTAAAGGCAATCATAGATTGTCCGTACCTAGAGTAGATACAAGTCCACATTTTCACAGGGCTTGAAATTGTTGCAAGATAAGCAATAATGTGAGAGGTCAGTAATATTGTCACTTCATTTACTCATCTAGGTGAAAAAAATAGAAGCTTTGACAAGATAATAAGGGGACAGGCTCCTTGAGAAAATATCAGGAAAACCAAAGAAAACTTGCTGAAGAGCCCTATTATGGCCAATCCCGATTTTGTTAATATATTGATGTGTGCCCATGCACTATTTTCCAGAACAGATAGACATGAAACTGTGGCCCACAGAAATTGAATAAACAGTACAATGAGAGTTAGCCAGTGATTAAATATGCCTTTTTTGATTCCCGTGTGACCAAACCAACGGATGCTGAAGATACTGAGGAATGTAAAGTGCCTTAGGCTGGAGAGAGTAATTGTGCAGCGCTGCCATAGGAAAAGGGAAAGATGAAGAAGTCAACCAAAATGCCATTTTTTTGAGGACAACATGATGGCCAAAGAAGCAATTAACTGGCAAAAAGTCACTTTATTTGCCTGGAAGGTCTCATTCTGCCATTAATAACTGAAAACTAGAATAGCTCAAAGGAATAAGTGTAGTCATCTCCTTGCTGTTTATGAGTCAGAGATTAAAGTGGGATGACAGGGCGTGAAGAAATATGGAGGAGTGATGGAAAGAAGGTGCTCCTCTGTCTGTGACGGCTGTCAGATTCAGCACATAACTGCAGAGAAACTCATGGCCACATAGATTACTTGCATTACCGAGGAAAAGTAAGAGCTCTTGAAGTCACCATAGGATTCATTTTTCAATATTTTTGGTTTTGTGTTTTACTGGAATTGGCTAGGCCATCCAGGAATGGCTTTGACTCGTGGTGGCTATAATTCCCTCCAAAAAACCTCTGAAAGTGTCATCCGTACTTTTCAGGAACTTGAAACATTCAAAAGAGACCTTTCCGATGTCTCCAAAACACTGCTAACTACAGGCAGGTAACTTGGATGCCTACAGCAGCTGTCTTGGCCCAACGACTGTACAGACAAGCCTACCCACACAGCCGGTAGCATGGACATTATTTCTGAGTGAACAAAAGGGAAGGGGAAGCATAGGTGTGCCTTTGGAGATGCACTGTCAGAAGAAAAGAATACTACGTAACAAACAGGGACATGACCACAACTCCTCAACTCCACTCTGAGGAGAAGTTTACCCATAGCAAGGTGCAAGGACAGAAAAAGGAAAGAGTTTATATTCCTTTATATGCCCTTTGCCTTTTCAACAATTCTACCAATGAACCCAAGGAAAATACTCTGGAGAAACGTGACAACGAATAAAGAGTTTGTTTCCCAAATCCCCCACCCTGTCAAACATACCTACCATAATGAAGAGCTGTATTCCTCTCTGGGTTGCGAGGTATGCATTCATCTCCATAACATAGATTGTCCACTTTGGTGGTTAGCATTCTTTTCTAATTCACATTCCAAAAATGTACGTTTACTCTATGAATACATTTTTTAACCAAGCCAGGAACATGGCTAAGAGCAAAAAAACTGAAGAGCAAAGGAAACGAAGGAAAAACAAAACATACTTGATGATTATCAAAAGTCTTGGTCGCACTCAAAAAGGAGCAGAAGAGGATGCATGCATTAGCTTGACACTGGCAATTTTTTATTTAACCTCTTTATTGGTTTCCTGATATATTCAGTTCATGAGAAATCGGAATCTCCACTTTGCTATCCAGTTTTAAATCAGGAAATCACAGAAGGTAATAGCTGTATCTTTCACTATGTTAAATGAAAAGAAATGAGCCAGCTTATGTGGCAAGGAAGTAGATGATCTAAGAAACCTTTTTACTTGAATATTTAAGATTAGTCCTGCTTAATTACCTAATTTCTCATGAAAGTATTTCCCCACATTCCTAGCCAAAATAAATATTCGCTACAGCCGAATGGCCACTGCCCCAAATAAGCACACAGGCTTTGTTGCTGGTCAGCATTTTCCAAGTCCCGTGTGCGGGATGGGTTAAGGAACAGCATCAGATGTGAACCAGGACCAATTTCAGGAATATACACCCCTCTCCACAGCATCAGGAAGGATGAGGTGGGACACTAATCACTTTATAATACACAGTCACATATCCTCCAGAATATCTGCCCCAACCCTGACCAAGCACAGTATCTCTAAAAGTGGCAAGTGAATTTTCTGGTGTTTCATGCACTCACGGCACTCCAAAGGAACACACACACACACAAATCCAAGGAAGGCTTTGCTAGCAGCTCAGGCTGGTGAAAGCATTGCAGGAGGTGCTCACAGCCTTCCAGAAACTTTAAAAGCAAAAACTTTGCAATTAATAGAAACAGCTTTTCCTGCATGCTTTAACAATCTCCATTATTTAGATGGTTCTCCATCTTGTCTTGAAGCTTATTTCCATGCCTGGTCATTTCTCTCCCTCTGGGATTTGCTGTGATGCGTTAGCAATTATTTGTTTTACGGGTGCCAGACCACATTTACACATTCTCAGCATTCCAGCCCCTTCCAGCTTCTGGAAGTGGGGCCTTTGCCCCTTCCCCCAGGAACTGCTACAGATTTTCCTGCGAGCCTGCAGGGCCACTGGCTTTCATCCTCTTGGCTAAGCTCAGATTTACCCTTACATCCCCTCACCTCCAAACATTATTCCCCCTTTTTTTATTCTCTGCTTTCTGTGTTGCTTTGAGTTACTTAAGCTACTGACCCCCATCACTTATTTAAGAAGAGAGAAAAAAAAAAAAAGGGATGCTAAGTGCCTTCAGTGAAGTGCCCCTAAATTTGACACTAAAATGAATTCTGCAAAGGTTAGCCAGCGTGATTGTCTTAAATGCAGAAGCAGCCCGGGGAGCCTGGAATGCCAGCTGCATGACCCATTTTAAACACACAATCACTGATTCATGGTAGAAATCTCATTATGGACTTTCATTTTTTGAAGAACTGCTGAGCAGTGGATAAGAGCATATCTTAAAATTAAATCCAGTTCAATAAATAGCACAAAATTAAATCATTCAATGTCTAGTCTGCTTTGAGCTATACTTAAACCCTGTGCATGATTAACAGATTAGAATGAGAAAAAGAAGCTTAATCTGCTCACTGCAGAGATACTTTTATTACCCTGTGCTGCAAATTGTTGTATCTCTAGATACTACATCAGTCAAGGCCTGCCTTTACGTCTCAGCAGATGTTATGACTAGGGGAACACTGAATTTTCAGTTTATCCTAAAACCTCAAGGTTTATGTCGTATCTTTTTAGTGAACCAGTGATAAAAGCCTTTCTCAATTCTTGCAAGGATGTACATACTACTGTTCTTACTATATTTATTACAATAGCATCCCCTGTCAAGATCCAAGTCCCATTATGTTAAATGCTGTATGAGCACACAGTTTATTGCCCTAAAGCAGTTATAATATAGATGAACAGGATAAACAGACACTGAGAGTCTCAGACATGGAAAATAACTTGATTCAGGCCACACAGCAATTCAGTGTAAGAAAGGAATGAATGGCATCCAGATAGCCTAAGTCCTACTCTTGCGTCTTATCTGTAACAGTACACTGCCTGCCAGGTGATTACAGGTTATCCTTCGTATTAGCACTTTACACTAAGATGTCTAAACCCTAAATGTTCCTCACTGGGAGCTTCAGTTAACAAAAGTGATTGTTCTCTACCTTTATTTTCTTAAAACAGCATGTTTTCATTTATGATAAGGCTGCGTAGCTGTAGGAATACACTACGACCCTTCAAATAAAAATATTAGGTTAATACAGGAGTTGATCCAACAGAGTGTGAGTTCTTCCGGTGAGGCAGGAGCACGTTCCACTTTCAGCAGAAACTGAGAGGTGAGGGCGCTCGGCATTTTGCAGGCTGAAGCCATGACGTACTTGAAATATTACATACGTTGTATATAGCACTGATGGCAAATGAATGTCAGCCACACATTGAGACCATCCTCAGATGCCTGGAATATCACCACATGATTTTTAGCACCTAAACAACCAGAACATCACGAGCCTCATTTGCGTTTCATAACAGGAATTCATGTAAATATAGAGGCATTGTCAGAATAACAATGAGATAGACTGGCCTATTCTTATATTTTTAAACATGCAAAATTTCCCCCCTGCTGCTCCAGGTGATGTTTCGCAGAGTCTGCCGTGATACCCACCTTCTTTTATGCCACCTACTTCTGTTAGCTGTTTTCTGCCAAGGTACCTGAAGAAATTATAATGCTGCTGGCACAGAGAATTTTTCAAATTGAGCGGTGGGATTTTAATTTGGTAATTCTTTAAAATGGCCAGTGTAACACCATCAAACCTACATCTGAGCCTACGAGCTGTACAGCCTAGTTAGGCTGTTGCCTCCTGCACAGAATCCCAGAGGCAGCTGATGAGTGAATTAACCTAGGCCAGCTGTGAAATCAGTGCAGGGTACACAGTACTGCAGTGGGGTGGTAGTGCAGCCCTTGCGGTCACTGAGGAACAGGCTTTTTTGAGAAGAGAAAAGCTTGCCTAGGAATAGGTTTATATGTCAAATGGTTTCCTTTTAGCAAGCTTTCATGTGAGTTTTCTCTATCAAGATTTCAGAAACAAGTCAGGTGATCTATGACCCAGTTTTAAACATGAAAGTTACCTCAACTGCTGGTTAGCAAGGGCAAGGATAGTCATCTGCTTTTAGATGATGATAAGAAAAAACAGATATGATTAAATTAATCTTCAGTTGTGAGTTTTATTTTTCTGATGAATTTATGTTTGAGAAACTGCCTTTGTCCTGCTAGACATTTTTTTCCAGTGGTAGCTTTTGTAGTGACTTATTTCTCATAAATTTCTCATAAAACGACGGCTACATGTTTTTAAGGCCATTCATCGTGACAGGGCTGTGCTGAGAATTTTAAAACCTGTTTATATGTGTCATACTATTTGATATTTTTCTGGAGGAAGATATCAGAATAAAAAAGTGTCTGTAATACGGGAAACAGTGAGCTTTTTTTTAATGTTGCTTACTTAAAAATGACAGCAGTTGTGCGAGTCAGTTTTCATTAATGGTGACCTCATGACTTCACAAGTCCCCCACCTGACTGATCTGTAAATCTGGGAGGCTGGAGTTTGTAAAATTCCTAAATAAAAGAATGGAGTGAAGCAGAGATGTCCGATGTTTGAGGAAAAACCTGACTTTTTAAATTCTCCAAAACAGATAACCTTGGGAAGAGAAAATATCCCAATGTCAACAGCTAAGCCTCCAGCTCTTGTTCAGTCCCCCTCAAAGCAGCAAGAAGTGCTGCACCAGAAGACATTGACTGATGAGATGAGCTCCTTGCCTGCTGTGCCAAACACTGCCCTCTTGCAAACCATGTGTAAGGGGGTCCATAAACAGCCCGGCCAACACCGGCAGAGCTGGACTGGCGCTATTCATAGCCATAGAAGCTAGTAGTGAGGTCAAGACGTCTCAGCATCTTTTAGATATGTCAGATTTGTTGTAAATGCCCAGATCAGCTGGGCTCATGCAGTTGATCTGCGGTGTCCAGCAAGCGTTTGTCCAACCAACCATTTTAAATTTGTCCAGGATGTCTAAACAGGCAGCAGTGTGCTCACCAGCCACAGTTACAGGGAGGTTGCACACTGCTTACAGTGATTTTGTAGAGCTGAAAGCTGTAGGGTTGGAGGGAAAGGAAAAAAAAAGGCTAATGGTAAGGCTAGCGATAGGAGAGCGTAGGTCTCCCACACTCTCCTCCACTAAATTTTAAATGCTCTCAAGTACTTTCATTAAGACACTCCCTAAACTATTCTGTGTACCTAAAATTCCCAGATTTGAGCCTGTCGTGCCATTTAATTAAGAGGTGTTACGATTCCTACTGAAACTATGTTACTAACATTTATATTATAATGGCTTTGTGGCAGCGATATGAGAAAAACAGGAATAATCCCTTAATCATAACAAAAACTGAAGAGAGTTCTGTAACTAGTTCTGAGTTTGCGGTTCACAAAAGAAGAGTTCTGCTTTTGTGTTCAGCTACACTTTGTATTTATTTAGTAAAATTCTCTAGTCCTAATCTAGACTTCTTGATCAAGCTTAAAGCCATTTTTTAGTGTTTACATAAGGAAAAGTTAACTTTGTATTAACTAATTGATTTTGGTATTGAATTTACTATTTTCATCATGGCACAGTAAAAAACAGTTTAAGACTTGATTTTCATTTCATGTGAGTTTTAATTGGTTTTATTTCAGCCTAGTATTATGTTGTGTAGTGTAGCTTTGGTGACATCTTTCCTCGAATTAATTGTTTTGAATTGCAAACTCTAAATACAATTTTGTACAACAGAAATATGTAATGAGTCACGTTTCTGTCAATGGGTAACGTGAATATGTTTATGATTCTTGCATCAGCATCCAAAGAGGCAGCAAAAGCCCCCTTATGAGGATGTTGCTTCTGAACTGATGCAGACTTAATACAGAAAGTGATACTGTGAAGAGCAGATAGAGATAATACTAGCAGCAGAACTGCAAGGTGAAGGTAGGAAATATCCATTCTGAATTTGTTTTAAATTATTTGCTGCAATTTGTTATAAAAGCTGCATTATTAAGAAGGAGATGGAGAAAATGCACTCTTCTTGTATTCCTGCATTGCTAAATTATGTATCTCGGAATGACAATAGAAAGACATAGTCCAAGTGTAACTGGCATATTACTTAGGATTAAACATTAGCCATGTGCAGTTTCATTTGGTCAGGGTTTTCCCCAAACTTAAATAGATGGACCTATTTTGAATTTTAAAGTCCTTTCACACTTTTAATTTCCTGCAAGTACTATTTAAGGTGCTTTGGATTGCAGTAAAAACCTGTGTATTTTTTCAGCTGAGAAGCTATCTACCTCCTTCATTACTGATGAATAGCTGTCATGTGAAAACTTGAAGAGATATCACTATAATCTACTAAAAAGTATGAAATTGTTTTTAATTCCCTTGATTATCTTTCTATGCACAGCAGCACAAATAGACACAGCATTCAGCAAAGCCACATAGTTTCATGTTGACACCAGTTTTACTCTCATCATGAGGCTAAGAGAGAGATGAGAAAATGAGAGTTAGAGGCACAACTAATTAAATCAGGAAGGATGTTAAATGGTTTGCATTTGAGCACTTTTTTGAACAGAAGGAATTGCGGTTGAGGCAGTCAAAATTAATTCTCCAAACTATAAGGCTGGAAATCGGATCACAGGGAACTCTTATTTGGGTCACGTAAGGAAAGAAAACAGGTCTCCTAACACAAACACAGATAATTTTAATTAGTTTAGCTGTTTCTACAGGAGCTGTTTAAAGAGAAACTCTTTTGTTTAGGTCTCGCGGAGGATGAAGATAAATTAACCAAGTAAGCAGACACAGTGCATCTTAGATCGCAGACAAAACCTGTAGGCAAACTGACCTATTTGACTTCCATGCAGAATATCTGTCTGACTCCCCCAGAGGAAAAGGCATGGTATTAAGCAATGCCTAGACACCCTCTGAACCCTTGAAGCTGATAAAGCCAAACTTAGTGCAAAAAGTGGTAAAAGTTAGAAATTTATATTTCCCTAAGAAACCTTTCCTCAGTACCACAAGGTGTGACACACCAAAATCCAAGGTACCCTTGGATGGAGAAAGTTCATGCTGTAAACTAGGGGGAGAAAAAAAAAAAAAAAAAACGTTTTATGGGAAGAGCAACAGACAAAATAGATTACGAATGAGGAAACTGAGATTAAAGAGTTTGCCAAGGTCCTGAGCATGCCTGGATAGACTGTTATCATTGCTGGCTGCTGGTAGGACACAGGAACCGAAGACAGCTGGCAAGGGGCCAGGCCATCCTGGGCCCAGTGTGCCATATTCAGGAGATGCCCCTCCAGAGAGCACTGGGACCAGAGCTTCGTACGAAGTTCTCGGCGTCCATCAAGCAAAAGTCTGCGGTGCCTCAGTTACTTGAGAGGCTGGGTGATAACACCGCTGAGGAATTCATTTATTTCACATCGTTTCATGGACTGTGAGTTTGGGTGAGTTCTGTTCAGAAGCCCTTTTACCAAGATGGAGTCAAAAAAAAAAAAAAAAAAAGAAAGAAAAGCTAAAACTAGCTGAAATGGAAAGGAGCTGTTTAGCTGGCTGACTTTGCTAGCCCGAGGAGCTGGCATAACTCTGTATGGTGGAGAAGGTATTTGAAGTAATCACAGTAATCAAGAGGACTCTCGCCCTTTGCAAAACAGCTGTCAGTGCGTCAAGGAGATTAAGAGAAGATACAGCCTTGTAATGTTTGTATTATGCTTACTCTGGGGATATGAGGAGAAGATACACACTTAGTATATACTGACCTTTATATGACAATAATCCACTAATACATTTCTATTCTTTTAGCAATTATTAGGTTATTCTAAGGGAGAGCTAGTGGCTACTGGCAAGGCAGAAAGAGCTCGTCTCAGTAGCTATCATGGGGTTCATGATATATTAGTAGATGTCTCTTCTGATTTAAGAGGAAGTGGAACTCGTGAGCAAAGCTTTTTAATGGGGAAGATTAGATTTTTCTGAATGTAAAAAAAAAAAAAAACTTGACTTCAGGAGAAGTCCTGATCAAAGTCATCTTCCTCGAATAACTCATTAGAACTCAGACAGAGGTAGGAGTGGGAACATTTTCAAATACTTAAAAAATTGGAAAATATTACAAAATTTACTAAAATATGCTGCATGTTTTTCCAATGGCCTTGCAGTGTTTTCAGGGAGTGTTTCTTAACAGCAAATTTCTCGAAGGGGAAATCACCAAAAAAATCCCCAAACAGTAAAACCACAAACTATAGCAATCTGTCAAAACAAAATGTTAAATAGGGGCTTTCTTCCATTTCACCCCAAAGTCAAAACAAATGTGAAAAACTGTCTGTAACTCCCTGTCGTCGCCGTTCCTTAGCTTCAGCCAGGAGAATCCTGTCGAGAATCCTGTCTCTTCCCTGGAGGTTGGATGCCTGGACCCTCCAGCAAAAGGATAAACACAAAAAGCTGTAGATAAGAGGACTGAAGACACGCAGGCAGCAATGAAGGAAGGATAAAAGAAAAGCCCAGCGTGCAGCAGGAGAAGAGACTACCAGCAAGGTTCCTGTAGAAGGTACAGACAATATGAACACACGCCCCAGTCTCGGCGGATAAACAGCGCAGCCAGGAAACTACAGGAGCCAGAACTGACCTGGTCAGTCCCGCTGCCAGCAATGCCTACACATGCTTCTCTATGCAACCAGGTCCAGCAGCTAATAAATGAGGTGGGAAGCCTGCCTGGACGGAGGATCACTCCAATAGGTGCAGAGATCAGCTTTTCCCAGAATGTTTTTAGGGACAACCCGAACCCAACAGGCAGAGGGAGCAAGAACTTCTGGGAGAGGAACGCAAGGAGTATTGCAGAAACCTTTCTGCAAGCAGCCCGAAACTTTCCAGCTGCATTTAAACTCTTTCTGTTTGAAGTGAGTGGTAAGTAGTTTGCACAGAAATTGCAACTGCATAGAACTTGCTTTCCTGGTCGGCTAGAACATTAGTTATCTCACATTTGTAAATCAGCTGCTATATCCCGTAATGACCTTCTACTGTGTGCTTTTCTTCTGCTCATCCACTTGTCTGGTGAGCTGGGTTTGTGGGTTTTCTCTTCATTTTTGTAGTAGACACTGTAAGACTGAAGATATTCTGAGAGCAGGAGAGCTCAGGATTACTGTACCAAAGTTTTGGTACATTTTGTAAGCCAAATCTCAGAGGTGAAACCAAAAAGCACATTAAACCGTCTACATAGCTAAAGCGGAAAAGAGGCTGACAATTTGTTTGCATACCAAAAACTGCCCAGAGCAAATTTAAAAAGTCCCTCCTTCGCAGAAAACTTCTGTAAGCATCTTGTCCTCATCACTTTTTTTCTGCCAGGGCATTGATACCTAATGCTTCTTTTACTTCTTGCTTTCCTCCCACCTAAGCTCAGCCTGACAATGATAGGTGCAATGATAGGTCCTGTCCTGGGACTGCAAGACAGCAGTGTCCTGGCCTCATTCTGCAACTTTGTGATGGAAATATTTCTTACCTCTACGAACTACAGATTTGCTAGAGTGAGTGCCATGTGGGAGTAAAACATCTATGATAACTAACGTGCACGTTAATGCAATTGTGTTTGTTACAGTCATTCTCAGATACACGAGTCTGCACACATTTAGGTATGTGTATGAGTGTTCCACCAGGGAATTTTCTGTCATCTTCACAGTCAAATAACATAACTCATCACCTCCAGTTTTTCATGTGATAAACTGTATTATATGAAGTCAAACTTTATTTTAGACGTTAACTGTGAAGATTTTCTTTTAAAAGTATTGAGGCCTAGCAGCCTATGATAAACTAAGCTGGGCTCCGGAACAGATGGACATGCCTGTATTCATACCAACCTCTGTTGAGGAGTCACTTATAGGACTGGTAGGACCAGAAACCTAAACAGGGTTGTCCTGCAGAGTTTCAGGAACGGTGTTCAGTCAGGGTACAAGGTGTTGACAGAGGTTTCAGTCAAACCAAGATGGTTTTCATGCAGTGTTTTAAGCATCACTAAATAAAGTGTAAGCTCAAATTGTTTGTGTGTTGAAACCACATGGTTGTGCTTTGATCCCTTTGTCCAGTCTTGTAAGACTCCTAGTGAAGGCCCAAAGCAAGAGAATAGCAATAAATTCTAAATGTGTCACATTCACTAGACAGCTTAAAAAAAACCCAACTGTTTGGCCCACTGACTACCATTCGAGTTGGGAAACCCCAGCTAACAGCATAACAGAGACAGGGAAGACTTTCTCATTAAAAGCCAGTAAGGACACCAGGGAACTAGACTGGTTCCCAGGGGTTCCAGGAACCAAGAAACTCCCCAGGACGTCTGCCTTTTTGCTAGCTAATGTTTTCCCCATGCAAGTTAGATCATCTGGCACAGGCAAACACAAGAATAGATTCCAAGTGAATTATACGTTATAGCATTTCTCTTTCTCCCATACAGGCACAGTAATGTCTTCTGGAAATTATTTTCATCAGAAATTCCCAACTTACAAAATAATCTTTAGAAAACTTTATGGGACAAATTTAAAAACTAGGTGCAGTGATTGAGCTCCCAGAATTTTCACTGCACGTGCAAGTCAGAATTCATGCATAACACTGAAATAAATGAAAAGGCAGAGAGATTATCCGTCCTAAAATTACATTTTGTACTTGGAAGGGTTGAGTTATTAAGGCACAGTACAGCTGTACGTATTTATGCGGCAATGACTGTCAGGGTTTTTTTTTTTTTATTTAAAAAAAATTCCCTGTTAAAAATAGGTCTCAGATTTTCTAGTACATTTTTTCGCTTGGCTGAACTACAAAAGATTTAGTTCCCTAATTATGCAGACACAATGGTTTAACTTACTGAGTTGCAAAAGCTTGCTGTTATTCTTAATCAGCATCTTTAATTCAGCAACAGTATGTCTATGACAATGAGAGAAAACAGAAAAAGATTCAGTTTCTGACATTAAAAATAATTTTTTCACATGCGTTGTAGTGTTGAGGCACTTCTTGTACTTGAGGCTGTGAAACCTTGAACACTTTACAAACAGAATAATTTTTGTTCAACAGCTACTGCAAATTGCCAGACAAAGGGAGGCTTTAAGGAAGAGCTGGCTATTCATGTAGAATAAGCCTATTTCTGGGTTTTGTGACTATGGTATCACTGTTTATTGTGCGATAGTAGAACAGATTGTAGTGAAAAACCTTACATACTTCGAACTAGAGCCATCCTTGGTATAACTTACAAATACTGGATTTCCATTAGCAGTGAGTTTCATCACAGTGTATATGTTTTCTTCTCTCATTTTTACTTAACTGATTTATCTGAATTTCCACTGTTATAAATAATAATACATTTTTCTTGCTGAGCTTCCTGTTGAACCTCAACAAATGCATCTATTTGCTTTACTCTGCTTTCCACCTCCTGCATTTTCTTGTTGTACTTCCTAGCAGCATTTTCTATTACTTTCAGTGAGGGCATTATCTTCCTTGCTTAGAGGAAGTTAGAGGCACTAACAAGAGCATTGATAAAATAAAAGGGACCATGATTTAAATTTAAAAAAAATGCTTTCAATTTTTTTTTTTTTTTTTGCCATTTCTGGGCACAGATTTCACATTCTTGGAAAAGCTGTGTTTCGAGAAATCAGAAAAGCAAGCTAAGACCATAGACAATCCCCACCCTGACCCGGTGTAGTGTATTAGTATCAGGTTCATCTTTAAAATTAGAAGCCAAAATGAAATGTATATGCTTCTCTCCACCCCAGAAGAGCTCCCGTAGCTGGACACTCACCAGACTATTGCAGCTGGTTCAGTTATGCTGGACTGCGCTATTACGAGTCCCTTAGCCCAAAAGCAGCGTTGGTTTTGGCTTCACGCACACACTTGCTCAGCTCATGGTCTGCGCCTGGCTTTTATGCGGGATGGGGAGAGCAGCAGGGTGCCTCCCATTAAGACTTCACCAATTCTCAATTAGTAATAACTGGAGAATTTGAAAAAGAGGGAGGACGAGCAAGGTACCCCCTGCCTTACATCTCTACACACGCCGTCAGCCTCCAATCGGGACCCCCAGCCCTCCGTGTCCCAAGGTGCGCCATCCTGTGCAGCCGATACCTTCGGCATCTCATACCTTCCCCTGTCTGGCAGAGGTGTCAGCCCATAGCATATCCCGTATTTGCACAGAGCTGTTCAATGGTACACTTTTCACAGTGACGACTGGATAATATTATTATCTTAAGCTGTACACTGGATTGTCTCAAATCATCCCACAAAGAAACTCTGTATTTGTGCTGCTTTAATTAGCTGAAGGAATATATAGATCAAGACAGTCATGAATGCCCCAGTTTTTCTGCCTCATTTCCTCAGCAATCTTGCAGGCACGAAACAGCAACCTCAAACATAGGTGCAAAGAGCAGAATTACCACCTTCTGCGTATGGCTTTGCATCTGAAGCCTCTTCTACCAGGCTTCTGGCTACCTCCGTGGTTAGAAGTCTCCCCTCCTTCAAATTACTCCTCTTGCTTGCCCAATTTCCTGCTTTTTTCATATCCTTTAAGTTCCCAATGAGTCTCCCAAAACCCTTGCAATTTTTTTGACCTTCTGTCAGCGCTCGCTCTCTGTACCACTCTGGGGGAAATTCCACGGCTGAAAAAGCCTTCTGTGCAGACAGGCTTGGTTGGAGGCATTGCTTTAACCATCAGCCATCCCACTCTTCTCAAAATGTTCCTTTTTAAAAGAGCTATCAAGGCTGATCTCACATGTGAGATGTGGTATTGCACACGTAGAAATATCTGAGGACAAAGCAACTTCAAAAACTCAAAGAGAATTGCAGAAAGACGAGTTGTCTTGGTTTGTTACAAGGCTTCTTTAAGATTTCAGGCCGTCAGTACCCACGGACTTCCTTTTGGCTTAAATCTCTAAATGACAATATGTGCAAGCACAGAGCTTATTAACAGCCAGGATGTTTGAGGGCAACACTCCTTGTGTAAAACATATTTAATTTTATCAGCTTATCAAGTTATTTTTAATCACGGAGAGCTCTTTGAAAAGGACAAGAGCATGCTTGCATACTAAAGATGAATAGATAGAGAGGCAACTGTTTCTATTTTAAAACCTCTGCTGAGAAGATAAAAATGATTCTGAGGCTCAAAAGCAGCGTTCCAACATTCATTGTTGTTCTTGTCAGTATAAGTGCTGAGGGAGACGGAAGAGCAAAAATTAAGTTAAAGAGATAATACACAGGAAGCCAATGTCACGTTACATTAAAAATGGCCAGTTCTTTTGGTAATAAATTGGAAACTAGAATGGAAATATTATTTATTATACTAAACCGTGCAGAACACAAATATATCTAAAATGTAGATAGCTAATAAAATATACCATCTAAAATAATGGATACTTTTCATAATAAAATAACAGAACAGAATTATCATCAAGAAATGACACAAGCTAGATGCCAGACAGTCAAGTTGCTTAGCATATGAATGAAGAAAAATCTGACTGGCTCTCTCAAGTACTGAATTATCATGCTCCCGGAATTAAATGCAGAGGATCATCTGTATACGTAAATAGTGCCTTTATGATTCATAGAAAAAGCTCAAAGAGGGGAAATTCACCCCCCCTTACCACTACTGTTCAAGACATAAAACAAGTTATACAGAACTGAAAAAGAAAAAAAGCAAGAGCAGATCTCTTTCCAACTATATGAAGACCAGCAATCAACTCTTGAACATTCAAATGTTGAGACTTCCCATGACCCTTTGTGAATCACTCCCAGAATACAGACTAGCTTTGCTGGAATTTGTACTCCCTCCCCCCCAGAAAACCAAACCCAAAACAACCACAGTAAACATTAAGAGGATACTTGGAGGCTAATCCTGCTTCAATAGTGTAACCGATGTGAAGGTGCAGCACAAAACTTTCATTGTGATTCTTTTTTGGTGTGATATCTTAACAACTTCCTATGTTTTTATATTAGTAAAAATGTAGCCTGTGGTAAAGTAATTTGCGTCTTTTACTTTTTCCAGAACAGTCGCCTTAGAAGTCTGTAGTTTTATTGCCTGAAAGAGAAATCAGCGTAATGTGTATTTTTATTCCTATGGTTTCCCATTTTGCCTGGCCGGCCATCTCATTTTGCAAAAGGTTTCCTTTTTTTTTTAAGCCAGCTTTACTTGGATGATTTTAAGAGCTTGATCTGTGTTTTTAAACAAGTATGTATTACAGAAACCAATAACAAATTAAGTATTTTAAGTTACACGTGTATTCCACTGTGATTCCTTTGTCAGCAATGGTACTAATACTACTGACAACTCACTACTTTATCTTGTCTTACAAAGGGGAAAACTCATGAGCTCAAATTAATCCATTCACACCTGCACTTATCAGGATCCCGTCTAGATAAGTATAGGTTGGTATATCCTCCACAATGACTGTTTTGTCTGATACAACAGAAGTCAGCCACACTGCAGGTACCTTTTCAGAATGCTAGACATATGCACGTTGTTTGTCTAGGCCAAGGCGTTTTGGCAGGTCTGTGACCTGGTTTTGGCAGGTGTATTTTTAACCCTGTAGTCCTTCTTTAGACGCTTGAGCGATCTCAATGACTTCCTGGCCTTAACAAAGTTAGAGTTGAGACTCACGTTGTTTTATCTTACTGTTTAAAAAACCCAAAGCGACAATGAATATAAACAGAAACGTAGGTTGGGACAGAACTTTCTCTCAGATGCCATCCTTTTTACATTCTTCTTTCTGTTCAGGAGCCTAGAAGCCTTGTTTGGCACCATCTACTCACTCAGCACACCATAATTTGCAGGAAGCGGAGTCTTTAACACTTACTTAACACAGGTCAAGCAAAGCATTAGAAAGGAGACTGCTGGTTCACCACCTGGGCAGAACAGAAACACGCTTTCTCTCTCACATTGCTCTGTGTTCTTCATGTTACACAACACATTTGAATTGAGATAACTGTCTTTTATTGTTATTTAACACCTATACAATCAGACAGAAAAATGCATAGCAATTACAGATTCTGTATCTATACTGTATCGATACTATAGGAGGAGCATTTTTAGAACCTGTTTAACTAATGGATCCTTTCTGCTTTCTATTATGCATGCATGATGTTGTTGACTAATGCTGTATCACGGGTCTTACACAGGTGAATATATACTGCAGAGACTATTCTGGAAGTGAGATTATCACAGGCTGAGGGTAACCGAGAACTCCGGTATCCTTGTTGAATTTCAGACTGCACAGTATATTTAGATACTCGTCATCTTCTAAAGAGATTGCTATCCATTGCCTAATGGCTAGGATGCTCACCGGCCCCTGCTACGGTCAGCCGGACAGGGACATCACCTGCCTGCCCGCTGGATGCCTTAACCAGGAACATGGGCTCATGATCCATCTGCTGCCGTGAGCATCGCCCACAGTCAGGCAGGGGCTAGCTTGAGATTTTGAGGCTCTACATTTGAATTTAAATACCTGAAGTCAACCTTTTTGTTTGACTCTCCATGCCACAGGAGGAGACGAATTCAGTATGTTAGGTGTCTGAAAAACAGAAATCTGTGTCCGAGCTGGTAGGATTATCCTCCCTATTACAGTTAATCAAGAGGAGGGTTACCTGAAGGCAATCAGTCAGTCATCCCTGATAGGTCAGATGTCCTTCTGTGGGTACCTATTTCTTCCCACAAAGTGTAAGGAGAGCGCGGCTGACTATCTCAGGCAGACAGGAAACCTTTATTTGCCTAAACTGAAGGAATAAATCACAGACCAAGATGTCCATACCCAGCCACCGTGCAAACAGGAACAAAACCTGGGCTCAGCAGTCCCTCGGCTCTCTACAGCACCGAACCGCGGTATTTCTGACACCCACCGCAGATTTCACTAGCTGTCCTGCGTCCCAAAAGCACATCTGCACCTCTCTGCGTTTCGTAGCGCGTTCTTTCCCCGGAGGCCTAGAAGGGAACGAGACCAAACGCACCTTCCCCGGGAGCCTTTTCCATCTCACCTGGCTAGAACACCTCCTTTGCGGTGGCGCGGGAAGAGCCCATCTATATGTATCCATATGGCACAGCTGTCCCTCTCCAAGGCGCGCGCACGCAAGTAGGCACATCACCCACGGCAAGAAAGGCCCAGGGTTTTCCACGCGTGGCTAAACGACCTGCTAGAAAACACACGCCAGGCGCCGGCCGGTGAACCCGCCCCAGGACCCCTCTGCGGCGGTACCTCCCGGGGCTGCCCCAACCCGCCACCCCCCTCTCGGCCGGCGCCTTTTTCTCCAGCACCTCCCGGCTGAGTTTTTTGTCGAGGTGACCCTTAACCGGGGCTGGGGGAGCCAAACTCCTTCCCCCCCCCCCCCCCAATCCCTCACCGCCTTTTTTTACCCCCGAGGCCTCGCTCCTTTCCGAGGCAGCGAGCCCGCGGCGGCCGGCGCGGCGCCAGGGGGCAGCAGCTTCGCCTCGTCCCTGCGGCCGGGAGGCGGCGGCGGCGGCGGCGGGGGCAGGTGCGGCCGCTGCTTCCGCGTCGCGCCGTGAGGCGGCGGCGGCGCAGCCCGGCCGGCGTGCCCGTGGGCGTGCTCCCCGGCGGGGAGGGCGGCCCGGAGCCACCCCCTCTTCCTTCCCCCCCCCCGCCCCCGCCACCCCTCCGCCTCTAAGTTTGCCTCTTTTCAAAGGAGCCTGCCTGCGGCAGCCAGAGCGGCCGCCCCGCTCCGCTTCCCCCCAAGGCGGTGAGGCGGCGCGATGAAGGGCCGGAGGCGCTGGCGGGGGCAGCGCCGGCGCTTCGCCGTGGTGCTGGTGCTGTACACGCTGCTGCTGCTGCTGCTGGTGCCCTACGTGCTGGACTACGGGGCCAGGAGGGGGCGTGCGGACGAGGAGCCGCTGCTGCGCCGCTGCCCCAGCCTGGAGGAGGCGCTGAGCGAGTGGGGCTGGGAGCAGCGGCAGGCGCTGGAGCCGCAGGAGGAGGAGGAGGAGGAGGAGGACGGCGGAGGCGCGTCCCGCGGGGCGGCGGGCAACGGCAGCGGGGCGGCGGCGAGGAAGCGGCACATCTACCTGCACGCCACTTGGCGCACGGGCTCGTCCTTCCTGGGGGAGCTGTTCAACCAGCACCCGGACGTCTTCTACCTGTACGAGCCCATGTGGCACCTGTGGCAGGCGCTGTACCCGGGCGACGCGCTGAGCCTGCAGGGCGCCCTGCGCGACATGGTGCGCGCCCTGTTCCGCTGCGACTTCTCCGTGCTGCGCCTCTACGCCGCGCCGCCCGGCCCCCGCGACCCGCTGGGCCCCGCCGCGCCCGGCGGCGGCGGCAACCTCACCACGGCCGGCATCTTCGGCTGGCGGACCAACAAGGTGATCTGCTCGGCGCCGCTGTGCCCCGCCGCGCCGCGGCCGCGCCAGGAGATCGGCCTCATCGACGGCGCCGCCTGCGAGGAGCGGTGCCCGCCGCGGGCGCTGCGGGAGCTGGAGGCCGAGTGCCGCAAGTACCCCGTGGTGGTCATCAAGGACGTGCGGCTGCTGGAGCTGGGCGCGCTGCTGCCGCTGCTGCGGGAGCCCGGCCTCAACCTGCGCGTCATCCAGCTCTTCCGCGACCCCCGCGCCGTGCACAACTCCCGCCTCAAGGCCAAGCAGGCGCTGCTGCGGGAGAGCATCCAGGTGCTGCGCAGCCGGCACCGCGCCGAGCCGCGGGCGCCGCCGCCGCGCCAGCACCTCCTGCCGCCCGCCCTGCTGGGCGCCGGGCGGGGGCCGGGCCCCGGGCCCCAGCACCGCGCCGAGTTCTTCCTCAGCGGCGCCCTGGAGGTCATCTGCCAGGCCTGGCTGCGCGACCTGCTGCTGGCCCGCCGCCCCCCGCCTTGGCTGCGCCGCCGCTACACGCAGCTGCGCTACGAGGACCTGGTGCAGGAGCCCCGCGCCCAGCTGCGCCGCCTGCTGCGCTTCGCCGGCCTGCCGGTGCCGCCCGCCATGGAGGCTTTCGTGGTCAACATGACCCGCGGCTCGGCCTACTCCTCCGACCGGCCCTTCCTCATCTCCGCCCGCGACGCGCGGGAGGCCATCCACGCCTGGCGGGAGCGCCTCAGCCGCCAGCAGGTGCGCCAGGTGGAGGCGGCCTGCGGCGAGGCCATGAGCCTCCTCGCCTACCCCCTCAGCGGGGGCGACGGCCGGTAGCGGCGGCCGGTAACCGTCGCAACGGCCGCCGCCGCCCCTGCCTGCCCGCGCCCGCCCGCTCGCCCGCCCTTGTGCCGCGGGGGAGAAGCCGCCGCAGGCCGAGAGCCGGCTCCGGCGAAGGCGGCGACGCTCTTCCCGCCGGGCCCGGTGCCTGCGGGGCGCCCTGACGCGTCGAAATGGCGGCGGGCGCGTGCTGCGGTTCCCTCGCTGCGGCGACGTGCCCGCCGTGGCCCCGCGCCGACCGGCCTCGTCGCCCAGAGCGGTAATTC
Source organism: Struthio camelus (assembly GCF_040807025.1). Lineage (NCBI taxonomy): Eukaryota > Metazoa > Chordata > Aves > Struthioniformes > Struthionidae > Struthio > Struthio camelus. Next base: position 148,763,348 of record NC_090942.1, on the reverse strand, counting down.
GTTCAGGGCTGGCTCCAGATTTGGAGGAGGAACTGGGAGGCGGCCGCTGTGAGCGGGCTGGGAAGGTGACATCGCACGGACCCCTTGCAAGAGGTGAGGCGGGGGGGAAACAGCGGCTTCAGTCTCGTCTCTTGCCTTCAGCGCTGCAGGGCAGGACAAGTGACGCACCTTCTGTTATCCTGAGGTTTTGGTAAAACCTCCTTGGGAATGGCCCGAGTATGGCGCGTGCGCTCGCTCCGCCCGACTGGACCAGCATCTCTCGCGGAGGACGTGACTGTCGATTGGAAATCTCAGTTACAGAAAGCTAACCTTCTCCTTACCTCCGGGTGCAAGTAGCACTGTAAGTTTCCAACTTCCTAATTCTTCCTGTTGGCTTTTTTTCTTGTTTTGTTTCCCACCCCCGCACTTCTCGCAAGCAGTAAGATTTAAATCCCTTTTGCATGTCGGAGGGGGAATGTATTCGCCTTGTGCTGAAATTCATGATGAAACGATCTCAGAGACTCCAGGGATTATTTTTTAAGAGCTCTGGAAACATTTGGTAAGAGATGTCTTGTGGGGACACTATCAGATTTTGAGGTCTAGTTAATACGAAACTGTGGCTATGTGCATGGTGTAAGTATTCTTAAAAGTTTGTGTTAAATAAGAAAAGAAGATCCCCCAAATAAAAGAGTATAAGTAAAGTATTGGAAGAATTGAGAGGTGTTAACGTAAGAGGATAGCTTTTTCTAGAGCGCTAAAATGCATTCGTGACCTTATTCAAACGCTTTCAAAAGACCTCTGTAAAAAGCATCGCAGAACATAAACGCGGGACTTAACTGACAGATCTCTCATTTACCGCAGAAGGACGTCTTCCGCTTCGAAGGGCTCTGCTTCCATTCTGACTAGCCTAATAACCTAGTGACTCCGGGGGAGATAATCTTTCTCTGTATATGGATTAGAGAGCAGTACTGCTGGCATGGTGGGGTGGCACAGGTCAAGGAGAGGGGCACCATTTCCAATTCCACGTATCTTTCAGAGTACTGTAGTGTATGGTTATGTGAGTGGAGTAAGCATTTGTCTGCTTAAGTGTTTTGAAGATGTTTGTTTCAGAAATCTGCTTTTCTAAAGAAATCTTTAATCCTTTGTAAAGTAGGATTTTGTATATATTGGTATAGTTACATGATGATATTCACATGGGATGCATGTGTCGTGTTTCTTGTGGACACCTGTAAAGGTGACTGACTGGAAAGTATAAACACTTGGTTTTTCATTGTTGTTTTCTCAACTAAATGTGAGAATCACTTTTTCTTTCCTAACTTCCTGACTGATACATTGTGCTGTGCACAGGATTCTCTTGGTCACATCCCTTCTCAACAATAACATCCTCTCAGCTGGTAACTTGTGCACACGAACAAAAGCAAATGTTTCCTAACAAGGCTAAGATAAATTAATCCTGGCAAATTAAAGTTCCCCAAATAAAAGTTTGTATTAAAAAAAAAAACAAAAGAAAACTGATGTTTCCGTTTGGATTTTAAAATGGCTTTTTTTCCCGTAGATTCCCAGGAACCTGCATGAGAAGGGTGTGCACGTGTGTATTATATGTGCAAGTATCTTCTTTTTCTTAATCTGGGGAAAGGACGTTTAATTGTGATTTAGGGAAACAGTATTTTAACTTTTTACAGACTGCTTTTGAATGTGTTACAGTCTGACAGCATCTGAACAGTACTACAAGAGTATACAAGATTACAGAGATGTATATAAGCAATCCTCAAATATAAAATGAGAACATGAATTTCAAATTGAGGATAATCTAGGATCAAGAATAAAGTATATTTATATAAAGTGCTGGAAATAAAGACAGTTCAAAGAAGTTTTTTATGCTATTATTTTTGACAAAACATTTGAATTATATTGCAAGTTTTGACGCTTTGTATATTGAGCTGAGAAAAAAAGTCAGTGAGTTAGGATGTACCTTAATTTATTTTAGTTCTTCCACTTCTTTCTCCTGCCCAGTCAAGAGTACAATAGCACTAGAGACAGGTTGCTGTTGTTGTCTGAGGAAAAATATAGTCATAAAAATGTTTCTGAGTACATCTTTTAATTTCCTAGTAGCATATTTTATACAGTTCTGCCTCTTCAGGCTTCTGTGTGAAGTGAACAGTGCAGGGGCTCATTTTGTACGAATAAAACCTCTTGTATTATCTAAGGGATATTTCCGTATTCTGTTACAGGCACTCTGAGAGCAGCATTTCTCTCTGGATGTTCTAGTGTTATTTAATGACGGTATTTGTTTAGATGAACAATATCTGTATCAATACCTGGATAACCTGTGTCAGGTAACCTGATTTGGAAAACTTTTCTGGGAGTACACCCAGCCTGGCTTGTACTGACAGGCTTGGGAAGAACGTAAAGATTTTATTGCATGCCAAAAGGTGATGCAGTACTTCTTCTCTTGTGTCAAATGGCAGATTAAAAGCCAGTATATCTTGCTGATATTTTCTAACAAGTTGCAGTTACAGATTTGTAAGCTGCAATAGTTAGGCGTTCACTTTACTTTGACAGAAAATCTCAACTTGCTAGTTCAGGTTGCAAATATTTTTCACAAAAACTGTTAGAAATACACGCTTAGTTTCACGTATACTGGTTTATCACGGTGTAGAAAGAAGTGTTGTCATCTAGCTTACCTTGATGCTTATAGCTGAAAAAAATCCACTAACTTGTAAAGGTTTTCTGAAGCGGTTCCCAGGTTTGACATAGAGGCGTCCTCTTATTTGGTCGTAATTATCAAGATGTATTTTGCTCAACCAAAGTTATTCGCTAAAACAAGAGCTGATCTTTATTGGTGATTAAATTGATTTTTTTTCCCTCACCTCAAGCTGTTACTTCTAAGACCTGTGTAGTTACAGCTTTTTATGTACTGTGAAAAGGGCTGTTTTGCAAAGTGTACAAAAACACGAGTGCAATTTATGTTCTCTATTTATGGCATCTGAAACTTATTAAAAGAGTCTTTAAAACAATCAACAGGGTGTATACAAAACTGAAAAAGTAAAAACTAGGACAGAGCGTGTAGGATTGGACCGCTATTGTTTTAATGACTGATTTTTGCACTTCGGTCACTAGATGACTTTCTAAAAAGTCCCTATCTTAGGAGGAGAACTAAGGCTGACAAACAAACGCATTTTATTTTCCTCCTCAAGATAGATTGTGTTAGAAAGCATCAGCTTTCAGAATGTTTACAGCATGTCCTGGCTGGCCTAGTAACTTATATCTAGAAGAAAAAAAAAACACGTGTACTGTCAAATGACAGTATCGATACTTACCTGAGAAGGCAGAGTCATGTTTGAATTAGGATGAGCACAGTAGAGCTTCATTGGAAGAGATCTTTTGGGCTAAGCAGAACCTGCTGAATGCTAGATGCAAAAAATCTATGGTTAAACTGCATTTTGAGAGCAGCTGGGCGTTTGTGGCTGGGTCAGTAGCCTTACTAGACTCATTTGAGATTTTGAAGTAACGTCCCAGTTCTAGTGAAACATACCTTGATCTTTTAGAATAAGGCATGATGAGCAAGGCAACAATAAACGTGTTTAATAGCCGAGCTGAACTCAGCAGGCTTAGAATCATCGTTCGGCGCTGGGCCACAGAGTTTTAGTAGTTTAGGCTGAGATTTGGGGAGGAAAAAAATGTTATTGCATTATATGTAATGAATTGATAACTTCAATATATTAAAAAATCCTAATGGGAAATGGGAACAAAACCAGCAAATGCTTACAAGACTTACTTCCATAATCTGTTTTAACTTAATTTTTGGTCATCATGCACTTGCCTTAAGGGAGTTAGAAACTTTAGTACTATAACTAAGTAAAATACTATGTTCTAAATGTGATATTTCCAAGCTGGAATTGTTAACTACTGTCTCACAGTCATTATATCTGTATTTAAATTGTTGATTTTTGAGAACAACTTTAATGGTATACCTGTGAGAAATGCTGAAGGTCCGAAGTCAAAAAAATACTTAGCCCTGTATTACTTGCTTTGGTACTTCCTAGAATGTTATTGATGGAATCCTTGTAGATGTTCGTGGTGTATATTCATATACTGCAGATGCAATAGAAACAGTTCCGTTATTCAGAGGTATTTACTTTACTTTTTTGTCCTGACGGTGCAAAGCTATCTCACTTGCAATATCCTTTGAGAAGTGTTGAAATGGTAGTGAAGTTACTTATCTAACAACTTTCGTATTACACCGGTCATTTTTGACCTTCCGCCCATTAGTCTAGCAGTGTATCAAGAAAAGTTGAGTTGCTACATTAAGTTCTCTTCAGGCATCAATATCACAGCTTTCAGTAAACCCAATTATAATAATCAGTTCTAAATTTCTGAGTTTATTTTGCCAATGCAGCTCAACTAAATTTCAGTGAAGAACTGAGCTCTTGCAAGGCTATCAGAGCCAGCAAGCCTGATACAACACATTCTTTTCTTTTCTTGAACATGAAGAATTGCCACTCAAGCTCTGTGATGGTATTTGGAATGCAGGGACAGTAAGTACGGCACGTGTTATTTCCGAAGTCATTTCTCAGAACAGAATCACACTGCAATCCATCCAGCACTGTGGACTATACACCTACTGCTGTAGAGAGAAAGACAGGAAGAAAAAGACCATGAAAGCAGAGTTCGCAGTAGTAGAATTTTTCAAGGCCTTACTATGTGGGCGGGGTGAGGTGGACTCCAAACTGATGTTCTCTGGCTGTGATTTAAGTAGATAAAATTTTAAATCCAGAGTTCTTAATGTGATGATTTTCCATGACTGAGGGACGTGCTGCTTGTTATTGAGACATACCTCTGGCTGTCTTGGCTTCAGAGTAACCAGCTGGAGGCTGATTAACTTTTTAGTACTTACAGTCTGTCTAAGTATCTAGTGCCAGGAAACTCTAGCTGCCAGCACTGATGTGCTAAGCTCTGCCACTGACCTATATCATCTGTAGCACCATTTCTTGGTGTCACGTCTTTCCAAATTTGTGACCCTATTTCTTTTCATCTAACTTTGCCAAACTTCAACTGTATTTAGGTTGAAACTTTTCCTGTTGGATGTCTGCTTAAGGTTCAGTTCTGTTTCAGAAACTTCTGTCAAAATAATGCATGTTCTTTTGAAACTAAGTTTAGGATGTGGTGTTCTTTGCCCATGTTCAAAATACTCTTGGAGATGTTTCTATGAAATCATTTGTCATTTCAGTGCTTTGGGACAGGAACTCCAATTTGGGTAGGGGAAATGACCTCTGTAAAGGAAGTGTATGTTTTGTTTTCATTGTTGCCAAGTTGCCATCTACTCTGATTTGGCTGAATATATTAATGTTCAAAAAAATTAGTTAGCATGTGCCCAGTAAAAGTGGTTTTGATATGTGTGTGTATCTGTATTTTTTACTAAATAAAATCTGCATTGGTTTTGTCTTCAGTGAGAATGCTCAAACCTCTTTCTTTCCCATAGAAAAGCTCAGCGTGGTATAGTACATAAGGCAGTGGGAATCAAAGGCACGTAACTACTGCTGGGGCTGCAGGACTGGAGCTGAGTTAGGAGTCTGTTCCCACTGATACCTTCTCCTCTAGCCCCTCTTTCTCTGCTGCTGCTTCTAGTTCTAAGTGTTTGGTCTTCTGGTACTTAATAATGGAAAGGAATACAGCTGAGAAGGAAAAGACACTGACGATGGGTGAGGTAAACAAGTGGTGATGCGGGAAAGGTGGGGAAAGGAATTGCCATTGAATTGTAGAGAGTGGGGTCTGTTGGCAGAGCGCTTGGGAGAGCAGCTGCACGAGAGGGATGAAGGAGTGGGATTCAACAAAAAGTGGCACTCTGAAGCTGGGACTGGTTTAACTGGAAATGGCAACTAGGAGTCTGTGGCCGGGGAGGAAGGGAAGTAGAGATGAAGGAGACAGCAAGCAGGGAGGAGAAGTAGGCACCAAGAGCTGGGCTGCTGCGAGGAGCTGGAAATTGTCACAACGCTGCTGTTCAGGTGAGAGGCAGGGAGAAAGCTCTCGCGGAAGGACAGTAGGCTGAGGCTGAATCCAAATCGTAGAGGGGAAACGGGTAGCTCTTTAAAAAGCTGAATTTTCCTGCTTCACTGCTAAAATGGCTCTGAAGACAACTGGCTATGATACAGTCCCTGCTGTACAGCGCTGATCCACATGGCAATGGCAACTTATCCTCGGTCAGTTACTGGGCCCATAGAAGCCCATCCCTTCTGCAAACCAGGCTCTGCTCTTCCTCCCAACGCAGGGCATCTGTTAACTGTCTCGCAGTTCTCCTAGCAGCATCATGGATGGGAGGTACGGGCAGTAGTGTCAGATGCTACTTCTCTTTTTTCCCCACCAGCAAATACTGAAGTCAAGCTCCGCTTGTGAAAAAGAGATGATGTGAGAGAGTTGTCTCATCAGGCTGACTTTGCCTAAGGTGCGTTTGGGAGTGCATTTGTGTTTTAATATCACTTTCTGCAGCGATATTAACATCAGCAGACAGAACAGACGGATCTGGAGGAGGTCCTTGTCTGCGTCCTTGGTTCAAATGACAGATGTTTGCACGTTGGATTGAAAAGTTCCAGTTCTAGCAGTGACTCATGTGCGTATCACTGACAGCTATTGTTTTCAGTACATACCCGCACTCAGGAAGCCTCTTGTTACATGCACACACTCTTACAGAGATGTTAAACGTCTGTGTTGCAAAGCCAGGTACTCAAGGAAAAGTGCTGCCTCCCATTTCATACTTCTTAAAAGTCATTTATCATAGGTAGGGGGTTTTATTCCCTCTACAGCACTTGGTCACTGCACAAGGTAGACCTATGTGGGCGGGGGGAACAGATCATGCAGTGAGTTTGGCAGTATGGCCCTTGCATCGTTCGGGGCCAAAGTTAGGAAGTGTGCAAGAAGGAGGTAGGAGACTGAAGGAGGAGAAAGGATGGGGGCAACGTCTCATGCCGGAGGTATTTAAAAGCTATCGGAGGGAACTGGACTCAGTCCCTGGCTCCAGACTATCTGAGAGATGTTAGGCAAATACATTAGCTTTGCCGAAGAGGCCAAGTAAGCGTTAGGCTGCCAGGAGCTGAGTGACGCTTCTGGTATGCTGGAGTCAGACTTGCAGAACTGCTGCAGCAGAAGTCGGCACGAGGCTTTGCCTGGCTCCGCAGTGCTGGTCGCTCACAGGGTGCTTCTGAACTGCTAAGGTGAGCTAGTTGCAAAAAGGGCAGACATCCAATGGCATTAACACGTTCTATCTTAAACTCCACGAAATGTTGTGAGACTTCCTCTGGAAAGCTGCATATACAGTTCTAGTTAGCTACACTAAAGGAGATTAATTCCCATTTTAATCAGTACAGAGAAAGGTCAAGTGAGATTAAAAATCCTCTCTCTTAGAGACGACTATGCCGTTTGGCTTATTTAGCCTCACAAAGTAAAGGTTGAAAGAAGCTAGCAGGGCACAGGACAGTGAGTATCTGTGTGGGAGAAAGAAAGAGGTGATCTAGCTAGCAGACAATACTGGCATAAGGATAGATGTGTGTATATATAAGCAATGAATCACTTTAGCCTGGAAGTTGGCAGAAGTTTTTTTTTAATCATGAAAAGAGTGTGGTTCTGGAGCAGACTTCCAGAGCAGGAAGGGGAGGGAAAAAGATGACCAATTTTAAGAGGCAACTCCATAAAGTGAGAAAGGAATTGGTATGGTAGGCAACCATGCTGCCATACAACAGATGAAACTGTGTGATTTAGGAGCCCTGTGGTCCTTGGAAAGCTCTATATAGAGTGCTAAAGTCTTGTGAAGAATCAGCTCTAATGCACAGGAAGAACCAAACCCCCAGTTTAAAGATGCGTTGTATTTTTTGCTTGTGCTCTGTGAAAAGGAGGTAATGCTGACCTTCACAGAAATGTAAAAATAGTTTGTTATGGAGTACTCTGCAATAAGTAAATGTCATGTAAAATTTCTTATGAGGAAATCTGATAATTTTGCCTTTACTGAAGGGTTTGAATAACATGTATTAGAGCTCTATAGAGACAGAAATGCAAGTCATTAATTCAGTAATTTTTGCCCTGTTTTTTGCGAAGACAGGAACTGAGGGAAAAGGAAAGATGGTACATGTTTGAAGTGGCTTTAACAAAGGCTATATGGTTATGTTTACCTGCAATTGGTAAAAATTCTGGCTGTAGAGGCAAAAGTACAGCATGTGGGCCATACAACCGTAATATTCCCCTAGATATAGACAAGCCATCTTAAACATTTGCTATCAATTCGTGCAGTGAGGATAACCTTGTTAATTTATGCAAACAAATAAAGCAGTACTGACTATTTTCAGGTGTGCCCTGGATAGCATTTAAACTGCAGCAAATATGTAAGTGCATTTGTTAAAGTGAGTGAGAGAGAAGGGGCTGTAGGAGATCAGCCTAAGTACAGAAGAGGCCTATCTGATGCAAGTTTTGGAAATGCTCCTTCAGCTTTTCACAGTCAGTTCAGCTACTGCTTAAAAAGGGATGATTTGAGTGAATTATCTTCTCCCCTCCCTTTTATCTAAACCCAAATTTATGCCAAACTTTATCTCACACAAATTTAAAGGCAATAGGATGGAACGCTTGTCATCTGTCCCGAGTCTTCCTTAAAATCTTTAAGGATGGCGACTTCACATCTTCCAGTGGTTCTTTACTTCAGTATGTCAGTATGCCCACTGTTAAAAAGTGCTCCCTACTGTCTGTATGAATCATTCTTGCTTCAGCTGAAGCCTGTTACTTCTTTTCCAGGATGCAGAAAACAGTCTGTCACAACTTCTTTGCATTCACTTCTAAAAAAAAAAAAAAATAAATAATTGAAGACTTTTAATGGTAACCTTTGCCCTTTCTCCCTATAGATGAAATTTTCTCAATTCTACATTGACTTCCTACTCCATATTTTCTCAATCAGTAGTCATTCTTCTGGCCATTTTCTGTTTTTTCCCCTTTACCATTTTTTTAAGCTGTGGTGCCCAAAACTGGACACAATACTCCATCTGATGCCCAATTCCGTCTTAGTGCTAAAAAGGGTGGGCAAATCAAAATGTTTCTTACCTTACACGAGCCCTGTGCCCACATCCCAATATGACTTTTTTTCATATTAGTGCCATATTGTTGACACATTTTGCTTGTGATCTACTAAATCTCCCAGCCTTACCCATAGCATGTAACTACATGTTTTTTTAATGCAGCAAAAAAAGTGTTAACCAACTTTTAACCTATTAATTTTCAATTCAGTTTTCTCTCTGTATTCTTCTTTTGATAAAGCACTGGTTCATTTATCCTTTAAACTACTTCTGTACTCCACATGACTCAAGCCTTAGAACTACTGAGTGTCTTACTGCTAGTGTATCAGATAACCAGATAAATATTTTGTTTGCCTAACCTCAGTTTCTTGTATGAAAAGAGGTATTTTGCTACAGAATTAATCTGCTTACCTAAAACTTGGTCTTGGCTATTCACAAAGGTTTCTGTATTTTGTTGTTGTTTTAATCCAAGATATGAAAACTGATACAAAATAGGACCCAGCCTTGAGTTGCTTCTTTCTGATCACGTGATTGCTGATTATACTCTGCTGCAAATGAGGAGTCACTTTAGTGTGAACTTTATTTTGCACTTTAAATTGTAAATTTGAAACCGTATCTTCCCATTGACTCTCAATAAGCTTTGGTAAAATAGTTGTAATAGTTGGCTATTCTAAGAGATTTATAATCAAAACAGTTTTGTTCAGATCAAAGGTAACCAGCCAGTTTTTCTTAAAGTTTGTTTCCTAATAGGAAAGGAGGTATCCTGTATCTCTTGTCAAGATTTTGTGTGCCCTGCTCTTATATATATCCTAATTGGCATTATATTATGGATACTGCAATATTATATGCCCTGTACTATATGATGTCATGATACTTCTGCTATGAAAAATGGGACATCATGCTGCTTTTAGCTTTCCAGTATGGGTCAATATGCTGCTTGTAAACTGGTAATGCTAACCTTGAAAGAAATCGCTAATAAGCTGTTTTAAGACTGAACCAACTTTGCTTATTTCTAACCTGAATTTCAGCTTGCTTGGAGTTGTTCAAGCCTGTGCTGTCATGCCTGTATCTAATGACTCCATGAATCCCTGCCGTGAGGCATGCCAGCTCTAAGGCAGTGAACTCCTCAGCTACTGCTGTTGCAGCGCTCCTGAATGACGTGGAGACAAAAAAGAAAACCTACTTACTGTCTGCAGAGGAGGTGGGTGACATCCCAGGTCTTACAGCAAAAATCCCATGGTTCTAAAGAGTTAAGCTGTACCTTTAAAAAAAAAATCTATTTTAAAAATCTTCACTTTTGAAAGGTAGTGAAAGGACCAAGGACAAGTGAGGGACGAGTCTCCCGTGATCTGTAACAGAACAGCTAGAACAATTTTGAGGTAGGCATTTCACTAGTTAGTTAATAGAGGATGAAAAACTGTAATGATGCTTTGATCTTATGAATGCAGAAGCAGCATGTCCTACAGAATAACTCTTGAAACTTTTTTTTGAAACTCTGCAGGTCTTCATCACTGCTCTGCCCATGAAATAAGTTAATTCCAGATTTAGTGTTTTTTTTTTTTTCTTTTAAAACCAGCTAAGGTAAAACTATTCCAGGAAGTTGGTGATTTTTCCTTAAACAATGTGAACACTTGTCAAAACTAACATTAAATACTAAAATAGCTGTGGTACCAGAAGCATCTTTTAAGTTTATGCACTAACTTAACTACCTGTAAAGTCACAACTGCAGCCAATACAGAGCAAAGTTTGGGGTAGCTGAGTTTTAGAATAACTGCAAAAGGGTAAATTAGGTAGAGTATTATAACCAAGTGCCTTCATACTTGTGCATTGTTACTTCTCCAGCTAAGCTTTGAATTTTTACATGAAAAATTCCACAACCATCTTTCCAAATTTCATTGGATAAGAGCCCAGAATGTACCACTCCTCCTTCTAGAAGTGTTTGTCTTACTGCTGCTTTTGCCTCATACAGCCGTAGTATCTTGGTTGAAACATGCAGCTGTGATAGCTTTAAGTAGCCTGAGGGGAGTTTTGTCTCCAGCAAATTCCTAGTGAAGACATAACTACAGGCATAGTTCAGTGGTAACCCCCTTCCCCTATACCAATATCCAGGGCAAAAAAACATGTTTTGTCCTGTTGATTATTGCAGTAGAGTTTTGCCACTATGTCTGTCGGTCACTTGGGAGGTGAAATCTCTCCCATGAGCTTGCAGATGCATTGGTTATAGGTTAGTAATCACTCCAGAGTCGCTGACTAGGTGCAGTTTTGTCTAAATATGCTTGTGATCTCTTCCCTTTAGTTGCTCTGAATTGCTGAACATCATTACTGTTTCTGTGGGGCCTAAATCTGAATTCCAGCTGTTGGTTGAAAAGTTTGTCCAAAAGATCCATACAGGTTAAGTCCTATTCTTCATATAATCAAGCAGGCACTCTGATTTTTCCATTAACGATGACAACATAACTGTTCTTACTAAGTGCTGTCAGAAGGATTGACTATTGCCCACTCTTTTCTATGGAACTTTCATCATTTTCTTTCCCTTTAACTGCACTCTCTTAAAAGATGTTCCCAGAGTGTCCAAAGATATGATGAGTCAAAGAAATTTCTTCCAAGATGCAAGAGCAGAAACAGCCCCTAAAACTCTGAAACGAACATTTGGGTTCAGAAGGGGAGAGTCTGACTGCAAGCAGAAGTTTGGAGCTGCATGCATGCAAGAGGGTACAGCAGTATTCACAACTCAGGATACTGACAAAACCCCAATTTCTATACAGGAAGAACAGTGTACAGTGAAAGGAGTAGGGTATGACTGAGCATATAGACAAGCTCTAACCTCCTTTTAGTGTTAAGACCAAAGGCACTGTTAGAAAGACTATTTTGGAGTTTCTGCATAATAGCTGGAGAGTTTAGTACTGCATCACCTATTTAAAATTTCACATCTTAGATCAAGTTTCTGCCTGTAGCTGGAGCATGTGTTTGATAAAATTTTTAGTGTAAAGTACGTTTTCTCAAGATAGCTGTAGTCTCACCTCAGATTGTGTGTCCGTTTTTCACGTTGTATGTAGTCATTAGTATTTAAATACTATTGCTTGTCCCGTAACAAGAAAGCAGACTTGTTTTGGTTTAAGATTTTTAATAGAGATGAATTCGATAATTTTATCTCATTATTCAGATGGCTCAGAACACTTAAACAGTGTATTTAGGAAAAGTCACAGTTTCAAGCATTACACTACACAAATTTGAGTGAGAGCTGAAATTTCACACTTTTTTTTTCCTAAAAAGAAAACTCTTTTGTTCCTAGCTTCAAAAACACGTCAAGTGCATTGCAGAAATCACTTTGTCTTGGAGTGTGGATTAGTCTAGCAGGAATAAACAGTTGTTACGTAGTGACCTACTCTTGATTAGGGTAAACAGGAGGTAAATGGATTAACAAAAGACAGTTTCTTTGAAAATATTGAATTCAGAGTCTAAAACACCTATGATATCTTGCAGAAGCTACATTATCTGATTAAACATTTAAACATCCTTTATTGATTATATTAAAGAATACATAGAATGCCTGGGAAAAAGAAAGACCGACACTGTGCGCAGAACTTCTGCAGCTTTTTACTACAGTTTAATTTGAATCACCATTTCATACCATTACTTCCACTCCACCTTTGTTAGATCTAGTTCAAGGAATGAGCTGATGTCAGCATACTGAAAGTTCATCATCTGAGTACCCTTAAAAGTTCTGTTTTAGACAGAGAGAACTTGAGAGAAGGAAGCTCCCAAATCTTTGAGGGAAACAGAGTACCAAAGCACAGGAGAAGGATGGTTTATTTGGATGGACTATAAAACGTTGAAAGTAGTCTTAAAAGCATCAGTTCTTAGGCTTCTTGAACAAAGGGGCTCTGTAGTTGTAGGCAGGAAGCAGCTGAAATTTTTTTTAGGTCTTCATTTTCCAAGATAACATTCAATAATATTATCAAAGTGCCTCTTTTTTTATTAAATAACAGTTCTAGACTGCATAACTTACCTGATTACAAGCTTTCAAGTGTTCTCGCAGATGCTAAACGGTGCTTATTACAGAAATTCCAATACAGCTTTTACTTTCAGATTTATTGCAGAGCCTCCCTTCTCAACTGTCAGATCAACTTCAGTAAAAGGGATGGTTTTGCTCTCTCTCAAAGCAGAGAGAGATAACCGCACTACCTTGTCAGCAGCTACTTGCTTTGCCCATACAATGTGATAGTGAAATAGCAAGTAAAAGTTTACGCTCCCAAATGTAGAGCACCTTTATACTTCAGCCAAACCTTACAGCTGTAAAGGATCAGGAACTACTTCTTTCTGAAACGTTTTCCAATCACTTTAAACCTCATCTGTTGACTGAGATGGACAAAAAGTACAGTCAAAAATGCAGTAACTCTAATGACTGGAAACACTGCTTCCAGTTACTCTTTCCTTCAAGGAAATGAGACAACAAAAATAGCATAAAATAGGTTGCATCTCCTTTCATTGGAACTGTAATGTTTCATGGTCAGCTTTGCAGACTCTGGTTCATGCTACTTTCAGAAACTACTGGGGTGACTCACCATGCAAAGTACAGGAAAATCCTCAGATTGCGTCAATGGGAAGAGGAAGACTGTCTCTGCTAAAAGAAAGGGCATATTGGCCATAAAAGGACCTCCTTGATTCTGTTAGCAGAAGCCTTGCCACTGATCTGGCAAAGCTAAATCCATTTTCTCTTACACTACCAAGAAGCACAAATTTCTTAAGTGTTCTCACGGCAAAAACAGAAGGTATGAGGAAAATATTTATCTGGAGTTGTGGGTTCCAGTTTTCATTAAGCTGAAAAGTAATTCTAGAACTAACTGGTCACTACAGTAACAAAAAGTACTCAATTTGCCTGAAACAAGTGTGATTTTGCAGTGAAATGCATAAGTAAAGAAAATAAGAGCGTCAAGCAGTATCATACTCCATAGGTTTCACTTCAGTCATCTCACCAGACATACTCAGAGCAACTGATACGTTGGCTTTGAACAGTACTGAATGAGCAGCTTTTGTCCTGGCCTTTGACTTAGGCTAGTAGTACATGCTTTGGGAAGAGTAAAAGCAATAGGCTGTGTGGTTGCCCTCCCCCCAGCTTTTCAGTTGCTCAGGGATTGCCTAAGGCAGCGGCTGCATTCAGATAGTGTTTAATGGCTGTCACTGCACTTGGTCTTTCAGAAATTCTGAATTTTGAACCCGTTGATACGCTTTTGAACTGCTGGCTACCACCAGCAGGTTCCCTCACGTTTGCTTTAGTAAGGGGTGAATCATCATTCCCTGTTGCCCTTTGCCATACCATTTGTAGTTTTACAAAACTCTTGTCAAAACTCTTCCTTTGCCGTATCTTTTACCAAACTGAAACAATCTAGGTGTTTACTCATCACATGGAAATTGTACTGTGTTTCTGGCTACCTTTTTGTCCTGCTCTGTGCCTTTTTAGTTTGTGCCCTTTCAAAGATGACCAAAACTACACGGGATGTAGGGACATGCGATGGACTTACAGAGCAACAGAAGGTTTTCAGTTTTGACTTATACTTCATTTTCCAACATTATTTCCTTTTTAACCATTCCTGATATTTCTGGAAACTAACCAGAATGATTTCAAGGTCTTTCTTATGGAGAAACAGCTATTTAGAGGCCATTGCATATGCATAGTTTAGGGTGCTTTTCACTAAGCACTACTGCACATTTTTCAGTCAACCTTAGGTTTCATAATCCTGAATAACTGAAACTCCCACAGATTTTTCATCTTCCTGCTCACTCCCTTCTCCAGATCCAGCAGCACAAACCTCTGGATGACATTGCTAGCAACTTCTTTCCACTGAGAAACTGGTAAAAAGCTAAAAAAACAGAACCAAGAATAAACCGTCAGTTATTAATCCAGATGGATTTGTCCTCCTAAAGCAACTAAGATGATAGCATGAGCTAGGAGTTCTTCGGGGAAAAACTTTTCAAGCAGCTTATCCAAGTTTGCTATCAAGATCTTCTTTGTCTGCATGGTTGTTCACTTGTCGTTCACTAAGAACCAATAGATTTACAGGTTATAACTCCCCTCTATCACAGCCGCATTGACATAGATCTACTTTTTGTATCTGAATACAATAGTTTTTCCCTATCTGCCTGGTACAGAAGGGAGAAATGTATTTGTAGCTGTTAGGATTTGTAAGGGCCTATAGTTGTAGCTTGCAGCCCTTACTCTGATATTCTTTTATTTTAGGAACTGTCGGGTCCTCCTCTGTGGGAATCATATTAATCCCATTTTAAGGGCAGGAGTCCAAATCCTGTACTGTGGGAACACAGCTAAGTTGCTGGCTTTGCCTTGAGGAAAGACCTGCCGTTATCAGCCCTTCTCATCTCTGAGCTGAAATTCTGAATTACAGTTTTTATACGTATGTGCGTCAAGCCACAGTAAGTTTTGCACTGTTACTAATCAAATAAGAAGAGATGATACATTGCTGACTTGGGTACAGGTGACAAACGTGACTGAATTATTTGTTCTTTTGAGTTCAGCTAACAGGATAACCCCATGCAAAACAGTGAATTCTACAAAAGTTAGTAATACTGGGCCTGCTTCTCAATGACTACTACAAGGTCTACGCAAAATAAGTGAAAATTACATAAGAAATGCGAAGACAAAGTACTTTGCTGACCTAGAATACGTATCTTTATGGTCGTGCCTCACCTGAAACATTTTGTGAACAGAGCGGAAGCTCCGCATAGCACTAGGATTTCGTATCTTTAGAAAGCGGATGAGGCCTTAATCAGCAGGTTCAGAACTGAAATTACAGCAATATCTGTCCACACAATTGAATGTTTAGCTAAGTGTGTACACAAATCAGTGGCAGAAAGTCCAGCAGGTGTTTCCATTCCTGTCCCCTTCCTCCACTACTACTGTCCCCTTCCTCCACTACTACTGTCCCCAGAGCATAAAGAGCTTTCACAATATTTTGATTTCCCTATCTGTTTTCTTGGTTAAACAATAATCCATTGCTATTTAATGTCATTAAAATACTGAGCTTCTGAACTGTTCAGAGCACCTGAATTTTAGAACTGCACTAATAACCTAAGATCAAAAAACCCAAACCCTGAAACTGCAAAGTTATTGTCCTTCCTAAACTCTCACAGCTTAAACCGCAGCTATCAGAAAGATTGTTGCTGTGCTGTCAACACCATGAAGATGATGTTTCACTAGCAAGACTGCTACATGCCAGTTTCACTGAACCTCTGCTTACTGTAATTACTTCAGCATGGCGGGGGGGAGAGGGGAGGAAAAGAAAGCAGCAGCACCAAATTTCTCCTACGTAAAAGGTAAACACTATCTCTAGAAAGGATACGGGTTAATACAGTATGGCCCTCCCCAATAAAGCACTTCCCCTCTCCCCAGCTTGAACCCATCATGTGAGGCAAGTTTTAGGTGCTTTGATGACAAGGAAACAGAAGTTACAAAAATGTTTGGACAAAACACCTACCATAGCAGTGTTATTCGAGACAGCATTATATGCGCTGGATATCTAGTGCATTTTTGTGTTTGAGGGAACCTTAAAACACCTCTCATAACCTTAGATATGCTCTCTTAACTCACAACAGGTCAAGAGTTCTGAGAATGGTAGACTGATAAAAAAAAAATCAGATAAAATGCTGCTTCTGCTTTTCTGCACTATGAATATACATCATGACTACTTCACAGAATGCCAGTAACACTGCCTCCCATAGCTGTAAGCCGATCCCATAGAGAAGCCGATCTCCCTTAAAGGGAAGAGGAAAAAAGCAAATTTGGGACATTCTTAGACAGTTTACATTTTCCCTGCTCCACTGAAGCCAGCTGAAGGTCATGTCCCTTTCCGCACTTCTGATATGCCAAACTAAAATCAGACTAAAACTCTTGCCTTAAATGTCCCCTTGTGCCAGAAGCTGGGATTTCACAATTATTATGACTAATGTATCTTATGATCTAGAAGAATGTCTTCTGGTATTCTGCTTTCTGGTATTAAACCATGTCAAAATTTAAATATTCAGTCAGGCAATTTAGGATTGAAATTTAAAATCAGATTGAAATTTAAAATCCAAGAATATGTTATAACATGGAACTGCATGACCTACTTCTCCCTGCCTCTGCAATAACAACTTCAGAGACTTTCCTGGTTAAAAATAAATCCAGTTTATTTCTCGTAGCCTAAAGTAAACTATTTTAACATTGCAGCAAATCCCTTTAAGGTGAGCATTCATCTTCTCTGAGGGAAATCAAGTCCGTTTTTTCCAATAACCATGTCAAAGTGACCAGCAAGTGTAGTATTTCAAATTACTTCTATTTGATTAGCGGAATGTGCATAAGCTAATGGTCTAGCCTAGTTCTGACATTGTGCTCGGGCAGAGAGATGATGAAATCTGATTATTCTGCCTCTTTTCCTCCCCATCTTAAACGCATATCAAATGTGTTTATATGGGATGCTTTCAAGCTGTCAAAGGTGAAAAAAATGCAAGAAACTGGGGGCTTTAAAAAATTACTTAAAAAGAATTATGTCAATAAAAGCTGGAACTAACCTAAACCTCTAAATCCTCCCAGAATGAAAATTGCTACTTATTTACATGCACCAATATAAGTCCTTCCATCCTGGCTCTGTGCTACAGTATGTGGGCCTGGGAGGGGCACCAGCTTTACCCATGTCCATACAGCTAGGTAATCGAAAGGACAGGGCTTCTCTCCCTCCCTGCTAATGCTTTTTTAACGCCACCACAGTCCCTGATGTGGACAGCGTGGGCAGCACAGAACATCCTTTATTCTAGTATAAATAATTACATGGTATAATTACAAATCCCTCATTCAGTTTCAGTCCATAAATAAAATTTCAAACTCAATGGTATTTTGGAAGTCTACAAGTCCATGTTGAATGATGCATAATAGATCATGATTAAGAAAGTAGCATAAGATAATGGTGTATTGGATAGAGCATCCAAACTGGATAGATTATTTTATTTTCTGAAAAATCTGAACTGATTCTAGCATTTAATCACTGTGTCCATCACAACTAGGTTCCACAACAAAAGCTTGTATAAATCAAAGTATCAAATTAACATACAGAATTTCATTTGTCTGTACAACACAGATTCAAATATGATTGCCCTAAATTAACATCAAGTTTGTGTGTATGCACATGTTGAAATACACTTTGGCACTTGCCAGACTACTGTTACCCTAGAACTGCATTCAAATTAACAAAAGGCTTTTTTGATTCAAGAAACTGTAGTAGTGGAGAGAGATTATTTTTTAAAAATTGTTCAGAGTCACTTTCCGTGCTCTGGACTATGGTTTCCCTGTTAAAGCCTTCTATTTTGTCATAGATTTAGAATGGGGGAAATTCTAATTACTTTTGCAATATCCATTACCCTTATTTTAGGAAAAGGTATGCAGAAGTCCAGAGAATTCCTCAGAATTTAAAACTGCAAGATTAAGAGTAGCAAAACTGTTTACAATGCTGTTCCCACAATAAAGCTGCCTGTTTAAGCCATTTCCTGGCTCTGTAATTCACTACTTCCTCCAAACTTTCCTTCTCTTTCACTTCACAGGCGTTATTTCTGCTGGAACTTTATTTTTCAGAAGGGCACTCCCAAAATTTCCAAGCCAAGAGGCATCCCTACATTCTCACTGCACAGTGAGAAACTCTCCTCTCCAAACTTGAGAGGCCTGACCCTCCTACTGCACTGCAAATAAGGTTTGCATGAGCTCCTTCTTACAAGGACAGCATTTTTCAATATAGGGACATCTGAAATTGTTTTTTTGACATGTTTTTCTTTTAGGAGCAGGTTCATGCTACTAATCTGCTCTGCCTTACTTTCTGTGACTCAAATTGTGGCTTAGATTGTACAGAGCCACTTTGGGCTTTTGCTGCCTTCTTCCCTACTGGATATTCTGAGCCTCCTGGTCAAGGCTTATCCTCCCTTGCTTATAAGTTGCAGTGGGTCTTGAGTATTTTGGAGAGGAATACTCCCTGCTGATGCATCTGTAAGTGCTCTAGTTGTTCCCTGCGAAGCTTATCCTCTCACCCCCATCTTAAAGAAAAGCACATGAAGTTAGAGTACTCAAATTCCATTCCCACACTTGTGCAGAAGCAGAGACCATGTCTGCCAAGACTGAGGTCAAACGTTATTCCTGTGAACTACTTCAAACAGAGCTAACAGAAACACTGAACCTTTCTTTGAAAGGCATGTGAGGATATTAGTGGCTAGTGTTTTACCCTTCAAAATTAAAGAACTTTCTCTGTCTGAAGAGAGAGTCAGCAGTTCAAATTAAATTAAAATTATATAGAAGGACCAAGCTTTCAACTCCTGTGTACAAATAGTCTCTCTGATTATAACATTTAAAATCATAGGATAAACTGCTCATGCTATTAAGGTTGCTATGCACTTTCCTACTATGAGGCATTCCCCCAGCCCTGTGTAAAAGTAGTAGTGGCTATCATGTTAGTATTAGCCATCATTTTAACCTTTACTATTTATTTGCCTCAGATCAGTTCTTTGGAAGCCAAAAGAGTTTAGATTTTTTTCCTCCATTTAAATTTCTGCAGTCCTTTTCCAAAAGGGAATTCCTTTAGATTCAAAAAAAAAAAAAAAAAAAAAGTAATATTTTTGGCACTTTCATAGGTCAAAAAGCTCCTAACTTTGAAACAGGGCCAAGTTGGGTCAAGTATTAGGTCTTCGATACTTTACTCTTGCTCAGTCTCTATATTTTTTCAGAGAAAATAGCTTCTATTGCTCCCTGCTTTAACAAAAGTCAGATACCTCTGCATAGCACTGTACCATGTAGCATAAGCACACTTTTAAATGTTCCTCCTTACTGATAGCTTGATGCTTTGAGATCAGAATATTCAGAGCTACTGCTACAGTCAGTGCAAGCTGTGCTTTGAACACCTCTCATGAATAGCGTACTAAAAATCCAGGGTTATGCCTGTGTTTATAATGAGACTGCTCCTGTAGTTGCAGAATCCTGTAACAGCTATTCAACTTTCACTCATAAAGATTGGTATCTAAAGGTGCACAATCCTGCAGAAGCTGAGATTCAACTTTTGTGAACACACTGTGCAGTGTTGCACAGGTGACTCAAAACATGCTCATTTCTCACTGTCAAAAGGTAACTAGCACACAAAGCACAAAAAGCTAAGGTTTTCTAGATACTTATGTCCTTCCAAATTCTGTAAATGAAAATATTTCTCATTATGTCCCAAAACATCACAGATGGATACACAGCAAGATTTAGATAAATTCTTTGTCTGTTTAAATATGATGCTAGTGCATTGCCTGTATACTGCTGTGGCCTTTGACACTCACAATTAAATTGGAAAAAACTTGTTTGCATGGGATTTCAAGCAACTGCAAAACAGTCTTGCTTCACTGTCAGGATTAGCTTGTGTGAGGTACTGAAAGATTAGAAACTTTATTTTGCAAATCTTCAGGCGCAAGGGTTACTCTTCATTAAACACACACATTCCTTGGCCACTTTCGGTGCAGTTTTTCAGCAGTAAGTTCATGCAGTAAGTTCATGAAGTAATAAGCAAAAAAACCTACAAGTAGAAATCGCTCAGTCCCACATATGAGGGACAGCCATGTAAGCTGTAACAACTTAGGCTAGTGTAGCAATATTTTTTTCAACTAAGACCCTCATCTTACAACTTTTCTTTTTCATTTGAAGGGTATATTGATATTTATTAATTTCTTTGCTGCTCATTGCAAACTGTGTTTTCTATGCAAAAACTCTTGAGGTAGCAAAAAAATATGTCTGCTCTATGGTTAGGTCAAGTTCTAGCCTCATCAGCACACAGGATCTTATGGGAAAGAAGTTAGAAGTATTGAACTGTTCTTTGAAACTGATATATGCAAAAAAGGATCTATCAAAGAGAGATAGATCACTAGTCAGTGAATTTACACAATGTTTCAGTACAGATTTTTTTTTTCTTCCTTTTTTCAGTAAAGGAGTCCCTCAGGAATTTTGTATAAGGATCAGTGTCAGTAGGAAGAAGGCTCATGTTTGCCTTCAGTTCACAGTAAAGTCCAATTTTGGAAGATTTAAAATGAAAATAGATAAATAACGATGAATGACATTCATTGTTTTAAAACATGAATGAAAACGATGCTTATGTTTATGGGCCTCTCCTCAGATTGTTGGACAAGCATTACAAGTAATTTTTGAATACGAAGTTAGAAAATTACATTCCTCACCTCTCACCAATGGTTGGAGTCAACTGTAGCTGCTCTTTCACAACCCCATTCTGGGCTTACTGGTGAACTCTATTCAGCCTTATATCTCTGCTATAGGAATTATGAGCACACATGGAGAAGCATCTGTCCTGGGATGGTTTATGATGCTACCAAAAACCAAAAGGCTTAGCCTTCCTGAGGAAGCTAATGAAACAATTTTTGCTTCCAGAACACATACGTGATCTTTCTTTCAAAGAACAGACAGATCTCTAGTTATGCAGAAGACTCTTGTTTCTCTGCCAAAGCCATTTAGTAAACTTCAGCCTCAAGCTGCATGCGAAGGTTTGCCTCACTGTATTAAGTCCATTTATCTTGGATAAATTCCACTTCCACTGCCTCAAAAAAAAAAAAAGTTCATATGACTCAGCTAATAACTCAGATTCATTGTTGTAGATATCCTAAGTCCTTGCTCAGCATGGACAGCAATGGGTTCCAAAGAGTTAGAGTTGTCCAAACCAATGCAGTTGTTTTCACAATTTAAGAGGAAGCTACTACTTCTACTGCCAGCACTTCAAAAAAAAAAAAAAAAAAAAAAAAAAAACACACACCCAAACCATGGTAACGGTATAAATAGAGCGTGCATCACTGCTATCTGCTTTGCCATCCTTGGAACCATAAGAGGACAGAAAAGTTGTTCTGGCTCAGGGACTTTCATGAGTGTTTGTTACTCTTCACCATTTAAGAAGGCAGCTCAGACTGCACTGCTCTTCCAGGTTTTCCACAACAACAAAACAAAACAAAAAAGCTTCTGATCTTTTGGTCTCTCTTTTCTTTATAATATGTTAGACAGTCATTACAGATCAACAGCCTTTAAAACGTTACCTTGGAGGGACAGAGAAGGAGGTAGATCACTGTCATTAGAAAATACATTTGAAAGAAAGCAAACTAGACAATATGACTGCAATGTTTCTCAGCAGCAGTAAGTTGTGATACTGAAGTTATCCCATTATTACATTTAATAGTTAAGGAAAAACAGAGTGGATATTTACTCACACAATTTTATGAGAGGAACAACTGAAATGGCAGCAAGAAAAACACACTTTTTAGACAAACTGGTATTACAGCACGTTAGCGGGCCACAAAACTGTTAAAAAAAAAATCTTTCGAGACATGAGAATGAAACCACATTTTAGCATGCTTTAAATAGCTAAACTGCTATTCAAAGCGTAACAGTTTTCAGCTACTGGCAAAGACAATTTCCTGGTTTGGAAATCAGAAAGCATTTAGCAATAAGTTAAAGCTAGCCTACATGTAAGTGGGCTAAATACTAGGCAAAGATTTTTCCCTTTTCACGTTTCAGATGATACTACAGTTTGTCACTTCTGCAGCTTAAATATTGCTGTGCAATGCCCCACTGAAGTTTCACATCTACTCTGCAAAACCACTGAAGTTTCACATCTACTCTGCAAAAGAGAACAAGAATAAACACCTTTCTTTTAGAATAATCACAAATGGTAAAGCCAGTAGTATTTGTTTGTCCTTTTAATTAAATGTTTTCTGTTTATCACGCAAGAACTGCAAGCAGAGTCTATGGATTCTTCTGAGAAATAAGAAACCTTATGGTTTCATGCAAGTTCAATACTGCTTCTCTTTCTCTCTCTCTCTTTTTTTTTTTTATGATTATCATCAGCTGTTTTCCCAAGCCCAAGATAGGTTTCCAACTGTCTTCATCTGATTTTAACAACCTTAGGGGAAAAAAGTTTTACCTCATTACTTCTACCCAAAACAGCTTGGCTCCTGACTTGTGTCAGGTCAGGTAAGTCTTAGACCACAAGAAGTTGGATGCTTTTCTTTTGAGGCACTGGAAGTCAGGCTAATAGTAATCGTCAGGTTGTCCAAAGTTAAAGGGGCAAAGAGCTCTCAGTGCCTTCCTATTTAAACACATGGCCAGTGAAGACATCTATTTTCCCTTTTTTTCCTGAAATGCATTAAGTACAGCTTGTAGTAACAGATTCCCCACACTGTTGCATTCATGCCTCTGTAGTTCTAAAGCACACTGTCCCATTTTACGTCTAGTTTCCTCAAGCTCACTAGAGGAGTTAACACTGGATCTCTCCACATTCAGATAATACACACACATCCCTTTTTATCTCATAATAATCTTCTTGTTTATATTCCTTCTGCCGCATTCCCAAGCTAAACCAAGATGAGCTCAGTTCTATGGCAAGGTTTTCACATACCTCTTCCCAGAGAGAGCAGCTGCTGCTGCAGCTGAACAAGACAATTGCAGCATGCTAGGTGTACTTTAGATTGAATATGTGGCTTGAAAGAGGAGAATGACCAGTTTCCTCATTTGTCTATTTTGAACACATTTAGAAAACCCCGCTGTCAGCATCTTGAGTAAAAACAAAAAAACAGGTCAAGTTTGACATCTTCAGACCATAGTAAAACCACTTAAATGTGTTAACTTGTTTAAATAAACATCCCCACCTCAAGTGACACAGTGGCCTGCAGTTTTCCTTGATCCATCCACAGAGCAAGAGTTGTTTTTACTGAGTCAGTAATCATGCATTGTCTTCCAGAGGAAATACTAGCCGGGTGCCCCTGCTTGTAATTTCATGATCCACTGCTCCCAAATCACGTTCCAGCACTTCCTCTGAACTACTTTTTGTTCTCCTGCCGTCAAGGCTAGTGGTAGCTGTATGGGGGCCAGAAGAACCATTAGCAGTTATTGTTGTATCACCATATGTCACAGTAAGGTCACCATCATTCAGAATAAAATCAGAATCCTCTTCTCTAAGTTGTTCTTGATTCTGGAAAACAGAAGAAGGAAATCTGAGTACAGTGCACAACATTTGGTATTTGTCAAAAGGTAACTGAACCAAAAGATTTACCTGCATGTCAGTACAGAAGCAGCAAGAGTAAAGTTCTACCTTAAGAAATATGTTAATTCAGTGTTTGCAAGTCAGCTCACTGTTCTCGGTGCAACTTTTCTGTTGTGGGGAAATGAGAGGGAGTTGAATATAAGAACCTAGATTATGAGACAGGTAACTAGTGAACTAATACCACTGGATGTTTAATGGAAGTACAGAAGAGATGAGAAGCAAACACTGTTTTTTACATGACAATTTAAAAGACAGTAGAGGAAAAAAAAAGCAAGTACAGTCATTTATAATTTTATCATTCCAGATAAAGTCAAGTTGAATCACTAATTAGGCAAGTTCAGAAATAAAAGACTCATGCAAACTGATAAGAACTCATTAGGCCCAAATTATTTGCATTCAAAGTTTCCTCAAGAAATTATTGTCATAGATCAAAAAAAATTTTTTTTTTTTTTTAATATCTACTCATTCTGTTTACCTGGTATTAAATTGAGAATTTCCAGAGCTAGTTCCTAGGATCACTCCTAAGCCATGAAAGTAAGAAAGATTTATATAAGAAAACACTTGCTTCATAGTTTTTTAACTAGTTCTGATACCTGTTTACTTTTCCAAATCCTTTCAGAAAGTGGCTCACAAGCCTATGAATTTATTTTGGCAGAGATGGGATGAAATACATTATCAAGGACCAGAAATTGGTGAAGTGTAACAAAGCACTTGGTTGCTTTTTTGGAACAGCACAATACAATTGCAAGCCATTACACCAGGTTTCTCTGTTGTTTAATGGGGCCTCGGTAAAAGGCAAAATTGCTGAACTGGTCATAAAATGGGTCGTCTTCACATGCAAAGAAAATTTTGCCAATGGCATAAGCTTGCTTTCTAACAAATGAAAGCCAATATTTCCACGCAAATAGCTCCATGCTGCTTGGCAAGTGCTGAGATTTAAGTGTGTGTATCGATACTCTCCTTGGTAGGCTAGACTCTGATCAGACAATGCTCTCAAAATACATCGTTTGCTTCTGCTTTGGCAAAGGAAGGAGGACGCAATCTACATGTTATGTAGGATGCCTGTGATCAGCCTGGCCAGAGAGCCCTGCCTGTATTGCAGAAGAGAAGCTCAGAACACCTAAGACCGTAATTCTGAAATAAAATACTTGTCTTTTCCCAGGAGGTTTTATTTAGCCAGGCACCGAAATCTTCATCATGGTCAGGTTAATCAGAGTTTTCCCTCAGCTAAAGTGAAGCACCAACTGCCTCTAGATGATGCAGAATAGTAACTAGGGAGGGCTAGAAGAGGTGTCAGTAATTTATCAGAAACAAAAACAAATGGTGCAGTTCAGCGTCAGATGCAAGACAATTCAAATGAAGATGAAAAGCTGAAAAATTAAGATAGGTACAAAGCAGACAGTTTGTGACTGTAGATTGGTTACGCTTTAACTGAGAAGCAATATCACAAATTGCCCATCGTGATGTTCTCTGCTCTTGGAGCAGCACCAAGGAGGGTCAGGTGGAGGTGACAGTGCACTTCTCTTGGAGGCGCTGCAGTGCCAGGACAACGTGTGGAGCGGCTGCAGCATCCAGGAGCCTAAAGCATCTCCTGGCTCTACATTGCCATGTAACAGCAATTCCTTACAGTAAGAATCTATCAGATATAAAATTGGTAAGAATAAACACTATACTCGAGTTTCTCCAAAAGGCTGACAAGCAATGGCAACCACGATACTGAGCGTAGAGGGCCACAGGCCTGGTACCATACAGCAATTCCTCACTCAGTCTCCTCTGTTTTGTCCCAGGCTACACTTACACGTGCGTAAATGTGATAAGCTCCAGATAAAAAACAATGAGCTTTCTCTTAGCATGGTGAACAAGCACTGCCTTGTATGAGCCAAGCTCCTCTTATTTATTCCACTTCTGCATAACGCGGTAAGCGGCAGGCAATTCATTTCATATTTTTCCCCAGATATGCATTAACAATCCCATGTAGTATATGGATTAGACGGTATGTTGACAAGCAAAGAGGATGCATGAATAAACCTCCTGGGCTTCGTGCAGCATGAACAATTCTTTCAAGACAGACAGGAAATGTATCCAAGCAGATCCCTAGTGACTTGATTTTTTTCCAAGAATAACCCTAAACTGGCCTCTACAATCTCCTACAATTCTGTAGGAGCAACAACATCAATTCACTTAAGAAATACAGGTCTGAACTTCACTATTTAAACTGACAAACTAGAATGGGTAAGTACCTACATTCAAAACCCTACCACAGACCGAACCGTGTTTTAACTTGCTCACCATTGCCCATCCACCCTGATGGCCTTCACAGCAGCCTGTCAAATTTTGGGGTAAAATTTGGTAGACATGTCATGCTCCTAAGAACGCATGCTGAAAGATGTTAAAACTGTTAAGAGTTCATTTGGAATTACTGGTTAAAGCCAAACAGTCTTTAAGACTTCTGTCTTTAAGACAGCCACTTCTTAAGATAGCACAGACATCACGTGTGACAAAACTTGCACCAGAAAGACTTGTGGCTCCAAAATAAAAGCTCCAGGTAGTAGTATGCATGCAAGAATGTGTTACAACTTAAATCTGGTGCTCTGCTTTATATTTCTCAGCCAAGTGTAAATACAGCAAGGAAAATGCAAACAGTTTTTTAAAGCTAGAGCAACTAAGAAAAGGAGAGGGAAGCATAATGAACAGCTTTCTTACCAATTTTGAGAGTTACGCCCTTCATGACTTAGATGGACTGCAAACAGACATTTCTTTCTTGTGTTTGCATACTTGGAAAAATAATTCCTTTCCCTTTACCTTTATACCAAGCGTCACATTGTGTATAGTGTCAAGGCTAAACTGTTTGTAAAGAGGGGAGGGAGGCAGGAAGGGAGAGGAGAAGAGATACAGGAAACACAACTGTGAACAAAAAAAAGACAAAAAGACAAATCCAAAAAAAAAAAAAGAACCACACCAAAAGAAAGTGTTCCATCAGGAAGAGCAGGTGATAACACATATGCTTTTTCCAAACAGGAAAAGTTGTTGGTGGAATGCAGAATTACTACAAGTTTCAAAGCACATGTCAAAACGGCAAAAAAAATTACCTACGTTAATTTGGGATAAATTAGAAAGCCCTGTCAAACGCTCAGGTACTGAAGGCAGTTCTGGGAAAGAAAATAGGAGTAATGTTTTTAAAATAATCATTTTAAACTCTGCAGCTACAGCAGCCTTTCATATTTTTTAGTTCCAGCTTGGATTCCATTTGGGTGGGATTTTCAGAAACACTTCACAGTGCTCCCAGGGGCACAGTGTTAAAGCAGTGGGAAAACCTCAGCAAGAAAGAAGTGAAAACTCAGGGGTAAAAAGTAACCACTGTACCTCACCCATGTATGCTGACTCAGAACCTTACATGTATACCATGTCACCATGTGAATTTAAGTTTAGAGGACTATCTCATACTCAGGAGTTGGTTGTAGGTGGATTTTTATAAAAGAACTGTTTGACTTTCAAACCTTAAAACACCCTTTCACATCTAATTAAAAAAAGGCAGTCCTTCACAAAGAAGTGAAAATGAATTCCAAGACGACTGCAATAAAGCCAGAGAAAACAACAAAATAGCTGAAAACAACACACAAATACATGGCCAGTAAAGCTATATACCAATATGCTTTCTTTTCCTACAGCACGTAGATGCCATAACCACTCAGACATGTGTCTGAATGAGATTCACACGATTTACTTCTTCCTTTTGAAGCACATTTTCCTGCTATGTTACATTCTGCTGAGTCTTTACTTTTTTTTTTTTTTTAATTACATTCAAGCTCTTCAGTCTTTAGTCCTCTCAGATGCACACCGTTCAGTTTTCCTGGAAATACCCCACAAAAGCAGTTTCTTTCCCTAAAAAGATACGGCTCTTTTAGTTGCTTCACCTGCACTGGATAGGAAGGCAAAAATATTCCACAGCTTTTTAATTTGTAATAAAATGGTACCTTCACAATGCTGTAGCTAGGCCAGCCATGCAAAGAAAGGCAAAGCAATTGCAGAGTTGGAAAAAACTTGGAAAGAAACTTCAAAAAAACCCACTACAACAAAAAAATAAAAACCCACCCAGAAAAAAAAACCCTCAAAATAATATTCTCTCTTAATTCTAATGAAGCAACGCTGCAAAGTAGGAACAAGAGGAGAGAATACAGCGTGAATGTTCTACATTACACATACCTTAAAAAAGATAAGAGATGCAGCCTCACAAGCATTTTTACTATCAGCAACTAATTATGCAGTGATGAGGTTAACACTTCAAAGGTGGTGGTGGTGGGGAGAATAAGTCATGGAACCGATCCATTTAAACAATACATTTTCGCATATGGTACTAGCTAAGAATGACGAGTACAGAGAAAAAAAAGCCCAACTGTGATAGTAAATAAAAGCCATGGCTTGCATGTTCTTTCTGGTTACATCCTCAGTTACTGGATAATTATCTTCCAAGACCATACAGAGATAACCACATGGGCAACACACAAGTAGGCTAATTGGTCTGATGGATGCCTTCAGCCTAGATCTGTTTTAAGATCTCCAGCGGTACTGCAAAGATGGGAACAATGCCAGTTTCTTGCATTATTAATAGCTCTAAATATGCAGTGACAGTTCTCAAATTTATTTTTGAAATTTTACTTTCAGGTAAAAGTAACATTCTAATGATTTCAGAAAGAAATGTAGGGAAGTACTTCAAAGTTGCAGGTGAAATTTGTAACTTTCTGGGGAAAGATTAATAGAAGTCTGGTCCAAGACTACTCGAACATAACAAAGATGTTACCATTCTGGAGAATCTGCAAGTTTGAGTGATCTCATACAGTAGTACAGTTCTATTTACAAGTGGTTCATAAAAAGTTGTAGATTTACAAGTACCTTACAGACAGGAATGACAGGTGTCAGAGTGTTGACAGAATAACAGGAGAAAGAAGCATTACACATTGGAAGACATGGTTGTAAAGGTACCATATTGACCTGCTAGACTGAGACAGGTAACTGATTAACAGTTTCTGAACCGCAATCTTAAATTTTGCTGTGGGAACAATCAAGGGAAGTTCTACTAGATTTCCTTCTGGCATAGGTAAAAGCATGTCAGTGTCCTCTCCAAAGAAGACCTAAATACAACCTCACCAGTAACAGAAAAATCTTGTCCAAATGTGCTAAAAGGGGACAGAATACTTTGAAGTGATTCATTAAGAACTAGATTAGTGATTAGGCCTGCAATTTCCCAATATCCTTAAATGCTGTTTTTGTGTACTATTTGAAAATTAATAGAACATCTTTGATTTTTACGAGCAGAAGCTGTTGCCTCAGGGAAGAGTATCTTAAATCTTTTCTGCCTTAGGACAAATCAGCACTTAAAATATGTAAATTGAACCACTTTTTCAAAAACAAAACACTTCCCACACCCCCTCCCCCAAAAACTCTTGTTTTGTTGAAGGTTTAAAAAAACAACAAAAACAAAAAAGGCAAAAACCCACAAGTATTTAGTTATTCTACTTACATCATAAACCTGGGGACTCGTCAGACAGCGGGCTATCAGACCACACCAGCTCGGTAGAGTTGTGGTTAATGGCGGGCCACTGTGAGTGAGAATCGGCTTTAAATAACTGTTAGTAGTTAAGGAAAATAGATCAGTGCTCGTAAACCACTGTTTAAAACAAAAAGACAATTAAGCATAAATATGACTCTGCCTTTGACCTATGTACTGTTCAATAATTGTATATAAATCAAATACATTTGAAAAAAAGTCTGCATTTGTAAACAAATAGGAAGCATCTCCCCTTTCCGCAGGCACTTTTCCCTTGATCCTGCTAAGGGCAGCTTCTTTATTCACATGTTTTCTGCAAGGGAAACTAGCCACCTCCCTTCTTACAGGTTCACGCAGTTGCAACATTTCCAGCTTTTGCGCTCCCTGGAGCCAACAGGAGCATGCAGGGGTAGACATTCCTTAACATTAATAAATCCTAGGGTATTTCTGTTCTGTAGATGGGAGCATGGTATGGAGAACCCAAGTTAGAGGTAACAAGATGGCATGCTCATGTGGCTCAACACAGTGAAATAAAGAAATACTATCCATCCAAAGTCCTCAGAGCAGTATAGCAATCTGAACTGGTCCGCTGTTAGCTGCGTCAGAGTTACACTGATGCAGCCATAGATCCCTGCAGCCTGGACGCAGCCTAAGGACACTTTAACATAAGTGCTTTCAAAGAAGGACAGATGTTCTTCAAAATTTAAGCAAGATTTAGAATGGTTCGTTTTACACAGTAAGAAACGCAGTTAAGCCTTCAGGCATCAAAGCACCTAACAAGTTACTGCAGTTACACTGGAAAGGCTAGGTGACATCTCTGCAGTGCAGATGCACATACCTTACAGAGCCAAAAAAAGGGGAAGGGAAAACTGTACGGCTGAACCACGTTACACAACACGTAATGAAAGCGTCTTCCAGGTAATGCTAACTAGAATACATGGGGGTAAGAGTCTTTATATCCCTTTCCATAGGTCTGCCCCCAGGAAAATCCATGTTTGTCCAAGCTAATACTCTAGGCTGATGACAGGCCCTAGGAAATGCTCACGAGTGAAAAAAAGGTGTCCCTGCCACAGAGCAGTGTACTGATCTTGACTGGCCACATGAACAGCACTGGGAACAGCACTCTCCAGTGCTGACTTCCAAACGTTGACTCTAATCAGGACCACAGGGTTTTGTAGTCTTGATTTTTTTTTTTTTTTAAATCAGTCTGATTACTTCAAATGGAAACACGTATTACAGGTATTGTAGTTACTTTCTTAGACCTGTAGACACAGAGAGAATCAAGTCCACTTACGAAATGTAACACCACTCCCCTCATCCTAACTCAATAGGTTAGGGTGTGGGGGGGAAAGAGGAAGTTGGGGGGGGGGGGAAGGGACTCTTAGCAGATGTAGCCCTCCCCTTTAGCAGACCCTGGCACAGTGCATTTCCTTGAGCACATAATGGCATGATTACGCCACTGCAGAGTTATGTTTCCTCCCTTCCTCCCCTGTTAAAGGTGTGGCTCCATCCAGTCCTGGAAAGAAAAACTCTCCCCCTTATACTAACCCACCAGCCTACACGTTGCCCGGGGACAGAGAGGCCAGCAGCGAGTCAGTCATAATGAAACAAACTCCTTTTGTACTACTTCTATTTTTGACGTTTGGTACTTCAGCAAAGTTGCTGTTTCCTTCATGTTTAACACTGGTGGGTGAACCAGGCAACAGCCTATGACATTAAATAAACTTTATGTTCCACAGGCGTGATGTTTCCAGTCACTCATCTGCATACGCTGTAGACAATAGCCAGCATGAGAGCACACTGACAAAGGCATCTTACTCGCATTTTTTTCAAGTTAAATCCTCTTGTGGAGGGTGAAGTTTGGAACAATTTGTCTTTCTAGTCATGAACCACGTGAATACGTTAGCCAAAAATATTTGAGATTTTGATGTGGGTATAGAAGTGACAATTCTAAAGATCAGCCCTTACGTACAATTTAAACCCATTCAACAAGCATTTATCTGAATGCCTCCTTGCAACAGGAGGAGCAGAGTTTTAACCCTGTAAGATACAGTAAGATAGCTCTGCCTCTGGATTTCAAGGCTTCTTTGGCACAAACTTCACAGGAAGCTTCCTTAAACCTTTTGAGTCACCACTGAAGAACTAAGTGCACTATCAGACAGCTTCCTTTAAAATAAAGTTTCAGTGATGCAGTGAATTACGCTGTAATTTTCCCTTAGCACTTTCCCCCATCACTGCACCTGCTGGGGACTGCAGTTGTGCTAATGCCAGCTGAGAGGAGAGTCAGCTATGCCAGCGACTCCTCTTTACGCAAGGCACATCCCCTTTGTAAAGGCAGGGGAAGGGGATACCTCAGCTGCCTTGTTAAAAAGGGCAGTCAGACATAGCCCCGTACTTCCCTGCTCTTATTAGACAAATCTTCTTTTAAAATAATAAAAATATGGTGCTTGAACAACTGACCTTGACACACTTTGATACTAGGTCCTAAACTCAGAGGGTTCACTTGAAATTACCAGCATCTATGTATATTTACACAAACTAGCACAGCTAGCAAGCCTGCTGGGCTTGATTGGCCCACTACTACTGCACCTGAAAACGTCAGTCAAAAATTGATTTTATCCTAAACAGGGAAATGCTATTATTTTATTTTGCACGTAAAAAACAAAAACGGTACTATGGCCACATCTAAACTGACATACTTTTAAGTCTATTCTTCTTGCTAACTGCCTGGCCATCTCTTGACTCACTACCAAAACAGGATTTGAATGCTTTCAACATCACGCCTTGGCTGCATGGGCAGGAAATCTTGATATACAAGTCATGGAAAGAAACTATCGCACTCCAGCCAGGCCAGCAACATCTCAGCCACCAATGCGTAAGATCCCAGGCCACATGCTCACTTCTCAGATGCAAGCTGCAACGAGATTAAGGCCCTGTCGCAGATACTTAGGAACCTGTAATTGCCCCAGAAATAACTGGGAGTCAAGTACCGAAACTTCTGTCAATTTCCACAATATAAGTGACTTGCCCTGGTCACAAGATTAGATTCCTCCTTTTCTGTTAAGTGAATGCAAGCTGCTGAGGAGGGGCACAAGTGCAGTACCTTGATTAAAGATAAACTAAGCAGGAAGAAAAGCAAACAAACATGACAGACAGGAGAGCTATACAAAAATTACACAGAAGCTTAAGCAAGGCTATCTAAATAGCACAACAATAGTTTCAGAAAGGTTATACAGCACTATATACACACAAGGAGCACACTCAGCCTTGACACTCCTAAGAAGTTCTGGATATACTGAAGGGATTGAGCTGGATCACAGGTATACTTTTAGTTCCAAAACTTCCCATATCTTTGATGGGATCTTCCAAAGACAGCTTCGTCACAAAAGCAGACGGCTCAGAACAAGGAGTTGGGGATTAGACATGCACAATGAACTGGGAAACCAGATGTTCTGAGCATCAGCAACAATCAGAACAGATCAGTAGAACAGATCAGAGAATCTAAAATAGTTAACTGGCTGCTGTCTCTCTGTTTAGTAAAGAACTTCAGTGCACAGAACTGACTGTCTCTTGTTCTCTGGCAAATGTGATGTACCATGCACCTTAAAGAAAGGAAAGGTCTGTCTTTCAAGTCCATAAGTTCAAGTTTCGGTTCTGTGCCTTAAACCTGTCAGACAATACTTGATCTTTATCACATTTGACTGTCTCAGGTGCTTAACGCTGCAGATGGGTACACGGCAAGGAAAGAAACCCGAACGTTTCATGTCTTGAAGCTATGCTGTCTTTTTGAAAGGATACTTATGGTCAAAGCTATACCACAGCCTGAAGAGCCAAGCACTTTCCTGCTTTGTCCTGTTCCTTCTTTCAGTATCTGGGCCATCCTAAAAATAAGACAAAAGCATATTCCATTATTTTAAGTAGAAAAATGAAATCATACATTCCAATCATTCACACTGTAACGTCGAATCCAAAAAAAAAAAAGCCAGATGACTTGAATGCTGTACTTTGACTGCAGAATGAAGTTATCTAGAGACACCTGGAGATGGTGAATTTCTCTAGAAAGATCAGAAATGACTGTGCAGCCCCTCTTCATCAGCCTTAAGTTACATTAAGGAGCCCCCTGCCACTGAGTTTCTTTGGGTCTAAGCTTATCACATAGTCGCTGCAGTAATAGCCATAGAAAGAAATCTAAAACTGAGAAGTAAGTCTCCTAAACGTTTCATCCCCAAAATAAACAAACTGGTTCTTACTCGTTACTCTGTTGACTTCCTTAGCTCTAGGTCTATTTGATATTCTCTCCTTAAGCCTATTGTTTCCTTGAAGAACATGTGAATTTATCATTCCTGATAAACTCTCACAAACCTGATAAAAGACTTAACACAGACGAAATTTGCTTAACGGGGAAAACAATTCACAACTGAGAAAGGTTATGCAAGTTTTATAAGTGCTAGATCAAGCCAGCTCTCAGAAGTGCTAACGTTAAATACAATCCTTTTAATAGCTGTGCTGCAAGTGAACACACCAGCTGGTCTGCAGCTGCATTTGTTTTTACTTTTTGTTACTGTTTTTCATTTTTGGCGAGAGGCCAAAGCTAAACTCAGGAAAACAGATGAAGTGAGAATGCCTTGTATGAAATCATCTTCCAAACCACTGTGAAAAAATACAACAGAATTGCCCTGTACATTTCTGATCTGCAAAAAAATCATGATCCACCAAGAGTTAAAACTTAGTAAATATTCATTCCACCCCAAACAATATATTTTCTCTAACTGTGACTTGCTGCTAATCTAGGCTTTGTGAAAGGGAGAGGGATGCAAAGGGAATGGAATAATGCACTCCATTAGAAATGCAATACACAGCTAAAAAGAGAAACAAACGAGTAAGTGCTTTATGTTTACATGGGGAAGAGCAAACAAGCTATTTCTACTCAAACACTGAATGAGAACAGAAGACTCCTGTTCTGTCTGTAGCTATTTCCTGTGAAAAGCAATTCCTCAAATACTGATAGGCTCAGTCTGAACCGGCCAAAGCCACCTTACCATGATACCACATTCTAACCTAGGTTGTATGCCATATCTGTGGCCTTCACTGTGGAAGGAGTTTGGAGTTTTGATGCCTGGCCTGGTGGCTTCCAGACACAAAGCTAAGATCACCATTTTTGGTACTCAAATCCACCATTTCAGAACCTACATTGCATTATGGACCCAGGCTTCTACAAAGCACTAGCTGTGAAGGGGGAAAAAAAGGAGGGGGAGGCAGGGGGGCACAGCAGGATGGGTCACTAATAAGAAAGCTGATCCCAAATACAATGAGTTTCACCTGCATTTGGGTTCCTCTGGATTCAAAGCCATCCGTATTTCCTGTCATTCAACCTAACTTTCCTCTGACAGGTTCTACATAAGCAACCAGTTGTGCTACTGAACAATTAGCGTCAGGCAGTACAGTGCACCTGGGAGAGCATAAACTAAGGTTTGGATGACTGTTGGAGATGTCCTCACACAGCGGAAGCTCCCATTTGAGCCTCAGGAAATTCTTTCTTCCCAAACCTTTCACTCCTCTTGTGAATTCACTCAATTTATAGATGAGGGAAGCTGAAATTTATGCTATGAGCAACATTCTTTCAATAGTCTTTGTTTGCCAATAAACACGTGCATAAACCCGATTCACCTCCCTCCAGTGAAAATAAAGATGGGGGAAAGAAATTTACCCCTGCACGGTAATGTTTTTGTACCAGCCATGTTAATGTGAAAACTGCTCTGCCTCTGTAGTCACTTCCTCCCAGCACAGCCTTCCCGCCGTGCCCCTCCCTCAGAAGATGTGCTAGGACAGGGATCTTTCAGGACTGGCTACAGATGGAGATCTGCACTTTACCAGTAAGCAATGGCATGCCTGAAGCAACACACACACTTGCTAATTTCACTGCTATAGTTGCCGTGCCACACGGCATCGGGGACGCTGAATCAGCGGCATCATTCACAAAAGGCAATATTCCCTCTAGACTCATCAACTATGAGGTAAAGCCAGTCAAAATAAATAAATAAATAAATAAAATGGGGGGGGGGGCAGCACTGAGTTCAATAATCAGACTGGCTGGGGATTTAGTTTAACAATGGGGAAAGACGGGGAGGGGGAGAATCAAGCAAAGAGGGTTGTTTTTTTTTTTTTTTTTTAAATAATGGAACATAGATTACTGCTAAGGATACAGAGTTAAGGACACACAGGCACTCCTAGCATAGCACAGGAAAAAAGGCAACTCTTGGATGGTTACTGATACCTAGAAAGCTGAACTAAAGATTCACAGCAACGCCATGCTGAAGATAAATGATGATTTTCTGATGTTCCCTTTGCCTCAAAAGGTGGCAGGCGGTAGACACAAGATCTTCTTGGGTTGTGATACAGTATACAGTAGCTGAAAACAGATTAGTGAACTTAATCTTTGATTCTAAGCAAGTCCAAAGGCCAGAATTCAGTCTCAATTATTGAACAGAAGCCAAGAGGATTATCTCTGTGTGTCAGTCTTGGGGAGGTCTGTTTACGCTGTAGAATAAAAGCAAGCATGTTGAGGCAGGAGGGGAGGAAGGCACTTTGTTAAGTAGAGTGAATTAGTAGATTTAAGAAGATATTTAGAGTAGATTTTTAGATTTTTGGTGCCTTAGGACACACACACACACACACACATATATACACATACATATATATACACACATATATACACACACACATACACACCAATTTGAAATGCAAAGTCTGGAGTGACATGCTGCACTGTAACGCTCAACAATACAATGTTTTTGGTGGGCGTTACTTATTATAAAGCAAAATCCACTACTGACTTGCCAGGTGGGGAGAAAGCTTTCATCCATGCATGTAGCTTCTGCAGCTCTTTATCACCTTAGTTGTAACATAAGATCAGCCTAATAAAGAAGTTAGGTAATTACTTACTCCTTGTAAAACTTGAAAGCTGTCATTAGTAGGTGGAGGATCCTGATCTGGGTCAACTCCAACTCTACAGAAACATTAGGGAAACAAAGCAAGAGGTGTTACTGAGGGTTACAAATGTTAAGTTTGGCAGAATGCATTTTAAAAGCACCTTAACCGCCCAGCAAAGCTGCATTCAGAGAAATTATAAGAATAGTTTCAGGAAGAGCTGTCCATTATTCCCCTGCGGCTACACAGCTATAAACAAGATGTTTTTCACTCAAGCAGCAGCCACCTGCAAGGTAACAGAGGTCGGAACTCCAGCTCAGCATCAACTTTAACTGCTTACCTTTGCTGCCAGTTCCTTGAGGGCACTGGCAAATACTATTTTTGGTCTAAACAGGTGAACTGTGGGTTGACCTCCTTTTCAGCGGAGAACATCCCCCATGTCCAGCAGCAGGAAATCACAGAGTAAGGATAAATGCAGCCTAAATATATGGCAAATCACATAGCTGCTAGAAAGCCCTGAAAATGGTTCAAATATACCATATATACACACACACACACATATATACACACACACACCATTGTTTCTAAAAGCAGTGACAGGATGAAGTAACAGTAATACTTCATAAAGATTCATGATGCTGCAAGTTTCATTCACCCAATGCAAAACTGGATTTTTCAAGTGGTCAGAGACCACACTCACAAATGGTCTGTCTAGTCCAGTCTCCCATCTGTGAGAGTGATCAGATAGTGTAATTTCTTCATTACCCAGGCTTTGTGTCAGCTATTTCTAACCATATTGTTTATGCAACATCCCCTCTGAGACAGGATTACCAGAAATCAACAGAACACTGCAGGAAAGATCATGCCGTCTATACATCCAGGGGACACAAGCTTGCATAAGATAAGCAACAATCCAGACATGATTTACCTTCAGACACAAAAGACTATTGATTAAATTGAAAGGGAACACCGTTAAATAACTTACAGGCAGTACTTTCTAATAGGACAATAAAAGAAAATTAGGCGTTGAATCGGGTTCAAGTCATCCTTGTGGACTAAAGGTCAACCCAAAGCCTCACATGACTTAATGCAGTTCAGAGGAAATCCAGGAGGCTGCTCTAAGACAGCCTACAGCAGCAATGTACAGAGCTAGTGCTGCAAAGTCCTCTGTTTGTTTTTCTCTGAGCCTCTTTTCTCTCCTCATCCCTTCCTCTTTCCCTGTCATAGCAAAAACTACATACAGTATGTCATCTTAACCCTTAGGTACATTTAGCCCGAGAATTCATTGCCACAGGGCAGCTTCAAGATTAAAAGCTCTGCAAGCTAAGAAAACACTACACGGACAGATTGAGAACTAGATTTTAATGCACTGAGCTGCACATTTACCTTACTTTATTAAAAAAAAAAAAAAAAAGAGAGAATTTCTCAACTTTTACTTACAGTTGTTCATTGAATCTTAAGATCTTTACTGCCCGTTGGGCAAGAGAAAGGGATCAGGGCTTTCGAAAGGACCAAAGCGGGGTGACAGTACTGTTCAGTGAAAAGTCATAGAGTATCACAGATCAAGTGTTCAGGTTCACTGACCTCCTGAATAGGCAAAAAGAGCCTTTCTACATTAAATGTTTCAGCTTTCAGCCAAAATTTCTTACTACAGAAGTCCCTTTCAATATTGAAATAAGTACATGGACACAGACCATATATTTCAATGGTTTTCAAAGTTATTCTTCAGGGGAACTTACATTTTCAGTATTTCTAATGAATTCCCCTCTTTTTTTTTTTTTTAAATAAGTCATTTTATCTTTTATTTCTTTTTTGGTTTTTTAGTTCACGTTTCAAACTGTCTCTCAGCTCATAGGTTAACACAAAATGCAGTACTCTCTTGAATTCCCAGGATTACTTTTGATATCTGTTATTCTCTAGAATGATTTGTACCAAGAGCATTTATTTTTCTTAGCAAGTCTGTCAGTTCTTATGTTTCAAGGTGAATACATCCAGGTCACCTGACAAGCATTATGTTTTCCCAGGCCCCCCACCCTCCCAATTTCTAAGAAAGTTTCATCTTTATTACCTGAAACAAAACAACAGAAAAACTCAAGAGTTTCAATATAAGAGTATCTTATATACAAGACTACCTTCCCAACTTCCTTTGCAGGGAAGAGATGCACAGAAAACATTAAGCTGCTTCACCCTACTCCAATTACTTCCCTTCCAATTACAAGGAAAGCTGCTGAGCGTATGGGCAGTCTCCAACACCTTTTTTTTCTTATTGTTAAAAAAGAAGAATGCTCTCACATCCCTAAGTAGTCACATTAAAAAAAGCTTACCATAACTTAAACATGCTATAAAAGCCAATGTCAGTTTTCATTTACTTAAACAGTTTTTAAATCAGAAAAGAAAAACAAAAGCCAGTTGTTACTGGATTGGTTTACACACGTTCTCTCTCGAAGACCAGGGGCACAGAGAGCACTGCCTCATTGATCATTTTGGAGTTTCACTCAAACACCTACCAGAAAGGCAGGTGAACAAACAAGTTCTGTTTGAAAACAGTGTTTTGCTGAAGAGGCACAGACTGGGTGATAAGAACTGAGGGGCCCCTCAGCTCAGCTGCAGGACAGCCAAAGCCAGGGCAGTGCAGATGCCAGTAAGCATCTTTGTTTTCCTTTTCACCCTTTTTGAAAGCCTGCAGCAATTGTGTGTGGATACCTGGGAGGATACAGGAGCAATTCAACCAGGCGTAACTCTATAGATGAAGATGAAGAATGAAAACAGTTTTTCAGCTGTGACAATGCATATATACTCTAAAACCATTTGTTGGAAAAAAGTACATTTAAGTATAGTTCCCCTCTCCTCCGTAATAATTAAACTATTTTTTTTTGTTTAAGGGCATAAATAGCTTTTCAGGTTTTAATAGCCCTGTAATGGCAAAGGGACTAGGTTCCTAGCTTCTAATATCAAAGCATAAAGTTTCTGCTCTTAACTGACTCCCAATCTTCAGTCTCTATTCGACATCTAGAATTCCAGTACCATATACAGGACAGCAGCCATTCTGATTTGATCCCTGCAACGCTCAAACACTAAGCCCATCCATAACTCAGGAGTCTAAGCACTGTGGCAGAAAATAGCTGCCACACAAAACATGGAATGCAAAGTTGAAACCAAACATATGGAAAGAAAGGGTAAGGAAAGCAGACAAAACTGCTTCAAGCTCTTTGCTATTTCATTTTAAAAGGGGTGGAACCATTTCTGCTGATACTTCAAAACACTTTCCAAGGCCCTGCAATACAGGGATGAAAAATGACCAAAATACCAGGAGGTATTACCTTCTAGTATACGTAATTATTGTGGGAGCAGCCAAGAATGACTGTGGTGGGTAGTACTTCTCAAACTCTTGGAATAAGTTGCTTTAATGCTAACCTCTGCATCCCTGGCAATTTAAGCAGTTGGCTGGGAACCTTGAAGTGTGACAGGATACATGAAAAATTTACCATTGCCTCACCCCAGGCATGCAAATACTCACTATCTTATAGTTGCCAGTTACAGATTTTGTCTATCAGTATATCAGTTCTAGAAACCATCTGGAGGGGACTTGGATTCTCAATTATCTCCACTCTTACTAGCATCTTCCTATGAAGCAATTTGACAGCCCTTGCTTTTTAGAATACAACCCAAGAAGGCTGGACTAAATCATCTCTGGAAGTCCCTGCCAACCTGAATGGCTGTATGAGGTAATCCCAAGGAATGCTTAAGAATACCTCTGTAATCAGGGATTATAGGATCACATCCATGATTTCTCAGTTTTCAAATCCTCCCAGGCCAAAGACACTAGTCTCACTGCATGAATTATGCAGACACAAGAGTTAAAGGTGTTTTGTTTTGTTTTCTGAAGCTGAAGACTTGATGTATGATCCACAGTCTCCCAACTCACAAGAAGATTGGCTCAGAATTGAGGAATATCCACGGCACTCTGCAAAAAAGAGAAGCAGCAGCAGCATGCCATAGTATAGAAAAGAAAGCACACACTTAGGGTTACAAAGATGAAGAAAGCCAAGCACCAGGTTAATTTGGTATCAAGGAAAGCACAGCGTCACCTGAAATACAGCCAGCGGCTTTCATTCATCTCTTCCGCCGATGGAACATGGTCACCAACTCTGGTACAGTACAAGAATGGAATGTAAATAATAAAATGCTCATGAGATGGTAGCTTTACAGAGTTGCCTAGCAAAAAAACAAATAAAAACCCCCAAACCTCTACCCAACCAAAAAAAGACAAAATATACAAGAATAAGAATGGCAGAATAATGACAAAGTGACAAAAAAATCACAGAAATTAACTTTATGATTGAGAACTCCAATAATATTCTTAATTTACTCAGCTGGCAAAACATCTGCATTCACGATATGCTACCTGCTACCCCCTCCCCCAAAAATTAAATTCAACAGCTTTTCAAAGAAACACTACATGGTGACAGAGACAATCTAAGACTTGCACATATTCTAAAAGAGAAAGAAAGTAATTAAAGGAAGTCATGACAAGAAACTATGCCTGCATGATGGAAGGCATCAACACAGCCTACTTTAAGAGCATCAAATACAACTGGTAATACATACTTAAACCGAGTGATTTATGTAACAATCGACTAGCAATCTTCAACAAAATTA
The DNA here is from genome assembly GCF_040807025.1 of Struthio camelus. NCBI lineage: Eukaryota > Metazoa > Chordata > Aves > Struthioniformes > Struthionidae > Struthio > Struthio camelus. The sequence continues at coordinate 148,722,096 of NC_090942.1, read as the reverse complement.
GTCTTCAGTCACAGTAGAATTTGTTTTTATTCTTTGCTTCACCTTTTCCATTGTACTTAAAGAAAACCACAATGAAAGCACGTTTGTTTTCTAGTACTTCCAACATAAATTCCTTACAAATTGTTTTTTTCTCTCTACTTTTCCATGAAGGCATACTACACGAATTATATACTGCTTATGCCAAAATCAAGGCCTAGGTTATCAGAAATAATTAATCACTTAGTATCCACTCTAAGAAATCCTTAGAGGCCTCACTTTTCAAAGAGCAGGTGTTCATATCCTGATTGCAGGCTCATATCTTGAACAGCCAAATAATTGAGGCCATAAGCTTGCATGACCAAGAGTAATCCTTGAAGATTGAGGCAAACGCCAGACTTTGGAGGGATTCGTTTTCAATTCTTAGTTCACCAGTTCTTTCCTGCACGAACATACACTACAGGTCTGAGCGTTCAGCTTCAGAAAGACCAATACTGAGACGGCTCTCTATGTCTGGCAAAAGCTAAAATTAAAAGCTGCCTAATAACTTCCCTTCTACGACTTATTTCTTAATGCCGTATCTTTGCCAAGCTAACATACTGAAGTTTTCCCAGATGTCTGTATTGAGTGCTTCATTTTTGGAAAGTTTTAGCTATTTTGTAAGAGTTCAACTGTTTTTCAAAAGGTGGCTGAGAAAGAAGACAATTCCTACCCCTATGTTAAAAAAAACAAAAACAGAAACAAAAAAACCCCCAAACCTCGATCACTGAAAAAAAGCCCTCAAAACTTGGAAAAGTTACTTCAGGATGGTTTTAGGGTGACTTTGGACACTCCTTTAGTTGACCTTACCGAGAGGTAAGGGCAGAGCTCTTGTCAGAGCTTGCCAGCTATATCCTTCTCCCCCATGTGCTCTAGGTACGTCTCACCCCAACTCCTACAAGGGCTGGACAAGACCTTCCTCACATGTGCTCTCTGTCTGCTGGGAACTGCCATTTCGCAGAGCACAAGAGCAGAGATAAGGAAGTGTCTCTTGTGCTTGCTTCCAAACATTGTAAAGGAGGAAACACTCCTTTGCCTCCCAAGGTGGGTGTGTGTGTGTGGGGGGGGGGGGGGGGGCACAGTGCCAGTCCAGTGAGACTACTGAACCTCCAAAACAGAGATTCACAACTAGTGATGAAAAACAAGAGCTGGGGGGCAGGAGGATGGTAAAAACTAGATAGGGCAAGATAACTGGAATAAACAGTGCATAAAAAGGTATGGCAAAAGGAAAAAACCCACGACAGAGGGAAAGGGACAGTGCCTGCCTACATGTCTCTGCTCTTCGGAGGCAGCAGAAAGCAGCTAGAAGGCAGGCCTAGAGGAGCATAAAACCCAAATGAAGCATCTGTCTTGGAGAAAAATGAAAACAACAGGCTGCAAAGCAGAAGAATTTAACCTCTTATCAAATATCCTCCCTGCTCAAAAGCCCTAAACAGAACCCAACGTTCTAGTCCGCTATCAACACTCGCCTCCTGGCATCGCAGTGCGGTGAAGCATGGTATCTAAAAAAAAACACATTTTATTCAATGACTAATAATTGGACCACCAGACAAAACAGAGTATAACCTGAGACTGCCATCAGGCTGTGAGCAGCTATCTGGGGTGGTGCTAAAGCTATGTGAACTAACTTCCTAAGTGACAATTACGATGTTTCCAAGTTTTTTTTTTCAGTTCGCCTTTTTTTTAAAAAAAAGCAAAAAAACAAAAACAAAAAAAACCCACTAGATAAAAATCTGTTAGAAAGATGAGAGTTGCAAAGTCAGGCATAACACAGTAAATACCTAACTTGACGTTGCCTGTGCAGCCTTCAGCTTTTCTTGGAGAAAGATATATAAAAATATCTTAAATGGAAAAACATGTATATATGTAATGTATGTATATGCTTATGCATAAGACTTAAGAAAAGGTTGCTAAGTATAACCGAAATTACTTCATTAAAATAAATACAGCCTTCCACATTTGAAGCAGCTTTTGAAAGAGAGAAAGATATTAATATACAAATTGCTTCATTCAACATGAAAAGAACCAGTGCCAAGAGGGGTCAACCATCCCTAATGAAAAAATGGCAAAACATTATTTTTCAGTCCAAATGCTAGGAGTTCCCTTTTTTCCTGTGACAAATGAATAAAATGATAAGTAAGCTACTTTTCAGAAAAGAGGAACTTTGTCAATGCTTTTGATTTTCAGGACTGTAGTTGCTGAAACTGTTAAAACTTCAGGCAGGAAATTGTTTCTTGGCTTTAGTCACAACACAGAGGAGACTGGACTTGTAAACGTTCATTTTTAATGTCCAAGCCATGCTTTATTTTCTAAGAAAAAAACAAATCCAGTGCTAGAAAAACATAACTGTTTACCATTCAGAGGCTTAAAAATCATCTCACTGATAGCCAAGAAAAATCAAACATAAAAGTTTAACACAAGTTTCTGCTGTTAATTTTTAGCTTGCTTAACATCAAGTGGTTTAATCCAAAACAACTAAAGATTCCACCATTTTTTAATTGGATTTTACTGTCATGATCTCACTCTCCCACCCAGTTAAGCAATAAACTAAAGTAGCCAGTACAAACTGGATCCTCTGCTTGGCTGCACATTTAAATCTGACCACTGCACACTGGTAACGTCCCCAATTTGGAAATATACCTGCTCTCGATTATCTGAGAAAAGTCAGAACTGAGTAAGACTGAGGAATAGTGTGTTTTTGCCTATTTTCTTCCTTATGCTGCTCTTTACTTAGGCAAAACTGTATTTTCATGTTAGCCTCTTTCTCCTTGACCTACTTTTCTGTTTTTAAAATATATTTCACATCACTGGAGAGAAGGGATCTTCAGAAGTAAAAAACAAAGCATGCACCCCAACTGCCATCCACAGTTAATTGTGCGGCAGTAGGCGTGTTCCTTTGACTCTGAGTCACAGCAAAGCTACCCTGGCTCCTTCTATAAGTATTGCCCCATAACCCTGTATTCCCACAGCCATCTCCTCATGACTGTAAAGGTGCCAAATCAGCCTGACAGGCTTGGCCAGAGGCAGCTTGCTGATAGTGTTCTACTTAAACTGTGCAGTCACAAAGTCTTAAGTAAGACCCCTTGTTGTTTATGCCTTCCTTCAGTTCCCTGACATACCCACTACAACAGACAGGCACCTGCAGTTCCCAGGAAAGGAGCTCAGCTCATTGCAGCCCACAAACTATGAAACGGGCCACCCAGAAACCCCACTAACAGACAGACAGGAGAGCAGTACCTGCAGGGTTACAGCACCTCTGCTCTGCTGAGCAACAAATCTGCACATTAAACCAGTCCAAGGGTCAGTCAGCTCAGCCAGCTCTCTATTAAAGCAGGCCCTCTGCTTCTCCTCACCTAGATTTTGAAGCAAGACCAGCCACCTCACGAGGACTTTGCTTTCCACTCTTCTCCCGTGAAGGCTGAAGTCAATCAGGACAGAGAAAATTTGAGTCCACACAACTCCTGACATTTAAGTCCGACACACAAGGGGCACTAGTTTCCTATTTCCCTTCATTCACTTAACCTAGAAAAGTTTTTTATCTTTTAATATCTTTTCTGATAAACAATCATGCACGCGAGCACAACTTAATTCCAGCCTCTTGCAATCCAATCTAATGGGTAAGTGCCAGGGGCTCACACAGCATCCATACAGGCAAAGCCATGCCAGAGACAAGCTCCCTACCGTACGGCCTCAGGACTATGTCTCAGCACTGCTGAGGGAGGCACTGGGACTGAAGAACACCTTCAGCTCCTTTTGGCTGTCACACTGGGTAAAAAGGGACGGAAAAGACAGCACATTTCTAAATTTCAGCTGCAAATTCATCTGTCCCTTTGTTAAGTCTCTAAGGTCAGATAGCTCTTGCTTTCCTGTAGGGAGGGTTATATCACAACAGATGACAGTTTATCAGCACTATGTTTCCAATTCTTTATCAGCTACACATGGCTGCCACCTCCTGGCACAAATCTGATTTCACATGGTCTCTTAGAAGAAAAAGTGCAGTCTCAGTAATTAATGAAGCAGGGCCTATCAAGGCAGCTGTGGACAGCCCATGCAGTTCCCTAAAACACTTTCTGTGTGGAATTCCCTGGTTCACAAGCTATCCTTCCCTTAATATGGAAGTTAACTGTTTCTTTCCTGTCAACAATGCCAAACAGAAATGAAAGTTAAAAATACTACCTGCTAGCAAGGGTGGGTACACCTCCAAAAAACTACAGCTAAACACTCAAAATCATGTTTCAGCCAACTGTCTTCTGGCAGCTACTCCAGGAATGGTATCATAGTGCTAGTCAGTGTTTCCAGCTATTCTCCCTCCTTGCGCAAACTGATTCTTGCAAGTGGAACTTTTACAAAGGGCAAACCTGGAATGAACACGGTGTTATCCCTCCCTCTCTTCAGGGGCAACTCATCAGCCAGGCTCATAAAGTCTCATTATTGTGCCAGACTGGTCCTTTTAAAGAAGTAATGGCATCTTATTAGATGCCTTTGCAAACTGTTTCCTGATCTAGACCACAGAAAAAGCTGTCACTTCAACCATAGAGGCACAATCCATTCTCAATTCACAGAAGGTTTCAGCAGGCTTACAACAGGGTAGCATTTCCGGTAGTTTCTACCCGGCAAGAAGCTGGGCCACCTTCTGGCATTCAGTCTTGTCATACTGCTGACAGCTGAAGGAGGAACCTATGGAAGCGGGGATAGCTGACCGCTCTCAGGAGCTCCATTTTTTATATCCTGTCCCTTACTTGATGACAAGCTGGGAAATGCCCAGCTATGCTCCCTCAACAGAAAACGCATAGGAAGAAGAGCAGAAAGCCCAGAATGCCAGCATCCACGATGAGATCTCTTAGACTCAGTTTTGTCAACCTGATTGCAGGCAAGCTTCAGAAGATGCTTTGGAATCCACTGAAGCCAAAGGCAGACAACAGATATCCTCACGTCAGCTATCACAAAGGCTGCAGGCAGATCTTGGCACATACCGCTCAATCACACTGTGAGAAGACTGCAAAAAAATGTTCTCATCTGCATCCTGCTTACCCTTACCAGAACTTAGCTCCTGTTCCCTTGTGTGCAGGGAAGCAGTCCTTGAACAGCAGTCCTCCGTCTCAAGCAGTCTTTGAACACTACTAGTTAAGCAGACACTGTACCTGCCCTGCTCGGTGAGGTGTATTAGTACAGTTTTCCTTTCATACCACTATCAGCCAGAAATGTGCTTTTGTTGCCAAAGATGCCTATTGGGAAGGTACACATGGTACCTATTCCAGGTATCTTGCTAAAGTCATTATGCAGCCCTCACATGGGAACAGGAATCAATCAGGTTGGGCCTAGAAATATCATTATCACGAGGTATCTCATGATCCTTAATGACACAGCTGCACTGGAGTTGTTTTCTTGCTGACTTAAAGACTAGGTGGTTGCATAACCTGTTGTTAGCAATATGACCTTCGGAGATCCTAAATAAATGGAAGTGATGCGTCTTTCTGGTATACCAGCCAAACATCTGGAACTTGCATTTAAAGACAGAAATGGATTGATTCAGCACAAAAAAAAAAAATCAGGATTTCTCAAGAGCACATCCAATGGGCACTGTTTAATATAGAGTTGAGATGATGTAATCACTGCTGTAATGCCTGTTTCAGGATGGAGGCACGTGACACAGGTTGCAACGAATGTCGTCTGCTTGGCATAGAGTGGTTCAGCTCTTCCTGAGTGCATTTTCTTTTAACGAGATGTCAGCCAGTCACAATGACATATCATAGTTTTTGGTAAGCCCATCCCAACATATAGCTCCAAGATTCCTGCTGACATCGTCAGATCTGGTAGTTTGGCTTTAGCTGACTTCAATAACAAGAGTTTCCAAATATTCCTGGGAATCCTATCCATTCTATTTTTCAGCCTAGAAAGTACCTATTGCCAAGTAGTTCACAAAAGTTTTCTGAAAGCAGCAACAGTCATTAAAATTGTCAACTCTTCCTAACACTGAAACTGCTTATACCTTCTAAGGTTTTTTCCTATCCTACCGCGAGACAGTGGGAAATAAATTCTGCTGAGCACAGCCAGAATGTAAGACAAAGTAAGCTTTCATGTGCCAAAGATTATACATAATTTACACATGTAAAATACACTGGAGGGTTTGGTACAGTGTGTTTTGTTTTAATTCCACTATTTACTCTGTCCCCCTGCCACTCAACTGCTAAAACCACCACAGAACGGTAACGTATGCGCTCTTTAACAACAGACTGATTTCACAACTCTAGCACTTTTGCAGGTAAGTATCCTGAAGCATGCATATGCTTACAGCCCTAAAGTACCCAAGTATTAGCCAGAACTTACAGAGGAAACAGCTATAATCATCACACTGCTTACCATTTCCCTAGGTCTCCTGAAAACAGAGGAAACACCCAGAAGACTAGCAGGATCCCAGTTATCCCAGTTGTTTGGATAACTTCAAGTTTATTTGGATATATGCTTCAAGTACATCTACATCCAATTTAGCACCACCCACTAAAGACTCCCAATAACTTGGAAAACAGAGCAGGATCATTACCAGGAGCTAGAAGACAGGGAAATGTCTTAGTATAATAGGAAAAGAGGCTGGATATGAGACTGGATAGGCTAATTCTTTCTTTTCAATATAGGGGCTGCTGCATCAGGCAATACTATTCCATATCCTGCTGGGCTGACAAGAACCAAGATCCCTACTCACATAGCACCAAAGAGCTTTAGGCTGAATTTCAGTAATATCTTGTGCGTTTTCTTCACCAGCTTGCACTATCCCCTTCCTTTATATAACAATGTTCTAACTACCTAGAACACCTCTAAGCAAGCCTCAAACAAGTTCTGCAAGACTATTCCTGCCTAGCACAGCTGCCATTTGAAAAGCGAAGTTTCCTCAGCATGCAGTTGCATACCGACCTGATGTTCAGCCATGAGAGCATGGGAGTTGTGCCTCCACCGACAATCCAGACAGTGAAAAAGACGATAAGGAGAGTTGTTGAGAACATCATTTGATGCGAGTAAGTAGCAGTATCTCGTATGGCCAGAGCAAATGCCATAGCTCCCCTGAGACCTATGCAAGAGAATGAAATTGGAGAGCTTCAGAAGTACATCTGAGCCTCATTGTAACACAGCATTTTTCCTTGCTCCCTTCCTTGCCACATGGACACAAAGTGATGATCAGAAAGCACTGGTCTCAGGTTATTCTTGGGCAAGTTTTCCTTTGCAGAAGTTCAGTCAGCAGGCTTACCTTACGCTTTTCTAGATCGTTCTCCTGTAGCTCAGGGAAACAGGTATCTACCACCCTGAACAATTTAGATACAAAACAAGTTCCTTCATAATTTCCACTCTTCGCCCTGGTATTTTTCCTGTAATTTTTAGAATCTGCAAGTGCTACAAAAAGCAGCAAGTATTGCCAGAAGCTAAAGCTGAAACAAACGGGTTTTGGACAACAGCAAAACGTATCTTGGAAATCAAAATGCTCCCTGAATTTAAATGAAAATGCAAACATTTCCCTTTGTTTCTGTAACTCAGGCATGAATGCTTGACAGGAAATAACTATCAGCTGGAAAAGTATTCCTGGTAACAACATGCTCACAGACAGAATATACTCCCCGGATTATGAAGCTCTACCAGCAAGGGCATCTATGTATCTCTGTACTAGGGAAAGAAAAGGCACATGCACACAGACACACAATCCATGATTTGCTCTAAATGACAGAAACTTTAAGAGCTATCTATGTGATAGAAGTAGTAAAGGAATTCTTAGTCAAATATCTTATTTTCTCCAGCTAAGTGGGAGAGTGCACTCATAAATATACCTAGATTACCTTGGCAGATACCTGCTTCTGCACAACACATGTATCAGCTCATCCAGAAATAAACTTTCTGGAAGAGATGCGTCCCAGTTCCCCCATTCATCCTTGAGATGCCTAGCACTTCAAATGAAAATATTCTGCTCACAATTTGAGGTGACTGCTTGCTACCAGAACCTGGCATTCCAAGATTTCAACTCTTCTCAGACAAGACACTTTCTGCAAAGGCTGAAAAATACCTGAGGGCAGGCTACAGACATGCTGCAACAGTTACAAGTCTTCTAGTCAGGAAATACACATGTGAATTATTAAAAAAAGAAACCAAACCCACCCTCTTATGATTTAAAAAATTTTTGCATTAGCAAGTATTTTGGTTTTTACCTGAAAACATCATCATATGCTGAAAGTTCCAGCTAATCTTATGCCTTCTGCCTAGATTCAATAAGAAGGAGAGAGGGTAGATGTGTGCAGCTCTGCCGAGAAAGATTGCAACCTGTTCATAGCTGAGGGTTAAGGATCTCGTTTTCCTGAAGAACAGAGTCTTGGATACTTGGCTCTAATATAAAATTTCTGTTTTAATGAGGAGGTTACAAAACAATATCAAGTGTTCATGTTATTCCTGCTTACATAAAAACAAATTTTCACCAACTATGTACATACACAACTCATTGTACGGAATGCAAATGTTAACAACTAATATAACCAAGCTATTTAATGCACACTGACATTATACCTAGTATTAAAGTTATCCAATGTACAAGTGAAGACTTTACTTTTAAAGTCACACTTCAAACAACTGTCACCACCAACGTTAGATTGTGCGTTTCAGACTAATGAAAACACAGCCTAGCATGTAGAAGGCAAGCCAACATAGGTTTAAGTATGAAGAAAAAGACCAGCAAGCAGCCATTTCTTTGCAGCTGCTGCAGAGGCAAAGTCTCCCACTGATTGGCAAGCACTTGAGAATTCAGAACAACTAACGAGAAGAAAAAAATCCAAAGACGTTTGTCAACACTAGAATGAGGTTCCAGAAGAGTAGTAAAAAAGTTTTTCAGGCGACAATGGCAAGTGGTAAGCTCTTTCCCTCCCTTACTGTGGTATAAAGCACCCAGTGGCTCCAGTGAATAACTAGAAGGCTGAATATTTCCTCTATCAAGTAAGGAATACTTTGGGACAAAGTAGAGCAATGTACTGAAATCCTATAAAACACCAGCACAATGGAAAAAAAAAAAAAACCAAACACTATTTGCTACTGCGATAACAACATTAGAAGAACAAAGCAACTCTCCTATGGAAGAGAAACAAAACTACGGAAGAACTCTAGACACTTTAGGGTTCTTGCCATAGCTGAATACCAAAGTAACAATGCCTCTGGCAGGGAATTATGTCTCCAAGAAATCAGAATTTTGATTATTTCTGTTTTTACAGAAAGCTTCATGTAATTATTCCGAATAACTTTCACAGCAGTCATTTTGGGGACTGCAAAACCCACACATCATAAGCAATTGTGGTCAATTTAAGTATGTGGGGAGAATGACTACAAACCTTGTTCTTTCAACAGTTAGCAATGCCTCTGGGTGTCACTTCAAATGGAGAAAGCGATTACTGCAGCGAAACATGAGTGCTAGTAACAACTGCTTTTCTCATAACAAGAGGTGGCAAAGAGCGTTAAGCATCGTGGGAGAAAAAAGATGGGAAAAGTGTAATAAAGGCAGGGAGGAAGAGAAAGGAACAAAACAAATACTGAAAATAAAACCAAGACACATAGCATGATCTGAGAGAGGACAGAGGTCATAGCAAAGATTGCGCACTGGGGAAAAGCTGGGAGAAGGAAATCTAGAAGGTCATATTCTCATTTCTACCTTATTATCTATCCTGATAAATTTTAGAGGCTCTGATTCAGAAAATTCACTGAAGCTATTACTCAATTTGTACAAACTAAAAAAAAAAAAAAATCACACAATGCTTTTACCTGTGCTGTCAACATCTTCAGAGTAAAGACTGTGGGAAAGAGGAGGGTGATAAAACAGCTATGATTTTAGGAAATTGTTGTCAAGAATAAAAGGAATTTTATTGTAATATATGTTCCAAGGTCAGTGAGCTATAATACCCTATATATCTTTAAATCAATTGGAACCATATAAATCCTCCTTAAAAGACACTGCTTTGCTTTCACAAAACTTGCCAAATTCAAGCACGTTCTGTACATTGGAGGAGGGAGAAAACAGTCTGTAATAAGGAAGATTCCTCGCTTAAGTAAATCAGGAGTCCAGAAAAAAATAATTTCATTTTGACTTACCCATACTGCTATATGTGCTTAATCTGTACAATGTAATATACTTCCTTGGTCTGGAAAATAAGACTTTTTGAGCTCTTTCCCACAAAAACATGGATTAGTATTTGATTTAGGTTCACTGTAAGGCAACCAAATCTGGACACACATCCATGCCCCATCATGATATGCAGAAGTCCACTCTCTCTCTATCTCTGTTTCCTTCCCCCATTCTCTTCCACTCCATATACAGAGCCTCTCAGATTAATCTGCTGTAATTTTTCCAGGTGAGCGAGGTGTGCATTTGGGATGGGAGAGGAACAGTTTAAAAAAAAAAAAAAAAAATCAGAGTCCTGAAGACCATTAATAAATCCCTCACATCCTAGGAGAAAATAGGCAGAAGATTAAACAAAAAAACCCCACAGAAAACAGCTCATTTCACACTGCCTTGGCGAGTCACTGCCCTTCATAAAGAATTCCCTGGCATCATGGTACCTCAGTTTTTACCTTTAGATTAAATTTTTCTTCATATCTGAGTAGCAGGTGCTCAATCCTTCCCAAGAAGGTAACTCAGTTCGCCTGTGCTGACAGAAGCGCAACACAGAATGTCGCCTTTCCCTCCTGGCAATACTGAGGTTTCCTAACTAGGAAGAGGATTTTAAAATCCAATGTCAAAAGTTGCACTGCTGCGATTACAAGGAGCCAAGCATATTCTTTTAGATATATACTTAATTTACATGGCTTTCAGCACTTGCTCTGTTGCAGAGCCAATTTTGTGGCATGGAAGCCTTAATGGCTTTGATATAAGGAGTAACCAAAGACTGTTCTCAGAATTCTTGTGCCTGCAATGTATCACACACAAATTAAAGTCAACCACCACACTTTAAATTGTTAAGGCTAGCAGATACCACAGATTTTCAGGCACATATATTTCAGGATAATAAAGAAACCTCACACAAAGCGAGAAAGGATACAAAAGCTCCAATGATGAAAACTGGGCTGAATATGTGTTTCTGGAAAGTAAACAGTGCCAAACCCATATACGAAAATATGAAGTTCTCAGCCAGGAAGTGCAATACCTCAAAGAGCTAGGGAGAAAACAGTCTCATGTTAAAGGTCAAGCAATAAAGACGTTTTTCAAAAACAATAATACACAGAATATTACAACGGTACACTACAGAAAAGGTAAATGGCAATGTCTTACCTGTTTAGTGCGACTTCTTGATTCAACTGACAAGTTATTGTATGTATAATGTGCCTGGGTAATTCCACAGAAGAGGACAGCTACCACACCTGTGACCATAATTACATGTAAAAATCAGTCTGTTTACCATGTTAGCTCAACACCATGCTCATCTCCCTTCTCAAATTCTATTAAATTTATACAGCATCCTTAATCTTGAGATTTTTATGAACCTCAGTTTTAAGTGAGTCATATTCCAGGTTTTGGGGGGTTTTGAAACAAATCAGTGATGTTTTTAAATGCTGTCATTATACAGTGAGCTCTGCCTTAGATGGCATTGTACTAAACATGAAAAAGCCCAAACCACTTACATCATGTTTCTCATAGGAAAGTTTTGAAGAGCAAATTTAAAATGGCTAAGATAGACAGGAGTTTTATCCATGCGTGCTTGAATCTCAATAACTCACCAGTAAATCCGCAAGCTTCTGCTAGCAAGAAAGTGCTCCAGGACATCAAGAAGAAGAGAGCCGTTTCCAGCAGGGGGAAGCAGTGCAACTTAGTAAACTTGGTCACGTTAAGACATTGGTTAAGGGATCAAACACACATGTGTCTTTGGCTTCTCTGTACCTAACATTCATAAAAAGCCTTTATATGCACTAACAACCAATGCTAGTCTGAGAACAAGACACTTAGTGCTGAAAAATGTCAATTCCATTATACCAAGACAAACTTCAGAACGGAGAAACTAAGCGTAATGTTTCCCCTTGCAGGAGTTGCCTGTTTTAGATATTTCCACCTCTTTCAACTAAGATACCTTGCTCTATGCCACATCTGCCTGCAAAGTTCCAGTAGCGAAGGGATGTATACTTGATCTTCCTTTCAGATGTTGCTTTTAAAGCCCTTCCCCCCCCCCTTTTTTTTTTTTTTTTTAAATAAAGCATAAAATACAGAATTCAGAAATTTTTAGTTTACAGTGCAGTTCTTGACTGCAGGAACTCTAAAATGAAGTAGATTTATCAGAATTGTTCTGTTCAGATTTGTTGACAAGTCATTTTTCAGCAAGTATGGCTACTTTTGTACTTTTGAGGTAGAACAGAAATCCTGCCTACAACAAAATGTATTTCCTCTCCCTGTGCTTTAAAGAAAGAGCCAGCTCAACCACAACAGCTGAGTCTTTCAAAGGGAAGAGAAAACAAGTTCATCCTCCAGAGGAGTGTAAACTTGAATGATGTCACCAAAGAAACACCGATTTACCATTTCATATAGCTACTGAAAAAGTGAAACAAACTTCAATAAATATAGCTCTCCACATACTACAGGAGAGTTGGTCACATATTCATGGTCACCTATTCCCCTGTCCCCACCCGTCACTACTCTGGCAGCAGATGAACACCGTACAGTTCATGATATCTGAAGTGCAGACAGCAACACACATCTCTAGTAAGAGATAAGCGACACACATCTCTAGTAAGAGATACAGGAAGAAAACATGGGCTGACAGGAGCGGTAGAGAGATCCCCCATCTTTCTGAAGGCTGGTAACTATCACCACCTTCTGTGAAATCCAAGCAGGAGGGCAGCACGAGAACAGCCAGGACACTTGAAACAGCAAAGCAGGCAGCACTTTCCCCTTCCCCACCTGAAGGCAACCAGTACCTCGATAGACACCTATCACACACAGGGCTGCACCATCACCCACCAGCATTCTCCACCCACCAACACAGCTGCATCCTGGGCTCTTTGCAGCATTACACAAATGAAAACTAATGGCAGCACAGGCAAAAGGGATGGCAAAGGTGATAAGCAGCACTACTTTCACAAGTAAATTTGCAGGTTCTGGGAGGTCTGGGGCTCATAGTACCCTTTGCTGCCTCTTGCAAGAAGTGTTCAGGCAGCCCAGAAGACCGGGTGGAAACTTTCTCTCCTGTGGGCTCTACCACAGCATATGGTGTTTACAACAGGCCTCAAGTGATTAACATCATAGGCACACAAATGAAGGAGAATACAGCTGGCTGCATTTCAGTGACAGCCTCCCTAGCACAAAGCAATCCCAAGCACCTCCACCTCCTCCCCACTACACCTATTTCTTACCATTATTCTAAACTACTCAACAGAGGGAAAGGGGTCTCAAGAACATACTTAAGCTGCAACATAATTTTTTTCAGAATGTAGAATTGAAAAAGAAGTCCAAATAATCCTTAAAAACTAAAAGTTGGCATTACATCAGAAATATAACTCAGGATATTTCAACAACTATTACTCTTCACGCAATCTCCTCTCCACGTAAAATCATCTCACTAGAATTTTTGATGATATGCAGTCATGGCTGGGCTTGCTTTTTTGTTTATTTGTGAGGTGTTTTTTTTTGGCAAACAGGCTTTGGTACCACCTTGGTGGTACCACATACATTCACTGGAAGATAGGTTCTAATTGTTGTTCCTACTGGGTACTCGGATTATCCGGCTGCAGGTTTATCCCAGTGCCTGACTCCACAGCCATTTGTGTATTCCTTGAGAAACACAATGTTCAAGGAGAGAAAGAGTAATTTACCCCAGAGTACCTTACAGCAAGACAGGTAAACAGCACTGACTGAATTGCCACTTCAGTCACTCCACAGGAAAGGAAGAGATTGAACCCTGTTCTCCTGGAAGTAGGAAAGGGCCCTCGTTAAAACCGATTCCTCATTTCTAGCCTTCTCTTCTGGCAACTTTGTGAATCAAACTCTTCATTCCCCTTGCTGTTATTGTAAGTAACCGCACCAAAACATATAATTCAAATCTGAAATGAAAGCCTGCACTCCTCATTTTGGAGGAGGAGGGGAGTGAGAGAAAGGTGAGGAAAAGAAATCCTTTTATTATTTCATATAATAATTGACCAAACTAAAGTGTTATTTCAAATTAAATTATTTCAAATCTGATTTTTATTTTCTTAACTTGAACATTAGAATAAAAGGCAATTTTCTTTACTTCTTAGGCACACATTCTGCTTCACTTCATTCCAGCCAAGCAGATTCTCTACTTCAGAAAGAAAATACAAAGTGGTACAATGCTATAAACTGCTATAAAAACAGCCACGGATAGTATGGCCAAGACAACTTGTTAAAAGCCAGAAAAAGTCCACGCAAATTATCTCCATCATATTTGCAAACTAAGTATTCCATATTTTTTCAAAGGACCATGAATAAGTAGAGACAGAGGTGACATGAATACTGATCACATCTTCACACTCAGATTAGGACAAGCTAGAGTCTACGTTGCTACAGGGCAGCCCTGCTAGGACCTGAATGTACCATCTAGTCCAGAAGGGCTAAACATGAAAAAGGATATCAGAGCTGTCACAACTCCTGTCACGGCTCCCATCATGAAAGAACCACTGAATATTCCCAGGAAAACACCAACTGACTTAAAAAATGCTGCTGCATCAAAAGCATGGGTATTTTCACCTGTTGGCTGGTAGGCAACTATAGATCTAGAGAGACAGAATTACACAGTGAAAAGTTAGAAATGGCATCCAAAAGGTTTTATTCTGTGATAGCAGTGCCTGAATAACAGAAGGGACATCCTCATGCTCAAGGCAAATTTTTCTTTATGGTGCTCGTGTGCATAAAGGATCTTGGCAAGGGTTTGTAATGTTTATTATCTCAATTTAAATTTAAAATAACATTTATCAGAAAAATAATTAGACAAATACATAGAATAACTGTGTGATTTCACAGTAGAAACTCAGGCAGCTACTTACGAAGATAATACAATGGCAACAGCGTCATTCAGCACACTCTCCCCAAACAGAAGGGCATAGAGATCAACATCAGCATGCAGCTCATTAAATATTGCTAGCACAGTAACTACAGAAAGAAAAGAAAACAAAACAAAAGTGTATATATGTATATTATATGCATATATATATCATAATGACTGACTTCAGGATTACGGTGCGAACTGACAGAGCAGGCTTTCCAGTATACCCAAGGCAACAAAACCTAGGAACTGAAATACACGATCAAAATCAAAGCGGGAAACAGATTAGACATGACTAACAGAAAGCGTCTCTGTTGCGCTCCCACCTGCACATCGCTTCTCTAGGAAAGCCCCCAAGATCAACGGGCACAGGGCAGCCCTTTACCGAAACCCTGGTAATTTCTGCAAAGCATGTTCCATGTAAGATAATGAACAAAAAGTTGTGTGCACCTCCGGCTAACTTTTAAGGCTGTGTGGACCGTTAACATAATTTTATTATTTCAATCACTGTAAAATAGTGCTAATAATCCTAAATGCTCATCAAAGCACACATTATGCCACAGGAGTGTGCATTCATACAGAAATTTGAGGAGGGTAAGGCTGCTAAATATTTATAACAGTCCTTTCAAAAACCCTTCAGTCTGAAATGAAAGACAATGATGTTGAAGATGTTGCTATACAGGAGTTTCAAAAAAAAATCACATGGCAATTTTTTGCACAAAGGTAAAACTGTGTGCAGCCACCAGCTGTTGAGAGCTCAGCTCAACCATGGGGACTACTTCCCATTTAGGCGCAAACCAACCCTAAAGATGTCAAACAACCTGTTTTAAATGTCAAGCTTCATACCTCACCACTACCTTCCCCCAACACTGATACACGCTAGCCCTCCGGATTGATTTGTCAAGCACAGACATCTGTGTGAGCCTGTAGCACTTTGAAGGATACTAGGTTTTCTACCAAAAGTTCAAATTACTTTGCCACAAGAGCATTCTTCTGCTTAAATTTGTAAACCGTGAAGTTCATCTGAAGGGAGGGAAAAAAAAAAAGCTACCCTCCCCAAATACAGCTCAAGAATTATCTGATGTCTTAAACAACATAGCTACAGAAGTCTTGCTACCCAGACAGTGAAATAATGTCAGCTATTTGCAGTCTTACACTTGATGCACACTAAAAAAATCTATTATGAAAAAATATTTGAAATAAGTAAAATATTTAAACAGGAAAATTACATTCATCCCCAAGCATACCATCATATCTTATTAGGCCAGCACCAACCGGGCAGAGAACAGCTTTCACCACACCCAGAATTTGTGTGCATTTCAAAGAGAGGATCAGAGAGATTAACATAACATAACTGAAAATAAAAGTACTGTTAATATGTTTGTGCTAAACAGCCAGCAATCCTATTAGCGGAATCATTTTGGAACACTATTAAAAACTGCTCAGCAAACTACCTGGATCAGTGGCAGATATTATCGCTCCAAAGAGGAGGCAGTCTGTATAGTAGAATTTATCAGACAGCTGTCCCACCAACTTCATTAATTTCACCACACCGTACATAAGATTCCTGAAGAGAAAGAGGATAAAACAGCGCATTTCAAATAAGTTGGTGCATTTCAGACAGGCAAATGAAAACCACAAGCAACGTATTTCAGGTGGACTTTGTTATGCTAGAGCTCTGTGGAACACAGCCACAGTTGAACTCCTAAGCTCTCAAAATTAAATCTTCCTCTTTTCCGTACGAGCTGAATCAAGAGTGAGCTATGATCCAGCATACCATAAAAAAAAAAAAACCTTAAGCAAAACATGTAATTTGTTCACACTATTAGCACACATAATCTACAGATTATTTCTTTCTTCCACTGAAGGGACTGCTTCCCTGCCTAAAACTCCCCTCAGTATTGTTTCTCCCAACACAGTAAACCAACAAAAAGCTCTGCGGTTAAGGGCAGTTTTTAAAGTATTTTGCTTTTCTGAAATTCTATGAATAACAAACTAAGATCACCTGTGCAATTCAGGATTTCTGTATTTCAGCATACCCCTGCACCAAAGATACACAATAATGTTTGCAGTTTAAATGATTTTACGCAAGTAAACCACTGCGACTAGTTATCTTAGATGAAATACGTGTGCGTGTGTATGTGTGTGTGCACACGTGTGTGTGTGTATATAAAAACGTGCACATATACACATATTCATACGGATAATCCCAAACAATCTGCTCTAGGTGACCCTGCTTGAGCAGGTGGGTTGGATCAGATGATCTCCACAGGTCCCTTCCAACCACAACTATTCTGTGAACCTGTCCAGGTATGTATGTATGTATATATATATATGAGCTGAAAGGGACATTTCTAAAAAGCTGATAGCTACAATTCTATTACAAGTAGCAGCTACATCTAGATGAAAGTTATAAGAATCTGAGGTTTGGTTTTGGACTAAATAATTAAAAATTGAATACTGCTCTTCAGTGCTCTGGAGTTGTCAAGTGATTAACACTTGGCAATATTGTTTAAATGGACATAGTACTATTTAAAGGTCCGATAAAACTCAGCAAAATTTAAGTATGAATTTGTGTCCGGAGAATACACCAATAAAATCATCTAACAGATAAATCACAAAGCGAAGGCAATCTGGAAGACTCGACATTTATTTTATCAACTTAGACTTTAATATAAAATGGAACTGATATAACAAATTTCACTCACCCAATGATAAAACAAGAGACTGCTGTTCCTAAAAAGGCATAAGCCAAAATGGAGCCCAAATTCCTGAAAAAGTGTCTCTGCATAATAAAGAAATTTATATACTCATTTAAAAAAGTGATATCGCCCATTCAAAAACACACAGCACAACTTTACACTTACATAAATACACGGAAAGACCCTAGCATTCCAGATGAAGGTTTCAGTTACTGCAATGTAAATTCTATCCAACTTCAATAAATTGGATGAAGCAAATCTGAATCATGTATTAAATCCTAACCAGAGCTTATTGTCAGGAAGTTTTCCAAACAGGTGTTTATACAATAGATACAAGAGTTGGCTGCAAATCTAAGAAAAAGCTGGCCCCACATCAGTAATCATGATATCTTCAGGTGAGAGCACAATCTGGGCCTTCTGGCCACTCAAACACTCCCACCAGGATTCAGGTCTGGGCCCACCTCTCAGGGTAACTTATTCCATTTTGGACATTCAGGAAGAACCAGAACATTTCACGGCAAGACATCCCTTAGTTTAAATGCAGCTAATGCTAACCAGGGGCAAGTTTCAAAAGAAAACAAATCAATAAGATGAAATAAAATTTAATGCACTTGCAGTAAGAAATAATAGATTTTTTTCTTAAAAAAATATGATCTAGCCAGCTGAGATTTTTCTTACTGCCATAAAAGACATGTTGAAATGGAGATTGCACTGCTGAATAGATCAGCAGTCTCACATTAAAAATAGAAGGATATTTTCCTCAGGAACTGATTATACTTACCTTCTTGAGGCTATAACCAGCATGAAAAATTATAGGCGGTAACAGAATGTTGAAAAAAACTTCTGGGTCAAATGTTACCTAAAAAATTAAATGTGAAACCTGAATTAGAAACAGACATACAATTTGTTCTTTTTTTTTTTTTCCTCAATTTTTTGAAAACTGTGGTTTTTGCTTGTTGAAATAGCAAACAACTTGCTAGGTTGCCCCTCCAAAATACTAGCCAGGTCTACTCACAGGCAGCAGGAAAAAGAAAAAAGCTGCAGATTTTCACGGTAAGTAGCAACTAGAAAAACAAACATTACATCCATCACCCCTGATTGTCTGGAGCCGTTGCAAGACTCAATCCCTTTCTAAAGGGAAAAAAAATCTAATAGAAATGATGCTGGAGAAGATATCCCTTATTGTGGCAGATCGTGATATTAGATGAATTTGCAGATGAAATGTTATTTGTATTTTGTGTGAGTCTAGCCACTAGCATAGTCATTATAAACCAATGAAGTCACAGATATAAGACGAGTTTTCAAGAAGAGGGATCATCCATCACTTGCAAGTATCTCAGTGGAAGCTGCAGATATCCATGAAAAAGCATAGAGTGAGGAAGGGACAAACACAACATTTAAAATCCAAACAGATGACCTGCATACATGTGAGATTAGCTATGCCCTCTTCATCCAGTGTTTAAGCACAGGTTAGAAAACCTGCACACAAATGTACACTCACTTCCCAAATGGGATTCATTTCATTTAACTCCTGATGTCTATAGCAGATAGAGGTATACATGCAGTCACCTCAGCTCTCTTTGTAAGTCAGCAGAAGGAAGAAGATTACAATCCTAAAGTCACAAATCCTATACCTCAAAGTCTACTTTTGCTACATGTCAAAGGTGTTTAATTCCTGCCATTGAAGCTGAACAGTAGATTTGAGCTAAAGTTGGCCAGATGAATTCTATTCCCAATGTCAGATTGCTTCATTTGGTGGACTATGAGGATGCAAAACAATAACTCCTTCCTGAAAATAAAGAGATTAAAAAATCCTAGGAAAGAAACCACTAAAAACAATTAATGCTCATTTTTCCTTATATTATGTTATACAAGGAAGTATCAGGTTGTTTTTTCTAATACAGCTAATCTTAGTGAATTCTACAGATGTTAGCAACATCCATTAAGTCTTAAAGAGCAATCAAAGAATCTGGGAAAGCACCACACGCTGGCAACGGCACAGAGCTTTGCTAGCAGCGATATGATACATAAGGTGCTTCTGAATTAAGCCCTGAAATGTTGTTACCATCAGAAACACAGACACTTAATGCCACCTAACATTCAACTGGGAGGACAGGAGGGAAGCACAGATAAAAAGCACAAAGCAGGAGAAATACGCGGCCAGGCAGTACACATTGACAAGAAATTGTCTACCCTCACCTTTCGCAACATGTCATTTTGCTCCACATTGTGGATCTTTCCAGGACTTATTTCCCCTTTGAGGGTATATTCAAAGAACTTTCCACTGACATTGACCAGCAGGGTTGTAAATGGCCGGTTCTCCTGGGAGCAGCTGAACGGTTTATCATGGCCACTGGTAGAAGGAGTCCCATATCTCAAAATTACCCCAACAATGAGTCCTGGAAGAGAGTTAAAAAATCCATAAGGCTGATTTGCCACTCCTGTACCTTACTTTCAAGTTTCAAATACCACCTAAGGTATAATGCAAAAACCTTCCAAGCAGATGTGCATCATACATGTATTTTGCAGTGAGCTGTTAATATCTGTTTCCTACAAAGAAACAGAGGCCCTTAACATCTTATAGCTAGTGATTAATTTGTAAAATTTGGCACCTGCCTATAAGTGACAAAAAATATTCAATGTCATGGCTCTTCTTCCTCACACTCATTTACACCTCTAAGGTGCAAATCCCCGAGGTGTGCCTGAGGCTAAATACTAAGACACATAAAAGACATTTCACTTTTAATCTACACCTGTGTAGATATACTACCACACTGTGTAGATATACCACTGCTAGAAAACAATGACTCCTAGAAATATATTACCATAACTTAACTGAAACTCTCTGCCATAGCATTTTACAGCTGCAGCAGCGATACAGCTTTTTTTGCTCAGCAATTCTAAGCAAGCAAACAATACTAGCTGTAGGATTTCCCCTATGTGCATATATAGTGAATTTAAATTCAGATGACACACCAAGGAGTCAGCTGCATATCTTTTGCAAGCATTCTCCATATTTCACAAAAATAAAACAGGGCAAAATGAGCAACCATATGAGACATGAGATTCAGGAATTAAAAAAAAAAAAAAAAAAAAGAACTACACAGCCAGCCCCCCCCCCCCCCCAAAAAAAAAAAAAAATCCAACCAGAAAGCACTGACAGAGAAAGATGCATCAGAAGCATGAGCATTTGCGCTTGCTTAAAAAAACCTGGAAGCTAACAGAAGTGCTATGCCAGGAGGCTGGAGAAAGCTCCTAAAGCGAGCATTGCCTTTTTACAACATACTACAAACAGAACTCCAGTCCTACAGAGAGCACATTTAAGAACACAAGCACAAAGTGTTCCTACTCTGGTAAATAAACAAACTGATACCCACTTACTAAAGACTCCCCATTCCCCTAAACAATCTGTGATAAATCCTAGTTCCAAACAACTGCAGGGTGAAGACGGAGGTTTGTCAATAAAATAAATGACGCTTTTCTTGACAAGTCCGTAGCTAATGCTAGTTTTGCTCTCTGTGGCCCACGCTGTGCGTCCACAGATCTGTTTCCCCAGATGGTATATCAGGTTCAGCAGATAATAACCAGAGGAACAAATGAGATAACAAAAAAGCCTTTCATCTTTAAGGCATAGTCTAAAGGGTAAACAAACAGTAAGAAAAAAGGTCAACCAAAAGAACACCCTTCATCATCTTTAAGTTCAGAGTAGAAAACAGTTTTAAAGCAAAAGAAGGTAAGCAGCTAACAGCTGTGACACTCCACTGAGCAGTTAGCCTCTGGTCCCGCTTTCTTTAGGATGAAGAAAACGTAGTCACAACAAGATCCTTAAAAAGTAATCAGAAGGGTAAAGAATAATCAGAAGGTTAAAAGATGTATTTTATTTAGAAGAGAAGTATATACTCAAAGAAAACACAGGAGAGAGATCTATTTGTCAAATAGTGCCAATTTAGATACAGAATTTTATACAAACAGGCTTTCTAATGATCCCAGGGCATTTTACAACTACACATAATGGATGCAACAGAAATGCGGCTATGTACGAGATGACAGATTACAACCTACCAACTTCAAGCCATTTGCACAACCAAGAACGACGGGAGATGTTTTCCATAAACCAACCACCAAAACTTTGTTCTCCCCACTCTCCTCATGCCTAGAAAGAATTAGGACTCCAGAATGCATCAGGAAGATTCCTGTGTTAAAAACTGATCTAATTGACATTAGCCAAAAATCCTGTAGTAAATCAGAAGCCAGAGTGAAAACTGTACAGATTTGATTATGCATAATGGTAGCATACAAAACCAGGTCTAGACTGCTACTAAATTAAGGCCTGAGAGGGGAACATCGTGACAGATGCAATAGTTCTTAGGCTCAAAAAGACATTCATTCAATGAATTTATTACAAAAGCAGACGGAAAATCCCTGTGGCTATTGCAAGAGGGAGAGCAGAATGTTATCTTACTACAGGACTGGATATAATCCACTTACACATTTTCCTCCTAGAATAAAATATACCAATTATTTCAAAACAAGTTTTGAAGATACGCCAGTTAAATTCACAACTGATACTTAATGTTTGAATTTAGACCTATTTTAACCCTCAGTATACCATGGCCCATTTAACACAGCTACAGGGAAGCATCTGTCTTTCATTCCCTTTCTACTGATAAAATACCAAATGAAAGCCATTGCATAGAGCACCACACAACTTGGGAAGGGCCAACCCCTGCTGTTTGGCTGCCCTCTTGCAATTCCAGCCACCACAACCATAGCAAAATAACAACAGCAGCATACAGCTGAGACCAAGGTCTGCAGCTACTGCTTTTCCCCAAGGTGGTTAAGTGCCGAGGCAGTAGGAGGTCATCAGAAGCAGTGGCAGCAGGCCAAGGCAAAGTGCAAACAAGCAGCTAAAACTACATAGGGTTTTGCCCCAAACGGAAATAGCTTTGAAAGCAGAAGAGGTCAAGTAGGCCACACGGTTCCACGGCCAGCTTAATCAGCACAAAAACTAGGCAACTGATAGTTCAAGAGATGAGGTAGAAGAGAGGAAAGTTCCCTGATCTTACAATGGTACAGGCATACAGCTATATTTATCATACAGTCCTCAAATAATAGGTTTTGCTCATTACAATGAAATGTGTCAACAAAGCACATTTGACATCAGGAAGTGAGCTGCAGAAAGCCTGAAGCCATTCATATTTGTCCAAAAACCTTTGAAGTCTTTCCAGGAAAACTGTATGGCAGTATCTTCATTTTTTCACTGAATATCAAGTCCTTTACATGCTAAGAAGTTCCTGGAGTTGCTGAATGGCTTCTACATTCTGTTCTCACCTGATAAAGCAACATTAAGAAAAATTATAAATTTACTCAGCCCCTAGAGGATCCAAACAATTAAAAAACTTAAACAGTTTTGAGGTAGATTGAGAAATCTGATTTACAACTTCAGAAAGGATGCCTTTCTAAGCTCTACCCTGGCACTTATGTGTTAAAAGGAAGACGCGTTCATCCTTTATAAATTCTCTCTAGATATTTGACTTAAACCAATTCTGGGAGGTCAGTGTTGCAGCTTCAAAATAAAATGGAAGAAAAAAAAAAAAAAGATAGACTTAGAATTGCTTGATGGACCAACCCAGTGGACCAACCCACTCTAGTCTTACTTTAGCAGCAATTTCGAGGATGTTAAAACAAGCCTAAATTCAGTACAGCACTGTCTTTTATATGGAGGTGAGGGGGAGGAAGGGATGCTGGAGACTAAGAATGGATACAGAAGAAATAGTGCACAATTTCCAAGTTACTTCCTCACCACAAGGGCTCACTGAGGAAGAACTAATGAAGAACTTGGATCAATAGAGCATATATTTGTCTGGAACACTTCAGACCATTTTAGCTCTTCAAAAAGAAACCTCTAGAGCCGCTAATCTAGCGCTGCCTTTTACTGCAAGACTGTCTCATGGGCTATAGATACCTCAAAATTTGAGAATAGTCTTGCTTTCAAAGTCTTGGTTTGCACCAACTGTTGCAAGGGCAAGTTTACATCAGCACTGACAGCAGAGAGCCTCAGGAAGAATAACCTCAAAAGTTAGTACTTACTGCCTTGCATACGTGTAACTTCTATACCAAGCTTTTAGGCCAATAACCTGCCTGCACGCTGCTTATCATGCAACTAGTACACAAAGAACATCTTGCTGGAAGTAAAGCATGAACAAGCATATTTTTTATTTACTTTTTAATTTAGAGAATCACTAGCGCTAATAAAAAAACTGACTTTGGATAAAGTTAAAATCAATCCGACAACATGCCATTTAAAAGGGCATATTCACCTTCGTTTATCTGAGCACAGAAGTCACTGAAGTAAGAATAAGTCTTTAGACAAGAAAGCACGTAGGCTAGCATCTCTCCAGTCAGAGTTGAGTTCTGCCTTGGTTTTCCAAGCATTTTTTAAAGAATTAGAACGGAGATTTCATAGCACTTCAATAGCCAGTTTTCAGTAACTGAAGATGCATTCTAATATACACAGCTCAGTGTATAACTCAAGCCTGTTCAGATACTGTTTCTTTCATATGTTCCCTGTAAAAAAACAGGCACTGAATACTGAGGTTTTAACTGTATGCAGTACAATCTATATTAACTGCAATTCAGTCTTAAGAGGAGGAGACTAGGCAGAGATCTTACTGCTTTACACAACTACCTAATTGCAAGACAAAAAAGAGAGACAGACTTTGCAAAAGTGCACAGTGACTAGGACTAGAGGCAACAAACACATTGCAAGACAGAAAAATCTGATCATACATAGGAATTTTTAAATTATAAAACTAAAAACCCACACAGACACAAAACATGAAGTGGTTACACACCAGAACATGCTACTCAGAGAGGCTATAACCTCCATCCTTGCAGATGTCCAAAACTTGCCTGAATATGGCCGTGAGCAACCTCATCTGCTTTGAGCAGAAGGTTGGACACAATGAGTTCCAGAGGTCCCTTCCAACCTAGATTATTCTGATTCATACGCCTTCCTATAAACATTCACACCCCTCAGATAGGTACTTCATGCGGCACAGATTTCTTTAAGAGCAATTTTGTTATTTCCTGGGGCTGCGTCAAGGATTCTGGGGCTTTGGTTTTTGGTTGTTTCTTTAAACCACAGACACAGCACTGCTGATTCTAAATTTTTAAGTCAGAGGGGAACAAGGGCCACGACTTCCTCTTTGGGATGCAGAGGGAAGAGGACGACCAAGAGATGTTCAAGTACTGTTAATGTCATAACTACACAAAAGCAGACACTGTGGTACAGCAACAGAGGAAGAGCTTACTTGTAGTCTTTTTTTTTTTTTCCTTCTGATGTAATAGAAGTAAATTTTGATACGGACACCACAGCAAACCACAGCCTAGTTTGTCAAGCCAGGCAACACTACCAGTGATAAGACCCAAACTGACTTTAGTACACAGCCCGTCTGTCCCAGTAAAGAGAAAGGCAGAGTAGCCTACTTTGGGCACTTGGACACCAGTTTCTTACTGGCCAAAGGTGATGGTGGGTGAAAGACTTGTTTGCTCTTGAGAATCCATGGAAAGGAAATGCAAAAAGGATTTCATAACATTTAAGTCTAGAATTTTCACAAGCTAAACTTTTTACTAGCTTGATGACAAAGAATCAAAGATGAAGAAAAACTTGGCAAAAAAGTTGAAAGCCAGCCCTGTTTAAATGTTTGCAAGGTAAAAAGTCTAATAGTAATAATACACACTATTAACAATCCATTATTTTACTATATTTTACTACATGTACTGTAAGTATATACTATACACTTTACTGTAGGAGTTTATTTGGGTGCATCAAGTTGCCACAAAGTAATCAAATCAGAAACTTCACATACCACCTACAAAAGAGCTAGCAATCCACTGTCTTCATACCATTTGCTTGCCATTCACTGCACTTGTTATGTGATGGAGTGCAGAGGAAGATCATCATACAACCCCTTGAAGTAGGGTTAAGCAAGTGGCTGCTGTGCTACCGACCTCCGTTAGCATCGCTAATCTATTAACTACTTTCTTAATGATGCAATACTTCCAGCACGGGAATCATCAGCTTGTCACATTGCTGCAAGAGATGCAAGCCTTGAATAATGGGAAGATCACTTTGAAAATAGTCCTTGTTTTTGGTATTTACACTGCTGAACAAACTGAAAGATAATTCCTCACTTCATTTCAGTAAAAGAGCATTTCTAGACAGGGAATGGAGACAGGTGATGCTAATTCTTGAAATCGAAAGGAAGATTTTCGGATCCAAAATGCCAAACAACACAGATTCAAGGTTATGCTTTGTCATTGCCTTAGAGCTAGTTTAGATAGGGAAGCTGAAGCACAGTAAACTTGGTGTGGATTAATGCTACTTTGCACTAATTCTTCCATGTAGACGCATGTAATTGTGCTTTGGGCATCCCTGTAAAAAGCAGCTTATTCAGTTTTTAAGGAGTAAGTCAGACGAAACATGCTTTGAATTTAAATAAACAAATAACTCACTCACCCCCTAGGATTCACATCTAGTTTAGCTGCAGTAACTACAACATGAATTTAGGAATGCCTCTATAAACATCCAAAGAAATCTGGGCTGTCACAATCTTTTTTTTTATGGATTTGCAGAAGACAAATTGTATCAGAGCTCTCAGTCAGTTCACAGCTTGAGATGGAGGCCCAGTTCCTGTGCAGAAAAGAGAGAACCACCCCATTCTCTTCCCAAACCATTAACTACTGATAGCTGAGTTGGAGGAGGGGGTAGGGATACCCTCAAAAATACTGATTTTTCCTAGCAGTATGAAGTTGTAGTTCAGAAGTATTATTGAAAAAAATGAAGTTATGAGGACATTGGCAGCGTAGAACCAATGAGTTAACTTGGCACTTGGTACTGTGCAGATGCACACAAGCCATGCACACACCTACCTTTCCCTAAGCCCTGAGTTCCAGAAATGCTGCAAGAATGGCTGCGATGGTCAAAAATACCTTCCGACTAACCTCTTTGTTCTGTTTTATCCTAGGAGGACTAACTCTTCTTCAGGTCACGTTATTATAACATGATCTATATACTCATAGTATGTATAGTAATATAGTCAGAAAAGAATTTGTGAACCACATATAAAAAGGCAGACATTATGCATTAGAGAATGAAGTATCTTACTGAAGATATGGTTAAAGAAAAGGGTTAAGATAGGAAGAAAAATCATTTAAAAAAATACAAGTATCTTTAAACAGAAGACTGCTTGGGAAACTTGAATAGCCACTCAAAATTTACTAAATTTCACACAGAACAGTTATAACTCCAGAAAAATTAGAGTCCTCCAAATAACTTGGAGAGATGAGTAAACACTATCAGCAAGATGGCAGCCACAGAAGTGTGTGGCACAGTGACAATCAGTAGGAAAAATTTCCCCTGAATTCCCCCTGGAATCTAACATTCAGGAAAAAGATTGAGTTGGAAAAATCCCCATATGTCCAACAGCCTAAACTGAAAGCTCAGCCTTAGAAAAAACTGCCCTGTGGTAAGAACACGTGGCATCTGGTCCAAGCATGGGACTGTGAGTCACGAGTTCCAGATCCAGTTCCCAACTTTAGCAATGACTTAGTGGAAGGGGACAAACCACAAGTTCATTTACTACATAACCATTGTTTCACATAACACAGAGGTAACAAAGCGTTTGCTGTCAAATTTTTTTTTTATATATAAAGTTTTAAAAGATGCTTTATCCTTTCAGGAACATAAACGTTCATTCCTAGCTATAAAACTCCAAACAGTGAAAGTCATACACATACTAGAGCCACGAACATCGATGGGCCACGACAAAAACACTAACTTCAGTCTGCTGTGCTTCTCTTTCCTCACTCCACATGGAAATACCTTCCTAACAGAGCACCAGCTGCAGCTGATCCCAATCCCCAGCTGCAGGAACAGAGCTCCTTCAATGCAGATATCTAAACAAGATGATGAAGACCCCGAAACACTGAGATGCTTTCCCCCATGCACCTTTGCAACCGTTCTAGTGGGTGCACTGAGGGAAAGAACAGCAGGAGCAGAAGCACTATGTTAGGTAACAGAAAAACTTTCTATTTATTCATTCTGTTTTGTTACTGCTTTTCTCCTGATTTGCATATGCCTACTAGGTATGACATATCTCAAACAGGAGACTACAACTTCCTCAGAGTCCAAAAAAGAATAATCCTGTGCTGTTTGTTACAAAAACCTTTGCAGTAATATCACCTGGCTCGGGCACTAGAAGAAGTGAAACCTCCATGCTTTAAAGAAGCCCAGCTAAAAACTGTTTTTTTGTGCCCTCCTTTGCCCCCCCTCTCATGCCCCCCCCCCATATATGCCATAAAGCTTCAGCAGATGGGGTTATTAAATCTGTCATTGCACAGAGTCAGGCTTCAATCTGAAACCCTGCTGCTGCTTAATGCATTTCAGACATCTCCTTGCTGACGCTGTCATTTAATTTTGAGGGTTTGACACATGGGAGAGACTGGAGGGGGAAGGGGCAGGAAACATATCCATCTCTGCATGGCTTTGTTTTCAAAGGCTCTATGACAACTATAAGAGGAGCTGTTAAGTATAAATAAGCCTGTTTTGTACCTAAAAGGAGTTTGGTATCCCAGTCTTAGGCCTTCACTCATTTGATAAATATTTACAAGTTTAAAATGATGGAAATGTATGGAGTTCAACATCCTAAAAAGTATTTCTGGGAGCTTCTGATTATAACACTAGCCCAAGCAAAGTGTTAGGTAAGAACGGAAAGAAGTCTGAGCAAGATGACTGCACTACAATCTGCATCAAACAGGTTTCAAGTTGTCTGAAGAGAACTTACCAGTACTTCTCTCTTCCCTAAAGTCTTTTTGCTCCAAGCCACATCCATTTACTAACAGAACAGTCTCCTAACTGTAGAGCAGATAAAGTTTTCAAGTTGACTGAATTTCAAAGGAAATCCTTTTTGCTGAGGCAAGCTCCAAGTTCTGCAGCTGTGGGCAGAAGACTGGCTGGTGCTTATAAACAAGATAAGTCTGTGACAGAAAAGCCACAGAGTTGTCACCTTGCCACCTTTTCTGTGATCGTTACATTTGATCACAGAAGTCGTTATTACAACACCCCCCTGCCAAAATTTCTCAACAGAAGACCTATTCCATCTCGTAAGGGTAACTTCCTGCTTACAGGAGTCTCCTAAAGCAGAGCTGAAAAGCCATTTGTCCCCTCTATTTTGCCTTTCCGGGTAACTGCTCTGAGCACAGGCACTTTAGTTGCCATGTCCTTCCCACAAACACAGAATACTACTTTATCTCTCCGACTTCACAGCTATTCAGCCCGCTGACCCAGCTACTCTGACAAACGTCCTGCTTTACATGCTAGGAACCACTACCACTTGATCGAGACTGCCTTTTCTGCCTTTATATATAGCAGAAACTTTAACCAGTCACTTTAGTACTAAACTGTACTAACCAGGCAAATGACTTCTGCTGATGTCTGTAGTGCATGAGCAGTTTTATGAGACTTCCTTCTTTCTGATCAATTCCCATGAGCTAGAGAGGAAAACGGTGCTTAGGGCTGCAATAAGAAAAACACCCCACACCAGCGCCTGCTCCCAAGACGCTCATTGTGCAGAGCTCCCAGAAGACAGCTTGCCAACCAAGTGATTGGGAACCTGTGATCTCATATGCCCTCCTAGTACAAAGCTTGTGGGTAAGACCAAATAAAATCAGATTTATTACCACTGAACAGCAGCCAGCTCCCACTACGCAGAAGCATCCGACCCCTTAAGAGCGAGGGCAGCTGCAAACACTACAGCGGTTTGTTTGGTGTAGTCCTCCCAGCAGGATGGAAAAGGTGAGGAATGAAACATTCTTCCAAAGTCTCATCTCACAGTGGCAGCATTACAGTGCAGGCAGCCCAGGAGACTGCTCCTATCAGCTTAGCCATTTTGTATGCACGTAAGTATTTAAACTGTCTTTTGGGCATCCACTCCTCTTACTCTCATGCTCTCTCTCCTCCTTAAACAAATACAACTTTGAGAACAAAAATCAGAGATTCTCATATTAAACTAGCAGGTTTTCCACACAAAGTGTTTTGACAAAACAAAAGCTAAAACTTGTTTTAGACATATGCAAAATAATCACCACGAAATATTTCTTACATCCCAAGATGGGGAGATACTCCTTCAGGAAGATACCAAGACTAGAAGGATCTTTCTAGTTTACTCACTTTATAGCACTGCACTTTCAGGGCTGCTTCAGACAGTCATCATCACAACATCCTCCAAGGTTTCTGACATTGTTTTGCGTGACATGATTTTTACCAACACAATCACAAGGGGATAACTACTGACTCGTTCAATTACATTGACGTCAGCAATTTATGTGAAAAAAGATAAACTGCATGCTGTATATATATATAAAAAAAATTAAAAACTAGTAAGTTATACATTTGCCATCAGAAAATACAAACAACTCCCACTTTCTGTAAAACTAGAGGGCAAGGGACTGACTTGCACCCCTACACGGAAGGTAACACAGAGAATAAGTAGGCCATGAAACCAAGCACTGCTGCACATCATACAAGTATGTCCTTTACCATCTTTGCATATACTTTTTTTTTTTTTTTTTTAATTCATCAACCACATTGCTTCTCAGGCATCACTTTCATGACCTCTTAAAAATTTTATTTTTTCATTTAGATTTTTCAAATGAAACAAGATACAACATCAGCTAATTCTGGCTTCACTTCACTTTCACTTCTCCAAACATATTCTTTTCTTAGACTTAACAAAATGCTTGACAGAGTAACGCACATGCCAGTCATAACATCCAATGTAATACAGTGCATTTTCTCCAGCCTACATCTACCATAAAATAGACAAAAAACCCAAAACATCGGTTTGTGTAGATAACAGGTTATACCACCTTGCACCTGATTGCTGAGAAAACCTGAATCTGTCACAATTGTCCATAAAGAGATAGTTCCTCTCAGAGAACACACAAGTCTTCACAGTAAGCTTTTCATTTTTAAATGAAAGGCTAGTGCTATTGTTGTTAGACAACGGGGTTGAGAGAGGGGTGTTTATCTGGGCACTTGGAAAATCATCTCTTGAAACTTTAAGGAGTACTTACTCCAACATTGGTTGCCATATGACTTTGCTGGTAAAGAGGCAGCATGTGTGCACTTATTAGCGTCCTTACAACCCACAAGCTTGTTTGGTAGTTACCTCAGTACACAAAGACTGCGTATCCACTTCTCTAGAGGTAAATTATCTGGGGCAGCTCATTGTAAGCTTCCATTTTGCCTTCACCAAGTTCAGTTTTGGTAAAATCATCCTGTACAATTTAACTTTCCACCTAGTGGAAGCCACTAGGATGATAAACGGTGCTTATCCAGAGCCATCAGGAAACGCTTGTTACCTTACCTTTTTCCAAACTCAAGCTCACAAGCTAACAAGAAAAAACAGTCAAAGCCTATGCTTGCCTGTTCCTCCCATTCCTACTCCAGGCCCTAAATCAGAAGATAACTTTTCCTTTAATCCCACTATGTTTGAGGCTTTAAGCAAACCTGGGGTAGGGCATTTTCAGCCCAACAGAATACTTCCCACATCCCAGAAGCTGCGGGAGCCTTTGGGCCTCTGTTACCTTTTAATAAATCTCAAAGTATTACAGCTGAGCTCATTTCCACCCCATAGGCTGACACTGCATCTGCTCTGTGTAATTTGTATACAACAGAAATCCACAGAAGTGCTATAAATGAAAGCTGCATTTTTGCAAACATTGGAAGTACTTGGTGCACTTTAAGAAAAGTGTTCTTATTTAATGATTTGCCTCTTAAAAGCCATTAGCATTTTGCAACCGCTTCCACACATTTACCTTTCAGATAGCTCTTTGAGATGGGTGGGAAAAACAATAGTAATCAGCTGGAAACAAACAAAAAAAATTACAATGTCCAAGTATAAGCACTGACTGAGGTCTGACAAACTAATCAAATCCTTAAGTTCAAACTCAGGTTCAAACTCTAAAGACATGTTAGGAGTAAAAACAGATGATATCACAGACTGTTTACAAATTTCATGCATAACTGAGTAAAGGGGGGAAAAAAAATCAAGTTTTGACTCAAGCCTCCAGAAAAATTAGAAAATACATATTTTTTGCATTTAAAAGTCAGCTGAAAGCTAGTTGCTAAAAACACTTTTGAGACCTAAGAAGCCACTTTTGCAGATTAAAAAAAAAAAAAAAAAGTTTTTTTGGGAAGAGTTCAAAAAGACTGAAATAATAGCTCCCAAATCATATGATTTAGAGCAAGCGCTACTTTTCAATTTTAAGTAACCAGCTTCTTATTCGAAGAATAACCCATAAGCGTTACAATGCTTACCATGGATTTTCTGGGTGAACTATCCCAATATAATGACAAATTCTTTTATGACTTATACATGAATTTCTAGAATTGAGAGAAAATAACTTACTGGGTAAGGCTCTACAGAAAGAAGGAAACAAGAATCTTTGCTTAAACTGCCTGAACGCCAGAATAGGCAGCTGTTTCAATAGCAACCTCCAACTCGAGCTAGCAACTTTAGGTTACAAGGTGCAGAAGATGACGACGTTCCATTAGCACAAACAAGCCCCATCAAAGTCGTGGGAGCCTGTACATAGTCAGCTATCTTGAAAATTGACTCCTCTGTATCCAAAGACAAAATGAGAGCTCGAATCACAAGTTCAGGAATAAAGAACTGTAATTTTCACAGATGCTGCCTAAACCCGTTTATCAAGACTCCATATTTCTGTGGGATTCCTCACACCTCCTGGCTGAAGGAGGGGGAGGAAAAAAAGAGAGGGAAGTTTAAAAAAAAAAAAAAAAAAAAAAAAAAAAGCTTGTTCTCATGGCACAGCCCCACCTTTTCCAGCAGACCTTTATCTGCAGCTTTGAATGTTGTCATTTCAGTGACAGAAGCAGCTTTGCTTCTCTGATGCATCTCTTGCACACTCAGTGACCAGGCTCACTCGGGAAGAATCTAAGGTTCCAATGATTCACTCAGCAGCAAGTGGGCAACCAGAATATGCGGGCTTTAGCACTGATTGGGTAAGCAGCTTTCTGTTAGCCACTTATCTCTCCTATTATTCCCCCTCCCAGCAGAAAAGTCGACTATCCACATACTCCTGTCAGTCTTGCAGCAGCTCCCCACAATCAGGATCAAAATCAAAGTCCTGCTATGCTATGTAGAGCACTCTTTCTGAAACAGTTTCAAACTTGAATTTAACAAAAAGTTGGCAAAAGTATGAAGCCATGAAATTGGTTATTACTGCTTTATCCATCAGACATTGTGTTGCAAGCACACCCCTACATTTTAAGTCCGAAGAGAAGAAAGCAAAGACACAGAATCACAGAATGGTTGAGGTTGTAAGGCACCTCTGGACATCATCTAGTCCAATCCCCCTGATCAAGCAGGGTCACCTAGATCACATTAACCAGGAATGTGTCCAGACAGCCTTTGAATACCTCCAGCAAAGGAGACTCCACTACCTCTCTGGGCAACCTGTTCCAGTGCTCAGTCACCCTCACAGTGAAGAAGTTTTTCCTCATGTTCAGATGGAACTGCCTGTGCTTCACTTGGTGTCTGCTGCTTCTCATCCTGTCACTGGGCACCATGGAGAAGAGATTGGCCCCATCCTCCCAACACCCTCCCTTCAGATGCTTGTACACATTGATGAGCTCGCCTCTCAGTCTGCTCTTCTCCAGGCTGAACAGGCCCAGCTCCCTCAGCCTTTCCTTAGATGAGAGGTGCTCCAGTGCCTTCATCATCTTAGTAGCCCTCCGCTGGACTCGCTCCAGGAGTGCCATGTTTCTCTTGTACTAGGGAGCACAGAACTGGACTCCAGGTGAGGCCTCCCCAGGGCTGAGGAGAGGGGAAGCATCACCTCCCTCCACCTGCTGGCAACACTCTTCCTCATGCAGCCCAGCATACCATTGGCCTTCTTGGCCACAAGGGCACAAGACAATTTTTGAAGAACTGCTTCTTACCACTTACATTCCAGAGTATCAGACTCATTAAATATTAAGGTCAGACAAATTGTAGAGATGTCAACAAGACCTAAAA
Organism: Struthio camelus; assembly: GCF_040807025.1. Taxonomy (NCBI): domain Eukaryota; kingdom Metazoa; phylum Chordata; class Aves; order Struthioniformes; family Struthionidae; genus Struthio; species Struthio camelus. Next base: position 148,688,280 of record NC_090942.1, on the reverse strand, counting down.
CTGCTTGCAGTACAACACTGATAGATTGAGTGGGCTCTATGGTATTCTCTCCTAACGTTGAGGCAGATTTTGCAAAAGGCACACTTGTATGAAAGGAACTTTGAATTTTTTGCAAATAAAAAGCAGAAGATATCAGAAATGATATTTCATAGTTCATATTTCTGAGAAAATGTCTCATAAAAGCAAGGCAAGTTCTGTCAAATACAATTTGTATGAGTTATTTTGCAAGGCTTATGTCCTCATTAGTGTCTATGCTTTAAATTCAATTTACTGTAAGAGTTTAACTAAATATCTTCATTTAACTTGTGTTAAAAGCTTCGAAAAGAGAGTTAAGTCTTCTGAATAAAAAGAGTGACAGTAGAGAAAGAAATGACTTTGCATTGCAGCTGTTATTAAAACAATCACTTATTACACTAGAAAGAAAATTCCGAATTATCTCATCAGTACCTCCAAAGGCATGTCCATCACAGTCCTGCCGTTAGTTAAGAAAAATCAGAAAGAGGTATGGATATCTCCCTAGGTTACCACATTTACCTTACTCGAAAGTTCAGGAAAGATTCATGGGGCAACACAAATCAAATATAGACTTTGGAACAAGGAGGGCACAATGAGATAGCTCAAAGAGTGAAGAAAGACAGGACCATGACAGACTGGAGAAGGCAAGAAAAATGATCACCGAGAGCAGACTACAAAGAAGAGACTGCAACCAACGCTGCATGGAGCTGCAATCCTTAACTTGTGCCTTCCCTCCATTACTACTACCTTTACTTTAGCTTCAAGAGAACAGCAGATGTTTATGCAAAGCATTTAAAGCTTCCTACTCTGCAGATGCAGCACAATAAACTTCATTTCAGTTTGCTTTAGAAAATTGCCTCTTTATTCCTAGAAATGGGAGGCAGAACATGAGCACCTAGCACCGGACTGGACAGCTCCAAAAATTAAATACAAGTCACTCTAACAAACAGCTTAGATTTACTCTAAGATCAGACTTGTTATGACTCAAAGGAGGCTGTTGTACATTAGGCCCACATCCTGCTTGTTATGAAGTTTGGAAGGGACATCAACAAGATAGGTCTTTTTCAAGAGTGACAAAGGCTTATGGTGAATCCAACCTGCAGAACTAGATTCAGGGCTTGTGTCTTTAAGACCTTCTAGGTGATGCTAACGCTCAAAAGCCACTCTTCACAGGTGGTCATGACTTCTGCATTCCTGAATCAAAACGTATTTAGAGGTCCGGTTTGCAAGAGCACTGGGCTTTCCAAGCTTCATTAATAGTCAATAAAAGCGTATCTGGGAGCACAGAGAGCACTAGTTTTTTTAATTAAAAAAAGAAAAAAAAATCACAATCCTAGACATCAAGAAGGACAACAACAACAACAACAACAACAAATTCAGTGAATGTTTTGATCTTTTCCCTTGCCACGGTTCCTTACCTGCAAGATAGTGTAATAGCACTCCCCTGCAAACATATCCCTGCAAGTCGTAGGATCTAACGGACAGAGTTTGGTGACTCGTCAATGACTGGGCATCATCCCCAACAAAGAATAGGAGCAGGAAGGAGAAAAACCTTTATAGAGTAAGATTACATGATGACAGTTCCACATATCCCATACACACTCACTTCTTTAAGCCAAGAAGAGACAAGTGTGAGGAAACTAGGCCTTTCAAGTCACCTCATGGAGGATGCAGACATTTGTTGTTTTGGATACCCTCTATGCCTCACACAACAGAGAGAAATTACTCTTAATCACTGCTAGAGGCACTACATCCTCAAACCTAAGGAAAAAAACACAACTTGGGCTATGCGATTAGGAGCTGGGGCATAGAAAAGGTATACTGACAGGAAGGCAATGATAATTTCCTTAGAATTGATGTACACAGAGCACAGAGGTTGGTTTTAATATCTCTTTGGAATGTGATACAGTCATTGCTTTTGTAGTTTCCAGAAGACCTGCTGAAATACCCCAGGAGTTCACATGATCATGGAATATAGTAATATTGGGCATCTTTATTTGATTTTCTATGTAGAAAGTAGCGTGGAAGCTAGCTAGCATCAATGCACTACACAGGCCACTTCCTTCTGTATGAAGTATCAAAATTATCAAATAGGAACAGGCCAAAAAAAAAAAAACCTGTGACATGAATATACCAATGCAAATCAAGGCCAACAGTTGACAGTTGGGCAACTGATGCCAAAAGCAGCACAAATATTCAACGAGCAACTTTTATCAGTAATAATCATAGATATCCTGATGTCAGGAAATGCAGTCACACTGATTCCTGCCAAACTGATCAACATACATGCGTTAGTAGAGATCTGCAGAAAGTACATCTCTGTGTCCTCAAGTCTAACATTAGTGAAGGTCTTGAAGATAGCAACCACGTGCAAGATTACTCCACTGAAGAATTACGAGAACAATATTCAAAATATGCACCTAGATGGACTATATAGCACTATCATGCCTTCATCAAGGGATATGTAAAAAAAATGTGTGCATCTCACTGGTTCTCTCTCAGTTAAATAGTTAACCATTTTCAAGCTCTTAGTTTGCTGTCCAAAACGATGCAAGGCTTGTCAAAAGGAAAAAACTGTCACAAGTAAGATATCCTTCAGGAAAGGTTACATCTAAGAGTCTATAACTACAGAAGTCTTCAAAAAGCACTGCTAACATTTGCCACCTCAGCAGCTGCATGGTCATCTGAAGTCTCTGGGTCTGCTTGTTGATGAAAACATTTGAAGTGCCCAGATTCCCTAGCAAAGGCATCACAGAAAACCCATAAAGGCAGAAAACATTCTTTAGACAAGCAGTAAATAAGTATATGCAGTGAATAAGACAATACTAACATGGGGCCTGAGGTGTTATATTTAGTTCATGCAGGTGCTACATTAACTAACGATGGATTTGGATGCCCCAGTCACGGAAAGCTTCCGTTCCATTCCAGTCTGCACATTCAGTACCTAGCACAATAGTTACCCATACACTGAATAATGTCTTGTTAAACAACTTCATTCTAATTATTTATTTTAAATGCCATTGTACTAGCTTTCTAATACTTTACCTATTCAAAGTTTTGGTAGTAGTTAAAATCAGATTGTCCTATTAAGAGCATATTGACAATATGAGATGTTATTTAATTGCTCTGATAGTGGAGCATTAGAAACTGCCGCATGTTATGTAACAGTATAGCAACTGCCCAGTGGCCATTTATTCCTGATCACTGTAATTAGAAGAGACTAATACCACTGAGGATAGAACCACTAAACTGCTTTATCAGAACACTGTGTAAAGCTTTCATTTACTACCAACCACCACTAGAGGCTAAAGACACATGACAGAGGCAACAAAGCAGAACCCAAAAGCTTGCAACTCATAGAACTTACAGTACTATTTCTATTTGCGAAGAGATCAAAGATCACTTCAGACTCCAAAATCAACTAGTCCTCATCCAGTACGGCAAGGTTTTCCTTTTTCAGTGTTTCTGGTACAACGCAATGCACCATCCCACTTGGAATCACAAGTAGCATTTTGTATGTATAATGAGACAAGTACAGCTGGCAATGGGAAGTAGAATTAAAATCTAAAGTTACAAGCTTTTAGTGAGAAATAACAACAACAACAACGATCACACTTAAGAGAGATACAACACTATATCACATACTGTCTTGGAATACACTCTCTCTCACTACCCTTCAATGCTTTTATTAGAATTGCTAAGTTATCTAAAGCTAATGCTTTCTGCCAGCCCAAATGTATCACAACATACTGCCAACTGAACAAAATCCTGGGACAATCCATCCATTCATCAGCACTGGAGTTCATCATTCCGACTTATTCTTCATCCTTCACAGATGCAGTAATCCTTATGAATGCAGGCTTTCTTTAGATTGCGAAGAACAGCAATAGGGCCATAATGAAAATCCATCCAAAAAAAAAATTCAAGCTTTCTAAGCATGCACTGAAGATTTGCCGATTTGTATAAATGGCATGTACAATGTTGCCAAACAACACATATACTCTTTTAAAAACAGGATAAAAAGGGAAAAGAGTGAAAACTGAGTCAAAAAGTGCTGATGAAGCACTGGATCATTCAGATGTTGCATGTGGAAAGCTGCAAAATGTTTCCGTTCAAGTAAAGTTACTCCACATTCTCCCTCCCAAAGATGACTGCCTTTCCCCACTTCTTTGTATCTGCATATCAATGACTTGCAGAAAGAAATAAGGATAAAAACAAACTGAGGTTACTAACTTGCTGCAATACTGTTACAGTACATTATGGAACATTGCATTGCTGCCATGCAGAAAGTATGTTCATGTCAGCTCCTGACAATGATAGGTTCTGAAGCCTTAGCAATTAAAGTGGTTTTTGAAAAAAAGAAAAATTACAGCCTTTCCATGCCTATTCAAGACAAGGAAAACCTCAAGAGAATTACTGCCCTAGTGAGCCTTCCCTTAGCAGCAGGCAAACCAACAGTACAGGACTTTTGCTATAACCCAATTTGAAAAAAAAATTGCCTCTCAAAACCTAAAAATAGATTACTGGGTTGCATCCATTGGGTAAATATACATTCATTGGATTTTTTGCAATGCTTTTAATAACGCAATTGAAGCAAGAAAACTTGTCATGAAATATGAACTGGTTAAACAACATTAAATGGAAGATCAAATTGGATAGGTACTCCTTACAGTTAAATGTTACCTAGCTATTAGATGCACAAGTATAAATGATCACTTTGGGGATCACAGCTAATCATCATAAAGGAGCAAGTATAAGATTTATACTACTATTTTCTTCTGGCATAAATCATTGTAATACTTCAGCAGCAACAGTAGAATTTTGAGGAAAAGTACAGTATTTTCATTGTTAGAATAATCTTTGAGGTAACTTACTAGACTCAAATGCTGCAGGAGACGATGTACTTTTTTGGAAGTTATCACAGCAAAGTATTGACAGAAAGGCGTGCCCAATTACTCATTAAATGTTGACAGACTGAACTGCAGGATCATTGGGAAAACGTTCATCAAATTGAAATCAACAAAATTTTAGACCACAAATGTAATGGTTAAAAAAAAACAGTTAATGTGACTAAGTACGGAAAATATCAGAATCCATTATAATGACTGGGCTCTACTGAAAGATTTGCTTTGAGCACTAGGTTCAGCTTTGGTCACCATCTGAGCAAAAGACCACTTTTCTTGGCAGTCTAAGTGGAAGATATATGATAAAGTTTGACTACAAGTTAACAGGTTGTGCCACTTTCCTCCTGTCACTGTAGTAACTAAAAAAATCTTGCACTGAATTAAACAGAAATAAAGGACCTTGCACATGTTATGCAATGAGTAGTACACGCAATGCCTAATACTAAGACAGTCAAGGTGAACGCTGAATACCTGACAAAAAACCGAGCCAATCCCACTGTTATTACACCAAAGTTTACTACAGACATTCATCAAAATCCAACTCCCCTTATAACTGTTAGCTAGAAAAGAAAACAAACAAACAAACAAGAAGCAATGGACACGTTATAGGCACAGTCAAATCATGATTAATCAGAGCACTGTATGGTCACTACGGGAGCAAGGAGCACAGACAGCACTGACTGCACCACGGTGGAGCATTCCATTTTCCCCTGATCAAAAAATGGAAGATGCTAGTGGAAAACATCGAGAGCAAAGGCAGAAAGACAACTCAAGATCTAAGTTTATTGGCAAATATCCTGAGTAGCCTCGAGTAGCCTCCAGGCTCAGGATCGGTGCATCCCTCTGAGTAAGAAGTCGAGCAAAGCGGGCAGGAGACCTGCATGGATGAGCAAGGAACTCCTGGCCAAACTCCAGCAGAAGAAGGAAGTGTACAGAATGTGGAAAAGGGGACAGGCCACTTGGGAGGAATGCAGGGACGTTGTCAGAGTGTGCAGGGATGCGACAAGGAAGGCTAAGGCCCAGTTGGAATTAAATCTAGCAAGGGATGTCAAGGACAACAAGAAGGCCTTCTTCAAATACATCAATAGCAAAAGGAAGACTAGGGAAAACGTGGGCCCGCTGCTGAATGGGGCGGGTGCCCTGGTGACAAAGGATACAGAGAAGGCAGAGTTATTGAATGCTGCCTTTGCTTCAGTCTTCACTGCTAAGGCCAGTCCTCATGAATTCCAGACCCTGGGGACAAGAGAGGAAGGCTGGAGAAAGGAAGACTCTCCCTTGGTGGAGGAGGATCGGGTTAGAGATCTTTTGTCCAAACTTGACATCCATAAATCCATGGGCCCCGATGGGATGCACCCACGAGTGCTGAGGGAGCTGGCGGATGTTATCGCTGGGCCACTCTCCATCATCTTTGAAAGGTCCTGGAGATCAGGCGAGGTGCCTGAGGACTGGAAGAAAGCCAATGTCACCCCAGTCTTCAAAAAGGGCAAGGAGGAGGAGCCAGGAAACTACAGGCCTGTCAGCCTCACCTCCATCCGGGGAAAGGTGGTGGAACAGCTCCTCCTGGAGGTCCTCACTAAGCATCTGGAGGACAAGAAGGTGATCAGGAGTAGTCAGCATGGATTCACCAAAGGGAAAGCATGCTTGAGCAATCTATGATGGAACGACTGGCTGGGTAGATGAGGGCAGAGCAGTGGATGTTGTCTCCCTGGACTTCAGCAAGGCTTTGGACACTGTCTCCCATCACATCCTCCTAGGTAAGCTCAGGAAGTGTGGGCTAGAGGAGTGGACAGTGAGGTGGCTTGAGAACTGGCTGGATGGCCGAGCTCAGAGGGTTGTGGTGAATGGCGCAGAGTCAAGTTGGAGGCCTGTAGCTAGTGGTGTCCCCCAGGGCTCAGTCCTGGGTCCAGTCTTGTTCAACATATTCATCAATGACCTTGAGGAAGGGAAAGAGTGCACCCTCAACAAGTTTGCTGATGATACTAAACCGGGGGGAGAGGCTGACACACCAGAAGACTGTGCTGCCATTCAGAGGATGTGATCCTGGGCAATATGCTCTAGAGGTCCCTGCTTGAGCAGGGAGGTTGGACTAGACGATCTCCAGAGGTCCCTTCCAACCTAAACGATTCTGTGATTCTGTGAGTAAAGCTTTCCTCTTTCACACCGCAGTTCCTCAGTACTATTTTCCATCTTTAGGAGGCAAACATTGTTAAAGCTTTAAGATGCCTGAATACTAGCAGGTTATTTCATGGATATACAGATATATATACACACTTTTTTTTAAGCGTAACTTCTCTGAACTGTCACACTATCATTCCCTCAATTACTTTCTTGCAGACTTTCTCTTGGCTATAGACAGTGACTCAAAAAAATTCATCTATCTGCCAGTGAAAAAAGCCATTCATCTGCTCAGTGAAAAAAGTCAGAGCAAAATAAAGGCTAAATGTCAAGAAAAAACAGTTTGACTACTGAGAAAAAGCAAATTTATAAAACTGTTGTCCATATTCACAAGCCACTTCATTACATACCACATAAACATGTGAAAACCATAGTGAGGAGAACTGGACCTTAGGTTTAAGGCAAAATTTGATGAGCAGCAGTAGCCCAGCCATTACCCTGCTCCTGCTATCACACCATCTCTTCAGGTGCGCAAAGTGTGCCAAGCAGGGCAGGAGCGTGAAGAAACAAGGAGCCGGCTAAACAGGCGAAAGCACCTTTACGAGCTGAGCTATATACTTGTGTCAGGTTTAGACATGGTATGCTGAAGAGTGCAACTGGCAGTGTCTTCTGTGACTTTATACCACATAAATCAACAGCATAACTCCTGATTCCACCAGAAGCTGCCGCCCCCGTTAAGTTCCTGGGGCAATGTTTTGTTCAGGATTTTCTATTATAACTTCAAAGAGTTGAGGTCACTGAAATGTGACGCATAGACTATGTAAAAAGCTCTGCCAGATAGCAAAGGAATATAGCAGTGAAATCCCTAGACCATAATCACAGCATTTATTTTTCCTTGACAGAAGCTTCTATTTTTTCAGCCATTGTTTTGTCACTCCAAAACACACACACACACAAAACACATTCATTTCCCCCCTTCTTAGAAATTTCTGTCTTTCCACAGTCTCTCAGCTCTTTTCAATAAACCTAACTGAATCCACTGCCTTCTCCTTGGCTAAATCTCCCTCTCCAGACATCGTTGAGCCAAGCAATTCTCCTTAGGGTATCTGCTGCCCTACCAGTTTGTTCTGCAACTTCTTCCAGATAAGCTCGGTGAGTTTTTCAGTATTGGCTGAACCTCTGCTCATTGAAGCTCACAATGACTCTGCTAGACCCTAAAGCATCTCAGATCCTAAATCATACACAGATTTTCCTGGTCGTCACAGCTATCTGACTGGCAGAACGTGCTCTGCAAATACAGCCTCTCGGCAGTAGCTCCAAACTCATGGAACAATGTCAGTTTAAGTTATGGTATAAAAGTGAGCTTTTGTCAGTTATTTTGAAAGTAAGATTATTTTCAAGCTGAATTTTCCTTAAGTCTGACACCCAGCATTATGGAATGGAACTTAGAAAGGACAGCTGCTAACAGGAATCTAATCATACACAGCAAGGCCTTTCCAATCCTTTTTAACAATCCCAGAAGACACTTTCTGACCGTAACAGTCTGCGTCTGGATCATTCTAAATTCCTGCCCCTGCACAGTATTTCTAAGAAATCCAGACTTGTCAAATAGCTGCTATGTTTCAAGTTTCTCAACGAGTGCAAGGTAAATACAACAGAGCAGGCAAATCACCTATGACAAGAATTTTCAAATTTCAGAGTATGCAAAATGATTACTTAAGATGCATCAGAATGTCATTGATCACATCTTCATTTCAATATATGATTTAGATACCTTTTATATTTTTTATACAATATACCCTTTCTTTATTATGTTTCAGAATAATAAAAAGAAGGCACCAAAGTTTCTCTAGTTTACATGTTTTTTCTGGTGAGATTAGAAGAAGACCATCTTTAAATTTAAAATGGTATATTTACTACACTGAACAATCAAATACATTGCAAATAGTATTTTCTTTGCAATTGAAGCATCAGAAAACTTGGTATCTGGGTTCAGAGACATAATATTACAAGAACAGGCTATTCTGGAAAGCAAGTAATTCAAATCTTAGGCATGCACGTCATGTGGCTGCATACACGTGGGCCAAAAATGTGACCACTTCAAGGATCTCAGTGTCTGGAAAGCACCATCCAGATACTGTGTAATCTGGATTCTGGCACTTTGCCATCGTTGCAAAAGCAGCCAGTTTTTGTTCTTAAGCATTGTCCTTTTCTGCAATTAAGGTTCCTGTAGATCTCCAAAGATTAAATCCCTTTATTCCACCAAAAGCCTATTTTTGCAAATTCATTGTAACCTAGTGTTTACAATTGAGTTAGTTTCCTCACTCATCACTCCAAAGAAGTGTCATAGCATAACCTTGGTAATAAGTAATAGTAAGTGGTCCGAGGTTTCTTCTTAGAGCTGAGCAATTTGTACTTTACCAGGTTTTTCCAGTACTTGCAAACTTTAAACCTTCTCTGGAATCAAAGAATTTGGAAATAGGTCTTACTTTTGATACAGTGTATTAGCAAGGTAAATCATGTTAGTTCAATACTTTTCAGAATTAAATTTTTCTAGAGGTAATTGTGTCTTTCCCTTTTTTCTACACAAAAATATTGAATCACATAGCATGGATTAAAAAAACAAAGCAAAACAACAACAACTCCACAGAACCACTGGAGGACAGCTGAGAATAGAACAACATGGCAAGAAAGTGTCCAGAAAAAAAGTTATTTATTCATAACATTACAGCAAAAATTTAATCTGAATGCAATTATTTTCTCTTGCCTTGGATGTACAATGTAGCAGGACTCAATGTTGCAACTGTAGCTGTGTAGGGCTAGATAAGCACAGTCATCTTAGATCTACGTTACCTGGAAAGAACCTGCACAGCTTAAATTTAGCTTGAAGGTGAGGACAGTGTTCCTTCCGGTGATGCTCAGAACAGACCTCAACAATGAACAAAATGGTGACAGCAGGAAGAAAAGAAAAAAAGAAGACAAAGTATTTCATCCATTTTGTGCACGAGCCAGTCACCACATGTTCACAAGAGGCAGAGAAACAAGCAAAGATTTTTAGTTTAGGCTGATCTGGAGGGGAACCCAAGCCAACTTGGCAGCATTAAGATGAGCTATTGGATGATATCTGGATAAGATACAGAAAAAGGACAAGGACAGAGGTTTAGGTGATACCCACACACACACAAAAAAAAAAAAAAGCTGGAGGAGGAAAAGTATGAAGAAAGAAGGGGCAGGGGAAAAAGAGAATAGCAAATTCCATATAGCCATTTTCCTTCAGTATTTTGGGATTCCCCAAGTTTTTCTTGGAGTTGTAGTAGAGGTAGAACCTAATACAAAAATATAGCTTGTGGTCTGGTAATGGAGACAAAAAAATAAAATGTGATGTTGGCCAGTGAGGGCAGCAAACTAAACACTTTAAAGAATAAAAATATTTAAGAATAGAACTATGAATTTAAGCAGCACCTAAAATAATGAGGACCTAATCTGGGGCCTTAGTCTCAACAGGCTAACAAGAAAGTGTTAATAAACAGCAAGCATTTACACTCCTGCCCTCTACACATCTGACTTTTCAGTCTATAGGACAGGGGACTGTCATATGTACACAACATCTAGTGCAAAGTTTATGCTATCCTTGAGTAATGCTGACAAAAACATTTCACACAAATACTTATGTGTCGACATCATAATTGCTTGATGTGCTCATAAGCTTAAGGTATGCTTTTGTGTTTGACATACAGAGAACAAGAAATAAGACTGTGCTGCTTTAGAACTCCAAACCATTAGGCTCAAAAAACATTTAAAATGTTGAAATAAATACATTGCAGTATTTGCCAGCAAGAGCAATAATTTTTTTTTTTTTATAGTACTCTGAGGCTAATATTTTGGGAAGAAATCAACATAGCAAGTACTATATATCACCAATATATCTATGTTTACTTTTCTTTGTGTCATGTAGATACATGTTAAAACTAAATATGCTGTAATTATATTTAGTTACTTCAGCTTAATAAACAGATCATCAGTACGAAACCACTCATTAGCAATTCAGTCATGTCATGCTAGGAGGAAAAAAAAAAAGATAACCATGAATCTCTAAAACCTAATAGTTAGGAGAACAGTAACTCATTGGGTTTTTGGAAATCTAAGAGATTTGTGCAGGTGTTCTAAAGAGACTGCTTCCCAGAGAGTCATATTTGAGAGCAGCAAATTCCTTGAGAACTTAGTAAGCCAGAACTTCAGAGGAATATTAAAACTCTCATGAAAATTGAATCTTTCTATTCATGTTCCTGAAGACTGAAGAACATGTCTGGGACTGAGCAGACAAACACATTTTTCTAACCTATATGAATGAGATTTAAAGAAAGGTTAAAAGTTCCTGGAGGTTCAGTCTTCGTAATCAAGGTATTTGCCAGGTTACATATACTGCTGTGCAGAGATGAAAAGCAATAATGACTAGGCTAAGACATCCAAAGCTGTACTGGTACTCAGTTGGCTATATGAAAACCTATTCCAGAGTTAAGACTACTTCACTCAGACCATTATGTCTCCAAGATATGTACCTCCTCCAGAAAACTGTTCACAGTAAACAGTGTCCAGTGGGAACACGCTCCCTTTAATTAGTCTTGCAGATAGGTATGACAAGGCCATATCTTTTACGCTGTGCAACAGGTTGACTGCCAAAGCATAAAGCTTCAAGACAAGCTAAATGAGCAGAAATACCTGCTTCAACTCCATGAATCAGACGATATTACAGCCACCTTGCCAGACATGCATGCGGAAGGCCATGTACATTCACCATACTCTCTGATCTTGATGTACAAAGGCTATGTAAAATTCAACTAGAATACCAAAGAATACTCGAGAGGAAAGGTCAGATAGCACTTCCACAACTGGAATGATCCTTTACATAAGTTTTCTTCCTCCATGCTTATTCTAGTATTTTCCAGTCATTGCAGAACTCCAATGTAGCCAGTGATGCAAACTCCATGCGAATGTTCCTTCCAGCTCATGTGGCACATCCCTCCTGTCTAGTTAAGGAGCCCTCTACATTTACCTCTTAACTCCTCCATTAAGTCCAACTTCTGAATGCTAATTAGAAAGTCAGTTACTTCAACAGCAAAGCTAAGAGCCAGTTGGAACTAGCTGGTATCTCAGGCCAAGAATAACAAGTTTAAGTACTTATCTACAAGCAAACACAAAGAAAAAGCATGAGCTTTATTGTCTTTCTCAGCTACTGCCTGTTATCAATTTTATTGCCTATAAAAAGATAAGCAAATAAAATACCTATTAGGTAGAACCTAGCTAGGTCTTTGATTACTGCTGTTACGTGAGACAAAGTCAACCCAGATCACTCTAACATATGCCCAGATGAAGCCTCTACAAGCTAGCCTGTCTTCAAATGATTTGAGGTTTTTTTGTTTGTTTGTTTTCGGTTTTAAATCCTTAACAGTGCAAAAAGGTAGAGTTTGTAAATCACCTATATTCATGCCAGATCCTGAGACTGTAAGTAGTGGCTCTAGTTTTTAAACTACTTTTTGGTTCTTACTGGGTACATGCAGCATCTAAACACATGACCTGCAGTCTCGTCATAACTTTGGATAGGGAAAGTATTCAGCTCTATAGCAGAAGACCCCCTGTAAAGTCTGTAAAGCAAGTTCCCTAGCCACAGGAGAGGGTGGATTCTAGGGCTAAACATTGTCAGAGCTCACACATGAACGTAGCAATTTAAGGAAGAACAGTCAATCTGTCTCATGGATACGGGCAAGGAAACTATCCCAGGAGAAAGACTATTACACAACCATTAAGCAAAGTGAAGATTGACAAGAAGGGAACATCAAATAGAGAGGATCATGCAGCAGTAAAACAACAGCAGAAATATTTATGACGCACTTAACATAAATAAAGGAAAACTTGCATTTAAAGTACTAAGTGGGAAAAATAATTTATTTCTCAGAATAACTGTAGAAACAGACAGCATCCATTCTAATGTACAAATCAAAAGCTGGTCATAGCCTCATGAGACACTTGATAGTAATGGAAAGATGTTATAACTGATAGTAGTTTAAAACTCTTCCTCTAGTTTGTGAACACTTCCACGAGTCAGATAGATCTAAAAGAAATAATACATTGAACAAATATTCAAAACAATAGCAAAGGTTAACGTAGTTTCCATATTTAACCCAATTCTTGATTTAATAGGATTATATCCTAGTGGGTTGGCACTGAGCTTGACCACAGCATGATATTCTGCAGAGCCAATGCAGGGAAGAGTCTCATGAGACATCAGGCACACATGAAACTGTTTCACTTAAGCTAACTACCGATGTAAGGAGCCATATGTGCATAAACCATACATTCATACACACAGCCAGTACGTTCAAGACTGTCATTTTATGCACAAATATGTTAACTGTATTTTAAAATACATTTATACTGAGCTCCTTTTTTATTTCCACGCTTTTTTTTTAAAATAATAGTCCCCAATTTCATAATGAAGGAGCAGAACAACAAGTGAAAGAACCCCCATTTTAATTATCACCGAGGAGGGCTTTTTTTAAATTCTTATGCTTTAAAACCTAAGTGAGAGATGCAGATGGCTACAGAGACGGTATAGCATTCAGAATAAGTGTGCCATATCATCTATTATTTCCAGAAAGGCAGCACATCAAGGTTTTCATCAAATTCACAGCTCTGCTGTTCAAACTGCCCCCAAAGGGGCTTACAAGGTAATAGAAGAGGAACTAGTAATACAGTCATTACATGCATTTAGAGGTTGCATCGGGTGTTTCAACGGTCCCCACTTGCCTTTAACCATTCGCAACAGACCTATTTCAAATGCTGCAACAGAGGGGAGTTTTGAAAGACCTGCAGGTAGAAGAAGTGACAGTCATGGAGAAACAGCCCAGACTCCCTGACTAAAGCAGGAGCTGTTCTGCCCCACTAGCATGGTTTTACAGGCAGGACCCTCCAGTGGGACCACAGCTGCTCCAACATAACCAGGCAATATATATGTATATATATACATATGTGTGTATATATATGTATATACACACTTCTGGCAGCAGTGTTGTACCGACAAGAGCTTTGCCAGGATAGGTCAGCCAGATAAGGGTTTGAGTCTTTTCCGTGCTTTGCTCACACATAAAGACTTACCAAGAGAAAAATCACAGTTAAAAAGCAGCCTCTGAAACTGAGCATGAAATACTGAAGCCAGGAGGGAAGAAGAGAAACCACAAGCCTCCTTTGGCTAAGGGCACAGTTCATCTTCCTGAATTCTCTACTCTAATTGAAGGTGAGCCTCCAATTATTCTCCCTGATAAAAATCAACTTCTTCCATCATGGCTTTCAGGGGCCTGCAGGCATTTCCAAGGTAAAGTGAATTGTATGATTTCAGGGCATGAAAAAAAAAAAAAAAAGGAGTTGTATATCATTTCTCTTTTATTCCTTCACACTCAGTTAATTGCAGGCTGAAGTGCTTTTTACTGGAAAAAAGGCCTCGTGTTTGAGCTAAATTACCCATCTTTAGTAGACAAATAGAAAAGATCTGATCTGGTGAGATAAACCATACATTTCTTACAGCATTAGTAAAAGGAAAGAAAGTGCTCAAGATGAAAAAAAAAAACCTTCTAAAAAAAAAAACTGCTTGTATTAAATCCTTTCAACAGAGACACCACTTAGTCTAAGAGACTAAGAGAGAGATTTACATTCAATCTGAAATGGGGCTAAGCTATTAATCTTGAATCACAAATAAGGACTCTCTAAAACACTTTTTTATTATTACTGTAAGCTGGCATTTCTGGCTCTCCAAGAAAGAGCAACAGTCTTGAGTTAGATACCGAGGTAGTCTCTTGAATACACAGGAATAGTTCAGCAGCTCAGTGCAGGGTTCACAGCATTCAGCATATGACCAATGAAAGAACAGCCATGGTATATGGGAAGGACTAAAGGGATAGAAAGAAAGTGCAAAATACTTTCAATTTCAGTCCCTAGTGGGTTGAGACACATTGCTCTGGACTGCAGGAAGTTTCCTGTAACACATCACAGCTCTGAGACTTCCTTGAAGTTTTGTGGATGGCTGACTTGTGGTTCCTGCTTCAGATTCCTGGTTTCCAAATAAGTGGGAGGTGGTGAGTACTACCCTCTCTAATAAAGAGAGCATTTGTTCAGATAGCAGGGGTGGGTAAACCTCTTTATCAGAAGCAAGGGCAAGGTTTCACTGCACCCTCTAAAATGTTGTCTTGAACTACTCTACAAAGTAGAGAAGGGGAGCCAACTGTCAGTAGAAAGGACAGAAAAAAGGGCCACCATGGACATGAAACATGAGGTTTGTGGGGACAGAGAATACAAGGGAGAGCATAACTCTAGATGAATAATCACACTTTTCTGTCATAGGGAAGCATTCCTTCCCATCAGTGCTTCCAGAACCATCTCTGTATGTTGCAGGAAACCATTATAGCCTAGAGGCGAAGCCCCGAAGTGAGAGTTTGGGCCCTTCTGAGTCAGAGGCGAAGCGTATGCTCGATTCCAGTCATACCAGCTTCAATGATAGTAGGAGCTAGCAACACACAGAGCAGAAGTCTTTATTGTTTCTACCTTTGCTAGTGAAGCCAAGACACGCAGAATCTGAAGAGGGAAACGCTTTAAGTGTAGGTCACACCTCCGTACCTAAATGCTGCCCAAGACTGGCTGTAGAAGTGAACCAAAGGCACTTCCGAAAGCACCCTGCTGGGTGCCTAATTGCTTTGGGTGAAGGTGACCTCAGTGTTAAGATGCCCTAGTCTTTCTGCAGCACAGCAAGTAAGAAAGGTGTACAAAAGATGCACTGCAAAAGAGGCCACAGCTCAAAGCACTTCAGTCCAGCACAGGCTTCTTTTTGTTAAATATCAGAAAGATTACTATATCTGAATTCCTTATTCTATTTTGAATAACTCATAAACTAACACCGGATTGTTTCTATACCTAGGAATGGGATGACAAGCCAGTTGCTACATAGATTTTTTTTTTTGTTAGCATGGCCAAGGAGAAGCTTCCTATTATCCTTCTATGATGATCCATAAATCAAAAGCCTAAATTACCACAGGGAAAGGTGAGAGCTAAAAGGCTAGACATGTTCTGCCACATCCACTTTCTCCCAAAGGTAAAGAAAACCACTGTTACTAAGTAGAGCAGCACTGAGATGGGGATAATGTCTGCACCTGAGAAGCAGCTGGGGGGGGATCTTTGAGCACCTGGAAAAGAGCTCTTCATGTTCTTTTCTATACCTGTCTGGAAGGAGCTGCCAAACAGCTCTGGGAATGTAGTCATCTTTACCCAAACAGATCAGAGGCCACAGCAGAGTGCATTATTAATCTGCTGGACAACTGCTGCCGCCACCACCACACACTGCTAGTTCCAGCAGGCTCAGTAGCACCATCACAGCCCAGCTGAACAGTGACCACCTGTAGGACTTACAGCTTTTATACATGACCCTCATTATTTCCTCTTCAATCTTCTCATTTGCACTGAAGGGCAGAGGCTACTGGAGTAGCTGCAGAAGCTCTGTATTTACAGAAGCATTCAGTCCTTGTGTTATTTCAGTGAGATTTCTTGGAGTACCTG
This sequence comes from Struthio camelus, assembly GCF_040807025.1. Classification (NCBI taxonomy): domain Eukaryota; kingdom Metazoa; phylum Chordata; class Aves; order Struthioniformes; family Struthionidae; genus Struthio; species Struthio camelus. The sequence goes on along the minus strand of NC_090942.1, from coordinate 148,671,649 downwards.
TTTAGAGCTCATTTCTGATGTCAAGGTGGAGGCGGGGGGGAAAAAAAGAGGAAATGATTGCAAAAAATCTTCTAAAATGGACTAAGGAGAGTCTCAGGCCCCTACAGAGCCCAGACATCAGCAAAGGTAACCCACAGTGTGCTGCAGAAGAATCTCACTGTCTGACCCAACAAACTTGCGCACTGGACATGAGGTTACCTACCTTTAGTTCAACATGCTGTTACCAATACAACCATGCACTGTGTAGGCATGCATGAACAGAGGGCAGGCACAGGTGAAGGCAGGCATGTGAGTTCTGCAACATTACAGTACTGGCATCTGTTTGTAGACACATTCTAATTCAGATGAGGGTTAAGCTACATGGAAAGGAACACTTTTCCCTGCAGCCTCCAGCTGGTTCCTATGACAACACTTTGGTGCTCTAGAGTATTAAAAGTTACTAGCTTTAAAAGCCAGTTATGTCACCAAAGGAATCCTCATTTAGAATAAATCCAGGGTTATCTTTTCCTTTCCTCTTCTTCTGCATCAGTAATCAGAAGGGTACTGTAGTATTGGCTTGAGAGAGAAGCGTGGGGGGGAAGGCAAGCAGAAGCTGACAAACATAAAAGTGAACTGATTTATACTGATGGCTATTAAGAACACTGGTGGAAGCACCATCATAAGGACTACAGCTGAATTGTACTCCACAGACATTTCAGAAACAACATCAGCAATTTGTAAGCTATCTAGCTACCTTGCCTGAAGGCCAGGTTTGAAACATACATAGGTTAGTATCAGGGATATAGCATTTATTTTCAAATCGCTCTACATTTATAAACTCCATCCAGTCTCAGGTCACAAAGCAGGCTTAGAGACAATATCTGCAATATAATTCGCATACTGTAAGCGGCCAAGAAATTAAGTAAGGCTCACGTTGAAAGCCCGTAACCAAAGGATGCAAAAGAACATGTAGGAAGGACATGCAGACTGCCAAAGAAAGGGCAGCATTCTCAAAAATGGGTGCTTAGAGTTATCCTCCTAAATTTAATATCAGAATGCTTACATAAAAGCGTGCTCCCTGCCACGTGGGAACGCTCCTAGGCAGCTAGGCGAGGGTAAGCTATAGCTGCCTTACACAGCTGCACCTTTTCAGAAAAAACATAGGTCAGAACACTTTACCACTGGGACTCAGACCAATGCGAAAAGTGAAAACTATGGTCACTATCACAAGTTGGCATACTTGCGTCAGCAAAGTCTCGATTCCTTGATTGCTCCATATATATGACTTGCACTAGTAACACTAAGAGCAAGTAATACTGGAGCAGCTGCAGAAGGGTTGTCCCATGAAACTATTTAACTATTACAGAGCAACACTTCGTAATAGAGTTTCAAGACCAAAACTCAATTGTATTTAGCACTTCATAAGCCAAATACATCTCTTGGAATGACTTATGCCTAATCAGGGTGTAATGACATAATGCACGATCAGTTAAAATCAGCACTACAACTGCATCTAAAACTGCAGATTCAGCATATTTGAAACTCAGAAAAGGCTAAGTCCCTTCACCTTTCATGCATGCAATTGTCAGATGAGTATGTGCATTCAAGGTCTGAGACTGTCAGATTGCTTAATTGAAAATAAAATTCTAAGCTGCACATCACAGAAAAGTAGCACTGTAAATTTTTAAACACATACATAAACTTCAGGTTATTTCACATCTTAGACGTTTTCAGAAAAGGTTTAACTCATCAGAATCTATTACAGATAGGCAAGTAGTGACGGTCTCTGTTGACGAGATAATAACAACACAGCAAATGATAAATACGAAAAGACTATGTAATGACTTCAATGACTTTTTAAATCCTGAGTCAAAGCAACTAGCATTATAAAGTTATATAAAATACAACAAATATTGGCATGACAGTAGCCTTTGTTCTGCTGAGGACTGGGCAATTAGACCACCACTTTGCAACTGTAAGGCATGACAGATGTCTCCCATCCAAATGACAACAGAAAGCATGCTTCCCAAAATCTGGAAGAAATGCAAGCTTTGGTAGCACCAGGGGCATTTGGGCCACGGGTCTTTTTAGCTTGATAAAAATGCATGCTTTCTTTTACCAGAAATGTGATCAAATCAACAGTAGAACCATCATGAAAGCAGAACAGGATGTGCTTGTATCTAGATTCTGAGAAAAGTGAGAAATGTGGGTTAAAGCACTGGCTGGGAGCAGCTCCTGCTCTCACAGTCTCAAGCTGGTGTCTTTCCACCTGATTCCTTTTGTGTCCAGTGAAAGAGGTCTCAGTGCACATTACTGTGAACAAACATGGCTAGACTAAAAACAAACAAACAACAAGAGCAAGCAATCTTCAAGGACTTCAGTTCTAACCAGCTCAAGTCAAATGTGTCATGCTATTAAGTTTTGACCTAATGCCACCCTCTAAGATTGATCACTTCGAAATCAACTATTTTGGAGGGGGCTTAGGTGCAACAAGACATTTTTTCTAGGTTACTTTTTCTACGATAAAAATTAACCCAGCATTTAAGCGCTAGCTTACTTCTCCTGTAGATGAAAGCCATTTACTCAGGTAGCACAAAAACTGTTGTGACACAAACACTGATTTTTCTGTTAGATAAATCACATGCAAATGGGTATAAGTTCTGGAGACTTGAGCTTAAAATCATGTGAAAGTTATCTAGCATGCAGAGTTTGGAGTCTACATCATTAGCATATTGATTATTAAGTGTATCTTTATAAGAGCACCTAGACACCCATCATCATAATCAGAACTCTTTCATGCTAGATACTTGTGTTCATAGGACTACAAACTCTTTGGATCAAATATTGCCACATGTTTCTGTGTGTAAGTCAGACCAAATACATGCATTTTAAATATATGTACTTACTGAAAAATGTGCATTTCTCAGATATTGAGTTCTCAGCAAATACAAACATTTTTCAGTTTAACCACTACCCATTAAATGACAAAGAAGGGAGAGGAGAAAATCCTACCTGAAGAATAAAACTTGGTTGTCAGAAACATAACAAACAGCTACTATGGCACTTCCTATAGTTTTCTTTGCTCTAAATGAATTCTGAAAAATTTTTAGGTGAAGCCAGGCCGCAATGCAGCTTTATTGGCATGAGAACTAATAACGTAAAAAAGGAACCGAACTACCTAAACATGTTTCCCCAGAGGTTTGCCATGACATAGCAAAAGTCAGTTTGTTGGGGATGGAGAGAAGCATGTCTTTTGGGATGCTACAGAGACTCATTTAGAAGTGAAAGAAAAGCATTTAGTAGTTTGCATTGAGGAATGATTTGGCAGTATTGCCTGTGGTGCAGAAACAGCTATAATATAGTACTCTTTTTTTCTAAAACAGAATTTCAGTACTTTTTCAATCGAATTAGGAATCTGGTATCCATTTCAAATAACAGGAACTGGATGTTACAGTAAAATCATTAAGAGTTTAAGAAATTCTTCCTCTCACCTCTCGTTATTTTCTATCACAGCTCATCACAAATGCCCTTGATGTCCTGTTATTTGTTTTACATACCTTATGCACCCAAGACTTCCCCTACAGAAAGGGTAAACCATCTAAATCACTGAAACATTTTTGAACATAAGTGAAATTGCTGAAGGTGACTACACTGGGGTAATATCTAAACATTTTCAATACAGCCTTATGCTGTCTCTTCCAATTAGCATTTGTACAGTAATCTGCCTCTCCTGTATTCAACTGCCAAGTCTTATAATGATAGTGCTTAATTTACATATATATATACACACACACTCTTTAGTTCATCAATTTTCAGCAACAAGCGTACATGAAATACACAGCAATGCAGCAAAGAGATCAGTGACTAAGAGCAAATTGGGATGGTTTAAGAGAAACATCAGCAGAGGAAAATTCCACTGCTTTGTAAGCAATCACATAGATCTCAAGAGCAGTAGTACTACTCATCATGGAGAAAATGGTTCATTTTTTTTCCCTTGAGTGCAGAATTTCTCATCTGTGGTTATCCAGAACATGCCTGTCCCAATCAATATTGAGTAGGTGTTTCACACTGTTCAGCAAGAACCGATCTAGCTAATGAAAGAGAAGAAGTGCCCCTGGCACTAAGGCAGTAACCAATCACAGTCAGACAAATCATTTTTTAAATGGATGACTGCTTCTGATCAGAACTGTTTATGTTCTGTGTAACAAACTGCACACAAATACAATTGCATAAGTTCACAGCAGAGCGCTATGTACATGAGTTCAGGCTCACCTGCAGTTCTCTGCACCAGTCATTAATAGTAACAGCACAGAACCCAGCTTATCTGAATCATCATCTCCACAGAAAGCAGGTGAGAACATACGTTCTGTTGAGACATTTATTTTCACTTTATATATATTCATGGGGGGTGGGATGGTGAGCTGGAAAGGACAAACGCGACTTACTACAGTGGTTATTCAACCAAGCGGGCTTAAGACAAGTTGCATGAGCTTTCTAGGGTATCTGGTTTCACTGCAATTAATTAGTAACCAGTAAACTCAGGCTGCCAGTGATAAAAAGAGTAGCAGCCTGCTGACAGTCAGTCAGCAAGACCAAGAACATCAAAGTTTAAATATGCTCTTTTTTACAGAGTGTATGCCGCAGCACAGCAAGAACATTGGCAAAATACGCTTCAGAATAATTACAGAGATGGCCTGCATGGTCCAGTACTTCAAATTGCTAAAAATATCTCTTAGCAAGCTAGCTTTCTAAAGCAGAGAGGTTTACTGAAGCGCTACCTCTTTCAAGCACTAGGCACTCTAATGCCAGAGGACAGTGGCAGATCATATTTTTGGATACAATACTATTCATAGAGAAAACAGCTCATGTTAGCTTTGCTATGGCATGCACAAAGTGGCACTGTATTTCCCCCACGGTCCCAGAAAAGATATTACCAAGGGGAGAGGGGGAAAGGAGTGACCATAAAAGTCAACTGCAAGCACCAATACTAAACCACGTTTCCTCCTCCTACTATATATAGCACATCTCCCTTTTCCCCATCAGGAGTAAGGCCTGCTAGTGAACAGCCTCCTGCAAGCTTTAAGAGGGGCGTCAGGCCGCAGGAGCAGAGCGCCACACACACCTTGCCTGACATCAGCTTTCCTCGGAAACCGGGAATAAAGCAACATGCTCGACGAGACACACTGGTGGGGTGGGGTGGGGTGGGGGGGTGGCGAAGCCAGCCGGCCCCCAGCTGCGGCCGTGGACCCCCGACTGCCCCACAGCCCCGCACCCCCGGGGCAGCCCGGCTCCAACACCACGCGGGCCCGGCACCTGCGAGGGGACGGGACGATGGCGACCGGCGCCGAGCCGAGCCGCCTCCCGGGGGAAAGGGCCCCCGACCCCGCGGCGCGTGGGCTCCGGAAGGTCGAAGCGCCTCTCAGGTGCGGCCTGGCGCCCGCCCGCAGGAGAGGAGGCGGCGGAGACGCGGAGCCGTTGGGCCGGGCCGCGGCCGTTGGGGGGCCGGGCGGCTGCGCGCGGGGCCGTTGGGGGTGAGGGCCCCCCCCCCCTCCGGCGGGACTCACCGTAGATCATGGCCAGGCCGGTCTCGTGAAGAAAGCGGACGCGGCGGTGCTTGAAGAGCCAGATGGTGAGGATGGTGAGGGTGAGGAGCAGGATGAAGGTGAGGAGGCTCACGCTGTCCTGCCGGTGGCTCTCCTCCGCCTCCTTCTCCGTGGCGATCTCCTCCATGGCGCTGCTGCTGCTGCTCCGCTCCGCCGCCGCCCGCAGCGCACCGGCTTCCAGCAGCAGAAGCGACAGCACCGGCAGCCGGCGGCGCGCGAGCAGAGCCATGGCTGCGGCCACCCGCGGCTCCCGCCTCCCCGCCCCACAGCCCCGCCGGCGGCCCGTCAGCGCTGCCTGTCTGCCCGCCCAGTAGGGAGCGGCCCCAGTGCGCCGGAACCCGCCCTCCTCCCCCCGCCCCCCCGCCCGGCGCGCGTCGCCGCGGCCACCTCCCAGCGGCGCTTACAGGCGCAGCCCCGGCGACCGTTGGGCGGCGCGCGGCGACCGTTGGGGAGCGGAGAGCCGGCTGTGGCGCCGGCCGGGGGCTGCCGCCCGCGCCGGCTCCTCGGCCGGCGTGAGGACGCGGTGTTTTGTCGCGGGATCAGCCCGCTTCCTCCTCAGTGTCCGGCTGGGCTGCCGATTCCTGTCGCCACGCTGTTGACATGCCCTTGTGGGCACGGCTGAACTGAAGCGCCAATGAGTTGCGGCTTTCGCTTGTGTTAACAAAGCTTTTACTCGTGAAATTCTGAGGAAAAAATGTTAAATAACAATCTCCACTGGGGAGGATTTAAATATCTCCGTCGGCCGGTATTGGCAACAGAAGCCTCTACATGCAAAGGGATCACATTTTTATTTGGAAACCTTAGGTACCATTTCAGAGGCATTAGCAGCATTAAGGAACTGGTTTTATTCTCTCCAGTTCACAAAACAAGCTGTTTAGTAACACCTGTACGGATGTGATGATAAAAATAATCATTGCAGAGCCTCCTTTGTCATTTTCCATAATGGAGCTAGGTCATCAACTAATTTTCTTTCTGAAACCTGGAAGGGAATAATGCAGGCACTGATCACTCTGGATCTCAATGAATTTTCAGAAGTTCTCATAAAATAGTTAGAAGCACAGTTGTACTGAAAGTTAAATTTCTGAATTGCTCAAATGTTTTCCCATATGGGTTTTTTTTACAGATATGGAAAATACACATTGCTATCTTAGGATTTTTCCATCAGAATATATTTTCCTGGAGATTTGGTTCTAGGAAGCAAGACAATTACAGGAAGCTAACAGAATTTGTCAATATTTTTCATCTGAAATTTATTTTCCTGAAAAACAAGCATTTACGTATTGTTTTTAGATCATCCGGATTTGGGGAAGGAAAAAAAAGCCACTTTTTGCTTTTCAAAAACAAACCAAAATCAAAACTTTCTCCTTCAGCTTTTTTCTTTAATGACTGGCAACACTTTTTTTTTTTTTTAAGAAAAAAATAAACCCAGGGAATTTCAAATAATCCAAGTGTGCGGGTTTTTTAGAAAAAGGCTGTAAAATTGGCGTATTTTTTTGATCAACTTCAAGAGATGCTCTGGGGCACAGTTTGTCTTTGGCTACAAAGTCTCTTATTTTCCAGTGCTGATGTAAGCAATGTTGACATATGTGCTTCTGTGGCATTTCTCCTAGTTTTATTATTTTCAATCACAACTTCTAACAGTTGTATTCTAGCCATTATTTTGCATAAAAAAGAAAGCAGAAGACTTTTGGCCACATGTTTAATTACTTCTAAAGCTGATACTATCTCCTTTAGTGCTGTCATCTTCCTTAATGTTACTGCATAGTCATTTGTGTAGGTACTAATAGGGGCATTTTCTAGTTAAAAGAATCTCTTTTCCAGCTTTTTTTCCTCCTGCCAGTGAGTTCACATTTTTTATGCATTGTTTCAGAGAATCAAAATATATTGAAAGAGATCTAATTTGAAAAATACAGAGGGATGAGAATTACAATGTTCATGTCTTCTCAATTTTTGGGTTTGGCTTGAGGCATTATTCTATATAAGGTATTTACAGTTCATCAATAATCTTGAATATCTTCTGTTAGTCTTTTTCCCTTCTATTTCCTTAATATTCCAGCTGCCATTTGGAAGATCTTCCAAGTTATATGAGCTCTGATGCATCTTATGTCTTGTTTCAAAGCATAACTTCACCTAGAACTTACTTAGCTTTTTTAGAAATATTTCAAGATACCACCTATTTAAATCAACATTTTTATTTATATGTAGTCCTTTTAAACGTCATTTACGCAAATTCCTGAACAGCCTTCAAACTATAGGATACATACAATTGCCTGTAAATATTTGACTGTGCAGTAGTGAAAGTTTGCTTTCACAGTGCCGTCATTTGTAAACCTTTTAGGGAGAAAAAGTGGTTAATTTGCACTAAAGACCTAGCTCTTAAACCTACATGAATCATTAAAAGTTAGGCTGAATCTCATGTTCAAAATGAACATTTCTGGTACAATGATAGCCTTATACCTCTAAATCTTTAGGATATGACCTTCGTGCCTCACCTCACACTACAGGCATGCAGTGATAAGTATATGTAATGCTGATAAAGCTGTAAAATAAAGAACAGCAATAGTAGGCTTTCTTCTGTTTTCTTTTTCATGTGCTGGATAGTGCTGAGTGGAGTCTGTTTCTAAGTATATGCTGGCTCTTTCTTAGAAAAACAATTTATATGTATGTTGCAGTTTCAGCTACCTCTCAGCTGACCTGCAAACTGTCAGATTTTGAAGTTTCTTTCTGTAAAATCTTCCATCAATAACTCGGATTTCATCCTTCAGCATCCATGTAGGTCATTATACATTATGCCTCCCACTCTCCAGGCAAAAATGAGTAATATCTAGGTAATTTTTAAAATAATTAAGTGTAATAGCCAAGTTTTACATGTTCTTATCTAAACTGTCTTGTCTGTGGAGGGAAATATTCATCAGTAATATAGCATGCTACCCATTAGTGTGACCTTTAAACCTCCATACTCCCCTTTCTGGTGGGCTTTGATTGCTGCATTGCCCTTGTAGCCTCTGCACAAATGTCATCTTATCACAGGAACACCTCCATTGAAGTCAATACATGAGTAGGGACTGTTCCAAATTACTTTTATTGAATAAAAGATTTATGTTCACCATTGCTGCGTATAAAATCTGGTACAAGCCATCCTTACCCTGCACTACAAGGAAGTGACTGAATCACATACACAAACTGGTAAGGGGAATATGATTGTTTCTATCCATTTCGGAGAGTAAAGTTTAATAGTGATGTAATTAAGGTCTCCCCATATAACTCTGTGCTTTGTCTATGGTGTTATTGCCAGGGGATTTGATATGTGCTTGCCAACACAGTGTGTTTGGTCCCTACAGGCCAAAATTTGCTGTCCTTACACTCACCGATTGGTACCATGGTCCATGAACTGCACAGCAGAATCAGATATCAAGATTAAAAAAAGTGGTATCAGGCTGAGCTTATCTAAACAGCACTGTAAACCAGGTTGCATCCTTATAAAAGAGCTGTGTTCACACTGGTCAGTTCCTTTCAGCAATGCAGATAGCAGATGGCTGTGGTATTTTCAGTCCATTAGGCATATGCACAATTTCACCTCAAGGTAAGCTTCATCACTGTAATGTTCCTGCAGTTACAGTTGTGCTCCAAACTTGATTTTTGGCAGGCTTCCAACTACCTTCCCATGCTCATGGTGTTTGCACTCAGCCATCTTTGTGTTCCCTTTTACTTCGTGTTATCTGGATGTTTCCTCTGTTTAAAGCCACCACAAAGACAGGCTCTGTACATTCATGTTCCAAAAGTCAGCCTGCCTGCTTGGCAAAACTGTCTTCTTGTTCTGCTCTGTTCCTACTTGTTATATTTTAAACTGGTGCCAGGTAGAGACCTTAGATGTGCTTGCTGTTGGAGAGGCCATGAGCAGGATCCTTGGGTTCCAGTGGCAGAGGCAAGGATGTGCTCAGGGAAATTTAAGACAATGGCTAAGTAAGATCACAAGAGAGGCATCAGGGACTTAAAACTAAAGCTATGAGATGGCATTTAAAGGTAGCAAAGGACCAAATCTAGCCATTAAACAAAGTTCAGCAACACTAGAAGGGATTCAGGAGGATTTGGGTAGTAAAAGCTAACAAATATGTGCATTTGCACACAGCTAATTCACAAAGGGATATTAAGAACAGTGTACCCGATACCTTCTTACAAGAGTTCTCTGATACATAGGATTCTGACCAAAACATCATAGAGATACAGAATGTGAGCCCACCTCACGTTCATCCACGACACAGGAACAAGTTGATTAGCAAGACAAATTAACCTTGCAGCAGCTAGTATGTCAGCCACTGCCCTTGCCACCTCCCTTTCTTTCTCCTTTATTCCCACTTAAGCCAAAACCTCCTGTCACTGTGTTTTCATAACGGAAAGCTATTTTGAACCTATTGCCAGATCTGGCAATAGTTGGACTGCCTTGTGGGCTACCCTCCTGTCTCAGCATAGACCATCCCAGCCTCCTTGGATCCCAGAAAACATGCCTCATTGCAGGTGTGTGTTTAAAGACAACAAAGTGTCCTGCAATTAAATTCCACAGAGCATGTCATATTTTAATCCAAAAAGAATTTGTCTGATTCTCCAGTTTGCTGCAAGAGCTACCAATAGTCATGGATTTCTGTTGTACACCAGTGAAAATCTCAAAACTGCCATTTTTTGCCAGTGCAAATGTAGAAATCAACATTAGCCTTTCCAATAGACAAAAATCCAGCTACAATAAAAGCTATTCAGTACTATTTGCAAGGTACAAATGTTGTTACTCCCAATACAGCCACATCTCAGCTTTTATGGCACAGTATACTTTAAAAGTGCCTGAGGGGGATATGACTGAAAACTGTAGCAACAGAAGGATGCTCTGCTATCTCCCTCATGCCCAGATAGACTGCTTTCCCCTTCTAGATGTATGTAACTTCAGGAGGTACTCCTCTACTAGGAACAAAGCAGGTTTCCCCTGCTTTGGAAAGCAGGGGAAACCTGCTTATTCCTCATAGGAAGGTAGTTCATTAACCTTTGGCAGTGCAAATCATGATTATGGCTTTCAATGTTATAATTGCTTGAAGAAGTGATCAGTGATCACTGGTCTGCTCTCATCACTCTCCACCACATCCCCTATAATATTGAAACAGGGCTCATCTGGTCCCAGAAGGATCAGAAAGGACTGGAAAAGAGGCAATGAGCCTTGTTCGAGGCACATGGATTATAATTTGACCTCCTTGTGTGCAAAATAAGTCTCGTCTAGCCCTATGAGGCTAGAACATCCAAATTGCAAACGTGCAAATACATGTTCTGTGCTGTCAATTGTCAGCTGTCCACTACCAGAAGCAATGTCTATGAACTGGAAGGGTTTCTTAGGATGCAGCTGTAAAGCACAAAGGAAGAAAGTTGGGAAAAAATGTGGGTACAATGTTGTGGCATTCAAGTTTTTGTACAAAATATTTCGATTTTATATTTGTACGGTTTTATCAAATCTTTTGACAAAGCTTCCTTGGAAAAGCCTGCTGTTTTGTTCTTCACGGAGAAACACAAAGTCAAAATGATGTTTGATTAAATCTTGATTACATGTAGTAATGCCTGTAAACATTGCATAGGCTGGAAAGTGAATCTTCATAACTAAAATTATACTAAGTATCTTGGCTTCACCTGTACGAGGCAGCACAAAGACACAGCTGGACAAATGAAAAAAAAAATCTAGCTTAGGAACCTCTATCTGAATCTATTGGCTCCTGTTCTTGTTCTGGAAAATATCAGGAAACTTCTAGTTACTCCTACAAGAAAATAAGCTCCGCTATAAATATTATATTGTAAAACATCCTCTTAGGAACAGTTGTGGGTGATAAATGGCTCCATTGTGCTGTACATTGTGCTCTGCAATTTTGGGAGATGCCTAGGAGCTTGGTAAGAAGCTGTAACTTGACTGCTATATTTCCTTACGCTCTCTTTCTGCTTAAAATGGTAAATTATTAACAATATGCTAATACAGTCAATTTGTATAATCTAAATGATCTTGTACATAGATAATAACTTACTAACAGAGTGACAGAATGTCAGTTAACTGGACAGTGATATGTAGCTCAGTAACAGTGCTTATCTCCAGTTTTTCCAAGACTGGCAAAAGTCTAAGAGGATGGCACTTCAAAAGGATGAAGATGATTTCACTGTAAATTTTTACTACTGTGAAAACTAAACAGCTGATTGGCTATTATTCATCTCATCTTACAGGGTCTGACAAATCATGTAGGAAATTTGGAGACATATTTTTAAAAAGGCTACATATGCAGCAAATTTCCAACAGCTTGGGAGAAGCTTGAATTAAGGAGGCAGAAGGGGCTGCTTAGCTCAAAGACGATAACCAAACACAAGTGCAGAATAAGATCAGGTAATAGTAATACTGGGGGCTGGTTGTTCTTTTCCAAGAATAAGCACACTTGGGCTGGTGAGGGCAGTGGCACTGCACAAGTATTAGTGTGCCTGATGGACCCTGACTAATACCAATGGCAAGCTCTAAGGGAAAACACGCTGGATCCAATAGTTGAGCCCTCTCACAACAGCCCTGTGTCTACCAACATTAATGACTACAGTGGGACTGCGCCAACCTGTGACAGAATCTGAAAACTGACAGCTCCCTAAAAGCACACCTATTCAACACAGAGCTGGATGTGGATGATACAGATTGGGATGTTTTTTATTTGGTTTACTGCTAGGTTACTGGGCAAAGGTACAGAGGGGACAGAGAGACACTAAAAACGTTTAAATCAAAAGACAGAGAGCAGCTGTGGAGTACTTCAAGATGCAGTCAAGATTATCTCAAGCTGTACTCCCAAGATAGGAACAGCCCAAGTTAGATGACTTAGAGGAATCAACATCACAGTAGTCAGGTCAGACACAAGTCTCCGCTTTTGCTATTGTAATGAAGGATTTGATATTATACTGGACTGTATATTTCCTTGTTTATTCCTTATTCTAACAGGTAGGATATCTCATTCTTAAAGAAGGCTTTTAATGCTAATCTTATTTGCATATTCTCCATTTCTCATCCTTCTTCAGCTGTATGCTCTTCCAGATGTATTCCAAGTTTGGCAATAGAATAAATAGGATAGTTTATTGTGCCATAAGTTATTACATGGATACAAAACAGCGATGTTCAGCAGGCCAAAGCTACATCTGCAAATACAGTCAGTACAAATATATCTACTAGATGTGAAATATTGGAGTACTTTTCAAAGGCAGCTTAGACAGTAAGTACATTGCATGACCTTTAGTGATATTAAGCCCAAGGCACTGTCAAAGTGATTCATAGCCATCTGGTACAATGGATGAAAGGTCAAGGTTACAGAAACACCATCACACATGTGGTAGTTCTATTCTGCTGTATCCCACCTTAGTGTCAGGTTTGTACTGGCCCAGATTTTGTCCCACTGCCAGGATAACATTCAGGAGAGCTTTTAGTTCAGCAAGAATCCCAAACACTCTCAGCAGAGCAAAAGTCTTACAACTATGCCTTTGTTGTCAACTAATTCCACATGGTCATTAATCCTCCCTGCTATTGTCTTCCTGGAGAGAAATAAGGAATATAGCAGCACCAGTGCAGGAAGGAATGACTATAAGCACCAGAAGGGAAAATCTACAATGTCCGCTCTCCAGTGACTCAGAAAATTAGAGAAGTGTAAGTTCTACTTTTAACCTCAACAGAAGAATAATGATCTACCTCCCTGTTTTTTGTGGATCCTATCTCCTGGAAGAGGTGAAGCACTCATTGCTGACATGCCTTTGGAGGGTCCAGAGTTCCCACAGCAAAAGAAGGAGGTGAGGAATGACCTGCTGCATGGTGTATGGGCATTTACTAGGAGAGGGAGGCAGGAGGAGGGGTGCCAGAAAGCAGCTACTGGCACAAGGACATGGTGGAAATGGAAGCAGACATGACTGTGTGATTAGGAACACTTTCTTACAAGACTGCCAGGAGAAGATCAACGTTATCACAGGGAGTTATTGGTGCATTTGCTTGGCAGGATACCAAGTAGATCACAGGCCACCTGGAGACAGACAAGTTATCTTTTTGAGATGTTCTGGCCCTGTTCCCATGGTTCCCCTTCTCATCTATTGTATTCTTCAGCCTTTGAGCCATGCTGAGTGTGCAATGAGTCAGTCCCCAACAGCCCATCAGCAGAAAGTGTTTCAGTGCTCTACCACAACAGGGAGAAAGAAAGAAATAAAAACAGAAAAAATTTGCACTCACACTATATGGAAGACATATTTTGTTTCAGTTGCATGTAAGTTTGGTTTCACTCACATTCTGGGGTTTTGGGGCTTTCTCTTGTATGCTTCCTTTATATTCATGGCAGCTGATTGCTTTCCTGCTGTTTTCTAATATATTATTTACTGTTTAGTCCTTTGGTATATATAGTTGTGAAATTAAGAGAGATAGGAACTTCAAAGCAAATTATTTAAAAAGAAAATCAGTTCAAATAGAGAATCCGGATGGTGGCCACCCAGAACGTAAACAAAGCTGAGAGGCTAAAGAGAGACTCCAGAGGGCATTCCTTTGCAATGACTTGGGAGTTCCCTTGATTTTGTTGCCTTGATTTTGTTGCGCTGCTTCTGGCTTTGCCTGGCCAGGGCTCTGTGGTGCCCGCGCAGGGGAAACGATCGTTTCTGTCGTCGGGGGCGCTGAGGGTTGCCGGCTGGCACAGTTCTGGCTTCCTTGGTGGACGTTAGCGACCTCTGAGAAGAAGGCACCGAGGGGCCATGTGTTTGCCGTGGGGGTCCTTGGGGGCTCTTGGGTAGCGCTTTGACGGGGGATTTTGAAAGGTGCCAGGTGCCAGGCCACAGGTCCCCCCGGGCCCTCTGCAGCTGTGAGACTCTCGAGCTCCATGTGCATCCAAGCGCTCCCATGCTCCCCTTCCATTCACTGCAACGCCCTTCTGCAGAAGTATGTTGCGGCCTGGAAGGTAAGCTGGTCTGTGCTGGATTACAGGTGTTCCTGTAGGCAGTGGCCTTCCAGCTTCTCCGCTGGATCTGGTTTTGGAGCCGCAGGGGCCTGCCGGGGGTAAGGGGTCAAGGTGCATTCCCTGCATGGAATGAGGAATGAGTCTTTGCTTTGCACTGTTGCATTCATGTGCCATTTACTGGGAGACGTCCTTGGCCAATGCTGCGACCCCGCAGAGAGCAGAGGGGGACTCGGGCGTGATGGGGTTGAGTGGACAGCTTGGGTGAACTCCAGGGCGTCCTTTCCCCCAGCAGCTCCGTGCCTGCTTAGATGGGTACCCATACGGTGCCACTGCAGACACCCGCTCTGTGTTTGCAAGATGCGCATGAGTGCAAGCATGCTGTGATTGTATGTTCCCCGTTATTCACGACCATAGAAATCAGAGGAAGCATATGGAACTATATAACGAGAGCTGTTCCCGTGTGTGTTTGGCTACAGATGTGGCTGTAGCTGAGGGTTTTCCAGCTTCTCGCCTGGCTCCCGGTGCTGAGCCTCAGGACCTTCCGAGGGGTACGTAGTCAATTTTAACTTGCCTGAAAGAATAAGCACGGCCTTAAGTAGCCTTGAGCTCACGTGCAGCTGTACACCATACTTCCTCCGGAGGTCGTGCAAGTGTTGTTGATCCTCGTGGGGATGCCAGGGGTAAATTGTGAGCATTTTTTTCCTTGGAGAGCTGCCAGGTCGCAGGTAAAAGGTGACGCCTGCCGCGCCACCGCTTTCAGAGCCGCCACCTGCAGATATGTCCCCTGTGATTGCCTGGCCCCCCTTCCATTCAGTGCAACTGCTTTGTGGAGAAGCTTCAAAGAAGATTGTAAGGAAATCTTGTGAGCAAGGTGTTGGGTTTGTGCTCTGCCTACAGGCGATGGTTATGGAGCTTTTCGGGCGTATCCTGTTCTCGTGCCTCAGGAGGATCCCCGGGGTAAGTAGTCAAGCTCTGTTCACTGCCCAGAATAAGCTTTCACCTTGCAAGCTGTTCTTCCTGTGGCGCGTAACTGAGTAAGTCCTTGGCTGTTGCTCAGACCCCCCAAGTTGCAGAGTAGGACTTGGGAGGCCTTCAGTGGTCTGCTGGAGGGTGCTTTTCCTTGGGGAGTCTTTGTGCTGCTTGCAGTGCATACTGCAAAGGCTGCAGGCCTGTTGGGGTTGAGTTGACAGCTTGTGTGAAGTGCAGGGCGTCCTTTCCCCCGGCAGCTCCCTGTATGCTTTGATTTGTACCCCCATGGTGCTAGTGTAGGCACCCCGTAAGCACTGGCAAGGGGCTTGTGAGTGGAAGGGCGAGACAAGTGCCTTGGTGTAATTATATGCCCCCCGGCCATCCATTCCCGTCCAAATGTGCGGAAGTAGATGGGAATATATGTATAATGGGAGCTGCTCCTATGTGTGTTTGGTTACAGCTGTGGCCGTAGGGTCTGGAGATTCCTTTCTTCCTCTGGAGCCTGGACCTGAGCCTGAGGGATATCCTGGAGGTGAGCAGGCAGCAGATAGGTGACTCTGAATTGACTTGACCTCCTGCAGTCCCTGCATCCCAGAACTTGCAGGCAGTCCCTGGAGGCCCTAGGCCCTAAAGCAGCAGCCGGTGGGATGCCTCCTGCAAAAGGAGGCCCAAAGCAATGGCCCGGAGGGACAGGTCGGGCAGGGCGTTGGAGGGAAGCTCGTCCGTCCTTCTGCATGCTGTGTGCCTGAGCAATGCTGAGGCTTTGCCTTTCTCTGATCCTTGACAGTGCTTCCAAGAGCGGCAGAGGCAAGAGAAGCCAGCCGCGGCAGGAAATACTCCTTTTTTCCAAGGCACCGAGGTACTGAGCAGTCTTGGGGGGATGCCTAAGTGAGAGAGGAGTCCGGAAAACTCCATCCCCTTGGGGCGAGGGGGCAGAGCTGGGAGGGAAGGGTCGGGGCGGCACTTCCGGACCCTGGGAAGGGTTTTGACCACGACACTCAAAGGAGTTATTGGTCAACCACATGAGCTCTCCTGTGTGCTCTCCTCCTGGCCCAATGAGTTTTGTTCCGTGGGACAACTTGTCGCAAAGGGTCACAGCATGCCTCCATGCTACAGCACTGTTGAGCCACACAAAGGTGAGAGAGCTCAGCGGGAATTGGGGAATGTAAAGGATCACAAGAGAGGGGGAGCAAACCCATCACATTGGAGAATCCGGATGGTGGCCACCCAGAACGTAAACAAAGCTGAGAGGCTAAAGAGAGACTCCAGAGGGCATTCCTTTGCAATGACTTGGGAGTTCCCTTGATTTTGTTGCCTTGATTTTGTTGCGCTGCTTCTGGCTTTGCCTGGCCAGGGCTCTGTGGTGCCCGCGCAGGGGAAACGATCGTTTCTGTCGTCGGGGGCGCTGAGGGTTGCCGGCTGGCACAGTTCTGGCTTCCTTGGTGGACGTTAGCGACCTCTGAGAAGAAGGCACCGAGGGGCCATGTGTTTGCCGTGGGGGTCCTTGGGGGCTCTTGGGTAGCGCTTTGACGGGGGATTTTGAAAGGTGCCAGGTGCCAGGCCACAGGTCCCCCCGGGCCCTCTGCAGCTGTGAGACTCTCGAGCTCCATGTGCATCCAAGCGCTCCCATGCTCCCCTTCCATTCACTGCAACGCCCTTCTGCAGAAGTATGTTGCGGCCTGGAAGGTAAGCTGGTCTGTGCTGGATTACAGGTGTTCCTGTAGGCAGTGGCCTTCCAGCTTCTCCGCTGGATCTGGTTTTGGAGCCGCAGGGGCCTGCCGGGGGTAAGGGGTCAAGGTGCATTCCCTGCATGGAATGAGGAATGAGTCTTTGCTTTGCACTGTTGCATTCATGTGCCATTTACTGGGAGACGTCCTTGGCCAATGCTGCGACCCCGCAGAGAGCAGAGGGGGACTCGGGCGTGATGGGGTTGAGTGGACAGCTTGGGTGAACTCCAGGGCGTCCTTTCCCCCAGCAGCTCCGTGCCTGCTTAGATGGGTACCCATACGGTGCCACTGCAGACACCCGCTCTGTGTTTGCAAGATGCGCATGAGTGCAAGCATGCTGTGATTGTATGTTCCCCGTTATTCACGACCATAGAAATCAGAGGAAGCATATGGAACTATATAACGAGAGCTGTTCCCGTGTGTGTTTGGCTACAGATGTGGCTGTAGCTGAGGGTTTTCCAGCTTCTCGCCTGGCTCCCGGTGCTGAGCCTCAGGACCTTCCGAGGGGTACGTAGTCAATTTTAACTTGCCTGAAAGAATAAGCACGGCCTTAAGTAGCCTTGAGCTCACGTGCAGCTGTACATCATACTTCCTCCGGAGGTCGTGCAAGTGTTGTTGATCCTCGTGGGGATGCCAGGGGTAAATTGTGAGCATTTTTTTCCTTGGAGAGCTGCCAGGTCGCAGGTAAAAGGTGACGCCTGCCGCGCCACCGCTTTCAGAGCCGCCACCTGCAGATATGTCCCCTGTGATTGCCTGGCCCCCCTTCCATTCAGTGCAACTGCTTTGTGGAGAAGCTTCAAAGAAGATTGTAAGGAAATCTTGTGAGCAAGGTGTTGGGTTTGTGCTCTGCCTACAGGCGATGGTTATGGAGCTTTTCGGGCGTATCCTGTTCTCGTGCCTCAGGAGGATCCCCGGGGTAAGTAGTCAAGCTCTGTTCACTGCCCAGAATAAGCTTTCACCTTGCAAGCTGTTCTTCCTGTGGCGCGTAACTGAGTAAGTCCTTGGCTGTTGCTCAGACCCCCCAAGTTGCAGAGTAGGACTTGGGAGGCCTTCAGTGGTCTGCTGGAGGGTGCTTTTCCTTGGGGAGTCTTTGTGCTGCTTGCAGTGCATACTGCAAAGGCTGCAGGCCTGTTGGGGTTGAGTTGACAGCTTGTGTGAAGTGCAGGGCGTCCTTTCCCCCGGCAGCTCCCTGTATGCTTTGATTTGTACCCCCGTGGTGCCAGTGTAGGCACCCCGTAAGCACTGGCAAGAGGCTTGTGAGTGGAAGGGCGAGACAAGTGCCTTGGTGTAATTATATGCCCCCCGGCCATCCATTCCCGTCCAAATGTGCGGAAGTAGATGGGAATATATGTATAATGGGAGCTGCTCCTATGTGTGTTTGGTTACAGCTGTGGCCGTAGGGTCTGGAGATTCCTTTCTTCCTCTGGAGCCTGGACCTGAGCCTGAGGGATATCCTGGAGGTGAGCAGGCAGCAGATAGGTGACTCTGAATTGACTTGACCTCCTGCAGTCCCTGCATCCCAGAACTTGCAGGCAGTCCCTGGAGGCCCTAGGCCCTAAAGCAGCAGCCGGTGGGATGCCTCCTGCAAAAGGAGGCCCAAAGCAATGGCCCGGAGGGACAGGTCGGGCAGGGCGTTGGAGGGAAGCTCGTCCGTCCTTCTGCATGCTGTGTGCCTGAGCAATGCTGAGGCTTTGCCTTTCTCTGATCCTTGACAGTGCTTCCAAGAGCGGCAGAGGCAAGAGAAGCCAGCCGCGGCAGGAAATACTCCTTTTTTCCAAGGCACCGAGGTACTGAGCAGTCTTGGGGGGATGCCTAAGTGAGAGAGGAGTCCGGAAAACTCCATCCCCTTGGGGCGAGGGGGCAGAGCTGGGAGGGAAGGGTCGGGGCGGCACTTCCGGACCCTGGGAAGGGTTTTGACCACGACACTCAAAGGAGTTATTGGTCAACCACATGAGCTCTCCTGTGTGCTCTCCTCCTGGCCCAATGAGTTTTGTTCCGTGGGACAACTTGTCGCAAAGGGTCACAGCATGCCTCCATGCTACAGCACTGTTGAGCCACACAAAGGTGAGAGAGCTCAGCGGGAATTGGGGAATGTAAAGGATCACAAGAGAGGGGGAGCAAACCCATCACATTGGAGAATCCGGATGATGGCCACCCAGAACGTAAACAAAGCTGAGAGGCTAAAGAGAGACTCCAGAGGGCATTCCTTTGCAATGACTTGGGAGTTCCCTTGATTTTGTTGCCTTGATTTTGTTGCGCTGCTTCTGGCTTTGCCTGGCCAGGGCTCTGTGGTGCCCGCGCAGGGGAAACGATCGTTTCTGTCGTCAGGGGCGCTGAGGGTTGCCGGCTGGCACAGTTCTGGCTTCCTTGGTGGACGTTAGCGACCTCTGAGAAGAAGGCACCGAGGGGCCATGTGTTTGCCGTGGGGGTCCTTGGGGGCTCTTGGGTAGCGCTTTGACGGGGGATTTTGAAAGGTGCCAGGTGCCAGGCCACAGGTCCCCCCGGGCCCTCTGCAGCTGTGAGACTCTCGAGCTCCATGTGCATCCAAGCGCTCCCATGCTCCCCTTCCATTCACTGCAACGCCCTTCTGCAGAAGTATGTTGCGGCCTGGAAGGTAAGCTGGTCTGTGCTGGATTACAGGTGTTCCTGTAGGCAGTGGCCTTCCAGCTTCTCCGCTGGATCTGGTTTTGGAGCCGCAGGGGCCTGCCGGGGGTAAGGGGTCAAGGTGCATTCCCTGCATGGAATGAGGAATGAGTCTTTGCTTTGCACTGTTGCATTCATGTGCCATTTACTGGGAGACGTCCTTGGCCAATGCTGCGACCCCGCAGAGAGCAGAGGGGGACTCGGGCGTGATGGGGTTGAGTGGACAGCTTGGGTGAACTCCAGGGCGTCCTTTCCCCCAGCAGCTCCGTGCCTGCTTAGATGGGTACCCATACGGTGCCACTGCAGACACCCGCTCTGTGTTTGCAAGATGCGCATGAGTGCAAGCATGCTGTGATTGTATGTTCCCCGTTATTCACGACCATAGAAATCAGAGGAAGCATATGGAACTATATAACGAGAGCTGTTCCCGTGTGTGTTTGGCTACAGATGTGGCTGTAGCTGAGGGTTTTCCAGCTTCTCGCCTGGCTCCCGGTGCTGAGCCTCAGGACCTTCCGAGGGGTACGTAGTCAATTTTAACTTGCCTGAAAGAATAAGCACGGCCTTAAGTAGCCTTGAGCTCACGTGCAGCTGTACACCATACTTCCTCCGGAGGTCGTGCAAGTGTTGTTGATCCTCGTGGGGATGCCAGGGGTAAATTGTGAGCATTTTTTTCCTTGGAGAGCTGCCAGGTCGCAGGTAAAAGGTGACGCCTGCCGCGCCACCGCTTTCAGAGCCGCCACCTGCAGATATGTCCCCTGTGATTGCCTGGCCCCCCTTCCATTCAGTGCAACTGCTTTGTGGAGAAGCTTCAAAGAAGATTGTAAGGAAATCTTGTGAGCAAGGTGTTGGGTTTGTGCTCTGCCTACAGGCGATGGTTATGGAGCTTTTCGGGCGTATCCTGTTCTCGTGCCTCAGGAGGATCCCCGGGGTAAGTAGTCAAGCTCTGTTCACTGCCCAGAATAAGCTTTCACCTTGCAAACTGTTCTTCCTGTGGCGCGTAACTGAGTAAGTCCTTGGCTGTTGCTCAGACCCCCCAAGTTGCAGAGTAGGACTTGGGAGGCCTTCAGTGGTCTGCTGGAGGGTGCTTTTCCTTGGGGAGTCTTTGTGCTGCTTGCAGTGCATACTGCAAAGGCTGCAGGCCTGTTGGGGTTGAGTTGACAGCTTGTGTGAAGTGCAGGGCGTCCTTTCCCCCGGCAGCTCCCTGTATGCTTTGATTTGTACCCCCGTGGTGCTAGTGTAGGCACCCCGTAAGCACTGGCAAGGGGCTTGTGAGTGGAAGGGCGAGACAAGTGCCTTGGTGTAATTATATGCCCCCCGGCCATCCATTCCCGTCCAAATGTGCGGAAGTAGATGGGAATATATGTATAATGGGAGCTGCTCCTATGTGTGTTTGGTTACAGCTGTGGCCGTAGGGTCTGGAGATTCCTTTCTTCCTCTGGAGCCTGGACCTGAGCCTGAGGGATATCCTGGAGGTGAGCAGGCAGCAGATAGGTGACTCTGAATTGACTTGACCTCCTGCAGTCCCTGCATCCCAGAACTTGCAGGCAGTCCCTGGAGGCCCTAGGCCCTAAAGCAGCAGCCGGTGGGATGCCTCCTGCAAAAGGAGGCCCAAAGCAATGGCCCGGAGGGACAGGTCGGGCAGGGCGTTGGAGGGAAGCTCGTCCGTCCTTCTGCATGCTGTGTGCCTGAGCAATGCTGAGGCTTTGCCTTTCTCTGATCCTTGACAGTGCTTCCAAGAGCGGCAGAGGCAAGAGAAGCCAGCCGCGGCAGGAAATACTCCTTTTTTCCAAGGCACCGAGGTACTGAGCAGTCTTGGGGGGATGCCTAAGTGAGAGAGGAGTCCGGAAAACTCCATCCCCTTGGGGCGAGGGGGCAGAGCTGGGAGGGAAGGGTCGGGGCGGCACTTCCGGACCCTGGGAAGGGTTTTGACCACGACACTCAAAGGAGTTATTGGTCAACCACATGAGCTCTCCTGTGTGCTCTCCTCCTGGCCCAATGAGTTTTGTTCCGTGGGACAACTTGTCGCAAAGGGTCACAGCATGCCTCCATGCTACAGCACTGTTGAGCCACACAAAGGTGAGAGAGCTCAGCGGGAATTGGGGAATGTAAAGGATCACAAGAGAGGGGGAGCAAACCCATCACATTGGAGAATCCGGATGGTGGCCACCCAGAACGTAAACAAAGCTGAGAGGCTAAAGAGAGACTCCAGAGGGCATTCCTTTGCAATGACTTGGGAGTTCCCTTTGCTGCTCCCAAAAGCAAGGCACCGTTGCAGTGCCCGAGGGTTCACTCCTGCGGAGCTGCAAAGAAAGCGAGAAAGAAAGAGTCCTGGCAACGTCAACCCCCTTGTGAGATTCTCAGTAGTGCAGAGCACAAGAACACATGGCCTTGTGTAACTTGCTCCAGGTGTGGCTGGTGGGAGAAGCGCAGATGCTGCAGACCCGAAAGACGTCCAGAAGCATCGCGTGGTGGTCACGGCAACAGTCTTGGGTTTCCTCCTGGCTGCGGCACTGTTGTGTTGCACAGTTGCTTTGGTGCTGAGGAAGAGGAAACAGTGAGTTGGCCTTTTTTGCTAAAATTCTGTAGCAGGCGGCTGCTGTTAGCAAGGAGGAGTTTACAGTGGTCGTCTTCTGGAGGGCAAAGTTAGGTACTGACGGTATTCTCTTGACATTGTGGGTGGAAGGCTTTGTCCTTGGCCCCTTGGTTCACAGCAGTGAGCGTTCGTTCCTGAAACCCGTTCTTACTGTTGCCAGTAGTAGCTAAGACAGGCACTGTGGCTAGAAGAGAAGCCCCAGCCAGAGCCAAAGGCAAAGTAAAGGCAGAAGGAGAAACCAGGAAGGGTGAGAGTGCCAGAGAGAGCGAGAACTGCCATGGCTACAGTTGCCCGGGAATCTGGCAACAGAAATCCCCATGTTATCTCGTGCCATAAATTCTGTCTGTGCTCCTCAGCCTGGCTATCAGAGCAGCTCAGCTCTCTGGTGGTGATGACGCCTTCCCAGCTCTAGGCATTGCTCTGGAGAAGGACCCTGTAACATCTGAGTCTGCACACTCCCAATGTGTGCGTCTGCAGCACAGGCAGGCATTTTGTACTTTGGAGACATATTCCAAAGAGAGCGGCAAGAGCATTGAGTGGAGCAGAAGATGCGATCTTGTTTCCTCAGGGATGGCCAGGAAAGCTGAGTATTGCTCTTTGTCAGGCACGCTGAGGAGTAAGACGTGGCGGCTCTCCTGGATTCTGGCATACTGTGCAGTGCCTCAGTCCCCGCTGTTTCCCAAAGTTAGCTCTCCTCCCCAGCATGGGCCGAGAAGGCAGGTCACCAGGATGCGGGGCGAGAAGAACTTGAGGGGACACTAGACTTGGGTGGCTGGGGCAGGCGAGCAAAACTCAAGCTGCGTGGGTGTGGGCGTGGGCATGGGCGTGGCCTGCTTCCGACCTGTAGTTTTTGGTAGCCTACAGCTCCTGTTCGCAGCAAGGGTGCCAGGCCCGCGGCTGCCTCACCTCAGCCGTGGGGGCTGGTCACCCAGCCAGGGGGCTGCTGGGGCCCGGAGCTGCGGCCCTCAGAGCCCGTCCACACTGTGGGGTTGCTGCGCCCCTGGCAAGGCTGGGCACTCGTCACAAACAGCGACACAAGCAGCCCGCATGTCCTAAACAGCCGCCTCTCCCCGCAGGCACCACCGCGCAGCCCCTGGATCGGGACCAGGCACCAGCGGCCACCCCTGGCACCCAGACACCCAGCCCACCCACCCCGGCGCCCTGGAGAACTGGACACAACACCAGCGTCCACCTGTCCCGCCTGGAAAACCAGCCCACCAACCCCCACTGCAGTCCCTGCAGCCCCCCAGCTCTGCCCCGGTGCCTGGGCACCAGCAGCCCTGGTGCCACCAGCAGCCAATGGCCGCTCCCCACATGCAGCCCCAGGCCAAGCAGCAGCTGCCACTTGCTGCGCCTGTCGCTGTTAGGCTCCCTCCAAAACCGCCTCCGCTACCCCCCGGACGTGCCACCTGTGTCTTCTGCCTGTCTCGCCGGGACCAGCTGCCTCCGGACGGGATGGGACGGGACATGTAGGGCTCGCTGGGCCGCACCGGGGCCACCACCCTCACTAGGGCCGGGCAGTGAGGGGCGGCTGGGATTTCGATTGGGTTGTGGGGGCAGCCAAGGATTCTAGAATAAAAAAGAGTGCTAAAGGGAAGTGCTCAAGCGTTGTTTGCATGCCCTTGCCAAAAGAGCTCCGCAGCAGAGAGGGCAGCCGGAGCAACTGACAGCTCACAGCCTTCAGCATCTCCAGCGTGCCCAGCTCAGCATGCTAAGCAGAGCGGCCCCCTTGCCCTGCTGGGTCTCTCCTGCCTGTCCTAGGGCTCCCAGGCTGGGGGCTGCAGGGCAACTGCCCCTGCTCCACTGCCCCGGCCCTCCCAGGGCAGCCCCACAACACTTGGCACACCACCCAGGCCCCGACCCATGCCAACAGGACACCTTGACATGTCCCCATGTTGCAGGAACAAGGCAGGCCAAAGCAGCTTGAAACCACTGCTCGCTCCCAAAGTCCGGATTTCAGGCGGGCCCTACCTACAGCAGCAAGTAGCACGGCAGCATAGCAGAGGACCTGCTGAGTAGGGCAGTGGGTGCTACAGAGCCAGTGACTAGCCTAGCTGTGTTTTGAGGGAGCTTAATTAGGGACTAGCTCTCATCTGGTCTCCGGGACTGAGCACGCGGCAGCGCTCAGGATGCAGGGGGCACATGCCTGGAGCGCATCTTCCCGTTCAGCTCTAGCCAAGGGGCTGCGGGAGCTCTCCCCTGGCAGAGGATGGAGCGAAGCCCAGGAGGTAGGGAGGAACTGGAAGACTCCCTTCAAGAGCTCACGCCTGATCTCTGCCGACATGCTGGTGTGGATGTAGGCATAGGGGAAACACCCAGTGGCCTTCAGACATGACAAAGGCTGGCCAGGGAGGTGCTGCCTGGGAAATGCCAACCTCTAGCAGTTCTTCCGAGCATGCAAACGCCAACGTGTTCCAGGCTTGCAAGTCTTTTGGAATTTGGCACCACTTTTCACCTGCAGGGAAAAGGCAACGTGTGCGCGCACCCGGAAGGCAAATTGCTCCCAGACTGCAAGTCCTTGCCTCAAAGCCCAGGATCGCGGCAGCCTCTGACAGCAGCCGCCAGCTGCTTCTCACCTGGGCACCCTATTCTCTTTTGCCTTGAACTTGTGTGGGGAGGACTGAACTCGTCTGGCAATGCACCTCTTCGTCCTGCATGGCTCTAGCTTGGCAAAGCTATCGGCAAGAAACAGGGCAATGGATCTTATGCTGGAAAAGATGACATCAAAGCACGCCTCCTGCTTCCCCTCCTGGGAGAAGAAGGAGCCTTGGAGCAAGAGAGCGTCCCCCTTTGTCAGGGGAGCAAGCGCTTGGTCTCACATGGGGAGGCTAAGCAGCTCTCGGTAGTCTCTCGCATGTACTTCTCGCTTACTGCAAACGAGCAGCTTTCCGGAGATGGGATGTGTAGCTCACCTGTCATCCGTTCAGACCCTCACATCTGTCAGCCTCACTCTCTCTTGTGGACTAGTGCATGCAGACTACTAAACAGGGCAGCGAAAAATGAAGCCTCAGGCCCACAGAGAGCACACCCAAAGACAGAAGTTACCCCTGCTCCTCACCTCAACTTCACTTCTCCATCTCCAGACTCATCATCCACACCGGGAAAAAAAAAAAGAAAAAAAAAATCCTCTAAGGGGCACCTGGTAAAAGCGAGCAAGTGTTGGGCAGCTGTGAGCACATTCGGAGTCTTGATTCTGGACATTCTCTCCTCCTCTTGCTCGCCTCTTCCTCTTGTGATGCAGTTACAGCCCATTTGCCCTCCAGAGAGACCAAAGGAGGAAGAGCTGGAGCAACACATGCTGGAGGTGAGTCACCTGGCTAAACCAGCCCGTTTGCCCGGGGGCCAAGCATCACCATAGCCAGCCAAACACAGGTAGCCTCTGCTATGGCAGCTGTCAGTCCCCTCGGGGGCTGTACAGCACAGGAGACTTCAAGGCGTGTCAGTGACCTGACTCCTTCAGAAGGGCAAGTTACAGAAGTTGTTCTCACTTTCTTTGTAGGAGGACAGTGACTATTAAGGAAAGCTCAGGTTAAGCAGCAGTGGATGTTGTCTGCCTTGG
This sequence comes from Struthio camelus, assembly GCF_040807025.1. NCBI lineage: Eukaryota > Metazoa > Chordata > Aves > Struthioniformes > Struthionidae > Struthio > Struthio camelus. The sequence continues at coordinate 148,645,610 of NC_090942.1, read as the reverse complement.
CTTCAGCAAGCCTTTGGACACTGTCTCCCATAACTTCCTCATAGGCAAGCTCTGGAAGCGCGGGCTGGTTGAGTGGCCGGTGAGGTGGATTGAGAACTGGCTGAATGGCAGAGCTCAGAGCATTGTGATCAATGGCACAGAGTGTGGTTGGAGGCCTGTAGCTAGCAGTGTGCCCCAGGGATCAATACTGGGTCTGCTCTTTTGTTTAACTTCTTCCTCAATGACCTGCAGGAAGGGACGGAGTGGAGGCCCAGAGACCAGCCCTGTGAAGCGGAGCAGGCTCGACAACAGCCTGTTTCCCAGCGACCTCCAGAGGCAAAGGCGTTCTTCGGCTCCTCACGTCAGACAAAGGCCAAAGCCAAGTGCCTCGGAGCCAAAGAGCAGCCTTTGCTTCTCAACATAAGGAGGCAACAAGCTCTTGGAAGAAAGCCGTTCTGTGCCAGTGGCTGCATGTGCAGGTTTTGTTCCAAAGCCACCTCCTTGCCCTTGGAAACTTTGGTCTGTAGGAAGAGAAGTATTTGCCCATCTGGCACGTTCAACTTGGGTAGGTTTTGCTCCAGGGGCAGGGAAATTCATGCCAGAGCCTGGAAAGGGACAGAACCCATCTGCACGCTGGTTACGGCCAGTCTTGCACAACGGAGTCCTTTTCCTCACTTCTGCCATGGAACCCAGAGGAAGGCGGCTTGACAGAGCTCTGCTGCTCCACCACATCCTGTGAATCCCAAACCTACCACAAGACGGAGAAAATGGAGCAAGCTCCCTGCCATTCTCTTTCCTGCCCTTCCCAAATGTGATCTTGCCCTCGTGACCAGAGCTGCAACTAGGCAGTCCTGTATCAGAGAGACACATACATGTAGTCCAATTCCTTATTGCTGAAACCAGAAGCCATCGGTTTCCTAAACTGCGAGTTTCCCAGCTCTTCAAAGGATACCGCACAAAGGGGAGTGTTTAGCCTGCACCCGTGGTAGACACACAGACGCCCAGCTTCTCGTCGCCTAAAGGATTCAGGAAGAAGCAGCAGCAGACTTGCTTCCACCAGTGGAGGGAAAGGCCAGCGAGGAGCTTGAGTCTTTGCCACTTCCATGGAGAACAGATGAGCAATGGATGGAGAAGAGCAGCTCGCAAGCCGTTTGAGGAGTTACTGCTTTGGGTTTTGTGTGAAGAGGGACAGGGGTGAAACCACCCAGAATGCGTGCCTCTAGTAGCTCGAGTCCCGTAACACCAAAGCCGTGCAAAACGGATACCAGCAAGGATAACCATGGCCGCTGAAGTTTCCGCTTCACCTCTCTGCTCCCACCAGCCCCACCGGTCCTAATGCGAAACACAGAGCTCTACCTTTGGCAACATTGCACTAAGGGAATGAGGGAGGGGAAAACGAGGAAGAGGGAAGGGTGCCTCCCTGACGCTGGCAGCCTTACTTGGAGCAGAGGAAAGAGGGAAGGAAACCCAGGGGACAGTGGGAAGGCTGCAAGGAAGATTCCCCCAGGGGAGTGGAGCAGGATCAGCCAGTAGGGGGCAGCTCCCCTTTCTCTCCTGCCCGCTCTCCTTTTCGGCTTCAGATCTTTCTCTTGGTAAAGCTGCTCTCCCAGCCCCAGAGCCAGACTGACTATAAGCCAGGCCACAAGCACACACTACAGGTCTTCCGCAAGTCAGACTGCAGCCAGCATCTCCTGAGGCCTCCATAAGTGACCTGCTAAGCAGGTCTGTTGGGCTCCCAAAGTGGAAGGGGCAGGCACAGTGTTGGGGGGTCTCTCAAGGGGGAATGTCCCCTGCAGCATTGCCTGTGGAGTAGAGTGCTCTAGTAGCCGGCTTTTTCCTCCTCAACACGCCCCCAAGAGCACAAAGGGAAACGTCCAGGAACAGGAGACCACCTATTGCTTCAGGTTGAGCCCAAGGTTGAGTGAGGCGAGCGCGAGGAGCCCGAGCGTGTGGGCAGACAGGCGGGACGGCCCTCACGGGGCTCCTGGAGGGCGGCAGCAGAAGCCACAGCCGCCAGCACGCCCGGGCTGCCAGCGCAGGGTGGCGAAGGCAGGGTGCGGGGGGAGTGCAGGCCGCAGCGGGGGTGCGTGGCCCCCTCGGCCCCCGCGGAGGCGCGTGGTGGGCGCCCATGAGCTCACAGAGGGGCCCGCGATGCACTGCGTTGCGTTGCATTGCGTTGCGCTGTGTTGCGTTGAGTTGTGTCGCGTCACGTCGCGTCGCGTCGCGTCGTGTAGTGCCGCACCAGGCCCCGCAGACGCCACTCTCTCCGTGCGTGTGTTGGCTTGAGGACACCGACGGGGGGCGGCTGCTGGCGACGCGCAGCATGGTGCGAGTGTGGGGGATGGCTGCGGCCACCTGCCGCCTCCTGCTGCTCTTTGTCCTGCTGGCAGCCCTGTGTGCCCGGGACACGCGGGCTGCTCCATGGGCAGCACCGGGCCCAGGTAGGGCGGGTGGCGCCGGAGGTCCTGGGGGGCTGCGGACCTGGCTGGAGAGCGGCTGAGGCTGGGCTGCGGCCGGGGCGGCGGGAGGCGGGAGGCACTGGGGGCCAGGAGCGGCTCCGCAAGGCTTGTTGGGCTGTGCTGGTGGGGGGCTGCGTGGGGCAGTGCGGCGGAGCAGCGTGGTGGGGCCGGGGGGGCGAGAGGTGGCCCTGAAGCAGCACCGGGCGCTGTGTGACGGGAGCTGTTGTCCCCTGCGTGTGCTTCCAGCGGTGCCTGGCACCGACGACGATGCCGGCTCTGGGCAGGAGGCGGGAATGGAGGCTCAGGGAGATGCTGGAGGTGAGTCGTGCGGGGGTGTTGCCCGGGAAGACAAGAAGCCTTGATTTTGTTGCGCTGCTTCTGGCTTGGCCTGGCCAGGGCTCTGTGGTGCCCGCGCAGGGGAAACGATCGTTTCTGTCGTCGAGGGTTGCCGGCTGGCACAGTTCTGGCTTCCTTGGTGGACGTTAGCGACCTCTGAGAAGAAGGCACCGAGGGGCCATGTGTTTGCCGTGGGGGTCCTTGGGGGCTCTTGGGTAGCGCTTTGACGGGGGATTTTGAAAGGTGCCAGGTGCCAGGCCACAGGTCCCCCCGGGCCCTCTGCAGCTGTGAGACTCTCGAGCTCCATGTGCATCCAAGCGCTCCCATGCTCCCCTTCCATTCACTGCAACGCCCTTCTGCAGAAGTATGTTGCGGCCTGGAAGGTAAGCTGGTCTGTGCTGGATTACAGGTGTTCCTGTAGGCAGTGGCCTTCCAGCTTCTCCGCTGGATCTGGTTTTGGAGCCGCAGGGGCCTGCCGGGGGTAAGGGGTCAAGGTGCATTCCCTGCATGGAATGAGGAATGAGTCTTTGCTTTGCACTGTTGCATTCATGTGCCATTTACTGGGAGACGTCCTTGGCCAATGCTGCGACCCCGCAGAGAGCAGAGGGGGACTCGGGCGTGATGGGGTTGAGTGGACAGCTTGGGTGAACTCCAGGGCGTCCTTTCCCCCAGCAGCTCCGTGCCTGCTTAGATGGGTACCCATACGGTGCCACTGCAGACACCCACTCTGTGTTTGCAAGATGCGCATGAGTGCAAGCATGCTGTGATTGTATGTTCCCCGTTATTCACGACCATAGAAATCAGAGGAAGCATATGGAACTATATAACGAGAGCTGTTCCCGTGTGTGTTTGGCTACAGATGTGGCTGTAGCTGAGGGTTTTCCAGCTTCTCGCCTGGCTCCCGGTGCTGAGCCTCAGGACCTTCCGAGGGGTACGTAGTCAATTTTAACTTGCCTGAAAGAATAAGCACGGCCTTAAGTAGCCTTGAGCTCACGTGCAGCTGTACACCATACTTCCTCCGGAGGTCGTGCAAGTGTTGTTGATCCTCGTGGGGATGCCAGGGGTAAATTGTGAGCATTTTTTTCCTTGGAGAGCTGCCAGGTCGCAGGTAAAAGGTGACGCCTGCCGCGCCACCGCTTTCAGAGCCGCCACCTGCAGATATGTCCCCTGTGATTGCCTGGCCCCCCTTCCATTCAGTGCAACTGCTTTGTGGAGAAGCTTCAAAGAAGATTGTAAGGAAATCTTGTGAGCAAGGTGTTGGGTTTGTGCTCTGCCTACAGGCGATGGTTATGGAGCTTTTCGGGCGTATCCTGTTCTCGTGCCTCAGGAGGATCCCCGGGGTAAGTAGTCAAGCTCTGTTCACTGCCCAGAATAAGCTTTCACCTTGCAAACTGTTCTTCCTGTGGCGCGTAACTGAGTAAGTCCTTGGCTGTTGCTCAGACCCCCCAAGTTGCAGAGTAGGACTTGGGAGGCCTTCAGTGGTCTGCTGGAGGGTGCTTTTCCTTGGGGAGTCTTTGTGCTGCTTGCAGTGCATACTGCAAAGGCTGCAGGCCTGTTGGGGTTGAGTTGACAGCTTGTGTGAAGTGCAGGGCGTCCTTTCCCCCGGCAGCTCCCTGTATGCTTTGATTTGTACCCCCGTGGTGCCAGTGTAGGCACCCCGTAAGCACTGGCAAGAGGCTTGTGAGTGGAAGGGCGAGACAAGTGCCTTGGTGTAATTATATGCCCCCCGGCCATCCATTCCCGTCCAAATGTGCGGAAGTAGATGGGAATATATGTATAATGGGAGCTGCTCCTATGTGTGTTTGGTTACAGCTGTGGCCGTAGGGTCTGGAGATTCCTTTCTTCCTCTGGAGCCTGGACCTGAGCCTGAGGGATATCCTGGAGGTGAGCAGGCAGCAGATAGGTGACTCTGAATTGACTTGACCTCCTGCAGTCCCTGCATCCCAGAACTTGCAGGCAGTCCCTGGAGGCCCTAGGCCCTAAAGCAGCAGCCGGTGGGATGCCTCCTGCAAAAGGAGGCCCAAAGCAATGGCCCGGAGGGACAGGTCGGGCAGGGCATTGGAGGGAAGCTCGTCCGTCCTTCTGCATGCTGTGTGCCTGAGCAATGCTGAGGCTTTGCCTTTCTCTGATCCTTGACAGTGCTTCCAAGAGCGGCAGAGGCAAGAGAAGCCAGCCGCGGCAGGAAATACTCCTTTTTTCCAAGGCACCGAGGTACTGAGCAGTCTTGGGGGGATGCCTAAGTGAGAGAGGAGTCTGGAAAACTCCATCCCCTTGGGGCGAGGGGGCAGAGCTGGGAGGGAAGGGTCGGGGCGGCACTTCCGGACCCTGGGAAGGGTTTTGACCACGACACTCAAAGGAGTTATTGGTCAACCACATGAGCTCTCCTGTGTGCTCTCCTCCTGGCCCAATGAGTTTTGTTCCGTGGGACAACTTGTCGCAAAGGGTCACAGCATGCCTCCATGCTACAGCACTGTTGAGCCACACAAAGGTGAGAGAGCTCAGCGGGAATTGGGGAATGTAAAGGATCACAAGAGAGGGGGAGCAAACCCATCACATTGGAGAATCCGGATGATGGCCACCCAGAACGTAAACAAAGCTGAGAGGCTAAAGAGAGACTCCAGAGGGCATTCCTTTGCAATGACTTGGGAGTTCCCTTGATTTTGTTGCCTTGATTTTGTTGCGCTGCTTCTGGCTTTGCCTGGCCAGGGCTCTGTGGTGCCCGCGCAGGGGAAACGATCGTTTCTGTCGTCGGGGGCGCTGAGGGTTGCCGGCTGGCACAGTTCTGGCTTCCTTGGTGGACGTTAGCGACCTCTGAGAAGAAGGCACCGAGGGGCCATGTGTTTGCCGTGGGGGTCCTTGGGGGCTCTTGGGTAGCGCTTTGACGGGGGATTTTGAAAGGTGCCAGGTGCCAGGCCACAGGTCCCCCCGGGCCCTCTGCAGCTGTGAGACTCTCGAGCTCCATGTGCATCCAAGCGCTCCCATGCTCCCCTTCCATTCACTGCAACGCCCTTCTGCAGAAGTATGTTGCGGCCTGGAAGGTAAGCTGGTCTGTGCTGGATTACAGGTGTTCCTGTAGGCAGTGGCCTTCCAGCTTCTCCGCTGGATCTGGTTTTGGAGCCGCAGGGGCCTGCCGGGGGTAAGGGGTCAAGGTGCATTCCCTGCATGGAATGAGGAATGAGTCTTTGCTTTGCACTGTTGCATTCATGTGCCATTTACTGGGAGACGTCCTTGGCCAATGCTGCGACCCCGCAGAGAGCAGAGGGGGACTCGGGCGTGATGAGGTTGAGTGGACAGCTTGGGTGAACTCCAGGGCGTCCTTTCCCCCAGCAGCTCCGTGCCTGCTTAGATGGGTACCCATACGGTGCCACTGCAGACACCCGCTCTGTGTTTGCAAGATGCGCATGAGTGCAAGCATGCTGTGATTGTATGTTCCCCGTTATTCACGACCATAGAAATCAGAGGAAGCATATGGAACTATATAACGAGAGCTGTTCCCGTGTGTGTTTGGCTACAGATGTGGCTGTAGCTGAGGGTTTTCCAGCTTCTCGCCTGGCTCCCGGTGCTGAGCCTCAGGACCTTCCGAGGGGTACGTAGTCAATTTTAACTTGCCTGAAAGAATAAGCACGGCCTTAAGTAGCCTTGAGCTCACGTGCAGCTGTACACCATACTTCCTCCGGAGGTCGTGCAAGTGTTGTTGATCCTCGTGGGGATGCCAGGGGTAAATTGTGAGCATTTTTTTCCTTGGAGAGCTGCCAGGTCGCAGGTAAAAGGTGACGCCTGCCGCGCCACCGCTTTCAGAGCCGCCACCTGCAGATATGTCCCCTGTGATTGCCTGGCCCCCCTTCCATTCAGTGCAACTGCTTTGTGGAGAAGCTTCAAAGAAGATTGTAAGGAAATCTTGTGAGCAAGGTGTTGGGTTTGTGCTCTGCCTACAGGCGATGGTTATGGAGCTTTTCGGGCGTATCCTGTTCTCGTGCCTCAGGAGGATCCCCGGGGTAAGTAGTCAAGCTCTGTTCACTGCCCAGAATAAGCTTTCACCTTGCAAGCTGTTCTTCCTGTGGCGCGTAACTGAGTAAGTCCTTGGCTGTTGCTCAGACCCCCCAAGTTGCAGAGTAGGACTTGGGAGGCCTTCAGTGGTCTGCTGGAGGGTGCTTTTCCTTGGGGAGTCTTTGTGCTGCTTGCAGTGCATACTGCAAAGGCTGCAGGCCTGTTGGGGTTGAGTTGACAGCTTGTGTGAAGTGCAGGGCGTCCTTTCCCCCGGCAGCTCCCTGTATGCTTTGATTTGTACCCCCATGGTGCCAGTGTAGGCACCCCGTAAGCACTGGCAAGAGGCTTGTGAGTGGAAGGGCGAGACAAGTGCCTTGGTGTAATTATATGCCCCCTGGCCATCCATTCCCGTCCAAATGTGCGGAAGTAGATGGGAATATATGTATAATGGGAGCTGCTCCTATGTGTGTTTGGTTACAGCTGTGGCCGTAGGGTCTGGAGATTCCTTTCTTCCTCTGGAGCCTGGACCTGAACCTGAGGGATATCCTGGAGGTGAGCAGGCAGCAGATAGGTGACTCTGAATTGACTTGACCTCCTGCAGTCCCTGCATCCCAGAACTTGCAGGCAGTCCCTGGAGGCCCTAGGCCCTAAAGCAGCAGCCGGTGGGATGCCTCCTGCAAAAGGAGGCCCAAAGCAATGGCCCGGAGGGACAGGTCGGGCAGGGCGTTGGAGGGAAGCTCGTCCGTCCTTCTGCATGCTGTGTGCCTGAGCAATGCTGAGGCTTTGCCTTTCTCTGATCCTTGACAGTGCTTCCAAGAGCGGCAGAGGCAAGAGAAGCCAGCCGCGGCAGGAAATACTCCTTTTTTCCAAGGCACCGAGGTACTGAGCAGTCTTGGGGGGATGCCTAAGTGAGAGAGGAGTCCGGAAAACTCCATCCCCTTGGGGCGAGGGGGCAGAGCTGGGAGGGAAGGGTCGGGGCGGCACTTCCGGACCCTGGGAAGGGTTTTGACCACGACACTCAAAGGAGTTATTGGTCAACCACATGAGCTCTCCTGTGTGCTCTCCTCCTGGCCCAATGAGTTTTGTTCCGTGGGACAACTTGTCGCAAAGGGTCACAGCATGCCTCCATGCTACAGCACTGTTGAGCCACACAAAGGTGAGAGAGCTCAGCGGGAATTGGGGAATGTAAAGGATCACAAGAGAGGGGGAGCAAACCCATCACATTGGAGAATCCGGATGATGGCCACCCAGAACGTAAACAAAGCTGAGAGGCTAAAGAGAGACTCCAGAGGGCATTCCTTTGCAATGACTTGGGAGTTCCCTTGATTTTGTTGCCTTGATTTTGTTGCGCTGCTTCTGGCTTTGCCTGGCCAGGGCTCTGTGGTGCCCGCGCAGGGGAAACGATCGTTTCTGTCGTCGGGGGCGCTGAGGGTTGCCGGCTGGCACAGTTCTGGCTTCCTTGGTGGACGTTAGCGACCTCTGAGAAGAAGGCACCGAGGGGCCATGTGTTTGCCGTGGGGGTCCTTGGGGGCTCTTGGGTAGCGCTTTGACGGGGGATTTTGAAAGGTGCCAGGTGCCAGGCCACAGGTCCCCCCGGGCCCTCTGCAGCTGTGAGACTCTCGAGCTCCATGTGCATCCAAGCGCTCCCATGCTCCCCTTCCATTCACTGCAACGCCCTTCTGCAGAAGTATGTTGCGGCCTGGAAGGTAAGCTGGTCTGTGCTGGATTACAGGTGTTCCTGTAGGCAGTGGCCTTCCAGCTTCTCCGCTGGATCTGGTTTTGGAGCCGCAGGGGCCTGCCGGGGGTAAGGGGTCAAGGTGCATTCCCTGCATGGAATGAGGAATGAGTCTTTGCTTTGCACTGTTGCATTCATGTGCCATTTACTGGGAGACGTCCTTGGCCAATGCTGCGACCCCGCAGAGAGCAGAGGGGGACTCGGGCGTGATGGGGTTGAGGGGACAGCTTGGGTGAACTCCAGGGCGTCCTTTCCCCCAGCAGCTCCGTGCCTGCTTAGATGGGTACCCATGCGGTGCCACTGCAGACACCCGCTCTGTGTTTGCAAGATGCGCATGAGTGCAAGCATGCTGTGATTGTATGTTCCCCGTTATTCACGACCATAGAAATCAGAGGAAGCATATGGAACTATATAACGAGAGCTGTTCCCGTGTGTGTTTGGCTACAGATGTGGCTGTAGCTGAGGGTTTTCCAGCTTCTCGCCTGGCTCCCGGTGCTGAGCCTCAGGACCTTCCGAGGGGTACGTAGTCAATTTTAACTTGCCTGAAAGAATAAGCACGGCCTTAAGTAGCCTTGAGCTCACGTGCAGCTGTACACCATACTTCCTCCGGAGGTCGTGCAAGTGTTGTTGATCCTCGTGGGGATGCCAGGGGTAAATTGTGAGCATTTTTTTCCTTGGAGAGCTGCCAGGTCGCAGGTAAAAGGTGACGCCTGCCGCGCCACCGCTTTCAGAGCCGCCACCTGCAGATATGTCCCCTGTGATTGCCTGGCCCCCCTTCCATTCAGTGCAACTGCTTTGTGGAGAAGCTTCAAAGAAGATTGTAAGGAAATCTTGTGAGCAAGGTGTTGGGTTTGTGCTCTGCCTACAGGCGATGGTTATGGAGCTTTTCGGGCGTATCCTGTTCTCGTGCCTCAGGAGGATCCCCGGGGTAAGTAGTCAAGCTCTGTTCACTGCCCAGAATAAGCTTTCACCTTGCAAACTGTTCTTCCTGTGGCGCGTAACTGAGTAAGTCCTTGGCTGTTGCTCAGACCCCCCAAGTTGCAGAGTAGGACTTGGGAGGCCTTCAGTGGTCTGCTGGAGGGTGCTTTTCCTTGGGGAGTCTTTGTGCTGCTTGCAGTGCATACTGCAAAGGCTGCAGGCCTGTTGGGGTTGAGTTGACAGCTTGTGTGAAGTGCAGGGCGTCCTTTCCCCCGGCAGCTCCCTGTATGCTTTGATTTGTACCCCCATGGTGCCAGTGTAGGCACCCCGTAAGCACTGGCAAGAGGCTTGTGAGTGGAAGGGCGAGACAAGTGCCTTGGTGTAATTATATGCCCCCCGGCCATCCATTCCCGTCCAAATGTGCGGAAGTAGATGGGAATATATGTATAATGGGAGCTGCTCCTATGTGTGTTTGGTTACAGCTGTGGCCGTAGGGTCTGGAGATTCCTTTCTTCCTCTGGAGCCTGGACCTGAGCCTGAGGGATATCCTGGAGGTGAGCAGGCAGCAGATAGGTGACTCTGAATTGACTTGACCTCCTGCAGTCCCTGCATCCCAGAACTTGCAGGCAGTCCCTGGAGGCCCTAGGCCCTAAAGCAGCAGCCGGTGGGATGCCTCCTGCAAAAGGAGGCCCAAAGCAATGGCCCGGAGGGACAGGTCGGGCAGGGCGTTGGAGGGAAGCTCGTCCGTCCTTCTGCATGCTGTGTGCCTGAGCAATGCTGAGGCTTTGCCTTTCTCTGATCCTTGACAGTGCTTCCAAGAGCGGCAGAGGCAAGAGAAGCCAGCCGCGGCAGGAAATACTCCTTTTTTCCAAGGCACCGAGGTACTGAGCAGTCTTGGGGGGATGCCTAAGTGAGAGAGGAGTCCGGAAAACTCCATCCCCTTGGGGCGAGGGGGCAGAGCTGGGAGGGAAGGGTCGGGGCGGCACTTCCGGACCCTGGGAAGGGTTTTGACCACGACACTCAAAGGAGTTATTGGTCAACCACATGAGCTCTCCTGTGTGCTCTCCTCCTGGCCCAATGAGTTTTGTTCCGTGGGACAACTTGTCGCAAAGGGTCACAGCATGCCTCCATGCTACAGCACTGTTGAGCCACACAAAGGTGAGAGAGCTCAGCGGGAATTGGGGAATGTAAAGGATCACAAGAGAGGGGGAGCAAACCCATCACATTGGAGAATCCGGATGGTGGCCACCCAGAACGTAAACAAAGCTGAGAGGCTAAAGAGAGACTCCAGAGGGCATTCCTTTGCAATGACTTGGGAGTTCCCTTTGCTGCTCCCAAAAGCAAGGCACCGTTGCAGTGCCCGAGGGTTCACTCCTGCGGAGCTGCAAAGAAAGCGAGAAAGAAAGAGTCCTGGCAACGTCAACCCCCTTGTGAGATTCTCAGTAGTGCAGAGCACAAGAACACATGGCCTTGTGTAACTTGCTCCAGGTGTGGCTGGTGGGAGAAGCGCAGATGCTGCAGACCCGAAAGACGTCCAGAAGCATCGCGTGGTGGTCACGGCAACAGTCTTGGGTTTCCTCCTGGCTGCGGCACTGTTGTGTTGCACAGTTGCTTTGGTGCTGAGGAAGAGGAAACAGTGAGTTGGCCTTTTTTGCTAAAATTCTGTAGCAGGCGGCTGCTGTTAGCAAGGAGGAGTTTACAGTGGTCGTCTTCTGGAGGGCAAAGTTAGGTACTGACGGTATTCTCTTGACATTGTGGGTGGAAGGCTTTGTCCTTGGCCCCTTGGTTCACAGCAGTGAGCGTTCGTTCCTGAAACCCATTCTTACTGTTGCCAGTAGTAGCTAAGACAGGCACTGTGGCTAGAAGAGAAGCCCCAGCCAGAGCCAAAGGCAAAGTAAAGGCAGAAGGAGAAACCAGGAAGGGTGAGAGTGCCAGAGAGAGCGAGAACTGCCATGGCTACAGTTGCCCGGGAATCTGGCAACAGAAATCCCCATGTTATCTCGTGCCATAAATTCTGTCTGTGCTCCTCAGCCTGGCTATCAGAGCAGCTCAGCTCTCTGGTGGTGATGACGCCTTCCCAGCTCTAGGCATTGCTCTGGAGAAGGACCCTGTAACATCTGAGTCTGCACACTCCCAATGTGTGTGTCTGCAGCACAGGCAGGCATTTTGTACTTTGGAGACATATTCCAAAGAGAGCGGCAAGAGCATTGAGTGGAGCAGAAGATGCGATCTTGTTTCCTCAGGGATGGCCAGGAAAGCTGAGTATTGCTCTTTGTCAGGCACGCTGAGGAGTAAGACGTGGCGGCTCTCCTGGATTCTGGCATACTGTGCAGTGCCTCAGTCCCCGCTGTTTCCCAAAGTTAGCTCTCCTCCCCAGCATGGGCCGAGAAGGCAGGTCACCAGGATGCGGGGCGAGAAGAACTTGAGGGGACACTAGACTTGGGTGGCTGGGGCAGGCGAGCAAAACTCAAGCTGCGTGGGTGTGGGCGTGGGCATGGGCGTGGCCTGCTTCCGACCTGTAGTTTTTGGTAGCCTACAGCTCCTGTTCGCAGCAAGGGTGCCAGGCCCGCGGCTGCCTCACCTCAGCCGTGGGGGCTGGTCACCCAGCCAGGGGGCTGCTGGGGCCCGGAGCTGCGGCCCTCAGAGCCCGTCCACACTGTGGGGTTGCTGCGCCCCTGGCAAGGCTGGGCACTCGTCACAAACAGCGACACAAGCAGCCCGCATGTCCTAAACAGCCGCCTCTCCCCGCAGGCACCACCGCGCAGCCCCTGGATCGGGACCAGGCACCAGCGGCCACCCCTGGCACCCAGACACCCAGCCCACCCACCCCGGCGCCCTGGAGAACTGGACACAACACCAGCGTCCACCTGTCCCGCCTGGAAAACCAGCCCACCAACCCCCACTGCAGTCCCTGCAGCCCCCCAGCTCTGCCCCGGTGCCTGGGCACCAGCAGCCCTGGTGCCACCAGCAGCCAATGGCCGCTCCCCACATGCAGCCCCAGGCCAAGCAGCAGCTGCCACTTGCTGCGCCTGTCGCTGTTAGGCTCCCTCCAAAACCGCCTCCGCTACCCCCCGGACGTGCCACCTGTGTCTTCTGCCTGTCTCGCCGGGACCAGCTGCCTCCGGACGGGATGGGACGGGACATGTAGGGCTCGCTGGGCCGCACCGGGGCCACCACCCTCACTAGGGCCGGGCAGTGAGGGGCGGCTGGGATTTCGATTGGGTTGTGGGGGCAGCCAAGGATTCTAGAATAAAAAAGAGTGCTAAAGGGAAGTGCTCAAGCGTTGTTTGCATGCCCTTGCCAAAAGAGCTCCGCAGCAGAGAGGGCAGCCGGAGCAACTGACAGCTCACAGCCTTCAGCATCTCCAGCGTGCCCAGCTCAGCATGCTAAGCAGAGCGGCCCCCTTGCCCTGCTGGGTCTCTCCTGCCTGTCCTAGGGCTCCCAGGCTGGGGGCTGCAGGGCAACTGCCCCTGCTCCACTGCCCCGGCCCTCCCAGGGCAGCCCCACAACACTTGGCACACCACCCAGGCCCCGACCCATGCCAACAGGACACCTTGACATGTCCCCATGTTGCAGGAACAAGGCAGGCCAAAGCAGCTTGAAACCACTGCTCGCTCCCAAAGTCCGGATTTCAGGCGGGCCCTACCTACAGCAGCAAGTAGCACGGCAGCATAGCAGAGGACCTGCTGAGTAGGGCAGTGGGTGCTACAGAGCCAGTGACTAGCCTAGCTGTGTTTTGAGGGAGCTTAATTAGGGACTAGCTCTCATCTGGTCTCCGGGACTGAGCACGCGGCAGCGCTCAGGATGCAGGGGGCACATGCCTGGAGCGCATCTTCCCGTTCAGCTCTAGCCAAGGGGCTGCGGGAGCTCTCCCCTGGCAGAGGATGGAGCGAAGCCCAGGAGGTAGGGAGGAACTGGAAGACTCCCTTCAAGAGCTCACGCCTGATCTCTGCCGACATGCTGGTGTGGATGTAGGCATAGGGGAAACACCCAGTGGCCTTCAGACATGACAAAGGCTGGCCAGGGAGGTGCTGCCTGGGAAATGCCAACCTCTAGCAGTTCTTCCGAGCATGCAAACGCCAACGTGTTCCAGGCTTGCAAGTCTTTTGGAATTTGGCACCACTTTTCACCTGCAGGGAAAAGGCAACGTGTGCGCGCACCCGGAAGGCAAATTGCTCCCAGACTGCAAGTCCTTGCCTCAAAGCCCAGGATCGCGGCAGCCTCTGACAGCAGCCGCCAGCTGCTTCTCACCTGGGCACCCTATTCTCTTTTGCCTTGAACTTGTGTGGGGAGGACTGAACTCGTCTGGCAATGCACCTCTTCGTCCTGCATGGCTCTAGCTTGGCAAAGCTATCGGCAAGAAACAGGGCAATGGATCTTATGCTGGAAAAGATGACATCAAAGCACGCCTCCTGCTTCCCCTCCTGGGAGAAGAAGGAGCCTTGGAGCAAGAGAGCGTCCCCCTTTGTCAGGGGAGCAAGCGCTTGGTCTCACATGGGGAGGCTAAGCAGCTCTCGGTAGTCTCTCGCATGTACTTCTCGCTTACTGCAAACGAGCAGCTTTCCGGAGATGGGATGTGTAGCTCACCTGTCATCCGTTCAGACCCTCACATCTGTCAGCCTCACTCTCTCTTGTGGACTAGTGCATGCAGACTACTAAACAGGGCAGCGAAAAATGAAGCCTCAGGCCCACAGAGAGCACACCCAAAGACAGAAGTTACCCCTGCTCCTCACCTCAACTTCACTTCTCCATCTCCAGACTCATCATCCACACCGGGAAAAAAAAAAGAAAAAAAAAATCCTCTAAGGGGCACCTGGTAAAAGCGAGCAAGTGTTGGGCAGCTGTGAGCACATTCGGAGTCTTGATTCTGGACATTCTCTCCTCCTCTTGCTCGCCTCTTCCTCTTGTGATGCAGTTACAGCCCATTTGCCCTCCAGAGAGACCAAAGGAGGAAGAGCTGGAGCAACACATGCTGGAGGTGAGTCACCTGGCTAAACCAGCCCGTTTGCCCGGGGGCCAAGCATCACCATAGCCAGCCAAACACAGGTAGCCTCTGCTATGGCAGCTGTCAGTCCCCTCGGGGGCTGTACAGCACAGGAGACTTCAAGGCGTGTCAGTGACCTGACTCCTTCAGAAGGGCAAGTTACAGAAGTTGTTCTCACTTTCTTTGTAGGAGGACAGTGACTATTAAGGAAAGCTCAGGTTAAGCAGCAGTGGATGTTGTCTGCCTTGGCTTCAGCAAGCCTTTGGACACTGTCTCCCATAACTTCCTCATAGGCAAGCTCTGGAAGCGCGGGCTGGATGAGTGGCCGGTGAGGTGGATTGAGAACTGGCTGAATGGCAGAGCTCAGAGCATTGTGATCAATGGCACAGAGTGTGGTTGGAGGCCTGTAGCTAGCAGTGTGCCCCAGGGATCAATACTGGGTCTGCTCTTTTGTTTAACTTCTTCCTCAATGACCTGCAGGAAGGGACGGAGTGGAGGCCCAGAGACCAGCCCTGTGAAGCGGAGCAGGCTCGACAACAGCCTGTTTCCCAGCGACCTCCAGAGGCAAAGGCGTTCTTCGGCTCCTCACGTCAGACAAAGGCCAAAGCCAAGTGCCTCGGAGCCAAAGAGCAGCCTTTGCTTCTCAACATAAGGAGGCAACAAGCTCTTGGAAGAAAGCCGTTCTGTGCCAGTGGCTGCATGTGCAGGTTTTGTTCCAAAGCCACCTCCTTGCCCTTGGAAACTTTGGTCTGTAGGAAGAGAAGTATTTGCCCATCTGGCACGTTCAACTTGGGTAGGTTTTGCTCCAGGGGCAGGGAAATTCATGCCAGAGCCTGGAAAGGGACAGAACCCATCTGCACGCTGGTTACGGCCAGTCTTGCACAACGGAGTCCTTTTCCTCACTTCTGCCATGGAACCCAGAGGAAGGCGGCTTGACAGAGCTCTGCTGCTCCACCACATCCTGTGAATCCCAAACCTACCACAAGACGGAGAAAATGGAGCAAGCTCCCTGCCATTCTCTTTCCTGCCCTTCCCAAATGTGATCTTGCCCTCGTGACCAGAGCTGCAACTAGGCAGTCCTGTATCAGAGAGACACATACATGTAGTCCAATTCCTTATTGCTGAAACCAGAAGCCATCGGTTTCCTAAACTGCGAGTTTCCCAGCTCTTCAAAGGATACCGCACAAAGGGGAGCGTTTAGCCTGCACCCGTGGTAGACACACAGACGCCCAGCTTCTCGTCGCCTAAAGGATTCAGGAAGAAGCAGCAGCAGACTTGCTTCCACCAGTGGAGGGAAAGGCCAGCGAGGAGCTTGAGTCTTAGCCACTTCCATGGAGAACAGATGAGCAATGGATGGAGAAGAGCAGCTCGCAAGCCGTTTGAGGAGTTACTGCTTTGGGTTTTGTGTGAAGAGGGACAGGGGTGAAACCACCCAGAATGCGTGCCTCTAGTAGCTCGAGTCCCGTAACACCAAAGCCGTGCAAAACGGATACCAGCAAGGATAACCATGGCCGCTGAAGTTTCCGCTTCACCTCTCTGCTCCCACCAGCCCCACCGGTCCTAATGCGAAACACAGAGCTCTACCTTTGGCAACATTGCACTAAGGGAATGAGGGAGGGGAAAACGAGGAAGAGGGAAGGGTGCCTCCCTGACGCTGGCAGCCTTACTTGCAGCAGAGGAAAGAGGGAAGGAAACCCAGGGGACAGTGGGAAGGCTGCAAGGAAGATTCCCCCAGGGGAGTGGAGCAGGATCAGCCAGTAGGGGGCAGCTCCCCTTTCTCTCCTGCCCGCTCTCCTTTTCGGCTTCAGATCTTTCTCTTGGTAAAGCTGCTCTCCCAGCCCCAGAGCCAGACTGACTATAAGCCAGGCCACAAGCACACACTACAGGTCTTCCGCAAGTCAGACTGCAGCCAGCATCTCCTGAGGCCTCCATAAGTGACCTGCTAAGCAGGTCTGTTGGGCTCCCAAAGTGGAAGGGGCAGGCACAGTGTTGGGGGGTCTCTCAAGGGGGAATGTCCCCTGCAGCATTGCCTGTGGAGTAGAGTGCTCTAGTAGCCGGCTTTTTCCTCCTCAACACGCCCCCAAGAGCACAAAGGGAAACGTCCAGGAACAGGAGACCACCTATTGCTTCAGGTTGAGCCCAAGGTTGAGTGAGGCGAGCGCGAGGAGCCCGAGCGTGTGGGCAGACAGGCGGGACGGCCCTCGCGGGGCTCCTGGAGGGCGGCAGCAGAAGCCACAGCCGCCAGCACGCCCGGGCTGCCAGCGCAGGGTGGCGAAGGCAGGGTGCGGGGGGAGCGCAGGCCGCAGCGGGGGTGCGTGGCCCCCTCGGCCCCCGCGGAGGCGCGTGGTGGGCGCCCATGAGCTCACAGAGGGGCCCGCGATGCACTGCGTTGCGTTGCATTGCGTTGCGCTGTGTTGCGTTGAGTTGTGTCGCGTCACGTCGCGTCGCGTCGCGTCGTGTAGTGCCGCACCAGGCCCCGCAGACGCCACTCTCTCCGTGCGTGTGTTGGCTTGAGGACACCGACGGGGGGCGGCTGCTGGCGACGCGCAGCATGGTGCGAGTGTGGGGGATGGCTGCGGCCACCTGCCGCCTCCTGCTGCTCTTTGTCCTGCTGGCAGCCCTGTGTGCCCGGGACACGCGGGCTGCTCCATGGGCAGCACCGGGCCCAGGTAGGGCGGGTGGCGCCGGAGGTCCTGGGGGGCTGCGGACCTGGCTGGAGAGCGGCTGAGGCTGGGCTGCGGCCGGGGCGGCGGGAGGCGGGAGGCACTGGGGGCCAGGAGCGGCTCCGCAAGGCTTGTTGGGCTGTGCTGGTGGGGGGCTGCGTGGGGCAGTGCGGCGGAGCAGCGTGGTGGGGCCGGGGGGGCGAGAGGTGGCCCTGAAGCAGCACCGGGCGCTGTGTGACGGGAGCTGTTGTCCCCTGCGTGTGCTTCCAGCGGTGCCTGGCACCGACGACGATGCCGGCTCTGGGCAGGAGGCGGGAATGGAGGCTCAGGGAGATGCTGGAGGTGAGTCGTGCGGGGGTGTTGCCCGGGAAGACAAGAAGCCTTGATTTTGTTGCGCTGCTTCTGGCTTGGCCTGGCCAGGGCTCTGTGGTGCCCGCGCAGGGGAAACGATCGTTTCTGTCGTCGGGGGCGCTGAGGGTTGCCGGCTGGCACAGTTCTGGCTTCCTTGGTGGACGTTAGCGACCTCTGAGAAGAAGGCACCGAGGGGCCATGTGTTTGCCGTGGGGGTCCTTGGGGGCTCTTGGGTAGCGCTTTGACGGGGGATTTTGAAAGGTGCCAGGTGCCAGGCCACAGGTCCCCCCGGGCCCTCTGCAGCTGTGAGACTCTCGAGCTCCATGTGCATCCAAGCGCTCCCATGCTCCCCTTCCATTCACTGCAACGCCCTTCTGCAGAAGTATGTTGCGGCCTGGAAGGTAAGCTGGTCTGTGCTGGATTACAGGTGTTCCTGTAGGCAGTGGCCTTCCAGCTTCTCCGCTGGATCTGGTTTTGGAGCCGCAGGGGCCTGCCGGGGGTAAGGGGTCAAGGTGCATTCCCTGCATGGAATGAGGAATGAGTCTTTGCTTTGCACTGTTGCATTCATGTGCCATTTACTGGGAGACGTCCTTGGCCAATGCTGCGACCCCGCAGAGAGCAGAGGGGGACTCGGGCGTGATGGGGTTGAGGGGACAGCTTGGGTGAACTCCAGGGCGTCCTTTCCCCCAGCAGCTCCGTGCCTGCTTAGATGGGTACCCATACGGTGCCACTGCAGACACCCGCTCTGTGTTTGCAAGATGCGCATGAGTGCAAGCATGCTGTGATTGTATGTTCCCCGTTATTCACGACCATAGAAATCAGAGGAAGCATATGGAACTATATAACGAGAGCTGTTCCCGTGTGTGTTTGGCTACAGATGTGGCTGTAGCTGAGGGTTTTCCAGCTTCTCGCCTGGCTCCCGGTGCTGAGCCTCAGGACCTTCCGAGGGGTACGTAGTCAATTTTAACTTGCCTGAAAGAATAAGCACGGCCTTAAGTAGCCTTGAGCTCACGTGCAGCTGTACACCATACTTCCTCCGGAGGTCGTGCAAGTGTTGTTGATCCTCGTGGGGATGCCAGGGGTAAATTGTGAGCATTTTTTTCCTTGGAGAGCTGCCAGGTCGCAGGTAAAAGGTGACGCCTGCCGCGCCACCGCTTTCAGAGCCGCCACCTGCAGATATGTCCCCTGTGATTGCCTGGCCCCCCTTCCATTCAGTGCAACTGCTTTGTGGAGAAGCTTCAAAGAAGATTGTAAGGAAATCTTGTGAGCAAGGTGTTGGGTTTGTGCTCTGCCTACAGGCGATGGTTATGGAGCTTTTCGGGCGTATCCTGTTCTCGTGCCTCAGGAGGATCCCCGGGGTAAGTAGTCAAGCTCTGTTCACTGCCCAGAATAAGCTTTCACCTTGCAAACTGTTCTTCCTGTGGCGCGTAACTGAGTAAGTCCTTGGCTGTTGCTCAGACCCCCCAAGTTGCAGAGTAGGACTTGGGAGGCCTTCAGTGGTCTGCTGGAGGGTGCTTTTCCTTGGGGAGTCTTTGTGCTGCTTGCAGTGCATACTGCAAAGGCTGCAGGCCTGTTGGGGTTGAGTTGACAGCTTGTGTGAAGTGCAGGGCGTCCTTTCCCCCGGCAGCTCCCTGTATGCTTTGATTTGTACCCCCATGGTGCCAGTGTAGGCACCCCGTAAGCACTGGCAAGAGGCTTGTGAGTGGAAGGGCGAGACAAGTGCCTTGGTGTAATTATATGCCCCCCGGCCATCCATTCCCGTCCAAATGTGCGGAAGTAGATGGGAATATATGTATAATGGGAGCTGCTCCTATGTGTGTTTGGTTACAGCTGTGGCCGTAGGGTCTGGAGATTCCTTTCTTCCTCTGGAGCCTGGACCTGAGCCTGAGGGATATCCTGGAGGTGAGCAGGCAGCAGATAGGTGACTCTGAATTGACTTGACCTCCTGCAGTCCCTGCATCCCAGAACTTGCAGGCAGTCCCTGGAGGCCCTAGGCCCTAAAGCAGCAGCCGGTGGGATGCCTCCTGCAAAAGGAGGCCCAAAGCAATGGCCCGGAGGGACAGGTCGGGCAGGGCGTTGGAGGGAAGCTCGTCCGTCCTTCTGCATGCTGTGTGCCTGAGCAATGCTGAGGCTTTGCCTTTCTCTGATCCTTGACAGTGCTTCCAAGAGCGGCAGAGGCAAGAGAAGCCAGCCGCGGCAGGAAATACTCCTTTTTTCCAAGGCACCGAGGTACTGAGCAGTCTTGGGGGGATGCCTAAGTGAGAGAGGAGTCCGGAAAACTCCATCCCCTTGGGGCGAGGGGGCAGAGCTGGGAGGGAAGGGTCGGGGCGGCACTTCCGGACCCTGGGAAGGGTTTTGACCACGACACTCAAAGGAGTTATTGGTCAACCACATGAGCTCTCCTGTGTGCTCTCCTCCTGGCCCAATGAGTTTTGTTCCGTGGGACAACTTGTCGCAAAGGGTCACAGCATGCCTCCATGCTACAGCACTGTTGAGCCACACAAAGGTGAGAGAGCTCAGCGGGAATTGGGGAATGTAAAGGATCACAAGAGAGGGGGAGCAAACCCATCACATTGGAGAATCCGGATGATGGCCACCCAGAACGTAAACAAAGCTGAGAGGCTAAAGAGAGACTCCAGAGGGCATTCCTTTGCAATGACTTGGGAGTTCCCTTGATTTTGTTGCCTTGATTTTGTTGCGCTGCTTCTGGCTTTGCCTGGCCAGGGCTCTGTGGTGCCCGCGCAGGGGAAACGATCGTTTCTGTCGTCGGGGGCGCTGAGGGTTGCCGGCTGGCACAGTTCTGGCTTCCTTGGTGGACGTTAGCGACCTCTGAGAAGAAGGCACCGAGGGGCCATGTGTTTGCCGTGGGGGTCCTTGGGGGCTCTTGGGTAGCGCTTTGACGGGGGATTTTGAAAGGTGCCAGGTGCCAGGCCACAGGTCCCCCCGGGCCCTCTGCAGCTGTGAGACTCTCGAGCTCCATGTGCATCCAAGCGCTCCCATGCTCCCCTTCCATTCACTGCAACGCCCTTCTGCAGAAGTATGTTGCGGCCTGGAAGGTAAGCTGGTCTGTGCTGGATTACAGGTGTTCCTGTAGGCAGTGGCCTTCCAGCTTCTCCGCTGGATCTGGTTTTGGAGCCGCAGGGGCCTGCCGGGGGTAAGGGGTCAAGGTGCATTCCCTGCATGGAATGAGGAATGAGTCTTTGCTTTGCACTGTTGCATTCATGTGCCATTTACTGGGAGACGTCCTTGGCCAATGCTGCGACCCCGCAGAGAGCAGAGGGGGACTCGGGCGTGATGGGGTTGAGGGGACAGCTTGGGTGAACTCCAGGGCGTCCTTTCCCCCAGCAGCTCCGTGCCTGCTTAGATGGGTACCCATGCGGTGCCACTGCAGACACCCGCTCTGTGTTTGCAAGATGCGCATGAGTGCAAGCATGCTGTGATTGTATGTTCCCCGTTATTCACGACCATAGAAATCAGAGGAAGCATATGGAACTATATAACGAGAGCTGTTCCCGTGTGTGTTTGGCTACAGATGTGGCTGTAGCTGAGGGTTTTCCAGCTTCTCGCCTGGCTCCCGGTGCTGAGCCTCAGGACCTTCCGAGGGGTACGTAGTCAATTTTAACTTGCCTGAAAGAATAAGCACGGCCTTAAGTAGCCTTGAGCTCACGTGCAGCTGTACACCATACTTCCTCCGGAGGTCGTGCAAGTGTTGTTGATCCTCGTGGGGATGCCAGGGGTAAATTGTGAGCATTTTTTTCCTTGGAGAGCTGCCAGGTCGCAGGTAAAAGGTGACGCCTGCCGCGCCACCGCTTTCAGAGCCGCCACCTGCAGATATGTCCCCTGTGATTGCCTGGCCCCCCTTCCATTCAGTGCAACTGCTTTGTGGAGAAGCTTCAAAGAAGATTGTAAGGAAATCTTGTGAGCAAGGTGTTGGGTTTGTGCTCTGCCTACAGGCGATGGTTATGGAGCTTTTCGGGCGTATCCTGTTCTCGTGCCTCAGGAGGATCCCCGGGGTAAGTAGTCAAGCTCTGTTCACTGCCCAGAATAAGCTTTCACCTTGCAAACTGTTCTTCCTGTGGCGCGTAACTGAGTAAGTCCTTGGCTGTTGCTCAGACCCCCCAAGTTGCAGAGTAGGACTTGGGAGGCCTTCAGTGGTCTGCTGGAGGGTGCTTTTCCTTGGGGAGTCTTTGTGCTGCTTGCAGTGCATACTGCAAAGGCTGCAGGCCTGTTGGGGTTGAGTTGACAGCTTGTGTGAAGTGCAGGGCGTCCTTTCCCCCGGCAGCTCCCTGTATGCTTTGATTTGTACCCCCATGGTGCCAGTGTAGGCACCCCGTAAGCACTGGCAAGAGGCTTGTGAGTGGAAGGGCGAGACAAGTGCCTTGGTGTAATTATATGCCCCCCGGCCATCCATTCCCGTCCAAATGTGCGGAAGTAGATGGGAATATATGTATAATGGGAGCTGCTCCTATGTGTGTTTGGTTACAGCTGTGGCCGTAGGGTCTGGAGATTCCTTTCTTCCTCTGGAGCCTGGACCTGAGCCTGAGGGATATCCTGGAGGTGAGCAGGCAGCAGATAGGTGACTCTGAATTGACTTGACCTCCTGCAGTCCCTGCATCCCAGAACTTGCAGGCAGTCCCTGGAGGCCCTAGGCCCTAAAGCAGCAGCCGGTGGGATGCCTCCTGCAAAAGGAGGCCCAAAGCAATGGCCCGGAGGGACAGGTCGGGCAGGGCGTTGGAGGGAAGCTCGTCCGTCCTTCTGCATGCTGTGTGCCTGAGCAATGCTGAGGCTTTGCCTTTCTCTGATCCTTGACAGTGCTTCCAAGAGCGGCAGAGGCAAGAGAAGCCAGCCGCGGCAGGAAATACTCCTTTTTTCCAAGGCACCGAGGTACTGAGCAGTCTTGGGGGGATGCCTAAGTGAGAGAGGAGTCCGGAAAACTCCATCCCCTTGGGGCGAGGGGGCAGAGCTGGGAGGGAAGGGTCGGGGCGGCACTTCCGGACCCTGGGAAGGGTTTTGACCACGACACTCAAAGGAGTTATTGGTCAACCACATGAGCTCTCCTGTGTGCTCTCCTCCTGGCCCAATGAGTTTTGTTCCGTGGGACAACTTGTCGCAAAGGGTCAGAGCATGCCTCCATGCTACAGCACTGTTGAGCCACACAAAGGTGAGAGAGCTCAGCGGGAATTGGGGAATGTAAAGGATCACAAGAGAGGGGGAGCAAACCCATCACATTGGAGAATCCGGATGGTGGCCACCCAGAACGTAAACAAAGCTGAGAGGCTAAAGAGAGACTCCAGAGGGCATTCCTTTGCAATGACTTGGGAGTTCCCTTGATTTTGTTGCCTTGATTTTGTTGCGCTGCTTCTGGCTTTGCCTGGCCAGGGCTCTGTGGTGCCCGCGCAGGGGAAACGATCGTTTCTGTCGTCGGGGGCGCTGAGGGTTGCCGGCTGGCACAGTTCTGGCTTCCTTGGTGGACGTTAGTGACCTCTGAGAAGAAGGCACCGAGGGGCCATGTGTTTGCCGTGGGGGTCCTTGGGGGCTCTTGGGTAGCGCTTTGACGGGGGATTTTGAAAGGTGCCAGGTGCCAGGCCACAGGTCCCCCCGGGCCCTCTGCAGCTGTGAGACTCTCGAGCTCCATGTGCATCCAAGCGCTCCCATGCTCCCCTTCCATTCACTGCAACGCCCTTCTGCAGAAGTATGTTGCGGCCTGGAAGGTAAGCTGGTCTGTGCTGGATTACAGGTGTTCCTGTAGGCAGTGGCCTTCCAGCTTCTCCGCTGGATCTGGTTTTGGAGCCGCAGGGGCCTGCCGGGGGTAAGGGGTCAAGGTGCATTCCCTGCATGGAATGAGGAATGAGTCTTTGCTTTGCACTGTTGCATTCATGTGCCATTTACTGGGAGACGTCCTTGGCCAATGCTGCGACCCCGCAGAGAGCAGAGGGGGACTCGGGCGTGATGGGGTTGAGGGGACAGCTTGGGTGAACTCCAGGGCGTCCTTTCCCCCAGCAGCTCCGTGCCTGCTTAGATGGGTACCCATGCGGTGCCACTGCAGACACCCGCTCTGTGTTTGCAAGATGCGCATGAGTGCAAGCATGCTGTGATTGTATGTTCCCCGTTATTCACGACCATAGAAATCAGAGGAAGCATATGGAACTATATAACGAGAGCTGTTCCCGTGTGTGTTTGGCTACAGATGTGGCTGTAGCTGAGGGTTTTCCAGCTTCTCGCCTGGCTCCCGGTGCTGAGCCTCAGGACCTTCCGAGGGGTACGTAGTCAATTTTAACTTGCCTGAAAGAATAAGCACGGCCTTAAGTAGCCTTGAGCTCACGTGCAGCTGTACACCATACTTCCTCCGGAGGTCGTGCAAGTGTTGTTGATCCTCGTGGGGATGCCAGGGGTAAATTGTGAGCATTTTTTTCCTTGGAGAGCTGCCAGGTCGCAGGTAAAAGGTGACGCCTGCCGCGCCACCGCTTTCAGAGCCGCCACCTGCAGATATGTCCCCTGTGATTGCCTGGCCCCCCTTCCATTCAGTGCAACTGCTTTGTGGAGAAGCTTCAAAGAAGATTGTAAGGAAATCTTGTGAGCAAGGTGTTGGGTTTGTGCTCTGCCTACAGGCGATGGTTATGGAGCTTTTCGGGCGTATCCTGTTCTCGTGCCTCAGGAGGATCCCCGGGGTAAGTAGTCAAGCTCTGTTCACTGCCCAGAATAAGCTTTCACCTTGCAAACTGTTCTTCCTGTGGCGCGTAACTGAGTAAGTCCTTGGCTGTTGCTCAGACCCCCCAAGTTGCAGAGTAGGACTTGGGAGGCCTTCAGTGGTCTGCTGGAGGGTGCTTTTCCTTGGGGAGTCTTTGTGCTGCTTGCAGTGCATACTGCAAAGGCTGCAGGCCTGTTGGGGTTGAGTTGACAGCTTGTGTGAAGTGCAGGGCGTCCTTTCCCCCGGCAGCTCCCTGTATGCTTTGATTTGTACCCCCATGGTGCCAGTGTAGGCACCCCGTAAGCACTGGCAAGAGGCTTGTGAGTGGAAGGGCGAGACAAGTGCCTTGGTGTAATTATATGCCCCCCGGCCATCCATTCCCGTCCAAATGTGCGGAAGTAGATGGGAATATATGTATAATGGGAGCTGCTCCTATGTGTGTTTGGTTACAGCTGTGGCCGTAGGGTCTGGAGATTCCTTTCTTCCTCTGGAGCCTGGACCTGAGCCTGAGGGATATCCTGGAGGTGAGCAGGCAGCAGATAGGTGACTCTGAATTGACTTGACCTCCTGCAGTCCCTGCATCCCAGAACTTGCAGGCAGTCCCTGGAGGCCCTAGGCCCTAAAGCAGCAGCCGGTGGGATGCCTCCTGCAAAAGGAGGCCCAAAGCAATGGCCCGGAGGGACAGGTCGGGCAGGGCGTTGGAGGGAAGCTCGTCCGTCCTTCTGCATGCTGTGTGCCTGAGCAATGCTGAGGCTTTGCCTTTCTCTGATCCTTGACAGTGCTTCCAAGAGCGGCAGAGGCAAGAGAAGCCAGCCGCGGCAGGAAATACTCCTTTTTTCCAAGGCACCGAGGTACTGAGCAGTCTTGGGGGGATGCCTAAGTGAGAGAGGAGTCCGGAAAACTCCATCCCCTTGGGGCGAGGGGGCAGAGCTGGGAGGGAAGGGTCGGGGCGGCACTTCCGGACCCTGGGAAGGGTTTTGACCACGACACTCAAAGGAGTTATTGGTCAACCACATGAGCTCTCCTGTGTGCTCTCCTCCTGGCCCAATGAGTTTTGTTCCGTGGGACAACTTGTCGCAAAGGGTCAGAGCATGCCTCCATGCTACAGCACTGTTGAGCCACACAAAGGTGAGAGAGCTCAGCGGGAATTGGGGAATGTAAAGGATCACAAGAGAGGGGGAGCAAACCCATCACATTGGAGAATCCGGATGGTGGCCACCCAGAACGTAAACAAAGCTGAGAGGCTAAAGAGAGACTCCAGAGGGCATTCCTTTGCAATGACTTGGGAGTTCCCTTGATTTTGTTGCCTTGATTTTGTTGCGCTGCTTCTGGCTTTGCCTGGCCAGGGCTCTGTGGTGCCCGCGCAGGGGAAACGATCGTTTCTGTCGTCGGGGGCGCTGAGGGTTGCCGGCTGGCACAGTTCTGGCTTCCTTGGTGGACGTTAGTGACCTCTGAGAAGAAGGCACCGAGGGGCCATGTGTTTGCCGTGGGGGTCCTTGGGGGCTCTTGGGTAGCGCTTTGACGGGGGATTTTGAAAGGTGCCAGGTGCCAGGCCACAGGTCCCCCCGGGCCCTCTGCAGCTGTGAGACTCTCGAGCTCCATGTGCATCCAAGCGCTCCCATGCTCCCCTTCCATTCACTGCAACGCCCTTCTGCAGAAGTATGTTGCGGCCTGGAAGGTAAGCTGGTCTGTGCTGGATTACAGGTGTTCCTGTAGGCAGTGGCCTTCCAGCTTCTCCGCTGGATCTGGTTTTGGAGCCGCAGGGGCCTGCCGGGGGTAAGGGGTCAAGGTGCATTCCCTGCATGGAATGAGGAATGAGTCTTTGCTTTGCACTGTTGCATTCATGTGCCATTTACTGGGAGACGTCCTTGGCCAATGCTGCGACCCCGCAGAGAGCAGAGGGGGACTCGGGCGTGATGGGGTTGAGGGGACAGCTTGGGTGAACTCCAGGGCGTCCTTTCCCCCAGCAGCTCCGTGCCTGCTTAGATGGGTACCCATGCGGTGCCACTGCAGACACCCGCTCTGTGTTTGCAAGATGCGCATGAGTGCAAGCATGCTGTGATTGTATGTTCCCCGTTATTCACGACCATAGAAATCAGAGGAAGCATATGGAACTATATAACGAGAGCTGTTCCCGTGTGTGTTTGGCTACAGATGTGGCTGTAGCTGAGGGTTTTCCAGCTTCTCGCCTGGCTCCCGGTGCTGAGCCTCAGGACCTTCCGAGGGGTACGTAGTCAATTTTAACTTGCCTGAAAGAATAAGCACGGCCTTAAGTAGCCTTGAGCTCACGTGCAGCTGTACACCATACTTCCTCCGGAGGTCGTGCAAGTGTTGTTGATCCTCGTGGGGATGCCAGGGGTAAATTGTGAGCATTTTTTTCCTTGGAGAGCTGCCAGGTCGCAGGTAAAAGGTGACGCCTGCCGCGCCACCGCTTTCAGAGCCGCCACCTGCAGATATGTCCCCTGTGATTGCCTGGCCCCCCTTCCATTCAGTGCAACTGCTTTGTGGAGAAGCTTCAAAGAAGATTGTAAGGAAATCTTGTGAGCAAGGTGTTGGGTTTGTGCTCTGCCTACAGGCGATGGTTATGGAGCTTTTCGGGCGTATCCTGTTCTCGTGCCTCAGGAGGATCCCCGGGGTAAGTAGTCAAGCTCTGTTCACTGCCCAGAATAAGCTTTCACCTTGCAAACTGTTCTTCCTGTGGCGCGTAACTGAGTAAGTCCTTGGCTGTTGCTCAGACCCCCCAAGTTGCAGAGTAGGACTTGGGAGGCCTTCA
Organism: Struthio camelus; assembly: GCF_040807025.1. Classification (NCBI taxonomy): domain Eukaryota; kingdom Metazoa; phylum Chordata; class Aves; order Struthioniformes; family Struthionidae; genus Struthio; species Struthio camelus. The sequence continues at coordinate 148,618,737 of NC_090942.1, read as the reverse complement.
GTGGTCTGCTGGAGGGTGCTTTTCCTTGGGGAGTCTTTGTGCTGCTTGCAGTGCATACTGCAAAGGCTGCAGGCCTGTTGGGGTTGAGTTGACAGCTTGTGTGAAGTGCAGGGCGTCCTTTCCCCCGGCAGCTCCCTGTATGCTTTGATTTGTACCCCCATGGTGCCAGTGTAGGCACCCCGTAAGCACTGGCAAGAGGCTTGTGAGTGGAAGGGCGAGACAAGTGCCTTGGTGTAATTATATGCCCCCCGGCCATCCATTCCCGTCCAAATGTGCGGAAGTAGATGGGAATATATGTATAATGGGAGCTGCTCCTATGTGTGTTTGGTTACAGCTGTGGCCGTAGGGTCTGGAGATTCCTTTCTTCCTCTGGAGCCTGGACCTGAGCCTGAGGGATATCCTGGAGGTGAGCAGGCAGCAGATAGGTGACTCTGAATTGACTTGACCTCCTGCAGTCCCTGCATCCCAGAACTTGCAGGCAGTCCCTGGAGGCCCTAGGCCCTAAAGCAGCAGCCGGTGGGATGCCTCCTGCAAAAGGAGGCCCAAAGCAATGGCCCGGAGGGACAGGTCGGGCAGGGCGTTGGAGGGAAGCTCGTCCGTCCTTCTGCATGCTGTGTGCCTGAGCAATGCTGAGGCTTTGCCTTTCTCTGATCCTTGACAGTGCTTCCAAGAGCGGCAGAGGCAAGAGAAGCCAGCCGCGGCAGGAAATACTCCTTTTTTCCAAGGCACCGAGGTACTGAGCAGTCTTGGGGGGATGCCTAAGTGAGAGAGGAGTCCGGAAAACTCCATCCCCTTGGGGCGAGGGGGCAGAGCTGGGAGGGAAGGGTCGGGGCGGCACTTCCGGACCCTGGGAAGGGTTTTGACCACGACACTCAAAGGAGTTATTGGTCAACCACATGAGCTCTCCTGTGTGCTCTCCTCCTGGCCCAATGAGTTTTGTTCCGTGGGACAACTTGTCGCAAAGGGTCACAGCATGCCTCCATGCTACAGCACTGTTGAGCCACACAAAGGTGAGAGAGCTCAGCGGGAATTGGGGAATGTAAAGGATCACAAGAGAGGGGGAGCAAACCCATCACATTGGAGAATCCGGATGGTGGCCACCCAGAACGTAAACAAAGCTGAGAGGCTAAAGAGAGACTCCAGAGGGCATTCCTTTGCAATGACTTGGGAGTTCCCTTGATTTTGTTGCCTTGATTTTGTTGCGCTGCTTCTGGCTTTGCCTGGCCAGGGCTCTGTGGTGCCCGCGCAGGGGAAACGATCGTTTCTGTCGTCGGGGGCGCTGAGGGTTGCCGGCTGGCACAGTTCTGGCTTCCTTGGTGGACGTTAGTGACCTCTGAGAAGAAGGCACCGAGGGGCCATGTGTTTGCCGTGGGGGTCCTTGGGGGCTCTTGGGTAGCGCTTTGACGGGGGATTTTGAAAGGTGCCAGGTGCCAGGCCACAGGTCCCCCCGGGCCCTCTGCAGCTGTGAGACTCTCGAGCTCCATGTGCATCCAAGCGCTCCCATGCTCCCCTTCCATTCACTGCAACGCCCTTCTGCAGAAGTATGTTGCGGCCTGGAAGGTAAGCTGGTCTGTGCTGGATTACAGGTGTTCCTGTAGGCAGTGGCCTTCCAGCTTCTCCGCTGGATCTGGTTTTGGAGCCGCAGGGGCCTGCCGGGGGTAAGGGGTCAAGGTGCATTCCCTGCATGGAATGAGGAATGAGTCTTTGCTTTGCACTGTTGCATTCATGTGCCATTTACTGGGAGACGTCCTTGGCCAATGCTGCGACCCCGCAGAGAGCAGAGGGGGACTCGGGCGTGATGGGGTTGAGGGGACAGCTTGGGTGAACTCCAGGGCATCCTTTCCCCCAGCAGCTCCGTGCCTGCTTAGATGGGTACCCATACGGTGCCACTGCAGACACCCGCTCTGTGTTTGCAAGATGCGCATGAGTGCAAGCATGCTGTGATTGTATGTTCCCCGTTATTCACGACCATAGAAATCAGAGGAAGCATATGGAACTATATAACGAGAGCTGTTCCCGTGTGTGTTTGGCTACAGATGTGGCTGTAGCTGAGGGTTTTCCAGCTTCTCGCCTGGCTCCCGGTGCTGAGCCTCAGGACCTTCCGAGGGGTACGTAGTCAATTTTAACTTGCCTGAAAGAATAAGCACGGCCTTAAGTAGCCTTGAGCTCACGTGCAGCTGTACACCATACTTCCTCCGGAGGTCGTGCAAGTGTTGTTGATCCTCGTGGGGATGCCAGGGGTAAATTGTGAGCATTTTTTTCCTTGGAGAGCTGCCAGGTCGCAGGTAAAAGGTGACGCCTGCCGCGCCACCGCTTTCAGAGCCGCCACCTGCAGATATGTCCCCTGTGATTGCCTGGCCCCCCTTCCATTCAGTGCAACTGCTTTGTGGAGAAGCTTCAAAGAAGATTGTAAGGAAATCTTGTGAGCAAGGTGTTGGGTTTGTGCTCTGCCTACAGGCGATGGTTATGGAGCTTTTCGGGCGTATCCTGTTCTCGTGCCTCAGGAGGATCCCCGGGGTAAGTAGTCAAGCTCTGTTCACTGCCCAGAATAAGCTTTCACCTTGCAAACTGTTCTTCCTGTGGCGCGTAACTGAGTAAGTCCTTGGCTGTTGCTCAGACCCCCCAAGTTGCAGAGTAGGACTTGGGAGGCCTTCAGTGGTCTGCTGGAGGGTGCTTTTCCTTGGGGAGTCTTTGTGCTGCTTGCAGTGCATACTGCAAAGGCTGCAGGCCTGTTGGGGTTGAGTTGACAGCTTGTGTGAAGTGCAGGGCGTCCTTTCCCCCGGCAGCTCCCTGTATGCTTTGATTTGTACCCCCATGGTGCCAGTGTAGGCACCCCGTAAGCACTGGCAAGAGGCTTGTGAGTGGAAGGGCGAGACAAGTGCCTTGGTGTAATTATATGCCCCCCGGCCATCCATTCCCGTCCAAATGTGCGGAAGTAGATGGGAATATATGTATAATGGGAGCTGCTCCTATGTGTGTTTGGTTACAGCTGTGGCCGTAGGGTCTGGAGATTCCTTTCTTCCTCTGGAGCCTGGACCTGAGCCTGAGGGATATCCTGGAGGTGAGCAGGCAGCAGATAGGTGACTCTGAATTGACTTGACCTCCTGCAGTCCCTGCATCCCAGAACTTGCAGGCAGTCCCTGGAGGCCCTAGGCCCTAAAGCAGCAGCCGGTGGGATGCCTCCTGCAAAAGGAGGCCCAAAGCAATGGCCCGGAGGGACAGGTCGGGCAGGGCGTTGGAGGGAAGCTCGTCCGTCCTTCTGCATGCTGTGTGCCTGAGCAATGCTGAGGCTTTGCCTTTCTCTGATCCTTGACAGTGCTTCCAAGAGCGGCAGAGGCAAGAGAAGCCAGCCGCGGCAGGAAATACTCCTTTTTTCCAAGGCACCGAGGTACTGAGCAGTCTTGGGGGGATGCCTAAGTGAGAGAGGAGTCCGGAAAACTCCATCCCCTTGGGGCGAGGGGGCAGAGCTGGGAGGGAAGGGTCGGGGCGGCACTTCCGGACCCTGGGAAGGGTTTTGACCACGACACTCAAAGGAGTTATTGGTCAACCACATGAGCTCTCCTGTGTGCTCTCCTCCTGGCCCAATGAGTTTTGTTCCGTGGGACAACTTGTCGCAAAGGGTCACAGCATGCCTCCATGCTACAGCACTGTTGAGCCACACAAAGGTGAGAGAGCTCAGCGGGAATTGGGGAATGTAAAGGATCACAAGAGAGGGGGAGCAAACCCATCACATTGGAGAATCCGGATGGTGGCCACCCAGAACGTAAACAAAGCTGAGAGGCTAAAGAGAGACTCCAGAGGGCATTCCTTTGCAATGACTTGGGAGTTCCCTTGATTTTGTTGCCTTGATTTTGTTGCGCTGCTTCTGGCTTTGCCTGGCCAGGGCTCTGTGGTGCCCGCGCAGGGGAAACGATCGTTTCTGTCGTCGGGGGCGCTGAGGGTTGCCGGCTGGCACAGTTCTGGCTTCCTTGGTGGACGTTAGCGACCTCTGAGAAGAAGGCACCGAGGGGCCATGTGTTTGCCGTGGGGGTCCTTGGGGGCTCTTGGGTAGCGCTTTGACGGGGGATTTTGAAAGGTGCCAGGTGCCAGGCCACAGGTCCCCCCGGGCCCTCTGCAGCTGTGAGACTCTCGAGCTCCATGTGCATCCAAGCGCTCCCATGCTCCCCTTCCATTCACTGCAACGCCCTTCTGCAGAAGTATGTTGCGGCCTGGAAGGTAAGCTGGTCTGTGCTGGATTACAGGTGTTCCTGTAGGCAGTGGCCTTCCAGCTTCTCCGCTGGATCTGGTTTTGGAGCCGCAGGGGCCTGCCGGGGGTAAGGGGTCAAGGTGCATTCCCTGCATGGAATGAGGAATGAGTCTTTGCTTTGCACTGTTGCATTCATGTGCCATTTACTGGGAGACGTCCTTGGCCAATGCTGCGACCCCGCAGAGAGCAGAGGGGGACTCGGGCGTGATGGGGTTGAGGGGACAGCTTGGGTGAACTCCAAGGCGTCCTTTCCCCCAGCAGCTCCGTGCCTGCTTAGATGGGTACCCATACGGTGCCACTGCAGACACCCGCTCTGTGTTTGCAAGATGCGCATGAGTGCAAGCATGCTGTGATTGTATGTTCCCCGTTATTCACGACCATAGAAATCAGAGGAAGCATATGGAACTATATAACGAGAGCTGTTCCCGTGTGTGTTTGGCTACAGATGTGGCTGTAGCTGAGGGTTTTCCAGCTTCTCGCCTGGCTCCCGGTGCTGAGCCTCAGGACCTTCCGAGGGGTACGTAGTCAATTTTAACTTGCCTGAAAGAATAAGCACGGCCTTAAGTAGCCTTGAGCTCACGTGCAGCTGTACACCATACTTCCTCCGGAGGTCGTGCAAGTGTTGTTGATCCTCGTGGGGATGCCAGGGGTAAATTGTGAGCATTTTTTTCCTTGGAGAGCTGCCAGGTCGCAGGTAAAAGGTGACGCCTGCCGCGCCACCGCTTTCAGAGCCGCCACCTGCAGATATGTCCCCTGTGATTGCCTGGCCCCCCTTCCATTCAGTGCAACTGCTTTGTGGAGAAGCTTCAAAGAAGATTGTAAGGAAATCTTGTGAGCAAGGTGTTGGGTTTGTGCTCTGCCTACAGGCGATGGTTATGGAGCTTTTCGGGCGTATCCTGTTCTCGTGCCTCAGGAGGATCCCCGGGGTAAGTAGTCAAGCTCTGTTCACTGCCCAGAATAAGCTTTCACCTTGCAAACTGTTCTTCCTGTGGCGCGTAACTGAGTAAGTCCTTGGCTGTTGCTCAGACCCCCCAAGTTGCAGAGTAGGACTTGGGAGGCCTTCAGTGGTCTGCTGGAGGGTGCTTTTCCTTGGGGAGTCTTTGTGCTGCTTGCAGTGCATACTGCAAAGGCTGCAGGCCTGTTGGGGTTGAGTTGACAGCTTGTGTGAAGTGCAGGGCGTCCTTTCCCCCGGCAGCTCCCTGTATGCTTTGATTTGTACCCCCATGGTGCCAGTGTAGGCACCCCGTAAGCACTGGCAAGAGGCTTGTGAGTGGAAGGGCGAGACAAGTGCCTTGGTGTAATTATATGCCCCCCGGCCATCCATTCCCGTCCAAATGTGCGGAAGTAGATGGGAATATATGTATAATGGGAGCTGCTCCTATGTGTGTTTGGTTACAGCTGTGGCCGTAGGGTCTGGAGATTCCTTTCTTCCTCTGGAGCCTGGACCTGAGCCTGAGGGATATCCTGGAGGTGAGCAGGCAGCAGATAGGTGACTCTGAATTGACTTGACCTCCTGCAGTCCCTGCATCCCAGAACTTGCAGGCAGTCCCTGGAGGCCCTAGGCCCTAAAGCAGCAGCCGGTGGGATGCCTCCTGCAAAAGGAGGCCCAAAGCAATGGCCCGGAGGGACAGGTCGGGCAGGGCGTTGGAGGGAAGCTCGTCCGTCCTTCTGCATGCTGTGTGCCTGAGCAATGCTGAGGCTTTGCCTTTCTCTGATCCTTGACAGTGCTTCCAAGAGCGGCAGAGGCAAGAGAAGCCAGCCGCGGCAGGAAATACTCCTTTTTTCCAAGGCACCGAGGTACTGAGCAGTCTTGGGGGGATGCCTAAGTGAGAGAGGAGTCCGGAAAACTCCATCCCCTTGGGGCGAGGGGGCAGAGCTGGGAGGGAAGGGTCGGGGCGGCACTTCCGGACCCTGGGAAGGGTTTTGACCACGACACTCAAAGGAGTTATTGGTCAACCACATGAGCTCTCCTGTGTGCTCTCCTCCTGGCCCAATGAGTTTTGTTCCGTGGGACAACTTGTCGCAAAGGGTCAGAGCATGCCTCCATGCTACAGCACTGTTGAGCCACACAAAGGTGAGAGAGCTCAGCGGGAATTGGGGAATGTAAAGGATCACAAGAGAGGGGGAGCAAACCCATCACATTGGAGAATCCGGATGGTGGCCACCCAGAACGTAAACAAAGCTGAGAGGCTAAAGAGAGACTCCAGAGGGCATTCCTTTGCAATGACTTGGGAGTTCCCTTGATTTTGTTGCCTTGATTTTGTTGCGCTGCTTCTGGCTTTGCCTGGCCAGGGCTCTGTGGTGCCCGCGCAGGGGAAACGATCGTTTCTGTCGTCGGGGGCGCTGAGGGTTGCCGGCTGGCACAGTTCTGGCTTCCTTGGTGGACGTTAGCGACCTCTGAGAAGAAGGCACCGAGGGGCCATGTGTTTGCCGTGGGGGTCCTTGGGGGCTCTTGGGTAGCGCTTTGACGGGGGATTTTGAAAGGTGCCAGGTGCCAGGCCACAGGTCCCCCCGGGCCCTCTGCAGCTGTGAGACTCTCGAGCTCCATGTGCATCCAAGCGCTCCCATGCTCCCCTTCCATTCACTGCAACGCCCTTCTGCAGAAGTATGTTGCGGCCTGGAAGGTAAGCTGGTCTGTGCTGGATTACAGGTGTTCCTGTAGGCAGTGGCCTTCCAGCTTCTCCGCTGGATCTGGTTTTGGAGCCGCAGGGGCCTGCCGGGGGTAAGGGGTCAAGGTGCATTCCCTGCATGGAATGAGGAATGAGTCTTTGCTTTGCACTGTTGCATTCATGTGCCATTTACTGGGAGACGTCCTTGGCCAATGCTGCGACCCCGCAGAGAGCAGAGGGGGACTCGGGCGTGATGGGGTTGAGGGGACAGCTTGGGTGAACTCCAGGGCGTCCTTTCCCCCAGCAGCTCCGTGCCTGCTTAGATGGGTACCCATACGGTGCCACTGCAGACACCCGCTCTGTGTTTGCAAGATGCGCATGAGTGCAAGCATGCTGTGATTGTATGTTCCCCGTTATTCACGACCATAGAAATCAGAGGAAGCATATGGAACTATATAACGAGAGCTGTTCCCGTGTGTGTTTGGCTACAGATGTGGCTGTAGCTGAGGGTTTTCCAGCTTCTCGCCTGGCTCCCGGTGCTGAGCCTCAGGACCTTCCGAGGGGTACGTAGTCAATTTTAACTTGCCTGAAAGAATAAGCACGGCCTTAAGTAGCCTTGAGCTCACGTGCAGCTGTACACCATACTTCCTCCGGAGGTCGTGCAAGTGTTGTTGATCCTCGTGGGGATGCCAGGGGTAAATTGTGAGCATTTTTTTCCTTGGAGAGCTGCCAGGTCGCAGGTAAAAGGTGACGCCTGCCGCGCCACCGCTTTCAGAGCCGCCACCTGCAGATATGTCCCCTGTGATTGCCTGGCCCCCCTTCCATTCAGTGCAACTGCTTTGTGGAGAAGCTTCAAAGAAGATTGTAAGGAAATCTTGTGAGCAAGGTGTTGGGTTTGTGCTCTGCCTACAGGCGATGGTTATGGAGCTTTTCGGGCGTATCCTGTTCTCGTGCCTCAGGAGGATCCCCGGGGTAAGTAGTCAAGCTCTGTTCACTGCCCAGAATAAGCTTTCACCTTGCAAACTGTTCTTCCTGTGGCGCGTAACTGAGTAAGTCCTTGGCTGTTGCTCAGACCCCCCAAGTTGCAGAGTAGGACTTGGGAGGCCTTCAGTGGTCTGCTGGAGGGTGCTTTTCCTTGGGGAGTCTTTGTGCTGCTTGCAGTGCATACTGCAAAGGCTGCAGGCCTGTTGGGGTTGAGTTGACAGCTTGTGTGAAGTGCAGGGCGTCCTTTCCCCCGGCAGCTCCCTGTATGCTTTGATTTGTACCCCCATGGTGCCAGTGTAGGCACCCCGTAAGCACTGGCAAGAGGCTTGTGAGTGGAAGGGCGAGACAAGTGCCTTGGTGTAATTATATGCCCCCCGGCCATCCATTCCCGTCCAAATGTGCGGAAGTAGATGGGAATATATGTATAATGGGAGCTGCTCCTATGTGTGTTTGGTTACAGCTGTGGCCGTAGGGTCTGGAGATTCCTTTCTTCCTCTGGAGCCTGGACCTGAGCCTGAGGGATATCCTGGAGGTGAGCAGGCAGCAGATAGGTGACTCTGAATTGACTTGACCTCCTGCAGTCCCTGCATCCCAGAACTTGCAGGCAGTCCCTGGAGGCCCTAGGCCCTAAAGCAGCAGCCGGTGGGATGCCTCCTGCAAAAGGAGGCCCAAAGCAATGGCCCGGAGGGACAGGTCGGGCAGGGCGTTGGAGGGAAGCTCGTCCGTCCTTCTGCATGCTGTGTGCCTGAGCAATGCTGAGGCTTTGCCTTTCTCTGATCCTTGACAGTGCTTCCAAGAGCGGCAGAGGCAAGAGAAGCCAGCCGCGGCAGGAAATACTCCTTTTTTCCAAGGCACCGAGGTACTGAGCAGTCTTGGGGGGATGCCTAAGTGAGAGAGGAGTCCGGAAAACTCCATCCCCTTGGGGCGAGGGGGCAGAGCTGGGAGGGAAGGGTCGGGGCGGCACTTCCGGACCCTGGGAAGGGTTTTGACCACGACACTCAAAGGAGTTATTGGTCAACCACATGAGCTCTCCTGTGTGCTCTCCTCCTGGCCCAATGAGTTTTGTTCCGTGGGACAACTTGTCGCAAAGGGTCAGAGCATGCCTCCATGCTACAGCACTGTTGAGCCACACAAAGGTGAGAGAGCTCAGCGGGAATTGGGGAATGTAAAGGATCACAAGAGAGGGGGAGCAAACCCATCACATTGGAGAATCCGGATGGTGGCCACCCAGAACGTAAACAAAGCTGAGAGGCTAAAGAGAGACTCCAGAGGGCATTCCTTTGCAATGACTTGGGAGTTCCCTTGATTTTGTTGCCTTGATTTTGTTGCGCTGCTTCTGGCTTTGCCTGGCCAGGGCTCTGTGGTGCCCGCGCAGGGGAAACGATCGTTTCTGTCGTCGGGGGCGCTGAGGGTTGCCGGCTGGCACAGTTCTGGCTTCCTTGGTGGACGTTAGCGACCTCTGAGAAGAAGGCACCGAGGGGCCATGTGTTTGCCGTGGGGGTCCTTGGGGGCTCTTGGGTAGCGCTTTGACGGGGGATTTTGAAAGGTGCCAGGTGCCAGGCCACAGGTCCCCCCGGGCCCTCTGCAGCTGTGAGACTCTCGAGCTCCATGTGCATCCAAGCGCTCCCATGCTCCCCTTCCATTCACTGCAACGCCCTTCTGCAGAAGTATGTTGCGGCCTGGAAGGTAAGCTGGTCTGTGCTGGATTACAGGTGTTCCTGTAGGCAGTGGCCTTCCAGCTTCTCCGCTGGATCTGGTTTTGGAGCCGCAGGGGCCTGCCGGGGGTAAGGGGTCAAGGTGCATTCCCTGCATGGAATGAGGAATGAGTCTTTGCTTTGCACTGTTGCATTCATGTGCCATTTACTGGGAGACGTCCTTGGCCAATGCTGCGACCCCGCAGAGAGCAGAGGGGGACTCGGGCGTGATGGGGTTGAGGGGACAGCTTGGGTGAACTCCAGGGCGTCCTTTCCCCCAGCAGCTCCGTGCCTGCTTAGATGGGTACCCATACGGTGCCACTGCAGACACCCGCTCTGTGTTTGCAAGATGCGCATGAGTGCAAGCATGCTGTGATTGTATGTTCCCCGTTATTCACGACCATAGAAATCAGAGGAAGCATATGGAACTATATAACGAGAGCTGTTCCCGTGTGTGTTTGGCTACAGATGTGGCTGTAGCTGAGGGTTTTCCAGCTTCTCGCCTGGCTCCCGGTGCTGAGCCTCAGGACCTTCCGAGGGGTACGTAGTCAATTTTAACTTGCCTGAAAGAATAAGCACGGCCTTAAGTAGCCTTGAGCTCACGTGCAGCTGTACACCATACTTCCTCCGGAGGTCGTGCAAGTGTTGTTGATCCTCGTGGGGATGCCAGGGGTAAATTGTGAGCATTTTTTTCCTTGGAGAGCTGCCAGGTCGCAGGTAAAAGGTGACGCCTGCCGCGCCACCGCTTTCAGAGCCGCCACCTGCAGATATGTCCCCTGTGATTGCCTGGCCCCCCTTCCATTCAGTGCAACTGCTTTGTGGAGAAGCTTCAAAGAAGATTGTAAGGAAATCTTGTGAGCAAGGTGTTGGGTTTGTGCTCTGCCTACAGGCGATGGTTATGGAGCTTTTCGGGCGTATCCTGTACTTCTGATTTTTTGAGTATTTGTTCTGTTTCCTTGTTCTGTTTACGGTCTTGGTGAACTCAAGGCCCCCAGCAAACACCCACTCCTTGAACCCCAGAGGCACAGGTAGGGCTAGTGATGGTTTAAGCTTTCCCTGGCCTTTGGGCTCTTGGCCATGGGGATTGTCAATGATCTTTCCTGTCCTCCTGTGCTACTGCACCAGTATCAGTGATAGGAACCACGTGGAATATCAAATTTGCTGCGCAGGCCAAACACATAGTGAGATCATTCAGAAGACAACGCAGAAAGAACAGTGCAGAAGACAACGTCATACAGAGTTGTCTCCTTTCGTCCAGGTTTTGGTGGTGAGAAAGATGCAAAGGCTGCAGATCATCACCGCCTCCGAAAGCACCATTGGGTGTTCCTTGCCGGTGTCTCGGGTTCAGTCTTGGGTTTCCTACTGTTTGGGATACTGCTGACTTGTATAGTTGCTTTACGGCGGAGGAAGAGGAACCAGTAAGTTGTTCTTTTCCAACCTTCTTTATTAGATGGCTGCTCTTAGCAATGAAGCAGCTGCAGGGAGAGTACCGTGGAGCGCCTGGTTAGCTGTTGAGAGCACTCTGCTGCAATGTGTGCTGTAAGCTTTCTTAATGGGCTTGTGCGCTCCTAGCAGTGAGTACTGTTCCCTGAAAGCCATTCTCATGGTTGCAGAGAAGCGGCACTAGCAATGCCTGCCGCTGCCTACAGCAGAGAAGAGCCAAGTACAGAGGAAGGCCGAGCACATTCAGGAAGAGCAAGAAAAAAGGATGAGCTTGCCCTGGAAAGTGAAAATCTCAACAAGAGCTCGAGTTGACTTCCGGGGCATATTCCAAATAGAATAATAAAAATGTTGGGCTAAAACGGTGTGAGTGCTTGGCTGTTTTGGTCCTTCCTGTCGGGGTGCAATGCACAGGCCTTATGGCCGGCTTGATGTGGGGAGGGAGCTGTGAGAGAGCTGTCCTCCATCAAGGGACGCCCTCAGTCGCATCGTCGATGTGGTTTCCCACCTCGGGCTGCCACTGAGGTTTCCTTCCTCAGAACGGGGCAGTGCAGATGAGACTTGGAGCGCAAATGGTTATCCTTGTAGTTGGTGGGACTGCTGCACTGAATGAGGACGGCTACAGGGCCTGAGAGGGGAAGGAAGCACTGCGAAGGATGACCATCCAGCTGTGAGCAAGGAGTGAGAGGGGAGCTACTGTGACAGCAGAGGCTGCTGGAGGTTAGAGCAATGGTCTTCCATGCCCAGAACCTGCAAGTCTTCAACAAGAGAAAAGTCTGACGGGGCTGGGTGGGAAAGAGAGCCGAAAGGACTGTGACGGGAATAACCCTACTGACATTAAAAATGCAATGAAAGGTAACAAGAAGACCCACAGAAATGGCATGGCTCTGGTCCCAGCCACTCAAGCCATGACTACTGGAGGTAGGGCAGAAAAGGTAAAACAGCTGTATTTGAGGAAAGCCCAGGATGCTGTGGGCTCTTGTTAAAGTGAGCCCGCGTTGGCTCTTTCCTTCCCAGAGGAATGCAGTGAAACAGTTGTTGACTCTGAGAACACTTTTCAGCCCCATTGCCAGCTTCAAAGAGAGGGAAAGGAATAAAGTCCCTAGTCCCTAGTACTAGTGCCTAGTAGTAGTCCTAGTAGGGTCCAATATGAATGCCATGTGAAGGTGCAGCCCCAGCAGGTGCAGTGTCCCTGGGGAATCTCACACAGCCCTGAGAAACCGGGTGAGGGGAGGGCAGAGGACAGGAAAGGCAAGCGCTGAGATTTGGTGACGTTTGCAGGTGGGCCAGCAACCTTTTGCCTCTAGGACAGGAAGAACCAGCTCCTCCATCTTCCCTGCATGTTGATCAAGTGCTGCAGGACTCCTTGGTAGAATGAGAGGCAAGGGAAGGAATGTGCTCAGGGTTAGGACACCAGACTAGGCCTCCAGAAATACATAAGCCAACACCTAGTTCTGCAACAGCCTCCTGGAGAGACACTGTAAAATCCCACCTCCTCCGTGGCTGTTTTGAGAAACGCCCCGCATTCCACCATTTCCAAAGCAGAGGCTTTAACACAGAAACTCCCATCTCAGGCAACCCAGATAGCGTGGCCAGAGGAAGGGCACCTTGCAATTCCTTGCATATCCCAATGCCCCTGGTTTCGAGACTTCAAAGCTACAGTATTGCTTCACCTTAACCTAACAAGCAAAAGCAAGGCTCACGCCCAGCCCTGGCCTCCCCAGGGAGACAGCAAGTAGCATGCAGGATTCCTTCTTCCCTGCCATGGGGTTGCGGAGGCATCTTGCATTAGCTAAGCTAGAAGCCAAGCTTCGGATCAGCACAAGTTCTTGATGCTGGTACAAGAGCTGAAAACCCTCTAAAACAGAAACTGGAATATGCCTACAGTGGCCTGCTCAAGCACAGGTACCGGCTGCTGCCTCCCCAAACTATTTGCTCTGGACCCTTTCCTTTGCTGACACCTTGCTTAATTTCACCTACATCAAACATACACTTTAAGGACTGCCCTGGACCTCCAGGCAGACAGGCCCCCATGGCCAGAGCTCCCTGCTCTATGCAAATGGAAAAAGGCCAGCGTGCCCCTCCATCTTCCAGGAAAGGCAGCCGTGCTCTCTGAGGCTCCAAAAGAATCATGCAGTCAACAGCAACTTGGGGCACAAGGACAGGCTGATATAGCCAGCACCTTGTGGCCTTGTTAGCCACAGTAGGAGAGCTCCCTTCAGCCTGGCAAGTTTGCTCTGCTCAGAGGCACTGCCAGGAGAAGAGCTGAAGCCAGCTTGAAGCTGGCTTTCCTGAGTGTGGCAGCAAAGGTAACAAAATGTTCAGCTGGAACTTGTCCGTCAGGGACATGTTTCTGTGGCATCTCTGGCATGTGGATTCTCTAGGGATACATGGGATCATGTAACAGGTCCCTCAGGGAAGGGGCCAAAAGGGTCCCTTTGGAGTTGCATTTTTCTAATCAGAATTTGGGAGCAATAGTAAAGCCACAAGCACATAAGCTTTGTGCTTCTTTCAGGTTTTATAATAAGTAAATACCCCCACCATGTGCACAGGGTATTCCCACCTGTCAAGTGACTCTTACAACCTTGGGAGGCCAAGCTCGGAAGCCTACAGCCCTCCCTTGGCACACAAAACACGCCTTGCCTCCGGGACCAGATTTTCTTCTGGCCAAAATGTTGCCTGCAAGTGCTCCCGTGAAGCTGTCTTGGCAGGTCCTGTAAGGGGCAGAGTTGAAATCCTTGCATGTTTTCTTTAAGCACAGCAAGGGCTACAGGGCCTGCATGACAACCTTCTAGGCAGCATTGCTCCAGCAGCACCGAGTCCTGGTGCCCGGATGACAAGCCTGGCAGTCCATGGCTGTGGGTTTGAGGCATTGTCCCCGGAAGAGTTCACCTCCCTTGTGACTCACAGCAGCCTCCCCTGGATTGTCTGGCAACTGCCTCCACTTCCCAGGGCTTAGAGTGGAGAAAGGGCAGAAAAGCCCACAGGCTTGGTGTTCCTGAGGGCAATTACACAACCAGGACTGTAGTTAATACTGGTACCAAAAACTCTGCAATGCATAGAGATCTGTAAACCAATTACACTCCTACATGGAAGGCTCTCGATACGCATTGATACTTCTTGGTAGTGACAGACATTTATAGCTTTCACTCTCAGACCAGTTTTGCTCTTGGTACGCAATGGGGTGTATCGACATCGACTGTTCTCAATATTGAGAAGCCTCGATGAGTATTGATTTCCAAATGCATCTCTTGGGAATAGTATCTATAGATATCCATCCCTATTGAAAGGCATCAATACATCTTGATCTCAATGGGAATTGATGCCTAACAATTTCCATACCTATCAATAGGGATCAATATCAACAGGTATCAATAGGTATCAAGTTATCAATAACTATCAGTATTGATCCCTATTGATAGCCATTGATACCTCAGTCTCAGGAGGCATCTAGAGATTTTGTTCTTGGGCCAATTTTGCTAATGGTAGGCATTGATGCCTATCGACATCAATTCTCTTGAAATAGAGAGGCATTGATGCCTCTCCATCCCTATCGATAGGGACTGACATTGATAAGTATTGATAACTATTGATATTGATAGCAATCAATACTTCTCAATCTCCTAATGCATCTATAGCTTTTGGTGTCAGGCCAGTTCTGCATTCAGCAGGCATTAATGCCCATCGACAACGATACCTCTCAATATTGAGAGGCACCAATGCCTAACGATTTCCATTTCTATCAACTAGGATTTAATAACTATATGTATTGATAACTATTGATGTGTATCGATTGGCACTGATACCTCTGAATCTCAACAGACACCTATAGGTTTCTCTCTTGGACTGATGTGGTCTTCTTATACACCAATGACTATTGCCATTGACCATTCTCAAAATCAAGAGGCCTTATTGAGAACTGATTTCCATATGTATCTCTAAGAAATAACTTTTCTGGATATTGATCCCTACCGATAGCCATGGATACCTCTTGACCTGCAGTGGCATCTCTAGCTTTCTTTGAAGGCCTGATTTTGTTCTCTGTAGGCACTGATGACTATCAACATTGTCCATTCTCAATATCAAGAGGCCTCCATGAGTATCCATTTGTATATGTATCACAAGGGAATAATACCCATTGATATTGACCCCTATTGATAGGCAGTGACATGTCTCAATCTTGGGAGGCATCCTGAGATTTCGGTCTCGGGAGGATTTTGCTATCGATTGACATTGAGGCCTATCAACACTGATAACTCTCGATATCAAGGGGGATCCATGCCTCTTGATTCCCATACCTATCAATAGGGATCAATACCTTTGATATCGACTTTTTTACAGCTTAACATTAAATATTAAAATATATTGTTTAGATTTGATTCATTGGCCCATTGTTAGGCTGATCTATATGAAGTTTCATAAAGATTTTTCCTGATGCCCTCAAGTGTATGGCAAAATTGTTCATGAGCACAGACCCTACATAATCACCTAATGTTAATGTAGCAGGACTAGTTACATGACCAATTCCAGCACAGCAGCAGTCCACAAGTATATTTTGCCAGAATTCAACCACGGTTCCAGGTAAGTGTTCTCTTCTGGAGTGATTTTTTGCTGAAGATCACCCTTTTCTTACTTTTTTTCAGCAGCTCTGGGTGCATCAGCCAGCCACAGTTCTCATACATGAAGGCAATATGCATGTTTCCATGGGTAAAGCCACGCCACAAAATTAACTTAGCAGCTTGACATTAGATGAGCATCAATAAATTGTGCAATAATGTAAGATAAGACTTGGGATAGACAAACTCTGATGAATTCTGGAGCAAATTAATGTGCTTCTGCCTCCGGCTACCTGCCTTGGCTATCTGCTGCAACAGAAACAGCAGGACAGTGTGTACTGCAGCCCTCAGCACTCCCGCTCACGTGCCACAGCATCAGCTTGAACCAGCAATGAAAGAGTTGATACTATGTCAGTCAGTAAGCAAGCAAGCAAAGCTTTATCCTCCTGCAGTCCAAAGGTTATCTAGGTGCTAAAAAGGACAAGATATTAAGGGATAAGAGCAAGCAATCTTTACTTAGTGTAATCTTGTTTTTTCTATTTGACGTCAGGACTGTAACAGAGTGAAACTTCCTAAGAGCCCGCATTTGGAAGAATGCTCCACTGAGCACCCCCAACTTTAGGTGCCCAAGACTTGTGTAAAGGATAAATAGAAATAAATAGAGATAGATGCTGATGGATGGACCTTTTCTGTTTTAATTAGGATACAAAGGGAACATGAGTGTCTCTTTAAGGCAAAAAAAAAGTCCCATAAGGACAGCTAAGCTCAGGGAAGAAAGTAAAGGGTTCTGGGCTATGATTCAGCAAACTGTTAAAGCTCATCTTAGTTTTAACTATGTGCCTAACTTTTGGCTCTTGCTTAAATCCCACTGTAATCTGTAGGTTTTAGCACATGCATACAAGACTTGCTGAATCTGCACTGTAGCTTGCTACTTGAATCGCTGTTATATTAAAGATAAACCACAAAAGATATACACCATAAATTTTATTGTTATTACGTTACATCTGCATATAACATTAAACTGAAGAGTCTTGCCTGGCTGAGCTAGATATTCAGGTGGAATATAAGCTTTTCTGGCAAAGTTCATGTTGGGTAGTATTGAAGCTGTGGCAGCTCTATTCATACCATAAAAACGGATCTAGGATATAGACTCTTGTTTAAAACCTATGAACCTGTAATATGCTAAGGAAGAATATGCTAGATCCTTTACAGCTGCAAACTGAATCATGCTCTGTTTGAATAACTACAGTCACTACATTAGCAGCCCTTAATCAAATCATGACACTCTCAACAATAGCATTTGTGCTGCAAAGATGGTTTAGGGCAAAGTTCAGAATTAATAATGCTTCTTTTTTGAATCAAACATTAACACAGATTCATAGAATGGTTTAGGCAGGAAGGGATCTCTGGAGATCACCTAGTCCAACCTCCCTGCTCAAGCAGGGTCACCTACAGCACATTGCCCAGGATTGTGTCCAGATGGCTTCTGAATATCTCCAGGGAAGGAGACTCCACAACCTCTCTGGGTGACCTGGTCCAGTGCTCTGTCACCCTCATAGTGCTTTCCTGCTTTTCCTTATACTAGGGTATATACTTCAACTTTGTAGGATAAAACATATTATTTTCTACTTTCAAATAATTTATTCTTTTGGTCAATGATTTTTAATTTATGCCTTTTTAAAAGTTTTTGAAATTTAGATCTTCTGAAATGACTTGTAGTTTTTTGTAGTGCCCTTTAAAAGTAACTTTAAATAGTATCTTTCCTGTCTGTGTCTCATGTACTGCATAGAGCTCAGCTCATCTTTGTCCAGAACATCAGCAATAGAAAAGGATTTGTGGACACCATGTACATATACATGTGCAGGGAAGGCAATTTGGCCATTTCTGAACAAACAAATCCAGCAAATGTGAACTATTCTGTTTTGCTATTTGTGCTTTACATTGTGATATCACGTAAGTTTACAATAACCTGGGACACAGCGCCACTTGTCCATCATTCCTACTTAAATTAACCCCAGCATTAAAGCTATATATCACAGTTACTAGTCTCTTTGCTAAGGACAGGTATAGAAAATACATTCCCTTGTGGGCTAGAGGGATTGTGGTTGAGCAGAGTTATTGATGACCACAGCTAAACTCTGTATGCAAGTTGATGCTGGAAAGCCACATGTTATTGGAAAAAACAAGAGGAAGTTAGTCCAAAATGACCAATTCCAACGCAAAACAGTTTCTAGGGCATTTAATCAAAAAAGTAGTCATATTATTTGTTCAGCCTGGTCTCAAGTTCTGTGCCAACTTCTGTTGGTGTTCAGTCAGGCAAGAGTCTCCGGCATTAGAGAACCTGCAAGAGAGACCAAAAGAGGCCAGTGTGATCTCAGAGTATGTGATGATCGCTATGTGAGCTTATTCAGCACATTTCTCAACTGCCTCTAAAAAAAAGAGTGTCTGTGCAGACTCAAATGCACAGATGTCTAATTGAAATGGCTACTTTTCACATTCGTCAGTTCCGCAAACCAGTTTACCACATCTGTACAAACATTTTGTGCTGTCCCAGTGCATAGGTGGTTTGGGATTTAAATAAGCAGCTGGAGGCAGGGCGTGCTTTCTGGTAACAGTTCTGTCTTAAATGTGTGTCATAGCCTTAGAGAGCGAGCCCAGCAGTAAAAACATCCTTCCCTTCCCTTCTGCTGAATACCACATGAGGAATTACCACTGTCAGGTGTAATGTGGCTCATTTGTAATTCACAATTTTATGTGTCAGTGTAGGTGAATCTAATCTTTACTAGGAATCAGGTTCAAAGCTTTATACCAATTCTAGATAAGTTGCCAGGGTCTCAACTATAGGACTAACACCCTTTCCTAATAGAATGCATAAGATGGCTCTTCCTAGAACACGAGCTTTTAGAAGTATTAATATTTACATTATTTTTATCTTCTTGGTTTGCAGTCCATTGAGGTGATATTTTGGAGGTTTTCTCTAGAACCAATAGGATTAAAAACCTGCTTCAAAAAGGACATCTCTCAGATCTTGTCACAATGATATGATTGCAAGAGCTGTAAGACACACACAGAAAATATGAATCTCATAAAAAGATTGTGAAAGTTTGGCTTTGTGTGTTTTGGCAAGCTTCCAATAGTACAGAAAGAACCTGATTCTGCCTGGTGTTAATAGAAGTACAGATGTGCACACAGCGAGCTTCTACTTCCTCATGCTATCTTTTGAAGACCCAGGCGGATTTCCAGGTCCTTCTGTTTACTGGAAATAGCTCCCTCCCTGCACCTTTAGAGTGATGCATAGTGTGTCAAGTGAGAGAAGAAGGAAAGTGAGGATCTTTGCACGTGCTGGTAAGCAGGCACTACAAAGCTATGCAGGGATAAAAGCCAGCCCATAAAGAGAAACAGCTCCTGCATGTGCTTTGCCTGTCTGCTGGAGAGGGAATTCTTTATTACTGAAATACAAGCATTGCAACTCCTGGGACAACAGGAGTCTAAAATCTTCCTTGCAGCTGCATTTGCCTAGAAGGTATGGTTATACCAAATATCTTTTCCAAAAAACTTCAGAATACTGAAAACGTTTTATTTTGCAGTTACCTAGAGACTACTATATGGGAATCGCAAAGCTGTGTATGAGAGAATAATTAGATACATTTCACAACATCCCCATGAGGGAAGTCACTAATTACAGTAGTTTGTTGAAATTAAAATAAGTGTAATAATGGTTGCTAGTGACTATGGTATTATTGCAATTCTATATTGCTACACTTCAGGCTATGACTGTATCAAATCTCACAAGCCAAGAGGGTTGGGTCTGGATGGCATATGAATAGAAAATGAAGAGCTGAATTAGACAATTGTGATTTCTCAAGAAGTTACATGCTTCTTATTGATTTGGCCTGGAACATATGTTGTGGTGCTTTGGTGTCAGGAAACACCCTGGAGCTTTAAGGCTCTGTTTTGACTCAGAGATAAAACCTAAGGCCTCTCTTGATCAACTGTAGCTATATAAAAATCCCATATTTCTGCAGGATTTCCCCATAGAGACTGATGATTTTGTAAGACTAATTATGTTGGTCATGACAGCATGGAAAAATCCCAACTCAGAAACTTGCATCTGCTCTTTATCTACTCTTCCGAAATGTGAAATTATCTTCTCTCACATTTAAGTACTGTTGGGAAGTATTACTGACACCAATGATGAAATATTTCCATTTTAGAGCTGGCTCCATCTCAGTAGTGGAAGAATTAATCTTTTCATACGCAAAGTCATCTGTTATAATAGTGGATATGTATAGAAAATCCATAAATGCGAGGTAACAATGTTCTTTGGTAATGGCAATGCAGCTTTAGGTTCTGCATAGATTAACTAACTGATATTTTAACTTGTAATAAAAATGTATCAAACTTTTTTTTTCATTCTAGCTAAAAATGATGATAAATTGTAAAACAGATGTACAGAAAGAGGAACCTGGTTGCCAAACGACTACAGAATTTTGCTCATCTGTATAAATCGCACAGTGACTTAGGAGGGCTGTTAGATTTTGGAAATGGGTGAGCTGGCAGAGGTGAGGGAATATCAAACCCTCTGCAGTTGCAAGCTGTCTCCAGCTGGACGCACCGCGGACAAAGCTGGTGCACAGAGGACGCACTGACGGCATAAGAGCAAGGCAGCCAGTGGCGAAGAGGAGTAAGCTTGCCTTGTAGCTAAGATATATGACTGTCCTTTTCATGTCCCCGATGGAGGGACCAGCTGAGCCGATCAGCTGGGCCAGTGCTGATAGCAGCAGCATCAGACGCCCTGGAGCAGGCTTCAAACGTGCCGAGGGGTGAGGCTTCACAACACGGCTGCCTGACACCAAAAGGGGTAGCGGCACTCTCCTCTTCCTTAGCAAACCTTCCTGGCCGCTCGGTCGCGCTTCCTCTTTCTGCCGGCCCTGGCACCCGGGGTGCTGCGCGCCCCTTCAGCCCGCTCAACTGGCTGCTGCTTTTCTGCAGCTTCTCCTCGCTTCTTCCTCTTCCGTTTCTACAGTGTAAGCTGCCTACGTACTGCTAGGAACCCCATCCTTTATTTTACGTATTCTACATGGCTTTAAATTCTAATCAGCAGGTAAGACGAAGTCAGAGGCCATTCAAAGCCTTCCCCCTGTCTTGCTCCCCCTGCTCACAAGTCACATCTGTAAAATCTGTCTTTGAGTGGGCCGGGCAGTCTCGTAAAAGGCATGATCTCCCCTGGTAGAAAAGCCAGGCTGTGTGCGAGGGAAGGCAGGAACTGGTCGGACGCAGCGTGGGTCTCTCGTGCTGCAAACTGCCGCAGGTGAGCACCTCGCTGTGCCCCTGCTGCTGGTAGGCCGAAAGGCTCGCAGGAAGCGGGAAAGTTGGGTCTTCCGCTTCGGTCCTCTGGGGAAGGACAAGCAGGGCTTCGGCACCTCCGGGGTCACGCAGCCACCGCCCTGCCCCGTAACGCCTGTTGCATCTGTGAGCAGTCGTTTTGTGTTCACGTGCTACGCTTGACGTTTTACCTCTGACTCCCGCAGTTGAACCGATGACGGCAGAATCCAGATTGTCACAGGCGGTAATCGTTCGACCTTTTTAGGGTTGTTTCGAGCCCTGCTACCTTACCCCCCTCCCCGGTCCCTGCTGCGGTGGAGGGGGGGGGGGGTCACCCCTGGCTGGTGCCAGTGCCAGGTCAGGCCAGGGCCTGCCGCCCCCGAGAGGCCGGGAGCCTCCCCAGCGGGGACACGTGGCAGACACTGCAGGGGGACACACCGGCCGTACTGGGGCACCACCGGCCCCGACAGCTTTTGGGGATGGGGGGAGGGGGGAAGGAGGCGGGACGTGGTGTGAGGAGAGGGCCCAGCCCGACTGTTTCGGAGGTGCCACGTAGCACCAGCCCAGACACCTGCTTGAAATCCCCCCCTGGAAGGTGACAGAGCCAGATCCGTCGTTATTGCTATGATTATTTTGGAATGAAAAACGTGACAGGCTGCGGCTCCTCTCTCCCTTTATTCGCTGATACATCGGCGTAGCCGCGGCCTTGGAGACACACGCACAGGCCCACGCGCTCCCCGCCCTCCCCTCGGCCGTTACCGCCTTTCCGCACCGCTCGCCCGGCGGCCAGACAGGCGGAAGCAGCCGCCCCCCCCCCCGCCCCGCCCCTTTACGGACGACGCGCCGCTGCGGGGCGGGTCTAGACTCCCTCAGCAGCGCTCATTGGCTGCCCGGCGGCCGCCGAGTGACAGTTGATTGCTGGGCCGCGGGGGGGGCGGGGAAGAGAAGTGTCGCGGTCGCTAAGGGAGACGCTGGGGGGGGGGGGTGCGCTCGGCCGCGGGAGCGGCCGGAAGCGGGTGACGCGGCGGCGGCGGCGGCAGCGCGCGCTCCCGCGCTCTCTGCCGGTGCCCGCGGGCAGCGCCAGCGAGCGCGCGCGCGCGCGCCGCCGGGGGGAGGCGGCGCGGCTGGAGCGCGGCGGCGGCGGCGGGTTGCCGGGGCGGCGGCGGCACCATGGGCTGCTTTTTCTCCAGGCGGAGGAAGCCGGCGCAGGGCGGGCAGCAGGCGGCGGCGGCGGGGGGAGCCGGTCAGGACGCGGCGGCGGCGGCCGGCGAGGAGAAAGCGCCGCGGTACAGCTGGGAACAGCGAGCCAAGGTAGCGCCCCGGCGGCAGCCGCTGCCCCGGTGGCAGCGGCGGGGGCGGGGCGCGCCCCCGGCCCCGGGGTCCTCGGCCGCCCGCGCGGGCTGGCTGGGAGGAGGGAAGGAAAATACCTTTTTTTTGTTTGTTTGTTTTGTTTTGTTTTTTCCTCCTTGCTGTCAGTTCTGTCCGCCCCGGTCCCGCGGGATGTGCCGGCGGGGGGGTTGGGGGGGGTCCGCCCGTCCGCCCCCCCGGGGAGCCCGCGGCTTGCGGGGAGCGGGGTCCGCTGGCTTTGGGGTCGCTCCGGAAAAGAGACGATTCCCCTCCCCGTACCGGTACTGCAAGCCGGTATGCACTGTTAAATGCCTAAAAGAAAAGAAAAGAAAACAAACAAACAGAAGTATTTAACCGTAGGATTTCAACAAGTAGTTACAAACTGTGCGAGAGGAGAGGAGAGCGTGCGTGATGGGCAGCTGCGTCCTGTGCAAGCGCCTGCTTCCCGTCAAGTCCTACGCTAATAGTATTGGCTTCATCTTCCCCGTGAGCTAATGCTGCTTTGTGCGTTGCCTGTGGATAGTTTATACTTTTTGGTTTGTGTTGAGGTAGATACTGACTGTGAGCTTAGACTGTGACAGCCACAGCAGGTAGTGAGTTTACACCTTTTCACCGTTGGGATTTTTCCTGGGGTCCCTTAGGTACATACTTCATCTTAACAAACAAATGTAATAGCAGTTAGCAGGTAACTGAATAGCATAAGCATACACTCTTTTGTGCAAGTCCCTGCACCTCTTGTTTCAGCTTGCTGCTTTGTAACTATTGTAATACTGTAATAGTCTTCCTGTATTCTTCCTGTTTTGTTTTCGGTTGGAAAATTTGCTGGAAGGACAAGAGCTAGCACATCAGTCCATGAAGTGATGGGTGAAGACAAATCCTTCCCCCAGGAAGGGAAGTACTTAAGTCTTGAATTAAATATACTTATTCCCACCCTCAAGTTTCACTTCCTAAATGCTGTGCCATCGTAATCCTACTAGTTCTCTAGTCTCTACCAATGTTGTGTGGGGGAAGGAGAAAACAGGGCAGACGATAAACAGGGCAGACAATAAACTTCATTTATGTGGTTTTAATTGCCCCCCCCCCCAAAAAAAAAAGAACAAAACCCTTAGGCCATCTTTTAAGGGAATATGGGGAAAAAAAAGTGTGAACTTATGTGAATACTTAGCTTGCTTGTTTTTTGTACTTGCCAGGTGCTTTAGGATTTCACTTAAGTCTTTCAAGTAGATTAAGACAAGATCTGATGGAGATGAGCAAGAGAGTGTGTGTGCAGCCCGGAGGAATCGGTTCCTTAAGGATAAAGGAAGTTGATCTGTGCTGGGCTTGTTGCTCTGACTTCTTACTGTGTATTTGCAGTACAGCTTTGGAGGAAGAAAAGGGGAGGACTGGCAGGCCTGTTGCTTGTATGGATACTATTCTCACAATATTGAAACCACATTCAAGGGAAGCAGAGCAACTATTCTCTCTGTGCAAAGGTATATTACTAAATGAGCATTTGAAAGGGTATGAATTTATTTAGAGCAAATTTGTCAGCTAAAGCTTGCTAATATGAGACTTTTTACCACTTTCTACTAGTATGGTGCTGACTTCTAAAACTGTAACAGGAAGAAAGTCGGACATAGAAACCCTTGATTCAGAGAACAGACAAACTTGTTTCTTGGGAGCTGATTATTAACTTGCTCTAAGTACGTTCAAGCTAACAGGCTTGGTTAACAATGCAAACAATTTGTTTCTGTCGGGGGGGAAAAAGCGTGTAATGTATTAGGTGTACAAGCACTTCCTCTTTCTATAAAAGAGAGTTAGAAATGAGAAGAATTGGTGAGTTTGGGCTGAACTGCAGAAGACACTAAACTAGCAGTTTAATGTTGTACAATACAGCTCAAGAACAATTGTTTCATGTTTAAGCCAATTTCAGTTGCTCTTTGCAGCCTTATCTTTCAGGGTGCTTTTGAATGTATTTCTAATACAGTAAGCCAGGAAAGCAGTATTGAGACACTGAAGTCTTAGATCAAGGAAAACTGAGCACTTAGTACAATAAATTTGTCAGTCACAGTTTGTACTCAGTGTTACACTCGGAGTAACACTCTGTCGTTGTTAATGAAGTAGCTTTAGGTGTTGTCTGTGCTACATTGTCTTGTTCTCTATTGCTTTTTCATTTCTGATGCATCACAGATACTATCCATTTGACAGTTTGTATTTGTGCCCAAAGTAGATCAAAGTCGGTTGGAAAACTTGTGGAATCAAGACTCCGTTTTGTTCATCAAGCACATCAAATACATATTAGGAACACTGAAAACCTCAACTCTGTCGACAGATTTGCTAGTGTACGTTTCCTGTAACTTTTAACAATGTGTCAATGCACCCTCTGGATGGGGGTGTTCAAAATTTGGGTTTCTAATTTCAGGCTGTCCTCTTCAGCAGTGTATTTTTGGTTATGTAGCGCAGTTCTGCAGGAGGAGCTGGCAGTTATCTACAGTTCTTATAAGGTGTTCTTTGTATGTTCTTACCAATTGTTAAGTCTTGCTGCTTACAGGTTCCCGTTGCCTTCCTGTAAGCTAATGACATGCTAGTGCTGTTATTGCAGGTAGAGAAATATAGGCATAACTTTTGTACGTGCTTGTCTGTTAGGGCTTTGGAGAGAGGTGGCTCTTAGCTGACAACTGTGCTGGAAGAAGCTCTGAACCTGAGCAGTTCCACCAGCAAAACTGTTTCTTCTGGTATGTCTTGGTTTAGAGGAAAAACACAGTGGTGTTATGACACTCATAAGTATGGCATCATTAGTATAGACTATACTAGTCAGGTTCTAGTGGCAAAGGATTATCTGTGTACTACCGCTACTGTTCACTAGTGTAGACCTATCCAAAAAGTTACATGGAAAAATCCTTATGGCTATAGAACTCTTGTATAAAGCCTGGAAATGGGCCATGTTATAAAAAGCATTAACCACAAAATGTTAAAATGTGCTGATAGTTGAACTGAAATTAAGGAAAGTATATGAATCTGAGGGGCCTTTTCAGTTTTCTACATGAAGTCATTTAAGTGAGGACAGAAGTCTGCTCCTCTAAGTTTATTTTAAAAAATTGATCAAACCTAGTTTGCATCATAGGTCTGCTGCGGTCTCTATAGTCTCTCCTGACCTTTGAGTTAAGATAACTGTATGACTGTCACTTATGGTGCAGTACAAGAATCAAAGGGTCAGCTTATCTTCTTCAAAATGGGAGGAAAAAGCAGGAGTATTCACTTTCTTGCTTCTATGGGATTCTTAGCCCAGAAGAATAAGTAGAGCACAGTTTATTACCGTAACTGTTACCACTGTGCTGCATCCTGGAGATTTGTCATGTGTTGGTGGTGTTTTTGGGCTGTCATGGAAGTCCCCTTCTGACCAAGTACGAAAGCAACACAGCGGTGCTCAGCCCTCCTCGGCCTGTAGCTGGGATTCCACCGGGGACAGAAGATTCCGTGTCTAATCCGTCTCCCTTTTCCTTTTTGGCCTTAATACCTTCTGTGTGACTAACGTTGTTTAAATCCATAGCCAGAAAGACAACTATAGCAGTAACTGAACATGGGTACGTACAGACAGGAACTGCGTTTTTGTGTCTTGTGATGGTTGATAATAACCATGTGCTGTGTCCCCTGCAAGTAGGGATCCGCAAACCTAAAAAGCTGTATCCTCTTTTCTTGCTGTTCTCGTATTCAGAGAAGCAGGGTTACATAAACTATTATAATTTCAGTAGCCTTGAAAGCTTAAAGGGACTTTCCTTCCAAGATATACCTTCTAAAAGGAAAAATCAAGTAAGACTTCGCTGTAAACCTATTAACCTGTAACTAAACTGCCTTGGTTGACAGGAAGCATAATAAAGTCATATTTCCAAGGACGGTTGAGTGTTGTGGGACAGGTTGCTGGGAGTGATGGCTGTGTTCTAACAGAAGACGTAGGGTTTTGACCTTCTACATAAAACATACATAGTCTTTTTGTTATTTACCTTACATTTGAGGATTCTGCTGGCATGGACAACTTGGATGTCTAGATCTAGTTTACTTAGCCAATTTTATGGATGATAATAGAAAAAAACACATTAAACTTGCTTTTTTTTTTCTTTTTTTCCTAACTGGACAGTGAAATATTAAAACTGATGCATCTCCCTTATGCTTCCATATGCAGCAGGAGGCCTCCTGCTGCATCTCTCTAAATGTAATGCATCAACTTGTGAAACAGCCTGTAGTTCATATGAAACAGTGTTTTCAGTTAAAACTGCTATAGATATGGCAGCTCTTCCTTTCTTCCTCCTCTTCCCTTATCTGCAGTATTTGGCAATGGCTCATTTCTCAGAAAAGTATGAAGACAACTGATTTACACAGCTCTTAGCCTTCCCCCTCTGTCAGAGTACTATGAAGAACAATCAAGTGTAGGTTTGAGTCAAATTAAGCAAGAGATGCTGCAAGACAAAAACTGTGTACTACTGACTGAGATCTGCACATATTGCTCCTCTTTCCACCTTTTCTTGCTGCTTAAGAATCTAGAAATCTGCCAGATGCAAGCAGCTTCAATAGATACTCTCGAGAGGATGTTGCAATTCAGTGCTGAAGGGCACCAATCCCATAGTATGAATATGCAGAAGTGTCTAAGCCTGGGAACGTGCTTTTCTTGCTATTTCCTCTCTTGTTAACTCCCCTACTGACAAAAAGGCCTCTTAAGTTTGTGTGCCTACCCTGTCTGCAGCTTTTAACGTCACTGTATGAGCAGCCAACTCTTGTATATCTTCAACTGTATGAGAGTCTCTAGCTGAACTGTCATCTGTTGTGATTTAGAGAGATAGGGAATGACTTGGAAAATATATAAGAGAAAAGACTCTTAGTGTCAGTGGTTTAGGAAGACTTTTGAAAATTAGCATTCCCTTAGCAGGTTAGACCCAAATAACTAGGGGAGAACCATAATCCACTAAGAACTGAAGTACCTCCTCATATTTGTGGTGGCGTGTCATTGCTGACTAAGACTCCTTTCCTGATGGACTAGGTGAAAAAGTCTTGTTAGTACGTGAACACATACCAACAAGTGTTCACGAAGCTATTGGGATCCTTGATGTTTCTGGGGACTGCTGCCGCTGAAAATTCAGAGGGTCTAGTTACTTACAAGCTGCCTTCCAGATGGAAGCTGCCTGGCCTGGGTAACAGTAAACTTGGTGACAGCAGCTGAAGAGATACACTTCACCCGCAGCCTTCGCATCTGGCCTTCTTGCAAGCGAAGTGTTTGTAGGAAGGAAACTGCCTAATAAACTTGAACTCATCGCAGCAGAATTTGGTAGAGCTCAAAGCAAGTGTGACAAACTTTTGTTTGCCTTTATTTCCCACCTTCTTTCCTACGATTCTTTCCCGTCCTTTGTGACAGACATATCAGCAGTGTCATTGTCAATCACCAGAGATAAGACTTCTGAAACTCTGATAAGAGGGAAGAATATTCTATAGGTGGGGATTACCTTTGAGTCAGCATATCCAGTAAATTTAAGGTTACTCTGTGCTGAACCTATGCATATTTTTTTCAGTTTGAAGGCTCTGACTTTTGAACTATGCTTGTATTTATTAGTGCAAAACTCTTGTCAACTCTAAAAACTCTTTAAATCCAGCTGAAAGCATTAAAACTTGCATCTGTAGATACTGTCATCATTTGAACTTATACCAGTTGGGGGAGAAAAAAAGACTTAAAGAATGTATTAAAGCCTGAGGGGTACAGCATCTGTCTGGGTGTATCAGAAGTTGTATCAGAATGTGATATAAGCAAAAGCTATACCATATGTGTGGGCAGAGAATCTAAATAGCTGTGGCTGCGATTCCTGTGAGGCTGTCGATGTTACCATCTTTCTATTTCTTTTTTTTCTACCTTTTTGCTATATTGCCCAGACAGAACTTAAGCAATTAGTACTGTCAAGAGAATGAAGGTGGATGTAGTGATTTAATGTTAACCTGTTGGTGATAGCCATAGACTTGAGAACTGTTAAGCATGAAACTCAACGATGAGCATATTAAGTGGTTGAATACATCCTCTAAACTCAGACTGTAGCTGTGCCTTAGCGCTCCTTCCTCTAAGATGTTCCTTTTATTTAGGGGAAGTGAAACGTTCAGATCCGTTACGGCCTTGAGTCAAGCCCTACAGTCAGGGGCAATAACCTAGTGGAGAGAGAGAGTGCTAAGGTCCATTTCATTCTGTCTCTCCAGTCTGTACGGCCATCTCGGTCAATAATCTTAGTCGTTAAAAGGAAAACTGCAAAGCAAAACTAAAGGAAATTAGCGAACTCCCTAGCACAGTGAACTAACTCGGAAGTAAGAGTTGCATCAGTACAGGACTCTAAATTCATGTTGGGGAAATTAAATTGAGCTCCCAAATCTGGAAATAAACTGATTTTTTTTTTTCCATTCAGTTTTAATCAGTACTGATTACTGTCAAACTGAAACACTACTCTCTCTCAAGCGCGCTCAGTTGAGACTGCCTGTAACCTGTGGGTTAGCTGGCTCACCAGTGTTTTTCATCTAGGCCTACTTAAAATTGGAAGGTGAAGCTGACGTTTCACACGTTTCTCTGAAGACCTCAGCAGTGCTGCTTCAGAGGCTTTTTAGAATGGACTGATTTAGAAGCACATATTTAGGCTTTAAGTTTCAAATACGCTTTAAGCTCTGGCAACTTTCAGAATCTCCTTCCTAAGAGAAATAACTGTTCTTCTGTACCATGTTTCTAAGGCAGTAAGTCTGTCTCCCAAGGTTATAAAGCTTATACACATAAATGCTTTAGGGAAATGTGTGAGGGGAAAGGTATATTAATGTAGTTTTGATTTTTACATTCTCTGAACATCCTGAGAGTCCCCAGTGGATTAAATAATAATACCACATGATACTTCTTTAAGATCTTATAGGTTTTGAATATTAATCATACAGTATAGCTGAGTCTCCATGCTGTACTAAATCAAATGGGGAGACTCCAATGATATCTGCAACTCTTGCACTTAACTTTCCTTGATGTGCACTCGTGATAGTGAACATGACTGAGGAGGCGATTTCTAGGAAGCAGTCTTCATGATCTAAACTTGCATGTTATTGTCAAGGTTCATAGCCGCAAACTGATGGCTTTTGTCTCAGGAGGTCAAGTATCTTGTGTGTAGAGCTTATAAACGAGACATAACCTGCCACCAAAACCTTAAAAGTTTTTTCAAGGATAAGCTCCTCTACTTGTTGCTGGCCTACGTTATTATATGGCTCTTTCTTACTTGTTGTAAAACACTTCAATGTCTGTCCAGTAACACTCGACAAACTAGTTTTCTGGATACTTTCAAAGACTATGATTAATCAGTTGGTAGAGACTTTTTAGCTTTACCTGTTCTGGACAAAAGCTAACCAGACTAAGCTGTTTTAATGAATGTCTGGTGCCAACTACACCTAGGTTATACCTTTTTCTGATCTCTAATTTCCTCTGTATATTTGGAATACTGAGGCGGAGGGATGCTTCATAAATTGGACTATACAGACACTATTGTAATGTATTAACACTGCTTACAGTGCAGAAAGTTTTAGGGCTCTTGGGTGGTAGTAGGTAATGAGATAGGAACACAGTGAAGCAGTCTAATACAAAATCACTTCAGAAACCTGTGTTAGGTACTTGTGCAATCATAATTGCTATTTTAATAAACTTTCACAAGAGGGCAGAGTAGAATCTGCTCTTGGAAACGTAATTGTCTTGACTCTCATTAACTAAAAATGATCCAAGGCAGATTCCTTCGGTGTTATGACACCAAGTGCTGTATCCCTGCTATCCACGTGTCTCATATACCGAGGCTCTTCAGTCACTGCCCTGGCGAGTCCTAGAGAAAGCGACAGTCTCCCTCAGCTGTCCTTCCTGCAAGGAGGTGGCTGGGGAATAGAGGAGGAGAGATTTGTAAACATGGCCTGTACACCAGCACTGCCAATGTTTGCTTAATTGTTCACAGCTGAAACACTCTCATTGTGGTTGTTAGCCCCAAAATCTCTTAGCTGTTAGCACAAGATAATGCTGTCATGTAGATAAGCAAGCTCTTGGTAGCTTGAGAGTGTAGTAAAGGAGATACTGCTTAAAGTCGACAAGCTTTCCTTGTGGTATGTTGAGGTGTGGTGAAATAAGACCAAGAAAGCTGAGAAGTGCTATGTGTCTCTAGCTTTTGGAGTCTTTAAGTATGAAAGCCAATTCATTATTACTGTTACTAGTAGTGATGTTATTACAGGAATACCTGGGACTACCAGTAATACCTGGTTACTTCAGTAATGCGCAAGCTAACTCTTTTTTTCTCCTCTTTCCTTATTAGAGGACAAACTGAGTTGGGCTTTTTCTTGTGTATCTGAGAAGCTTAGCTTTAACTCCTTGTTGCACCTCACTACTGCACGTTCCAGTAGCTTAGCTAAAAGTTTCTCTGGATTCCACCGCTCTGGTTATTCTTTGAAGAGTCTTCTGGCAGGCTATCCTGTACAATTCTGTGACATATAATACAGTTAATGCAAATAAATTAACATTTAGCATTATAATATTCTCTTCTTTTTCTTTTCTTCTTCCTACTTTAGATTGATCCGAAAGACTACACGTTTTCTGGACTTAAAGGTGAAACTGTGGGTCGACTGCCTGGAAAAGTAGCAGGGCAACAATTTGTCATTCAGGACTGTGAGAACTGTAGTATCTACATATTTGATCATTCTGCTACAATCACTATTGATGACTGCATAAACTGCCAAATCTTTTTAGGACCAATAAAAAGTAGCGTTTTTTTCCGTGACTGCAAAGACTGTAAATGCATAGTGGCCTGCCAACAGTTTCGTACTCGGGACTGCAAACGGCTGGAGGTATTCTTGTGTTGTGCCACCCAACCCATTATTGAGTCCTCCACAGGTATGAAGTTTGGCTGTTTCCAGTACTATTATCCTGAGCTTGCTTTACAGTTCAAGGATGCTGGACTGAGTATCTTCAATAACACATGGAGCAACATCCATGACTTTACCCCTCTGTCAGGAGAAAATAACTGGGGGCTTTTGCCTGAGGATGCTGTAGTTCAAGATTATGTTCCTCTGCCCAGTTCTGAAGAGCTGAAAGCTGTCAGAGTTTCTACAGATGCTATGAGAAGCATTATACCAATAACTCGAGGGCGGAGACAGAGAAGCAGCGATGAATCGTGTTTGGCAGTGTTTTTTGCTGGTGACTACACGACTGCAAATGCCAGAAAGTTAATTGATGAAGTAAGTGACCTTTCTCTGTGTTCAGCTTTTTGCATTTCTGATCGAACTTTCCTCTGGATAACCTTGGTGCTTACTGTAGTGAAAATGCTGAGGTTCTGCATATCCATCAACTGCGCTAATCAACTACGTTTTTTTTAAGCTTAAAACAACGTAAGAGAATGGAGCTCGTTTAATGAAACAGTAGTTTTAAAGCTAACATTTTGTGATTGGCACATATTTCCTTTGACTTTTTCAATGTGTTTTTCCAGCACAGCATACCAAAATTAATACTGAAGAAAACATGTTTTTGATCAATAAACTCAGACAAATTTAAAATAAATGATCAGCAATGCTCGTAAAAGGGGTATAGTTGTTTTACTCATTAGCTTATTGACCCCAAAGTCACAGCTAGCAAGGCAGTCTGGCCTGAAAGATTTACTTATAGCAGAGAATATTAGCAGAGATTGGGAAACGTTCAAGAATAACATGCTAAATTGTGCCCCCTCCCCCCCCACCCCCCGCCACCCCATGCTGGAATCCTTTTCTAGAAGAGGTAGTGTCTTGAATATTTGACATAGCCAGTCAGCTGTCTTTGATTACTTAAGATAGCTGGTGGAGCTCCCAAGCTTGGCTGTGTTTAGGGTTTATGAGGCTAAAATCCAGGAGTGGCTGCTCTTGGCACTATGGATTGATGCGAGCTGACCAATAGCTAAGAGCTGCAGCTCCTCAGAGAGGTATCTGCAAAAGCTGCTGACCCCAGTCTTATATTATCAGTGGAATAGCTGATGGAGCTCCTTCCCTTAGATTTTTAACAACTTTTTGGAAGGGAAAAAAAAACAACCAAGAAACTCTAGTCGGTTCCCTGCCTGCCACCACCACCACTAGATTTATTTATTTATTTATTTTTAATGGAGCTGAATTACTAACAACTATTTGAATGAAGTGAGATAACTGTACTTTTTTTTTTTTTTTTCGGAAGAAGGAATAGCTACAGTATAGAGGACATTAGATGTAGTGTCTTATATTTGTTGCTCTTGAGGAATTTGACTTAAGAAGACTCTAAAGGACTAGTTAGTGAAGTGCTATGGAAATCTTTCCCACTCTGTAGACTAATGAATGCTTTTAAGTACAGATAGAGTTATTCCTTTTCCACATGCTTTCAGTTTCCTACTAGATTTGAAGAAAAAGCTGTGTGTTTGAAAAATTGTAACTTTTTTTCATAATAGAAAACATCAGCTGTGGATAGATAAGATTGAGCTAATGCTTGACTGAACTATTGCAGACTAATAAGAACTAACTGCTTGACTCCAGATGCTGAATGCTCTTAACTCTCATTAGCTTCAGCTTGTGAAGGATTGTGGATAAAAACACAACCGTAGGCCATAATATAAAACAGAGGAGAAAATCTGCATGAATTGAATGAAAATAAACAGAAATGCATAAAAAGCAAATGGTCTTTTTTTAAAAAACAAAACAAGGTGGTCCGTTAGCTCTGTGTTTTAATGTATATGGGCAAAATGAGTATATTCCAGTATAAACTGGATACTGTAAACTGCCTTCCTTAGAAACATTTGTGACATTAATTCTTTATCTATTAACAGATGACTGGCAAAGGCTTTCAGTTGGTACAGACTAAAGAAGTCTCAATGAAAGTGGAGGATGCTCAGAGAGTTTTCCAGCATTGTGCATCAGAATTCATTCCACTGCTTGAAAAAGGCAAGTTGATGTATTCATTTCTTTCCTCTCTCCACTGACAGCTAGATGTCTGAATGAAGGAGAGTTCTTCAGATGAAAGGAGAGCTAGGGAGAAATACATGTTTTAAGGACATAGTGTAAAGTCATTTAAGATGGATCTTGGACGCTTCAGTCAGGCCTTGACTGAAGAGGACTCCTGAAGGCTTCAGAAACGAGCTAACCTGTGTGTATTTTGTGGCTCTGTGCCCCCATCTAGTGGCCCAACTACATAGCTTGGCAGCTGGTGACTCACGCAGATCTGTCTGGGTGGTGGAAAGGATCTCATGCTTTTAGAATTGAAATTTTTCTAGCTTATCACTATTGCTGATGAAATACCTAGATGTTCAATATTTCTGTACACTTACTTAAGCAAGTTAAAGTAGATGTGAATAATGCAGGCAAATGTGAAGTCCCTGTTTATAACTGGTGTACTGTCAAAATGCTCCAAAAGCTTTTTCTTAAGTTTGACTGGAATTGTTTTTTGCCTGTTCCTGTAGAAGTACTGACATCTTGCCATCTGTTATATGCTAAGGCTTAGTACATGCTTCCAAACTTAGTAGCAACATGCCATTTTTTTCATAATAACATAAAAAGAGGTCTATGATACTCATTACAAGAATAGGACAAAAGTTATTGTACTTATCAGATGACGGGCTAGTTTGAGGGATATTTTGCATTCATGTAGGAGGAAATGACATGTTCGGAGTGAAACCAGAGAAAGGGGATCTAGAAATAACAAATGCGAACAAGTCTAAAAGCCAGGCTGTCTGCTATCTTGGGACTGAGGCAAAAATGCCGGAATGACTCAGTCCTACTCCAGATGTCTGTGAACGGCTCACTATTTGAACAGTATATTCTGACTCACTTCCATGCTACCCTGCGCTCTTTAGCATTTTTGTGCCGTTGCTGCCTTTCAAGAAATAAATCTGGAAACCTGCCAGAGCCTCTGCAAAAAAGAGCATGGAATTGCAAATATTTTCTTTTCGGATAACTACTGTACTTCAAAGCTGTGGTTAAGTGTTTTTAGTTCTTTATCCTGCATTATGTCTGCTCAGGCAAAAACCATGAAATGCCTCTTGCAAAATTCACAATTCCCTAACGGATGAGAGAAATCTAGCATTTTAAAAATCAAACTTAAAAGTAGTATTGATTCTAGATGAAACTGTCTTCTAGGTCCAGTGGTTGCTCTGGAATTCAATGGAGATGGTGCTGTGGAAGGATGTCAAAGCATTGTAAATGATGTTTTCAGTGGAACCAAGGTAAGTTGCTGTGTTGTTACGTCAGCAGAAAATGTTACAGAACATCTAGAATACTTCATGTTCAAGCTGTAGTTTTGATATATTGAATGCTCTTTGAAATTTCTGAATAGCAAAATCTAAATATCTTTTTTTTTTCTCCAAAATTCTCAAGGTTGCTTGTAGGATATTGAAGAATTGCCCTAGAAAGCTGAGAAAATATTAGATTCCCATATCTGTTGAAGAATATAAAATTTCCACTGGAAGCTGCTACCCTTCATGATAGGGAAAAGCAATTCGTATAATTAACAGTAGGACAAAGCTCTGCTGCGAGTCTTATGCTAAAGTCTCCTTTGTGATGTTCTAATCTAGTGAAATCTGACAAAAATATGATTGGATTTCAACTTTTTTCAAGACTTACTTTTGCTATGAAGGATATTGCAGTATGCCTTCAAAGGTATATTGCTTTTCTCTGCTCTAGGCTTGTTTTACTGCAGCTTCCTTATACCATACCTCCTCTTTGCTTGCTGTGCCATTTCTTTGAATGGCATGGGTTTGAGAAAGTGTCTTGAAACAACTAGAGCGCTCCAAAGAAGCAGCATTCCTGATACAGGAGAGTGATAAACCCTTGGCTCTCCGGGAGCTGTTCAAACAGGCTAGCGTGTCGCTGGGACATTTCAGTTCCTCTCAAAAGAACGAATTACTCCAGGAGGCAGCTCATCCAGTTTCTGGAATACGCTTCTCCTGTAAGAAGTCATCTCAAACGCAGGGAATGCTTGCTTTTTCTTATTTGCCATTGCATCAGCAACCGCCTGTTGTGTAACAGGCCTTAATTTGGCTCTCTGACTCTGGAGAATGCTGGAACTACAACCCTGGAGAGTCTTGTGATGTTACTGATTCTTTCTTGTGACCCAAAAGTCTTCATTGCAAGTCTTAGCATTAAAAAATGGCCTCTTTAAGCAGGAGCCTACCATGTCTTTTTTTAGTGATGTTAGCCTGTTTTTCATGCTAAACAAAGCTAATATTCACTGATTATTCTTCTAGATCTGAATTTCTCTGTTAAAATGCTGAAGTGCTGTAAATTATTAGAACAAGTAGAATTTTATACTTTCATTAAAATGAGTGGCATGTGTTGTCATAACATTGTGAATACCCTAGAAGTAATTTGGAGAGTAACAAACTCCAGGCTTATTGCTACTGGAAGTTTCAGGAACGCTCTGTAAAATGTTTTCACCTCATTATTGCCTGCCCTTATCCTGTTTGAGACTTGTTGCAGTGCTTGAGTATCCCTGATCAAGAAACAACAAAAACTCTTAACAAAGCAGCTATCCTGTAAGACTTTGCAGGATATTAGTCTGATTTTGAGCGGGTCACTACATTTGTCTCTGAAACCACTGTTAAAAGCGGTTAACTCAATCAGTTAAGAAACTTGCTTTAACCACTCTATATAGAGTAGAGGTGGAAAAGTCCTTCAGCAGTAATACAGTAACAGCTTTTGGTGCTGCTTGGTAAAAACAGTTTGTTAAAAGGAGACCTCTAAGCTTCATGCTTGAGTGAACTTCCTATTTCTGTGGACTAGATAGATCTGCGCTCTTTGCATCTGATAATCTTTCTGGTGTGATCTTCTGCAGTTCGTGTGTGTGTGTGTGGCTTTTTTGTGCCGTTTCTCTGCCTCATCATTATGCATCAAATCCTCTGCAAAATGAAAATTGTGATATCCTGGGACGGAAGGACGGTGAAAGGAAGTGTTGAACTGTTATCAATGTTATTGAAATCATTGTCATATCAAACTACTGCCAAATACTTAGTAGATGTTCTCAAGTCCCTTCAAACAGAAGTCTACGAGGCCTCTAAACAATAGTCTGTGAAACTGTTTACTTTGGGTTAAAATCTTTTTTAGTTTAAAATGAAAAATTTGCTGGATGAGGGGATATTCATCTTACAACACGGCTTAAGTGAAGCAATTGAAGGAACTGTCCCAGTTTACATCCATATGGTATTCTGAGTTAAACCAGAGAAGCAGTAATCGCATGGGTGTGATTATCTGGAATAACTCACTCCTGCAGTTCCAATGCATTTTGGAATAGTTCAGTTGGCTGTACAAACACTGATGTGCTAAGAAAGTGAGAATATCTTAATTTCCCCCCAAGATGCAGAACTCGAAGTTAAGTTTTGACTGAGGAGAGCACTTGCATGTTGAGATTATTAACAGTAAGACTGATGGACAGCCTTAGCACTGCTGTCTGTTATGTTGAACTATTTGGGCAGTGTATAAGGCATCTGTAGCTAATTTGCTAAAAGCTTTCACAGATTATTTTCTAGCACTTAGAACTTTCACGCACATTGATCAATTCTGCAAAACACAAATGCAATCAATGTTATTCTTTAAAAAAGGCATCTGAAGAGCAAGCAACTAAACTTTTAAGAAAATAGTGCCAGGGAATCTTTCTTGCAAGCTTTATGTTTCTGTTAAAAGGAAGTTTCACGGTAGCTTAAAGTGGTATGTGTGTGTGGTTTTTTGTTGTGGGGTTTTTTCTTTTTTTCTTCTTTTTCTGGATGGAGTTTGACTTTACCAAGCAAAATATATCAAACTGGGCAGTAGCTGAAGCTGTGACTTCTAAATAGTTTAGCCTAAATCTTTTAATTCCTATCAGTGGAAGGTGAGATTCCTGTAGCCAGCATGTTTGCTAGGACAAATCACCGTAACAGCGAGTGCATCAGGGCTCAGAATTCCGGAACTATTCTAAAACATAACAGAAATGAGTGGAGTTGTGCCTCTCGGGAAACATGTGAAAGTAAAAAGAATCATTACTGCCTCTGAATAAACAAAGACTACTTGAACTTGTTTATTAGCAATGCATAACTATTTCCTTGTTTAATAAATTAGGTTTTTGTATCGGAGAGCAAGGCATCAGCGTCTCAAGACGTAGACAATTTCTACAACTTTGCTGACATGCAGATGGGAATGTGAAGTCTAACATGAAAACGTTCACGTATGGTTTGTCCCAGCGCCTGGATATATTGACTTGAATGTTGCAGGAGTATGAGAGGAGTTTTCTCATTTGATTTTGTATTTCTTCTATATCCCTCTTATAAAAGCTATTGCTGGCTTTAATACCATGTTACATAAACTACAGTAAGTGGTATAGCTCCCCGTGTACGTTGTTTGAAACTTACATTTCAACTCCAGAAACTATGGAGGCTCCCTCTTCCCCCTCCGCCCCCGAACTTGTCTTTACAATGATTTCTTAACTGTCATTGACACTTGAGCATTTCTTACCAATGCCTAATGGTAAGTCATATTTGAAAAGTGCAATGCTGGTCCACATTTGATGCATTAGTAATTGTTAACTCAGACACATGGTATAGAAAGTGCATTTATGTGAAACTTACTGTTCAAAACTTTCCCACATGCAAATTTGTCTTCACTGGGGCCAGGGAGGAAGCTGTAGTCAATGACTTTTTTTCTGAAAGCTTAGTGTGAAGTGATTTTTTATAGCATGCTTTCAGGAGCAATGCATGACTTACCCTCTTATAAAATGTACATCTGGTTTATTCTGCTTCAGCATCTTTATTGAATGAAGTTGTTTGCAGCAGCATTTATGCTGAGGGTTGTCATAACAGCATTCTGAGAAGTGAAATCTTCCTAGGCTCTTACGCTCCAAGGTGAATGTTGAGCTTGAGTCTGCGGAAGATGCTGTAAGCT
Organism: Struthio camelus; assembly: GCF_040807025.1. Lineage (NCBI taxonomy): Eukaryota > Metazoa > Chordata > Aves > Struthioniformes > Struthionidae > Struthio > Struthio camelus. The sequence goes on along the minus strand of NC_090942.1, from coordinate 148,580,645 downwards.
TCCGTTGAGGGTCTCTGGTATTACAGATGCCTTTAGGATTCCTGAGTAATGTGTGGGATATACATGAGGTTCACCTGAACTCGAGAGTAATAAGTCACCAGCAACATCCTTGTTTGTTGCAAGAGACATATAGCAACCTGGAATCAGAAAAGGGCTGCGGCTTTAGAAAAGCTTTCCTTTGCTGTCCCCAAGGAGTAGGGTTCTGTACTCAGTAGTAGTACTGAAAATTTGGCTGTAAAGTATTACACAGTGTTGTAAAACTAATTTTGGATTAGTTCCAAAAATCAGACTAAGGAAGTGCTACTAGCATTTTAGGAGATGCATTTGATAGTGATCAACAAGGATGCTTATGGCTGTGTAGTGCATACTGCTATGCATATCTATCTGTATAGATATGAAATACATGATTCCTTTGAGCACATTAGATCCTCCGTGATTTTCTGTAGGAATTTAAACTTTGTCTAGGTTTACATGCCCTCCATAATACTTGAATAGGTTGTGTGTCCGGAGGTACTACATTTCTTAATTAAAATGGTGGCTTGCGAATTTATGTAGCCTTTCCAATTCATTGAACACACTTGGGCTGTGCTGAGTTGCTAAAGCAATAATTTCCTCATTAGGGTCATCCATCCAAAGGTAAGATCTTTTGCATCTTAACTGAGAGTGAGTCTCTTGACTCATCAGTTTTGCTGCGCTAGAACCGCTAGAACTCCAAGAGTAGGTGGCTGAAAATGCCTTTTTTTTTTTTTTTTTAAGGATTTACCACATAAAAGAATCTGCTTGTTCCTCTGAAATTCATAATTCTGTCATGGCCAAGAGATGTTCCGAGCTGTCATTTTGTTTCCACTTGGCAAATGCATGCCCTTAAACTATGTATCAGAAATATATCCTTAGGACCTCATGTTAAAGTTATATTCTTTCTTATTTAATCTAAACATCTCCTGAAGTCACTAAACAATTAGTGTACTGAAGGTCATAAAAATGTCACTTCCATGAAATGTCTTTATTTGACAGAGTGAAATAAGATCAAATTGGCAAGAAAATCTGATTGATAATAGAAATTACCCCTTGTGTTTGCACTTAGTCAGCTATATATATATATGTGTGTGTTTATATATATATATGTATGTGTGTGTGTGTCGTGTGAGGGCATGCTGTCAAAACAGCTGAAATATTAGATCCATCTACTAAATTCTAGCAGAACTTGTCAGTGAACACTGCAGGAATTATTCTAGATTCATACAATAAATGTATTTTTCTGATATCGACAGTACATTAGAATTTTGTGTAATGTATTTCAAAACTGTCATCGTGTAACTTCTCCAAGCACTGAATATATTGGACCGTCTTGGTTTTTGAACTTTCACATGTGATATATCCAAGCTTACTGCTGACACATGAATATATATGTGTTATAGGGTTTTTTTTAATCTTCCACTTGATCAGGAAAGAAAGTGCTAAATTGATGTTTGTGTCTGTCTTTATTGGAAGACAGGATAATTAGTTGACAATTAACCTGGACTTTAAACAGAGAACACTTTTTACATCCCCTACCCTAGGAAAGTGTGTGTGGTGGGGTGTTTTTTTTTTTTTTTACATTGACAGCATGCTTACCAATGTAAAGGATTTTTTGATAAAGATTGAATAACAAAGGAGTTCCTCAATCCAGTTATTTATCTTTTGAATTTCTTGCTAGCAGGAATTAAGAATACTTCTACCCTAAATAAGCTTGCATCAGGAATCGTATGTATTACAGAATGGTACGTGCTTCGTGTAGTCTTTGTACGGTCGTTGTATAGCTTTTTCTGTAACTTACCTTGCACTGTGAATGTGATTCATAATAAACATTGAAAATCTAAACTCTGGATTCTGGAAGAATTTTTTTTAAATTGTAAATTATTGTATAACATAATTACGTTATATTGAAAATTAAAACTCAATTCATGTTTAAACAGGAACTTCAGCTAGTTAGATACTCATAGCTAATTGAAAATAAACATTAACTCTCTGCAGTCATCCACTCCTCTGAAAAATATGAATTTTTGACAGCAGGGATTTTTTGCCAGAGATGCTGAGGATATAATTAATTTTACAGTGCAGTTTTCCTACTAAAATATGCAGGAAGGTGTTTTTATATCAAATTGTAGAGATATGAATACAGAGATTGCATGGATGGAAACTACTAAAGCATATCTTGCTAATATGTATGTATATGTGTGTTTGCTTTTGTTTTGGGTAGGTTTTGTTTTTTGTTTTGGGTGGTTTTGGGTTTTTTTTTTTTTTTTTGTAAGAGTTATACTTTTTAACTGTGTTTACCTCTCTGGATATTAGATGCATGCTAGTGATGTGCTCACACCAAAAATGGACTGTGGTAGTTACACTAGTAGGATTGTTCATTTAGAAAATAGTTCCTTTATGTATTCTATTTAAGATGTAAGGACTCCTGAACGCAGGTATCCATAACATTATATTTGAGGGTTCAGGTTTTAAAATGGCCAAAAAAAAGTTTTCCTGCTAGTGATGGTGTAGAATAACTTTCATGTAGTGTAAATGTTTACTTAGAATGTGAAGTACTATGTCAATATAAATTTTAATTAATTGAGCTTAATCATGGTTTTAAAGAGTAAAAGCTTTTGGCTTACACTTGGTTACTATTGTCTGTTGCATCTTAGTTTCCTAGTAATCCTTTTACGTGATATTTAAGTCATAGCAAAACTGTTTTTAAGGACTTTCACAATTCTTACTAAACACATCCTCAGATACTAACATACCAGAAGCTTTGTGTCTGTGCCCCAGTTCCTGGGAAGTCACCCACTTTCTTTACTCAGATCTAAATAGTCATGCATAAAATGCATGGATTTAAAACTAATGCAAATACCAGGCTGCACTTTATATAACCAGGACAAATTTTTTCCGTTCTAAAAAGCAATCTGAAACTTTATAATACAAATTATGTGATTATGTGCTCTAGTCATTCTGACTAATAGGGGCAAAAAGGAGTTTTAGTGACTTCTGCTTGAGAGAGAACTCCATAACTGAATATTTTTCCCATTTGAAATGTTAGCTTTTAAGTGTTTAGGCTTTATTCATACAGCATTCAATTTTCTATGCATGTTTAAGTTCGTGTTGCTGATTGTGCCTTGTGGAAGGTATTGATTCCTCAGGCATTTTTCCTAAAAACTTAATTGGAGTGAAATGAACCTTTTTAAGGTCTACAAGTGGCCCAGGTGCCTGCCTGAGAAGTTCATAAACTTTAAGAATTTTTGCTACCAAGCAGATTCCTCATTGACTCCTTCCTGGATCTTTGTGCCAATTTTTTTTTGTTTCTCTTTTCTCCCCTCTGAATCTCTCAGGGTGGCGTAAGTGTTTGGAGGTATGAAGGAATCGCTCTTCTAAGGCATGTTTAAACCTGATCTAAAATGTCTAAATGCCGGTGTAACTGTACTAAAAACTATGAATAAATGCTGATTGCAAGTATCATCCCTAGCGTGCTTGGATTTATGTAGAGGAGAGATGTTGCAAGGGGGCTGTAGGACTTCATTAAATTGTGTTTCGTGATCCTGCATTCTTACTCCAATAGGCCTTGGAGCCCAGTTGTGTGGTGGTGCACCCAGTTCACTGCACGTCACAGCGCTCGTGACACAAGCTACGCTAGTTTGCCGAGGGTAACAGTTTCTGAAAAATCACGGACTTGCTGCATGCCAGCCTGAAAGTTTCTCTTAAACCTAGCTAGTCCGAGCCCCGTATCTGTAAAGCGGACAGCACAACCATCTCTATATTGAAAACTTTAGAAGCATCAAACCTGGTAAAAGCAGGCTCTGTGAGAAGCTTCACTGAGTAGTTGGGAGTCATGGTGAGTTACCAGGCCAGATGTTGATATTTTGGCTTCCAGTTTGAGAGAATGCCTTTGACTGCTGTTCATCCCACTGGAATGCCTGACTGCCATAAGGTGGCTGCTGCTGAACGCTTGTGGTCGGGCTGTCATGCTGATTCATATGCAATCATGGCTGGTTTTGAGGAAGAGCCAAAAAAAAAAAAAAAAAAAAGTGAGGGACGGATGGCAGAAACTTTTAACAAAAGCTCTGAAGTTTTTTTGAGTGATAAACTTTTTCTCTATCCCTACCTACTGTCTGTCTGTTCATTCCTTTTTTAGTTCTTTCCGTGGTTTTCCCCAGCTATGCACAATTTTCCTGACTAGGGTACCTAAGAACCTTCCTGGGGTGCATTAAGCAACATGACCACAGTTAAGTCAAGTGTGAGTCACCTTCCCAGTTGCACAAGGTTTTAAGAGTTGCCAGTGTTATCTAAAGACTAAGAAGATCTTTTAACAATGTGTGGATTTCCTTCAAATCCCTCTGATGAAACCACTACAGGAAATTTGTCCTTAGAAGCATCAGGTAAAGTCAATAGGTGTAAGAAATTAAGATTAGGGTAAGGGGCTCTTGAGCAGCACTTAAATGACTACACAAGCATTTCTCTGATGTTCCTGAACAGCAAACGCTAAAAGAATGTGTTTAACTTAATGTGCTATTGCAAATTCTACCAAAACAATGAGGCTAAATTAAGTTTATCTGTGCAGTACTAATGGTCAAATGGTTTACTTGGTGACTGGATGACAGTACTATGTATCTCTATGCTTTTCCAACTTCATTTTGTCATAGGTGTTGTGATGTTAAAGTCCAAGTTCCTTAACTTGTGTAAGAATCTCTGCTTTTGTTTTTAGGTACCTTTGTAAGAAAACTTGAAAAGTCTTTGCTCTTTGAGCCTTTCAACTTGTGTATTTAAAAAAAAAAAAAATTAAAGAAAAGGAAAAAAAAAATTCTAGGGATGAGTGTGTGGAGAAGCAGCTAACTTGTGATATCTGAACACTCCAGGGAGCGTCAGTCTTGATTTTTTTTTTGTTTTTTGTTTTTTAACATGGATGCTAACTGCCATAGAGAGTTTCCCTGAGTCTGTATATAAGGCAACATAGAGGCAGCTAACTTTCCAATTTTTTTTAGGTAAGAGATACAATTTGTTTCCTCACTAATACAAGCATAAGAGGTATTCTTTGTTTCTTTTGTGTTAGGCACTTACTTGTGTGTGTTTAAGTAAAGATATAGGCCCGTAACACTGAGACCTGTTAAAAGCTGCTGGCAGTTCTCTCCATTCTCTGTTACTATCTTAGAAGGAGAAAGATAAATAAAAGTTCTGCCTAAGCGTAAAACTTTGAACTTGTCAGATCCTGGAAAGTGAAGCTGGCACACTCATTTTGCTCTGAAGAGAGTAAATGCTTCATTATTGTAGAAGGTGCCTTTTTTTTTTTCCCCTCCCCTTTCTGAATGTGCTGACCTTCTTAAGAGAGGAGACCTTTCCCCTGATTTCTGAAGTCCCTGCTTTAAAAAAATTTTTTTTTTTTTGGTAAAGGTTCTGCAGCTTAAGTGGAGGGGCTGTGCTATGACCTGAGGGCCTCTTCTGATAGCTACCCCAACAGGTGCTAAAGGATTGGGTTCAGTGTTGGAAGTAAAGATAATCTTTTGAAAATCTGAGTGGTCTTTGCTTCTATTTGTAATAGTGCATTTTAGAAAGAAATACTTTTCATCACAGGAGGGTTTTGAGACAGCTAGTGAGCCTTAGATGAGGTTCTACTTCCCGCCCCCCCCAGAAGAATGAAAGTTACTCCACAGCAATAATTAGCTCTTTTGTTTGCAGGTGGGCGTTTGTGCTTTACTATAGCACTTCAATGATTTTGTTCATTGTGAAAGGAAAATAAGGGAGTTATGCTTTTCTGTCTCTTGCCAGTGGCTGTCAATGCTTGGCCTGATTTGGGGGATGTTGTATCGAGGCTTCATCAATGGCCTGTGATCTACCAGCGATCCAACTTTTATGCAGCCTTTACAGGTTTCAAAGAAAAAAGGTATGCCAGGCTTTGGTATCTGTGTATTTCTTTTCTTACCAGAGATGAGCAGAATTGCGGCCCTTGGAGGCTTCCACATGCTGGCTGGGAATGCTGCAAAGACTTGGACGGAGAGGTATGAATTGGATCTCCCCCCCCACCACCACCACCAAACCTTTCCAGTTCTTCCTTCCCCCCAGTGTACCCCTCCATGATTCTACAACTTGTTTGTTGCCTGTTTTACATCCCTGGCATCTGACCAGAGGTAGCAGATTTGGTAGAAAAAATAGTTTTCTGTTGAAATTCACTGAAAATGCTTCTAGCTATTTCAATTATAGATGCTTTTTTTGCAGCTCCACTTTGGGTTAAACTCTGAGTGACCCTACCTCTCAGATGTTAAACATTACTTCAGTGTAACTTCCTTAATATTTTAATAGACTATGTGCAGCCCCTAGCTTTTGTACAGCTGAATAATGACTTAGTTCAACCTGCTTATAGTATACATGTATGCATTATTTCGTTGTGACCATTTATTTCTCTTGTATTTCTAGTTTCCAGAGCATTCCTCCCTTGGGAGGACTTTGTGTTTGTGCTATATTTTATCAGCATGTTAACATCTGGCTTTGCAAATACCGCCTATTCTCTAGGTGCATAGGAGCATCTGTAGTTCATCCTTTCATAAGAAAATGTGGAAACTGTGTTGCATGTGTCTTTTAAAGAGAAGAACAATATATAGTCTGCATCTTATTTTTCATCTTGCTACGTTTTCTTATAGAACACACATAAAGAATGTAAATGTAATTCTGTGTAAATTCTTATCAAATCATAAATAGTTTGCTAGAATTAACATGGGATCAGATAATGAAAAATTTATTTGCATATAAAAGCGTTTATTGAAATTAGTAGCCCTACTGACTCTGTGCCACCATTTTTTCCGTGTCGCATATCTTTCAGCCCTTAGCATGTACAGATGCGGATTTATGGTAGAAGTGCAGGTTGTAATGTCGTCCCCTCTATCCCTTGATACGTGACAGCCAGTGAAGGGGAGGGAGGTGTGATCCCAGGCATGTGAAATGAAGACAGCTGCACAACACCTTTTCCTGGGTTGGGCTGCATCTGGTCCTGATAAAGTCATTCATATATGAAATAATCTGAAAGAAAACTTCTCATAGGAATGCTTATTTTACTGATGGGAATATGCATTCTTCGTTGTTCTTCAGAATGACTGATAAACACTATATACTCCACTGTGCAGGTTTTGTGGACACAGAAACAAAAAATCATTTAAAAATATAAATTAATATATTAAAATATACTTCCACATCGTTTGTGTTAAGGGTAACTCAATCAGATTTAAAATTCCTTTTATGACTAGAAAACAGCTTGTCTATACTGCACAGACTTGGTTTTATTTCATTTTGAATTTTCTGCGTTCTGGACTTTAAACCTCTTGTCTAAGAGTTAGCATTGCCTGCCCTACTGTCTAGACCATCCAATTTGATATAGAAGATTCCACAAGCGTGTCTGGGGGCAGAAGGAGTGTTCTTGACATCTTTACTTGACGTTGCGGCTTTCTGAAGCTGCTCAGAGGCACAGAGTGTTTTCCTGGCAAGTATATATTAATGAACAGAAGGCAAATGAGGTGATCACTGGTGCATGCAGAAAACCATACATGTCCGTGTCACTGTTGCGTTGCTGTCTGTGTTTGTAGAAAGCTACCTTTTAGTATTACATAAAGGAATATTAACCAAAGAAAGAGTGGGGTTTTTTTTATGCAGCAGGTACTAGATGCACAGGACTCCTTGCCAGCAGTGTTTTACAATCAGAAGGTTTTACATTCAGCTAACGCAGGTTCAGTCAAAGCTTACTTGGGCAAGTACTGGAGAAGTGATCTATTGAGAGTTACTAAACAGACAAACCACATCGCGCTTGGGAAATCTCCTCAGCTAAAAGTAGTTGGAGGCTTGCAGAGTATATGGGGGAAGTATCTTTCTGTGGATGCCCGTTTGGGCCAGGAGGAAGTTGATGAGGAGGCCCAGGACTCAGTAGAGCTAGAGAGAGGTTTAGCAGGCTGGATGGACCGTTTGGCCTGAAATGGTGCTCCTTGGTTACGACCTATGTCACCTCTTCTTTTGGCCGTTGCCTGCCAACACTGTGAAAGTGCAGCTCAGGCATGCCAAACTATCATTGCTCATCTCTTTGTTCCTTCTTCATTGTCCTTACCATAGCCTTACCTTTCCTTCTCAGTGCCTGGCCTAGAAAGAAGAAACTTGGCTCTGGGCTGTATCTGGTTGAGAGACCAGATGTGATTTCCCTCTCTAAGAAAGTTTCCGTGTGGCTTAGTGTGAAGTGAGCCTTTCCGTGCCTCGGTGTTACTGCGTGTGGGACGGGAGACCTTTTTTTACAGCGGTCACGAGGAGTTTACAATGTATTTGACACCACTGATACTTAGTGCTAGTAGGGGAAATGCGTGTGGAGTCTAGTATCAGGGGAGGTTTGCCTTTTTTTTTTTTCGTTTTTTGCTGTTGTTTCCTTTATGCCCAACGCTGCTGTCTGCGCTTTCTACCAATTGTCGTCTCAATGGGGAACTCCGTTACGGGTCAAACGGCTAAAATCTATCAGCCGCTGCCAAAAGCTGCTCGAAGGCAGGCTTTACGGTGGTAACGTTGTTCAGCCGTGCGCAACTTGAGTTAAAACGTCCCTAACGCCGCCTCCGACGGGGCGCGGGCGGGCGCCAGAGAAGCTGCCGGAAGGCGGCGGGCGCATGGCGCCGCGTGCCGCCCGAGTCCCCGCGTAGCCAGCCGGGCCCGCTCGGGTGGCCGCGCACCCGGTAGTTTGAGAGGCGCGGGGCCAAGGCCGTTGACCTTTCATCCGCCCCTCGGGCGCCGCATCAGCCCCTCACCCGCTGTAGACCCCTGCGAGCAGCGGGCAGAGCCGCCGGGTGCCCCCCGCCGCCCCTCAGGGTGGAGGAGGAGGAGGGGCCGGGCGGCGGCGGCCCGGGCCGGGCCTGGCAGCCCCTGTGGGCGCAGCTGGCAGGAAGGGCCCGGCGCGGGCAGGGAGGGAAGGGGAAGAGGCGGAGCCTGGAGCGCAGCGGTGTCAATGCTACAATAGGGCTCTTGTGCGGGCGCCGCCGCCGCCGGAGGAGGAGGAGGAGTGGGGGCCGGGGCCTGGCTGCGGGAGCGGTGGCGGCGGCGGCGGGGCGCGCCGAGGAGCCGGCACACGCAGGGCGGGGGCCGCCGCCGCGGGCGGGCGGGCGGAGGCGATGCGCGCCGGTGCGGGGCAGCAGCCGCCGCCGCCGCCGCTGCTGCTGTTGCTGCTGCCGCGGCGGCGGGAGCGCCAGCCCTGACGGCTGCGGCCGCCCACGCCGGCGAGCAGGGGAGGCCGCGGCGCGGCCGAGCGGGCCCGGCCGGCGAGAGGTGAGCGCGGGCCCGGGCTGCCCGCATGGAGGCGGGGCGGGGGGCGGGCGCAGGGCCGCGCCGGGTCGGGCCGGGCCGGGCCGCCGAGCCGAGCCGGGGCCTGTGCGCGGGGAGGCGCCGGGCCTGCGGCGGGCGGGACGCGGGCGGCGGCGTTTGGCGCCAAGGCCGAGGAGGAGGAGGAGGAGGAGGAAGTAGCAGCGTGGGGGGGGGGGAGGAGGCGGCGGTCGGCGGGTGCTGCGGCTGCAGCCGGCCGGCGTCGCGGGTGTGAGGCCCGGGTATGTGGGGGCGGCCGTGGGGAGGGGGAGGAGGAGGGGGAGGGCGGGCGGCGCTGCCGCGGCCGGAGGGAAAAGTTGCGGCGGAGTTGGTGGGGGGGGGGGTGTCGCCCCACGGGCCGGGGCGGGCGGGAGGCAGCCCGTGGTGAAATGCCCTTTTGTCTGCAGCAGCGAGGCGATGTGAAGGCTCGTTGGCGTCCGCAGGAGTCTGCTTCGCCTCGAAGGAGCGTGTCGGGGCGGGGAGGGGAGGGGGGCGAGGAGCGGCCGCGTCCCGCGCGGAGCCGCCGCCGCCGCTCTGGGGCTCCGTCGTGCGCCCGTCTGCGGCGGGGGCCGGCGCTAACGCGGCCGTGACCGGCCTTCGCCGCGCATCGCTGCCAGCAGGCACGGATGCGTTTTTCCGCTTCCCCCCCCCACCCCGCAATTAAAAAAATAAATGAAAAAATCCCATCACCCCTTTTTTTTTTTTTTTTTTTAAACCAGTACCTCGAGGAACTTGCTAGAATTGAGTTTGGCAACAAGATGCTAGCGCGATGTTTTTGTCTTAATAGCCTGATGCTCAGTACGCTGTGGTGAAGGTAAGTTGGATTTTTATTTTTTTTTATTTGATTACATTTTTTTTTTTTTAATCCTCGCGCGGTGGGGCATGGCTAGCGCCCAAACGCTGCGCTTGGTTTTTAGGGTTAGAGAGCGGAAGGTCCGCGCTCTTGCTTTTGTTTCTATAAATGAAACCTTTCAGGATCCTCCCTCAGATGGCATTTGCTTTAATGTAAAGGACTTTCTGTAAAAGGGTGGTTTCGTTTTGTGTATGCGCAACAGCCAGTACGATTAGCGGCTGGGAGTGTAGCGAGATTAGCACTTAGAAATAATTCTTTGGTGAGCGATGGGAGAGCATCAAGTCGTTGGGTATGTTTTAAAATGCATCTCAATGGGAAGAATAAACGCCTTTCCCCCCCCCCCCCCCTTTTAAACTGCCGTTATTTCATGAAAAGCATTTTTAATTATTTGAAAAGTTGAACTGTTGTTGACAAATTGTTTTCTTAAGTGACTATATTCTTGAAATGTAGTAAAGAAATTCTGCTAAATTAGCGCTGTATTTTAAAGCCTTTTTTTTTTTTTTGCGTTCAGGAGAATGGGATGCAGGAGACAGCATACAGTTTTGATTGGAAACCCTGTGATTAAAATAGGCTAGAAACTTGAAAGCTGTTGTACCTCTGTTAACATAAGAGAGTCATTACACTAAAACTGAAAGATTAGGGAACTATATTTTGTCTTGGTGCGTGTGAGATGTTTTGTCTGCCACCAACTTCTTACATCACCTTGCTGTTTGTTGTGGGCTATTCCATAGAGCACTTCAAGTACACCTGCTAATCTATACAAAGTGAGAGCATATCTGAGCAATCGCGGAGTTAACCTGAAAATGCAAGATGCAGATGGCTTTAGCAAGGGAGGCCTGCATGTACGTTGGCATAACTTTCAAGTGTGCCACGAAGTCTCTTAACAGGACAGCAGAAAAACATTGCTGTGTGTATTGGAGGGAGCAAATGCGATTTTTAAAGCCTCTTCAGTTAAGAAAGTGCTTTTTCAAATTACAGCCAGTTAGTGCTTAGATCTGAAGTATTTTTTACGTGAACTTCTGACCTCCTTCCAGACTAGACATGACATGCTCTGTTTTTAATGCCAAAGAGGAGCAGAAAAAAAGCTCCCTTCTGAGAAGGTCAGGCTTTGTATACAGTAAAAGTCATCAAAATAATTACAGCTGCTTCTATTTACCTGTCCTTCATTTGCTGTTTACTCCTTTCTAGGTTCCTGTTACAGAACAGGTGCGCCTGCCGTGCATCCCCTTCCTCCCCCGCCATCAGAAAAAAATCCCCTGAGTTGGGTCAGTTGGCACAGCTGGTTTTGTTTTTTCTAATTTTATTTTTGATGTATAAACGTAGCAGATACCCACAAGGATTTGCTAAAGAGCTGAGGCTAGAGCATATGCAGTGGTATCTCCTGGCAAGGATGCATGTTCATTTGGGATCTCATTAAAATCGTGAAAGTCCTTTGTGAATATAAAAGTCTGGGTTACAGTATCTCAGTGAAATATTAGGATAATTCCAGCTTTTCTTTTCTGTGGGTCTGTGAACTTCTTTTCAGTGACAGAAAACCAGGAAGTTTTTCATCTTGGTTTTGTTGGGATACTAGAGACTGTTTTTTTTTTTTTTTGGTTTTATTTTTTAAAATATGCATAGTTTTCATAGACTACACAAAGGCTATTTGGCTATTTTTGAGTATTGTTTTTACCTGTACAGCTTTACATATGTACCTACACGCAGGCAGAGAAGTATCTCGTTAGTGTACTAGCTACCACGTGCTGACTGCTGTAGAGCATTTATCCCAAAGAGCTTGCCACAGCTAGCATGTGGGCTTTGTTGAGTAGTGACTTGAATGCTTGGTTGGTGTGAAAGCAGGTGTCCAGGGCCGCTGTGAAACCTGCTGGATTTGTAAGACGTTGTGGTGAGAACCAAAGTTAAACCCTGTACGAGCTGCCTCAAGTCTGAGTTCGGAATTGATATCCCTAAGATGTTCCCCATGGTCTGCTAAGGTAGCTTATGTCAGGCTTTGAAATATATTTCTAGGCATCGTACTCTAGAGGATAAGGAGTATGTTATAGCACCTTTGTACGTTTTCTGTTGGTTGAGTGAGACTGGGGATATCTTTAGAATGGGAATGTGCACACGTTTTGTAGTGTATCTCTTTCTATGATCCATAGATAAAAAGGTTATGTAAACATCTGTTTCTGTTTAACCTGTGGTATGTCTTTCTGCTTTAATCCTTAGAAGCTGGTACATGGTTTGTGGAGCTGTTACCTAAATAGGTTTGATAATATAATGTTATGTCTGCTCTTCAGAGAATACAGGCCAACTTACTAATTAAGAACGTTATATTCAACTGAAACGTGAATACCTTATTAAGCATGGGTATCATTCTTTTCATGTTTTTTATAATCCAGAACTAACTGTTTTGTCTGGTTCAGAGGTATCGTTGTGCTTTTTTTGGTTGGTTTGCACTGTATCTTAGTTCAAGCAAGGCTTAATTCTTTCCTTGTAGACAGAAATTGACTTAGCCAAAACAGCCAAAGCAACTGCTATTTGATCATGTAAGTTTAACCTCTCCCCTCCCCCACAATTTTGAGGGGCGCTACAGATAAGGGGATTCAATGGCTTTGCAATTTCTAGAAAGAGATGATTCCCCTGAAATTCTGTGGTGTTTCTCTTTGTTTTCTTGAGATTTGAAGTGCTTACAACACTTCGGGCTTCATGTAATTGGAGCCATAAATGCAATTTTCGCATACTTTACTTAAAATGGAAACTAGCAAGTTAATAATAGCTCTTACGGGGGTATTTATGTAATGGACGCCAACAGATGTTATTTGCATCTTGAAAAGCTGATGTGTAAAATGTTATGTCAGACCTCTGGCAGGTTTTGTGCTGGTGGAGGACGTGTCAGGTAGGAGTTGGAGATTCTTGACATCTGTAGGGCTTGCTAGCACTTCTGAAAAGTGAGATAATTGTATAATATTTTGCATTTTAGCCCACAGAGAACTTTAACTTAATGTTGCCCTTTTTAAAAAAAAAAAAAAAAAAAAAAGGCGGGAGGAGGAGAGATTTCTGGATTTCTTTCATCTTTATTCTCATTAAATGATCAATGACGCTATTACTTTAAAATGACTGCTTTACATTCTGTCTTCTGGCTACAACTCTGGTATTCTGGACAACAAACACAAAGTAGTAAGTTTGTAAATACTGTTTTTACTGATACTTCAAATTATTTCAGCTGTAAGATATTATCTGGCAAAAAATGTCTGAGAAGTGTATTGTGACAGCCCAGGTATTGACATTGTATGGAGAGAGGTCAGACTTGCACATTGCACTCTTCGCTTTCTCGTGTCTCAGTAATTACTAACCATCTCCCTGTTTCCCTGGGCTGTTAGCTCTTTCATATTTGTTTACTTCTAAGCTACCCTTCTCTAGACAGCATCTGAGCTTACGGCATTTAAGATCTTATTTCAATGTGTAGGAGACTTAACAATTTTGGGATTGGAACAGTATTGGGACATGCAATCTTCGGCCTAATGAAAGCTTCTGCATTTGTAGAGCTGTAATATAAGGTTTACTTTGATTGGGGGGGGGGGAGGAAGAATAACAAAAAAAAAAAAAAGAGAGAGAGAGAGAGAGAAAGACCTTGAGCTGTTTACATGGCTGTAGAGCTTGAACATGCAGTTAAGTTGTCCTGTTAAGAGTAGCAGGAGAAGGTGGGAGGATAAGCTCATGACTGTTGGTGCTATTTATTATAACTTTCTCCTGGATTGAATAGTGATATACTTGCCGTAGCTTGTTAAACTTTGAAAACTTTGGAGGGCATTCATTCTTTAAAGTACACTTGTTGCAGCGTTACATAACAGAGCTATATTTCTTGCTTATTGAATTGAAGGCTGAACATAGTGTATCATGTTGTTAATGCCTCCTTATGCTCTAATTAGAGCTGTTGGGAGATGCTAAAAAACAGGTTTATGTACATGCCTGACAGGTTGCTAAAATGAATATGCCTGTCACACAGTCTGGAGGGAGTTGTGTACAATTAGGGGTACCCTACTGGCCAGATATTTTTCTTTTTTTCTTTTCCACACTAAAACATTTTCTTCTGAGGATCTGTCATATTTACTTCAGGCTCTGAGCTGTGTGGCAGCTTTTGCTGGTGAAAGGCTCAGACTCTTGCTTACGTCCTAGAGAGCAATTTTACGTGTGTGCAAGTGGTCTGAAGCAAAGGAAGTCCAACAGCTTCCAGAAGTCAGTGCTACATGGTGGGTAGAAACTGGAGGTCTAGGAGAATCCCAAAAGAGCAGTGGTACTGTGCAAAACCAAAGAATTCAACAGAAGCATTTATTACAAATAATTTTGTGTGATTGTGTTGCAAAGTGTTTTCCAAGCTGTATATTAAGTTTACAGTAGTTCTTGTTTTGGAATGTGCTGATGGTGAATTATCAAGTAGTGGAAGGAAAACTTCTGTATGGGACATGCTTACGAATAGGTAACTTCTCAGTTTTGGTATATGGTTCATCATATAATATTGAATGACTGAAATTCTTTAAATAGGCAAAAAAGGAATGACATATCTGCTACAAATTGTTGATAGACAAAAGTTTTTTTGCAAAGGTAAAAACATTTTAGGACAGTGTTAAGTAGCTATGGTAACATAGATATCCGTAAGCACTTGAAAATATCCGTAAGCACTTGAAAATCAGAACCAACTGAACTCAGAGCTTTCATTCGTACTAATTTAAAAATGTGATTTATTTTTTAATGTACTAAATATTTAAATCTTCTGTGTATATCATGCATAGCGGAAGAGCATGGCAATATTTTATCTTCTATTGGCTCATCAAAATTCTTAGATCTTGAGCTACTGTATACATAATGGTAATGTAAAGAAGCCTGTATTCTGACAAGGGAGGAAAAAGAAAGTGTCCCTGGTGGGTTTACTTGTGTTTTTTAATTCTCTTTATTGTGCTGCTTTAACTGTTTGTAGCTTTTTAAATATTCTTGCAGTGATATCGAAGTGGCTGTAGTGGGCTCATCATTTGAGATATTGCCGTATCCTACGCAGGCTTGGGCTTTAATGAACGAAAAACCCTCTCATGCGGCTAAAGTAGGCAGTACATGAGTGAGTTAATGAAAATGCGCAAGAAAATGGTAGGCTCAGCAATTACGTGGTGAGGAGAAGCCTTAGCAGAAGGACAGATAGGAGTAATCGCTCCCACTTTTGCTAGTACTTGCAATGGAAGAACAGTAACAAATTTGTGCTCCTCTTCTTGCTTTCGTGCATATGGGTTCTTCTCACTGCAGGTAATTGACTGAAATGAAATGATGATAGCAGGTGATTATTCTGGAGTGAAATGTAAACCTTGTAAAACCTTTTATAGGAAGGAGAAGAAGCACTCATTTCAAGCATAGAGAATAATTTTCTGTTTTTTCTCAAGAGCGCAGGCCACTGAATTTGATATAACAGCTGAAGGAATACTATCAAAATACAGCAACGCTGATGACCGGTGACTCTTTGGGGGAGGTCCTAGCAACTTTTCAACATACAGCTTAATTCAAGAGCGGTTGTGTTCACTAGAAAGAAATCAAATTGTCTATCATTTAAGCAACTGGAAGGCAGATACTTAAACTTGATAATGAAGTTGCGGTCTTCCTTATGTTAGCAACATAATCATTTCCAGTGTAGCATGAAATGAGCAATCTTAAGAAGCAAGTGAAGCATTTTGCCTGACAAATTTGAACTTGCAGTTCCACAACAGAATGTGCTGAGAGTGAGGGAGGAACTAGAAGGTTGATGTTAATACGCGGTACTTATTTATGAGCAGCAATATGATAATGGCTACTGGCGTCCATATGAAGAAATATTTTTTCCTGCTTAATGGTGTTGATTCTTCTATGGAAATTATTTTTGCAAAATATTTTGTCCACATTGCAAAAACTAATATTCTGTGCTTTCTTTGGTTAGTTCTTATTCACTTGTTCAGGCAAATAGTTATTTTAAAAAAAAGAAAAAAGGAGGAGGATAAAATAATTCCAAATTTCCGATACAAGAGAGTCATATTTTTATTTATAACTGGCATACCTTAGACTTTAGTCTGTTTCATACTGTAGTTTCCTAGTGACTTTTTCGGAAACATGAGGAAGTTTTTCTTTATTCGGGTATTGTACACGTTTTTAAATTTTTTTTTTTTTTAAATATATAGCTACACTACAAAGGGAGTTTACTGACAGTGATGACTGAAATTTGCTAGTGACTAGCAGATTACATCTGTGGATGCTTCTGCAGTTTTGATGGAGATCTGATTTGCTGTAATCAGACAAAGTTACACAGAGATGAAATAACTGCTCAGATGAACTGTGGAACAGCTGTTGCCAATAGAAGGACCCTGGGCTAAATCAACAAAAGAGCAAGAAGTTAAAACACAGTTTATATACCTAATCCTTAGTGCATTCTGTCTGTCTTCTGTTGCTTAAAGCTGAGTATATGTAATACTTTGCTAAAGCTGACATGAGTGTGGTATTTTCATTCTTCTTCCTGTAGAAATGTCAGGAAACTGTTGAAGGTGGAACATCTGAGTTCAAAGTTATTAGAAAGTTTGGATTCCTGACAGCTCAGTATCAGTCAGAACACCTTCACCCCCATTACTTGGATAAATCTGGCTTAAATTCTGTCTGAGATCCTTTGTTTGGTGTCTTCTGTTTAGTTGGTCTAGATTTTCAGAAGCCTCTGTATGCAACAGCAAACAGGGAAAGGGATATGCGTAAATGTAGACTGGTAGAATCTTATAGCTTTGCAGGTACCATTTCTGTCTTTTTAGTATTATTGAAATAGGTTTATTTTCTGCGTGTTTGCTTCTGCCTGCCTGAATTCAAGTGGACTGTTTGAAATGTAGAGCTATGAAAGAGGTAAGAGTTGGAGGGGTTAAAAAAAAGGCAAAAGTAAATTAAAAAGGGGGGAAAAAAAAAAAGCCTCCAAGTATATACAACTTTAATTTGATTTATAGGTCCTAATCATCTCCTCCAGTCGTATCTTCAGTGGTTTTGGATTCTATCATTAGATGTTCGTACCCTATCTTGTCTTTGCCTTGACTTCTCAAACTTTTTCCTTGTTGTAGTAGACAACGTTGTTTCTGGTGAGCATCTGAACAGTCGTCTTAGAACATGTAAATCAGCTGGGTCAAATTAAATTTTTCTCATATATCAAATTCCAGATGTTATGGACTTCCAGATTGTTTGCAGTCTGAAAATACTCTGGCAAGCCTTTTGGAATTTTTTTGAACAACATTTGTGTAGGTTCACTAGGTCTGATAAAAGATGTTTTCCCCTATATGTGTTTTACATGAGGTGGTATTTTCTGGCCAGTCCATTTGTGTGTGCATGTATATGTGTGTATAAAAGCATCATTCACTGAAAAATCTATTTTTAAAAATATTCATAGAAATCATATATCAACATTTTTTCAGTGAACACTTGTATTAATGTGATGTATATTCTGTTTGTGTTTCTCACAAACTTCTGTTACACATGTGCCTTTGTAAGTTCTGTTTGATTAAGCTAGCTGAATCTGTATGTTTGACTTCACTTCTACATGTTGGTGTGTATTTTACTTTGTGGAGAAAATAATTCAAAAGTGAAAAAAACTTATCCTCTTGAATCAAGGGGAACTGCTGGAAAAACAGGAGCTTGGCAAAGCATTGGCTTAGTTGAGTAACTTTCAACACTCTCCAGAGTAACTTCAGAGGTGCTTGTTCTCAAAGCTTTTACCAGATTTTCTAACCCTACAGTAATTTTTTTGTTCAAATGCTGTATTCTTTCTTCCTTGGAATCAGAAGGATTTCGGAGAATCTATATTTAAGCTCTTTCTGTCAGAGGAACCTGTTTTTTCTCACCATTTGAAAGAGTTGCGCTAGTGTGACTACATTATAATGATCAGACTGGTCGTACATGTTTCATTTTGAAGAAGTAACCTTAGTGTCAGCCCTCGCAAAAAGCGCTGTAGAAACTGAGCCTGATTTTTCTCTTATCAGGCTTCTTTAGCCATGGTAAAGCATGATTAGTTCTATCCTCTTAAGTGCTTCTGTCCCACATCAGGGTACCTGATGTACTAATGATCCAGTAACACCTGTACCTCTTCATGCTCTCTCATGGGCTTCTGGAGGTTTAATCAGTGAGAATGGTGTGTTTTAACTGTGTGGTGGTAATCCTGAAAAGAGGGAAAAGTTCAGCTCTGGGGTTTACTTTCTCTGTTGAGCTTTCCAGGACTAAAAACTGATTTTCATGCTTCAGGTAAGCAGAAGTGACTTAAGACTCTCAGGGAGCAAACTTTTTTTTTTTTTAAACACACAATGACTTTATTTCCATGCCATGGCTCCTCCCCCCCCCCCCCACCTTGGGTCAATGGTGGAATTTAGTGGGTATCGCATAGACGATGTTGTTGCTCTTGTGTGCCTGAAGTGCACAAATACCTGTGGATTCTGAGGGGCAGCGTCACGTGTTGTCCTTCTCGGAAGTGATGTAGGTGCTTCTCTGTGAACTTGATTTGAAGTCTCCCTGTATTTTTAGTTTAACCCTTTCTAAACATTAGCAGGAGCTTTGTCTCTGTAAAGGAGACAGCTTGAGAAAACAGAAGTCTTAACTTTAATAAAATACAAGAAATCCTAAAGACTTCTGTCCTTCTACACAATTTTATTAAGGGTCACATTTTTTCCTTTTGAAAGTAAGCTTTCCTGGCAGGGGGTGCTTAAAAGAGCAGTTCTCTTGCATTGTAACTTAATCTTGCTTTCCGCCCCACGTACCTGAATCAGGAAGTTTTGAGAAGAAATAAAATCACGTGCCTCTCCTAGGAGGTTTGCTAACATTTGTCAGATGAATCTCTTTGCTAATTTCTGGCTCTGTTTTGGCATTGACTTTAATTCATTTTGACTCCATTGAGGCCAAAATTTCCCTGCTCGTTTCTCAGAACTTCTAATTTGTTTTGTCTGAGCGAGCAGGGGTGGTTTTGAAAAAGATGAATTAGTTGACATAGGTTTCTCTTTCATAGCAGTAAAAAAGCCCTCTTTGACAATTTAAGATCATCTTCAAGGCAGAATTCATTTTTGGTTGTTGCTGTGGAATTTGCAGCCACAAAGGATGAAGTTGATCATCTCATTTACTCTTCTTTCTTGCCTCCTGCTTCATTAATTGTCAACTTGATTGGGCTCCAACCCTTGTTTTTGATGTCAAAGTGCAAAGTTTGGGTGCTGTATTTTATTTATTTATTTATGGGGGTTTTTTTGTAGTGGGAGGCAGTTGTTTGAGTGCTAGTGTGATGATTAGATCTCTAACCAAGGAGGGAGGGAGTTTTGTTACAATGTCCTAAATTTGATGAAGGGTGTTGAAAGTACTCTAAATCACTGTGATGAGCAAGTGAAGTTAAGTCTATTACTTTTTTATTACCCTTCTTTTTTCCCTGGGAACTGTTTATTATTTGGTTAAATACTGACTAAAGTTTCTGATGTGACATGAGCTGTTCATAAGGGTGATTTTTTTTTTTTTTTCAGTGAACACAAAGATGTAATTGAGACCAGGAAGAAGAAAAATAAATTTTTTGAGCAATCTAATACATCAAATTAGTTCTTAATCAGGATGAGTAGCTCATTGAAAGAACCATAAAAATAAAATGCAACAATTGCTAAGTGTCAGATGCTGACAGCTTTCTTGTACTTTTCTCTTGGCCTAAACTTTCCTGTTGTGAGTTAAATGAGGTAAAATGTGATATGCGTCTTCAGTATATCCACACTACTCAAATTCCCAGTTTCCTATGCGCCGTTACTCGAAATCTTATGTTCTGTAGTCTCCATGTACCAGTGCGTTATACAGTGGTGAGCACCCACAACCCAGAAATGGAGGCATGATCTTTATTTATCACTGTCATCCAACTGTGGCTGGTATCAAGCTTCTTATGGCTTTCCATGGTATCTTCTATATTGTAATCCCAAAATAAATTCTTTTTTTTTTTTTTTTTTTTTTTTTTTTTTTTTACTATTTAGGAAAAAAGTAACCAATGGATATTATCTGTCCTGACCACAAGAGGAACAGGGGCTCAGCATGACTGTTCATTTTGTAAACCCGTGATGATCGGAGGCCCGAGCCCCGCCTGACACTACCCAGCAGTTTGTGACCATCCTGTGACTAGGTAGTTGAAGTTAAGCAGCCTGAAATAGATTAGAAAATGCTTGCCCAGACTGATCTTCGAGCAGAGAGGTGGGAATGGCCGCAGATGCTCCTGGCGCTCCATGCATGCAGCAGCAGCAGGATCCGACAAGGGAAAGGGGGCTGGGTTCAGTAGCTGGAATTTGGAGGGAGGAGAAGTTTGGGGTTGAGGGTGGAGATGAAGAGCTGAATCTCAGTGGGTGGGAGGAGGGTTAGGAAGATGAGCTGTAAAATGAGAGACTGCCTGCGCAAGGCCAGTAACTACTGACACCTTACAGCCTTACCAGGTGCTGAACTGGATGCCTGAAGAGTGTGTGTGTGGTGGCGGGGGAGGAGTCTAAGCATGGATCTGAATTTCCAGAGGCATCTGTTTACAGGGCTGCACGCCAGCAGTTCAATATGAGCGAGAGGAGGGATTTCTAACATAGGTCCTTCTTCAGTGTCTGGACTGGGTGTGCTGGGTAGTTTGAGTCCCGTTCTGAAGTCCTTGTGTTTGCTACATGGGGAGTTTAAGCTTTATGGTGGTTTGTTTTTTGTTTTTGATGCTCCAGAGCAAGAGATCTAACTTGAAGGCACTAAAATGCAGTTTGGTGTTACCTTAATCCCAAATCTGACTCTTGGTCTTTTATATTGTCAATGTTTGGAAGATCCAGCAAGAAACAGTGATACTCCTTTTAGCATCTCTGACTCTCCTGCGTTTGTTATGGGGTCGTGAGACTTTCTTCAGAGCATATGAGAACAGCATGGCTGTGCCATCACAAACATAACATCTGTAACCATATTTTAGAAGTTTCTCACAGTTGCAGAATCGTTTTATTTTTGAGATCTCCACTAAAGATGTCCGTAAATGTGCACAAATACAGTTGCATTAAAGAATGGAAATTAGCTATGAGAAAGGATGCTTTTAGGTCATCTAGATTAGTGCTACTGAAATGTTCACATGAGCCCTGCTTCAGAAGATAAAATGAGACAGCTCTCCCATCGCTTAGCTTTAGGAAATACACGTAAAACCACGTTTATTTAGAACAGGATGTGCAAGTTGAATAAGGTGGGTTGACTGTTAAAGACTGACTTGCCAACAACTGGCTTTGGCCAGAGGGAAGATATGTAGTATTCTCTTTTCTCAAACTGAAATGAGTTTTCTAGGGGCTCCAGATCTTCATAGATAGCCTGCTTTTAATGTTCTGTGGCTCATAGCTTGGTTCTCCAGCTCTTCATAGCAGGTGGCACCAAAATACAATTATCACTTCTGCCTGTACTCTGTTCGATTCAAGAAGTATCCTGTGAGTTCCCAGCGCTTTTACCCCAATTTAGTTTTCCCGCAGGCTTCTGCTGCGCGTGCTCATGTTCCCTGGCGTTCTGCTGCGCTCTCCTGTATTGCTGTGTAACCCACCTCTGGCAATGCGCGTTCCTCAGAGAGGAGCATCCCATACCAGGCTGAAGTAATACAGCTGCTTAAAATCTTATGCTGAGGTAGATGACCTGGTCCTTTTACCTGAGCTGGGGTGTGGTAGTATACGTTTGTTCTAGTATACGTTTGTACACTCTGGCTTCTCTCCGTATGTGTAAAACTGCTTCTCTGTGCCTCTGTGATGGAGAGAGGAGAGGTGAAAGTGGAATAACCTATTTCAAATGACTCTTAATTTCACCTATGTATCTCAGTATGTATGTGTACTATGGACTAGCTGATGCACAGCTAGTTGTTACTGCGTGGAAACTTGTCTATATGCTTATGTGCAGTCTTTAGTGCAAACAAGAGAAACAAATGGTTTTGTGCAGTCCTTCTTTTTACATTTGGGTCCTCTTTGTTGTTGCTTTTCCCTCAGGCCAGTTTGAGAAACACTGAACTGGAGCCTGTTTTGGCAGTGCAGTTACCAGTACTTTTGTCCAATCTTTGTTTAAACGTTGAGAGCTCCAGCTTCCATTTCTTCCCTTGGGGATACAGAGCAATAGTGTCAGGAAGTTTCCTTAATCCTAAACCTAAGTTTTTTGTCTTAGATTTATTCCATTGCGTCTGATCTTTTACAGACTGATTTCGTTGTTTGTTAATGTTAATGCCCTACCAGTATAGAAAGAATGTAAATAACTTCATATGTACCTTAGTCTGGGTGTTTAACTTAAAATTTCACGTGTATTTGAGCCTTGCTCGCTTTTCCCTGTAAGGCAGTTGTTTCAGCTGCCGAATCACTTTTTCGCATGTATATATTAATTTTATTGTGAAACAAGCAATTTCAAGCAAAGAATAAAGAGTTTTGAGTATTTGGCAGAACGGCTGTCGCTATATACACTCTAAATAACTGTTCCATTGGGTCACCGTCTGAATGCCTGGGGCGCAAGACTCCAGACTGTTTCATAAAATGACTTAATGTTACTTGTTAGTTGTCTTATGAAACCTGTCATTCTAAACATCCTGTTATATTGTTTGTCTGAAATGGGTAAGCCATTGTGGGAAATAGTTTTCCCAGCAATTTCTAGTTGGTGGCTGGGAATTATTAAGTTGCTGGCTATCATTAAAGTTAGGCTTGTCACTGCAGAAAGGTGTAATGGGATATATTTGTTGTGATGGTGGAAGGAAGCGAAGATACTAGAAAACTGCAAGCTTTGTTACACGCTTCTGAGTTCTCTGGCCTACATTAAGGTGAGATGTCTTCAGATTTTCACAATGAGATGGTGAATTTTTACTGAATGATTTTCATGGTTAAGCGAATGTGAAGACAAGGTAGAAATCATAAAACTGAGTATCTGTTGTACGTATCACAGTTAGTCACTCGAGAAGAATAAGTGCAAGGTCACAGTTTAAAATAAGCAAAAATCCAACCCTGTTTGTTACGAACACTTAGCAAGGGCTTTAGACGACTTTCCCAAAGCCTAGTGACTTTTTATTTTCTATTTAGAGTCCTCTTGTTAATAGGATAAATATATTGCCTGGAAGTATCTCTTCAGTTATATACGGTGGATACTATTGTAGTATGTGGATGCTTGTTCCTGTTCTGACTTTTCCAGAACTATAAAGGAAATAGTGCCACTACCTCCTTACTTCATATGACAACGTGTCTATAATCTCGAAGACTACTGGCTTTATTTCCCGTGCTGTCCTGGCAGTACTAAATCTTGATCTGCCTTTTGTAAGACGTCTGTGGAACGTAAGTTGTAGTCCTTGGGAAGCTGGCTATGCGTGTTAGGTATCTGAAACGGTCTAAAAATATTGGAAGCAGTAAAATGATTTTCTGCTACCTTTCCCTTATAAGCAGTTGCTATGTCTGTGTCTGTGGGATTATTTGTTTTGAATGAGCTATGAAGCATCACAAGACTGACTTTCTGATATGCAGTCTTGAAAGTCATTTGTGAGGCGGGAATTGCGCATTAGATGAAGTATGACATTATCAGAAGCAAGCTAAGGAAACATGGATAAGATGGAATTGCTATAGGAATGTTAGCAGCCGTTTGGAAAACGGAGAGGGTAGTTACTAATCAGTCTTCAACAAGACAGATGAATTGAGCGGGATTTAACAGTGGCCTCTCCTAGGACCAATATTAATTTTGCCTTTAATAAGTTGGATGAAGGAATAATGATTGTTCTTATTAAGTTTCAGGATAAACTGGGGAGAGCTGTGTGTATGTTTGAGAAGAGGCTTTGGATTTATACTTACCTTGACAAACTGGAGAAACAGTCTGGAAGACATTGGGTGCAGTTTAGTAGGGGGCTAATGGGAAATCGTGCCCCATAAGGTGTAGGAGTGCTCAGCTGCACGTGTACAGGGTGAGAACGACTGGCGAAGCAGCCAGCCCTTTACGGAAAGGGTTGTGCGTGTGGTAATGGGGCACAGGCGCAACACGAGTCAACAGGATCATGTTGTTGCAAAAAGCATAGTAGTGTGCGTAAATAAAATTTTCATCTCTAACTCACGTAACAGGGAAAGAACAATTTCCTTCAACAAGAAAGGAATATTTTCTGCATAGGGAGGGTTTCAGCTGGAATACTTTGCCCAGATGTGGGCATGCCAACCCTGTGTCGTTTTTGTGGAACAGCACGAGGAACTATAGAGGGGAGCAACTGGAAGGATCAGAGGTGCAGAAAACGTGGCCTATGAGGAGAGGCTGAAAGAGTAAAATATATTTAGTCTGGAGAAAAGGCTGAGACTTACTAACAAAAGTGTTAAAATTGTAGCATTCAAACGTGCTGTTAACTCTGTAAAGAGGAAAGGAATGATCTCTTCAGAGCCGGGTGCAGGTCAGAGAACTAGTGAAGGGCTTCAGTTACGTCAAGAGAGAGGTTCACTTTAAGCACCAGGAAAAGCTTTCAGGCAGTAAGGCTAGCACTGGACAGAAGCGGGTTGCCTGGAGAAGCCCTGGAGTCTCTGTGAAGCACAGTCTGAACAGGCGTTTTGGGAATGGCACAGACTGCTGGCCCTGTCCTGGTGTCCTTGTGCAGCACCCTGGGAGATCTTTCTTCTGCTGTCTTTTTTGAAAATGGCAGTGTAGCATATGGGATGGTTAAGGAAGGAAGCACGAGATGTGGCTTTCAACCAGTGCACTTCTTGTTTTGGAGGCTTGGCCGTTGCTAAGTAGTATGGTAAATTACAGAAGGAGTTGTAATATAACAGTAGTGATGACTGCAAAAATAGGTCTTTGTTCCAAACGGCTTTCTGTTGTAAAAAGTTGTGTTTTAAGAAATAAATCTTACTGGCATTTTTCCCCTGTTGATGCTTAGTTTCAAGACAGTATTTCTGAAAAGCTACTGTGCGTTTCTAAGTCTTCCTGCCTGCGTCTACGTTGTCTTTAGTTTCTATAAAATTTTTCTGCTTTCTCTTTTCTGTTCCTCCGCGTTGCTGTTTCTGTCGCTGCCCCGTTGCTTTTTCAAATGTGCCGGGGGAGTAGAAATCCGGAGTCGGCTGGTACAGCGTGTGCAGAGAGGATGATATTTCTCTCCTGCGTATTCTTTCTCCCCAGCAGTTTCCCTCCTCTGAATTTGCGACTGAAGGGGGGAGGTGGGTGGGTTGGCGCCCTTCCAGACTGGGGAGCGTTGTGGTTTTTACATAATGGAGAAGAGCCCCCCTGCTCGCTAGTCAGAGCTGATGTAGTTCACTGTTTTTTGAATCAGTGTGTTAGGACTGCTTACCAAGCAAAGGAGGGAAGTGGTGTTACCTGTATCTTCTATGCTATTTTGTAGGGCGATATCTGTTTGTGAAATCAGTAAAACTGGGACTGAGGGTGGTGGCCGTATAGTGTTAACGGCTAGAGAAAGAGAAGAAGATTTTTAGTTGAACCTTTTGGTATTTCAGAGTTCATCCTGGCATTTAACTGAGCAAACAAATGTGTTTTTAATGAAGAGTTCAAAAATATATTAGTTTTGTGGCTCAGCTGTGAGGCAAAAGCTGTGGTTTTCTTCACGCTGAAAAGTTGTAGGCTGTGTTGCATTTTAATGTTGCCATTTGAGCTGCCAGTGCCAGGGCTTTGCTTGCGTTTCTGTGGAAAACTTGCATTAAAGGGGTTTAGTGGGGACATTGAAGAATTATACCATAATGAAACATTGCATAAGAGAAACTTATTCAAAGTCACGTTTGAAAAATTGATCCAGACATTTGTTTTGTCTCCCAGTGCCCGTCCTCCCTCCCCAAGTGTATTTTGTGGGTGAGGCTTTCAGTATTTGCTAGCTGGAGGGTAGAGGCCGTATTAATATCAGAGTTTTGCTGCAGAGCAGTAGTGTGCTTTTTGAAGCGAGTCCCTCCAGTCATCCCCACTTACTGTGTGTTGGCTCAGTTTGCAGTGTTTTTGCTGCATGCAAGCTAGATTCCTTTTGATGGAAACTAGAGGCTCCGTTCAAAGTTTTTTGCCAAATGCACTTTATCTCCCAGTGATAGCCTCTTTTGGATAGCTTCAAACCATGTGTGCGGTGGGGGCTGATTGTATCTGTTTATCTGAAGTAAAAATCCGACCCACGTATCATGATTCAGCGACCTTGGCACTGTGACTGCTTTGATCTACGGATCTTCTTGCATTGCTCAAAATTAATTGCTTAGCATAGATATAGCCGGAGACTGCCACAGAGCTGGTAAAAGGGAACGGAGATGATTTAAAAAACAAAACAAAACAAAAAAACCAAAACCCTAAATCAAAGAAAATGAACATAGCTAAAACTTTAAAATTACGTCGAGTCAAAATACGGGTGCTATAGTATATGCTCTGTATTTTTTTTTTTTTTTTTACAGATTATAAGGCAACGTTTTCCTTTGATGCCACAGACCAAGCTGAGCAACAATAGTCCTGAAGTAATAGGATCTCGGCCACTCCTTAGTAGATGGGTGGTGGTATCCTCTTTCTGTACTGCAGAAGGGTGGGGAGACAAAAAACGTTACAGCATGGTGCTGACGCTTTGGCCAGAGGCTGTCCTAATTCAGTTAGAAAGACATTACTATTTTTCCCCCTCCCTCTTCTT
This sequence comes from Struthio camelus, assembly GCF_040807025.1. NCBI lineage: Eukaryota > Metazoa > Chordata > Aves > Struthioniformes > Struthionidae > Struthio > Struthio camelus. Next base: position 148,553,871 of record NC_090942.1, on the reverse strand, counting down.
ATTCTTTTTCTTTTAGCAGTGCACATAGTTATTGGTTCCTGGTTTTTACTTGAATTTCTGCTCTCTAATACTCTGTTTCTTAGCTCGTAATGCTGCTGTTTTTGTTAGTTTTTTTTTTTTTTATTCTAAGGCATGGTGTGCATTGACTGCCCGGATAGACCCTGATATAACTGCTCACATCTCCAAGAAGCGTTGTAACAAATCTGTTGGGTGTAACAACTTTAAATGTTTTTGTCATGTCCATTACCATAGGACGCAAAGTATACATGTGCATAACCCTGCAAGAGGGGAACGTGGGCTGTTAGTAGAGGGAAAAATTCCTTCTATTCCCACACTTAATATTGTTCACGGGTAGTTGCTAGATTAAAAAGAGCAAGTAAGCAAAATCCCTGCCAAGGAAGCTGAGCTATCCAGGATCGTCAAGGAGAAGTCTAAAGGAATGTCTTGAGGAATTAAGGCAGGAGCTACATGGAACCTTCTTTCTATACTTATTTTTGGTTTGCCTTTGTATGATTTTTTTTTTTTTTTAAGCGTACTCAGTTCATAAGGGATCCTCTAGAAGAAAGCAAATTTTTGAACAGATCAGCTCCTTGAATCCGCTGTATAAACTTGCAGTTATCTAGAAGTTTGGCTTCATATTCCCAAAACAGGATAGAGGATAGAGAATATTCTGTTATCAGTTTTGTTCTGTTGATACTGCTAAAGTTGGTTCCTACTCATGTTAATATTAAGAGAATGGCAAAGTTGCTTTTAAGATTATTCGTATGAATTTAATATTGATTGTAGTACTTTGTGTATTCGTATTATAATGGGTACATACACTTGACGCGTTCTATTTTTCTATATATTAAATGTGAATTGCATCATCTAAGGTTTTAATTTATATTATAGATTTATAATTTTCTTTGGAAACATTGTAATAAAAATATACCCTTCACTTACTTGCCAAAAAATAAATTGCAGCTCAAATGTGAAATGCCTGATGTCACTCCTACTACCTAAATAGCACTCCTTTCATTTTTTTAGGAGCTTGTGATGTCATCAGCTGAAGCGAAAACATCTACCTCATGACCTGGCATGTAAGTGAAGGAGGAACTGAAGTTTAAAAAAGAAAAAATGTGTGTGTTGGTGTTTACAGTGTGTAAATTGAGCCTGTATACCCTCAACATTCAGGTACCACCTTTGTAAATGAAAGCTTTGTGGGTTTTAAAGGAATATAAAGTCATTTAAAGGAGAGGAAGTCATAAAAGAAGCTGTTAACAATGAGATTCCAGCAGAAGTCCTTGTAGTAATTTCAGTTACAATTTGTCTTGATGCATCTTGTAATGCTTGGATGTTGTAGGCATAGAGGGACTAATTTTATTTATCACAGCATTTACGTGTGCTACTTTTACTTTTTATTCGGTGCTTTTATTAATGAATTTAGATTTTGATTGTTACGATGAATAAATATTCCACACTGTGATAGGCTTACTAAAATTAAGAACTATTCTCTGCCAGGCTTTTTCAGATTTTGTTGTTGTTGTTGTTGTTGTTTGCCTGCTCTCTGCCTTTCTTTTATGTGGCTTAAAGGATTAAAGTGTAGTCATTGCTTTGAGGGGCTGATGTCAGCACTGAGCTGGGTATTCCTAATTAGTGCCAACACCTGTACCTCATTATGGAGCCTCGTTCAAGCTGTCCAGTGAACCGAGGTAGCTGGTCTCCGTTGCATGTCTCTAATGTGATTATAAACCCCTCTCCTGATGCAAGTTTTACTACCTATTCTACTTCTGGAGCGATGTGGAAAGTGAAGCTAAGCTGAGCCCTTTGGCTGGCTACCAAAGATTATAAGGAGTGGCAAAGAAAAGGGATGTAGTCAACTCAGTTTCAGCATTTTTAGTTCAAAGCTTGCTTCTACTTTGACTGTTTAAAAAAGTGGGGGAGGGAAGCGTTATACCTGATTTTTAATGTCGGATATTCTGAATTTAGAGATCAGTTCTACAAACTCCAGCTGGGCTCTTAACATCTGAGCTCAGTTGCTATTGTGTATCATCCCATGATTTTCCACAAATAAAACTTTGGCCTTGACTACTCTTGTACCATCCCTTTGTCTTCATGGGGATAAAACTTAGCAATTATTTTGATACACAAAAATGCATAGCATCAGTCTTTTAAGTGATTCTGTACCGTTAGCAGGACTGAAATGTAATGTGTTTTGCCATTGCAGCTTAAAAAAAAAAGTAACTGAATTTAAACATTTGTTTGTAAAGTCCAAACACAACAGTGGTCAATTTAATTACAGACGTGAATTTTATTAGTCAAATCTGTTCCAGGTTGTATCTTCTAAGTAGTTTAAGTAGGTTTTTAAGAGTTTAGCTTGCTACTTACTGAATTCAAATATAGAGCAGCGTGATGCTGGCAGTGGGTTTGGGTTATTTCTCTGTGAGTGAGGTGAGAGACAAAATAACTTTAAGATTTATATTGTAGAAAAGTTTGAGATAATAAATGTATAAGAGCTCCCAGGAGAACACCGTGCTATCCACACTTAGAAAAAGGGAAATCCCATTCCATGAGGAAAGGGAAGTGTTGAGGATCCTTATACTTCAGATACAGAATTGCAAATGTAATTACTGAAAGCCCCACTAAGTTAAATCTCTGCAGAGTAATAGCTTTGGAGTAAAATAAGGAGGAATAAGTAATGGGCATAAACTTTTGCGTGTTTTTCTGTATTTAGTATTTGCTTACTAATGTACCAATTATAAAAATGTCATTTTGGTCAAATTCAGGAATGCTATAATTAAAGCTTTGCAGAAATGTTAACTATCAAGCTGTTATATCTTCTGGATTTGGAAACTTTCAAAGATAGAGCCTTCAGAAATTCTCACAGCCTATTTGTTTTTTTATAATCTACTTAGCTTAAAGTTGATACAGCTATTCTTAACTCTTTGCCGTACGTTCTCTGTAGTGTTCTCTTATGTCTTGTAGAAGCTTGACTGAAACATTTGAAAAATAGATTAAAACCCTTGTTTACAACTATGCACGTAGGCATAAAAGTAGATATTCCTCTTAGATGCCGATATGACTGTAGGTGGGAGTAGATACAGACAGGTGTGTCTCTGCTTCTTTGTGGCTGATTGAAAAAATGACAAGAAATGCTGAATTAACAGAGATGTCAAAGCACTTTTTTTCCTAAAAACAGTTCCTTGATAGGTCTACAGAACTCAGTGTTTCACTAGTGAATCTAATGATTCTTAATGGTAATTTTAAAGCTAATGCGTTTTATATATGGAACGCATACCTGTGCCTCCAGAGGAAGTACAGTAACACAGAGGCTGCCAGCGCTTTCCTTTTCCTGGATTTGCTGTCTGTAAAAAATAATTTTAAAATATATACATGTGTGCACATGGCATGCATACCTTTCAGGTTGTTCCAGGCTGCTTTTTCTTTCTCCTCCTATTCTTCTGGGTTCTCCAGAAGAAAATCCTAACTGGACTGGATAGCGCCTTAAGGTGCGCATCAGCTATATTTGCATTGCATGTTTATTGAATTTGCATTAAAAACAAATGCTAACACGCTGGGAATTACCTAATGTTTTACTTAAATTAATCATTTTGACCAAAATAGCTCTCTCCAGTGAACAGTGGTTAAGAAACTTTGGGGCAATAGTATGTCAGCCATCAGAATCTGTTGTGCTCATCTTCTCCAAAAATTTATCTGATAATCATACTCGTTCTGCTATCTACCGTGGCCCTGTAAAGCAGCTGTTTGATCTCTAGTCTGCAGAGTTCAGGTCGGGAACTGGCATGTTATATTAAAGCACAATTGGTTTTGTATTTCAGCTAAAAATAAAGAAAGAAATGAAAATCCAGTGGACAGAGGTGACTTCTGATGAGTAAGTCGAGTTTCGTGTGAGCTCCCTTAATGAATTAGACCAATTATGGTCTCTGATAATGGTCAGCAGTGGACACCTAGGAAAAGCAAGCGTTATAAAGCCGATATACACTCTGTTTCCTGTAAATTTTTGACGTTGGGGTTTCTGGAGTGGAAGATTGAAGAGAACTAGGAAAATGGAGGATCAGTCAAACTGTGTGCTTTCAGACCCCTGCAACCAACATCCCGTAGCAATGAATTTCGCTAAGTAATTGTGTGCAAAATAATTTTCTTTGCTTTTAATGACTTTTTTTGCGTGTCTAGTTTTTTGGGCCATGAGAAACAGCTGAGTAGTCTCTTCATGTTCACCTCTCTGTACCGCTTACGGTAGATATCTTGCATTCAGCATCTTCTCTTCCCAGCTTGATAATCTCGGTCTGTTTACTCTCTCGTTCTAAACGTATTAAACGCTCCTGATAGAACTATAGCTGGAGGTTCACATTCTGCTATTTCTGCAATACTTTTTCTTGTAGTAGTACCAGAAGGGGGAGAAGATACTCTCTTACTCTTAGCAAAAGTGAGTGATGTACTGGTGTCACTCATCCATAAAGCTTTTTCCTTGTGTCTCAGTGGGTGTACAAAATGAAAGTAGACAAGCTTGTATCACTGCTTTTCTTCCCTGTTCTTGGGCCTTACCAGAAGGCTGTCTCTTTTGTATCAATGTGCAATGGTCTGTGGTGTTTTCCCTATAAAACAGCTTCTGCTACATCTGATTTGGAATGCTCAAGGACGCCATTTTTAAAGGCGTTCAATTAATGTGTTTACTTTCATCCACTTAAGACCTTTTGAAAGTGTCCTTCAGATGCTGTGATGTGGCTGTGCATATATTAACTTGGAGCCATTAGTAGCATTGGCACAAGCAGCTGCCGTCAGCTTCCCTAGCAGGGGATGGCAGAGGGAACTGCCCGTAGCAGAGCCGTTCGTTGGACCATAACTTCAGCACGAACAACCAGGCCCCTTTGCTGGGGGCAGTGGGGGGACAGATGGTGAAAGAGGCATTTCAGAACGCTTTATTCTGCAAAGGCCCAAGTGCAGGTTCAGTTGTGCTTTGTTTAAGTTTCAGAGCTTCTGATAAACTTTTCGGCTGCAGGCTGCCCTCTTCCCTGTGGCTGCTGAGAGCAAGAGCCTGAAGAGAAGCAGTTCCTTAGCCTCCCCAACCAACTGAAAGTGTATTGACTCTGCAGGTTTTGCGTTGTGGTACGGAGTCTTAAGTGTGACTGTTCTAAATGTGAGTCTACTAGGCTAGATACAAATTTTATTTGTTTTTTGTTTTTTCCCCCTTCAGTTTTACAGGTGCATTTTCAGTTGTAACCTCTCTTTTTTTCCTCCCTGTTTCTCAGCAGAGATCTTATTACTGCTGTTGTTGGCATGGGATTCAGGTGCAGCAGCTGCAGCATGTAAAGGGCTTTCACCTATGAAAAAAAGATGTGTTGAAACACCTCCCTACCTCCATGGCTTGTAGGCATTTCCATGCATCCCAGTACAGGAGTGGACAGTGGATAAAGGGACCTGCTTTGAAGTCAGATCTCACAACCCTGCAGCTCTGGAATGTCAATTGCAATAGTTCTTTAGCCTCACAGCATGGAAAGGATGGTGGGGTTTTCTGTTTGTTTTTGTTTTACTTTCTGACTCCATGTATCCAAGTACCAGTATTGTTTGTTATCCACCCTATGAGGCAGGCGGCACCTTTCCCATGCCCAAAAAAAAAAAAAAAAGAGAAAAATCTCCATCTACTCACTTGGCTTTAACTAAGGTTGATTAGGACACACTTTCTTCTAGGTGCAGTAGAAGGAGGATCATCTAGTCTTACTCATTTTAATCTTGTTAATTTAGTGAACAGGGAGGAAGTGGAAGGAGCAGACATAGAGAAGTGTTAATGGTCATTCCTGATCGATGTGTCCCCTCATTCAAAATGTGTAGAAGTCCCTTGGTGTAAATGTGGCCACTGAATGACAAGTTGAACCTTATGTGATCCTTTGGACCCATCTTCTTGCTGCTCTCTCATACAAGGTGTGGCATTTTTGAAACCTTGAGCAGGTGTGATCATCCCGTGGTCCTTGCTTCAGGACAGTATCGGTTCCAGTAGGCAAGTTTGCTATTTATTTTGTGGTTGCTGCACCTTGCATTATGATAGAAAAACCTAGATTTTTTTTTAAATTTTTTACCTCTGTTCTGTACCTAAAAATGGACAAAAATCAGTTGGTCACAGTATCTCTTTCAGTATGTTGTCTTCCATCTGAATGTGGGTGACTCAGAGAAGCTTGGAAGGTTGCTCTTTACATTTTTATAAATCTATTTTAAATCTATCTGACCTCAGTGTCTTTGTCTTGTAGTTTTTTACCATCCATTGAAACACCTCAAGACTTTAGCACATAACATGAAGTTAGTTGACTGGTCATTACAATTAATTTAAATATATTAGTTAATAAGATAAACTTTGTTGTCTTTTTTTTAAAAAAAGACAAAGTTTTTAAAACCAAAAAGAAATGCTTTAGCAATTTTCCAGTTCAGTTTTTGCTCACTTCTTGTTGTTTTGACATATGAGAACTAACAAACAATAGTGAAGCTTCAGACACCTGTGTCATAATAACGCTAGGAAATACCATAGGATTTCTGTATTCCACCAGTGACTTGGAAAATGCCAAACACTAATTTGAGTTCCGGTTGTGACAGTGCATTCATTTAATTTTTCTTCTACAATGATCTCTTCAGTCCCTCCCCCCCCCCCCCCTTTTTTTTTTCTTTCCAAACTTGTAAATGAAAACCATTTCTTGTCAGATAAGGAAAGAAATTATCAGGTTAGTGTTTCCTAATAGGAAAATATTTTTGTGGTCTTGCTTTCTCTTATCCTTTGACTAGATTACAAAGATATAACCTGATGTTTTCTGCCCTTTGCAGTCCTTTAGGTTTTGTTAATGATGCAAAGCTTCAGCAAAACAGTTAGGTTCTTCAAAGCATTATAGCAAGAATTGGAAGAGCTAGAGGAAATATTTAATGCAAGTTACTGTTGTTAATTCTTTTATCATTTGAAATTTAGGAAAAACAAAACAAAAAACAGCAAACCCTACTTTAATGTTTTATTGCCAAATACAAAAAAATTAACTGATTATTTTAGGTGAATGTCTTGCAGAATCTGAAAACTGTTGCCTGTGATGATAGAATTTTTTTTTTTTTTGTTAATCCCAAAGAGCTCATATTGGTCTAGTTCCCTTGATACTATCTTCTACTATCCTTACTTGTGTTTTGTCATGAAAGCGTGCACTAGTTCGACTGAAGAGCGGAGACAGGTACCAATGGGTAGCTGCTAGGAGTTTCTTTTGACTTTGCAGGTTTGTTTTTCTTGGTATTGTGCAATTTCATCAGTGTACAACGGCATGACAATATTCGGTGACTTAATGCATCACAGGGATTTTTCTTCTGTTCAACTTTATGTGTATATCAGCAGGAAGAGAGTTTAGTGGTGAGGTCACTGGATAAGCACTTAGGAGACATGGATACAACTGCCTGCTTTGTCAGAGACTTCCTGTGTGATGTATGGCTGCTCTGTGCCACGCTTCTGAAATGTCAGGGATTTTAGTGGTTGCTTAATATGAGCTTATTGTAAGGGTATATAGGATAAAGACTGCAGAACACTTAGAGCTAAGATGATGTGGATCATACAGGTTCTAAAATAGAAAACCAAACTTCATGTTCTTTGAGATTTTCTGCTCGCTCGTATCAGTTAAATGTGTGCCTGCCCCTTCTGTTTCTTGGTTGTGTTCGGTGCGCCTATAACTGTTCTCTCATTGCAGACCCAGAGCGTGTGGAGATCTATGGGTGGTTAAACTCCTTGGGGGGTGGGAGGGCTCCTTGGTGCCTGAATCCTTATTTACCCTGTTTAGCGTTAGGTGAAATGACCTGACGTTGTTCCTTTATGTTAGTATATCATGCACCAGCCTTTCATCAAAGGTGATGTCCTTAGTTTTGTCTTTGAGTAAGTATGTGTAGGCTTTTAGTTGTTGGTTTTTTTTTTTTTATTTTATTTTCTGCCCCTTGCTTATTAGATGCCTTAGTGTTAGCATCAGGCAGAAGCTTTCTTCTGAGGGAACGCTATAAAACAGATAATAAACAATAAGTAACTGCATCTCCGCTGCTGAGGGTTCTTCAGTGTCAATGAATTCCCAGAGCGTGTATAGCTGGGATAGCAGGCTTTCTGTTGTTACATTTAATGCTGCAGCTCCTTGCATATGTGTAGTTAAAGAGGGCTGTATTCCAGCTAGCCCCTACCTCGGGGTGGTTTTCCTTCAGGGATCAATTAACTGCGGTAGAGTTTCGAACAGCCTGACAAGAGGTAGTTTGTGCAATAGTGGCCTTAGAAAGTGAGAGCTGTAACTGCTTCCCTCCAGCTATCTTCTCTTGCGCACATTTCCTGCCTACCTGCTTAGCAGAAAGGCTGGCCTCCGCAGGGTAAATCTAGCGTACGCTTGTTGAAATCAGAGTAATCCACAGGCTTCCTGTATGTTTAATGTAACTGTAGCAGCAGCCCTGTCAGAGCTGTGACTTTTCTACCGAAAACTTGTTACCCGTTTTTACTGCATTTGGGGCTTTGTCACTTCCTCTGTGATGGCTGCTTGAGCCTGCAGTAAGGCGCCGCGCTGGACCTCCGCGGTCGCGGCGCGCAGCGGGCTGCTGCAGGCAGAGAGGGAGCGCCGGTGCGGTTCCGCGCTCCTGCAGCGATGCACGGGCAGCGACGTCGAGTAAGCTGTCGTGCCGAGAGCAACGTTTCGCTTTCCTCTGTGTCATCCTGGACCCAGCAGACGCTGTGCCCTAATTTTAACGTTTCGCATGCCTGAGAGCAGTATTGGAAGGTAGGTGAGGAGTCGTAACGGCGGGCTGGTGCCCTGGACCTGGGCAGGGCAGATATGTCGCAGATTGGCGAGCATGGGGATACAAAGGCAGCGTAGCGGTGACTGCAGTTTCAGGGAAAGAATGCTCCCTCCCCCCTCCCCTTCCCCCCCCCCCCCCCCCAAACCAGGCTCAAACTCATTATGATGTTTTGGAGGTTTGTTGTTTTTTTTTTGGGTCCAAATCCCTGCTGATGTTTTAGGAAAAACAATAGTTCTGTTGTTAAGTAGTTGCTGTTAAAACAATATTCTGTTCAATACTGCAAGCCGATGTTGAAGACCAAAATAGAAGGGAGTAGAACCATGTACGTGTTTGTGTATCGGAGTTAACATTGGTTTCGTGGCTGTTGGGTTTTTTTTTTTTTTAATTGATTCTGTTCAGATTGGTATCATCTTCAGGATGTTGGTACTGTGGCTGTAGTGTTTAGTGGGCAGGAATATTTCAGCCTCAGGCTGGCCCACCTGACTGGTTTATGTACAGGCAGGCATGTGCAGTTGTCCTTAAAGACTAAAATAAGGGTGTTCTCCTTTCATTTCCTTGTGTTAAGAAGATGGTAACCAAGAGAGTGCAATTTAATTCTTTCTGGTCTCTTGGAGAGTTTCTGAGGTTAATGTTGAAACTATAGATGCTGCTAGTAACTCATGCTTCTAAGAGTGATTTTTGATTTTCAAAAATGTGTTTAGCATGAGGTGACTTAATTGAAGCTTTCTGATGCAGATCTCTCCATCCTGCCCTCGCAACAGCTAAAGGCATGTATGTGGTACCAGAAATGAAAGGCAGCACTTTGTTTTCAGGGTAGGAAAGGCAGTTATACTTGGGACATGTTGTATTTTATTTTATCTTCCAAGCATGTTATAAACGTAAATTAACATCACTTATCCTCTTTTAATACTTACAAAGCAAAATGATGGGCATTAAGTGCTTTGCACCAGACTAAATGATGAATCATCATCTAGAAGGGCACACTAAATGATTTCAGGGTTCCCTTTTGGCCCATAATCTATAAATTGATATAGATGGGAGTTATATTTGGGGTTTCTTCAGCTTAGTTTTATGATCTATTAGCTGATTTAAATTCAGAATTTAACTATTTCAGGGGATGGGTCATGCTGGAAGACAATATTTTGCATTTTTAAATCCACTGTATGCTCCTAGCAATTGCTGGCTGGCTGTAGAAGGGCAATAGAGCTTGAGACTATTTCTAGTTGCTATATTGCATTTAGTCCTGACCCATGGTATTAGCCAGATCTCTGCAATACCCAATTCCTTGTCTAGGAGAACTACTTACTTAGCTAGTGGCAAAGGAATCAGCTGTCACTGGTACTGCTGCCTCTAAAAACGGGCATATTCCTTTTCTGTTGAATTAGATTTTTTTTGCTAACCAAAATTCTCTATGAAAGCAGTACTTTAGCAAGAAAAGTTAGGCCCAGTACAGTCTTTAGAGAATAATTCCTGAAGGTTTTGTTTTGGGGGTGAGGGAGGAATGGTGGGCGTGCAGTGGCTGGCTGCTCTAATGCAAGGTTGGTAAATTTAGCAGGGGTATACTGCTAAGTTTCTGAACTGCAGTTTGAAGTGAAATAAAGAAACAAAGTTACTTTTTTCTGAAGTTTTTTTCTCTGACTTGTTTAACCTTTCAAACCTTTTTAATGCAGCAAATATAGCTAACCCAAGTTTTGAGTGGACGTTTTTCACAGTGTATATAGCCTTTTTGTGAGATTGGATAGGATATTAAAAAAAATAATAAAAAAACCAAACATGAGTGATTTCTCTTCCTCTAGTTACTTGAAAGGTTGTATTAACGCTACTCATATTTCGTAATTTCCCTGGCAGTTGACTATGAAATTTGACCTATTTAAATGGTTTTACTGTACTAGATTTCCTGGAGACCTTTCAAGATAATTTGCTTCCTAATCTAAATTTAACAGTTACATAAACCACATTTTGGAGACTTGGAAATTTCTACCTACTGCCTCTGCTGCCTTTTTTTTTTTTTTTTTTTTTTGTAGCTGAGCCATATTGTAAAAATGTAAGTACAGACTTTTAATCTGAGATTTGCGTGTAGCTTGTCAATTGGTTTATGCACATAGATGCTGTTTTTTCTTTTTAATAAGATAGAGAAAGTAGGTTATTTTCTGTCCCCGTTGAAAGTTTCCTTAGTACTGTGGCCAGTTCCATTTTTGTCAGTCTGTTTTAAAATCTGAAGAAATAAAATCTCACAGGTCTAGGATATATATTTGTGTTACAGTTGCTTGAATTTCTTGGTTGCCTTTTCATTCTGTGTAGGTCTTAACAGATAGTGAATATCTTATCTATAAGTTTAACCTTTCTCTCAACAAATGAAGCCAAGAAGGAAAAGACTGTTATTCCTTTGAGGTACTGTTTTCAGAAATCTTGGCTGGATTTAAGGATTCATTTTGTACACTTGTCACTGACGTCTTGCCTAACACATTATGTGAGTTCAGACTTTGTGAGATTCATCATCCTTCTGTCTGTTAACTTTGTTTCTGGTAAACTGTTCTGGGAGATATATTATAATAAGGGGACAAATTCTTAATGGCTTATTTGGTAGCTTTAGTTTACTCAAGCAAATTGAAAAGCAAAAAATCTTTCTTACTGTTGTTTCCACCAACAGGTGTTTGAAATCTATTTGCTTTGAACAAGGCTTCACAATTGTTAATTGTCTGCTGTTTACATGTAGTGTTTGGGGGAGGGTAATGCATGACAAGTAGCTCTTCAGAAATAGGAAATTTCTTAATAAGTCAGTGGAATTTTTTTTTTTTCTTTTTACTGAGAGGAGACAGTGGTGGTAGAAGCAAGTGGATGTTTCTTGTGAGAACACTGGAATTAACTTTGTGCTGATACTTGCCAATAAGTTTAAAAAAAAAGGCAAATGTAACTTAGGACTCACTAATTTTAAAAAAAAAAAAAATCTGTCCTATATTTTTAGAAACATCAGTACTACCCTTTTAACCAACTTTTTGCATATGCTCTGTGATATGTTGATTACGCTTAGGGAAGGAAGCTATTGAATTAAATTTCCGCCAGTTGAATGCAGGTTGGCTTATTCCTTTGCTCTGCCTGAACGTGGAATGATGCGCTGGATCCAGTAGGAGTTTTGGCTTCATACAGGCAGCGTTTGGGAAGCAGTGGAAATGTTGGCAGCGTGAGATTGCTGCCTTTGGCTGAGGAGAATCTGACTTCCTGAGGTTATTTTTGATTGAACACCCAAAGGGCATAGGGAATTGTCTGGAGAATCAAGTGCATCTTCACTTGCAACACTCTGATTTCTTAATGTAACTTTTGTATTTGATTTTCATGCAAAAGGTTCTTGAAGGTGAATATCTTTGTATAGATCTTTGTGAGAATTTGTATATGTTGTCATACAAGTGATTCTTCATCTGTTAGTCCTGTTGATAAAAGTACAAGTGTTATATCAAGGCATGTTATGTTCTAGTTTTTAGTGATCGTTTTGAAGGTAATCTGTTCTTGACTGTTGAGGTGAGAGCGTTTTTAATCCCTAGCCAAAGCACCCCTGCTTACTTTTTATCAATCATAATTCAGTGATTGGGAAATTAGACTTTTTTGAGTCACTTGCCTCCTTTGATCTACAACAACATCAAGTTTTAAGTTACTTTATGCTTTTTTTTCCTCCTATATTGGAACTATTGGAAAGTTTAAAGGCTAAAATTAAATTCTCAAAATCCAGAACAGAAGTTCAACGTGTAAATTTGCAAAACACCTGAATGAAGATAAAGGAATTGGAAAGTGTCTGATGTTTTTTATCTACTCAGTAGATGGCATTTCTGTCATGCTCCTAATGACAGCTCATTTCTCTTGTCTCATCTCTTTGATTTTTTTTTTTTAAACATCTATTTGAGACTGCTTTCCAAAGTTATTTTTGAACTCCTCTGTGGAAAAAAAAAAAAGTATTTCTTATCCAGTAGGAAAAAATCTTGAAATAATTTTTCATTACGTGGGTAAAAATAATTTATTTTCAATTGTTTTAAGGTTGTCAAATGCCATTTTGTAGCTGATACTCTGAGGTTGAAAAAGGACACTAGTAATCTCATGAACATTGAATTTGTTATGTCCTGTGTTAATATCTGATCTTTTCCAGTGTCCCTTTATTCAATCTTGATATTTTTGATCATTGAGAAAAGTGAATTGTGCCACCTTTTTCTAGGCCTTACTGTTGCCATAGTTTTCAGGGGGTGAAAATAGAAAAGAAAAAACTCTAGAGCACTGGGAGAGATTCTACCCATCTTTGTGACAGGTTTTGGTTCTGCTTGTCTGGTTTGGGTTTATTACACCTATGAGTGGTGGAAATTGTGCTTGCTTCTACATTTAGCCCTTATGTTTTGTTTTGTTTTTCCTCTAGTTTCTTCAGTTCTTTGCAAGCAGGTGTTCGGGCACAGGGTTCCTGGCAGCCTTGCTCTGACCCTGACCACGTCACCTAGATCCTAGCATCGTTCTCTGAGGCAGACGGGCTCACTGAAGAGCACCAGCCTGCTTCAGAGGGCTTGGCTGGAGCTTGCGGAGATTCACCTTTAGTTCTGTGTTGTCAAGACTGGCTTTACATCTGCTTGCTTTCTTAACGGAGCCGTGGCAGATTCTTTTGCTTTTTGTGAAGACTGATGAAGTTCCCGTCTTGCTTGTTCACCTACAAACGGTGTTGCTTGGGATCCCTCTGTAACAGCTTGGGAGTAGAAGCTTTGTCTAAGTAAGCCTTTCGGATGAGGCCTGACGCTTTGGGGTGGAAATATATTCAGTTATGACAGTGGCAGCTTTCCGATTGAATCTAAAATGACTTTTGAATAGGAGATGAGAGATGGCAGGTTGGCTGTTTCTTCGAACTGCTGTTCAGCGGTACAGATTGCATTTAATCCACTTCGAGCTACAACTTGTTTGGCAGTCTCAGTATACAAGCTTACAGAAGAGTGTCCTAAAGGAAGTTCTCTCCTATTAAAAACTTAGGTAAAGCCTTCTGTAAAGGTGGTCCTGTCAGAGCGATGCTAAGGCTGTTGTTCCTGTATCGTGTAGGGACATGTGTAGAACTTGTAGCATGTTGATCTTTTTAATAACCTGTCTTCCTGAACACAGTACTCATGATTTGTTGCAGCTCTGTGGGTGTTTACTCATGGCTATTGTAGTTAATACTGCTGCAAAAATCAGGCTGGAATCCGGTGTTATTACTAGATGGGGTTGTTAACCTGAGTGACTACTTTTTTAGCTTCTGTTTGCTAGAACGGAGGTATAAATTTATTTTCTGAGCTGATACAAATCCACTTCCAAAATAAAATTTTTAAATGTTTTTTTTTTACTGTGGAGTTGTTGTCAGAGGTATACTTCCTTTTCTTAAATTTTTTTTAAAAGCTGTTACACTTGCCATTTTTATGTAAGCTGTCTGTAAAGTAGCCATCCCCCCGTCTTTCCTAGTTAACAGAGGCAGAAGTGCAGGCTTCCTGGATGATCCCTTCTGCAGCTGTATCTCTTAACCTGATGTTTAAACCAATTTTAATTGAATGTTCACGTTGTATTCTTTGGATAGCTGTGTCCTTAATGCAGAGTGAGAAGGTTTTATTGCTGCATATTTTTATAGACTTAGGAAAGATGAGAAACGCCTGCCTCAAGCTTTCAACATCTTTTAACAACTGCTCAGAAATTCATCTGAACGTAAAAACAGAGCAAGTAGTGCGCGCCCTTGCTTTTCTTGCTAAGAAATGAAAATGGGGAGTGCTGCTGTAGGTGCATCTTTTCAGCCTCTCCCAAGGTCTTGCCGTGCACCCAGGAGGTCTGTAAAGCAGGGCTGTTCAGAGCTTGAAGGCTGCTTGCTGGTGGGGAAAGTGTTGCCATAGGCACAACCTGCTCCTTTTTAGGGAGGGTCGTGTCCTTCAGGATGCTGCGTTTGGCGGCTGGAGCACAGCGGGGCTCTGGGCGGGGGGGTTAAACTCTCAAACAGACGATGCCATTTTACCTGCTCTTGATTTAAAACGCATCACTTCCAGCTTCACCAGTTGGCAAGGTGAAAGTAGTCTCCTACTCTCTCCCTCATCACCTAGCAGCTAACTTAAAGTCTAGGCCCCCCCCCCCCACACTTTTTAAAAGAAAAGCCTGTCTGGCTCAAGTACTTTCTACCTGTCAAGCTGCTTTTGCCTAAGAGATTTGTGGAAATTTCTTGATCTGACTGGTGCCTGCACAAGCCATGTTAAATTGCTAGATGGAAGTGAAATCCTGCAGTGTTTTGGGCTTTTTGTTTTTCCCGTCGCTCTTCTGTTGGGAGCTGTACTTCTGTGTAGTATGGCTGCCTTGCCATGTTGTTTCAGCTGTGGGAAGGTGAATCGACGTGAAATTTATTTTTAAATAATGGGAGATCGTAGTTCAGTTACAAAGTGATACAAGTGCCACTTTTTGATATCCTGTCCTGTTCTCCCACCTACCCCGCAAAGGTCAAATATCCTGACTCAGAAGTTTTTTAAATACCTAGTTGAAAAATATATGCATCATTTCCTTTTCAACTTCCAAAAGCGTGGGTAAATATTTTTTTGAAGTGGTAGAGCAAATAAATTGTTTTAAACTTTAATTGACCGTTGCGTTTAGATTCTGTGAATGTAGGCTCTTAAATATAAAGGCTGCTGAAAATTTCCAGTAAATTAAGCAATCCTGCTGCAAACAATTCCCTTGCAATCTTTTCACAGCCTTCTGACAGACTTCTCTTATCTGCAGATCCTTTTTATCCCATGGGCTTTGGATAATCGCAAGACCCGTTGTACAGTAACCAACACGGAGGGTTTATCAAATGGATATTTAGCTGTTCATGGGTGGTTTTTTTTTTTTTTAACAGCATGTGTTTTTGTTTTGTTTAAGGAATGAAGCTTCTTAAGTTTCAGACGTGGACAGGCTGGCAGTTCTACTACTGCAACTGTTTTTGATCCTTAAGTTTGTAGCCTGCCTGCGCCTGTTTTCTGCTCCAAAAAAATTGAATTGTTGCCTACTCTTGCAGGATCTTTTTTTTTCCCCCCCCCCCCCCTCAATTCTTTCCTCTAATGATTTGCACATTCAATCCATTGAAAAGATGGGGATAATTTTCCTTTTATATTAATTTGTAAACTGTTACTGGTTGTTATTTAACAAAAGTAGTACTATCATCCTGAATGGCTGGACTTAGAACATATATAGATTTTTTTGGGCACTTGTTTAGAATATATAGTTCTCTGTGTGATCTCTCTGTTTTAAGGAATGATGCAGAATTTTCTTCATCATTCTGTCTTAAATGTTTAGATTTTGAAAAGCCCAATGCTTAGTTGTGAAACTCTTGTGGGACCACAGAATTGCTTCTCACTGATGCACTCGATCACTCTTCTCTGACTTTTGAAAGCCACGTTTTTTGTGAACTAAGCTGCGATCGGATGACTTAAATGACATTAGTCAGCGTTTGCTCTAATTATCTCTATTTAAAATCTGCCTTTTGATTTACATAGGTTTTTTTTTGTTGTTGTTTTTTTTAAGGTGAGTTGTATTTCTAAATCCTTGCCTCATTGTGCAGCCATCTTCTTTCTAGGCCTCCACCCATTTCTCAGTTAGCAACTGCCACCATGGCAACTCTTCCTTTGGCTGAACAGATGGGACGTTTTGAGTCTCCTCCTCGTGGAGCGCTGCTAAGGCTGTGCTGAGAATCAGCTGGCAGGTTGCACTCCTTTCTGAAAAATTTAAAGCGAACTCTGCTCATCAGAGGCACACCAATTTAAGGGTGCTTCGTTTTGTAAATAATACTGTGGTCTACTCGTTGCTTACAGAAATAAAACAACTTGGCCGAACTTGGATTATTTATGTGCCTTAAAGTCCTTCAGAGGAATGCTGCCTTTTGTGTGATGAGACTGCTGTGAACCAGCAGGATCTGCACAGCCTTTGATTTTTATTTTTTTCCCTAGTAGAATGGTTGCCATCAACTTTTTTTTTTCCCCCTCCTCTTTAGGATGCGTCAGGATGAAACGCCACAGGCATCTAAGCACCAGTGACAGTTCAGACAATGAGAGTAAGTAATATGTACTAGTTTTTCTTTGGTCTATCACCCCCTTGTGGTTTCCTTCTGTGGTTTGAGGGCAAACTGTTTCACCTCTTATAATTAAAAAAAAATGTTTCTTGCTTGATTTCATTTTATTTTTGCATTCTGTGGTCTTCGGTGTTCTGAACTCTTTTTTGCTGGAGGGAAATGAAGCTAAGAATCCTATGAATTCACAATTTCAGGAGAAATTTGTATATCTCTTCCTTTCACATTTGGGGAAAAAAAATAACTGTGATTCAGGACAACTTTCACTGTCAAGAGGAAATTTTCATACAGTTAGGGTTATTTTGTGAGAATAAATAAATAAATACAAATAGAATGCAGTGCTGTTGTCTTGTCCTGAGCAGAGCCTTAACTTTAAAATTCCTGGAGGTGAAGAGCTGTTTGAGCATGCACTTGTTGGGGTTTCTTATATTGGTTCTTGCTCTTTTCAACTTCAATCTGCTATATACATTAGTGAAGTTATATTTTAAAAGTTCCTTGGCACACGTCTGGCTGAGGTTGCACCTTCCCATTTTAGCTGTATAAAACTCTATATGGCAGTAGTCTGGTTTGTTTCTTTTAAATCTGTGTCCGTTGAATACCTCTGTACATAATGATAATTCATTCTCACGTTTATTGCAAGTCATCAATGCATCATGTACTGAACTAGCATTTTGCCCAGAAATGTCTAGTCATGACACTATACTGCTTTGCATATCCCTTCAGCATGCTTTAATATCATTGCTTTTGTTTGTTTTTCCAGAACTTGCAAGCTTTCTATCCTCACTTTTGCTCTTTCTCCTTCCACTTTTGATAGAAAGGAAATGAAGGAAGGTGGTCCACACGTTTGTTTCTGTTTACTCACACTTGTATCAGGCAGAGCAGAATGTGCCTCTCAAATCAATGCGCTGTGGTTTTACAAAGAACAAGTGGAACAGGAGGAGCTGCAATCAAGCCTACACACCGCATAAGAGTGTTTTGCCCACGTCTTGTCAAGAACTGTGATAATTCAGGAGACTGGAGTGCCTTGTGTTTTACTGAGCAATTAAATGATTTCAAATGAGCTATAATGTGTTTTTGTTTCTGTTTTAAACAGGTCCTTCCACTTCCTTTTCTTCTTGTTCTAAATACAGGAGCAAGTCAAAAACACCAGCAAATGAACAAAAGAAACCTGCTGAGGTAAGAATCGGGGGTTAAAGATTGGTTGCTGGTAGTTCTTTCTGTTGTGTAGTTTTCATATTTCAAAGCCTTGAAATAGTGAGCTTTGGACCAGTGCCACTGAGGCCTTTTGTTGCCTGTCAGTTTCCTGATGAATCTGTTTCTTCCTGCTATGCAAGTATTATAGGACCCCGTATTTGATGCCCTAAAATGACTTAAGGGATTGCAGACAGTAACGCATACTTCTTTCTCTCCTTGAAAGTTAGTTTCATTTTGAAACTGAAAAACTGGGCTGGTCTTGTGATTTGAAAGCATGTCAAAGACAAGTGATTTGTATGGATATGGAAAGGATACCTTCCTTTTGCTTTAGGATAAAACAAAAATTGCCAAAAACTTGAGTTGGCAGGCTCTGTATGATCAGTGCTTACTCATCTTTTTGTCATTTTTTTTCACTTTTGACTCGTTACCTTCAATAAAGGTTTTACTCTGCTGTCCTTACCTGTTAGGGCCACTCTGCATACATGCCTATCACCACTTTCATTGGATTTATATACCCTAATTGAGTCCTTTTTTTCTTTGGCATTTATGTATGATTCTGTGCTCAAGTCCATTCTTCAGCCGTTCCACCAGTAGCCCTTTTTTGGGAGGATTTATTGGCCACTTTCTGCATATCCGATGCTCGCTTCTTAAGGGCCGAAGTCAAGAAATTACTGCAAATGGGAGATATGTTTCTTGCAGTTAATTCCCCTTACTTTCTATCACACTCCCTCCAAATGAGTCCTTTGACATGTTGGTATGATTATTGATGCCTGAGGCTGTTGAAAAAAGACTGACAAAAAATACTTTGTTTCTGTAGAATTGAATTCAGAGACTTATGGCCTAGAAGTAGTTTGCTGTACCATATCAAATGATAGCTTTTTAGTTGCTTAGATGTTACTGTGAGAGATTGCATAAACATAGAGATTGTGTTCATATAGCAAAAGCTGTTCAGCAAACTTACCTCATGCTCCTTTCTAAATGCTGCTTACTGGATGAATTGAGTTTGGTAAGAACAAAGTAGATATTACAGAATATATCATTTTTTGGAAGTTTAATTTTTATCACAAGTTAATGGAAGAAAACATACTGATTTGTTTCTAAAAGAGAATCTTGCATGAATGTTTCAACAAAAATAAACAATACGCAATATAACGCTTTATTTGCAGGTGCTGAGAAGGTTAAGAAAAGCCTCCTATTTTACCTTCAAAATGTTGGTGTTTGAAATTCTTATAGAACCATAATCCTCGATCTTAAAAGCATCTTGAGGCTACTGAAGTATTTTAATTGTTGCTGATGTTTGTCCATGCAGTAGCTTTGTCATTTGCCAAGTTGATCAAATGGGAACTGAAACAAATACATTGCCAGGCTTGCTGCTATTTGAAATGCACCTCAGTGCCAGTCCCTTGCCAGTTCCATCTCCCTGCCAAGCTACCCAGCTTTCTTCTTGCACCTCTTCCTCCTAAGGATTGTCCTGTTACTGGGTTCTTTGCCTCTGCTCCACACAGTTTTTCTTTGTGTGTGCCTGTGCGTATAAAGAATAATTACGAAGATGTAAATAGGAATACTGTATACATGGACTACATAACTTCTAGGAATTAAAATGAGCAGTGTTTTCAGTTCCTCCTCCTGTGATCATCTTTGCTGTTTTATACCTGTTCCAAGACAAGATCTTGAGCCCTTTAGTGTTTGAAAACACAAAACTTTTTATAGAACAAAAACTAGAGCGTATGCTCTGCGTTTAAAACGGAGCGTTTCCTGACTTCTTTATTCCAGCAATATTATCAGGTTTTGAAATACTTTTACTCCCATAATATTTTAAGGGATTTCTTTAATTTAAGACCAAAAAAAAAAAGGGGGAGAAAAGAAATCTCAAACCTTAGATTATTTCCTCTTCCAGAAGAATGCCCTAAGTGTTCCTAAAAACGATATTAAAAAAAACCCCAACACTTAAAGAACCCTCCGGGGAAGAGAGGGTGGGATGACAGTGATAATCTGTACCCTTTGTGTGCAAGATTCTTGGCTATCTTTCCAGTCTTTCTTTCCTTCTGCTAGAAGCAAACATTTTTTTTTCAGCCTCTAGAAAAGCATATGCTGGACAGGACAGTACATGAAATGCTGTTGTCAGCAGAGCGTTGAAATTGATTATTTATGCACTAAGTGTTGACGAGAGTGTAAAGCACAAACTGAAAAAAGACGCACCACCGCACACCCTTCCAAAAAACATGTTATAATAATTCCACAGATTTCTTGTAATAATAGTTATTTAATATCTATTTTATGGAAATTTAAAATTTCAGGCTAACAACATCCTTATAGCAAGGGATCCCTTTTAGCAAGCTGGCATCGGTCTCCTTTCACTCACCTCTGCTTCCCAGGCAGCAGACTGTTTCTTGAGTTAGTGATGCAGAAAATCTAAAAGGTCAAAGCTATAAATAGCTGTTTGGGAATATTTTTGTTCATGGTCTTCATACATTAATTTTTCTTTCATGCCGGTAAGCCTGGCTTTCTAAATTAAATTGCATGTGGATACTTAGACTTTTCTCAAATTCCTCAACCATCTACAGTCCAAGTATTTTTGAGTACCTGAGTTATGTTTCCAAATAAAACCACCTTTTTTTGGTACTGTGACCAATGAACAAGTTCCTATATTTGTCAGCTGCTTCATAGGACTTGTCTATATCTGCTGTGCTCCCCTGTGGTTGCCTGTGAAGAGTGCAAAGCAGCTATAACTGAGGATCGCTCTGCCTTGAATTACTTGGTATTTGTTTCAGAATCAAGGTGGGCACATGGATGACTTCTGTGGAGCAAAGTGATTTAGGGTTAGAATATAAATGTCAATTCCCAGAGTCTGATTTACTGGGCCTTTACCCAAATGCAAACGCAACGTTATTGAGTCAGACCTGAGGTCCGTTTATCCCATTACGTTCCTTGGAAAAGAGTATGAGAACAGAGCAAGCGTAGAATGATACTTCCTCAGAATACTGTGTTTCCCTGGGTAGTTTTAAAAGCAAGACGGTGGCTCTTTCTTTGCGCTCTGCTTTTGAATTATAATGTATTGCGAGCCACTGAAATGGTGACTTCAAAATTCTACTAGCCAATTAGCTTTAGCATTTCCTTTGGAAAAACTAAATTGTGTTAAGGTTGCAGGCACACCAGTAGTATAAAACCTTTGTGATGATGTTGGCCACATGCCAGTTGCAGTGTTGCCCCCTATGGACTTAAACCTAGACAGGAGTCGCTCAGAGGTCTAAACACTAGGCTGTGTGGGAGTAGCAGGGTAGGAGGCATTTGGATGTCTGGCTCAGCATGAAACCTGTACTTTGCTGTTTCCTGTCTCCTTGGAAGTTGCAGCAGAAAATGATGGTAGAACAATTGGAATCGTTTTTGCAGGGAGAACCTATTAGCTGGACCATCCTGAACGACTTTTTTTTTCCTTCAGGCTTGTGGGAGCACAAAAGAGAACAGAAATTTGTGACACTCAAGCTTATATTATTTATATTCTTATATATATGAAAGTCCTTGTTCCCTCTTACAACTGTAAAAGAGTTAAGTTAGGATTGTGCTTTTTTTCAATCCTGACCGTATAAGATGGGTTTGAATCCCACAGCAGCAATACTAGGTTTTATCCCTCATCGCTGGTAGCGCCATCTGTGTTATCATGTGAACTGTTACTTGTTTTCCACAAGTAAATTGTCTACTTTCGTTACTTGGGTATGTGAAACTTTTTTTAGTGGCACTTAACTGCCACATACATCATAGGTCTTGATCCTGAGGAGCATTTTGTAAGACTAGACTCCTAGCAGAGAACGGATTCCTTTTGCAGTCTGAAAGGGGTAGGGTTTTTTTCTGTGAGTGAATGAGTAACATGATTAAATCACTGCTTTGCATGTACCATGTATAACAGGAGAATGTTACCTTTATGTGTGTGCCTGTCTTGGAAGAGTCTGAATTAACTGCATCACCTTGGATGTTTGTATAGGTTTCTCAAGACCTTTGGTGAACTTGCCTTAATGCATTTTGATATGCTGCCTTTTTTTTGTTGTTGTTTCTTTTACCTGCATGGGTTAGTTGGTATCAAAATTTACAATACTGTTATATAAATCAGAGGTACAACCTTGCTGGCTATTTTTATGATCTCTTTTTGCCTTTGAGATACTATCTCAGAAAGGCTATTTGAACACTCTAACGAGAGGTGACAAGAACGCATAAAAGCATGGAAAAGCTTGCTCGTGAAAAGGCTGAGCTATTTTACCTTTGGAATTGAATGAGCAGGCATAATAGTAAAGTACGAATGGTATCGGAACAGTAGAACTAGAGCTTCAATGCTGCCTGTCCTCATGATAGAAGAATTGGGGAGGAAGCTCGGGCAGAGAATGAACGAGGTTAAAAATGAGAAAATCTGGAGCAATTTAAAAGGATATCCTTTTCCATGCGTCGTGTAATTAGACTGTGAAGCACATCTGCCATGGGAAGTTGTTGAGACTGAGAATTAAACAAGACCAAAGAAGGAACTGAACAGATGATAACAAGTACAGATTTTTTCTAAATATCTGTATAATTATTATGCTTTTAAAATTAATTGTTAGAATTAGATCCCAAAATCTAGAGCTTATCTCTGATTAGCGGTCAAAATGAAACTTGTTGCGTTCTTACACAATTCTTGCACATTTTTCTGGCTCCTGAAATACTGTCAGAGACATGATGTTAGGTGGGAATGATTTTTGTATCTGATTTCCTGGCATTTCCTATGGACACTTGTAAAGGAGGCTAGGAAGAGTCATGGCCACTCCAAAGAAAAGTGAAATACTTCATCTGCTTGAGGCCTGAGTAATCAGTAAGAATAGTTTTAGGAGAATAAGAGTTTGTAGACTAGGATTTACTGCAGGTCGTGTCCAAATTATTTGGATATTTCATTTGTGGAGTCCAAATTTAACATTTATTCCCATCTGCCCTAAACTTTTTAAACATCTTTAATTTTTCGGTCCAGTCAGTATATGTGCCTGGAACTGTAACTTCATTTCCATTTTAAAATTATTTTGCCTTTTTTTTTACTTTGCTACAAAAAACGAAACAAAACTGCCCTGAGACTCCAGACTCCTTCATATCAGGTGCCTTAATTCAGAAGCTTCATGTCCAGCTCACGATGCGTTAAGCTAGAAAAATTCTTCCTTTCCAGGACGTGCCCACCAGATTGTGCAAAGTGGTGTCCCTTAGAGCTTTACCTTGGCAAGCAGGCAGTCTTGCACGCGTTGTGAAACATCTATATAAAGATTAGACGTATTTAGATATTACCTGACTGTGTTACGCTTCTGGTAGCTCTTACTACAATGTGGCTTCCATTTTATTATGTATGTGGTGATTTTAGGTGTAAACTGCTGCTTTATAGTGTCTTTAAATTTTGCCAAGGGTGTTTTACTTGAGAGCTGTGATAGTAGAGTGAGCTTTGATGCTTGCAGGTGACTTGACTTTAGAATAAAAAATTACCCAGGTCCTTCAGAAAATGAGTGAGAAGATGCTTTGACACAAAACATGGTGAAAAACTCTTGTGTAATTTGCTGAAAATGCCCGCTGCAGTGTAAGTATTTGGCACATTAAATTTCATAGCTGGCCTTTGAGATGGGTTGTGAAGGCGATTTCAGGAAAATGCTAGCTGTTTCAGCTTTCTCTGTTTAGAGAGGAGATTGACCTTTGTTTAGTGTTATTTTCCATACAAGATTTCTGAGAGTATAATCCAAAAAAACCCCAAAACCAAAAAAAACCACCCAAGACATAGTAGCTCCCTCCTACCTTTTAATAATCACTACTTTTTTTTTTTTTTTTCTGGGTTATTGAGTTTTCTGACTGCATAAATAGTGGACGTGAGGAAATGAAATGTATTTTGCTGACTCATTTAGGAGCCCTGTGAGGCACCAGGGGAAGTCTTAGGGGTGATGCAATCCAGGAGAAATCCTACTTTGATGCGAACAGCAGAAGAGCAATCAACACACAATTTATTAAACTTTTGAGGTGTGATTCCCAATCCTGACCTAGATGGCCCCAGCAAGAGGTGTACCCTTGTGGTGTTTTGTGACCAAACACACTGGCTTTCTGGTGGCCAAAGTACCAGAAAGCTTAGAGGGTGTCACCAGAAGAAGCACTGTTTTTATTAACTGCATTTTTAAGAGGTGGCGCAACTGGTTCAAGTTCTCCCTCTGTCCCTCCTGCATGTGCCAGGGGAAGGCAAGGGGAATGAGCGGCGGGATCTGTCAGCTTGAGCAGAAGCTTACAGAGAGGTATGGAAAAAGATATTGAACTCTAGTTTTGCATTTTGGAGTCTTAGGCTTGCGTTGGTCATGAACAGAAGGTGCCCCCATATCTGTGCAGATCTGGTGTTTGAATTGTTCAGAAAAGATAGCCTTTTCTGATGAAGGCTGTTGTATAGTCAAGAACCTGCTCTCTTGCTTTGATGCTGATCTTTTACTATAATGCTCCATATCACTACTTGCATCCTTCCCAACATCTTTAGTGGATAGGGATCCTGCAGGGGGGGGGGGGGGAAAAAAGTGTGTGTTGTTGCACAATCTTGATTTATTCGCAGAGTAAGCACAGGAGGGTCCTGTGAGGAAGATGAGGTTCCTCTTCCTGCTTCAAGCCCCAGCTTTACGGATGAAGTATTAGTTTCTCGGAACAAAATGCTTATAAGATTCTTGTTACATAACCAAGCACGCTTTTCATTGACTTCATTTGGACAAACTGCTAAACTGTTTTCACCTGAAACTTAAAAATTGCGGGTAACTAAATTAAATTGAAAGTTCAGTCAAAAGAGTTTTGCATGGTAAGCAGGACTAAAAGTCATCTCATGTTTCTATAAGACCCTTCTTATGTTAATTACATATAAAAATATATGTAAAGTTAAAGACATACACCTATTTCTTCAAGAATAATATTTCCTCATAGAGAAGTGGGAATGCCCTCTTAGGTCTAGTCTAGGCATGCAATTTTTTTCAAGTCTTCTGAGTTTGTATGCTGCAAGATGATAATAAAATAAAATTGAAGACTTGTGTTTTATATATAGTGAGAAATATGACTATTTGGCAGTGACTGATAAGCTGCTGTTTATTACTCTTCATAGTTCAGTAAAGTAAGAGAGTTTATTCAAGGAGGGTATAGAATTTACCCCTGTCTTTGGCATTAGGCGGTCTTTGGTGATGGAAATATTACCATCCCTTTTGTTTTATGTAGAGGTTATAAAATCAGTAAGTAAACTACTGGTTGGAAAAGTATGCAGCAGCATTTTCTTTTTGTTAATTTGCATTATAGCTCTCTGATCAAGGTCATCCTCTGGAAGGCGGTTTCTTTAAGGCTTGCTAGGTCGACTGGTAAGATGCTGGAGTATGGAAAGTGCTTGTCAGGCAACTTGCAGAAAGGGGATGTCTTAGGAAAGAATTAGAAAAAAATAAAGGTTAGCAGAAAGGATGAGAATTTCTCTTTAAGTGCTCTACGGTGGAGAACGGTCTGACCAGTAAATTTGCTGTTGCAGGTGTTAGAGCTTTTCAGTGGAGAAAAACAGTTCACTTTTTTCTTTTCAGACAGCATTTTCTGATAATAGAGGGTTCAGTTGTCAAAATGGCTGCCTGCAACAAGCTTTTGTTTTCTGGCGAATTGATTGTTTTAGCAAGAAGAACAAACGCTTCTTGGAGTGGGCTTGGGGAGTCTGAAAATACCACTTAGTTGTACACCTGTAACCAAAAAGGTGCATCTATAAAATATAGCATTCTTCCTATGTGCTCTTAGCTTTACGTGCCAGGAAGTTCTCTGATTAATATCTTTGTCCCTTCCTCACTATGACAGGGTGCTTTTCATGTTCAAGATAGGACAGCATTTTAGTGTTTAGACGTCATCTTTTTCTCTGAGGTTAGTAATGCCACGTTCTAGGTTTCAGAGGGAGCAGAACAACTTGTCAAGGCAGGAACCTTCTGCTTTTGCCCCTGAATCCTTGTGGTTAGAAGCATTAGCCTCAGGAAACAGGCTGGCAGTGAAGATGTTCCCCCTTTCTACTCTCGCCTCCCTCGTCTTCAGTTTCAACTTGATTTCTTTCTCCTTCCCTCTGCCCCGCCACTAGAAATTTTCTCTAGGCATAATGCTATCAGCTGGAAAAATACTGAATTCTGAATTTAAGATTTCGCCCCTTTAACATATGGTAAAGATATTGCTGAGGGATAAATCCAGCAACCACCCGTGTAACTATAGGCATGCGTAGATCAAACTTGAAAAGGCAGAAGCTGAATAGAGTTCAGCTAAGAAAAGCATCTGATCACTGAAGAATGCTTTAAAAGTATAACTCGTGATAATCTATGGAGGTACTATTGTATTTCATGAGATCACTATGCTTGATAAATATACGGTTACATGCAGAAATTCAGAAAACAAATACATGCCCACGAAAGAACTGTTTTACCAGTGAGTGTTGCCTGTGGTGCACCAGTGTTACAGTTTGGTATTGCTAAGTCCTTGCTTTGTGACATCTTTATATGAGAAATTTACTTGAGATAATTACAGTTCAAATGCATCTATCATAATGTCTTCCTCAAGTTAACTTTCATGTGCAGCTTATATAGATATTTAGGATGCAGTGCTGTTTGTGCTTTTGTAAATCTCAGTTTTTCTGTAAACTGGATCCAAGAACCACATAATCTGTAATTCACTGGGATGACTGAAACATGACTATTGCATTTTATTGGCCTACTGAGGAAGTGAAGGTGACCGTTTTCAAGAGGACAGGCTGTGCTATAGCTTGGACTAACTGTTGCTTTATGGATTCAGTTAATATAAGGGTTTGCGTAAGTATCCACAAAGGCTCAACTACAAGGAAAAGCTAGCTTTCAAAATACTGGATGTGTGTGTTTTTTTTGTTGAGTTGGCTTAATTCATAGCCTTGAGGCTGCCTGTTGAAGAAAAATTTACTTAATTCATAAGAAAAGTGTCTTAGGTTCCCCTGGGTGTTTTGGTTTGCCTCTGTAACAAAATAAGTATAGAGTACTTGGTAAAAACACACATTCTCATACATTGTCTTCTGAGTGTGTTTTACTGCTGGAAGACCCTGCTTGGCCACATGTGAGGAAACGAAGAACGATGAGAGCTATAAATTGTTGGTGTCTATGTAAGGATTCCAAGTGCCTGGAAATACTCGATTACACTGTTGTTTTAAGTATGATTGGAAAGGAGAGTGTATTCCTAGGAAATCCTGATCACATGTTGGGTTCTTAAAGTTTTCATCAGCTATGTTTGCATCAGTTAAATCTTTGATCCTCAGTGATACCACTATTGTCAGTTTCAGGGATCTGAAGCATAGGACTTAACATTGCTGCACGGTGATAGTGTGGTCAGTACTGTACAGCGACCAAAAAATAGCCCATGCTTCAAGGGATTTGTGCTCTAAAAATAAAGACGATACAGTTTGCATACATAATAGATGATGAGAAGATGAATTTGCTGCTAAGCAATGTAGTTAGAATGCTGATGCCCTTAGTAGCGTTTTTCATCTAGTATTAAGAAGTAGTGTGTTTGATATGAAACGTTCTATTTCTGTATTTAGTCAGTGACTTAAAAGGCAGTCTGCTAAGCACTATCTCATATAGGATTTGCGGGGTATCTTTTCCGTTAATTAAACCAGTCATTGCATTTCTGATTTGCTGGGTTATTTTTCCCTTCTAGAGTTCTTTGGAATTGTACCATGTTAGTGTCTCTCCTGTATTTATACCTGGTCTTATATTTATAACAAGAAAATTAAGTGCCTTTTAAAAAGGAAGAAATCACTTTACATTTTATTTTTTTGTGTATGCATACTGCTTGGAAAAAAGTGGTGTTTACAATCTTAGCGGTTGCACTCTTGTCATTTGGATTTTAATAAGGCTTACTAGGTACTTGGGTTTTACATGGAAGGTTACTGTAAACAATCTGATCTAAAACAAAGCAATAGCACATTGGTAGCAAATAAGAAAGCCTTAGGATTTTGTTACTTGGACTGTATTTTTGAGTTCCCTGATTAGCTTGCTCTCCCTGCAGCCTATGTGAGATGCAGTTATAGTGCATATTGAAGCAACGCCCATGTTCCACGTTGCCAGCAGCCTATACCTATACGTGTTTATTAGAAAAAGGCACTGTGCTTTTAACTAGAATGTTCACTTGATGTTTTGCAAGAACAGCCGAGGATTTTTGCAGTAGGCATACTTGATCTGGTACTGTCAAATGGAAAAGGGTACAAAAACATCTTTGCCTCTGAAATGTTTTATTACTATTAGTAAGAAGGAGAGTTCCACCTACCACATGTTATTGCAGGGATATTTCCTCTTCTATTTTATTGCCTTTTGAGGCAATATTCTATTTTATTGCCTTTTGATTTCTTGTTATCATAGTTAATTAGTTTTAACATATCAGTTAATTAGTTTTGATCTCTCCATAGCACAAACCGTAGTCGCTTTTACGAATGTCAAACTGATGCAGCGTAGCAGTGAAGAAAACCAAAGAGTGCCTTTATTTAAATTGCACGTAGAAGTATTTGACAGATAGTTTTCTCGAAGCTTTCTTATTGTAACTGATAA
Source organism: Struthio camelus (assembly GCF_040807025.1). Lineage (NCBI taxonomy): Eukaryota > Metazoa > Chordata > Aves > Struthioniformes > Struthionidae > Struthio > Struthio camelus. The sequence goes on along the minus strand of NC_090942.1, from coordinate 148,525,257 downwards.
TCATGGTTGCTCTTTTAAAAAACCACTTTTAAGCCAAAGAGAGTGGAACGTCATTGCTGGAGGTATGTTGATTTGTATTGTTTTAAGATGGCATATTTCGTCTTCATAGGTTTGCTAAAGAATCTTGAAGCCAGACTGTACTGCTGTGTTTGCATCGTGGGGATTCAGGAATAAAGTAACAGAATTCTTATTTTAATGGAGGCAGTTGTTCATCTTTGATCCCAAAGATACTGACCAGTAAAACTTCAAAGGGTTTTAAGAGATGAACAAATTCCTCTGCATCGCTTTCTCCATGGCAACTGTCACTGCAAATGTTCTTAGCCCATGATGAATATGACAATTTAAGGTAGCTTAACTCTGGGAAAGAAGAAGATATGCTACGTTGTATTTATATTGGGATAAAGCATACACACTAGCAAGGAAAATCAGCTGTTTGGAAGTAATGAGGATTCTTAAAGCTACTTAAATCAGATGCTGTCTCCTTTCCCCTCTTTTCTGGTCACCTGAAACAGCCTCCTTCCTTCTGCTTTGGGCAGCAGCATGGTTGTGCATTGGCTTAAAATCTTATCATACTGCATAATCTAGATAATCTCATGTTAGTGGGTTTGTGTGTCAGTACTCTTGTAAAAATTATCAACGTATATACCTTGTTTCTGTGCGAATTAGGGGGGGGGGGGGGAAGCCCTACAGCTTATTTGGTGCAGCTCTTTTTTTTTTTAAGCAAGCTTCCTGGATTTTCTTTGCAGGTGTTCCGTAAGGATCTCATTAGTGCCATGAAATTACCAGATTCTCACCATGTTAACCCTGATGAATATTATATCTTTGCGGACACATGGAAACAAGAATGGGAGAAAGGAGTTCAGGTTCCAGCCAGTCCCGAAACTATTCCACAACCTTCTCTCAGGTAAAAGCAATTAAACATAGATCATGTGCACCAAACATCAGCTCAGAAAAGATGGTCTCTCCAAAAAATTGATTGTCTAAATGCAGTCAGCATTCCCTTGGTGTATTAAATCTGCAATATAGTAGCCTCCAGGCTCCAGGTGTGTTTATTTAAATTAGACCAGGACCAATTTGGAAATAATTTCTGTGATACTTCAGTCCAGACCAGCTTCTCTTTGTACAGCATTGCAATGGCTACAGTGTAGGTTTAAAAAAAGGGTTTTTCTGCCCTAAGTCACATGCTGCTGTGTATAAAAACAGTCTTCTCATTTGAGTGTTGTGAGCTTAATAAATAGGAAAAAAAAACTCTTATGTCTTCGTGTTACTTGAAAAGCATTATAAAGCATGATAAAGCATTATAAAGCTATAAAGCGAGCTAATATAGAATAGTAGGAACTAATCTGTAATAGCTGATGACTGGTACAGTTTGCAAAAAGGCTAATCAGAACGTTGTAGTATTGTGCAAATTGCTTTTATGTGGAAATGTAACCTTTCTTAGCCAAAATTGAGAACCTGTTTGTGCCCTTTAGTGGAACACTAAGAAGTTATGCTTGAATGATCTGTAAGGGAAGTTGGTCTTAAATACACTTCAGAATTTTGTGTCCTGTATTTCTCTTGCATTTTTGTTTTGTTTTATTTTCCTGACTTAAGGTCACTGCCTCAGGAGTTGGTTCTGTACTGACAGATCTTTGTGCGCATGCAGGCTTTGCTGATTTTGTAATTTATAACAAATTCTAATCATCTTCTAAATGCTCTTTTCATCCCCTAAGAAAATAATGGAAAAAAAATCAGGCTTTTCTTTTTGAGCTGTGAAGATCTATATAGAGTGTGTGCTTTGACAAACAGTGAAAGGGAATGTTAAGTTTCTGGATTTTCAAAATGGCTCATCTTGATCGAACTTAAACCACTAAACTCTGTGCATAGCATCTCTGAATTTTCAAGAATCCCTTAAATGACTTAAGATCATTTGTGATCGTGAAGTCCATAGGTCCTGTGTTTTGGGATGTTCTTGAAACTCTTACCTTTTACATACATAATAATCCTGTTAGACTAGGTTTAATTTAAGGTTTGTATATATATATTTTTTTCTTTTTACGTTACCCTTTTTTATATTTAACCCTTTTTAAACATAGTGGAACACCTTCTCCCTCTTCCCCACCCTCCAAACGCTTTAATCCTTGCTGCCTTCTCTCTCCATAAATAGCTCTTTATTATTACAGAAGTTCAGTGATCTCAGTTTCAGGAGATTGATAAGTAACCTTTCATTCTCTTATACTCTGCTTACGCTAAGAAAACGTAACGCTCCTGCGACCCTTTCTAGTGGAGACACAGTGTGTTTCAACATAAAAGTATTATTGCCAGCATGGTTTTCAAGACCAAGATAAATGAAATGTCCGGTGAAAGTGCTGATGCCAGCGTAACTTAATTTCCAGTGGGGCTATTGTCAGTACTAAGTTATTAAATACGTTGCATCTCATACCAGCCGTGTGAAATCAGAGGAAAAAAAATTGCTATAGATTTGAATGGAGCAGAGAAAAAACAAAGCTCACGGGGGGATGAGGGGGAAAAAAAATGGAACAAGGTGAAGGGGGAAGAGTGGCAGAAGAGCGTTGCTTGCGCCAACAATGGCAAGGCACGTTGTCCAGTGAGAATTGCGTGGAATACTGCGTGACTGCTGCCTATTCCTTCTTATTCCTCTTGCCATGTTTTCCACACTTTTGCTTTCCTCTCTGTACTCTGGAGGATTAGCTCTAGAAAGCATGCAGTGCTGTTGACACATGGCACTGTTCCATTCAGTATCTCCCTGGCTTCCTTTGGCATACAAGGCTCTTGCGTTTGATTCAGAGAAAGACTGACTTTGTCTAACGAAGGTCAGTCTTTCCGTTCACATAGGCCAGTTTCCTAATGACACACTGTGTTTTATCTCTTAAAATAATTGAGAGGTCTGTAACACGGATGATTTTCTCCCGTACTTCCTAGATGATTTTGAGCTGTTGTTTTTTCCTTTATGTGCTTGCTTAGCAGCAGAATGATTCTTATATAACAAAAATAACACATTTGTAGTGTGCCTATGGTGTCACTTGCGAAGTAAAGGTAGACTGTTTATTCCAAATGAAGAGTAAGCATCTCTTTCCCCTCCTCACTGCAATAGAATAAATCAAACTTTCTTGAAAAAGCCAGCATCTTCAAAGTTATTGGTTGGCAAGATTTCTGTCCCTCATTTAGGAAGGCGAAAACAAAGATGGTAGAATTTTTTTGTGTGTATTATTTTCTGTGGGTTTCAGAAATGTTTGCATCATCAAGCTAGTACTATTTGCTGATTTGTTAATTTAAGCTATATGCTTCAAAAACTATTTTATGTTCATAGCAAATCTTAACATATTCTGTGTGAAGAAATGACACTTAAGCATACCCAGAGCGGGGAGAGGGGTTTCTTTATCAGTTTAGTTCAAAATCTGTGAACCACTAGGTTTCTTTGCTCCTGATTTAAAAAAAAAACTTTTGAGGATAGATCTTAAAGAGCTGTAGCTAACAGACACGCGCACGCGCTCTCTCTCTCTTATATTTTTATTTTTTATTATTATTTTTTAAACTAGGGTGGTAGCAGAAAAGGTAAAGGAAGTACTGTATACGCGACCCAGGAAGTATATCCACTGTTCCAGCCAAGAGCCCACGGAACCTGGTTACATCAACATCTTGGAATTGGCAGAATCTATGTGTCGCTATGACTTGGATGATATGGACATCTTTTGGCTTCAGGAACTAAATGAGGAGCTTACAGAAATGGGTAATTTCACAATAAGTTGTAGTCTTTAAAGCAGCAGGTAATTTATGATGTTTGAGTTGGAGTCTTTTGTGTGAGATCTCTTATGGATCTTTGAATGAGAGTTGAATGGAAACGCTAAGAAAAATATGAGGTAGTGACAGAAAGCTGTTTAAAATAGTGAGGTGCTAGATCAGTTAATGTCTTACCTGTTGTGCCCAAAAACTTATTCACATCCGAAATTGTGTGCAAATTCTGTAGACTAAGGCAGGAAGGAAAATCCACATCAAGTGGGAATTCATTTTTGGGCTTCAAAAGTTAAAAATTTGTGTTGGAAAAACAGGTGTTTCCATTTCTTAAACTTGAACATATTATTGCTACCAAATACAGAATTCTGAGGAGCTTGCATGCTGGGTTATTAACAGTTTCGCACATAGAAGCTGGTTTAAAATCAGCTAAGTGAGCTTTTTTTTTTCTTCTCCTTGCAAGTTATGGGTATGGAGGGCTATGAGGGGAAGTGAATGGTGGAAAACATCTTGGAGTTATCACTGGAATAACTGAGATATGTATGACTGGTGTTCTGCTGTGGATGGATACAGATCCTTCGGGAAGGACAGACAGGAAAAAGCAGGGGAGTATTTGACCCTCTCCTAGATCTGCTTTTCACAAACAAGGAAGACCTGGTTGGAGTGCAGGAAGCAATGGCAGCGCTGGCTGTAGCAACTGTAAAATAGTGGAGGCCGAGATCCTGAGGGGAACGAGGAAAGCAAGCAGCCTGGACTTCACGAGAGCAAATTTCTGCTTTTTCAGGGGAACTGCTGGGTGGTGTCTGGGAGGCATCCAGGTTACGAGAGCTGGCAGGACTTAAGGACAATTTCCTGCAAGCACAAGAACGATCTATCCTGATACTCAGGAGACCGAATAGATGTATCAGCAGACCAGTTTGGTGAATCAGGGAACTCATGATTCAGCTCCAGTGCAAAAAGACATATGTAAAAGTTAAAAGCAAGAATAGGCTTACCAGGGCACACAGGGATGGTATTTGCAAAGCCAAATCGCAGGGGATCTGTGCCAGTGGAGCTGTTCAAGATGTGATTGAGCAAATCTCTGAGCAGCCTAGTCTGGATGCAGTGCTGACCCTGCCCTGAGCAGGGAGCTGGACTAGAGCTCTGCTGAGATCACTTCCCACCTGAATGATTCTGTGATTTTTCTTAAATTCAGGGATTGAAAAAATACCCTGGAACTGGAGAGAACAGTTCAATAACGGAATGCGTTTTCTATCATCTTTTCGACTTCCCTGTTTAGCTGTTGCAACAGAAATAAAAATTAGTAGCCATATTATTTATGTATAGTCTTGTACTTAAAATGTAAGTCTTTGAGATGAACATTGCATGAATGTTGCAACCTTTACTGGTCTGAGCAAATAGTGTACCGTGGGTGGCAGCATCATTTGGGGCTGAGGTTTTCGAGAGGAGTTTAGAGACTTCCTATAGCTGTGAACGTTATAGGTTTCAAATACACTAACTATAGTGTCTTGAAGCTGCAAGTTGAGGACCAGTCTCGCAGCAAATCGTTTTTAAGTAGTTCTACTTATGGTAAGCTTAAGTAGTGGTAAGTGTATATAGCATCTATGTAGTGTTCAAGGGAACAGGCAATATGGATTTAATCGTGTTTCTTATTTATTGCCAGCAGTACATTTATTTACTATTTTATTAAAAAAAAATTCATAACTATCATGCTATTGCTCAACTAGCGTACTGGATTGGATGGTGGCAACTTTTGTGCCTTTATAAGGTGTGAAGTGTAATTTCTAAGTTTTATTTCTTAGCGAGTTACTCTTCAAAGTAGAGAACGTTTAAGTGTGTGATTTTGAATGTCATTAGTGTTTCTTAAAGTGATGGAGATGGGGTGAGAGTTGTATCAGAGCAGCTAGTAGTTGCAGAAACTGCTATCTTACTCATATGTTATAATACTTTTTTAAGGAGCAATCTTTTCTTATGTACAACTAAAGTTTGTACTCCAGCAGTAGGTCTGTTTGTGTAACAATGCTGAAATTAGCCAGTGAATGAAAAAAGTTTATAAGTGATGGGAGGGCAGATGCTATTTACTGCTTTAGTTGCTAGAGATTGCCTTTCTCTTTTCCTGCATCTTAAGTTCAGTCGGAGGAGCCTGACTGTGTTCTCATTTCCTCTCCCTATTCCTTGTTTTAGGATGCGGGCCCCTGGATGAAAACACAATGGAAAAGACAATTGAAGTGCTGGAACGGCACTGTCATGAGAATATGAATCATGCTATTGAGACCGAAGAAGGATTAGGTATCGAATATGATGAAGATGTCATCTGTGATGTGTGCCGATCCCCTGACAGTGAAGATGGAAATGATATGGTGTTTTGTGACAAGTGTAATATCTGTGTCCATCAGGTTAGTGTCTGCAGAAATGTTGACGCTGTTCTGTGATCTTAGTTTACTTTGGCAAGTGTGATGTTTCAGCTAGTAATATATATTAATTTGGAGGGCTTTGAGGTTTTCTAGGTGTGAAGGATGATGCAACATTAAGTAAAATTTTTATGCTCTGACACTTGCAGTAGATTTAGTGGCCTAACATAGTAAATATATGGACAACTGTAGTCTGAGGAAAGAATGTGAGGTATGTTCTCGGGTATTGCATGTACTTTCTCTGTGACCGTATGCAATTTTTTTCCCCATTTTAAAATCTGCTTCTGAAGATCAGAAGCGGGACAGGGAATGCTTCCTGCCGATAGGTGAAGAATTTAAGAATCATTTGTTTCAGAGCAGGGGATTTTCCTTCTTGAGTGACTAGTTAATTGGCCGGATATGGTCAGTCCAAATTTAGGTATCTTAAACCACATGTAGGCGCTTTAACAGACTTATATTTATTTAAAAGGTGCAAGCACCTGCAGCAACTGTGCTCTGAAACTGAATGTTTCTCACATTTACAGCATTTAAAATGTAGCTTAGTCTTCATGCTGCGTGAACTCAGTGTAGTTGGGTATGGGTCTCCTTACACTCAAAAAAGGGACAATGAATCCTGTGGTCTCTGATGCATCCTGTTTTGGAAGAGGTTATACTATAAATTAAAAAGAGACTAAGAGGATTTTCTAAAAATTATTTTTGTGACGAGCACAGGTAATACTCAGAAAACTTACCTGGCTGAAAAAGCAGCTTTCCCCTCCTCACATGCGCAGGCCGACTTTCAGCCCAGCCACTTTCCTGTTCCGCTTCACCACGTGAAGCAGCGGCGTGAATGTGAGTGCCGGTAACAAGGCCAGTGACAGGAATGCAGCTGGGCTGCCTGGTTCAGGGGCAGCCCGCGCTTATGCCCATTTAAGAACAGTGATGGATTTACAGTCAGAGGCTGGCGGATCCCCACTGACAGCTGAGCTTGAGCTGACGGCCCTTGCCTCCTCGCTCTTGCTCCGTCACCAGGCCTTTTCCCAAACTTGGAGGTCCTGGCCCCCTAAGTGCTTGTCTTCGTGGCCCAGGCTTGGGGAGCCGGGAAGGAAAGTGCGTTCTTTGACTCCCTGTACCTTAGGGCACCATACACCTGTTCTTGAGATGAGTTTAAACAGGGAGCAGGGGTGCCGAGTCCTACTGCCTTGTTCCCAGTCCCACGTTACCCTCTGCGTATGCTGCCCAATGCTTCACGTGACCAGGTCGTAAAACAAACTGGGGAACAGCCTGGCAAAGCAAAAAAGATTTCTTTATTTGGTTTTTAGTTTAGGCAAGCTCCGGTTCATGAGGTAGTGTCAGGTGTGTCTGTCATCATGCAAGTTTTGGAGGTAGGGAGGAGGAGTGTGAGACTCCCTTTTTCTCCTTTCATGCTGGCTGAAACTAATCGTGAAACTGCTGTTTTAGTCTAGAGACCACCTTGACTCATTAACTGGATTAAATTCGAATGTGGTTTATGTCCATTTTCAAGCCTCTAAATGCACTGAGAACTTAGATATAATGCCACTTTTGTGTTAGTTTAATAGTAAGGATGTAGGTGTGACTATATATGCTACATAATAGGAAAAAAAATTGTAAAATTTAGATTACAGCGCCCTCTGCTGGGTTTTCATAATGGTGAAAACACGTTATATCACAAGAGTGTGTTGGTTACTTTATCTTGGAATTTTCATTATATGGTATTTAATTCAGGAAAATCCCACCCTCCACAGGATGTGACACAAATGTGCAGTATTTTATGATTTTTTTTCCTATTAAATACTGAGATTTCAGAAAGCTGCGAAAATGAGCATAGGAAACTTTCTACTGTATTTGAATCTAAAACAGTGGTTACAGTTAGTGATCGTATTTTGTTGAGGCTTGCAATATTACTGCTCCCAGATACAGTGTAAGGAATGGTAAGATAGTTTAGGAAAGCCGTCTTACTGATGAAACTTTCATTTGCAACAGTTGTGTGGAATTAGACCTTGTTGGCAGCTGATGGTTTGAGATACAGTGAGCTTGAAGACGTGTGTATGTGCAGCAGAACAGATCTGTGTACATGTGTAGTTAGCTGTTAGGTTATGAACTGCTATGAATTTGAATAAAAAAACAGATTTTTTTAATTCTCAAATTCAGCAACACTTAAATTTCTCAATTACTGGGGAGGTTAAATGCAGTGCTGAGGAAATAAGCATACAAACAGCACCTCAGTATATGCCGCAACTCTTGTTGCAGTATTGTGTAGCTATTTTAAGTAACAAACGCTTCTCAGAGCTGTAACCGTAAAGGTAATGTTGCAGGAAACAGTCTTCAGTCAAACAGGTCGTATCCCTTCACTTCTAAGTAGAATTGTGTTAGATTGCAAAGTTACTAATGGTGAGAAAGTGCAATTTAAAAAGCAGATCACATGTAGAAGCTAATTTGAAGGGATGTCTACGTTTTTTGCTTCAGAAATTTAAAAGTCAGTAAATGCAAAGACTGATGTTCTTAACATCAGTGTTGTTTTTTTTAGTCGCAGTGGGTATGTTTTTATACATAAACAAACACCAGTGCACAAATTTTAAACAGAAACAGACATAAAAAGACTTTCTGTAGTCTGTTTACCTTTTGACTAGTTTAATGTGAAGAGGTAAGAGGATTAAATGCCAACCTGTGGTGCCAGCCTGCGATGTTAGTATTTGAAAGCTTTGTGCCATATGAAAACTGGTACGAACGTTTGTGTGTAAAATTATGTCAGTGCCATGATTTCAATACGTGTTTTTTTCCAAGGCGTGTTATGGAATCTTAAAAGTACCCGAAGGGAGCTGGCTGTGTCGCACGTGCGTTCTGGGAATACATCCGCAGTGTCTCTTGTGTCCCAAAAGAGGAGGTGCCATGAAAGCTACCAGGACAGGGACCAAGTGGGCACATGTGAGCTGTGCCCTCTGGATTCCAGAGGTAAAACTTAGTAACTTAATCTGTGCCTTTATTCTCTCTCTCTCTCTCTCTCTCTCTCTCTCTCTCTTTTTTTAAAATTGTAGCCTCTCTTTGTCGTTTTTCCTTTTCCCTCCTCGGCCTTTAAAATTCTCATGATTTAAGGTATCTCTGTGGCTTAATAGTGAACTTAGTTTTGATGAGTCTGCATAATCTTGAAGATGGGAGAGAGTCCAGCTCATGTTCCGTTAATTAATTAATCACTTTGTCCCCTCCATTTACTGAGCAAGCACTTTAGTGTCGTTATGGCATCTGAGTGACCTGCTGGAAAGGTTTATTGACGTAAGCTAGTGTTCGCTGTACGACTGCAGCTTCGTTGTCTCACTTACTTATTTCCTGATACACCTGTGCGCTCTCAGTTGTATCATTTTCATGAATACAGCCACTTCCTTTAAAAAATAAAAAGTCATTATTCGTATATAGTTGACTTGAAAATGGGAAGGTATTTTTAAATTATTTTTTTGAACTGAAAGCTCTCTGAGTTGTAGGGAGGTCAGGCTTCTTATCTTTTATGCTTTATTTTGAAAATAAAAGGCTTTTATATATATATATATATATATATATATATATATATATATATATATATGTGTGTGTGTGTGTGTGTATGTATACCTACATATATTGTGAGGTTAATAATGAAACCTTACACTTTCTGTAGTTTGAATCAAATTTAGTATCATGTAATTCTGTAAATCAGAATATTCATTCATTCATATGCAGGCTTTGTGTTTAATTTTGTATTCAGAATGACAGTTCTGTTCTCTTTCTGGTAAGATCCACAGATCCATCCAAGGCAGATGATTTAGCCAGAGCACGTAGCCAGATCTGTTGATCTGTTGGCCCTGTGACATTAGGGGAATGCTTTATTTCCTGAACCTTCTGCACCCATAAGCAGCCAGGCCTCACTTTTACAAAACACTTTCTCAGGAAGATATTAAAGTTCTGTGTATATATATTTTTGTTTGTTTTTGTTATTGTTGGTTGGGTTGGGTTTTTTGTTTTTTGTTTTTTTTTTAAAAAAAGCTTCATAGGCAGACACAATGTGCAAATCCTAGCTGTGTCCCAAGAATATATTTGATTTTTCAAAGAGGTTATCTCTGCAGTTTCCACTTTGCCTCCTGTACTTGAAGTATCTTGGCTGGAAGCTTTCCTGACTCTGAGCAGATGTTCTCCTAAAAGGTCCTTTCTGCATGTATTTGCCATGATGCCTGACCTAACAAGAAGGGAACGAGGAGGTTTGGAAATCAGCAGACTGCCGGGCAGGCAGCACGTGCTGCCTGCCCGCCCTGTCTGGCCCAGGGAGTGGAGCTGGGGGCAGCGCAGGGCTGTCTGCGCCAGCAGCCCAGGTGGTGCCTGCCGGCCTCAGGCAGCTCTGCACCTCTGCCGAGTGCGTTGGCCCTGCAAGGGGGCAGCAGATGCCGATAGATGAGGGAAATGTTTCTTGGATCCAGCCACCCTCTCGGTCTCCTGCACTGTCACTTGTCAAGCAGTTGTCACCAGGGAAGTCAGAGAAAGCTTCATGAATCTCTGCGGACATCTTGGTCTGTTCCTGTCTAGAGAGCCATCGTGGCCTTACACGCTGCGGAGACAAGAAAGGCCCAGATTTTGAAGACCTGGAGATATTTCTCAGGGAATATTTATTCCCGTAGATGTGCTCTCCTCCCCAAGCCAGAGCACAGTGGAACCTCCCAAGAAAGACCTAGACGACTAATGAAATCCCCTTTGAGCCTGTAACAAAATAGAGCAAGGCAGATTGCAGAGAAGAACGGTCCATAAACGTGTGCGCGCCTCATGGTAAAAGGCTGAAAGAGGACCTCATGGGTCACTAAGTGCAGGCTAGCGTTGCTGGAGGCAGTGGCACCAGATAATTTCCTTCATTAACTTGTTCAGCATCGACTTATATGATTTTCCCTCCCTTCCCTTCTGAGGTAATGCTGTTGAAAGGCTTTCTTAAGCCATGCTTGTCTGGGAAATCTGAAGATTTTTACTTTCCAAACAGTACTCATTGTTGGTTTATATCCTGTTATTCTTCTGCCATTGTAGTCTTTTAGCTTAAATGTCTCTTTTCTTTCATGCTTTCTCAAAGGCTATCCTCTAAAAGAGGAAAGACTTTGAGACCAGAAACCTTGCACTGACTGTTTTGAAATCCAGAGGTTCTGCTCTGCCTTAGGTAACCCATTGCTGTTATGACCTCCCTCAAAATTGTGTTGGCAGGTGAAAGAAAGTTTTTTGTTTATTTTTTCTTGTTGTTGTTGTTGTTGTTTCCCCTTGATACAGTGGAAAGGTATGAAGCGATTATCCTTAGCTGTAGTTATGAGCAGCTGTGCTCCAGCCATCGAGCTGTCCTTCTCAGCTGCAGATGCAGATCTTTGCGCGTTGATGTGCCGTTGCTGGTGGCAGGTCACCAGCCAAGCAGAGGATAGCGGGGTCACGGGAGAGATGTCAGCTCATAGGCATAACAGTCCCAAATAAGAGGCTTCAACAGTGCATGGTTTTCACCCTCTCTGACTCTTAAAACTTCTTCAGAGTACAGCAGTCAAAATGTAATCTGATATAACCTGATGAAATAACAGAGAGGACAGCCACATGTTAAGGCAGATTGATCATGTCTGTCTTCGGGTAGGAGGTTTTAGAGGATGGAAAAGTTGGCCTTTTTGCTCTGTTGATCCTTTGGGGACAGCTGAGTTCAAACAGGCAGTGCCTTGGCTCCTTTCTTTGAATGTTAGAAACATGCAGGCGGCTTGAGGCCAGTATAAATAAACTGCACCTGACTCTGTAAGCTCCTCTTTATGCTTTCACAAAGTGAGGTAATGTAAACAGACAGCATTACAAGCTGAATGGACAGTATTTTCATCATAAGTATTTCCTGGCCTTATGAGATGTCTCTGGGGACGGAGTAGGGAGAGGATTAAAAGGGGCAGAGAAGGGGCCAGGGAGAAAATCTTTGTCAATTCCCAGCTACTGCTGGGAGGGACAGTACGAAGCTGGTGTTCCTATATTTCCAAAAAAAAAAAAAAAATGTAGATTCTGATTTTTTTTTGGAGAGAATACAGACAGCAGGACAAGTTGATGCAATTCCTTAATTTCCGAAGGAGGTCTTGCCTCGTAGGCAAGTGGTAACTGGGGTGAGAGCTGGGGTGGCCAGTCTCTCTTCCTCAGACACGCCTGTACGGCTTGTACCCAGCTCTGTGTCTTGAGCCAAGGTCGAGCTAGACTTACGAAAGGCTCTCTTGTTTTCAAAGTGAAAAAGCTGCCTTTGATGTTTAGATGAGAGTGTTGAACATGATTCTGTGAAACCATTCAAGAGTTTTGAGAACAGCTTTGTCCCTTTTTCACCAGTTTATAGGAAGGCCGCAACAGACGAAATTGGCTGTCATCTGTTCCTGATGAGAGTATTGCTTACTGCCTCCCTATTCTCTTTCTAGTCTTGTGAAAACTAGGCCCTCTCTGAGGCATCTTGCTATCTTTCTAATGAAGACTTCTGAGAAACAGCTTGGGTTTTCTTTGCAGAAAGATTGTGCCAAATTTCTTTTCCTCATCTTGCTTTCTTTATCGTTTGAGCTGACATTTTCTTCCAGTCTCAAAATGGCAGTCATGTTGGCTTTTTGGGTGTAAAGTCCTCTTATCTTTCCCTAGGGAAAGATTTCCGATAAAGGTTTTGGCCAAAGAGAAGGCCAACTCGGAGCCAGTATCAGGCCTCCTGGATCACTGAGTTCGGGACAGTCACTTGTGCCTGTGGCTGGGCTGAGTGGAAATGCCATGCAGCACCAGGCTGACCTCAGGATATCCCAGAAGATAGGGAAGCAGCTTGGGGATTGGAGAGTGAAATAGTATACCAAATAAACATCTTATTTGCGTCAGCTTCCGTCGCTAACCTATGAACTGGTAATCGGCCTTTTTTTTAATGTGGAAATGGTAAAGCAGGTATCCTCTTGTGAAGCTATATTTTCCACCATTTTAACTGATTCTCAGAGCACTGCGAAAAATGAGAATGACAGAGTAGCAATAGTACTCAGTTTGAGCATAGCAGCTGTATGACTCCTAGGCTTGATCAGTGTATTATTGTTGTCTTAGGGAACATCTGCTTCACAGTCTCCTGAAACAAAGACTGTCCTTCCTCTGGAATTAAATAGGCTCTAAAATGAATACTTGCATCAGGTGATGGCTCATGTGCCCCAGAAGCAAAGCTAGGAAGTTCAGCTAGGTTATTGGCTCTTGTAAAGGTGATAGTTTAATTATCAGATGTTGAACTAATTTGTATAATTAGATTTTCCTAGGAGAGTCTTACTGTGGAGGTTGGAAGAACAGTCTGTGAAAAAGGCTGTAGTATAGGTGCTTGTAAAGTGTTCTAGAAAAATATTGCTGTTCAAATCTCAGCCTTAACTGCTTTCTTAAGGAATCAACTTTATTCTGACCTCACAGGTGCCACAGAGCATGACCTACGAATCTCCTTTCTTTGAACTCTGGGATCTCTCCCATCCATTGGAAATATTAGTCATAATGGGGTCTGCTCTGTTCAGGTGAATTGCTCATACGAAGTGTGGGGATTTTCTTAGCCAGAATCAGTATTGTACTTTATATGCAGGTGGTCCTCCTTAGCGCACAACCTCTCAATTCAGGAAGCGTTCCTCCTTTGTGTAAGCATCAAAATCCAAACTTCTGGGGACTGGCAGAGTAGTTCTCTCTGAAAACGTCTGCCACATGGCCTTCATTTTGGTGTTGGCCCGGTTCTGAACGTTGACCATTCAGAGCTGCCCAGTTCTGTTCTTGCACTTGGATACATCCTGTCTCTCAGGAGTGCTGCTGGGATGCCAGAGGATCATTTACCTCCATTTTGGTGCCTGTATATGAAGGATAGTTCTGTTTCCCAGTATGGGTAGCATAGCAGACAACTGAGAAATTTCTGTCACAATGGATACATGGACCTTAGTGCAGCAAAGAAGAGGAGAAGATATCTGTGCTTATCTGAAATTTTTTTCTTTCTTTTAGTCTTAATATCCATAATCTGGTCCACCAGAGACAAATGGATCATCCAGAATAAGTACGTGAAAACTGGCACACAAGAATATACCGTGCTTTGCAGTAAGAGAAGTTTGTTGTATTCTCTTTCAAATTATACTTCATGCGATTTGTAGTTAGAGAAGTGTATTAGAATCACCTCTTTCATTGGGAGTGCTCAGTAGAGGGAACGCAGGCAAGCTAGGCTTTCCCTGGCTGCTGCCTGATAATCTGGTTCTGCCCCAGACTGTGAACTGGCTTCTGCCAGCTATTGTAGTGGATCTGTGGATCTTAAACAGAGGAGAAACTTTCCAGGTAAGTATGAGGAAATACTCCTGTTTCCTTCTGGATTACTTTGTATTTTGATACGTGCTAAGTTGAAGCTGTTAAAACAGCTCAGAAAAATACAAAGTTGAAAGCAAACAAACTTAACAGTAACTTACTGCAGTCTTTTAACTGACTCGTAACCAGGCACACTGTAGATGCCTTAAATGTTTTGATGAAAACAGTTTCTAGCAACCAGGTTAAACCAGTAGGTATGCCACAGCATTTTTTCATGTGGGATCTTTCAGTGTCATTTGCTAAGAAGTATGAGCACATGGAGATCTTTCGATGAGATAAATGTGTGGTTATATTTCTTCTTCTTGTATTAATGGCTAGTTTATTTTAACTGCCTCAATAAATGCTTTCCATGCTGTGTTGTTTTTTTTTTTTTCTTAAACAGGTTAGCATTGCTTGTCCAGAGAGGATGGAACCGATCACAAAGGTGTCTCACATTCCACCAAGTCGATGGGCTTTAGTATGTAGTTTATGCAAACTGAAAACTGGTGCTTGCATTCAGGTATGTGTTTGTCCTGTAGTGACTCTTGAGCCTATATGAGGAGGGGAATTTAGCTTCTGAATTCTGTTCTTCCTGTGTTCAGAGATGCTTAATAATGAAGATAACTTTGGATAGCCGCCTGTGTCCTCATAGCTGTTTATGCTCTTCACATTAGTTCACTAGGCACCCTAGAGCATAGAGACTTCGGAGTTAGTCTGAGTTGCCTTCTTTGACTAAAGCTGTGAAGATGTGTAAGCGTGGCTAGTATGCAAGTCAGAGATGGGTTGAGTGGTCCCCTCTGTTGAGCCCTCTGTTGACAAATGGGAAAATACACGTTTTAGACATTGCATTTGAAGCAACATGCAGCTGTTCTGAAAGAAGGAGGAAATATTGGACCGTAACCCATTTTTTTCCAAATCAGATTAAACCAACTTGAGAGAGCAATAGATATTTTTAATAGTACTTAAGAAATGTTTTTGTAGGAATGGGCTTTTATACAATTAAGGTGATTCTGTTCTTTTTTTCTGATTTGTTGCTACTGTTGGTGACTTATTTTGTTTCCTTCACTCGTAGTGCTCTGTGAAAAGCTGCATCACTGCCTTTCATGTCACCTGTGCCTTTGAGCATAGCTTAGAGATGAAAACTATCCTGGATGATGGGGACGAGGTCAAGTTCAAGTCGTACTGTCTAAAGCACAGCAAAAACAAACAGAATTCTCTGCCTGACATCGATGAGCATCCCAAGAATGTGTCAGACCAGAAGCAAACTGAGAGTGAGAAAACTAGTTTGCGAGCCCAAAAACTCCGCGAGCTGGAAGAAGAGTTTTACTCACTAGTTAAAGTGGAGGATGTTGCAGCAGAACTGGGCCTACCTAAACTTGCTGTAGACTTCATCTACAATTACTGGAAATTAAAGCGAAAAAGTAACTTTAACAAACCCTTGTTTCCTCCCAAGGAGGATGAAGAAAATGGCTTGGTGCAGCCAAAAGAAGATAGCATTCATACTCGCATGAGGATGTTCATGCATTTGAGGCAGGACCTAGAGAGGGTAAGAGTTTAAGTGGTAAAGGTTTGAAAAAATATCTGCAGGTGAGCGAAGCCTTTGTCCATGGACAAGGATAAAAATGGGAATGGGAGAAGCAAGGGGAGATGACTTAAAAAACATACATATACATATATATACACACATATATATGTATGTATATATGTAAGGCCTTCAGAGGCCTTCACCTGCAATCTTGTGATACGCTGTCATTGCCTGCTGCAGAGACTTTCAGGAGCTGTCCCTTCTCACTCCAGTCACAGATTCAATATGTAAACAGTGCTTCCTGACTTGCTTACAGGTGTCCCCTTTATATATTTTAAGATGCATGTTTCTATGCACAGTGGACGTATTTGCGAATCGACTCTTTGCTTTCATCTTCAGTTGAGTAAATGTTCAGTAGGTGTTTATTAGAACCAGTTGTAGTAGTTGCTAGTGATACTCTTACACATTCCAGACACACAGATCCTGTTGGCCAGTTCTGGATTAGGAAAAACGAGTTTGCTTCAGGGAAGCAATAAGTATTCTCTAAGTGTGACATAAGCTTTTGCGGAATCCTGAAATATATATTAAATCCAAACAGATCTTCTCACCCCCATGAAGGTAATTAGGTAAAATCCGAGATGGTTAACTTGTGCGGCAAGTCCTGGCTCCACACTGGAAAAAAGATGAATGCTGCCCATGACATCTGATTCAGGAGTCAGGTTCACCTCTCTTCGCTAGCGTGCCAGTGTCTGCTAATGCTAGGCAGTGGCCAGGCTGAATCGCTCCTCGCTCTCTTGAACTAGATGCTTTAACTGCACATAGCTCTGCCTTAGGTGCTGTAGTCGGTCTGAAAGCAACCCACTAAGTCTACTACAGCTTGTGGCTTTGCTGAGTAGAATGAGAGGGAAAATATCTTTCTATCAGTAGTTGGCTGCGCTCTTAGGTGTGTTAGATTGCCAGCTAGGAAATAATTTCAAAAGGTGGAGTCTTTGAGCAAAATCCAGGGTAGGAATTTCTTATAAATCCATACAGTTTGCCTTTCCTGGGCAGCTGATGGGGAGGGAGCCAGCCTTGTTACCACTTGGAGGCTGCCCATTAGTTCAGTCTGTTGGCTGGTGATCACCTGTACTTTTCAAGCACTTAGAGACAGTAAATGTAGAGAAGGTAACAATGTAAACTGGGCATGCTAAATGTGGTGTTGAGACATTGGGGAAGAGAGGGGAAGGAAAAATAGGAGAGAGAAAGTAGTGTTGTAGGAAAAGGGGAAAAAAAATAGTGGGGAGAGAAGACAGATCATGAAAACACAAGCAGGTGAGTGTTGGACCGGGGTCTTTCACTTGTCAGTCGAATTCTTCTGTTTAGTCTAGTCAAAAGTTGAGCTCAGACCTCCTTTTCCAGGACCACTTTGGATATGGATCCTTATTGGGGGAAAAAAAAAAAAAATGGTAACACGCTTGGAATAGGTGTGTTTTTTTTTTTTTCCAAAAAAAACACTTCATCTTTTTCTTTGTATTAGAAGAGTTATTGATTTAATTCAAACTTTGTTGAAATCGACTTACATATTGTCAGTGGAGGTTCTTCATAGTTTGAAATGCTTGGCTAAAATTTTCTGAACTTGCGCTGCAAGATTTTTTCACTTAGTTATGTGCTGGGCTGAAAACAATTTTGGAATCTTGGAATTTCCTTTCTGGGGAGAGAGGTTCCAGTTTTTGAACAGCTAGATTTGATTAAATGCTGGGAGAAGTGCATTTGGAAAATACCTTTCAGCCAACCTATATGTTGCTTTGCTGTTCTGCAAGCTCTTTCAGGTCTTTATCAAGATCTTTCAGTGCTTGTTCCTGCTTTCATTGCATTAGGTGGAAAAACTGCAGCTATCAACTAAAATGGACAGTTGAAAGTAGAATTGTGCCGCACTGTAATGCAAAATAAATCACTCTATGAAGCATTTTGCATGGAAATTCTGGGAGAATCTAGTATCGCCTACCATAACATCCCCAGTGTAGTATGTAGTGGAAGCAGTTTTACAGATGAGAAAGTCTTTGAAAGTTGTTTTTCTTTTGACTGGAATTTTGTTTGCTTGCTCTAATAGATGGAAATGTAGTCCACGGTCTTGCAGAATATATTCAAGGCATTCCTTAAATTGATGTTTTAAAAAAAAAAAAAAATGCAGGAACTGGTTTTCTTTCCCCCACCCCGCCCACTCTAGGTGATTGTTTCATATGTTCAGTAATATTCCTAAGATCTTTTCCACGAGGTTTTACACATACAATATTTTTGTTTGTTTCTATTGTCTCTTGTTACTATCTCTGTAGGTAAGAAATCTCTGCTATATGGTAAGCAGGAGGGAGAAACTAAAGTTGTCTCACAGTAAAGTACATGAACAGGTCTTCAATTTGCAAGTCCAGCTCATTAATCAGGAAATTGCTGCAGGTAATCATATAAAAGTAAAATGCATTTAAACTATATTTCTTTATGACACTACACAGTTTTTTTTAACATGTTTAAGTCTACCTTGAAAAATCCTCTGCAATTATCTAGTCAATTAAATCAGCAGCATGCACAAAATGTCTTAATCTTCTAAAATATTTACTTGGATGTTTCTTCTTTCGTGAGTATTTTTGGTATATGCTGCTTAGTTATCAGTTACTATGAATCACAGAACGGCTGAGTTTGGAAGAGACCTCTGGAGATCATCTAGTCCATGGCACACAGAGAGGAAGTGGTGGTGATGTCTAGACTTTTTCTTCATGGGGCTGTTGTACTGTTCCCCCCCACAGCAAGCCCTATACTGTTTTTTAACTGTTTTTTTTCCTGGCTGTCAGTTGTTAATTTCTTCAGGTGAAAGTGAAGAGAGTGACTGATAGAAATTGTTGTTCTGGTATTGGCTTGAGTGCCTGATGAACAGTGCAAAGAGGAATTCCTCAGCTTGTGATCTGCAGTTACTATCCTTCCTTTAAAAAGGTTTTACGTACTTTTTTTTTTTTTTAATAGTGAACAGTGACTGCTGATGTACCAAAACTGACGCTGCACTTAATTTTTCTAGCAAGCGTCCTAAAAGAAGGAGCACAACATTTGAAGACAGGAAGAGTATATGTTACGGTGTGATTATTTTCTAATAGGAAGGTAGCTATTTCTGCTATATGAAATTAAAATCTTGATTTTCATTCAAGATGCATATTGTATTTTTTATAATTAGTTTGTTCAGAGTGATGTCTGTACTCCTCTGGCCATCAAAATGGGTTTCATTAGTACAGACACTTTTTTTTTTTTTTTAACTGTTTTAGATCAGAATAGTATTTTGTGGAAGCAACAGTACTCTTAATGTGTGGTTTTATGTAAGTATATTTTATTAGAAATGTCTATTAAATAATTTTTTTTGTATCTTTACAAATACAAGTGTTTTTTAAAGCTTATTAGAAGAGCTTGAGAGCCACTTTGCAGTGGCGATATAGATGTATGTTATCATGAAGACTCTAAAGCATTGGGATGAAAAGCCTTTGAAAGAGTAGAGAATTTTAAAATACAAAGCAGAGAGTTGAACTAAGTCCAAACTAAAACTCAGTTTGAAGCATTGTTTTTTCTCTATCCAAAACTGAATCTGAACCGTTTTTTAATAGTTTTGTTGGAACTACTTCAGTTATATCTCAAAACTGGTTCAATTTGCTGGGTTTTTTTTCAGGGTGGATTTAAAAGGGCACGTTGTTGTTTTTTAATGGAAATGCTAAGATGCGTACCTAAATTCTGAAATGACAGATAATTTAGAACAGTTTTGACTTTCATGACTTTCATGTCCTAAAATAATTTCACACTAATTTTTTGCAAATGCTCCTTATTATGGAATATGCTTCTAATGGACTGTAAAACTTGTTACAGATAACAAAATGATCGATTGTTTGTTTGTTTTTGAAAAAAAGTCTTTACTTTTTCTGCCCTCCTCCCCTTTTTCTCCTATAGGCCATACCCTGACAAGTGCACTAGAGAACACGCTGTTCTACCCACCTCCCAGGATCACCCTGAAGCTAAAAATGCCCAAATCGGCACTAGGAGATTGCAGGAATAACTCACTGAAGCCTGGCAACAGACCGCTTTCTCCTGATAACAATAGCACTGTCTACAGCAAAAGGAGCATACAGATGTCAAAGGAATCGTTTGAAATAAAAGCAAAGTCTTACTCCAGGTATCAGCACGACAACCGAAGTAACGGGTTGCTGGGAGGTATCGGCAAGCCTAGGAGCGAAGCAAAGGATTCTGGCCCTGTGCCGATGCCAGAGTTTCACCGGGGCCAGCCCACTGGGAAACCCTTAGCACTTCAAGCTGCTCTGCATGGCCAGGCTTCCATTGGGAATGGGAGGATGCAGCAGGAGAACTCGAGGCTGGCTGCCAAGTCCAATGGTTTGATGGGCAGGGCTGGAGACGTAAGCCAGAGAGACAGCTCTAGCCAGACGCCTTATGAACAAGAGTCTGTGCTTACGGCTCATTTGGCCAGCCAGAGTGGTTTTAGGAAATCCACTATAGAACATTTCAGCCGGTCCTTTAAAGAGGCTACCAACAGTTTGGTAAGGACCACAGAAGACCTCCGGTGCTGTGAAAAGCCAACAAGAAGACTTGCTACAAAAGATCGCTTGTGGAGCAAGCAGGCACTTGAAGGTGCTCCGTACCAGGACAATGACGGGTACTGTCCCGATCTAGAGTTGAGTGACTCTGAAGCAGAAAGTGATGAAAATAAAGAGCAAGTGAGGCTACGGCGAAGTAGCTCAGAGAGAGAAAGTCCCACTAAGGATTTTGGAAGAGATTGTCACAATAGAAACAAAAAAAATATGATTTCTCACGGTTCAGTACAAAGGTGATTAGAAGCCCCTACGGGGTAATTCAGCTTCTGTGTAATCCAGTGTACCTGTGCAAAGCTCAGCATCAAAAGGTTCCAGAAAACAGTACAGGACCTACATTAGGAAGAATTGCAGTAGGGGATGGGGGTTGGGAGAGAAATTGGAGCAGTTTTGTTCAACTGTGAATTGGCTTACAGTCTTTGGAAGGTTAATGGAGTGACTGCAAAGTCGTGTAGAAACTGATATGTTTTATTAGAGGTTAACATCTGGGAAAGTACGAAGCAGTTAACCTTTGCATAAATTCAGGACGCTGCTTCCTCCTTGCCAGCTTTTGTGTAAGGCAACACGTTCATGTTACGGCAGTTTTGTGGCAGTGGACAGCTTTTAAAGGGGTCCTTGCGCTACTCAGTAATGCGTTGCAGGAGACTGCAAAAGCAGACATTGAAACTGTATTCTTAGGGTACCTGCAGTATGGCTTTGATCCAGCAACGCACTTAAGCGTATGTTAGAAAATTAGGCACGTGAAGTCCTGTTGGTTTCTTTGGGAACCAGACTGAGCTTGGATCTCAGAGCATGTGTTGGGGTGCTCTGCTGGATCAGGCCCGAAGTGACTACTGAGTGAGGATCCTGTTCTGTGGGAGGTTTAGAGCCGCGGTGGCATTCGCAGGCTCCTTGTGGAGGGTCGGAAGCAGGTATTGCCAGTGCTGCCAAACTCACTGACCTCTAGATGTGCCCCCGTTCCCTGCTCTTGCTGAAGGTTGTGTTTCTCTTC
The DNA here is from genome assembly GCF_040807025.1 of Struthio camelus. NCBI lineage: Eukaryota > Metazoa > Chordata > Aves > Struthioniformes > Struthionidae > Struthio > Struthio camelus. The sequence continues at coordinate 148,503,684 of NC_090942.1, read as the reverse complement.
ACAATAATTTGCTTATTTTGTAAATATACAACTTCTAGTACTTCAGTTTTTTTAATCTCTGTACATAGTTGCTTGTTGTGGGATGCACTTGTAAATATTTTACCCAGCTAACAAGTACAGATGGCTAATTTTGTGGATAGTGTTTACAAAAGTAGATGTACTACTTCAAAGCAAATTGCTATTTGACACTTAAACTTAGGCAATCACCGGTGATGCCAGGTTCCTCTTGAAACTCAGATTTCATGTCCAGAGGTGTTTGAACCTGGTGCTTTCGAAATAAGCTGAAATAGAAATAATTTTGTCAGACCTTTTTATGTGGGCATAAATTTTCAAACCTAGTTGCCTAAATAAGAGCCTAGGTTTATGAGTCTTATTTCTGGCATCTAGGTCTGTAAAATTTTGGCCAGTCATCATTTGGAATACCTTTTTCTTTTTCTTTTTTTTTTTTTTTTTTAATTGCTGAAGATCTGTGATTACATTAAGCTGCTTACCAACCTCTGGATCACTTGCTATTTCCCAAACTAAAACTCTTATTACCTATTTTAAAATCAGCAGTTGTTAACTAGTATTTAAATTTTAACCAGTCTTGAGGAAGCAAGAGGGGAGGAGAATCCTTTTCTGTTTGTTGATATGACACAGGATTTTTGCTTGAATACAAATAAACCTGATTTCCAAAATGTGTTGTATTGATCAACAAAGTAACTGCCCTGTTTTTTTCTGAAATGCTGTACATTTCATAAATATGCAAAATCTTTTGTCCCCACCTCACTGGGTGAAATAGGACAGAGGTTGTATAGGCCGTACCAAATAGCCCCTTTCTGTTGGGGGTTTCATTTTATCGATACAGGAAAGGTTCACCACCCAATGTAAAGATGACTATGCAGAATCCAAAAGACAACTTGGTTTCCTTCATAACCTTAACTTATTTTATTGCTTTTAGTTTGGGAAATGGCAACAGCATTCTTAGATTTGTTTAAAATTTTGAAATCTCCATAGTCGCAATAGGACTAGCAGGTCAGGTGCTGGAAGACTTTTCAGTAGTGAAATAAAAAAAAAGAAGTATACTTGGCAGTTCTGCTCTATTTGCTTCATGCAATATTTGCTTAATTTTTTTTCACTTCTTGGTTTTATGTATATTTGTGTAATTTGTCTTTCTAGAGCTGTACCTTCAAAATTATTTCTTTTGGTGTAAATATGCAGTAGCATTTTAGGTTTCCACCTGCTTTATTTTAATGGGAAATGCTCTGTGTTCTAAGCCATGGGACGTTCAGAATAAGTAAACAAATGTCCGTTCATTTGTATTCCAGTTCTGATTCTCTTAGTTCTCCTTCAGTATTTATTAGTAATCCTCTTATTGGTCATGAAAATTTATGGAGCTTATTTTGGGAAGGAACACTTAACTTGGGAGGTCAGCAAAGCATTCATGTTGTTTCATGACCAGAAGTGTATAGCAGAGGGGAGGGAAAATGGTGCTTCAGCAAAACTCAGCATTTCTGCTCTTCTGGGGTCATTAATTCAGTTGTTTCCAGTCTGGGCAATGGTTTTGCTAATTTTTACATGATTTTAATAGATATATGAAGGAGCCCTTGGTTATGTAGTTCTCAAGTATTGTCCCCAACGTGCATTTGCTAGTTTTTATTGTGTGTTCGGTGGCTAACTGTTTGAAGTATTACCTCTTAACCTTATTTGTCTTTTTTTTGTGTTTTTGCATTTTGTTTTATATATAAATATATATATATATTCAATTTTCCAAGATGGACTCGGTCTTTTTCAGATGTCCCCTTTTTACAAGTACTTTTTCATTAAATTATGAAACTGCTAACAGTATTTTCATTTGTTGTGATTTATTCAGGTCTTTACCCTTTGTTTCTGGTAGGTTGCTAAAGTAATGAGTCTAACAGCAATACTGTGTCCATCAAGAGTAAATTATTTCTGCAGAGTTGGCAATATTTTAACGAGCTGAAATGTCAAGGAAAATGTTTCTCTGTCAGCCTCCCAAAAAAGAAATGCCAAAGGTGGTGATTGAACACTAAACTCATTTACAGCGTATAGCAAATAGTCCATATCTAGCATGTATTTCTGCCTGTCTGAGCAAATATAACAGACCGTTTGCTGCACCAGTCTCACTTTTTAATATCCTTGCTTCTATCTTAGTATGAGTGTTTCTCCTTGGTTGAACAAATTAAGTTATAGAGGAATAGCTGTAGCTAGGCCTACCCTCTCAGCCCTCCTCTTGTACGCTCGCGTATGTGCACAAATAAATACTTATTATGAGCCGTCGTGGGGTGTGTGTGGAAAAGACGAATGGGAGCCTGCAAGGGGAGGCTCTAGGTAGGTTTTGCGTGGCCTTTTCCTGTAGTTCCTCCTGCTCCCACTGGCCGGTGCTGTAGTATACGTTGCAGGCAGAGAGGAGCTGCTCTCTGTGCCAGAGCAAGGGAGAAGGGATGGGGAGAAAGTGGCAGGCGTGACTGCACCACCGATAGGAGAGTGTCCCTCATACTCCCATCGGCTCTGTGGAGGTAGCGTTCAAGGGGGATTTGCAACCTGCGGCCGCGAGCCGAACAGTGAAGCCATGTGTGTGGGATGGTGTACGGGAGCGCAGGCAGGGTGGCCGTGGAGCTGGAGGTGGGTTGGGTGAAATGGAGAGACACAAGTCCTGCAGCTGAAAAGGAGAGCAGAGGGGAGAAAAGGCAGTGAAAGTATACGTGCAGAGGAGAGGAAAAAAATCAGGACTAGGAAGAAGCAGTAAGTGGTGTAGTATCAGCCATTTTTCAGGATCAGGATTTCTCCTTCCCAAAAGGCATTCTTGCTGTTTCTAGTGAAAGACTTGCTTTCTGTGACTTTTTGCCTGGTGGCCTCCCAGTGCCTTTGTGAGTACAGTCTATTTGTGGCTGGGAGTGGGAAAGACGGAGCCATGGAAAGAAGTCCGGCATCCCCGTTGTTTAGTTTGGAAACGGCTACTACTGGTTTTGTAGACTCTTTACAAATAAGAGTTTCAGACAGCCGCACAGGTCTGGCTACTTGTTGATGGTGACTTGGGCCAGACTCCCACAAGTGCTAATAGCTTCTGTGCAGTGATTTGAAGCATCATGATCTCTGGACTTACGGCTTTGTCCAAAGAGAAAATGAGACTGTTTCACAGCTATAATCTGTGCTTTGGCTTTTCTGTTGTATTTGTCACCTCTATAACGTCCTCTTTGCATGAATCCCAACCCACTGAAGGAGAAACTGCAAATGTTATTCTTAACAATATTATGCTATTTTAATATGCTATTAAAAAATAAGCTGGAAAATTCACACTTGATTTTGAAGCGATACCTCACTGTTTGCTAGATCTGGGAATGCTGGCTCTGCTGCAGAGAGAAGATGTGTATGTGGTGTCTCGACTGTCTGAGTTGCCAAATGCTTAAAGCCTGCCTCTGTTGGCTGCAAAGATAACCCAATGAAATCTTCATCTGTGTGGATTTTGACCATCCTAGTAATTGTTAAGGTTTAGCACTACTGGGAACTGACACGTGTACTGGAAAAGCATGCTTTTGGCATGAGAATTAATGAACAGAAGGAAGCTGCTCGCACAACCTGGGAGCTTGGCATGCAAGGGAAAAATACTGGGGAAAAGCAAAGAAGAGATGGAAAACCAGATGTTGTGCCTTGACGCTGCTTCTTTAGGAATGAGTGAAGTCTTCAAGGCTTCTGGGCTCCGGTTTCATGAGAGGGGAGCCCTTCTGCCTCCTCTTAATCTTCCTTTATGCCAGCCTTATGCTGAAGAGGTTTCTGCCCCTCCTGAGGTGCAATTCTGCAACTTACTCCTCTTGCTGGGGCCATCCTGAGATAACCGCTCCCAGGACTCCCTCATTCCCAACCAGGTTGACAGGAACCTCGACAACCCTCAAGCTCTTCTGGTGTCACGTGACAAAGTGGATTCAAGTGACTTTGAGGAGAGTTTTTTGAAACAAAATGATTTATTTCCTCCCAAAAGCTACACAGCAGTTAGAAGTTGTTTTAAAATACCAAATGTGCACGTGTATTTGTGTTTCTGCAGTTAACCTTCTTTGGCTATAGCTTAGGTAAGTTTTGTGTTACTACTTTACTCGTAAGTGTTTGTCTTACTTGTTGTGTAAGGAGAAGCAGCCTGGGATGTTTGCCCATTAGTTTTCCTGCCTCTGTGAGTACAGCTTCCAGATAATCTTTCTCTTTTCCGGTTTGACTAGGCTGCTCTTGGCTTGGGCTACCTCCTTGATCCACCTTGCCCTGCCCTTTCTCTGGGAATCTGTCTTTTGTTTCAGGCTGGGCAGAGCCACCATCCTCTCTGCCTCCACGGCTGGGCCAGGCTGGGCCATTGTTTTCTCTGCAGCCCTGAAGCTTGGTGCCTGCCTCACCTAAGCTGCCTTATCTGACACATTGTTTTAAATCTCCTGGTAGGCTCTGTGATGGCTCCTTTATGGCTCCATCCTCAAAACATTTTTTCCAGGCCCTGTTGTTCTTTCTGGGGCTCGTGCCCCACTCGCCCTCCCCTTGGAAAGAGCATTGGGCAAGGCTGGGGCAAAAGGCATATTTTGACAGCGCTAAAACAGCTCCGGAGATGTTCTGCCCGCCAAATTGGTGGGCCAGTGTCTTGACAGAAGAGTTTCAAACCGAACTCAATTGCATAGCATAAATGAAGATGTTTTCAAGAGACCTGGTGACCCTGAAGCCTTAGAGTTTGTGCCTGTCATCAATATGTGCTGCTGCTCTTATCTTCTGTGGTCTCAACAACAACAAGGAATCCATTGGGACAGAACCTGTAAAAAATAAAAATTAAAAAAATATATATATACACATATATAATGCATTGCTTGGGGGAAATGGCTCTGGTTATACAGGTAGAGGCATAAGCCCTAGCATGGCAATGAGATGTTTGAGGGGGAAAAAACACCCTTCTCCTAAAAACATCCCCCCCTTCATCTGAAGCAACTACATCTAGTTGCATTTTTTTGTAGTCCATCTCTCTTATCATGTAAAGGCGGTGCTGAGTAGTCTGGAAACCCCTGCCCTGCAGTCACTGGTATTTCAGGCTTCCATTTGATGGTTGAATGGAGCCAGACCAGAGAAGTCGTTCCTCTCCTCCTAAACTGATGGCTCAGCCATTGTTCTTTTATCTCTTCTAAAACTGGGTGTGGGTGGGGCCTTCCTGTGCCAGTTCTGATTATTCCTGTTGCTTTCTGCAACAGCTCCTCCTGGCTTAAAGCACAGAGGCAAAATGCCAGATAAGCTGTGTAATGTCCGTAAGTAAAGTAGTAGTTTACAATTGTTACAAACAGGTAATATAGAAAACAAACTTCTCTCAAATAGTCTGATTGAACCTAACTGAACTAAGTTCAGAGCAGTCGTCCCAAACTGCAATTAATTGGAAGTCTGCTTCTGATTTGGGCCTGAAGGACTTGTGTACCAGAAAGCTCTAAATGCTAAAAGCATTGTTGCTGGATCATTTACTTGAATATAAGATGCTGCCTCTCCCTGAAGTCTTGGCCCCCCTGTAACCTTAGAACATTGTGGCTGTAATTTTGCAAATGCCATTAAACATATCGATACTCTTTCTTGCCGAGGCAGGCAAAATGGAAATCCAGGTCACATGGGGTACAAAGAGCAGAAAAGTAAGACATTAATGAAAAATGCCTTGGCTACGCTCCACTGAAGAATGTTTGCTCTTTCTGAAGTGCCCTGTTCCCCTGCTGCTAGAAACGTAGAGAGCACGCAACTGGAAAGGCACAGGCTAGACGCTCAAGCATACTGAGACTGCTTAGGATGGCAGGAACTGTAGCTCTCAAAGGTGCTCTGAGGATAATAAATAAGTTGGAGGTGCCCATGTGGTGGTGTGAGGGATATCTGTGAAACTCTGAAAGCCTGGCTTCACTGGGATGGGTGACATAACATTGTATTTGATTTCTGATAGCACTACATTCTTAGGTAAGATACATTTTCTTAAGACCACGGCCAGCATATAAGAAATGATGCTCAAAAAAAGTCTGCCTAACAAGTTTTAATAAGCAGTGAGGGTACCTTTGCTAGTTCTGTGAGAGAAATTGGATTTCTAAGGCTAAACGCTTCAATATGACTTCATGGTAATTAAGTGCAGTCATTTTTGGAAGTTCCCTATTTGATTCCTAATCTGTTCTGCCTTCACATCTGTGACAGCAATGTATGTTATACTTGATATAATATCTGAATTAATCAACAGGTATAAGCCTGCTGTTTAACACCCTCATGCCACCTTCTCCTGTGGAGATTTCTGCAAAGCAGGTAGATAGTATACCTTGGCAAATGTTCTGACTTCATGAGTGATCATCCAGGTTAGTTAGTAAACAGTTAAGACTTCTCAGTCATTTGATCTCTCCTGGACCTAGTTGCTGCTTACTAACAAATAAAAGCTTGATCCAAGCACACAAGTTCATTCCAAGAACTAAACTTGGCTGAAAACAAGTGCTTGGCAGTGCTAACTTTTGCCTTCCGGCCAACTGACCACGGTGACAGATCTTAAATTTCCATCACCAGCGTTGCTCTGAATTTTTTTCTAAAATACAGTATTAACTGCAGGTGGTAAATTCCGAAGTGTGCACTGTGGTTGCACTAATGGGTGTAACAGCAGGGCAGCATTAGATGGAGATTTGGGAGGTGCTGGCTCTTCGGGCTGCAGTGCCTTTGGAGCAGTTGTGTCCCGCGTCTCGGCCTTACCCAGCTGTAGAAGAGGACTGACGTGGACTCCCTTTGTATGGTGCTCTGAGGCAGCTGTAAGAAAACAGACATCTGATATATGGCTTTTGCGCTTTGTAGCGGGCATATGTAAGGCCTAGAGCCTCCCTGCATTTTGGATCCAGTCAAAGATGAGGACCTCCAAGCAGGGAAGGAGGAGGACGTAAAAGTAAAATAAGAAAGCTGATAGATCTCAAATAAAAGAAGTGGACTCTAAAGAATGAAAGGATCAGGCTCCTACAGGAAGAGAAGAAAAAACTGCAACCCTCCAGGATCTAGCATAAGAAAACACTTTCTTTGCAAGCTCTGAAATTGTCCAACCGCCGCTTCTTACCAGCAGTCCTTATAGGCCCCATGTACTGGGGAAAATTTCTTTTCAGCTCTGTGACATGGGACCGTGTGTCCAGAACTGCTGAGCAGCTCCTGAGTGGCAAGAAAGGTAATGGCTTGTGGCAGGCACAGGGAACCTGCAGGCTGGATAAGAACTGTGACTCCATCTCGCACAGCCTGTTATGTCATAGATGTATTTCTTGTGCTATTACTAGTTGTGATAACATGCAACCAACCAGAGGGGTCTGTAAGACCTGGCAAGGGAAAAATTACCCTCCCTTTCCCTGCTTCCTGCTCCCTGTAAAAGAGGAGGAGAAAGGGTGCAATGTGCCCTTCCGGGTGGAATAAAAGCTGGGCCAGCCTAGCTCCTCTGCAGCTATCAGCTGCTTCCTTGGGAAGAGGCAGGGGTGCTGCGTGCCCCCTGCCACTTGGGTTTGGAGGCCGCGCTGTAAATGTCACGGTTGCAATGCGACAGCGGGAAGCTCCCGCCAGGGAAGCCCCATGGCGGCACTGCCTTTGGCAGCCTGTTTCCAACTTTGCCTGCCCTCTTCCCTCTCTGGTAAACTTCTACGGGCAGAAAACCTCGGCGGAGGCTCCCCCTCCCCTGTGAATTCTGCCCTGTTTCACCTCTCGGCAAGCCTGGATTAGCCATTACAGAAACGACAAGAGAGAGTACTGTGCCATGTAACTAGAGATCCAAGTTCAAAATATTTGTCGCTTTGGAAGGAGACAGAGTTTGCGTTGTAACGCGGAGCTCGGAGAAGTTGTTAATTTTCTCCCAAGGTGGGCGCCAACAAACAGCTTGTTTTGATGCCTCCAAACCATGCTGGCAAATGCCTAAGTCAGCAAGGAGCAGCGAGACTCGCCAGGTGGGTTGAGGGTGTGAGTATCTCCTGCTGGTGACTTCTGCGAGCAGCTGTTAGCCACGTATCCCAAATCGCCTCATAGCGTGCAAGGACTGGGAGAGCAGCGAGTGTGGCTAAGCTTTGTGTGAAGTGACAATTGAATTCTCACTGTACTTATGGATTCTCATTGAAGTTGTCTTAATTTTTTGAAACCTCAGGATCTTCATCCCTTGTTGTAAAGTACATGCAAAAGCCAGAGCTCCAGTGACCCTTTTTTCCAGTGGGTGCTTGTTTTCCTCGTTGGCAGTCAGTAATAATTTGCTTGCCTCGGGTCTGAGATGTAATTCTGCCGCGTTTTGTACAGCACAGCTCAAGTAATGTTATGCAAATCTGTAAAATAAAAAACAAACTACTAAGGCAGTACCACAGTATTAGGTGATTGGGTGTGTAAACATGATGTTTGAGGCAAGATGGCAATAAGGTAATGAACATCTGTGTGAAACAGGTGTGGACAAGGACATGTAGCCCGTGAACTGTACAAAGAGATCATTTAAAAAAAAAAAATCCAGAACCAGTGTGAGTGCCTGGTGTATGGAGAGAGGTAATCTATTAAAAATGCTTGACGGAAGATAATTGCAAATAAGGTGATGTATGACCTGTAAGGAACAGATAAAATGGGTATGTATAACAGAAGCTGTGACCGGGCTGCCCAGTAGAAGACCCTACCGGGTGCTGTTCAGTCACTGGTATGCAATGTTGGGCCATGCTGTTCGCGGTGCCACTTGAATAAAAGGCCTATTAAAAGTGCCAGCTGGAACCAAGAATCTTGCTAGTGGGAAAGGCAGGTTTTGGAGCAGCAAAGTTAGCACTGGCTTGCAGGAAAACTGCAGTTAAGTCAGCACGTGCCTAGAGCACCCGGAGGTGCCGGAAGACGTGTAAGACATGAAGCATTAAGACTGAAGTCATGTTTATATCACGCAGACCTACTGAATCCGAGTCAAGAAGTAATTTGTCTTGGGATGTTGAAGAAGAAAGTTGGCATTCACCAGCTTTCTGAAGTGTCCTTTGTTTTATGACTTCAGGCCCGTGAGCAACAGTGGTTGTTATGTAGTATGAAAACGGGTGCCTGCAACGATGGACAACTACAAGGAGAAATTTCATTCTAGCTGTTTGCCTAATGCAGGAAGTCTTTGAGGCTTAAGGGCGTGAGGAGTGAAGGAAGGTACAGCAAGCTGAAGTCCCAAGACCTCTTGAAAACTAGAGGAAAAATAGCACAAGCTGAGGAAAAAAAGGCCATGATCTGCAGTGCTGGAAGTGAGCGTGAAGGCTCAGTGATTCCCCTTGCCTAAACAGCAAGTGGAAGGAACACAGAAACTGTGCTTTTTAGAAAACAAATCCCCTCACGGGGCCCAAAAACTTGGCCACCGTGAAAGGAGATCTTACAGATTCCTGAGGGGAATGCATCCAAGCAGCTGGTAGCAGATCTGCCCTAAGCATATTCCTGGCAGTTCTCATCATTGCCTTGGTCCGGTTTTTCCTTTGAGAGGGGAAACAGTCAGGGAGATTCAGGGGCTCTCTAAAGGTCACGGGAGGATTTAAGGAGGTCTTGTCCAGCGCCTGAAGCATAAGTTCACCTTCTCTCTTTCTGCTTGGTGCTCGCCACTAGTGAAGCAGCAGGCTTGCAGGCGAAGGGGCGGCTTAACACCGCAGCCAGCTGCGGCCCCCAAAGCGCCTCCCCGAGCTGTGCAGCAGCCTGCCCGGTGGGTGCCCTGCTCAGGCAGGGCGTGGGGGCTGCGACTTCTCCCGAGGGCCCCGGCGGGAGGTTTGGGGCGGGGGGGGGGGGGGGGGGGGAGCCGCAGCCGGCGGCCGGGAGCCCCGGCGCGGTGGTGCGCGGCGCTGCGCGGCCGCCTCCCCCTGCCCGCGGTATAAGAGGCGCGGCGGGCGGGCCCGAGCCTTGTGGCTGGGCTGTTGGCAACAGGTAGGCACCGCGGCCGCCCGGGGTGTGTGTGGGCGGGGGGCGGGTTGCTATTTTTTTTTTCTTAAATTTTTTTTTTTTTTTTAATTTTTAATACTATTCGCCGCGTACGCTGGTCCGCGGACTGCACCAGTTCCGCCGCCCAGAGAGCAGCACCTAAAGCGCTGCGGCGGGGCAAAAGTCCCGTCCCGCCCCGTCCCGTCCCGTCGCGGCGGCGGCGGCCTGGCCGCTCCCCGGCGCAGCGACCGGCTACAGCGCCGCGCACCCCGCGCCGCACCCGCGGAGCCCCCGGGGCCGCCCCGCACCCGCGGAGCCGCCCCAGCGCCCGGGGCCGCGGCACCCGCTGCGGGCCCGCACCTTTCTCTTCTTTTTAGTTTACTTCTTTAATTATTATTTAAGCTGCCGGTTGGAGTAGAGGTTTGTGGGGCTGCGCACCGATGCGCCTCTGGGGTGGTTTTGGGGTGGCAGCGGCCCCCCGGGGGAGGGCAGAGGGTATGCGGGGGGGGCCTCGTCGTGGCCTCCTCGCCCCTCGTTTTGGCAGGTGTTTCGCTCTTTTTAAATACTCCACCAAGTGCGGGAGGGAGAAGATGGTGCCGTCACACGGTTAAATTGGTTTAATGCGTTTATGGTTTTCTTTTGGTACGATTCTGGATGCGTGGGGAAAACGCGAAGGAGTTAAAAGAGCATGAGGCTGTCAGTTTAATCAGAAACAAACTTCCCCGGTGATTTATGCTTTTTACCACAAAAACTCCTAGATTGAAAATATATATTTAAAGCGGATGTAAGTGTAAATATTTATTTTTAGCATTAAAATTTTGGGTTTAATGTTATGCATGCTTGCTCTTTACAGACTTATGTGAAACTGAAATTATTTTCCCCTTAGGCATGTCATCCGTTAAGATTGAGTGTGTTGCTAGTGAGAATTACAAGATTGGGGAATCCCCTGTCTGGGATGAAAAGGAAAACTCGCTCCTGTATGTGGACATCACTGGCAAAAAGGTTTGCAAGTGGAATTCCCTCACCAAGCAAGTGCAAGCTATTTCTGTGGGTAAGAAACTGCTGAAGAATACCCTACTGAAGCTGTGAGTGCACATCCTGAGTTGATGCTGTATTCCTGTAAAATATGGGCAGGGCTCACATACTTGATGCAATTACATCTCTTAAAAGCTATGTAATAAACATCTTTTACAGGGAGGAGACCATCCCCTCAAACCTGTCCTTCCTAGGCAAAGGAGGACGTTGGAACTTGTGCTGTGTGCACAGGGACCGACTAGACTTAGTCCTGAGGACTTAGGACTTAATGCTGTTTGGTTACATTTGATCTGCTCCTGCATCGCATTTGTTGTTTGCAACCTGCTATCTTTTTCTCCCTCTTTGTCCTAGAGGTTAAGGTTTGCGAAGACCCTCGTTCTCTGCTATTGATATCTGAGAGAGTTTTGTTACTGATTTCAGGGAGCAGTTGCCCATAACTTTTTCTTCGGTATAATTTTGGGTGAGGATTTCTGCTAACTGTTTAAGAAGATGATAGTTTTTAAGGTAACAGCGTCATCAGTTACAGTCTGGATAATTTCAGTGTTTATTCCAGAAAGGAAGGCACGTGTGCTAGCCCTCCTAAATAAAGAATTGCAGAATTACTTCTGAATGTAATACTGCAAATGTTTATTTGTCTTTCTCAAGAGGGTTCCTTAAGTGGTTTATTTAAGTAATCAGATTTTAATAATTTTTCCTGTTTAATAAAACTTGGTGAAAATTACTTGCTTTTGCACACCCGTAAGCTGTTCACGTTATCCACAATAAATTGATCTGGAGTTGTCTGCACTGAAACAAAAGTAGTTTTTAAATGAAAGAGGGCCTGATGCAAATTTTGGAAACATGGCTTTCCAAACTTGTTTCTTCTTGCCTTAGCTGGAAGAGCGTGCCTCTTCCCTCCCTCCCCCACATTCCCCCTTTCCTCCAACTTGGACCTACTTTTAAAGGTGTAATCTCTTCTATGTGATCTCTCTGGAGACACAGACAAGACAGTAGCTAAAGTAGCTACTCTATTTTTTTTGCTTCCAGTTTCTCTGTTTAGTAATAAAATGGTCATAATTAATGGCTCTGCCTTGGGAATACCATGATTAAAGACAAAAAAAAACCCGCCCAAAGAGCGCCACATGATTAAAATAGTGGGTTGATGTTTAAAGCGGAAACTGAGGGAGATAAATTATTATTATTTATTACTAAAGCTTATAGAGAATTAAGAAAAGCCCGCGGTTAGCAACAGCTTCAAATTGCCCTTTTCTACCCCATAGGAAAAACACCATTACTTGTCTAACGGTGCAGGGCCTTGTGGTCCGTTTTCTGTTTGGCATAAAATGGCGTTGCAACAAACTCGGTTCCTGTGGATCCTGCTTAACGAAACTCTCCGCAGCAGCTCTGGGCTGAGCTGGGTGCCTGGGTTCACATTCTCCCTTGCGCTGTATTTGTGCAGCAAACTGTTGGGTGGCTGCATTCACCTTTCTAGCCTGGTCCTCTTCTCGTCCCTGGGGGTGCCTGCGTTTGGGAGATGCGGTGCTGTTTTGTGGTGGACATGAGGCCGGCACTTGTGAGGAGAGGAGGGCAGGTGGGATATAGGTTGCTGTGCATGGGGGCTGCTCCCCCTGGGGCCTTCCTGGTTGGCACAGCTCCTGCAAGTCATGTGCCCAGGTGCTGTGTCTCCAGGTGCTTTACTGGGAGAGTGAGTGGAGAGTTGCATTCCCACAATTTGCTGGCAAAGCCCTTACTGCCGGTACAGTCATACTGACAGAAAAAATGCTTTTTCAGTAGTTAACTGGCATTTGGAAGAGCAGCAAAGTGACTTCCTTTGGCAGGTGTCACAGTGCAGCTGAGGGGACTCTGTGCTGGCACGAGAAAGAAAAGTGGCACCCGCTCACCCAGCGTAGATGAGCCCAGACCACCGACTGTCTTACCAGTGCGTTGAGATGTCTCTAAGTGAAGGAGTCGTTAGAGTTGAACCTGGAATTAGCAGCGCGTCTGAGGTGGTGTCCTGCATCACAGAGCTGTCCCCTGCCCTCCTCTCACTGCTTTGCCTGGACACTGAGTGCAGAGGAGCCCGTGCGTGCTGTCCTGGCACCTGATGCCTTGCACTGCCTGCTCTGCACGCACGCCTCCTCAGCAGGGCTTAACAGGTCCTTTGGCATCCCTCTGTCAACGCGGCAGGGATGTGTTAAAAGGTGTTATGTGTGTCCTCCTTGGAAAGCAGGGCTGCAATATCGTGGGCAAGGGCCAGGGCTTCATATATCCTTTCTGCCAGCATCACTGTGTTGAGACTGGCAGGAGTGGCTCTGCACCCCACTGGCTCTTGCCGTCATGTTGCTCTCCCTTCCCTGTGCGTCACAGGCATGTGTGCAGCCAGGCAGTGCCTGCGTTGGGTCTCCAGCCTGGTAACTCCACCACTGGGCTGCAAAGTGAAGGGGCCTCACAAGGTGGGGGCATATAGCCAGAAAAGAGCAACTCCTTTTTGGTGGCGGTGCTGGCATATGGCAGTTACAGGTGTTCAGGAAGCTATTATGTGATTATATCTGTGCAAAGCTGTAAGTACAAGAAGTGTTTTATTTCTCATTAAAAAGTTGGTGGTTAGTCTCATGGATATCACCAAGTCTTGTCTGTTAAATACTATCCCAGGTTTTATTGCCCTATTTAAAGTTGTTATTCCATATATTGCATCTAGATTGTAGGCTTTTACATAAATGTTGTCTTCACACTCATTTCTCTCTCTCTCTTTCTCTTCCCTCCCCCCTTTTTTAAAAACTAATTCCTTTACAATAGCCTGTAATTGAGACTTATAATAGCACAAATGAGTAACCACGAAGCATTTACTAGTTTTCTGGTTTGCTTGAACCCTCGGAAAGCTCTGCCACTCCTTAGAGTGTGCTTTGCTCATCCTTCTTCGGTGTTTTGGTGCTGCTAGAGTCATGTCTGAACTGCACAGCTGAGTGCTGATGCTCATCTTGGAGGTGGCTCCCCTGCATAGCCTGACTCGTCTCGGTGCCGAGATAACTTGCTCACTCCATGGGTTAGCGCTGAACAGCCATGAAGGGCTGAGTTGTCAAGGAGCTGCACTATGCAACTACAACAGCTCCAGAGCTCGTGTGGCTATCAGTTTTCTCCTGGGTGGTGGGGACCCTGCACAGCATCCCACTATACAAAGTGTGCGTTCCTGGTGTCTGCCCCCCTTTTTATGGTTTTTAAAGCACTTAGCAGAATTGGGTGCTGGTAATGATTATTGCTCCTGGGAGCTGTGGTAGTACTCAAGGTTAACTTGAGTTTTTGTGTCCTAAACTGGTAATTCTCTTCATAGCTACTTTTTGTTTCCATTAAGTATGACCTCTTATAGGCGACATGCAAGGATCAATTTCTATATATTTAGATACACGTTTTTTTGCTACAGAAATAGGTGGTTTCTCGTGTCTGTGATCACACTGAGTTCAATGTGCCTGCTTGCTGATCCAAAGCAAATAGCAGGCAGGCAGAAAAGAAACGTATCGTTACAATACATTCATCTCTTCCCCTTTCCATTCTGTCCTGTTTCTAGACGCTCCTGTGAGCTCCGTGGCTCTTCGGAAATCTGGGGATTATGTCATCACCCTGGGAACCAGGTTTGCTGCTTTGAAATGGAAAGACCAGTTGGTAACCACCATTACTCACGTTGACAAGGATAAACCAAACAACCGATTCAATGACGGGAAAGTGGATCCTGCAGGAAGATATTTCGCAGGTATGATGGATGCAGTTCCTTTCTCCATCCTGCTGAGTGTTGGCCCTCTTCCTCCCATTAGGTTTTATTGATAACATGCAGTGATCAGTGGTAGATACAGCAAGTGTTCAATCCTAGTTAAGTGGTGGGGACCTTTTTCGTCTTCAAGCAGCATTTAATTCCAGTTATAAATGTATTTAAATCATCTGTCACTGCCTTATTAGAACTATATTTTTAAAAGGAAATCTGTTATTCAAAGCCTGCCTAGTTTAACGTACTGTCCTTGTCTCCTCCTGTTGGCATGCTTGTTTTGAATACTGGTCAAGTGCCAGTAGAAATATTTTTCCAGTAGGAAATTTATGATATCATGCTTTTTGTTCCTTATAAATCACAATTGGTAGGTGGTGTTTCTAAAAACAGTACGACGTGCCGCCTCAAAAAGGTTCAGGGATGATCTTACCAATGTATGTAAATATCAGATGGGGGACGTGAAGCAGATAGAGCCAGACTCTTCTCAGAGATGGCTAGCGACAGGACAAGAGGCAACGGGCGCAAACTGAAACACATAAAATTCCATTTAAACATAAGAAAAAAATAAACAAAAACCCTGGAACAGGCTGGCCAGCGAGGTTATGTAGCCTCCATCTGTGGAGGCACTCAAAACCTAACTGGACGTGGCCCTGGGTGACCTGACAATTGCCAGCGGAGCCTTTCAACCTCAGCGATTCTGTGATTCTGTCCTCCAAGTTTTAAAAACACTATTCTCTGTGTTTGCCTTGTATTTAGTTTCCCAGACTTCCTTTTGCCCAGCCTCCCAAGAACCAGTCCAAACCGACAACCTAGAGTCACAAAGATGAGATCTGTTTTCGAAAAGGCTTTGGTAAGACTAGTTCTGAGAGATGATGATGAAACTTTTCCCAATAGCGCTACTATACAAAATGCTAAGATATATGGAAGTTATATTTTGACCATACCTTTCTTAGTATTTGACATGACTGAATCAAATGTCCTGCAGAATTCAGTCTGAACAGTGTTTCTACCACACTTCAATAAAAGACAGAGGCTTCATTTTGTCATCCTCTGCTAAATGCAAGCACTTTTGACATCTACCTTTCCTTTTTTGTTTTTAACTCAATTTTTCCCCTGAATTTTTGAAGCCCCCCTGCCCCCACAGCTCCCTCTTGCATTGGCAGCAACGGGCATCAGCGTCGCGAGGGGCTGCCCACTCGGCCCGGGAGAGAGCTGGTTCACTCTGAATCTGATTTTTCCTCCTTGGCTCTGCCCCCAGGTACGATGGCTGAGGAGATTCGACCTGCCGTGCTGGAAAGACACCAGGGCGCTCTATATACGCTTCTCGCTGACCTCTCGGTAGTGAAGCACTTTGATCAAGTGGACATTTCTAATGGGCTGGACTGGTCACTGGATCACAAAACCTTCTTTTATATTGACAGCTTGTCCTATTCTGTGGATGCCTTTGATTATGACCTCCATACTGGAAAAATTGGTATGAATCACTTCATTTTAAGATAATTATTTTTTGCCTAAGTATTATGATGTTTGTTTTCGTTCCCGTTGTTAGACAGAACATGAATTATGATCTGTGCTTTGGGATCACTTCTTCAGAATCCTCCTTGGGACAAAACAGCAGAAACCATATTAAAATTAATCTGTGCCTGCATGGGCTCCTAGTTCAAACTAGTCAGAGGCTGTTGGCCATATTATAAAGTATTTAAAATGCGTATTGGAGTCTGAGCGGTAATCTGGAATACTGTAACTAAACACAGTGTGTATCTGCTCTTCCTGTATAAAAAGGGCAAGGTGTTTTTTGTACGGTTAGATTTCTCTGGCTGCATCTTTCTTATGACTGACAGAGCGGGCAAAGTAACAGGAATAGCTTGTAGTCTGCCTTTTACAAAACCACTGCTAGGGCTCTTCAGATTTTTTCCACGCTATTTTTTTTTCTAAAATATAAGCTCTTAAATGAAGATCCTGCAGACAGTACCGAGCAACAGCTGGAAAACAGCAGTTCAGAGCCTTCTTCCTTCGTTTATTTGAAACAAAACAAAACAAAACAAACCCTAAAGGGCTTCTGCAAGTTTGGGCAAAAGAAAAATTCCGGCAGCTTGGACTAATAATTTGCTTTTAAGTACACAGACTGCAGCATTTTGCTTTGCAAGAACTCTGTCAATTTGAAATTGAATTAGTTTTAGAACTGTGAATTTAAAGTTGTTTTAGGTGTAGCATCTTGCACCAATGTCTTCCTGCTATGTTTATGGTTTACAATTTAATTTTTCTTTAGGAAGTAGGGTGTTGGGTTTTTTGCTCTCTCTCTCCCTCTCCCTCTCCTTTTTCTGTGGGCAATCTGGCAATCCCTAGGAGCACGAGGGAAACTCACTAAAAATCTCTCTACATATGAGAAACACTGAAGCTGTCAGAGCATAAAATAAACAATGTTGAAAAGTTGGATTTAATCTTCTTTAACAACAGTGGATAAAAGTTCAGATAGAAATGTTTGTTTTTAAGTTGACAGTATGCCTTTGAAGTCAATGCTTTTCCTAACTCTGTGTTTATATAAACTCTCAGTTTATATATCTGAAGGTCAGTTTTGTGTTGGAACAGTGGTTATTGGCGTGTTCCAGCAATCTGGCTGAAAAGTCTCCAAGTCTGCATTTGACTGAGAGACAGACATGCCTGAAGTGGTCTAAACTGCTTTTATAAAAGTAATTAATGTTCTAAATATATATACAATTAATTTATTCAGTTATTCATTTAATTTGTAAGTGGGGAGCATGAGTAATACACTAGACAGGAGCACCAAGAATAAGCATTATACTTTCAGTGAATAGCAACCTGTCATCTACAGGCTTTCATGGTGAGAAACAACTGTTTTGGGAAACAAACGGGGCAGCAGAGATGGTCCAACTATTTCTTTCATCTGAAAATACTCAGGGCTTCAGCACAGCTTTTGAAAATTAGAGTAAGAATAACTCAGGTGGGCTGTGACTAATGAAAATTTTAACAAATATCTCACCCAATTTTGTTGTTGATGGGTTTTTTTTGATTTTTGTTTTTTTTGCCCTGCAGGCAACCGTAGGAGTATATACAAAATGGAAAAAGAGGAAAGCATTCCTGATGGGATGTGCATCGATACAGAAGGCAAACTTTGGGTAGCTTGTTACGATGGTGGGAGAGTGATTCGTCTTGACCCTGAGACAGGTAAGTCCTTGTGAAGGATGGAGTGTAATTCTGCATTTAAA
This sequence comes from Struthio camelus, assembly GCF_040807025.1. Classification (NCBI taxonomy): domain Eukaryota; kingdom Metazoa; phylum Chordata; class Aves; order Struthioniformes; family Struthionidae; genus Struthio; species Struthio camelus. Next base: position 148,485,813 of record NC_090942.1, on the reverse strand, counting down.
AAAACAAAAGAAACAAAAATGAAGGCAAGAGCTTTTCTCTCCTCTGAACACAAGGATGCTATATCTATTCTTTTTAAAACGTTACTTTTTTTGTTAGCAATTTTAAGTCCTATCCTAGTTTCCTGCTGTTCAGATTTAGCTTTGTAAATATGTCTGCTTTGCTCTGAGCCTCTGTTGTGCTGGAACAGGTAAGGTTGCTGAGGGGCTTACCATTATTCTTATGAATTGTTTGAGTTAGCACCCTCTTGCATCTTCCAAATTTAAGATCACTGGTAAAAAAATGGTTTAACCATGAAATGGCAAAGATGACTTCTGCCATTTTTTGTCTTGTTTATTTAGCATTGTATATTGTTTTGGGCAGTATATCAAGGTTAATACAAGTCCCACGCAACAGTGATGCCAGCAATGCTTTTTTATTTTTGAAAATTATTTATACCATAAAAATGTTTACAACTGAAATCATAAAAATTATTGAATGAATCCCAAAGCATTTTACCATTCTCACAGTAATATTTTGGGTGTGTCCATTGTCTGAGTCTGCCATGCATTGCTACTCACATTTGGACTTCAGTGGTCTGCCAGGCGTGGTTCAGTCTGTTTAAAAACACTTATAAGGCCTTGCAGGCAGCAAGGGGCTGGGTAACGAGAGCAGGAACTTGATTTGACAGGTGCCAGGCAGCGCAGGTTTGCATAATGCTGTGTAGGAGTGTCATGGGCAGTGTGCCCCTCACAGCATGGAGAATACACGCATACCCTGGCATGCGTGCGAACAGAGCGGGCCAGGTGGCAGCCTCTCTTCTGACTCCTCCAGAACCTCTTAGTTGAGGTTCGGGCTGTGCTTTTCCCTTTGTCTTTTTATTTGTACCCATCCAAGGCCCTGCTGGCTTGTGGTCTTCCGTCTTTGGTGGGCAGAGTGCTTCTGGGCAGCCTTTGCCAGCCCTGTGAATACCCTCTGGGAGCAATGAGCTCTACCGTTTGTCCTCTCTGGTTCCCCGTTTTCACCTTTTTCCCCACTGACCCTCACCTTCTTCCTTTTTTTTTATTGGTTATGTCCTTCCTCCTCCCTTTTTGGAGGGAGGGAAAGTGTTTTCTTAAGGGAAAGCTAATGGGAACAGTGTCCATAGGCAGATACATAGGGAGAGTGCGATAAGAGGGAAAGCAGACAGAGTACGTCTCCCTAACGCATGACCACTGTCCAACTATTTTCAGCTTGGAGCTGCTGAACTGGATGTGGTTTTGATATATTTAGTAACGCCTGGTGGATTTCTCTTCTGTGAAGTTATCCTGCCTCCCCTCGAGCCCACATGAGAGTCCCAGCATTTGCAGTGGATGGTAGCAAGATATTTCCCAGGCCAAGTGTCTGTTTCCAAAGGAGCCACCTTCTTTTGTGAACAACTCAAGCTCATCTGCCCTCTCTGCTCTACTTTCAAGTAATATGTAAAACCCATAATTTGCTGAATTCTAAGTGAAGTCTGCTTAAGGAAATGATCCAGACAGGTTTGAAGGTAACTTCATGAGGACCTCTCTTTAATGCAGAATAGCTATCAAGTATGGCTTGAATTACTGTTAGCCAGTTACAGATATAGTCAATGACAAAGAGCTCATTTAAAGCATGTGAAGGATTTTCAGGTTTTAGCTGATAGCAAAGCTTGGATTATGTTTTTAGAGGGATGGTCAAGGAAACTTGTTATTTGGGATCTTTTCTAAATGAAGGTTTTGAGGTAATGGAATTAGTTCAGGATAAAGTGACTTTTCAGGTTTTTTTGAAAGGCACTTCTAGCTGGATAGCTGCTGTCATTGTATTCAGTATGCACTGCAGGCTGTGATGACTGACTCCACTGCATACACAAAGGGCTCGAAAGTGATGCCCGACTTCCACGTTGCCAGGTCTGATCTTACCTTCCGGCCACTTAATGATCTGTTAGTTTTGTGCTATCGCACCCTTTAACTAGGAGTTAAATATCTTCCAGTTCCTCCTTATGAATATATTTTATATTCCTTGGGCGTAAGGGGTCCACAAAATTTACTAAGGTTATCTATGCTATGGATGTGGAGCACAGATGAATACTTCTTCAGGTGGATTTCAGAGCATCCAGGTGTATCTTTTCTTGCATCTCCGGGAAGACATTTCTCATCTCAAAGCTTTGTAAACAACATCTCCGGGGCCCTTTTCTTCTGAGACCACTCTGCAAATACAGTATCTCTGGGGCTCACATCTCTTCTCCTATAGTGCATGTTTTCTCCTCTTAAATCTCCTTTCCACCTGTTTTCTCCCAGACTTGATGTCAGCCAATTTCTAGGGCGGCCTCCTGGATTATTTTATGTCACCTATCCAGCCATGTAATCCTTCTGTTTCCAGCTAACTAGATAACCACAAAATGCTGCTGGAGCCAGTTGGCGGGAGCTGTGTTTCAGGTCTCATGCTTTGTCCTTCTCTTTCCCAAGCAACAGACAAGTTTTCTTTTCTCCCAATATTTCACATATTTTGAAATATCTGCTCTTCTCAGGGAATCAACAGGTAGCCAGGCATGCAAATAATCTCTGCCAGTGTAAATCCCATTACACTGAGGGGTTTGATTTTTCTTTTAGCCATTGTCGGTGAATGTCAAATATGCTGATCCCAAAAAAAGGTCCCAAAGTCCTCTTGACCTCCAAAGGTCCAAAGTCCTGTGCTAGCTATTACATAAAAGAAGCTCTTTCATCACTGCTGACCTGCTTTCTGCTTTTATTTATTTTGTGATTAAAAGCAAGACAGTTTAATACTATCCAACATTCCTGTCAGGGTTTTCAGTGAAACAAAGTCAATTCCACTCATCCCTTTCTATCCTGTATTTTGCATGTGCTGGTTATGTCCCTACTAGGGACAAATAAAACAGTTCAGGGAACGTCCTTTAGTCCTGCACCGTGTGGCATGTTGTAATTCATGTCACACAGCTGGGGCCATCTTCCCACACCGAAACAGAGCGTGAACTGCTCTGAGGGTATGGCATGCTGAACTAGGTTGGTCTGGGCCAAAAAGTGGGCCAAACATTTCACTTGATTTTTTTTTTTTTCCCTCTTTATAGGATGCCCTATATTAAAGTTATCACCTTGCTCTTTCAATGCACCATTAAAGACGTAGTAACTGTAAGGGGACCACGCCTCTTACACACATAAATGATGGGCAAGGGGAGTTATATGTTTTGTAAGAAGACTTACAACTCTATGACATCCTAGTATATTTCCAGAAAGAGAAATTTAATTGTAGGCAAATAAAATAGGTGTAATGGGTATAAGCACATACTGCCCAGTTTTAGGAGGAATTTTGGAAAAATTCTCTGTAAGGTGTCTCAGCAGTCTTCAGGTTAGTGCTGGGGGCCGTCTGTTTACTCATATCATTAGGCTAGTAGCTTTTTGATGGTACAGTAAATGCATGCTATTATTTATATTAGCTCCAAGTGTTCTGTACACTTCTGCTGTGTCCCATGATCCCTATTTTATGCAAGTTTGATTTGAAAGACTATTGAAATCTCAGGAAAATCTTGTAGGAATTCGTCTTCCTTGACTTCAGGCAGTAGAGATGTAGGAGAGCTGCATGAGCCCTGCTTGCTCCAGGGTCCCTTTGTAGTCAAAGCAGGGAAGTCAGCAGGTCTAGAGCATGATTCAGGTGACCTATTTTAGGGAGAAATTATGTCCCATTTCCATTTACTATATGGGCAGCCTGGATGATGAGCTCAGATGTAGGTGTCTGTGCTATAGATGTTAGCATTTAATTAGAGGACTCACTGGGATTTGGGGCAGGATTCGTTCGTGATAACTGAGGTTTAAATTTGCAAAATGATGCATCGTCAACAACAACGTGACTTGCAGCAGTTTGATTTCTCTGTCCCGGTTCTTATCAGTCTGCCGAAACTCAGCATGGGAGCTCCCTCTGCCTGCTATTTGTTAGTGTGAAGCAACGGGCTCCGTGGTGGTTATTCACAATAATTTGTTTAAATTCCCTATAGTAAGCAGACAAACCAGAAACGGCATGCGTGTTTTCCTCCAGGAAAAAGAATCCAGACTGTGAAACTTCCTGTTGACAAGACAACTTCCTGCTGTTTTGGAGGAAAGGACTATTCAGAAATGTATGTGACTTCTGCCAGTGAAGGGATGGACAAAGACTGGCTTTCACGACAGCCACAGGCTGGTGGAGTTTTCAAGGTGAACAGTTCTTTTTCCTTTCATTTTAGAAGGCCTTTTTCTTTTTCCTGTCCTGCATTTAGATAGCCGAACAGTTGGAGTAGTGGGAAGCAGGAAAAGGGTGGTGGAACATCAGTCGTATAGTATGCTGTTATTGCTCATAGTTTTGGTTCCTACTGCAGGAGAGAAAAGTTGAATGTTTTTAGAGATATGAAAATACTTTTTAGTTTAAAATTTGTAACAGTGCTGATGCTGCAAACTTCACATGCCATCACCTCTTTCTACTCTTCCCTCTGTCAATACAATTTAATTTTGTTTATTTATTACAAAAAAAAAAGTGTAAATCCTTTTGTGTCTTAACCAAGGGCAGATAAGATCATCTTTTATTTACTCTCTAGTTAGCTATAACTAAATTATCTCCTATAAAGATATGTTGCTTTTTTTTTAAGCCCTGCACTTCCATACAGACGCATACCAAAGGTTACATCGTCGGCTGTAGGATTAAGGCCTAGTAGTATCTGAGGAAGGGCTTTGTGGGGAATGGATTATAGCCTGTGATTACTTAACTTTGGAAAAATAGCATGGGTTGAAATTACTGGCTGCAGTATACAAAATATAGTAGGGTATCAAATTGGGCACAGTCCTTTTCTAAATAAAAAGCTATCTAGTGGTGAAAGAAAAGTGTTTTATAGTGATGAATTATTGCGCTCATCTTTTTTTTCCTCTCTCTCTTTTAATAGATAACTGGGCTAGGGGTCAAAGGAATCCCACCATATCCATTTGCAGGTTGAATACTCACTCTTCAGAATGGATTAAAGAGGACTGATTTAAGCGAGATGAGTTAGAAGGTCTTAATCTGGTATTTGGCATCTTGTGCTTCAAAACCATAACCGTGTTGTAATCTGCCATCAGAAAAAGAAGAAAAACTACTGAAACGCATGGAATATTTTAAAACTGATTATTTTTTCCTTTGAACTCTATTACTTTAAATACCTTCTGGTACTTTTCCTGCTGTGCTAAGAAGATTCTCACCCTCATAAACTATTGAATGTTGTAACTTTCTTAATAGTAAACTAATTTGTTTTAACATCTTGTCTTTTTATTGTTTATTCTCCTATGTCATTTGTGATTTATGCTATATTGATTTATTGATTGAACTACTTGGAGTTTCTCTCTTTTATGTAGTTTCTAAGTTTCTTGTAAAACATCCATTTGTAGTTTTATTGCTGCTTTAACTGGAACCTCATTTGTCCTATGAAATTCTCAACAAGCGAATCATTAATACTCATTACTGTGCATCTGCAGCTTTCTTTTTACCTTACGTTTTTAAGACCCTCTGCTGTGGACAGGCTTAAATTAACACTGATCAGCTGGAGCCTTCAAAATCTCTCCCCACTGCGTGTCATTAAGTTACTCATTTTGTCACGTATAAAACCAAACTGTTGGGAGCAAGAACTGTATCTTTGTCCCTCCTCTGAAGGTCTCAGCCTGATTTGGGGAGATCTGTGATGGCAGAAAAGCACCAGATTTTCTTGACCATTGGTGTTTAAAAGAATCAATACCTGCCCATGCCACCTGTCAGACCAAACTCCCCCACAACTGCCAGAGAGGCGAGAGGAGCTCGCGTGCCCCAGCAGCAACTGCTTGCATGAATGTATGGGAAAGAGAAGTTTTATTGTGATTGCTTTGCAACGTCTTTTGTGAGTGGCAGACTTGCACGTTGCATTGTTCTTTCGCTAGTAACTTCAGGCCTGTCTGTGCTGAAAAGACTGTAGTGTAGCTCGACTGGTTTTGAAACTTCAAATTTTGTTCTTGGCACGGTATATGTTCCCGTTCCACTGCACCTTTGCCAGCAGATGAAGTATCTGTCCTGATCCTGCTCTGTTGGCTTAACCCACTGATTGCAAACAAGAGAGTCTGTCGCTGCATGTTTTCTTTGCAGTTAGCTCCAAGTACTGGTACCTGATGATTTTCCGCTGTGTTTCTGCTCGCCTGTTGGAGTAAGTTTCTGCTGCATCCACTTATGTCTGCTCTGCTGCCAGTGGGTGAGAAAGTGGCTGTCTGGCCCCTGGTTCACCCCAAGAGGCACAGGAGCTTTTCAAAGCATGCCGTGATATGTCCCAGGTTTAAGCAGCAGTTGGAAGATGGGAAGTGTGAGGTGATGAAGGAAGTTGAGGGTTTTTCTCTTGGACTGTCCAGCATGCCTCCACTTGCTTGAAGTGTTGCAAAGCACACATCTCAGACACAGGAGAGGGAAAGTTTATGAGTTGAGGGAGATGGAGAATGTGGCAAATTTAGGCCTTCAATCTCACGGAAGTCATAAATATAGTGACAACTGCAGCTTGAGCTCCTTGATAGCTAATTTACGTTCAGAGATGCAGCAGAAAGTAAGTAGGCACAAACGCAAATTGATCTCCCTGTACCATCACCATCAAGTTTCAGAGGTTTCTGCACCTCAGTTTGTACCTCTATTTTTTTGAAAAGCAAGGATACAGAGAAGAGGGTTTCAGCAGCAGTACAAGTACCAGTATCAGAGAAGTACTGGAACTCTAAATGTAGCAACCAGCACTGAAGCCCTTTGGCGCTGCTGTTGCCGTAGTGCTGCAGGTGCGGATTTAGGAGGGGAGACAAGGTAGCTTTGTGTCCCCGCTCCCTCGCTCTTCACCCAGCTCAGCACAGCTCGCTTGTCCCATGATGTAGCCATGGTGCTCTCCAGCTGCCTCCTCCCTGCCCATTTAGGTTGGGGCAGTGTTCACCTCTGGGGCTTTGGATATGGTATTTCTACAGGCTTGTGACAGAAATAGCGAGATGGGTATGAATGGAAATGCCTATGTGTGTGTGTGAGAAAGCACTGGAAGAAACAGCGGAGCAAGGGTTAAAAGAGTGGCCTGTACTGATAACAAAGGGCATGATTGTCAGTTAAAGGGCAGGGGTTTTCAGTTAATTAAATTATGGAGGATGTGTCCTTTCTGTGGAGTCTGTGAGGGATGCCTGCCCATCCCAGCACAGGGGCTTCTTACTGGGAAACCAGCCACTCACCACAGGGTGAAGGCAATAAGGTTATCTCCATCCTACAGTACAACAAGTGCCAATCTTTTTTCTGTTAGCGCGCTAGAAAGGTAACAGCAACAGCTCATATGGGTTGTCGCGGTTCAGGTTTGCCGGGCGGTCGCATCAGTGGAGAAACGTTCCTCCCTTTTATAAGAAAGTTAATTTATTTGATTGAATCCGTGAACTGAAAATAGGTTCGGAGTGGCAGTATAGGATTTCTTACTTTTATGAACGGATTTACAGCACCTCTTAATTGACAACACAACACCTTTTAATAGATGACAGCACAAACAATGTATTATAGTAAACTATTTGCAAATAGCATGAAGCTTCAGATTAATAACACAAATAAGCTAACAGGGAATATGGGAAAGGGTACCCCGATATTGTATGAAGCGGTGCCAGATAATGACAAGGTGAAACTTCTAATATAACCTCCCTGTAGGCGTATCAGTTTCCGGTACAGGACTGTAATATACCTGGCCACACCAGCGAGGGTGCCGGTTCCCGGTTTAACACCGTTAATTTTACCAGGCCATGCCAGTAGGTGTGCTGGTTCCTGGTTTAGCACTGTAATAACTTCTGTGTCTGTGGTTTGAGGGCCACACGTGGGAGAGGGGTTGACAGGATCCTGGAGGATTTGATTCAGTGTCCGAATCAAGGGACAGGGCAGGTCCTGAGGAGTGCCGGTCCGTAGCTCTGCTTCAGCCGTCCAGCAGCTTTGAGTGGGATGCGTGTGCGTCAGCTCAGCCCTCAGCCTCGAGCAAGGCTGCTCAGCTTCTTCTGGCCCTTAAAAGCTCTCTTCTCCTCGAATCTTCTCTTCTCTCCTCGATGACTCCGCCACCGAACCCTCGAACCCGTGGAAATGGGCCTTCTTTTACAGCCAAGACCGATCGTGGACGTAGGCATGTATCAGCTCCAGGATCGGTCAGTTTTTTGGACTCTTGTTCTAAGCGGTCTATTGCTGATCCTTTCCTTGAATAGTCTAGAGCCTTCTTCTGATTGACAGTGGCAGCGGCCACTGGCAAGTGCTATTTCTCCACCTATGATATCAAATGTAAGCAGCGGGAAGCCTGGCAAGATTCAGCTAACCCGGGAGGGGTCACGCAGAGATCATTCCCGTTAACTTTTCAGGGCCTGTTAAACCATAACATGGGGAGGAAGGATCTGGCCAAAGATTAGTTTGCCGTCCCCAGCCAAGAGGCACCTGGGAGATGCAGTGAGGACCTGACGGCTGGACTCCTGGCTTCATAGACATCGAATTAACGGGAACGTGCCGGGGAGCTGTATTGTTAATATTGCCAATACACACTAGGGCCGTGGAGCACATCAGCCTCCGCTTGAGAGGCCGGACGTGCTTCCGCGCTCCCACCCGGAGGAGCCCAGGCAGGCGCCGCAGACGTTTCTTGACTCCAGTCTCATGACGGAGCGCTGGATCCAGCAAGCTGGAAATGAGCAGTCGCCTCTCCCGGGCCTTTCTCTCCTGCCTGCCAGCTTCCTCGCTTAAGAATGCTCCCTGGCTTTTGTTTAATCCCTTATTTATTAATGAAACTTACCTCTTTGATCAAAGACTTGCGCTGATTTCAATTAGGGTTGAGCAAGAACTCAATGACAGGAAAAGCTGTATCAGGAGGAGCAGCTGCTGCTCCCTGAAGGGTTTTTTTTTTTTTTTCCCCTCGTGACCAAAATCTATAGTCATAGGTGAAGCGTATTTATTCCCAACCAAGCTCGAGAAAACTCAGATAATCCTTTGTGGGCAAAACAGCTCTACCAAAATAAAAGTGGGCTGTATTGACTTCCCCGGGGAGCTCCAGAGCTTCTCAATTCAAGAAGCGAGGAGGGATCAGCTCCTTCCTACAAAAGGCAAAGCCGCAAAGAAGATAAGCCTCCACTTGATTTTTGGACAACGTTGTCAAGTGGGATATTGCCAAGGTGAGTAGTTACATCTGTGCCTATCTGGAATTTTTTTAATAGCCGTGTCTGTGTTAACTCTAACCATGTCTGCTGTTGTCTCCAAAAAGGGGGGAAAGATAAATGCAGAAGATGTTTGTGTCTAGCTGCAGAATGACTTTTGAGTGATTAGGGCATCAAATTACACACAAAGTAAAGTTATTAGTGTATTAAACATTAGGGTGGATACTCATGGGGGAGAAGTTGCACAAGGGTAATTTGGGGAGTTCTGAGAAAAGGGGTGAGAGAGACTTGCTAGGTATTTGCAAAGTCACAGTAACAAATTCAGTGATATTGTCTGTGTGTGTGTCTCTAATGTGATAGAAGACAAATACAATGTATTTACAGACTACTTTAGTATATATGGTATGCAATGTATTTATGAACTACATTAATATCTATATTACACTAATGCCTTGATACACTATCCCAATTACATTATATTCATAAAAGAAAGCAATAACAATTGCATCCAAGGGAACGAAAGGAGAAGGAAGGGAGAGAGCAAGAGAGCCAAGAAGAAAATACTCCAGAGGAGCCAGGAGGTGTCAGGCAGAGGTACAGAGGCGTATGGCCACCTTTGACCGATTATTAGAAACAAATGAGCTGGCTGGTGTGGGTAGGCTATCTAATTTGTGGGAATAATTAAAATAATAATTGACTGACTAGGAGTAAATGCATACACCTGTTACCGCAGATGTGCACAGGCTGGCAAGCAAAGTCTACAAAGCCTTTGAGACGTGTCTCCTTCTAAAGTCACTGACCTCTGCAAAGGTAGAGCTGGGGGACATTTCAGGGGCTGGCTGACTGAGAGAGAGAGAGAGGGAGGGAGGGGGGGAGGGAGGGAGGGAGGGAAAGAGATGGGGTGCTGGGAGTATTGGGGGACTCAGAGCCAGCAGGGTAGGAATAGCAGCTCAGCTGAGAGGTGGTGTAAAGCATGGAGGGGGCCACGGTCTGCCGGTGTATCTGCAGGGCAATTGTAGCCATTTGAGTAGATCAGAAGTATGTCCAGACGACGCTGTTTCCACAGTGGCCTAGTATGACTAGCTCTACTGCATTTGAGCTGCTCTCCAGTAAAGCAACATATGCATTTTTTAAATTGTATTGAGGTTAATGCTCCGTCCCTTGGCATGACTTGATTTTATTTTGCTGCAGTGTGTGGTGGTGAAGTTAGTCAAGTCATCAGATTAAAAGAGTTGAATGGGAAATATGGTTTCCACCATTAAATCTTGCTCTAGGAAAAAATGCTTTGGAAAGTATTTAATAGAAAAATGACTGCTTCTTTTTTTTTCTATATTTTTTGGTTGTTAAATGAAAACCACTATAATTATCTTAAAGAAGACTTTTCCTTTCAAATATTTCTACTGGATGCAAAAGCATTTCATAGGAAGGAGAGTTACAAAAAAATTTCCCTCCATATCTATATGAAACCCCTTTCAAAGTTATTATTTAGATTAAAAGGAGGAAAGCATAGAGTAATATGAAAAATGTTGTCAGAGTAGGCAGAAACAGAGTTAGTGCTGAAGTTAAAAGTGAGCCTATAATTTGGGTTGAGAAGTGGAAGAAGTCTAAGAATGGTCCTTATCCTGAGCACAGTCACTTTGTCATAATGCAATGGTCTTGGCAGGAGATTGAAACATTACTGGCTTTTTTGCTAGAAATGTTTGAATTTGTCTCCGGCTCAGAAGTGTAATTTTTGGAACTCTGCATTTGGATCTGTGATGACTGCGATGGAGTAATACGTGGTCTAACTCTTTTGTTTGCTTATCTGGGAAGAATGTTCATCCTATGAATCATTTGAACATCAAATTAAAACATGCATTAAATGTTTACATGAGTAAAGAAATGCACTTCTTTCTTCTGCTGGTTTGGGACCTATTCCTGCCAGGTGGCTTCCATCCTCGCTGAATTCAGTGATTTAACTCTGGCAGGAATCTGCCTCTGATCTGCATAGAGGACTCCCAGTGCCCTGCTTGCTGCAGCAGGGAGGAACTGGAGAGGGTGCTTGTTGCAGGAAAGCAGTTAGTGGCCCTGGCGCACTGCCTCACTCGGACTCTGCCCCCATCGCAAGCTTTAGCTCACCCCCTGCAGTTGAAACCCATTTGCGGTTGCCAGCAGCTGGGGCTGGAGGTCCCCTGTCACCTACCTCTGCTGGGCGAGGATGGGTGGGGAAGGCACTCTGCATCTTCGACCTTCACCTCCCATGTACAAAAAAAAAAAAAGGTGAATACCAGAGAAGATGAAGAAGAAAAAAAAGTATTTAAAGCCAGTAAAAATATAATTATTTTGCTGTTTGAAGTATCCCCAGCACTTGCCGGGGACACCTTGCCAAAGCTCTTCCCCGCGCGCTCTGCGGCCACTCAGAGCCGCTCTCGCCCAGGTAGGGAGTGCGCTTTGCATATTAGAGGCTAGGAGAGCAGGTGACTGCACACCAGAAGGTTGTGGCACAGTTAGGAATAGAAGCCAAGTCTTAATGATGATAATAAACCTTAATCACATGAATAGTTTTCCTTATCATTCAAAGTGACTTGTCCTGCACAACCCTCCCCCTCATCTTTTATTAACCTCCTCTCAACATTTTTATCACCCTAGACATTCATTTGCACCTTAAATTTGAGAAGTCTGGGCTAGCCCTTGGGGCGAATGAATGGTGCAATGTCTCGGTTTTCGTCTCCTGCTCTGATGACATGAGAAAAATACTGAGCAAGGATTTTTCCCTATCACATGTTCTGCTGCTGGCATTATGAACCAGATCATTCAGAAGGGGTTTGGTTCATGCCTCATGATTCATGTGACTGCTGACTGGATAGAAAATGTAAAAGGTTACCTGCTCAGTGCAGATAACATCAACGATTGCACCTTTTTAATCATCTCTGAAAACTGTAGCCGGTTTCATTGGACCAGCGCTGGAAAAGAGACATCAGCCCAGGTCTTGCAATATTTTTCTCAGCAGGTGTGTTATTGTGATTAACTGCAGGGTTTTGCATTGGTGCCCTACAGCTTGATATAAATATTCAGTTGATTGGCTGAGGTAAAATTGTTCTTGAAACTCCTTGGTTTACAGAGACGATTGCTTCACTGTACACACATTAAAAGCTTTAACTGTTTGTCTTATTCAAAGCTTCAGCTTGAAATTAAAAATAAAATAATGTATGCTTGCATGAGAGAGAGATAACAACAGTAAAGAAATGCTTTAAGGCCAGTCATTAACTTGTGTTTTACCTTTATTTTATGGCTATTGAAATTACCAATTTTTGCCAAGATCATTTTTAAAAGCAATCTGTATTGAAGATTAGAAAGGCTATTTTCAAATAACTACCAGAAAGTGTGTGGGTTTTGTTTTGTTTTATTTGTTAAATATCAGAGTGGATGTTTTTCCGTTAGGCTTTCAATCCTAATAGAAAATATTTCTTCCAGTTTCAAAACTCCGATAACTTTCAATTGTTTAATCTGGAAAACATTGCAGTGATGCTTCTTAGCCCCTTATTTTCTGTAAGTGGTTTATCCATGGTTCCAGGAGGCTAAAACATCAACGTAATTTTGTAGTGAGGATATATGCAAGGTGAACAAGATAGTTTTATCCTGTTGTGTTTCATTTAGGGAAAAGATGGCAGTATTTGCTGATTTCTGCTTGGAATTGCTACTTTTTTTCCTGCACATTTATCTCTGATCTATTAGAACTGCGTCAAGCAGAGTGCAAGGTGCTGCACAAAAAGATGCCAGACAGAAGGATGCTTTGGAAGGGGTGAACCCTGGATGTTCTGAGCAAAACTTTTTGGGGTCAATTCATCCTTTCCCAGTGAGATGTCTTCTTCTTTGAACCGCTCCTCAGTGGCTCTGGTGAGGAGAGTGGTGCTGGCAGGGACGGTGAGCCAGGATGAGTATCCTGGGGGTCGAGGGAGCATGGGGCTGGAAGCAGCTGCCAGGCACCTGCGCTGCGGGTGAGCCGGGCTGCACCCTGGAGATGCATTTTGGGCACTCACTGGCTTTCCTGCACCCCAAATCACCAGGCCACAAACGCTGTGAAGGATAGTGCTGCCTTAATAGGCCTTCCTGTTAAAAGAGTTAGTTTTCAGTTTCTTGCAAAAATTAGTAAAACCTCAGCCATGAAGGCAGAAATGTCCCATTTTTAGTTGCTCTCCTCTGAAAAACACAAGGGAATTTTGAGCCCAAATGTTCAGCTCTTTGAAAAAAAAAATGCAACTGGAGAAAAATATGGGAACTATTGTGGTGGTGGTGGTGGTGGGGAATAGTAAGGCTGAGCATGCAGCTGGGGAAGGCATACTCTGAGGCCCTGTGGGACATGGCAGGTGTCCACAGCATGGGGGGGGGGGGGAGGTTCATGGAGAGACTGGGCTGAGTCCTGGATTGCTGGGAGAAGGCCCATGCCTGGGAGGCAATGGGGAGGAAGGGCAGAGGCAGCCGGGGCGAGGAGCCAGGGCAGGGATGCTGAGGACTGAGGGCGACATGGGATGGGAGGTGGGAGGAACTGCTGTCCTGACAGCCACGGCAGCACGGGGGAGCATTCGTAAGGGAAGGAGCGTTAACCTTAACGGGGCGACCGCACCGGTGCAAAGACGACGGCGGTGAGCCGGGGCGTGAGGGAAGGATGGGAGCAGGGAGCAGGGCCCCTCTCTTCGCCCCTCAAAGGCATCAGCAAGTAACTGTGTCCCCAAAGGGGAGAAAAAATTGCCGGGTCAGAGAGTTCAATCGATTCAGGACTGTTTGGAGAAATGCCAGAGCGTGGCCCAGACAGGTCACCTTGGACTGGAGCAGGAGGGAGAGAAAGGGGGGGGCAGGAGGCCTCGAGGTGGCAATGAGTTATGAGGGCGCATCAGTCATCTGTGAACGATGCAGCCTGAAGAGGTTGAAAAGTTTGATGAAGCTCTCTGTCACAATATATTAAGGTTGGGGCATTTTGCTGGGATCCCATAGATCTGCACCATGGCCCTCAGTGCCATGCATCACCAAGGGCCCAGCCCTAGGGACACTGCAGGGGCACCTACCTCAGGCAGCGGTACCTGTGTCCAGGCATCCTGGCGCAGTGGCAGCAGCACCCGGGCACCCGCCTCCCCAGCACCCAGGACAGTGAGGCATTTTCGTCCGTGGAGAGTTTCAATCTACGTCTCTCTGAGTCTTGGGGAGGAGATGGGGTGTCTGTGAGATTTCCATGTTTTTTGAAGTTTGCTTTTAAGAGGGCAAAGCTAAAAGTCCTTTAAAATAACGTTCTGGTTGTGAAGCCAAACAGTCCAGCTCCAGAAAGGAGTAAAAAGGCAGCGGGGTGCAACCCAGGTTTGTTTCTCTCCTGCTTGTGTATTATGAAACAGTTGTTAATTACTTGATTGCATATTCCTCTGTGCGCGGGATGGGTCTGTGAATCAGTGTTTTGTAGCTGCTTATCTGCAGAGCCTCCACTTTGCTGTTACAGAAGCTGGAGAACGGGCACTAAATGAAACGGGAGCGGGTGGGAACAGAAAGGTTTAACATGAACCAACTGAATCAATGAAACCATCACTGAAACAATTACGCACTGGTTCCTAGAGATCTGGCAGCTTTCTTCCTCTGCCAGAGTCAGAGTTAGTGCTAGTCTTGTTGCTGTTGCAGTTTTCTCAGAGGTGGAGAGCACCTCTGTGTTTTCCAGACCATGGGTCAACGGCGCAGTGAAGTCAGCATTAGATCTCCGAGCACCACGTCACTAATACTACAGCTATATGGCCAAACTTTAGCCCGATAGAAACTCACTCCTGCGGCTCAAGGTCTGCTTAACAGGTAGTGGGTGGTTAACTTTTCTGGGCATCTTTCCATATACCGTCATTTACCCCAGGCTTGGTGCTGCCGCTCTGCATCCTTTTGTGCAGCAGCGGGTCGCTGCCCAGCCTCTCGCAGCCGCTCTGAGCGCTAGCTCAGCGCGAGTACAGCTGCACTGATGTGGAGGTGTGCTGAGCTGTCACAGCTGAAGGGGGACTATAAATGGCTGCAGTTATGTTAGTAAAGCCCAAACTCTGGCAGCTGGGGGTCCCACCATGTCCCGTTCACAGCCCCTGGCCCTGGCCCCACTGGGGAGAGCGTGACTTGGCAGACGCCCACAGCCAGGCCAGAAAACGTGCTAAAAAATTAACTGCATCGACGATCACAGGCCAGTGCAAACAGTACCCTGTCTATCTACTAATATAATGTAGCCAATGGGGCCATGATGCAAAAAAATGATGAGGTCAAGTAAACATGTAACATAATGCCTGTGTACAAAATCACTTATTAGCCTGAATGTTTGACTTTACATCCTCAGCAATGTTCCTTTGACATCATTTTGGGGAGGGGGGGGGGGTAAGGGGGAAAAGGTATATCTGGTAAACCAGTTCTTTGGACCTCCCCTTGACTGTGTGACTCCTTGTTACGCGTGTCCTGGGACCCAGAAAGCGAGAAAGATATCCGGGTCCCTAAATGCTGCCTTTTTCAGTCACAGTGATTATTAACTCTTCCCAGTTATGTTGAAGCACATTAGTGCTAGCTAATTATCTGTGAGATAAATCTTATCCCCAGTTCACC
Organism: Struthio camelus; assembly: GCF_040807025.1. Classification (NCBI taxonomy): domain Eukaryota; kingdom Metazoa; phylum Chordata; class Aves; order Struthioniformes; family Struthionidae; genus Struthio; species Struthio camelus. The sequence continues at coordinate 148,470,105 of NC_090942.1, read as the reverse complement.
TCCTAAGGAACAATGCCCGTATTAAAATAGTAAACTGGAAGGATGTCATTACGCCGGAGGCTGGCTGGCTTCCAGAACATCTCTTTCCTATCTGCGATCTGCGGAGAGCTGAAAAATCTGCTGTGGCTGGCGGGTGCAGCCACCGCCTCTCCTCTAGAGCTGAAGGAGGGAGGAAATCAGGCCCCCTTTGTTTTGTAATAGCCGAACAATGGAGGTTGTTGCTCAGATCCTACACAGGGCAGGGGCAGGTGGTGAGCTATGCGTTCTGGAGGGCATTTAATGGGCTTTGACGGCAAACATATGGGGTTGGGTAGGGGTTGGGTACTGCGTGCCAGGGTGCTGAGTGTCCATGAGTCAGACAGCAGCTAAATGCCAAGAAAACAACATGGTGATATGTGCCAGAGAGATGCCAAGAGGGTGGTTTTTTTTTCCCCACCTCCCTCAGGTGCTGTTTGGAAAGCAGCCTTGAAAAGCCACCAGAGAATCTGCCTCTTATCTGAGTCCTCTTGTGTCTGAGGAATCAGCATTAGCGTATGCTTTTTGGAGAAAAAAGCAAGACTGGCTCTTTGTTTGAATTGAAACAACCCACAGGACTGAAAGCTGGCTATTTGCTCCAGCTGGGGGCTCAGGGATCTACCAAAAATGGTTTTCTGGCAAACTTGTATCTCAGGGACACTTGGCCACGCCAGGCACTATTTTGAGTGGTACCACCAGGGAAAAAGTCCGAAGGGGCATTTACAGAGTGCTTGGGCACCAGGCCTGGCAGAAGAAGGTCCTGCCTGCAGGTCTACAGAGCCCCTGGCTGCTTTTTGGGGCCCACTGCCACCAGGGCTGCGAGTGAGGAGGGCAGGAGCAGGTGCCCAGCATGGGAAATGCAGAAGCGGCTTTGCTCCTGAAGCCAGCTGATTGTGTAATTACACCCTCCTGCATGGCATACAGTAAAATTCACTAGTCTGCTCCAGCCGTTGGGAGCCATTGCTGCAGTAATTGGATGGGCCTGACTAACGTGAAAAGGTTGGAGTGGAAACAAAGCACTGGGTTTCAAATGCAGGAATATTCCCTGGCATTTGCATATGCTCATTGACTAGATGTGGGAACAAACATTTGATTTGCAGTGGCTTAGATGGCTCTGTGGTACCGACAAACTGCATTCAGTGTTACCTCTGTGTATGTCCTTTCCTCTGGAGTAAGTTAATAAACATATATTAACAAGGCAGAACCTTACTTTTCTGCAGCAAGACTTTCAACCCAGCTCAGCCTAGCTTCTGCCTACTGGTGTCTTCACACAGCTTGGAGGAAAGCCAGTCTTTTCCCTCGAGATCACTTCCTAGCTGCTGGCTCGGTCCCAGCTCCAGGCAGTCACCAGTGCTCCTGCGCCCAGAGACGGGTGCCTCCTTAGCAGCTCAGCAGTCTCAGGACTGATGGGACTGGGATTCCCCATCGAAGGGCAGGCGCAGGCTTGGTGACCAGGCTGTGGGACTGGGAGAGGTGCATGGCCAGTCTGTCTGGCTGTTCACCCTCTGCAGCTGCTGCGCTGGGTCCTGGTCCCCCACGAGGCACCCAATCCTCCCACGGAGGGCCAGCGGCTTGCTTGGGCTGCCTCCTGCCATGCCTTTCCCCCGGTATCTTCCCTAGTCCTCTTTGTGGTGCCTCTTTGCTCAGCTCTTGGACACCGACCACAGAAGGAAGCAGCTTCCTTACAGTTTTTGCTGCTGCTGGCCCGCCCAGAAATGAATCTCTTGGATAACCCCCCCAGCAGCTGGAATACCTGAAAACCCATGCTCCACCACACATGCGTTATTTTAAACAGAAGGGCAAAAAACAAAAGCAAGGTGCATATATAAATATTTGTATATGTGAATGTATATGCAACTGCATCGCTAGTTGGAGGGCTGTAAAACTGAAGGCATGGCAACCTCACGGAAATGCTGATGCTAAGGGAGGGTCATTACCCTGAGTAAACATCAGAAAATTCATATAGGAAAAGTACTTGAAAAAAATGAGAGCTCTAAATTTTACTGTCTTCTCTTGGGCTTTTACTCACGTTTCTCATCTAGGAATGATTTTCTAAATAGAAGACTCGGTTCTTCAAGCTCAGTTCCAGACCGAGAGGTGCTCAGATAAGATAAAACCAGAAGCCATGGAAAAATACCAGGAACCTCTTGAGTTATTGTATTGCATGGGATTTAGGAGGGCTTTGCTGTTTACAAATTCCAATTTTAAGCACTGCAGCTATGAAAATCCATATAAAAAGAAGTTTATATTAGATAAATTATTTACTCTCGTCCCTTTAGACTATGTCCTCCTCCATTAAAATTGAATCTGTTGTGAAGGAGAAGAACAGGATGGGAGAGTGCCCAGTCTGGGAAGAAAGGGAAAATGCACTCGTGTATGTAGATATTAACTCGCAGAAAGTGTGCCGCTGGAGCGCTGTCACCAATGAAGTGCAGAGCATGTCTGTGGGTAAGCGAGTCCACTGCCAAGTCTGTAAACATATCCACTGCTTTTCCCTTGGGACTCTTTTCTGCATCCTTCCCAGTCTGTCTCTCCTGCTATGAGTCCTGTAGCACTGCAGCTTCTTCTACTTTCCGCTGAGCTGCATGTCCTGTCCTCCTGCAATGTATTGCTGAGTATGGCACAGCCCAAGCTGGCCAAGCGCAGAGGGAGGATCACAGGCAAGTGTGGAGGTACCTGTGTATGTTGCCGTTGCTAAGCCCATTGGGAAGGTGCCCTGTTCTTTTGGTGTTTGCAAAGGTATGGTCCTTACAGCTGCGCTTGTCTGGATGGCAGAAAGGCATAGCAGGATGGGCTGATGATATCTATCTGTGGAGGGGGATATTACAGAGGTGACAGCCTTGAAAAATGTTACCCTTGCTCTCTTAGCATCACTTCAGCATTTCCTATGTCAGGTATCTCCTGACTAAGCCCTGACAGCTCTGGTGCAGTAGGAAGGGCACGACCAACCAATGGCCCTGGAGCTGCCTGCCATTTCCTGCTCTCTGTTGCCTGCAGATGCTCGCGTGGGCTCCGTGGCGCTGCGCTGGTGCGGGGGCTACGTCATCGCCCTGGGAACCAGCTTTGCCTTTCTAGATTGGGACGCCCAGTCAGTCACCACTATCCTCAAGATCGAGCAGGATAAACCCAACAACAGGTTCAATGATGGGAAAGTGGATCCAAAGGGAAGGTTTTTTGCTGGTAAGTTCCTGGTAGAAATTTCCCCTGGAGAAAAGAGAAACTAATTATAGTGTGCTTTACTCCCTACTCTCAATTCCTCTGTTGAGTTCCCCACAACAACTGCTGCAGTGAGTGTGAGCAGTCTTGTGAATCCTCTTTGCAATTACTGCTGAAGTCTCTGATCACCTCACGGCAGAGGAGAAGTAATCCTTAATCCTTTGAACTAAATGAGGACAGAGGCTGTCAATCATGGCTGTCTGACAAGAGGGCTCTGCTGTTCCTGGACCAACCTTGTTTTTCAGAAGTCTACCGACATGGGACAGGAAAAGCCAGTGGAGGCTGCACACAGGTAAGAAGGTTTCTGGAGGTGCAGAGGAGGACATAGCTTCCAGAGGAGAATTCGCACGGTGACTTGCCTAGTTCCCATACAGCCCTGCTCATCAGGCTGTGGGAAACAGAGGTGCTGGGAGAAAGCCTTGGCCTCTTGAAGGCAAGCAGGACTTTTGCCATCAGTTTCAGTGCAGCCAGAATCCTCCTGTGCTTTCTTTCCTCCCATGTAAATTATGACCCAAACACAGCAATCTGCATGGGAAGCAGAGAGCAACTGATGTGAGTGAAGATGGCTCCAGAGCTGGATCTTTCTTTGTTCTGCCAGTCAGCCTTTTCTCTGATTTCAAATTTGCCAAAAAACAGCAAATCCATTTGACTCGTGGTTATGCTTTAGGGCTGACGTGTTGCTGGAGTTAAGAGCAAGAGTAAAAGAGAAGTTAAAGAAAAACTATTTTGCACACTTGTTCCTAGCTGTGCACAATGAATGAACAGCCTCAATTTCAGTTTTGGCCAAATGTTGTAAAACAAGCTCATGAGCTCTTATAAAAGGGGTGGCCAACAGAAACAGTTCCTCACAGTTAAAAGAAAATGTAAACACCCCCTAGAGTGCTTCAAACCTGTCGTCGTAGACATCTGTCATTTTCAGAGCAGAGAGGATCAGACATTAAATAAAGAGCATAACAGTGAGGCATAAATTAATTTAAAAAAAATCTCTCACTTCTGTTATTCTTTACTTGGCTCTGAGATAACCGTGTGATTTACAGCACCTACATTTTAAGGTCACAGCCCATTTCCATTGTAAAAGTAGCCTGCCAACAACAGCAAAACTGAGCGTATAACACTCACATCCATCTCTGCTTCGTCTCATTGAGGGCTTTGACCTCAGCCTTTGGCATGTTGTGGCTTTCTTTTAAGTCTTTGGTATCTAAAACTTAAACCTCGTGGAAATGCAGAAACTTGGCCTTTTGTGGTCGGGATGACTTCTGCAGAGGATAGCTGCTCCTGACCTCCTCCTTTTACTTCTTTTCATCAGTGTGACAGGACCTCACCCCTTTCTCACTGCCAGTAGGAATTTTCTCCTCTTCTACCTTCCTGCTGTTTCCCACTGGGCCTTTGCTATCCTTTGGTATTTAGGACCTCTCAAGGCCCATTTCTGCAACTTCTCCATCCTTGGAACAGGTCTTTCATCACTGCACAGTACTTTGGGATGGAGCCGTCATTCCCCCTTTTTTAGGCAGCTCAGGCAATATATGTTATACTGGTGGTGTTCAATGTTGAATGAATAGTAAGTCATGTCATAAAAACTTGAAGAGAAGCATTAGGACTTCTTACTAACACTTACGGGAGGTTTCTGATCGAGCATGAGGAAGCCACTCTTGTGCGAACAAGCTTCTCCTTTCTAACCGACACTCCACTTTTGTTTCAGGCACGATGGCTGAAGAGACAGCACCTGGGGTACGAGTGAGGCGACAAGGGGCTCTCTACACTCTTTACCCTGACTATTCAGTAGTGAAACAGTTGGACCAGGTGGACATCTCCAATGGTCTGGATTGGTCCCTGGATCACAGGACCTTCTTTCACATTGACAGCCTGACTTATGCTGTGCATGCCTTCGACTATGATGTGCACACGGGCAAGATCGGTACGTGTGCTTTTCTAAATATGGTGACAAGCAATGCTATTTCTCTTTCTGCAGCAAGACCTGCAACAGCCAGTGATTTATTTGGCAGATTTCATATCTTCTTCTGGTTACAGCTTGTTAGCAGGCTGACTATGATTCTTCTCAAATTTGGTTATAATGCAGATATGTTTGGTGAACAATCGTTTCATATTTTGTATGTGAAAATATAGAATACTAGCACTTTCAACTGAATAGTGGATATACTTAGACCTGTTTAAGGAGTTGCAAGAAGGAAACGCTTTAGACTGCAAAATGAGTATTAGCTTATAGGATGTTGTTTATTCTTGAGTGCCATCTACTGGAATGCTTTGATTCTACTACCTCCATACATACCAACAGAGAATGCACATGCATATATATTACAGAAGTGTATTAAAAAATCGAGTTGCTATAGTGATGGAGTTTTCTCAACTCTGAAGTCAAAATTGCCTGCGGATATTTGGCAGATTTCACTCAAATTCATTTTCTAGGAAAACATTTTTAATTACAGTATTTGCAAAAAGAAAATAGAAGTGCAAGCAACACTGAGGTTACTTAATTTCAAAATTCCATGAAATATTTTTTTGTTATATCTATCTATCTTAAAGGCAAAAATTCATCTGAGACTAATGCCGTGTCCGTGGGCATTTAAATGACTGAAGTGACTCCCCTTGTGTTCTAATCAGGGTGAAGTTTGTATAATCGTAGGTGAAAATCATACAAGATAATTACAGTACTCAGTTAGAGTTCAGTTTCCTTTGTTGTCTGTTTCTATAGATTTTAGGACCTAAGGTTTCTAAAGAATGTTTAAGGTAACTTTGTTTTTTTTCTCCAAATACAAAAATACAATGAGCTTGAGTTTCCCCAGCCTTGGTTTTATGCTGGCGAATATCTGTTTTAGAGTAGAAGAATGACAATATTGCACTGAGGTCTGAGCAGGCAGAACACTGCCTATGGGCACAGCTCCATGGACTGCACGTATGCAGACCTACCTCTCTGTAAAGAACTATTGTCTGCACCGCAGCTAGACCTCTAACTGTTGGTGTCCGGGCCTAATTAAACTGGTAGCTTTATTGGCCGTTAAAATAAATAAGGTTCTTGATCTTCACCTGGGAGAGATTATTTATTACCAACATTTAAATTAAACTCATTATTTATGTGATTTATTGCTCATAAAAGGACATCCAGGCTGCCATGAGCCTAAGAAAAGTTATCGCGCTTGTCATGGTGCGGCATGCAGCTAGTAGGTTAATAATAGGCACAGAGACATTTTGTTCTCTTCACTTGATAAAATAATAAGTGTCCTAATTCAGCACAATCTCAAACCACAATGGCTCTACTGGCGGCTTATGTCTGCCAGCCGAAATTATGCTTTTAACCATATTTGCTAAATGCATGTGTAATACAAATTTTGCAGTGTGTCTTCCTCATGGAAAACAAATCTATGTGCTTGCAAGAGTGCGGAAGATGTTAGATTGGGATCCGGTACAGAAGCTGTACTAGTTCACGTAATACCAGCTTCGCAATTTTTCCTGCAGCCTGCCCAAAACTTGTGTACCGTTTAGAGAAGGAGGAGCAAATGCCGGACGGGATGTGCATAGACGCAGAAGGGAAGCTCTGGGTGGCCTGTATTGATGGCGGCAGAGTGATTCGTTTAGATCCAGAGACAGGTAAGGCCTCCACCAGCAGTGGTCTGTAATTCTGCTTCTAGTACGCCTGTTTGATATGCTGGGCCACAGTTTTGAAGTGTTTTCATTTTGTATCAATTAATTGTCTTGTTCTGAATCGAGTCGGTCTGTCATGGGGAAGTGTTTGCTCCTCAGCCGCTGCAGTTCAAGGCGTTATGTATTACCTTAAACCACCATGGATTTAATATGTCAGTTGGTACAATGAGGCAGCGGAGGGGTTTTGTCCTACCTGCCCACAAAGAACATTAGAGGCGCTCGAGGAGCGCGCTCCCCCGAGAAATAACCTCGACAATCACCACCGCTAAATCACACTGGGCACGTCAGCCGTACCATCCTCCGAGGGGACGGATGTACAACGTTTCAGTAATTTGATTTAAGCTATATGTCACGGAGCAGAAGGGTGCAGGAAAGGCAGCCGGGAGGGATGTTTCGAAGGTAAGATAAGCTGGTGTCTTTTGTTGCCTGTTTCTGCCCCACGCATTGCCCTGCGCAGCGCTGGTCTAGGCCCTGATCAGGCGAAGGGCACTGCCCGGCTGCCTGCCCACCCCTTCTGTGTACCAGGTACCTCTGCTCGCACGGTCTGCTGATGAAGCCCACCCCTTTCCTTTTAATGCTGCTTTTTAACGGTTGGCTCAGCAAATCTATTGGGAAAAACATTTAAAACTTGCAATTTAAAAAAAAAAAAAAGAACATTTATTTTTCTTCAGCACTGAAATGTTGAACCGGCTAATGCTGTTAGGAAGTGACAGCTACTCCAGGCCCCATGTGTCTCTGCCCTCCCTGGCTTCACATACTGATTGTTTCATTCTGAGAAAAAGGAAATGAAGCCTCATGGATATAGGAGAGGTGCTGAAAAGTAATTAGACAAGAAGCAGATGGACGAATTTCATTTCCCCTGAAACTATCCTTTAGGATATGGCCTCTATCTGAAAAGAAAATGCCTTCTTCATGCTCTGTGTAAAGGCTACAGCTGCACCATATTCCTTAACAGTAAATTAATATTTACGTGCTTCCTAGAAAACATAAATTAGGAGACAATTATATATTTTTTTCCAGGAAAAAGAATCCAAACTGTAATGCTGCCTACTTCCAGGATCACTTCTTGCTGCTTTGGTGGAAAAGACTATTCAGAAATGTACGTGACTTCTGCATATGATGGGCTGGATGAGACGGCCTTGGCAAAGGAACCTCAGGCAGGAGAGATTTTCAAGGTAACCAGATCTTATTTCTTTCCATAAATCAGACCTGCCAAGCTTCACGTTCTGATAGCGAGGCATGTGATTGCCTCAGACCTCACCAAAGCTGGGGTTTATTGCTTGTATATTTGTGCGTGTGACCGTAGCAATTCCTCTGGTCGTGTGCTGAGCACAGCTGGCAGGCAGCTCTGCTCTGGGTTTGCCAGCTGTGCCTGACACATGTGGCGGGTGCAGACAGGAGTGAGGTGAGAGCTGCCGCCCGTTGGGCAACTGGTGGTTCTGGATCTGCCGTGTCCTTCCTAGTATATTCCTTAATACACTCTAAGAGATTGTGTATTGCTCCTATTTCTTAGTATGCTTTTGTCCGTTTTGGAAATTTCACTCCCTTAGTTGCCATTTCTTAATTGTGCCGAGGTATCTAAAGGTTTACGATACAGATTGCCCTTTTTAAAAATCAGATTAAGCTCACCAGGGCAAAACTGCAAGGAATTTCTTACTTGAGATTTTTTTTTTAGTCTGTTAAAAGCAGGTGATACATTTTGAGTAACTGTTAATCATGCTTTTGTCTAGGGCTCTTGAATTCAAAACGTGTTTCTCTGCTGGTTATTTTATTTTCTCTTTCAAAGTATTAGTAAAAGGTGCACCGGGAGATTAAAAGACAGTTCTGAAAGAGCACTTACTGTCATTCCCTGAGGGGTGACCCTACCGTGAAAAGGAAGGGCTGTAAATGAGGGGAAATGGAAAAAAAACAAAAAACAAGAAACAACTTAATATCAGTTTGGAAATAGGATAAAGGCATGACCCAGGAAGGACCTGAGGATCTAATTTGGGATCTGGGACTTTCTAATTCAAAGCAGTGCTTGGAACAGATTTCCTGTGGCCAAGAACGAATAGACTCTTGAATCAGCAGAATTTAGGAGCTGACATGAGAATTAAATACCAGAACGTCATTAGGAATCTTGCCTTTTTTTTATCTCTGTTCCTCAATTCTCCTGTTATAAAAGTGAGTTGCTATTTTTGAGACTCAATTTGTCTTGCATGCACAAAGTGCATCAAAAGCATTGGCAAATTTTTGGCATATTTGCCAAATATGGCAAATACGACTTGTTTCGCTAACGTGGAGATAAGTAACATGTGTAAAGGCTGTGGAAGGTATGTGCATTAGCAATTATTGAGTGTTATTTGATAATCTTAAGGATTAACCTTAGGGCTTTGTGGTGTTGCCAGTCACTATGAGTACATTTTGTTTGCTCTGAAGGACTCCAGGTAATGACTCTTTCGGGGCTTTCCTTGAAGCAGATGTAGGGGTGGGTTACTATGATATTTGTTGTGCAACATGTGGATGTTTCCATTCTAATCAGTCAGATATTTATCCTTTTCCTTTCTCTTATTCTTTAAACAGATAACAGGCCTGGGTGTGAAAGGGATTCCACAGAATTTCTATGCTGCTTGAATATAATGCTAAATAACAAACAAGAAACGCTTATGGCTTGTTGGAGTAATTCTGACAAGGTAAAATCCAATGAATTACAGAATTTATCTGTATGAGGATTTCTAAACACACATCTGAGAACTCACTTGTTTGGAGCTGAAGATATTTCTTCTTCGAGTCTGTGGCATGATACAATAGACTAGAGAGGCAAGGCTTATCTCTGTTATCTTGACATCTGTTATGAATTTACACAAACCTCTTTAAACTCCAGCTTATTTTGATGTACTTCCTGATGACCAGCTCTGCCTTTTCATATCTCCGTGGTTCCAGAAGCAGAATTGGACAATTTGACTCTTAGTTTGTCTTCCTGTGTTGCAGTGATGTGGCAGCAACAATATGGCAGATTTTTAATAAATTTCAGAGTGATGACTTGAACTAGACTGCTCCTTTGCTGTGGGGTCAGACTTCTCTGTAGTATTCAGACTTCATTTTTAGATTCTTTCTAGCCTGTTTCTGTTTGCCTTGTCTTGAATTCTCCTGCCTTGTCTTTAGGACATCATTTATACAGTTAAAAATAAATTATGCAACCGTATTTAAAATGTGTTTATAGGTATTTTTTTCACATTCAGATATTACCATGAAAATATGGAAGGACCACACAAAGCCCGGGTACAAAAAGTCTGTGGGCTACCAGGATGTCCTTTGATACTGAAACCTGATGCTCCATATAGTCTTGCTGTTAGAGGACATATTTGCACACAAGCACCTGTACTTCCCTCCGCTTTCCATACCTTCTCATTGCACACATGGCTTCTGTTTTCCTCTCTTGTTTAAAGTCTTTTCCTCCTTTCTCTCTCTCCCCCTTTAGATTTTCTTTCTGCTACCTTTCTCTTCTATTCTCTTCTGCCTAAGTTTCTCTGCCCAGCTGGAGTTATCTCACTTTTTGTCAATCTGCTTTCATCTCTTTGTGGTCCATATTGCTCAGTATCAAGTTTAAAGTCCTTGTCCCTGCTTTCAGCGCTGCATATATCTGCTCAGGTTTCTTGCCGATTACCCTCACCTTGTCTCTCCTCTCTGAGAGGGCTGCTTTGGCCTCTTGCTTTTTTTCTCTTTGCCCAAACTGTAGAGGGTTTTATCCCATGCAACTGCCTACACCAAAGCTAAGATTGTCCTCTCAGAATTCACTGAGGACATGCTCATCCTAACCTTACTTCTCAGATGGAAATTAGGAGTCCACTGAAAAAAAGCAGAAAAATGCAGCATTTGAAAGCATTAAGAACTGAATAAAACTGTTAAAAGTGCTATATACATAAGGGAAAAGCAAATTTTGCGTTTAAAAGATGGTTTGTCAAACAGAGACAGTATTGCACGTAACTCATGAGTTAAACTAACTCTTCCTTCCAAAGTTTTCAACTAGAAGATTGCAGACCTCCCGTCTAGTTTGGACTAGTTTCCTGCTTTTTTGATTGAACTCTCCATTGACTTCTTGTAGAGTCAATCAAAGCCAGTCTAGGCAAACTGAAATGAAGAAAATTCCAATTTAATGAAAAGATGAAGATGATGCCAGTTCGATGAAGCCAGAAGTTGATGAGGCATTTTCACAAACTCTGGTGCTTAGCTAGCGACTTCTGCCAATTTGGTAGGCAGACCTTTTTAAGATTTAAGTCAGAAACATGTACTGCCTGGCTGCTGTTTTCACTGAAGGTATTTTAACAATTGTAGTAAATCCTAATGTACTTCGTCATGATTACAAAAGGGTTTATTTTTAAGAAGTATATATTTTAAAATTAAAATTGAAAATGGTCAGAGGCAGATTTTGGAGTTCTTGTCTGAAGTAAACCTAATTTTATTGGTCCTGTCCCAGAATGGAAGGTGATAGAGTGGGAAAGGCAGCATCAGGAATCCTGGGAGTCAGAGTGAAAATTTCTTCCCTGTCAGTTAATATTTGACAGATACATTTTTTTATCTTTGATACTGGGTTCTTCATTCCTATTCTAATAGACTCTGCCAGGAGCTAGGGGTGCATTGAGCGGACTCTTGAACACAGGTTTTCTTAAAGGCTTTAAAGGTGATCTGGCACACCTACAGTAAGCCAGATCCTGTTCAGACTCTTTTGAGACTGGAAGGATAAGTGATGGAAGTAAAGAGTTCACTTGCCGTTTGCCAGTTTCTACTGCATGGTCTGCCAGAGGAGTGAACGAGAAATGACGGTGCAATTCATGCCATCTATGAAGACAATCGTGGGCTGGGCCTGGATGAACGACAGATGATTAAGCAATTTGGTCTTATTTCTTATTTTATTCCTGCTCCCAAATGTCATGTTACAACTGCTCCTGGTAACAGACTGGCAGCCGTCGCTGTTTGTGTCACCTCTAGGAACAGCCTTAGTTCTGGCAGCACTCATGTGTCAGCAAGGTGCTCGTTGAAAAACCATTTAGCTGTGTAGCCAGTAGCATTTTAGACTTTTTTTTCTTAATTGTTTTTAATTTTGATTTTGTTAAGTCATTTCACAACCCTTCCATCTCCTGTGAATGCCACACTATCTCTGTGGCTCTTACCTCTGAATGTCACCACGTCCATTCATTTCCCCAGTTACTGCAAAGGTAGTATTGGCAGTGCCCCTGCAGGGCAGAAACAGCATCTTACATGTTAGGCTGTGACATGCACGTCAGATAATGCCGGCGGATGAAGCTGTATAAAAATAGATAGTGCCATGGTGGGGCCTCTCGATGCTTCCTGACACCAGATGGCTTTGTGCAAACTCGCAGCCAGACAAGACTATCTTTGACTCCTACAGCTCTATGACTTTCAGTTCATTTCCCTATGAGCAGGAGCTAGTTATACCTCAGAGGCACAGAAAGCACAACATCAAGTGTATTTTTAAGGTTATTTAAACAATGCTGGATCCATTGACCTGTTCAAGTTCTTCCGGCCCAAGCTGTGGCAACAGGCTCTGTCCCATTGGAGGGTATAAATCGGTGTGGATCTACCTGAACTTAGGAGAAGCTCCAGAAGCCATTTTTGGGAAAAGCCTAGTACACATGCAACTCTTTATTAAATCCTTCCTTTTTAATTTGTCTTTTCATTTCTATTTCTCTGATTATTTTCTAGGGAAAGGTTTACTTTCATTATTAAGATGTGTAGATTTCCAGTGAAATCTAGCCTTTGCATTGAATTGCTATCTTTTTATCACCTGGAAAGATTCACAAGACCTAATATGTTTTCAGATCCTTAATGCTGCCATTTTATGAGGTTACAAAGAGGCCAATGGCATTCATCATTTACCAGATCAGATTTTTCAGTGTCTTTTTCTGAGGTATTTGACCCTTCTACTATTATCCAAAGCCTTGAGTTAGCGCTCAGACTCCCTGCACTATGAATAGGGAGTATTTGATGCCTCAGAGGGGGAATCCCTCAAAATAACTCACACTTGGAGCAGGGAGAAACTGCAGGTAGCTGTTAGGAAATGGGAAACATGATTTCTGCGGAGGTGTATGCAGTTTGCCCCTAGAACGAGTGAGCGCCTCCAGAACCTGTGATCCTTGCCTGGCATGAGGGCCTTCCTGGCATTTAATAGACATGAACAGGCAAGGTGTTTGGAGGCAAGTCAAGCGTCCTAACCTTTAATTAAAAAAACAGTAGGAAGTGAGTGCGGGTATTTTATTTAATAAAAAATAATCAAGTGTTTAAAAAATCGCCTATCCACTAGACTATTTGTCTGTCAGAAAAGGAAAGCAGATTGTTTTGAAATAATTTGTTCTTGATGTGCTGTTTTTTTCCTTTTAAAATATCTATAATGCTCAACTTTCTTATGAGATAGGCTGCTAGCTTGCTAACAAACGAGGGATCCGGTTCTGGGCTGTGACCAGTTTAAACTACCTCTCCCAGGACAATGTCCAACCTGTTTCAGAGGGGGAAGTGACATGGGGGAGATAGGTGGTGTGTTTGATCCCTCTAGTTGAACAGTTCAGGAAAAAATTTGAGGTCCAAGGGGCCAAGAAGGAAATTTCATTCACTGGGCACTAGCGAATAGGCCTGGTCACTGAACAGGGGTTTCCAGAGTACACATTTGAATGTAGTTGCCTGAAGTCCACTGTAAAACCCGCTTTAGGTACTTTTCCAGTTCTTGTTCTAGGTGATTAATTTAGGTCATTAGTAAGCACTTTGCTCCAGTGCTACTTGACCTGATAATTGGTAAAATGGGATGAAGGCTCTTGGCCCATTGTTCTGCTTCACTGCTACCTTGCCCTGGAAGGCAGGTGAGTCCATACAGCTGCACAAAGCCAACTTGATTGAGAAATAAAACATTCAGCTCATTCTAATGTTTGCTCGACAACGAGGCTGTTGTTTTTTTCCTTAGTCATAGTTCCAGTAGTAATTAAGCTGCTGGCAGGTCTTAAGAGCAATGGTGCTAAATGCCCTCTGGCACCATGTCTATGCCAAACTGGTGTAAAGCACTGACAATTATGCAAGATTTCCTGTTTACCCAGTGTGGAGAGGAATGTGAAGCAGGATATTTGGAGGCAAGTCAAGTGTACTAACCTTTAATTAAAAAAATAGTAGGAAGTGAGTGCAGGTATTTTATTTAATAAAAAATAATCACTTATTTATAAAATTGCCTATCCACTAGGCTATTTGCCCTGCCAGAAAAGGAAAGCAGTTTGTTTTGAAACAATTTACTCTTGAAAAATCCTTATTGCCCTCTGGTTCCTCACACGTTTTTTCTACAGCTTCCCCAGATGCGCAAGCTAGGCTCACTGGTCTATTTTTCTCTAGCCACTCCTTTCCTCCATCTCTAAAGTGAGATACTTTGTTTGCTGCTCTCAAACTCCAAAGTTTGAGTGCTTTGGGATCTCCCTCATTGCAGCAGGGCTTCACAAGATAAAGAAAGGTTCAAAGGTGAATTTCTCTCTCTTGTCCAAAAGTCTGCTTGTTCAGTCCTCTTCAGATTTCAGAACAAATTATTTTTTAATGGTTTTGCTTCCTAAAAAGTAATGTTTATTGGAAGTCATGGTGGGCCTGTTCCCTAGCCTCATTTGTCAAAGTAAGGCAAAGGCCCTTACTTTGGAGGTACAAGATGGGGTTTATTGCCTCTGTGTGTTTTGGGAATAAAGTAGTAGCTATAGCCCTTGGTGAGGATAATCTCTGAGTTTGTTACTGGGTGACCTAATATGTGGGCTGGTGTGGGTCAGCCCCATGCGGTGAGATATGTGACAGCGAGGCTGCTGCCTGCTCAGTGCTAACCTGCTGATGGGTTATCTCCCCAATATAGGGTGAGAGAAGACCACAAAAGAGCTCGCTAACAGGGTAGCAATGACTGAAGGAAGCTGGTTTGCCTTGTGGGGGATGGCTCTGTATATCTTGCCTTTTGTAGCTTTTCTAAGTGTTTGCTATGCTGGACAAACTTTTCTTCTCTCACGTGCTTTTATGTGTGCTGGGAATAGACCTTCACCTGGGAACGTTTTGGTCCCTATGTTTCCTAGCCTTCTCTGTGAAAATCTGTTTAGTCTAAACTGAGGGTTTCCAAAGACTCATAAAGGCAGCTAGGAGGTGAATTAAGCTGGTTGAACATCGTGGCTGTGCTGGCATTGCTGCTATATCCATTTGCTATCACAGGCAACTGGCAAGGATAGGGGTGTGGGATTTGCTCTACTGGCTTTTACTGCTGTGCTTTGGACTCAAGGCAGAAAAGGTATAAAACAATTTCTTAGTCCTGGGTGAGGAGACGTCATCATTTTTCTAACAATCTTTGTTTATCCATTCACTGTTAAATTATCTGCCTCATCTCAAAGTGTTCTTTTTCTAAAGATGGTCTTTTCGCTAATGAGAGAGGGGACGGACACAAAATTACTGCCTTTAAATAAAATGTTCACTTAGTGCTACCTACGGTGAGTAAACAGGTCCCCTGGCAGAGCAAAGAGATAGCTGTCCTGTTGAAATGAGGTGGCTTCGGAGAATTTGTTTATTTTACCTTGACACTGTCATGCTCCAGATTTACCTCAGTGTCAAACTTACAAATATAACTTTGAATACAAATCCTTGCTGTCCTCTCACTGTTATCTCTCCAAGTCAATGTGGATCA
Organism: Struthio camelus; assembly: GCF_040807025.1. Taxonomy (NCBI): domain Eukaryota; kingdom Metazoa; phylum Chordata; class Aves; order Struthioniformes; family Struthionidae; genus Struthio; species Struthio camelus. Next base: position 148,454,543 of record NC_090942.1, on the reverse strand, counting down.
AGATTTCAGAGGGTAATAATGCACAGCCCATAGAAATGAGACATTGAACTTTGATCCTCTATTCACATGAAAGTACTCTTGGAAAATGAGAAGCCGTTGCCCCACTGAACTATTAACAACATTATCAGATGACCTGCAGGGTAGCTTTGGTCAGCAGATGGGCCCGATGGAGAAAACAGCTGCAGCAGTGAGAGGCATCTCCTCGGGCGGGTGAATGGACAGGAAGTGGGTGTCCTATAAAGAATGGCTGAAGGGAAAAATAGCTGTAGATGAACTGATTTCGTCCAGAATGGTAGATAACTTGAGCTGCATAAAGACAAGACTTAATGGGTTTGTTTGTGCTGTGTGCTGCAGCTACTGTTAACCTGAAGGTCAAAGAAATGGTTGGTGTTGAAGCCAGGTTCTCCTCCCACACTGAAATAAGGCTCATGTGAGCTTTAAACATATGCGGTGATAACCCTTGAGATGGCGTAAGACCCTCTTCCTTATTCAGCCTCTATCTTTTTAAAGAAAAAATGTTCAACTCTGTGTTTAACAGCATCTGGATAGAGTCATGGAAGGGGGGATACGGGCGAATACCCTGGCAATAGTGTGGTACCTTCTGGAGAGAGCTGATATCACCGTGCTGATACACTGACAGGATTTTAAGAAGCAGGAAAAGAACTAGAGCTACCAGAGATGAAGTTTAAAAACATTGAAGCAGAGCTAATGAGGACGAGGAATGCAAAGGCATAGGTTTTCTGAGGGGGGAAGGATATATTGCCAGCCAGAGTAGGTTAAAGCAAGTAGTAGGAAGGTGGGCTCCGTAATTTGGAAGTAAAGCTTGGCCTGGAGAGACTCTACCTGGAGGGCCACTTAGGACTTTGAAGAAACTGAGGGTCCTTGCTCCATCCTCTGCAGGGCTTTCCTTGCGCAATGCTAGTTTCTTGTGTATGCAGGGAGAGGGTGGTGGGGGTGAACTGCCCTCACCCCTACTTTTTCCTAGGACACTTCCCCTTCTTTAAATCGCCTCTGACTGCTGGCATGGCCACGATGGACTCAAATGAGTCCAGTGTGGTGGAGAATGTCAGTGTACGGACTGGGACTACGGAGGACGGTGAAACTCCCCATGTCATCCCCGAAGGGACAGCATGGTCACATTAAGGACTTGGAGCAGTTTCAAGAAAACTAGAAAGGCCTAGCCCTATCTTGGGGTGTCAGACGTCTTAGAAAGGAATCTCCAGTCTGAAGGTGCTTAAATTTGCTCTAAGAAAATGAGGCTGTGTATGCAGCTAGAAACTCTCTTTTACTGGTGCTATCAACTCCTGCTAGAATACCTGCTCCGTGGCCTTCCTGCTCCTGCTCTTCCCCTTCTGTAAAGGCCTGTAGGTGGGTCTGAGGTACACAGCCAACACCTGAGTGTCTTGCCAGATGCTGTATGGCAGGGAAAGGGCAGACTAAGTTTGACCGGTGCTGCCTTATGCTGTGCTTCCTGCTCATACCTGAGTCCCACTTCAGCCATCTTTCTATCCTCTCCCGCCCCACCACTTGCCCACACTTCTTTGGAGCAGCTTGAACTTGCTCATACGGGGAGAGTTCAAGAGAAGCAGTATAGCCATAAGCAATGGAAATATGGTATGAAATGGTCTTTTCAATGCATTGACAGAAAGGCTTGAGGAGGTACTTGCTTTCTCTTCGGAGCCATAAAGCAAGGATGCAAGCTCCAGATGAGCTAGGATGTGGCTATGGGGAACAGGAATGCAAGAAACATGAATATTAGCTTGAGATAATACTGTTTCACTAAAGATTTCAGGGATGGGGTTTTTTGTTTTGTTTTTCTTTTTTCCTTTTAATGGTTCAGCATAAATTACTCCTTCTGTCCAAAAAGCTAGAGTGCTTTTTGGTGAGTGCCAAATAGCTTGCCAAAAGAGTGCCAGACAGAATAGCAAAAAGCTTGACTGTGCTCCCTTGGCTTGGGGAAGGTGATGCTTTCACTGGCCTAGAGCAGTTTGGGATCTGGAGTTGTGTCTTCCAATGTAAGATTGCTTAATACTTTGCGGGCGATGCTCCTGAGATGACTTGCTACACCTGCGTGCTCTGGTTCCCTCTGGCAGACCACGCCTGGTCTGGGGCTCCCTCCTCTTCCCTCTCTTGTCCAGCTACGTTTTGTTTGTGCTCTTTGATGAAAGATTATTGCTTTGAAATCAACAAATTCTTCACTGTGTGGGGGAGAGAAGCAGGCAGATCTAGGATGTAACTCATCTGACTAATTTTTAGATGTCTACTTGAGGCTAATGGATTGTATTGTACCTTTTAATTATTTACTCCCTTTGGTTGTGAAAGGAAGCTAAGCTGGGTAGTGCAGGCGTCTGTAGATGTCTACACAGCTGGTATCTGGGGAGCTAGGTGAGCTGAATCCCACCTCAATGTTTTGGTGACCTAGACCCCTCTCTCAAGTGTACATAGCATTGGCCAAAGGGTTAAAATGTTACCTGAGTGATAGCATAGCCTTGTGCCTTTGGGTAGTAATGCTAAGTAGTAACTTTTGCCTTCCTGGCACTTGGTGGCTTTCTCTAAGCTCTGTTCCCCAGAGAAGATCTTAGCAGATTGGCTTAGAAGTCCTCTCGGTGAAGAAAGACTAGACCCTGGCATTGATTTGATGTGAAGTTTATTTTCTCTTGATTAATACCCCTCTTTGCAGCATGTGACGTTCATTACTCTGCTTGCACTAGAACAGGGTGAAGGACTTTTTTAAAAGGACTTTGAGGACAGCTGATACCTGGCTAGGGAGAATGTGATATGAATACGCAAAGATCATCTGCCTGGAGGAGCTAGAGAGAGATCATCTCTGCTCTTGGGTAACTGAGGTGCAGACAGGTTGCTTAAGAAAACTTTAGCAGAGTAGGAGAGCCCCAGCAGAGCCCCATCTGCTGAGCCCTAACCCAGCTAACACATAGTGGGTTTTGGCAACACAAGGACTGCATACCTGCATTAGCAATAAGAACTTGTGGGAGTAACTGCTGAGAAAAGAGAATGCAAAAAATTAGTGCCCAGGAAAACAGACAGCAAGCCCTGCAGATAGCAAGCCCTACAGCCCCATCCAGACTCCATCTTTCCTCCTCTCACTGCTGCTGTTGCTCCATCCTCCACCCACTCACTCCAAATGTGAATGAGTGAGTGGGAGAAATTTAAGTCAGCTCTGAGTGTATCCTTATCACTTATTTAATCTAGGTGGTCTCTGTTCAGAATACAGGCATCAATGGCTGGCGGGGCAGTTTTGAGGTCGATATCCTAGGAATTTGCTCTTGATTTCCATTGAGAGGCAGGTTGCTGAGAGAGAATTGCTGTTTTCTGCAATCTCTCACTAGAGATTTCTCAACAGAGCAGAAAGTAAACCTTCTGTTTACTCTAACAAATGGCTTTATTCATTTCAAGTCTCCACGTACAGTTCCTTGTTGATGCAAAGAGAATGTCCTAAGGTAAGCAATAGTTCATAACATGTATTTCCTATCATTTCCTATCACTTTTCTAATAATTAAACCACACAGGGTAATTTTATAAGCGTCTCGTTTATTTTAAGTATTTGCTCTAAAAGTTTGTGTGTGGGTGGGGGGAAGAGAGGAGGAATAAATGTCAGAAAATGCTCTATTCACTAAAGATCTTTTCGTACGAGGAATTCAAAAATAGAGGAGTTCTGTTTTTTGTTCTTTTTCTAGTGTAATTTTTTGGATGAGCTAATGACCATGGCAAATTCTCCTTAAAAGATGTCACTTACACATTTCCTTTTAGTCCCCTCCTCCATTTAAAAAATCACAATCAACGAGCTGAACAGTTTTCACCAGATAAGATTAGGAGAGATTGAGTTCTGGTGACACACCGACCTCTGTTGGTGTCATCTCTTCTTACTGAAGCTGCTTATAAATGCTAACTGTAATACTCTTGATAATGGTTGATATATTTGAGATTAGACCTGAGATATAACCAGCTCATGATGAAGCTGTATTCTGATACCACAGTAAATCTATCACATTGGTTTAAATATGCTAAAAAAGCTAAGGAGTTTCTCTTGTATCAGAAGGCTTTATGATGGATCAGATATTGCCTGTCTGTCCTCTTGCAGCTGGCATATAACTAGTCTAAATATATAAAGTATGCACAAAATCTGTATCAGATGCTCTGGCTTATCATGACTGCATGCACATTTTGGCCTCTGATCAGTTTTGTTTTGCTGTATGATCTTGTGGTATGTTGACCCAAAATTAGGGATCATTCATGCCTGATCATGCAGTGTCTGCCCACTGTGAGTAAACTTTTTCTCTGCAATACCCTAAAGCAACTTTGACCCATTAGCCACCCTTATAATGCAAGCTTGGTCTCTTCCAGAGGGAGCTTGCCACAGGAGATATTTGCCTTAAGCATTAGGGAATCCTGATGGACAGAAATAGGCATTTCTAGGCTGCAGTTTGTCTGGCTTATTTGAGGATGGGATGAATTGCTTGCTGCGGGTGCTACACAGATAGCTGCAGTGGGGGTGTCAGGTGAATTTCCCCCCTTTGGAGCTGAGCAGCAGCTGCTGCAACAGCTTGTGCCATATGGCTACCACCCTCCAAAGGGAACAGCTTCCAGGTGCATGTCAAGGTTGCCTTGGATGAAGCTCCAAGTCATGCCAAGATCTGATGGGTGAAGTTCTCAAAATGGTGCTAAGGACCATAATATCCTCAGGAAAATGAAGACTGTTTCTGTAGGGAGGGATGACAGTAGGAGATGACTATGTGAACTTTGGCTGCCCTAGTACTATGAGCCTTCCATTGCCATGGGCTCATATAAGGACTGGGAATTTTCTGTTTAGGAGATGTACATATTCCTCGTCTTCCCTCTACGGGCACCTGCACGTGCAAACTGAGGGGTGCTCTGTGGATTCAAGAAACTCTTCAGAGACTTCTAGGCCTACTGAGTAACTGACAGAAAAAAATTAATTCGTGTCTCGTCTGGACTTCTGTCAGTTTGCGTGCTTTTTAAAGAGAAATGCCTGTTGCCCTTGGGCGGGCCATGGGAGATATGTTTCAAAGAAGACTGAAGTAAGAAACAGGCTCTCCTGCCCTCTTCTGTTGTGTAGCGAGCAAAGTTGTTAGTTTTCTGTTTTGGAAGGAAACCTGCCTAATCAAGACAAGAGAGGATGTAATACGTGGGGATGCGGCTGCTCATGTTCTGCTGGAAGCAGAAGCTAAAACTCTGCTGATCTGTAAGAATATCTGAGTCATGTTTTTATTTGTGCTCTTGGCCTGAATTGAGAAAGCTCATGTAAGAAATTCTATGGCCTTGACATACTCTGCCCTGTTGCAAGAAAACAGCTTACATTTAGCCCTAGCTATTGAGTTAAATAATAACTGGAGACTACTGCAAATACTTCTACTAAGCCATGATGTCATGTCAAGGCCTTGCATGAGCTGGGGACTTCTGCTATTGTGGTTCCACCAACGCATGGTATTAGGATAGCAGCTCTGTCCACCTGTTTAGTTACACCACTGTTGATTGCCTCTTTGAAAGCGCATCAGCGGAACTGAGGGAAGAAGCACACATCCTGACCATTAATGTTTGACATCAGGGTGAACCTTCATGGTATACAGAATGCTGTAGCCTCATATGAAGTTTTTTCAACGTCAGGGGTCCGTGTAAGAGCTGAAGGATCTGAAACGCATCAAGTGTATTTATAGCAATGTCTGAATTTGTAGCTGATGTTTCTGATCACAGCCACAAATTGAGTAAGCTTCTCTTGTTCCAATAATGCAACTATTCATTTACAAAAAGTTTGGAAATGCAATAGCGTACATTGGGTGTGCCATGATGTCCTTTGCTTGTAGCCCGGGAACAGGAAAAACTTGTATTTCAGCTTGTCACAAATGTCTTTGTTCTCTGCAGCTTCTAACATGCGTGCTATAATAAATGTGCTCCTAGGCTCCTGTAAACGAGCATTATTACTGTTTCCTGAATTGCTTATGCTAGTTACCGTTGCCATGATCACTACAGGTGGAAAAGATATGCAGGCATTGACAATTTAAGAAAAATTGATGTATTTATTTATTTTACAGCAAAACCTGGCAGTCAGGAACATCCTAATCAATGAAAAATTCAATTAACAAACAAGATAGTCTTTAGAGTTAGCTCTTGTGCAGAGTCTGTTTTCAGAATTTGTTGTTAAGAGGCCGTGATCTTTTTTTCTGGGAGAGGGGTGTACCAAGTCCTACTGGACACGAGGTGATTTGAAAAGTCTTAGTGCCTCTTCAGTCCAACTGAAAGAAAATTGTAATGGAAAACTCGTTCATGGGAGGAAAGAAATGGCAATCAGGAGGGTTTTCTCACTGCTTCAGCAGTTCTTCTCTGTCTTCTTGCTTTAATCAAAGACAAACAGTGGCATTTGGACAGCGGCTGAACTCTCAGTGCATTAGGGTGGCTTCTTACCACTGCTTTTAAGAAAACGTGGTTTGTTAGTGTTGTATTTGGAGGCTTGGCAAATCTGCTTCTGTGGTCAGAAATCACTGCATTCTGTATGTTATGCACAGCAGTGCTAGTAACAGCCCCTTAAGTAGGAATGCAATATAACAGCCCAAAGGGTATTTGTTATACCATTCTTAAAAACTTTGGTGAAGATGGGCCGTACTGAGTGTTTATCTGGATATTGATGAACTGGCTCAGACAAAATGAAATATAACACAAACTTGGTGTGTGGGTAGGAAATATTAAGTGGATTGTTTTTGCAGACTCCGGCAGAGCCCGAGTATGCAAGAGTAGAATTACCTCAGTAGCTGCAGTCCTCGTATGTGTTGTGCCCTTGTGCAACTTTTCAGCTCCACATTCCTGATATAAGCTTTCAGTAAGTACCATCATTTGAAGTCTCTGTTGTTTTGGGTACCAATGGAAAACAATTCACCAAAGAATGGCTGGATTTAGACCATGCTGGTGGAAAAAAAGACTCACTAGTATATATTCAGTGGTTTACAAGTGACTATGCTATAAATCACTGCCCTGTGTGGGAGTTTTATTACTCTGTTACAGTTCAGATCAACAGTTGATCTCTTCCAGTTTAGAAGATGATGGGTGAAGGGTAAAAACCCTGGAGGATGAAGTACCTTGTAAAGTTATCTGCCCCTTTGGAAACTGCTTAACGTGTCATTTTTCTATTGTAGACCTCAATCTTTAATACTAGCAGTGTTTGACCTAAACTGACATCCTGAGCTCAGCTGCAGCTGGCCCTGCACCTATAGCCTCTGCCATGGATGACTTGTACTGTCTGCAGTCCGATGTCCTATCAGAGGACAAACGTCTGCGGTAGGTTGCCTCGGATCACACTTGCACTGCCTGAGACATGCATCCTGGTACGCTTTTGCTCATGGACCAAATGCGTATGACATGTGCTGAGACCAGGCATGAGAACCAGCTCTAAGTAACTACAACTGATATGGCTCTACAGGACATGGAGCAAGGCTGGTTCTGCACAGAGGACCTAGTTTGTCTGACTACTGTTTTGGTTTTTGATAGATGAGTCATGCCTGTGCTTGAGTGTGGCCCTTATAAGGTCTTGCTTCATGGCAAGTTATGGTTGACGGTGCAAATCACCCCCTGTTGCTGAACTTCTTGGCTATGAACACGTAGTTTGTTGCAGGACTTTCTTGCCCTTTTTCCCTAAAGTGCCAAATCTTTTATCCCCGCCAGAGATGTGTTGCTACTTTAAATCTTGGTCTCAAGGGCAGCTGATTTGTTCAGTCAGTGTGTCCGTGGGGCAGAGCAGCCTGGAATCTGCACATTGTGTCCTTCTGCTCCTTTCTTCCTTCCTCTTCACCCATGTTCCCTCAGCTCTAAAAATACAAACAGCACATTCGCTTACCACCTACCAGTGGGGTGTCAAGAAAAGGAATGAGTATTGGTGAAGGACTCTGAGACCCTTGAATGAGATGTGCCACAAGAAAGTGCTGTTATAACAAGAAGGTTGCAAGAGTCTACGTCCCATGTAGTGGGGAAACCTATGTCATTTCTGCAGTCCTTTCCCTCCTTGCAGTACTCGCATCTCTGGAGCTCAAGCGCTTCTTAGAGGTCAATGATAAAGTGGGTTTTGAAGTGTCTTGTTTAAAATGCTAGCAGCACCAGAGCTGAAGCAGGGCTTTTGCTCAAAGCATTTGAGGAAAAACACCTTCCCTTTCAGATGTAACTGAAGTAAGGATGGCTTTACTAAATGTTTTTTAGGGCTTTCTAACCCTTCTTACTCAGACTTGTGTAGTTAGGTTGAAATTAAAATCTCTTTCTTGCGTTTGAGAGGAAAATTATTTGCTTGGACTTTGCCCCAAACCCACTAAATTAGCAGTTAATATTGGTGGGACGGGATCAAATATGAAGGAAGCTCATTTCGTTTCAGATTTTTTCTTCTTTTTCAAAAATTTGAATTACAAATTGTGTTAATAAAATTCAATCCCAATTTTTCTTCTTGTTTCTATTATTTTTTTTAAAAGCCCCCTAAATTCCCTCCTCTTGCAAAACTCTGTTTTTGATGATAGAATGGAGGGAGAAAAAACCCACCTCATGTAGCCCTGATTATTGGGAATTCAGCATGTCAAGGGAGCAATATTGTGCTCAGTGTCTAACTATCGCAGTAGCATTTTTATCAGCCAGCACACTGGTTTACCTGCTGTGAGTAAAGCCAGGAGCATTTCTTCACAACAGCACTGAGACCCTGGGAGGTGTTCAGGCAAATTAAATCCCACAAAATACTTGTGCCTAAGGTTTTCTGCTGGCCCATTCTAGGTCACTGAAGGCACCTCTTGAAAAGGCAGTACCAAACACAGGGACTTGAGTGGAGATGAGGACCCCTGACTGTGGTCACCCAAGCCTCATCGTGGTCCCACTCACATCACTGTGGGTTTGGACTAGCCGTAGTGGTCCAGAAGCATCGGAAACAAATAGGGAGAACCTCAGTCTGATTCTCTGGGCTGCGTTTTTGTGCATCCTGGGGTATAGGGTATAGGACTGTGGTGTAGCTGCTGCAGTGAAGCCCTTTCTAACTCTTTTTATTGCCCGGAGAGACCAACTGGAGGCACAGGGAAGTTCCAGGCTGCCTCCCTTGCGTGCAGTCGGGATTGCTGGTGTGATATTATTATTACTTATTATTTCCTTTTAGGAGATTTTGCAAGGCCCTAGACCTACCTTTATGTTCAGGGTGGATACCTGGAGGCCCTTCAGTCTGTGAATGCTAAAAAGGCTTGCATTTGACGGTCCTACTGCCACGGGGCAGGCCCGTCGCGTGGCCAGGGGGTCCCTCCAGCTCTGCCTCCCTCCCTGGTGTTGCCGCTTCCCCCCTTCTCAGAGCCATCATGGCTGCTGCCACTTACTGTAGTGTCCTTTCAGAAATATTGAACTGCCCTTTTGTTCCCAGAGAAAGATCGAAATTAGGTGAGGGTTGAAAGGGCTTATCAGTAAGTCAAGGTAGAAACAAACAGGTACATCGCCAGCATGTTGCAAGTGTCCCCAGAGCAAATGCTCTAAGCCCAGGAGTTTCAGTTAAGATATTGTTCAAACACTTAACAGCAGCATTTCTGTATGTTGCAACATAGAGAAAGGAGCATCAGTCTGGGGGGGAGGGAGAAGCCTATAAGCTTACTGTATGCGCAGTGTCGTAAGAGCGTTCAGCTCTGTTTCAGACATTGCGCCAAACTAAAGAATTGGGGAAAAAAGGCTCATGCAACATGCCATGTATCTTAACCATTCAAAAAAGCTCTTAAACCTGTTAAGTCCCTGTTAAGTCCCTTGAAAAATCCACTGATTTCTCACAGAGTGAGTATAGTGTATTTCAGGCATAATAAAGCAGTCAAATCTGTTAAAGTGTAAAGCTCAGCTTAACCTTCCCTTTAGCACTATGACTAGTGCCCCTGTAATTAACAAATGAGAAATATTTCACTGGGATCTACAGCTATAAATCAGATCAGTATTTCCATCAATGCACATGCTGAAGCTTCTGTATCTGTCTGTTTTGACTCTCTCAGATGCTACCAGCTTCAAACCTTCTACTTACTGAATTCTTCAAAATCTGAAAAAACTTCTGCAGCACAAGAAATTCTTCTTTCTCCACTGTTTTGAACTCTACTATCATCTTTTTAATGCAGACATTTATTTTGCAACCACGGTCAGAAATCTTGGGCTTTTTCCTCCCCAGGTTCTCTGTCTCGAAATCAGCTTATCGCTATTTCTGCAAATATTGCCAAAATTTATCCTTGCCTTGATCCTTCCTTGGGAGGCATGCTTATTCAGGGCTTAATCACTTGCTGATGAATTTCCTGTCATTCCTCCTTTTACCGGCTTCCTAAATCCCACTGGAGAGATTGCGATCTCAGGACTGTATCAGGAGTAACTGTTGACATCTCTGATAATTCCAGCACACATGAAGAAGAACTGAGCCCCAAATTCTGACTAGAAGGGCTTCAGATTAGAGATGGCTAGAGAATTGCTGAATATTTCCACTGTGGTGAGACCTGCAAGAGCTGTTTCTACACAAGTCAGCAGATACTGCCACTTCGCTGCAGTGAATAGTCCTGTTTTGTGCCTCCAGGAAAAAAAATATTATGAGATTGCAGTTCTGTGGCTGTTTTTGAATTTTCTGTTGTTCATCTTAAGTCAGGATGAAAATAACTTTTTGATTTTTCTCTCCACAGCTATGTTTTTCTAGATAGTCCCAGCTACTTAACACAGGTTTGCTCCAATTGGTATTAAAGTAAGAACTGTGTCTGGTTATGCTGTATTCATCATAACAGTATTTAAAGACAGTGCAACTAATGTTTTGTCACATCTCCCTAGCCTTAACTTTCTAAGTAAACTAAGAATTAAAGCTGATTTTTGTCTGATTTTTCCCCCCAACTTTTCTTGCTTGAAATAGTTTCCCATTTATTTTAATCAGTGAAGAACACTGTAATATTTCTCCAGTAACTGTTCTCAGCTACTCTCTGTCATGCCATTGCAAATCCTCACAGCCTTTATGCAGCATCTTCTCTTTACTAATTTTTCTTTTACTCTGCCCTTTTGCTATTTTGTCCTTTCTGTGCCTAGCTTTATAAAGTCTATTCCATATCTGTGGAAAGTCTTGTGACGCTCTGTAAAAAGACGATATATGAACAGCAGTCTGAATTGTGGCATAATTCTGAAGTCTAGATGGCCTCACGGTCCTGGAACTCACTGATGGGAACGGCCCTGTTAACTGACTGCGAACCTAGTCCTGCCACTGCTGTTGCCCCAGCAGTCTTGGCTCTGCACCAGAACACCGTTGTTCCTTTTGTTCTGTCTCATACAAAATGAGATGGTGAAAAAGGAGTAGCTGGAAAATATGTTCTCGCACTGAGAAGCGCAGCACTGCAGCAACCTGAATTTTGCTGGTCCTGAAAGGGATGTGATCCCGGAGCGCCACACCTGCCTAGTTCCCCTGCAGATTGCCCTTTAGGAATGCTACCCTGGGGAAGGGAGAGAGCGGGTCATTTTCTCTTCTCATTCATTCGCTCTTTTCATTTCGGTTTCAGTTCAGCGTTCTTCATTTGGGTATTACGCGTTTCGATATGCTTTCCACACATCACAGAGCTTCCAGAATGGCTGAGAAGGCACTCTGCTTGCAAAATTGCACCGGGGATTTGAACATTTGTCTCTACATGCCATTCACTCACTTCTTATTTACCTCCTTTCTTACACAGAAAGCTTTTTGATGAGGTTTCCTAGATTCTTCTATAAGATGCCGTTAAGTGTGAGTGAATTTCACTGCAAATGAGGGACTGTACAAGTTAAAGAATTATTCAGAATGATTAGACCATCTATTAGCTCTGTAAACTGAAGAATGGAAACTCCATTGGACAAAAGAGGCAATTAAGGCACTAGTAATCTTAGCGATATTTGTCAGCAGGCTTCTTTATATTAACAGATTTTGAATGCAGTTCAAAGACTGCTACATACTGTTACTTTGTGTTGCACTGGCATTCCTTTCTCCGTTCCCTGCCTGCACACTGCTCCTGAAGCAATACATCTTCGGGCCGCTAAGTGTCTCATCTGTGCATTTTATGCAGCTCCAATTATCCAGGATTACACGCGTTCTTTCTCATTTCCTTTGCTCCTCCTTCACCTTCCTAAAATTTGCTGTTAGTTGACCTGAGCTGGGCGTTGCAGACCCTGACCAATGGCGGGTAGCGCGCAGTGCTTGTTTGCATTTATTTCCTGCTTCAGTGTGTGAGGTGTAATCTTTTTACAGGAACTCAGGGGAACTGAGCGATGTGGAAGTATCTCTGAAGAGCTGTAGAGCTGAAATGGAAACTAAATCATTTATCGGAGTAAGTAGAACAACGAAAAAGGGAGAGAACAATCTTTCCCTCTTGAGAACAAAATAACAGGTTGTAATGTAGATCAGAAATGTTGCAGCCCTTTTCACAGCCAGAAATGCAAGCTGCTAGCTGGATTCTGCAATATTAAAAATGCTTCTAGTTAGTATATGCTTTTGCCTGTATGTTCGGTGAGACTGGCAATTTGCTCTTCATTGTGGCAGTTCATTTAACTCACATGAAAATGTTTCCTGTAATTACTGTGACATTACTTAGTTGCTAGGTAGGCTGCAGAAAATGTTTTAATTATGTCATCAAACATTCATTAATCATGTTTTCCTCCTGGAATTGTGTGGCATTTGGCTATCACCCAGTGCTTAAGGCACTTGAAAGGGCCTGGAGGGGACTGTGTGTGCAAGGTGCGCTTTGGACATGACCCTCACCTGGGACAGATCCCACCCAATGTTCTTGGCTTCCTGAAGTTAAAGGACGGGGCTCTATGTCAATGATTGTTAGTTTATTTGCACGTTTACATATTTTACTTGTTTATTGTTTGTGTCCCAGTAGCAGCCTCAGAGCTTAACCAGTGTCTGCACTTAGATCACCTAGGGTCAGGACTGAAAGCAGGCACCACCTCTGTAGGAGGGAAGGTAGTTAATCACGGCAACAACATAGACGGTGGAATTGCCATCAGTTTCCCAATCTGGAAGATGGGAATAAAGACTCAGTTCTCCTTAGCAGAGTTTGAGATTTACTTGTAAAAAGAGCTAATTTACAGTTGTAATTTCATCCCTCCAGGCAAGCCTGGGTTTCTCCCTAAAAGATATGCTGCATCTGAAACAAAAGGTAGCAGCTCAGTTTGGAAACAGCAGGGTGAGGATTTGGGACTTGTATTACGCAAGGGATCAGACCCAAATCTGACCAGATCAGTTTTGTGCAGGACTCAATAAGCAACAGCCCTGTGGCCCAGTGCATCACCTATGGCTGCTGGCCCCAGCATACTGGGGAGGAAGCTGGGAAGAGAAGAACTGAAGCTCTTGCGTTTCTGTTTTTGCAGGTTTGGTCTCGCAGAACGCTCTTGCCGTTTCTGCTCTGTGCTGGTTTTCCCAGGCTTGGCAAGATGCTCCTCACGTTCCTCAATTAAGGGCTGGTGCCTACGTGAGGTGTCCTGGTCCCACAGAGGTCAGGGCAGTGACAGCACCTCGCACCAGCTGACAACCTGCTTCCTGTAGTTTTCTGCCAGGTAATGCCGAGGGGTCAGTTCTACCACCTGGCAAAGCTGATCTCATGGCTCACTGCTTCCAAAAGGGCTCCCTCCCCACTCTTGGGTCATCCTCAGTATGGGCCAGCGCTGGAGCTTTCCTAACTGGGTGACAAAATAGTATAAGGGACTAAAATGGCAGAAAAACAACACTTTTTTTTTTTCCCCCCTGTAGGGGACTTAGCCTTTTTGAACTGGCTCATGAAGAGTCAATGGGAAACCAATGCTGGATGACAGGAGGAAGAGTGATGTTTCATAAAGGCATTCTTGGAGCACTGCCCATGCAAAGTGGCTTATTCCATGCCGAGGGCTGTGCTGAGCACACCTGGCCAGCAGGGCTTACTGGGGCACCCACTTCTCACTGAGAGGCTGCGTACCTGCTTTGGGGTACGTAGGCGGTTTTGGGTTACAGGCATGAGGCAGCCTGAAAGCCTCTGGAAAGGGAGCCCAAGAGAACTGCAAAAGAACCCACTACTTGTAGTTAGGCTTCTTACTCGTGTACAGCACCTACACGAATATTGTCATATGCTGGAGTATTGCATCCTCACGCTTCCTATTGGCTTTACAGCTGGAGAGGGAGAAAGACAAACTGATCTTTTACAACTGCTAAATAGTAATGTTATTTTAAGCTTCTCCAGCCCTTCTCTGCTCTGATGCTACCTGGTACTTAGATTAGAGCATAGTGGCCCTGGGAGAGGACTAGTGCGCAGTCAGAGGCAGCACAAAACATAGGAAAAGGGGACAAGATTAGTTGCACTCTTCTGTTGTTGGAGCAAGGAGTCTTCAGAACGCAGAAACCTGGCATGTGTTAAATTACACAGTTAGAAGAAGGCCAAGTTGATCTACCTGTGATTTGAACTTGTGCTTCCAAGAAGAGTAAGGATAAGATGTGACATGTAGAGATCATTCGCTTATGCAGGATAAAGGGATCTGCTTTTTTGTTGTTGTTGTTAAATAAACCCACGGGATTTTTTCCTCTGGGCTTTGCACTAGGCCCATATCTGCTCTTTAGTGAGCAAGACATGGTTTAAACTTCTTTCCTGCCTGTGCAATGGTCTTGTGCATATGCATAACCTCTGAGCTAGCTGCGGTTCACCAGGAGGAAGTCCTCAGGTTGCATCCAGGATGCATGTAGGCTGTGTCACAGCACCAGGGATGTGCGAAGGAATGTCCTGATGTCCCAGGCATGGTCACTCTGGCCACAGCAGACTGTGGCACACCAGCACTTCTTGAAATGTCTCCAGAGGATGTTATAACTTGTAGTTGCTCATCTGCTTAGCAAAGATGGGAGAGCTGGCAGGGACACAGGGCTCACTGTCTCCACTATTACTTGTCCCTGTGCTCTCAGTAAGACGGAAACATGCACTATGGTCTAGGGACTGCTCCTGCAAGCCGATAGGGGCAGAAGCCTGTACATCCTTGAACAGCATCACATATAGCATGTATTGTGCCTTGCTGTCCAGTTTGTTGGAAGTGCTTTCATATAGGGTGGTAAGCACAAGCACACTGGGATAATCAGGAAATGGTGTCTGCTCTGGAGCTTCCTACTGACCTCAGTGAGGTGCTACATTCATTTGCTCAAAGGTGACTTCCAGTCATTCTAGCTTTGCCCCGAGCGCTGTATGCCTAGTTGATGTTGAACACAGGTAAATGGAAGCATGTTGCTAGGATTTTTTGATCAAGTCGTTGCTGTTTCCACTTCTTGCGCTAATCAATGTCAGATTCTCTTTGGTCCTGTGGAGATTCCTTGAGGCTGAGCTAATGTTATCAATCACATGCATGACCATGTTCCAAGAGATGGTGTTGGGTGGTTGTTGTGGCCTAGGTAAAAAGATCATTGTCAGCCCTTGGGAAACCCCAAACTCCCACTCTGTTGCCTGCAACCACACCACTGGTAGCTGTAGAGATTTGGGATCACTGTGGCACAGACCTTCCAAGCTGAGATTCCCTCAGTAAATGGCTCTTTCTTCACAGGTTTAAGTAAGTCACAGTTTTTCAGTCCGCCTAGTACAGGCAGGTCTCTTCACCTTCAGGAGAAGATCCTTAACCTGTAAGCAGGGTAGCTGGACATTTTCCTCGGTCTACATTATCCCATTTTTATCTTAACTAGGGCGGCTGTACTCAGAAAGACCAATCCAAAGCTATGCCAGAGGCACAGCAAGGCAGGCTGGATCGGTGACATGGTGGCAGGTTGCATCTCTTCTGTGTGATATGCACATAAAACTTAGCAAAGCAATTCCTAAAGTTACCTTTCAGATGCTCTGATGCGATTGGCACTAAATCTATTACACTGCATTTAAGGAAAACACAGGTTGTTCATCTAAACAGTATGGGCCATTTCTAATCCAGAAATAACCAACAGCCTCCCAAATGCAGCCCAAAGAACATTTTGGGAAGAGGCAATCATAAGAAAGAGTGTGTCAGGATGCAGCAAAAGGACAGACACCTGTCAGGAAGTTTGGTACAGCACGACACCCACATAATACATGACTGACTGCTGTCTCTGTAGCAAACAAGAATGAAACATTCTCAGTGCCAGCTTTTTAAAAAGGAATAAAAGGGAAGGTGTGACATCATAAGTAATTGCTGCACCAGTTGAGAGAAAACAGAGAAAGCCTTGAAATCACTGAAAAGATAGAAGATCCTCACCCTCAAAAACACCACTGGACTTCAACAACATCCTAGAAAGAAAAAAATAACATAGAGCGCTTGTCTTCATGTTATACGTCATTCAGGAGAGCATAAAGTCAAAAATGAACATCATAGTCTAGCAGACCCTGGGGAAGACCACGATTTTTCAGCCAGGTTTCACCCGCTGGGACTCCTGCAAGTTCTGCAGAAGATCCCAGAGAGATTTATACTCAAGAAGGAGTGGTTCCAGAGCAGTTTTCAGGAAAGTCTGACCAAACTGTGGTCAGAAGTACCAACTGTGGACCAAAGTACCTGTGACCACAGGCCAGTGGCTTTGGCATTGTGTTAGAAGATAACGTTTTCAAAAGCAGAGGGTTTTGTGGCTGAAAAGCTCTTGACGTTTTGCTGCAACAGCTTGAGAGAAAGGTTGACCTTTTATATCGTGTATATCATGTATAAATACATTCTGTACATGAAGAACTGTGTTAATTCAACTGTAATATACGGAATATTCTAATTCTTCTTCTTCTTCTTTTTCCCCTAGAACATCCTATAAAGTCTTAAGATAGGTGCTAATGGAAGGCCCTTTGCAAACGTCCATTCACCTGTGCCATGAAAATGGTCAGTGGATGTCACAATTACCGGAAAATCTCTGGGATGTTCCCCTCTATAACTTATCTCTTCCAGGTAAAGATTATCTTTTGTTCTCTGCTATTCTATTAACATGCCATTTAAGCATTGAAACATCCTGTTTGTTCCGTTTCAGGATGGCTCTATTTGTTATTTGGGTCAGTGTGTGGGAGAAGCATTTGGGGGAGTCTGTGTGACGTGTGTTTGTGTGACTGTTTTCAATCTGTAACGGTTGGGCTTTTTTGATGATGAGGGAGAAAAGGGTTTTTTTGAAGGAAGGGAAGAAAGAAGGGACTTCTAAAAATCATTGTGCATCATCTGGTCGGACCAACGTTAGCAATCTGAGCATTTGTTTATCTGGGCCTTGGTGGGATTTTTCTGTTATGTTGCTGCTACCTGATGTGTACTACACTGGTTCCAAAAGTAGAGGATTTTGCCTTATTATTTGTTTCTTTGCAGTATTTAAAAGAGGGTGGGAAGGAATGACAAAAGCAAGATGGGGCTTTTAATTAATGTATGTTTTTATTAATGTAAAGTGACTTCATTGTATGGTTACTGGTCCCTGTTTCCAAAAACTGAATTTATCCAAGTGTGGGTAAATACAGTTGCACAGTAGCTGGTGGCCTCATTGGTACTCCTCTCAGACCTGTGCACCATTAGCCTTTTTTTGGTTATATTATCGGTTCTCTTCTTAAGCTTGAACTGAATTTGTTTCTCATTCTGTCTGAAGAAATTACGAGAGAACCTGTTTCTACTGGCATGAGGAAAGGCACTGGAGAAGTGTTAGCTCTCAAGTGATTGGCTTTGCCTCCACAATGAAGATGGGCTATTGGTACTTAATAAAAGGTCTAGCCCACATTTTATCTTACACCTTTAGATGAGATAGGTAGTTTGAGTGGAAAGTAGCACAATATGTAGATGGGTGTTCTGTATAGGTGGCTAGCTGTGATCCTACGTTAACTTCAGCAAAAACTGAATTTAGAGATGCTGGAAAAATCAAGTCTTATCTTCGGTGGGTCTCCTGGGAGGACCTAAGAACTGTGGTAGAATTTTTTGGCTCTTCGTGGACTAATGGAGGGTGATTAAAAATGAAAAAAACAGAATCTTATTTCACGGTATTTTGTCAGAGGCTTAATTTAAATCAGTGTTAAACTTCAAAACAGGTGGACCTCTCAGTTGCTGAAGTTTCAGGTATTTGAGATGATATAATTCCATTTGTTGGAATTACAGCAAAAGAGGACAAGATGGCTTGACCCACAACTATTCAGCTCAGTGGAGATGAGTACTAGTTTTGGGTAAAGCCTCTGTAAGAGTACCCCCGGACAGATAGGATAAAAAGAACCTAGATTTCTTATTTGACCAACAAGAGCAGAAAATAAATATCTATCTCTCTATGTGACAGAAAAATAAAGGTCATGTTCTCCTCTTTTTTTTTTTTTTTTTCCTAATTCCTCTTGCAAGAAATCTTTACAAATCAGTAGCGTGCTCACTGTTTTTGTGGTAGAAAAGGAACCATTTTATTTCTAAAGAGCTTTTAGACTAGCTTTCAAGATGCTGTTTCCTGGATCCTGTAGAAAACTGAGAGCCTGCTGATGTGTCCCTTAGGCTGATTTCCTGACTCTTTTCACTACAGTGACCTTTTTCTCATGAACGTGTGTTGCACATTTGCTAGTTTTTGAGATGTGATTGCTGTTTAATTTGTAGGTTCTATGTGTTGTTCTGGTTCTTGGGGCACTTTCTGAATTAGCCTTGTTTAAAGGCACAGGAGGTTGCATGGAGAACAGGGAGGAAGGAAAAGAGCAGCTGAAGGCAAGCTGAAGGCAAGTCTGCAGACTTCAGAGGACTCTTAGAGAGCGTTGCAGACCACCTAGCTTGGAAGATTTGTTGCCTCTCCAGCTGACCTATAAAACTGGTCTGGCCCAAGTCAGAATAAGTCAGATCAAGATCAACCAGGTCTGGACAGCTCCAGCAGGTTTTTGGAGGGAGCAATGACTGTGGGAAGCCCTACTTGGAAAAGGAAGGTTACTCGCATCCCCACAGAAGCCAGGCCTGCTCTTCTTGTCCTCAGTGGACGACAAAGGCATGCTATCCCAGGAGGGTCCTGGAGGAAACAGGCAGGCTCCATATCTCAGAACAGAGAAGATGCTAGGGCTTGCAAGAAACTTGAGAAAGTGCATTCCGAAACTGTGACAAGGAGACAGAGGCAAATCCCTATCATTAATGGTGTGTTGCACCAGGTTCAGCCCTGTGCTACCAAGGCAATATTGCTTTCTGAAGCCACCTGGTATGGTGCTAGCTTACTCTCTCTGCATCATGTTGTGTTGTGTTGTGGATATATCCATCTTCCTTTAATTACTGCAACTCACTGTCATTGTAAAAACAGACTCCTAAATTAAAGGCTACTCTCCGTCGGCTGATTGGCATCAGTAGATGCAACACCCATTGATGGAATGCTGTTCACTTCTCTCAGATTTGAATTTGGTCCATTGATATTTAATGATTTGACCCTCACAACTTTTTTTTAAAAAAAACCCTTCCTTGTCTGAATATCTTCGTTACAGGTCTTTGAGCTGCAATTATCTGGGTTTGGGTTTTTAAGTAGGAAATTAGATAGAAACCAGATTAAAAAAAATGAAAAAAAAATAAAGTAAGCCGTTAAACTATTATTGACTGCTTCAGAGAATTTTCTTTATTTCAAATACAGTCTTGCTCTTTTCCTTTGGCCACTGGAAATATTGCCGTTGGCACCAGAAAGACTGACCTTTCAATAAGGCAGTTCCCAGCATCAATGAACAATTTCTCTGTCAGAAGGCTTAAAAAACAAAATGATCGTCAAATTCCCTACAAATAGAATCACAGAATCGTTTAGGTTGGAAGGGACCTCTAGAGATCATCTAGTCCAACCTCCCTGATCAAGCAGGCTCATCTAGAGCATATTGCCCAGGATCACATCCAGATGGGTTTTGAATATCTCCAGGGAAGGAGACTCCACTACCTCTCTGGGCAACCTGTTCCAATGCTCTGTCACCCTCACAGTGAAGAAGTTTTTTCTCAGGTTCAGGTGGAACTTCCTGTGGTTCAGTTTCTGCCCATTGCCTCTTGTCCTGTCACTGGGCACCATGAAGAAGAGACTGGCCTCATCCTCTTGACACTCCCCCTTCAGATACTTGTACACGTTGATGAGATCACCTCTCAATCTTCTCTTCTCCAGGCTGAACAGGCCCAGCTCCTGCAGTCTTTCTTCATAGGAGAGGTGCTCCAGCCCTCTAATCATCTTGGTAGCCCTCCGCTGGACTCTCTCCAGGAGTGCCATGTCTCTCTTGTACTGGGGAGCCCAGAACTGGACACAGTACTCCAGGTGAGGCCTCCGCAGGGCTGAGGAGAGGGGCAGGATCACCTCCCTCCACCTGCTGGCAACACTCTGCCTAATGCACCCCAGGATGCCATCGGCCTTCTTGGCCACAAGGGCAAACTGCTGGCTCATGTTTAACTTGTTGTCCACCAGCACTCCCAGGTCCTTCTCTGCAGAGCTACTTTCCAGCAGGTCAGCCCCCAGCCTGTCCTGCTGCATGGGGTTATTCCTGCCTAGGTGCAGGACCTTGCACTTGCCTTTGTCGAACTTCAGGAGGTTCCTCTCCGCCCACCTCTCCAGCCTGTCCAGGTCCCTCTGAAGGGCAGCACAGCCTTCTGGTGTGTTAGCCTCTCCCCCCAGTTTAGTATCATCAGCAAACTTGCTGAGGGTGCACTCTGTCCCTTCCTCCAAGTCCTCGATGAATACATTGAACAAGACTGGACCCAGGACTGACCCCTGGGGGACACCACTAGCCACAGGCCTCCAACTTGACTCTGCGCCATTCACCACAACCCTCTGAGCTCGGCCATCCAGCCAGTTCTCAAGCCACCTCACTGTCCACTCCTCTAGCCCACACTTCCTGAGCTTACCTAGGAGGATGTGATGGGAGACAGTGTCAAAAGCCTTGCTGAAGTCCAGGGAGACAACATCCACTGCTCTGCCCTCATCTACCCAGCCAGTCATTCCGTCATAGAAGGCTATCAGATTGGTCAAGCATGATTTCCCTTTGGTGAATCCATGCTGACTACTCCTGATCACTTTCTTGTCCTCCACATGCTTAGTGAGGACCTCCAGGAGGAGCTGTTCCATCACCTTTCCCCGGATGGAGGTGAGGCTGACAGGCCTGTAGTTTCCTGGCTCCTCCTTCTTGCCCTTTTGGAAGACTGGGGTGACATTGGCTTTCTTCCAGTCCTCAGGCACCTCTCCTGATCTCCAGGACCTTTCAAAGATGATGGAGAGTGGCCTAGCGATAACATCCGCCAGCTCCCTCAGCACTCGTGGGTGCATCCCATCGGGGCCCATGCACGTGTGGATGTCAAGTTTGGACAAAAGATCTCTAACTCGATCCTCCTCCACCAAGGGAGAGTCTTCCTTCCTCCAGCCTTCCTCTCTTGTCCCCAGGGTCTGGAATTCCTGAGGACTGGCCTTAGCAGTGAAGACTGAAGCAAAGAAGGCATTCAATAACTCTGCCTTCTCTGTATCCTTTGTCACCAGGGCACCCGCCCCATTCAGCGGCGGGCCCACGTTTTCCCTAGTCTTCCTTTTGCTATTGATGTATTTGAAGAAGGCCTTCTTGTTGTCCTTGACATCCCTTGCCAGATTTAATTCCAACTGGGCCTTAGCCTTCCTTGTCGCATCCCTGCACGCTCTGACAACGTCCCTGTCTGTATTCCTCCCAAGTGGCCTGTCCCCTTTTCCACATTCTGTACACTTCCTTCTTCTGCTGGAGTTTTGCCAGGAGTTCCTTGCTCATCCAGGCAGGTCTCCTGCCTGCTTTGCTTGACTTCTTACTCAGAGGGATGCACTGCTCTTGAGCCTGGAGGAAGTGATGCTTGAATATTAACCAGCTTTCTTGGACCCCTCTTCCTTCTAGGGCCCTACCCCATGAGATTCCCCTAAGTAGGTCCCTCAAGAGGCCAAAGTCAGCTCTCCTGAAGTCCAGGGTTGCAATCCTACTCATTGCCCTGCTCCCTCCTCGTAGGATCCTGAACTCCACCATCTCATGGTCACTGCAGCCAAGGCTGCCCCCAACCTTCACATCTCCAACTAGACCTTCTTTGTTCGTTAGTACAAGGCCTAGATATACTATAAATAATACTATAATACTATATAAATAATAATACTCTATAAATACTCCATAAAAATTCCAGTAAGTCACTTCATGGAGTTGTTAGCTCTTCTTACTGATGCTTTACAAAATCTGAAGAAGTAATGGAAAAAATGCCAGCAAAATCACCAGCTGACTGTCCCAAAGAAATTGTAATTCACCACAAAGATTCGGTTAAATATGACATAAGAGATGCATCAAATTTATTAAGACTTCTTCTGAGGTCAAAAATTTGCACAGGCTGTACTCTGCTTGACTCTGATACTAAAAGCTGCCCTTACGTTTTGGACATCTAATGAAGCAATATTCTTGAGTTCTCCATGCTGGAAAGAATCAGGTAATTCTGAAGTCCACCAAAAGATAGATTCTGTCCATCTATTACATGTCAATTTAGACTGGATGTGTGTCTGAAAAAATTCAGGTACCTACCTCTCTCCATCGTCTGTGCCGGGGATGCGAGTGTTTACTCCAAAGGGCATTTTTGCTAGGTACAAATGCTTAAAGCACCAAGTTAGATGGAGTTGGTCCAATTAAAGGTATAAGAAGACGAATTTCACCCTTCAGTCCTGGTTCTAAGTATTTTCATGTGCAAAGATGACGGGCCTGGAGTATGAAATCCTGCATGTGAATAAATCTGGAATCTGGGCAAATTCTGGATAGGTTAAATCTTTAACTGTCTGTTCTCTGCCAAAAGTGAGTTTTCACATCAAGATAGTTGTTTCAGTGGAAGATGCTAGCTGAAATAGGCCATTTTTAACACAGTTGGAGGCAGACTTTGGCAATGACATATAGTTTGGATGGGAACTGCTTTATCAAAAAATATTGAAAAGCCTCAGTGCCTTCCCTTCACCCGTATTTCACACTAAGCTACTAATGTCAAATGAGTGATCTCTGTAGAAGAGCCTACCTTTTCCTAGGCTGTTAGGCAATATACTTGCATGTTTTGGTAATGAGGTAGCATGTCAGCTGTGTGCAAGCAATATGATTGCGTATTGTGGTGTCTGAGGAGTTAAGAGACGATATTTACTTCACATTTATTTTTGCATTCTACAGGGAGTCATGATACCATGACCTACTGTTTGGATAAAAACTCTGCTGTTAGTGACAATGAATCAAAACTGGTGAATTTTTTAAATAAATGGATGCCCTGCATTGTACATCCTATTATTATGAAGTGGTCTACGACACAGGTAATCATTGTCTGACATTCCCAAGCCTGAACTTTGAAGTTTGTGCTGCAGTGAGGAGAGTGGTCATGTTCTCCTGTATCCGGTGAAAGAACACACTGCTGCCTAGAAATATGTGTTACCAAGAAATACTGTATTTGGGGTATATGTTAAGTCCCATTGGTTAAAAACAAAAATAAGAAACAAGCATGCAATACATACCAGATCTTCTTTTGTGGGGAAATAGATGAAGATGTTGTTTAAAATTTGCCACTTATACCTAGAAACTCCATTTCTTTCTGTCATATTTGTTGTTGCTATAAATAACATTTACTACTACTGTATTCAAAAAAAGGCTGGAGGTAAAAGGTTTTTTCTCTTTTTTTGCTTTGTTCATAAGGTGATACTTTTGCTGTCACTATTGTGTAAGATGTCAGCTGTTTTCCCCTGCTCTATTGTACATTTCAGTCAGCAGCAGTGACAAAATTCTTGTTTAAGATATTTTTTTTCCTTAAAGATTAAGGGAATGATGGTGTGGAACCCCACGTAAGTCTTAATTCGTTTTTTAGAATTACTACATTTAAAGTTAGCAGTTATCTCTTTCTGTTCTTCATAAGTGTATTGTTAAAGACAGAATTAGGGAATCACAATTTAAACTAGAGCTTTTGAAGGTATTTCTAAAGAGCAGGTGCTTTTGAAGATTTTTCTAAAGAACAGACTTTCACGGCATCAAAGAGGTACCAAAAATCTTTTCACTTTTGTTCTTATTGAAGAAACAGTTCATTATTAGTGAATTAAAACTGAATAATTTATAAATGGCAATAATTATGCCTAGCCTTCTTGTGTTTGAGCAGCCCTGGCAAACTGGAGTCTCAGACACTATGACATATCAAATATGTAACAGCAGTAATCAATTGATATGGAATAGCACTCTTTTATCACAGTGTCTTTCCTTGAACTGTTCTTTGCTTTGTGACTTAAGCTAATGAAAGATTTAGATACCTACTGACTTGCAGGTTGCTTGGCTGATGAAGTGACCTTGGTGGAGACAAACAAGCTCCTTTATATCATTACAATTCTTTTCTGGTCCGAACCCAGCTTGCTGAGCTGGAAGCAGCCCAGGACTAATCAGAGAAAGGCACAGCTGCAATCCTGCCCCTTCTTAGTGCTTCAGTGCTTGAGTCATGTTTGCAAGGAGGTGACTCCACCCATTGGTATCCAGACTACAGATCAAAGAATCCTACCTGTGGTAGGACCTGCGTATTCCTGGATGTCCCAGTTTCTGGGTGATGTCTAACTGCAGTTCTGGCTGTCATGGATGTTAATCCAGAAGTGCAAATCTTTACCTTACAATGGCTTTGATATTAGATGCTCAAGGCAGAGGCCACTCTTGCTCTAGATAGCTGATGTGAGATTGCAGTACTAAGCACCATCGCTACCTAAGGCCTTTTCTTAAATTTGGCCCTAGGGGGGATATTCACACGGTTCAATTTAGCATCTGAATTCAGGTGACTAATTAAGGAGTCTAATCTCTCTAGTTTTCCCATGCAGTCAACAGAAAGAAAGAAATTTGTGCAAAGGGCAATTCAGAGCAACTAATTAGTCTAGTGCTTTGATTGTCATGTGGAGAAGCCTTCCTCGCTTTCTCTCTCTAGGTCTTTTTCTTTCTCTGTCTCTTAGTCGTAAAGGGTATATGTGACCTACAGTCATACATAGAGCGCTCCAGCGCACTGCGTGCAAAGGTGAACTCGGGCATGGATCACTCCCACAGCTTATTCACCCTGAAGGAGCCAGGGCAGGGCTGGCAAGCAGGGAGGCAGCTGCTGCTATCTCCTGCAAGGCCGCTGGCCTGAACACTTGCAGCACCTGCGCTCCAGGGCACATGGGGCTGCATCCTGGCTCTGTAGCTTAGGCACCACCTAGGGAGATCAAATTTCTAAAATCCTAAGAACGGAAAGTTAGAAGGTTAGTTTGGTTAAACTTAGGCAGGGTGAACATCCTGCAGTGTATCTAAGCGCTGTCTTGGCACTAAAGCTAAGAATGTAGTTATTCAGGCTCAGTGTCTTGTATTGATTTAGCTTCAGTTGAATCCCTACTGACTTAAAACAGTACAATATATTCTTCCTTCAAGTGTTGTCCATAAAAGCAGATTGAACTGAGACAAATCAGTTTTTAAACATATTCAATGAAACTGATTCTATTTTATTGTACAAAGAGAGCCTTGATATAAATAAGAGACTTATCATTTGGGACCTTTTGCCCTGGAAGCTCGACCAGATCATCCATTCCGCTTAGCCCTCAAAGTGAGCAGGACAGGTCTAAGGCAAAGTTAAAAGAAAAGAGAGTTCTGCAGGACTTTGACCAGATAATTCCAACTTTTTGAGATACTTTATCCTAAAAAAGCATGATAGCCAATACTTTCTTTCTGTTCTTATTTTTCCTTCTGTTGAGGATCAGTGAGCTCCACAGAGACAAGCTCTGAAAAGTCTTTGATCTAATAAAATAAATACAGCATTTCTAAGATGCTGATCCTGCAATTTTTGTTCATATGAAAAGTCTTATGAACAGTGATTGTGTGTTTATGCACAGGTTAACAGACCTTACACTTTCAGAACACAACAAATGCAGAGGTCTGAAATGAATCTGATCTTTATCATCTGGAGCATGTTCCACAGGAAGATTAGACTCCCTCTTGTCAGACAGTAAGAGAAATCAAAGTTACGACTTGGTGCCGTATAATGTAATCTAAAAGATGAAAGACCTATGAAAAATGTCACAGGGCTAACTTCACATCCTTCTTTCAGTTTCTACAATAAAGGAACATATCCCTTCCAAACTCTCAAGATCTTTGTTTTCTGTTTAACCATTCAGGAACTGAATGTGACAGAGCAACTTGAGGCTGGAGTTAGATATTTGGATTTTAGGATTGCCCACAAGGCTAACGATCCATCTATGAATTTGTACTTCGTGCATATGCTTTACACGACTGTTACGGTTCAGGTATTGTCCTTACCTTTGGAATAATGGCTATATGGTACCACTTATTTTATTTAAAAACAGAACCGTCTTTCTTACTCTGAGAATGCTGGCCCTAGGTAGGTTATTTATTTTCCTAATGTGAGGACTTCAAACTAGAACATATCTGGAGGGCTGGTTATTGGACTGGAAGTTAGTTTCAGCACTTGCAAGTAATATTTCAGCACCAGTCAGTTTCTCATCCTCATGCGGGAATTATTGTGCCTTGCTCTCTGCCGCCAACCTTTTACCAGGTGGCTGATGTTTCCAGGGTTTGTCTTGTGCTGCCCGGGGATGCTACCCTGGGCAGTCCTGTTTCTTCAGTAGGGAGAGAAGTTATTAACAAGAAGAAGCTGTTAAAAGCCTAATAAAATCACAAAACCTTTTTTTTTAAGGAAAAAGTATTTCACTGAAAGACAGAGAGCTGAGTCTTCACTCCATGATCATATTACTCTCCGCTGTTAGAAATTACTGCGTTGCTCTTCCGCGTGCTCTCTCACTGAGGACTATGTTACGTTTTATTTATATTTGCTGGGCTCTGTGCAGCTGGTTACAGCTGAATGCACAGCCAGCTTTTGCAGCTTTTGGTTTGCAGGGTAACTAGCTAAACTTCAGTTTTATGATCATGAGTTTGACATCCTGTGCGTCTTAAGATTTCACGGTGATTGGCGTATTCCTATAGACTCTGACTACCCTGCTAATTGCATGTGATTTACAAGAAGATCTCACTGCCTGCAATGAATGAGCAAACAGGTCCTCTCACGATTAAGCAAGCACAAATCTCTTCCCTCTTTCTGAGTTTTCCACTAACACATAGTTTGTCCTTAAAGATTGGAACAATGAGTCTACTGCTAACCTGTCTTTCTGAAGTAAGAAAGTCATGGATATTATCAAAATACAAAGTCACTAAATATACCAGGCTGGATCCGTGCCCACAGCAAATCAGCACCGATTTGCAGAAAGTCATTTCTCCTGGCACGTATCTCTGTGGAAGAGCTGGTAGACTGCCAGACAGCCATTCTCCAAAACCCTACGCTGATTTTTATTGCAGTGATTCTGCCCTGTCATGAACGCTCAGTTTGTTTTACTTCCTTTCCCCTGCATATTACAAAGTATTTTCTAAGTTGCCATGATTCTCTTTTGTAGGATATTCTGTGCGAAGTCGTAAAGTGGTTGGAAACTCATCCTCAGGAAGTTGTTATCTTAGCCTGTAGGAATTTTGATGGATTAACCAAGAAGCTTCACTGTCATCTCATTGCCCGCATAAAAGAGATTTTCCAGTGTAAACTGTGTCCCAGAAATGTAAGTATGAGATCTTTTCCCCTCCCTTTTTAAAAGGATGATATAATACACTATGGTGAGGTACTTAACTGATTCAGAATCTTTTATATATTTTTCTACCTTCACTTCCAGCAAGTAACACTTGCTGGATCAGAGATTAGGTCTTTACTTAGTAAGTCCTTCTCCAGATGACTCTAGGATTTCACTCACTCACTTGAAGCAGGAGATGAAACAAACCCACAAGCCATGGTGGCAAGGGGGAACTACTGACTTATGGGACTATAGAAGGGATACGACTGCCATCCGCCGTTCTGTCTGAGTTTTGCCAAAAAAAGAAGAAGAAGAAGAAAAACTTTATAACAAAGTCCAGACTATGGAAAGGGCGTTCAGTTCCAGTTGGAGTTGACTTCCTTGTTCTATTGACAGACTTCAGAACAATCCCTGTTCTGCCTTTTCACAGCAATAATTATGAGTTAACTGCAATGGTATTTAGTTATTTAAAATAATTGAGATTAGAAGTGATCTCTGGAGGTCATCTGATCCAACCCCACCAGACAAAGCAGGACCAACTTCAAAGTTAGATTAGGTTGCTCAGGGCCTCGTCCAGTCCAGTCCAGTCTTGAACAGCTCCAAGGATGGAGATTCCCCATCCACAACCTCTCTTGGCAGCCTGGTGTAGTGTTTGATCACTCTCAGAGTGAAATTTTTCTTCTTATATCTAATCAGAATTTCTCTTGCTGCAGCTTGTGTCTGTTGCCTTTCATCCTTTTGCTATGCGTCTCTGAGGAGAGTCCAGCTCTGTCTTCTCTACATCCACCCATCAGGTGTTTGCAGACAGCAATAAGGTCCATCTATCGTCTTCTCTTCAGGCTAAACAGACCCAGTTCTCTCAGCCTGTCCTCAGCGTGGTGCTTTAGCCCCAGTCACCCTGGCTGCCTGCTATTGGACTCGCTCCAGTATGTCAATGACTTTTTTTGTACTGGGGAAGCCCAAACAGGACACAATACTAAAGAGACAGTATCTTAAGTGCTGAACAGAAGGGAAGAATTAGTTCTCTTGGCCAGTTTGCAGCTGGCCTTTGTCACAAGGTGGTATTGCTGCCCAGTGTTTGACTTCTTGTCCACCAGGAGCCCCATGTTCTTTTCTGCAGAGCTGCTTTCTAGGCACTTGCCCCTCACCTGTCCTGGTGTGTGGTGTTACTCCATCCTACATGTGGGACTTTCCCTTTGTTGAACTTCATGAGGTTCCTGTTAGCCCATTTCTCCAGCCTGTTGAGGTCCCTCTAAATAGTAGCCCTGCCTTCCAGATCATTTTTATTTCTTATGCTTGTGCCCACCTCACAACACTGCTGTCTAGTGCTTTTTGTTCAGCTGTTGAGTAAGTGTGCACCACAAGCTGTAGTAGAGTTTTCTGCGTGCTGCTGTGTCAGTGTGTGCCACCTGTATTCCAGAAGAGGTGGCATATAAAGGAGAGGGCCAGTTTCTACTTTCTGAATCAGGATCTCTCTCTGCTATAACTGCCAACAAGATACTAATTGGTACCAAAGTTTTTGTGCCATATAGATGTGTCTACTTAAAAAAAAAATGGGCTGACAACACACTCTATATATAGTCAGGCAACAGCTGCACTGGTGGCATTGACTTTCTTTACTGGACTTCAGCTGGAGTTGACCTTCCAACCACACTAATGATGTGCTTTCATTCACTGAAACCTGCGGCAAAGTGTTAATTTAAATAATCAAAAATTACGTGATTGTTAAATTCTAGGAACTTAATCTTCCTCTATATACTAGGTGTGGGAGCTTTTAGCGGTCAAACAATTAACATTTCAAAGATGCACAGGAACAGAGAGTTTTCTCTGGAGATGCGAAGGCTACAGGATAATGCTGACCCTGTTTGCGATTCGAATTAAGCCTTTGAAGCTAGTGTATCGGTAACAGCTGAGCATTACCATTTCAAAGCATTTTGTACAGCAGGGTTAAAATAGAACAATTCTCAGCAAAATTAGAGGATTCTGAGTCAAATTTGCATTCAGACACATGGTTGGCTCTAAAAGTTATTAACTGTAAGAGGGGCAAGCTGTTGCTGAGAGTTTGTTGAACTAAAGTGATAACAAATGAGTTTGAAATCACTCGACTGTACAAAGGAGACTGTTTCTGAGCTGTGCTCAAAGGGAAGGAGGAAGGACACTGCAGAAAAGAGAAGTCAAGTATTTCCCTCATGCTTGAAGACTACATATTTGCAGGGGTCCGTGACCAGCACAGTGGATCTTTTGCATGTTAGGCAGCACTTGGGCTTTTCAGAATCACAAAAATGCCACCTGTCCTACATCAAATACCACATACTTGTTCACGATTTTTAAAATAATCTCTTGGATTTCAAGACCACAGCTCCAGTACTGTGCAAAAATAAATGACAAAGTACCTATGAAGCATTTTTGTAAGGAGAGCTCTGTTAAGTAGTACTGGTGCAGGCCACAGTGGGACAATATTACATTGTGTTTAAAATTTTAATTGCCTTGACTGTTCAAGTTCTTTGATTTGGATTATTAGGATTTAAAAATTCATTGTCAGACATCTACAGTTTCATTTCCGTTTTGTTTGCACAATAAGCATCTGTGGTCACGTATACATTTCTGGGTTTTTTGGCCTCTTACCTCATTTTTGGTTTTTAGAAAGGTTCCAAGCTGAAAGCTGTAGTAAAGCAAAGGCCTCGGTCAAGTACAGAATTTTGTAGCTCATGAGTAGCTTCCTTATGTCTTAATCCTTGCAGCATTTTCTGACCTAATTGGACTCATACACGCTCTTTCTTGGATGAAGGTAGAGGAATACCTATGTTCATTCAATCCCTGGCTCTCTTCAAAGGTTTGCATTAAAAATTTGCAACATTGGCCTTTATTTTAATTAATAAGTTCATTGGACCGTAATAAAAACATCATTTCCTTTTCACAAGCAATTTCCTTTTCACCACCAAAATTCTTAAAAAAACCAATGTTTGTTAATTTAACGTATTGTTTTTTTGCAAATGTAATAGTCAGAGGGCCAGAATTCTGTCTGATGGCAGCTTCTGAGGATAGGACAATATTATTGCATATTGAAACATTTTAATTAAAGACTTGTATCAGAACATCTTTTTTTCTTAGGTTTCTGACTCAACTGTCAGTTTTAGACACCTTTCCCTTACACGAATCAGAATTAACATGTCTCCATGTACTATTTTGCCTTTAATGAAAAAGTGCGTTGCAATAAAAAAAAAAATCATATTTAGTCTCATATCGTCAAAACAGTTTGATTTTTTCATGAATGTCTAATTATAAGGAGACATCTGAATCACTTACGCGACAGCTGCCAAAAGTATTTCTGGTTCTCTGCATCTATATTCCTATAGAGGGGTGCAACGATTCGTCTTCCTCCTAGCTCCTTTTAAAGAATACCTGTCTTTATCTCCTGCATTTATTCAGAGGTGATACGTGTAGGAGTGCCAGCATGGGGATGGTTTCCTATTAAACAGATGCCCAAATGTAAACATGTACTTTAGCTTAGTTACTTTGTTAAAGTAAAGGAGTTGTCCACATTCCACTGCAGCTCTCAAGCTCCTATTGCTATTACAGACCCTGATTAGCATTAAGCAGCTTGTAATCCAGCCAGCAGCCTCTCTGGCTACGAGTTTAACAGCATTATTTGAACTGAATCTGCGTCCATTAGGACAATTTCACACTTCGGCATTTGAGCTGTGGGAACATTGCTGTAGAGTTATCTTGCAGGTCCCAGCTGACTTCCAACACGGATGCGATTTCTTTCAGGTGGTGCCGACACTGCGGACCATGTGGCAGTGTGGGTATCAAGTGATAATCTCGTATGAAGAGGAGATCCTAGTGAAGGAGCACTGTGAACTGTGGCCTGCGATTCCATACTGGTGGGGAAACAAAACTGCCACTCGTGAACTAATCCAGTATTTAGAATGCATGAAGCAGATAGGCCGTCCAGGTATGTACAGTGAATGACTCCAAGGAAACTAGGGGTGCTGACAATAACGCAAAACAATTAGAACTAATGAGCTGGGAGTTCATAGCATTAGCAATGTAACAGCCAGTTTTTAAATGCCATGCGTGCCAAATGTTGCCGTGTTGTTGAGCAGTCTACTCACCCACAGGTGAGTGCAACAGGTATTTTTGTCTTCTCTTGTGCAAAAGCATTCATACGTACACAGGCTATGTAACTTGTGGCAGCCACTTCACTTATGTGATCACAGGGAAAAGACCCCCTCCCCCAACACAAAACACCTGGCTCTATCATGCCATTGTCAGCATGAAAAGCTCTGAAAAGAAACTGCTTCCCGATTCCAGTGGTTGCTAGCTTTATACCAGTTGAGACGGCTCTTATTATGAGGGAAGTGTATTATGCTATCATTTTTGTGAAAAGAAATTGCTAAAAGAATGGTACATGAAGGCTGCAGCTACATTAGCAAGTAGTGGAGCTCCATAGGAGTGGATCTGTTGAGTGAAACAGTCAGTTCTGCTGGACCCGCTGCTGGTGTGTTTTGGGGAGGGTTCACTTTGGACTACTTCTTGTCCAGTCTCAGCTGGTGGACTGAAAACCCTATTAGGATGCTGGTGTAGTCTGAGCTGAAAGAAATTCTGTTGTTAACCTTTGACGCTGTTCTGTGATGTGAACGCAAGGGGTGAGGGAGGGAAGAACTGCTTCAAACGCACGCTCCTGTGATCCAAAGAAAAATGCTGACGTAGATGCACTTGTGTTCCTACACACGCTAGTCATTTGGACGCAACTTTTACGAAAACAAACTTTTACAAAGGAAGACTAGTCTGCAATGAATAATTTAGACAGAGCTCAAACTGGAATGCTTCAATACATGAGCTGTGTTTTAATAACTGTTTAGCATGGCATACAGCTGCAACAAAGGAAGACAATCTACTGAAGTAATTTTAAATAGAGTGGAACAATAGAGAAAGATCCTAAAGTTAGTATTTTAATGATTCCCAGAGAAGCTAGATCTGGAGTTCATGCAATGCTGAGCAGCTTATAGTCTCGTCAAAGGAATATCTAACGTGTCACCTTCTGATTTTTGTTTCAGGAAGATTCTTTGTAGCAGGGATTAACCTTACTGAAAATTTAGCATATATTCTTGTACACCCATTTGGATCATTGAAGAAAATGACACTCCAGAATCTTCCATACCTGAAAATCTGGGTAAAGCAACAGTATCCAGGACCAAAAAAAGAATGTATTAACATCATTGCTGGGGACTTCATAGGAAATAATGACTTTGTCAAAGATGTGATAGAACTTAACACAAAAATTAATCCTCCATTATACTGTCATAGCAAAGGGGCTGGAGGAAATACCATTTCATTCTCAGCTTCTTAATCTTTAAAAAGACTGTCTACGTTTAGTGTTTCCTGCTTTAAATATCCTGGACTACATAAAGGACCAATTAACTTAAACTAGGGACGTTTTCAAGACTCAGTAAGGAAACTCAGTATCATTAGGGTTTAACAGCCTTTTCACAGAAAACTGAAGAGAGGAGGAAGACCTTGCTGAAGTTTCCAGAGAACTTCATTATAGGTATAATTTACTGGGAAGTGCTTAGTTTCTGCACAATCGCTAATAGTGACAGTCCCAAGAACTGAATCCTATTTTGATTTATTTTATATTTGAGTAAGAAAGATAAATATAACCTATATGTATGAATTATTCAGTGATCAGTCTTTATTTTCCTTATAACTTCAATTAACGTCGAAGATATTCTGCACCTGCTCACAAGCTGCATTTCTCAGTATTTTATATCTGTGTGAAACTGACTTGTCTGTTTTCATAGTTTTGTGTTAAATATAAAACATAAACAGTTTAAAAATATTTTTGATATATCACAGATAGTTCATCAGCAATCCTATTTGACATGATTTTTTTATATACATCAATACATCATTAGCATCGGAGATCCAGCAGCGGCTGTACTGTTGTGTGCTGAGTGTCACTTGTGAACTACTTCACCGAAGTCACAATATTCTCCTCATTTTATAAAAGATGCGTATGTTTGAAGACTACTGTTACACTTTTTATACATTCATGCCAGTACTACATACTGGAAGTAGGCCCTAGACAGTTTTGCCCACTGTTTTATTAGGAGCTGCTAAGGACCCTTTACATAGAACAGAAACACACACAGAACTAGTGCCTGATGTACACATGGCCTGCTCTAAAAATACAGTTTTTTGGCTTTTGTCATGCTCACTTGGGTTTTATAACTTTATAACTTTATTTACCTATTTTAGTAGCTCTAAAGTTATTTTTCATCCCAATAAATGTTTTAGGCTTATGCAAAAACTAAGTGTTTTATACCGCTTGCCATTGCACATTAATTCTATTTTTCTTATTTTTTAAATGAACTGTGCAATAACAGACGATCATGAAGGTAACAGAACCGGCATGTATCAAGAATAAAATGAAGCAGGTGCTGTATAAAAAGCTCACTGTGCAGCTTCATCAGTATACCTCACTTTTTAGATGCACTTTATATGCAAAAACCGAGTTCAAGTGTCTGGTAAGCTGTTCACATTTGCAGTAGATATTTGCAGAAGTACGAAATCAACTGTTACTTGACTTAAATAATCAAACTTACCTTAGGCTTCTCGAAATGAAAGGCTAAGATGCTACCTCCTCATGCAATTTCCCACAATGAAAGGCTACGTGGGAGCCAAGCAAACGTTCCACTTTAAAGGCCATCTTTCTAAATGCTGTTTTACAGCGCTTTTTAGCCTTGTTCTCATCTCTGTTTACTTTACGCACAGCAGTCGTTCAGTTTGACTTTTTTAAGAGTCACCACCTGCACTGCAGTGCTATGCTATACATACTTAGAATGTATTTCTATATATCTTCTGTACCTAAAGTGTCTTGTTACTTTACCTAATAAAGCTTGATCTATTTGTTCAATACAGATTGAAATACAGTTTTGTTTCTCATTTCTGTGGTACTGGTTGTTTTATTGGTTTCCAGTAATTCCTAACTCAGGTAATGGATCAGGTTTTGGTATTTTTCTTTTGTGAAATACTACTTTCACCTGCAATCCATGCCTCACGGCACCTTAAATGTTTTCTCTTTAAGAACTGCTATAGTAACGGGTACTGCAAATAAATTACTGTTTCCAAGAGTACTGTATGGGTGAAAGCTGTTCACAGGTAACTTCATTTTTTCCTTAAACTATACAAATCTATGTTTTCTGCTTCAGTGCAGTTAGATATGGCAGCTGTTTTAAGTGAATATGCGTTCAATCAAAATGCATGAATCTATATGATTATTTAAATAAGGCCAACACTGTTTTCTTTGTTAATGTTCTTCTCCCAATCAGCTACTGAGACACCTGGACATAATAAATACTATTTTATTGTGAAAAATTGGACAATGTCAGTGTATCAAAAACCTCAAGTGGATAAGAAATGCACTCTTTGCAACATTTGAGCTATCAAGTCATTAACTTAATTTCAAATGCTCTTAATGAGATCAGTTTCTTCTTCCAGAAAAGGATGCAGTTTCATGGGATAAATAACTTACTGCAGGGAAAGAGTTTTTTGTATCTGCCAAAGGCAGAATTACTGATTATCACCTTCACACTGGCTGTGCCATCTTCAGGTGTGACTTCTACTTCCTGAACTGTTGCTTCTTTATATAGCCAACTGTAAAAATAAAAGCTTGTCAGCATCTTCAAGGTATTCCACGTCACATAAAATATGGTCTTTGTTTTAAGTCAACTAGGGGATATTTATACACGTTCTAACATAGATAATTTCACACTTTGAAAGACGACATGCTTCAATGAACTTTCCATTTGCTATTTGCTGTTCTGAAACAAAGCATAATTTTTTCATAATTCATGCAGATTTGTGTTTTTATCAGAAATGTGGCTCTAGAGCCAGTGAAATAATCTTTCAGGAGGTTTGTTTTCGCACACTAGCACTCGAACTCTGCAGGACACTGTGAAAAGTAGGGTCTGTGGGGTCTATGGGTCAATATTATTTCTTAGTAAGTTAGAAAATTTCAAAAAATATCGCTGTAACTCTTATCACAGATCAAAGTAAGTATGATATAATTTGACAATTTTAACACATACAAAACCAAGAGTTTCCTATTTGTCAAAGTCCTTCTTACAAGACATAATTATTTACCTTAACTGAGGTCCCTCTAAGTTGATCTTAACTGTCAGAATCTTCTTCCCCGTTGCTTTCAAAATTCTTTTCTCTATTTCTTCTTTCAGCTCTTCTAAGCCATGCCCATGTAAAGCAGAAATGGCTAGAGCACTTTCTTCAGTGGGTTTATACCTGAAAAGCAAAAATTGCCAGTAGACTTGCTCCTAACTCTAGAATGTTTTAATACTCCAAATACAGACTACCTTTCTGTGTATTTCGTACTGGTGCCTTCCTACAGAACCAGAAACTTCTATGACTCAAGTCTTTCCTTTTAAAACTAAACAATTATGAGTTCTTTTTTATAAGCATACATAAAAAATTGAGAAACACTATTAAGTATATGTAAAAGCGTGCAAACTATTTTCCAGACTAAGAATTAAAGAGTTTCCAGAACATGAGAAATGTTAGGTATACTTACCACCTCCTGCTTACCTTTCTATCAAATCCACTTTGTTATGAACTTCTACCATTGATTCCAATAAGTGGCTGGGAAGATTAAGATTCTTCAGAACTGACAGAACACTTGCTTTCTGGAGGACAGCTTCTGGATGAGTAATATCTCTCACATGAACTATCAGATCCTAGCAAGCATCAATACACAAGACAAGTACATATATGATTAGAGCTCTGGCAAACCTAAGCCAAATGTAAATAGTAAGTTTGCCATGTTTTTAAAAAAACAACCAAACTCAATATTTATATTCAAGCTGTTTCAGCATCTTTGCTTAAGATATTGCTGCAAACATCTGAAAATTGTAGTGAAAAGTGAATTTCTTGCCTTTCATTTGACGTTTCAGAATAAAAGACAAACAGGATAGTAGCAGCCAGCTTTTAAAAGTCCTGCCATTGTACGGTTAAAGTCCAATCCTTCGAAGAATTCAGGCATTCAGCTATCGCTGATTTCATTACCTTTGAGGATATAGCCTACGCTGTTTAAATGTCTGTGTGTATACGCAGCTTTACGCTTTGTTTGGTGTACTTTAATGAGTAAATGATAGGAAAAGCACATTAACATTTATTACATGCTGCCTGCATCACACTACAATCATCCACTTCTAGTGCTGTACGAAACCTATGTAAAAATATATTCTTCTAGAGGCTTTCTTTCATTCTTTTTTCCTCAAGAAAGCTAGACTAAACTTATTCCAATGCACTGTCTACGTTTTCACATATTTAATCATCAGAATCTTATTTAGGTACTATGGAAAAGGACACATACTCTGAATAAAACACTCTACAATCTTTTCATATTTATACATTCTGCATAATTTCAAGTGCCAGAAAAGTGACTTATAGTAAGATATTTACCTAATATTTATTATCTTAGATGACTATTACAGTCAGCCAGATATTCCAGTTAACTTCCTGTTTTCTGAGGGGGTGAAGATTATCCAAAAGAAAATGTGTGTGTTCTCAGTTTTTTTTTTTTTTTTTTTTTTTTTAAAGTCAAGTACTTACTGAGTAAGCAACTTCTTCTAATGTAGCTGAGAAGGACTCAACCAGATTATGGGGAAGATCAGACAGAAACCCAATTGTGTCAACGTAAATAACTGCCATACGTGAGGGCAGAGAGCCAGCATGGGCCGTAATATCAAGAGTGGCAAACAGCTGATCTTTAGGTTGAAGTCCTGCTTCCCCAGTCAAGGCCTTGATCAAGGTGGTTTTTCCTATTTAAGAAAAATAATAAAAAAAAAAGATTGAAGAAACGTTAATGGCCTGTTTCAAGTAAAATTTTAATTCACAAGGCTCAGGTAAGTGTACGATACAAGACCTTTTCATCTCTAGCTCACTAATTTAGATCTAGCCTATGGTGACTCATCTATATGATGCTGTGAAGTCAGAAGACAATCGTGGCCTTTGTGACTTGGAATTGTATTTAAGGTCATTTCTGGAAGCTATGCTGCTAAAGCAAAAGTTGATCAAAGGCTGAACTGACCTGGAAAATGACCTATGTACATGTCTCACCTCTAAGACTGACTGAAGAATGCTGACATGACATTAGGAATCTTTCACTGATGCACATCTGAGTGTGTCTGTTCTCAAATCATATGAATCTTTACTAGTTAAATCCAACAAAAATCAGCAGCACTAATGATATTTACTTCATTAGTTTTATGCTTTTATTAGATGGTTCATCATGAACATAATACTAGAGAGATTTAATTGTTTTTGAATATTTCACAGAACTTACAGTTATTACACTAAGGTGGCTCAGTACGTATTATAGTTGAAGTAATTCAGTGATGTGCAAAATTACAATATATTTGAAACTGCAGTTTTAAAAGCACGGAAGTGTGATGGCTAAGAAAAACAAAGTGGAACTCAAAACCTATGCGTATACAACTGATAATTATACTAGTGTAAGGTAAGTTTTTTTATAAAGATGTTGAATAATAAAATGAAATAGTTTTAAAATAACGTAACCTGAACAAGTGTCTAGTCCAAAGCCAATTTATGCCTTGTGTATGAATTTACTTGTGTAATCTATAAGAAACAAAAAAAGTTATTTTTTTATTTACATTGTTACGGACACATCTCAGAACAATATATATTAGTCAATGTGAAAAGCTACAGCGCTTCTCAGAGCAACTGACAGCTCTCCTCAGTTTTCTTCTTATGCTTCAATCCTTCCCAGTGCTCTAAAAACCCACCTACTTCTCTCTGCTCATTCTGACCAACTAATACAGATTCGTATTAAGCCACACGACCCTTTTCTGCGCTATGTGTAGAACCCTTTTGACACAATAGAAGCTCGGCAGCTCTCCAAAGCATGGCTTGAACACTGCAGAAAATCTTACTAGAGGACCATTTGCTTTCCTAACAAGGTCCTCATTGACGTAAATTCATTACACAGTCTAAAAACTAATTAAAATACAAAGCCTATTAACACTGAAAAACACTGAAAACACTGAATTCTGGCAAGAGCTTCAATTAAAAACTAGACAACGCAAGCTTTCTTGTGTTACAAATTTCATGAGTTTTTGCTTACCGCAATTAGTATAGCCCATTACTGAGATAATCGGAAACTCGTGTCTTTTACGTTGACTTCTAAGTATAGACCTTTTTCTTCTTAGCTTCTCCAGGGCATTCCTAACTTTAAGTTCTTTTTCTTTCAAGAGACGATTCTGTGTCTCCATGAATGTCTCACCTGAAAAATACAAACTGATAATTGGCAGAATAATCTACAAGAGATGCAGTAAATTAAGTGATGTTGTGTAATTATTTGGAAATTGAGTAAGTCAGCAGTGTGGAATATGAAGTTATAAATAGGCAAATGAAACTATGTATTCTTGCCTAAGATAGAATCAGTGATAAATAATTTTTAAAAGATATGCTAAGCGCTCTAGAATAGTCATGTGCACGTAGGATTAACTGTTGTGGCAGCAAATATCTATTATAAAATTATTATAAATTTCCTCTCTGTTCATGAGTCACTCACTGAGTCAGTATAGATCAAAACTTTATTATGGTCGCAATTTAAGTTACCTTCCAATATACTCTCACTCAGTAAAGATACAGCGCACAAACTTTCCTCCTGGCCCTTCTCAAATAAAATACAATGCAATTAAACCTGTTTAAAGGCTACAAAGAAAAATCCTCTAATTCATGAGAATATTTAGACTTTACCTGAGCCCATGATGTATCTTGATCCACCTCTCTGCTGATCTAACTGAGATACCTCGTTTTTCAGATTTGACCTGGTAGTGGGGTAATATTTAGTTAGAAGCAATATTCTTTAATCAAGCTATCATAAAACACCGAACAAACGTGAAACAGCAGTGATGATCTAACAGTATATACCAAAACACTACAAGCAGATATCTAAATAAAACTTGCCAAGGCAAGTGTGTATGAAATACATAATTATCTACAAACGTTAATCCAGTTCCTACATATTCTTGCAAACCATCTTCCAGATTGGAAAGAATCACTAACTGCTTCTGTAGAAAGGTATTTTGCAAAATCATCTATTGAACAGCATGGGGTTTCGCCTGTCAACAATGCTGGAGCTTAAAGCAATGAGGTTAAAGAAAATATTTCTATATTCTAATTAATCACTGAGCATATAATATAAACAGCAAAAGTGTAGCCTTTTTCTTTATGGCACAGTATTACCTTTCTTGTTTCTGTAAAGAAATGGATACCAAACTATAGAAATATCAGTATGCGATTGCACAGCTGAGGTACCTGAGAAGCGGAATTTCAGCCAATGCTATTTGAAGTTTTGCCTCCTTAGTCCGGGCGTTGCAACGAAAAATATGAAGCACAACTGTGTATCTGTCAAAAACTTTCACGCCCCAGGCATCTTCCAGTTCTTTCTTTAGTCATGTAAGACAAAATAACCTAAATGTTTTCTACCCCCAACAATACCAGCAAATCAATTTGTATACAGCGCTGTATTTGTCGTTACAGCTAGCTGATGGAGATTTGAACTCAGAGAATCACAGGACTCCTTTTCAAGGGACTGGCAGTGATCAGAAGCATGTAAAGCAAAATTCTGGTAGGCTAGGAAGAAAGAAAGGTGAAAGGTGAATTTAAAAGCTAAATCTTTATGTTCTGAGTCAAGGCCCACATATTTCAGTGGGAACCCTCCTATTGTCTTTAACAGAGTCTCACAACAGCTTTTACAGTAAAACTCATAGCATTAGAAGAATCAAGAATCTCAGTGGTTAAATCCTTACAAAAAACTATTGTGAAATGCTTGTACAGGAAAGGATAGGGATAATAAAGGAAAAGATTACTGAAATAAAAAAACAGGAAAGAGGAAGGTAGGAAAATTATTTCATAACCAGCCCCACAAAAAAACTTTTAAAAAAAAGTTCTAATACCTTAAAAGACACTTAAAGAATGCAAGTAGTTCCCTTTCCCCATCTTTACAACACATAATGCTGTTTTCATAAATGTATTCACAAACTTTCTTGAATTAAGATTCTGGTAAGCTGTATTTAAGATCTGCAGTCTTAAGAACTCATACTATAAGTCAGAGAAGAAAAACTAGAAAATTTTATTTAAATATTTTCAAATTCCATTCCATCAACAAATTCATCAACAAATTGAAGTGTTCAACATAGTTTACTACCTCTATTCATTTTATAAGCCAGTAAAAGCATTCAAAACTACCTCCAAAGAATGTTTGCTTGCAGTGCTTGCACTCCACACCCTGCATGATGCTATACATGTAAAAACTAAAAAATGTATTTTTTCAGTGCTTGTCTAAGAATTTAAAAAAGCATCTACAGTTCATGCGTCAGTTGTCTTAACGCCATATAAAATGTAAAAAAAAAAAAAAAAAAAAGAAAAGAAAAATAAGTGAAGCATGCTCTCCCCCACCAGGTCACCTGTCCATTTTAAATATATTTTCTTTTTAAGGATGAGGACTGTAAGTGTAATAATTTCAAAAATTCAAATATAGACTTGCTTTGAATAGAGAACTGATATTCAAAATACAGTACAGCATCCATACAGCTACAGAAAATAAATACAGCATCCATATACCTACAGAAAGTATGTGCATATACCTAATGCAAAATCTTTACATTTCTCACAACAGCGGTTGTGTTGTTAACCTCATTTTGTTTAAAAAAAGTCCATAAACAAATTTTCCAACATTTTATGTGAAGCCAGTGGAAAAGATGGGCATAGAGCCTATATTAAATGGCTATCAGGCTGCTGTAAAATTTTATACGCAAAAGCTGAATATAACACCAAACAAATTTAATCAGAATTATGTTTCCTTTAAAAGCAATAAAACTCAGTCCAGTCGGTTTTAAATATTAC
Source organism: Struthio camelus (assembly GCF_040807025.1). NCBI lineage: Eukaryota > Metazoa > Chordata > Aves > Struthioniformes > Struthionidae > Struthio > Struthio camelus. Next base: position 148,413,091 of record NC_090942.1, on the reverse strand, counting down.
CATTTGCGAATTCAGAGTCATAACTGACCTTCCTTTTCATAACATCAGTATTTTTCCAAACAGTATTGAGGTAAAGAATATAATTCGATATTATATTTAATTACCTTGGTTAACGAAGACATTCTTTCCACATTCAAGAAGACAGCTGTCAGATGGGGCAATTTTTTAATCTTTTCTAAAAGATGGATAATCATTACAAAATAGTATTAAATGTCAACTCTCTTTCTAAAACAAACAGAATATAAAATGACTTTTCACTGAAAACAGCGGTAATAAAATATCAAATGGTATCATATTCTTTGTTCACAGAACAGTGTATTGGTATTGATTTAGTATAATGTCAAAAACAGCTGCGAGTTTCATGCAAGCATCACTTTCATGCAAGCATTACCTGCATCACTTAAATGCAGGTACTAAGTTGCCTACACATTTTAAGCGAGTATGGATTATTTCTATTCTGCATACTTTTTGTAGCCTTTAAAGAAGTACTGTTTAAGTCTGTTTGTAAACCTGCCTAATGGATAAACACATTTGTACCTCTCTTCAGCTTTTGTACTGATCTTCGTACAGTTCACTTACAGAAGTTCTAACATTTAGAATGATGCACTGCTGAAAAATCTTGGTCCTTACCTGTCAAAACCTGAAAATTTCCTTTGCCAAAAATGAACTTCTTATCAGGAGTTTTTGTAGGAATAATTATTTTATCTAAAATTGTCCAGTTCTGAAGGGTATCCACAAGAGCAACAGCTTCAGCCATCTGTAATTCAGCTTCAGGATTAGACAAAAAGAAAGACCATAACATACCATCATAACTCTCTATACAGATTTCCAAAAACTGTAGTACATGCACAAACAGGGAAAAACCTGAACTACATTGAAATTCCAGTAGTGCTTTTATTTTAATCAGTAGCGTAGGGCAGGAAATAGCTAACTTCTAATTACAGTAATTAAATTCCTAGATTGATGCAATTTTACCACATAAAGCATTTTTTTGCTAATACAAATTATTTCTAGGCTGGCTGATTGGGCAAAATTTTGAATTGCGTACTCAACACAGAAAGCACCCAGCTTTTTGCTTCATTCTTAAGAAGTTGAACAAGTAATTAGTCGAAAAATGTATACTCTGTTGTTTTAGATGAGCACTGAACCACGTGAATAATTCGTTAATGTTTTGTGGCAGTACTTAAAGAATTCCTAATTCTGCATATCTTGCTGCCAACTTCACTACTACTTATTCATAAAGAACCTACACTAAATTCTGACTTGGTAAAAACACAGCAAATTCCAGCACTGTATTCTGGTTCATTAGAATAGTGTTTTGGTTCTTTTTTTCTTTCTTTCTTTTTTTTTAAAAAAAAAAAAAATCTACATTGCATAGCACTGATATAAGGGGACTTCAGACAACTATAGGGGCTATTAGGGCAAATCAGATCAGTGGATCAAGCTGAATTTGCCAAGTAGGAATAAGACCTTCTTTTCATAGCAGTTTAATCGTGTTCCTCTAGATAGCAAAATACATTTGATGTATTAAACAGATTACCTTGGTCCAAAAGGTAATACATTATTAAAGTAACCTTGATTCTTTCTCCTCATTTTGTCAGTGTTCCTTTTAAAAAGCACACATTTTCTGCTGTACTTGAGAGGTTTCAAGAACCATTCCAAAACATTTGTTCAGACTTCAGGCTCTTCATCTGGAGGGCCTAAATAAATGGAAAGGGGTCACTGCTATTCTTTTGTATTTCTGGATAGAAAGGTGCCCTCATAATTTTTTTTTCCAGTTGTAAAATGGGAGCACAGTACAAAAGTATTAGAAAATGCCTGCTCAGTGTTTTATTTAAGTATTGAATTAAATCCTGAAAAGGTTACAGACTTTATTCTGCAAAGTAACAATTTGTTACTGTTAGCAGCAGTAATAAAACAGAATGAAATTTAGGTTTATAGCATAAACAACTTGAATACAAATAAGTATGAGAAGGCATGTCAGACATAAACTGATACATAAGATAGCTATATGCATATATATATATGTGTGTGTGTATATATATATTTATAGCTAAGCTACAGATTATTTAATTCTTTCTGATAGAACTTTGCATTAGAGAAGTGTTTGGAGAGGAATCATCAAAGACAAGCTCCTCATAAATTTTAAATGTGCAGGTACGATAAACGCATATGTATTAGCTAGCTACAAGGATTTGAGAGAGAAATCTAAGAGTAGCAATGCTAAATAAGGCCCTGATAAATGCATTATATGTGAATGGGCCTAAGTAACAGCCTAAGAGCCTCACCTTCACTGCAGTGTTTTCTACAGACAGAAGAGTATTGCTGTTCTTAAACCAACTTCCAGGCAAATCTTAAGGTTGAAGGGCCCCTCTCTACCTGGCCACAACTGAAGGCTACTAGCATTAGGCTAACAAATGAGAAACCTGGCTATTCCCTGATGCAAGCTAAACACTACGTGCACCAAGTTGTTTTGCAGTCTAAGACCCAAGGTTAGCAAAGTTTACAAGTCAAAGTATAGACCTGCAAAGAGCCACTGTTCTCTTTTAAAAAGTACTCGAAGAAGAACACACTGATCTAGACCCCCACCTATTCTGAGTTTACATTTTGCTAGCAGACCCCGAAGTACATTAGCGGCATTAACGCCTTTATTCCTGCGGACGTTACAGGTCTAGAGTTGTAGAAAAATAAAACAGCGAGCGGTATCGGCAAGGAGAGACAGAGAGGCATCCTGCCTAGCGGAGGCTCCCTAAGGCTAAGGGAAGGGCAGCGAGCGAGGTGGCCCTGCCCACCTCGAGCCGTGGCGAGGAGCCGGCGCCTCCCGGGGCAGGCGGAGCCCCACGCGCCCCCCGCCGCGGCGCCCCCACGCACCCGTGGTGAGCTGAGGCTTCTTCGGGCCCCACATGACAGCCGGGTGCACCACGGCCACCCGCTGCGCGCCGGGGCCCAGGGCGAGCGGAGAGGGGCCGAGCAGCTCCTCCAGCTCCGCTTCGTCTTCCACCTCTTCTTCCTCCTCCTCCCCTCCCCCGCCGGCACCCGTCACGACCTTCCGCGGCCCGCCGCCGCCGCCCGCCCGCGGGGGCTCTCCCCTGCCAGGCGGCCGCAGCGGAGCCCACAGGCGGGCGGCAGCCACCGCGCCGAGCGACCTGGCAGATAACGGGCGGCAGCGGGCCGCGGCAGCGCCGAGAGCGGCGGCGGCCGCCCGCCGGCAACGCAGCAGGAGCGAACGCGAGAGGAGCGCGGGCCCCATGGCCCGGCCGTTAGCAGCACCTCGCGGGGGGAACGGCCGCCAGAGACCGTTACGGGGCGCGCTCGCTCCCACCGCCTAAGCGACCCTGAAGGAAACCGAGCACCGCGCACCAACGCGTTCCGCCCTCTCGCATTCGCCCCGCACAGCCACCCAGCGCCCCTCCCTCCCACCCACGCGGGTAGGGCACGTGACAGCGAGCCCCGCCTCTGATAGGCCGGGCGGCGTCCAGCCGCGGCCGTGATTGACACTCGGCTGGGCCGGGGGCCTGCGCGGCCGGCGGTGGGGAAAGGGAGGGAGGGAGAGAGGGGGAAGGCGCGCGCGCGCACGCGCTCGGGCGTTGGGGCGCGCGCCCCTCCCCCCGCCCCGCCCCGCCCCGCCCCGCCCCACGCAGGTGAGTGACGCGCTCCGCGCAGCGCTGCCCCCTCCCCCCGCTCCATCCCCCTGCCGCCGCCGTGTCTGCGCGCAGCTACGTCCGCGTGTGGGTTTTCACGCGTACGTACAGGTGCATTAGGGGCCTGTGCGTCTTCAGCGGGTGCCCCGTGGGTGAGCTCCGTCACGGCAGGCGGCGGCGGCGGCGGGGGCGGGGGCTTGGGCCAACCCCGGGCCGCTCGGGGTGGCGGTTGAGGGGGGGGAACACGGGGCGCAAGGCGCGGGTGGGCTTGGGGTGGCCGTGCCGGCCGCCGGGGAGAGGTATGGCCAAGGAGTGGGGTCGTGGCTGGGGGTGGGGGGGGGGAGGGAAGGAGGCCGGCGGGGTGGTGTAGCCGCTGCGCTCGGCCCGCCGTCCCCTCTCTGTGACAGCGGCATCTTTGCGAAGTGCTGCCTCTTCAGAGCTCCTGCCCGGTCTAGTCGTCCTACCGCCAAGTTTCCACCTCTGAATTCGTTTTTCTTTTGAAGCTTTTCTTTCTTTTTCTTTTTTTTTTTTCCCTTAAAGGCCTGGCTTTATTTTTTTTTTAAGGCGAGATGCCTAGAATTAACTCTTCTCATCTTCTTTTCTTGACAGTCTTTTGCTGCTGTTTCGTCCAGAAGAGCTAAGGCAGTGAAGCTGTGTCTTCCTTACTCTTAATTATGTTTTTGGTGAAGCTTGCTCAAAAGGAAGTGTTAGCGTGCTGTCTGCGCTGCTGAAATAATGTAGTGGAAATGATAGCCGAGCCCAACCCAGCCAGCAGCCTTCCTAATCAAAAGTAAGACCTGGTACAGTTGCCTGTAAAATGTGTTGGTAAATTGGGGCACTATCCCTTTACAATTTGTGTGCTGTAGATACTGAGAGGGTCTACAGTGTGTCATTTCAGGTGGGCGGGAGGAAGAAAGGAATTTGCCATGTATTACATATTGATACTAATATCTATATTTTTTTGCCCCTTGAGAATAGTTTAGCATCTTCTTAATGTAGTGTTTTATGCTGATGCACCAGGACCCTGATCTTGCAGTGGCAAATTTAGAGTACTAGGAGAGAAAAGTGCCAAGTAATCTGCAATCTCCCTGTTGGCACTGACAGGGACGAGGCATACTCCTTGCAACATCACAGGGGAGAGAATGTGCTGCTCTATATCTTTCCTCCTTTTTAAACTGGTATGATCAGGGATATAGTGTATGTTTTCAGTCATCAGTTGAGATGATTTATAAACCAGATAGATTTATATCATTGTTTACAGACTGTTCTTGGAAGTAGAAATAGCAGGTGTAAATAAGTTAAATGGTAATGTTAATAAATTTAGGCACAATTTGCCTAGATGTAAAAGGGGAAGCTTCTTGGGTGTCCACTGTTGCATGCCTTGGACTCCTTGCATCCTAGTCCTTGCTGATCTTGTCATTGGAAGACAACCTTTCATTGGAAGCCAACCTTTTTAGTTTCAGAAGTGCCAGGAAGGTGCCTGGGAACTGCTTCGTTGAGCTTTGTATGTTGCTTCTAAAAGGTGAAGCAGTTGTATTGGAATGTCTAAGAATCTATAAGTAGGAGCTTTCCATAACATAGATTAATTGTCCCTTTTACACAAGTAAAGGAATATATTATCTCTAATTATGTTAAAGAAGTAGCTTTCTTTTCAGGTATGAGTTGCTAAATCTGCTCTCATCTTTCTCACAGAGATGAGAAAAATGAACTCAGAAATGCTGAAAAGGGTATTGTTTCAAGACTAGTAGAAGGGCTTTGCTTTCTTCCTGCTTCAAGTGTTTTATAAGTATGTTTCAAGTGCTAGTGAAAGGACTGTTTTGTGGCTGAAATGCAAGGTAAAAAGCCTGTGAGCCATATGTAGCATGGTCTAAAGGTCAAAACTGTTATGAGATAGAAAAATAATTCTGTATGCATCCTTATTGCTTCCTGATGGAAAGAAAGTAAATGACTGAAAATTGCTTCTTAGCAGTGCACTAGGCAGTGAGTGAATTTAGATATGCCAACATGCTCATATATGGTATAGGCTAACAGGAGAAAAAAGGCAGATGAACACTTCAAAATGTGCCACACCTACTGTTGCACTGACATCCCTGAAGGGATGTTAAATGGAGTTATGCATAAGGATCACTGCAGTAGTAACCATATGTCATCCTTGGGTCTAGATGCAGTAGTTCCTATTTTGCTCAAGGAGATAACAGATAAAAGGATGTCTTAATTCTTTTCACGGTTATTTCAACAGAATCTCAGCTGTGCAGATAAAATCCCATGAAAATATCTCATTGAATTTTAAGTGGCTCCATGGGGTCCCGTTTCTAGGCTGTGGTCTAGTTCCTGCAAATGGCTAAGCATTTGCCTTATGAATAGCCTTACTGGAAAGACTGATATTAAAAAAAGGGAGGGGGGGAAGAAGAAAAAAGAAGCTTGAGTATTGGTAGTATCTGGGTTTAAAAAACTCTACCAAAACTAAACGTTTCCAGATTCAGTGATTTTTACAATCTTCTGTATAAATAAACTAATTAAGAGCAAACAAGTTTTAATGGCTTTCTAACGATTGCAAAATAAGCCTAAAAATTAGGAAACTAAAGAATACCTAAAATACAGAAAACCTTACCAGTTCAGAACAACTATGGAGTTCATAATAAAGTGAAATTGCTTTTTTTCAAGGTGGTGTCAAGCTGTGATGGCTCTTGATAGATTTTTTTTTTTTTCTGTGCAATTTTATTTGTTACAGGCTCATGGTGAGGGATCTTTTAAAATAATTTTTAAACAGGTAGAGTTTAAACCTGCTTAACTGTGTTGTCTTTGGTGTGGTGTTTGGTGTAGAGTGACTGTTTGAGCATATTGCCTTCTGTGGCAATTGCTTCGCTCAGTGGTGCTTTGATAACCAAAATGACTAAATGGCTTTTTAGTATTTGCTTAGTGCCTAGTTACTTTTGTTGTGTGTTTAACAGAGACGCTTAGTACATGTGTGAAAGTTAGTCCAGCCAGCATCATTGCATAGGACATATCATTTTACTTGTCATCGTTAGCCCAACGTGCTGAAGTTGTGGGTCACCTCATTATTGCAGGTTCCCACAGGCTAGGTACACATGCTATTCCGTACACCACACGTTCGCTTACTCTGTTGAGCCACTTTTGGCAGTTTTTACCTGGCATGAGTTGACAAAATAAATAGCATGGGGTCAGCACGTGACATCCGTAGTGCCATTAATTCAAAGTGATTTTTCCCACATGCATCTTGCTTGCACATCAACTTTGACACCTCCAGGATTTTCTTCGGAAAGAGCTGGATGAGGTAAAGGTTCAACACGGTGTATTCTAGAGATAGTTCTAAAAACACTGCATGTTCAGACAAATACTTGACTGAAATGTCTTACAGCAGTTTTGATTTTTGCATCATTTAAATACTTTGATTTAACTTGGACCCAATTATGGTTGCTGTAATGAAATGCACGTGTGTTTTGATTGTGGGATGTAGCAAGTTGCTGCATAGTACATAGAAACAAATCAGGAAGATTGTGTGAGGGTGTATTGAGCGTTAAGATATAATGCAAAAACAGGAAGCACTGAAATGGTGGCTGGCATCTGAGTGGCAGTTTTAGTAAAGCAGCACAGGTAAGAACATGTTAGGCTCATAATGTTGCGTTCTCCTTTGAGGTCTAGACTTATTTGCATAGGAGAAGAAGCTACTTGGCAAACACTTTTGAATTCTCCTTGTTTGTGGTCTGTAGAAGAGTCTGGGAAGAGATTGCATCAGAAAAGCAGTATGTTTTGCTGTCTTTTTTATTACCTGTTATTTTGGGCTAGAAAGCTTTTGGTGGTGCTTGCCTAACTAAATCTCTGTGGCTCACAATTACAAATCAGAGAACATATTTTGAAATTTAAGCAGAGTTGCTTATATCGTTCTGACCTGGTTGTGAGCTACAGTTCATCCCCTCTTTTCCATCACATGTAGAAGTCCATACCGCAGATGTAAGGATTGGTTCATCCTGATTTGTTTCCTTAGCTTCTATCCATCAAACACCGTGGTACACTTTGAGCTCTTCTTTGGCAAGAAGTTTGTTTAAATTGAACTTTAATGGGACTTTTCTCTGTAAGGAAGTTAAACATTTGTATTTTATTTAGAAATTTAACATATTTTTGTAGAATCTATACAGCAGCATATGATTCTTTGGAAACCTAATTCCATACCGCTCGCTTGTAGTGAAGTGTCCTAATAGATTCAAAAAGTAAACTGAAATGTTTTTATGTATAAACATCTATCTGCTCTCACTAATGAAATAACATCAGGACCTTGGTCCTGCACTTTGTGCTACGCAGGCTCAGGATTCACTTTGCAGAGGCAGTGTCTGGCTGAAGCTGCTTGGGAGGAAGAATAATAGTGTTCATGTGGCATTGATGAACCTAGCTGGACTCATGCTCACTCTGTGTCCGTAATGGAGCACAGTTAATTCTCCATCTTTTTAGCCAACATGGGATTTTGGAGAGTTGACTATGTCTGACAGTGTGATACATTGTTTTGTTCTTCATAAAGCGATCCCTTGACTTAATACACCCTTTTGTCCTAGCACTAGCATGAGCATTTAAGTAACTGTACACTCTTACGTTTACTTTGTTTTTGTGCCTTCTTACAGTACGAGCCAACTGGCTTCACACCCTGGCCACTGTAGTTTAAAATGAGGCCATAACAGCCAGCGGCCAGTACTGGATCTGCTGCACAAGTGGGATCCAACTCGTCTACTCAAACATGACTTTTGGCAAGGCATATTAGCGCTGGGAAATACTGAAAAATGACATGATTTCACTGCAGATAAATGTGCGGTTTCAGCTCTCCCAAATGGTGCATCTTGCTTTGTAAAACAATTCCTCCATTATATTAGAGGTGACCTGTGAGTTAAATGTCTTATATATCTTTTTTTCTCCAGCATGATATATAGAGAAGGTAAAGCAGTTTCTTCTTCCCCTTCTGAGTTGTAGGCCCATCAAATGTTGTCTCGCGTTTTGTGTAGAAGACCCACAAAGTTGATATAGAGCTGTTTTATCTATTGATGGTGCAAAGCTGTTATAGGCTACGTTAAATCAACATCAGATTTCTATTTCATTTACTTACCTTCTACTTGATTGATAGCTTTGATAGAGTTTCACTAGTTTTCTAATTATCTGTGAAATCTTACCGGAAAGAAAATAGTTTGGGAAAGGCTCTAGATTTTGATTGTATTTTTGGAGTTAGTTATTTACTTTCTTAGCAACAGAAAAACCCCCTTCCAAACCTTTATATGTTAATAAAAATATTAAAATTCACATGTACGCTTTTATTTTCTGGAGTTTGTGCCCAAGTATTTAGTTCTGTGTTGTTACAGCTATTCCTTTCAATATCTTTTTGTTATGCTTCAGAGAGAATGCTGTCCATGATGAGACTGTGCCTGAGTCTGTTGTGCAGAACGGCAGCTGTTTGAGAAATGGCAACCTGAAAACACCAGTAAGTTAACTCTTTTCATATTTTCTGTCTCATTCAGTTGTTACTAAATTGAGTCTTACATAAAACAGTGACAACACAGTTCGTCTAAAACCTAATCGTTGGCTGCAGCTTGACCGCCAAATTCCGTTGGTCTCAGAACCTCAGTACTGGGGTGTGAACAGTCAGTTCATTTCAGCATATGTTCTTCCTTAGTTGCCCGTGGTGTGCAGCTGATGTTAATTTGCAGGCTGTGTGCTTATCCTGTGAGAGAACAGATGTGGAAGAGCTGTGCCTACTGTCCACTCTTCAGAAATTACAGCTCCCACTGAAAAATGCCTTCCAGGTAGTATACAACTGCTCAGCAGCTTCTTTCCAGTTATAACTTCCTATGTTTACACATCCTTGTAGAGAAAATTTCAAACTGGTAAATTCTTTCCTTCATCACTCTCTGGTGCAGTCATGTTTGTTACAGCTTTGTTAGTGTCAGTAAGGCTGAATAGTTAGCAGTCTAGGGCAATCACTAAAATGGGAGTGACATAAACGTGTTATAAAGGGATAACTCATATACCAGTGAATGGGTGTTATGTGTCTCATGTTCTCACATGCTTTCCTCACCTGTCTTATTTCAGAGAGAGAAACGGAAGGTTCGAGAACAGCGTGAAAACATAAGGAGAAATTCCTCCAATAGCAGAAGAGTGAGCCAGCTGCAGAATGGAGAAGCGGTTGAGGCAGTTACATTGTTCGAAGTGGTTAGCATGGAGAAACGGGCCATGCAGGTATTTCCAGCTCTAAATTCTGAGAGGAGTTTGTGGGAGGGAAGATATATAAACAGTGGTCGTTTAAATTATTTATTCTCTGGAGCACTAAAATTTTGCTGGTTTTTTTTTTTTGCTTTTTTTGACATAAATAGAGGGAAAAACATGTTTGGTTGGGAAAATGTTATGACCATGATTCTTGAAAAGAATATATCTTTAAGAAATCAGTGAAAAAGTAGCTGTCCGGTATTTGAAAAGAAGAAGGAAGCATGTACCTAAACTAGTTTTTCTAAAGCAATATCTGAACATACAAAAAGAGAGTTATTTTAAAAAATAAAGAAGACTTTATCAGTTTTCTACTGATGAATATAGTTGTTCAGGATTCTGAAAATAAGGCCATTTATTTAAGCCCTTGCCTTTACACATCCTTTTGGCTTTGGTTTTCCACAAAACCAAAAAACCATATCCTTTGTTTTTTCCTTTATCCCTGCTCCAACTCAATTTGAAAACCCTTTGCATAATAGTCGGGTTCCCTGTGCCTCTGTCTCGTTAGTAATTTTCTTCAGCATGATGAAGCCTACCTCCCCATACTCTGTGTGTACATGCATATGTGTATGTTATGTTTGTATGAAAGATTAGAAACTGAAGCCCCAAATATTTATTTATACAGTATTGTGTATATGCCTCTGGTGCACAGTGTCTCTAGGTGAAGTGTGTCTGTGCGCGTGGAAAGCTTATTTATGTTTTGGATGCTAAGGCCCAAGTCTTTCAAGGTCTTTGTGTGGGTGGACTTCAGCCATGCTACAGCTGTGTTAACTTGAGCAGAGCTCTCGAAAGGGCCCAGGCTCTGCTGTGTGAGGCATGGCGTGAAGGGCTGGGAAAGGCAGTAGCTGAAACAAGTCTGCTTCTGCTGGAATTCCTCAGACCTGTGTGACAGCAAAAGTAGGCTGAAGTCTGGATGACTTGTCCCAGCAGGCCCTGTGTGACCCTGTGTGGTTGTAGGCTGGACTGTCCCAGAAATAAAATTTGGAGTTGTTTGTTGACTTAAGACTTGTAAGACTTCACTTGTATGTGAACTATTTCAGCCTTCTACACAAATGAGGTATTAGGGAAGAATAAAAGAACTTGCAGAGGCCATTGCTAATATTAATTATAAGATCGTGCAGAGTTTAGATGCTGACAAAAAAACCCCCAGTGAATCTGCTACTTCAGTGCTGGCAAGAAGTCAGGAATAGGACATTTTATGTTTTGTATTTTAAACTTACTAAAGCTGTGTTTTTTTCCTCTGTTCATAGAGAGCAAAGCATTTGTGAAAGGCAACATTGCTTAGAGCAGAACTTGTGAATGAGCAGTTCAAGACTTCTTTTTGCCCCAGAAGGAGTCTTTTACATGTACTATTAGAGGTGGAACAAAACGATGTGGAACTTACTCTCATTTTTATAATTGAATGAGGACAGAATAGTCTTCACTGTTAGTTATGGATAGCGTTAGTTAGAGTATATCTGCGTTATGGATGTCCTCAGTGGAGCGTGGCATGCTGTGGTCAGCTTCTGACTAATGAATTTCTTTAATGTGTTCTAGTCTGTAGTAGATGACTGGGTTGAAGCTTATAAAAAAGACCGGAATGTGGCTCTTCTAGATCTGATCAACTTCTTCATTCAGTGCTCAGGCTGTCAAGGTAATTCACCCACTTAATAGCCCTTTCCTTTGCCTCTGGGGTGGGTGAGAGTCATCTAAGTATGCTTTCTAAAACTGATTTTTTTTTTCTCCAGTAAAATGTGTACTTAAAGTCTGTACTGTTTGTTTAAGACAAACCGCAAATGGGTCAGGACTAATAGCAAAGAATGTTATCGGTCAGATTCTTCAATTCTGTGTACGCAGCATACCACTCTGAGAGCTGTCTTTGAAAGTGTTTTGCAAAGTTAGGTTTCTCAAGTGGAATGTCACATCCCTTTGCAGAATCTCCGCATAGGAAGATAGCTTTGTTGACTGTTCTAATTGAAATCCTGTATTTCAGTTGCTGTTTGTTTTGTAATTTTCTAGTATCGTTTGTTTCTCCAGTATCCTTTTTTGAAAATAAACAACTAACAAATTAAGCCCCATGCTTTGGTATCTTGAAGAGCAACCAGAGGGTTGTGAAGCTGTCTAATTATTTCATAATAAACACTGAGACACGGTGACTTCTGGAAATGGTGTGCTAGCTAAGAGCTTCAGGATGGAAAATTAATATTTAAGAAGACTATTCTGTTTCCTTGTGACTTCTGCGTGTATGTAAGCAGCTAGAATGTACCTTTTACATGCCAAAATTTTATCCAGGACTTTGACTAACATGCTTTCTCATATGGAAAACATTTTGGGATCTCGGACTTAGTGGGTTAAATTTTAGCAAATCCTTGAAGTAAATGAATGGTCAAAGAAAATAGCAGTGCTAGATGACATGTGGCATGTTTCTCTAATGAGAATTTCAGTTTTGGATCATCAGTATTTTCTACTATAAATCTGTTTATGTCAACTTGTACCACTGCAAACACAGATAAAACAGTGTGAGCCCCTCTTTCTTGATATTTTTGAATTTAAAATAAAGTCCTTACTATGTTTTGGACTTGATTAATGTAATATGACTGCCAGTAATTCTTCTATTTACAATATTAATTTTCTAGGCATGGTAACAGCAGAGATGTTTCAAAGTTTACACAAGAAGGATGTCATGCGAAAAATGACAGAGACTTTTGATGAGGTAGGCACAGCTTTGACTTTGCATGGCATTTTTATATAAACGAGAGGCTATACTTTAATAACCAACCTGGCAGAGTTTTTGCTGGTTATCAGGAGTTGTGTCCCGCTTCCTTCCTTAAGGAAAATAATCCTGTTTTCCACAAGAGAAATTTGATGTTATAAGGACCCATATTAGTATCCGCAGAATAATTTTGTCAATCACTTTTATTTTCAGAGTTTTATTAGGGCTATTTAACTGCAGTCTTCCTGAATCTGTCATTCTCTTAGGAGCTCTTTTTACAGTTTACCTGGCAGCAAGTAAACAGTTGTTTTGGTATCTGTTGGAGAGGTGGTTTTAAAAATGTTATTGTAGATTATTGATAAACTATGTTAAAGATAATTTTTCACTGATATTTTTATTTGAATCTTTTCTCCCGTTTTACTGAAAATAGGAATTTTTGTAACTATATTTTGGCACATGAAAGAATTAAAATGTATTTGTGATTTTGGAACCTTGTCAAAACAATAGTGAATATCTCATTTCTTGAGGATTGTTAAGAAGAATGCATAGCTTTACAATACCTGTTCTCTGTTTGACTGATCCTTGAGTGATTATGCTAACATCAAATTTTCTGCAGCTCTCTTGCTTCTGTGCTTTTTTCTGTATTTGCCACCACTGAACTGATTTGTCAAGCTGCAGCCATCAGCCTTACTTTAATTGAGCTTTTCTCAAAGACCAGCTGTTGCAGAAATTCCCACAGAGGATGAATTTGCCAACATATTTTTTTTTCATTTTTGAACTGCAGTAGCACTTGGGCTAATTTTTGACAGAAATGATCTGATATGTGTCTGGCCATATGAATTAATAATCTGGCACTTCTTTCACAACTAAATTGGCCCTGAGTAGTACCTGTGATAGGGTAGGCACTTGTGAAGATACGAAGAAGTGATTATTGTTGTCATCACCCTCCCTGTGTTACAGCTCTGGAACAGCTTTTTTCCTGTCCTGTTGAGGGAAAAAAGAAAGTTCTACAGTTGCCTTAGAAGCTGTGTTCTTACATCCCATAAAAACAAAGTAGCTTTCTGAGGCACTATTTTGACCTGCTACTCTAAGGAAGCATTTTAATTTCGAGAAGTACTAAGTGATAATCCCTGTGCTTAATATTTCTCAAAGCTTGTACCCTTTTTTTTCTGTAAAACCAGAAAATTGAAGACACTAATTCCTTTATCTTTTCAGCTTTGAGAATTTTTCGTTATTCTGAGATTCATACGTCTGTTTTTAAAAGACTGTGAAGACCTTGCTTCTGTAGGCCTGCGTACTCATGCATAACTTGACTATTGTGAGCGTTCCTATTGTCATGGAAAAAATGTTATTTTTGAATCTTACTTAATTCATTATAACATTGTAGTGTAATGGCATAGGTAAATACCTGACAAGATCTGATGAAACGCTCACCTCTGTTGCCTGCAGCGTGCAAAGGTACTGCTCAGCAGTGTGAGATAATATCTAAGAGCTTTCAGTTACAAAACTGAAATTATTTTTAACATAGTTCAAAATACATGGAGACAAATTATTTTTTTCTTTTTGTAGTCCCGAATCTGGTGAAATTTGAAATTCTTTTTGTCTGTTTTTAAATAGACTAACCCTAAAAGTCTCCAAAAATGATTTATACAAAGTGAAAATTTCTTAAAGACTATGTATTAAAATAGTATAATATATTAAAGACTAGTATAAAGCCAATATTGATATATAAAGACTTATTTTTGAAGCAACCATTTTTAAGTTACCACAGTTATTAGGTGTTGGAAAAAATGCCTGAATATTAGACTGATTTCTGTTAAAGCAGAACTGTGATAATTGGTATTTTATTCATACCGTCAAATTTTGTGGGCTGAAGTCTACAATAAAACAAGTAGAAGGTAACTCTGGAAGGCAAGGACAGAGGGAGAAGTAGAAAATGATGGTTCTGTGGTTCTTACAGGCATATCATAGCTGCATAGAATATGTTTGCAAACATATAGTAGTTTTATTTAAGAGCGAGATTTTTTTTTGTCAAAAACATTGACTTCTCTATGAATCTAAACACTGAGCCTTATTCTGCTCTGCTTGCAGAGGTAAGACGCTCACTGAAATCAGTCGTCTTGAAATACAGGTTTAACCTTTTAAGTACTGCAAACAAGATCGAAGTAGCTTGCCTTTTTTTTTTTTTAAATGAATTGTTTCCTCTTTGTGTTTGCATTTCCTTTCTCGTACAGTTCTGTCATCTTTTTCATAAATAGGATGGAAGCACAACTTAGTGAAAGTTATTTGAGAAGTATTACCGTACAGACCCGTCATGAGTGCTACAATATTTTTGAAAACAAATGACAGTAGTAAAAGTACAAATGAAGGTGGAGAACATTACCAGAAATCTGCTTTGTTAACTGATCTTCCCTTTTGATTTACATTACTTGTTTCTAGCATTCAGAGGATCGGAAAATTAAAGGTTCAGTCTTGATCCTATGATTTAACGGTCGCTGTACTGTTTTAGTTAAGTAGTTGCAACACTATATCTATGTACCCATGCATCCTCACAAAATTCTCACTGATATTAGTGAAAAAATATATACTGGCATCAGAAGCAGAAGATGATCTTAATATCATCATTCAGATGCGTTTATTTCCTCTTTGTGGGCCATGGTACATCTCAGAGGAGAAGTAGGCTTACCTGCAGGACCACTTCTTTTTGTCTTCTGTCTTTCTTCATCTCTTCTGTTTCTCTCTAATGCATTGCTTCCTGTTTGTGGCATTTTATTTCTTGCAGCCATTCTTTGTTCTTTTGTAGGTTTCACTCTGTCTCATACTTTTGCTGAAATGTTTAGCAGTGAAAGAGAGAAGTTTGAGGTGCAACTGTACAGTCAGATGGGGATAGAAATACTTGTAGTGCTTTACTGAGACTAATGAAGAATTGCACGTTTCATGCCTTTTATCTTGGAGTGATTGCAGATTTGAGGAAACTTCTTTCATACTAGTTCTGAAAACATTCCTCTATAATTTGAAAAAGCTCAAAATGATTTCCTGGAGTTCAACTGTTTTACAATACCTAATTACAAAGCATTGGAGAGGAATATATACTTAGACTCTTAGCCATCTCTTAGAATTAATTATGAGGACTATACCCTGCATATGTTTGCTTATGCATTGTAAACACAAGTTGTCTCTTAGTTGCATCAAGAGAACTCAGGCTTTATATAAAAGTTCATTTTTCATCTACTGATGTACTTATTGGTTATAAATAAAAGCTAGATGAGAAGGGATTAGTTTTTGTTTAACGTGCTGGATTGCAGGAGGCATGGATAATATAAATTGTCCTAAGTTTTAATAGTCTTTTAAATACAATGCAAAATTTCTGCTGTTTTTGTGAATCAAATGTGCAGTTTCATCAAAAAGCTTTTACAACTTTCTCTCATGTGTTACAGGAAACTGGGTTGCAGTACAAGAAATTCATGGCTTATCCTTGGATTCTAACAGTTACTTGGCCAGTGGACATGGTAAAAAGCTCTCTTGTAATTCTCCGTGACTGTAGAGTAGAGTTTTCCACAGCTGTAGTTGTCTGCAGTGTAGGCATATATGTCAGAACTAGTCACCTTAAACTTCTGGTTAGCGAAAGGAGGTAACCAGTCACATCTGGTCTGTTTTAGACCTCTGATTTGGAATAAACTCGCTCATGCTTTGGAAGTGCCAGTTTCTTGTTACTGATTTATAAGGAAGGTGACCCACTGAACTGGATGAGATAAGTTGTCTTTACAGTGTTTTAAACAGTAGATTGAATGGTGTGTGTCAAGTTGCAATAGTATTCAAGAGGATTTCCCTCCTCTTTCAGCAAGCTCCATATGCACACGAACACACACATGTGCACGCACACACCGACACGCAGCTTTTGGCAGACAGAGTTGTTCAAAAGCTTGTTGCATCCAACTATTCTTTTGCAAACATAAATGTTTGGTTGGAAGAGTATTTTAAGATCAGAAACTCCTTTTCTGCAATGCCTCTTTCCATATATCACCTGCTGCGTTGTGCAGTATTCATCTCGACTCCTTGTTGACATTTCAGTCTGGTTTTTCTCTCTCCCTAGACTCTGGAAGAAATGGAAGAAATGAACATTTCCAGCATGACTCAGAGCAGGAGCCTCACTTGAGTGATTTGAATAGTTCTCTGGAAGAACTCGTGTTAAGCTCCTAATCTGACATAGTCTCTGGAAGCAGAGCAGCTTCTCTCTTCTGGCTATTGAGGGATTCTAAGGCAATCCCAGGTTAGGTGCCTAAACTTAGGCTGTGTGCCCTATTGTGCTGTTAGTATATTTAGAATATGCCTATAGTGTTATGCAGTATCCCAATAAGGTGTGCATGGATAGGAGAAATGCTCTTCAAAAGTAGGATATCTTCCTGCATTTATGCTACTTTGCAAATTGAGGAGTAAGCTACTGTGTAAGGTTGGTATTTCCTGACATTGCATGTTCTCTGTGCTGTCTGTCTTTTGATCAAGGAGCAGTGAATGAGGCCTGCTGGGAGGCTTCCCTTTCTTGCTTGTCACTTGCTACTCTTAGGCCCTGAACTGATTCTTGCATCAGGAATGCATCCCAATTCCAAAATTCTTAATGTTCTTTGGGTTGCACACATCCCTGAGATCTGTCCGTAACAGATTTGTGTTTATCTTTCAAGAAAGCAGTGTGCCGGGTGCTTTGGAAACAAAATTGCAGGAAAAAAAGCATAAAGTGCACTAAAGATGTGACTTAAGACTTGAGGTTATTCTGGGTGTGAAGCTGCCTTATAGGATTCCTCTGAGAAAGTGTTTGGCTGAATGGCGAGGAATCAGATGAGTAATGCCCTGGTTTTAAGATGCTGTTTTCCATAGCAAGTGGTGTTTTGGAATTACTTGGCTCCATTAATACTAGGAAACTGTCAGGATGCAAAGAATATTCAAAACCATTCCTGGGATTAAATCTGATGTGTTATTTTTCGTCACCTCCAGTATGTGTGAGGTGCAAATGAAATATTCACGTGGTCTGAAGCTGGAATTTATGAAGTAAAGGAGACTTTCCCTTGGTCAAGGACGACTGGGTTAGAGATCATTTAGGCAAACTGGACACCCACAAGTCCATAGACCCTGGTGGGATGCACCCACAGTTGCTGAGGGAGCTGGCAGATGTCATTGCTAGGCCACTTTCAATCATCCTTGAAAGGACATGGAGAACAAGAGAGCTGCCTGAGGACTGGAAGAGAGCAAATGTCACCCCAGTCTTCAAAAAGGACAAGAAGGAGGACCCATAAAACTACAGGCCAGTCAGTCTCACCTCCGTCCCTGGAAAGACGATGGAGTAGCTCATCCTGGATGCCATCTCTAAGCATGTGGACGATAAGAAGGGGATCAGGAGTAGTCAGCATGGATTCACCAAAGGGAAACCATGCTTAACGAAACTGACTGGGTAAATGAGGGGAGAGCAGTGGATGTTGTCTACCTTGACTTGAGCAAGGCTTTTGACACTGTCTCCCACCACATCCTCACAGGCGAGTTCAGGAAGTGCAGGCTATGTGAGTTGATGGTGAGGTGCATTGAGAACTGGCTGGATGGCCGAGCTCAGAGGGTTGTGAGCAATGGCACAGAGTCTAATTGGAGGCCTGTAGGTAGCGATGTGCCGCAGGGGTCAATACTGGGTCCAGTCTCGTTTAACTTAGTCATCAGTGACCTGGAGGAAGGGACAGAGTGCACCCTCAGCAAGTTTGCTGATGATACTAAACTGGGGGGAGTGGCTGACACACCAGAGGGCTGTGCTGCCCTTCAGAGGGACCTGGACAGGCTGGAGAGTTGGGCGGAGAGAAATGTCATGAAGTTCGACAAAGGCAAGTGCAGGGTCCTGCACCTGGGGAGGAATAACCTCATGCAGCAGGACAGGCTGGGGGCTGACCTGCTGGAAAGCAGCTCTGCAGAGAAGGACCTGGGATTCCTGGGGGACAACAAGGTGGCTATGAGCCAGCAGTGTGCCCTTGTGGCCAAGAAGGCCGATGGCATCCTGGGGTGCATTAGGCAGAGTGTTGCCAGCAGGTGGAGGGAGGTGATCCTGCCCCTCTCCTCAGCCCTGGGGAGGCCTCCCCTGGAGTACTGTGTCCAGTCCAAGAGAGACATGGCACTCCTGGAGAGAGTCCAGCGGAGGGCTACGAAGACGATGAGGGGACTGGAGCATCTCTCCTATGAAGAAAGGCTGAGAGAGCTGGGCCTGTTCAGCCTGGAGAAGAGAAGACTGAGAGGTGATCTGATCAACGTGTACAAGTCTCTGAGGGGAGGGTGTCAAGAGGACAGGGCCAGACTCTTCTCCGTGGTACCCATCGACAGGACAAGAGGCAACGGGCACGAACTGAAACACAGGCAGCTCCATCTGCGCATGAGGAAAAAGTTCTTTCCTGTGAGGGTGACTGAGCACTGGAGCAGGTTGCCCAGAGAGGTTGTGGAGTCTTCTTTCCTAGAGATATTCAAAAGCCGTCTGGACGCGATCCTGGGCAGTGTGCTCTAGAGGACCCTGTTTGAGCAGGACGGTTGGGCTAGATGATCTCCAGAGGTGCCTTCCATCTTCAAACATTCTGTGATTCTGTGAAGTCTTTGCAGAATATTCTTCCCATGGGGCTTACCGTTTTGTCTGAGAAGTCATTTGAACTCCTGTCTTTCGGCTCTCTTCCTGGCAGAGCCAAATGTAATGTGGCTGCTCTAGTGGCTTTATCATAACTTACTTTTTGCATAATGTAAAAGGTGTTATCTGCTTACTGCTTCTGTGGAGGTTTCCAGAGTCTGAGGTACTGGTGGTATAGGTGACTGACACAGTATTTGGTGTTAAGCTGTAGCCTGATAAACTCTCAAAGCTGGCAGTGCTGCTCAGTAAACAGTCCCGTCCTGCCCCACACCACAGCAGTTTGTTTTCACTCCCCTACTATATGCCCTTTTGGGTAGGGGACCTTTGTGTAGTCACATGCTGAACCAGCTCAGGGAATTGATCCAACTGAAAAACAATTTGGTAAAGTAACAGTTCTTTTGAATCATATCAGCTCCTGATTAATTTTACTGCTGCAGGAACAGGAAAGAAGGGGCAGTGGGGAAGCAGTTACTACCTGTGAGGAAGTAGAGGAGGCCAGGAGTGCTGGTGTTTTATGCCAGTGAAAGGTATTTATGGTACTGTGGCCTCACATAAGCCTTCTCCCGCGTGTCCATTCACATCTATTTTTCATCTGTTGCTCTCTCCTGCAGAGCTGTCAAGACAAGAGTAGCTCTAATAAAGCTAGTTCATATCCATGCCTGCCTGTAACTTTGTTGCATGTCCCTACCTTGGAATAATAACCATGAAAAAAGTTACTGGGGAGCTGAGGTGAGACTTGCAGTAAAACTCTCTGGAGTTCAGTGGGAGAGAGGTAAGTGGTGTACAGAAACAAAATTCGTTAATGTATATTTTCTCTTTATTCTTTCTTTCTCATGTAGGACAATGAAGACTACCCACTCATCAAAACAGGACCCTATTGGAAGAAATTCAAAGCCAATTTCTGTGAATTCATTGCAGTGCTTGTCCAGCAGTGTCAGAGCAGCGTCCTGTACGATAGCTACTTGATGGATACCATCATCTCACTGCTTACAGGCTTAGCAGACTCCATGGTTAGAGCATTTAGGCACACAAGCACTTTGGCAGGTAAAACAACTCACAGAAGTGCCATAGACCATGAGTTTTGTTGACTTGTATGCTTGCTAATAAAAATTCTCAAAATTGAAAAGATCTCTACTGGAATGATTGTT
Source organism: Struthio camelus (assembly GCF_040807025.1). NCBI lineage: Eukaryota > Metazoa > Chordata > Aves > Struthioniformes > Struthionidae > Struthio > Struthio camelus. Next base: position 148,392,712 of record NC_090942.1, on the reverse strand, counting down.
CTCTGCGTATGCATCGACAGTGCGACTGTAATATAAATAGTTTGTTTCCACATGTATCTGAATGGAATTTGGAAGGTTTAGATATGGTAGATCTACACCAATGGCTAATGTAAAAGGGGATATTTGAAGTTCTTGAGCAGAAGCTCAGGACATCACACTTACTTCTATGAAAAGTTCAAAATGCAGTTGCCTGTATTATTTTGATGTTTAGTGAAATCTTCAATGTCCGAGAAAATTAATTTTAGTATTATGTTGTGTTCTGATGTTTTAGCAGTAACTGATTTTTTTACAGTCAGTTTTCTATTTCATTAGTTTCCCTCCTGCCATACATAATGCAAAGAGGGTACATTAAACACTTCACTTATGAAAGCTTCCTTTGGAGAGCTGTTATTCTTCTGATGCTTGTGCTGAAAAGAACACTAGTTGTAACATGTTTTTATTTGATGCAGCATGATGATGTTAAAGTCACTTCTGTGGTTTTTTTTTTAAGCCAGTAAGTGCCCTCTCTGCCGTGTGAACAGCACTAAAGTACACTGTTTGCTTTAAAGACTTAAAAAAGCTTTTGAAATCAATGTGAACCAATATCTAGTGATCTTTAGAGAAGCATTACTTTTTGTCAATTTAAGTAAAAGATGAGTTAATTTCTCTATTTTTTGTTATTGAAACGCACCTATTCTACAGCTCTAGATTCTTCTGCAGAAAAATCTAAATTGCATAAAGTAAGTAAGTTGCCCTGTAATTTACTTCTCTTACTAGTCTGCAAATTAGCTCTGGCCCAAAGTTGTAAATCATCAGTAATACGAATAAATTTTCCCTTCCGATCACCCTCTGCCTTTAAAACAAACATTGTATTTTAAAACAAATTACTGTAATCTAGTGTTGTTTGCGTTTGGGATAATAAACTGGGTTTGGGTAACCATATCCTTTTTGTGGTAAAGTGGTGAATATATTTAAGCTTTGTATCTCTAAGCTAAGCTAAATTGGCTTTGTTTCCTTTTCAGCAATGAAGCTTCTGACAGCAGTTGTAAATGTACATCTGAACCTTGATGTCAACAAGCACAACGCTCAAAGATTATACGAGGTGGAGAAGAACACGATAAGTGGCAAAAGGACCAATTACAGACTTGACCAACTAGAGAGAAGAATAAAAGAGGTTAGGCATGCTAGGGGGATGCCCAATGTGGTAGCTCAGTAGAGGTGAGGCTGCCGCAGCTGCATGCCCCCAGATCCAATCAGTAGTGAGACTGAGCATGCGTTCCCAGTAGGCACAGCCACAAATACATGCATAAAACAGATATCTACATGGCCAGTCACACAGATCAACACGAAAAGAAACATTCAGCCCTCAGACACAAACAGCACCAGTGGCCTCATCCTGTTCACCTTTCTGGTTGATCTGGATGAAGATCTGTTAGTGAGACATATATATATATATATACACACACACACACGTATGTACAATGTGGATCCCTCCAGTAGTGGAGCTTAGACACTCAGTATGCTCAGTACTGGCCCATGGATCCCTGATTGCTGGCACCTGGATGTGTGAGCCCCTGAGGTTGTAGCCCCACTCCAGTTGCTGATACAGACCGCGCTCCCTCACAGGTGCACGCGCAGGCAGATACAAGTACATGCTGTGGATCCCCTGTTAGCTGTCCTTGGACACACAGTCCATCCAGTAGCTGCACCTGGATCCTTGCTCTTCCCAGATGCTTTACTCCTCAGGGACATACATAAACACGCACAGATACATACACAAACCAGCGGGTCTCCTAATTGACCCTCAGACCGTATGGTCTTTCTGGCAGCTGGCTGGAACTGCCCTGGTCTTTCCAGTAGCCTACTGTGATCTCATCCTTAGTGACACACACACACATACCTAGCTTTCAGACCGCTTAACTTTCTGGCTAGTCTGGCTTGATACTTGCTAGTGATCACATACTGACTTGCGTCCCCGTACGTGCTCCAGTTGCTGGCACCACAAACACAGGGGCCCCTGTGACTTGTGGTCTGACTCTGGTTGCTGGCACTTGGAACTCCTTACACACAGATGCGTGCGTAGTAGGCATCCCCTCACCCAGGAAGATGGCTAGAAATAGAATTTAATATGATAGGACAGTGCTGATCAGGTGCAGGACATTGCCAGACAAGCATACTGACCAGTGCTGTTCACATTTGACCAGCCCTTTTTATCCCCGTATCCTTTATTTTCCCATGTTTCTTCCTCCCCGAGCCACCTTTCCCTGCGTCTGGTTCCTCCCTTAAACATCCTGTAGTAAGTTTTGTGCAATCCCAAAATGCTCTTCCCCTGCCTCCCATAGTGTGTCTCACTCCCCCATGGAAAGTAACACCCCTCAGTCTGAAAGGCTAACTGGGGAGCTGCTCCCAGTGACTCACTGTGGTGGGTGTCGTCCCTGGCCTCTATCTCTTCTGCTGTTCAGCTTCTGTCATTTCTTCTCTGCTCAGCCAGACAGCTCCTTGTCACTTCCCAGAGATGTGCCTTTAACCAAAAGAAATAATTCTAGCTTGATGGCTGAGGTAATCTGATGTACGAACATCAAGCATAGTCCCTGCTCCACTGACCTTAGAATCAGTTACCTCTCTTCTGAGCTTTGGATGCCCGTGGGTTTTTGTGTTCTAAAAATAGCCCCTATTTCATAGGAAGAACTCTGTGGGTGAGACAGAGGTTCTTAGCATCATCATATTTCTGATCTTACAGGGAAAACAGTAAATGTGTATGGGGGGAACAAACTCGTCACCCTTCTTGATGCTATTGATGAAAGAATGTTTTTATTAAGTAACTTATGTTTCCAGAAGTTCAAAGCTAGGTTTTCAGGGCTTGGTTAAAATCCATGCTAGTAGTGAGCTACAAATTAGTTTTGAGAATTCCCTTGCCTGCCTTTCTTCCATTTCTGATACAGTGCAAAAAAAAGGAGAACTTGAACCTATATGTGAAAAACTTGGACCTATACCACTTAATAGTTGTGCTGTATCTTTCTGTATTATTAACAAGACTCTCTTCATCAAACATGCTATGTGCTGTACCTGATTTGTAGTTGGTATCTGATAATCTTTCATCAGGACATAGCTACAAGAAGGCCAATTCCTAGTGTAGCTGCAGATCACTCATTTTGTGTTGGTACCATGTGTAAACACTAGGGATTTGCACCATAGTAGCCCTGTGAAGGCACTGATGCAACTTTCTCATGTGAAGCAAATTTGTGGGAACATTGTAAACATTACATTCTCTTTGTATTTCAGTATGAGCAGAAGCTTCTGGAGATACAGAACATGATGAATGCTATTTTCAAAGGGACATTTCTAAACCGTTACCGGTAAGAATAAAAATAAAGCTATGATATGTATCTGCATTCCCAAGCAAATCTTGCTCAGATTGCCCAGATCCCAGAATGAAGTTAAACATCTTAGAGGCACTGAGAGTGTCGAGGAAAACATGTAGCATTTGATTTTTTTTTTTTTTTAAAGAATTTGGGCTTAGAAAGGGACCTCTGTTAAGTGCATTTCTTTTAAGTTCTTCCTGCTCGATATCACTAGAAAATATCCAGAACTTCAAAATAATTACAGTATGAAACATTTATAGCTAAAAGTGGGTTAAATGTTGATTAAAGACTAGCTTGAAGCATTAATATGAAAATATTTTTAATATTTAGGATTGTACATATGCCTGCAATTCCAGAAAATAAAAATACTTTAATTAGGTATTTTAATGTGTTAATGTACAGTTTTATAATTTCAGTGATGTGATCCCTGAGATCCGGGCCACTTGCATTGAAGAAATTGGCAGCTGGATGAAAACATACCCAGATGCTTTTTTAAATGATAGTTACTTAAAATACATTGGGTGGATGCTGTATGATAAGGTAAAATTTTAATTTTTCTTATCACCTTATAGGGACAGTAGATAGAAAACCCTTCTTTTTAAGAATTTAAATTTTAGGATTCTTAAGAGCATATATTTAAAACTGTGATGGTATCAAAATAATTTCCTTTCTGTCCTATTTCAAGTTTCATTTTTAAAGCTATCCCATCACTAAATAACAGAGAACACTTTTCCAAGTCTGTAGCAGTGCATCGAGTGTGTGTCCCTGTGTGTGCAGTTTTTTCATGTGTTATCAAGTGGATTGAGTTGGAAACTGTTCTTACTATTTTGTAACATGGACTATATCCTTTGAGTACATGCAGTGTTAAAATCTGGCCCAAATTCTGCTTTAAGGCTGATGATTATATTTAAAATTTTGTTTTATTTTATAAAGATGATAGATAAATATTACCAATAGTAAATTACTCTGCAATATCATATTTCTCATTTGGAAGTAAATGGATTTTTGCAGAACTTTTTTTAAAATCTTACCTTGTTATAGTTGAGATTTTTCCTTATTCTTCTCTATTTGAAACAATTCTTTATTTCAATTATTTTTTTTTCTTTTCCTTTTAGTAATTATGTTTTTATTTTTGGGTAGAGACATACTTTTAAGAAAAGTTAACTCAGAAGTACGCTGTTTCTCATGCTTTTAAAATGCATGATAGATTTTAGAGAGAGAGGGATATTTATCATCAGTGGTTGATTACTGGAATCTGCATGCTATACTTCTGCAGGTCACCTTTTAAAATATATGTAGCTCCTCTATAAATTCGTAAACATTCTCACTTTTGTATTAGATTTAAGAAACGTTTATGTGCTCTGAATAAAATGTTAGTTTACAACAAAGCCAGGAGGGGGAGCACAAAGCCTCTTATTTTCCTGTTTTCTGCCATTACTGTAAAGGTACTGTTTAGATTTTATTTTAAGAGCAACAAATCTTTCGGGAACTATTGTTTTTTCCTGAAAAAAATAGTATCTGATCAAAATGTAACAGCTTTTTAGTTCCAGTTGGGAGAGTTCTCAAACTATGAAAATTAAAAGTCATTTTTGACGATGATGTTTTTTCCTTCCCAGTGCTGTACAGTGACAATTAACATCTGGTATCTCTGTTTAATACATGCAGCTCATCCAGTGTCATTTAGTGGCAACTGGAAAGGGCAGTTTTTTTAAGTTTTTGCAGAAGCAATACAGATATCAGCAGAGTGAGACAGGGTCAGAAACCTATATTCCACGTTTGGCTGAGGCCTGGTGGTATACCATTACTGGTGGTTGCGGTCCTGACTGTGCTTTGTGACTCGTAGCCACTGTTAAGTTGCCAGAATCTAAAATGAGAGGAGGGCATTTTTGGCAGTGACAGGGGCAGTGGTGCTTTTATATACATCTGAATGTTATTTTCCGCTATTACTCCTTAATAAGCATTTCCATTCCATGTTGATGGGGGTGGGCAGCAAGAAACGGATCACTCCTAGAGCCAATTTTCTTTTAGAATATAAAGTAGAGATGTTTGCCAAATAATTTAGGCCCCAGAGTTGAATAACCACAAAAGTATTCTAACTGTGGGGAAAATCTGGGCAGGATCATCTACAGCATTATAAACAGAGATTAAGTTCAGTCAGCTTCATTTGGGAAGCTTTAGAGAAGGAAAAAGAAAGTATACAATTAACATTTTGTCTTCAGAGTTTTATTTGAATATAATTATTCCTTCTTGCCCCTGAGATACCATTTTGCCATTATACTTTATCCTAATATTAGGCATTATATGTTTTTATGAAAGGTTATTTCCTAGATGCAAGAGGGTGTTCCCGGTTCAGTGGTAATATGCTCAGAATTGCGTATGAGAATCTCTCTTTGGCCCAGTAAGAGCTGTGGAGCAATGATGTAAAGGGATATTTTTTATTGATGTATTTGTAAGTATTTTATGTTCATCTATTACAAATAACTTTTTTTTTTTAATGACAAATAATGCTTAGTACTAAATCTGACAGTTGTATGCAATTAAGCAATGTTACGTATAAGCCCAATCACCTCTTAGTGCATTTGTGAAACCCAGGTACCTAACTGGTGCTCCAAGGGTCTACCTAGCTACTAATCAACACTCAGATCCGGTTAAACCAGTGCTGATCTGGGCAGGTGTTGAAAGGGAATGCTGTGGAAAAATCAAATTGAAGAGCAGAAAAACAGAGAGGATCAAGAGTCAGAATGGGGGAAGTGGAAGGCAGAAGCAGCAGGCAGGAGAGCAGAGGCAATGAAGATGGAGATGCACACACACGCTTGGAACATCCCAAGGTATTAGATTAGCTTTGGGAGCTCAGGGCAAGTTGTTGAGCTTTTCTCATTAGCCTATAGAAAACACCCCAAACAAATCCTGTGGGAAGCAGGGAATTTCTGGTGAAATGAACTTTTGTGTCCTGACCACATGATCCTCCTGGCAAATTTCAGCTGATTGAAAGGGTTTTCAGTGATGCCTCCCATTCAGCATGGCCATAGAAACTGATCCCACTGTTATGGCAATTTCTGAATATTTCTTTCTTCAGATGTCCATGTTAAAATACTGATGCTCTGCTCCAAAGATCATCTCCCTGTGTATGTACTGACATTTTTCGTGAGGGCAATTTCTTTTATTGTGTTTTACCTCAACGGGACAGCTAAGCCGGATTGTCTTTGCAAATCAGGAGTATTTCAGATTAAGACCTGGTTTTCCCAGTTTATTCTAGGGAGGGTGCATGTGTTGAGGAGCAAAAAGAGCGTGACCCAGCCCAACCTCATCAAATCTTCCAGGTCTCATCTGTATCTGTAAGACCTGCAGTCTCACTCTTACCTCACAGAGATGGGGCTGAGACTGAAATCTCATAACTGAATGTGCCTAAGCAGTGCTGGAGCCCATGTAGAGCTCTTTGTTGTCACTAGAGCTGCTCACTGACTTACTGATTTTCCATGGCAGTCTGTTTGCAGGCCAGGGTCAAAATACACTATGATATAACTGAGGGACAGTGTGTGTTCAGAGCATCCTGATAATATGCTTACATCATTCCCCTTCACTATGTAACAGCTTTGAAAGACCAGACAGGCAGGTTATTTCATCAAGATTAGAACTGTAGTTTTGGTGAGGGGAGTAGAAGGTAGGGTGTTTGTATTTGCCTACATTGCTGTCAAAAGGCGATGAAGGTAAGTAGGTGAGGTGGTTTTAGAAGGAGGTGAATAATGAAGAAGCTACAAGGAGTGATGTATCTGGAAAAAGAAGAGGCATTTGAGAAAGAGACTGCAGCTGAGCTATAGGAAGATAGCAGAAATAGTCATAGCAGGAGTAATTATTTGTTTTCAGTCCCTAGATAGAACTTTCTCAACACTTTAAAGAACTGTACACATGTGGGGTTATGGCTGAGAGTTTTGAGGTGGCAAGTGAATATGTTAGAAGGTAGGTATAGTTTAACGCATTAAACTTTGTGTCTGCAGACTTGAATTTGTCACCTGACTGACGAGTGCAAATGACAGCAATCCCTAGCTGTGTTCCAGGGGCTATATTCCTGTGTCCTGTGTTCCAGGACTGCCTAACAAACCAAAACTATCAAACAAATGTTTTCTTTTTTTTTTTAGCCCAAATGCAGTCTCTATTCACGAATACAGCCTCGTAATAAATTAGTGAGGGCAGCTGAAGCCAGGATTGCAGTACATTGGCTGAACTGAGTTCATGTAAGTTGGCAGAGCTGTCGTCCATGGCATTCTTGGCAGCGGACAGCGATGAGTAGCAAGTTCAGACTGTTGCTGAATGGAATTCCATGTTGCAGAGCCCCTGTAAGGAGGAGCAATTGGGGGCAACAGTTTATTTCTTGGACAAGGCCCTTAATTTGAAAGAAATGAGCACAACTTAGAATGTGTACTGCATTGTGTGTCATAAATTAAGAGCGCGGTGCTCATCGTTGCCTGTTGATCTTTCTTTTTCTATTTCTAGCAAATGCTGCCTAATGCAAAATTGTTAGTCAAAGCCTCTTGCTGGATCTTGCAGGATCTTTGCTATCCATCATAAGCAGGTGAACAGGAACTTGTAGTAATGGATAGCCTGTGTGTAGGTGGTCTCCCGTCTTGGGTTCCCTTGGTTTTCCTTACTGCTATTGTTAGCAGGAAGAATTAAGGAAGAAATATGAAGAGGCTGAATCAAAGCCTGCAGTTCATTCAAGTGTCTCCTGATATCCTTGGCTTTATAAGTTCACAGAACACAGTGATTTTTTTTTTGTGTTAGATCCTCAGAATGACTGTCTTGGCAACATTAAAACTTTTGTCATTTGAAAGTTTTAGCCATACACCTAAGATATTTAGAAGTTGGATAAAGAAAAGGGCTCTTTTTTGAGGTGTTTGTGAAGTATCAGTGCTAATAGCATGAAGTAACTCCTTGCAGAAATGAAATCAAAGCAACTCTTCCCTTCTTAGAATGCTTAAAATACAGAGTAATGTTCCAGTGTAAAGGAGAAATGAGAGGAAGAAGGCATAACATCTAACTTTGTACCTTTGGGGACCCACAATGATAAGCTGGTGCATTTCTAAGATGCACCTCTTCCTGTTGGAGTTTTATCTTGACTAGAATTTCTAAAAGGCCTTATCCATATCTAACTTCTGTGTGAGTCAAGTCTTGAAAGGAAACAAGCAAATTCTGGTGTACGGAAAGAGTGCTGATGGTATTACATAGGTAATCTGTACTCTTGTCTTTGTATAGCTTTGACAGGTGAATTGCACAATTCTTCCATTTTTAAATTCTGTTGTTGTTCATCAGTTGTGAGATCTGTGAGAGTTTCTTTGACTCTTAAGGGAGCCTAACACAAACTTTGAGGACTTGAAGTTTGGCTCGCTACTGGCTTCCTGGGTGTGTGTGGGAGAGAGACACATGTGTGTGTGCACACAGACATAATGGTACTGATATCACTGTTAAAGAAGATGAGGCAGTATTTGACTAGCCTGTTGTAGGCATACCCACAAACCTCTTATTTTCTTAATGTAAATACCAGTCAATAGTAAATGACATCAAAGATGCGTATTTGTTACTGTTAGCAGATTCCTTTTTGTCTTGTAGCAAGCTGAAGTACGGCTAAAGTGTCTTCTGGGACTGCAGGGAATTTATAGCAGAGAAGAACTTGTTTCTAGGATGGATCTCTTTACTAGCAGATTCAAGGTAAATGAGTTATGTTTTCTGTTTTTTAAATCTGGGTTGGGTGTACGTACAGGATCTGATATTTTAATGAGAGCTGATCTCCCCATTTTCTTGACTGACAGAACTATGAAGTGCTGCAGAGACAGTCTGCTTGACTGTGTGGCTGAAGGGGTTTGCAGAGATGTCTCCCTCTGTTTATGTGAACATTTCTGTTTTATTTTGGCTTATACATGGAATGGTGTTAGCATAATCTTTAGTCAGTCATCTTTGCCATTTATCCAGAATGGCCGTTTTTTTTTTTAACAGGGTCTTTGGCAGATGAGAAAGAATTTGATACTCCAAAGGTCCCTTTTTCACTATTCCTGATAATGGGTTCACCTGGTACATATTGCATTGGCTGATCATGTATTACACTGATGTGGGAATGCATGACTCCTTGTTGATCTACTGTGTCATTATCATTCTTGAAGAAGGATTCCTGATTTGTCATGACAAGTCAAATGATAGACTGTAATTTTGAGAACTTGTCATGTGACCACAGTGACCCTATACATGACCTTTATCATATTGCAACATCCTGACTCATTTAAGAGCTCAAACCTTTTCTTTTTTAATCCTGCCCTTAGTGATGGTTTCATCAGCTGTTCTTATGCCAGTGGGGCTGAGCCTTTTCAGTATTTGGAAAAGAAAGCTCAGAATGCTGTGAGAGGAGGTATGGATATCTCAGTCCCTCTGAATCAGTATGTAATCAATGCCTGCATGTGGTGGTAATTCATACTCTTTTTGCCAAAGGTGCAGTGCTTACCCATTACAACTGTCAAAACAGTTGTCAGTAGCTAAAAAAAGCTATGTCATGTTCTCAAAGAACAAGAAATAGATTAATATTGAAGCCTTAAGAATAAATTATTCGGGCTGAAACTTGATTGTCTAAAATCAGCCCCTGTTTAAACAATTTTTTATCCCTCCTCTCTATTTCCTGTTAGAGGAAGGTTGCTGTAAGCTACTGTAAGCTGCTTAGGCAACTGCAGGATTGTTATTCAGAGACTGATGAAATAGCTTCAGCGTTCATACTGACATCTCTGTGCGTGGAAGATGCTATATAAATAGATCATAGCATCCCCTTCCCCAATCCCGAAAAAAACCCAAACACCTACACGCAAAATATAAACTGGTTTGGAATCTTCCAAAGTTAAAATCGCACTTTCTTAGTGATGGTAAATGGAAATATGTAACTCGTAATCTATTTCCCACAAGCTTGATTTCACACTCTCCTTCTGTTATCCTTGAGTTTGCCAAACTCAGGATTCCTGGTCTTCCACACCTTGCAGCTCGGTTGTGAGGAGAAGGAAGGTACAAAGTAAAATGAATCTAGAGATTTGGAAATGAAGTGTTAAGTGAGAAAGTTGTTAGTCCCCAAGCAAGTAAGTCTTAAGGTTTAACGTGCCTTAAAAATGTAGGCTGTACTGGGGGCAATGTGAGTTCTTGGGTGCACAAGAGAAGAAAATTTCCATTGTGTTCTGAGGTGTTTTATACGTGTACCAAGTTACAGTAGTGTGACATCTAGAGGGCGGGAATATTGCTTATTCCAGGAAGTACTTTATGACCCGAATCCTAATTATTTTTCCAGCGAGACACTGGCTTCTGTAATGTGTACGTATACACACTTTATTGCTGATGGGAGACACTGGTTATGTAATGCTTGTAATTTGAGCCTTACCTTCACTTAACATATTGAAGTGCCAGTAGTAACATCTTAGAAACAAGTTGTCAGTCACTTTTAATTTGTAGACTATCGTTGATTTCTCGTGAACGCATACATTACATCTATGAAAAATATCATATTACTGCATGATTAATTCAGTTAAAAATTAACATGCTGTTAATTTTCCGGGGCTGGGGAACTATTTGGTAGTAATCCAGTTGCCTTATGTCTCCTAGGAAATAGCTGCTGAAATAAAAATAAATCTCTGCTCTACTAGTGTAGATGATCTCACTGTAGGAAAAATATGTGTTTGTTGAGAACAATACATGTTATATCTTTTTATTGTCATTTTGCATCCATTAGGATCGAATTGTGTCCATGCTTCTGGACAAGGACCATGAAGTAGCAGTTCAAGCCATGAAACTCTTGATGCTTGTGTCACAGTAAATAATTTCTTTTTTAATTTACTGTATTGTTTGAATGGTGACAAGATCCAGATACAGTCCTGGTGAATCTTCCTGTAATCAATTACATGCTGAGAAACAATTGCTCCCGGCAGGATACGAGTTACAGTTAAGGCTGCTCAAAACATGGCATTTTCTTTCTGTGGGAAACACCAACATTATGCAAATCTTTGTGCTTAGATTTGGTATGGAAAGTACATTGTTATATCTTTATACTTCCCCCTGAAAGGAAATTCCAAAGCATTTTCATTCTGGCTTTTCTCAAATAGAGCATCTGCCTATCTCTGGGGAAGTTCCCCACCACAGAGTCTTCCATCCCAGTGTTCCAGGTCTTGACTGGGAACTCAGTGAACTCTGCCACCTTCTTGGTTTCCCCAGGTGATACAGGAAGCCTTGAGCTTTGAGGTTGTTGGTAGAATTTGAACGTTTGTGGCTCTGTTGCAGAGAATCTGGGAGCTATTGTGCCCAAAACAGACTGACAGGAAATGAGCAAGTATGTGACATTTTGTTTTTGCTGAAGTGGAAGGTTAACAACAAAAAAGAAAATCAGGAAATTACCCACCAGTCATAGGTTCAGTAGGGTAATGGCAAGCTGGACGTATGGGGAGAAGCTAGGCTAACATTACAGCACTGTATGAATCCTATTCTGATACATTCTTGAGCAGTATGTTTATTTTAGAAATGGCTTTTTTTGCAAAATAAGGGATGAGTAAATTCTCTGTCCCTCTTTTTTTAATGCAAAATAGATTTTGGGACTCCATAAGTGCCCTGCTGTTTCAGGATTTAAGTTGACTTCTGCTGACACAAATGCCTCCATGTGCAGCATGGTACATTGTCCAGTAGCCTTCTGTGATTTGCTTTTCTGCTGAAGTATTCAGAAGCATTCCAGAAGTAGTACAGATTTTGAATCCAATATTCAGAAGTAATCTAAAAGTATTACCCACTGCTAGAAGAGGATGTAGAACTTAATCGACCAAGTAATGTAGAATAAATATTGAGGTATGTACATAGAACTCTGAAAGCTATGGGAAGAGTTACTAATAAAATTTGTGAGGTGACAGTTAAGACTTATCTGCATTTGGAAATTTCCTTCTAAATAATTTTCCAGGAGTTATTTCAAGATAAGCTGCCATAGGAGCGCTCTTGCTTTGAAATAAGGACATGTATACATGAGGAGGCTTAAGACATGAATGAACTGCATGAAACCTCTGAGTTAATGTTATTAATGTTGAGGTAATGTTATTAATGTTGAGGATAAAATGCTTTTAAGGTGAATTTGATCGTTTTGAAAGTGAATTAACTTCCACTGAATTAGGATTTAATAATTCTGAGCGTGCACGTAGGAGCTGAATATGGTTGAATCCATTCATATGGATTTTCCTTGGGGTCCTTGTATAAACAAGCTGTAAGTGTTCAGGTAGGGACAAGTTCCAGAAAAACTGGAATAGCTTTGGTAAACATCCAGATATAGACAAGATGTATCAAACCTGCTTTTCCTGTCATTTTCTCCCACTTTTAGCCACCTTTTGATGTACTGCTTATGCAAGCTGCTGTTGTTTTTTCCATAGAAGAACAAATGCCTCTCAGCATGAGTGCTGAAGAACAGCCTAGGACATGACAGATGCTGTGCTGTATCTATATGCATTTGGCAATAGAAGGAGCTTTTCTAATTTCTCCTGCATCAGCCCAACGATTAGGCAGAGCTGGACCCAGCGGCAAACTAAGCCAGTATCCGTATTCTCCTCCACTCTTAAAACTTGGCCATACCAGTAGCTGCTGTGCATTTTGAAGCTGCTGTGCTAACAAACTCTTCATGAGTAGGGCCCACTTATTCATAGGAACAGACAAAGGATATGCCACTGCCAGCTATCTCGGTTACTCTATATTGCTGAAGTAAAAGCAGTTCGACTTGGATGGGTTTTTTTTTTAGCATTGCTGTTGACATTAAGTCTTAAGTACTTTTGTATACTGAAGCACTGCTTTATAGTCTGAAGGGGGGCCTGGCTTCTATTTCACTTCACACTCCATTGACTTGAGGGGCATTTCTCTAGGTCTGCTCCAGCATATATATCAGAACAGCATATGACTGCTGTGGACATAGCATGCTTTTCTGAAGGAAGTACCACTGTTTGGGTCTCACCAGCAGTAGACAGGGTTGTATTGTTACTGTGTTTACAATGTCCGTTTGTGCAGCACTTGGTTCTCTGTGTTGCGTAGTTAGTGGAACAAAGTACAATGCTGTGTCTATGTGCATAATACATCCCTGTGCTAGGAGGAGCGATACACCATTGTTGAAGTACAAAGATGGTGTTACGGCTGCCCTTGTTCTGTACCTAACTAACAAGTGCTATATTGGCACTGCAGCTGTTTAGCTTCTCTGGCTTTCTTATGTGGGATCATGTTCTCATCAATGCAAGCTGCAGCTATAAAGTTTGATCAATGTTTCTTCTATCCTTATTTTTCTTAAATGCAATTAGGTTTGCATCGTGAATAAGTGCTTATTAAAGTTTTCTAAATAGCACTTGTCAGTCAGGAAATGTAGTTTTCATGAGTAAAATGAATATTTTTTAAAAAATTGTTTTTAATTAGGCTGTGTGGAGGCCTAGCAAACACATGCTTTTCTTTGTTTTTGCTCATCTGCTGCGTAGCCCCTCTTCCCTCCCCCTCCCCCCCAAATTGCTGTGAGCCCTGTTGATTTGTCTTAATTACTGGAACGATGAAAGTGGGAACTGGAGACTTAACGAACAAATTCAACTACAGATCTTCTCTTTGATAAAACTAGTACTCACCAGTCTATAAAACCGGCGTGAAGACAATGCAGACAGTACAGACAGTCTCTGACACAGACTTCTTAATAAGGGTCTGCATCAAGATGCTTTTCCAGCAATGGCGAAGCTTATGCTTCAGTACATAAATGTGTCAGAAAGGACTCAACATGGTATTCCAGAAGCAAAGAAATTTCAGGGTTAGTGTGTCTGAAATAGATGCATTTTATGGCTTATGATTGGTATCTGGATACTAAGCAGTTATGCTACTTGGTACATGCAGTAAAGCGTGAAATAGGGTTGGTGACAGGGACTCCACTGTTTGTAAAGCATGCTTCTGTGTGTATGTATCGATGTAACCACATTTTTCACAACTTTCAGTCACACTGTACTGTCTTCTCTGCATGGCTCATTTTTGTCATCTGCGAATTTGGCAGCTATATTCTAGTTGCCCACAGTACGTTTTTATGGAGGCATGAAAGATCTTTCAGATTCAAGTTTTCATTTTTAGATCTACTGGTTAGAATGTGTATCTCATAAACTCCATATATTTGGTTTGGAGACAGCTCACAGCAAATTTTTTTTTTTTTCCTCCAAGAATATAGTCTTAAATGGTCAGGTACTGACCTCTAGAACATGTCTCTTGTCTTGGAATAAATCTCTTGTTATTTAGTGACATGCACTAGCCAGGAGCAAGGGCAGGAGTAACCCTTTTTTAAAATTATTTTTTAATTAGTCCATTGTGTGTATATCAGCAACTCTTTTTCTGGTTTCCATAATTGTCTTTTGGGTGAGTATAGTAGCAAGGCCTCCACCTATTTTTTTTGATGTTTGACCGTTGCAGTGACTCTTGCCTTGCAGTTGAACTTCTGTGCTCCTTGTGTTTTAGTAACATCTCTTAACCATCTCTTAACTGTGACTGTATTCCAGTACTGTGGAATATACATTGGTTATTCTGTACACACTACTGGCCCATAAAACTGCTGTGCTGGCCTTTATATTCTCTCTTTTACTAGCCAGGCAGGCAATGAAAAACACTAACCTTTTCAATTCACTTAATGTGTTACATTATTTAAAAAGAAAAATCAGTGCTGAATCAAAACGCTCTTGCTGTGCACATACCTGGTCTGTTCAAATCCATATTTGTGTTTTCACCCTGTGAGCTGAGCTGTTTTTTTCTTGTTTGTTGCATGTTGTCTCAATTGAATGTGAAGGTCTTTCGGCTAGTGGATTTCTATTTTTCACAGCCCAATGGGATCCTAAAACTGAAACGAGCCTGTGAGGTTTAGCGTAATAGAAATTATTAATGCTATTGAATTATGCATAATTGTTAGCATTAATGTTGCAAAGCATCTGAGAGGGAATAGGAAGGAAATAAAGAGGGAGAAAGAATGAGTGATAAATATGTACTGAAAGAGAGAAGTGCAGAAAATAAGGAAACTTACAGGAAATACTGCCCTTTGAGAAAGCAAATTAATTTAGTGAGGCTAGTACCAGACAATTCTGTTCATTTCTATATTTCAGGTAGTTCATAACTACCTGAAAGAGTTGAGGGAGTTCGGAAAAGAGCAGCAAAAGCAATTAGGTAACTGTAGTAGGTGGATGAGGGAAGTTTAGAAGTGATGCACGTAGCGGCACAAATCTACAAATGGCTTGAATATATAAATAGCAAGGAAGGAGAAAATTACTTTGTATCACATCCGTTAAATGTAACTAGAAATTAAACTGAGTTTTAAGCACAGAACACCAAGTTAGAAATTTGGAAGAGCTGCCTGAAAGAGTGAAGAAGAGTGAAAACTGGATTCATTGCACTCATTGAGGACTTCATGTTTAAACTATTTAGTAGAGCTGATAAATACGTTAATTCTCACTGCAGTGCTTAGACAGTGGTAAGTAGAGTTACTCCAACTTAAGGGTCAGGAAACTGAGACTTGTAAGTGCCCAGTGTTCTGCTCAGTGGAAGAGTCACAAATCAGGTAAAGCTGCTTCACTCTTACACTTTAAAAGCTTCACTATCCCTTCTGATTCCCACCTAGACTGGCAAGAATCTCTTAATTTGAAGTGGGAAGGCCTACACTATATGAGAATCTTGAAAACCGGATTTGGCAAAATACACTATGGCTAATAATGTAGTACACGTTACTGAGCATTGCAGATGTCCCATGACAAATAATTCAGCAGGGGGTTGAACTAGGTGATTCTGTATTGCTGTTTCATGGACTTTGGAGGAGAAAGTGACATTTGATAGGCAAATGCATTGTTTTTAGCAAGGTCCTTCAGACAACCCATTGTGCAGAAAAACATTATGTGGCATTGGAAGCCGAAATGCTATTGTGAAAAGTGTTTTTGTATGATAAAAAAAATAAGCTGAAGAGAGAGACATACTTTACATACAGATGAGGAAAATATCTACCTTTGTCTTGTTTAGTGGCCTTTAGCAAAAATAAGGAAATGTTAACTTGAAATTGATAAAAGTAGCCGTGTGAAGGGCTCTCTTCAGTGGAGCAAATTCGGCAGCACAGGTCTGATTGCTTGCATGAGTCACGTGTATTAGCAAAAGGAAATGACACGAAACTACAGCTCTTCCATGATTTCTTTAGGTCTACCCTCTTATCCAGGTAGAGTTATGGTAGCGCTTTGTGACTGAGAAGAGTCAAGCCTATTCCAAAGAAAGCAAAAGTGAAAGATCAAAAGTGAAAGAAGGCTTGTGCTTTCTCCTGTGTCTTCTCTTTTTTTACACTTCCTTGGAAGTTCTCTTCAACCATTTTGTGCCATCAAATACTTCCATTCAGAAACCTTGGTATCTACTCAAAAATATTAATATCTCCCATCTGAAGAGTTAACAAGGAAGAGTATGGATTGTATGTCTCCCTGAGTTATGTTTCTTAAACAAAATAAATACGTAGTTACTTACACAGCATCTGTCTAGTGTGCATCTTCTGGTGTTCTGTCACAGCATAATCATAGGATACAGTGCATTGCAACACACTAATCCTATTTAAAAAGTGAGTGGGGAAGGAGTCTTGTTATGCTGTAGTGACGACCACACTCTCCTCTCTCTTTCTGATCACCGAAATGTCATCTTGAAATACCTACAATGACAGCAGGGTAGAAAGAGGTAAATAAAATAATTATAAAAATCAGGTAAACATGTTCTATTGTCTCAAGCATTAGAATGCTTGTATTTTTTGGATGGTAATGATCAGGGCAACAGTAAAGTTGTTTGTGCAATGTCTTTGCAAATTTCTATGACTTAGATTTCTTTTAAATGCAAAATAAACAGGTTTTTTTTTTTGATTGAGATGCTATACCTTGGATTAACAATGTCCCCATGATGTGTGCCTGATCTTTCTCTGCACAGCCATTAGATAGGAAAAAGGGTAATGTAGCACAACTTTCAAAAGTGCATCAGATGCATTTTTATTTTACTATTTTGATATTATTATTATTATGCTTGGTATAAGCAATAGGAGAGAGCAAGCGGGATGATTCCAGCAGCTGTATATGGTCATGTCTCTTGCATAAAGTAAAATGGAACAAAGATATGAGATCTTTCAACTGGTGCCATACACAGAATAAAATGGGTCTGTGAGCTATCCCTAGAATATCGCAATTTCTTCTCCATGGCGTGTTCACACAGAAGTGCAGAGAAAATAGTGTGTCATGACATTGGTATGTGGAAGGCATGCCTGTTTATTTTTGGACACCTAAACACTGGCAGGCACTTCTGGCTTAACCTTTATCTGTTACTTGGCATTCTGAGGGCTGTAGATTTGCAGCAGTAGTATCGCTCTATTTAAAGTATTCTCTGAATGCATAATTCTTGCCTTATGTATGTTAAAAAGAAAGGCACCCATCTGCTGCGACAGCAGTAATGGTAGTGATGGCAGGTGTAGTTTAATGTTGCGATGTCCAGACGCAAGTAAAACCCCTGAACACTCATTTGAGTGGGGATATGAGAGTAAACCTCAGTGTTTCACAGAGAGCAGTGGCTGAGCAGCATGTGGAAAGCAGAGGAAGCACATGCAGGTATTCCTTCTCGTTCCAGAAAGAAGAAAAGATCCAAGGCTCAAGAGGTATCATCAGTGTCTGCCAGCCTGTGTTGCAAAGAAATAGGTTGTTTTCCCCTCCTTTGCTTCTGTACTACTACTGTGTTTCATACGTAGCCAGAGCTTTTACTTCTGACTTACTCTTGTCTTGAGGAGGGGGAGGAATACCGCTGTTGTAGATTAATGTAATTGAGACAAATTCCTAGCCTCTTTGAAGACAAAGCCAAAATCACGGCGGCTGTCATTTCATTTGTGCTAGATAGGCAAGTATTTAATTTCTACCCAAAGAGAGGTTTGTCTATAACTGCAGCCATGTTACTGAACACTTTCAGCTATCCAAAAAATTCAGACAAGGAATTTTTTTAAATAGGGACAGCAGGTGTTATAATCACTATTTCCCTAGAATGCTAAGAAGGAAAAAACTGATATATGAGGTCAAATAAATGCAGATATTAGAAAATGTACACACTTGCCTGGCATCTTCATACAGGAAATTCCATTTCAACACAAGAAAAAAAGCTTTTCTATTGTGAAGGTAGTCAAACACTAGAATGGGTTGCCAGAGTAGTTGTGGAGTCTCCATGCTTGGAGATACTCAAAACCCAGCTGGACATGGCTCTGAGCAACCTGCTCTAGCTGACCCAACTTGAGCAGCGTGAGGTAGGATTAGATCTCAAGAGATGCCTTCCAGCCTCAACCTCTCTGTCATCCTCTGATTGTGTGTTGGCCCAGTCTAGATCCCAGGATGTTTGCATAGAACTTTCCCATTTTGCAAGGTGCTTCCAGCTTTTAAAAAATATATGTGTATAGAGAAAATGAAAAGGGCAGCTTCATGGAAACTAAATGCTTTAAAATAACTAAATAATAGTTTCACACTAAAAAAAATGAAAGCAACCATGTCAAACTGGTTAACATTTACATGTTAGCTTATTCCAGTAAATTCTCCATAACTTTTTAAAATACAGACTTGCTATGTTATCCATTCTTACTCCTGTGTTATTTGTTGTCGCTGTTTGTGTTACTGTCACTTGTCTTTACTACTGTAAGATGCAAGGTAAAGAACAGATCATCTCAGCTGAGAACTATTCAAAGTTTAATAATTGATATTTCATTCATGACTTCACAGGATATACCAGTGCTTATTCATGTACTGTACTGCACCATATTACCTTTTTCAATTACTTACTGTTTAACATCAATAAACACATTTTTACACTATTTCCTTAGTTCTGTAGGTGGTTGAATAACAGTCTTGTAAATATTGTTCTTTATACTGATTACATGATATATACTCAGAGCTTTTTCCATTTGGCCTGCTACCACAAATATACACTCAAGGGAATTACAGGTTAAAAGAGGCCACCAAAACCTGCCTGAAGAATGTAAGCCAGATTTTGGGTTTAGTTGGGGGCAAGCTTTATCTTGCCAGATTGACCCATCACTTTTGAAGGCACATCATCAGTGCTTCCATTTAAGACCTGTTTATTGTGTCAGTGACCGTTATAAACAAACAGAGGAAAACTGGTAAAGCATGCAAATGATACATGAATAAATACGTTGTAAAGGTCAAATTCATGAGGTCTCAACATCCATAGACTAGAGGCTGTTAACTACCAGAAATAAGAATTCTGTCTTTTTTTGTTTCTGATTTTAAATCCCGGGCAGTGCTGAAAGCTATTTGCAGCAAACACTAGTGCTGCTCTTACCTACTGTTAGTTCACTTCCTTGCAGTAAGGTTTGAGAATTGTTTGGGGCTTAGTGACTTGTCAGGATGCTAAGGGGTGAGATGGGATTGAGGACAAACAAGTGCAGGAAAGGGTGCTAATTTTTGTATGATGTCAGTCCCAGCAAATGCAGAGCATGAATCCTCAGTTTTAGAGATGTTAGTGGTCTGCATCTGTAGGTGGCTTTAAAGTGTTAGTGCCTGAGGACTGATAGCAGTAATAAATAAAACCCCCTTTCCCCCTTGCCTGGCTGTAGAAAGTGGAAGGGTCTCAGATGTTGCTGTTGCGTTCTCTAAAGTAGCTTAGTCCAATGACATTGCTATGGCAGTAGAAAGGAAGTGTTTTGAAGTTGTAATTCTTGCTTTGGGCTTCGCTCCTCTGGTATCTTTTTGGCAGGTCATTCGACCTTGATGTTTCAGTCTCCTTTCTGTATAAGGCTGATGTTAATACCATTTCTACCTCCCGTAGAGTGTTGAAGGTTCATTAGTTGGCAAGCAGTGTTCTCAGGATGTGTAGCTGAACGGCTGTGAGAAAAACTGTGACTGTGTGTTTGGGCAGAAAGATCACAGTCACAAGCATGCTTTGTGATTTGATGTGATTTGATTTCTTTTTAAACGTGACTCTATATAAACTTAGAGTATAGGTTTTAAAATACTATGCTAAATAATTTTAAAACAATTTTTATTGCAAAATGAAGTCAACTTGTTGTTTATTATCTTCTATGACCAACCTGTAAGACATAAAGTAGAGGCATCATTTTCCATTTTTTTTTCTTTGTAAATACAATGAGCACTAATCAACCTTAGTTATGCTTTAAACTGTTGTCCATGCAGTGGGCCTGATTCCTCATGGCTTGTACAGACCTCTGTTTCTCTACAAAGTGAGTACAAAAATGCTGTCAATTCCATTTGATAGCATTTTTAGCTGTGTCCTACTGAATTTTAGCTGTGTAAACAAGTTGCGATGCTATGGAGAATCAGGTCTAGTAAAAGCTGGGCATGGCATTCATGATATTCTTTGTAGATAAACCCGAACTATAACTTTTATTGTTATTTTTGCCTAGGAACTGTGAGGATGTGTTATCAGCTGAAGACTGTGAAACCTTATACCAGTTTGTTTACACCACACACCGTCCGCTTGCAGTAGCAGCTGGGGAATTCCTTTATAAAAGGTATCTCTGCCTGCCTGCCTGCCTACTTTTTGCATATTCTCATTTGTTTCACATTGAAGGTAGATTGAAGAGGGGCATTAAGAGTTTATTTTTTGTGCTGGAAATAAGTACCATGAGGATAGTAGATGTGCTTTCTTCAGCTGAACTGGAAGAGAAATGCTGTTTGGGGGTAATCGTTTGTTCCCTGCGCAGCGCTGACATGTTAGGCATGAGAAAAGCACAAGGCTAGAGAATATGAAACAACTGGCTGATCCACAGGTGCTATGCCATGTTGAGAGTATACTACCTTTCCTTTTCCTTTCTTTTCCTGTTGCTTTGCTTCTTACAAGCTAATTCATCACCTGACATCTGCTGGATTTCCATAGCTTTAGTGATTAATCACAAAAATAGCCTCTTCTTCTCCCTTTGGAAGTTATTTTATGCATTGTAAAGGCTTTGAATAATGAGAGAGGCAGCAGATTAAAAAGCCTCCCAATTTTCTGTCAGGTTAATGAAGTATAGGGTTTATCTTCCCCAGGAGTAACTCTTATAAATGGGCTTCTTATAACAATGATTGCATGAAGTGAATGGAGTTGGCATGCTAAAAAGAGAAGAGGTATTCTGTCTCTTCAACTGAGAGAAATAATTTTGTGTTACAAAGGGCAATGAAAGTAAAAATATTTTGGCAGGGCTTTTGTGGGGAAAAATTCAGAAATCGTAATGATTTGTCTTTTTCTCACACGTAGAATCTCCTCCTAGCTGTCCGTTCCTATCCAGCTGAATTGCTGACATTCTGGTGTTTGTGGAGCCAAGTCTGACAAAAAGACAAATGAAGATAAATTCTTGTTTTGATGAGTCTTCTATGGCATCTACTTCATCTTTTATGTGGCTCCCAGTATTCTGTCATAAACCAGATGTTCTTCCTCTGAGAACACTGCTGCGTTTTGCCACTGAAACTACTGCCTTGATAAATAACTTTACTTTTTATACCCAGCCTCCCCGTGCAGCATGGATACTTTGACCCTGTAAACTTCATCCTTGTTCTTTTTTGTCCAGTTCTTCTCTTTCGTACTTCTACCAGTGTAGAAGTGTTGGTTCTAGTGTGATGGAGATGTTAGTGATCCCCTCCCTCTCAGTCATCATACTGATAGAAGTTTTAGTATAAATGTTTTTTTTTTTGTGTGTGTGTTTGTGAAATCTCCTCAGTGTCTGCATTTTTAATTTAGATTACTTACTGAGCTGGGCTAAATCACACTAGCGGAAGCACTTTTTTGAAGTATAAGCTTATGGCAACATGAAGTAGTGTGGCCCTGCTCTTAAATCCAAGCACTTCAGGCCTTACGTTAATCTATGGGGATGGCCTTTTTGTATGTATTTTGGGATTAGCATTTTTCATGAGCAGTACAGTCACACTCCTTTTGGATAAAGTGGAAGTGGAAATTGGAGTGAAGTATAATATGCTTCATACTTTGGGCAGAAGAAGAATAATTTTTCCAGTGTATCTGGAGTTGAGTAAATTGCCTCTTGTTAATACAAGATACTCTGCTTTCTTTAAGGAGCTTTAGTGCCAGGATGTACCATAATGTGAAAAATAGTCAGGTTATTAAGGTTTAAATTCAGTCTAGAGCAAGTATCTTCTCAAGCATGAGCAAATGCCTACCTCCTTATATGTTCAACACTGTGCAATGTGCATCTGTTGTCCAGAAGGTTGGCAGGGTACCTGTGAAGCTATCAGAGAGAATCTCTGCTTTCATAAGGATAACAGATCTCGGATAGTGGAAAACAATCTAGTCTCTTCCTTTCATTTGATAAAAGGTCTACTATGATTTGGAATGAATAAGTAGGTATTTAGAAGACATATGGTCCTTGAAGTCTTGACAGAATTACTGCTGTACTGGTGAATGAACTTAGGGAGCATGTGGCAGAATTGGATTGACTTCTTTTCTGTTGGCAGGCTGCTTAGGCATGAGGGAGATGAAGAAGTTCTGCCCAAAAGAGGAGGGAAGTTTGGGGCGAGTACTGGCCAGTTGAAAAAGTTAATACGTTTTTTCCTGGAGAGTGAGGTGAGGAGAATATCCCCTGCAGTAAGTTTTACATCCAGTGTTGCACGTTCAATAAAGTATTGGCTTCCTTTTGAAGGCTATTTCTGGTTATGCACTTAGAACTGTTTGGTCTTTGGGACATTCTGATTCTCTAGGATGACTCTTAATGGAGATGGAATTTGCCGCTTCTGTTATGTCAGAACTAATGTACAGCTATATTGCTGGAGAGAACCAATGCTGAAGCAGCATCTGAAAATAACCCAAAAGACTAATGCCAATGAGTGAGAGGTATTAATGTGTGCCTGTGTCTTTCTGCAGGCAGATAAGAACTTGTTGTGCCCTTGTTCTATGCTGACTGGCTAAGAACCAGGTAGTTTTGCCTGTGCTAACAGGCCTTCCTGAGAATTTATCAGCTACATTTTAGCTCCTTGGCTTTTGTTGTGGTCTAGACCTGTGTCCGGCCAAATTGTCCCAGGCACAGCGGTTTTGAATCTACTTGCAAAGAACTTTATTGACATCATCTAAAATGTTAGCTCATTTCTAGCCCCAAGTTTGGATTTTTAGTTGTTATGGTCAGCAATATAGAAGCAATACAGAAGCCAGTTTTAAAGAGAATACTGAAATTACCGGGGAAAAATATCCTAAAAAGAGGAAAGAAAAGCTTTTCTCCTGCTTTTATGGCTCCTTTTGTATCAGAATGAGGAAATGGGGTTTAACACTGATTAGCCTCAAACTTAGTTTGTTGGAGGACTGCATGCGAATGTATGGATGGATGGCAAAGCTTTGTAATTGGAAAAAGGGGAGAAGAACATGTGAAACTGTATTTCTTTCTAATGAAGGGTTTGCTTCTCTAAGCTTTTGTGTTTATTCCCTAGCTACACAAACATGTCACATACCTCATAGACAGCTTGTGGGACTGGGCAGGCAAATTCCTGAAGGACTGGGAGTGCATGACCACTCTTCTATTAAAAAATGCTGAAGAAGATGGTGAAGGTGGGTCAGTACCTTAGCTTTGTCTGTATGACTCTCTTTTTTTGAACTTTGCATTCAGGTAATCTAAGACCACTCCACCTTGAAGTGCCCTTTGATGTCAGATTGTGGTCCTCAAGGGTCACAAAGTAGATGTGACTCAGATATTGCCACTGTGATATTTGTATCAACGTACTTGTTTTTATTTTTCAGTATTTATATAATCTTAGTATAGAGGCTTTGCAAGAATACTTGCATAATTAAGCCATAATGCTTAAGTAACTCTGACTTCACTTATTTGTTTGTCCAAAACTTAAGAATCTAAAAGTATTGATTGATTGAAGTGTAGTATTGTCAGGATTTTGTTCATGCCTGAAAAGAAAAAAAAACTGTGTTGAATCTGTTGTCAACTAACGCTCCAGAGATTTGGTTTTATGTAAAAATATTTTAAAGTGAACTTAAGCAGTAGTTGTTGCAGTAGATCTGGAGGTGGTTGCATGGTCGAAACCAAAGCTTATGGACTCAGAGAGTTAAAGCATTTGGTATTCAAAGAAGCGTGTGTGTCCTAGGTGAGACAGTAGTCAGTAGGGATAGGCCTGGTTGAAGCTCTCTGTGTCGCTGGGAGCCTAAGTGCCTAAAAAGGTTGGCCATGAGAGGAATAATTGCTTTTCTGTTCAGTAAATAAAGAATTTTTTTCTTCAAATTAAATCTAACACTCTCTAGGCGTTTCTTTAGCAGCACTGCATCTTTCTTTATGTGGTGTCCTTCCACAGTTGCTCAGATAAACGATAGGTTTTTCATTATCTATTGCTGTATCTTCATTTTTCTTTTGTGTGATGCTGAAAAGAAACTGATTTATTTGCAGCATTGAGTGATGCCCATGAAAGTGCTCTCATTGAAATTATCCTCGCAACTGTTAGAGAAGCAGCTGAAGGTCATCCTCCAGTGGGCAGAGGTGCAGCCAAAAAAGTTAGTGCATCTTACTGTGATTTATTGTGCTGTAATCACTTTCTCTTTATCTTATGTGCTTTGCCAAACAGCACGTTCCTACTGGTTGGTACCTCTTTAGAAATAAAATAGCGTACTTTTCATGAAATGCTACAGTGTCTTTTGACCTCCAGATCTTATTAGCAGTGGATGTTGAAGGGTGTGAGCGTTAGGCAAAAGCTAGTGGAAGCTTGCTATTGATAAAGCGGTGAGCATTTTATCTGTGTTCAGTGATTTACATCTAATTTAATGTTAACAAAAAACCAAAACCATCTGGTTGACTCTGTGGAAAAGTATGTTTGCCTTGGCTTGATTTATTTGAGATAGAGGCATGTGAGTTAACCTTTGGCTAAACGTAAAATCCCACTCAGATCTAAAAGATATTGTAATTGAAACGAAATGCTTTGTCTGCAGATTCTGTCAGTAAAAGAGAAGAAAATACAATTGGAAGATTGTACCAAAATTACTGAACACTTTATTATGGTGCTTCCTCAGCTCTTGGCAAAGGTAACTAACAGCTGCTCTGTGAAAGCATGTTAAATATTTCATTAAAATTCCTACAATGCGCTCATATCCTGTTTTTTTTTTTCTCTGCAGTATTCAGCAGATGCAGAAAAAGTGACAAATCTCCTGCAGATTCCTCAGTATTATGATTTAGATGTTTACAGTACAGGACATCTAGAGAAGGTGAATAGGAATTGGGGTAGTTGGGTGCGTGTGGAATGTACCCAATTTATGTGACAATGTACAGGGTTTAGTGTGACTTGGAACAAATAGGGGACTGTTGAGATACAAAGAAATATTGTCATACCTCAAAGAAATATTCTCATACCTCATACATCTAATTCAGGCTTTTTACCTTTTGATTTGGGACTGCCAAGAAAAGCTTTAGTGCTTGTCAGTCCTGATATGCTGTGACTGGCCTGATGCCCTGGTGGGTAATGATTTATGGTTTCGTATGATAGGCCTGCCCTTGGGAATAGACTGGGTTCTTCATTGTTGGGTGGAGAGAGGGTGGGTTATGCCATGTATCTGAGCTGGCATTTCCAGGAGTAACTACAAAATGGGTTTCATTCTCCTTGAAGGCTGTCTCCCAGCTGCTGGAGGATGATAGTAACTGAAAGATAAGAATGGGGATAATATATCTGCTGATGGGAGAAGGGTGGTCAGAAATGGATAGATGAAATCCTTGGAATAGCTTAATGTATTCTTAATCAAGGGTGTTTACAGGGAGATGATGTTGAGCAAACACTCGTAGGTTTTACTTTCAGCACAGAAAGTTGACAGGAAGAGACAAATGGCAGAAATGAAGTTCTTTCCTCTCATTAAGAATAAAGAAGCCAGTTTCTGGGGTGATCTGAAACGTGCTTCGTCCTCAGCTGCTGAGGAAGACAACTTCCATTGTTGGGAGGAAGAGACACTCCTTCCCTACCATTGTCATTATTTTTATGTAGTGCCAAAGGTGTGTTGCTAAAGCAGAACTTAAAACAGTTATTTTATTTTTAGGGACACCTAGAGAAAAAATAATTAAAAAGGGTTTTAAACACAGAAGAAAGCTGTATCCCATAGTCCTGCACTTCACCTGCTCAGACTGGCGTTTATTTCATTTTGATTGTATGACCTGTAACGATATATTGGCCAGGTGAAATGTATCTGAAACATAAGTGGACTTAACTCTGGTTTAACTGTCGTACCCCTTGTATTACTTGCAGCATTTGGATGCTTTGCTGAGAGAAGTAAAAGATATTGTGGCCAAACACTCTGATATGGCTGTCCTTGAGGCTTCCTCCAGGACTTATTACATACTCTGCAGTGAAGAAATTGCCATCTACAACCAGGTGGATTGTGCCCGAACTCAGCTGATAGATGAGTTGATGGGGCAGCTTAACCAGCTGCTAAACAGCTTCTGGCAAAAGGTGAGTGTGACTCATTGTGAAGAAAAACAAGCTATTTCCCCATCAAAGAAGAAGAAAGAAGGTTAAAGGGGATATGGAATTACCCTTTGTATCTGTTTTTCTGCTCGATGGGAGCAGAGCTTTCAAAGGTGGATCTCACTCTAAAAAGATTGACTGTTTAATGAAATGGATTGATGTTTTAATGGAGTTGATGTTTTTGTCAGGAATAGGGCGGAAAATTGTAAACGGCGTAGTCCACAGCAGCCACAGGGCAACTTTATATTTTCCTGATATTCTGGACCTGGGCTACATAGTATTGCTATATAGTAATACTGCAATTGTGTACTACAGTACTACAAATTGAAGTATTATTGTGCTGGGGATGCTATGTGTAACATCAGCTAAGAAGTGCTGTGGATGTATAGATGATGAGACTGTTCCCCAAAAGGTATAGTTCTGTACTTTTATGTATTTGATAGTACGCAAGATGACCTTTGTAATCTTGTTTTGGCTGTAGAGATATTGCTAGGGAAAAACCTGACAGTCTGTAATACAAATTAGATAGCTATGAGGTCTTTGAAGTGATGACTTTCCCCTTGAAGGAGAACTGAGGGAAGGTCTCCCTCAAAGTTTTTCAGTAGTTCTAAAAAGCAGAAACAGCTGGTGGTGATATGAATAGCTTGCTAGCTGAACTGAACAACAGAAGCCTGCAGCTGATCTGATCAACTGTGCCATGAACAGGTGTCATGCCATGGTATGAGAGTTCACACTGGCAGGTTTTTATTGGATGCTGGGATATTGTAAAACGTGTCACGCCAAAAAATCCCCTAACCTCAGATTGGGTTTATTTTGTTGGTCTTAAATAGACATCTATGTCAATGTGGGAGAATGTGTATTTATGAGAAATAAGATAAGTGCTAGACCAGGGATTATTCAACATCTTGGTAGTGTGATCCATATCTAAATAAAGAGGTTTTCTCCTGGAACCCCTCCCTTCTAATTCCTGGTTGTACAGACCATCTCCCATAATCACGTAGTATCCTTGTGGAAACTACAGCAATTGCATCTATGGGAAAGTATTTAATGTATTTTTAGCTATCTTTGAATGTGATCTGGCAGCTGGAAGCAAGGAAAGCCAGCACCATGTGAACAGTTAGCCTTCCATAGATCCGTAACAACTGTGCGAGGGACCATGAATGGCCTGCGGGTCTGAGTTTTAGGACTTCTACATTAGCCTAATCCCTAGTTTTTAAACTGTGTTAGCAATACCACAGCGTTGAAAGATTGCTGTGGATTTGGCAATGTGGGGACACTTCCTTATACACAATTTCTGTGCAGTCAACGGTTGTTTTTTTTGTTGTTTGTTTTTTTGGTTTTTTTTAGCCATAGAGGAAGGTATGAGTCGTAAGGTTGAAGATGAAAGCACTGGGGAAGGCTGAAGGAGAGTAGTTCAAGTCTGTGGGTTGGGAAGAAGACATAGCAGTTACCTTAACCCCACACTGGCTAATTCTTTTCTCTTTCCCAAACTTGCACAATTTAGGAAGAAGGTTTTTGTACGGATGCAGGAGAAATTTCCCGGATACATTCTGCTTTGAGAAGAATAGCAGCTTTTCATAAGTGAGATATTTATTTACACAGTGCTGATTTACATGCCATAATTAACTTTCCGTAATTTACTTTCTGTACTTAAGCGTCAACTGAAATAAACAGCTGCAGAGCGTGAATTGCCCTTACTTGGTCGGTTTAGCGGGATTTTCACTAGAGAATGAAAATGGTCCCTATGAGATATGTTGCAGGGTTTCGGATTTC
The DNA here is from genome assembly GCF_040807025.1 of Struthio camelus. NCBI lineage: Eukaryota > Metazoa > Chordata > Aves > Struthioniformes > Struthionidae > Struthio > Struthio camelus. The sequence goes on along the minus strand of NC_090942.1, from coordinate 148,364,133 downwards.
CTGAACAGAACTGTACTCTTGGATGTGGAATTCTTTTTGGACTTGTTACTGAGGTTGGAGCATCAGCCCTAATGGGGCTAAGAAGTGTATGTTATAGGGCTGGCGTGTCAGAGTGGACACAGAGATGCTCTCAACTGGCTTGTTACAGTGCCTCTTTCTTAGCTGGATGCTGTTGCACTGCCTTACTCTCAATACTGGCAGTCAGTTTGAAGAGAGGATACTGACTGCAATCTTTTTTTCCCTCATAAGTTTCTCAGTAGCTTGCTTCTTCTGGGATTGTTCACCAAGTAAATTAATATGCAAGACAGTAGAGGGTGGGAGAGTTGGGCCTTGTGCTCTTGTCTCTCCTGCATGCTAAGGTTGCTTTATTTTTCCAAAGAGAAGTCTAACATCGTGCAGCTTGCAAGCACTCAGCAGTATTAAAAACACTCTTTTAAAGGGAAAAAATAGCATTCTTTAGACCTTTTTTGGGCACTTGGAGAGTGTGGATGTTACGTGTAGAAAAAGGTATAGAGGTTGGTTTTCTTTTTACTCTATCCATGGACACTGCTGTTTTGTAGCAAGAGTGTAGACTGTGAAGCTATGGACTAAAGCTTACAACCAACATGAGGCCATGCAAAAACTTAATTTCCATTTAAAATTTTTTTTCCCTTTAATTATTATTTCTTTATAGTGGAAGATTTCACCAGGTGCCTCTCAGTAAGTTTCATTGCTAAGGAGGTAAGGTGATGACCAGCTTTAGCAAACTGTTGGAAGGTCAGTGTGTTTTATTTGCTCATGTGAGGTCTCTGCATAGTAGGTGGTTACTTTTTGAACAGCAGGATCACAGCCAGGGGTTCAGTACCCAAAAAACTAGGTTTGTATTTTGTGGCGTGATTTGACTTAGATTTTGTTTAAAGTTATTGCTGTACATTAGACGCAGGCAAAAATGGTATAAATATAACCTATTTGGTGAGGTGAGATTCCATTTCTTGCTTAGTGTGGTGTTGTTTCTTTTTTACTTGCAGTGCCCATGACCTCACCAAGTGGAATCTGTATGACAAGACTTTAAGGTTGCTAGCGTTTGAAATGGAACGTGGGGGCTTGTCTGTTCAGGTGAGTTGTTGATACTTAACACTGACAGAGGTTTTTTGTGTTGAAAGCAGGAACAGTAGCACATATTAAACAATCTGTATATACCAGTGTCCTGTGAGGCAGGAAGATACTGTTTCCGTTTCTCACTCTGGGAAACTGAGGCAACTTTTGGTATAATGTTATTGGAATGAGTAGGTTTCATGTGCCATGGATTCATTTATTTGGAGATCTGCATGAGAGGAATCATCTGAAATCTAGATTAGTCCTTTCTCGTGCTCAGTATTTCGCCTTGATTGTACGATCTTGCTGCGCCTAGATAAGAAGCTGTTGGACAGTGAGAAACCCCTTATGGTTTACAGGTAACGAGAGATCAGTATACTTTGGACTTGTTGCTTGCTGATTGACTTGGGGGTGAAGATGGTTTGTAATTACTTGTTGCCTAAATTGCAGTCTTTTGATTGTCTGGTTAGCTCAGCTCAAATATTGTTTGTGCCAAGATGGAGTATTTCCCTGGTATTACAAGTTGATGTACTTCAGCAGTCATTAATGTTAATCGGGCACTGTTTTCAGTAGAGAATAGGGGGTTATTCAGAAAGGGGTGAAATTTAGCTGGAAGAGAGCTGAGAGTCTGTAGCCAGTGGGCAGAGGTATACTCCTTTAGATGGAGCATCGGAGCACCGAGGTTTGGCTTCTGCTCTGAATTTCCCTCTGTAGTAGTCTGCTTTATCCAAACGCTGCAGAGAGATGCTAAGAAGCTAACCTAAAGTTAGCTTCTGTGAACACCTCTATTAGTAAACGATTACGTTCAATTGAATTCATCAGGATGTCAGGGTTCTGCAGAAACAGGACCTTAGTCCTGTTAACTTTCTCAGGAGGCAACATTTAGTTGTATGTGAATCTACTAAGTTTATTTTGGGGGTCTAAATGCCTTACAGTGCAGAAATGGTAGTGCAAGCTGTGTGCAGAATGTCAGGCTTGAATGCTTTATTTAGTCCTGAGCTTTTTGCTGTAAAGCCTTTCATGTAAATAAAGGACTTGTGTTTTTATTTTCAGATGATCCTGCCAGCTCTCCAGTGCACATACTTTTCTCTCCTGTGGCAACTAGCTGCAGTTGCGGAAAATTCCCCCAAGGTTGGCCGCTCTCTATCGTATTGAAACCCAGGGTTGTGCTTCTAGAAGTTTAAATTGCTTTTCTTTTCTCAGCTGGCCAGAAAAGATAAGCTTTCTCAAGATGATAATTTGTGTGTTTTATTGAGGAAAATAAATTTAGTTGAGGCATTTTGTCTCTCTCTGTCTCTCTCTCTCTGTCTGTCTCTCTCTCATTCTCTCTCTTTTTTTGTTTGTTTATGCTTCTTCAGTCTGCAAGAGTATACTGAACAATAGTTCACCTCTATTTTTACTGCAAAACATGTGCTAAAAATTCCTGGTGCTTGATGGAGATAAGGAGCTTGTCCTACTGCCAAACAGTTTGTTATTTTCTTGTTTTAAGTAACAAAGAGTATTCAGTGAAAACTGCAGGAAGTCCTATTGCTTTATTTTGTTCTTATTTTCTTGTTTTATTTATATATTGTGTGATGTATACAGAAAGTTGCTGGAAGTGTTTGGAATATACTCATCAGCTGACTACGTGGTTAATTTGTTTTTAGGTGGTTCCCAGGCTCTACCAGATATTTCAGAAGACATTCTAGTTTTAAATACTAGAGAGTAAAACTCTTCTATGCTTTGATTCACAAGAAAATTTGTACCTGTGCAGTTTCTCTTCATGGTGATTTCTGACTACGCCGAGTGCTGCTGCTTCGGGCATTCTGTCACCTTCCTCTGGTTCTCCTGTGTGTATAGAGCAGGACACTGACATGGACATTTGTTTTGTGTGAGAAATGCTAGCCGGGAGGTTACCCTTTTGGTGACTGATTCACTATCTATTCCCGTCCCATTCCATTCCTGAGTGGGTGTCCGCATCTCTCTCTGCTCTAATATGCTCTGCCTTTCAATCCAGACACAGTTAGCTTGACTGATAACGGGGCAGCACATTTTTGCATTTGGCCTTTCATACAGGAACGGATTTTGATTGGAAGCGAGATGTTGCGGCCCACTCTAAAGGACCAAATCTGGATACTGGCAGAGAGAGAGAAGTTCCAAGAGCAAAAAAAAAAACCCATTTCCTGGACAGCAGCTCTGGGACTGTTTTTTCCTCCCTTTCCCCTAATACCGTTAAGGCAATGTTTTGCCTCCCCCTCCCCTTCTTCCCAGCATGCCCTGGAGTGGATTCTCTTTCTTATAAAGATACAGTTGCAGAGCAGGAAATCCAGCCTGCCTATAATGGCATTCCACTTCTGTTGTCTGCTGAGAGCTCAATGCATTAAAACAGCTGGACCTAGCAAAGGATCAGAAGGTCTTTTATGTGGCTGTTGGCAAATCAAGTAGTCTCTGTTGCTTGGTTCATCCTAATAGACACATCTGCATTTAGGAGCACCAAAGTTAGCAGTGTAGTGAACCTGGCTTACCTCTGTTGATACCTCTGTCGGTAGAGAGAGAGAAAAGAGCAAGTCCAGAGGGCAATTCACGTGTTGGGTGCTGAAAGTTAGAGGGGATGGACCAGGGTTTTTATATTCTACTCCCATCTCTAAGTTGGAAATTAATATCATTGCTTTAAAAGGACAAGCTGAATTCTGCAAATTTTTAGATGTTTAGAGGGCCATGTAAGTGAATAAATATCATTAGAGCTGCCCATCCTATAGATGGAGAAGCAAGGAGTTTGTGACTTGCTGAACACTACGAGCGTGAGCACATGTGACAGATTTGTCACCTTTCTGCACCAGAGTGGGAGGAAAAACTATTATGTTTTTATGGGATGGCCTTTCTACCCGGATATGGTTCCTAAAAGCAAGACATGTTTTTTTAAGTTATTCATAGCTGGTAAGCTGCTGCTATTGTGAGATGTCAGCCTTTTTCATAATGCTATCAGCTGTGCTATCTGAAATGAATAGTATCAGCAGAAAAAAGATGTAACTGTTAAGTTTATTCTATAATTCTCCACTGAATAGTAGCCCCTAACATCTTAGGCCTGTCACTTCTCCTAAATATGTTTCTAGGAGACTCTTTTGGCATTAAGAAGAGAGTTGAGGCGTTTCTGTCAGATTTGCAAGTGCTTCCTCCACCATAAGGAAGAAGATGTAAGAGAAAAGGTCAGTGTTTGTGTTTCACTTGATTGGCACTCATACTCACTCTTCCTTTTAAATGCCTTTTTTTTTTCATGCTAGTATTTCCTTCTACTGATTTTTTTGCAATATTTTTATCTTTTAGCAGAGAAGTACCTCCTAAAAAAACATCCCTCAACTATTTATTTTAAAGGAAAATTAAACTTATGTACATTAAAATGTTACAAAAATTAGTGCTTTAATCAAGCATAGGTGTATGTCTGCATGGATCCAGTTGGAGAATCAAAGCCTGAATCCGAATGACTGAATTTACCAGTTGATAATCCCTGTGTTTTCTAATTAGACAGACATCAGTGTATTTGTCGCTATCATACCTTTATTAATGCCTGACAAAGGTATTATGGCCTTGCTATGAATATCATTTCAAAAGTGAAAAATTGGGAGAAATTGTTCTGTGATTCACACATATTAAAAGGCAGATCTTGTGGTATAATAGAGCTCAGCTTCCTTCCCATGGAAATCAGAAAATCTTTAAGGGGTATTCATGCATGGTACTTGTGTATAGTGTATCCTAAGGTATACGTTCTGGAAGGACTTGGCAGTGGCATTTGACTGTTGAGGTCAGGGCGAATAGAAATCTTTAGCCTGAAAGGAAGAAGTAGAGTAGAAACCAGACCATGACTGGTGGTTTGCGATGGAGATGAAAAGTGGAGCTGGTATGGAAAGCAACATGGTTTCTAAATCCTTCTTTGGCTTTGTTTGCTTGATACAGGCCTTCATGATACTCTGTGACTGGCTGCTAATTTTGAGTCACCAAGATTCAAATAATAATGAAGCAGCAGGACTTCTAGATTATCTTCCCAGCACATCACTTCAGCAAAAACTGCTTTTGTTTATCCAGGAACATGTTTTCATGGAGGACGAAAAGGAAAGCAAAGGTTGGGCACGTTCATCACTGAAGAAACAATCTACCTTTTTTTGCTGTCTTTTGACCTCTGCACTGAACATCGCAGGAAAAGGGGACTGGTCTATTTTATGGCCCCTTTACAAACAAAATGACTCATTTATTATTTGCTGATTCATGTCCACTAATCAAACATAGGAATTTGCCATATTGCCATATTTGAAATATTGCCAATTAGGTAACACAGGGGTGGATGAGAATGTAAAAGTATTTGACAGACTGACTGTAGTAGTAGAGATGATCGTGTTAACTGCCTTCCTGAAAAGCCTTACAGTGTTACAGTGTAACTCTGTCAATTCACAGACAGTTTCAAAGCTATTAGAGGAAAGGACCAGCGGATTTTGTTTAGAGGGGGATGGGTTTTACAGGAAGTATTGTGCTACTTTTTGCTCTGTTGCCATTTTCAAACAGATTCAAATACCAAATAGAGGCAGTTATTGTGAAGGCTGATTTCTTTTGGGAGTGTTTTGAGAACAGATCTGTGATTCATTGTGGTTTTGAGACTGAAGTTAAGCAGCGTGCTTTGCAAAGCTGAGCAGAAGGCAGGTATCTTCCTGTGGTGTGCAAACCGGCATACAGCCGGTAAGAAATAGAATGTTACCTCATCCACCTCTGTCCGTCCTCTGCGTTCGGATGGAGTTCTGTGTCCAGTTTTGGGCATTGCGCTTTTCCAGTTCACAGTGTATATGGCAAGAAGTGATGAGCCTATATTGTAGGAAGGCAAATACTAGGAGAGAGTCTTTAATGGTAAAGGTAGAGCTGCTGTAGAAAACATTGCCCAAGGAGGCTGTAGTATCTCAATTACAGGAGTCTTTGCAACAAGTTATTTTTCAGGTTATGTATGTTATGTATCTGAAACTGATTAGTTGATCGTGCTTGGGGTTAGATGGCCGTTTGAGATCTCTTTCAAACCCATTTTGTATGATATTTTCAGTTTCTTAGTCTTCCTCACAAAGGATCCCTGCTATTCCACTGCAGACTCCTTCCTGAAAGAGTGTTTTTGTCTCTTGCTGTGAGTTGGCCTGTCTGTGTGCACACCTGGCAGCTGCTCCATTTCAGTTTTAACTCTGATTTGCGGATACTTCTAATCGTCCGCTTGTCTTTTGTTTCCAGGCCCACAGTGGTGGCAGAAGCAGAAACAGACCACGTCAAAGTCATAGGTCAAAGACCGAGCCTTTTGGCAATTGCTAGATTACATTTGCAGCAGGAAAGAGTGTATCCCAACTCACCTGCTGCAAGAAGCTCTCTTCAAGTAACTTCACAGCTGTATAGGAAGACTATTAAGAATATTTGTTTTTCACAACTTTCCCAGCTGGGAATTAACCCATTTTCCAAAGACTTAGTGTATTCATAATGATGTGAAATGACTTTTTTCTTTCACTTTTGTTGATAACCACTTGGAGAGTTTCACCTGAACTCTTCTCTTGTTGACTGTGTGGGGGAGCTTTTGTAGGGTTGCTGATGAGTTAAGTGCTGATCTTCTAGCATTTGTGTTATTCTAAGGAAAAAAATGTGGTTACAATTTGTCTGTCTATCTCTTCCGTTCGGTGCGTTTGTGCTTTTTATTCTGCACTCTGGTTCTGTTCTGTAGTTGTGAACAGTGTTGTACAAGGAGATTCTGACTAGTAGAAGTGGGAAGTTCCTGTGGAGATCAGAGTAGAAGACTATGTAAATAATTTGCTTTCACTGTCATCATTTGGAAGCTTTGAAATAGAAATTAACCAATGTGTGGTGATATACACAGAAATGAGCACAAGTAAGCTAGCCTCTGTTGCTTAGAGAGTTGACTGAACAGCTGAGTCTGTACAGTTTGGATGAAAATCGGTTATTACAATTGAGATACCTTGAATAAAGTAGCAGAACAAGGCTTCAGTGTTTTTGTTTCCCTAGACCTAACAGAAGAGGAGCAGAGAAAGGACAAAAACGGCAAACTGGGTGACTTGCACAAAAAGCGGAGTCTTCTTGCAGCGTATTGCAAGCTGATAGTCTATAACGTGGTGGAGATAGCTGCAGCTGCTGAGATCTATAAGCATTACATGAAGGTAGGGTTTTAGATGTGCTTGCTTTGCTTATCAGTGCATTTTAGTTGCTGAAAGTGACTCTGGTGTTTAGGAAAGCTGTGGGGTTAATAGTCTTATGGTTCAGAATCCTTTCAATCGTAAAAGGGCTATAAAATCAAGCAGGAATGGCACAAATCTCTCCTTATTGCTCTGCAAAAGTGCCTCACTGCAGACAAGGTAACTGCAAGTTGAAAGGAGGATATATTGTGTCTGAATATCTGCTTCTTGGTTCCTCCAAAGAGGCCATTGCAGAAACGCAGTTTATCAGTGGGACAGTTTTTTAACTGTAGACATTCTTATGTTGAAATGACCAACTCATTTCATAGCGCTTACGCAGTCCATACTCAGATGGCCTAAATTTCATGTGGTCCACATGCCTAGACAATTGGTAAAGCTTCAGCCTCTCTGAAGCGCATTTCAGGAGGGTTGAGTACAGCACAAAGTGGGCACTTGCCTTGTACCGGCTAACAGGACGTGGGAAATACCTGAATATGGGTCTTGATCTTCATTTCATGAGATTCAAGGCAAGTGATAGGCTAAATGTAAAAACCTCCATATTCCTCTCCTGAAGATGCTTGGGTTTTTTTGTTATAATAAATACTTAACAATTTCAGTGTAAATTTAAACCTTACATTCCTCGTAAAGGAGCAGACCATTATTTTGTGTATGAAATAATATGAAAAGTCCAGTTTTCATCTTTTAACTTGAGTGTGCTAGAGATTGTGTTTTATGAACTTCTTTTGTCACACGAATGTTCTGTGTATTCCCAGCGCTACAGAAGGAGAATGATAATTCTCATTTATTTTCTTGCTATTAATAGACCTACAATGATTTTGGAGATATAATTAAGGAAACACTAAGCAGGACGAGGCACAATAACAAAATTCAGAGTGCCAAGACACTGATTCTCTGTCTGCAGCAGGTAAGATTAAGATTAAGGCAGGAGATTAGGAGCTCTTATGACAGCTATATTGGGAAATAATCATTCAAACTCTTTAAAAAACATAAAGGAAGAAATTCATTGATTTTACTTGCTCTGCATATGTATCTTAGCATTTCATAATTAGAACTTCCAAATCATTACATCTGTTTTACAATGTAATTTTTTTGTACTGTTTGTTTATTTTTTTTTAATCACCAGAGGTGTAGTTTTAGGATTGGTGTAATCTTTGAGATTAAAGAGTGTTTCCTGGGTATGTGTCTCTGTTAAGCAGAGGTTAATGGTGTTCTTCTGTGTTTTACTGATCACCCTCGATTCCTACTGTATTTGAGAAACCACAAATATATCTGGGCCCACCCAGTTCTGAGCCCCTGTATTTTCAGTATTTTTTTTGTGGAAGAAAGAGGTGCAGCTCTTCTGAAGGGTCTGACTTGCTTCTAGCTTGGTTGCTCTGTAAGCCACAGAACAGGCTCCTCACAGGGGGTACTGATACATGAGCCTTGCTTACACATCACCAGAGGCTTAGATCTACGAACCAACCCCTGAAATCTGAGCTTAGATGATGGTAAGCAGCATTTGGCTACACATATTCTGCTGACACAGTCAAGACTGTGTGTTACGTATCACATAGACAACAGGCCCTATTTGGCCTTTGTTTGACCTTGAAAGTTTACAGGTTGAAGGCAACAAGCTACCTCCATGTTCCGTTAGCAGATAAAAATGTGGTAGCGATTGGGCCTGAGACTGTCTTTTGACCCTGTCTCACTTACAGAAATTGGACCACGCTGTGGCCAAACTTGCTGCTGTATGTTTGTGTTCTGATTTTCTAAAAAATCCCCAGGCAAATTTCAGTCCCTGGGCTTGACTCAGAAGTCCCAATAGGAGATGGGGTCAGAGGGGCTGTCACCTTCGGCGATCGATTCTCTGTGTACACGTATTTTTTTTAATTTTTGCCTCTCTGTTAAGGACAGCAGTGTCCACGGTTAGTTTCCTTGTGCTTGTTCCAGTGATGTATACTGCTGAAGTACACAAGTTACCTGTTCTTTTGTAAGGCTTCTGTCTGTGCGAACAATCTGTTGCTTGGTGCCCATGTCTCTATGACAGTTTGCTTGCTTTTAGGTTTACCTACTGTTATTTGGGACTGTTTTTGCAGCTGTTTCAGGCACATGTACAAAGCCATGACAGCAGCAGTGGTGTGGACTTGTCCTCTACTTCTTTCACAAACATTAAAGAACTCGCTCGTCGTTTTTCGCTGACATTTGGCTGGGACCAGGTGAAATCTAGAGAATCTGTAGCCATGATACACAAGTATGTACCACATAATGTCACTTTCTCCTTGATAATTGCTTTCCTTAGTTGTTGATGATGTTACTTTGTTCTCTCTATATTTTTTCCTCCCAATAGGGAAGGGATTGAATTTGCCTTTCAAGGAGCTACTGGAATAGGTGGAAAATGCCTGCCTCCTAAATTAAGCTTTCTGTTAATCATCAGTGAATTTTCCAACAAGCTGCTAAAGCCTGACAAAAGGCTAGTGTAAGTTAAGTTCTCGTGCACTGTCATACACAGACAGTTTGTGTTCTATATAATCCCTGTAGAAAGGATGCTTGAACCTACAATGTTGGATAAATTGCTCAAGAACTTTTCAGAGAACTTTTGAAATCAGTCAGCTGTTGGCTGAAGGGTCACTTGTTTGTTCTCTTTTCCATTTAATTTTGTAGTAGCAGTTATTTCAAATTATATTTACAGTGTCCATTCTAGCCCTTTTTTAGACAGAGTTACAGTCTCATGTGGGGATTTTTCTACGGGGAAGACTGTTAACTTGGGGAAGAGGATTTGCAGCTTGAGTGGCTAGTGGAGAAGCAGGAATGCTTTTCTGAAGCAAGGCAAAAAATACTGAGGAACAGGTAATGTGTGGATCGTTATTTTGTAATGATCAAACTCCACAAGTTCGGGGCTGGATTACAAGTTCCATGTAATATGTTTGGAATAGAAAGATACACATGTCACTATTCATGATAGGGATGTTTAAATTTAAGAATTCATTGTTTACAGGGAAATGGGACACGGTCTACTTCAAAGCCTCTATGTTTTACAGTGGTTTAAAATTTAAATTTAATAATATAAGAATAATATCTTTTTTTCTGGCATCATTGGGCATTATGCATCCTAACAGAGAGGCAGATGTTTATATCTGTTATTGCCTTCTTCACCTGCCTTAACTCACTTTGGGAAGGAAATAATTCCCTTGCTTCTGCCTGACCTTTGCCTTTACTTCCCTGGTCAGTGCTGCTTCTTTTGAATCTCTGCTCTTCAGTCTTCTATTTATAGACACTGGGAAAATTATTTCAAAATATGTAACAGGTATTCCCTTTTTCCTGAGAGCATATTTGAAGACTTGGGAATGTAAGATGAAACATTACACATTTGTCTTTTTGAATTTCTGAGCAAATTACTCTAGTAGCTGACAGGAAACATTCCACTTTGGAGAAGAAACCAGCAGCAAGTGAAAAAGAAAACTCCATATCTTGCTGAGCCCCGTATAACTTGTTTGCTCCTTGTGTCACTTTAAACTTAAATTGGAGGTTAGCTTCCATTGGGGATCATCAACCATGTTTTAAATAGCAAAGGTCAAGAGCAGTAAAATGTGTAATTTCCTCTTACTTTTTATGGCAAATAAAATGCATTACTGATTGCCAGCTATCCAGACTATATTTTAAAAAATGAGTTCAAACCCAAAATGCAAAATATCAAAGAAAAATATTTGACACAGACTGACTAGGACCCTGGTAGTCTAAAGTGGATAATCTGTAGGTGGTGATAAGTTTCCTTTCTGTTCTTGCATTTTTCTCAGTCAGAATCTTTGACATACACCACTAGAACTGGTTTTGTGCAATTTCTGTGCAACTCTGCCCTTGTGGCTTGGATTTTAAACTGCTGTTATCATCAGTGTGGTGACACTTCTGCATTAAGTAGACTTCTGTTAATCCATCCTTGAAAAACTTCGTAACTTAATTTACCTCCAGGGATCATGTCTAAACAAACACGAGAGAAATATTTCATCAATGATGTGGGCAGGTTTAAGGCTATATCCTGATGATTTTTCTCTTTTAGCTGTATTTAACTTCCTGACCTGTGGGTATATTCCAGGAAAACAGTATTATATACATTCAGGCAGATTTATTCAATGAAAATTTTCATGAGAAATACAAAACTTAGCAAGGTGTGCTCCTTGACTTTAGTTTCTGCTGCCTTGGACCAACCCACTGCTGCTGGAAACAAATGGGAAACAATAAAATTCACAGGGGGGGAAATTGCAGTTATGTCCAGAACTACGTTCAGACTATGTTTCTAGAGTTTCTATTCTGGGAGGTTTAAAATGCCTTGCAGGGGCTGGAGATTATATTTCCTCTTAGAAATATTTAGGTCTAGCTGCATCATAAATTACTGATTGGAATGTTTTAAGTCAACATGAACTTTTGGAAATAAACATCTGGCTATTTTCATTTTTGTTATTAATCATGGGATTGACCTCCAGGTCTGTATATTAACATATGTGAAAGTACCTATAACAGATGAGATACAGAATATGGGCATTTGTTAGAAAGGAGTATATTTCAACACCATCTAAGTATATGGATTTTAACCTCCTCCTCCTGTAAATACTCAGGTTATAGCAGTAAAATAGCTGACTTGTCAATGGGTCTGTACCACAAAATACACAGTTATTGAATGAGTTATTGAATAGCAAGCAGCATGAAGGGCCTGATTCCTGAATCAGTAGGACTCTTTCCATTGACACTGTTAGCATTTGGAGTAGACCCTAAAACAGTAGTTACAATACGTGCTTGTTTGAAACCAACAAATTCCATTACCAGGGTTTCTTGATCCCTGGGGCCCCCAGGGTGCATGACTCTAATTGTTTCAGAGTCAATGCTTACCCTAACCGCCTCCCAGCACTGGTTTTCTTGTTTTGCAAAGCAGATGAAATGTCTGATATTTTCCAGGCCACGCTCTGAATCAAAGAAAAAGCAATACACTGTACAGGCTGGTGTTAAAACTGTCACTTTTGGTCCTGGCTAAGGTGGGGTCTGTTTTAATAACACTGGACTTGATTTTAAAGTGATGAGCTGTAGCTAAAATGCAGTGAATATCCAATTTCTAATCCTGAGTCAGACTGCTTTTCGTTTCTTATTATTGTGAATAGAAGTGGGTCAGAAACACTTTTATCAGAAATATCCTTATTTTCCAAAAAGAATGTCTGAAGGAGACCTCCTTGCTCCAGAAAAGATGATAGCATGGCAATTAAATAATTCACCTGGGATTTAGGGAGGCCCAGTGTCAGGTTTCTGGTTTGAATCTGGCAGAAGAGGGATTTGAACTAATGTTTCCTGCATCCTCTGTGTTGTCATAACTGCAGAGGTGTTAACTGCTTTTGCAGACAGTTGAAATTTTATTATGAACCTGAGAGAATTGGATTGGGGTTGATACGACCGTACAAAAAGGTGGGTTTTTTTTTCCTTAATTCTGATAAAACAGACACTTTCTGGCCCAAATATCCCATTTCCCAACCTGCTATACTACTGCGTCGCAAGGAGTATCATTTACTTGGGTTTTCCTTTGCATTGCAATCTGTGAGGCAGAAAAAGGCCACCAGGAAAAGGGGCACATCCTCTCACAGTACTGCTCTGTTCAAACTGCTTCCTGGCAGGAGCAATTGGCAGTGACTTTTCCTACATAAGGAATTCTTTTTAGAGACTGATGTAGCTCTGTAGTTCGTAGGAATCAAATGTTGTTTCTAATGCTAAAGTTCTCTTCGCAGTTCTTAGCTTTGAAGGCATTTACACTGTTTTGATTTCGAGGAAACAGGATGCCCTTTCCTTTTCTTGATTGACAGTTCTGCCTGAACTGTTTGTAGAGTTAAGGAAAAATGCCTTTCTAGTAATACCTTCCCTGGATATTGAGGGAAAAGATACTGAGTTTTCTTATGCTTGCTTTTGGTTTTCTCTAGGTACACTTACTTACAGAGGTATATAGCAGAACCACTGTCTTGCAGAGGAGACGAATGGCAGCCTTTGGTTTGGTACAGAAACTCTTTATTGGCAAATGAAGATGAGGAGAGCTCTGTCCTCAGCAGTTTAGGAGAGTGGTCCCCCGTGGGCACATCTAAGACATCTTTTAAAAGGAAATTGTCTAATGGTATGAAAACTTCACTGTTCTGGATCAGCTGTGTTTGCTGTGTCTCAGCAAAAACTGGGACAGCACTTCTTCATGCTTTGCATTAGCAGTACCACAGTTTGTTGGATGTTGTAGACTTTCCAGTTTGAATTCTGGTTTTTACCTTCAGCCTTGTTGTTGTTAAAGGTCTTTTGATCACTTACTAGGAGGGAAGTTGATCTTTTGACCCTGTGTATTCAGATAATCTTGTATTCTTCTCTGTTTGAGCTCTGGCATTTGTTTGTGTCGTTGGGGCTGGGTTCATTACTTCCAGTTCTTAAGTTACGGGCATTGTTGCTCTATGATCTTGTAGATAATCAAGAGAGGAGAGGTATTTCCAGGTGATTCAGATATCTGGGCTGAATTATCCCCTGGGATCTTTCTCCCTGTTGAATCTCTAAGGAGCCTGCAGGTTTATGCACCTAACTTCAGGGTTACAGTCATGTGGGCTGAACCCAGGCTTTAGCAGCTCTCATGGCTTTCCAATCTGTAATGAGGTATTTGGCCCACCAGCATGGTGGGGATTCGATAAATGTAGTAAAGCCATGATGAAAGCAGTTGCCAGTAAAAATGCTATGTGTTATGGATACATACAGTTTGGGAAGGAAAGGGTATTTTTTTCCAGAGCATCCTTTCATTTCTCTCATTCTTTCTCAGAGTTTTTCTTTTCAGTGACCTGCCTTCAAACAGCTTGTTCCTTTGTGTCCCATAGGCGCTCCTTTCTTGAGATTTTTGTAGACTTGGCAGTGCTGATAGTACTTACAGGCTGGGGACGGGATCATAAATCTAATTGCAAAAATGCCCAGTGGGCAAATTATTTTCTCTTGTGTGGCTTTTAGCTGCGTCCTTCAACAAATGAATGCTTTGCTCCAAGTCTCTCTTTGAGCTTGGCCTCCATTATTTCCCCATAGTAAGGAATGCTGCTTTTGGAAATGGTCATCTCATGACCTCTGAGGATGAGGCTGAAGAACAAGATCTGTTCACTGTCTGTTCCAGGGTCTTTGCCTGAAACCAGCCATACTGAAGCAGCAAGCAAAGATGCAGATTTCCAGTGTGCTTCCCAGCTTGCCTCTGCAGCAGGGAAAAGCAGAAAGAAGCTGAAATCTCGAGAGATGCACTTGCAAGAACATTTGCCATTCCTTTGTCCACTAGGGCTGCAGAGAAGATACAGGTGAGAGTTTTCTGCTTTACAAGCTCCTTCACTGTCCTGGTATTGATGCCTGGAGTCTCTCTGCCTTCCTCTGCCACTGCTTAATATAATACTTCCTTGTGCAAAGCGACAGACTGTGTACACCTCTTGTCTGTCTTACAGGCTTTGTCCCAAGGACAGGTTGTGTTTTTGGTTTTCTCAGACCAATATCTGCATTTGCTGCTTCAGCATGATTGTTCCCTGTTGTCCCACGGCTCCCGTTATTCCCTGGAGTACTATCAAGCAGGGGAAGAAAAAGACAAGAAAGAAAGAGGATTCCCTGTCCCACTTCTGTTGTCTCTGGTCCTGATCAGAAGCCCATGGTTTCAGTTATTCCCTGGCTGTTTGCTGCAGCTGGAGATGACTGCTTTCTGCTTCTCTGAGAGTGAAAGAGAGGATTCTTGTCTCTGCAGATCTGCTACTAGGTGCTATGTTGCTAGTGACTTTCTTTTAGGAAGGTACATATCTGTGTGCAGCATGTACACGCACACATGAGTGAAACCCTGTGGAACTGGAGGTATTGCAGAAATAGGGAGCCTGTACTCTACAGCTCTGTAACACACTCGGAGTGCTCAACTGGAAATCCTTTTCCATGATACAGTTCATTTATTGAGATGTTACATGCCATTTCCCTATGCTGGTAGGTTAAAAGATGAAATACAAATCCCAGAAAGATGCGCATTTTCCCAGGTCATGGGACACCTGTTCACATGGACCTGTTAAATAAAAATGAAATAGAACAAAAATTAGTTAAACATGTAGAAGGTTGCAGACTCAGCCCCTTTTTAGATTGATGATTTGTTTCTGAACTGTTTTAATAGAAATTCCTCGGTCCATGAGCTCTTCTGTATCTGGGAAATAATGGGTCAGAAACGTGGGCTACCTTATGTGGGTATCTCAGAAACAGAGAAATTTGTGAACTACTCTGCCTTAAGTTAAAGTTGTGCAATGGAGAACCTCTGTTGTAAATAGCTTCTCAAGACTTGGCTTTTTGTTTCAGGCAAGATGAGATCAAGACAGAAGATGCCTCAGTAGAGGATCAGGCAGAAGACACAAGTGATGATGTCAATATTGATGTGGTTGGTGCAGACCAGGTAATGATAGTTTAGGTTTGGGTTTTCCAGCTCTGTGGACAGCTGTACTTGAGGCAGGTAAGTAAGAGTTCAGAACCACATGAGAGCCCATTTGGCTGCCATGCTTGTTTGCCACCCCTCTCAACCTGAGGAAAGGGGTTTTCATTTCTTCCCTTTCCAGCCCTGGGTGAGGTCTCATTGTTCAGGTGGTTTATCTGCATGTCAGACAATTCTTACTGTAGCATCTAGACATCCTAAAGTACATTGAAAATCAGCTAGGATCCATTATGAGGTGGATCCAGTTTCCTTTTCCCATAATGTGAAACTCCTTAATTAAGAGCCATTTGCTCTAGTTGCTTCAAATTATTGACACATTGCAGATGGTACTGCTGCATGGCCTGCAGGGAATGTCAACTGCAAAAATGGTGTTTGCACTATGCTCTGTGGGTTGAAAGACTCAATGTATCTGACCAGTGGTCAGCCCTGGGACCTCTCTGAAGCATCCCTTGTTTCTTGCTCTTTTCCGTGAGAGCCTGTCTGGGAGATGAACTTGTCTCTAAACCAACTGGAGAATTGAAGGGAAGCATGTGAATGTTGTAGGCTTAGAGTAGCAGCCAGCGTAGCCAGGGGTTTTTCTAGTGGGCCCTGGTTGCCTTCAGGATCAGACGTTAAGTGTGGCAAAACTGCAGCTGTCTGCCTGGGTCTCAGCTCAGCTCAGGAATGAAGACTTCCAGTAGTGAAGGTCGTCTAACCCTTTGGGACAGGGAAGTGTGAGGTCTCAAATAGGCTGTTGTAAACCTTGAGTCTTGAAGCAGTGGTTGTATTGAAAGGATTGGAAAAAAAAAATGAAGCCTTTTCCATTAGTTATCACTTCCCTTCCTTCCTCTAGCAGTTTGCTGTGTCAGCTACTGCATAGGGCTGTTTCAGGTTTTTTTTTCTCTTGTATCCCCTCCTACCATCTATGACTTGTATACATACAACTTGACTACAGTGTAAACCTAGGGTTTGGCAGACAGTTTTTGCAGTGATTCAGGCAGCCCCTTGATTTCTAATGTCTTCTGGTTATCTAGGATCCATAGCCACATTAGAAGACACTTTCTGATTTTTGAGTTCTTAAATGAGGTGTTCCAGTAAAGCTGAGCAAATGATCTCTTCTCATAGTTGGTCCTTTAAAAGGACCATACTTAAGTAACTACTCAAGAAAAAAAAAAGAAGAAAAAGTAGCCTTTCCCTACCTTTTAGTCATATGCCTCTTAAAGTGTAGAATACTAGTTTGTTTGGACAATGTGAATGGAGCAGTCAATAGAAGATAGATAATAAAATAATTTAAATCAGTGGACCAAGATAGAAACCATACAGAAAATGCACTAAAATCCACTAACTATGTGGACTGTGTATACGGTGTCTTTTCTGGGCTCCTCATGCTATAGACATGTCTCTTTCTTGTTGTGGAAGCTAAGCATAGTACTTTCTAGTAGCCAGCTGTGGCCAAGTTGCAAAGTGGATAGCGGCCACGCCTTTAGTCTAATTCCCTGTATGCTCCTGTATGATGTTTTCAGTATGACTGACTTGGATATTCTTTTTTTCTTTCTGGTATAGGACAGCTGAGAAGAAGCTGAGAGGAGAAATGGACGTTAAGAACATGCTACCACTTCTTTCTGGAAATGGCTGAACTGAAAACTTGGATGTGACACCATCAACCAAGGCAGTGGGACAGTTCTTTTTTGGGTATCTAAAGCTTAGCCAGCAAGTAGCAGATAGATATTAGGTCAAACTCCCTGTGTAGGCACCTACCCAGAACCAGTTATTAGCACTGTGGTTGATTTCTCCACTTCTTTGCCACTTATTGGTATTGCTGATTCGACTGGTGGTGTGCTTCTAAGGTTGTGGGAGTTCTAGACATTATTATTAAACTTTGTCATCCTGGTCCTCTGCGCTGTCTTGGAAAAACGCCCAAGCTAAGAATTGGAATCAGGGTAGTTTAGAAATATTAGCTCAAAGGGTCTGTAAACTAGATGATACTACCTTGCTCTGATCAGACCTGAGGCACTGTTCTGCTGGGTGCCCTCTTTCCATTTACAATAACCAAGGTGCCTATGTATTTGTTTCTTTGTATCTGGTCATGGAGAGCCTGGCCTAGGTGTGACCACTGGGTGACCCCAGCACCTGTGTGGTGATGTGAAGTGACTTTGCTGTCCTGTTTCCTGCCTGTTAAATAGAAAAGCTGGATCAAATGTTCTTAAAATATTTCTGAACCCTGATGCTTATAGAACAGTAGTAGTTGTGGGATCAGGGTGTGCTCCCAGGAAACTTGGCATCAAGACATCTAGTAAACAAACAGTGGACCAGCTATAACTATTTTCCTCTGGAGAAGTTCTTCACACAGTAATAGTGTATTGGAAAACATAAAGCTTGAAAATATGATGTAAATAGATTGTAAAAAATGTAGCAATTCAAAAGTAGCTTTTCCATTTTCCAAGAAATGTTAGTCTTCACTCTGTTTCAGAGGCAGTAGCTAGGGGATTCTGGTTGCTTTTGCTGACCTTTTGTCACTGCTCAATGGAATTGTGTGCTGCATTAATTCTATCATCAGTTGCATTTTTTAATTGTGTTTTGGATTGTAACTACAAAATAAACCACATAACCACTGCTAGCTATTAGTACTGGATGGTGCAAGTGATATTCCCACACAGTCTGAGGAAAAAAACCAGCATTAGTGCTAGCATTAGTGCTAGCAGTGTAGATTTAATAAAAGGGCAAATTAGAACAGAGACTTCAGCTCCCAAGAACATGAAGGTGAAAGCCGTGAATGGCCCCTAGGTACCAGGCTATCAACTGTCCTGAAGTGGCAATCATGAAATCATTATGTTTCATTTTAAATAGTTACAGTATTCAGTAAGCTAGTGCAATGAACAGGGGAATTAGCAGGCTCAGGCTTCCTTCCTTAGCCCTCACTCCATCATAGAGTTAAAACTGAGTAGAAGAAAGTATGTTCTAGACTCTTAAGTAAGTGTCAGGTGAAATTTAAGGCTGCTGTAGTCTTCAAAATTTTTACTAGCTTGTCTATAATAGAGTCTCACTCAGACCAATTTGTTTTTGATCCCCACAGTGACTCATTCCATATACCTCTGTACAGGCTTGAAGTGTGTCCCTAAAAAATATACAGTGGGTAGGCATTTAAAAGTTAGTTGGAAACATCACAGGGCTGAACACTATCATCCACAAACGTGGATCTGGCCTAAACACTTACATGGTAGGCAGCATACAGCTGTTCTGCCTGGGACTTCAGCAAATATAGATCATTTAAGCTACTGTTTAAGTTAAGTTAGTCTTGTAACAAAAGTAAAAGGGATATAATACCCATCTATGGTAATGCACACTAGTCTTTCTATTTCATGTATTGCAAGAAAAGCCATTTCCACAGTAACACTGTATTTTACTCTGTTAAATCTGTGCAAGACCTTTAGGAAAAATGGACAGGGCTATCAAAGTATAATTGAGAGCAGGATTTAACAGGCTATTCATTAAATACAAAGAAGCTGGCTTCCAAATGAAGGGTTTCAGGTAGGGGAAAGTAGGAGACTACAACCTCTTGAACAGCAGAAGAAATTTAAGATCATATCCTAGAGAGCAAGTTAGTCATCCTTCCACATCCTACCTCAGAGAAGGGAGCTTAAAATGAATGCCCTGTACATATCTTTAATACATATGTATTAAACAAAAACAAAACCACCACCACCAAAAAAACAGGGCAGGGCAAGGAGGTGGGGAAGCTGCTTGACCACTACTAAAGAAATTTAACACTTAGCAGTTTGCATTAAAATTAGAATAATAAACTCGGGATTTTTTTTTTGTTTTTTAAAAAGACTTGGAAGGGGATTAAAATAACTTGTTTTCCTTGGTAAAATTCACTAACACGTGTTAGTGATTAGTTTCATTACATTTGACACAGGTTTTTAAGTCTCTTTATGTAAAATCTTGTGATGAGCTGAGTGGTATTGCTTTTTCAGTACCACTTCCAGCTGTTTAGAAACACTGGTTTTAGGAAGAAGAAAAATCTGCTAGTGCATGATTTTTCTGAGTAAACAGCTTGATGCAATTACCTAACTGGCATGCATACATATGTAACACACAGTATCTTAAATGGATCTTTAATAGTAAGAAGGTAATTGTATGTACTACATACCATAATAATTAGAATCAGTAAATTACATGTATGAAAATCTTTATTTGAAAATACAAACATGATTTTTAAAACCTTTGAGATGTACACTGCAACCAAAAATAACTTACATCTTTTTGTACATTTTTCAACAAAATCTGTTTAACAGTAAAGTGAGGCAACAATTTCAAGCTGCTGTGACACTGTTTGAATATCCATGGAATGTGTCAATAGCAAACAACTGAAGGCAGGGGATAGACAAAAGCACTGAATGCCCGCAACAAATTAGTGCACATCACTGATCAAGTAACATTTATACAAAGGACTGACTTAAAAAAAAAAAAAGAATTGGTTCCTTCTACATGAATTAAAACACTCATTTTGGATCAAGTATGAACACTAAAACAGACTTCATTATTAAATTATCTTTTTATAATGAACATCAATGAAAAGACTTACGTTTAAAAGGGCAAGCAAAGTTAAAGTTGGGGCAGACAAGGACTACATTGAAAAGAGGAGCAACTTGTTTCAGCCATTAGTTTTCCACGTGCACTAATACGCTCAGCTTGTCAAATGAAACTGTTTGCAAATAAGAGCTCATGGTAATGTCTCTTCCTTGCCAAGGCAAAAAAAAAACCCCTAGAAACTGTCATGAGCATATAAGCATTGCAGGTCACGTATAAATTGTCTCCTTATTTCCCACACAAGGACAGGGACATCTATTTACATATGGGATGGAGATGGTCAGTGCACCACACATCAACTTAAGAGTTATACAGTCGTCTCTTAAAAACAGTAATTACTTTTCTCTAAAGTCAAATATTGTTATTCTTCCAAGAAGGAATTATGCAACATCTATAAATAAATATTTTAATCTATTTTACAAACTATAGTCTATTGAATAAATACAAAAAGTTTCATCATTCCATACAAATGCACTTATTTGCTTTAAAAGGTAGTCTAGTGATTAAATATTTTTTAGCACAAAACTCAGCTGACTTCCTGGAAACAAAACCCACTGAAATGTATAAGTGTGTAGCAGACCTGCTGCAGACTATCCCTTTTCTTCTGTAAGTGTTGACGACAATCACTACTCAAAGTCCTCTTCGTAGTCATATTCATCCAAGTCTACATCAGCCAGATGGGAAGGCATTTCAAAAAATGGTCTTTTTTCCATTTGATACTTTAGAACATTGGCCTTCTGATGGTCTACAGGGTTCAGTTCTGCTTCATACCTAGAAATGGACAAGGAAAAAAATTAAGGAGAGTTTAGATATGTTGGGAAGTGCCTAAGGGTTACAACACTAATGAGGCACCCTATAGGAAGAACATCATTTCTAATATTTTATATTTAAAAATCAGGTAAAGAAACATGCAACCAAATGCACCACTCAGTTTCTGCACCACTTTCATTTAAGTTAAAGCTATTTTACTCTCCCATCACATGTAGAACTTGAGATATGCAGCCATACTGAACGAAAGGATTCAGGGCACATAGTGCTCTAGTGGGCTACTCTTAAGTTGGAAACTCTCAAATGCAAGACATAAGTATTTGAGAGAAATCCTTCACATTCTTTTCAAAGAAGCTTAAATTAGGTTGAATTAGAACAGAATACACCTTAAGTAGATGCAACAAAGCACAAAATATTAAAAGTTATTAAAATGGGCATGAGCACAAGGAAGTGATAGCAACCAACTGTTCATTTAAGCAAATGCTAGAAAGCAAGAGTCAGCTGTTTAATGGGAAATGGCTACTCATAACCACCTGCTGATCATTAAAATAAACAGATAGGTAATAAGGGGTAATAAAATGTAATGTTTAACTAACTCATGTCAGTGAAGGCTGATATGTAAAAAGATTTGCTTCAGCACTACTTAAGTGGAAATGATCATAATTGATAACTACAAAAAAAATTAACTTGAATGAACTCTAGTCTCAATCAAGATTTATGATGTCAGAGCATACCCTCAGCAAGTTTGCTGATGATACAAAACTGGGGGGAGTGGCTGACACACCAGAAGGCTGTGCTGCCCTTCAGAGGGACCTGGACAGGCTGGAGAGTTGGGCGGAGAGAAATGTCATGAAGTTCGACAAAGGCAAGTGCAGGGTCCTGCACCTGGGGAGGAATAACCTCATGCAGCAGGATGGGGGCTGACCCCCTTCAGGACAGGCTGGGGGCTGACCTGCTGGAAAGCAGCTCTGCAGAGAAGGACCTGGGATTCCTGGGGGACAACAAGGTGGCTATGAGCCAGCAATGTGCCCTTGTGGCCAAGAAGGCCGATGGCATCCTGGGGTGCATTAGGCAGAGTGTTGCCAGCAGGTGGAGGGAGGTGATCCTGCCCCTCTCCTCAGCCCTGGGGAGGCCTCCCCTGGAGTACTGTGTCCAGTTCTGGGCTCCCCAGTGCAAGAGAGACATGGCACTCCTGGAGAGAGTCCAGCGGAGGGCTACGAAGACGATGAGGGGACTGGAGCATCTCTCCTATGAAGAAAGGCTGAGAGAGCTGGGCCTGTTCAGCCTGGAGAAGAGAAGACTGAGAGGTGATCTGATCAACGTGTACAAGTCTCTGAAGGGAGGGTGTCAAGAGGATGGGGCCAGACTCTTCTCCGTGGTACCCATCAACAGGACAAGAGGCAACGGGCACGAACTGAAACACAGGCAGCTCCATCTGTGCATGAGGAAAAAGTTCTTTCCTGTGAGGGTGACTGAGCACTGGAGCAGGTTGCCCAGAGAGGTTGTGGAGTCTTCTTTCCTAGAGATATTCAAAAGCCGTCTGGACGCGATCCTGGGCAGTGTGCTCTAGAGGACCCTGTTTGAGCAGGACGGTTGGGCTAGATGATCTCCAGAGGTGCCTTTCAACCTTGGCCATTCTGTGATTAAAGAACTGACCATTTTCTGGACTAGGTTGACTTAGGTTCACACAAATCTTCCCAAATGTAATGATCATATGCTTAGATGAGATTCAGTCACATCTCCGCATGACTAGGCAAAGAACAAGCTTGTTTGGACACCCAAATATGTCCTGTCAGATACTGGCCCAAACTTTTGTTTCCTTTAGTGTTCTTTAAATGCGACTTTAAATGGCATTCTGTGGCGATTAGCAAAAGTATTCTTTCAAAGAAAGACACAACGCAAAGAATACTTAAATACTAGGAATCTACTACATAGCCTAAAACAGAGTAGATGACTGTTCTACCATAACAATAGCGTTAGCTCACAGCCCTGTAATTTACAGTTTTCTATACCATTAATTCCATCTTTTTGAAAGATACCTTTTTTTTTAAAAAAAGAAGGATCTAGAACACACCTTTTGCATTTGTTATGTAGTGATACAGAGAGGTGACAGCAAGTTTTTCAGTCAATAAAGTGATAGCATGAGGATATTGCAGATAATCTGCTGGATTACAGGATAGATAGCATCTACAAAGAGTATTATTCAAGCTATATTGGACCAAATGAAAATTCCATTCTCTTCCAAAGCTCCAGCATCCTCAGGGATTACAACTTTTACTCCTTTTCAAGATATTCAAATTAAGGAAATTAAAAAACACTCTCCAAGTTGCTCACATCCAGGCACTTTTATTTGAGCTACTTCTCACAGTATTAGAAAGTCTATTCCTACTTCCCAGCAGGGAATTTTTATTAAAAAAACTAAACATACAGCTACCACAGCTCTACAGAGGTCCTCTTTTTTTTTTTTTCCTTGAATTGTACAGCTCAGGCTGATTTCTTTAGCTTTGCATATTTCTAGATTTCTGCATACCACTCCTAAGTTCCAAGTTAACTATTTTGAAAAGAATGCAAGGAAAAAATTTACTGTAGAGTTAATCAAATCAACTTTGTACTAGATTGTCAAAAAAATCATTTTAGTTAAGGCAAGGCAATATAAGCCACTAAGTAAAGCCACAGAATCCAAGCAAGTTTTTGTACAATGCAGTAACTTAAATGGTCATAGTACATTTTTTGTTAATATGCTTGTTCATGAAATGGTCCTATGCCAGCAGCAGCAAGCCAACTACTTTTAATGGTATTGCATTCTTTCAGCTTCAGCAATAGAAAATAAACTTTTCAAATCAAACTGTAGAAGAAGATTTGGTTCTATTTTAACATTAAATTTCGAAACCATTTTTGCTGCCCTTCACTTTTGAAAAGCCTTAAATAAGATTCAAGTCAAATTTGACAATACTTCCTTAAGCAAGATAAGAATACTACAGTTCCTTCTCTTTAGTTGTTCATAAAGGTACTTTCAATGTAGATTCAACTGCTTATTTTCAACACGCCGTTTGGTAGCTATCCTAACTTTGCTCCGTCTTAAATCTCAGTTCAGTACTTCTAACAAAACAGTCTCTACAAATTGCTGGTATAAATGTAGACAGAAATGAGCACGATGAAATATATATATTTTTGTCTCTAATTAGTCAATCCAAGAAATCTTATCTTACATACAGTTGTGTATAACATACTTTAAACACTTTGGACAAAGTAGTCATGGAAGTTAGAGACAGTCACCATTACAATTTGTACTCCAAGGAAACATTAAGCAGCAAAACTTCAGGAATACTTAGGAAAAAAAGCTTTTATGCATCTAGGTGGAGGACCACCATTTAAGCTATGGTCTACGCATCGTACTCAACTGGGAATAAAGCAATTTATTAAATTTCATCAATAGCACTTCTACATAGCACCTGATTTCTCTTTAATTATTGTCAGTTTTCCTTTATAAGATTTGTAATAAACCTACCAATGTCAGAAGCATAGATAACTTACAACTAATGAATTGCTTATGCTTACAGACACCAGGTTCACATGTATTGTGAAACTGAATATTTTTGTATGGTCCATCTTCCCTTCTCCTCCATATCTCATAGTACTCCGTTATATTATTCTTAAGGAAAAACAGTGTTTTTATTCTTAGAAGTGTATTTACATAGTGTAGGTGCGTTTTCTCAAGTTTTAGGGTCATTAGGATTCTCCGTTTTACATACCATAAGTTTCACAGTATTTTCTGTGGTACTTCATATGGCCCTGGAGTTACAGTTTAAGAAAACTTTGGGTCTATGCTGGGAGGGGAACAAAGTTCAGGAAAGTATCTGGAAAACTAGAGTGTCCAAGACTTGTTAGAAGTTTACCGAAGAGTGAAAATTTAAGTTAATTTTTTAAAATGTAATCCTAAAATTTAACTTGAGAAACATTAGGTATATTAGTTTTTATTGTAAACTTTCTGTGTAAAGACACAGAACTACAGTACCAAGTATACTTTGAATAAAAGTTTTGTGGAAAAAGAAACAAAAGTGATCCCACTGCAAGAATACTGGCTGTGAATTTTGTGGCATTCATCTTTACCAAAATCAGACATCTTAAAGGAGGAGAAATAAAAAATATACACACACATATTCTTGTTCAGGCTAAATTTATCTATAAGTTATATATATACACACACACACATATATATAAATTGTAATTTAGCCTAAACAAGAATCATAGAAATGCTCTTAGCTCTGAGTGACAGCTGCAGTCAGTGAGCTTATAACTGAATCAGGGAAAAAAAAACAAAACCTGAAGCTCTTACTTTAACCCATCTGCACCTATGCGTGGAACTGGGCCTAAATATTATCTCAGAACTTTATGAAACTATACTTGCTTACAACAGCCCAGTAATTTCAAACCCTTAATCAGATGTACAGAGTAATTTGACTTCCTGACAGGCAGGTCCCTCTTTTCTTATATCAAAAGGTAAAGGTTATTTTACTTCCAGTTTAGTTTCAGTTGCCAGTGATATTGCATTGCAATCAGAGGACAGAATGGTAAAGAAACAGCTGAAATCCTTCTCTGACAATCCAGATAAGGGTTCAGTTTTAAAGACCCTATAGCATGCTACTGAACCATAAGTATGCTTTCAGTGACAAAAGAACTAGTTTCTCAGGGTGTTCCAAAGCAAAGCTTTGAGAGGCTCAAGTAGCTAGAAAATAATAGTGTGTTTTTCTGAATTCCAGTAAGATACATTTACTAACTTTACCTCAGGTAGACTTCAGACAAATTTAGTCAGAAAAGCTCTGAATTTTGGAACTTAGTATCTCAGTTAAAGTGGGCTTACCACTCAAATTCTAGATGATCACAACATAATCATACAGTAAGCAGTACCACACATTTCAAACTGGAACGTAGAAACAGACAATTGCTGCGACAGAAATAAATAAAAAGACCGACATAAGAGGTGAACATAAGGTGAAAACCACTTAGGTGTATCATGTCTGAGGAAAAGGTTTCGACTAACATTTAAGATGTTCAGATTTAACAGTACCTCAAAGCCTCCAAAAGCTGCTCCAGCTGTTCCAGCCTGGACTCTCAGGCTGGCCTGCCAATGCACTGACTTACTGTATGACATTAAGGGGCCGCTCTGTGAAACTGAGGTGATAAGAGACAACACTGTAGGAACCAGTCTGATCCAGTCTGCCAAGGTCCGGCAATAACATCAAGTTTTTCACTCCTGATGGTTTGAACATGTTAATTTCAGTAGAGCATTCTTGAACCGAGGGCCAAAAATTGGAATGCTTCATTGGATTACACTGGATTAGTTTTTTCAGTGGTGGCAGTTACCTTTGACTATTTCAACGTGACATTTCACAACCATCAAGACTGCAGAAGCTCTTTCCTTAGATCCATCAAGTTTAAGGTATTGACACTGTGTAATGCATATTATACAAACAAGTGGCAAGTACATATATATTCCACACCTACCCTAAACTTGTGGCATTCACTTGTCTGTGATCTTAAGGGATGAAACAAGATGAAATACTGAAGGCTAACATCGCCTAACTCACAGCACGACAAACCTTCAGTTAGTTTTTACTTCCCAGTTCTGTAATACTAATCAACTCCAGGGGAAGGCCCCATGAAGAGTTAAGAGTATGATCCCCTTAACACTGAAGAAGCTGGGTGATCATACCAATTCCCTCCCTTCCCTCTTTCCCCCCTCACATGTTTTCTTTCAATAAGTTTCTTGAACTCAATGTGTTAGAGCCTCTTGCTGCCTCAGGTTTTAGAGCAGTCTTGAATATCTAGCTAGTCCTTCTCCAAATGCTTGGGCAAGAGTCACAAACATTTTAAAAATTAATATTGTTGTCTGGCTTGAAGAGGTGTTCATGCTCATCTGATGTAGGAAATGCAGGAAAAACCATTTTCGTCAGATAGGTCCATCAACTTAAGGCCAAAACCAAGTTAAAATTACACTTATTTCGCTTAGCTTTTAATAACAAAAATGATAAATGGCAAATCTAAGACTTGGGAAGCTGAACTCCAGTGCTCCCAATTGAAAACAAGATTTGAAAACCTGACACCAAGTACAGTAAGATTCTAAGAGGTTCTGGAAGCTATGCAGCAAGTAGTAAAGGAATGATTTAGAAATAGTAACATTTATTATTTATTTCTTCTTATAGAACTGCAAGGAATCACAGAATGGTTGAGGTTGGAAAGAACCTCTGGAGATCATCCAAGTCCAACCCCCCTGCTCAAACAGGGTCACCTAGAACAGGCAGCCCAGGATCCTATCCAGTTGGGTTTTGAATGTCCCCAAGGATGGAGACTCCACAGCCTTTCTGGGCAACCTGGTCTAGTGCTTGCCCACCTTCACAGTAAAGTTCTTTCTTATATTTGAATGGAATTCCCAGCATTGCAGTTTGTGCCCGTTGCCTCTCATCCTGTCACTGGGCACCACTGAGAAGTCCAGCTCTGTCCTCTTTTTACCCTCCCTTCAGATACTTATACACATTGATAAGATACCCATCAGCCTTCTTTCTCTTCTCCAGGCTGAAGAGTCCCAGCTCTCTCAGCCTCTCAAATGAGAGATGCTCCAGTCCCTTAATCATCTTACTAGCCCTTTGCTGGACTCGTTCCAGCATGTCCACATCTCTGTTATACTAAGGAACCCAGACCTGGACCCAGCACTCCAGGTGTGGCTTCACCAGCGTGGAGTAATGGCAAAGGATCACCTCCCTCAACCTGCTGGCAACGCTCTGTATACTGCAGCCCTGGATACCATTGGCCCTCTTTGCCATGAGGGCATGCTGCTGACTCATGTCCAACTTGTTGTCTACCAAGACCCCCAGGTCCTTCTCTGCAAGGTCCTCTTTCCAGCAGGTCGGCCCTCAGCCTGTACTGCTGCAGATGCAGGTGAAAATACCTGTAAAGTTGATATAAGTTCAACTTACTTCTGAACTCATCTTTGATATAAGACTTGTTTCTCAAAACAGGCTCTCAGTTCACTTAAAAACAAGTTCAAAAATTAAATGTCATTTTGTTTTCTTGTGAAACTGTTAAAAAAAAATCTTTTTTCCCCTCCCAAAATTTGAAGTAGGACCTAATCTTTGACAAAAACAATGTGATCAAAAACTGTCAAGAAATATTTTGTTCTAGATATAAGCAAGCTTCTTCCTCCCTGCCTCAAGCATGTGGCTAAACAAGACAGACAAGGTTCTGCAAAAAATAACATTAAGAACGAGACTGATGGTGAGACTCTGCATCAGCTGAGAGTACTCGCACCAGCTCTCCTGCTACATCCTTACCCATCATTCCACTGGTCACTTGCTGCTTCTTCTGCTACCAGGATATCATACTCTTCAGCAGCATACTTCTCCCAGTCAGAGATCTCTTGGCTTTCACCTTCACCATCCTAAACAACCACATTGCAAGTTATACAAAAATGTATTAAGCATTAAGCATGTAGCTAGTAAAATTTTAAAGTTTCATACTCACTCGCAACACAGAAAATTGATCCTTCTGTTCATGGTCGAGATATTTTTCGATGTTGAAAAAAGTATCAAAAAACACATTTGTCAACTTACATTTCTTTAAATCATGCAGAGTAATCTTTCCTGTAAAGAAGATTTCAAGATAAGATACTTAGAGCTGTAATTATCCTTCCTCTAAAAAAGGTAAGGGTTATTCAAAAGTTAAGTCACCATTTTGCTCAAGAACATTTGCCGCTAAGGCTCAATGCAATAGGAAAAAATTGAATAGATTGAAGGACGCTTCTATAGGTATTTAAAGTGGAAAAAATCTTTTAAATATTTCAGATTTGTTATTTGCTTTAGCTGCCCTCCTACCGTCCTTCAACATGTTGGAATGAGATGTGGTCTACCTTAGGTAGCTATTAAAAGTCATTTAAGCTAATTGTCCAGGTTTTCTCAAGAGAAAGACGACCCCATAAGCTAATCATACCATCCCAAGAAGTGTTTGGGTAGCAGGGAGGAATCTCCTCTGACAATGGCCCCACTAATAAACACAAGAGAGAAACTCCCCAGCTCTTTCTACAGAAATTATTTTACATGACACTAGTGAAGGTAATCTATCTCACTAAGCTCCTTCAACTCCTGAAATAGTTTTTACGTGCCTCCAAAATGTGGCATTTAGTTTAGACCTGTGTGTGTGACTCTGCTTCATACAAATGACTTTTTCATAAAGACTAGCTTCCTCACACTTGTCCAGCATGATCAACATTTGCTGCTTCAGAAGAAGTCTAAAAGTTCAGATTTCTTTAAATGATACTTTAAAGACCCCCCGAAATGGATCTTTTAAGTGTTAGAACTATTTGTCAGGTTGCTCAGAAACGTAAACTGGCAGAAGGACTGAAAAATACCAGATATACAAGGAAAGACAGATGTCAGTCCTTAAAACTTCCCTTTATTAATTCACCTTAGATACAGCCAGTCTTCTGTTGTCAGTCAAAGAGCGGCTAACTATGGATGTTATGGAAGAGTGCAAGAACAGCTAAACTTACAATCGTATTTCTTCAGCATGCTATATAGCTCAGGCTATAACAACATATAACTCAAGGACATGAGAGGGAAGTGAGCTCTTTCAATCTGAAACCCATTGGGAAACTGTTGCTACACAAGTGCCTAGTGCCATCTGAAGTGTCCAGCTTAGAGCTGATGCTCCAGAACAACATGAATAGCACCTGTGCTGTATCTGTCAGATCCACACAGATGTCTGATGTACCAGGCCATCTCAAGTGGCAGGAACCTCCCCACAACCAAGCAACTGATTTGAGTCCTAGTTATATCAGCTCCCTATTTAGGCACATACATTTGGTTGGTTGATTTGCTCTCCAATTTCCATGGACTGCAATGGGAGCTTAAAGACATGAGGCTCATGTAGACACCTACATTGTCTCTCAAAGACCGTTAGAAAGAGAACGGAATTGAGATAACTAGATTCAGGTTCCTACACATTCAAGAATTTGCTTTCTGGTACACAGAGCATCCTGCAGCAGAGCATACAACAGTTTAGCTATATACAAGTACCTCTTTTCATTTTCACTCTACCAGATGAAATTTCATTTGATGGTACTAGTTTTTGTGTTAGGAAAAACTACACAAGAATTTTTTTCTTAATCCACCTTTTCCATGTCACAGTTTTCATAAAAACTCTATCAACCCTTTAGAACTGGATTTCATTTTCATTGTCCCAAACAATTCTTCTCTTGGTTGCATTTCACAGCCTCCTTTTATCTTCATGATACAGAAGAGATGCTCGTCAATCATCTTCCATTTCAAATGCAGAACAGCAACATTATTGAAAAATGTCTGCCTTTTAGGAGTATAACGTACAAGACTGGAAGGGACCTCCTAAGTTCAGAAGGCTACCATGGGGAACCATATCACAAAAGTCTTATTCCGAGAGCTTACTCACCAATACATTATATGTATTGGCAGGTTTGTCTAGGAACTTCATTCCACGATATCTAGGAATGAGCTTCCAGCCTAAACATACTTTATATACCTTTTTCATTTACAATTTTATCATCCAGATATGGGTTCTAGAAATGGGTTTTCACAAGTCCATGTAATTCAGTTTTAGATAAGAATGTCCAGCTCTGTTGTCTAAAACCAATTTAGAGCTGTTTCAGTTCCCTTAGCATGCCGAATATCATGTTTTAACAAGAGACAAGTGCCTTTTTCCTTCAATGAGTTTAAGTTGGCTGTAATTTCAGTATCCTCAATACAGGAAAGAAGGTAGGCAATAAGCAAGACTAATATTTAATATTAATTACACGTAACAATTTTCTACAATAAGAGACATTAAACAAAAAATAAAAATCTTCTTACGCACTCAGTGGAAACGATGCCTGAAATTCAGGTAGCAAAAGTGGCTTCATGAAACACTAGCACAGCATTACATTTGTTAAACAAAGGTATTAAAAAGATGGCCAACAATCTATTTCTACCATAAAAAATAGGAGACATTTTTTATGGCATAGAGACTCTGTTACTCTTGTCAAACACTTTAAGAGCAGATAGTCCAGTTCTACATTTATTGCAACGCAGTCTGTACAATAATAGCAGCTAGATTGTATGCCAAATCCCTCTACACATCAAAACTGACATTAAAAAGTATAGCCATAATAAGGACTATTAGTGTTCACGGTGAAGTGCTCAGACATCACATTTAGATAGTTTGACTTCAGTTGTTTTGAAGTTAAGAAACCCCTGAAGACTTAGCCCCATGAAGGCTACAACAGTTTTATTAAACTAGTGAAACAAATATCAAAAACAGCGCAGAGGTAGAGGCACTGAACATGCAGAATACTTTTCATCAACATCACAATAACATGTTCAGAAAGACTTTCAAAATATTTTGTATAGAACAGCACAGAACAACAAATACAAAATAAGCATCATGCTGTATTATAAGGGCTTTTTTTTAAAGCAGAGCCTGTAAACTCAAATTTCATCAGCTAAATATCACACACGTCAAATGCACGAAGGTAGAACGCAGCAGACCTGGGAAAGTTTAATGAACTTCAAAACATGGAAAATGGCCAAAATACAAGGATCGTTTAATATTTAGCTGTACTTAATCCCATTGGTCTGAATTTCTTAGTGGAAATTTAGGCTCCTAAAGCCATTTCATTACTGATCTAGAGACAAGCACCACTTAGATACTGTTCCCTCTGCAGGGATTAAAATAAATGATGGTATTGGCAACAGGTAGACAGCAAGCAAAATAGAACATTCAAGAGCTTTTCTTGAGGGCAACACCTCAGCCAGATAGCGATGGGATTTCATTTGAGACTAAACATGGCTATAAGCCCAAAATAAAAGTGTTAAAGGAGTTTTAAAACAGCATATTACCTTTCAGTATGAAAATGAATACCTGCCTGTCCTCAGAAGACCATTCAATTAATAAGGACTAATAGGCTTTGGAGAGACCACACAAATGCTCTTAGAGGAACACTAACTCCTAATCCATAGGAGCAGAAGTTACGTAATGGAAAAGGATTTTATTACCTTCATATTGTGGCTTCACAAGATCCAGCATCTGGCACAAACAGTCTTCGAATGGCAAAGGTTCTATGGCCATGTTATCTAATTTTTGGCACTGTTCTTCATAAAAATACTCCAGTTCATACATAGACAAAGCACCATCCCCATCAAGATCCATGCAGCGAAACCAGTATTCAATGCTGAAATCCAGTAATATTATTAATAGCATCAAACAGTTTATACAAGGTTATTAAGGAGTTCAGAATTTATGTTGCTTGTTTTAAGGCCTACACTGCTTACAGATGCAAAACTAGACTTATGGCTATATTCCATAACGCCACAGGAAGTCATTAAACAAGAAACATCTGTTGTGATAAGAGTTCTGATGTTCACCACACTATACAACGTTGTTTGCATTTGAAAAAAACTTATAAGTTGTGAGGGGATGATGGAGGGGCTGAGAAGATTAAAACTTGTGGCTTTATATGAGAACTCAAAGGAAAATGGCAAAAGTGGAAAAATGAAATTGTACCCTCAAAACCCAAGTTCTTTTCTCATATTGAAGAAACCAAAACACACTTCACACAGTAAGTCTCTTATCAATATCCTGCAGCTAATGGCTAGCTGTGTAGCTCCTGAGAATGTCTGGCACCATGAAACAATCATTTCCCTTTATCTATGACTCTGTCCATTAGTAGACTACACACAACACGTGGAACAGTAACATTTAATTAGCCTCTTAAAAGTCATCAAAACAGACCTTTACAGTGGTAACACTAGAAGCAACTGAGAAATAAGAACCATACAATGAATTGCAGCCAGTTTTCCATTCATGTTTTTACAGTTTAGCTTCTGCCAGAGTTCCAACTGAGCATCAATGGCTCCCATTCAAGGATTAGAAACCAGAAAGCCAATTTCTGTTAAAACAATTCATTCTTACCTTGTCGGAGTCTTTTTGTCCTCTTCAGATATCAAAAACCAGACAAAATCAGCGTAGCTAATTTTTCCATCTTTTTGTGCTTTTCTACCTCTTGAAGGCCAATGCAGGGAAAAAAAAAAGGATTTCTTTTGAAACACTTAAGTTTCACTAAGCAAAATTAAGGATTATTTTCCTCACTGCTATTAACTGTTTATATATTTTGCTAAAAGACACTGTTTTTGTAAGGTGGCGTGTCAGAATGCTTTGATCATTGAGGGTAAGAGAGCTTCATGTGCTCTGTTCTGTTTCTACTGCAGTGGGTATTTAAAGAGAAGGGTAACAAGTAGACAGTACCTGTGCAGAGGAACCTACGGCTTCCCTTCTTGGGCAGCAGCACAGTTGCTTACTTATGAACAGGGGAGCTATTTCAATTTGTTTTTAATTTATACAAGCACACATGCTTTTTAGAATCAGAATCTATTCAGCTAAAAGTGAGAATTTTAAAGTTGTACAGAGCTCCATCAGCTAAGAGGGTCAGGATGAAACATGAAAATAAAAGTGATATGAAGATATTCAGGAAGTAAATATTTGTGACAAGAAAGTAATTGTCTGCTTCTACTCTTACACCACAGAACATGGCATCTGAATATTTTCTGAAGAGATGTCATCAACTTTTCTACTACAAAGTCAGATAGGTAGCTTTTACCAGGAATACTCATTCACAAAATTCCTTCTTTAGTGTTATCCTCAGGATGTTTAGAAAAACGTGTGTGCTTTGTCTTGCTCAAATCACTTGAGGAAGAAGCAAGCTTTAGACACGTGCCTGCCAAGTGTCATTTCAATTTTTGTCATGCCATTTCTCTTTATCAATCGTTTTCTAGCTGCAGATATAGCATGAATGCTAGCAAAGCGTTCTATAACCGAGTAAAATACCATATCTACATGAGACAAAGTCAATTTAAGAACAATGAAGAATGACTGTCAAAAGCATGAAATACCTCAGTTGGAGGTATTTTTCTAGACTTGTTTATGCAATAAGCATTTATTTTACAAGCACTGCTGAAAAGTACAACTCCCTTTGAGAATTCTACAGGGTCAATGGATGGAAAAACAAAGCCAACATTCTTCCATTCCTCATTTTCAACCCTGCTGAGCCATACAATATTCAATGGCTAGTGTTAATATGGGTAAAGAAAGAAGAGTAAAGATCTTGGACTGAGCCAAAGATTCCAAGAATGCTGTAGTGTTTGAACTTCAGTACTAAACCCCGAAATCCACTGCTTCATTCTAGAAGTCACCTATTCTAAAAATGTCATATTCAATTTAACAAGCAAATATAGATTTAAATCAGCATACAAAGTAATTACCTTGTTACTGCTCCTGAGAAGATCCTCTCTATCATCCTATTTGATATTGCTGTGAAAGGAAGGTACACAACTGACACCATATTTTACACAAGTTATTTTTGCTTTGTATCGTCTAGTTGAAGAGTTTATTGGAAATCATCTATATATACACATCTGTGAGAAAGATCAAGTGTAGCTCTCATTAATCCTTTTGAGTTCCCTTGGAGAGGGTCATTTAACACACAGTCCCCAAAGCAACGCTATTACCAGCCACCTTCCAATTCGGGCTTGATGCAGCAATAGTAAAGTAATAAAAACAACAAGTTTGGCTGATTACTAAGACAGCATTTACCAGTAAATCATGTTTTTAAGTGCCATTCCAGTTTATATGACCTAGTTTTTGGCAAAGAGCCAAAACAGAATTGGCACATTAACACATAATGAGCATACCTAACTGGTTCTGACCTGGGTCTACTTCCGACATAGTTCTGATCCATGCTTCTATTTTGAGATCAGTTCAGGGATATTAGAGATGTCTTAACTGAGTACTGCTTTCTATAAAAGCATATTATATCAGAGTATTTTATTCAAGATAATGTATCCTGAAGAATTTGTGAAGGGTAGTCAAAGCTGCACAAGATACTATTCTCAGAGTCAGAAACACTTCTGATTATCACTTCTGATTTTTTACTTTATTTTTTAAGACATTGCAAGAATACTGATAATTAACCTAAGTAGTTAACCGTTAAAACAGTTAAATCTGTCTTATATACATTTGATGATGTCATCACTATACTATGTTGGTTGGAACACTACTCCCTGATTAACACGTATCTCTAGAACTGTAGGGGAGCTGGTTTGTTTCCGACATGCCATGTGCTGCTTCTTCCTATCTCTCTAACTTTAAAACGCTAAGGGGGTAGTTCATTCTTCTCAACACCACCTACCTTCTTTAATGTTTTTTATTATTATGCATAAAAGTATGTGACATAGCCTAATTTTAGGCCAGTCATAGTAAGAAAGGAACAGACTGATGAACCAAAGTTACCTAATTTTGACATGCAAAATACAAAAGTTTAAGATCTATACCTAAAAATAGGTTATCATATCCATTTTATGGTCATATTTAGGCTAGTTCTCATTACACAGCAGTCCTTAAAACTTAGACCAATATTCCGTAGTTTAAAGGATGCAAAAAGGTGGGGAACTGAACCGCCTGTGGCCTGATTTCATTTCTGCTTATTTCCTGCTGTGTACAAGCTCAGCAGAGCAACCTCTCAAACAAAAGCCTTCCTTCCACAGTGTCCTAATGAGTCAGACCTCAGTAGGCAAGCTTTCAGAAGCAATGAGAACTCTGTTTATTCTTTTTGGTGAGAGATAACATCCCATAAATACAAAGTGGCTATGGTGGCTAAGTAAGCTTTCCAGTCCTGAAAGAAATAATTTTAAGACAGTGGACACAAAGCATCTGAAAAATAAGTTTGACGCAAGCTACAAAAATATTTAAGTTAGGTACAAGTGTGCAAGACTGCAGAATCCCAGCATCAT
Organism: Struthio camelus; assembly: GCF_040807025.1. Lineage (NCBI taxonomy): Eukaryota > Metazoa > Chordata > Aves > Struthioniformes > Struthionidae > Struthio > Struthio camelus. Next base: position 148,328,224 of record NC_090942.1, on the reverse strand, counting down.
TGGAACTTGTGAATGCAGAAAACAAAGTCACTAAATAGCGTTAAAACAACTTAAAATATATTGCAGTTGAGTCAATAAAAGCTTATGAAAATCAAAGCCTCCAAATGCTTGTCTGTCTTTTCTACTTTTTCCATATTCTCTTCCATAAAGCTATGCTACTTGAATAATATCAGCAAAATGGATTGCTTCCAAAAATGACTACCCAAAATGCTCAAATGAAGCGATTTATAATGTATCAAAACTTACGTCATTTTTTTACATCAAGCCTACACGTTTAACAAGTGCCTTTCCTCTACTACTTCTCGGCCAAGATCAGGGTTCAAAGCCAGAGTTTTCTTCAAATTTGGTATCACTAGACATAAAGCAGCGTCACAGATGACTTGTACACTTTATTTCCCTGAGTCAGTAGGATTAGCTATTCTAAGATTCATGAACATCAGCCTCGGTAACTAACTACTTCCTCAATTTAAATTTACAGTTCATTTAACCCACAGAGGTGCTTCATCCGTCATACCATGATCATTATGCCGGGCTAAATCCTTCCGATCAATATAGAGGTCATGGTCTGTATCCAGCTCCCAAAATTTGCAATAAATTACGTAGAAATGTTCATATGAGAAGTACTCTGTCAGCTGGTTAATATCAGCTTCCTCTTCCAATAATGCCACATTCTATTAACAGAAGGATAAACAGAACACGTTAAAGAATTTGTAGGGTGGCTGTTAATCTGGGTTTTTGTAACCAAGTTAGTATCAGCATTGTCTTTCAGTGAAACTATTTTATCTTCAGAGACAGTAAACACCATGCAGTATAACAGCAAGCATTTAATATACAAGGTTGAAAGGTAATGTATGCATAGAAAAATGAGGAGATGAGTCAGACTTCTGCTAATTAAGTATGTATATATACAACTCTAGACAAAAGGCGACATTTAAAGGGAAACACATTCCAGTGTATGAGAATTAACAGAATTTAGCTTTCATTAGTTTTTGGAAAAGGGGAAAATGCTACTTATGTTTCTCCTTTAAGCATTTAGTCAAAACAGTTTTTAGACTTGTAAAATTTTGCAAGATAGATGTTTCTACATGTTCTGTACCTGCAAAAAGTTGCTTTTCCTGAGCTCGTTACAAGTTATTTTCCCAGACCAGGATCTATTTACTGTATAAAATATTCTCTGTATAACCTGCAAGAAACAGAAGATTGAAAAGTGATCTTAACTATGCAACTAAACAGCCTCCTAAATCTTTGTGATAAAAGATAAATCTTAGTTCAGTTACATTTTAGGAGTCCATCTCTCCCCTCTCTTGAAGGGTTCACAACTCCATTCCTCTCATTATTTAGTAGACTGATGCTTCTCTTATATCATATTACCAAACTATTCCCAAATCTACGTCTAAACTCATCTGGGTAATGCAGCACCGGAAAAAAAAAAATTTATCCATGTCTCATATAGTGAAACTGTACAATACCTGTAGCTATCCAGAATATCTCCACTGACAATTTCACTACTTCCCAGTCTTTCAGAACTGCAGGATATACACCTAGTATAGATGAACCTAGTAATATATCTCATGATTTCAAATTTAAAGACTCTAAAAAATATTTTATTTCACACCTGAAGTGACAGAGATAGAAGGGGAACTGTCTACAAAAGATCAAACTACAGAACTGGAGGATGACATTACTTTCGAAGTCCTCAAAGACAACAAACCAACATCCGACAGAAAAAATACTTCCTGTGAGCAGAAGGAGAATATATTTTTCCATTTAATTTTATTCTATTTAAAGCTAGTTGAAAAAACTGACGGTAGTATTAAAAAAGCATGTAAAATATTTTCTAAATGAGGAACAAATATTTATGTAAGAAAGATGACTAGTTCTTACGCTGAATGATATGGGAATCTGATATCCAGCTGAACGAATTTGTTCCCAATACTTCTGTTTAAATCAGTTTTACATGCAAAATATTTCAGAAGACTAAAGTTAAGCAAATCATGCTGAATGCATTAATATACTACTTTAAAACACTGTTTCTTCAACTGAATTCAGTAATCACCTCAATTACTTTGACTGGCCAGCCAGATACACATTTCAAGTCAGCCATTCACCACTAAAATGTAGACAAAAGAAGTCTAAACATAGTACAAGCTGTAATTGCTTAACTGGACATGGATTATATCCAGATGATTATCAAAAGCACTAAATATTGCACTTATACTGTTTTGTTTGCAATACAGTAGTTACCAACCAAAAAGAAGCAATCTTCTTACGAAAATTTTCTCTCCCCAAATAAAATTGTCTCCAAACTACAGAATTGCTAATTAAGTTTATCACTTCTAACTTTAACTGTAATAAATCAAAAGTTTAAACCAATCAACCATTTCTAAATTACAAAAACTGTAACATATTCATAAAGTATTAAAATAAAGCTTAAACTGTAGCACACAGCAAGCTCTGCAGCTCTTACTTTGAACAAGAACAGCTGGTTCAATAAACCCAGAAAGGAGATAAACTAGCCTACTTCTGAAACTTAATTAGCTTAATTCTAATTGTGAGTTTCGGGAAGGCCCATTTTTGGCTGATACTACAAAGCAACTTTTTCTAAAAAGGTTTTTGCCTTAGCTTTGCAACTTAATCCATCTGCATGTCATTATCTCATCTGTTACACATTTAACTGCTCTAAAAATAAAAACAAAATTGAATGTTTGCTGGAGACAACAGGGAACAAAAACTGGTTTTCTAAAGTGAATCCAATCAGAGTATAAGCAAATTATCTGAAAATTGTCCTCTTTACTATGCTGCACAGATCTTAGTCAGAAGGGAGAGAAAGCTGTGCAGTGTACAGATTACAATTTCAAGAATTCATAGTTAAGATATATACATCACTTATTTACAGATTAAATGTATTATTTGTCTGCCAGGACAAACTTTTAAAATATAGTTCAGTCTTACCCTGGACGGATATACCTAACCCTTACCACTAACAGATGGAACTGATTGCCTGTATGGCTGAACGCTTACAAGACACCTGCTTCACGAAAAGTACATACTCACACAGATAAAACAAATGCAAGCTGAAAAATGGATCATTTAACATGCAACTGCAAGTTAGCATTAACAGACATTAAATCTTCAACTGCAATGCTTAAAGTCCTTCAGATATACCTTCATGTAGCAACATCAGGGCTTCTAGAAGTTTAACTGTTACCTTGAATACACATACAAAATCCCATATTTCAACTTAAGAGAAAAATCATCTATAATTATTTTACTAATAACTTGTAGGACATAATTTTAGAAGTCTGCATTGGTCAACAGTTACTCCATCCTAAAATAAGACAAGAAAGAGCAGACAGTTTTCCTGCCATTTCTTGTTTTGTAGATAGGTATTTCAAATATTCTTGCTATGTTCATAATACTAGTTTCTTTTCTAAATTTTTGATTGAACGTTAATTTCTGTTGAAGACTAGACTAAATTTTCTTCGTAAAATACTGCTAGTACTAATTTGTCTGATATTGCTACACTCAGACCTACTCAAATAAGCTGTTTCTCCAAAGAAAAGCAACTCGAAATGGTAGGACCTCTCCTCTCCTACTACCCTTCAAGACAAGCAGCAAGTTTTCACAATTTCAGGTAGAGCAGGACTTTGATACCATTAATCCATTAGTGAAAACTACTCACAGGCAGAATCGTATTTGAGAGTAAAGTTCTAGGAATTCATGTAACTACAGCAATAAGAGGCAAAACCTACTATGGCAGGATACACTTGATTGGCTGGTAGTTTCTTCAGGAATGATATGAGGAGCCAGAACCAAACACTTTCAAATGGGATTAGAGTGTGCAGAACTGAAGTTCCTATATTATAGTAAAGGCTTAAACAGTTTAGGGCTAGGTCCAACCATAAGTTAAGTAAAAAATGACCAATTCTCTGCATGTTTTTTTTAGAGAATATTTGCTAAGCTAGTTTTAACATGCACCAAGAAAGTGAACTGAGTGTCCTTCTACAGAATTTTAATCTTTTGACTTCAGTGAAACTGGCTGTCTAGTCCATGGCTGAGAAAATTTAATGCAACCGATTTTTCTCTTGTGTACATGATTACTTCAGTCACGTAACTCTAGGAAGAGAGATATAGAACTTTTCATGTATAAAACCTGCTTAGAAAGAAAACCCCTGGAGAAGAAAGTGGTAAGCAGCTTCAATATTATTATTTTACTTAATACTGAACATAATCACTTTAATATAGACCTTTCATTCAAAATTCCATTTAATTCCAGAGTGGGGTCAGGGTTCTAATGAACGCAATCTATAGCCACAATCAAGTGTTTAAGATAAAAACAGTCTGTTCTTCATTTAGTGTTCATTAGCTTATTCTACACTACTACAATCCAGTGTTTCAAAAATACGAAATTCAACAAATTTAAGTGATAAGAAAAACTATGATTCTTAAGAAATTGCTTTTCATAGTAAGTTAACAAAAAGTAACTTTTCCAAATAAAAACCACTTACTGTGGTAATGTACCGAGAATGAAATTCAGATGCTTCTTTTAAAAATGATAGGCCAGGATGACTATTCACCACATCCTAAACAGAAATAAAGAACAATATCCCAAGTGGTTTTCATTAGAGTCTATATAAAATCATTAGCACAGAACAGCACATCTGCTTCCTTAACCAAAACATGTTGTATTTAACTACTATCACTATTAACGATAACCTCATTTACAAAGTAATTCAGGTAAATATCACTGCTGATTTTCAAAAACAAAATTATCTTTTAAAAGCTAGAAGAAAATAATATATTTTAGAAGAATACCTTAACCAGATGGACATAAGTTAAAAGCTGCCACAACCATTAGTAGCATACTTCTCTGTCTGACTATGGTCCGCTAAAAAAAACAATGAGGTTTTATATATTCATTGTTTTGGTATTTTTTTGTTGCTGAGAGAAACTATATTAGGTCTTGGATTAATCTTGGACTAAAAGACCTCCTTAACTTAAGTAACTTCAACTCTTTTCTAAACCCTAAACATTTTCTCACACGTGAGCTGCTCCTACAAGCAATTTTAAATCCATGCATCTCACTACAGCTTAAAAAACAAAACAAAAACAAAACTCCCCAAAGCAAACCTCATCTTACATAAAATAGTTAACTGTAAATGAAGTCAGCCACTAGTAACCTAGCTGACCGAGCAAAGTGAATTATACAATGAACTTTATGAACTTTTTAAATTAAAACCATAAAAAAGTATGTTTAACTCAAAAAAAAAATTGTTCTGCCAGCTCATCATTTTGTTGTGCTTTCCTGAACTAGTTTCAGCTGCAATTTACTTGTAAAAAAGGAATGAAGTCTTCCTGCACCAAGTAGTTGCATCCAGGGTTCATTAGAAGATGAACAAATTTTGCAGCATCATCATAGCAGGTCTGAAGTATTCTGAAATGTTAATATATGCATTTAATACATTGAAAATTACTCATGCACAGTTTATGAAACTGTAACCACAATATTTAATTCAAAAACTAATACATGTGTCAAAGTGCACTCCAAGTGATGTTATCCAAACAAAATAGGTAGGCATCTGTTAGACTTTCTTTGCCATCTAGCGCTCTTATACAATTCTAGCCAAGTATACAGATATACATTTACATTAAAGGGGGTGGGTACACAATTAAATTGATTATATGAAAGATGCTAAGTTAGAATCGGTAACAGAACCAGGCAGAAGAGAATGTGCTCAGAACTGACTTTTGCAAATTAGGATCATAGTTTTCACTTTCTCTATAAACAGCTGCAGTCATTTACTACAAACATTTAAAAGTCTATAAAAACAGTAAACAAAGATTTATTTATTTTAAAAGGTATGAACTATTTACATTTCCCCAGGTACAAGTTTGCTGTCAATGCCTAATTGTGGGAAAATGTTTTCTTCCCTTTACAGGCTGGATATCATTCAGAGCTTAAAATACCACATTTAAAATCAAGAAATACAGTATCTCTAAAAGTGCAACCTACTTACTTCCGCCACATTGCAATAAATTTATGAACTGACACATATCCTGTTCGTTCACCTCCAGCACAATAAAACAACGGACCTTTCCAGTAAAGTGGGCATTCACAAGCCTAAAATCAAAGAGTACATCAAGTCAGGTCATTGATTACTTATCTGAGGGTTACTCACTCATTTACAAACCTTTCAAAAATTAAATTTTGTAAGTGTTACAAAAAAGGCACTAAGGCAACATCACAGGAGAAACGTTTGTATCACTGTACATGTTCACAGGGGATTAAAGGCATTTCTGAAATTACAGTGAGCCCAGAATTTTAAAACAGTTCCTGAAACCAACTACACCCCACAAAAAAAAAAAAAGTTTAAGCAACTGCTTCAGGCCTAAATCCAAAAGAGGAAAGCAAAACACGGGACAATTTTCAGCATGCCTAACAGATGAATGCAGCTACATATCTGTTCTGTCCAAGCTCCAAGCAGCTGTGTAGAGTCCAAGCTAATAAGCTCTGCTAAAGAGCCAGATATGCTTAAATTGGGTTCAAGACAGCACAAACAGCTATGCAGCTTCTGGACTGGAGCAAGTTAACCTTAGTTTAGTTCACAGGATAGCTCAACCTGTCTGCATCGTTGCATATGCACGTGTATCTTCTATCCAACTTTCAGTAGTGGGCTAGCCTGCCCTGAGCAGCAGCTGCTTGCTTCAACAAGACACTTAGCAGTTGCACCTTCAAAGCTTCAGAGTTCCCATTCACCTCAATGCTTTTTGTGTGTCTGTTCCAAACTTCCTCAGTCTTAACAGGAAAGTACCCATCTCCTGCCTAAAACTGACTGTGACTCAATAGTCACAGACATAACAGCATCTGAGGATCTCATACAAGATCAGGCATAGTATAAGATGTATAAATTCCCTGGAGGAAAGGTACAGTTACTTTTCATACAGTAGTTTAACCATTACTTAAATAAAATGAAAAAAAAAAATCAAGCAAACAAACAAACAAAAAAACCCCAAACCCACACCAAACAAACATGAGCTTGATAAATACTCCCCTCAATCTGAGAGGCTTCAAACCATTCCCCTTTGTTTCTGGAGGGTGCCTTCTGTCACTGATTTACAGATGGCCAGCACCCTCCACCTCTCTTGCTAAAGCACCACTTCTATGCAGAAAGGAACTGTGGAAAGAGAGAATCCTATCATACAACTTAGCAATTAAACACTTCTGGTGGGACAAACTAGGAGTTTCTGAATTCCTAATTGTGGTCTTGAGGTGGTCTTTGTTTCTGTTTTCTAGACCCGGGACTTAAAGCGCAAAGTGATGAGAACAGGAATGAGAACCCAAGACTCATGACCAAGATCATGACTTCCAGTGATTGAATCAACTCCTGAAATCCCATATAATAAAATGGAAGTTTAAGCTGCATTAAACTAGTTTATCTTGCTTTACATAGAATTAAAAAACAAACATTTCCCACTTCTGCCCAAACCTGCCTCCCCAACTTTGCTGCTTTCTAAGCCCAGTATTTTGCAACTCTACAGTAACTCTAGCTTAGGGCTTCAATAACCTCTAAAGACCAATAATCCCAAGTTCCCAAACCATTATAGATTTTAGTGTTTTACAGTGGAGGTTCAGGACACTTCAATGGCAAAACATGATTTTCACATTTTTATACCAATTACATGGACATTTTCGTCACACAGCTAAAACCTTGGAGGCCTGAACCCAAAATGCATATTAACAGTGCTTCGCCTCAAGTCTGGAGGTCAATAGAGAACACAGAACCTACAGTGTGCCCTTCAGTATTTGGTTGTTGAAGCAACCAAAAAGTTGGTTTGATTTTGTTTTTTGGTTCATGTCTTTCGGTAAGCATGATGTAGGGCAATTTGGGACACAGTTAATGCAAAGACTTTCTCACCCAACTGTGCTATCAGTTATGCTAAATATGAAGTCTTACTGTTATTACCTAGTAAGAGATGAAAGCACATAATATGCAAGAAAAGAAAAGACACAGAACTCATGTTTCCTTTCCACAGGTTTACAGTACTGAAAGCAGAAAGCCAGCAAATCCTTACCTTTGCAACTTTCCCCATATCTTCTAAAGTCGCCCTCTCATTTGGAAACTGAGAGAAAGTTCTCTCAATTTTAGTGATGACAGCATCTATGTTCACTTTTTCCTTAGGACATCCTCGAGGAAAATAGAAAGCTGGAATGGTTTGACTAGGTGATGGTGGCAAAGGTTCTTCCTTCTTTGTCTGAACCTAAATAAATAAATACACGTTTGACAGTTGGGTACAACGAAATCACTTACAACAGACATCCTCAAATGAGGACTGAAAGACAACATTCTTTTCAGTATTGTTGCAACATACCCAAAAAGATTTATGATAGGTTGGAATAAGCCTTATAAGAATGAGAAAACACTGGAAAATTCATGATCATTTTCATGAACTGTCACTTAGAAAAATTTCTAGGATGTTAAAAGTTTAGTAAGAACAACTTTAGTCTTTTACATACTAAGTTTCAAGATTAATACACTAAACACTGCTCCCTGGAGACATCTGAAATAGTCATTCTACCACTTTCATTTTCAGAATAAAAAAAATATTGAACTTCCAGCTTAACAGAGATCCAATTCTCTTGAGAGAATAATTTGCTTTCAAAAATATTTCTAGTTTTACATATTCAAATTTTTGAAATAGATAGGACAACTTTGTTAGAGACTACCAGCTTGTTTAATTTATCAAAGACTCCTTTTTAATTCAAAAAAACTGCCGACTTTTCTTTAAGAAAAGAAATAATCCCCTCAGATTTTTTTTTTGTTTTTGCACACTACACATAACTATGACATAAGAGCTTAGAAAACTTGTTTCACCAGAATTTGTGATAGACCATGCTTAAAAAACAAACAAAAACCAAACACAAAAACAACCCACAGTAACAAGAGTAACTATCTAATTAAATGTATTTAGCTTCAGTAAAGATGAATTCACCTTTTCTTAGTCTCAAAAAGAAAGGTCAACAAGGCAGAATGTTACAAAGAGAGCAAGCAAAGTAAAAATAGAGTTAGCAGGCAACTTTGAATTTGCAGTTAAACATGAAGTCTTTCATCCCAAGGCTACTATTTGAATGCAACAACAACAGTTAATGCTATACGATGGCTTATCCTAGTGTTAAATATGCCCAAGATCCTGAATTCCACTTCTCTCATTTCCAATCAATGTTGTATTTTGCTCCTTACCATCTTCATCAACATGCCTGTAAAGACACTTACTTCCTTACTATAATCAAAGTCCTTCCTTAACTCAGTTAAAGACCTGGGTGCTTTGATACAGCTTAGAGCAAGCATTCTGTGGACAGCAAATTTTAATCTTCAGGGTTCCAATCCACGAGCCGTTACTGGAATAGGCAGGATAAAAAAGGCCAGTTCCCTCAACTGACGGAAATTTTATTTCACAGAGGAAGATAAAGTTACCTTGAATCTGTGACATCTAGAATCAACGCTTGCAATTTTGTAACAATCCTGTAAACTAAAGCTTTTGACCCCTAGTCATTAGCTGAAGTGTCATCAGCTGAATCACTAAAATTAGAACCAAAAGTGACATGGGGTATCAAAAAACCCTTTCAACTCTAGACTTCCAAACTTTTGGAAAAGATATCAATGTTTTATCCTCAAGGTAACAACATTGCTATCAGCATTACAAATAATGCATGTAATTGCAATAATTCCTTGTTTAGTTCTAGAAACTGAATTCTACGCATTAGCATTTTAACAGAGCCTTTACAGCTACCCTCCTGTACTAAAAAGGAATGTTAAATTGGACAGGTACCACAGAGTCACATAGCTAGCATGCTTTTCAGCACTAGTGATTAAATCATCTTTTACTTCCCCCCAGAGCTGAGGCGAGAAGGGAGGGGAAAGGGTTGCTTTGCTTTATTATTATTAATTCCCTTTACCCTACCGACAACATCTTTGCCTGTACAGCAAGACTCACGTGAGTTGCTCAAACTGCCAGAAGAGTGGCAGGTTCTTCAGATTTGCCTGAGGTTTAAACTGAGAAAAGGATAAATGTCAGTTATAAGTTACTAGCATGTCCTTAATGTTTCAGGTAAGATGAAGTATGTCAGTATTTCAAAAAAAACTAGTACAGACAGACAAGGCACTTAAAATCCACAGGTAAGAAAATTTAGTCTCAGGCTTAAAAAACTGTTCCTTCGAAAAGGAAAGTCGGAGGCAGAAAAAAAGAACAGATGGAAGAAGTATCCAAAAGAAGAAAATCGAGCAGCAGAACTGTTCGTTCATGGGAAACTTTGTATGCCTTCAGAAACTACTCTTACTTCAGAAACCTCACTGCACAATAACTGACTCCCGTTAGTGCAGGTTAAATACTGTTCTTAAATGCATGTGGAAATCTCAGTTCAGGAGCTGTGATAACAGCTATTCTAGTATACAGAACTTGCGTGGGTGCCATCTAAAAGGATTAAACAATCAAAGCTTTTTTTCTTCTTTTAAATTTTGTTCATCTTTTAGACTCCTGTAAACAGGCTTCAGAGAGCCACTATGATGAAGAAACTAAGTAACAGATTCAGAACTGCAGAAAGACAGATTCATACAGGAAGAAAAGTGGTTCTAAGATATAAGAGAAAAGTTACGTTCAAGTCTGATTTTGAATTTGGCATTTGTTTAGTGTAAAAACAGCTAATGTTTAATTTTTAAAACAGTATATTTATTCCATTCTAAAAGCAGGTACAGAATGCAGACCTCTTGCTACAAGACAAAAACTCTCCCTACACTGAAAGATGTTGCTTTCTCACGAATAGATGAAAAAAAAAAAAAAAAAGCTATAAAAGTGCTTCATTTGCATTAGGAAAGGTCAGATCAGTATTTCTGTTAGATAAACAAGAGGCAAAGAGGTTGAGGCAGAGCCAGCAGATCCGGATCCTTTAGTTTTCTCACTTAGGATGAGAAAAATATGCTAAGTTTTGGAAACACTGTGCAGCTGTCTTCATTCTTCACCTTTAAGCCAATCACTTTGGTCTCTTGGAAAGAAACTTCAGACGCTTCACATTTTTGGGGCCCTTTCAAAGAATTTGTAACTTCTTCCCCTCCTGTAGTTATTCTTCCAGGCTCAGTATTTTACCTCCTCCAAAGCAAGGAGCTATTCCTCAAAGCGTTTCCTCAAAGGTCAAAGATGTACTAGAACCACTGGTGAACATCACAAAGGAAAGATAAAAATTTCTAGAGCATAATTCTCCATGCCAAAACAGTTTTCTGTCCCCAGGACTTAATCTGGTTGTCTACACATAGGCATTTAGCGACAAGACTACCCAGGGCATGATATGAAATGCCCCAGGATACTCCATGTGGTATCCAAGTTGGCTAACTTGGAGCACATCTCTCGTAATTGCCATGCAGGTGTTCTGAACACACTAATGCTTCTTGAATGCCACTAGCAACTTGCACTCAGAGAAGTGAATTGTGCTGTTTATGTCGGTCAACACAGGGATAACTGCCTGTACAAAAGAAAGCAACAAGTCATCCAGAACTATCAGCTCTAGCTAAAAGCACTATAAAGTTAGGATTACACCTCCTCTTTTTCTTCACCTTCTCAAGAAGGGCCAGGGTTTCTTCCCTTCCCTCAGTCTGAACTCCCATGTGACAATCAAAAAGCTCCTAAGTACAACTGAGATTGTTCTATTATATGTAGTCTAATGAAGGAATGCACAATACCAAAGGGCTCAAAATTCCACTGCTTTCTATATTTTCATCTAGGTAGTTCTGGAGACGTTGCAAAGATGAAAGAGTCAATTCTACTAACTCCAGAGCAATCGAAACACACCAATTCTATGAGATTAAACAGTTATAAAATGAATTATAACCTCTTTAATCACAGAATTTCTTCATTAACAAGAACTGCTAGAAGTCTGAACGGCAAACGTTTGAATTGAAAATATGCAGCAACAGTCAGCTATTTATTCTTTTTCTGACTGTCAATTTAACATTTAGAAAGAGATCTAAATTTTCTTATGGTTGTAAGTTAAAACCTTTAACATTAGTACCAGTAAGATAAACTGCCAAAAGACACTGGCTTAGTAAGTAAAGAATTCTACAGCAATTTGCCAAGACATACACAAAAATTAACACACTCCGCATGAAGGAAAATAGTTTTAAAAAAGCTTGCAAATAATTCAGCCAAGTAGACACGGGCTACAGCATCAGGACTGAATGACATTACCTTTGAAATAAGTGTACATTAAGTTCAGACTCAGTAATTGTATTTTAAAGTTGCCACTGAAGTTTAGGTTTCATGCTGAAGCTGAAAAGTGAGAGATCCTCAAAAATTTCTTGCTTACAATAATGTAAAAAGGCTTCTGTAAGATTTATGCATAGACAGAATTCAAGAAAACATTTAATACGTAACTGGTTTCCATTCCTGACATATACCACTGTAAGGATTGTCCACACTTAACCCAACAAATATTTCCCTTGACTTTTATAAATAAGGAAGTGGAAATTTATAAGGAAATTTATATCCCAATGGGATAATTGTTTAAAGGGCAAATTTCCTAATTTATTTTGCTACTTTTCCAGCTGCTGTCAGTGAATGGAAAATAAAACAATGGTTTTATACTATATGCTATATATAATATACTATAATTACCATATAGCAATATATTAGTAAATGGACTACAGAATATGGATATACCTCACCCCAGAGACGCAACAGATGACTTACACTGAGCAGTAAACTTGGTTCTAGGCAAAAATGAAGATAGCAGGGCTTTTAAAGTGAAGCGTCTTTTCCTCTCTCCCTCCTAACTGAAAGAAAGGGTTGACACTATGATGGAGTCCTTGAAGGACAGGATGCATTGCCGAAACACAGAGGAGGAGGTGCTCGTTCCCACATATTTTAAGACTGCATACTCAGTCAAGTCTAGATCCGCATCTGCACATAGTGTCAAACACACAGAAATTCAGAGCCCCACAAAGAAACTGAATACGAAGCAAAAAATATCATTACTTAAATGGTACTTATTGGAAAAGAAGATAAGGTAAACATTGACGAACTTAATATATTTAGACAGCTAACTGATTAAGACATAAGCTCATTAAACTAATTTGGTACCTGCATTGTTCTGATAAGATTACGGGGGGGGGGGGGGGAAAACTATCTTCACAGAGAAATGTTTATGCTTCCTCGTATCTGACAGGGACATTTGTTATGCCTGGTGTTCTGTAAAAAAAACATTTAAAACATTAAGAGTTAGCTCTTGCTGTATAATTTGATGTGAATTTCTATAAGGATGTTCATACTAGAACCAAAAGGCAAAGGAATACACGCAATAGGGTTAAATCAATAAGACAAAAAAAAAAAATTCTACTACGAATTTATGCCCAACTTTACATTTTAAGGTTTTTACTAAGAAGTGGGACACCAAGATTGCAAGCAAAAAAATAGCACTATATACTGAAAACACTAAGACATTTTTACCTATCAAATAGGTAAAAGTTCTGTTCAAATCTTTAGTATTTTTAGGAAGGGAGTTTACCAAAGAAGTGTTGCAACACATTTTAAATCACCTTTGCTTAAATTAACCTAGTTCAACAAACCGATTCTTCTATTTTTGTATATCACATTTTATGCAAGTGTTGCCTGGGTGCATAATCAGCTAAGATTTTCTACAAAGATACATGATATTTAGCTTATAAAATCTAATATCCCCGCAGTCACCCACTTAAAGAGCCTATGAGCCACACAGTAAGAAAATGAGATACTGCATAAAGCTCCTTTGACTGATAAAATATTGATTATAGTAGAAAATGGAAGTCAACACTGGGGACCAGGTTACATATTCTAGTCCTGAAAGGCAATAGGGTAGCAGTGAAGAGACATAAATGCTGTTTAGCACATGAACTTAGAGGTCCTAAGCTTATTCTACAATTTTTTTTTTTTTTTTTTTTTTTTTTAAGTGAAAAGCCTCTCATTTAATAAACATAGTAAATTCTCACAGACTAATCTATCAAAGTCAAATGATAACTGTGAATAGAAAATAATGTTATCAGTAAGCAGGCTCAAAAGTGGTCAGCCTTTCTTCCTCCCCCCTCTTATATAGCTGTAGTTCAAGTCTGACCAATAAGTCTCAAGAATGTTTCTGCTTTAATTTACTGTTGATTTGACTGTACAATGAAACTCAATGTTTCCTTCTAGATAAGCAAGTGACACAATAAGTTTTACAAAATTTAAATCTTGGAAACATCAGATTAAAGAGGTATACTGCTGTCTAGAATCTCTCATTGTTGATGAGGGATTCCGACTTATTTGCAATGAAAAGACACTTAACTTAGAAAATCTGTTCTGACATTCCAAATATTTTGGCAGGTTAAAGTTGCTTCAAAAAATTTATTTCAGGATAAGTAAGTGTTCCACTAGAACTTCATTTAAGACACGCCTAGAAAAATGCAGCTTCTATAATACCAGTTTTCTTGACTTTGTGATGGATGTTCAGATTTCTAGTTATCCATTTTTAAAAAATTACTTTCTTTGTTCTCTTTACGTTCATTATCCTCCTTCCAGCTAAATTAAGAAGGTTTATTATTGCAAGAGTTTACCATCTGCGTAGCTTCCTATTCAGCCTAGCATACTTAACATTTTTTTCCCCTCAGCAAAAGAGGATCCTTTGACAACTTAAAGCTTTCAAAATTAGCTCTTCCAGGTAAGGTCTCTGAAATCTAGCTTTTGCATTGGAAAAAAAAAATCTGAAAACAGTAATTTAGTCTGAAAGCTTAATAATAAAAACCTCAGCATAGCATAAGCCAAGCTAAACCACAGGACACCTGCAGCTCCCTCCACTCTCATACATAGTTTTTACGGACCTTTGTGTCAGTACTAGTGACAGTGCAACAGTATGATAAATTGACTCAGGTCACCAAGCTGGCCAAAAAGCAATATTAGAAAAAAATAAAAATAAAACAAATAAGGTTTTTTGTTTATGTTTCTCACCCAAGCTCATACAGTTGATTCCACTTAGTAGTAACACGGTTCCAGGGCTAAGAAGGAACCTTAGAGGAACATTGTAGCAGTATTGTTCCATATATGCCTATATGAGCCTTAAAAGCATTCCAAGATCAGGATTCATCTTGCCTACCTTTTGCAATCAGAAAGTTAACATAAGCAACTGGTCAAGCTCAGAGAGACACCTAGAGAAAATGAATGTATGCTAGAAACAGGTATCAGGGATATATGCAAAAGTCTTTCCTCTAGCAACAAATGTTTTAGTCCCAGCTGCTTCCTCCTATCCTGCACTGCAGTTTGTCATCCTTCAGTTGCTCTCTGGCAACCGTCTTCTGATGCTCTATAGAAACTAATTTTATCATTCATGTTCCTCTTGCCTCTACACAGTAAAGGGAGAAACATCTATTAGTTTTAACCCTGACACAGTTTTACACTAGCTTATTTTTGCTGTTAGCCTTAACCCAGATGGGTTAAGAGACAGGCATACGCTGCTCTGTTCTATTTGGTAGCATTGAAGTGTCCTGGAGTTTCTAGGCCCGACAAGTTCCAGAAAGTAGCAGTTCCATGAGCAAACCAAAGAGACTCAGTGAGGTTTAGAACAGAAGTCCAGGATCCTTCTGCAAGTTACAACAATAAAAAATGAACCCTGAGGAAGACTCTAGGCTTTAAATATAACTTGCAAAAGTACTAAGAAAAAGAGGATGCCATTAGAACTAGAGTTCTATGATCTAAAAATATATTGAATTTCTTATTTGCTATAAGCATATAAAAACAGCTGTAAGGATGGATAACCTTTCACACCATGACTGGTTTAACTCTATGCCAACCACAGCATGTTCATCAGGTCACAGTTCAGAAGTTCATGGTACAGACACTATTACTGTAGGTAGAAAAAAAGCAACTGGTAAACATAAATTACCTGTTCCCCCTTTTGTTCACTGACAGCCTCAGCCAGACAAAATCCTTAATATTTTGGCAACTCGTAGCCAAAATACAGAGAGAGAGCTTAGAAGAGGTATTTGATTTGTATTTTACTTAATTATTCAGCAAACTCTTCAGCGCTAACTAAAGCTTAAAGCATTCCTTCAAAAACTCACTACTAATGCAGTCCATGCTGACAGTAAATAACTCCAGCAGCGAAAAAAATCAATCCTTCTAGAATAGCTGGCTACCAAGTGGCAGGGATAAGAATCTGCATTCATTCCACGGTTTAATGAAGGAAAATTCAACTTATTAACAAGCCAGAATTCATGTATATTGTGTCACTGAAATACATGAGTCTATCGTTTGTCTGGTAACTTCCAATTCTGTAGAAGAGAGAGGAAGATTTTGTTAGTGGTCCGCTGCCAGAAGTAGTCTTTCCCCTTATTTGTTACTCTGCAGTCTGGAGAGAAAAGAGTTCAGCTAGTTACTCTCAACTACATGGCAGCCAGGAAAATAAGCGTTCCACAAGTTTCAATGAAACAGCTCTGGTACCAGCCATTATCTGCTCTCTTAAAAGCTTACTACAGCTTAAAACATTTTTTCAAAAATTGTTGATAGTGGCCCAACCACCAGTAACTCCCCCCTGCCTTTAATTTAACCAAGCCCCATTTAAACAAACTAAATAAGATCCAGGAGAAAGCCACTGAAGGAAATTCTATATCCAAGCCTAAGCATCTCAGCAGAGCATGCAAGATCTGGACCATTTACACAACTGATTCAGGACAACGTATTAATTTTCATGCAGAAGGAGAAAATTTTAGGTAGAAACTTTTGCTGGTTCCCACGCCTACTATGAAATACATTCCGTATGCACCAACTTGCACATTAAAACTAAAAATATATCCAAAGCATGTGTAAATAGTCATCTCTGACAAGTCAAGCTACATGCATACATACAAAGGGAGCGTGCAGTAAACAAGCAAGTACAGGAGAAGCTTTCAAATGGTCAAAGCTGGTTTTCACTAGATCAATAAGGACTAAACACTCCATCAGAGGTACACTGACATCACTTTTTTTGCACGACACCTCATCACTATAGAATGCACTTGCTAATCTCATCACTTTCAGCGGGGCACATGTCGCACTAACAGCTAGATTTCTGACCTGAATTCTACAACTTTATGATTTCAGAAATATCAGAATTCTCCTGGTTTGCAGTTTGATATAGCTGACCTAGTCAAGTAATGTAGTCCTGCTAGGAACTGGAGTACTATATTGCAAATGCATTATTATTGTTGAAACACTTCCAAATATTGGTGAATATATATATATATATAAATATATATATTTTTTTGCAAAGTTAAGAGCTTCAGCACGGAAAGTTCCAGTCATGCAGTCAGAAAGAGTTCCATCATCACTTATAAATACCTTGATGGAGGGAAGAGAAGGAAGAGGTATTACCTGTCCCCAAAACCATGAACATCAGACCACGAACATTTGCATCTTACAAGTATGCCCATCAAAAACTAACTTTCTTTGTTCACAGAACTTTTACTACAGCTTTTAGAGGTGGGATCCTGTAACAGTGACTGAGCGGCAAGAATGCTTTTTGCCTCCTCTGCCTGCTTTGCTAATTCACAAAGGAAAAACGGAGCAGACGATAACACAGGAAAAAAAAGTAAAATTCTTCATAAAAATCCACCTGGCACCTGGCAATCACCTTCCATCTTGTGAAAGGTAACTTCTACAGCATTTTGCTGTAGTAAGGTGGCAGCAGTGCAAAAATATTAATCATAGGCTGTGAGTTTTTGTCAAACAGCTTCCCTCTTACAAATGTCAAATCAAGTACCCAAACATCTAATATACCAGAGTTTCATATAGTTGCAGTCTTCTCAGCAAATACTCTGATGGTAGGATACACTGGTAGAGAATAGGAATACTGATTTAATCTATTATCCCAGCTGTTTTCAGGAAACCAGCTGGTAAGATCCTCTTAGGACATAATCATTTTGATTGTACACAGCCACTGGACCGCACTGAGACTCATTACTTGCAAAGGAGCCATAACTGTCTAAACAAATCATTTTAACAGGGAAAAAACTGACAGTCAGTTAGTTACCTCACATAATCTTAACATTTGTCTACACAAAACAGTTCTTTGTCAGGACAGGCCATCACTTAAGCATTAGAAGTGACAAATAGGGCTAAGATATCCACTTTATTCTTAAACTCTGAAATTGCTTCTCATCTTCCCATGCTTACAGCAAAACAAGTTTCAGTCACTAGATTCAATTGAGCTTGGGGGAAAAAAAAAAGAAAAAACCCAAACGAGGAATATCAGCAAGCTCAGCCCTGTTACTGAGCTGCAGAGTCAACAGTTGCAGCAAGTATTCTGTTAACTTCTCGTCTGGCAGCTCCCCAACAAATTCTGACTGGGACAGCTGCTGGAGGGGGAGGGGGAGACAAAAAACAAAAAACCCTCATATCCCACTATTTACTATCCCATAAAGGTCAGAGGATATTTTATATGAAGATGTGCCCAACTGTTTCAGGCTTTGTAGCATACAAAGTAGTGAAGCTGAAAGACATAGACCATCTACTAGTGGCATTGCTGACTACAAGGCTTGAAGTATGTTAAAATAGGGAAATGGCCAGTGAAGCTTTTATTCCAGAAAACAAAGAAACAAAAAGACACTAGAACTCTCTTGAACGTCTAAATTCTTGGGTCAAGAACTTAACCGTTGAGGGGACTGACCTAGACTCTTAAATCACACATTCAGGTAGGCTGCAGTATAAGCTTGCGCCATATTAGCAGTTCTACAAAAACAATACACATTTGCATACATTTATTATCAGTTATGAGGAGGTACACAAGCTGCTGCCACAGTATAATCAATCCATGTTAAGTTGCTATCAGCAGCCTCTATTGCAGAAGTAGTAGGAAACCACCAGTTTGCTCACAGCCTTTTTCTCTAAGAGGCTGGAGCTTAAGACCTAACAATCCATTAGCAAGGGAGCATTTATGGGAAAAAAAAAATCTCTAGTCTCACAGCAGGTAGTTCAGATGTTTTACATTCTGTCTGAAATGTTGATACTGCTGAAGATTGACATTATATCAGTAAAAAACTAACATCAGGTGTAACTGTTGACTACAGTTTGAGAGAGACTTCCATCTTTTTCCCAGCAAATACTACTACTTTTTTTTTAAAAGCATTTATGTACTTGAAGAAAAAATTTCATTTAAAAATGGATATCAGGTTCTCCCTCTGTGGTGTAAAAGGGTCTCCATATGATGGTCAATTTGACAATAGACCCCATCAGGAAAGTTAGCTTGCCAAAAACCACTAACTGTTTTGCAGCTTGCTTCTGCGACTATACATGTGAAACACTACCTCGATTATGCTTTCCAAAATTCAATTTAGCCCAGAAATGAGGATATTATTAACCTTGGAACAATCAGTAAACTGCAGCACAACTGCACACCAGCCCAGTACACATCAATACCCACAGGGTCAACGTTCATTGCTGCCGTGAACGTACCACCAAAAAAGCATTTTAGTTACAGAGAAGTGGGAAAGCGATCAAGAGACACTGAAGCCAGGCAGCTTACTCAACTCAGAAGGGAAGCTAATCTTTTGAGCCACTGTGCAGAAGTTGAAGAAATATTTCACATACAACTGACATAAATAGCTTGTGTAAGCAGCATTTAGTATCAGTAACAGGTGGTCATGGAACTGGTAGTTCTCCATTTCCACATTGAGGTGTGACGCATACAACTATAGGGATCACCAAGTAGTAACAGCAGATAAAGACACGGTACTGTTAAAAGACACTAGAAAAGAGGCCAGTAGTTAGTTTTGGCCCTGAAATTCAGACAATTAATTCAAAGTTCTGGCCATTTTATTTTTTTTTAAATCACCTCCTTACAACTACTCAGCACAAATTGATTTGGCTGATTGGAATTTAAAAAAAAAAGTCTAGTTTCAAAGTTGGAATTGAACTGTTTTATGAAGTGATGTCAGCCTTTAAGTAGGAAAAATACCTGTTTTCCTAGTTTGGCAAATACCGAGCTACATGGGTATAAATGTCACACTGCACATAGATGTGATGTACTCTGTCACCATTTTGTTTGCAACTTCAAATATATTTTCTTCACATGGCCTGGGAAATGATGCTGCTTATATTCCAGCTCTCACAGGTAGGGATGTCACCAACTGTTGGGTAAAATGCTCTTACTCAGCTATCAGCAGGTAATAAGCCTTTCAGTTCACATTTTTAAGTTGCCAGTATAGCTGACATAAGGTGATAGGTACTTCACACTCCAAAGTTTCAGAGGAACTGATGAGTGTGATGGATACAGTGGCTCTTCAAGTATTACATTGCCGGTTTGCTATATTCTGCAGACGTTAAGTTACCTAAAAAAGGTCTCCTTATGTTAGTTGTAAATAAGAGGGACTACTCAGAAGTACTTAATACAAATTTTTCAATACTCCAAAGTAATAGAGAATATTTTCAACAGTTGAGCATTAGTTTATCTTCATTTTGACTGATCTTCTTTCCAGAAAGCTCTGTTTTCCCCAGTTTTATCAATTTTCATAGATAAAAGCAACCACTGAGAAACAGTCTGTCCTACCACTTTCCAGAGCTACCCACCCTGCCAGACCTATTTCAGTCCTACTAAAATATTTTCATAAAACTTCATTTGCTAGCCTCAGTAAGTGCCTTTTCAAGACGCAGGGGACTACTTAGGTGGCCGAGCTTCATACAAAAGGCCACTGACTTAGAACTCCTAGAACCTGTGCAAGACCCAGTCACTCTAAACAGCTGTGAAGTAGATGTTTAGCCACATGTATATTACCATACACCACTGTTACTCATTTTTTAGGAGTTTATGTCTAACAGCTCTAAACCTACTGAAAAATTGGCATTTGTCCAACAAGATATAGAAACTGCATCAATATGAAAATTTCTAAAATTAATTTAAGATGACAGACTAGCTTCCATTTTTGCTTGATTTTAGCATTCTAATTTTACATCAGAGTCATGAACTGTTCTGTCTGAAAGGCAGTATTGCAGGGGAACAGGTACTCTAGCGTCAGTGAAGTTCAGCAACTGAGGTGAAAAAAATTCAAATTATTCTACAAAAGCTCTAAGCAGTCTAATTTCAACATAAGATTTCTTCAACAAAGATGATTACCACTCTTTGAAATGTATCTCACCCGTGACACACAATTTCAAATTAACATTAGCATGAAGTGTCAGGTAAAGAAGATCAAGAGTTACCAGCACTTGTATTTTGCTTTTTCAGGTACTTCCAAAAAGGTTGTCTTAAAGTCAGGAAGTAGAATCAAAGCATCATTTAAAAAAGAGGCTCAAGTGAAGTATTTTGTAGCAAATTGAGCAAAGATAGATACCAGGTATAGTTTTTTCACTGCTTTTAAGTCTGTTCTGCCTACAGAATTTTGTCTGTAATATAGTTAAGTGCTCTGATGTATGTTAATCAACTCCTGTCATTTCCTCAGAAAGTGCAAGTCTGGTTAAAAGCGAAAAATGTTTGTCCATTGTCTCCACTGTAAGCTTGCAGCTGGCAATATGCTAAAATAGGAAAAAACCTACAGATTAGACAAGTTGTTTTCTGAAGTATGTAGTTGCTTGTACATAACGCGTGATCGCAGTACAGAAAGATCTTTTCTAGCTCAACATGAAAAAGCCTTCTAAAAGTGCAAGAGGTCCAACTAGCATTTCATGAAAGACAGATCAAGCTAAGGGGCATGACACAAGGTAATAGTGTGTTTGTTTACAACAGAGTGCCATGACTAGACTAAACTTGCCTCAGGCTTGGACATGCCTAAATATCAACTGATACTGCTACTTTTGGGTAACTGAGATAACATTTACATTTCTTCTGGCTCCCTCCAGTAACAAGTTCCCTTCTCTTTGTCTCCAGTGTTCAACATTAAAGACTAGAGTTGTAAAATCCTTGCGTTCACAAGTTTATGCCAAATGGACTAAAACACGTAGGCCAGTTTTTGAAATCTGCTTTGCACAGAGGAACAAACATTCCTTATATGGCTCAGCTGAACCAAATCTGAAATATTTGCATAATAGATAGAAAGCTAACACATTTTTAGTGTCATAGGGCTCTCTGGCGCTTTCTTGAAGGTCACCTGAAAGGGACACTAGCACACTGAACTCAAAATTAAGTAGAAGGCTATATTTAGAATGATTTTAAAAGCCAGAAATCCTAAGACAAGGTAATTTGTATCTAATTGCCAAACTCTCCTTAATTAAAAAAAAGGGTAAAGATGTCATACATAGTGTATCACATCACTGTTTGATGCATCTTTAGCGCATGGATTAGTGGTGAGGGTGAGGTAAGGACAAAATGAATGCATTCACATACCTCCAGTAGAGGAAAAGTTAGGCGTGTTTGGGGAATTATTAACTTTAGTTTCTCCAATAAAACAGTTGTAAGCTTCCCCTCCCCAAAGATAATCTCTTGGGAACATTTACTGCATAAGTAGTTTTCCTACTAACTCCTAATTATGCATTTAAAATGCTTCTATTTTCAACTGTGAGCTTGCTTTAAAATGGTGCATTTAACTCACTGTTGCAAAACAGCAAAGAGGCAGATGTGTGAACCATGTAGCAGCAATTTATCCAAATACAAAGTCTAAAACGCAACATAAAGGAATTCAGGATCATTAGGTGAGCATGAACGCATCTTTTAATATATTCTGTTTGAATAAGTAAAGCTACAGCCTACTTCATTGGATTTTACATGCCCAGTTTCAGTTAAATGTAAATTAAACCCCCTTGGAGAAACGCATGCAGATTATGAGTTTGCAGACTAAAGAAAATAGTCTTTAACAATCTAATTGCACCAAGCGTACCAACTTTCTGTCATATGCCCCTGTGCAAACATCATACTTTTATTTATGCTACATGGCTCAAAGTGCTTTCCTCCTTTTCTTAACAGTTCTCAGAGAACAGTTTTACCCGGTCAGCCTTCTAAAACACAGAAGACACCATACATGGAAAAGATTATTGAAACACTGCTAGTTGAGAAAGAACTTCCATGTATTTCCTGACGTTTGGGTTCTTATGAAGGTACAACTGACAACAACAACGTAATTAAATAAAAACTGAAAGACAAACCTGGACCTGCTGAAAAGCCTTCAGTCTCTTCTTGAATCTAGAAGGTAAAACAAAATCACATCCTCGAGCTAGCAATGCCAACTCCTTTCTTAGATCAGGATCCTGCCGCAAGGAAATCTCCTTTATCCTCATGCTTTCGGATTTCATATAATGTCTCTGTGTGCCAGTCCAGGCACTTGAGTCCCAGTAAATAGCAGAGCTGTTCTATTATCACACAGTGCCACTTAAAGCAGCAGCTGCGCCTGAGTTCTGGGATATTCTAAGAGAGGCAGTTCAACTTCGCCTGCTCCATACATTAAAGGGAACTTGGCTGGAATCACAAAAACAGATTGGAAAGTCACTTTGAGGGCCTGCCCTTTTGTACATGCATTCCAAAGTCCAAATGGGATAGTATGGAAAGAAACAAACCTGTTTGGAGGAGCATCTATAAAAGCAGCTTCCAATTTTAAAAAAAGCAAGCCTTGGAGGAATGCAAAGAGGCCAGCCGTGGTCATTTTGTAGCTTCCTCCTCCCCCCTTCCCCCAGCTTTTCCTTCTGTCACAAAACACTCACTGTCTAGCTTCAGTGAAGTACCTCACCAAAGGATAAGGCTTATTATACAGTAATTAAATTCCTTTTAAGCTCTTCAGCCCTTTAGCAGGAACTGATTACATTAGGAAAATGAAGGCAACAGCAATATAAACTGCAGACAAACTTTCAGGGGATGGTTTGCATTGTTTCAAGAAATAGAAAATTTTTATAGTCACCTAAATGTAAGTTACTGTATTGCAAGATTCTAATTCAAATGCTAAGGTGGAAAGTGCTAACAGAAATAAGAGGCAAGTGTTACCACAATGGAATGCTATTTTAATCATGTTTTGCAGAAAAGCTATGCTAAAAATATCCACAATTCAACAATAAAATCTAGGGGAGAAAAAAGGCTATTGAGATATATTTTTCTTGCTTAAATAGGACTTTCATAAACATACAAATATCAGATTGCATACTTATCACATTCCAGTAACACTATCCATTTGCTCTATTTTCAGTTTAATCTCAAATACACTTTGGGGGGGAACAAGGCTAAATTTTCATCCACAGCAATCTTATTCCAAGAAATAGAAGCTTGATTAGCTTTTGCTGCATTTCAAACGAGATTCTGCCATTCCTATTTTACCATTTTAGTGACATTAATTGGTAAATGGTGAACTTTTAACGTTTTTAATAGGCATACTTTTACCACAGCAGCCTTTAGGAAAAGGCTACTATTTTGATAAAGTTATTTCAAATATTAGCATTAGAGTTACACAAGCATGGCAACACTTAGTATTCAATTCAAACTGTGAACACTCTCAGCACCCCCACCTTCTCTAAGATATTGGTATGTTGCCTGCTTAATATCTGTACCCTGTTGTGCATGAACACTGTTACTAATAGCACAAATGAAGAGAGATGTGGCTAGTCTTACTCTCTTTTGATCCCTCATCCTTTAGATAAGGCCACTATTTTGAATACATAAGGCTGTACGCAACCCAAGAAACACTAAAACAACTACTTCACCACTGAGCCCCAGATTTCCGTTACTGGACTGCATTATTTCACCCCAGCACTGTGCTCATCTGTAATCTTTAGCCTCGTTCAACTATGCATAGTCTTTCTATCATATAACAATATATTAAAATACGACAATCCCTTGTGAGATTTATAAAAAAAAGGAAACTATGAGAAGGTACCAGTGAAACATGAATTGTTTTAATTGGATTCTTTTCAGTTTAAACCACAGACTGTTAGGAAATAAATGAAGATAGAGAGCTTGTTTTCAGCTTGGTATCTAGTTTTCTCTACCTACTTCCTTGTTGCAACTTGTTATGGCGATATTTATCTCTTTCGGAAGTAGAAGAATAAGAAAGGAATTGAGTAGGCAAGAGTCAGACATGTTCTTGTTGGCATGACCAGACTGTCAAACTGCATAGAGCAAAACTGGCTATTGTTTTAGGAAGACGAAATCAAATAACCTATGATAACCCATGAGCCACAGGGAAGCCAGAGGGGAGCCAGGAACGCAGCACACAACAGGAGCACGTCTGGAACCTGAGACGAAAGGCTGAGATGTTAGAGTAGGAGAAGAATCCTAGTTCCAATCTAAGATGTCTGGGGAAGGTCAGAAAGGTTGTATTGCACACAGGCAAGGCAGACTGCATTTCAGATTAGGCAAAATAGGTCTTACTTTAAAGAATAAAGTATGTAAGCAAAGATATCGTCTCACCTAATTTGCTTACTATTTTCACCCCTTATCACAATATGCTGTATTCCGGTTCACTACTAAGTTTATGGTTTTGTTTGAAGTGGTTGCAGTATGTCATTAAGACGACTGATTGCCACATGGAAAGCTAAGCTACAAGACTGAAGCTGCAGTTCACCTGAATCTGATAGAAGAGCCTCAGTAATACAATAGGTGTTCTAAACTGAATTTTTAATAGGCTTGTGGGTTTCTTTCCTTTTTTCAAAAGGAGCTCAGAATCTGTCATCTCTTATCAGTCTACTATATTAAATATTCTGAATACTCCGTATTTCATTATCATAGCATCAATTCACTGCCCAAGGTAGAGGTTATGTCAATCCCACTGGTAACCTAATACTGCATTAGCTCTGTTGTCACTAGTCTGGTTTCAAACCTAGTGGTCATTTATATGCCCGTATGCCATACAGTCTTCAAAAGGATACAGGTTGCCGTATACGAAGCATCCACACGTGAGGAAGCATTTAGTCACAATACACTGAAAAGTAACTACTGTGACAGCTATTAACCACCTCCCTTTTAACATCTTGATACAAATGTTTTTTGTCTTGCCACACTTACGGAGATAGGAGCATTTGTAAAGCAATGTGGTCAAAAGCCCCATAAGATCAGCTTTAACTTTTTTAGTTATAAACCCATCACAGGGGAAGAGGAAAATACATTCCTATCTTGATTGAAGCCGTATAATATTCCATTAATCTTAAATCAGAATTCCCTCCAGTGAAAGCTAAAGCAAAACGCTTTCCTGGGTGAAGGGCTGGATGCCAGGCACGAAGCTATGCAAGTATCCTGGCAGCTTATTATTAGCTAGATAAACAGAGGGGAAGATGCCTCCTTAAAGCTTCCTTCCAAAGCTAGAGATACACACTATGAATGCATCTCACTCAAGGGAATACGGTTAAAGAGTTTACCATTTTAACAGATACTCACACTTGCAGAGATAGCTGAACATGCATAACAGCAGTGCAGTATTTGTGTGGCTGTAACACAAAAGTACGCACGCTGGACGGAGATGAGAATCATTAATGTTTTGGTGAATGTGGAAGAATTAGAAAACTGCAGTATACCTGGAAAACATTAAATACTTGGCTAAAAAGGACAATTTCTTGTCAAAAGCATATACTGATATTAGATCTAAAGTCTTAGGAGCTTTTGGGTCTTAAGGAAATAGGCAAACAGACTACAGAAAATTTCCAAGAAAACAGGAAATTAAAAATGTAATGAGATGCACTTATTTACCGCATACAAAACCTTTAGTTGCTAAGGGCCCAGATTTCAGCCCAATAACAAGTGAATGAATATGCTGGAAGCCTGTTCAGCCTTTGGAGACAACTGTTTAAACGAGGCTGACTGAACAGGCCTAACAGCAGCAGCATATAACCTAATTGAATCTCTCAGCCTGCAATGTTGCAGAAACAAGAGTGGGTCCTGGGGTAACTGTGGAGAGGGAACTTCAGAAAGTAACTGATAAATGGGCAGTGTAGCACCTTTCTCAATACAGAAAGAAGAAGAAACAGCACAACTAATTTATTACTAAGATATTTTTCAGATGTATGAATTTGGGGGGGGGGGGGGGGAAGGCACTACTAATACCAGCAAACAGTTCAACACACAGGCAAAAAGGAAGTCAGGCAGCTAAAGATGCCAAGTAAAAATCCAACTAACATGAAGCAGGAAAGACAAAAGCAAAATCACATAAATATACTAGAATATAAACCAAAGAAGCAATTCTTTGCTATATCAGGAAGACAAACAAGCAATATAGGAAAAATGGAAATACCATTTCTTTTTTTTTGCCTCAGTGTTGAGGAAAGATTGTGACCAGACCATCACCACTACTTAATATTACCAAGAGTTATTTCTAGACCAGACAATCTACGTTTAGTCTTTGATATAATGAAAGATGCTGGAACTAGTTATTCAACAACCAGCTCTAATAACTGAAAACAAGCATTCACAAGCTGCTTCCTGTCAGTTGATTGGCACAGAACTCCTTCCACTGGACTCAAACTCAAATCCTATCATAAGCTTCAAAGAAGTGCATTACTTATGACCTCATTTATGAGTTCATTTATCTCCAGATCAGAACTATTGTAGAAGTGAAAATAAGCCATAAGCTTTACTAGGCTCAAACCAAACCAAAGTAATCCCATTATCAGGGTAACTGACCCAATGGACAAAGCAAACAACAAATGTAAGATACCTAGGTCTAGAGTAAGGGTTTTCAACATAGTCTGCCAGGAAAGCATAATATACAAACTAGAGGAAGCCTGTCAAGTAGTAACAGATTAAGTGTACTAAACGATGAGACACGACAAAGTTCTCAAGTATAGTCTGTCTTCAGCCCTATTCTATTTTTAACACTAATATAAAGGCTTAACAAATACATTTGTGTTGCAGTGCGCATTGAAGAACTGGGCTAAAACTTCAGGAAAAAAAAATTCAGAATAACCTTTGTTCAGTGCGCTCCAAAACAAAAATTGGTACGCTGAATTTCAATGAAGTTCAGTCAACGTTCTTTACAAAGTTGGAAATAATTAGTAAAATTAGCTACCAGAATTGAGTGCTATATTACTGAAAATGAGCATCTCCTGCATTTGTAACTGTTGTACCTTTAATGCATATACATACCGTTTGAACGGTCTTCACAGCATGTGGTACCTTTGGGAATGGTCTTCTGCATCTTGTGTGGCAGTGCCTTAAACTCAGCTAGGATTCTACACTCAGCTATGACACACTACTGAAGTATACAACTAATAGGATAGCTGTAGTCTCCGCAGTAGAGAAAGTGAAAGATAAATAAGAACCATCAAGTAGCTATGGAAAGAATGGATGCGTTAGCCTATTAAGAAAAAAAAGTAAGACTGAAGTTATACCTAGTCTTTGTCTTCAAGAAAAAATTCCATCTTTGAAAGACAAATCTTCCACTATCAACTAATGAGGGACAAGAATTGGGGCTCACTGGCAACAGATGCATAGCATTTATTTTTGCCTCTGACTCAAGTGTAATACATTTATATAAGGAAGCTGTAAGATACACCTCACTATTTGGATCAATATTAGATAGCTGAGGGGTAATTAGCTACTTCAAACTCCTCACACCAAAGCTCCACAGTCAAACCAAATTTCTAACCGAATTCTAACCCAATAAGCAGGGCTAGCTGGGTAGCTGCATTATTTACACTAGTCTGAAGATCTTTAATCTTGTAGATAAGTAGATTGTGGGCTACTGTTGTATCAGCAGTTCTCAAAGCACAGAGTAAAAGCAAGGGGAAAGATCAGAACGCTTCTCAATGTCCACTTCAGTCAGATTTGATGTTATGATCTACAAACTAAGAAAAGTAACTTAGGTTGGCTTGGTAGCACCTCTTTGCTTAGGACTATATATAACAACTTCCAGTGTTGATATAGTCAAAACAAAAGAAGCACTGTTGTTCTTGGTTCACTTTGGAAAGAATTCTTAAACTTCCCCTCAAGGTCTTCAAAAAGGCCACTGCGGAAGAAATCACCTCTTTATAGAAAAGGAGTTGTCCTAAAGTCTCAGTCAGCCAAGAGTGTTATTTTATATGAGCAATAAACAAAACACTCCTTTCTCAGAAGACTGCAGCACATAGCAAGATTTACTGACCTTGAATTTCAGTAGCACAGGTACTGTAAAACATGAAATTGCTACAGAATGGGAAAACACAGGGATAAGTGGAAGGCAGCAAAGAAAATCCCCTGCTCTTTATCTAGATAATGACCTAAGTAATGAAGAACATTAGTGCCTATCAACAAGCTGACCCACTCAAGCAAAACATATTGATACTGATTTTTCAATACTGATTTTACAAATACTGATTTTTCTATTCATTGCCCTAAAACCATAGCTCTATCCTAAAATAATAAAGATGCACAAGGCTGAAACTAGTCTACCCTTAGGGCTCAGCATAACCGTCGTACTGGTGATAAAGGAAAGGAATTTAATAGGATTCCAAATAAACAGTTTTCCCAGTTCTTTAGAGACTTGTGTAACTTGCTTTTGGCCAATGTCTTCCCATTTCAAGATGCTCTACATGTGAAGAGAACAAGAGGACAATGTACTTGGGACCTGAAAAGATTGGCAAGGTGTTACTATTATTAATTCTCCTTTGGATAAACGTATCACTCGTTTGAGACTCAGAGCCCAAACAGTTTGCCCAGTAGTCCCTTGACAAAACTCGAGTGAGTCAGTCTAGTGTATCTATATCATAGACGATAGATGCTCATCCCAGTGCAACAAGAAAAGGCCCCCAGCTACCTAAGCTGATTGCTTTAATAGCATTTTGAGTATAATGTACTACATCATTGAGCTGCAAGACGTTGTCACTGTGTAGTTAAGATATCTACATTCACAAGAAGAAACTGATCCTAACAGTTTGGGCCCTAGAATGAAGTTCATCCAAGTGAACCTGGATCTAGATACATTTTTTCTTCTTGGAGGATGCAGAAAATATAGAACTTGCAGAAAATCAAGGAACACAGAAGTCTTGCATGTGAATGCTTTTTTTTTTTTTTTTTTTTTTTTTAAAAATGATCACTATTTTAATTTTCCAATACTCTTGGTAGAGACAGAGCTGTACCTAGAGGTTCTTTCCACAGTTACTGGGAGAATCCAGAATTTTGAGGAGGTAAGATGCTGAATTAAAAGACACCAGTTAGATATGAGATATGGCCACGCTGGTAGCCCATGAAGGATGGGCTGATCATATTCTCTGTATTACCGAAACAGCATCAGGTATGTACACCATGTCATGAGTTGTTATTAGATTATAAGCAAGTCCAGATATATGTCACCTTGCTATGACTACACTGCCTGGACTCCAAGGACATAGCATGGGCCTTTTTAGATTGCTAACTGCATCTGGCAGACTAACTTCAGCATTTGTCAACACCAGCTACTATAAAACTGAAGCCTGACTGTTAATGGATAGTTTATCCCTTTCAGAACAATTCTCATTCTCTGCCACCTTTGGAAAACATTATCAGTTTACATTTTATTTACTTGTATATTGCATAAGCAGAGTTTTAATGGAAACAGGTTGCTGGAATGGTGCTCTACACTTAGAACCTACTTATTATTTATGATCTTCAGATGATTATGAAGATCTTCAGAACGTGAAACATCAGGAACGCTTGAAATAACGCCCCTGAGATGGCTATTGAACAGAGATAGAGACAATCAAAATATCTAGTATGGACCATACAAATTAAAATTATACCTGCTCTAACAGGATGCATTTTCTAAATAACATAAAATTACATGAACTGTCATGCTAGAGACTATTCACAAAAAAAGCTGCAAAACATGCATTTCTACCTTCATTGAGGTAAGTCTCCGAAGAGCAGAATAGGTTGAAATGATAAGTCAGTCTAGGCTGATACAGAAGCCATTTTGAGATTTTCCTACAGAAGACATGGAAAGTTGCAATGAGTCTAGTATTATGCAACTTTACGGAGTTGCATAATAGATTTTAGATACTTAGGTGTTTCTAGATTGGTATTATTTATCTTGTATCACCTTAATTTAGAAGTTGACAGAGTAATCTGGTGTATAAAGCCTTGTCATTCATGTACTTTAACTGCCCACCAAGAACTACTTTAAACATAGCACCAGCTGTTCAGCACTTCATCATTTTGACATTAATTGAATTTTCAACTAATCCTTTCAAGAACAGATTTCTATCTTTGAATTTCACCATTTTCAAAACTAGAATGATTGGTATATGAAAGTACACTGCTACTTTAATTAAAAACACCAGACTAACACCACATAATTTAGTCCCTGAAATCACAGGACAATTTTGGGTCAATTTCAGCTACATATAATTTTCCTGCATATGCTTTTGCTCCAGATTCCAAAACCAAAAAACAACAAAACTTAAGTCTAAGATACGGACTCCTTCTGCAAGAAAGTTAACTGCATTTTGCCAACCAGTAGTGGGGTATATGGTAGGAATCCTATAAAGACTTACTTACTCTTGCCCTAAAACTATTGTGCTGATCATGTATCAGTATGAAATCATCCATATACAGGAAACGGAGAGGTAATAAAAATGGCAACAGAGAAGTTACACTGGTTAATAAGGAACACAAGGTAACAGTGTGTGTGTGTGTGTGTGTGTGTGTGTGCATGTGCGCACGCATGTGTGTGCGTGTATTTTAATAAACAGAACTAAATGAAAGGTCACTTACAAATACGCAAGCAGGGTATGGACAAAACAAAGAAAGAAGGCAAACCAAAAAAGGGCTCACTTGTAACCAGCTGAATTTTAGCATCCACTATAACAATCACAAGGGCAAAAATTAAAGACAAAAAGACGACTTAAGTAATAAGGCAACCTAGAGAGCTATACTAACACTAAAACATTGCTGGTACAGCAAACAGTACTCTTCACTAACAACTTGCTGAGACTTCATATCAAAATCTCCAGTGATGGAGAATCAAGCATCTTCCAAACATTCTAGAAGACCTTTCTAAAATCCTAAGCTTAAACTTCAGTTGGTGCTTGATAAATAAACATCTAGTTGATATTTTATCAGGCATCATGTAGTGTTAAACAGTAAGTCAGACTATGAAATCAGAGATCTGTTTAAAATCTTAAGTCAGCATTGAAGACTTTAAGCTATGCAATGAGACTATTACCATACCAAAGTAACAAAATCTAGCCCATTAACTGCCGTCAGTATTATTTAGTTTCAAACAGTTTGCTTGATTTCTTAGACACTGAAGAAAAGTGTTATCCTGTACGGACTAGTGACGATTGCATCTGGTAGCAACGTTTATCAAACTCAAGAATATTAGCTGTTTAATCAATACAGACCTAGCTTCTAAAGGAATAAGACTGTTTAGCAACTATATCCTAATTCTATAAAATTTTGAAAACAGATTGAGTCAAGCAGTTTGATAAGCTCCACAAGCCTCGTCTTGTCAAGAGAGCGCCAACATACGAAAGCCCAGTTGAAGCTTGTTCATTGTTGGCCTATTTACTCCTTGGCTTCCTTTTGTAGCTAACGTTGCAGCATTTCCATCGGTCACCCACTGTGGTCTTTCACTGCATTCTTCCTGGATATCTGTTTCTGCAAGTGTGTTGAAAATTGTTTTGTAGTCTTCCAATTTTGGTCTGATTTGTTGGCTGATTTCAGCCAAAATTTCCAGTAAGATATGCATAGAACAAATACATAATGATAGTTTCCATATGAAATCAGACTAAACAGTATGCATGGGGTTATTTAGCCTCATATTCCAACAGTCTTAGGAGCCCAACATCACTGCAAGTACCTGCAGTCAAGTAATGGTGTGTGCATGTGGCTTCAAAGTTCCCAGCTATTTTTTAAACAGAATAATGAGTGATAATGGAAAGGAGCACATCTAATACAATGAGGGAGCAGCAGTCATTTCTCTTGATTGCTGGTTAGCTTGCTATGGAATAACTGTACGTTGTCTCTGTTGTTAGCAGAATACAAACTAAACTTACCTTAGTACCTTCTCATTAGCTTAAATGCAAGAACACGACCATTCTACCCAACACACAGTTATTTACGTACGCCACAATTAGAACAATATATTTAGCATCCATTTGTTGTGGGCTGCAGAAAATGGGAAGAGCTTAACTGGTATCTTCCTTAAATAAATGCAACTACATAAGTTGCCTAATCTTCACTGAATTCTCCAAGACTGTTGTGTGTGCACAGCTTTAAATTTTGAGAGGCTGGGCTGTGATATGACCAGGTGGTATTTTGTAGATTTTGTCATAAGATGGCTTGCTGAAAAATCCTGTGCAATCATTGATTACACCCATCAACCTACAAACTACTTTACCAGAAGAACTGCATTAATTGTTGTATATTCAACTAAGCCCGTACATGCTCTTGACCTCAAGTTTATTTCTCACAGATGTACTAAGTATAGGGCACATGGAAATACTCTCAAAGGCTGCGAGGGATTCTCCTGCTGTGGAGTCTCTCACATCTTTTTTTTTTTTTGGGGGGGGGGCGGTGGGGGGGGAAGGAGGAAAGAGGAGGGCTTCTTATTTCAATATCTAATTTCTTCCAGGATCGGCCATCTCTTAGAACAATGAACTGTCTCTGTGATTGATGTAAGACTATAACTAAGCTTAAGTGTTTTGAATAATAACTGCACATTAGGTAGCAAGTGAAAGCAAGTATTTTTGAATGTAATGTTCTCACAAGACTGTGAGCTTTTTGTTTTGTTTGCTTTTAAATGGCAATTACTCAAAGGAGAGAGCGCCCACAATTAATCAGCTTCATCCAAACATTTGAATTTGTCCTGTGTCACAACTCAAGTGAATTTTAAATTTGAAGAAACACAAGTATAATTTTGAATTCCATTTTTGCAGCACTAGAAATTACAAAAACTCTGTAAGATTGGAAGGAGCAAATAAGCAATATTTATGTGTTTCCAATAGGAAAGAAATATTGTCTCTTTCAAGTGCAATTGCCACTTTGAAAGAGGACTACTCAAAAGATTATTATTTAAACTAACAAAGCACATGTATAAACAGAATTAATATTATTACTGCTAAAATCAGTGTAATATTTATGTCTCAGGGCCTTATGTGCACTGAGAATCAAGAATACCATACCAAGAGGCTACAACAGTGAATAATTTCAATTTCTCACTTATACATAAGATGAATAATTGCTTCTCTAATCAGAAAAATGATTCTTCTGTTCCAAGTTATTCAGTACAGCAAAGCATAAGAAAAATAACACAACATACTACTGGTACTGCTTGTGTTAATTACCATTATTTCATCAAAGTTTAGACTAAACGTTTTTCTAGGAATACCTTTATAGCTACACTCTTTCAGACCTTAATATGAACTTCTGACTGTCCTTCCCTTGTTGGCACCATAGAACGACCTTTATTGTGAGCACGTTAGCGCTGACATCTGTCAGAGTACTGTGTTATCATCATAAAAGTACATCAGTTTGATACCAGGTTATTTACAGTCTGCCTTTAAGTCACAGGCTTGAGTTGGAAGCCAAGTCCATCACCCCTCCCCACCTAGTGATGGGAGACAGCACTATTAACACTAGCTGTGCTTAATTTTGAGTTAGGTAGCATATGTATTAGGCAACACTCAATTCTGCACAGCGTGATTTCGTGTGCGCTGCAATGCTAACACAGCTAACGTAATCCAGACTTGGCAGTTAACATTGCTTCTAGTATTGAGTACAGCAGGTAGCAATTTAGATGAGAAAATGTACAAACTACACACCTGAGGTATCAGCACTGACATCAAAGTTTAATAACTACTGAAGTGATAAAGCTCGCAGGACTTAAACACTGCCATTCCTCTTTTACTTTCCTAATGTCTTATGAGAGCAGTTTCTCTCCCTGTTAATAGAAGAATACCATTCCTCCTCTAAAAAACCTTACAGCACACCTACAGAACAGAGCCAGTCCACCACTGGTCTAAGGCTGCAGAGATCTAAACCTCGCTACACTTTACCTGAACCCATCAGAAGAGTTCATTTGTTCCAAAAAAGCAACCATTAGCGTTACTATACTCAAACCTTTGTCTTACGGTTAAAAGCTTGCACTCCAGTCTCACTTTGAACTAAGAGGGATTCTAGTAGTACCACTCAATTTGAATCAACTAACTTGTAACAGAAATTCGGCAAGAAATATGGTGATGAAAAAAATCTATATGACAGTATTAAAAAAGCAGTAAAAAGTAGCAAATCACAGAAACACAGGCAATGAGTTTTAATAATCACCACAGGATGACAGACAGGAGTAATAAATATACTTATCAAGCAAAAGATAAATGGAAATCAATGCAAGAGGCACCTTTATACCAAAGGTTGCCCGTGTAGAAAGTGGAAGATAACTTTGCAAACTTCTTCAGATCATATCATATTCTCTATAGCCTCCTCAAAACGCCCATAGGGAATTCTGTGCATAGCTTCCCTAGATGCCTTGTGCAACAGCTGGTTAGGATTAAACATCTTGCCTGCAGCATCTCTGAGGCTTGAAGGCTTGGCATTTTTGACAATGTGATGAACAGCGTACATTTGTGTACACTCCACATGTTTAAGATGATCTAGAGTGCCAGATACACTGTTAAATCCATGTACAGGAGTGATAAGGGTTAGAGGAAAGCTATAACACAACTAATCCTCAAGTTTGAAAAACTTGCACTTTCAGAATTTCCTCTCTTCACAATAACGTACTCTTATAAAACAGTCATTCTGAGACTTAAATTTTTAGATCTATGTCTCTAATTTACTTTTAGTTTAATACATTTAGCATATACAAAGTCATGAGTGTATTTGCAAAATATTGCTAGTGCTAGCAAGCACCTTATGTTACATAACCAAGATCTCCAGAACTTTGCAGTTACTATTTCTGCACAATGGATACAGTCAAGACCCTGACCTCACTGTGAGCAACACCATACAAGTGAAAGTGAAGTACTTCCCCTAAAGAAAAAAAAAACAAACAAAATAAAAGCTTAAAGCAAAACACACTAAGATGAATTTCCCTGGTTCAGCTCTGTTAGGAAACCAAAGCCTATTAAGCCAACAGTCCATTATGAACTAATTTTTTTTCCAGAACCTAGTTTTAAGTGCCCAGTCCAGATGAACACATGGCATTTCAAGCGCTTCAGTTTTTTTGTTTATCTTTAATGTAAAGACAACATAGGCTCTTTCATTACCCAAGAAAGTACTTAGCACTTGCTGATCAATGGAGGGCTTCCAACTGTTTTGAAAGACAGCAGATCCCTCTGCTAAGGCATTACTGTTTCAGCAAAAACACCTGAAAACTTCCAAATTCGGATAAGAGAATAACCCTCAAACTTCAATTAAAAGGTAACCTCTAAAAAGAGAAAAGAAAGATCTCCCTGAACACAGTTGCCAAGCACTGTACTTTTAATATTATGTAACGGTTGCCATCCTAACACCAACTTGGTTTTTGTTTTGCTCATACACTACTAATTAAGGTGTTAAAGCTTAAATATCCGACTAACTTTGAGACTGATATTCCAGGAATGCTTCCCATGATTTGCTAGATTTGCTTTTGTAACAAATACAGAAAACCATAGCATGAAAGTTGAGTTCCCTCTATGTTAGCACTTACCTATGCAATGACCTTTGAAAAAGTTTCAGTATGAGCATTTGAAGAAACAGGAAACTGCATACAGCAACTTTACCAGTAATCAAACTTAGTGATTCAACCCAATGATACTGAAAAATTTATGCTGCCAAAATGAATTTACTGCTTGTACTTTGCATTACAAGAATTCCTGTACACAGTAAGAGAAGCTTTAATAAGAAGATACTCAAGTTGACTTATATAGTTCTAAAGGAGCTCATTCACCAGCTGTTTATGATTGGATGCAAAAGCCCTTTCCTGG
Organism: Struthio camelus; assembly: GCF_040807025.1. Taxonomy (NCBI): domain Eukaryota; kingdom Metazoa; phylum Chordata; class Aves; order Struthioniformes; family Struthionidae; genus Struthio; species Struthio camelus. The sequence goes on along the minus strand of NC_090942.1, from coordinate 148,291,447 downwards.
TATCACCTTCAGGCACATAGTCCTAAGCATATTAATTTTTACCATCCTCTCTAGGACTGCTATTTAAACCTAGACTACTGGAGCTATAGTACAAGCTTTCTTTTTTCAAAAAGCCACCTGAAGCACTCTCTTCCATTTATAGAAACATGACCATTACCTCTAACTTATTTAAACTCAAATGAAGTGGGTAAAACCATTGTAGCCCAATTTATGGTCCATGATTAAGTGCACAAAAGGAGAAACATTACTTTTGACACTGCATTGAGTGGTTTATGGATCTATGAGAAAGAAAAGTGGCACATTTTGCTGTCTAAGAAAAAGCTCACTGTTGTGGCAGAACATGCAATTATGCAACTCTTGGTAGTATTTTAAGAGCTGATGCCTGCTGCAAATACAACTTTCACTCCCTAAAGATTTTAAAACTTTTGGATGAAGCTTCAGTTCAACTGAATAATGAAGCCAGAAAAAAGCTTCTTATTACTTGGAACTTTCCCCCACCCAACTCATTGAAGAAAATAACCTAACCCTCTAGGTTATTTCTAGGTACTACACAAACAATTCCAATTTTGAGAAGGAAGTTATTGTTTATAAATCTCTTCTAGTTCTTCTCTGAGTGATCTACTTAAAACAATCAACCAAGATTCATTAGGTGAAATTATAGTACACGTGAGTTAGTGATCAAGTACATCAAGTAACACAGGCTTCTAACGGAAACTCTCCATTTGTTTGGTTTTGCCCGAAATCAAAATAAACTGAGCACCTGCAAGCTTTCTAAAATTTCATTAGGTTAGGAAATGTATGTATGAACATAAAGGAAATAAATAAATCAATTACTGTACTTGGCTAATCAATTTACAATTAAGTGATTAGGCATGAAATAGAAGTCCATGCTATTTTAAAGGCAACTTTAGCTTGGAAATGCGTTATCTCAAAACAAAGAATTGGAGACTCCAGGTTGTCAAACTAGATTTGGCAATTAATATATACAAAATCAAGGCAACAGTTCAGGCCAAATGTGCCTGCCTGAAACAGTCATCATGGTATTACTCCTGGGAGTCAGAGTGTAGGAATATATACTCAGTGCAAGTGAGACATAGGAAATAACTGATAACCTTAATCATCTTCAGCTCTAACCCTCTATCCTTATCAACCTGAGCAGGCTCCCATTCCATTAACACTTTTATCCCTGTTTCCCTATGAAAACCTTGCATTTCTAAATGTAAACAGTGAACTTGGGCTCAAGTCAATTCCACATCGTTTTCCACTGTGTCAGGTCTGCAGTGGCAGTTTGTGTAGGCACCAGTGAGAAAGTTGGGAGAAACTGGGATACTAGGGGGTTCGGTTAGTGGACTGAGTTAGACACCAAAGCATTGAGAGTTGTTGGGAATTAAGTAACCACTTAACACTTACCGGGATTATCAAGTGATATGAATTTATAGTACTGCAGCAGAAACAGCAGGCCTCTGTTAGCAACCCCTCAGAAATAAGGCAGATCATGTATATAATCATAGTTTCAGCCACCACGTGATTTTTTACGTCCAGTTTTGTTTTTACAGTTTAAGAGGGCTAGAAATTGGATGTAAACTTAACTGCAAGTTAAAAAAAACTCAGGGGGTGGCATAGGGGTGCCTTTTGCTTAGTCCTGCATAGAGAGCATTGTCTATTATATGTCAAGATCTTCTCAGAAAGGATGCATTGAGTGTACCATGCAGTAACAAAACAATTACTTTGTTAATATGCAGTTTCAATAGAGACAAGTTTGAGCCTTGTACTAACAATAGCGCCTGGTATCATTCAGGAAAGGAATATTTGCAGTCAAGACAGTATTTCACAAAAATAACACTGCAGACAGAGACTTGCATTTAACCACAATTAGATTACACTTAATAGTCGAATGGCTTGTTATTGACATGGATGGCATTTGAAGCATCAACACTGCTGTGGGTTACCCCTGGCAAAAGTAAGTTAGACCAAAGATAGCCAGGAACTGATCCGTTTAGTAAATTAGATAGCCCATTGTAAGCTACCATGTCTGAAGGGAAGCTAGATTTTTATTTTAATATACAATGTTCTTTGTATTTCACGCATGAAACCTGGTTAGCCATGATTACCTGATTTAATCATTCAGGTTTTGGCTTTTAAAATCATTTCTTTTTCAACCTCTGATTCTAAATATAGAGATTAAGTAGACAGAAGTACATTCTGGCAAACCACATTTTTAGCTATTATATGGCTATTCTAGTTTTCCCATTGCTTCTAGTTTGTTCATGCCTGCTAAAGAAATGAGGGAATACAGATACTAGATCTAATCTTATCACACAGGAGAGAGAGTCCTTCAGAATGTAACATCACTTGTTTTGATCTTTCCCCATCTATGCTGCATGCAGTGAAGTGGTCATAACCTATAAATCAGTTGCAACACAGATCAGTAGAGCATGATGTCTGAAATTACACCTCAAAAGCAAGGTAGCTATACCAAACCTGATCAGTTATATCAGATAACCAATTTAACACCTCTCCCCTTCTGTAGTTTTGAAGATACATGGTACTATCAAAATAACAACTGCCCTTGACGGAAAAATTATTGGAAATAGAAAAACCTTGACTTTTCATTTTGTGTCAGGCATGGTTAGCTTATAAAGAACAACAAGGATGCAATAAGCCAAGACAGCCTCTTGGAAGTTCAGATTACTTACTATGTCACTAAGTGCTAGTGATGCAAAAGTTGACATTTCAAGTTCTGTGGTACCATTTTGCTCCTCCCTCATCCCCCTGTGATGAGACCAATTACTTGCAAAACTCACCAGTGCTACAAATTCATTTATTAGAAATATTTAAATAGAAGTGAGAAACAGACTTACTACTCTAGAACCTGAAGATCTACGTATTCCTCTAATATTAGAGGTGTTCCTTGGGCTGGTTGAAGTTGCCAGCGGAAGAGCCGTAGAAAGATGAGGAGGATTGAAAGACATCAAAGGTAACCTGATATCGCCTAATATGCTTTGTTTGGAGCTGGAATTTTTAGTAGCGAATCTCTCGTTTTTACTGCTTCCTGAATCTCCATTAGCAAACTCAGTTTTCTCCTCATTCTTGATACTTCTCAAGCAGTCCTTTAGCGTCAGCTGAGTTGCAGGTTGACTCAGCCAGCACAAAAAGAGTTCATCTACCTTCATTTTCAGTACAGGCTGCAGAACTTTCCCAGCTGGCATTTTCCACTAGTTTACCTTTTTGTCAGATCAAATTCAAAATAAAAGTTTGAAAGTCATCTACTTATTCCTTTCGCCTTTCAAGTTGTCACAAAAGCCAAGGTTCCTGTTAAGAAAAATACTATTATTTAATTATACAGTTTTCACAAAGTGTCAACATTTATTCCCATGGGATGTGAACAGGTGTGATGAAATACATGCTATCATGAGACAACACTGACATATGGTCATTATGTAAGTATAAGCTATTAATCAAAGTCAAATCCATAAGATGGTTTCTTTTAAAAGCATACCATGTAAAGAAAGGAAATTGCAGAGAAAAAAAATCGCACTTACTACACGTCCCTGGAGATTGTTTGTTAGACGTATCTCTGAGGAAGTTTAATACACACATTTATTATGAGAAATAGCCTTAAAAAACTTTATAATTGAACCTGCTAAAGACTAAATATCTATAAATAAAAAGTCTACACCAAAAGCCTTTTGGCGACAATACAATGATCACTGAACTAGCAAGCCTTTCAGTCAAGAGATTTACAGCTAACGCTGAAAGCTCAATTTACATTCTGAAGCTTGTGGTGTTATGCCCAGTCAATTTCCATAGTTCCTTCCTAAGGATTTGATTTGTCTGCTTACTTGGTACCACAAAGTCATTTGATATTTTACAGCCTGACCTATTTTATATTTACATTTTTTAAAACCAGTTGAAATACAACTTAACTCAAAAGTTGGGATAGCATGATTTCAGGTTCAATTACTCACTTCTGAGGTTTTTTTGTTTTTTTTTTTAAAAAAGAAAGAGGACTGGAACTGAACACTGAGGACAGAACTCAGGTTATTATTGTCAGTTCTGCAGTCAAATTATTTAGTGAACTGGTACAACTTAAATAAAGCCCATGTTTTCTCCTTCCTTTTTAAAGCCTCTCGAAAGCCTTCACATTTAAAAATATTTGATCCTTATTTACAAGGCAGTAAAGATGTGCAAAATATTTTGGTGAAGAAGCCTTAAGTTGAATAAGAAGTAACACAGCACTTAGATGTCATTAAAATCAAAGCTGAGTCTTCATCAAATGGCAGAACTACAATGCTTTACAATACTGCACCATCTAAGATTTTGTACACCTTTATGCCTAACTAATAATCTAAAGGTTAAGTTATTCAGTTTCATTTCATACATTTTTCCCCCCATAGATTCAGTAGGGCATATGGTACTGAGATTTACTGTCCGGTTATTTTGACAGTTTTTAAGTCAATATTTCTACAGCGCTCACTGCTGTGTCGGCAAAGTGAAAATACTGCTTATCTGAGGTGGAAAGAAAGTGATGCTGTACAGCGCTACACAGGCACTTTCTTAAGCCTTGAACTCATCCAGCTGGCAGATCGAGTAAACCCAAAGGGAAACGAAGGCAGTCACCCTGCTTGTCGCGAAACTCTTTTTAAAAAAAAAAAAAAAAAAAAAAAGTTTGCGAGAAGTCCTGCATTTTGGGTGCAAGCATACCGGCCACGACTTTTAAGAGCACAGGGAACGGAGCTATGGCGTGGCTGAGGGACGGACAGCAGCCACCACCTGCCCTGCGGCAGGTACCGCGAGTCACGAGAGCCTCCTCTGCCCCCCTACCAAGCCCCGCCCGAGGCCACGGCAGAGGAGAGCCCTCGGGAAGAGCAAGCCTGAAACAGCAGCACCTCCGCCCAGGCGAGCGGCGCGCAAGAGCCGCAGGCGCCAGGGAGGGAGCCGTTGCCCCGGGAGCGGGACGGCGAGTGCCCGGCGCCTGCTCCTCGCTGCCCCGCCCCCCGCCGGGCGACCGTTGGCGGGCGCGCGGGCAGGGCGGCAGGAACGCGCCCCGCCGGGGGCAAGGCTGGGGGGAGGGGGGAAGGGGGCGCGTGCGAGCGCCCAGCAGGGCAGCACCCCGGGTGAGGCGGGGGGAATAAGAAGAGGAGGAGGCGGCAGCGGCGGCGCTCACCTGCCCCGCACCAGCTCCTCCCGCCGCTACCTTCAAATCCGCGCCTGCTTCCGGCCTGCCTCGCCCCGCCCGGCGCCTCGGGCGGGCTATGTAAACACCTCCTCCCCCGCCCCTCCGCTTCCCGCCCTGCGGAAATCTCGCGAGAGTACCCCCGCCCTTTTGGAGACGCGTCGGGCGGTTACTATGGTGACCGAGGCCGGGGGGGGGAGGGGGAAGAACAGGGAGGAGACGCGGAGGGGCACGTGACGGAGGGGGGCGGGGTCAAGCAGTGCCGTTTTCAGCGTGCGCCATGACGTCACCGCAAGACTTTTAGACTCCCTCCCTTCCTCCCTTCCCAGCAGCCCTCGCGGAGCGGCGCGCCCGGGGTTGGCAGGCGGTGACGTACGTGACGTTGATGACGTGTACCGTCTGGGAGCGTGCCGGGCCGGGCTGGGCCTGGGCGGCCTGTCCGGCCGCTGAGGCGCCACCTCTGGCGGCGGAGGCCGTTGCCCTGGGCCGCGAAGAGCAAAGTCGGCCGCTGGCTGGGGAGAGAGGGACGCGCTGGTGATCGGGGCGTACCTAGTGCGTTCCTAGAGTGCTTTTTGCCAGCTGAGGATGCGCGTGGTCAGTTTGATCGCACCTGAAGGGTCACAGTGGCACTCTCTGCCCAAGATGTCATGATCCCTGGACCTTCCCATTGCCCTGGCATGTACGAAATATACACGGTGGCAATGTTAAGACCATAGTTCTTAGCCTGTGGCTCACATTCTGCCTGCCACTGACTAGTTTGCTGAGCGGAGCTGGCAAATGACATGAGCTTGCCTTTGCTTGCTGTTTCCAGCTGTTAAATCCTGTTAAAGGAGCACAAAAACCTACTTTCCTATGGCATTTTACCTGAATAATTGCTGTAGTTGCCACTGCTGTTCAGGATTACAAACAGGATAGAGGATGGTGGTGGAAAGGGGCAGTAGCAGATGAATAGACAGATATGCCCCTCATTAAGAGAACAATGCATGCCCATCTATTGGAGACCCTTTCAGTACCAGATGACATATACAGGAAACTTCTTGCCAGCCTTCACAGGCACATCTCTGAGGCTCTCTAGGTGGGCTTGGCAATAGTTTGTTACGTAGCATCTCCTTGTCCCATACAGTGTTCCTATTGGTATTTTGTACCTCAGCAAGTCACTGCTGTTTTAACCCCAGATTCTTACTTTCACTTCTCTATTTTTTCCGTGTGGCTCTTCTTTCTTTTTATTTCATTTTACATTTTTCCAGTGTCTCTACAGTTGAGAGATGCTCGAAAGATTTGTGACAGACCAATATAATGAGTTCTTGGAATGCTGGTACTGTGGAACTGAGGCTGCACGAGAGATAACACCATTTACAGAAAGCGGCATCTAAGAAGTAGAAGAGACATATTTCAGTGGTTTCAAAGGAAGCCCTAGGGACGCAGACAGGATTAAAATAGGGTAAGTGACCTTCAAAGAGGACACAGAGGTAGGACTAAGGAGGAGTAAAGGATTAGATGCCCGTGAGAGAGATCTCATGCCTGTCAACACAGCAATAGAAAATATTATGCATATTCAAAATACTACAGTCTTCAGGCAAGAACAATGGTGCTATTGTAGGTATACTGGAAGGCTTTAACCTACTGCTGCAGGCACTGGAACATTTATACACAAGACTTAAAATGGGATTAAGCTTAAAGCTACTTTCACAGTAGTTGAGGGAGTCTCCACTTTTTGAAGCAGCGTAGTACTCTATTTCCTGCCCATTGATCTATGAAGTTCAGAAAGCAGGTTTTTAGAAGACCAAAGTGGAAAAAGTGGCATTATTCTAAATGGGAGTAAAGCATTCAACATAAAGTAGAGGAAGCAGATGTCAAAGTAAGAATAAATCTGTAAATATTCTAGAAGTAGTTTTAAAGCAGGGAAAAAGGAGATGAGAACTGTGTATTATTATGGATAGTGACAAGACTTTTGGCCTAGAACTGAGCGTCTGAATTAAGAAGAGTGATAGCAGAACCACAGACATGGAACAAAGAGGACTTTTAAAACATTATGAATGCCTTTGAAGCATTCCTTAGTGGTGGTGTAGCCATCTGTTGATTGACATATTGAAGACAGCTGGCAAGAGGGGGGATCAGAGAGTGAGCTGACAAGAGTTGTAGAGTTGGATATCATCCGCATAGAGATGATGCCCTTTGTTGAAGCTGGCAATGAGATCTCCCAAAAGAAAAAGAAAAATTAAAAAAAGATTTTAAAAAAATCTCTGAAAAATGTACACAGTTGCAGTCTTCTCTTGTGTATGCTAATGTAAATTCAAAGCAATTCTAATTCTGACTTTATTAGAATTTGTCATGATCAGCATTGGTATGAGAGAGGAATCAGTTCCACATGTCTTCTGTTAAAGAGAAAGTGCTTTGGGAGAGAACAGAAAAGTGATCATCATCATCAAGTGATACAGATACTTGCAGTTGGGGAGGGAAGAGAAAGTGATCAGCAGCAGCATCAAGTAATACAGATACTTCCAGCTGACAGAGATATTCTGAATGTGCCTCTGGATGGATCAGGTCTCTTCAACAGTAGATCTTCTGCTGGGGAAAATATAGAGATAGAGATATATATCTCTAGATTGTAGAGATGTATAAAGCCAAACTTGACCAAAATAAGAAAAATACTTAAATTAACCTCTCTGTTCAGATCTTCCACTGAGAATTGATACTTGAAACTCCTTTTTGACTACTGTTTCCACATTTTTGCTGTCATGATAAGTATACAAGCTTTTCTATGGGGGTCACAATGTGTGGTAAACAGAAATCTGTTTTAGTGTGTTACAGTTCATGTAGAATGTATCTATTTGTTTTCAGGGTGGATTCCTTAAAAAATCCAACTGAATAATAATAATAACATATAAAACCTGAGTGTGCGATATCCAGTCGATATCTGAAAGTTAAAGTGATGGAAGCATACTCACTGTTGTTGAAAAAGATGCAGACTACACTTGAAATAAGGCAAGAATCTGCCTAACAAGTGCAGGAGGGTGGTATGTTAGTGTGGCTTGTACCAGTTAATAAGAAATAGTAGTGCTTGGGCCTAGCTACACTGTGCAATGGAGCTAGAACACCTAAACTGGTATGTCCACGTAATGCAGTACGTGTCTCTGTGTTAGTGTATGGAGGTACTAGCTCAGATGCGGAAACGGAGAAGCCACAACTTCCAGCTCCTGTGGGCTTTGCTACCTATAGCTCATTTCTGACCATAAGCTGCCTTCTTTTTCCAATCTTGATGGACATCCAGTGATTTTAGCAGTGCTGCTAAATAGACATTAAGGGCTGAAGATCAAAATCCTTCTTTGCCCTTGTTTGTCACTTTTACCGTAATACAAAGGGGCTGTGTTGGTTGGAAATGTTCCCATTGTCCGTCAGCATTTCAGGTACGTGGGATGGGCTTCTTCCCACACAACCTTACATACACAAAGCGTAGACATCTGCATATGAGTTGTGCCTTTGTATGCGGTGGAAGTAAAGACACATTTCTAAGGCCTTATTAATTTTATCCTAAGATAGACGTCTAACCTAGGTCAGATGAATCATGATGTGAAAGTGCTCGTTTTTCTCCGCTAATTATTAAGAATCTAGATTATTATCTAAGTGTACATGACCACAACAGAAATCTAAAGATAGGCAGGATAAATGTGTTTGCAGTCATAAGTTTACCTGGTTGTATCAGGCTTTGGTAGATGTACTTTTATTCTATTTAGAAAGTAGAGTTGTCATCATTCCACAGGGCCTGAGGTGAAATACATGCTCAAGATCAAAATGCAATTCACTCCGCAGAATCTTTAGAAGACCTTATTCTTGAGCTGTTCATATGCATGTTATATGGGGCAGAGAACTACAGTACCTCCATAGGATGTTGATTTAAAAAGAATATTGAATTTCGATCAGGCTTCTTACAGTGCTTCTGCTGACACAGTTCACATTTTACAAATTTAGGCATCTGAAGTTGGGTTCTAACCTATATATAAGCACTAAAATAACTGTGTCCTGATTTCCTAAGGTGTTGACTTAGTTGGAAGGCGTTGTGCTGATCATGTCTGACAGGCTGGTCATTTTTATTTAAATTGCCATAACTGAAAATTTTGACCATAAGTGCTCATTGACATTGTGCTGCTAAGGTGATGTTCCTTGTAAAACCTGCTCATGTTATGCAGTCAGAGACTTCAGAAGAGTATAAATGTTGTCTTCCACTGGGTAAAAGATAAAGCCTAGCATACTGCCATTCAGACAGAAGTTCCTAGTTCTGGTACCATTTTTGTTGGGAACGGAGAGGCTTTTGGGGGCTTAATGAAGCCTCACTGGGACTGATGGGAAAGGCTAAGAAAATTTTAATAACTGGGAATCCCTTAAGCTACCCACCCATACCAGCTAACCATGCCACTTCATCCTCTCTTGCAGCTGCTGACCAAAAATAGAGCTAGAATGGTGAGCTACAGATCATATGGCCTCCAGAAGTAGCATCGTATGCAGACAAAAAATGTCAGCAATGCTGATTTGATGTACATGTTCTGCAGCCAGCTACACTCTGAAAAAAGCATGATATTGAGATTCAAGGCTTAAATTTGGTCTTTCTTCTTCCACTTGGAGGTGGAATACTGCAGAAATACAAGGTCTGGTTAATTGCTTGCTGATCAGCAACTCCTGAAATGCAAGTCAGAGGTATAATTGAAAATTGCTTTGTAACTTGTCAGCTTGTATCATGAGTACAGACATTATTTAAACATTTTAAAATTTGCAGACACAAATTTATTTCCTCTTTATAACACTGTGTAGTCAGAATAAAGCCTTATCACTGCCTGTCTCTTTACATGAGTAGCTGATTGCAGAAGGGAATATTTCCATTTCTACAGGGAAAAAGAAAGAGACGGTTTAAAATGTAGATTCTGTAAGAGCAGGTGCACTATAAGCCCAAGAAGAAAATAGGTTCAGCAGTTGTTTGCTGTCATGGCTATAGATTAATTCCACTGTGTATCACTCTGTAGGGCTAGCAATGAGTATTCCTTGTACATTTCACTGAATCAGTGTTACGTTTTCCTAAGGGGCCTTGGCTTGGACAATGTTTGCAGCAGTCCAGTTGTGAAGATGGGTTTCTCATTAAGTCGCTCTGGTCTTCTCATCCTGGGTTTGCATATTTCTAATGCTGTACTTTATCTGATGGTTTTATCCCAGCACTATATGCAGGTTATATGGAGTTCATGGAAGACTGCTTGAAATGCAGTCTCTAGGGTGGTGCTTAACAAGGTGTGCATGAGGATGTTTATGGGGTGTGAGAATGGGAGTCTATTCATTCTCCATGTTGAGTGTTACTGAACCTGGTTCTCTTCTAACCTTGTCTTGATGCAACCATTAGAGATGAGACTTTGAGCTATGGTGTTCAGCAGCCAGTGATGTCTGCCAACTACTTATCTGCTACTGTACTGTAAACCATGCCAGGGTCCTGGGTCCTTGCATCTCCACCACCTGGCTAGGACCCAACCCGAAGAACTGAGAACTGAACTTGTTGTTTTGGGATAGAATATGCATTTCTCCGTATTTCCTCAGAACAGTCATCATCAGCTTGTGAAGGGGGGCAGTGTAAAATACATAACGCCTCTACTCATTTCCTACCTTTTCAGTTCTAAAGGAGTGTATATCATGTGATGGGTAAGTACGTTTTTATCACTTAGCACCCAGAACTGTTTCTGAAATAAATTATATTTCTGAGGCATAGTCTTTGAATACCTCTGTACATACATACATTACATGAAAACTGCAGTCAGACAAAGGGTTATGCTGCCTACCAGTGTTCTAATTAGCCTATTGAACTAAAGATAATTAATGTAGTTAATTGTTGGATTACCACACAATGAAAAACACTCAGCTAATAAATCAGACTTTTTTTATTACTATCTGTTAGGTAACTGCTTGCTTGAGTAATATTTTACAACTTCTGTTAAATTCACCTTTTGCTCTTCAAAGCCAGTAGCAAAATTTCTAGTTTTCATAATGCTACGGGATCAGACACTTATGCTTAGAGGGCTTTAATTCACCACTGCATTACTCCAGTTCCAAGATCTGATCTGTGCTTCAGCCACTATTTTCATCCAGCAAAACTAAAAGATTAACTATTTCTAAATTTATGAGCTAATTAGTACACTAATACAAACCACATTTATTATTTCCTTGATTTTAGAAGGGAGTTTGCTTAATCCTTCTTCATTACAAAAGTCAGTTCAGATGTCCATAAAAGCTTACAGAAAAAAAAAAGGGATTTGTTTTCATTTTCATTAGGGAAAAGTCAAAATTCCAAAAGATTCTGGGCAGACAGAGCCACATTCTTTTGCTCTCATTAAAGTCTTTTTAGTTACAGTAGTTAGAGGAGGAAAGCACTGTGCAGCTCTAGGCATATGTCTACAAGGTTGCCAACACCAATAATTTTATTACAAGTTTCATAAGATTTAGTGTTTTTCTTATAAAGCTCCAGCTCTGGAGTCCCATGATTATGAAATAATATTATCTGCTGTTAAATGTGTATGCTAAAAAGAACCCTTGTGATTGCAAAGAAAATCTTGAAAATATTAAATTAATGGCTCAAAAATTCTAATTACAAAAATTATAAGAGCCCCAAATTAGTTATTTTAAAATCAAGATTATAAAAGAAATCTCAGATTTTGAAACATGTTTATTAATCTAAATATTGTGTCAGCGCTATGGCTCTTCAAGTATTTCTATATAGGACCTTGCTGCTACACTCTTGATAGTTTTTTCCTACTCTAGGAACTTAGTTTAAGCCATGAAAACCTACATGTTTTTGTGATTTAAATGCATGAGAGCACTGAGACTTAGGGTTCAGAGTTGGTTACATATTTCAGATATTGGAGCCAGACAGCAATTCAGTCTAATAATGTGCATGTCTACTATTTCCTGAAAATTTGCTGGTACATGACCCCTTATATGCATGTATGTGACCCTACAACAAACTCTGTTATGTGGTGCCAAAAAATGGCATTAGATTCAGCTGCTTTATTAAATTGCTACCCAAGCTGGCTTATATTCATAGTGAACAAGACACGGCATATCAGCAACTAATGTGTGGTGTACCAGCTAATATGGGAGCTTGTGCTCCCATCCACATTTCCTGGGGTTAGCGTACACAGGATGAACAAAAGCTCTTTGAATGCTGGGCCAGAGTGTTTTCTACATTGTTAGAAAGTTGTTTGTCCGTCTTTCTGAAGAAAGCACTTGAGGCACACTAGCAAATGGCTGCCTTGAGCCAAGTTATTCCTTTTAAGAGCCCCCAATGCACCCCCCACCTTCTCCAGTCATCAGCGATACAGAGTACTCCGCAGACGAGAAGTCTGGCTTTTAAGGAGCGCTTGTCAAACAGACTGCAGCTGTGACCAACTATGCTGTTCCTAACTAAATCTTCTATCCCAGGGACATGGTTAGAGAAGTATTCCTTGTATTTAATATTTAACTTTTAATATGATCAGCCAAAAAGAGAAGCTAACGTCACAGCAGACAGCAACAGCCAAGGTATGAGGCTAACACTGTGAACTGATAAAAGCTCTAGCTCGTTAGAAGAATACTGGAATATTATGGAAATGAAAAAAGTGCAAGCAGAACGAAGACAAAGCTTGTATAATGTGCCACATGCTGCTGGGGAAAATAATTTAGGCTAAAGAATATCAAGTGAATGTATGGAGAGCATTCACGGGCGCTAGATTCATCTGGGTGACACACACATCCCTGGCCTTGAGCTGCCTTCCCGATCCAAGCTGCCCTCCAGAGGAGCTCATTGCTCTCCCTTGGTTGTGCAAGTTCCTGAGGGGCTTAGAGTCCTCAGGCTAAAATTGGTCTTTGGGGATACCCGACATGATAGCATAAAAACAGATTGTGTTGTTACATACCTGAGTGTGTGCGGGGGTGGGTAGATGTGTATATACACTCAGAAGAGCAGAATTAACACAAGATGTATTTTCATCTTAATGTTGGCATTTCCTGACTTTTTAGGCCCTTCTCACACAGCCACACACTGTCCTGACTGGGTGCTGAGCGCTGCTACAGGGGGAGGGTACTTAAGATTCGCATGCAGCTTTTCAAAGAAAATTAAAACATTTTCCTAATTCCTTTTTGTGCTATATTGTACAAGTACCTTTCACATGTGCATCTTATTTATATCTTTTATATTCACACTGAAGTGTTAAAAAAGCAATTCCCAATAAATGTCTACAGAAGTAGGCACATGCAGCAAAAGGCCTTGGTGTTCTGAGCCTTGAAATGCAACAAACAGGTTGGTCAGAAAATAGCATGTGCTTATTGCCCATCCTATTCAAGGCGCAGCGCAGCATGTACCTAAATTCCTTCATAATCACATGCTTAAATCCTGATCTATGACAAAGATACTCCTTAAGTTTGTTTTTGTGTTTCTGTTTATTTAAAACACCCAGCACTTTCTTCCTTCAGGTGTGTATCTGGTATCTGTTCACTTTAGCTTATAAAATAATACATTTTAATGACTTCTATCCTTGCTAGCCCCGAAAAGGTAAGATATCTGGGAAGAGTAATTATATTCTTTTCTCTCATTCGTGAGTGGAATTGTTAGTGGCTTTCATTGGAGAACTTTCCTTGCACAGGATGCCAGAGAATGTTCGTTTCCTAAACTGATCTTGCAAGGTGAAGCTGGAAAAATGCAATCCTTTTTTATCTGAGACTTGACTGAAATTGATGTATTTGTATGTCTCTCTAGGTTCTGCTCTTGTCCCATTACTATGCTGGTGGAATCACAAGTTCTCCTTAACATTTGCCATTTCCTGCCAGTATTTCTTAATTCTGAAGTTAGTTCAGCATTCAGGGCTTCTACTTGTGTTTGTAATATGGCCATTATCACTGGTGGTGTGAACGCTTACACTATTGCTGAGAGTGCTTATGTGCACGCTTTTTCCATGTGCCTCGCGCTCCGTTTTTACCCTGTGGCTCTGAAATTACACAGGCTGTTAAGGTCAATTCCACGTACAGGGTACTTAGGGAAAATGAATGGCCAGATGAGAACGCCCAGCATCACGGCAGAGCTCTATATTCGTAGGAGGCTTGAGTGTGAGCGCTGTCCCTGTGAGCCGCTAAGGATGTGGAGGGAGGAAAGAGGTTCTCCCGCAGGTTGTGAAGGCTGCCCCACGTCTGTCGGGTGGGAGGGAGTTACTCTGAAGGGGAGGTTCATCTCACGTCCCTTCTCTGGGTAACGACTGCCCAACCGGACTGTGTAAGGTGAGAGAATGAACATGGAGGCTTCCCGTTTTGCACAAGGTATGGTATAGTGGTTAATACAGACAACCTTGTACCTCATTTTAATGCAGTGCCTTAATGTTTAAGTTGCTTCGTTGCAATTGTAATTTGACGCCTGCAATTAAGTGATGCCTGCAATTAAGCATTCCTTGTGGTTTAAATACTCAAAATAAATACAAAATGAATAACATTAATTCAGTATTTAAAAATAAAACAGGGTAATTCCACGCATCTCTAGGAATGAAAGGAACTATTGATACAGTTTTTAGGACAAAACCCTATTTATCCAGCACCATTATCCTGTTGTTTGCTTGGAAACATTTTTGTCCGTGTGCAAGTGTCCTACATCGGTGGGGTGGTGCCAGGCTGAAATTGTTCTAACCAATTGTTGTTTTGGGACTGTATTTCAAAAGCAGCGTGACAGTTTTCCAAAATGAGACCAGTGCCTCTTTAGAAACGATGAGATGCCTGATACTTTTACTTGACAAAAGTTTTGGGGATGTAAATAAAATATTACAATAATTTAGGGTATCAAATGGCTTGAAACATTTGGCAAGGATATATTTATTTTTCTAAAAGTATTTAAAGCATATATTATACAGCTTCAGTCAGCCACTCTTGAACGTTTCAGCTACATGCTGGGAACGGAGCTGTTTTTCCTCAGTTCTGGTGCTTGCTCTTTGGAGCTTTCTCAGGAAGATGCCTACTTTTCCCTTCAAGAGTGGCTGCTTTTCACATGTTCTAACCTACATAAATTCTTAATGTTTTACTGTACTTTTTGCAGTGGAGATGTTATTGGTTAGGTAATAAGAAAAAGCCCCCGTTCTACTGTGTAATGTGCATTTTTGCACCTTATGAGAATATTGAATAGACTTCATTATTTTTTTCAATACAAGTCTGAATTCTACCATTTGATTACCTGAACCGAAAGCATTTCAATATGCCATCCATCACCCTGACCAGTGTAAAATGCTGAATATTCAGATTAAATTGGAACTTTTTTTTCTATGAATAAGGAATTTGATTCAATTCTATAATATACAGTGTCTCTGGGGAGAGGAAATTGAGCTGAAGGTCGCTGAAGGCAAGTGAGAAAATTGTATTATCCAAATACAAAATTCTTTTTCTTATCATCAAAACCTGAAATACAGCCATGGGGAATAAGGGGGTCAAGAGAGAATTCAATTAGAGATGAAAATGGAAAAGGTGCATTTTTCAACTTATCTTTCATTTTTCCAAACAAGTGGCAGCAGTGAGCTGTATGAGGACAATGAAATATTTGTCAAGCAGTTTAAACTTTTTTCTTAATACAAATCAGAAAACATTCTCAATCAGTTATAAAGACATCATAAAGGTCCATATGCGTGTGGAGAATCCAGGTCTTCATAGCCTTAACCATTTCAGTTTTAGGTTGTTAATCAGTGGTGCAGGAGAAATTATGTTTATGTAAGGCTAACAATTTATATGCATAAAATTGTCTTCCTGAAAAAAAAAGACCCAAAATGTTATAATCAGTTTCTTCTCTAAGACAGTTTGCAATAATAATTTCTGCAGCTTTCCCTCTCTAGCTCATAATGTGAAATGAATATTGTTAAAAATAATTGTAGAATCATGTTGGTGTTATGCCATAAAAATTCATGTTTTTCCCTTTCTTTATTTTAATGTAGATATCAAGAAGTTATAAGACAGGCCCTTTTTACTGTGGCCACCTCAGAAATGTTAACATTTACAAATGCCAGCTCTGATTTGGCAAAGAGTTTCTGTACTTGCTTAGTTCTAATCGTATTACTAATGCCATTCTTGTAGTATACCTATGTATGTGGATAGGTTTCCTTTTTTTTTTTTTTTTAAACAGGAAAAGAGATTTCCAAATGAGATCCTGGAATGCTAATTTAGCCACCTCCTAAACTCACTATGTAAATTCCACACCTATTTTCAAATTCAGCTTTGGGTAGCTCAGGATTTCTTATTCTGCATCTATGCTTTTCGTTTTATTTGTATTCATTCGTGAATCATTTGTTCTTCCTGACACGAAATAACTGTGATATTCACAGATACCTTTCTGCGTTTGGTAAATGTTCATTTTTAATAGTTTAGTATTTCATAACTGTTTATGGTCTATCTAGTTAGGATAGACAGTACCATATATAACCAAGCTTTCAATTCGAAGGAGCACTGGATTCATATTTCAAATACCATTTCTGAGTTTGGGTTGGATCTGATATCGGTTGGGACTTAGTGAAACTTCTCTCATAAAGAGTAAGTTGAAAATGTTGTTGCAGTTGAAGCCAAATACAATCATGTCTGTAATATAACCTGGAAAACAAATCTTTAGGTTTATCTCAGTATAATAATCCAAATCTGAACATTGCCTTATTGATATGTTTGTAATACTGTTATCATTATTAAAAGTGTGTTATATGGAAGCTGAAATTATTCTTCCTGTCAACAAAATAGTCTCTTCTTAAAAAACTGAAATTAGCAAACAGAACCTTCATTCTCTAGACAAAGGGGCTTTGATGCAAGAGTTGGATGTGCAGATGTGCAGTTAGGCCTTTTGCCACTTCCTGAGCGAATGCAGTCTGTATTATTAGGAAGGAGAAGTAAAATGACGTAGTGAGTCGGGAAATTTCTGAATGAGTGAAAGGCAGAGGAAAGGGAACGTTCGTAGAGATGAATAATTTTTCCAGAAATTCACAGATCCTTCACAGCGTATGGACTGAGCTTTCCCTAAAGCTGCCTTTCTTGTTCCTTGAATCAAAGATTCCAGTTCTTGGATTTTTTTTTGCAAAAGAAAACTATATTTCAACTTTATTGACTTATTTCATTTAAACTATAATGTGTTGTGTTATAGACCCTGAACTGAGCTGGAGTGAAATATTTCAGTGGAAATTTGCTCTGTATGCATTTTTGAGGATGTTACTAGGTACCCAACTGTATATTTAAAGTGCCAAAATATCTTTGTAAACCTAATCCCTAACAGATTCGTTGGCTTGCAGCTGAACTGAAAGAGCTCTTCTCTTCAGGCTGGATTGCAAGATTGGGGTCTTTGTAAAATAAAACTCCTATTAGATGCATCAGGAGCGTCTGCATATTACTTACATTAGAGATTTGAATATATATATTTTTTCAAAAAGTGACAAAAAGAGTTTTATATTCCAGATCTAATGAAATAAGACTTACTTTAATTTTTCTTTCAACCTATCACAAGAACAAGAATTTCAACCACAGTTGCTGAATTTTTCAAGGCAAAGGAAGAAGGATATTACATAGGTAAGATTATTCAGTCTAGTTCTATTTGAATCTACTGAACTGTCTTCTGTTTAACAGAATATAAAATTAATGTTTTTGGAATCTGGGGACTTCAATAATCTAAGAAAATTAAAAAATAAAGGGAGTTTTACCGAATAGAAATGAAATAGATTTTTAGAAGAAAATCATCCTCTGGTAAAGGGAGCAGAAGAAAAATGATAAGGAGAAATCAGGTTGACAGACCTCAAACATCGAAACAAGTAGGTCGAAAGAGTTGTTCAAAGCAATATACCTTTGGAGTGTATATTATCAAAAGCACCATTAATTCTTTAGGCAGAAAGACACCTGAGATCAAACAGATGCAAATTTATAGCATTAAGCAAATGCTTGGTTGATGGGAACAAAGACAATGTATACAGTGCAGAAAAATAAAACCAAGTGAGTATTAAAATTAAAAGAAGTAATACCAAAATAATATCAAAATAAATGTAAAATAAAATAAATGTATTTAATGTTCCAAAGCAAACGAAGACTCAGTGTTTGGAAGTAAAGTTGTATGGGGCAGCTCTTTCGTACAAATTTGATCGTTAAATCCTAAGACCTGGGAAAGGGAGTTAAAAAACTGCAGGCCACTTGCGTTGTAGGAAGGAACTTCAGTTACAGAATCACAGAATCAGAACGGTTGAGGTTGGAAGGGACCTCTGGAGATCGTCTAGTCCACCCCCCCCCACCCCCACCCCCCCCCAAGCAGGGCCATCTAGAGAGCATATTTCCCAGGATCGCGTCCAGGCGGGTTTTCAATATCTCCAGGGATGGAATCTTTTAATCTAACTTTGTAGAGGAATGGATGGACTGTGAACTGCTAGAAAATGCAGCAAAACTGGTTGTGCAGTAGAGCAATAGTAGAGGATAGGTGGTGCATGGGAGAGGCAAGCATCCAGTAGAACTACACATACATTGCAAACGTATCAAGATTTAACAGGAAGCATTTTCTTCACTGCAGAGGTATCACTTAGGAACAGAGAGGCCAGAAGGTGTAGGTAACAAACAAGCAAATGCATTATACAAAAGGCCAGAGGATTATGTGCCCTGTGTGTCTCGTATAAGACGCTGAAGATCGTCAGCTCGGAGGAGATCGATGGGAGTTGAGGCCAGGCTTGCACTTCGCAGACATAACCGACAGCATAGAAGGCCAGAGGCAAACAGCTGAAAGACAAATGTGTATGTTAGCTTAATGCAGGTAAATTGCTTTAATGGTAAACACTGCTTTAAAGTGCAGCCTAACGACTGCTCTGTGGTAGAGGAAAGGAAAGGTGTCGTCTACGTAAGCTACTTAATAGAATACTTTTGGGAAGACTTTTAAAATATCAAACCCCATCTCCACGCATTGTTAGGATTATGAAATCAGGTATTCGGAAGTCAGGAGTTCCCAGTAGGTAAGGCAGGAAGCTCAGCGCTATTGTATTTCACGGTGGAGAAAATGTGACACAGGTGGAGCAGCAGACCATGTGCTTTGCTAGAGCAAGCTGGCCATGGGGAATTGCATGTGTTTGAGGCCTTGGGCTGGCACCTTAGACCCAAGTTGCAACAAGGCTAGTAAGCTGGTGAAGGGACAGTGCACTTTTTACCACCCTGCATCATGGATGGCAGGCCAAGGGATGAGCCAGGCTCCATAGAGCTACTCCCAACTTCCGTCTTCTTCCTGTGTGGCTGTGCTGCCCCTAGAGCGCTAGGGGGAATGGGGAAAAATGCAGCAAAAAAGAATCACTGTCCCCTATATGGCCCCTTACTGGACTCATGGGAAATGAGCATGAAATCTTTTACGTTATGGGGCTACTCTTTCTAATGCTCTTTTCAATTTGGTGCCATTTTGCCAAGATACTTATACAAGTCCATGAAGAGTGGAAGAGTTATTTCTGGAGATGGAAACTGGAGGCAATTTGTTTGAGCAGATGACAAGTCTTTATGGCTGTGCAGCAGAGGTAATATATATCTGTTTTTCCCTCTGAAATTTTCAACTTGAGCAACTTACAAACACTGTTGGTTTTGTGAGCCATGGTATGCTGATCTAAGGATCCATTCTAGCTCCCAGTGATGTTGCTGGATGAATCTTGTCTGGCTTTAAGAGAGCATGAACTGTAGCCAGCAGTGTGCAACTGTGTACTCTTCAGGTTTAAGGGAATTTCCTCCAACAGGTCAAAAACATGATTTCTGAACAGGCCAGTGTGCAAATGTTGTCGTGTATAACAGACCATCTGGTGAAAAAGGGCCTACCCAGTGAACTCAGATGTAAAACCTACTTTAGTAAGAAGAAATATTTCTGTTCTCTCAATATATTTTGAATCAGAATCGAAGTGAGATGTTGAATAGCTAGAGCTGTCAGCAAACTCAGCAAAACTTAATGTTGTGTCCAGCAGAATAGTGCTCTAGTAGGACAAACAGAGATACAGATGTAGTAGAAGACAGTTTTATTCAGTAAAGTGCAAGTGGAATAAAAGCAGACAGAAACCACCAGAATTGTGTAACCACACTCCATGGAATTGTTTCTTCTATTTAATAGGAGAAATTTGAAGAGCGGTGACCCCCTCCCCCAACAATTTCCTTCTCCATTTTTATAACTCTACAATAAACTAGGAGGAAACAGGTTAACATAAATATGACTATGTTCCTATTAGTTATAATAATAAAACCCCTTTTTTCTTTCAACTGCAGAGCCCTTACTGCAACAGTAAACAAGAAATGAGTGATCAATTTTAAACTAATAACCAGTGAAAATTTTCAGTGGGTAGAATAAGTTATGTTGAGATTATTTAGTGAGAGCAGATTAGGAAAAAGTAAGCATTTGTGTTTATTGAGCTTTTGTAATGAAAAGTAAACTCACAAAGCCTTGTTTATTAGCTGTTTTATTAGCAACAAATGGCCTAATGCAGTATGCACGTATGCATATTGATAGTTAAATCCTGAACTTGTTTTCCTCCTTGTATGCATATGTTCCCCTTTACAAATGTGCTGATCACTTTACATACAGAAACAGTCATCTGACAAGCCCGGAGAGAGTCTGGATCCAGCTGAGCTTTTCCTGTTTTCTTCATTATCTATTGGATCATGGACTTATTAAAATATAAATAACTGAAGTATTTTAATAAGTTTTTGGTAAAATTCTCTGGCCATTACTCAAGCAAGATTTATCCAAGAGGTTGCTCTGCATACAGTATAGAGGGCAAAGGATAGCTTGCAATCTGGAAGGGTAAAATACATGTAAAAGGATAAATGCAACTATGTAATTGGCTTACGTTAGTTTTAATAGGATTACTTGACTTTATTACAGAATATTCTTCCTTAGGAAAAAAAATCAGATTAGTAGACACAGAGTTTGCTTACCTAGTTATTTCTTTTGGTGCCTCAGTCTTACCAAGAGAAAAGAAAGATCCCTTTCCTTCTTTGCCTCACAGACAGATCAGAACCAAAAAGATCCTTTCTTTATACCATACCCTTTATTTACCTACATACACACACACACACACACACACACATTTATATAATTATAGATATATCTACATACTTGTATGATATATATGTTTATATATTACCAATGTAATTTCCAGAGAGACAGTTCAACTGAAAATCTATACAATAAATTAGATGGATCTTTCTCCCTCTCTCTCTCCCAAAAACAAGCATGATATAAATACTCTCCTAATCTATCACATGAAACGTTATGTGCTTCTTCTCTGTCTCCCTATAATGCTTTGTCACTTTTTTACAGTGCTGTAATTTCCAAATCATGAGACATTTTACTATTATTAAAGGTAAGCTGGGCAGAGATAAAATTAACCATTTCAATCTATTGCTTTCTTCATTTCTTCTACTAACAGAAGCTTCAGCCATTCAGCTGCTCATGAGGGTGTAACATACATGTCCACTTATGACTAACAATGTCTGTGGTTTTTACTGTTGTTTTGGAGGTAGCTGAAGAAGCAATGCATTTATGGTAAATCAGCTAAATGTTGTGTCAGAAGTACATAAAGCTGTCTGTACAAGCATTCATAAAAGACTTTGCTGGAAAAAAGGCACTTATGTCTCTTACAGTGGGCTATAACTTACTCTGAATATCTAAATGAAAACCAAGACTGGGCAGAGGAAAGATCTTTGAGTGTTACAAACTCAAGAAGAGTCTGTACTGCTTTTTGTCTCGTGACGTGCAGTACTGACCCAGTGGTATACTGAAACATTTCTTTTTCCTTTCATTTTGCACCATTTCTTAATATGACTATAAAAGAGTGTAACAATATTCCTGTATCATGACTGTTTTGCATAATATAATCCATACATATTGTAGTCTATAAAAATACCATTAAACAAGAAGCCTAGATTTCAGCAAAAATAAAATCAATATTTGTGTGGAAGGATCATTGTCATTTTGTGTAGTTTGTTGTTTCTGGTGGCAGCTTGAAAGTTTACTGCATCTATTCTCACTGTTCTACAATACTGATGAGTCTGACTGATCCTCTACCCTTAGAGTCAATGCAAATCTGGAAAATGTGTCTATGCTTTGGCCAAATGAAAGCAGCTAGAGCTGAAAAAGTGAACCAGTGTTTTATTTAACACATGTTAAAAATTACATTTCGGTTGTCTGGGTGCTAGTGAACATCTGTGAAAAAATGATCTCGATCTTGATACTGTTAGTGAGTTCACGTACATGACCATGACAAACAGAAATAAATGCAGTTTATGGAATAAGTCTGTAAACAGTGTGTACAACAGGCAGTTGTTACGAGTAGCCGGTGTTCTTGGACAGTGGTTGAAATGCTCTGGTGTAAGCTGGCTTCACTTAACGCTGGCATTTGTGGTAGGAACAGAAGCGCATCCGTACTTCTGAACTGCCATTTCAAAAATTGTTTCTAGTGAAATAGTGTTATGTGAAGCTTAAGTAGAACATGTTTGCTTTTACCTTCTCAGTCCATGTGTTTTGTCATAGAAGAAGGTAATACAGCCATCCCCTTTGCTTCAGTGCACCGTGCTGTAAGACAGAATCAAAAACTGTAAACGTGACCCCATATAGTTTCTCAACATTTATATTGGGTTCTTCCAGGGCTAGGAGAAAGCGCTGTCACTCACTGGGAAACCAGGAATCTTCTATTTTCAGTGTTGCAAAACTCTATTGCCACTGTTTTTAGATGCTGAATTTTAGAGCAGGTGTGTTATTACATATGCAAGCATTTTACAAGCCAGGGATCAAATCTGGTCATTCCTAGACCTTGTACAAATTAGTGTCATATTTAGCAAAGATGATCCTGTATTTGTAGGGAAAGAAGATTACTATTTCCTGACCACTCTATCTAAGCAAAACAAGGATATGCATTATAGTATCTCAGAGCTGTGCAATCTCAGCATGAGTCTCTGGGAGGTGGGTTATAGGGCAAAAGGGAGGAGCCCGTTAGAGGTGTATAATATATTAGTAAACCACATGTCTGCATCTCCAGAAGTTACTGCAAGGCTAACAGCCCCACCTATGTAATGCTATTACTATGTATTGATTCTTTGACAATGAAAATGACAGAGGAGTAGTTCACTGGAAGTCAAGAGAGCTAGAACATAATCCATTTAAAAACAGCACTGGACTGATTTTGATGCCAAAGTCTGTATCCTTAAAGTTGGCAGAAATTTATACTTTTTTTTTTTTTCCACACACATATTGTACAAAGGAAATACCTTGTCAGGCCTCCTTTTTTCCTCATTTGAACCCCAAATGAAGGTTCTCGCTAGTTTTGCACTCAAAATCTTGTTTATGGGCAAAGAGGAAGCACTCTATATACATATGTAAGTAAAGCCAAGAATATATTCTTAGTATAATGGAAATCTTAGCAGTCTAATTCAAGAATCACCATTAGTCTAGATCTAATTATTGCAGAAAAAGAAAGAATAGTAATGCAGTTAGAGTACTTTTATATAGGAAAAGGTCACAATAAAAGTAATAATATGATTAAAATTGTAACATACATACTTTTTAGTTTCCGCCCATTTCCTGGTGTTGTACTCATCCCCCTATTGCTCCTTAGTGTCTTACGGCTGGTAGTTTCACTTTGATGGTGGTGTTGGAGGGGGGTGTTATGGCAAGTTGTCAGTATCTGGAGTCTTCATTGGGAGGAATGTGATGTTCGTGCTGATGTTTTCTTCTCCCCTAAGACTGACCTCACCTGAATCATTTTTATATGTTTACTAACACACGTTTACACCTTTCTCTTTCTTCATTGGTCTGCAGCTCCAGGTTACAAATTTTCTATATATAGTGCTCTTTATGTATGTTGGATACTATTTCTTTATTCTCTTTGTTACCCCTAAAACCATTTTTTTTCAGCTTCAGATCTGCATTTTTTAAACTGACCATTAGTGAGCTCTTTATAGCTGTGTGGTGTCCAGTGCCAGCCTTTGTCCCATCTCTTATCACCCCATGCCGGTACTTCTCTGTGCTGCACCCTGCATCTTTGCTTCTCAAGGCCTCTGCTGTTGTACCAGGCCTATATTTCTCTACATTATGTCACTGTGTTACAGTCATAGGTATCTCATTCTACATAGAATATGCTTGTTACTGCTATCTATAAAAAATGGTTGTACCACACAAAGTTAAACAAAAGTAAAAAAAAAAAAGCTGTAGACACCTTGTCAATTAGAAACCCCAGTTAAAACAATTAAAACAAAGTTACATGCAGGTCAAGAACATTTCAGACAGAGCAGACCTGACAAGCCTCAGTCCTGAGGCCTTGTGAACTCAATACAAAACTTATGGCCAGTTACTAGCAATGGCAATACCATATTACAGGGCTACATGGTTACGCTAGTAGACTAAGAGCTTTGCTGAAGGTAAGAGACGGAAAGGTTAAGGCGTTGGTATGCAGTGATGTAAGAAAACGTCTTTCTGAATATCTTGGTTTCTTGTCGGCTGCATTTGCTGATGAAGGGATTATGATATATTTGACCAGTGTCTAAAGTACAAACATGATACAACAATGCGTTGGATTCTTATGATGAACTGAAAGCTGTAGAAAGTTTGGCTGGCGCTTCTATCCAGTTGCTTGCTCCCAAGAGCCTGGCTCTGAGGACCGTATGCACACCAAAGTGGTCCATGAGTTTTCCTGTTGATTAGAACTGCTCTGAGCAAAAGTACAGGTTTGTGTGGGCAAGATTCTGGCCGTGATCACCACAGCACGTATCTGAGAGAAGGTCAAGAGTTTCTCATTTGATTCTTTTCAGGTGATCCCCTGTTTGTCTGATCTGAAGGAGCAAGTGGAAAACTACTAAGAGGCTGGCATAACTCTAATAGTTCACAAGCAGGGAAGTGCAGAGTGACCCCAAGCTTAGGACAATCCAAGTGCAACAGAAGTATAGGAAAGGGGACAACATATGGAATAAATGAAAGTAACTTTTGTTTGTAACTTTAGCATTGTGTGCATGAATGGTAAACAAATATTTTGGCAAGTTCTGTGTGCTTAAGAGCTGAAAGTGAATTTGTTACAGAGATACCACAATTACTATTATATGCAGGGCTGAAACAATATGGACTGGAAAGAATTTGGCTGCAGGTAGCTGAGTGCCAGAAAGGGCACTGTCTACATTACCCAGATGTCAATTTTTCCACTGGTGTTGCCAACAGTGCATTTTCAGCAATATTGTGAGTCTCTAAGGAGAACACCATTCCAGAGCTGATGTGCGCTAGTTCAGCAGAAATAGTACCCAGACGGTCCCAAAATGCAGCGTTCCCAGAAATGGAACATACACTGCATGCACTGCTATCTGTGCATGCATGGTAGCTGAATTTTCAGCTCTTGACATCTCAGATTTTCCTTGCTTGGTTTTGTTCACTAGCTCCTGCTAATTCACAAAATTTCAGACTATAATCCTGTTATTCATTGGGCTTCTACATTTTCTATCCTGTTTATCTGCTTCTTCTGTTATGTGCAATGGTCTGTTTGGTTTTGTTCTGCAAGGGATGTGCTTGTGTATCATTTAGTCAGTCTTCCTCATTTCCTGAAAACACGCTTCTGAGTCTTTTCTCCTAACAGAATTGTACGTGTATTTCATATATGGTCATTTTGGTCAAATTGGGTCCTATTTGGGGGCTTCATTTTTCTGATTCCTTCTTTTGAGAAAAATCTTTAGCAGGGGATTATTTGATGCTTTCTTCTTTACATATTTCTCCTCTTAATCTGATACACCTAGCTTCCTCGTTCAAACACTCGATTGAAATTTAAAACAATCGAATACCGTACAAGAGGTGACCAGATAATGTACACTTCTACAGTGCAGCTGTGCATACCTGCTAGTTTTGATACTCAGTTCCAGTTAATGGACTTTCTATTGGAAACTACAGCCAAGGGTACGTCAGTGCAAGGGATTCCCTTGCAACAGCTGCAAACCAAAAAAAAGTCCCAATAATAAGTAATGAGGGTGACTTTCAGAAGTATTCTCCTTGAGAAGTATTCTCAAATGTTAGTTAAATGTTCCTTTCTTTCCTTCTTTTTTTTTTTTCCACTTAGAATGTCATGAAGCAGAGGAATAAAAATTTAATAGATTATAAAACATTCCATAGAAGACAAAATGTACATGCAGTTTAGTTATGTCTTTGTACAGTCCTTCTTAGTGCTACATTTCTGTGAGTGTAGCTTGGTCTCATTTTCCAAGCAGGGAAAAAGTGGTTTCACCAGCTTCTGTAGGCCAAATCCTTGCCTCAAGGCAAACTTGTGCATCTTCACTGGAGTCCATATGGTCTGAATCAGGGATGGCAGAGACTGCTATGTTTGGAGGACAAAGCTTCCTCTTCCTGTTCCTGAGCAAGAGATGAATGAATGTGGTACAAGATGAAAGGCAGTGGTGAGTCTAATGTGATTAGTTTACAGTGAAACCTCCACCCAAATGAATTTTATTTGTCTCACAGCTGCAAATGAAATTCATTTGTTTTGGACCTCCTGACAGATTCAAATGTCTCAGAACATTAGGGTCATGCAGGTGGTAGTTCTGCATCAACAGTTGTGTTTTTAGTGGCACACTGGTTTAAGTCAATTGATTTCAAACAGATTTTGTATTGAAATTTAGAACAGAGTTGAACCCAATTTTCAGAAAATGAGTTGTGGTGTGTGAACAGATTTATATGGCTGATTAATAGCTGGAAGCAAAGTCGTTAATGTTTAAACATCTCTTGATGCTATCTTTGAAACTGGGAAAGCAGTTAAGTGTTTGGAGAGACATTTAAAGTAAGAAAATAAAATCAAACACAGAATAAAATCTTTGGGAATTCGGCAGTGTGAGGAAAGAAGAATGGAGAGTTATTTGAGGAGGAAAGTACAGACACATTGTAAGAGAATAGAAGGGGTAATATTAATTAGAGGGTAGGAGAATTAAACTGAATAAAGCTGAAATCAATCAGAGAACTCCAAACCCTTCATCCTGAAAGCAATTTCTTTAGCTAGGTCATAAAGTCCAAATGCTAGACCTTTTTCATTGCCTGTATTACTAAAAAGTGTAATCATATAAGTTGTTTGAGATAAAGATGTTCTAATTAAATGAAAGCCTTGAGCCAGCTTAACAGTGTGATGCTTGGATTTACTTCTCTCTGTCATTTTCAAATGAGAATCTTATGTTCTGTCACAAAGGCCAGCTCCAGAAAGATGGTGCTTCTTAGGGAAAATATTAGAACACTTAAATAAGTTACCTGTGAAACCAATAGCATAATTTATAAATACAAGAAGCAAAGCTGGATATATTGTTGGTGTTTGTACATCCAATGCAAAAGGCAAACTGGATATGGTTGAATGTGTGTAACTATGGCTTGTTTCATACAGTAATTAATAATGTTTAAAGATACAGTATTTTACCTGTGCGGTCTAGGATTCAATAAGATGCAAAAGCCAGAGCTGTAATGGCAATTTAAAATAAATATATCTTTGGGAATACTGATCGTATAGATTTGAGATGTGTCTTATTTATAAAAAATACATATGGGTCCTAGGTGCTTTAGCTGCACGGTTCATGGAAATTTATATTTGCAGCCTACAAGTGGTAGCCGAAGTCTTGAATACCTGACTCTCATTTCTCACTTTGAAAGCATTTTGTTTAAGGAGTAGTTCTCTTAAAACATAATACAACTGATAAACCTCATTGTAGTACCTTTTTTTAGTCTCCATAAAACATGCAAATGCTTTTACACTTAGCTTTTTCATATTGACGTGTTATGATACATTCAGTTATCTAGGTCAAATCCTATTAGTTATTTATATTTAATAGGCTTAAAAAGAGTTTGAATATTTGGTATGTACATTTTTCCTCAAGTAACAAGCAGAATGGCTATGCAGATACCTGATGGATCTGTTGGTTGTCATGACACTCGGCATAAAAAATTGAGCTATTCCAACCTCATGCTGGGGGAATTAAAAACGAAAATGAGAAGGATTAGGTCACATAATGTTGATTTTTCTTATGACTTCTACTTTCTCTGAGAAAAATAAATGCAATATTTTTTAATAGGAGAAAAAAAATCTCTCAGACTTGATATTTAGAGATGCCAGCATTTTGCGTGACAGCTTATTTCTAGCTTGACCGTGCTTTTGTTTATAAACCTTCATTAGAGGTTTATAACAGAAGGAGAGGGTGTTTCAGATGATATGTGCATACTGCCTGTAGTGATAGTCCTTAGAAACAAGCCAAATTTAACTTGGATATGTAAATAAGGTTGCCTCAATACGCTACAGTATTCACTATAAAAGTTAATAATATGTAAGGCAACTTGTCAGTTTTTGCAAGGACAACCTATCTATCTGCCTGGTTTGTCACCTCTTTCTTACTCTCTGTCTGCCTGACCTTCTGTGGCTTCCCTCTTCCCGGTACAGACCATCCAAAACATCTCCAGGAAGTCAGACACCAGTTATGGGGGGACCAGTCACCAAAGATTAAATATAACCTGAACATGGGTGCCATGCTGGACGCCTAGAGGCCTCTCAGCTGGCAACCAGGTGCCGCTGCAGAAGGACTTAGGTCTCCATAGGTTCTCTGTTATGTCTGCCAGCCCTAGGCCATAGCTTGGGATACCATGCCGTCCAGAACATCATTACTCACATATATATATATAGGTTCTAAGTTGCTATCTTGCTATCAGGTCTCAGGGCAAATAGAGAAGAAATGGTCTAACCCAGCAGTGATCAGACTTCTTGATACTAAAAGCCATACGCTAAAATCTTAATATGGCTGAGAGCCCCCTGCATCTGTTTCCTTCTGTCCCCACCCAGCACTTCTGCCCCAGAAAGTGCTCCTGCTGGTACTCCTTATCTGCCAGCACACCTGACTGTTGCTCTGCACTCCACCCCCGCAGTGGACACCCTTCCCTTCCTGCACTTGCCACCCTGCTTACCACGAACCCCCTATTCTTCTCTTTTTTTGCTTGAATAGCCAAATTCTGACCTGTACTGCCCTATCTGTAGGATGTCCTGCAACTCCCTGTTGCTATCTACATACCCATCTCTCAGGGTATGTAGACTTCACCCACCTCGTGAACCTTTCCTCTTCCCCTGCACCATCTGGACTGAAGCCCACTGCAGATGCCTTGTCTGCCTACTCCCATCTCAGCTTCCCCAGGCACTGGGAATTTTCTGCTCCCTGTCCACGACCGATGTAGGTCCCTGTGTTGCAGAATCTGTATCCTATGAGATTACCAGCACCCTGAAGCACCATGAAGGCTCCAAACCATCTTACAGATTTCCTGGGCCTTGTCTCCCCCTCTTCCCTCTTGCCTTGGGAACTGCATACTGTCGTTTGGGTCTTACCAGTTATATGCTGTGCTGGTACTGGGTGCTTGCAGTCCCATGCTCAGAGAAAGATGGCCGTGATGAGCAGAAAGTGTAAAACCCCGTGGAGTAAGAAGGTTCAGAAGCTTACTGTACCTTAGCTATTCAGGCAAAAGTTAATGGAGTAGATAGATGTGAAGTCTAATACACTAATGAAAGTCCCACATTCTTATGTCTTAGTCACCAGGCTCTGGATATTTAATAATCTGTGGACAGTGAATTAAGGTCAAGGAATATGGACACTGGAATAACGGAAGTTTGACATCAATGCTCATGTAGCCTGAACTGGCTCACGTAGTACAACAAAACTAGATACTTCGTTAAGTGGTAATGAATGTACCGTGTTAATTTGACTCATCTCCAAATTACTGGCAGCATGATCCTATAGGATTTCCTTTTTCCCAGGTGCATTTGTAAATGTATATTTACATTTATTGGATATAATTCAGTGACAAGAATGATCCTGAAATGAAATTATGAAATACACTGCTTGGAACAGTCAATTGCAGAAGGGAAACAGATTAAGCAAAGAACAATCTATCCAGGATGCTGTCAGGCCATGTTGCAGAAAAACGACAATCTATATCCATTAAAGATATTTAATAATTTTCTCAAAAAATAAATGTATAAAATAATTCAAGTCAGGAAATATGAACTTTATTATTGATTAAGCATTTGAAAAGGGATTTTTCTCAATAAAGCAAACCATATTTCCTACTCACTCTTTTTCTCTTGTGTTTTCATTAAGCAATTTAATATATCTGAATCTTACTTTAGGTTGTATTTCCTCTTTATTACTTTATATTACATCTCTGTGTTCAGAGATTGAATGATATAATGTCTAGCTAGAAAGAAAATATGCTTTCTGTTCAAACAGGTGTAATTATTTCAGAGCAACCTTACTCTTTTTATTGGGAAAAAAAGTTATTAAAACGCCCGTAAGAGATGTTCATTTTCTTTTTGATCAAAGACTATGGTTCTCAGCTTTTTCTTTTTTATAGTCAGTAGGAAATACAAAGGTGCCCTGTCTGTTTTGTAAAGACCCTGTGTTGCACTGTTGAAGTCAATGGGAGTTTTGCCTCTAGCTTTAATGGGAATAGGATCAGACCCTATGTTTATGGCAGAGAGCTGTGTTCATCTTGATGTAATGGAAAAGATGTGCAGGCATTTTAAATACCTGGCAGTCGTTCTTGATTGGTTTTGCTAACCAGCCAATATGTATGTAGCAAAGCTTCTTTAAGCACAATAAGAGAATGAAAATGTTAGTGCAGAAGAACACAGAATTTCTAAATAAACCAGATTTTCAACTGTCTTTTTTTTTCAATCTTTTCTTGAAGAGGTAGTGCTCTGATAATGACCATGCTTTTAAAAAGATATATATACAATGAGAAAACGTTCTATAAGCCAGCTTGAGGCAAGTAAAACATCCAAAGAAAAAATCCTCTTGCCTAAGAATCTTCTTTGCTGGATTGTGTAGTGAATGAAAGTGGCACTGTAGGTGTTAGTATCTCTTGCTTTTGACATTTTGCAGCAGCAGCCTTAAGGAATGGTTCCCTTGGACATCTCTGATAGTTCAGTCATCTGCATTATCAAGTCACTAGAAGACAAAACCTGAGAGTCAATGAAGCTAAGCTTCCACTGATTTTTGCGGGATTTGGCCTAGCATAGACCATAAACAATGACAAAAGATTTGATTCTGGGAGATGTCCCTTGTTAAGAAATGGATCTGAAGATCAGGGCTACTCCACATTTCAAATGAACAAACTCTGTACCTACTTCTTTGGAAGTACAATACAAAACTGTCTTTTGATCAAAATGCTTTCCTGTAATCTAGTTAAAATCAAATTCTTTCTTATCGTGAAACGCCACATGGAACTTGTAATAACAGAGAGAAACCATCAAGCATACACCTAGACTTTTTAGTATCTAGCACTGACAAACTTGAAACATGCAAATACCCAATGTGCAGCTACAGGGATACAAAAAAAGTTATAGCAAATAAATTCTCAGTCTTCTGTAATAACTTCAAAAAAACCCACCATAGTTTAAATATTTGACTGAAAAATTGGCCATGCTGGTATACAATGAAAGAAGATGGTTCTGGCCATTTAGCAGAGAATTCAACTGGAATTTTACCATAGATTTTAACAGGAGAAGAGTTCAAAGCTTAAAAAGTAAGCTTATATGACTATTGCAGAGGGTATAATCTCAGAAGACAAAGCTCTTATAAAAAATACAATTCCCTATTAAAAATATGATTTACTAGTTTGGAAACCTGGGAGTGTTCCCTATTCCAGAAACAGGTCCCTGCATTAAAAGATATGTAACAACTATTAGTCAAACATTTGGATTTTTGTACTAAACACATCTTTTATGGAGTTAAGTATATCTTTTATTTCTGTAAGGCAAGAGGATGACTGAGGATGTTCTCTGAATGTCTCAGTAAGGAACAGAAAGTCTGGAACTAATATTAATAGCAAAATGAATAACATAGAAATGTAGATTAGGACTGAGAAGGAAATTCATGCTTCTTCTGACCTCTTTTCCAGAGAAAATTCAAGGAATGAAGCATTTGGTTATCTTCGTGTGGATGGTCAAATCCATTCCTGTTCAGCAAAACAGTTAATCCTATACAGAAGTCCTGTTAAAGTTAAGAGATTGTGAGGTGTCATTGGTAGATTTGAATAAGAAACATGAAGCTAAATATAACATTATCCTCGGCCGAACTGCACAAAGCTTATAAACAAAGTGTACAATTCCTGGGTCCAAAATGGAATACGGTGGGTTCTGGGAGCGCAGGTCTATATATGGTACTGAGAGAATTCAGATCTTCACCTTGACTCACCGCCTTACAGTGTTGTTGGAAACATAGATGCACATTATTTAACCTAACATTCCAAAAGGCGTACGTGTCAGAGTGCTTCTGTTTGGAAGAAATTATTTTTGCTTGTTGCTAACTATCAGGAACTGGAGAACTGTGAAATAAACTGTCCTTGAACTATGAAATCAGTAACTAAAACTCTGTCTGTAGTAGCCATTCTGCTTTCTACAGACAGAAGGTAGAGCCCAGAGATGACTTGAATTTTCCCTTGGTTTCTCCCTTGAGCGTGTGTGCTTTGGTGTGCGGTCGTAGCCCTGGAGGCAGCCCCTTTCCTGATACTCATTGCCGTAACTTAATTGAATTCACACCAGCTGAAAAATCTACCCCCTCATGCTTTTGACATGTTATCGTGATCATTTGTACTCTAAGAAAGACAGTAATATACATACTGAGACTCCTGTATTTTCAGAAGATAGTTTGGAGAAAAAAGCACTTCCTTGGTAAGCCAACGATCTGGCTCTCTGCCCAGCTCTCTCACAGATAACTTATGCAACCTTGGGCAAATAATTTAGTTGATCTGCTAAAATCAGTGTCCCATCCTTGATGTGATAGCAGTGTTATTCTTCCTTTCCTTCCAAGATGAATTCATTAGTGCCTCTAAGATGTTTCAACAGGCATATGTGGGTGTCCTCACTGTTAAATTGGTAGCCAACAGCCTGGCACAGGCTTGGGCCAGGGCAGGCAGGCTCCTCCAAACAGCACAGCACGTGGCCGGGATTGTTCCTAGTAGATTTTGGACTTGGCCACCCTAATTAGGCGGAAAGATAGTTTAAATGTGGGTATTTGTGGGAGAGTAGTCCCTAGTCCTTTTTGTTTAGTTTAGGCATAATCTGGAAGGGGAGAACTGGAGGGTTTCCATTATCTTAACAATACGAGGAATGTTGCTACAAGTAGTTTTCACTGTGGAAATAATCCATACATATAAGATAGATAAATACAGTTGTTTGCATTATTATAGTTAAGAAGCAGAATGCTTCCATTTAAAAAAAATGAAACTTGTGGGTGCTGGTAATTGTCCAGTATTTTCAGTCCTTGCTTTTTAGTGAAAGACTTTATAGTTTCAGTTAGGAAATGCCACCACAGTTTGAGAAACTGTACTGCTTTATGTTTTCACTACTGCCATACAGTAATGCTGAGCACAGAGTACCGTCTTGTACAGCCTGTTACCGAGACAGAAGATTTGTTTGCCCTAAGCGAAGGGATGTCGTGTCACCTAATAACACACGTAGTGATAGATGCCACCTAGCGGGCTAGAAAGAGAAAATAAAAGTTAGAAACGTGCTGTGCACAAACATTTTTCTGATGGTTCAGTCTGAGTAATGGATATTGCAAAACTTCTAAGAGGTCCCATAGCACAAGTTAGGCACAAATACCTACTCCTGTGTAAGTCACTTTGTGTGGCTGATAATGACCTATGCCAGCGGGTTGGTGTTTTACTGGCAGTTGAAAGCATGGTCGAGGAACTCTCTTAATTTCGTTGTGAGGAACACAAAAAGAACCAACATGGAGCAGGTGGCACAAGAAAACTTCCCCCATTAGAAAAGAAACCATGTGCTGCACCATGAATACAAAGATATTTCATTTTATTATTTTTCACAGTTCAATACAATTATTTTTGAAGGACATGCTACGGAGGGGCAAATGTGACCTGGAACGGTTGAGAAATGCGTACAAACATGCAAGAAAATTCACTTGATTACTTAGTGCGATGGAAATAACCACACCAGCCAAGCTCCTATAATCCATAGTAGGATAAAAATACACCTAAAGCTCTACTTTCCCAGTTAATAAGATGACAATGACATTACAGGACAGCCTTGTCACAGATAAACTCATAAGTAAATGACAATCCATACTGGTAAATGAATATTCTTGACACAAGATGATTTCGATACTCTCCTAGTAAAATCCAAGTATATAGATGAGGAAACTGAAGCACAGAGAGTTGAGTGATGTACTCAAGGTCATTGAGGAAATATTGTCAAAACTGGAAGTCAAATTTAGGAAGACAAGTCCTTCCTAATCATTTCAAACTACTAAGCTATCTCCATACAGCTAAGAAGCTATTGGTTTCCTCTCGATTAGTTAAAATGAATTTGAAATTTTTGATTACAAAAAAAAAAAACACCAAGACCAGCTTGTTTGAGGCAACTCATTTTGTTTAATTGTCAGGTTATTTAACCTTTTCAAAAGCCTCTTTTCTGAAGCTTGGTTCAATCTGTAAAAAAAATGCCATTCCAAAAAGAAAACTTAAGTGTTTTTATTTTGTAAATGAGGATATAAGATGTTGACGTTTCTAAAGTAAAACATTTCACTTACAAATGTTGAAAATAAGTGTTCTGACATTTATTCGTCATTTTATTTTGGCCAAAACAGTCTGTAAGAGATGATTTGACTTGACAAATTCTTACTCCTTAGAAAATCATTTTTTTGGTCAAATGTGCTGTTCAGCAGTACTATTTTCCCCAGATTTATGGCTCAGCCTAATTTAGCATAGTTAACACAAGTTAACCACAAGTCAACAAAATTTAACCCTTGTGCTTTCATTAAGTGTGTCTTTCTTAAAGCCCAACGTCCTTGGAGCAAGTGTCTATACAAGAGTCCCTGTTTTCATTAACACAAGAAAAATGATTTTTTAAGTCTTAGGGTTGAAGGGACAACTTAAAAATATGATGTAAGTGCATTAGGCTCTAACCTATAGGCTCTAAAAACCAGAAGGCAAGCACCCCATATCATGACTATTTGGAAATCTTACCATTTTTAGCCATAAAACTAAATTCTGGAAGAAGATGAATTATGAGTTTCCTGTAGTTAGGATTGGTAGTAATAGAATCAAATGGCTGAGCTGGACTTGAACTAAGGCGTGAACTTAGCCAAAAAATTAGAGCCAATGCAACAGTCATTAAACACAATGGACATTTTCACCGTCTTCAGTGGACTCTGGATTAGGATGCTTAGACCTGAGTCCTAAAAGCGTTTATGTATAAGTTTAAATTTATGCATGACAGGGGTCCTAATGACTGGTCCTATTGGAAGTTTTTGACTGGCACCACAGCAATGTGAAGGTCCCTTTGTGTGGTGCCTTTGTACCAAAAAGCCTGTCACTCCCTAGGTGTCCAATCCTGCAAAGAGTTGCTATTGGAGGCACATGAATCAAGAGAGAATATAACTGATTCGTGGAATTATTACTGTCAGTTACTAATATTAATAAGTTCTGTATGATCTCTATCATATGCTCTTCTAGAAATAATTGTCATGGATACTTTACTAACAGGTACTGAGTAATACATCTTTGCAAGAGAGGTTATAAATATATATACACACACATGCACACATATATTCTTATATACATATGCATACATAAGTATTATTATTGTTATCATATTATGGTGGTTTCTCATATGCTCCCCTTGGCATAACAGCTTATTAATTTGATTTCTGTATTCCCGAGTTCTTAACTTTATGGTCTTTGGCCCTTATTCAAAAAGGCACTTAGAGAAAATCTTAAGTAAAGTTTCTGCAGAAATATGCTACATGAATGTATTTTTTAGGTTAAAGGAAAAGAGGTAGGGAAAAGTAAAAAAAAAGGGGGGGGCTCTTAGTCAGCATTTTGCGGCCCTGTGGCTTGTTGAATATCTCAGCTGTGTGTACAAATCACCCATTTTTTTATAGACACCATGCAGCACAGGCTACAGCTGCCTCGATGCTGCAGTGTAAAGACTTGGCAAAAATTTGGTTGTACTTGGCTTTCATTTGACAATATCTGTGTGCTTTTTGTATACTGTTTGTTGTTTGTCAACGACAAGGTTTTGTTAATGTGTGGGTTTAGAGGCAAGTGAGATGTGTAAGTGCAACAGAATTTAATGTAAAGAGAAACAGTTGTTATTCTGCATTTTCTGTTTGTACAATTTTTTTCTCTCTGTAAATTTTATCATCTAGTCGAGCAGACATGTCTGAGTATTGACATAAGGTAAGTATTATCCAGTATAAATTACAAATATCAAATATTTGAAGTAAATGATCCAAGCAAACCACCTCCTATTTGTCCAAGCTATTTGTAACATACTTGTGAAGAATGAAAACATCAGTAGGAATCAGGACTGGTTCGTAATCAAGGGAATATACTTAATGTATCAGATAGTTTATATGTAGTGAAAATCTCAGTCATCTATTCTGCAGGAGAAAACAACTGTCTTGTGGCTTTTAGAACATATATAGCGTCAAATGCCTGGCTCAAAACCTTCCTCTTGCTCAGAAATATCAGGTTAAGTGGTAAGCTCTGAAATATGGGCAAATCCCTTTAAAGATCCTGAACAGCAAATTCAAATTCATAATGCACCAGGACCACAGCAAAGATCAGAACTTTCACAGGCAGAAGCTACCTCTAGCTAGTAAGAAAATGTTGAGAGCCAGCCTTTATATAAACTTAGCTGAAGTCCTGAAATTTATTAGAATGTAACTTCAAGGAGGAAGTCACTTTATCTCCCTGTGGTGGATCTGTCCACTAAGGAAAAACAATGATCTTCTGTTGAGTGCTAGCCATTAGAAAGTATGATCTAAATGTGCTCCAGGCATTCACTTTAAATATATATAGCTTATTAATATGACAGGAAGTTTCTTCCAATCTGAGTAATGAATAAAATGTAAGTAATATGGTGAGATTCATGGCCATACTAGTTTGTGACCCCTAAATATAATATGCTGCACCAGGTAGAAAGTGCTTACTGTATTTCTTTTCACTAGCGCAGTGACAATACAGAGCAGAGAAAGGGAAAGTCCAGTAGCAATGCAAGACGCCTACCCTGCACTATCAATGTGAGATGTGACAGCCAAAAGATCTTAATCTATAGGAGATTATAGGTTCCTAAAGAGAGTTTTAAAGATAATTCATGTGCCATATTCATTAAGTAACGTGCAGGCCTCTAATCCTCTTCCTAATCCTACAGATGTTCAGTATTCTCTGTGAAGTTCCCCTGACACATAGGAGGGCTCAAGGATTGGACGACTCAGTTCAGTTGCCAACACCTAGGCATCAGTACCATACACACCTATGGATAACTGAAACATCTGCATAAGGTTGGCAATATGTCTCAGATGGAAAAGGCCCTAAACTGCTAATTCCTCTTCCTTCAGGAGGGGAATGCCCAGAACAGCTGTGTATATTTTCAGGCATTAGTTTTTTGGAGTTCCCCCCAGCCTAGTGCCTGAGCAGTAACTTAATGACTGAGAATGCTTCTCCACCAAAATTGTCTACTGCTGGGAGGCTGGAGCACTGTCCTGGAAGACAAGAGATGTGGAAGGTTGAAGAATTTGAATGTTTCCTTCTTCCTGGACTAGTATCCTAAATCCTAATGTATTATGGGGTGGCTCCTCCTTTTATATTGTAACAGACAAAAATGATACTCATTCCAGCTTGGAGAGGAGTGACAGAGGTGGTGAGAAAGCAGAAGTGTAAGGGCTACAAATCCTGATCTGACATTGGTGTTTCCTTGGGGCCTTAGCTATCTTAGCCTGAAAAGCCAGAGTTTTTATTCATTACCCTTTCTTCCAACATTTCCTGTCAGTTAGCTTAGGTAACGCTGTGGGCCGGATGGCTGCTGAGAATCCTATTTGAATCAGCTAGCTCTTTTCCATGCATTTCATGGTAAAATTAGGTATGAGCTGCAGATTTTACCTCACAAACCAAGTGTCCATGTAAGAATATAAAAACAGCTACACCACGTCAGATTGCGGGTCCATCTAACTCCGTAGGTAAGTTTAAATGAAACAGAAAGAGGTTGTTCTTCATAAAATGGTTAGTTGATCTAGTGGAGACAAAAAATTTACATGGGTTCCAGAGGAGACTGGGTAAGTACTCAAAAGAGAAATCTCTTGGGGATTACTAAACTGACAAATGACATCAAGCTGAAGAGTTCTCTGAACTGAAAACACCTGGAAGAGTTTGAGAAGTATGGCATGTGCTTGGCCTGCTCTTACTCTCCTCTAAAAGTCTGCTTATGGTCACTGTTGAAAAAAGGGAGCTCAGAGAATCCCTTGGCCTGAACCCATATGGTTTGTGTCGTATATTAGTCTATATTCTGTCTCTGCCGGTAGCAGATCCTTAGGGGGAAGCATAAGAGCGGCACGAGTGTACCGGGTACTTGGTCTCCCAGCCTCCAGCAGCTTGCAGCTCAGATGGTTCCTGAACTGGCTGTATGACATTTGGCATTGAAATGATGACAGCTCTTTAGGGATATAGCCTTCTGATCTATGTGCAATTAATACTAATGTAGACTCAGGTTAAAAGAGCAGGAAAAGCCAAGAAACAACAATATGATGTGCATAATTTGCTAGGTGAATTGTTTCTTGATTCTGCATTTCCTAAAAGTAAAAGAACTTGAAAAGACTTGATCACATCTCACTTTGAGACTCCTGATACAGATGATGTATTCACATAAAGTGAGGAAGCCTCTTTTAAAAATGTATGGCTGATGTTTTCATTAATGTCACTGTGGCTCTGTTTCACCTGTGCCATTAGTAATTTTCACATAACTAAGACATTTCTGTTCAAGGTCATTCATTCTTCTAAGAGGCTGTCTAAATTAAGACAGGTCTTGATATATCAGCACACAGCTGCAGTCACATTAGTTTTGTGCTGCTCTGTGCCAGATTCAGTCAGCTAAGTACTACTTAGTCTCTTTTCGATGGTGGTAGACCTTCACCAGTGGCTGGTGAAGAGATGTCCTGATGCTGGGGAATTTCCACAGAGGTTAGGCAGTATGAATCTGGACTAGGTGCAAGATTGTCTTGCTTGTTCTCCTGTTTCATGCTTTAAACTCCATCAGTTTTTACTTTTGGTTTTCAATTTTAATAACCTTTGTAAATGAGATAAATTTTAAACTAAACTGGCACAATTGAAAGAGAAAGAGATTTGTCACTCAGGCATTAAATAAGGTTCAGGAATGTAAATTGAATGTTGAATGCTACCATGGGCTTTCAGTGCAATTTGAGTTCACATGTGTCCAGTTCCACATTTGTAAAACTGGAATGCATTTATCCTGTCCATCTTGATTTTAAATTCTTTGAAACAGTGATTGTCACTCAGTATATACTTTATCCAGCACCTGGCACAATGGAACTACATTTTCAGTTTCCCTCTGAAGCTCTTTGCAGCAGTGCAAATAAATAAATCTGGCTCTTTGTGAAAGCTCAGAACCTCTTGAAGTAAGTAAGGTCTTTTGTTAGAAACCAGGAGGAGTTCTTGAAATAAGTTCTTGTGTTGTAGCAGGGGAACCAGAAGCCTCCCCGTGTAACATCTTCCAGACTCACTGGTGCCATGGCAGGTTTTCCCTGCCCTTCAGTCAGTATGGAAAATAGGTTCTGTGTTCTTAAGTCATTTGCTCTTTGGTCTTGTTTTCTGGGGGGGCTTTGGAGACCAGAGTATGGATGGGAGATGATGTCTTTTTCTTTTTAGCACGTGAGATTTTCAGAGCAGCTTTTAACATGACGTAAAATGTCCATGTTTTTTTCTGATTTTCTTGCTCTTACTTCGTTATTAAAGCAAACAGACCAGAAAAACCTATCTGTGACTGCACTGATAAGACAAAGGAACGTATATATGCAGTGTAAAGAGGTAGGGCAAAGTTTCTTGCTTGGTGTGGCATGTAAATGGCATTCACTTGCCCTGGTCTCACTTTTCAGTTGACTGTATGAAATGTAGTTGTGCAGCATGTGCATCAAGCACTGGACACTGACAGCAGAACATGACTCCTGACTTCTCAGCTACAGATCATTACTGCCACCCTGATATAAATAACATGAAAAAACATAAGCATTGTGAAGAC
The DNA here is from genome assembly GCF_040807025.1 of Struthio camelus. Classification (NCBI taxonomy): domain Eukaryota; kingdom Metazoa; phylum Chordata; class Aves; order Struthioniformes; family Struthionidae; genus Struthio; species Struthio camelus. The sequence continues at coordinate 148,251,190 of NC_090942.1, read as the reverse complement.
CCAGGGGAGGAGAGACTGAAAAATAAATGACCACAAGTATTTTTTGCATAAGGGAGAAAAAGGGAAGCTCTGAACCAAACAGAGCAGAAGGAAGGAAAGAATCTTGTTACTGGTGCAAAACAGCACTCAGAAGGCAGGAGGAGAGCGAGGAGGAAATTAGCAGAATAACCCTGTAAGCCTGAAGAGGTTAGGTTGTCTTCATCATTACCCTTACAAGTACGTGTCTCTAAATGGGCTTTCTAAATTCTCTTTGGCTTGAAAACAGACAAGTCATTGAGTGACGGCAGGTCACTAATATTGAGATTCACAATGGAAGAACTAAAGCTTTTTTTCTTTTTTTCTTAAAAAATTCTGAGGGATTGAAACACATCTTGATTTCGTACGAGTGCACCAGAAATGGCTGCTTAGCCAGGCTGGCATTGTCTCAGTTCAGCAGTCAGTGAGGATATTTTGAAGAAAGTACAGCATGTGCGTTGAGCGCGGGAGCTGCTTTCCATTAGTTTCCACCTCCAGAGAGAGATCTGTGGTCTGCTAGAATATATGGTCTGCAAAACATTACGTACCAGTCTTATGATTTCTGCCTTCAGTAATTACAATTTGAGAACTTCTATATCCATGAGAGACTGGATTTCCCTTACTGAGACAGATCAGATTTCTGTCTTTTTTTTTTTTTTTCCTAATTTCTATAGTCCCAGGCCTATATAACCCCAAGTCTGGAATTTTTGGTCAGAACAACAGTTGGACTTACTGCAGGTGTAAACATGGACAGTCAACTTTTGATTAGCTGTGTGAAGAATATTTGAGTTGTGGATTAATCACTTCCTCCCTTCCACCTTATTTTCATTATGTTTACTACCTCATTCTTCATTTTAACTTTGTTTTTCAAAGTTAAATATATTTACTCTGACCTCGCAGTCTAATTTACATCTGTTTTGTATTATCCATGTTTTTGCTTTATCTGGGTTATTCTCTCTCCAATCTCCCCCATTGCCCTCGATAACCAAGAGTTCATTATATGAAATATAATGAAAAAATGCAATGTATAACCAACGCAAGATTATTTGTATAAAATGATCATTAGGTTGCTCCATAGAAATATAATGCTTATACTGTTACAGTAGTTAAAACTGGAATCTATCTAGTACTGTGTCTTAAGTTATAAGCTTGTAACCACAGTGATATGTTACAGAGCTAGCATGTTTACTAGTTAAAGCAAGGGACTGAGAATGGGCAGACCTGTGTTAGTCTTCTCCTCTGTCACGAGCCTAGCAGTGCAGTACAAGGAAGAAATGCACATGTACACAAGTGACTGCTTACGCTGAAGAGGTTTTGGTTTCTAAGCATTACGTCTGGACAGTGAGGCACCATGGGCTTCCCCAGCGCAGGTCCCCATAAGTACCATAAGTAGTATCAAAGTCCCCCAACTGTACCATAAGTAGTGCAGTTGCCACCATTTGTAATCCAAAATCTCATCCATGAGAATATTTTGGGTGAGATTGTCTTACCCCCTATGAAGTGGAGACAATCTATCTAATTATCCTATTGTGAAGGATTTTAGGATCCTTAATTAAGTCGTGTTTTCAAAGCAGAGAGAAATGCCTGGAAACTATAAAAGAATTCTCAACTGCCCAGGCTGAGGGACTGCAGTCTCTCATGCCTGCTCACTATGTCCTTATGGCTTGTCTTCATCCATCTGTTGTCTCATGAACAGCTTCTAAGGAAGGCCTGTCTTTTCTGTACGGTGCCTGGGACAGGCGTCCCTACTTCAAGGCTGCCGCACCTTGTGGCAGTAAGTACTGATAATCATAGTCATACGATAATAGGGACGTAGAAACAACAGGATAAAACAATTGCCTCTTCTTTTGCCTTTACCCTTCTCTTTAAACCTGAGCTATTACTGCATTTGAACGAATAATTTTTTTATTCCTTGGTGTTTGTTTTTGGTGATGCCTTTATACTTAAAAGATGAGGTATTTTTCTTTAAGTGGAAGTACTGGTAAACTTCAGAACACGTGCTAATTCCAAGTGTTTTGGTGTCTTGCTTGTAATTCTCTGTATTTTAGGTTTCAGTTAACTATCTTTCAGAGCCAGCATTGTTAATTTACACCGAGATATTGCTTCTCTTATTTCTTCAATGATTAGCTAATGTAGCTTAATTTTAGTGAGGGGTATGCATATTAAATGGCCTGCTGCAATCAAAATGCTTTTTAGTTTTGAAGTTTCTTTAATGCTGTTACAAATGTGTTCTTTGTGATAACACATATTTATACTACTGAGAGTTCTTTCCTGTAGATCATTTCATTTGTGCAAATTACAAAAATATAAGTATAAATAAATTAGGGAACACTGTCTTTCCTCATGAGTAGTGAAAGCCAGAAAATTTACTTGGTACAGCCATAAAAAGAGAATTCACTGGAGAACTGGACGGCTTGGGAGATGAATAGTGCATAATGGAGTATGCAGGATTTCACAACCAGGACATCTGCACAGGTCCAACTTGGGCTGGCAAATGAGCAAGCGTTAGTATCTTTCCCACAGCAACCCACAAAACGAACAAAATATCTGGATGTATAAGAAATGAAATATAAAATAATTTTGAGAAAACTGTGTAACTATCTGCTTTTTTAAAAATTAACAGCAACATTTTTGAAAGACTGCCTTCTTATAGGAGGTTTGAAAGAACTTTTTTGTTTCTACTTTCTCTTACATAGACTTGTTACAGGTGAGTTATAGTTACACTCGCAGACCTCTGCAGGCAGAATTTGGCTGCAAGACTCGTGGCCCTTTTTTGATCCAAAAGGACTAGTTAAATCTGTGGCTCCATTTAGGGTGGTCATAGGAACAGCTGCTTTCTAGGTGAAAAATCTGCATGTGCAAGATCTGTTTTCCTGGACAGGCAGAGCTATATCCACAGCAGAAGGAGGCAGGGGTCTCTGTTGTAGGACGTGGTTACAACCACAGGTGTGTGTATCCTCCCTTGCCCCAAGGCTCCCTTGCCCTATTGCTGGACACCAGAAGGAACCGAAGAGCAAGACACACTCCTCTCTTTCAGTCCACAGCTGGCCCAGTAGTTCTTGTCTGTATTTTTCTTGGGTCCATCCTTTAGTGTTTTTTCAGGCTAAACCTGCTGTTTTTTTGCTGCTTTCCTTCTCAGTATTCTTGGACTTCTTTTCTGGCTCTCTTTCATGCCTGTACCAACCTTCAGAAAAAAAGGAGTCAGCAAAATCCTTCAGCCTATGTACCTTCGTTGGTGACATGAGAAAGCTGAAAGCCTCTGTTTCTGCTTCTTTAAAGGAATTCAACTTTTTCTTACAGTGATATTAAATCCAGTCTGGAACAATTTTTTGGGGATGGGGGAAAAGAGTGTCAAGCTTTGGTATTTAAATCCAGTCTTTCCCTCAGCAGTCTGATCACTACTTTAGCTTGATAAACATTTCTTCGCTGCTGAGCTCCTTTCTGTCTGGCTGTATCAGTAATGGTTCAACTCTAACAATCCCTTAGCTAAATATTTTATGAGTAATTTTCTCATAGAATGGGATGAACACTTAAGTTTGTGGGTCTTAAATAGGCCTGTGAGTTCTTAATCACTCTTAAATTACTTCTTATATTCATCTAGTGATGAATCTGTCCTTTCCTTTCCATTAACTTCTGCTTTCTGAACATTGACTTTATTGCTAAGTCTGTTTCCAGATTAAGATTTAGCTTTATGCCGTCTTATCTCAGTGACCTCCCAGTAAACACAGCTACAAAAAAGAATAAAATATCACCAGTTAGTCCCTGTTTTTTATTTTCAAGGTATGCAGGGGGATCAAATACATAATGCATGTTTGCCTCTTCCATTAATATCGTGATGTCCCTTGAATGTGTCCTGACCATTTGGCTATTTTAAAAACTGGTCAAGAGAAAATTCCTTGGTAGGTATCGGCAGCGTGTGGACCGGCCTCAAGTATTTTGGGATGCAAGTTATGTTGTTGCCACTAGATGACAGTATAATCTACTGATACAGTACCTAAATCAGCATTTCAATATATCGTAATCCTGAACTTGTTCCCGGCACTAGCAGCTTTTTGGACTTATTTTGCCGGAATCCAGTCAGAGCCCACTGGCCTTCAGGCAACAGTAAAATGGTTTGTTTTACTTTTTTTATGTATGCTAAATCCTATTACCTTGGAGGGCAAAAGCACTGTCCACAAATCCTCGGCAGGTGCCAGAGGAACAACTTGCAAGAAATAAAAGATTCCTAATTACTCAGATGTAACTCACCTGACAGTATCTCCTTCAGCTCCAGTACTATGGTGCCTGGCATTCTGGGCGGTTATTTGCACTGTATGTTGTCCTGCTGACCTGATAGGCTTTTCACAGATGTCAGTGCCTGCATGAGATGGGAAGAAGTAGCGAATGAGGTCCCTTTTCTCTAACTGCATTAGAAAGGAGCATCACCTCAAAGGAAGAGTGGCAAACTGTAGTAAAAGGACACCAAATGTATCCCTTTATTTTTAAGCTAACGTGAGTGATGAGTATGTTCTTCTCTGTCAAGCTTGTTTGACAAATTGTTTCTCAAAGAGTTTAAAAGGGAGTATTTAGTCTGAACTTTAGGCTTCTTGGATAAGCAAGAGCAATTATGTTCCTTGCATTCACCTCCCTGCTTCCTCTTCTGCCTTGCGCGCTGCGAAAACGTTGAATAGCACTAATATAAAAGAGCAGGTAAATACAAAGGACTTTTTGCACCCCTTTAATGATTATGTTCACCTCTTTCTTAATTGCGTTATTTTAGCCAAAGAGTATTGAGAAGAAACTTTATGCAATGTGTAGAATGGGCTTGGATGACAGAGGCAGCCTTGGGGTTATGGCTGAAGTTGGGACAGTCACCTGTGGGTTAGTTTACCTTCTGCCACACAGCTTCTGAAGAAAACACATTATTTCAAAGGCTAATGGCTTTTAGGACTTACTCTGCACTCTTGTTTGTAGCTGACATTTATTTCTAGGCTCTTCACTGCTTTCTGTCACAAAAGTCACCAACTACACTGGGTTTTCAGTCTATCATAAAAAGGAAGGAAAGAATCTAAACCAGAAACTCTACAAAAAAAAGCCTAAGATTTTTACAATTTTATAACTTCAGGTTTGTGAGTGAATTTTTGGATGAAGAACGGCAAATTAAAATCCTCTGAGGGGGGTGAGAGTTAGCAGTACAACGAACCAGCTAGGCAATCTCCAGGAGGAGCTTCAGTTTCCTGACACAGTCTTTCAGATGTTTATCTTTGCTTTGCAAGGGTTACATTTAAAATTTGCCAAATCATATGATGTTAACAAAGCCAGTCTGCTGTAAGAAATATTTCTCTTCACTCCTTGCATGATATGGACCCTGAAAGTTGACACAAATTAATTACAGCAAAACAATTTAAATTGAGACTTTTTTTTTTTGCATGACAGCCCTGTGCATTTCTATTTTCTCATATTATTGTCCTGGCAGAAGACACATCTCTGAAAATACCTACAGTACAAGTTTATGCAATTAGAACTATGGGAAAAATCCATAAATGCTCATAAAGCTGAATGAAAAAGGAAAAAAAAAATACTGGGCAAGACTAAGCTGTGGTATGAGCCGACTCACTGATTCTCTGTTACTATATGCTGAATCTGATTTCTTCTGGGTATCTGTATTTGGCTGAAACGAGAGATCTTTCAAAGAAATCACTTGAAGTATAAGTGATCAGAACAGATGCTTCTCTGTCTCAGAGAAGATAGCAGCTGTAATTTTCTACCTCCTTTCAGTTTCTACCTCCTACCAGTGCCTTTCTGCTAATTCTGTCTTCAACAAGAAGGTGTTAACGTGGACAGTGACGGTAGCCTGCGTTCTGCTGTTTGTCTCTACATTGATTTTAAACCAGGTTGTGCAGGAGGGATTTTGAAAACGCCTTGTGGCATGCCAGTATGCACAGGTTAGAGGAGGGAGAGTTCTGGGCGTTCTTAAAATCGAGTTACCGCTACTGAAAGGACTTTGACCATATATGAGACTGAGGGGAAGTGAAATACAAGTCTTTGCCTTTTAAAAGTTTATTTTTACAATGTGAAAAGAGAAAGGTCCGTATTTCTTCTCTGTGAGGTGGTTCCCTGGCTTCCTTGTGGCTGTAACTAGCCTGCTGCTGAGATGTCACGAGCAGCTCTGTGCACTGTGTCAGCAAGTGGCTGAAACAGGGCAGAGACCATTTCCATAGCATTGTGGACACTAAATTTTCCTCATGCTGGGTGCTAGGACAATATATTTAGAACATTTTTCTTTCCAAATGTGCCGCTTGAATTTCTGCCTTAAAACAAATACAGTGAAAGAAAAGCATATTTAAGTTCGAAGGCCACACGCAGCAGTGGTAGGAAGGGGTGGGCCTAAGTCTCTGAAGGTCTACTTGTCGCAGTGCTAGAGGTGCTGGGCTTTTCTTCTCTGTGAGCCTGCCGTAAAACACCATCGCTCAGACAGAAGAAGAAAGAGGCTAACTGCACTAGAAGAGGGGTCTGAGCCTGGCTTGTGCTTTCTGGAATGCCACTGTAGCAAAGATTTTTTTAACTGTTCAAAAGGACTAGTATTCAGTAGGAAGCAGCGCGGACTTACAGTGAGAACTGAGACAAGAACTACTAAACGGTTTGACTTGTTTCACAATGTGTCCCCTTGTACATTCATGAGGAGAGTGGAAGTGCTACTATTATTTATTTTCATGAACAGTGATTTTCTTGATACCACTCCTGTAGGTGTTTCACATACCTGTCCACACAACTCACCCGCTATTCCCGCAGGAAAGTGAGACGAGCATAGCAGCGTTACAAGACAAGAACAGGACGGGGATTAGGCCTTCAGAATGTTCTCCTGTGTGCATTTAAGTGTGTATGTGTGTGTGTGTGTGTACACAAACAAATTTATGGAACCTATTTGCCCAGCTCTAATGCATGTGCCTATGGAACATTTTCCCCGGCTTCATCTTAAGCCCACACTCCAAAGTCTAAGGGGAAAAAACAAGCTCTCACTCCCAGTACTGTTTGCAGGGATGTTAGGAGCTGGTTGAGAACATGGTCATACGGTCTTGACAAGACAAGTGTGCAAGTGGGTCAGAAATGGTTGAATATCCCGTAGTGCTGGGTATCATGTCCCGTTTTCCTGGTGAACACAGAATGCAACCGGCAGATCTCAGAGGTGCTCATACTCACCACTCCGGCTGATGAAGACAGACACATAAGCCCCATTTGAAGAAAGCATCTGAAGAAAAGGTTCATTTTAATGACACATTGTGCTGTATTTTGGTGCCTGTAATGATGCTACAGGTCAGAATTAAAAATCCAGCAGAGGAAGCAGCACCTTCCAGAATCCTCACCGACTCTGAACTGAACTGAAAAGGTATTTTAATTCTTCTTAAAACAAACAAAAACAAGTCTGGCAAATGAAATCATCTTAAATTAAAAATGGAAGATAAAAAAAAATAAACAAGTAGATTCCTCCAATTATCAAACTTTCTTGCTGATATGCGTTCCCTTGAAATCCTATCTATGTGGGTAGGATATATTCCCTGAAAAACTTGGCTCTTCTGTGCTTTGCATATGGTGCGTGACTTACATTTGGGCAGGGGGAACACACCACAGTTTTTTCTGAGCTGGAAACATTTTCTACCTCTGTGCTGCCTTCACTTGCATAAATGTAAATGCCTCTGATGCCAGGGAGCTGAGGAGACAGCCCACTATTTCCACTTTCCATGCAGTTGTCAGGTATCACTCTTGCTAACCCTGGACTCGCCCTCCCGCCTACTGGAAGCAACATATTTGTTGTCCATCACTGCCATCTAGGAGAAAACATCACACCTTCCAAAGCTGATGAAAGTGTGGACTGAAACGCTACCTACTTTTAAAGGAGTGGATAACACATCCTTACCCGGTCCTGAGAATCTGTCTTAGGCACTCCTGATTTGGGAGGGACGGCACAGAGCTGCTGAACTGCGCTTATTTTTCTCATATTGCTCTAAGGGTCCACACCATACTAGATCAACCAAACGTACGTGGGTTGTAAACCTTGGTATCACAAGCCACACACAAGCTCGCAGGAGAGGCACAAGATCTCCCTGTTTCTGACGTCTGATGGGAAGAAAGGTAGAAGTTACAGCATTGCAGAATGAATGAAAAGCCACAGGGTATTATTATTGGTCAATGTAATAGGAGCAATTAGGGATGGTGGAGACTGCTGTGGGAAGGTAAAATTTCCCTAGTTTCAGATTATAGAAAAATATAAACCAGCATTTCAGTAACCCTGTGCTGCGTTAATGTCTTCCTATTTATAGCCTCAGTTTAATCTTAACAAAGTCCCCACTTTCTCCCCCAAAAATATTCCCCAGGGAATTGTCCAATCTAGCTTTAAATAACTCAGGTAACAGTGCTTCCATCATTTATCCTTTGAGATGATTACTTGGCCTAATAGGAATAACTGTGAGAATTGTGTAGGGTTTGGTTCATGATGATGTTTGCAGACTGAATTCCGCAATTCTGCTTATAAGAGGTTGGCTATAAATTAAAGCATTCAGTTTTTTTTCCTGAGGTTTGAATAGGCTGATTCAGGTGCCTCATGGCACGTTTTTAATGGGAGGTTAGGTGCTTAAATAGCTTTAATAACCTGTCTCTAAATTAATATTCACTGCTAACTATTAGCAAGCCCTTCCTCTGCTACCCTGCCCTGGTACAACGCTGTGTGGTATTGCCCTATTTGCCCAGTGGTCTTCTCAGTCCTTTTCCAGAGGTGGTAGCATGGTTCATACTTACTATTCACAAACACCTTAGAGTTAGAGTAAATGAGAAGGATACAATCTTTTTCCTTTTCTGTAGCTGTTTTGTTTTCCTGGAGGCTGAATTAGCGGGAATTAGACTCATTCAGTATTACTGTGGTAAAACATTAACAATTTCCTTATCAGATGTTTTCTTCTTCAGAAAAGATGCTAAACTGGCAGCCCCTTCTCTTTGCAGTAATGATGGTTGTTTCAACCAGTAATTCTAAGCTTTTTGGACAAGGGACCACCATCAACCCTAAAATATCATGCAGACAACCTGCATTCTTTGCAGATTAGTGTCTGTACACAGCCTTTTCACTGAAAACACTGGCATGGTGATACAATCCCATCAGCTGGCTAAACGTCTGCTGCATGTCTTGCTGTCGTTCTCAGTCTGCAGTTGAGGAACAACACATCTATATGACAGTCAGAATTTTTACAGTTTAAATCCAAAAACATTTAGTATGTCTCCTTTACCGTGGCCAAAATTCACTCTTAGTCAAACGGAGTTGTCTTTCATTGCAATGAGTGGGATTTAAGATTCTCAGATGGATGATGCTCTGTGATGGATTTTAGAAAAGGGCTTAGGTAGCAAAAATAGCATGATTGGCCTGTTACCCTGACAGGATGGTTCTCTTCCATTCAAATTTGCAGTTCTTTACAAGTTTCATGGCAGACTTTATGAAAAAGTAGAGACTTTTGAATTGAGCCCAAACTGAGAAACAGATGAATTCTGGCCAAGGGCCAGTGTTTTCAGAATTGTTGATCAAAGATAAGTTTTATCATAGTTGGTCTTTAGAAAAATACTGACATCTCAGAGAAAAAAAAGAGCTAAAACAGATGGAATTTGAGCCCTTACAGTTTGAGCTGAGCTGGCTTTTTCTTTTTTCTTCCTTTTTTTTTTCTTCTGTTTTCTGTGATCACAAAAATAAAAAGGTGGAGTTAATACAGGTGTAAAAATTATTATAACTTGCAAACTCTTGAGGGTCTTTAAAGAGCAAAGTACATATAAAGCCTGCATTTGACCTTAACTGTTACCTGTTCCTGTAGTATTTGGGAATGATTAAGCCATTTTTAATGTAGTGGAAGCTGGGGTCATGCTCCACTTCTCCTAAAGCTCTGTAAAGGAGAAGCAGCTATAATTACTATAATAAATGTAATAAACTATTCTATAAAGTGCAACCCACAGTAGACTTGCTACTCACATGTCAGTTAGCAAAAACACCCTATTTGGTTCTTGGGCATGCATTCTGGGTTGTCAGTGTTTAATGACTTAAACATTGTAGTGAGTGCTGCAACTACTAGGAGAGCAGAGAGAATATGTGGGAAAATGTGTACATTGCTGTTAACTACATCAGGCTGCTAGCCCAGTCCATTTCTATTCATTCTTCTTCCAGTAATGTTGAGGCCACAGAACCACAGATTAGAATCATAGACAGATTTGGGGCAGAAGGCACCTCTGGAGGTTGTTTGGTCCAACCCTCTGTTCAAAGCAGGCCTAACTTCCAAGTTAGATCAAGCTGCTCAGGGCCTTTCCAGTTGCATTTTTAACATCTCCAAGGACAGACAGATTCCACAGCCTTTCTGTGCAGCCTATGCCTGTTCATAACCACCCTCATTATGATATATTTTCTCTTTATATGCAATCAGAATTTTTGTAATCCTACTTACCATTTTCTCCTTAAAGTGTCATTCCGTTCTTGAAAAAATCAGGCAACTTCAGATTTCTCCAGCTACCATTCTTTTTAAAAAAGGGATGTCATGTGATGAGGAGAGAGGAAACATGCCAAGTGACATATAAAACCAATCACGCAATTTGGGTTTTGAATTCTAAATGGTGAAAGCCCTGTGGAACACTCATGAATATTGGTGGAAAATCTGTAAACTCAAATATATTCATAAAACAATCAGTCAGACAATTACAAAAAGCATATAAGCTCAGAAAAAACTTGCTCCATGTGTGGAGAATTTGCAAAGGAAAAAAAGAAGAGGCCCCAGCAGAGGACTCCATTGTTTGCAGCCTGCTCTGATTAGTAGTGAACATACTGGAGCCAGTAGGAGCCACATACATGTTCTAGAAGGGATAGATTTGACAAAAAACCAAGGCTTTACATTGCAAATCTTTAGATTTGTGCTTTCTATTTGGTACTCATTTTGGGGTGATTAAAATGTAAGTCTTCAAAGAATTAACTCTTTCCTTAGTCAAATATTTCTGCATTAGTCATGCTGTCCTACAATCCCTTTTGCTGTGCCATTTTTAGGAATATATTTCTTGCACCAGCACCAGGTTCTGGCAAATCAGTGGCAAATGAAGAAATGTTATCTTGCAAAAGGAATTGCACAAGGATAAACTGATCTTATGGACAGATGACTGCAGAATAAAAGCTACTAGATGACACACCATATGTAACACTGAAAAAAAAAAAGTCAATGGATTTACTGTCAAAACTAAAAAGATAAGAGAGTGAAATTTCACCCAGTTCTGTTTCATCTGGTAGAAAAAAGAATATCCTCTCCCAGTACAGGATTATTGAACCATGATAAGTAAAGTGAATTTGAAAAATATTGTAAAATACACAGGCCTGCCTAGCATTACAGTTTAAATCACCTTCTTATTTCCATCATAGATTAACTCAAATTCTGACGTGCTTTTTTTTGAAATTCATTATGTCAACATAAGTAGGTGCAGCTTATCATCGCTACAATGGTTGTTATTTTTTAGCTATTTAATTCATTGACTCACATCCGGCAATAATTCATGCAAAATGGGCTCTGAACTCCTTTGCAATATGCAGATTTGTGTGCAAATGAGCGTTACCTATGGTGTTCACACTGAAGCGTTTTTCTTTGATGTACATTTCTGACATTCTGAGATTGTAAAGAAGAAAATAACTTTAAAAATTTTAAGAAACCTTAATTGAAGTTAACATAAAAGAAGATACATGGTGTTAATTGGTCTGTTTCAGGCATAATTTGGGCCTTTGAGACCATGTCCCTTACCCCCCGCCAAAGTGTCAAGACTCACATCTTTAATTCAACAATCTTTGTATTAATTACCTCTGGATAAGGTAAGCTTTGATTGGGAGTCCTTTATTGTAAAATTACAGTACATTGCCTTATTTAAGATAAATAAATTAGGGCTGAACTTGAAAAAAAAATTTCCATCCAACTGTGAATGGGAAAGTGCATTTGAGTATCAAATACTAGATGAAAGAACAGTTTTCATCCGACTTTCTTAATGGGAGAAAAGTGTTTTCTTTTGGGTTCTCTTTTCTCATTGTTTTTGCACATTGAAAAATCATATCTTTATGATGAGAGGGAAAATCTAGGTTCTAGGGTTGCCAGCATTTTCAACCAAAAATCCACCTTTTGCTTCATGGGAACTCAGCATCCTCCTCTGAGAATAATTCCCCAGTGTGCGGTGCATTTGTCATAGAATAACTGGTGAACTAAGGATGTCCTTTTATTCTCCCTTGCTACTCGCCTCTAGCTGGCTCTCCATTAAGTTTGGAACTTGATTTCATTTTCAGAGAGGAGGAAAGGAGATGGAAGGACTGAAGTTGAAAAGGGTTTTATTCTATATCCACTTCACCTAGACTTGGGGGGAAAAGTGTTTACGACAAACTCTGTGAGGTACAAAACTGGGCACGTGGCCTGGAAAGCTGCAGACAGCATGGGAAGAAGAAACACAACTTGCATCCCCCGTTTATCCCAGAGGAAGACTGACCATTCCTGGCCTTGCTATTTTGGAGCTGCTGAGATATATTTGAAGGTTGGGACCCACGTGCTCAGGAGACAATATGCCTTTTGAATGAATAAGAACCCTATATGGCTACTGACCCCAGTATGCTGACTACACACATGCTTCCAATGCAATGAAAGGATTCGAAACAGCATATAGGTGAACGTTAATAAGAGCTTTATAGCCTGTAGGCTCAATTCTATCCTTAGAGAAAACAGTGTAACTCTTCTGAATCAGTAGTATTTGCTATGTGCCTTGTGTCACTTTTGGGGCTAGCATTTCCCCAGATTCTCATCTAAAGCAAACAAATATTGCTAGATAAAAGTGTAGCTGTATCATATTGAAGTTTGACCCACGAAGCTGTTGATGACAGAGATGGCACTAGGGATGCGCATAATAAAGTTTCAGAGCTGACATCTCAATCATTTCAGCTCTTCTGTCTCAGCTCAGCACCTGATAGCTCTTAGAAGATTTTCAGCTTCTACAAAAGACCTGAAGATATAGGTCCAGTTTTTTGTTCTTTGCATAGCTTGGCAAAGTGTCTTTTTGCTTGTCTTCCCCTCTTGGATTCCTTGCTCAGTGCAGAGCTGCCACATGGGCCAGTGATAAAGGGATATTGGAGGCTTCAGTTTTGCCACCTGAGCTATCGACTGCCTCAGTAAGCCAGGATTTACTCTGTCTTTCTTTGGAATGGGCATGTGTGTATAATTACTACTGCTTAGGTCCTCTATTTACATTGAAAACTGCAGAACTGAAAGATAACTAGCAGAAAAGAAGCCAGAAGGTCCTTTTGTTTTATAATAAACCCTAAAAATGCTGATATAGCAAGACATAGAGACACCTATTCAACAAGACACCTATTTCATCCTCCCCTACTCTGGACAGCGAAAGGTAGTAACAATATCTTGAAATTGCTGTGGGAGCTGACCCAAGAACTGGTTGTATACTACTGTAGCTCGCTGTACCAGGCCACTATGATTTTTATCCTACTAGGTTTTCCGATCCCCTAGAGGCAGACTTGTCAAGAAGCCTTTTGTCTGGCACAGTGTTTTCAAATCCAAACTCTGATAATTATCTGTGGGTCTGCTGCTGACTTGAAAGGCAATTGCTAGGCATTGAATCCACTTTCCCTTCAGTACAAAAATTAAGAGTAAGGAGAAGAGGCATTTCTGTGCCTGCTTCTCTCTCCAACACTTGACACCAAATGCACATGTGAGGCTGACCGTCAAAGATGAATGACTTCAATAGAAAAGAGCAGACACATGCTTGGATCTCAGTGTAATACAGTACAAATCAGTAGAAAGTGCAACACAAAGGCTTTGCATGGCAGACTCTGCTAATCAGAAGAGGTGAGTGTTTTAGCGTATTTAAACGAGGACAGGGCATCCACTAATCAAACAACAGAATCCAGAGGTACTGAAAGAGCGAGAGGAAGAGTGTTGCTTAAAACTTTTCAACATGGACGGAAGATATTTGAATTATCATTAAATGTGATCATCTAGGTTTATAGGAGGATAATGAGGTAAGTAACAAATATGCCAAAACTAAACTACTAAATGTTGTAATTATTCTGGATACAGATTGGTTGCTGAAAAAGTTTCCCATTACTGCAGTGTGGCTGTCAGGAAGGTGCGGTAAAATAATAGATTTTCATTTCGTTTGATTGATTTAGCATAAGGTACTATGTGGTAACTTTTTAACAGCTTTCATGGGATACAATAAAAATTGCATCATGAGCTCGCTAGAATTCTTCAATATAAATTGGTGCAAAGTACATACAAGTGATAAAAACTCATTTTTCATATGGAAGATTCATAGTCTTCTGCCTTTCTTCTACTGTTTTTCAAATCGAGCCCTGGTTGCTGTCACTTTAATCAACACTTCTGCTCTACAGTAGCAATGTTTTTTGTTAATCAGTCAGGAAAGAGAATTAGTTCTACATCAACATTTTAAAGGGATATTTTCTTAAAACCTCCCAGGGAAAAAATTACCTTTTACTGAGAATTATACAAAGCATACATGTTTCCTAGGCCAATAGATCATTGCCGTGTGAATATAACAAAGGTTACTTAGCAGTCATGGGTTTTCTTTGGGAATATTGCCTTCGCAGAAGTAGATCTCTAAGGAAATGAGCTTATTTTAAGCTGATATTCATTAGAAAGCTGCAAAGTCACTAGAGACATTCTAGTTGCAAAATAGGATATCTGGCTTATATTTTCCTTGCAGGTAATAAGAGATAGTATCTGTGATCATGGTCACAACTTTTGATTTATTGCTGTGATAGGTTACATTGTGTCACATGATATTCTGAGCTTTTTTATCTCTTTTTATTTAAAGGAATAGTTTAAATGGATTTTCAGCACGTGAGAGCATCAGATTGATAGCTTGAAGACTTGGGTCCTCCTCTGGTTATGAAAACGATGCCTCCTTCTGGATATGCCCTGGACTGGCTGTAGGTGCTTGTCAAGGGCCTGAATTAGCTGTTTTAAAGACAGAATTTATCTTTTCATTGTCTTCAGTGGAAACTGGATGAAGGCTGCATACCTTACCAAATTAAGAGGGGAGAGGCATGATCTTTGAAGGTAGGAGGGATACGTGTCTAATGTGTTATTGGATCTTTTGATGAAATATGCATCTCCCTCAAGGTACAAACAGTTGAGAAAGAAACTAAGTAGTGGACAGAAGAAAGAGAAGAGTGCATGTATTAAACAGTAAGATTCTCAATGGTAAATGCTAGATAAAGATGATAATTTAATTGGATTGAATATTCGAGTTCAGAAAAGACATAGAGGAAAAAAGGTGAGATCTTTGTTAGGAGTAAAAACAAAATTATTGAAAAATGGGGAAATGATTGTTTTGTTAAAAAATAAAGATCCTAGAATGAAGACTGCTTGCATTTACACGTCAGTACCTTCTATGATAAAAATGGTACAATCAGATCTGAAAGAAGACTTGGGAAATTTATCTTTTCAGCTGTATAAAAGAAAGCTGTTGGTTTGTCACTCTTGAAAATGTGGATACAATGGAAAAAGAATAGAATGTTTCTAAAGGGACAAGGCAGTATAGTCAGGAATTGGCTAAAGGGTAAATTCTGCTCTTTCTCCACTATCTGTTGGGTGGCAGGATTTCACTACGCACTGAATCCACAGTAGTCTCAAGCATGAAGAAAGGCTAGTGGCAAAACAAAGGGAAGCATTAAATGGAAGTTCAGTGCCAAAGCTCTGGAGGTTTCTGTTGTATGCACAGAATGATAACATTCCTGTTCAGGGTAGGAGCATTCTGAAGAAGAGATAAAGGGAGCAGAAACTGAACATCTGCAAGACCAAAGGGAGAACATATTTTTCCCCTATGGCTTTGGGGTACTGACTTTAGGGTACTGGCAACCACAGACTTCTACCAAGGCTTTTCCCGTTAAAAATTTGTTTTTTGTAGACAGGGAGGTGCAATGGATTGGGTACTTCCTGTGCTTTGAGCAATGCTGATCAACAGGTATAACATAAGACTAATGTCTCAGGTTTCCAGGTCAGTTCTCATCCTAGTCTTGCCACAAGCTCTCTGTGAAAGTCCCAGAAGCCATTTTTCCTCTCATTTCTTTGGTTTGCCACTTTTAGAAAACGCTTGTGTGTTCATACAGCTGTCAGTAAGGGGCCATCTTGGTGAGGAACATCAGAGGAAGCATCAGACAGTGACTTTTTCTCAGAGATGTGCACTCAAAGAGATGGAGAAGAGCACTGTAAAGTTATTCTCTGCCTTCATATTTGAAATGAGATATTAAACAGGTATGGTTTTCTCCTTCACATCAGCAGTTACTTTCTGTAACCTAATCATTCGCCTCATGAATCCTTAAACAGAGACGAGACAGGCGAAAACAAGAATGTTTGGTATTTTGGAACTTGCTGATTTGCTTGATGACATGGATTGTCCAGGACAGTGGACTAAACTTGTGAACCTGACTGTAAAGGGTGGAGAGACCAAAGAACCTCAAGTACCTTCTGTTGTGGTGCATAACAACCAAAAGTTGCAACATTTGCAGTATAACCATTCACACGTGCATAATTTTTCCTGTCTGCCACAACTCTGTCTTAAACTGGACCTCCATAAATGCAAGGGCATATGGCCATAAGAATGAAATATAGGTTCCCAGCTAGTATTAACAACTGCCTGTCCTCGTTAGGGTGAAGATGAATAGTTAGTGACTAACAGTCTTCAGCAATGAACATACATGCCTTCAGTGCAGAAACATGGGTATACCTAGAGGTTGCCCCTATGTTGCCTGTTGTGAAATGTACTGTTTGCCAAAGGGAAAGACAAACTAAAGGTGTAAGCAAGGTTCTGGGCAGGGGCATAGCTCCAGCAGTTTTCTGTTCCTGCTAATTAGCTTTTCCCTGCACAAAACTGGAATTTTGGGATTTCCTGACAGAGCTTCCTCGCAAGTCACTGACAGATATCCAGTTGCACAGTTACTCTCCTGTGACGTTATTACTGATAGACTGCTTCTACACTGCAAGATAAGACCTTCAGTGAAATTAGCACCAGTATAAAGAATTCTGCGCAGCAAGTTACTACATGTAACCAGGTTACAACGTTATGACCAGGTGAGTCAAGATGAGGCTTATCTGCAGCAAAATTTTGAATGAAATGAATGAATAAGAGAGAATGAAGAAATTAAAAGGGTGGAATAGATTATTTTTCTGTAAGTTGGGCATACAAACATTGCATGCACTTGGAGACAATGTTTGAAGGGGACCGTTTGGAAAATATTTTTTTAAATTCTGTCATAACATTTTCTATCAAAAGCAGTAGGACACAATAGAACCAAGCTATGATTGAATAAAGAAGCATGGGAGCATAGAGCCTGAGAGAGCATATCTTTAAAGATTCACTTAAAAACTCACTGATCCATCTGTAATTAAATTAGACTCCAGCCCTATAGGACCTGATCTAAGGCTCAGTGAAGTCAGTGAAAAAACTCACTTAGGCCATCATCTGTGTGTAATGACGCCTTTCAAGCAGTGACCAACATAAGCAACCATTCGTACCATTCACTAAATCTGCAGAATTCGTGGAACATTTTCAGTGTAAATTATCGAGTCCGGATCTTTCTCATTGCTATCTACAAGACAGCCTAAAAGATGAGTGATTCATTTTCACGACACACTTTTGGTCCACTTCCAGCCCAGAAATGTCAATGATTTCAATATGTTATTTAAGCACCTGTTCACTCAGCCATGAATGATGCAATACAAGGATACCATCAAGCTGTATCTTAAAACACTATTTACGCTCTCTCACAGTGGTGTTCTCATTTCTTTACGGAATATTTAAGAGGTGTGCATTCCTCTGACAGCATATTAAAGCAACATCTTCTTTGATGATGTAATGACTATTAACAGCTTAACACTTTCATAACCAACTAGTAATGGGAAGGGTATGCTGGATTCTACTAGTTTTGTAGTGATGTAATCCAAAGGTTTTTAGAATCATAGTTTTCTATATCTTTTTAAAATAGCTACATCTGGCATACTTTACATTTTATTCTACTCTGGTTTGGCTTGCAGCTGGTCAGTGCTTTGTAACTTGCCTTGCAAAGTCTGTGGCTTTTTCACCGTGACTTGACCTTTGTCTTGATAACCTTGGATGAGGCTTCAAGGATTCAAATTTCAAGCACAAGACCTGTTGTCATCTCTTATTAAAATATGAATTGCTCAAGTGCTTCATGACTAATATTATGTTAAATCCTGTTTGCTGAGCATCTGATTTGCTTTCATTGCTGGGACATGGAAAGTTTTTATGGTTACTACATATTTTAAAAGTTGTCAGCGATGTGTTGAGCTAACTTGCAGCCTGTTTCTGTAAAGCTAACTTGCAGCCTGTTTCTGTAAAGTTTTAATGCTGGAGTCCCAATGTGGAGTTAATGTATTGTGTGATTGAAATAGCTTAACTCTTTCATTCCTTATGGATTCCACAATATTTAAAATGTCTGTAATATTATGTAGCCTTACAGAGAAGTATGGAGCTTTGTTAGTATTTGTGCAGCTCTTTGAAGAACATGACATGGAAAGCAGGCTCAGGAGGAAGCAAAACTACATATTTCCAATGTTGTTGGTTTCATTTTGACTTTGAAGGCTGAAGCTCAGTTACATTTAGGCTTAGAAGACTGTATTTTGAAACATTCAGGCATTTCAGGTACTTAACAAACTGCTCACATGCTGATGGACAAGAA
Source organism: Struthio camelus (assembly GCF_040807025.1). Classification (NCBI taxonomy): domain Eukaryota; kingdom Metazoa; phylum Chordata; class Aves; order Struthioniformes; family Struthionidae; genus Struthio; species Struthio camelus. The sequence continues at coordinate 148,232,433 of NC_090942.1, read as the reverse complement.
GGATAGGAAGTGACTGATTATTAATCATTCAGAGGAGCTTTTTGTTAGGAATGAAGCAGCAGCTATTCTAAGCTTCCTAGAAACCTGGAATCCTTCACAAGTAAAGATAATGTCTTCTCACATGCAAGAAGAAGACCTCAGAAATGGTAGATGAGCTTTTGAAAGAGATGAGTTGTCAAGAGTCTCCAAATTTAGCACTTTGCTCCAGAAAAGAGAGAAAACCCTTTTTTTTTTTTTTTTTTGCCTTCCAGTATAAAAATGAGCAGCCACGTGGAAGGTGAATCTTTCTGGCAAAGCTTAAAGCTTATTGCATATGCACAAATAAATCTGTTTCTTCTCATGGGTGGCTGTTGCAATACTCATATCAAAGTATTCCGACGGGTTGGGCTCTCGCATCTTCCCTCTCCAGTACTGTGTAGTATATTTGATAAGGAACTTAAGGGTATAGCCAGTACCAAAGATGCCATAACACCTTGTTCTTTTATGGCTTAATGAACCCTAAAGCATGATATACAATTCCAAAATAACTCTCAGAGAAAAAGGAGAAGTACCCTGAATATACAGTTCAGGAATATTGCTAATGTTAAAGCAGTTATGATATGAAATAGCTGGTATGTTAATATACCTGTGCAGACGTAAGGATGTAACTCAGTCAAAATTTGGAAAGGTAACTAATATCTTTGATATTAATATCTAACTACTTGATTTTTCAATTTCTCAGAGCCATTTACAGCTGCAAAGTGAATGAGAAGGCTATAATAGCTGTTGCAGCATCCTGTGACTAGGAATACATCTATGCTCCAGTGGCCCTGACTGTTTGAGAGCTACTGTCCTTGTCTGTCCTCTAGTGAATCTGCCCCTGTGTCCTGTGACAACTACTTTGAATCAAACTGGCCCCAAAGCTGGCTTTTCATGCTATAGTCTTTGCAAATGGACTCTCCCTCTCCTAGAAGAAATGGGCGGATATGAAGATTTAGGACCAATGTTATCTAGAATTATGAATCTATGAATCTACATATTAAAAGATTCAAACCCCTCTCCTCAGAGTCCACTTGGGTACCAAACAGCTCCAAGTAAGATCATCAAGCTCTGGGACTATATGTCTGACAAATGAATTACTTTGGTGACAGCAGCACTTTCCATCAGATGTACTTGCTGATTCCTTTGAAATAAGCAATGTTCAAATGTTGACGGGGATTTTAGTTGTAGGGGCTATAGGGGCTGTATCTGACTCACCACTCTTGAAGAGTTTGAAAAATGGTAATCAATGTTTACTGTGTTTTATGGTGCAATTGAGAGACTTCATGGCGCATGAAGTACCTCCTTTGTCTTGCTTAAGTCCTGCCTATTTGCACTGAAAATTGCATTTGATATATCAGCTATGAGAAAATGCTATGAGAAAAACCTGGAGAAAGGCATTCATTAAATGAAGATGACCAACCATGTTAATTCATTAAATTCTGGAAAACTTGTCTAATTGAGAAAAACGAATTCTAGCTTAATAGCTTGATTGCTGAATAGTAGAAAAGTTTCGGTTCTGGTGAAAAGGTCAGGAAGAGCAGCCCTACAGCCAGAGTAGAGTAACACTGCATTTGTTTCCTTCAGCTTGCAGTAGCTGATTAGAGAGACTGTAGATATTTTCCAGAAATAATCCAGTCAGATCCAGGCCCCTGTAATCAAATCAATTTCTTGCTTTTGGACAATAGAAACTGGGAAGAAATTGACAAAAATTGTGTTTGAAAGAAAAATGAGCATCCCCTTTTGTTAACTCTGCAGCCCAAGGAATTCCAGGAGGTTCTTATATAAGCAAGAGCCATTCCAGAATGTTAGGCAAAAAGGACTGATGAAGAAACAAGGGACGTATTGGACCCCTTAACTTCTAGAAATGGGATAACTCCACTGACATCCTAGAGATCAAGGAGTATGGATTTTCATGTATTGCTTGGGTGATAGCAAAACAACTCTGTTGCTTGCTGGTTCAGACTGAAGGTCGAGTGTATTGAGGTCTTTCAGCTGGCAGGTACATATTTTTCCTAAATAGTTACAGCTGACAAATACACCTCTTGTTCTGCTGACCATTACAAGTACATTGCGATGTCCTGTTTAGTTCAATTTCAGTTAGCAAGATATGAGTACAGCAGGGATAAGAAGACGGAGGAGGTTGGAGAGGAGATTGAAAAGTACAGAAGTAAGAACCAGGTGTCAAACAGCTTGCCAACGGGATGGCTCTCTCTTCTTTGAAGCATTTCTATGGATGATATGGTAAGCTCAAATTCTGCAGAGTTTAGGCTTTTATTTAAAGGGGAAAACCTAGAATACTTCTGCTCTAGCCACAAGGCTAGAACTTTTCAAATGTAAACTAATGCAGCCAGCTCTCTCTCAGGATGAGCACACTGGCTAAAACAACCACTGAAAACGTTGAGAACTTCTCCATCCCCAGCTCTTCAGACTGTTACCTCTAAACCAGAGACAGAGTGAGTTGTTGGGACACTTCCACATACATCAGGGCAAAAGGAGTGAGAGAAAGGTGAGGATTGCGGATTAGAGCCAGAAAACATCCTTGGAGAGGAAATGTAAACCAGAAAGTCACGGAGACTAAGAACAACAAATCAAGATGAAGAGACAGAGCACTAAATGACAGCTGTGCCAGTGACGGGACACAGATGATCGGCATCGCTAACCCCAGTTCCCTGAGTTCCTTAGTGTCCATAGCCCTACAGGGCCCAGCATGTGGCTGCTTGGTGATGTCAGTCATTTTAATTCCTCTGACTCATGTTAAGTAATCATGTGCTAAGCTAGCATCCCTTGCCAGGTCAAAGTCAAACCCTCCCAAATCTTAAAAAATAAGGGTATGGACATGCAGCCAGGTTACTTAAGGTAAAATGGGGAGGTAAACTTGCTGTGTGCCCTTGTGCTTTCTCCTTCCTTACTGTCCCCATGGCAAAGAGTGGGGGCAGTTTGCTTTTTCCTCTAGAAACTACTTCCACTGTTTTGGGACACCAGGGCTAGCACAAAAGCCTTAACCACTAACACATGGCAAATTCAGAGCATGTTAAGTAGCCCAGGAGTCAGGTATGACCAGCAAGGACCTACTGAGACCTGAGGGGTGTGAGGAGGAGGCAGCAGGGCCAGTCACTGTGTGTTGTGTTCAAAGATGAGTGCAAAACACTTAGCAGGCAGCAATCTCAGCACAATCACTATGCATACTGCACACAGCCCTAAGTTTTAAGCATTGCAAGTCAATCTCTACTCCAAAGAGGAGGTTTTCTTAAATCACACAGTTAAAACAGTCATCGGACTGTTTTATTAGCTACCTGTTTTTGGAACCATTAGTGTTCACATCAGTCATATTTGCAAGCTTCTGTCCACCCCTATGAGGACTGGAAAGTTGCCTACAGTTTGAAATAGAAGCTGAAATTCTCACCTAATTATATGATTCCAGGAGTTGAGGCATCAGTAAAAATACAGATAGCCTGGAGCTTGTGGGAGTCAAGTATCTGGAAGTCCAGGGAGGAATAGATAATCCCTCTTCAACCTCCTGGTGAGGCATTCTGGCTCCACATTGCCCCACACTCACAGTAGGGCTTTATAAGCTTGCCCCTAAGCCTGACTGCTTTTATTGTGTTCATCTATTGCACTAGCCTGGAGTAGCATGTTTGTTGCATAAAACATGATTCTGTTACCTTTATTCTTGTGACTATTCCTTTATTGTCAGGATTAGGGCTAGGAAATTATGAGAAGGTCAAGGTCACCTCAGGAGTAATTCTCACGGAGGTCAGGGTATCCACTCAGTGGGGCAGGACTAGCATTGGACATTTGAAAAGGGAGGAGGGTTGTCAAACTCACCAATAAAATGTTTAAAAATATCTTGTACATTCCTTCTGGATGGTTATTTTCTATTAAATATTGTGGGAAGTCCAAATACCATGCTCAGCTCTGTCTTCCCATTATGCCTTCCCCCTGGCTGATAATACTGCCTGGACAACTGTTATGGACCAAGACCTGTCCTACTAAAATCCTTGTTAGCTTTGAATGTAATGTTTTGCCCATCTTGAGGGAGAACAAAGAATCCCAGGAAGCAAAGCCACCCAGGAAGTAGATGCAAATGCTCTCCTGTGTTGCTGAGGGGATCTGAACTGAACGGGACCCAAGCTGGCCTGTATGGGGTGCAGAAGCTGGATGTCAGACATTAGGGGTGAAGGAGGAAATGGATGCAAACAGGGTTGAGTGTGATATATGGTTCTCTTTGCTCTTAGTCTAGCAGAAGTTTCTTAGTGGATATGAAGTCCTGTGCCTGGCTGTGTAAAGCCCATTAGCATATGTCTCTGCAGTGGGTTTCTGTGGCAGAGTTCCAGTAATTACTGTTCATTAGTATTCATTAGTACCAGGACTTGCCTGATCTTGAGTTCATGTTGAATCAGCTCTGCTGTAACATTTTTGATATGGGCTGGATGTAGAGGTCAGTGTGGAGGCATTAATTAGGCCTGGTAGTCAGAAGTTATTTTCATGGCTCTTCAGATAGGGTTTGCTTCAGATGTACCATGGCTTTCCCTTCTGAAGTGGAAAGCATAAATGTAAAGTGGAGCGCTGGTGAGCCTGACACTCATTGGCTTGAGAATGTAAAAACATGAATTTAAAGAAAGCTCTAAACTTGCTCTCTGGAGTGACCTGTTAAAAAATCAGCAGTGGTTTTAGCGACTTATCTTCACTGATGCTGCCACTTAGGAATGTTGATATTCAAAAGAATCTGAAGGTGCAAAATATGGATGATGTATGACAATGTGATTTGTATTTCTGACTGTTGATTTCTCTCTTGATCAGATGTTGCTGCTAAAAATGTGACCATGAGTTTTTAGGGTATACCCTCTGACCTCGAGAAAAAGAAGAATACTGAACAGCAATCCTACTTGTGTCTTATTAAAAAAAGGTGGTGGTGAGGGAAGCACCCTAGTCTGGGTGTTAGACTAGTTGTTACTTCATTAAGCACACAAGTTCAAGGTACTTTTGGAACCCAGAGATACTTCTGAGAGGCTCCAGGAACTTTTCTGTGAGGAAGGACCAAGTAAAAACTGCACTTTTTTTTTTTCCTTGGATGCTGTTAAAGAAAGTGAAGCTATTCCAGTGCAAATGAGTATCTTTAGAGAAAAGCATATTTTCTATGGAAAGCTTAAGCTATACCTTACCTAAAAACACAGCTCTATCTATCTTTTCTGTATCTCATTATTGCCCTCAACAGTCCGGCAAACCATGATTCTCAATATGCAAATGCTTATTTCTACTAATAACCAAACTCAGTGGAATGTTAACTGAGAAAGAGAAGTTGTACAAAGATTTGTGTATTCCAGCATCCAGCCGAGATATTTTCTTTCTCGGCTGACAATGCTGACAATGCCTCCTCTAACAAAATTTAATGCAGTGCAGAGATACAGTTGGTGATATCTCAGTCCTTCACCTTTCAGTAGGACAAGGCATGGAGATTACTTCGGGATCACCCCAAAGAAATCTGACTGCAGAACAGGGGAAAGGAAGCTTTTTTTCAGTCTTCCGCATCCTCAATAATCAATAAATTGTTTAAGAAGAAACAGAAAAAAAATCTTGTAGTAAAGGAGAGGCACAGATTGGGATCTCTTTACTCATAAAATCTTCTCTTTCTGCACAATACAACCAATAGAGTTGCATTTCTAGATGCATTTCAAAGTACAAAGCACATGAAAGTCCTCTCTGGCTTGGAATAATCAAAAGATTCCAGAAGATGACACCAAAACATGACAGCCTCTAACCCCTTTCTGACTCCCTTTAAGGCAGATATTTTTTAGTAATCCTGTGCTCTTCTGCCATTTTACAGATCTTGGGTAAACTGTTCAAAAATGTGTAAGTGAGGCCCTTCTTGATACAGTGTGTACCTGTGGAAATACTGCTATGGAGGCTTAAATTTAAATAGTGACACCGTGAGTGAACACATTCATGAAAGAAAAGTCTAGTGATTATTAAATATAAAGACTCCACCTTTGGCTCAGGAGGTCCCTGAACTGTAGATTGTTGGGGCCTGTGAGCAGTTTGGTGGAAGTATCACTACTTAGCCTGTTTCTGTACTCTTTTGGTGGGCCAAAGATGAAGATAGGATACTGTCTAAATAGACCTTTGATCTGACATAGCATGGCCACTCTTATGTTCTCATTTTACACCTCTTGAGAGGTCATGTTGGGATCTTGAAGGCAAGGCATTTCCAAAGCATTTCTGAAGAGGATGAAACAGATACTATCACGCAGAATGACCTTGGCTCTAAATGAAAAGAGTAAGAAGACAAAAACCATACGGATTAGGAAAGTGCAAAAGTAACAGATCATGAAGCAAATATGGTAGTATAGATTACAGATAAAGTCACTGCCTGCCCTTGAAGGCTTTTGAAATACTGGAATGGTCTCCACGGAAAGATGAAAGATTTTACAACTTCAAGACATCCAAGTACCACCATGAGCCTAGGCAGACCGCAGGTGTGTATGGTAAAGGAGCAGCAGCTAGGGATTTGCAGCTAGCAGTAGGAGAGGGAAGGAAAAAAACAGGATCACATCCTGTTCAGGCTGGTTCCCCAGCCTAAAATATCTGGCACCCTCTGGGGTGACCTTTGGCACCAGCTGATTTATAGTTCAAACTCACACATCTGTCTCTGGAGCAGAACACTTCCTGGGCCTCACTTCGCCCTCTGCCAGAGAGCATGCACATTCTGGATCCCAGCTGAACCTTTCACTTCCAAGTGATTTAAAAGGAGACACCGTCCTCTTTTAGGGCTTTTATGTGTGAGATTTTTTTAATGTTATACTAGTGTTTGTGGTGGATTAATACTGTAACCTGTCAAACTTGTTTGGGATGCAGTCTGGAATACATAGATTACTGACCTCCCATTACAGTACAATTCACAGGTATCCTTAAGTAAGCATCATGTGGAAACTGGCCCCAAATTCATATGCTTTGAACCAGAACATTTAAAGTCAAGAAAGTCTGAATTGCAGGATCATGAATGTTTTGCTATGAGCTATTTCAAGGCAACATGGATGTTGCAAATGCAACCCCTTCCTCCCTCCCTCCAGAATAATAAAATGCAGGTTCCCCTAAAGAAGAACTAGCAAGCCTAGTAAAAAATTAACATTCTTTTTATCTGAGGGTAAGAAAAAACTAAGTTCAGTGGTGGTACCTTCTACACAGAGGGCTTCTTTTCTTTCTTGTCATGCTTGGCATCTTTTTTTTAGGATTCCTCTTTGATGTTGTAATCCTGCTGCAAGAGAATTGTTTCTGGTTCAGGGAAAGAATGATGCGTCTTTAATAAACAAACCTGGGAACTAATACAAATCCATGTTGACAAATGCTTGTCAAGAAGAAAACCAAAGAAACAAAATCAATACATGGTCCTGCATTAAATCACATTGTTTACAGATAGATACCTTGCAATCTCTTTTTTTTGTTTGCTAAATAGCTGTCCCTGATTAATTTAGGATAAACCAGAATTTGGCTTTACAACAACAAAAGTTTAAAAAAAAAGTTTACAGCCAACCTTTTCAAATATTCTGTCGTTTTTAAGGAAAAAAACATTCCTCCCAGCCTTCCTTATTCTGACACCATTTTACTTTAGAAGATCTCAAAGTACAAGTGAATACATGACACTCGCAGTGTCTCCAGTGTACACATTTTACGTTTGATTTATGACATTACTATATAGGTGCACTTGACAGCTTTCAGATTGAAGCAGAGACAAGAGAGCTTTAAAGTGAGATGGGTTATCTGGGTAAATCTATCAAGGGTTCGTCCTGGGAGAACAAGGAGAGAGGCTTTGTAGAGCCCTGCTGTGTAGCAAGCCTCCATGCTGAGCACATCCCAAGCTCCCTGACAGTTGCGCTCAGCCTTCACTGTAATAACGAATAAAAGGGAGCTCCCTGTAGATTACAGATCTTCCGTGTTTTGACATTGACCTTAATACATAATTTAACCACAAAGCCTGAGAAGTGTGGAACAAGATAAGAAAAGACCACAGAACTGGCAAATAAAGTGATGTTCAATCAGAAATCATATTTGTTCCTGATAGTGGAGATGTGGGCATTAAAAAGGGAGACAGGGAGAGATTGAGAGAGAGAGAGAGAGGGAGAGAGAGAGAGAGGGGGAAGAACAGTCTGGGTTATTTGAAGACTTATGGATCTCTTTTAAAGGACATATGGTTGTCAAATAAAAGTTTGTCCTGGATTCACAATAAGAAATAAAAAAAAGTCAATGGTTATTCAATTTTCATAGACATTGGGTTGCTTCTTTTCTCAAAATACTATAATGGCACTCTCCATGTTTGCCGCACGTTTGTGCTTTTGCTTTTAACTCAATGGACTGTGAAGAAGGGTGTACGTAGAATTACCATAAAGCTGTTCTTAAGCATATATTTAAACTAATTGTGTTTAATATCTGCCAATTCTAGACCTTAGCTTGGGTTTCCACATTAAAAGAAACAATTGTTTGGATGCAAAGAGTTTGTTGGTTTTTCTTCTTATTTACAGAGAACACTCAATGCACAAGTGAAATGCACAGTGGGATGGGTTCGTTGCATGACAATGGTGTATTTTTACTCTAACAGAAAATAGGCTCATGCAAAGCAACAGGGTTTTCAGCATAAAGGGTGTGAATATGGATACTGTTAAAATTAGGTACAGTTCTTATTATGGGAACATTATCACGGATAGAAGGTTGTATAAAATTTTTGTTTGCTTTCCTAATATCATGAAGGAGATAAAAGTTAGGAAAAAGTGACTTTTCATCATTTGTGTTAGGTTCTATTATTTCATCCCTAATGGACAGGACATGATCAGTTAATCTTACTTTTTTTGCTTTTAATCTTACTTTTTTGCTTCTAAAACTTTTTTTTATATGGCTCATGACTCACTCACTGTTCTTATGACACAACATCTGGATGGGAAAGTCTTCAAGAGAATGTTCCCACTTTGTCAGTGAAATGTTAAATGCAAAATCTTTAAAAATATTTACATTAAATGAAATTTAAAATTAAACTAATTTGACTGTGGTTACAAGATTAAAAATTGATGCCTCCTTCTGGATGGGTTTTTCAGCCCCCCCCCAGCCCAAATCCGTCAGTACCATTTTGGAAACTCATGCAGGTGCCTAAGTCACTTGGACACTTTTGAATATTTTACCCAGGGATTCTTTAGACTTACAGTGCAGAGGTGTAATTGGGCTGGTTTGATAGTAATACCTTTCCCTGGGTGCAAATATTCTGACTCTTAAAATAAGGCCAAAGCCTGAGAATAAAGAATAAAACATGAAAGACAACACACTGTCTGATGTACAAAGCTGGAATATTGTTTCTTTCATTTCCAAAAGCAAATATGTGAGCAAGCCACTCTCAGGGAATTATATTACATCAGTATCAGCATTTGGGATCATTGTTGTACAGTTACTTTGGAACAGTAGGAGTTTTTTTAAATATATGTACATATATCAGAAACATGTTTCCTCATGGCAATCAGCACACCAGAATACCTTATGTCTGAAATAAGATTTTAACTGAGCACAATACAATGATCCTAACATTAGCTCACTATCACCATGGCACTCCACCCGCCCAGTCACCCCCCTGACCTGCTCACTTTCATTTCAGCAACACTACCTACCCTGCTGCATACTTCAAAGGACTGAATATAATACTTCAGCCCCCAACCACCTGCTACATTATTGAAGAACATTATGACAGTTAAAATCCCAAAGCTACATGGCAAATCCTTCGCCAGTATAAACAGGCCTAGTTTAGTACTGAGGATCAGTCAACTAAATCAGCTTAACAGTGCTTACACCAGACTTGTTAAGAATACAAAGTTTACTGCTCTTATATCAATTTTACCGTATAAAACAAAGAAATCAGAATACAAAGCCTCTCCAAAACCTCTCTCATATTTCTAGACCACATGCACATTACAACTTTCCAACATGATAAATAATAACAAATATGAAACAAAACCTTGTATTGATACGAAGAGAACTAGGTGAAACAGTTGAAGCTATCTGAAAAGACTCCAAGGTGAGACACAGAAATGACTCAAAGAGCAGACCGTCAGATAAGTTCTTTCTTACATAGCAGAGGAGACAAAACTATTTTGTTTGGTTAAAAATGGTCCCCTAGAAAGCCTGACACGAAGGCTGGCAAGGCAGTTTCAGAGAAAGGGGGAGAGAAGCAGTATTAGGTTAGGTAAGGTTGGCTACAGTATATTAAATATTTGCCTATCCATTTGGATCCAGATGTGCTAGCTTGTCTTTCAAATCTTCTGTTGCACAGCTTCATCATTTTTAATGGTCATTTTTGTTTGGTTTATAAAATGAGGCCACAGATTTCCCCGAAAATACATTACTAAAAGTTCAACGCTACAGGTTATGCCTGTTATATAACACTGTCATATCTGCTGCAGCTCCAAATTTAGTAGTCTGCCTTATGGGTGCACCAATCTGCCTGCACAGTGCATTGCAAACCGGGGTGCTAAGAGTCCAAGAAAGGGGATAAATGGTAAGAGGAAAAGGGAAGTGAAAAAGAGTGTTTTGGATTTGGCAAAAAGTCCAGGGAAGTGTAATCTGGTGTGACATTTTCCTGTCCTCATTAGGACTAACTTTCACAAACTGATGGAGAGCTGGCAGGTCTGCAAATCTTCTGTGATTGCCTGAAGAGCCGTAAGGGTTGGAAATGCAGAGATCGCTCCGAGAATGGCTTATGGGACTGTTGCTGATTTATGGATGGGAGATACTACTTTCATGACATGGAAACACAATTAGAGTAGCTCCCCGATTTCATCAACAAGCCACCAGAAGAATCTATTTCAGGGCCTAGATAAAAAAGAACCCAAAAACCAAAAGCAGAGCCAGCAGCGGCTGTTCCTTGCAGAGAAAAACAGTACTTTATTTTTTTCCTGCTAGAGATTCAGTGCCATGAGTAAATAAAAGTCTCCAATGTTTAAAATGATGGCAAATGCTGGAAAAGATAAAGATGTGTAGAGGCTAGATGCAAGCTGGAAAGGTCAATAAAATGGAAGAGGGACAAAACAATTTTTGAGTGAGTTTGGTGCATAGAAATAACACATTTTTCATGAGGAGGAAGAGGAAGAAATGGACAAAGGCTTTGAAGATAAATTTAAAAAATTTGGTCAGCAAACTTCCCAGAGGAAAAATAAATGCCTCTACAAGAGGCATTTTCCAGAATATAAAAGGAATGGTAGAGAAAAGGATCACAGACTCAAAATTACCAGGCTAGTCCTTGTGAATTTTGGGCATTGAAATGTTCAAAACAACACACTTTATGGTGGATCGCTGGAAAGCTCTCTGAATACTCGGAGGAGATGTTTGCACCCGTAACTGAGCACCAGTTAAACTGATCTGCTGGGGAGAAATGAAGGTACTTCTTTTTTTTAAATGCCAAAAATAGCTTTGGCAGCTGATACAAATGAATATTAAAAAGTCCAGTATATGTGCCAGTATCAAGAAAGTAAAAGAAGCTATACCGTTTGCAAAAACACTCAGACTAAAGCAGGTAGGGAAATGAATGAATAGTGTGCAGGGGAGAGCTGTGCATTTGCTCAACAAAGAAAGATGCTGCAAAGTCAGAAGAATGGCTAATAAAACAAAGCACAAATGGCCTCCATGTGATGCACAAATTAGGCCCAGGAGCACAAATGAAAGAAGTGAGACAAACCGAAACACACTTGTTCAAAAAAAAGTATAAAATTGGAGAAGTCAAAGGTGAGCCTGAAATCTGAAAGCAAGGGACAAATTCCAGGCCTGACCAAATGTGAAGTGTCACTGATGTTCAAAGGCACAAAGAGTAAAACAAGACTTTGTGGTAGCGCGCTAAGGAGAGCAAGTAGTTGATGGGCATAAGCTTGGTCTCATCATGGGAATGCATGCCAAAGCCCAGTAGATTCATATCTTCATGAACAAACCTGAACCAGACATGAATGTGCCAATGTATGAAGTGAAGTGTGCTTGCAGAAGAAAGGGGTCACCTGGTGACATTCAAGGTACAGTTAATGGAGGATGCAGAATCTCTTACATGTGGCACTAATAAAAGTGCAGCAAAACATGACAACAGATGGCTTCATTCACAGGATCAGCCACAGCAATAAACCAGACTTGTTCTTTGTAGCTGTGGAGAAAAATAGCAAAAAGGATTGGTCTTAGATTTCGCAGCAACCACAAGATGCTGAACAAGATCATTTAAAAAGGGAAACACTTCCATTTGCTCTCAAGGAACGAAACGTTTGCTGAGATGACAGAAGCCAAGTTCTTCAAAAGATTAGATGCAGAGGGAGGGTTTTGGCAGATTCTCTGGACTCTGAATGGTTTGAAATTTTCACTTTCAAATCACCATTTTGCAGAGGCTGCTTCTTGAAATTGCCTTTTGGAATCTTTTTAGCACCAGAAGCATTCTGCAGCATAGCGACCCAAATGCTAGGAGGTCTCATAAGAATGAGAATGCACGTGAATGACATAACAGAAAGGGGCAGCACTGCTATTGAACATCAGGAAAGATTGAGGCGAATACTGCAAACTGCAGGAAGAAACAACCCTAAATTGAACAACGCCAACTTGTCAGTCTCAAGCTAACGAGGGAAACTGATCCTGAAAGCAAGGAGGCCTGGCTGGTCTACAGCAGAGGCTGCCAGGGCTCTGACAGTCACCCAGAAGAGGGATATGAATGCATATTCTATGTAAAACTTGCAAATGGTCACAGAGAATTTTGTGATTTTGGCTAGAATCAAAAGACAAGAGACTAACTATAAATTGCTTGTTGTGAAACACAAGGAAGGACTTAGCAAAGCATTGCCAAGCTTACTGCAGCTCCTTTTGAAAGGCTAAAATAAATCTGTGAGCGTGGAGCTAATGCTCAGCTAAGACATTAACTAGTGATTATAAGCATACTGTCAAAACGATACGCTCTGCTTGACAACAGACAACGAGCTGATTTGGAATGAGCTGTAAGAGTGTATGAACACTATAAATGTATGAAACTCTGTATTTACCAAGGACATGGGATGAGTTATATGAGCAATCATATAAGCTACAAGGAGAGAATGATAAAAAACAATTCTCATGCTCACACTGAATCTTTTGGAAATCAGTCACAAAAAATACAATAATCGCAGTTACAGCTGTGAAGTGAAAGAAAATGTTGGGAAAGAAGTTCATCAAGGACACCTAGTCAAAAAATGCACTAGTGAAGCTGTATATCAGTCATAGATGAAGGGAGATATCAATAAATGATGAACATAAATAAAACCTGCATTTAATGGAGCAGAGGCATCAAGTAGAGCTCTGTAAGGTAGACTGGGATATCTATAATATTCATATATTCCAGGTTAAAAATCAGAAGCAAAACATGATTTTTGTAGCATAGCGTCTTTCAAGCCATACAAACAACTGAAAAGACCACAGATTAAGCTGTGATTAAGCACGTTAAGCTGAGCATAGCTGCTGGGAACGAGAACAGACATTATTGCACCACAGTTCACTTATTTTGAATTCCTAAATGCCTCTGCCATGTACGTATTTTAGCATAAGACAAGAAAGGCTTGATTTAGTTGTCCAGACATAAGCTTCTTGTGCCATTTGAGATGCACAGGAATACCCAAAACATCCACGTGGAACTGGCAGATATGATGCAGGACTTAAAGGAGCCACATGTCTTACTAGAATGGCAGTTGGAGTCCATGACGAACACCCTAGGACATCTCAAATCCACAATGGGGCTATCTGTGAGCAACTGAATTGAGACTTTAATCATACATATCCAGAAGCAAATCGGTTAGCAGAACCGATTAATCAGTGGAGAACATATAACTGATTTTTGGCAAACAGCCTAGAGAAGCCAAAATGGATGCAGAACTGTAACAGTCACCAGGTGTTTGCCACAGCCCAGAAACACAGACTTCAGTAAGATTACTGCTGTCAGAAAAGAGGAGTGAAGATACATCACCTGGTTTACATTCTGGGACCACAGCCAGTGAATGGACTTCACAGACAAACTTATCATCTTGATATTGCACTTACAAGGAAACTATTTAGACTCTGGTATTTGGCTGATATCCCTGTTCTTTTTTAAATTAGGGCTAGAAGGTCACCTTACAAAACAGCTGGAGAATTCCCCGATTAGCTCGCCCAGCACTCGCCTGGTGTAGCACATGTGATGTGGAGGTGTCTGGCGTTCGGTACCGATTCAGCTATCCTCATTGCCAGGCTAACGGCCATTGGCAATAGCAGGGGAGGGTGAGCATGATCTTGATCTTCTGGTCTTGAGGAAACGATGAACCATCACTGAGGAGCTCCTGGAACAACATGGCTCTTCCGTTACCAGCAGTAAGTCTTTGAGATTCAGTACAAAGTCGCCTCGGTATCTCCATCAGCTCTTGCACTGAGCTCAACCTGGGAAAGAACTGAATTAACCTCAGGGCTTGTTTCCCACAATCATTTCTGTGAGTTTTTCTTTCACTTGTGCTATGGACCACCTCCGGCAGCCACTGATAAGTGCACTCCACTCTGAGCTCTTCCTCACACAGGCCTCCTTCTCATTTTCTATATCTAGGGCAGTATCTGGTCATCCAGAGCAAGTTTTATTACATCCAAAAGGCCTCAAGTGAGCCATGCTGAGCGCTGTAACTCCTGATGAAAAGGAAGCTGCAGATGTGAAGTCTCAGCTGACGGGACCCTTGTTATTTAGGAGGGCAGACATCACTGTGACACAGATTTTTCTTGTGGGGCAGGGCAGTAAACATGCCCTTGGCACTTTGCAAACAAGGACAAATCACTGTCCTAATACAAATTTGTCATTTCAAAGCTGTTTTCGGAATTACAGTTGTAAAGAAAAAGCAACCAATCCCACAAAATTGCTATATTTGTATTTTATGCGTTTTTGACTCAAACACAGCTGAACCAAATTATTTTATGTCCAGTAAAAAAACGTGCTGACTCTGTTTCCTTTCATAACAATTTTTTCCATATGCTTTATGAACTTTTGAATATGCAAGGTGAATAATTGTATTGTTGATAAAAATATAACATGAGTAGCAGAAACTGCTGCTCTAATGAAGAAAAAGAGAGAGAAACTTTTTTTGAGTCAAAAAGCCTGGGGCAAGTCAAACTTCCCTTGAAAACTTCAGTGGTAGTTTTGCTTGACTGCAGATTATGGACTCATGAGCTCTGTGAGTGGACAGGAATGCCCACAATATCTTTATGACATGTGCATGTTATTTAATGGGGATGGTTACAAATCAAATCCCCTGGCTTGAAAATCATCGTCCTGAATGGATTGAGGTCCCATCTTGACCAAGAACTACCCTTCACTGCTTTGGGAAATGCTCAAAAGCTGTGGAGGGTTTCTCTGTTGTGCATGTGTACAAGGAGGAAAGGGTATTAGTGGGGCTTCCCAAGCATCTCGCCTACTGTCTTGGAATTGAGGTCCAGGACAAACAACATCGTGCCTCACATCTACAATCTCTTCAGGTGAAGCTGAGGCACTTTCCTTGTGCAGAGGAAGAGGAACACAGGGATTCAGAAAACTAGTAAGAAGAAGGATGGCAGCCTTCCTAAAGTCCCTCAATATATTTTTTGAAAGTAACAAATTCTCTTCTACTAAAAAAAAAATAGTTGAACCAATTTAATAACATGTTCAATTGAAGAAAAATTGTTAAGAGGAGGAAACCTTTTGGGTCCCAATTACTGTTAATTTGTAATCCAGTGAGGTCAAGTACCTGATTAAATATTTATATAGGAGAAAGGTCATAGTCTTTTGTGATCTTCTTTGCCCTGTGTTAATTTTCCGTCAGATGCAATGAGTTCCTTTTGGAGAACACTTTATCAGAGCGAGGAAGCCTTGCTCCTGGCCTCAGAAAGGGCAACTGTTGGGTTTTCATGTCAAGCAGCTGAAATCAATCTCTTGCAGTTAGTTCAGTCTACCCACTACATGGTGAGACAAACCGTACATGAACTGTCCCATTTGCTTCTCCAGCAGGAGTGAGGAGAGGACTTGGCTCAGTTAGGTCCCTCTGCTCCAGCAAACACCTCCTGAGCTATGGCACCACAAGCGGCTCGGCAGTGGGGACGAGGGGACCCCAGTACCCTCTTGGGGTGAACCAGGAACCTTTGAGGGGGTTGTCAGGCACTTGGGGTGCTGTGTGGGCTCTCTGCCAGCAGGCAGCCTGTGGTGTCCTGATGCGGGACCTAGCTTTTGCGGAAAAGCTATTTTGTCTTCCTCCTATTAAAACGAATATCCCTTCCTGCTCTTTTTTGTGGGGGGAGGGGGTAGTGACTACCTGTTACTTTCTGTTTATATGTCTCGTACAGTGGGAACGTAATGTTATTTGGCTACTAGCAGACTGATTTTTCTAGTCTGGCTTTATGCAGTCAAAGACGAATGAGCCAACCTAGGCTCCCTTTTCAGTTCGTGAACAGAAGCAGGCACTTAAGAATAAGTTTATTTTAAATTTAAAGGTTTTAATAAAGAAAGGAAAACTTTGCTGTAACAAATTGCATCTGTTCATTTCTCAAAATGTGTCAAGTTGAAGGCCAAAAAGTGTGATTAGATCATTTAGTCTAGCCTTCTGTGTTATCACAGACCATTACGTAGCCTGAATTACATATATTGAACCCAAATAACTTGAATTTCAGTGAAATAATATCTTCAGAAAGGCAACCAGTCTTGCACAGAAGAGGCCTAGAAATATTTAAATAAACTACTGTTTCTAGGGGTACCGAGTTCCCAAGCTTAATTGCCTTCTTGTAGCATTAAAAGTATATTCTGATCTGAATAAACATCTGATCTGAAAAAACATTTATTCTTGACTGAATTGTCTGGCCTTAGCTCCCCAGCCTTTGGGTTCTTGTCATACTTTCTTCTTCTAGAATTTTGCACAGAATCTTCTACCTGAGAAAGTGTTTATATATTGAAATCATGTAACCTCTCAGTGTTGTTTCAATAAAATAAATATACTGAGCTCCCTGAGTGTCTCACTGTAAAGCATTTTCTCCAGGCTTTATATAGCTGTTGTGGTTCTTTCTTCACATTTTCCATTTATTTCCATTTCCTTCTTAAAGTATGGATACCACATCTGCTCACCAATGTCATAAACTACCTCCCTCTCTTATTCCTGCCTCCCCTGTTTATACATACAAGGGCTGTGCTTTTTCTCACTGTAAGACGCTTCGAGTTCCTGTTGAGCTGTAGTCACACTGCAGTTTGTTTATTTTAATTTATCTACAGACGTGTCTGTGTAATATTCTGTAATTGCATGGTGTAAGTTGTGACCATAAAACTTTAGGGTAATTGCCTCTTAGAGTATTCTACGTAATGTAAAAAGTCCAATAGTTTTCACTGCACTCCTAGCAAAAAGAGCTTGAACGCTGGATATACAATGACATTTTTCCAAAATCTATCAAATCTGGGTATTAGCACAGTGACAGACTTCTGCACAGTGACACTAGCCAAATAATTTGACTCACCATGTTGCATTAGATTTTTGTGCATGTCAACAGTCTGTGTTGTGATGAGCCAAAACACTAAGGGAAACAGTGCTCTTCCAAAAATGACAATTTAAGCCCATTTTAATTTTGTTACTTCACTAAGCTTAAGCGTTGGCAGCTGAGAATCCGGTTCACCCCCTCAATAAGGCTGTTGTTTTCAGCCAAGGAATTTGCAGTATGTTTTAATGGAGTAAATTAATTACATAGTAAAGGATTTAGTGGCTTTGGAAGCCAAACTACAGAGTCCTCACAAGAGAGGACACTTTCTAAAATAGAATATTACAGAGCACACTCTATTACAGAGCACACTTTAATTCTTAAGTGCCAATAATACCAGCTTGGATTCAATACTAGGGTCTGGTAATCTGCATTTTCCTGCCCATTTTCTAGCCCAAGTGAGGGCTTCCTAATGTCATTCTCAAATTTTTCCCTGCCTTTTTCTTTTTTTTAAACTAGTGCAGTTTGGAAGACAGAAATCTCATACTTGCCCACTGTCTCAAAACATCTGCACCACTAGAACTGGATCAGGAGATAAATGAAGGCCTTGAACCAACAGAATCCTTAAGTATATATTTAAAATGAAGAAAGCGTAGACTGTAAGCTGTTAGGGACAGGGCTGTTTCATTGGTGTTCATACAGTGCCTTTCACAGTCACATTCTTGCCCATGACAAAAGGCTTCCAGGTGCTCAAGTAATAAAAATGAAAAATATACACATAGTCTCACTGAAGTCCAGTGCTTTGGCGGATCAGGGCCGCTACTCAGTGGATGAATGATGTTGGCTCACAGCAGCTGAACAAGCCCTATTGTTTTAGGAAGCTGTCATCTTGTGCTCCAAATTCTAATCCTTCATTAAAAATAGCCTCTAGCACATAATTGCAAAAATAGCCTTCCCAACTTGGACTGACAGCAAATTGATGCCGTGTTGCCTCCAGCTTCTGTAATAACTGGAGACAGCAGCTCAGAATGGCCTACATTCTCTCCTTTCACTTCAATATCCTGTTGACTCTGAAGCCTAACGATGGCTGTCTCAGAGTTGATGCTGTTATTTAACTGATGATCAAACGTGCAAGAAACAAGAAGAAAAAATTTCAGCAGGGGTTACTGCCTCTATAGCATTCAAAAACTAAAATATGTGATTATTGTTTTCCTTATGACCCTTTTCCTGAGATAAGTTCCTCTGTTTCTTGCCAGGGGAAAGGCACTATCTTCTTCTCCAGGGTGAATTCTGTATTTGGCAAAAAATATATTTGTTACTGTGAAGGGCATCGGAACCTGTTCTTCAAGAGTCACACTTTGGAGACGCTTCTGCTTTGTTTTGCAGTCATGAAAATGTAACTTTGGGTAATTTCCAGATTATTGCGTTTACCATAAAAAAAGATGCATGTTTGCTCACAATGGCTTGAGTCTAAGTTCTCTAGCTCTCCCTCTGACTGGAAATGTGTTTTACATGCTAATGCAAACTACTCATTTTTCATTCAATCTGCAGATGAAAGAAACATGGAATGAACTCAGTTAAAAAAAAAATCCAAGACAAGACCTAACTGTACTGCAGCCAATCGAGAAGATTTTTTTTCAACATCTGGTAAAAAGCATCCATGGCATTGGACTAAGAGCAGGTGCAGGTTTCAGGAACTAGGATATTTGAGATGCAGATGGACAATGCGTGCAAAGGGTTCAGAGGAAATTTTTGAGAATCTGGCAGTTAAAGTAACATATTCCAGGGCAGCCCAGGGAGTTAAAGGATGATCTCTTCCTGAGGCTCAGTCTTAAATTTTTGGTGTTGAGTATGTGTGAATGAAGGGAAGGTTTTTGAAATCTGGATAAGACCTAGCGTGATCTAAAAGAAATTATTTTGATCTGGAACACCGCAACTAAAGCCAATTACTGTTCCTATTCAAACCATTTATCTATCAAAAATCTTTTAGAAAATGCATAAGTCCTGGTGAAAATGTGCTTTTATGAACAAAGAATACAATGCGAGAATATAATTTCAGAGATAAGTTGTGGAAAAAAGATTTTTTTTAAGATAAGTGCTTTTTTTGCTGAATACTTCTTGCCACTTAAACAGTCTGGTTACTTTAGGCAACTAGAACATAATCCAGGGATTAAGTCAGTTTTTCTATCACCTCTGCAGGCCGCTGTAATAACAAAGTTTTTCCCTGCTGTGATGAAGACTATTAAACCGAAATATTTCAGACTATTCAAAATGTTTACCATTTGCTGTAGTGGAAATACAAGGAAAAACACTAAGATGTAAAGGAAATTAAAATGCAAAATGCTAAAGAATTTGTTTTCATGTGATTCATGATTTTGCCAAAGCACTTTTGGAAGATACTGATATTCTTTGCAGGTGAGTTTTGAGTTGCCCTATTTATAACAATGTATGATTATTTCACTTGTGAATTTCTGTTCACTAGGGTGATAATAAACATACACTCTGCTTTCCTGCCTCTACAGAGCTGGAGGCGGGTTTTCACCTTGTCCTAGTTAGACCAGTCATTGATACAACGTAGAGGCAATCATTAAATACAGCTGTATAGTGTGTCTTACCCTCTCCTTCAAAATGTATCTGAGACACCCTATAGTTTTAACTATATCAGGGTCTTTCTTAGCAAGTGAAGAAACAGCCAGAGGAGACTGTCTGTGTGTTTACTTACATATTCATGAATCAGGTTGCTCTCCTAAACATGTCTGACAAACTAAATAAGTGTTAATTACCTAATTTAATGCAGCTTGGTCGATCTGTTTATCAGACAGAAATTTTGTATATCATGCTTGTCTTTTATTATTGTTGCATGTCAAACTGAGGTGGGATTTGCCTCAATTTTTGAAGACTTGTTTCAACAGAACATAGCTAAAGTTTGCAAGAGAATTATTTTTGTAATGTTTCCCCACAAGGCTGGCTTGTCAGCCTTATCAAGGCGCTTTATGCTCTCTCTTATAATGTAATATTTAATACCTTTGTTTTTTGCATTTGGTTTCCTCGGCACCATTAGGGTAGGACAGAGAAAAAAAGGTAGATACAAAAGTGAAAAGTGTTGCTTTGGCAATTAATCTGCCAAACTATGCACAACCAGTTAGATGACTAGGGCCTCGATTCTGCAAGTCCCCGCCGAAGCACCCCTGTTCCTTCATGCAGGTAAATTCCCCAGATGGTCCTGAGTTTAATTAGTAGAGGGCTTGAATCTTTTCTGCTTCCTTATGTGGGGAAGCAGTACACAGCACAAGCAACATATGCTGTGGCAATTTTCTTCCTCGTTTTAACGCTCTAATGTATTTGAAGGGGTAAGGCTCAAACGTGAAGCGTGCATACCTAAAAGGGTCAACCAAACAATTCTAAATTCATGAGGTTCTCTGTCTGGGCTTACCATATCTTTCAGCAGCCTGCCCAAGTAACTTCAAAAGTATCACTTAATTTCTGTGGCTGCTTGGAGATACTGAATTCTGCCCCTACTCTGAGTTTTTGGATTGCCATATGTAGTGCAGACTGCAGAATGGATTATCAGAAGCAGTGTAGCCAGGAGCTAAAAAAACATGATTCACATTCCCAAAATGTAGAGAATTAAAATAAAACACTGCCAGGTTTTAGGGGTTTTGTCCTAATTATTTTCAACTTTAGTGAGAGGCTCTCATCTTGAATTTATAGTTGATGAATTCAGACTTCCACCCCTAATAAATGCACCGCAGTGCAGACCTTTCCTCTCTGCGCTTATTCCCACCGGCAGTTCACTCGAACTTCATGGAGTCTCAGCTGCTTCCTGTAAAATTGGGGCATGTGCTTCACTCAATCCTTTGCCAGCTCCCTCATTTTCCTTCTCCTGAGGCTTCTGAATCTAGCCCAGGAATACTGCTCCAAAAAGGAATTCCACTCCCACTTCCATCTCCTACTTTCTTTATTTTCTCCTCAGTTTTCCATGCCTTCTATTTTGGTTCCATTTGTTCCCCACTTGGGAAATATGAGAGATTCCTATTTCCTTATTTTACCTCATCTTTATTCTTTGGTCACTTCCCACCACAATGCTCATTTCTACTAGGAGCAGCATCTACTGAGCAGGAAATAAAAGACAGGCCTCTTAAATGAGAGCGTCAGTCCTTCTTAAGAAGAAATGGGAGATGACAGCCATGTTCAGGCATAAGCATTGACAGAAAGCTAAGCATTCTGTGTTGATTTCAAAAACCCTTCGTTACCGGAAAACATTTTTTTACATTCCCAAATGCCAATCCTCCTAGTGGCATTCTGTATCAAATCCAAACAATATTCTGAGATGCCCTTCATTTTTGATAAATTAGCATAGATATGTTAATGTGACTGTGAATCTTTGTACTCTGCCCAAGTCTCTTCATTAGCTTAACTGCTGCCACCTTTTCTGAGTCCAGCTGAGTTTCTTTGTCATTAAATATATGTCCTACAGAATTCATCTCATCCAGCCAAACCTGGCACAAGCTGCAGTTGGATTTAAGTTTCCTTGCTCTGGCTTTCTTTCATGGGTGGGTGGATCATTTTCAAACCCAAGTAGCAGATGAGCAACCTGTACTCCCACCTGCCTGAGTCTGTTGTGAGTGCACGATGTGATGTGTGTTAGCACACACTGGGTGCTGTGACAATCTCAAAGGGTGGTACCTATGCAGTGTCACTTTAGGGTAGAAAACATCTAGAAAGCAACCATTTTATCTTCAACTGCTGTCAAAGTGGATAGTGCTGAGCATTTGCCAGGAGTGCGCAAGAACAGCTTGTGTTTTGCTTCTCTTAAATAACCATGGATGTTTTTGTTTGGTTTGTTTTTTGTTTTTTGTTTTTTGCTTCTTTTTTAACAGAGCTATTAAGGTCATGTATACTGTGAGATTTCTTCACTCAGTTAGCTTTAGCATTTAAGCATTACAAATTACATGCACTCATTAGCCCCATTTGCAGAGGGGCTAGCGCTGAAGACTGCTGTGTTCAGGGAGCAGGTACTAACTAACCAGCCCTGAAAACCCAGCTGCAAGAGATAGAGGATTTTCTTTTTTACCAGCTCTTGTTTCACTAAGCAGTCTTCCTGGCCATATGTGCTCTGCACAGGGAAACTTTTGTAGTGTTTGCAATATTGTTTCAGAAATGGTTTTATGATTTGTGGCTTCCAGAAAAGCATATTCCAATAAAACAGCTTTGACACTTGCTTCACCTGGTTACTCAAAATATTAACATCTCTGTCGAGTGAAGGTATGGCAAGTGCATCGAGGACATAGTAATCTTGGGCACTTCCCCTTTCATCACAGACAACTGACACAGAAATTGTTCCAGCTAATTTCTTTTTTCCCCCGGCAACATGGTAATCAAAGACTTTAGGGAGATACTCAGTACGCAACCATTGAGATGTTGGCATGACCCCAGGAGGTTTTAGGTTTGCTTCAAGGTAGTAATACATAGTTGGGTTATCAAGATCACGGAGTGCCACATTAACACATGTAAATGCTCCCACCATGGAAAAAAAGGGTTCAGTGAATTGTTTTGCTCCTAAACACGCACGCAAGGGAACAAACCCCCGCTTTCCCTTCGCCACGCGGGCTGCTGCGGCGGCGGGATGGTCGAGCGGCCACCGCGTTGCCTCCGGGATAGCGGTGCTGCTGCGCCCCACCTGAAATACACCCCCACCAGGAGCGGAAACCGGTGTTTTGTATCAAAAGGGCTGAAACCGGTTGGAAACGTTTCTGAATTTGGCACCTGCTCTTGCCCGGCTCAACCCTGTGCCTGCAGCGGCGCCTCTTCTCACCTCCGCCATCTTCTAGGTGGAAGGGGGCAGCCGGGCCCTGCGTGCCCTGAGGGGGAGCGAACCATTTGGAAATGGGGGAAACGAGAAAAAAAATCGGCACCTGCGGCCCTTTCCCCCTCCTCCCGCCTGACAAAAGAGGACGTGAGGGGTTTGTGGTGGTGGTGGCGTTATATATGACATTTTTTCCCCAGTGGGGGTCTGCCCTCCCTGAGGTCGGCAGCGGTTTCTTGCTCTCCCCCACAGGCTGCCGGCGGGAGGACCCCCGGGGGCGCACGGCGGGGCCTGTCCTCGCCCTGCCCTCTCTGAGGTTTCGGGTCCCCTCCCTGATGTGGGCCAGGATTTTCGCTTTTGCCGCCCAGGGCCGAGGGGTTGGCGGTGGGGGGAGCCCGAAGAGCAGCCGGGGCTGGGCTGGCCGGGGCTGCCTGGGGGCGGCGGGAGGCGAGGGGAGAGCTGGTCCCCCCCTGCCAAGTAAATATGGACAGCCACCTCACCGAAAAGCGAGCTTATAATGGAAAAAAAAATGCCAGACTGGGTGTCCCAGCGGTGGGGCAGCGCTGAGAAACACACATAGGGCAAGAAACTCTCTCCTTTTTTTTTTTTTTGAAAAGGGTGAAGGCCTTGGGTGGCTTTCCGCCGGGGCAGAGGGCCTGGCGGCGCCCCTGGCGAGGTTCCCGGCGGCGCTCCCCGGCGTCTCGTTCGGGCGTCCTGCGTGCCCGTGAACGACAAGGAAAAGGTGGGGAAGATGGACAGGTTAAGATGTGAGTACGGGCAAGATGCGGGAGCTCCTGCGCGCGCCGGGAACGGCCGGTTACGTCTCTTTTTGGTGAGGACCACCCGGGTAATGTAAGTGCAGGACGGGTTAACATTTATAGCTTTCCCTAGGATTTAAAGCTTAGTTAAATGTGCCCCTCAAAAAAAAAAAAAAAAAAAGAAAAAGAAAAGGAAAAGTTTTCTCACTTTTTTGATACCGTACTTCTGTTATCATGATATTAATAATTTCGAGGACACTGTGGAAGACTGTACTAAGCTGTTGCCGTGTCAATTACACAGAGCTATATTTTTGTGCTCATTATTATTCTTGGATGTCTCTAATTTACATCTAAATGTACTGACTAATTTTGATTCAATCATGTCAAAAATGATAGGTCATGTGTGGGAGGAGATGACAGTCCTACCATCAGGAATTGCCAGAATGTGAATTCCTCGGGGCAATGATTTAATGCCCAAGTCAAGCAGTGCTGTCAGAATTGGAGGCCAAATTATGACACATTATGCTGTACTATGGACTTGCACATACAATACATATGAAAAAAGTGACTGAGATTGGAGTTATTAAACTATGCTTTAACCGCTGCTACATTTCCTTCTCGGTCTCACTCTCTCCCCCCGTCGTCTTTTTTTTTTTTTTTTTCGCTCACCACATTTGTTCAGAGGTACTAATAATGGTACAGAAATCTCTTCTGTAACAACCAGCATCCCAAGCCATTCTGAACAGCAGTGTGTGATTAAAGTGGGTGATAAAATAATGGCACTTGATGTACATTTCTGCTTAGCCTTTCTTTAAATCATTTACTTTTTTTTAGCAAGCTACATGTCAGCTAGATGTTCTGTGAAAGGGCAGGTTCTATTCATTTCGTTGTGTTTTTCCCCTCGGGAATTTTTTTAAAGGAAATTCACTGTCTTTAGATAAACCAGCTGAATAACCTTCAGCCGCTCCAGAGCAATCCATGGGAACTGCTTTGCATATTGGATAACTCATCCTAATTATTGCATCCTTTTGGCCTTCTTTTAGCTTAAGGGGGTTTATCTGTCAGAAGTGTGACTTTCTGATAGTAAATGTTTATTTGTCTGCCTGATCTTTTAATACTGGGGTAGAAGGCACGGAATTATTTGCTATGAACACAATACGTGCAGTTCATTGCATATTCGTGTTATATCAGTGCTTAGATTAAGGTCTTAAAATTCTTGGTTAGATTCACTGTGTATCTATTGAATTAAATGATCCCCTATTTTTCTGCCTGCATTAGATGTTCATCTATCGTAGTCCTAAAATAGTGCAATAAGATATATACTATGACATATAGTTGACAGGGTAGTCAAAATAATTGTGTTTTTCCCACTGTTTGATTAAGAGGGTTGTTCAGGTATATAAAATCACTTTAAAAAATCTTAAGAAAAAGAGATTTCAAATTATTTGTCTGAGAAGAGAAATTGTGCTAATTGATTTCGTTTGTGCAGCAGTGAATGATTTTTACAGAACTTATCTTAGTTTTGGAATATTTAAACAAAAACTTGAGTCTTTTTGGAGATATTGGAGATGAGCAAAGGGGCAGTTTTTGTCTACTGGAGCAAATAGAATATTTTAAGCATTGCTTGAGAGCCAGGCTCTAGGAAAAATAGCTGACGTTTAAGCCTATAAACTGAGAATGGGCACTGAAAAGAGCGGCCGTTGCTCAATTTGGAAAAGATTTGTTTGATTGCCACCAATTTGGATTGTTTGGATTGATGATCTGGATGAAGCGCTGTGACATTTTCAGAGAACATTTAGAATGTTGTTCAAAAACCTTGAGGCTTAACGTTCACAAAGCCCCAAATCCGGAGAAGTAAGCCTCATTCCAAGCAGATCTGCCTTGCTGCAGACACGTGGCTTGCCTTGCTCTTGCGTTACCTCCTTGGGATCATTTACAGTTTATTATGTCTGAACTTTCTCAGTCGGGCTGGGGCTGAATGCCAGCCTGGGGACTGTCTTGATATTCCACGTGGCTGTGGCCCCTCACAGCTCTAAATGCCTGACTGTGTGCTGGAAGTACAAGAGACTTCCATATGGCCTTATGGGCTCTCTGTGCTGTCCTAACAGGTGTTCCTGATCTCCGTTGAGGCCACTGGAGAAGAGGCATCAGGATGGAGGGACTGCTTGGGCCAGATCTGCCAGCTGGATTGATCAGTCCAATTTAGATCATTCCAAAGCAAGTGACAAGTGTTATTTTACTAGGAGGAGAAAGTGTTACACCCAGTCACACAAAGGTAAAATGACTATCCAGTGTGCAAAACAGCAGAGAAAGGTCTTTCCGTCTTTTGGGAGAGTTCTAAGGTAGTTGGGATTGTTCCCAAAGTCTCAAGATTTTTAATGTGGTTGTTTATGTCTATGCCAAAGCTGCAATGCTGGATGCTCCAAAGAGCAGTTCAGACAGCAGTAGAAATGAAAAATCCAGTCCAATCAAATTCATCTTTCCTAGGGGCCACTGTGGGGAAAGAGCAGTAGAATTTGTCAGAACTTGGAAGAAAATGAGCAAGAGGTTGGAGTGGTTGGATCGGATGTTGGGATTGTAATAGGCAATAAGAAGAGTCTACAGATCTGATTTCACTTCTCCAGGCACGCAATCGAAATTCCTGCTTGCAGTGACATGGAGTAGAAATGATCTGCAGCCAACTGGATTTCATACTTCAGCCTGCATTTCCGTGAATGTGGAGAGTTCCTATCCTTGATAATTAAACTTCAAAGCTAACACCCTATTAAATGAATAAAGCTATTATTTCAGTCTGTTTGGCCATAGAATTAGTTGGTCGACATAGTGAAGGCATTAAAGAGGACTATAAACTTCATTGTTTTTCAAACAAAAGCAAAAGCATATTCTAAAGAATATGCAGCAAAATCATCAGGAAGACCTTAATCTTAGGATGTCTGCAGATTTTTTTGTGTGCTTGAATGTCTATTTTCAGTGCTTAGGAAAAGCATGAAGTAAGCCAGTTTTCCTGACTTCTGCTGGTCATGGACTTGCTGAAAAGCCAGCAGTAGCAGTCTCTTTTGCATTGTTATGGAGAAAGTGAACAGCTGACAGGGACTATACCTGGAAAGACATTTTTTCTTGTAGTTCAGTCACAGACTCCCAAAAATTAAGGTATAGGAAAAACCAGGATAGACGCGGGGATGTTGTTTAGATAGACTACAGCTTTGATAATATGTCTGGGAACTATCCAGCGGTAAGTTGTACAGAACAGACCATTCTTCCTTCCATAATCCATTCCACCTGTTGGAGGGCTGCCATCAGGACGGCTGGCCAGTGTGGCCATTCCGGCTTGTTTTCTGGCCCTCCTTTCAATGTGGGCAACAGAGCTATGAAGAAATGAATGGACACCAACCTCATTCAGCAGCTTCTCTGGAACCCTGACCACTCTCTCCTTTGCCAGTTTCTGTTTACCAGCCCGTGGGTTCTGCGATCGGGCTGCTGCTCTCTGGACTCCTAGCAAGCTCTAAACATTGAACTTCACTTTCCAAGCTCCCTTCTGGGTTCCCAGAAGTCACTTTCTTCAATCTGTTACATTCCTGATGTCACTGCAGTGACTCCCTGGACAAATGGAAAGGAGGGGAGGAAATTTCCCTTGGCCTGGAAGAATGTGACTTCTATTGAACATGCCTTCTGTAAACTTTGGTATTTCAAATAAGCTATATCATACTACCAACACATACCCATTTCTTTTCTCCATCTATACACCTGTGTATTTGTTTTGTGCAAGACTAGAATTATCTCTATTAAATAGAACTAGAAAGTGACTGAATGAGCATCTCATTGTTTTCTCCCTTCTCTGTCTTTCTTGGCTGAACTGGCTGGGTTGGCATGAAATTATTCTATTTCTGTCATAGGTCAACATAAAATGGCATTAGATTTATTATTCATGGCCTCTGGTGTGACCATAGTTGATCTCATCCATTTATCTTTAGCCATCTAAAAGTCCAGGTAGTCTAGACTAATAGTCATTGAGCCTCTCTCCGTAGTCAGCTGAGAGAGATAAACACATTCAGAGGGCAAATCATACCTGCTGTCTTAGAGCCATATCTGGCTGCCATGAATTATGTTTTGTCATTTGACTGCATAGAGGGCCAAACTGATTAAGGTAGAATGGTACAGATTCACTCTCAAGAATACTTGTGACAGAACTACAAAACCAACTTCCTATCTTACTGAATTTTCCCTTACAGAACCTTAGAGATTATTTCCATAGTGACAGTAAGGCCAAGTCCAGCACTTCTTACCTAAACACCTCTGCAACACTACATGTTGAAATGTACATTGAAAATAGCTGTGAAAAATGGACCTTGATAGAGTCTAAGCTAGCCACGCCATGCTGAATAAGAAGAGAAGATATTTCAGACATACTTGGCCCTTTCCTTTCCTGGAGTTTCTGTACAGTATTATAGCAATAATTCTTACAGGTGGAATAATTTTTCAGCTATGGAGATAGAAAACTTACGGCATACAAATGTTTGTAAATCTGGCAAGCTATTTTTTTAGATCCTTAGGATTAGATAAAAGTAGCTAGCCTGAACTTGCAAAAGTTTTGTAACCTGAACGATAGTTACAATTTCAGTGTCAGTGTCCATAGGACTGATCCTGATTGACCAGAAAAGACTTTCTCTAAATGTTCCCAGTCATATTGTCATCTCTTCTCCTAAAACAACTATCAGCCACTGTTATCAGACAGTTTTTTCAATGCTAGGAACAGACCCGAAATGCCCTTCAGTTACAGGTGCAGGAAGAGTAAGAAGGAGAGTTTGGCACAGGGTGGTCAGAGCTGTTTTTGTTTTCTTTTCTTAACATAAGAGGTCTCTCAGGAGGCGGGAGGATCTGATGAATAGGAAGTCTGACCCTCAAAAGAGAAGGAGAAATATGAAGAAGGGAGAATACCAGCCAACAGAAAGCTGTCCTTCAGTGTGGTGGGGAGCACAGTGGAGAAGTCAGCCACTGGTAGAAAAGGATGTTTGTAAAATGACTTACACAGAAAGAGTGGCTGTTAGGAAAAGACATGGAGGATGGGGGTTGCTTGCCGATGGCAAAAAGGGTGTGGGAAAGATGGCACATCTAACTCCTCAGCAAAGGACAGGTTCAATTTCCATTTGGCCCTTTTCCTTTTATTTCTCTATCCACATGGTATAGAAAAATCTATTTTTACTGGTGTATAAAAGCACTCCAAACTAAAGCTTGCTATGAATAAAGGGGGAAAAATGGATTTTATTACATGTGCTAATGAAATACAGTGGTCCAGCTACATCCTGGCACTGGTATTTTTGAAGACTGGAGTACAAAAATATATTTTTTAATTATGTATTTCTATATAGAAATCTTTCCTGTTTAGCATAATGGTGAGATGAGTTTATTATTCAGATTCCAACAAATGCTGTTTTCCAGATGTGACTTCACTAGTTACTCCAAGCTATTAAACTCTCAGTGCCCTCAGACTTGACACATATTTGACATATAAACACCATTACACAAATAAAATAGAAATTCCTCAGAAACTGATCTAATAACGTTGGAGTGATAAAGCTTTAATGTTAGTTGAGGATAATATGAATTACCAATAGCAAGTAACAGACGGGAAACTGTTTTAGCAGAACAATACCTGTGTTATAAAGAAACACAAACAAGCAGAGCAAACAAAATATATGGCTGGAATTTGATTTGGATAACTGTACTGGCATGTAACTGTGTATAAGTCTTTGCATGTGTGCAAGTTTTTGAGTAAGCGTTGGTTATGTCATCTTGTTTTGAATAATTAGTAATTAAAGGAAGGCCTTCAAAATAGCTGATATGATTTATTGGCTTAGAGTAGTCCGTGAAAACCAAAGATGCTGTTGATTTCTGTCATAAACACAAGTTGAGGTTTGTGAGGGCTTCCTTCATATGGCTCGCTCTGGGATAAAGTGGAACTGAGTTAGCACTTTCTGCTTTCTTTCTACCTTTCTATGAAATGAGTAATGCTTTTGTTTCTTCTGCCAGACTTTACTGAATGACTTACATTCAGGAAAAATGGGTCCCTGCGGAAATAACAGTTATTAATTTCCAGCACCAAGGCTAAAATAGCCTTGATACCATGATGATAAAGAATAGTGTGGTTAGAATCACTGTGGTATAGTATTCACTATGACTTTTTTAAATGTTAATTTGGTCTCTTAATTTGACCTCCTGTTAGGCACTTTATGAAATGAAGATAAAAATGGAAAGGGTAATACATTAATGCTTCATCCACTTAATGAAATAGGATTTCCTTTGTGATTCTATATAAATTAGTGTATAACGGCTACTATTCTACCTAACATAATAATAGAGATGAAATTAATTCTCTGTTGTAAAACCTTGCACTTAATTTTGAAATGGTCACTTTTCCCTTGTGGATTACTGCGTTTTGCTATTGTCCGAGAGACTCAGGTTATATTTTTACTCGGTGCTGTTTTCTACTTACTGCAGTTGTTTTCCTCCTGTGTCTCATACCCTACAGATGTGAAGAATGCTGTGGATTAATATATGCCAAAGGGAAGATTAATAACAGTACATTCCTCATACAGTACTGTTTTGAGGTGGGTTGCACAGGTCACTATGTTATTTCACTTTTCTCTTTTCCTAACTCATGGCAAATGATTAAGAGATGGAGGGAGAATAGAGGCTTTGGGTTCTGCTATTCTTTTCCTTCCAGCCCCACAGGGAAGAAATAATTTGCACCTGAACATCTTTTTGTCTTCATGGCTTGCTGTAAGACATCCAGGTTTGAAGGCTATGCCCTGTGGGTATTAGCCATTGGCCCCTGAAGTCAGTCAGTCTTTCTGTGGTGCATATATGATTGCTGGCATCTCAGCTGACACGCTGGGGACTGAACCAAGGATCTCAAAAGTGTGAGCAGCTACAGCTTGAGCTGAAACTCTCTCACGCTGGGTGGTAATTGATTCTGTGGAGTTAGCGTAGGGGACAGACCAACAGCACACACTACCATGCCTTTGTGTTCAAGGACCTTTAGGGCATCAGCACTGATGCTCCCTCATTGAATCCATGGATTTCAGAGAAAAACAAACAAGCAACAAATTGATATGGGCCATAAAGACTGTTAATGGGATGGAGATGCCATTTAAAAGGAACTACATGTAGTTGACCCTCCCTGTTGAGCTGCAGTGTTGCTGTGTGTTTTGGTGATGAGTTCATGAGGCTGACCGAGCCAGTTACACCATGGACTGAGAAAGATTTCTACCTACCTGTTTTGCACTGTTATGCATCCCCTGTGGAAACACTGAAATTACTCCTCTTTCTCAGGTGTGTGGATAAGAATCAGCTTATTCTACCACCATGGGCTAAAAGCTACTTTGAACATCAGCATGCTTTCTGCTTCTGCCAGTGGATTTGACTTGTACCAATGTACATGGTTTTGGTTGAGTAAGAAATTCCCAGTTATTTAGTGCAGTGTTCTCCCTCTTTTGCATCAGGCAGGACTTTTCCATTAATGTAAAACCTTGTATT
Organism: Struthio camelus; assembly: GCF_040807025.1. Classification (NCBI taxonomy): domain Eukaryota; kingdom Metazoa; phylum Chordata; class Aves; order Struthioniformes; family Struthionidae; genus Struthio; species Struthio camelus. The sequence continues at coordinate 148,200,858 of NC_090942.1, read as the reverse complement.
CAGTTGGGACCGAGTAATATTCCATGTGTACTGATTTTAGCCCATTAAAATATTACACATTTTGTATTTTTAAAAGCAACTACAGGAAATTCAATTCTTTCTTTCTTTGAGTTTCATTATTCCTGTATCAAAAACCATATGTGGGTTTCTGCTCTGTTGTTTGTTGCAGCATGTGGCTGAAAAATAATATAAAATTGGGACTTAATTGGACTAACTGTTTGGTAGAGGAGCTGCATCTGGTTTAAAGGAAACCCAGACATCTTCCTTTCTGAAGACTGAGAGGCCTTAACAGTGGTAAAATGAGGCTTTAAAAAAATTGTCGAACTAGTTAGGTAAGAGGGCCTACCAGCTTGAGATTTAGGGCCTGGTTCTGATGTCACTTGATGTCACTAAGAAACCATCAGTAGCTTCACTGGACTCAGTGGAATTAAAGTAGTATAAAAGCCATTAATGTGAGATCAGGCTAAGGTCAATTATTTGGAATGAAGAGGACTGTAGTCCAAGATCTGCAGTCCCTGCCTTTTGAAGTGCAATAGCTCAGAGCACCAGGCCCCAACAGCTTTATATGTTCTGCTAGGAAAATCTGCTTCTGGCCTTTTAATGATCAGAAAAAGAAAATGGAAAGGAGTTTCACCCTGTAAGCTGACTGAAAGATAGGACAGCTTGCAGCAGGCAGACTAATCTTGCCAGTTGTGGCCTAGTAGCTGGCACCTAGGGGAAGCAAGGCTTGGGACATCTGTTTATGTCTTCCCCACTTTATGTCTTCCTCTGTGGAGTCCTGGGCTTACAGAGGATTTGCTTTGGCTTTGGTAAAGGGTGGGCCAAATCTATGCAAATGACAGGCTTTACTCTCCAAATGAAGAGCATAGGCTTGGAGCAGAAACTGGGGAATCAAGACTGGGGAGAGCCCCTGATTAAGGCATTAGGTTGATGTAAAAAGAGAAAGAAAGGCGTAACTAGTTTTTAAAGTGTAACTTTCTATTTTTGGAGGTAGTGTTTTTAATTAAATGTGAGCTACCATTATCTGGAGGCTCAGCTGGCACCATCAAGTATCAAACCAACGAGAATCATTAGGGAGAATAGCAAATTTAAGTGCTCTCCCTTTCTGTAGATCCTGAATTTTCTTTTAGTATCTATCATATATATAGTATATCATTTTGACTGTGTGTGCAGCATCACAGTCAAACCGGCAGTGTGATCAGGGCAAGAGCTAGACAGGCTGTTAGTCTTCAGGAACATTTGCTCCTCGCTTTCGGTGATAGCAGAGCATTCCCAGGCCTGCCTCAGTGTTTCCTTGCGCTCCTGGCATTCAGAGTATATATCCTGAAGCTGTTTAAAATAAAACAATTAAAATTAGTTAGCACTCGTACATGGCAATTCCCATTTGTGGAACGCAGATCATGTTTTTGTGCGGAAGATGAGGCATGGATAAATGAAGTCGTTTGCCCACAGTTAAATACTAAGTTGGTAACAGAGCCTGGAAAACAGAACTAGACCTTCAGACTGCCGCCCCGTGTTTTCCCCAGCACAGTCTCTCAGTATGGTCATTAATACCAACATTAGTATTTCCACGTCAGGTTTTTTTTCCAGTGAATATTTATCTGCATATAGATGGGAGAGGAGGGTAAGTGTAACTCTTATCTTCCCCAGGGTACTGCCTTTAACCATTCATGGGTACATTACAAAGGAAGGCGAAAGATTTGTGTGTCAGTAAGTTAATGGATTTCTTTATCACCCACTTGGGTTTCAACCTATCCCACTCAAAACTGATCATTTGCAACAAACATTCCAGCTCTGAAGGCTGTAAATTCTGCGTATTAATTCAGTGAGTGGTGATCCAAAAGGAAAACAAAGAAAGGGTAAATGACCTAGCAGAAGAGAGAGGACAAAACCCGACTATAACTGGGTTCAAGTCTAAATGAAAGATAGATTCTCTCCTGTTCTGTGATACCACTGACAGCATTTCTAAAGGTATTTCTCTGAACTGCCCGAAGGTGCTTGGATTGTGCCCGAAGGTACTTAGCTTATGTCAGTTAGACTTCTGGAAGCAAAACCAACAAACAAACAATCAGGGGATAAGAGAAAGAGATTGTTGTCACATTAAAAAAAAAAACAACAACTTTCTTTGGGATTAAGGCCTGGTATATCTAATTTTCCCGACACTGAATATGAATGAGTCCCATTAACTTTAGCGAACTGAGGAAGTGGAAGTTTTTTGTTCTTTTTGTTTTGTTCGGAACTTGCAATAGCAGCCTAAGTTTTGTTTACACTCACGTTGCTGCATATCAGGGTTACGCTCAAAGGGAGCAGCATTAGATTTTCAGTGCCAAAAGCTGAGGAAAGTCTGGGTCACTGTGTTTTGAAAAGTAGTTGCTGTATCAAACAATAAAATGCCGTAAAATGAAACACAGACCCCCATCTCTGAAGCACCTTATGAGAATGGCAAAACCAAGTATTTCCCGCGCTAGCAGGCTTTTTCTTCTCTTCAGTAAAGCTGAACCCTTGGAAAAGGAATATGCTGAAATACCATAGACTGTCTACTGAAATTGCTGCTTGGGAAAATGCAGTTTACTTTATTGATTTTTCAGCTAGAAAATTGCTACCTCCCCACAGTACCTGGTGGAAATAAAGTTTACCTTGCTAGAATCAAGCAGCAGTGGTCAATAACTATTGTCAATGTAAGCCATTTCTGAGTAAGTTGGCCTTTATAGACAGAGGAGGCATGTAATGGAAACAAAAGGCAGGGAATTTTCTTGAAGTACAGGTGTTTAAAGGGTTGCTAGAACACAGCCTGGATTGCCAGGAAGTTTTTAGGAAGGCAAGTTGCTTACAAAGGCAAGTGATTTTTGTCGAGCATACAAAGGGTGGCCAAGTCCTGAAATGTGGCCTTGCTTGGGAATGGTGCATTAAAATGATCCTTCCTGTTTTTGAAGCTAAAAGTTGTAATGAACATTAATTGCAAGCACTCTTGCATGCTTTGGCTCCAATTTAGCCTCCATCTAAATTAGCTAAAAATCTATGGGCTTGATTTATTGCATTTGCAACAGTCGCACTAAAGGAAGGTAATTCCTTCTGAAAATGCCACATGCAGGCAGGAACAGGAAACCAATTAGGAATCAGTGGATGATAAATGGGCATTTTTACCAGCAGTTTACTTAATATCCCCATTAAATAAGCCTCTTTGCATTTATCATTTCATTCTCCCTCAGTCTATAAGGTCCTTTAATTGCTGCCTAAATGAGCCCTGTGTTTCAGTCCAAATTTAATCTTGGATCAGGAGAGAGATATCCTTTCCAATGCTTGCCTGCCCAGCTGCCAAGAACTGTCAGAAATGATCACATAACTTTGCACATTTCTCACAGTCTCATTGGAGAAATGTAAGATTGACAGAAAAAAAAAACCAGACCATATATTTGCTTTAAATTGTAAACTGTAGGGCAAGCAGCCCTTTTCCTCAAATGCATTTCCTGTATTTTTTTTAAAGTTGCACTAAAAATAGATGGAAGTTGTAATGTTGCCTTGTGCTTTTTCATTTTGGAAAGTTACCTTCGATGGAAGTAGATGTGTGGCAGAACTAATGAAGTGTTACAGAGTTTGTGCAGCAAACAATTACTGGCTGGCTGTGGCTGGGTGGATTGGTTACTGAACATGTGATTTGTGGGTGGAACATGGCATCTCCAGGTTAAATGGCAATAGAAAATAATAAAGAATCCCAGAGCAGTTGCCTTTAGCGGCCTTAAAAAATCGGTAAGGCTCTGATTTGGGGTTCTAGGGCTTGGGCTCTTGGACAGAATTACTAGTTAAATCATGGCAGTGTTTATTTGATTCCATTATTTCAGAAGTCGTCTTCTGAGCTTGGAACATGAGTGGATGTTCATAGCACATGTGGAATTCACAGACTAGCCCCCGAACAACGTTTTGGAAGGGGACGTTCCCAGGCATTTAGAGGGAACTTATTCCTGAGCTGAAGTGGACTTTCACCTGGGTGGTCCAGATGTCAAACCTGATGCCAAAAGTACAAAGCCTGATCACCAGTCACTCCAAACCTGACTTATTTCTGAAAAATTGGCAGCAAGTAACAGGCCCAGAGGAGGAATATAACCCAAATATTCACTGTTGATTAATCTTCCTGCTGTCAAAAGAGTACATGTCTGCCTTGGTACAAAGAGCAAATCAGCACAAATACTTGCCCTTAATCCAGATTCCTCAGTTGCTAATTTAAAATATCGAGGGGAGCCCAGTGTTAATACTGGAGACACTTTTAACTAATGTCAGTAGGACAGTCTAGGACCCAGTCACTCAAATATAGTCTTAATAATGGCAAGTGAATCTCCCCAAAGAGAAAGAAGACTGAATTGCTTGTCTAACTTGTTTTTCTGACACCATAAAGGAAAAAGTATGACAAGAAAAACCTATAGAATCTCTGGAGCTGTGACCATAAGCAGAGGGTTATAAATTATTTGTTTTATATACATGCTTGCCTGCTATTTTTCTTTCTTAAAAAAAGAGTCAGAGCTTATAGAGAATAAGAGCATGGGAAACATCAGATGCCTTTCAAAAATATTTCTCTCTTAGTTCATTGAAAGGTGCTTGGATATGGACACTGCCATGTGGATTCAAAACTGTAGGGAAAAATCATAAACAAAAGGTAATGGTATTCTGTTGAGGAAGGGAAATGATTGATGGGCTCCAGGGTGTACTAATATAAGATTTGTCTTATTTTACCGTCTCCATTAAGGATTCAAAGGTGAGAGTAAGCAGGAAGTTATTTACATTCAGACACGGTACAAAACTGTCATCCTGTGCCATTCAAAATCAGCTACCTTCGAGCATTTTTGTCTTAATGATTTCTTTAAATCATTCGTCATCATAGGGAGTCTAGGGAAAACCCGACTTGAAACCTAATATTTCAGATAATGAAGATGAGATTACTGCATAAGAACGCTGTACGAGGCTAGACCAAAGGCCCATTTATCCCAGCTTCTGTCTCGGAAGTGGCCAATAGCAGATGCCTAGGGAAAAGTATAAAAACGAGGCAAGCATTTAGGGATACTTTCCCAGAATAAGGAAGCTGAGGTGTCAGAAGACAAGGTATCCTTCCAAATTAGTACATTTAGCAGCTGAGAGGCTAATCAGAATTACCAGTTATCATCAGCTTCTGAGAACTACCCGGCACAATTTTCACCTTTCAAAAAGCCACTGAGAAAATCTAGTCAACAAAATCCAGTTGTTCTAGGTGAGAGGAGTGAAATGCCATCACTGTTCATGTCTGGCTTTGAGGCCAAAAAGCTGTTGGATTGGTCAGTTTTCAGCATATGAGAATATTTTTGTGAATGATCCCAAGTATTTAATATACCCATTTATAAGTTGCAAGAGGTGGGGGAAGGGGAATGATGAGGTAGCAAAATCTGAAAAATTATTTAGGTTAGTCAAAACTAAATAAGACTATGAGGAACTCCAGTGGGACTTAACAGAGCTAGGTAACTGGGGAATATGATGTCAGATGAAATTCAGTGCTGGCAAATACATGGTAATACATATTGGAAGGAATAATTTGATCTACTTGTTCACATTGCTGGGTTCTAAATGAACCACAGCTACTGCAAAAAAAGGCTCAGCTGTCACTGTGGAGAAATCAGTGAACAACAGTGGTTGAAAAGCAAAGAAAATATTAAGAACAGGGACTAGAGAACACTGAAAATACTAGAATGTCATGATATAATTATACCTGAACATTCAGAGCATAAATAGAAGGGGCAGTGAATAGAAGAGGTAATGAAAATTATTAAAGGCATTGTAAGAACTCTGCAACTAGGGGGAATGAAAAGATTACAATGTGAAAGGACAATTAGGAGAGACCATGATAAAAGTATATAAAATCATGATGAGTATAAGATAAATATATCATGGGTTCTCTTTATACTTTTCTATAACATAAAAAACAGGGCCACAGAAGGAATTTGAAAAAATTTTTAAAAATTTAAGAGAGAAGATATTTTTACACATCTCACTGTTATGCAAGGTGTTTTAAGCATATCAGTTGACAAAATGATTCTGCGTGGGGAGGAATTCAAATGTTTGACAGTCCCTCTTTAAGCTACAAACAGCTCACCTTATTAGAGTTTCTAGGCTAACTAGGTACAAACTTTGATAGGCTTTATTAGGCATTTTTTTTGTTCCTCTTCTCCCCCTTTGCATCAAGGAAAACTACATCAAGCAAAAAGACAACTAACACTTCGCTTGGTAAATATAATGTCTATATGAATAATAATTAAATATCACTTTCAAAGGAAGCTTTGGTAGTGATTCATCAAGGAGGCTTCCTACTGGCCAGTTTTAACATCTGATAGGCCAGTATCTCTTCACCATGCTGCTTTGCTCTTCCGTATTTATTGAATCTGTTCAAGGCTTGTGGCGGGTCATAGTGTAGTCCCAGAGCTCTGAGGTGTGCCTGGGCAAATGCGGTCTCAAGCCTTTGGGACAGGCCTGGGGACTTTTTTTCCCCCAGTTCCTGGACATGCCCCATGCAAAGGGATATAGCCACTGGTTAGTATCATAAAACTTACTGTCATGACTTTACACTGTCCAAACTTTCCTTCGAGATGTTGATTCTTGGGACATCCCTTGAGACAGGGCTACAACTAGTTCAATATCAGCAGATCAGGGGATGAGGATTGCACCTGATGATATTTTGCAGTAAGAACACAGAAGCAATATTTTAAAAACTTGGTTGTGTGTGTGTGTGCGTGCGGGTGCATGCACATGGATGTGCATGCTTTGTGGCATGGCTGAATCTGCAATATGTCATTCATCCTGCCTAATTCTTGATTCTTTCCTTCTCTCTGTGAAGCAGGTCTGTAGCAAAGGTGGTCAGCTATGCATATAGCCATGTGGAGGGCCATGCTGCAAAGCCAGCCACTATCTGGGGGGCACTTTGAAGTGAGTGGGAAGCCTGGGTCGGGGAAACAGAAAGGCTGTAAGACTCTGGTCTTTCTTGCACACAGGCAGGATGAAGAGAAACACATTAGCCACAGATCCCTACGCTTGAGCTGTGGAACAGCTTGATAGTTTTGTGGGAGAAATCCTCTTTGACTTGGTCTGCAGTGTTCTCTCCTGCCCCACCAATTTATTCAAGCTCTGAGAAGGAAAACCACTTATTCCCTCAGAAAATTAGGGATTATACTGCTCTATTGTTGTCAACCATAGATTTGAGCGTACTTAGTACTCTTATTGTTATTTTACAGATGAGATAATTGAGGTGTAGGGAGCCCAGAATTGCTAGCAGGCTACTGGCAGAGCCAGGAATAAAAGCCTGGTCTATGGCATGCCATCTCACCTTCACAGCTTTGCTAAGGCTGAATTGTAAGGTCACTAAGGTAATGCTTGTGTCTTCCTATTTGTCCTGTAAAACACATGTCTCTGCTGATATAGTAATAAGGAAATGGCTTGTCAGAATAGGGTGAATTTCTGTACAAAGACTCTGCCTATTATTGCCTGGACTTTTTTTTTTTTGACAGCATAGCTGTCATGCTGATGTTGGCCAGTGAACTAGGAAAAATATAGAAAGAAAAAAAAAGAAAAAAACATGCACAACTATTTTGTGCATATCCTAAATATTCTCTATAATTTAATAGTTTATATGTGTCCTAATAAAATTCTGTACGCTGTACAAAATGAAATACTGAATGTCTTTGAAAATACAGACTGTACAAGAAAAACATAATTAAGAGAAAAATGCTAATAGCCTTCACATCCAGGGTGACATTAGGGGTTAAGAGTGCGTATGTGTTCATGTCTGGATTTCAGTCCTAAACTTGGGGCTGAATCCAAACAATGCAATCTCATAAAAGTGGTGAATAATATAAGGAATCCTTTTCCAGTAAAATGTCTTTGCCTTTGAGACTGTAACTGTCCTTAATTTGCAACAGCATATGCTGGCACTTTTAAATTAGTATTTTCCAGGATAATAATCTAGCTAAAGAAAGATAATGAGAAAACTATTTCTTGCACGCGTTTCTCGAAACCAGACCATTCAGTAGTGAATGTCTAGACTGCATTCATGTTGTACAGACTTTCAGTTTTTAGAAGAGTTTGGTGTATTTTCTTAACCTGTTCACCTTTTTGTTGAGCACCTGTTGTGTTTAAAATTAACAACGGATTTTCATTTGCCCATATAACTGTAAGTTCATTCAGTCAATTAGGATATACAATCACCTTTCTCCATTGTAAGAATAGAACTGTTTCAGTCCTGGTGCAAGACTTTCTGGTGCTGGGAAAGGGGAAGAGTTGAGCACAGACAAGTATGCATCCTGACACTCTGCTCTGGGGAACCACTGGGATGGAAGCAGAAGGCTTTAGGATCAAAGAAAGACAGTTAATCAGATTTGGTGGCCTAAAGATACAGGTATCATTCTTTGCCATGACATAGAATAGTAGCTGTAGAGCAATTCAATGAAGCTTTGAGGTCTGGTGTGATAGAGCCCATCCATGGGAAGTTCTTAGAATGGACCACGATTATCCAGACTCTGGTGTGCTGGGAACTATTGTGAAGAAAGTACCTGGTGTAAAATCATCCTTTTTGGTGCCTTCTCCTTTGTGGGTTGTATGAAAATATAAAATACTGACATTTTCTGTTTCATTTATTTTTGGTAAAAAAAAAAAAAAAAAATTCTCCCTTACACAACACGTGCTTAAGCTGGGCCTTGGTTTCCATTAGATCTTCAAGTAGTTCAAATGGTGCAGTCTGTTATCTTTATTCCTCTTTTTGATGCAAATTGAGAAGATACGGCACAGAACTCAAACACTTCTGGGTAGTTGCTCAGAGGTGAGACTTAATTTTGTTCAGTCAGCTACACTTTCATGTCAAATACTGTATCCCATCATATTCTGTTATATTCTTGTTCCTGAAAATCTTATCACAGATGTAATCCCTTAATTACAGATCAAGCTGTAGCAATTATGAATCTGTTATGCTAACTAATATACTTTCATTCATTGGCATAGCATGATTAATAGTAAAAGTCAAGAGTGCAAACTGAGATTTTCCATAAACCATTATTCTTCCCAAGCTTGGCGTGGGTTAGAAGGAGCAGTTAGGTGGAAGTGTGTAGGGCTTTATGTCACTGTTTTTCATTATAATACTTTGTATTTTCCCTGTTAAAATACTTCAGCAAATCCATGGTGACACAGGAATGTCATGGTTGTCACTATGCTGTGCACCGTGGCTACTCGGGACTTTGTGGCAACAGTAGAAATGGGAATCAGTCCTTCTATTCCTACATCCCAGGTTTCTCTTTCTTAGGAAACTTGTAGTCATCTGGGGCTTACAGAGTAGAGAGGAGTGCGGAGCCCGTCTGGCAGAAACTAGTACATACTGGAAGAATGAAAATAAAAAATATAGATGTGGCACAACATCACTAAATGGTGGTAATAGTCTAGTGAGTCCCTCAACTGTAGATTTCCTCATCAGCCAGTTGGGAAATATGATTGATAAGTGAGGTCATGGAATCAATTTCTATCTTTTTCTCTAGTTTGAATACATAAGTGATTTTTTTCCCACTTCCTTCCTGGACCAGGAACAATGACATTTTTACTATCTGCTATAATAGTATGATTTATTCCTAAAGCCAGTGACTTGATCAGTGGGCTGAGGCCTCTGTCATATCCACCTTCAGTAACTCTTCCATTCTATCATGTCCAACTTCATAACTCTTCTTACGCTGCTGCTGCTCAGATGTAGGGAGTTTCAAGGAAGGCAGTACTCTTTTCCATGTTGATAGGTAGAGGACCTGGAATGATACCAGGAAGGGAGACAGTCAGAAGGCTTTCAGATACTTTACACCAAAATGGAGCTAGAAAATTTTTGCTTGCCAGTCTCTGGAGCAGGCCTGAGACCAGAAAGGTGTACTGGAAAAGAAAGTGAGAGTACATCTTCAGCTGGTGTAAGTAGATCTTATGCATTATGAAGATGGCTTATAAGTGAATCAGGTTCAGAGGAAAGCTCTACAGAAACCTTTCTTAGAGATGTTTTTCATAAACTCTAGACTGGATTGTGTTGTGTCAGGTCTTTTTATTGATTTATTTGGCCCTTTTTCATGCTGAATTGTTTAATAATCGTAATACTTTGAAAATATGCAAAGCTGTACTCTTCCATATGATTATTTGCTTTGGTAGTTGAGTTTGCAATAATACTGTTATGTTGGAAGGATTAGTTGGTAATGAGCTAGATAGCCTTATATCTCTCAGCCACCCCCTGACAGAGATTTGCAATCAATCACCCTTAATGTTACAGCATGGCTATTCTGGGGGATTATGAGATATGACTTTGTGGTGTTAGTCTAGTTTCCTTTAGATTTGCCTACAGTGATACTTAGAATGTCATTGCTGGCAGTCTTAACAGAGGTCTCAGAGCTTAAATCACCACAGAAGTGATCCATTTTGGGTTATGGTCAAGAGACCCAGCATAAAGAAGTGAGCATTGCCTCTAATACAGAGAGCACTGATCTAAAGATATGAAATAAACTAGCACCTTTAAAATGTACTAGGGCTGTTAAAAAGAAAGGCTCTTAGATTACTATGAAATGCTGTGCTTCTCCTCTGATGTCTGCTTCTTTTCCATTTTTATTGTTTTTATGGAAAAAATCCAGAGGGTTAGAGGATAGAGGAAACATTCTTGTAAAGTTGCTCTGTGATCCTTTCAAGTGACCTTATAGAGGACAGTGGATAAGACTTTTTCAGATGCTTTAAAAGGTTGGAAATTCACAATTATAAAGGTGCCCTTTAGACTGTTTAGGTACGTATATACACTCATATGCACATGTATATGAATGTGCACTTGCTCAGGGAATTTCTTTTGAAGTATTTTAAGAAGACGTTCTTATAATGAAGTCCTTGCCTAAACCCAGCGCTGAGAAATAATGGTATTTGAATCCTTCCTAAAGTTTTTTTCTCTGGATTTCCTGCTATCCTTCTCTCTCTGAGAATCAGATCCTCAGCAGTGAGGAATTAAAGCCTCATGCTGTAACATTCATCCTTCTCGCTGAATGAATAACATGATTAAGGTATATGGGGAAGTGGAGTGACAGTAGCAAGTTCCATAGGTACGAACCCCCTCAGGGGTTGTGCTGCAATATACAATGATTTATTTGGCAGCTATTTGCATGCAACAAATGCCTGCTAACATTTCTCTGGAACTCTGGACAATTTCTGTGATGGAGGAAGCAGAAGAAGTCTCATTTGGGAGTAGAGCAGGATTTCTTTTTGCCACTGCACAGGTAGCACAAAGATGAGCAGGGTGGGATGAGGGACTAGCATGTTCTGCATATATTTTTGTGTCGCATGCACAAAATAGCATATACAGTCCTGTATGCTATGGTGTGATAAAAACAGTCAACAACACACAAGGTATTACAGATGAGAAACTGGTGATCACTAGGGCAGGCTGACTTGAGTTCAGCCAGTAGAGTCCTAGGTTGGGTGCAAGGCCTCATTGCCCTGGAGGGAAAATAGTTTTTCTGGAAGTTTGTGTTGGCTGAAGACCTACTTTGCAAAATCCACTTATGAATTGTAATTTCTCTTTCAAAGGCCTGCACTTTTCCTATAGGATTCATCACATATTTTGTTGCATTCATTTTTGCAGTGTTTCTGTTAGAGGAAGAGAATGCTCCTATCCTCATTTTGCAGAAGAGGAATGAAAGCACTGAAAAAAATGAGGACCAGATCCATAAAACAACAAAAATTTCCAAGTGGGGCTTTGATACCTTCGTCTAAAATCTAGATTTTCAAAACTTCTGCTCAGCTACTGCTTAAACTCTGTAGCTGCCTAAGTTTTTGACATTCAGCTTTTCTAGATACCTAAGTTCTGCTTCTAGGCATTCTCAGAAGTACCTCAGCCTTGACAGTCTGAGCAGCTCAGAGCCTGTTTTGTGCCTCAACTTTGGATCCACAAATGAGGTGTTCCTTCCATTTTCGTTCCTGAGGGGCTCAATGAAATAGATGTTCTCCAAACATACCAACTCGATGGGTTCTATGCAAAAAATAGTTGCTGTGAACTTCTAATCCTCCATCCCTTGTCTCGTTTCCTTCGCCTCAACCAAGTGGCTGAAGGGTTTGTCTAGGCTGGGTGAGAAACCTAGGGTCAGTTCCTCTCTATACCTGTAGCCATTCAAAGCCACATCTTCTATGCAGAATGGAACAGCTTCCAAGAAAGACTGAATCTGCATTCGTCTCTCTACAGAATAGCCTAGTGAGTGAAGCTAAAAACCTTCTGTGAAATCAGGTGCATAAATCCTATCATGCAGAAGTAAATGAATCTGGTCCTCCCACCTATTGGTGTCTCACGCTGTCAGAACCCTAATGTAGTTATGAAAGAAATCAGTGACTTCCTCTCAGAGTTTGAATGAAAAGGTTTAGACAGCTGCCTTCAGGAGAACATTCAGTGTTTTGAATGTCCTGGTACTAAAGGGTGAGAAACCCGAGGCACAGAGAAGAGAAGGAACTCCATTTGGAGATACTAACATAGGTCTTAAGACCCGGAGAGCTGCATCACAGAATCACAGAATCACAGAATCGTTTAGGTTGGAAGGGTCCTCTGGAGATCATCTAGTCCAACCTCCCTGCTCAAGCAGGGTCCTCTAGAGCATATTGCCCAGGATCACATCCAGACGGGTTTTGAATATCTCCAGCGAAGGAGACTCCACCACCTCTCTGGGCAACCTGTTCCAATGCTCTGTCACCCTCACAGTGAAGAAGTTTTTTCTCAGGTTTAGGTGGAACTTCCTGTGGTTCAGTTTCTGCCCGTTGCCTCTTGTCCTGTTGCTGGGCACCACGGAGAAGAGGCTGGCCTCATCCTCTTGACACTCCCCCTTCAGAGACTTGTACACGTTGATGAGATCGCCTCTCAATCTTCTCTTCTCCAGGCTGAACAGGCCCAGCTCTTGCAGTCTTTCTTCATAGGAGAGGTGCTCCAGCCCTCTAATCATCTTGGTAGCCCTCCGCTGGACTCTCTCCAGGAGTGCCATGTCTCTCTTGGACTGGGGAGCCCAGAACTGGACACAGTACTCCAGGTGAGGCCTCCGCAGGGCTGAGGAGAGGGGCAGGATCACCTCCCTCCACCTGCTGGCAACACTCTGCCTCATGCACCCCAGGAGACCATTGGCCTTCTTGGCCACAAGGGCACACTGCTGGCTCATGTTTAACTTGTTGTCCACCAGCACTCCCAGGTCCTTCTCGGCAGAGCTGCTTTCCAGCAGGTCAACCCCCAGCCTGTCCTGCTGCATGGGGTTATTCCTTCCTAGGTGCAGGACCTTGCACTTGCCTTTGTCGAACTTCAGGAGGTTCCTCTCCGCCCACCTCTCCAGCCTGTCCAGGTCCCTCTGAAGGGCAGCACAGTCTTCTGGTGTGTTAGCCTCTCCCCCCAGTTTAGTATCATCAGCAAACTTGCTGAGGGTGCACTCTGTCCCTTCCTCCAGGTCATTGAGGAATACATTGAACAAGACTGGACCCAGGACTGACCCCTGGGGGACACCACTAGCCACAGGCCTCCAACTTGACTCTGCGCCATTCACCACAACCCTCTGCGCTCGGCCATCCAGCCAGTTCTCAAGCCACCTCACCGTCCACTCCTCTAGCCCACACTTCCTGAGCTTACCCAGGAGGATGTGATGGGAGACAGTGTCAAAAGCCTTGCTGAAGTCCAGGGAGACAACATCCACTGCTCTGCCCTCATCTACCCAGCCAGTCGTTCCATCATAGAAGGCTCTCAGGTTGGTCAAGCATGATTTCCCTTTGGTGAATCCATGCTGACTACTCCTGATCACTTTCTTGTCCTCCACATGCTTAGTGAGGACCTCCAGGAGGAGCTGTTCCATCACCTTTCCAGGGATGGAGGTGAGGCTGACAGGCCTGTAGTTTCCTGGCTCCTCCTTCTTGCCCTTTTGGAAGACTGGCGTGACACTGGCTTTCTTCCAGTCCTCAGGCTTGTTAATATACTGGAGTTGTTCTGGCCTGTTTTCCTATAAGAAATATCATAATATTGAAAGTGCTAAAGTGGTGGCACTATGAAAATGGAAGGTAGCTTGAGAAAACATTCAAAGCTATGGTGAGAACCTCTGGTTAGGGGGCAGTGGTGATGAAAGTCTAGTCCAAGAGCTTTTTAATACCAAGCACGACTGGCAAAGTTTATCTTCTGTCTCTGGAGAAGTGGGGTCAAATTTGTACTTTGATTAAAATTGATGAAGATGTTAGATTTCAAAATGAGGTGAAGCTAAACTGTTGTGGATAAATTGCCATAAGTAACTTCAATGTATAGACGGTGGGCCAAATTCTATTCTCTGATGTGCTTTCTGGCTGCACTTGTTTAAACTGAAGTTTTCTGTTTGTGTGACTTTGGTTGCCTTTTGTATGACTTGTAATTTCCCTCTGTGCAAGAGGCCACGTTGTGCATATTCTAATCTAACAGCTCTAAAGATAATCCACAGCTAAAATAATGTGTATTTAATCAACTGCCCATTGGGCTGTGGAAGAAAAACTTTCTTTTTTGACTGCCTAAATATGTAATTGCCTGGGAGACGAGAAAGATGAGTTTAGGTCTCTTGTGCAAATATATATTTTTAAATCTGTCTAAATGTTTTGGAGGCGGAAACTTGGTCTGATCTCTCGGGTAAATACAATGTGTTTTAGAACTAAACATGAAAGATATACTAAAAAATTATTTTAAAGGAGAAGCCTGAATGTAGTAACGAGAGTTGACAAGAATCAGGAAGGCCTGCATGGCACTATCTTCTTTAGTGATCAAAATGCTCTAACTATGGTTGAACTTCCTTTGCTCAGTGCCAGCATTTCACTTGCCTTGAAATAATAAGTGCAAATGCTTGAAAAAGTGATCAGAACATTTGTTTAACAGACTCTCAAAGTGCCTTGCTATTTCACAGTGGAAAGTTGCTTTTAACTTCATGTGCTAACTCTCCTCCAATGAATGACAATGCTCTTCCCTGGCAACCTGGAGTGGCAGCTTGACAGGGCAGTGGGCTGGGAGATGCTGGGCCGGAGGTCATGGGAGAGGTAATGAACAAGGGCAATCATACTGCTGCTTGAATATAGACTTTCACCTTGTTTGTTATGTTATTTACACACATTTGTGCTGGAAAAATGTTTTGACACCTCTCTAGAAAGATGAATTGATTTTAATTGTTCTCTTTTTTTTTTACATCCTCCAACACAACTACTTGATGCACTGCCAAGGAAAACTGTTACTTAAAACCCACTTGTTTTGTTGTATTTTTCCCTCTTACAGGCCGAATAGAGAGAGTTGGAAACACTGAGCATCTGTCTTTCAGCAAGGCAGTTGTCTTTGCTCTCTTATTAAGTTCCGTATGCCTTTCTTTTGAATTGGTTCAACACTTACAGCTTTGATTCAGCATCTAATTTGCTATTTTCTTCTGTCTTTTTAGAAAACAGACATGAAGTTTTTTATTAATGTGACAAATTGGAGAAGACTGTACAACTCAAGAATTCAGTTTGATGTTGGGTCTTTCTATGTCTATGTGCATCAAACTCCATTTTGAATATGGGCCTCGTCTGCACTTTCTGATGTCTGTTGCTTCCATGTCGACAGGAGAAATCCTTGCAGATGCTTAACAATAGAAGGTCATTTCACTTTGAAGATTATCTAGTCAAATGGGTTACCTTTCCAAGAGGAGAAAGATTTTGTCCACATCAACGCTGGTTTTCTCATGTGGATCCTGTAGAGATGGTACCTAAATGACAGATCTGTGGAAGAGAGACAAAGCAGAACCAGAGAAACAGTTTGCAGAGAGGCAAGGAAAGCTTGGGCAAACCACAGGAGAAGAGGATCAGGTTTTCATGATGGCAGCTGATTTCTGAAAGTGGATTTGTCCAAAAAGATATAAAGAAGGTGCACAAAAGAGAGACAGAGAAACTCCATTATTTATAGGAGAAAGCATATGGGATCGTGAACTTTTTATTGAACTCCAATAGACATCCCCAATGTGATTAAGGGAGCATGAAGAAACTTGGGCAAAGGAATAGGTATAGGTATGTTTATAAAATGTTGTCAAGAGCTATATATTCCTTTACTAGTTTGTGAATCTAACAAAATTAAGGTAGAGATGTTTAACCTATCTTTTGATCATTTTCTATAGATATGTTTTGGGGAGAGAAAAGGGGAAAATGAACATCGGAAAGGAGAGCAACTAGAGAATAGCGTTAGAATAAATCAGCAGAAATTAGTTATGACTTGTGGCTGTAGAGCTTCTTTCTATTGCAGCACTGAGTTCTGGAACGATTTTCCCATCAGAGTGGTAAGTGCAAAATATAAATATACATGTTTATAAGTGTATGTGCATACATCTATATCTATATCTATATCTATATCTATATCTATATCTATATCTATATATATGTACATATACATAAAGTTAGAATCTGGTAAGTTTCTGAAAGACATTATATAAACAGTCCACATAAGAGCAAGAGACCAGACTCTGAACTTAGGAGTCCCTTCCAGTCTTATATTCCTAAACACTGATTGCTCTTGGAATCCTACCACATCTTTGTGTTTGTTGGTTTCAGTTGACATGTCCCTGGAGACGAAACAAGTTTGGAGATACAAGAAAGATTGTATTTAAGATTCTGAGATGCCTTTAGAGCTGGCATTGGTCTAGGCCTAAACCATCTGGACTATTTGTATTCATAAGAGGTGGCAGATAGGAACCAGTGCTTAAGAAATGTGCTCAAAAGATGCTAAGGTAAGAGCCAGCACTGGAATGCATTTAAATCTGTGGAAACTTATAAGCACACAGAACCCAATACTGAGGGCTTAAACAACAGCTGAGTGGCTGTGCAGACGAGGAGAAGTCTAGCCAGACTGACAGTGTTTAAAATGTGATTTTGAAATGAGAGAAACTTTTACTTATTCTACTTTTTCAGAATTTCCTTTTGTAAAATCAAACCTTATTTTGTTAAAAATTGCATGAAGGCAAAGGAATACTAAATAATATAAGGAATACTAAATAAATAAAATAAGGACTAATGATTCTGTGGATACTCACTGTCACCTCCTCACCAAGCCCCCATGATCCTCTACCCACAGACTGAAGATGACAAGCTGTGCTATAGCATTTCTCCATAAGCCTAAGCTTGGCTTTGCCAGATCCTTCTCCAGTTTAAGCTGGTGGATGCTGAAGCTGTTATACCGTTTTCCAGCAGGGAGGTAAACCGCAAGGTCCATAAGTTTGGTTGAGTGAAATCTATGGCTGTATCTTACTGAGCAGGTGCTGCAGGTAATGTAGCTGTTCTGGGCTGCTGAGTCAGTGGGTTGCAGTTCCTAGAGCTGCTTGTGAGAGCCTGCTATGACTGCCACTGTCCTTCCTGTATCTAACCTTAAAAGCTGAATTTCTTGATAGAGACTGTTCTATTTCTTGGTGGTGATAAAATGCCTTTGATGTTAGCCGCAAAATAAAGGTTTTTATTGCCTTTCTTTCTGCAGGCGGATTGGCATGATGTGGGTAATAGTAATGCTGATGGTCACCTTTTTATTCTTGTGGACTTCTTATTACAGGCTGTCACAATCTGCCCCTCTGTCACTACACATAGACCTCTGTAAGTCTTAGATGAATTCAAAGAGGACAAGCTTCAAGAGGGTTGCTCTGTATTTTTAGAGTAAGTTTAATGGCCCTGTCTTCACTTTTCTTTCTCTTCCTGGTGACATAGTGCTTTCATGAAAAATCTCTTTTTTTTTCCATCTGGGGAAACCAATAGGTTTTGATGCTTCCTTTAAAAGAAAACCAGATCTTATGAATAGAAGGTATAATCTGAAGACTCTGATGCTACGATGTAGTGGGAAAGCATATGGAGAAAGGGACTCATAGCTAAAGTGCATTAAAAGAAAGATAGCCATGTCAGGACCATTCAATGACAGCCTAAATAGTGTTATGCAAAAAATTGAATAGGGCACTGTTAACTAAGGATGAGGCACTGTGTGAGAGGAGGGAATAGCCAGGAAGAAGGTGGATGGAGTGGAAGTCATGTGGGATCAACCACATTACAAGGAAAGTGTGGAAATCCATCCTGCCTAAGTGAATGCTGATAATGCCAGTGTTAATTACCAGAGATATTTATGTTCAAATGCTATGGGCTGTTTGAAGCAGGCTGAACTCTTTGCAAAATCATTTATGTCCAGTCTGACAGAGAGGGAGGCACAATGAATACCTACAGAGAGCTACCTGCCCAGGTAAGTGTCACCAAGTTCCCTCCCCACCATGGAAAAAGGTGTCAGAAGGGCTGCTCTATTAAGTTCCTACCTTCTGCTGTTGCCTGCTACTCTCCTCCATTTTTGTATTACAAACGTTTCCGGCCACAGTTTCTGACCCTTTGAAAAGATGCCACATCCTGCAGGACTCCTCTCTAGTACTGCTTTGGCCACTGACGTCATTTTGGCTCTAGATTGTTTAAAGAGGCAATGTATCCCCTTCTGTTGTGGTGTGTATGCGTGTGTGTGTGTGTTTGTGTGTGCGTGCAGGGGAACCGTATGGTTTTTTGGCTGTTGCAGACCATGTGTCACGCTGTCGTAATTGATTTAACCTCACTAAGCATAACTGAGAACACCTGTTTTCTCTGAGTGATTTTTTTTTAACATATGTCACAGCTATTCTCATTATTTACAGAGTCTTTTTTAGACCTCACATTTAATCATAGTATAAAATTCCAAAAGTCTCTTTTCTACAAGAAAAAAAAATTAAAAATATTTTTCATTATCTTGTTTTTCAAAATAATTGTATCATGTTTCTGACAGCTAAATAAATGGATTTTATTAAACAGGATTATGGGCTGAGATTATTTAGTATTCCTTTTTTATTATCTAGTGTAGCCTCTGCTGGGAGCTGTGAGTTTCTTTTCTTCATTTCCAACATTGATTCTTGCATTAGACGGTTACATTGAATAATTAATATACTTCCCGTGATTGATGATTTGCATGGCCTGAATATTAGGTTATCAATCATGACCCACTTGTTCTAATGTAATCATATTGAAAACGTGTCAAAAGCTGTTTACCCAACAATGACAACAGGAGCTGCAATATTGAAGGTGCCTGATGCACTACAGCAGGAAATATCCTGGTTGAACATTCATAATGCAGAGATTATGAGTTCCTCAAATTGATGTAACAAAAGCCTGGAGCCCTTGGTGAGAGTTATCAGCTCCAATAAGAAAAGCCCTTTTTTCAGCTAGAAAATCATACTGATTTCTTTGCCTTTTATCAGCTGCTTAGTGACTTTTTGAGCCTACAGTGTAAAGTAATTATGTTCTGTGCTGCGTGGCATAAAGAAACTGAAAAAAAAAAGAAGAAAGTGATTTTTGAAAAAAAGAAACAGCACTGCTTACACTTGTTACTGGAAGGAGAGAGTATTGTTAAGGTCTTGTAGGAGTTCACTTTCACTGGATCTCCACAAACATTGAAAAAGTGGGGTTTGCTTCTGTGGGAAGCATTAAACCAAAGCACAGCGTTGTAATACTCACAGTATAATGCACATTTCACTTGCAGTATATTTCCTAGGTTGCAGATGTTTCTGCAGACCATACTAGTTTCGTATTAATATCGTATTACTCTTTTCCTAGGCCAACTACAATGATTCTCAGATTTTAGTTGTGCATATTCATTTGCCTCCTTCTTTCTTTTTTTCTGTGGCAACTTAGATTAATGTGGGCATTATACTCATGTTAAGCTCTGCAAACACGTAACTAGTGGAAATACTCCTAGTGTCCACAGCAGAATTGCTCACTTCGGACAAAGCTGCATAAGATGCAGCAATCTGAAGCGCTGGACATTATTAGTCCAGACAACAAAGCAAAACTGCTTCCTTCCTCTCTGATCTGGATGGCACAAGTGTTTTCCAGCCTCCTTCATTCACAAAAGGTCAGGCAGTGATGCTTTTCATGCCATTTGGCAGTGCTTTGTGCCTCCTATCAGCCCTTGGCTTTGATGGGGTTTCAGTTCCTCAAAAGCATAGCTGCTTGTAGCTTCTCTTTACTCCAAAAATTAGGCAAGATAACTTACTGGTGGATGTAGACCAAACTCAGATTATTTGTTAAGATTAAGAGTACCTCAGTTTTGCCCAGATGTAGGGACCTCATTACTCTTGGCTAGCATTCAAGGCTTATATTCATAGAGTTCATGCCAGAGTGTTCTCTAAATAACTGGAGTGGTGGATAGTCATAAGAGGAAAGATAACCGAATAATTTAAACACCTCGGGAAAAAAAAATAGGCCTACAGTTTGATTCCCTTCTTTCTCCCTTTAGCCAGCATTTTACTCCGTTCCGCCGAAAGACAGAAAGTATATAGGAACTATATAGTCTAAGTGATAAAACCCAGCAGGAGGAGAAATCTCCTGGGATATCACCATGTTTGAAGGTCCAGTGTTGCAATTACTGAATATATGACAATATTAGCCTTGTTGTGTCTCACGGTGATTAAGATAGAGAACAAGTATGTTCATTGTTGTAGGAAAAAGGATTCCTAAAACAATTTGTAATAATAAAACCACAGAAACCTGGAACCAGAGAAAGTGTAGATGGAAAAGACCTAGTCATCTAATTTCTCTGCCAGTGCAGGATTTCAGTGTGCATTTTCAGTTTCGTCTGAGTGTAATACGGTTACTTAGAAAACTATGCCCCAACCTGTTGGATTTGAACATAACCGCAGTGATTCATGGTTTTTATGATTTCTTGGCTAGAATCTCAGTACTTAATTCAAAGTGCCTCAAACACTGGTATTCTACAACCATGGGAAATTAAGCAAATAAATTTGATTATGAGAAAAGTTGAGATGTTGCTTAACTTCAACAAACTACATCGTCTTCCATTACTTTTTATCACATTAAATAAGTCCAGAACTGCCAGCTCAAGTTGGTAAGAAAAGCTGTGAGTTAAATTTCTCCCAGATCACAAAATTGCCTTAAAGATGAGAGAATGTATAAAACCAATATGTTCAGAATTTCTTTATTCGCACTATGTTTTTTAACGCTTTTAGTGTACAATCAGGTGCATTAGTGATCTTTTCTCTTCCACCAAGAAGGTTTGAAACCTTTTTATTATTTTTAAAGTAGAAGCAGAGATGAGCAACATTTATTGAAATTACTCCAGGAAAAGCATCTCCAGAAAGACTGCCCGCTATCTGAGACTCACAATGGAATAGTTAGTAAGGGTAACAGTGTAATTACTCTCTCTCATTGGTGACTGATCTTTCAGATATTTGTATACAGATCTCTTCTGATGTCCTGTCTCGATTGCATCATGGTAGGTTTTTGACTGCCATACATTATGTGTGATTGAGTCCAGATGAAAAGCCTTGTACATAAAGGAGGACAGGAACAGGAGGTTTCCTTAAACTACCCATCCTATAAAGCACTCTTTGCTTTATAAAACTTTCCTACAGGAAAAACTGTTTGGCTTTCACAATCACCATTTTTACCTTTTTTTAATTAACATTTTTTTGGTTATTGCCCCAAGACTAAAAGCCCACTAGTTTTCAGTTGTTTAGTTTCTCAGCCAGTAGTCAGAATTTTCCTTGGAAAGAAGAAGCATTTTATAGAAACCTTCAGTAAACTGTTTTTCTATGGAAAATATTTGAGTAGCCCTCCTCTGTGTACATAGCTATAAAAATATTAGGGCAATATGTGCTAAGTGGGCGGCACAATTGTTTCAGCACACAGCACCCATCTCTGCAAATTGCTGCCAAAAACAAATTACTCCAGCGAGCTATTCTTTGCTTAACATAATAGGACATAGCAGGTGTTGGGCTGCATCTTCAAATGAACAAAATCAGGCAGTGACTAATTTACTGGAAGGAGCAGTATAACCAAAATGTTCCTCTTCTGACCCACAACACTTCCATTTCACAGAAAAACAAATCTACCATCCTCAAGAACAGAGATCATGTGTGGGGGACAAAATTTTCTAAGCAGCCAGAGATGTATCTGATACTGTGCTTGGAAAAGATCAGAATAGGCTTTAACTTTTGAGGCAAGATGTGAAACACATCTCTTTGACTGAGCATTCCTCAATGCACCGCAATTATAAATAAGTACAAACAAAGTCCATTCCCTGCTGACTCTGAATGGAAAAGAGCTGGAGAGAAGAAGAAAAAAAATGTCTGTATATGTTTTCTTTATAATTTTGGAATGCATTCAGACTTCACACCAGGCAGCTGAGAGACAGAAACAGAGTAGGCCTTTCTCATACACATCTTACATTTGGAAAGAACGGGAATTTCTCATCAGCATTGTCCAAAACGGTCTATTGAACCTGAAGGCAGGATATTTTTAGGTCTGACTTTATGAACAGTGAAGGATTATTTTGCAGGTGAAGAGATGAGGAGTAGCTTAGTAAGGCAAAAGGCAATTTAACCCATTGTATTTTGCAAAGGTAGCAGTGCAGGTCTTGGCAGTGAGAAGATAGGATTTCCTGATGCCTCTTCACAAAGGGGACCTGCCACTGAATTTCCTTGAATTGTTCCAGAGCCTGCAGCACAGCACTTCCCATGAATGCCAGAAGACTGATCATGCCATTAGGTTTCTGAAGCATGTGACAGCCACTTTATGTTTGATGTCACTGACGCCACACTAATGTGACAGACTTCTCTTATTCTCGGCGTCCTTGCAAATCCTGTTGCTACCCATTGATACTTCTCATAGCTACCATAAATGCCATAATCACTGCAGAGAGGGTGACAGGATATTTCTGTGCTCTTTCGTTATTTTCTCTGTGAATAACAGGAAATAAATGCATCATGCAGCCCTTGGTAATTTCTTTGCTAGAGAAATATATTTTTTAATATTCTCCTTCCCCCTTTCCACTCCCTTCCCCCGAAAAGTTCTTAGTGGCAATATTAGGATGAATGTACCTGTCAGATTCAAACTGACTTTTTTTCCGTTTTGTAGAGCTGTCCCAAAACACTATCTGGGAGCTGGAAATTTTTAAAAAAAGCGGAGGTCTCTGCACCGTAAGAATGCCAGTCTCATCTACGACATGAAGACCCACAGAACGGAGGGAAGAGGAGGCTCATTATATGCCTCCGACTCCCACTGCTTTGCTATTTCTGGGCATGCTGTCATGTGCATGGGGTGATCTGCCCAGCCCTGATGTTCGTTGTAACATCTCAATGCAAACCGATGATACCTTTTCCCTCTCGCACTTGGCAACGGGAGAAATAACTATCCGCTGCTACCGTTATGCAGCCAGGTCAAATGGGCAATTAAGTAAGCGCATGCCGGATGCCACCAGACGAGATGTCCGGTAGGCAGTGAGAAGAAGGGTGTGCAGAGCTGTCGCCTCAGAGCGCCCTGCAAACCGTCCTCTCTACCGCTGCCTCAGTCCCACGAGCTGCCAGGAAGAGCGTCCTAGCTGATTGTAGCCGTAACGGTAAGGCACCGGGGAGCAGAGGTCTCTCAGGATTAATTAATGAGCATCCACAGAACACATTCTCATTATAGCTGTAGCGCTAGGGTTTTTCCTCATTTTGCAGAACATCAAACGTATTAGCTAACGTTTGTAGGGTGCAAGGGGGAGGAGCACGGAAGGCAAAGCCTGTGATCGGAGAGAAGCAACATGGACTGACCACAAGATTGAATCCGGTCCTTTCTGAGATTGCCACAGGACTTAACATCGAATTTATTTAGACTGGATATTCTCTGGTAAAACACTGCTGGCTTTGGGGGAATGACTCTTGCTTTCAGGGGGTGTGAGGGTCCTTCCGGGAATTAAATGCCACCGATAATAAAGAGCTCGTGCTGACATCCTCTGCCTTGATTTTTACTTGTTTGTAGCTGCTCATTCTTTGTTAGAGCGCATAACTGGTGAGGCACGTGTGTTTTGTTTCTCTCATGTGATTTTCCCCGCCAGTCAGCATGGCTTATGCTCAATTAATTCCATCAATATACGGTCCCCCCAGCCTCATCTGCACTTGTGTAGCGTGACAGGCAGTTGCGAATATACCACTAGCTGTGTACAGACAAAGGCGTGAGGAGGCTCCACGAGGGGTCTATTAACCCCACAGGCAGACTGCAGCTTCGGCTGAGACACAGCCCCTTGGCGGGAGGGATTTCTTATTTGGTGAAACACTTAGCAAAAAGGGCTTCCTCCCTCCCGGTGAATTAACGGCCGCTCGGGTACGGGTGAGCCACAGCATTGCTGTCTGAATGGTCACGCTACTAAACACCAGGGAAGTTCGATACATTTCCCTAGTGTTCACAAACACAGGTGAAAACGCACGCTCCCTGCTCCAAAGAGCTTGTGGTTTCACTCAACGCAGTCGAGCAGCGCAGGTGATGAACTCCAGCTGCGTGTTTTGATAAAGAAGATACTTTGAACATGTTCTTTCCCATCTCTATGATTGTGCGGTGATGACTTTCTTTGAAGGAGCACTGAAGTTCCCAGCCATCATTTCGTCTTTTCTCCGTAAAATGGCAACGAATCCGTTTTTAATCTTGGGACCATGTGGTCGCCTCTGCGGACAAACAAGCTGCTCCTAGGTGAACTTCAATGCTCTGAAGAATAAGGAGCGAAACAAAAACGGCAGTTTTCGTCAGAAAAAGTTCTCTCTCTGAGCACTCGGTATTTCACCCGAGAGGCCTGAGGATGCACTAATTGGGGTGCGGTTCTAACGAGTAATCCCGTTAGAGGTGCTGTTTACCGATTACCCACTTGTTTGAGAGACTAGAAAGCAACACTGGAATAAAAACAAAAAATCAAAAAGGAGAGAGAATTTTTTTTTTTTTTTAGAACTGCTGTGACATGAGAATGTGAGAGATGTTAGTTATATTGAAACACTCTTTCAGCCGACAAGGTCACTTGTGGCAATAATCCGCTCATTAGAGGTGTAATCCATCACTCAAGTAATATCAATTTAGTGCCAGGGTTTTAATGCAGGTTGTACTAATCATTAGCGGCAGTTTGTCAACTGCATAATTCACAAGGGATTGTGGGTATGCATGATTTAGCAGGTGACCCTTGACCTCTGCTGAGTAAGAAGCCTGCCTTAGAGGCAAAATCAAGAGGGACAAAAAGCAGTGCTCACTCATGAACAATTATTATGCTTAACAGCATGACTGTCATTTTAGAGGGAAAGGGAAAAAACAGTATGTCCTGAATAATGAAGGATTAAAATTCACCTGAGACTTGGCTTTAGCTACAGCGCTGAAGTCACCATCGTCACTTAGTGGGGCACGAAGAAGACAACGCTTTATTTTTTAATTGTTTACTTAATGGCCCCTTAGCTGATATCTAGGAGAGAAAAGCCCTTTCTGCCATGCAAAACGCAATGGGGGATCACAGCAACAGAGTTATTTATTCTCCCGCTGTGAAAACGCTGGTTTACTCCATCTCCATCCCAGGTGCCAAGCACTGGGATTGACCTGTGACTGTCATAGGTGAAAAGTATTAGTTAGGAAAGTCTGCATTAGTGTCAGACAGGTAGAGGATTTCCCCTCAGGCTGTTAATTCATTTGGAGGGAAGAGGAGAATAACCTGAAGTGAATTTCTGTGCCCACCTGAAATCTACTCAGAGAGTTAAATGCATAGTTTGATTTACCAATCATTATAAATGTAGTATAGCATCATATTCGCTATTTCAACTGCTGGAAAAATCCATTTTTTTCACATCCCACTTGGGAAGCTATCGGTGTCTTGCCTTGCTGTGTTGCTGCTCTGTTTTATAATAGCAATAATCCTCCTGAAATCTGGCAGCTAGGACCAGTTAAGTGCCCTAAGCTTTACTGCAATTAAGGTACTTCTTTGCTTGCAATAACTCAGAATTGGCTTTGACTTAAAAACTGAAATTTAACAAGTGATTTAGTCTATAATGTTCTCTAATTGCTTTTGGTATTTGGAAAGTGGGGGTTGGGTGGGAAGAAGAAAGAAGTCAAACAACTCAGCAATTTAGCAGAAGAAGTGGCAAGTGAACTTGCACATTCGGCACTTTTCTCTGGGAGTTTTATTATGTATACCAGGATCCTGCTTGTAAGTCTTTTTGTTAATGTATCTGTACATTATGTCCCTGCTTATGTTTAAAAATTATACTTCAAATGAAAAGGAAGCCTAAGTTTGCTTTCTAAATGTTTTGAAATGCCACTGGAGCTGTCAACAAATTTGCATGGCATCATTTGGAGGAAGTCAGTCTAAAAAGAAACCCTACCCGCCCAAGGGGGAGAAAGGGAAAACAGCATATGCACGTGTACCAGGCACCAGAAGCTCAGACGCCGCAGTAGCAGGGCAGGACAGACAGACAGAAAAGCTCTTCGCACACTGAGTTTATTCTCCTTATAAGTGCCTTCAGAGGAAAACGCACTCCCCTGCCTGCTGCCACCGAAGCTGTGTGGTGCCTGCGCGATTTAGCTGGCCAGATAGCGGGGCAAGGAGCAGAGACGTGGTGCGGCTGCCGAGCCGGGCTCTCTGGGGGCTGTCTGCAGCCCCGTGGGCCGCAGAGGGGAAGGCTGTGGTGGGGCGGCAGCGCTGGTGGGGCTGCGGCTAATTGCATCCACTGGGCATTGCCCTGGCCGGGGGCCGGGGAAAGCTCCTCTGGTAGTCTGGGGCCTGGCAGACGGGATTTGTTAGATACGAGCTGCTTGGAGCAGTGCCTGGCCTGCCAGAGCTTTTGGAAGTCACCCTATAGGTGTAAAAAAGCACACTAGAAGGAGTAGTATAGCCATTAAAGCTGCTCCTGGTTGTTTTCCTGAGCTTTGCAAATGTCTCAGAGTTAAGCGGGTTTGATAAAGGGCCTGTTTATCGAAAGAACCGGTGTCAGGCTTGGTAAAAGCTTGCTTCATCCTCTTGTAGCAGTTGCGACCGAAGCTAAACTCAGGGCCTGACATGTGGGCAGATGTCTTAAAAAATAGCCCTCCCTTGTTTCAGTTTTTATTAAATGTCCTTCTAATTCTTCGTGTGGTTGTCCTGTATTCAGGCAACAAAAGAAAAGTTTTTGTAATGCCAATTTTGACGCTGATTCAAGCAGAGCTGTGCATTTCTTCATGAGGTAAAAAATCAGTGAGTGACTGAGGGCTGAAATTTGTGACTGGTTTATCTTTCAGTAGGAGCAAGATTGAGTCTGGAGCATTCCCATTTGTGGTGCAACATGGGTAAAGACAGTGAAGACAGGAATTTTCCCAACACAGTTCAATGGCAGCGCTGGCAGTACTTAGAAGAAAAAAAGAAGAAAACCGGGCCCCAGGAGATACTGACCCGACCTAATTTGAGGGACCTGACTTGTCTGCCTCCCTCTGCATGCAAGGCAGAGAACGAGGGTCCTCCAGAAGGTGATTCAGCCCACTTAAATCAGTTTCCTACTTTGAGTTGGCTCCTGCTTGTGACTTTTCCACAGCCTTTGGTGGGTGCACTGGAGAACGCCTGAGGCTCCCAAGCCTGCGGTAGTCTGAGTTCCCCCGTTACCATCAGCAGAGGAGGGACACTGCTGCGTGCTGCTTGTATTTGGTACCTGCATTTCCCTGGCTAGGAAACTGTTTAGTTCACCCCGGAAGGACGGAGGTCTATAATGGATGCACTGTGGATGAGGACCCTGGGTATGAAACAGGCATTGCCTCCGTAGGGTGAGAAAGACATGTTCTCTAGCAACTCTGGAGAGCGCTTGTTTGGCTAAATTAAATGTTTGAAGTTTGATGATGTGATTTTCCCCTCCTCCAGCTCCCATTCCTTTAATTTCTGAGCATTTCACAGTCTTGGAGGTACTTATCGTCAAAGCATCCTGGTGAGGGAAGAGAATGCTACTGTCACTGTTTTATAGGTGGGGACCTGAAGTAGGAGTGCCCTGAGGTGGACAAAAAGAGAAATTTGGTCGAGCATCAGACTGCTGCATTTAGATTTCTCTGTGTAGGTGTCTTCAAGTCTGAGCTCAGAGGAGCTGAGGCGCAATGGATCTCTAGCTGGTGCTGTCGGTGCAGCCTATAGAGCTGCTCAGCTGATCTAAGATGGGTCTCTACTTCTGGTGTGGTTCAGCTCTAATGCCTAAATTCAGTAATTCAGCTCACACTAAAGTGACTTGTTCAAATGAGAGGAGAAACAAGGAATTGAACTTCAACACTGGATCAAGCTGTAATGATAGATCAGTGATGACTGAGATCATATCGTGATTCCTTTTGTCTCATCTATTCAGACTGTTTGGTTTCTGAGGCAGAAACTGTCTCCTACCACAAGGCAGACTGCGCTTCCATAATAAAAATAATTATAACTCATAAAGATATCAAGTGCTCAACAACTCACATGTGAAAAAACAAGCTTCTAGTAAAAGAGAAATTTTCATCTACTAAGATACAGGAGGCCAAATTCCTTCTTCAGGTGCATACATACAAAGAAGGAGGCAATGAATCCAGCTAACATTTGCCTAATAAATTAGCATTCTCCTCTGTTGGAAGTCAAAAACCTCCACAGCTTCAGGCAATATTCCTGCTCGTGGACCTGAAAAGAGTAGAGCTCATGTCTCCTGTGGACTGGCCAGAAAAGGAGGCAGATATAAGCTGAGCTATTATTTACTTAACTGCATTTTGATCACATCCTTCGCATAGCTCTGTAACTTCCGTAAGCAAGGTTTCTTTTTTCCTTTCAGTCATTTAAACTTCAAAAGCTGCAGTTATTAGGAAATTGGAGGGAAAAACAAACCAAATGAAACATTATAGTATCATTAAGATTTTGATATTTGGATATATCAGAGGATAGCACAGTGCCCATCTGGACTGCCTTAACAACACACTTAATTGCATTATATATGGAGAAAGGATTCAAAAGAACAAAGAATTCAAGCTATTCCATTTAAGTAGCCTATTGCTGTGGTATCTAAGCACAAGAGTAGATCAGAGCATAACAAAGCAGACTGCTAAAAGCTATACATCCCAAATCTTATGCACAGTTCTGCAAAGAGATTAATGAACTAAGCAGAACTGCAAGCTGGAATATTAGTGGCAACAGATTTACTCCCTCTGAGTGCTCATAAGGACACTAACTTCAATGATCTCCAAAGTGAGCTCTACCCACCACGGATGGGCCCCAGAACATTTGCTGGTGTTTCATGCACAGCTGCTAGTCACATGGGACAAGATTTTAAAGGTATCTGCAAGCCAAAGGAGGCAGACAGACATCTAATGGGGATTTCAGAAGTATCTAAACACTCAAGTCACATGGGAATCGCATGCTGACAATCCCACAAGCTGCCTATCTTTATTGTTAGGTATTTGAATACCCTGTAAAAAATCTAGGGCATTCTAGTGGCCTGTGGGTCAAATCTAGCCTGTGGGGAACTTCTCAATGATCCCCTGCCCCACAGTGGAGGAGACAGAGAGTACATAGGGAGATCCTCTGCAGTGTCTGCTAGCAGCCCCGGATGGAGATCGAGCTGGTGGTGGCTGCTGCCTCTAAGGTGCTGACAGTGGTTTCATTGCCAGGGTGAGAAGGCAGAGAAGCAGTAGGTGCTGCAAAAGGCATGTTGCCTCAAGGCAGCAGCTTCTGCCCCTCAGAGCAGTGATTGTGGCAATGGGGTGAAGCTGCCTGAGTTTCCCTGCTAGGCTGAGCAGGTTCAGAGGTGGTGCTTCTGGTTGCCAGGACAGTGCCAGGGGAGCCTATGAGGTCCCCAAACCTCTGTCTAAAGCAACCTGATAACTGTTGCTGGGCTATTCCTCTGTATTTCCAGGTGCATCACAGCACTGAAGATCATTAGCACCCTCATGAAATACGATCCGAACTGCTGTCTTTGGCAGAGGGATGCCAATTAGCAATGATCTGCATTACTGAAAGCTGAAGGGAAGTGGGTTCACAAGACATTGGAGCTATTATTTTCTAGTGTTTCCATATGGAGTTGTGTGAATTTGCTGAATGGCTAAGAACATCCCAGGCAGATCAGAGTCTGATTTGGCCCTCGGGGTTGAAGGTAATGCCTCTCTAGGAGATAATCTGAGATAATATCTCCCTAGGAGAACTTGAAGGGGATGGAAAGCATGCATGCAAATGACTGAAATCAGTGAAATCATAAGTCAGAACCAGGGAAAGACCTGTATCCATGTGGGGGGATCTTTCTTAAACAGACCTGTCTTCACATCAGTGTGGGACTAGCAGCGTCCCAGCTTCTTGAGCGCACTGTAGACCCACATCAGTCTCCCAGAGGGATGCCTCCCTCAGGGAAGTGCCAGCCGATTCCCTGGATAGGATCCATCTCACCGAGCTTTCAGGGTGAGATTCAGCTGCCCACATGTAGCACCTGGTGGCATGTGAGATGCACTAAGGTAGTTGAGACATCCAATTGAGCTGGTCAGTGTGTCACAGGATGTACAGGTTAGAAACCCTAGGGCATCTCAAACGGCTCAAGATGCCTATGCATAGACAGGCAAATCTTACCTTGCAGCAAGGCTGCTTGAGGTTCCCTTGCAGTTCAGTAAAGAGAAATAGGGTCTTTTAAGGAACAATTTATCTGGCTTGCTATGGTCAGCTATGTTGGGGTGAGAGAAACAGAGACACGCCTATTTCTGTCCTCTGACTAGAAAAGGAGTCTGGGGTGACTACTTCAGATGCAGAAGCCTACACCATATGTGTCTACATTTGCTTAGGTGAATCCTACCCTTTGTGTCTCCTAGTATGCAGAGTGTTAGGGCCGTGTCACAGACCAGTCACTGGAGTCCTACTGTGCCCTGGCTGCTCATGCTAGTTAATGACCCTTAGGGTAGTAGCTGTCTGGCACTATTTAGAGCGATCTCAAAGCTGTTTTACATTGCATCAGTGCTGGATCTTGTGTAGCACCAGCTCCTGAGTCAGGAAATCACAACAAAGGTCTTTGTGTTCACCCCCTAGCTCTCCAAGCCCAGAATCTTGTCCAGTATCAACAGCGTCCCTCTGCAGGCAAGTATCAGTTTTGAACTTCATGATTTGACTGAAGTCTTCATTGTTTTGCCTTCTCTGGTGTTATCTTCCTGGTTATACTTTTGTTTCTGCTGCTGTTTTTTTTTTTTTTGGCTGCTGATTTATTTTCAGAAGTCTCATTTCAAACCACATTTCCTTTATTTGTCTTTTTTTTTGGTGATATGTTCTTAGAAACCAGCTTTGAAAGAACCCTTATCACTGTTTCCATATATACTCCAGTAATAGCAGGTGTGCAAGATTCTGGCTGTCTCAAAGTGCACCATTTTTTAGCAAAATTGGATGTGTAAGACGATATGATTGTATATTGAACTGGAACTTTGTAAGTGGCTCTGCAAATTCAAAACCAAGTTTTTGGGGTCATTACAGCAGACATATGCAAACATTTCAATTACAAAATTTCGTTCATTGATCTGCATAACTGCAGGCTGCAGATGATATTCAAAGTCTACTAAAGAAAAAAACATATTTTTTCCCCACTGCTTTTAATATTTGCTCAATATCATTCATATAAATATGTAACCACTGAAATCAACACAACTGAAGTTAACAGAGCAACTCCAGATTTACATCAGTGTAAATGAGAGCAAAACTTAATCCCTCGCATGTAATTTATTTTTAATTCTGGTTTAAGTCTCTCTCATCTTGCTGAATAAAAACTGATGTTCTTCTCACACACAATCTGTGTACCATTCATTAGTGTCTCTTCTGTTTGGAAGAAAGATTGGAGCCTGTGGTAATGAAAGCTCAAGTCCTGGGGAGCGTGGTATTTTGTTTTAGCTAAATGCTGCATTGGTATTCTCATGAGTGGCTTTACATTACTTGAACATTTATGAGTAGCTTGAACTAATAAATCTCCAGTTAGTATTAATTACTGATTAGATTATTGATTCCTCTGACTGTAGGCTCCTCGCAGGTTCTGTTTGTAAGGAGGACATTATTTTTTAAACTCTTATAGACTCATCCTCAAATAGAGCTCACTCTTGTCACGGAAAGTAGTAGAGCAGAAGGCTCTGGGCAGCCTGTCTGACCAAATAACACCCAGGTTTATTTAGATTGGCAATGTGCACAAAAGGGCATAGGTGTTTTTTTTTTTCCACTGATTGAGTTGACAAGGTCCTGTCTGCTTGCCTAGATGTCCCAAAGCACTTTTTGGTTTTCCCACAGGGTCTCTCCTGTTCACATTGCCCTGGTACATGCCGCAGGCTGCTCACGGTGGGCCCTACTCCACACCGCAGCTGAGGCTGTTCTGAGCATCACCATTGGCTGAAGGCTTTTTTGGGGTCTTGTCCTTTTTGGTCTTGTGGCAAGTCCCAGAGCACAGCTGTTGGAGCAAGTCTGTCTACCTTCGCTTCGCGTAATTTACCTTTGCTTCTGTTTGCTTTCTTTAATGGAAAGAGAGGCTTCTCCAGATCCCTGTATCCTAGTAAAGTTTCCCTTCCTGTTCTTCTGTCTCTTTCCCAGTACTGTCCTGCTGATTTTCTACCTGACAAGGCAAAATGTATTCTTTGTTACATTCCACATGCAAAATACTCTGAACTGTGCATTTACACAGCATTCCCATTATCCCTTTGCAGAAACAGCCCTTTCTGCCCCATAGGGTTCAGGAGCTCCATAATGTCTGTATTTTCCAAGGGCTCAGAGAGCAGGACCCCCAGGCTCTGGGACTCCTAAAACAAGCCCTCCACTAACAGTTACCAGCACTGCCCGATTACCTTACTAGTCTGCTTCCAGCCTCCTGGCCCTACAGACTTGTTCACAGAGTAGTTTTTTTCATATGTAGTTTACTGAGAATAACAGTTAGTACACAGTCTGCAGGCTTCCTTCGCTTGAAGGCAGAGCACACAAGTGATGTGAAGAGATTTTGGCTTACTTCACTGACAGGAGTGATTTTATTTGGCAGCAGCTAATTGCCTCTGTGGTAGGACAGGCAGGAGAGGTCAAGTGTAATGTTTCTTTATTCAAGGATCAGGCAGTTTCGCTTGCAGAGGTTTTGCATGTGGTACATCTTCAATTTGTGAGCCCAGGCAAGTGCAAAATGTGGCTTACTTCTTATTGACATTAACTGTAGGGAACATGTAAAATCTCTTTTCTGCTGGCTGCCCTCTCTTCCTGTTTATTTCTACATGCTACTCAATATGTTTGTTTTGATCCGTACAGCCCTATGTGGGCTATGTGATGAACCACTGTGGCACTGAAGATCGATGGTGCTGCTTTCATGCTGATGTTTTCACTAGCAGAGCCCAGGCCCTGTCAGCCTTTGCTGTTGCGGGCGCAAAACTCCCTAGGACAACTGTGGGAGATGTCTGTGTGTGGCAGTGAGGAGATAGGGCTCCCTGGATAGCAACATCTGGGGACCAGAAATTGCATATTCTTGGCTACGGGCCCTCAATGCTGTAATTTGATCTACCCACCCTTTGGTCCATCTTTTCACTGAGCAAAGGAACAAATAAGGAAACTGAGTATCTTTGAATGGGAGTCCAGTCAGTTAATTCATATCGATGGGGTGCATGTTATTTTTAGTTATAGCAGATGTGCTTGTACCTCATTAGCTTAAACACTGAAGAGCAAGTAAATAGCTGCCAGTGCCACGCTTAAAGGAAACATGTTATAAACAGGTTATTGATCTGGACTTCACAGGGACCTGGTGGGAAATCTGTAGGGCTTCTTCCAAAGGTGGGGGAAGGAGGGGAAGACTTCTTTAGAGAGGTCAGCTTAGTGTGTGCTGCTTCGTAATGCGCATTGAGAAGAAGCCAAAAGGCATTTCTGCTTCGGAGTGGCCCAGTGGGTGAGAATTTGCAAAGGGATGGTTCCTGCAGACAGCTGGAACAGGAGCCCTGTGGCTGCGTGAATGTCTTGGTGCGATGGTTGCTCTTCAGAGACTCTCGGTCAAGGAGGAAGGGTTTGTTCAGAGGCTGCAGGAAGAGATTGGGGAGGAATTTGTATTTGGCCCAGCTTACCTGGTATTTTAATTTCTATATTTAGCAAGTACTCCAGATGTGTGTTGCAGGAAATAAGTAACTTGTCAGTGGTTTTGAGGTTTCTCAGCAAAAAGAAGATTGTGTCGTTTTGTGCTGAAGTACTGAAGAGAGTGTTTTATATTTTGAATGCTAATGAGCACAGTTTTTTTCAGATGGGAGCCATAAAACTGTCATTATGTCAGTGGTATGTCTTTGTTCTTAACTTTGCTTGTGCTAATCAAAGACAACAGTGGTATATTTTGAGTTAATACTGTAACAAGAGGAATGGCATTAGTGGTCATCATCACGAGTGACTCCTGGACATGTGGTAATAATTTCTCAAGTGTTTCTGACCAGTGAATGAGTGAGAGAGAGGGA
This sequence comes from Struthio camelus, assembly GCF_040807025.1. Classification (NCBI taxonomy): domain Eukaryota; kingdom Metazoa; phylum Chordata; class Aves; order Struthioniformes; family Struthionidae; genus Struthio; species Struthio camelus. The sequence continues at coordinate 148,166,598 of NC_090942.1, read as the reverse complement.
TTTTAACTCTGAGTTTGTGTAGAATAGAATGTACCGTTCAGCCGAAATGATAAGCTCACAGCTCACACTTGAGGGGTTTTACAAATAAAATCTGTTTTTTTCAAGTAATTAGCATATCTTCTTTCCACAGGACCTCTTTCTCCCCCGGCATCCAACTCTGCCTTTCTGTTCAGGATAAAATGATGACTTTTAGCAAAAGTAGCTGACTGAATGCAATAATCTTTATCTTAAGGAAATTAATTCACTTTGGAATTAAGGTCTCATCCTTCGAGTATCTTAGTTTTGCATAACTGGACTTGGGTTTGAGAGCCTTCAGAGGAAATGGCATTTTCCTTCTTGTTAATGGATGTCCTCAGATTTGGTAAATACCTAGAAATACGATTGCTAATGCTATATATTTAGGCACCAGTTTTCTGAGGAAAAAAAATACCACCCAAAACTTTTTATTATCAGTCAGGCAGTTTTCATTTATTTGGTGAGGCAGTCTGTTTGCGTTGGCTGGCAGGTTCGTGAATGGCTTCTGCATAACGAATCATACATTTGAAAAATTCTTTCCAAAGCTTTTATAAAAACACAAAAAGTTAAATAACTTTAACTTTAGTTATGTGATCAGTCTGATTAAGTTAAGAGATTTACTCTCAGTAACCCCACAGGGATTTCAGCAGTACTGTATGTTCCGGCAAAGGGAACAATTGGTATATTTTCACTGTCTGACTGTGTTTCTCAGAGAATGCTGGACAATATTGAACATTCAGAGGCTGCATTTTCTCTTTGTTTTGACAAATGCTAATAAGTAGCTAACTGCAAGAGAGGGAAAAAAATCGTAATTCAAACCAGTTGCTTGATGGTAGAGCTCAGCAAATTCCCTGACCAGCAAGATGTAATCTGGAAAGAAATGAGCAGAGTGGCAGCCTTTGCTAGCCTTTGAAATCACTAATAAAGTCATTAGACAATGTTTAGTTGGAGAGGAATGACTAAAGCTAGGGAAAGACTATTCTGGAGAGCTCTCAGAAGGAACATTAGTAGGCTTTGGTTTCTAATTAAGTGGTATTATTAGAGGCTTTGATAAAAGCCCTCATGTGCATGACATCTTGTATTTCTCTGTGTATCAAGAGTCTAAGAGAAACTAAAAAAAGGAGAGACTTTTTAATGATAATACCTGAAAAGTGTTTTTCTGCAGACCCATACATCATTGTCAAGTGAAAAGATTAAACTTTATTGTTTCTTTTTGAACCAAGAACTCAAGGTGAGTGGAAATGTCTTGAAATGCAAAGTAGTTTGGCAGATAAAGTAAAATGGAGATGAAAACAGACAATAAAAAGACATTGGCTGTAACAGAGGAAAGAGCAGGGAAGTTCAGTCTTTAATGTTGCTGAGAGAACTTTCTTTTTGCTATTAATGATAGCATTTAAGTGTTACAATTACAAGCCTTTATTGAAATGAAACATTTCATTTCAAAAATGGCACCAAAATCATTTCTATGTGTAATATGAAACATTGGTTATGTGATGCTGCTGCCAAAATAAACCCGACCATTCATTTAAAATATCAGGAAACTCCATTTGAGAGGGTAGTTATACATCCATTGAGGATACTATGTATATTATTTTTCCTTGGTATTAATAAAGTCTATTAACAACATAAGTGCAATTGATTCATAATGTCACATTTGTTTGCAAGTAATGGATGTAAGGTTAAAATGGTTTAACTATTACAATGTTTGAAAATGATTTCTGTTCCCTAAAGCCTCCTTTATTTTTATTACAGTTTTTTTCCCTTCAGCAGCCAGTTGTTGTGCAGTTGTTAAACTACTTTCAGCTGTAGATACCCTGCATTATCAAGATAGATGAGGCTTGGTGTGGGATTTCCACAAAGGTTGGTTGCTGAAAAAGTGACTTCAACAGCATGCCTTTGAAAGATTTATTTAACTTGTCCCTACATGGACCAGGCCGTACTGATTTCCAAAGAAAGAATTAATTTTTCTGTCAAATTCTGCTACTCAACAAGCAGAGTTGTTTTTCTGGGAGCCTAATCTACCCACTAGCCTGTACACGAAATGCGCGTGGCTGACTCTAAAGCGCTTTGGTTGCTCATCTCGGGGCCCGGCGCTTACAATGGTCTGCGACTCCGGCTCCCTTTTGTAGCCAAGAGACTGAGGTTTTTGTTCCCTTTTTGTGCTGTACTTACAAAGACCATGCGGGCGACACTGCATGTACAGTTCCTAAGCGCTCTCTGTTTGCTTTGGCCTTATGTCGATTCTGTTATCCACATGTGCTAGTTAGAGATAAAAGCAACCTTTAAAAAAACTCTACTTGGGGACAGGCAAACATGAGTAAGAGACATTGGGCATCCAGGATCTGTGTTGCTAGCCTCCTCGTTCCTTAGAATGATGTTGCCAAAATTATGTAACCTATTAGAGCGTTTTTTTGTCCTCTTCATTTGCAATTCACTCTGTGAGGACATTTTTTTCTCTGACGTTGAGAGAAAAACGTGGATGAGAGCAGATGACTTGGCACATAATTCTAGCTTTTTATAACTGGTTAGGGAAATGCTCCATGCGAATACCTACACGTCATTTGTTACAACAACTTGTTTTGACCTATTAACTTCTTTTACAGTCACATGAAATGATAATTACTCTATTTAAGAGAGAGTCCTGGCTTATGTGCCAATCTGTAGTCTGTGGACACACGTCGGAAAGGTAGGATATATGGTTTTCTAGAGGATAAAATGGAAAAGAGATCTTTTTATTAAAGAAAAAATGTATGCTTAAAAGAAATAAAACCCTTCACATTCCTTCACCTAAGTCACTGATGTTAATACCTAGATTATTAGAAGTGAAGTATTTGAAAAAATCAGATTTAGTTCTTTCGCTCTGTGTGCTGCACATCTGCAATTTCATTTCTTTCTAATTGGACAATGAAAATATAACAGACTGGTGAACTTCATTTTGTTTCTGGTCACCACTAGTTAACTTCACTTTCTGGTTCCCATGCACTGACAGAGGGTTGCAATTACTATAGATTTTATGTGGATGGCACTCAGATAGCTTTGCGACGGCTAGCAGTTTAAAACGGTTGGACGGAGGCATTTTTGGACTGCAGCTACAGCAGGGGGATATTTTGTTGGTTTTAACAAAACTATTTTAATAGGTATTTTCAAGAAATCATGGACCCTTGGATTTGTAAACCATATATATTTATAGCCCCTAAAAGGCTCAAATTCTAATTGTTCTGCTCTTTTGAAGAGTGCACTGAATTTTCACATCTTGTTATTACAGGACTTTCTACCAACATAACCACATAATAGGTTTACTTCTGGCATAGCTGTGCCCACAGGAGGGAAATTGCACTCATTAACTGTATCAGTTTCCAGTGGCACATGAGCTATATACGGAATAACTGTTAAACCCTGATCATGCAAGCAGATCCTGTGTATCAGTGGATCTTGTAAATCAGTCTGTTTGCAAAAGATGCTGTGTACTTTCAACAGGGTTTCAAAAAACAGGCACGAGTTTTGTTTTGGGGAATGTTTTCTGTTTTTTTTTTTCCATTGAGGATTTCTGGTTTGTTGGATAGGTTCCAGATAGCCTCGTATGCTGAGTCAGGTCTGGTCATAATTTTAGATGATATTTTTGTGGAGTCCCTTTTAAGTTTTCTAGAAGGAAGGCAAAACAAAAAAAAAAAAGTGTGTTTGCACACACACAGTGTTTGCAAGAGCAGTAACTCCAAGTGTGTGCAGCATCTTTGTCAGGCAGACAGCGGACAGCACGTCGGGAAAGCGCTGCTGTGACGGAGTGACTAATGTACAGCACAACTTGTTGTTGCGTGACAATGCTAGATAGCAGTAGAAAGCTGCTGCTCTCAGATTTGTTAGCTTAGGGGAGCTTTGCCTCGTCAATGATATGATTGTGTAAAACACTGTGCTCCTGTCTTGAAACAGTAGGAAGCTAGAGCTGAGATCTGTGATAGTGTCATTGTCCCCAAAGGTAAAGTAATAGGCTTCACTTTACAGTGCTGTATTTCACTTGGAAAGCAGTGTCTGTAGGAGTGATATAAACTCTTTGTTAATAAGGATAATAGACTTCAGGACCACTTAAACCCTTAAGACAATAAGGCTTGGGCAGCTGAGAGCATTAACAACATAATTCCAAACAAACACAGTCATAACATTTTTTTCCTTCACTTCTTGGATGACTTGCTAGCATTTACATTAAGCTTTCCACTTTTCAGGCCATTTCTGTGATCAATTATTTTTTCAAGCAGAATGAATTCTGAGAAAGCTACAACCTCAAACTGCTAAACTACAACCATCTCCTCAGATCAGTGGCTCAGGCAATTTGTTAGCGCTGGCTATGCTATGTTACATTTATAGCTGTTTGTAACTGGAAAAAAAAAGGATATTTCTAGTCCACTTCTATTAATGACTTTATGGACCACTCTGCCTAAAATAAAGGAATGCAGGCAGCATTCTTCATTCTCTTTTGTTTTTGCAACACCCTATGCAATGCAATGCCTGCCTCAGGCTTATTTCTTCAGGGCTCGGTGAGGGATCATCCAGAGCAACCATTTCTCCAGCTACCTATGAGCTAGGTTGGCGGGGGAAGAGGATAATAGGGGGATGGTTTGGTCCCGGCACTCCAAAATTATTAGGAGGTGGCAGACAAACAACCTACATCTTTGGGAAATCAGACTAAAATTGCTGCTCTTTCAGTAAAGTGTTTTCACTGTGTACTTGGCTTTTCTATTGATAGCCCCTTTGGTTCCTTAAAACAGAGATGCTGAATGCCAGATGCTCGTATAGCTCAGGTAACATGCCTACCATTTTACACAAAATACACAAAATGAGGGATGATCACCCTTTTTACTAATCACTGACTTTCAGCAGATACAAAGCTACACATGTGATTATGAATTGCTTGTACTTAGTCATAGATAAGAGTACAAACCTCTAAGCCCTTTGGAGGTCTAACATAGCACACCTGATATGGAAGATATCTGAGTTTCTTGCCTGCTTCAGCTCTCTGAAAGACAGGGATCTAGTCTGAAGTAATAATCTAGACAGCTTCTAAATTCAGTGTCCTCCCCAGGACAATTTATCACAGCCTAAAAAAGGTGTCGAGACTTGAGATACAAATCCCTCTGTTTACGGCAGTGGATGTCCACACAGCTAGTTTAGCCTAGTATTTAGACACGTAAAATTAGGTCAGATGAATGCCCCCCCAACTAACTACAGGATGTCACGATTAAGACAGAAACTTCATTTGTGTATATGTATCAGCATTGTCACATCTTCTCAGCGAAGGAAGTTAAATGTCTCAGACCGACAGCTCAGTAGTGCTGTCATATCTGGCTCTACATGTTGTGTATCACAAATTCAGTGACAGTCAATGACAGTCATTCTGTCAAATGGTCTGATTCTGTTTGACATGAAATGCCCTTTACCCCACTTTTGCTGTGGCAAGAAACCATATGGAAAATGTAAATAATATTTAAACAGACCTCAGGGCATCTAAGCATTGCCTGAATGGCATAAAGCCGGTCTTTTGTAATAGCGAATCAAACTCAGAGAATTTTTTCCTTGAATTTAAAGGATGTAGGATGGATTGCAGATATTATCAGGGAGGGGTTAGACCAGCAGAATAACAGCATCATTTTTTAGGTATCATATGATATGCTCAGACTAATAGATATAGTATGCTTCCATGAATTTACTATTTAAGTTGTATTTTGTCTTTTGAATTCACATGGCTTTACAAAAATCCATATGCATTTGAGCAGGAATATATTCTGGCGTCTTAATGGTCTCAATAATGATTTAATTGTTCTTTACTTGATGTGCCAACATCTGTGTGTTTTTGCATGTGCTAAAAACGCAGAAGTTTCCATATTGCCATTACTCATGCACAGGAGGAACATAACTCATCTGAGCTGCCCTTTCTGGCTTTTTCACGTCTACGTACATGAGTGTTTACAAGAGCTATGTTAAAAACATAAATGACTGTGGGATTACATCCTCAGTAGGAAGAACAGGAACAATATTCTTAAGTGTCTGGAAGAAACCTAGCCAAGGCCCAAATGAAAATATCTTTTATTTTTCAACTTCATCGATCAAAAGCTTCTGCGTGTAACACCCTAAATGACATCTGACATATCTGAAATGCTAGAATAAAACGCCAACAGAAAAAAGCCCAACCAATAACAGCCAAGGTTTTACTGCTAGTAAAGCACGTCCTTTGCTGAGGAGAAACGTTAAAACTGCGTGAATTACACACAAGCAACTGACAACTTTACTTAGCTATTCCATACATTAGAGGCTAAATCTCCATTCTAGGAAGTTTCAATGCCATTTTAGTTATCCATTTAATCCACCTATTCATTTAGCAGGAATGGTAATTACGGGAAAATTGCTGCCAAACTATGATGTGCAATTAAAATTCAGGCTATGTTGTGTGATGCAAAATCTCCCTTTTTTACTATCATCTTACAAATCCTCTGATAGAAAGTTTGTGCCTTTTTGAAACAGAGCTTGTAATAATAAGCCATCTGGCTTACTTAAACATGAAAGATTAAAATGATATACAGTATGAAGGCTTCCTATTCAATTGCTAATGTCCAAGAACTCAACTCCAGTGGTGAAAGCTGTCATTTGGGGGGAAGAGGTAATTAAAAGATTTCCTTGTAGGGATGGGTCCTAGAGCAGGGGACTGGCACATCCAACAAGCAAAACTAATTTTCCAAAAGAAAGCAGTGCTGGCCAAATGTCTTGCAAGATAATCTTCTGTATCCTTTAGTTCACTCACAACTGCTTGAGTGGGGCTGAAAGGTGGATTGATGACTGGTGGGACAAAAGCAACGAAACCTTGCTTTATTTACCATACTAAGCCAGCAGTGCTTCATAACATGGGCTTGATTGAGGCTTGCAACAATGAGAAAGAATGCATTGTGATTAAATAGCAACCTACTCTTTTTAAAGAGAAATGGTAAAAGAAGGTTGCAAATGTTTTAGGAAAACTGCAGTGTAGAAGTGGAAAATCTAGATTTTGAGATATGAAAGAGAGAAAGGCACTCTTCTAAGATGGGAATTTGAAACAAATGCATTTGGTAGTACTTATTCTTTTATAATTGGCAAGAGGCTAATTGGGGGCACAGTACTTGGGCTTGTGCAGCACACAGACCGTCTGAATCAACAGAATTGTTGTCAACTGGCTGCAGAGGGAAAACAAGGGACACTTCAGCTGTGACAGGAGCACATCCTGTTGATTCCAGCCACAACCTTCCTCCGCCTTCCACTTCTGACTGATGAATTTCCAAACTGGAAGCAACTGCAAATCCTGCTGATCAGATGAAGCTCCCACCCTAGGGTCTGAACCCTAAGTGGAAGCAGAGCTGGGTATGAATCGTTACCAGACAGTGCTCCATATGGCCTAGAATACTTGTAACGTATGCAGTATCTTTGACTTACAAAGTCAGGCCTAAATGTTATTACATGTAGACCGTAACCCTCCCGGATGCAGAGATCATGTCTCATTCCCTATAGGAAAAAGAATTTAATAAGGAACGTAAAGCTCTTTAAATAATTTTTAGCTCCAAGTATTGTTTGTAGTAGGGATGATCTCCTTGGTTAAGTTTTACAAAACTGCTTTTCAAGTCTGTAGAAATGCAATCTTCCGTTATTTTCTCTATTGCTGGTGCCGTTCCTACGAAGCCTGCTTAATTACAACTGAACTATTTTATCTCCCGCTTTTTCAGACTTTTTCATAAAAAGGAAAATTTAAAGTGCAGTGTGCAGGTACAATACACCATAAATAAAGAAAGAGTGCTAAAATGAGAACCCTCCCATTAAAAACACTATCCTCCTCTGCTCCTTTTCAGAGGAGCCATTTTAATGAAGATCCTATTGCTATTAATTCTACTTTCAGGCTCCATTTAGACTGAGAGGAGGAAATAATGAATCATGACATAATGGAAGTCCCTGTAAAGCACTCAGCTTACCACACAGGAAACCAGCCTTGCATGTGCGTTTGTTTTTGTTTTTAAGAATAGTTCTAACAATAGCAGCCAATGAGAGCCTATTAAGTTCATTGTGTCTTAACTTTCTCTTCAGTCCTTGGCTATCTTCCAGCTTAATTCCTCTGAGTCAGCAACACATTCAAACCAGGTTAAATGAACTCTTGGATAAGAACCTTGACTAAAGGAATAATTGATCTTTCTACCCCAGCTCATCACCCTTGTAAAACACCCGCTCCCCTCCCACTGTAAATGCAACATTTTAATATACAGCCCAATTCAGAAATCGTAGGATGGAGGAGAGTGGTGGTGGGGGGGTGAATGAGGGAAACAACCATGTCAATTTTGTTAAGCAGTTGATGCAAAAAGTAGTGCATACTTTGTTTGGCAAAAGCAAGAAGAAAGGGAAGTAGGACTGGGGGACATGAACTGACTCTATTTGCTTCTCTTAGGGAGCTCTCTTTTGCCTTCAGCACAGTTTCTCATCATCTGATTTTCTGACATCCTTGCCTTTTTACTCGCTGTAATACCGTCTTGTAAAGTGATGGAGATTGACATGGCCCTTTCATGTCAGAGGAGACTGGATCTTCCCCTCTTAGAAGCACAAACAGCTATAGGAAGACAGAGCAAATCTACTCCTTTCTTGGCCAAGATCTTCCCCCAGGAGGACCGGGGTGAGGAGGGGAGCTACTCAGTGGCTGGGTGCCTAATGACCTCTCAGTACAGGGAAAGGGCAGGCATAGAAAAAACACAGGCAAATGGAACATTAAGGGCAGAATAGAGCACTGAAAATATGAAAAAAGCTATCATGAGAATTTACTTGGTTTTAACTAAATGTCATGCCCACTGCAGTCCCCATTTTTATACTTGATTTTATACTTGATAAATGGATGGATGGATATATGGATGAGCCAGTAGAAGTGTGCTCTACATTAAAAAATACAAATTAGAGCCTGGAAAAAAGTGGCTTAATAGCTATTGTGCTGTGACCCCAGATCATTAAACTTAGAGCATTGCCTTCTAATGACAGCCCTTTTAAATGTTTTCTGGCATCTTTACTGCTTGGTCCTTATGTCCATAGCGCATGAAGGCTTGGGCTCACTGTTCTTAAAAGGTCAGTTATGCTCTAGGATAGTAGCTTTGCTGTTTCAGTAAAAATAGAGCTGTTCACTGTAAGGGTAAAGTGTGCGAAAGAATTAAACTCAACTTTCTTGTGGGCTTTTCCCAGCCTCCATGAGGAACTTAGGACAATCACAAATGTCATATTCCTTTCCAAAACTCAGGTACATTTGAAGGAAAGATTAAGGCACGTGCAATGTAAGTGGATAACTGTCCTGCTGCTGAGGACTCTGCTGAAAAGTGCTTACACTGTACAGCAGTGAGGGCATTAAAAGAACCTGGGGAATATACAACAGAGCTGTACAACATTTTCTTGTGATCTCCACCTTGGTTTGCTGTCTCACTCAGAAGCCCTTGGGAGAAGGGATCAGCGCTTTGCTCTGTGTTTGCCCAGATCTGACACAATAGTGTTGTGCTGTTGCCTGAGATTTCAAGGTTGTACCAGCATAAAAATATCAAATGATACATTGCAAGGATGTAATCCTTCCTCTTGAAAATTGCTGCTCTTTGCAGAGAACTTGCAGACACAGAATAATAACTTTTCCTGAAAGCCTTATTTATGAAAGATTATTTGCTAGTTGGAAGGCTGGTGGTGGGTAAATAAAGGAGTAGCTTTATTGTTCTTGAGTATTTACTGTAAAGTTATGGCACTTTGCCCAGTAAATGCAGGAAAAAAGGGATCTGACAGGTGCCTTAAATACTTGGTGTGTCTGAGATTTCAAGCCTTTTCCATACTAGCTATATATAACTATGTAGACAGAGTGACTGACCAGATCTTTGTCCCTTTATTGATCAGTTTGTTTGTTCACCTTTTCAGTCATTAGAAGAATGAACAATTCTAAACAGTTTAAGAAGTACAACACATGGATTATAAGAGATAAGATTTTCCTGTAGACTATGTTCCCTATTATAAAAAATGTACTTACAGCTGAAAGAATTACCCTCTGAAGTCCCTGTCTCCCACAGTCCTCATTTGCAGAGGAACTGAGAGGAGTCATTTCTCTTCTGAAACTCCTGGTCCTCTTACCCTACCATGACAAACAAATTGGGAAGGAGATGATAAAGTCCACTGACTTTAACTCTGATGTCATTTCAGAGCCTTGCATTTCATTTGAGAAAACTACAGCGTATCCATGAGTGGGAAAAATGTGAAGAATTTTTTAAAATCATTTTTGGTGCTAATCTGTTTGTTTGCCCCATCATGGTTACAGGTGCAGGGAGGAAGGCACCAATGGAAGTGGCACAGCTCAGCATCCTAAACGTGAAGCAGTGCAGAAGCGTTATAGGTCTTTCAGTAATGGCACTTGCAATTGTGGTTCACTCAGAGTGATCTGACACTCCAGAGATGTTCCCATGGCAGCTGATTTGACTGATCACTGACACATGCCATAATGAATCTGTCGGGTTAGCTGAAGGACACAGACTGATCAAGACAGCAAGAAAAGCATGGAAAGAAATCTTTCTAGGGTGAAAAGTGGTGGAGCTGAGAACCTGTCCTACTTTTAGAGAGATCTGAGAAGAAAAAGGCATATGAAGTAGAGTAGTGGAGTTGTTGCTGCTTAATCTGTGACTTGCAGGTACAGCAAAATAATGGGGAGTAGCTCTTAATTTTAGAGTGGCTCAAGAAGTAGGCAGAATACTTTGAAAGAAATGTTTCCTTAAGATGAATAAAATTCATTATGTGAGTGATATTAAGGGAGATTTACCTTGATTTGATAACATAGCTCGATAAGGAGAGAAGAAACAACTTCTGAACACTCGTTGATCAATTTACTGTTCAAAGCAAACCAAATATGGTACTATGCCGCCCATCTTTCTCTTTCTTCTTCCAGCAGTGCCCATTTTAGTCGTTTACTGGGCAAATCTATTTCCTTCAACATTTTCTGGATTGTTTGCATGCTGCCGTAGTACATAGGTGCTCACACTAGAAATATCTAACAAACTACTGTTCTTCTTTAGACTCCTCCTTAAGCCTCCTTTGTATCACAATGCCTTGAAAGCACTGTGCAATAACCTGGCTGTCTTGATAGTGGTCTTGATGCTGGACCTTTTTGTATCAGAGAAAATGCTTTATCTCCTCTTTTTGTCTCCTCTTGTCTCTTTGAACTCCTATTTTTTAACTCTTCCATCTCCAATTGCTACAACTAACAGCTGCATCTTGTCATATGCTATGTTTGCAAAGTCTGTGGGGCAATGGCTGTCCCTACGCCTAGGAGGTATTGCAAATCAAAACTAATGAAAAAGTGCTAATAGTTGAATAGAACATCTCTACTTAAGATAAAGGACTAGGTCCAAACTGTCATCAGTTAAAACTGAGCTACTCCAATGAAGTCAGCACCTGTTCCACCTCAATATTAAACCGCTAGAAAACATTATGAAATGCTGTAAGCACAAATGATAGCAGTATGCTGATCTTGCTCTCATTTGAAGCAGACACTGACTCCAGTTATCAGGGAGATAGAAATATCTGGATGAAGAGAAGCTGGTTCAAATGTAGCCCAGAGGAAGCAGGGATGGTGCTCACCAGCACTGAGAAGCATTTCAGAGCCTGTTCCTGGGAGGGCCCAGCAGTCATTTAGTAGGATTCTCCTAGAAGATGTATTGGAACATCGAGGCTAGCCAACTGCTTGACTTTGGTAGCGTCACCTTCATGGAAGAAATGCTTTCTTCTACTACCTTGAGCAAAATATCTAAATTCCTGTTCTTGAAGAAAAAGACTGGGGTACAACCATGCACATCTTCTGAGTCTAAATTACAGCAAACCTTCATAGCATGGAAGACACTGAGAAGCTGTAGCTGACTGAATTCACAGCAGCCCACTACTCTGTGTGTGTAGCTAATTTCAAAGTCTACAGAGGACTAGCGCCTGAGTATAGGAAGAGTTTCTGTGTCCTCTTTTGGGATTTGCAAAGCACTAATGTAAGCAGAGGAGCTGTGCTGGTGTAGTAGGTCACACAGCAACGGTACAGTTTGTGCTGGTAGGGCTCCCATTTTCCTCTTCCCCTGCTCTGTCACATTTCCACTTGCTGTGGGAACCTAAAAGGAAATCTGCATTTTCTCACCTTCTAGTCTACAGATTTAGAGCTCAACTTTAGCCAGTGCTCTTTGCTCCATCAGGAGCCAAGGCATAAGGCTTTTCACATTGTTAAAAAGTCATTACAATGAGTGACAACAGAAAAGAGGCAAAATAGCAGGTCTTCGTATTAAATATCTCTTATATAGGGTGCTTCTTCCTCTGCAGCTGCATTTACATTATATCTTTTGGTTACAACGTTTTCTTCATGATTTGTCTTATCACCATTTGTCACAATGCGAAGCATTTGTTTTCCAAATAAAGGTTTTGCTGAGCCCAGAGAGTCCCTTTAGAATTCGGCCATTTTAATGGTGCGAGAAGTTCAACCCTGGATGTTGCTTTTTGCCCTCTTTGTGAATATGCTGGGTGTGTGATGTGATGCCACTTCTTGCAGAGAACTGTAACCCACTGTCCTTGTGTTTTATGGCATTGCTTGCTTCTGCTTTGTATTTATTTTGTTTTTAATGCTGGCTGCTTTCCCATAGCTTCTGGCCACAATGACTGCTGCAATCTTTTGTCAGCTAAAGCAGACACAATCTGCAGACAGAAACATATTATCATGTACATCATTTTCAAATAAAGCAAGGCACATACAACACACTATTGTTTTATATGGAGGTGTAGTGAATTAAATTGAGAATGCTGTAGAGCCCATCTAAAAGAATAGCTGTAAAAAGTTATAATAAGATGAAATATCATTTGAGTTTCAAACAGGATCACTATAGGAAAAGAATAAAGCTTTAAAATGAATATCTCTAAAAGAAGCAAACTGATTAAAAATGATCCTCCGTTCTTCCCCATGAAGCAAGAATTTAGAGGAAATGTAAGATTAGTAGGTTAAATGATAGACAAGTGCCTATATTTTCTGCATTAAAAAAATACAGATTATGTAAAACAATAGAACTCTTACACTCCATGAGAAACCTTTGGTGATTTGGGGGCAGATGCTATTTTTATTAAAGTCTATGAGTATTTTTCCTTTGATTTTTATGGGAATAATATTGTGTCTCGGTTGTTTCAAATCCCTTTATCTGGCATTGACAAATGCGATCTTGTTGCCCTTGTATCCATTCAAAAAGCTACTGCAGAGATCATTTTTCTAGTCCATTGCTTTGACCTCCTCCTCCTGTCCTCCTCCTCCTGACTTTCTCTACTCTTTTGCATCAAATACAAGTCACTTGTCCTCACTTTCTATGCTCTTCCTGACCTGTCAACATGCATCTTATCATCAAAGCTTTGACAGCTGCCTCCTGTCTGACAAATTCAACAAGGTAGTTTGGGGTAAACAGCAAAGACGTTTGGTCTGAAACCAGAACCTCAAGGCAAAACTCAACCATTTGCTTCCAAGGAAAAAGTTTTCTGAAGACAAGTGAATAGCATCCCTTGGGTTTCTCACAGCACTGGGGAAGTTCATTTAGTCCTCTGAACTTCTTCCCCTACTTGCAGCAAGCCACTTGAAGTTGCCAAGAGCATTTATTGTAGAATCCTTCTCGTTTTGCAGGCAGAGTATGGTGGGAATCCATGTCGTGACGGAGCAAGGATTCATGCTCACCTTGCTAACACCCACAACCCAGGCACGTGTGCACCCCCTGCCTGGGAGCATGACCCTCCTGCATCACAGGCCATGTTCTCCCACAGGCCAAGTTGCAGGCTCTTGCTTTCCCTTGTGCCGTCCCAGGCCATCAAGGAAGCACCTTATCTTGTGCAGGAGCACGCTGCTCCCCCTTCTCTCAGGACCACAGCACAAAGCAGGAACTGGCACTCATACTGCACCCAAAGAGCAACGAAATGAAGCCTGGGTAAGCAAAGAATCAGCATATGTCTGTGATAGCACTGACATGAATTCAGCTAACCTGTGCTGACAGATGAAAGTGAAGCAAAGCCACAATCAATATTCTTGGAGCAAGGGAAGGTAGCGAGAGAGAACAGATACCCCAGTGTGTTTAGCAGGGCTCCAGACTCGGTCATCTCTCTGCATTGCGATATCTTTGGCAGGGTTGCTGCATGTTTTCAGTATTTTTTTGTTTAATATGGGCATTCAGGGCTCCCATCCTGTAAAAGGAAACCATACAAAAAGAAGGACATGCTCCTTTAAAAGGCAACATGTGTGAGCAGAACCCTGTGGGCTCCATTTGAGCACAGCAGCTCAGGGAAGGGTGACAGTGTATAAAACCTCTCGAAGGTCCCTTGGCCCCCACCCTATCTCTCCCAGTTTGAAATAACCTGAACTGTTAAAAAAGATCCAGAACTTATGAAACTTTGAGGGTGTAAAGAAGGGGTGGTGGAAGGCAGAGGAGAAGGTGCTGGGTGCTGCAGGATTTTGTCAGGATTTGTAAGACATATGTGCTGGCTGGTGGTGGGATGACAGATCAGCCAAGCCTATGGCAAGACAGGTTGGTGCCTTAGGACAAAAAATCCTGGTGTGTGTTCGTTATGGCCAGACAAAATGGGACAATCCCTTATCTCTTCGTTTTCTCTTGCTAACTTCTTGTAATTTAGATGAAAGAGGAATAGCCATGACATGAGGGTCCTTCCTCTCTCAGAGAGGAACATATGAGAAACAAAGTTATGGTCCATCCTGAAACTTTTACCTTTTTATGAAATTTTGGCTCCACTTAACTGGTAGCATTCTTTGGCTTTGCGAAAAAAAAAAAACAAAACAAAACCCCCACAATTCTACTACAAAAGGAGTAGGAATGAAAAACAATGGGGGTTCACGATTTTTGTCATGAAATTAAACCTTTGCTTAGTGCAGCATAATAGTCCCCTGCTCCTGTTTGTAGGTGTGGAGTACGTGTGGTGCAGCAAGGAGCTGTACACTTCTTCCAAGAGGTCCCTATTGATTCAGTCCAAGTTGCTGGCAAGGGTGACCAGATGTGTTCTTGCTACCCGCGGTAGCTGTCTTGGTGATGACCTATGCAGACTGTGGCAACAAGAGAGCAGAAAGGGATTGGAACAGACAAAAGTGGTCTTAGTCTGCCAGGGGACGAGTATTTACATCGCAAATCAACCATCCCACCACGTGCTCCTTGGAAGCATCTCTAGGGAGGCCAGGACCTGAGTGGGAGCCTTCTGAAGCCAGTGGAAAGTCTTCCATGGGTTTTGGCAGTGCATGAGTCAGGATTAAAAAGCATGGGCTTCCATTCCCAACCTGTCTGCAGACTGGGAGCTCTGCTGCATGGTGCTGAACATGAATGCTGTGAATGGGGAGGTCTAGATGACTGTGCTCTCCTGGTCCTGGGGATGAAGCCGTGCTATTTAGCAGTGCAGTGTTTGTAACAAGAACTTCACCCGTTTTAAACTACCCCAACATAATCTTGTTCCTTTCTAGATAACGTTCCTTTGTCTCAGTCAGTCTCTCCAGTAGGTTATCATAGTTCTTAGTCATTATTTTTTAGATAAGCTTTCCTACTTTCTGCCCAAAATTCACAAGATATCCTTTCATTTATTCTCTCTAAAATGAGATAAACCATGAGAGACCAGTCTCCTGGGGCTGCACCGTTCTGTAGTGAACCTCATGTAAAAGATATAGGGTACATTTTCAGCAGTGTGCGTTATTATTAATGAAGGCTGTGCGCACACAATTCTTTGTCCATCACAATGAAAATTTACCCTCATGTATCTTGTAAATCTCAGATGTAGATTTCACTCGCAGCATTTTATTTTGGGTATTCTTTGATTATTTTTTTCATATTAGGGAACCGTAACGATAAGTCCCTGCTCAAGTGAATATACAACTAGACCTCATATGACACTGAAATTTGATAGTTTTTTTTCTTTTTGGGCTTAAAAAATTTGCCTTTCAGAGCTATTCAATAAGAGAAATGTTAATGAGAAAAATTTTAACAAGGCAAGCCCTGGCAGTGACCCCCTCGGATCTAAGCACCGCTGCAAACTCAGGGCAAGCCTGGTGCATGAGGAACATCTTGCAGAATATCACTGGCCTTCTGTTCTATCAGCGCTGTAGTTCTAGAAACAAGGCTCTTAATGAGGAAAGATCAATCCCAACAGGAAAACCTGTGATATCTGACATCAGTAGACGTGCATCCATGCTGTACAAACCAGCCCCCCCCGCCCCCCTCCAGCCCCTGCTAACAAAAAATAAAATAAAGTAAAATTGTGTCATTTTCTTTCAAAGTTTAAAGACTCAGGATCACTTCGTGTAGCATTTAACTATCATTTCAGTCAGGCTTTTGAAGCTGTTTAAGTTCTTTTGTACCCGAGTTGTTTAATGTTACTCAGACAAGGTAAATCAAAGTCTAATAGAGTGGAAAAACAGTAAAGGCAGAAAATAGGTAAAAGATAAATCACACAGGAAGTTTTGCGCTTTTTTGTTATTATATTCATTGAGATCAAAGTCCTTGTTTCAGCTCTAATTAACAAAAGCTAATGCAGATTGGAGACCTTCTGGCACTGAGCAGAGCCTTGGAGGATACAGCTGAAATCTTCTGAAGATTTAAATAATTAATATGACACCTTGAGCTTTGGATGGGAAAATAAAAAATAAAAAAAAAGAAGAGGGGAAAAAAAGAGCCCCATGTTCAAGTTTAAGAACAATGCTATTGCCAAGTTTGATACCATTTGTTCTGATGAAAATGAGCTGAGTAGACTGCACTGACTTCATTGTCTGGTACATTGGCAGTTCAGTGGATTGTTTCACCTTTTGTCATGCTAAGGGAGTCTTTTGTGCAGTACTTTGTTACCCCCAAGTCTGCCCCAGTTGAAGAAGGATAGAAAAAGGCAAATCTGCTTTAGGGACTTGGAGGATGGTCATTTAATGGTTTTTAATCCTCTTAATCCACGTAAGAATGGAGATCTCTGAGTGAAAATCCCATCCCAGAAGTCCTTATGATTCAAATGCCTGGCTCAGGAGACTGTCTTTTGAAAAAAAAAGCAGCAAAATATTCTCCACTACTGTGGCATTGTGGTTTATTTCTCTCCGGTTTTCCAAAGCTGTCTGATGCAATATAAGTAAACGGAATGGAAACCTACTTCAACTCCTGTGAAGTATGAGAACAGAGAGTGCCCGGTGCCAATCTGTGTGTTTTGGGCACTCTGGCAATTCAGTTTGATTTTATAAAAATGACAAGGACCCTCTTCTCTAATTGTCTCAACTGTATGCAAATCTCCCCGAGATAGAGGGGATAGGTTTGGGCATGCACTAATGCCCTCACCAAGCTGTTTTCCGCTCAGATATTTTCTAGGTAAATGAAATCCTCTATTGAGTTTGGAAATAGATTACTTCTAAATTGTTGACATAATCATAGCTAAGCCTTTCTGCTGAGTTCATTATTACTTCATAAAAGCATGATTTCTCTTCCTCTCCCCCCCCCCAAAAAAAAAAAATCAATAGATCTAATTTGATAAGCCAGCAAAGGACTGTGAATAGGCAATTTTCATAAGTAAAATTAAAGAGGATCTGAAAATGAAACTGATTTTTCTTGCTGTCAATCTGCAGACTTGCCATTTGCCACAACAGGTTGAGTTTAAAGTAATTTTTCCTTATATGCACAATATTACGATTTTTCATTTGTTTATTTAGTTCATCACCTGACATTTTAGAACTGGTTGAAAGAAAAGGAAAAATACAGCTTCCAACTTATAATGAACTACGTTAGTTATAGAATAGAGCATGCTAAAAATGATTGGATTTCTTTAAAAAAAAGAATGAAAAAATAAAGTTATCACTGCAATAATTATAATCTCGGTAGGTAGCAAACAGTTTTAACAAAACAGCATGGCACAGCAACTCAAAGCATGTCTGAAAAATGAGAACTCATTAATTTAGTGTTTTCTCTTCCAGTCAGCTCACTGACATGCATTTCTCAGCTTCTATTCCTATGGCTCCCCCTCACCCCAAAAACCGCAACAGCAACAAAACGAACAATTGTTTTCTAGGCTTTTAATGCAATTTTTCTGACAATTCAACTTTCACAAAACAACCAGCTGCCTAAATTCATTCCAGCTAGATGTTAATATTAATGGACTCTAAGTGTGCTGCAGGAAAAACTGGGCATTATTTTACTTTCTTTTCCACTGTATGCAGAAAAAGGTACACTAGAGATGCTGTCTATTGCATGCCATAAAGACTTTGGCTGTCACCTTGCCAAGATTTCTGTTCCTCTCAATGACCATGTAACGTCTCATTTGAGGCCAGAGAGGAAGAATCTGTTATGAAAGAGTTATCGGTGCTGTAAGCTTCCCTGTTTCTTCATTGCCTGTTTGTACAGCATCTATTTGAATCTCACTTTTACTGAGCTGGGCCCCGAATGGGATGTGTGCTCTTTTTGGATGCTAGGGTATCTTTGTGATGGTGCAGCATCAGAACAAGAGAGGCACAAAATGACAGCCTGGCACGTTTCCTTACTTGTCTCCTCACTGTGATCATAACTCCTCTTTGGCTAATGCCTTGCCCTTTAATTTTTTCTTCTTCATAGCAATCTCTATTGGTAATGTTGCAGGGACTCTTGACCAGCATTTGCGGCAGAAACTGGCCTGCATCCCATGCTGAGTGTGATCTTAATACGGTATTTTTCTCCTCCACAGGGGACGGTAGCAATATGTTTTAGTGTGCTGATTTATACTCTTTTTTAAACTCACCTTCCTTAACCTTACCTTCAGCTCTAGTAGCTAACCCCCTAAAGCTACCCTCACACTTGCAAATGGCTAATGTAAGGTGAAGAAGAAACATGCGCAAGAGCCTATGTGGAGAAAGGTGAGCGCTTGTGTTCAGTGGTGGTATCATTTTACCTACCAGGAAGGGAACTGGGATTGTCAAGACATGATCATTCAAACTGCTGGTAGAAGCATGGCAGGCTCTTTTAGGAGTAAAAAGTAAAAGCAATAGTTCTTTGACCATTGGCTTCTTGAATTCTATCTGGAATAATCACTCTAATTTTGCCACAGGCAGGCTGTGATTCCCTTGAAGTAGCGCAGCGCAAGACATACCAGAACAACAGCAACGACAACAAAATC
Source organism: Struthio camelus (assembly GCF_040807025.1). Classification (NCBI taxonomy): domain Eukaryota; kingdom Metazoa; phylum Chordata; class Aves; order Struthioniformes; family Struthionidae; genus Struthio; species Struthio camelus. The sequence goes on along the minus strand of NC_090942.1, from coordinate 148,147,422 downwards.
AAGATCTGAGCACAGGTTAAAAGACAGCTTAATCCTCTTTGGGAAACAGGATATGCTGAAGTTACCTGAGAGGGGTTTTTGTAATTATGAAAAGGAGTAGCAAGTTGATAGAGAAATATTTTTCATAGCAGCAAAAGTAAACCAAACCTAATATAGACATGGGGAAACTCTAGCAGTACTGTTACATGCAGAGAGTAATAAACTTACAGAATAAATTATTAGGAAGGACTAATGAAGAAAAGAGTAAAAATGAGTTTCAGAGTCATCTAACTTTTCTGGAGGGAAACAGAACTGCAGAGTAAGAAGGAAATATCAAGGGAGGAAAGAGATGAGCTTCCGCGAGCCAGATGTACTATGCTGGATAGACATTCCTTGGCTATAGACTGCCTTCTGTTTGCAAGACTTCATCTGTAGCACCAGCAGTGCCAGCCTGCTGGCTCTGAGGTGCTTTTTGTACAGAGTCCACCTCCGAGCCCCTGTTCCCAGGACCAGAACTGCCGTGGCCGTGCACTTCTGGCCAAAGAAAACAGTTTCGAAAAAGGGGTTACTTACACATTTGCCAGGCTCCCCTTGAGCCTGCTGATGTGACCTTTGCTGAGGAAGAGATGAGTGATGTTGAGAGTGATGAAAGCTAGGAGGTTTTGCCTGAATCTTTAACTGCCTGCAACATTGAAGGTGCGTAGTCTGTAGGTAGCAGCTTTACCAGGTGGGAGTGAGCTGAGGGAGCAACTGAGCTAAACCTGCACCTACTGACACTTGCTTTTTCTCTCTGGCCTCTGCAGCCCTGTTGGTGAGATAGGTTCAGGAGGGACCAAGCAGGGAGGCAAGGGCTAAAATGAGCACAAGTTTCACAAAAAGAAAAAATTGCACTTGAGACAAAAATGAGCCCATCTCCTCCCATGGGTGGGTGGGCAGGCAGGTTTTGAGGGGTGGAGGTTCAGCATAATCCCACACGACCCAGTGCTCTTGAACAGGTCAAGGTGATTCCTGAAGTAAAATGATTTTCTTCTTGATGTCTGCAGAACTGAACCCATCATACAACATGAGCTGGTATGAATTAATTTTATGGAATCTAATCTCCTCACAACACTCAGTTACTGCAGAATTAGGAAAGCACCATACAATTACGATTTAACAAATGGATCTGCCTGAAAATTACCTGTTTAGAAAGAACAATTTCAAAACTATTCTAGAATATCCTGGAGTGTGCCTTGAACAACATTCTGGTTTTGAAAAGAATTAACTCATTTGCAGTCATTTCTAATTCACCAAGGCTATTCTCATCTGACTCAGTGCCTGATATTCAGTGCGTTAGTGGTCAGGTAAGCTGAGCAGTCTGGAAGTATTTGTTAGACCTTGGATCTAAACTGCTTTATGAAATTAAGCTGAATATCCCTCCTACTTATTAATGCCCCATAAACAGAAAAGTTGGTGGAGGGCATCAGACCAGGGCTGTGCCACTGCTGTTTGCCATGGTGGAGTCCCTCTTTCCTGCCATAGTGCTACAAACGAACGGGCAAGTTTCCAGCGCTGGGGATCAAGGGGAAGGAGGAGAAAGTCCCTTCTGGGCCAGCAGTCAGCTAGCACTGCAAACAGGGAGAGTCTCCTGGCATGTCTGGGCTTCCAGACCTTATCCTGAACACATACACGCGCACCTGCAGGACCCTGACAATTTTTCCTTCCCACAGCCTGAGACTTTCACTCCAGGTTCCTCATGGGCCATGACAAGAAGCATCCAATGGCAGCTCCATATCTTGGCTGATGCCTCTGAAGATCTAGGAAAATCAGTTCAGGACACAATTGCTCTAACCTGCAGCGGACTGCAAGCAAGCTACAGCGATGGTGATGTGCCTTAAAGATTTCCAGAGAGGCTAGAAGAACAGTTAGGAAGATTTCTGGAAATGCAAGCTGCCTAATCGGAAAGAATGGATACTTTCAGCTCAGATCAAGGATCTTTCCTACCCTCCCTGCTGCAACCCATACTTTTGATTTGTACTCCCTCCAGACAGATTAAGACATTATTTCTGATTCTGATAAAGCTGAGTTTGGATGATAACTATTCTGGAAAGGAATCATTTCTGCTCTCTATTTGCACTATAGGAGGCTTCATCTTTCTAAGGAAATATAAATTAATAACAACAAACCTACTAGAAAGAGAAAACACTTTTTTTGCAGACTGTGCCTATTCTATCAAGGAGCTAACATTTTTAATGTGCCTTTCCAAAGTTTATTTCAACAATTCTTATTTCCTACACTTCATAGAAAGGCATATACTGTTCTTTAGATTATGCTATATATGTTCAATCATGTGAATCATAAATAACTCAGTTGTCATGAAGATTATGTTTGCGACTGTTTCTTTTCATATTTTTCACCTTTTACCTGACCAGATGTTTTAAAAATGTAAAAAATACACTGTCAGCAAAAGCATCTTGAATGAGACACGTGGGGGGAGTGGAAACAATAAGCAGACATCACACACACCACATTATAATGAAACAAATTAGGGTCTGGCTCAAAACACTTTAAAGGACGGACAGTAACCCCTTATTACCAAACTACAAAGGTAGTAATAACTCCATTCCCAGAGGTACCACTGCGATCAAGAAAAAGAACCCTAGTAGTATTTTTATAGCTTTTGCTTGAAATGTTTTTGAAGAAAAACTCTGACTTCTAAAGAGTTCTGAAACTGTGTGGTGTGTCTCAAGATAGATCTTAATGAAATTTGCTGCTATCAAAACTAGACTGCCTAGAATATGGCAGAGCCTATTAGGGCCTCAATAGCAACATTGATTTTAGGGATTTTCCCCTCCCTCTAAATACACTGCACACTTTTTTGATGTGTGAAGAGACTGAAGCTACTTAAAAGATATTTTCAATGGGATAGTTCTGAAGACTTCAGATAAAATATTTCAACGCAGTACCTGCAGGGACAGGAGAAATTGCTTCAGTTCATTTTGCCTTAGTTAGAGTCGTGTTAAATCAACTGCTTCTGGCGTTTGCAGGACTTTGTAGACATTCTTTCAAAAGTGTTTGAAAAGCTTCAAATAGATAAAGGTCTTCAAAAGGCAACTAGCACGGGGGACTGACATCAGTAATGCACCAAAGACCATCCAAAAGGGCTGATACACAGTATAAATGGGGCTTTAGTACCTTTTTTTTTTTCATCTGAGATACTAGCCATGTTCTGTCTTTGTTATAAGATCCGTTTGCTGCCAGGAGGATCCCTGATACGTAGTCTGATTGCCAGGAGATACAAGGACCTGACTCTTCACAGCTTGGAAGTGGATATAGTTATTTGCATGTGGGTTTAATATGCTGCCAGTTTAACAGGTAATTTACACAGCTTCTCTGTCAGGAGCAGTGAGACCACGGCGTGCAACGTAAATCAGACATGGTGACGTTTGCTCCCTCTGTTGACTTTTGGTGATGTTTAACATTGCCTAAGTTGAAAGGACTTTCAACCTAAGTTGAAAAGACTAGTGCTTCAATCTGAGCAACTACAATGTAAGCTGTGCTTTTCAAGATGGGTGGAGACAGAGATCTTGCCAACCCCACTCACGTGGGCAGCTCCCTTTATGGCTTCATGGATTTACTCATACAAAAAATGATTTTATGACTCAAGCTTTAAAGTAGCAAGAGACTTAAAAATGGCTTTCAAAGTATGAGAAGTGTCCACTGGAAACACCTAAAATAGTATAAATTCCTAGAATATAAGCAACAGAATCTATTTGTGCATCCTTATTTGTGCATGTGCAACTAAACCCCACTATTGCAATGGAGAGGGGAGTGCATAAAGCTGTACCACTGTCTCTCTGATGTAGGAAAGCGTATGAGACATCTTCCTACTGAGATCATTTATGCTCCGGTTCAGGTCCCTGTGAAAGATTGGCTGCCTGAATGCAGAATGAGAGTTTTTCCTACCACGGAAAGTTCCTCCATGTTTGCCCAGGGAAGATGGTGAGAAGGTTTTATCCTGGAATTTTAAGATCTCCTTAGGTACCTGATCCCCCAGCGCTAGCGACTCACCCTCCAGAGCCTGACCCTGCCCATTCTCTGAGAAGTCAGCTTAAAAAGCAGGGAGGAATAATATGATCGCAGTAGTGTATCTAACAGAGAGGACATACTGCAGTGTTTTGGATTTTCCTGATGGCTCATGGTGCCAAACTCAGATTTATCACATTGTTTTAGTCTTGTTAGGAAGTGGAAGAAGTGCGTATGCAAACTGAAACAGGTTTGTCGGTACCCATATGGAATAAAGTTGCTCGGTATTTTGCAAAGTCTGTTATTTGCGAGAAATAATCTTCAAAGTGTCATATTTTCATAAATATGCAGCCCTTGCTGTGAAACTTTAAAGAAAATCTTTTTGTCTCTTTGGTTATAGACTTAGGGACATATTTATTCTTATTAGTATGAGTCAGTAGATTTATACCAGAAATGAGTGTGAATCATACAGTTTTCCAAAAGTCCAATAATAAAGACTTTATGTAAAATAATGCCAAGAACGGCCTTTAAAAGTAAGTTAAAAGATTCAGTGAAGATTATACACTTTCTTGTTAATGTTGATCTTATTTACAAATTGTTGCTATAGAGACCAAAGAAACCAGATATTCTCTTTGTCTAGTACAGAAATGGCATTTTCACATTTTACTGTAAAATCTCTTTTTTGGCAGTCTGGGGCTTTGAAGCTGCTTTGATGGAGGTGTTTTCAAAGGGAATGATGGCAGAAGGCATTTTCCCCACGGCAAAGGCACCTGTTTGTAACCTCTAACCTAGGCATCTGGGAAAGTTTACACTGAAGGGAAAAAGGCAGCAGGTATTATTTACTTCTGTTCACTTTTTTGCTCCTTTGTATATTTAATTCAAATTAAAGTTTGTATATATAATGCCAGAATGAGAGCCTAGATCCTTCTCTGCACTCGAGAGGAGAGCTTTTTATTTGAGTAGAATCTTTACTGAAAGACTCTCATATTGCTCAACATGAAACTTTGGGATCATTCACTGATGGAAGAAAGCCTTTAACATCTAGAGAATCACAGAATAATTCAGGTTGGACCTTGGAAGGTCTCTGGTCCAACGCCCTGCTCAAAGCAGGGCCAGTTCTGGGGTCAGATCAGGCTGCTCAGGCTGCTCAAGTGGGTCTTGAAAGCCTCTGAGGGTGGAGATAACACAACCTACTTGTGGGGCACCTGCTCCACTGCCTGACAGTTCTCAAGGGGAAAAAGTTTCCCTTGTTGCAACTTGTGCCCATTGTCTCTTGCCCTCCTGCTATGCCCTGCTGTGAGAATTCTGCCTCTGTCTTCACAATGACGCCTCAGGGGCACTGGGGGGACTGCTTGGTGCCCCTAAAGCCATCCCTTCCCCAGACTGAGCAAGCCCAGCTCCTCCAGCCTCTCCTCGTGGGGCAAGTACTCCAGCTCTGACCACCTTGGGGGCCTTCTGCTGAACTCAGTCCAGTTTGTCCATGTCTTTGGGTCACTTGGGGACCCAAAACTGGACACAGTACTCTAGAGGTAGTTTAACAAGTGCTTCCCTCAATCCTCAGGCTGAGGTCCTGCTCATACAGCCCAGGATGCTGCTAGCCTTCACCTCTGCCAAGGCTGAGTTTATTGTCTACCAGGGCCCTCCAATCCTGTTCAGCAGAGCTGCTCTCCAGCTGGCATGCCTGGCCTATTAGCCAATATGTGAATATTTTTATGCTCAAGTGGTTTTCAATTCCCAGCTAATAATGCTCCCATTTTTTATCACATCTTGCAATGTCAGTAAATAGCCTCTTTCAAACCCAAGGACAGTGGCGCAGAGTAATCCTTGTTTCTTCTTTCTTTTGAAGGTGAGCTATGTATTTTTGGGCTGCTTTAGGCCACAATGATTCAAAATCAAAGTACTCTACTGAAACTTTACTCCTTCTGCCACAATTTCTTCCTTACCTGCCTATCTATCTAAACTATCTTATGGGAAGGCTTTTCTCACGTGAGGGTTATGCTCTGTGAAGTCTTAATCTTCATCTGACGTATTCACTGAATTTACTTCCAGCAGCACAGATAAATGCAGAAGTGCTGCATTTATGAAGCTGGCTTGAGTTATTCAGCCTCTGTATGCATATCACTGACTGAATGTCACTGTAATTTTCTTACAGATTGATTGACCAGATAGAGTTATGCTCTCTTGAGAAAGGAGAGATACTGTGAGCTTCTCAGAACAACAGAGCTTGCTAGAGAGGCAAAGTATTGTTAGACACAGAAGCTTCATGTTCCCCTTTCTTCACTGCTTGAATCACTGCATCAAAGATGGGAAAGAAAAAAGGTTTCTGTTCCTACTCCCCTCTGTTCCCAAACTCACACTCTTATTGTGATATCTGTCTCAAAATGCAGAGCACGCTCCCTTTACCTCCTCTCATATGAGTTATGAGAAGCTACAACCTCTTGTATAAACCTGAAGGAAGCTAGCCCTGCTGACATTTTGTGTGGCTCTTCACTAGGGACTGTACATATGTCAGATTGCCCTGAAGACTGTAAGATAAGCCCTTGTCATCGTTACTGGGTTTGCATAACAAGTCAATTGCATTTGATGTTTCTCAACTGAGGACTGACATAGGTATCTGGATGGAAAGACAGCAGCCTTCTAATACTGGGAGTCTAGTACTGGCGGTGAACCAGGTTTCAACATTTTTTATTAATGGCCTAAATGTTAGAGGAACAAATGTTTAACAGTAAATATCAACAACTTCTTTACTTATTTGAAAGCTCGTTTCTTTTCATAGAGGACAGGCCTGTTCATTCAGAGATTTTTAAACTGATGAGGCTGAGAAAGGGAGCTCCAATTTCTCATTCTTCTCTCTCTTTGCTGGTGGAAATCTCTCCTCCTTTGTTCTCTTCCCACAGTGATCCTCTGACTTCCCTAGTCTTCCCATTCTTCCAGGAGAGGCTTGGGAAGCCCCTTCTCCCAAAAGGAAAGAGGACTTCTCCCACCTGTTGGCCATACCATGTATTTTCAAAAAATGTCTTATCTCTGTTCATTATCAGGTTGACTACCCAGTTCACTTTCTTTCTCTACCAGCTGAGGGGCATCTGAAAGTAGAGACTGAGAAGTGAGTTAGGAGTGTGGATTTGAAGAAAGGCCACAAACTGAAGAGATGCAGTCACAAAAGTCACTCTCTCCCAAGATCTTACATTCCTAGCACCCAGAAAACCTCTCTTCTTCTGTTAAAGGCTTCTCCTTAGGAAATGGCTACTTCCTGACTACTTAATCTTCAGAAGGAGGGATCAGTGCTGCTGTTACTCCATGGCTTAGATAAAATTTGGATCATGCTCTTTGCTCTTCAGAGAGACTCCCAGAATCAAGAGTTTCCTTGATTTATGAAAATTGGTTCGGATTATCAACACAAAATGACTTCCGTCTATGGAAGCTTTCATCTATGCATTAGAACTTTTGCAACTTCTGACATTGCTGAAAACTCTCTGGGATAAGAACAGTAGAGAGGCAAACATAACTGGCTTTGTGATTCAGTCTTCAAGAAAAATGCTGAAAGGTGAAACAGGTCTCTGCAATGTTTCACAAGAGAAAAAGTCTCTCTTATACCCAAGAATGTCAGCTGAAATGACCTTTCAAAGATAGCAATATGTCATGGTTCAGGGCAAAACAGAAGAAAAATGTATTCTTTTGGATTGATAACATCATAAAATGTTGACTGGAATCTTTGGATTTGAAGACATTTGTTAGTTTTGCCACTTTGCTTCAAGTGATGAAGATGGGAGAGTGTTGCATTATGTAAGGCTTTGTGGCGTGGAACAGAAAAAGACAACAGAGTTCAGGAGCTTGCGGTGTGTTGTGGTTTGATTGATCACTATTTCTCTGTAGCACACATTAATGACTGTACTATTCCCATAAATTCTTCCTTTGACCTTTCTGAAGTATGGGTAACACAATGACAAGTGCATTTCTCACAGCTTTTGCACCAAGAACAGATTATATTTTACCCTTTGAGAACCTAGGCTAGCTTCACTCCAAATATTTTTCTTTTATGTTGTAGCCTAAATCCTTTACTCTCCAGCCCTGCAGGATCCGTATTTACTATTTGTCCAACAGGTGTAATACCATAAAAATTTATACTGCATATAAATGTTCAGGTATTTCTTTTTTGATTACATTATCTCATGAACTCATAAATCTCTTTAAGTTAATTCTAAACTTTATGAAGCTTTATTCATGGGTAGAGGGAAAAAAGGTCCATCTTAGATTCCGTGTACAAAAATCAATTTATTTGAAAATGCTGTAAGGTTTGTTCTTAGGTTTTGTGCTAAAAGGCAACTTTAAATCAATTTTAGTCATTTCGTTCTGAAGAAAATATGCCTGTGAGCTCACAGCTTCCACAAATCGTGGTATGCCTGATAGAAATGAGGGCATGCTAAGAAATGGTGCCACTATTGCTGTTTTAAACCACTGTTGCAAACACCAGTTCTCATTCAAATGGAATGTTTTATTGAACTGCTTTTCACACTTGCTGGATGAGATTTCAGAGTGATCTGTGGATGGCGCTGTGGATTTCAGACTGAAAATAAGAGAGTTGTATGGCTGCTTCCCCTGGCATCTTTAAAACTCTCCAGTGCTTCCTCTATTTCCCCTCCCCCGCACAAGGATAGCTGTGATGGTGAGAACTCAAGCGGTATTAGGTTTTCAGTGCAATCTTACAGCAATCATTGTAGTTTAGAAAGCAAAGGACTCACTTAAGCAGTCAAAAATTGGTCTATGCCAAGTAAGGCAAAGAAGTAATCAATCAACCAAATCCAGCTTAACGTGAGGATGCAAGACGATGCTCTACACAGCGTCACCAAACCCTGCAGGAAGAAGGCTAGAATGGGTATTCAAAGTCTAAATCTTGTCTGCTTGACTGCAGAAGGGAAAGAAGAAGAGGAGAAAATCAACTGCGTAAGAGTCAGGTATCCAGCTGAGCGTAGCTAGAGTGGTGGAGAAGCAATCATATGTCCTGTCGCAGTCAGCACGTAGGGGTGTGAATGCTGCAGGTTTGTAACTCAAAAGACTATGGCCACGCCTGTGCATCCACATTAACACCAGAAAGATAGATACACCAGAAAGCATTCAGATAGCCAAAGCTTTGGGGCAGTGTGCCTGGGAGGTTGAGAGAGTACTGATTAAACAGACCACTGCAGAAAGCGGGGCAGTGCTCACCAAGCCAAGTAGGAGCCGGTTACCCAGCTCGGCCTGTCGGCTGAAATTCTTGCTGCAATGCTGTGTCTTTTGCTGTGGCACACTGATCTCCAGATCATTTTCTTCCCCTCAGAAACATGAACAATAAAGGCTGGAAAGTTTAGTGTTAGTCTTTGATTTACTGATGACTGAAAAGTATCTGATTTAGATTGTTCAGATATGAAGATGCACTGGCCACATTAAAAGTTTACACATAGTGACTCATTACATGTGGTAACAGGATGACTTTTGATATTGCTTCAGTATCTTTCTTTGATGCTATAAACAGCATCATGGAAAGTAGCCTGGGTAATGACACACATCGCAATTTTCTTATGAGGAACCTCAAATAAAAGAGGGCTAGATCTTCAGATGGATCTGTAGTGAGATCTGGCAATAGTGCTGTTTACTCCAACGGAGAGTTTCACCCTAATTTTTGCTGAGGAAAATCGTCAGTGCTGAAAACATCAAACATTATTAACCTTTAGAAAAGGCCTCAGAAAAGTATTGCGTTGCCAGCTAATGTCAGCTGTCAAGGGGACGTTAGACCAAAAGTGGTAAATGATCTTTTTAGGGTCTTAGTAACAACAATGCTACTTTGATTTCGGTCCTTTAGGTACAAAGGCAAAGGTGAAAATAACATATTCCAGGGTAAACTTGAGTAATTCACTAATAAGAACGAACCAGTATACACAAATGCTGGATATTTCCTGTTGGAATAAAAATGAAGTTACAGAACTTTTAGCCTGAAGTTAAATATACAATTGTAGAGGTCTCTGATGTCATAAAATTAATTTTTGTTTGTTTGATACAGAATTCTTTTAGGAAGCCCCAAAGAGGCAAGAAATATAAGTGGGGAGTCACAAATATTTCTGTTGTCTTGTGAAATCAGCTCTGGCCACAATATGAGCTGTATGGTAGAGAGTGGCAGAAAACCATTTGTAGTATCCAAAAAAATGCTGAGAAGTCTTAACACCTTAAAATCAGCCTGAGAGTTGTTTTGGATTTAAATTTTATTTTCAGATATGTGTGGTAAATTGTACATAAGATCAAAAATGGAAGTTGTATACAAGTTCAAATTATGCAGCCTAGTTTTAAGGAGCATGAATTCAAATCTTATTGCTGATGAAGCTTTCTGCACATTGAAAACTTCTGTTCTGAAATCTGCTGGGATTCAGGACACATCCATATTTGTAATGCTGGGCAGCAATCTAATACTTTTAAGTATTAAAAGTGCAAAATGCAGAAGGATGATATTTGGAAAGAAGAGTTTCGTTTTACTCAACAACAAGTTGGCAGCTAGAAACTAAACCTCTCTCTGGTTTGACTTCTAATTTCTGCTAAATAAAAGTCATGACTCCTGTTCTTTACTACCAATGTGGACAATAACCAGGAAGTAAATGATTGCACTTTATGAGCAGAGAGTATTTATTCTTTGCCTAAAAGAAAGGCTTGTGGCTCACAGACATCTCAGACACTTCCAAGATAGATAAATGCTGTAAATGACTCCTAAGATACTTTGCTGCTGCAGCACATGCAATGGGAATGAGTTGAAATGATGAAGAAGGTGAAAAAATTTAATCCTTTCCTTATTACAATTCAATGTCCTGGGACAGTTCTGATGTCTATTGAACTTTCATGCTCAAATACAACATGTTGTTGCATAGATAATTAATTCAAAGAAGATTAAGAACAGAGGAATTGATCGGTATTAGGGATGGGAAATACTTAAAAAAGAGAGAATTCTCGGTTTACATTGCTGAGTCTGGGAATAATAAAAGCAAGACTGTTATGGAACAAAATGTGGTGGGTCTAAGTTCTGCTTTTGGTTACTAAACACTGCAGGACACTGATAAAAATATTACAAATGCGAAAATAGGAAAGTGCATTATTCATAACAACCCCTTTAATAGCAGGCACAGAATATCCTGGAAGATGGTGATTGAAAACTTCCAGCATTCAAACTGCACCTACCAAGACCACTAAAATGAGATGAACTTAAAAGTAATATGACTTTAAAAAGTAATAATTAGTGGTTATTTATATTTGCCTTATGATTTCTAAGCTTTTTGTGTTTTATGTTTCAAGTTTCTCAATACAATCCTGAGGAAGTTCCTTACTTTAAATTAAAGTTGAAATTTTCATGTAATTAACTATTTCCTGTAGCTGAAGGAAAACACTAACTACCAGGAGACTTGGAATAAGCTCTTATGAGTTGATAACACTCCAATATATAATGTGCAAGTGCCATTCATTGCTTAGGGATTCACTTAGTGATGGAATTTTAGGAGCATGGAAAGATATTCCTTAGAAGTCTAATTCGGTCAAGAGGAATTCAAATGGGAGAGAGGAATAATAACGGTAACAACACAAATATAAAGTCAGAGAGCTGCCAGTAATGCCAAGGATAATTAATTCATAGTGTGAATTAATTTGCTATTTTGACTGTGTCAATAATTACTTGCAACAACCTCTGAACTACATTTTCCTAAGTGAAACCTTTGTAATTTGATCTTCTAGCATGGTGCGGCCGCTGCAGAAGGGAGTCTTGCATGTTTTAAAATGATTTAAGGATGCGCAGCCAGAAAAAGTATTTCCTCTAATGGTTGTTCTTATTAAATGCTCTTTTGAACATGTAATTTTTCATGAAAGTTTCTGTTAAATAAAAAGATTTCAAATTTTTCCTGAAAAAACCCTGAAAATTCATTGCCTTTTACCAGTGGGAGAGCATTCAGCATCTTCAGTAAATGGATTTTCAGTTTTTCAACTAAAATATAAAATAACCAGCAAAAATAATATTGATTTTCCCACAAACCTGTGAAAAATCAAACCACAGGCTCTCCTTTAGGATGAATTCAGACTTACAAAACTTTTACTTTCTCCTCAAATGTGGTGTATCAAAATCTAGACAAACTCGGATCTCCTGCACCAGATTCTTGCCTCATTTCAAACATTGTAAAGCCTCAGGCTGCATTGTTAGTTTTGTTACATACTGAATCCAGAGGATCTTCTCCACTTTTGCGCTGATATCAGATCACAATTGCTCTATACATTGCATCAGAATTAGGCCCAGTGTAGCTTTGGATGGTATCTGTAGTAGGAGTCCTAGGAGACCAAGAGGTTCAGAGATCATGTAGGTGCCTGTGTGCAGCCCAGCTCCAGGCTGCTTCTGGTGGCTGGGGCAGGCACTGGTGTTTGTGTGATGACACAGAGGTGCATGACCTGGGAGAGAGCCGTAGTTTATGCCGGTGCTCCAGCCTGGACCGCAGAGGGCCCATGACGTCAGGACTTGTTCTGGTTAGTTCTGAGAGTGGCACGTCATTCTGGTGGCATAATCCAGCAACTCCTCGATTAGGAATGAGAACATTCTATGGGATATGCTTATCAGAGAAATTGTGGGAAGAAAACATTTATCCTGGACAAATGCCTCTAAACAGCAAAGAAAACAGAACTACCTCGGGAAAGGATGGAAACAGCGGCAGCTCTCAGCACAGAAAGTGACCTCTGAGTCAGGGCAGAAGCATTTCATAGCTGAAGGGTGTCCAAGATTGCTAGGATGAATTGCTCTGTCGAGGTGTCCCTCCCTCTCCATCAGCTGTAGAGAGCGCCTAGACAACCACATTAGATGAGTTGCCTGTCTTTTAGACGGCTAAAGTGAGGTGAAATGAGTGCCCTGCTTAGTGCATGCAGCTGCGAAAGAAGGGTAGCGGCTTTCCAATTGCCACATTTGAAACCACGTTATGAGAGCAGTGATCAGTGTGATTCTCGCCAGATTGCGGTGGTCAGGGTGAGTGGCTGTCACATGGTATTATAGTGAGTGAAGCATTTTGCAGGAGGAAAAAAGGTAACTCAGTCATCAGAGTTTTGCATTCCAAACTCATGAACTGACCGTTATGGTTAGTCCAGCCTTTACGTTTTTAGAAATAATAGTTCATTCTCTTCTATGTATTATTTCTATTCTTCAACAGGAAAAGGAAAATGATTTCCTGCTCTCTTAGCTCACTATCATTTCTCAGCTTTGAAGTGTCCATTCCAAATGAGCCAGTCATTTGGAATGGACATTGAGATAAGCTGAAATGAAGAGACTCTCCTCTTGGCACCTGCAGAAAAGTCTAGCCCTGTCAAGAGCTGGTTTACTGTCTCAGCAAGATCTGGGTTTTGGTACTCAGATAAGTTTGGTACTTCCTTAATTTCACCTGTTTGGCTTTAAAACAGCAGCAAGCATACTTGCTTAAGGACTACTTTAAATTTTTAATTTGGATTAATTATATATCACATATGGGCTTAATATAGGCTTAATATAGGCTTAATATAGCTTTTGACAATTTGAAATGTAATAATGAACAGGCTGATGGATAAGAAGGATTTTCTGAGTAATTTAAATGCAATTATAACAAAAATGAAGACTTTTCTTCCACATATTTTTAAATCTATCTTGCTGCCGAGCAGGAGATAACTTATCTGTATAAACTGAGGTCAGTTTACAGTGAAAAGTGCCCCAAAACAGCTGACCTGAAGAGCTAGACCAGTATCTTCCCCTTTTGAGGACAGAGGCATATTTCAAGTAAGCCAGGTCTGTATTTGCAGACCAGGGAGTAAATGCCCATTTGACAGTCCATTTGAGGGCTCTCTGGGACGGTTTCTTCAGCTCTGACAGAAGATAAAAGCTATCTTTTCTTTTTTTCCATTTTTTCAATGGTGAAAATGTGAAGTGATAGTAAATCATTAGTTTTTGGAGGGTGGAAAGTCTGAACAACTGTTGGTCATACAACTGTGGGTAAGGACAAAACAGTTGCCTGGTACAGGTAGGGTTTGCTGTAGACCAGCACGGACAAGATGAACAGGGCCAAATGCAGATAGGAGAATGACAAGCTACATCAGCAGCGCATTTTGGCAGAAAACTGCAGCCCTGATGAACAGCCCTGGCGGTAGCTGCCAGTTAGCTGCCCAAAGAGAGGACAAGAAGCAGCAGTCCCAGCTACAGGCAGATGTGGATCATACAAAGCAACAACAGCACAGCAGCAGAAATAAAACTGTAAACCAATGAGGGACAGTGAAAAATAGCCAGCACGCCAGACTCATCAGGGTATAGGCATGGATGTGGATGGTCTCGAAGTATGTCCATGGCCAATTTCAAAGGCAAGAGTACCAAAAATGTGAGGAACACAAGGTCCCAGCACACTTTCCCTGCTCTTCAAGACTGACTTTGGCAAAAAGGCAGAAACAAATTCCCCACCATTCTTCTGCTAATACAGAGGAGAGGGGGACAGGTCTAAAACACCAGCTTATTAAAAATGCTGTAATTATATCTATATATATCCGAGCACTTTGCCTTCCAGGGAAAAAAAGGTGAGCTGTGGGAGCTCCCCAGCACATATCAGGCCTTGCAGGTCTGGCAGGGCTTGCCGTGCTGGGAGTTAGGGCCATATCTTAGATTAGGCTATGCATTAACCATATTTTTGAATATGGCAAAACAGTAGGTGGTGGCATGCAAACCAAGCTAACAGAAGTTGCTAAAAGAACATATTTAGCAGTTTGCAAGGAGCTGGGGAGAAAAGACAGGTCTGCAGCGGGCAAGCATTTGGAGAAGGTGTGGTGACATCAGGCTGCAGACACCTGGCTATGGTACTAGCTGCAGCGGAAGTGTTATATTTGTTTTCTCACTAGGAAGCCAGCTCAGTTTTACAAGCCCAGAGCCTTTTCTGTTATTTCCCCAGGGTGCAGTACAGGACACAGCAATCATCTCAGTACCTTCCTTGTACAAGTCACTGCAAACTTCCCATGAAGTTTCTTCCATACTTTTCGAGGTGGTGCCAGTAATTTCTTCAGCAAGAATGGGCCTTCCCGCTATTACAGTGAGATGAAGAAATCTCCTTTATGCTTATTTTTGCCAGTCCAGTTTTAGGGAGCATCCAGGCTTGAAATGAAGCAAAAGCTTTAACGATTGCTAGAGCTGTCTGGCTGATTGTAAAAGGTCTGCAAAGCTTTAATCCTTCAGTTAGAGACTTAAGGCATACTTCTGTCATACTCTGTAAGCTGTGAACTGAGGGAGCTTTTCTGGGTGGGAAAGGAGCAGTGACAACCAGAGCTCCCATTGCTCTGATCTGGCTTCACAAAG
Organism: Struthio camelus; assembly: GCF_040807025.1. NCBI lineage: Eukaryota > Metazoa > Chordata > Aves > Struthioniformes > Struthionidae > Struthio > Struthio camelus. The sequence continues at coordinate 148,132,100 of NC_090942.1, read as the reverse complement.
CCAGGCTAGTGCTCTGACTAGTGGCTTTCCCTTTAGGGTTCCTGGTCACATGGAGAATCCCTAATCTGAAGCCCGTTCCAGCCTTCTTATTACCCAATGGCTCCACTCCAGTTCTGCCAACCAGATTGGGTTGAATTTCAAACCAATCAGTTTTCTAAATCAAACACCTTTCTCTCCCAACTCACTTATTTGCAGTTCTGCGTTCTGTTTTTGCAGAAGCACTGACCGTTTTGTACACTGGCGCGGTCCTCCTTTTCCTGTGCGTTTCTTCACACATGCTGCTTGCTGCTAGCGGCCTGTTTTCCGTCTGTTTTAGCTCTGCTACTGCTGTTTCTTTTAAAACTGCTTTTGCTGAATCTAAGGAAGGGGAGCCTGCAGCCAACAGTGCCATAAAGCTGAGACAAACAATTGTTAAATGCACGAAATAAGCAAGCTGGGAAAAGGGGGAAAAATGATGTTTTCTTTTGATCTTTCGTTGCTAATTATAACAATCTTTTAGGACAGTTATATTAATAACAAGCACTGCATTTCAGATGAACCTGATGGGGTCCTTTTAAGAGCACAGAATGTCTTGGCTCTGTGCAAAATCTAAGCAAATCTCCAAGGTCTTACAAGTTTGTCATGGTTCAGCCACCAAGAAGCTGCGTGGTTCAATATCAAGAGGCAACTCACCAAGCTGCATGGGAACCTGAGGTTTATGAGGTAGAGCTGACTTAGGAGGGCACTGGGGACAAAGACAACAGATACAAAGGGAGCAAGTCACTTAGTTATTCAAGAACAGAAACTTTGGGTCCCTAAAGTTTTGAAAAAGTTCACTTTTAACATTGGAGAGAAGTGAAGGAGGAAGGTGCGGCAATTTATCAGAGTTAGGGAGGCTATTCATACCTAACAGGTAGCACTGACAATACAATGAAGAGGGAATGAAAGAGTAAAAGAAACAGGCTCTAAAGTTAGCACTACCGGAGAGGAGAAGGTAAGGCAGTTGATTGTGTGGTAAATTAACTCATGTGAATTCTGCCCTGAGGCAGTGAAAATATTTTTGTTGAACTTTCTCATTTTTGGTGAGCTTTCTCTACACAGTAGTGCGTGGCTCCTCCTCCGAGGAACTGGAATGAAGGCTGGACTGGCTCTTCACCGGGCTTTGGAGTTCAGGGAAAGGAGTTTAAACTTGTTGCACTGAGGAAAAGTTGCAAAATCAATCCTAGGAAGAGGGTAGAAATTATAAAATTACTGAAACATGAAAATGAGGTCTTACGATTCCTTTTTTTCATAACTCAAGAGGTGCTCAATGTTTCTTTCCACTGCTTAATAGTTATTTACCCTTTTAAACTCTTTCTTTCTGTGTGTATTATTAACAGAATGGAGGAAAAAAAAGAGAAGGAAAGAAAAAGGGGGAAAAAGGGGACAGAGGAGGAATAAAATTACAAATGACTTGCTCAACCTTAGTTCTGAGTACTGTCCAAACTGGAAAAATATGAATAATGTTTTTCCTAAAAATATTTTTTGTCAAAATGTTTTTCATAGTTTCTCAGGTTTTCATGGAAAACTTATTAGCTGTTATATAATATTGGTCACCTTTTCTGAGTAAGTGCAATTTCTTCTCTCCTTATTGCCTTTGTAGAAATAGTACAAACAATTAAATATGTGTGAAAGGTTATGTGAATATTTCTATTTTTTAAGTAACTGCTGTTAGAACCCAAGAGTGCATTCACAATGGAGAATGCTTTCAGCCTTGCTCTCCTTTCCTGTGGTGAACTATATCTTGCCCAATCTGCTTTCCAGAAGTTTAAAATAAATAATTAGTTTGCAGGAAGAAAGATCCAGCAAGCCATAAAAACACTATAAGGCTTTTTTTGCCCAGTGGATCTTCTATTTAGGGACCATGAAATCTCTACCTGTACTAGCGGGAAAAAGTGGGCTCTGAAGTGGCTGTGAACATGGGATACTCCGCTCTCCACCTGGCTGGCTTCCCATCCCCATAACAGCCTTATGGCTGTAGAGGCATGGTGGTGGATGATTTAGGGCATGAGCAGCATGATGCTGTACTGCTAGACCTTCTGCAGAACCCTTTGTGCTCCAGAGGGCACACTCCAGATACACCTGGGCATTTGCTTCTGAACTGGCTGTCTGCATGCCCTTCAAAGAGGGATTTATGGGCGGCCCCCAGGTTGACAGTGTAGACAGATGCAGGCTGGGCTTAAGCTTCAGTGGGATGATGCAGATGATGGGCACACAGAGTGAGTTTCAGCTAGGACAGTCTATGTGCTTATCCCTGCTTTTTAATGCATGGTGATGGTATGGTTGAAGTACTCAGACTAATCACTGCTTGCAAAGGAAGTGTTACTTTGTGAAGGAAAAGCAGTATATGGATTGCAGATTTGACAGAAAACTGAAACGAAGCCTTTTCCTCTTGTTTCCTGAGAACGAAGCGTACATGAGACCTAGTGACTTATCTGTCCCAAGATCTATTGCCTCGTACTTTTTCATCTTCAGTCCTCAGCGTCACTGGGTTTGCTGTATTAGCCTAACGCTGCGTTAGCAACTGTAAGTGCTCTTTCCTGTTTCTCTGTTACTTTCATACCCTCTTTCAAGAAAATCATTTCTTAGTGTATAGATTTGATGACTGACAAGCCATCTTTTTTTGTTTTGTTCTCTGGTTGTTTCCTAAGCCCTGAGACTTTGCATTTAAAGTATCTTTGAAGGGTAAAGCCTATTACTGTCTGCCTCCTGACCATCAGGATTTAATCGTAGAGTCATAGAAATGTGGCACTGGATGTGACCTCACCCCCTGCATTAGTCCTTTAGGCTCCAGCGATTATATTAATTAGTAGAGCTACATATCTATGGCATACATCCTGATGTCTGCTTGCTGTATAGATAGTTTAGAGAAGGATCAAATAATATTTTTCTTCCGAGGAAGGAGTGTATAGATTTCCCAGGTATATTTTTGGAAAGACCGAAAATATATTAAACATGCAGCACATATTTTTATATTTTTTCATCTATCAATTTTATTCTTATCCAGTGCGAAAACTGTCAGGCTGCTACTTAGATTAATTTTCCAGGCTGCACACATCACCTGCAAATCACTCTGCTTCAATAGGGAAACCATTGGCTTGTGGAGCACTGGTTAGTATTTTTTATGGGGCACCTTTTCTCTAGATGCAATAATCTGTCTGTCTCATCAGAGACATGTTGGCATAACTGACATACACTGAAGTGGCTGATCAAGAAAGACCTGCTATGAGGCAGGGTGAAGACGGGCTTGCGCGCCATCGTTGTCAGCTGACACAAGATGAGGAGGTCTCACTTCCTGTTACAATGTCTAATTATGTATAAGAGATCAAGCAAAGAGAAACTATAATTCACAAGCCACAAAAGATGAGGGAGAGCCAAAAGTTGGTGATAAGCATAACAATATTTAGGTATCTTTACTCTCAGAGCATATTATGAAATGAATTAATTAATCTTTTGATTTTGAAAAGATACAGTGCAGCCCAACTTCGACCCCCAAAGCGTGAATACTGTGTACAGAAAGAACATTGACCTGTACAATTCATCCTTCACAAAAGAAGAGTTGTTCCAGTGCCTTTACTTTGCCTTTTTCCTTTCAATTCCTTTAAAAAGCTACTCCATAGACTAAGCGGTTTCAGTTGATATTCACTTCAAATGTCTGTTTCCATGTCATTAGAAAACATACTTCACTTAGGTCTCCAGAATAAATCACTTCCTTCTCAATGTTTATGCCCTTCACAGGTTTGTTGATTATATTTGTGATCTTGCAGTCACTGTCCAGTATAATTGTCCCATTTCCATAGCTGGCTCTGTCAGTCTTCTCCCAGCCCTTTGGTTTCTGAGATTTGAGCTATCCCTGTCGTAGGTGAATATGCTTTGTGTGGCAGCTTCATGCATTCTCTGCAGACTTTATTTGAGTCTCATATTTCATTTGTATGAAACGTCATCACACATCTGGAACAGCTGATATTTAGGCCCTTGTATTTAATGGTGATCTGTGGTGAGACAGGCCCCAAAAGGTAACTAGTCCAATTTCTGCTCTAGCAGTTCAAGCCGCATGGCAAAATCAGACTCCAATATGTTACCAGCAGAGGGAATCATTTTCATATGGGGCATGTCTTAGACTGAGAAGTTCAGAGATATATTTGACTTATCTGGTTTTGTCCTACTGATTTTGGATCAAGGGTTTGTGCAGAATCAGTGCAATCACTCAAAATTTTAAATTCTTGTGTTAATAACATTTGAGGCCAAAAGTAAATAGACAAAGTAATGAACAGGTAAAATTGTGAGGAGAGCAGATGTTGAATGAGCAAGGGAAGAGGTATTTATTTCTGTATGGGGACTTAAATCTCATGAAGAAACCCCTGATATGAGGACACCTGAGCTGGGTTTGCCTGCTGCTGCCCCTCAGCAGGATGCAATTCTCCCTGGTGGAGCACTGCACTAAAAGCACCACATTTTTGCTGGGACCTGAGGTCAGTAAGATGCTGTAAGTCTCCAGCCAGTCCCCCGTGACGTGGTGTGAATTGCCAGTAATGGCAAAAGCGTTCTCCAACTACACACTTCTCTTTCTTTTGGAATTTGTTCTCTCCCTTACTCAGAAAGAGAAGAAAACATTTCCACTAGTCTTGTCTCTTAGGCAATTAACTCAGTTCACATATTGTTAAAAACAGTTAAATAACCACAGTCTTTTGTCCCACAAATAAAGGCTAGTCTGTGATGTAAGGACAAAGAATTCTGAAGGTGAAAAGCAGTGAAAAGGTCAGAGCAGAATTTAAGTCAGATACTGTTGAATTTTTTGCTGGTTAAACAGAGCATACATCAAAGAGGCGCTTAAATTAGAATTAGAGTTCATTTGCGTATCTCCCTGACAGGGAAATGAACGGGTAAGAGAGGAAAGGGGAGGGAGAAGGAAGAAGGGCTTCAGTGACAAGAAGAGGGCAGAGAGAAGAGGATGAGTATGAATTCAGAGGCGGGAAAGAGGAGGGGAAAGGGAAAAGGAAAACAGTGTTTCTATCACCATACACCCTTCCTGGTTAAACAGGTGAGAGGTTTTTGCAGGGAGGAGATGCCTTCATGGACTGATATAAAATTTTACAAGAGATAGGCAGATGCTGAATGCTCTGAATGCACCAAGAAAAAACATTTTTTTTTCTATAGGCTTACATGCAGGCTGTGTAGAAGTACTCTCCATATGATAAAGAATTATTAGGGAAACTCTTGAGTTTAAAGAAGCACATGGTTGAGATAAGGTGAACGGGGTTTCCATGAAGCTGTAGACATACTGTTAAGGCTGGAGTGAAGGAAATGCACAACAGAAGGAGGAGATGATCATCCAGACTTCATGTTACTTGAGAAAGGAAAGGAGGTTTGTTGTGAAATGCTTATTCAGCACAGCAAGAGGAGGTTTTGGTTATTCCTGAGATTAGGGTAAAGGAGTGTCACTCAGTGAGATTGTTTTAGATAGCCATGATGGGCTGGAGATCAGACAACTGAGTATGTTGCTGAGCTCTGGGAGGTCAGGTAATGAGATAAGGCTGGGAAGATTAAGTCAAGTGTGGGCTGCAGGGACTGGGCTCATACGCACGCACACACACACACATACAAACACACACACATGCACATGCACACACCCACAAAAGCAATGAGACGTGGCTGAGGGCAGAGGAGGAATATGCAGAGGCTCTTGGATGGGGGTAAAGTTCAGCCAGGCTGGGTTTGCTAGAGTAGGGTATGTGCTTACAGCATACATGCTGCTATCATGAATATTTATTCAATCAACCCCCTCATACCTAGGCGTACTGCCAATCATCCTCTCTGGATCCACGATTTACGCCCTCCTGCCACTGACTGCACATGAGCTGAGACCCCATTTAGCAAATTTCTTTTGAAATTTTGATTTATATGCTCCTAAAAAATCTTTATTACACTTCCCCCTTCCAGACAATTTACTTTGTTCAATATGTTTGGTTGTTTTTTTTTTTTTTAAGTTTAATTCCTACTTTCCATTTTTCAGTATTTATTATGCCACATTCCCATGGGGCTGTGACTGGCAGGTGGGTCACAATATACATAACTGATAGGCCCATCTGTCTTCCTTTCACTGCATGCTCCCCCTTCTTTTTTTTCTCTCTCTCTCTCTTTCTTTCTTTCTTTGCATGTGTCATAAACTGTCAACTACAAGCACAGTCCTGCATGAGGACTAACAGACAGGTACCAGCCAGAGAGAAGGCTATCAGTATATAAAGGGGATTTAGTGACTTCACAGTAGGTTATGAAAGCAAATGGTTCAGCCATTTGTGTTACATTTCCAAAATATTTACAGGTTTTATCTTCTGTAAAACATGGAATCAAATAGAAACAGAATTGTATTATTGAGAAAAAAGCAAGAAAGATTATCATTTTCTGTTCCTTTTTTGTTCTTTATCTCGGCTCCCTGTCCTGCATAAGAGCTCCCTCTTTTCTTAGGCTCCCCAACACCCAAGGATTCCAGTGCTGGGAAAATACAGATGCTAATACACTCTGAAAAAGTAATCAGCCTCTGAAACAGTCCGCCTGGCTTCTGTTCTCACTAATGCTTCCCACCTGAGATTTTGGAAGCTCTCCGTTTAGTTAGGTGCCTGGTTTTTAATTTTATTAAAGGAAAAGTGAAAGTTCAAAGTGTTGCAGCAGCTGTTTGCAGGGGAATGCAAGTGAGGGCTTGTGGGGACCAGAGGCCAGGAGTGCACCTACTGGCCTGATCCTGCCCACTGCTGTGCACGTGGTATGTGCCTACTGACACGTTGGCCAAAGAGCAGCGCGCGTGGCAGGACCTGAAGCTCATTAAAGAAAACACAGCAAACTCTCCTAACCCTGCCAGGCTGGCTCTGCGCAGGGTGGAGGATGGCAGAGTGCCATGGGAACCTGCAGATCCTGGCATCAGTAAAAGAGCTCCACAGCCAGCAAGCAGCACCGGGGTTTGAGCTTCGTCCTGCTGGACCAGCATTTGCAAGGAGCGCTGGACGGAGGCGTGCAGCAGCAGCTCTCCACCAGCTCCCCACCTCCGTCCAGCACTCCTTGCAGATGCTGGTCCAGCAGGATGAAGCTCGAACCCTGTGAGTGATATCAGAGTGAGGCAACACTTTGCAACATGAGCTGAAGGGCAGCCAGCCATTTCTCACACTCTCCTCCTTTCTTTGTATATTATGCTTTGTGTTACATTCCACACTCTCTTTTTACCTTGCTGCTGTTTTTCACTTGCCTCATTTATTATGATTTTACTCAGCAGCCCCCCAAAACTGAAACTGGAAGGAGCTGTCCCACAGTTTTTCAGCTTACGCTAAAAAAAAACACTACCAAAAAAAACCAGCGGCCTGTCTTTAACCTTTGGTAACCCTGACATTCTTTTCACTAAAGTGTCTGATATTAAAGCAGATTGCTTTCATGCCTACATAAGTAATATCATATGCTTCACATCAGCCTATGCTCAAGCTAGCTGAATTCCCACTGTATTATTGCCTGTGAATGTACACTCTGTGCATACTAATAATGGCCTATCTGAACCAGCTTGCCTTTCAACTTTTTGAAAAGGAGTTTTATTGGTTTGTTGGATGCCTATGGCACAGGAATATAGCTTAATGAATGATGGTAATGCTTGTGCCTATCTCTGTTTTGCCAAGCTGTGCCAGAAGCGCAGAGTTGAAAAGAGAAACAGCCTTAGAAGAATTCTAGAATTACTGAAAAATCAATGTCCTCCCTCCCCCCACAACTGGCCACTAAGATTATCTCCGATCTTGGTATACTTACAGAAGGGCTTAAGAGGACTTTCAAAAAAATTTTTATAAGGAATATATTTACACCTTTTTTCTTTTCTTTTCTTTTTTTCTCTTTAGGCAGTAGTTATTAAAGGGAAATCCACCAGAAAGGAAAACTTTAACATGGATGTGATTTATTGTGATTGTCAGGTGGTCTGTATTTGTGCGAGACAATTCTTTTCAATACTGTTAGCATTTCCTTTCGGCTCTTCATCCTGCCACAAATGCTACTTCTTGAGGTCTTTCTCTGTTTCTGTCTTGCTTTATCACATCCATTCCAGTGCTAGGTTCTGCTCTGTTTCACAGGGGATATAGCCCGTGTTTCTTCACTGAGGAACAATAATCATATGAATAGGAATAGAATCTCCTCTTCTGATGTTATCAATGGGATTCTCTGTTTTTGTCCTCCTACCTTGTAAAAACTTATTCATGCTGATTATAATCTCATGACCCACCTTTTGGGGAGCTTCAGCATGGCTTTGTTATCCTCCCAGTATCCGAAAGCAAGTGGTTTTCTCTCACTAGAATGGCACTGCAAAGTAAACTGAGGTCCCCCCTCCCACCCAGCACAACAGGAATTTACCTGTGCGTCAAATGATGTGTCGAGATGCTTTACTCGTTAACCTTCTTCCCAGATACAGGGGATGTGTTAACTTCCATAGCTTGTTAGTAATTTGGCAGGCTATATCTGGGTTATATGTATATGTGTATAAGCATAGACATACACATACACACCATATACCCTGGCAAAAATCTTTTCTTCTGGACATACAAGTTCCCTTGTTTAGAACTACGGACATATAAAGGGTCAGACCGAAGGACCGTCTGGGCCCATACCCACCCTAGGGCAGTAGGCAGTAGCAACAGCTGCCTGGGGAGAAGACAAGGAAATGGGATAATCATAGAACAATCTTTTTCCTAACATTTTTTCACAGCTTCCAGCAACACGTTATTTAGAGACTTCCTTGACTGCTCCAGGACTGTCTTGTTCTTTAGCTACCATTGGACCCATCCTCCATAACTTTTTCTAATTCCTTTTCTAACCCATTTAATTAAGGCTAGTGCTAAACCACCCTCCTTATCACAAAATTGCTAAATAGGGGAGAAAACAGCCGCGGAAAACTTAAATATGATCCTAGTATTTAATAGCATAGCCTCTGGTCACTCTCACAACATATGGATGTACTGATCAAAAGCGGGTATGCCCTGTCTTGATCCATAGTGGAGTTAAAATGATAAACACAGGTAAAATTCCTGTGTTATCTGTTCAGGTAAGTATCTTGATATATTTTATTGCGTTCTTTTTCCATAAGTAAGTGTCAAGGATGCAGTGTTAGAGGTAGAGTATTAGCTTTGTTTGACAAATTTCAGGTCCAATATTATTTGTTGCAGTGGCCTTTTGAAGACTTGATAGACTTTGGTGAGGGAGGGAGAAGAGATGGTAGATGAATGAGCCATTAGATTGCTTTTTGATGTTGAAAAAGGAGCGAGTGCAATTTTTTTTGTTTCTTCTCCATGAGCCAAATGCTAACTGCTCTTTATTCTATGCTGAAGTTTCTATTGTGTAAGTAATCATATGGGCATATTTAAGTAACGGGCTTTTTTGAGTTAAACCCCATTCAGACTGTTATGACTGTGTTTAATCTTTGAAAGACGGGCGGGGAGAGGGAAATCTGTTCTTCAGAAAAGAACCCTTTTTATACAGAAAACTATAGGGTTCTTATCTTTGATCTAAGTAAGCACAACTGTACCATGTCAGCAGCATATTAGTGCCAACGCATGTGTGTTGTACTTTTTAAATGCTGTTTCAACGTGTGTCATTGGATCTGTGTTCCTACAGGCTCACAACAACCTGCACCCTGGTAACTACATGTTGATTGAAGCACCCTTATGAAAAAAAGATATAAATGTTTGTGGTTAAGGTGATAACCCTTTTGTTTTCTCTGTAATCCATCACAGGGCTTGTCAGTCCTGACAGCTCGAGTGGATTTTTTTGAACACCTCTTTATCTGACAGCTTCATGCATCATAAAGCAGCAAATAGAATTAGATCAAAGTCTCAGAGTCACTGTAGGCTTGGTAAGGTATGCAATCCTGTTTGTATCTTTATCCAGGCTCTGACAGTTCATTTTAACTGCAACAGGGGGAAGGAGGGAGAAGGAGGAAAGTTTCTCTTTCTTTTAAGAAGGTACAGTAGTGCTGCATTTTTAAATGTATGCTGCTTTCACATATCATTTCCCCTTGACATCTGTGATTCCCTGTGTACTGTAGCACACTATATATATTTTCAGAGTGCTCAACAACAGCAGTCACATTCTCAAAGCAAAGGCTTAGCCAGTGTATGAGGCCGTGTACCCATATGCTTTAATAATCCTGACTTTTGTTTAATATCAATGGCAAAGATTGACAGAGCTCACTTTAAACAATGGAATATTGTCCATCTGGTACATGCCAGATTCTATGAATTAGTGTGATGGATAACAGGTTTACCAACAGTCCACCCTAAACTTACAGGATATAGCCAGCATTTACTTATTAAAGAAACAGCATAAGGGAGAGGGGAGGGGAGGGAAGGGCAGGAGAGGGCAAGGAGAAAGGAAAAAGGAGACCATTTTAGTAAAAATTTTAAGGGATCACACTGAAGCCATGATTGGAGAAATGGGATACCGAAAAGCTGGCTACCCTGGTCTACTTTAGTGTATCCTATTTTTCAATACTTTTTCATAAATAGTGACTCTTGATGAATAATATAGGCAAAACAAAGAATTTGTGCCAAAGCTTTTAGAGGTGCCATGTCTACTTTTAAATGCCATGTCTACTCCCATGTGCATAGGGAGTCTGTTCGGGGAGAGAGTGTTTTCAGGGAGTTTTCAGGTCTTTTTACTCCAAGGCATATGGAGCATAAGTATGAAGTCAGGCAGCCTCCTTTGCTTCCATCTGAAACCTGTACCTGAGTGCTATTTTTTTCTTTTGGTGATCCTGCTTGCTAAAATGCTGCATTAACGTGGGAACAAAAAGCTGTGTGTGTTTGATGGAATGTGGAAACAATCTCCAAACACAATGATCTCATGAAGGGGAGAAGCAGCGTCGATGGTGTCACCTTTGGAATAACACAGGGAAGACGTGCCGGTTGTGTAATGCGGGCTTCTACGCAGAAGCTGCTCTGTCGGTGCTTGTTAGGGAGGAATGGGTTAGAGGGGGAGAGGCTGCTCCTCCTGGCACTTCTCCCTTTGGAGACAATGGTTTTAGGAGAGGGTGTTCATGTGTGAGTTGCTGCAGTTGAAAGCAGCTGTCCTTTTGCCTTTGCTCCTCTAGCTGTGTGCCAGAGGTGCCACAGAGATGCAGACTTGGAGGTGCTTCCTACTGTCTTCTGCAAGAGCTATGTTGCAGGGCCTGGAGAGCAACGTAGGACAGTGAGGAGAGCGACTACGGAAGTAGTAGGCTTTGTGGCAGTGCAGCTGGTGCTGGATCCAAGGGATGTCCAGTCATTTGCCCATGCTTTGCCTCCAGGCAGTGAGGTCTGTCGTACATCTGAGCACTGTGTCTCTCACCCTTCCAAGCCCTTCCTTCTGGCAAGAACTGAAAAGAAAACTTAAGGTCACCACCTGGAGTTACTGAGCCAAATGTTGTCATATGGCTACCACCATAGAGGAGTGAACTTTTGTCAGTTTGCTTTTTCATTAGCAGCTCTTTTCTAAATCTGTTTTAGAAAATCTATTAAGAGAAGTCTAAACTCTAGAAAAGTAGGGAAACTTCTTCCAAAGAGGTGCAGAACTCACAGACCTAAAAAGAGTCAGTACAAGGAGCAAACTATCCTCTGAGCTCTTCCACTTCTTGGGTTTATCAAGGTCTTGTCCATTCTGCTGTTGGAACAGTGGTTTCTGTCAGTGATCAGAGGTTAGTAAAGCTTCACTTATGAGCAGTCCCAGATTGGGGTCAACACACAAGCTTTTCTTGTGACTATTCACAACTATCTTTGCTGTATCGTGGCATACTATGGGCACTAACTCCATGGAGTCCCAGAAGCTTTGTGTGCCAAGGGCACCTCCCAGTATTTCTACATAAAATGCTTCTGCATTAGGTGAGAGTGACCATTTATTTCAGCAACACTCACATAGCTACCTGAGTCCTTTAGATGTTGTATTTTGAAGCAGATCAGGACATAAATGGCCGCAGCACCTGAAGCTTCTGACCAGGAGGCAAAGACTCAAGGCTATCTGCAATGCCCAACTGAACAGCAATGAGAGCAGAATATTGGCCAAATTTCCTCCTGCTGGTCCCACAGGGCTGTATCTATCTGGTCTGACAACAATAGGCGCAACTACATTTTGAACTACCTTACACAAATCTGAAATCTGCCTCAAACAGCTGAGGACCGCACACATTAGAGCTACTGCCATCGCTCCTTAGAGAAAGGCCACAAACATGGACTCCTGCCTCTTGCCAGGCTTTTTCACAGCTGGCAGCATCAGGGTGCAGCCAATTCAGGTGACTTCACTAAGATGAAGATGTGGCCAGCAAAAATGGGTTGCCACTCAGACACACCAGGTCTAGGGACAGTCCACAGTGTCTTTCCTGCTTGAATATCTACGAGCAAGTTGTCTGAAAACCCTTCTAATCTTTGTGTTGTGCCTTCTCTGACTTGACTCTGCTCAACTGAGTGACAGCCCAAGGTCAAGAGGCAAGAAGGCTGACTGAATTACTTTCGATGTCATGATGACCATAGTGAACAGTCATGGTTGAACTGCCTCTGGTTTTAATGGCAGCTGTCATAAACAACAGTTTTTAATGGTCTTTGTTAGAGCTATTTGATTTTTCCAAATGTGCATTACTCCCTGAGTTGACACTGAAAAATTTTAAGTATGTATATAGGTACAAAGCATGCAGCTCTTTGTATTTTACTTAAAAAGGCCCTCAGGAGCACGAGAGATGCTAAAGGGGGATTTCTTAACTGTTTCTGACTTCTTCATGAATTTTGACTCAAACTAATTAACAGATTTGCCTTTGCTTTAGAAAAATGAGTTTTGACTCACAGGGTAGGCACTGTGGAAATGGGAGTGCTCTCAGTTTTAAAAACATATGACCAATAGGACCTCAGCCTGTGTGTGTATATGAAAGGCCTTTAAAAATCATTACTTCCAGTCCTATGGAAGACATAAACTTTCATCTTGGTAAGTAGTTCCCAGTGGAAATATTTGGGAATAGCAGGAAAAAAATTAAACTCTTTCTATACAGTTTTAAACATAAGTTTTCTTCCACTTCAAGTGTGTTAAAATGAAAGCCTTTCTATGTCTCTTCTACCTCCTGAAAAATCTCTTTTAACTTTTATTTGTTATTTAAAAAGCCACAGGGTATATTCTCTTCTTAATACATAGGGATTTACGTGTGAAACTCCCTGTGCATCGAGGTGATAATATACCCCTTAATTGGAAGCTGTTTAATGCTCTCAATTTAACATTTTAATAGAAAAGTTACAAGCAGTCTGGCTGTGAGTGCAGCACTATTAAAATTCCCAGCCAGGACAGTAGTGTTTTTTTTCTTTAAGTGGCTTTTTATTTGCTAAAATTCGTTGCAGCTTTCATTACGAGTTGGGGCCGCTTTTAAGTTTCGCTCTACGTTATGGAAAAGAAAATGGAGAACTTAAAACGATCCTTAGTCTCAAATAAAAGGGGAAGTTAAAAGCATCTTTGCCATGTGTGTCCCTCTATAGGTAGTGCTTGCTTAGTTCATTCAGCGCTGAGGCAACTCTATTGAGTCTCTTATTCTGCAGGCACAGTAGGAGGGATGTTACCCTGTAAGCTCCCCAGGACTACTTATGTGGCTGGAGTTTATTTACTTGCATGTTTTCAGGCCCTTGTAATCACAGAAGAACACAGACAACTTAGGACCTTTATAGCTTGGCCCTTGTAGACACTACCCTGCTTCAAGAAAGCTATGCAGAAATGTAGTCCAAAGCGTGATGCTGTGACTAGCGTGTGCTTCACAGTCTCTTAGGTATTTGTTTTTAAAACACTGCTGGTAGGCAGGAAAGTGCTCTCACTGCCTTGTGAAAAGCATGAAAAGGTATAGGGCCATATTCATAAAGGGATTAAAAGCCTCAGGTACGACTTGAAGCACCTGCGTTCTGCTCAAAACACAGGAAGTAGTCCTTAACTCTCCCCTTTCCTCCAACCTTGAGAAGTACCTGAAGCCTTTAGGCATCCACATTTTTACAGCAACTTCTTGAGGTGCTAAACCTTTCTTCTGCGGATGCCCTCCGTTTTCTGTAGGCTGAGAACCTCTGCACAAGGCTCTCATCTAAGTCCAGTTTGCTTTGTTACAAGAATGTGTCTGTAGTTGTGAGTCTTCTTATGATATATTCTCTGGAAACCCTATGGGTATTCTGGCATCAAAACATCATTCTACCCAAGCAGGTTAGTGATACAGACAAGCAGGAGTAAATTTTCAGTAGCTAAATAAAGGCTGAGTGTATTCCCTACGGGTAAATGATGTCTGAGTTTGTTGCTTTATCTGTTTTAATATGATGTATGTGAAACTTTCAGCAAACAAGTCTTTGTGTGTGTATGAAAATATAGTTTGTAGTCCTATATTCCTGAATCAGGCTTCTGCTTCATGCCTTTTCCCTTCCCATTCGCTTTGTACTACAGAGAGATGTATGGGTAAAACAGAGTTTACTCAGCTGAACTCGTTCCTCTTTAAGGAAAAATCCTGCCTATTTTTCTCTTAGCGCGTGAAGCTTTAGCAACAGGAGGGAAGTGTACGCAGATGTTGGGGAGGAGGATTTCTGTACAGGCGTATGGTATCTTTAGTGCTGGAGGGTGGGTAGGACGTGGGATAGGAGAAAGTGGCTGGCCTGAGCGGTGCAGCTCCCCTGGGCAAAACCGCTTCTGTTCCCGGGGTTGGCACAGGTCTCTGGAGAGCAGCTTGGAGGTGCGCGGGTGAACTGCTGTGCCCACCTTGCCAGAATTTGGTGCTGCTCACACATTTATCTGGCGTCCGTGGGGGCAGACCTTAAGGGCAGACCCTTAGCATTTACTTGCTCTAAGCCTAGGTACTCGGTCTATTATGGGGCTGGGGACAGGCACAGAGTCTTTTAGAGAGGTCTTGTAATAAATTAACTCTTGTTAACCAGTTAGAAAGGGAGTGCAAGAGAGGGAGGCTCCCGCTTCTGTCAATATAGTCAAGCAATTTAAGCTAGCAGCACGTCACGCCAGGCTGTGACATAGTCTTGGGGCAGATTTCACCTTGGTCCGCAAACCTCCAGTAGTGCTGATAAGCCCACACGAGAGGATAGCTAATTCCCATGGCCGTTCACTCCTTGTCTTCTTGCTGAGGAACTGGCAAGAAGGAAGCTGCAGACAGAGCTACTTGTTAGTGTGCTTTTGTGATGTGGCCACTGGGAATGGTATTTAGACAGCTACTCATTTTACAAAGGCTTTAATAGCCTTTAGATGGTAGCAACTTTTAGTTGTTCCTCATCTGGGCTGGAACTGAACCAGCATCCTGTTGGCTGAAAGACTTCATATCCCCATTAAAAAATGTTTTACTGGCCTTCTCTACTTAAAATACATCAAACAGTTTCCGCTTCTATTTGTTTTTCTGTTGAAATACGAAAGCTAACAGTGGTCCTTGCAGAGTGTAGCTTATACTGAAAAACACCGAGAGACAAAGCCATGGGTTGTTGAGGGCCTTTCAGAGGCAGGATGGAGAGAGCAAGGCACAGCAAGAGCTCAAAGCCTGAAAAACAGAAACACCTACAGAGGCTTAAGTCTCCTCCAGTCTACAGCATAGTTGAAAAGTCTCATTAACATTTGTGGAGAAAAGAAAACTTTCTCTTTTCTTCCCTCCCTTCACTCCACATTTATAGCAAGAGGCATAGAGCTATTATCTAAATGAGGGGATCACAGAAATGTGCATTTTTGGTGAGAATTTAAATCTGAGTACGGCATTCCTGCAAAGGTCACTGCAGGCCATTTAGTTGGGAGATCTGAACAATCAAATGCTGTGCAAAAATTAGGTTTTCATATAAATTAACTCCATGCTATTTCTCCTGGACTTTTTTTTTTTCTGAGAAAGCTATGGTCTTAGAGCAAATAGATTTTTCTCCAACATACAGTATATATTGTCTTTCAGTACAGCTTCTGACTAAAATTTATCTCTTGCTAAATGCAAACTAAATGAATAGTGTAGAACTAATACATTTTGTGCCAAGAAAATAAATGGGCACAGTGCTAGATGCTTAAGAGTGTCACTAATTATTCACGTGATTTGTGACATCCCTTTTCAGAGAAGGTATGGACGCTATAACTGGGAAACACTTTCGCAGTTCTCTTGAAAAGCATATAGCAAGGAACCTAGCAGACTCACAAACATGGCCAAATCTCTTAATTTCTGTATACTCAGCATGCCATTCCAGCTCACAGAAATGCTGTACTACTTCTAGTGTTTGTGCGCTGAGGACAAACCGGAAGGCTTGGGCGTTACCGTATGTGAACCGAGCTTTTTTTTTTTTTTCAGTGTATTTTGCAAGCTAGAATTGTGGAAGGCTGGTCCCACTTTTAGCTTCCATACCTTGAATGCAAGGGCGTACCCAGAACAGTTTTTTTAGTGTGCAGCAAATAGTTTCCAACCACACGGCTCTCAATTCGGCACAGCGGGTCCGCGGCTTCCGAACAATGCAAAATGACGTTTGGGGGCTTCCATAGTTGTGCAAAGAAATAAGAACTTTTTCTTGAATTTTTCCTCTTTCTCTTCCTTCTCGGCTACTATTGGTCAGCAATTTAAATGAACAAAAGAGAAAGAAGAAGCAAGAGGAGACAGAGATGTCGAGGAAAAGCGTTACGTTGGAGAGAAGTTTTTTTTTAACCTTCAGATGTTATCGACAAGCGTAGGATTACCACATGAGGAACAGTGAGATAAAAGTGGAAAACATTCTGCCTACATGACTTCTTTTAAAGGAGAAGCAGATCGTCACATACGTAGAGAAAAATATCGGAGCACTAGAGGTTTGAGTCACCAGTGATGACTGTAGAAACAAAAATCAATGTAAAACACTGTAAATAAAAAGTCACCTTGCTTAGCCCTTAGGTAGCACTTTCATTTTCAGGGCAAGTTACAATTTGAATTCAGCTTTGTGACAGTCCTTGATAAATATATCAAGGTTTGTCATGTTAATATCTCCATTTTTCGAAAGGGAAAGAATTGTTCTTGATTGCCTGTATTTTAGAATCGGTTTTCTCTTGAGATAGCTGTTTTATTTTTGTGAGAGTTTGTAGATTTCTCCCACAAACTGTTGCCAGCATGGTCTCCAAAATTAAAGTCCAGATGGCCAAAACTGGCTGGGTGATAGTAGCTTAGGGTATTTTTGCCCTTTTTTGCAAGTGTGTCTGGGCAGAACAAATTCATATTTTTAAGGTGGGGGTGGCGGTGTTCTTTTTCTTTTTCTGTAGTCCCACTGTAAGAACATGAAGTCAGTAGCCATCAGGAAAAAAGAACAAAAAAAGTCAAAAAAAAATCCAAATTAGAAGGAGTCCAGCTATGCTTTTGTCTTTTATTAAATACTAAAAAAAATGTTTGGCACTGACATAATCACCTGGACTGTGTTAATTTTTGTAAAGCTCTTAAAATGTATTAGCAGAAAAATATTGATGTGTATGCAAATGCAGCACACATTTAAATATGTTAGTGAAAGCGTGCTGAAAGGTAGAGATTAAATTCCACCTTTAGGAACCTATCCAGCAACGTCCTTAATGTGAAAGTTCTCGCACCAGAGCCAGTGAGAAACAATTCACTAAGTGAGGGCTTTCAGAATTGGGTCCTAAAGGAGTGTTAGCACAGAAAGAGTAAGTAGACTGAATATTATTATGCTAAAAGGTCCTGGAAATGATTCACGTTTTGCAAGCTCTTGTTGCAGAAAAGTCCAAGTTAGACTGAGAATGCTCAAATGAGCAGCGTTAAGATTAATTTGGACTCAGAGTTGCCAATTAGAAAACCTCTCTCTTGTAAACACCAACCTCTTAATTAGACAGTCTTGCCTTTTTGTTTTCTAACATCAACAAAATGGATACGTTAGTGCTATATGAAGCTGCCTTCGGAGGATTAGCTAAAGGAAACTGCATATTGAACTTCACCTTTTAATTAACTTTTAATGAATTGCTCTCACAGCAGAAAGCAGTCACAGAGGGACTCCAAGATTCAGGAGTTACCTAAGGTCTATAACGTTTTTTAGGGAAGAAAATATTGATTTCATTGCTCCGCATCTATTTCAGCTTCACTTACAGTTTGGACTATGAAGTCATTGTGGGACATTTGAAAAGAAGAAAAGCTGAAAAAAGTTAGATGTGTAAGTAATTATATAAGCATGTCATCTTTGTTTTTGTCAGATTCAGTTACTGAGAAACATATTTTCCTTATTTAGTGTTGTCTTTGTGCAGTTATATTAAGCCAAAAAAAAAAAAAAAAAAAGGAAGGAGAGGAGAGCAAAGGGGCTGGCTGCTCTGCTCCGTGCTGTTGGCAGCCGAGCCCGTCTATCCAGCAGCGACTGGATTCCATGAATAAAGCTGGATTGAGGTGAGGATCTCTAGCCGGGTGAGTAATCACAGTTGGCATTTGCTGTCAGGAAGACAACTTTGGTACTGAGTCTAGAGATCATTAGGAATGAAACATCAAATGCTTGAAAACAAATGGAGGCTTAATCTTCAATGAAAGAGAACATCAGTAAAATGTGGCTTTCATGGTTTTGGGTACCTGACATGCTGGGAACTGGCAGATTACCTGTATTGTATTTCTTTTTTCTAGTACCTGTGACATTCTAGAGTTGCTGTAAATAGCAATGAATCTCTTCCGCTACATAAAGAACAAATAGACAACAGGGCCAAATTTGGCACTTGGGTAGGTGCACCCAGCTTTGCTTGAAACCAGAGGCAGATCTATACGTATATCAGGAGCAGGGTTTGGCCCATAGCTTTTACTTTAAGGTGCCTTGGAGGTAGGGCATGGGATGGGAATGCAGAGAGACTCCTTCAGTCCCATAAATTGTAAACTGGCATTGCTACCTTGAGGCATGTACGATACTGCTCTGGGGCTCTGGGAGGGCTGGTAGCCACCTCTTGCCACCTGAGCTTTTCACCTCCAGAAGCTTTATGGTGAGGTGGTGTGGAGCCCCACATAGCTAAGAGAATTTGTTCAATGCCGTAAAATCAGAAGAAAATGAACTAGCAGGAAATGGTGCTTCTGAAAAACCTCCCAATTCCTAGGGACCATTCTCTTTGCTCCTCCTCTATCTGTTTTATGTAAACATTTACTCACACACATTTTTGTCAGCACAATAGCTTTTCATACTGCAAACTTCTGCGTGAGCAGCCAAGACAAAGGCATCCATGAGCAAGCTGAAATATTCACTGGTGTTTTTATTTTGCTGAGTGTTCGTCTTCCAACATTTGTCTTCGTGACACTCTGGGACTGCCCAGAGCTGTGGGATGTCCTTCTGCTGCCTGCTAGTAGCTGAGCGATGCCTGCCAGAGGGACCTCCTTCCCGGAGGCTGGGTAGCGGGCATCTGCTGTGGAGGCAGACCTAGTCTGGGGATTCCCTATAGACCTCCTGGCAAGTTGGTGCTGCAAGCCTGTGCA
Source organism: Struthio camelus (assembly GCF_040807025.1). Classification (NCBI taxonomy): domain Eukaryota; kingdom Metazoa; phylum Chordata; class Aves; order Struthioniformes; family Struthionidae; genus Struthio; species Struthio camelus. The sequence goes on along the minus strand of NC_090942.1, from coordinate 148,112,665 downwards.
CGTGGCCACGGTCTCATTGCTGCTGTTGGCAGCTGTAGCTGGTATTCCTCCACCCATGGCACCTGGGTGACCTCAGGGTTTGGCAAGCATATCTCCCCTGGAAAAAAGGTGCTACAAGTTTGTGCAGGCTGCCTGGAGAACGGATACACCTTAGGGTGCAACCTGGACTTGAGTTGCCCCTAGCTCCACCAGTGCCAGCCCAGTTACGGCCCAGCAGAGACAGCTGGGGGCTAAGGCTCGCCGGGTCCTGGCGCGCCTTTCGGCTCTTTGACGTTGCACCCTCACAGCCTCTTCCTCTTCCCCTTTGTCGTATTCTTATTTACGGGGTTAGGTCTTTGGTTACAAAGGTGACTTTGTCTGGAGCCTTGGGTATTTGCAGGCTTATGCAAACTGTGCTGAGCCAGTTTGTGAACCTTCCGAACACTCGTGTTAACCCTGCGAGGGGCTTGGCACCCAGCGTACCGACAGGCTATTTTCCTTCCGTTCCCAGCTGATTCGCTGTGAAAGGCCCCTGTCCGATCTTAATCGTTCATTTCTTCCTTCCCGTCCCCAGGTGGGGCTCCTTATTCACTCATTGAAGACTTTATGGGGTATTAATTATACATAGATTCTGTTAAGCTCGTGATCCCTGTCGCATTGCCAGCTTTCTATGGAGACTGTACATGACACACTGTGAACACAGATGACAGGCTCGGTGAGAAGCTGCGTACACATAACACTGAGAAGTGCCTCCATGCCTTTCCAGCACCCAATCCCCTCACAAGTCTTTGGGACTCTCTTTCAACCAACCAGTCAGTCAACTGGGACCAACATCACATGACTGACATGTACAAGTATCATAAATAATCACAAGCAATCAAATAGGGAGCAATCCAAAGTCAGGAGTTTGCAATCCTTGGCTGAATATCCTGCATTATTCAGAAAAAAACTTGCAAGAAGGCATATATTCAGAGAAGACAAGATTGCTCATAAACAAGTCACGAGCAGAGAAAAAGCCTGTATTTGTCAGATAATTTATCCTCAATGAATAATTCAACCAAGTCTAATAATGACTATTTATTATTTATAATATACATACTGACATAGGTGTACATGGTGCTTCAATAAAAGTAATTAAAATAATTTTGCATTAACGTATCAGATTAATGAGATAGGCACAAAATGTGCTTTTTCTGCTCAGTGTGTTACAGAAATGATCTCTGCAAAACATAGTGGGATAAGAAGTGTCTATCCGAAATTTTAGATGGGATCTCTGCAGCACTCAGTGGTGTAATTCTGCTTTAAATAATTTAAAAAATGTATCCCTTGACACATCTTAGATATCAGTTCTGATATTTGTCTCCTTTAATTGAGTTCAGACAGGATCATTCAAATTGATAGTCCATCTTTCCTTGGGTTACATATTTAATCGCAACGATATGGCAGTTAATGATGCAGAAATATATTAGACGTGATTTTACAAATTCTCGCTTGCAGGATCCAAGACTCAAGTTTGCTTAAAACAGGGAACAAATTGTATAGTTTCAAAATGGAGGCTTAATAGAAACTAAAATAGGGAGATTTTGATTTAGAAAATCAAATTTGAAAAAGAAACTTGAAACTTCCAGTGAACAACTATTCATGTTTACTGTGATGCAAACAGTGGCTAGAACAAGGTTTACTCCAATCTTTGATCAAGTGATTGGTACCTTTTATTTAGATTTTTTTTCTCCCTGAAACAGTCTGAATATTACACAGGATTTGGCACAGAAGCAAAGTGAGCTGTGAACTAAAAAGCTGTTTGGAATTTACTTCCATATCATAAACAAAATCATGTTACGAGAGATGTTCTGGATATTTCAGAAAAATTATGCCTATTTTTGCTTTAAGGGCTCAGGACATTTCACTTAAAAATGCTCTGGCAATATGCTGTCAAGCAGATCAGTTGCATATTGCTTCTCCTGCTTTGTTATCAATTGTATAGTTGCAGAATTTCTGAAGTAGGAATAGTTATCATAAAAAAGCACATGTTATTTGTAAGTACAGTGCTGCATATAATGACCTCTACAAAATGTACAATCAATAAAAATAAGCATAGTAGGAGTGAATACTAACTTAGACTCCCATTCAGCAAAGCACTGGAGCTTGTGCTTACTTTCAGAATGAAAACAGTCATATTAAAGTCGGCAAGACAATTCACGTGCTTAACATTTAATGCATGCTTACGTAGTGTAATGAAGTGGATTTGGCAATAAAATATTCCCGTAAAAACTGTTAAAGAATTAGTTAATAAACTTTAAAAAAAAGTTTTTGATTGCAGGATTGCCCTGTGGTTTTTTTAACTTTATTTTGTAAAAAATATTTACTTTTTATTTGGAAATGTTCTTATTTTTCCTTCTCGACTTCATTACTTCAAAAAGTGACAACAAAACCACAAATATTTAATCCTTATTAATTGCGGGGAGGGAAAATTTAATTTCCTGACTATGTTTCCCATGTACACACGAGACACAAGGGTTTGTGGCAATCTCTGCAGTTGCTCTGGGAAAACTGTTAGCTAAGCATAGAGCGCAGTGCAGATCTGCAGGCCTAGGGAGCAGAAAGAACAGTGTTAGAGGCTAAATGAGGCAAAGTATTGCAAGGCAGCTCTTAACAGCTAAAATCTTAGAGGCACAAATTGAAGGGATTCATTTAATTGGTCACTCAACAAATTAGGATGGGATAAATTTCCAGGAATCACGGCGGTTCCTGACTATGCAACTTGCAGTCATTTCGGGGAAGGCAGCCCTCCTGCTGGCGAAGACAGAAGTTGTGTTTCAAAGGCCCCAAATCCTCTGCTGAGCTTCTTGATGCTTGCCAGCAACACGGCCACTGTGGTCTGTGAGGAAGGGCAGGTTCAGTGTGAATTTTCTTCCTTATTTTGTTGTGAAGATCATTTCAGTACTTTTCAAATACTGGGCTTTCATAGTAAAAAATAATTTTAAAAACAGTTATTACATGTACTCCTGTTTTACCACTTTTTGCTTAGTGACCTGTGGCCTAAGATATGAAGACAATCTTTAAAATTAATGAATAACCTGCATTTAACTTCGTCAGGTTCATGTTGCTTTTTGACAAACATTTAGAGCTTATCTACATTAGAAAAGCCACAGTGCTGCAATTAAAATGATTTTAAATCCATCTGGTCATACTAATGCAAATCCCTCACGTAGGCATATGTAAACCTTGCTTAAATTAGTTTACCTTAATTTGGTAATTGACCAGCTTCAGATAAATTTATATAAATTTTATTTTGAGGCCAGAAGTCCTTGAACAACTCTTCACCTACAGTGACTAGGATTTTCACTCATCTGTTGTAGACGCCACAAACTCCCCATATGAAATTGCCCGTCGTTATATTTAATCTCTCTAGTACTCACACTGTTCACAGTGCTTAGCTTCCCAAATGGGCAGGTTTTGCAAACTCTTCCATGTCCCTACAGCACAAACAACTGAACCTCATTGACAATTTTGTAGCACAGCATTAGAAAAGTACATAGATCTGAATGCCTCTGGCTTCTGAAGGTTTGTAAATTCTTATGTTTGGTTTAAGAGAAAGTTCAAGAGGGTTTGGCATATGACTTCAATCTGACACAGTGCTGATAAAGAAGGGAAGTAGGAGAGGAGGGAGGGAGGGAAGGAGGGAAGGAAGGAAGGAAGTCCATCTGCACGTTACTGAAATACCAGTGAATTCAAAAACCCATTTAAGAGAATAGCTGCAACACTTACTGTTCTTTCAATTTTTGTTGGAAATATTACTCAGAATGATGGTTACTTTTCTATTGGGATTTCTTCTAAATTTGCCCCGTTTTTTACATCTAACCTTTCCTAGATTCTAAAGCGTTCATTTGTTTTGCAAATCATGATCTCTCATGCTTCTTTACGTAAAATGTTATACGTACTAGGGAAGTGAAAATTATCTCTATATTTTTAGTGGAAGTAGACAGTCACTGTCTAGTGAATGTTATTCACGCAAATTGTGTATTAACTGCAGCACGTTAGGAAAATTAAGAAAGTCCACATCATCCTAAGATTTTGGGGAAAAATCCTTTAAAAATTATTCCAAGAAATGGAAATACGTGAACTAAAGGACATGCCTGTTTCCTCCTGAAGAAAATAAACTAGAGTCTACAGAAGTCAAGAAACAGTTTATTTTTGTTGAAACCTGATTCTCGCATGACTGGTAAAGTTAGTATAATCTGGAATGATCAGATAAATATTAGTTAGTCTTTCTTTTTTTTTTAATTTTGGATGCATGAAAGTTTCCAGTTGAAATACAGATTCCTTTAGGACTCAGACTGCTTTACAATGTGGACATTGAGCCCCCTGAGAGATAATCGCCCTGGTAGCCTAGCAGTAGGGAGTCCAAGCTTGGTGTTTATGGTGTCACCGATATCTCCGCTTCTCTCTTGCCATTTTCTGGCTGAATTCTCCCTCGTTTGTGATACACAGCCCATCACACATGCACACTTGAATTTTAGAGAGGAGCTTTCACACAAGTGGGTGAGGCAGAAAGTAGCCAAACTGCTATGTTCACCTTTCCAAAGCTGCTGTGTCTGCTCATCCTCCCCCTGCAGTCTTTGAAGGAGCCATGGCTTCTCTGCTGGTGGGGAACAGGAGGTCTTCAGAAAGCTGACACTGAAAAGACACTTTCTGATTTCAGCAGCATGTTGTTCAGGCTCCACTGGCACTCAAGAGTCCTTCAAGCGCACGAAGCACCATGAGATCTGCACATCTGTTCCGAAACAGCTCTGCTACTCGTCTTGCTCCATGTACTGTCCTTATAAAAACAGCGCGGGCCTCTGCTCCGTGTTGCTGAGCCATGAGAGGAGGAGGTGCCCTCACAGCTGGTGGAGCAGCCCAGAATCCCTCACGCTTCCTTACGATACGCTCACAAAATATCAAAGGGCAAAAAAAAAAAAAAAAAATTAAACAATGCCAACCTACTCTGGAATAACTTGTTGCTTTCAATGTCCACACATGTGGAGTCACTAGAGAGCTGTGTGGCTAAATATGTATTTTCATACCTGTCAGTTAAATCCCTCTCTAACCCTATTGGATGAGTAGAGGCTACGCCAGTGGAGGCACTGAAGAGTCCTCCTTGGAGCAGTAAGGGCAACATGGGCAGCCTTGCAGCAGCGATTCGGGCTGGCTCAAGAGACCATGCTTTCTTAGGTAAAGCTTAGTGCCAGGCACCGAAACTGCTTTCGGTACCGGCCGTCACAGCATGCCCCCTGCCACGACGTGGCCTCACTCCAGAGTGGGCACAGGCTGCAGAGAGTGTCCCAGCAGCACGGCGGGAAGGAGCGCCTCTGGGTATATTGCAGGAGGAGGATGCTAGGGATAAAGCCAGACAAAGAAAGCCCTAGAAATAGCCCCACAAAGCACTGACCAGGAGGCAGGATGCTGCTGGCTCCCTGGCCCCCACCACTTCCCCACCACCTGCAGATGCCCCTGTCCAGGCAGGGCCTCCTTTGAGCAGCGCCCGGCTGCGGTGGCCTGTCTGTGCCCAACGTGACACAGCGCTGGTGGCCGCGTGCCCAGGGATACTTGCCCGCGAGGCTTCTCTGCCAATGGGGCTGCCCGCGGGAGGGAGGATTTGCAAAAGCTGGTCACAGGTTTGGCTTTTTTTTTCCCGTGGAGTTGCTGAAGTCCCTTTAGAATATTAAAAGCCACATCACGGTGCTATACATATTAATGTGCAGGGATTTTTTTCTATTGTCTATACCTTTCAGTCTAAGTCTGACTGACAGCCTTATCTATGATTTCCAAGCCTTCGGATGGTCTGATTTTTAGATAGGCCACTCTTCTTCCACTTGATCATCATCCTTTTTTTTCTTTCCATGTATTCCTGAATTTCCCGTTTTAGTAACTTTTATATTATATGCTATCCAATAGACAAGTTATACTTGCTATCTATCTTGACTATTTAACCTTTATATTTCCTAGATAATGCATTGGTGCAAAATCCAGAAATGTTGATATTTCAGACAGCTTGATTTGTCACAATGGAAAAGATGCATGGCTTTTAATTTGAATTTTTAATATCTCTATCATTTTAACCTAAGGTCGATGGGCTAGTTTACATATTTGAGTAAAATATTATACCACTTGAATATAAGAAAATGAGATTTTTTCTTGCTGTCTTTTTGTTTTCTTGCTAAAACACTGTATTAATCTTTTTCATTCATTTGTATGGGGCTATTGTTGGAGTAGTCAAATCAAATAAGTAAGACCAAAACTATATGTAAGTGAGAAAAAACCATGACAATTTTTTTCTCTCTCCTGGTAGCCACGTTTGTAGCCATATTTATTTTAAGTAGCCTTGGGCAAAAAGTTATGTGTCTCATTAATCTAAATCAACCTTACAGGATTTTATGGCAACTGTTGTTGCTGTTGCCACATTATGTATGCTTTTTCCTTTTGTTCTTCAATATAGTGCTTATGAAGCTAAGGAACAATTGTCACTTCCTATTATGTGAACTAAATGTACAAGAATTGATGGGGCTTTCTACCTAATGTTGTTAGCCTGAACCTGGTTTGTTTATTTAATGAACAAAATGTCACAGTGTATCTGCATCCTCCTGACATCTGAAACAGTGGCAGCTGCTGGTGGCAGATTTCTTCAAACTGGGGTGCAGAATTAAGCAATTCAATTTGCATGTTATCCAAAAAAGGAGGGAGGAGGGAGAAAAAAAAAAAGAGAGAGACAAGAATCTCTTTTGAAAACATTCTTAAAAAAAAAGCACGTATTTCGTGCACAGATGTCCTGAGTACTATTGTATTGCGGGGGGCAGGGAGGAGCCAGTCTAATCCTGACACATAACCTACTTCAGCGCGAGTAGATTTAGAGAAGTTCATTGAGATTCAGGGTTTAAATATGATTCCATTACCAGAGAGATGCTGGGCTGGTTTAAAAAAAAAAAAAAATATTAGGTACTGGAACATTTTAAAAACTGGGATTCAGTCTTGCCTTCATGTGCTTACAAAGGGCTATTTCAAAGAGGCAATGCTGATTTTGCAAACTTGTCACCTAAAAACAACACCTTATTTGCCTTCTCTGAGTTGGAATTTATAGACATAAATAAATGGTGATAATTAACTCTTTTAGAAAGCAATCAAACCTGTGAGAATTACTGAGAACATTCACACTCCTCTGTGGTTAATAGTAATAGTAATTGCTAAATTGCGGTGTTTTGGCATAAGCACCCAGATGCAACAATTACATTTTTAGTTTTGAATGGTCGGTTGTGAACAATGTTTACCAGGGACAGGAAGTTTTCAAATAAAGGTAAAACCTCCTTGAGATTTGTCTAGTTTTAACTGCTCAGTGGGAAGGCGATGTTGAGTCTCCACAGGCTCCAATCAAAGGAAGAGCAAAGGCAACTGCTCAGATTTCTTTTCTAGGGTGGTATGTACACTCTTCATCATGGCCAATGCCACAGCCATGCTTCATTTGCAAAGAAAAGAAAACACAATCTTTGTCTATATTACATGACAGTGCAGGGATCTGAACTACTTGGTAAAAGGCCCAGTTATGAGTATGTCTGGCAATTAAAAATAATTGGGAAGCAGGTTTGCCACTAACTCTTCCAAGAATGCCAGTTATGATATAATGATGTTTCATTAGACATGCTGAAAGCTGTGAGCTCCGTATGGCAATGGCAATTAGGAAGGATCATAAAGAAAAAAAAAGAAGAAGAAGAAGAAGAAACATTAAAAATATTCCAGCTAAGATTAGCATAGCATTTAATGGCCACTTCATTAGCTAATTGATTTCTTATTAGTTACAGGGAAAAGCCCAGTTAGGGGCTCTGCACAGCTAATTAACAGCATTTACACAATTAGTCAGTTGCTCATTTTGTAACCAAACATTCTTGGAATCAACTGTGGCTGTGATGCTCTGGGCCATTTGATTAATTTTATTTTATTTTTTGCTAATATTGGCTTAACCTTCAAATAAAAAATCCACTCCCTAGGGCCCCACTATATTTAATCACAACATCATACAAACAGAAGAAGGCTACGTCACACAATCTTAGGACATGAGGATGGCTCCTCTTTCTTTTATTTGCAAGTTGTTTTATTGGCCCCATGAAGTCAATAGCATTCAATAAGCAGAATCGTCTGTCTTCTCTCCTGACAGCTGAGTTTTTGCCATCAAACTTTGTTATTATTTTGCAATTGGCAAATGGAACAATGTACGTTTGACCACAACATATTTTTTTGCTTATGTATTGGGAGAAGTATGCAGGAGATCTGGCATATTTATTTCTAATGCAGTTGCTTCCTACTGCAAAAGAAATATATTTAATAGAAAACCTGACATTTAATAAAATGCATATTTTCACATTAATTTATATCTCGAATTAAGGGTGAATAGGGAAAACTGCATGATGTTATCAGGGTCAGAAAGGGACAGGCTGGATTTATGCAGCACTTTCTTAGCCACTCCAAGAAAACTGATGAGCAAAACCATAATAAATAACAATAATAGTACTTAATAAAACAAACAAAAAGAAATTTGTCTGTTCATTTTCAGTTTCTGAGGGAACTTCATAATCTCATAGTACCCAATTGTTATTCTGGCTTAAACCTATGTCCCTTTTGCTCTCCAGATTGTGATGCACAAAAAAGAGCCAGACTCTGATTTCACGTAGTCAGTAATGAAACCCTTCTATACAATGGTGCTCACGTTAGACTGAAGCCTTTTAACATTGATGTATATAGGCTGTTAATACTGTAATACAGCATTGTATATGTGAGCAGAAGGTCAATGTTTTTACTTGCCAATTTTCGTCAGCACATGGAGATTCTGTACTAAATTATCGTAAGCTAGTTAATAAAACCAAAAACTCATGATGACGAATCCAGAGATGATATCGAATCATCAATATATTAATTATTACTCTTTATTTTTCTTTCATTTCACTTCTATTTTTCTTTTGTTTTTCTATTTAATGTTTCCTCACAATAAATGTGAAATGGTAAATGATTTTAATTTACCATTACTGTATTAATTGCAGCTAATGGAAAAACACTTTCTCAGACACATAATGGCAATTCTTCTTCTTCTTCCTTCTTTTTTTAATGAGAATTTATTCCATAAGTGTATTTACAAACAATGAACTATAATGGATGGTCATTTCAGTGCGGCATTCTGCTTTTTACTGTGTATGTAGAAAATGTATTGTCTTTACTCCACATTGTTTCTTGTTCTGTTGATAACGCGCATCTTGCTGAGTTGCTTCAAAGAGTTGTGAGAATGAAAAAGCCTCCAAAGTACCTCATTTTAAAGTGGCACATTGACAATTTGTTTTTCCTGGTGAGGAAATCTTCCATATCTGGAAGCACTTTCTGAGTAACATCTATGACATTCATGCTGGGCTTCTTTGTGCTTCTGTTAAAAACAACAGAAAAGCATGAATTTATTAGGCTTTACCAGATTCCAGAAGGTGCTACTGAAATCAATGGAGACGAGACACCAAGGTGTCTTTGGGGATCTGGCCCTGCTCTGTACAGAGTCAGACAGCACATCAAAAGCAGAGGAGGGTCTAAGAGCCAGTAGTCTTGGCTCCAACTTTTATACTCTGGCTTCTGTTGGAGCTCGGTTTCTACTGCGTTTATTCAGCTCCTGCAGAGTCTCCTTCTCTGAGTTACCTGGATGGCCATTAATGTAGCAGCTATTTGTGCATTTCAGAGGATGTAGTAGGAGATGACAAAAAGGAGCCTGCAATTTCCACAGCTGACCTCTATTTTTCTCCTGTATTTCCTTTTCAGAAATAAAACGCTACCTACAGCATTCCTCCTTTCCTCTTCAGTCAGTAAGCATTTCAGGTTATCTTCTTAAGGTCTACAAGTTAAAAAGCAAGGCAGAGCAAAATCCGTTCTAGAAATTCTTCTCTTTCACCAGAATGTGTGTCCTGCAGTTTCCCCCACTTACGCTTAGGCAGGACACAGTGAACAGAGGCTGTACAGCAACACCTGTTTGATGAGAATATTTTGTCTAAACTACAAACAAACATCATTGCTCCTTTTTTTCTAGCCTTCTCCTGATAGGGAAAAATATATTTTTTGCTGCACATCATGTTTCACAAACCAGTATCTTATATGATGTCTACTAAGTTTTGTTCTTCTATTCAGCAGCACCTTATTGGCAATGTAAGTAGAGTAGAGGCAACTTTTCTGTATTTCAGTCTCATATGGTAATTTTGAGAGCGGCATCACCCAACAGTTGCTCATTTTGTTGGTTCTGCTGGTTTTGAAATACTCTGGCCCTTAGGGATGAACCTATAATTTTTCAGTCGGTTACAAAACAAACATGTTTGTAGGGGTCTGATCAACCTAATTTTCCCTACCATTTATTTTCCAAGTGCCTACCTTGTTTTCCAGGTGCTAGCGCATTTCTCTTCCTTGGACTGTGTTTAGTGTTCATATCGGGAAGTAGAGGGGTCTTGACTATTGGCAAACATCTTTGGATTGATGCTTAAAATAACATGTGCAGCTCTATACCATTGCCCATGTGCACCTCTGGCAGTGATTTCTGATGCTGGAATAGTACAAGTAATAAGGGATGTAATTTGACAATCTTATGGCACAGCAAGGAACTTGGGAAATCGAAGTGGGGTTTTTTTGGCTCTGCTGTATAAAGTATGAAAAATCATTTAGCTTCCCGTTGCCTCATTTTCTCCATCTGTGAAATGATTATGCTAAAACCCTGAGCAGATTGCCCTGAAAAAGACAGGTGAAAATCTGTGTAAGAGATAGGTGCTACAGTATTGCTGTTAATCTCTGTCTGACTGAGTTTCAGCCTTGCTGGCCGTTGGCGGGTGTATGCTGACTTGAAAGGCTGTGGTGCTGGGGGCTTGGGGAGTCTGCTCTGTGATGCAGAGCTTGACTTGTGGTGGATAAGGGCCACACAGACAATACTCTCCATTGCTAACAGAGACGAGTTAGTCATATGGAAAGAATATACTGTGATTATTTTTATCAGCAACAGCTATAGATACTGTCCAAAGAGTGGGAGGGGGAAAGGGCCTTTTGTTTTCCATATCTTTATGCTGAGGATTTAACACAACTTAGGGAAGAACCATTTTCATGGTTTCACTTTCTGAAGCCTCCCCTTGCCCCAGTTTTCCTTGCCTATTCAAAAAGAGACAGGGCAGGAATTTCTTAATGAGTAACAGGTTGTCTCTTATGTGCAAACAGGGCTCATCAGTCTTTGGGTTGCAAAATCACCCCTTCTGTGCTCTGGAGCTGGCTGGGCTGTGCAGTTTCTGGAAATGACTAAACACAACTGGAAAGCTGGGACAACACTGTAATGACCATCCCATCAAATGCTGCAGAAAAGTCCTTTTGGGAGAAAGAATTAGCCACTCCACAGACACCCTGCAATTGTCAGACACGGGAAACTAGTATCAATCCCAAGAATCAAAGGAAGAAGCCTAACCCTAATAGAGAACATGAAAAACTAACATCCCAATTGCAGGATAAAACAGGAGATGGACAAAATATGCAGAAACTATTTCTGGACCGCATAAAATACACAGATTCAACAAATGATGCATTAAATCTGACAGCGCAAATATGTGCTGACTTCCCTTCCAATGCCTCTCTTACCACACTGTCTCTCCCTGTAATACTTTCCTTCACTCTACTGATATAAACAATGTATGAAAAAAATAACAAAACAGAGAGGGCTAAAAGAACCTGGGATTCAACTCTGCTTATCAGGAAAGCCGACAATGACCAGCAAAACCAAGCAGATTCTCAGAGCAGCAGATAGAAGATGGTATGGGAAGATGCTAAACAGATCAATAGCAGAAAGGAAAAGAATAAAACTGGAAGAATAGTCTTAGCTAGTCCAGTTCAGACTGGCTGTGGTATAGGTGAGCAGACAAGGAAGAAAAGCTTTCCATGTGCTGATGAAAGCCTTATTCGGAGTTGCTATGCTCTAAGCACACATATTTTTACTTTCATATTCCATACATACCAAAGAAAGCCCATTGCCCCAAAGTGAGCTGTAAGGCTGCAAAAGCCTGCACATGCTGGCCCACAAAGCTCCCTAGACACACACAAGCTCTTCTGTGTCTCTGTTGAATTAATTTTTTCTACAGCCCTACGAGGCAAGCGAGTGAATCCAGTCTATTTCTAGCTACATTTGTCTGAACTTGCACTATACTTTTTTGGGGGAGGGGGAGGAATTAAGGCTGCCTGAATCCCCTATAGCATAGGGAAGCCCGGTCCAGACCACAGAAGGGCACAAGATGCACTCAGTCCATACCCAGCAGCCTCCCGTCCTGCCAGGGAAGGAGGAAGCAGGGGGAGGAAAGTCAGCAGGTCCTGGAAGTGAGCTGCCAGCCAGGCAAAAGGCACTGGGCAAGGTGCTTCGTTTTGGGGGAATATTTGTCTCACTTGTGGAGAGGGGAAGAAAAGCAGGTTAGCCAGTCTCTGAAGAAGTAACCTCAGTAGATGGCAAACTGAGGTACAGGCTACTTAGATCAGTCAGAAAGGCATTAAACTAAACAACAACAGCAACAACAGAGAATGCTGGAAAAGGAGCAAGAAAGAACAGCTAGCAGAAAAATCAAGATATCCAGAAGAAAATTAATCAAGTTGCTACAGACCTGATGCAAAGACTCTAATTGGCTTCAAGGATTGCAGGAAGCCTGGTATTAAGCAAAAGGAAATGGAGCAGCTCACTGATGAGTATGTGTGCACTCCAGTTGGTGTTACAAAAAACTAGAAGAAAAATTGGCCTGTTTGGAATGTTAAAACCACTGGTTAGAATCCCTTTTTTTTTTTTTAAAGAACAGAGCAAATTAGCATAAAAGGACAGGGAATGGCACAAAAATGGCATTAGCTGTCTCTGAGTCATTGACAAGCCATCTTAAATGCTTATGGTCTAGTGTTCCAATACATAAAGCAGAAGATGGGAGCTAGTTGATGTCTATTACTGTCCACCAAATCACACTAGAGAAGAAGATGATGGGCTGCTTAAACACCCATCTCTCAGGTGTAGAAAAATAAAAGTTGTGTTATCATGAAGGATTTCAGTTTGAATGACATCTGCTGGGAGTTTCATGCTGCCAACACAAAATTGTCCTTGGAATTTTAAGAAATTATAGATGACAATTTTCTAGCTCAAAAAGTAAGCAATCAACGTAGGAGAATTCTAGATTAGACCCCATCTTGACAGATAAATAGAAGGTGATCTCAGAACTAGAAGTCAGTGGTTGTTTAGATTCCAATCAACTATATTTGTTATGTGCAAACCACGTAAAGTTCTCATCAGTAACAGGCACTTAGAGTTTTTAGGAGTCCAGTTTTACAAAGGAATAATTAAGATCTGAGTCAGTTTGAGAGAAAAATTGAAATGGTAAAATATGAAAAAGTGAACTCCTTAATAACGTTTTATCCAAGGGCTAAAATCCTATAGTCAAGAAAAAGAGGCTTAAAACCAACCATGTGCATATAGGAAGAGAAAGCATCTATAACAATTAAAAAACAATATATAATACAGGAGAAAAAGGAGAAGATGGTGAACAGTGAAGATAAATTATGAAATATAGAAAATGGATGAGGAAAGAAAAATGACACAAAAGCTATAGCCAGTAGAATTTAGGACAGCAAAAGGATGTTTTGATTGTCCAAAGAGCAAAAGGAATCCTAATAAAGGTTTCAGCAAACAGATACGGTAGAATTGTCAATAAGAGGCTGAAATATTCAACAGACCTTTCTGTACCATTGCTGGAGGAAGAAAGGAGAAAAAGGATAGTGTATTTAAGTCATGCAATAATGATGAAATATACTCACTCCCACGGTGACTAGAGATGATGTTAAATTACAGATACTAAAATAAGATCTTTTCAAATCATCATGTCCAAGAGTTTCAGACTGTGAACTGAGAAACTTGATTGGTCATTAATACTGTGTTTCTATAAATCCTAGCAAACAGGAAAAGTTTAGAAAAAAGCAGATGCACCCATATATAGAAAAAGCAAGCACAAGTCACCAAAGCATTCCCTGACAAATTAGTGGAATAGCAGATATGGGACCAGATTAGTAATGATTTAAAGGAGGGAAATATCATTAATAATTATTTATAGAAGAGAATCTTGTCAGACTAGCTCAGCATAAATTTTAATGTGATTACAACTTTGCTTGATAGAAGTAATAGTATTTGCAATGTAATAAAATTCTGACATGATTGCATATGGGACCACACATCTTGAATAACAAAGCAGGATGTTATAAAATCAATGTCACACATTAAATAGACTGAAACTGAGTTCAGTCATATGTCCAAATCTGATTCCAGAAAGGGAGTCTCCGTCAAGAGAGGTGTGACAAAGATCGGTTGTTGTTTTTTTGATGTTGCACATTTTTAATAATAACTTAAGCAGTAAGGATGGAGCTCCTCACAGCCAAGACAACAGTTTGGGGGTAGGCACTCATACAGAGCAAAAACCACAGACCTGGTCAGATAAAAAGTGTTTCAGTGTAGCCGAATGTGAGATGACCGCTCTAGGAATGAAGCATGCAGGTCGTACTTCCAGGGGGCTCTGCCTGGGGAGGCAGAAAATTGGGAAATAGTATCTGCACTCAGGATGAAAATCAGCTGAATATGACCTCCTAGTGTGGCACTGCAGTCGGAAGGGCTGACTCAGTCCCTGCCTGTATAAAAAAGGGAAAACGGAGCGGGACTTTTTCCACTGTTCTTGGTACTGGTGCTGTGCTCCCTGTGCCCAGTCCTGGTGCTCAGACTTCAAGAAGGATGTAGAAAAACTGGAGAGAGTTCAGAGAGGAGCTCTGAGAATAATTAAAGGATAACTAATAGGAAAAGATTTAAGTAACTTCTAAGACTGAAGGTTAACAGCGACTTGATCGTAACCTGTAAGTATCTCCACAAGGAAAAGATGTAGGTAATACAGGGCTTTTCAGTCTGGCAGACAAAGGTATAGTGACTAATAAGAGCAATGGCTGGAAACTGAAGCGAGACAAATTCAGACCAAAAAAGAAGGCACGCATTCTTAACAGCAAGGATAATTAATCATTTGCAATGATTTACGCAGGATTGTGCTGGATTCTCCATTAATGGAAATTTTTTAAAACCAAAATGAAATCCTTTTTTAAAAGAGCAGCTCTGCTGCAAGCACAGCTTTTAATCTTGAAGCACGAATTAATATAGGGAAGTGCTAGGGACTCGATTATGCAGAAAGGCAGGGAGACAATCACAACAATCCCTTTTGGCTTTAAAATTGTTCAGTTTAGGAATCTACATCAATCACACGTTTATATGTTTCTTCATAGAATGCTTGGAGGATTTCATTTTGTTTTTGTTTCATTTTGTTTTGAAAGCTGGTTTCTTATATAATCACAGGATTCCAGGAGTCAGCACTTTAAAAAACACAGTAAAACAAAATCAAAAGTACGTACTTTTGAAAGCAGAAAAAGTCGAGACCATTCACAGGATGAGATTCAGCTTTAAAAACATAGCTGCTAAGAGCTGGAGCACTTGTTACGGCCTTTCGTTTTACGGTTTTATTAGTTTG
This sequence comes from Struthio camelus, assembly GCF_040807025.1. Lineage (NCBI taxonomy): Eukaryota > Metazoa > Chordata > Aves > Struthioniformes > Struthionidae > Struthio > Struthio camelus. The sequence goes on along the minus strand of NC_090942.1, from coordinate 148,097,093 downwards.
AGGCCCTTAAGAATGAACATTCCTCATTGGCCTCACAAAAATTCATAGAAACAAAGTTAATAAAATATCTTGTCGCCTGACAAATCTACTAAGCAGAATTTTAAAAAATCTGCTTTACAAAACAATTGCCCAAACCCTAGTGGCTTAGCCAAGGAATTGACTTTAAATAGTCAGAGTAGAGAACTGTCTTTGGATCATCCTGAGTGCCAGAGATGATCCGTAAGCCTTCAGAAGAAAGTCAGGGAAAAAGCTGCTGGCAAATGATGTAACACAAGAAGCAGTAATCTGTGCCTCGGAGTATTCACCGGCACTGATTAGACAAAGTATCCCCTAATTTTCAGGTCACCAAAGGCTAGATGCTACTGTTAGACCCACGTTATCAGTCTCCAGAGTTAACCTTAAACTAAGTCTGTCCTCCCTTTTGGAGTTCACACACAAGTGCCTTTACCACTGACAGGAGGTAATGCCAGGTCCAGCCCTGAGGGGGCTCTTCCTGGGCCCCAGTGGATATTTAGTGATCTGGGCAGTGGAGACCTTCATGGAAGAGGCTAGGTCGTGTGCCACAGCCAAAAAACTGATGTATAGTGCCCTTCCTACAAGGGGCATCAGACCGTCCAGAAAATTCTGCAGCCCAAACCAGGATGGCTGATTGCCTTTCAACAGGAACTGTGCTTTCTTTAAAGTAAATAAGATGGTGTCTGGTCTCTTTGGTCGCTGCCCACAGGTATACTCTTTCCAGTGAGGAAGTGGACTAGAATATTTTTGGATGTTTTTGAAAGTGCTGGCTAAGGGGCTTGATTAATATTTTGAAGCCAGCTCTAAGTACTTTGAAATAACTTTTAATGCATCATATTTTCAAAAAGGGGAGGAACGTCTACACTTTCCAAACATTACTGTGTACCTGCACGCCCATATTTACATGTGCAAATCCTGTAGATTCACGGTCACACTGAGTCACTTAATATATCACCAGTACCAGGCTGAATGCACAGCTATGTATCACAGAGATGTGTGTGCCAGCGGTACTTAAGTGCATGTGTATCCTGATACAAGTAGGCCTTAAAGTACACGGTTCCTTACATCTTGCCTTACATATGGGACAACAAAGTGCAATGAATAGAGGGTTTATGACACACAGGTCTGCAGAAAACTTTCCTCCAGATGTATTCATATTTATACCATCTTTCACTGGCAAGCATACTTTCCGGCTGGGGTTGTGCTGCTCCTGTAGCTTGTGCGCAGAGGAAGCGCCCAGCAATTTTCAGCTTGAACATTTCTCCCTTGCAAAAAGCACTGTCTGTCTGAAAAGTACTGAAGAATTTCAGTTCTGGTATTGCAAATAAATTGCCATTTTCTGAAGATCCAAATGGATCACTTCCCTTTGTCCTGTGCTGCACTGTAGTGATTCATGTGTATCCAGTATTCTTTATACATTTTTAACACAGAAATGATTGTATAATTAACTTCACAACACCTGGGAGATAAAAAAAAATCACATATCAAGGAAAACAGTTGAAAAAGGGAAATAACCATGAGCATGAGATCATCTTTATACCACTGCAGACTTCTATTAATGTTTAACTTAAAGGTGTCATTTTCTTTAGATTCTCTAGAATCTAATTCTTCATTTTCATCGACATTCTGGCAACACACTAAATATTTTCTTGCATTTAATTCTAAAGTTCACAATTTTCCTTTTTGCCCTTGATTTGTGACTCTTTTTTAAAAATGAAAGAGTAGATTCTTTTCCTTTCACATCTGTGGTTGTGGCCCTAAATGGGGTTAATCAGTGGCTTGGCATAATTCTTAGGTAGCACAAAGGTGATGCCAGCTCCTTCCCACATCTACTGGCGCTTGGGTGAAAGGAAGAAGAATAGGAAAAGGCATCTGGGGACAGGGTGGGGCACACCTGTGCTTGGCCAGCCCTCAGCTAGCATGTGCTTTCTTATAGTCTGAAGCCATCTGGTAGAAATTAGAGCTTTTACTCCTCTGGTGCAGGAGATCTGTGTCAAAAGGTCAAGGCTTTGTGTTTTATTAAATGATACAATCTGATGGTTCATGGAGATCATCGCAAGAAGAGAGGAGAAAGAGAACATGTCCTAGAGTAGCATAACATTTTGATTTGTGTCAGTTTGGGATGGCCACTTCACTCTTGAGTGGTGAAATCATGGCAAAGCTATGAAGCTCGTCTCACTAAGTGTTTATACCATATGAGGACATGTTTTGCCTATGCCACAATCTCAGAAGACATTAATTTATTTTTCTAAGGAGGTGTTGAAATTTTCTCCTTGTATATTCTGTATCTCTGTAGATAGAACGCTGCAATCCTGATTAACAAGATTTTTCAACATATTAAAATGTGCTTTGCCACATAATTAGATACATTTGTTAGCTATTTGAAAGGATGAAAAGTTCAGAACTTTGTAATAGAAAAACGTATTGTACACTTTGGAGCATAGACTAGACAGTTGTTAGCAGGGCCTATGCTTTTCCAAAAGATCTCTGCTGACTCATGCAGTCTGCTCAGTTTTGAATTATTCAGCCCAAGACCCTCATCGCACAAAAAAAGCCTGCTGCCTGCCTCGGGAAATCCATGGACCTCTCTGTCTTTATATACTCTGCTGCTGTCCTTATTCCTTTTGACAGAAATAAGGAGAGCCATCAGAGAGCAGCAGGGCTGGCAAGTGGAGTGGGTGCACCTTGGCACAGCTGAGGAGCAGACCCAAAACAATGCCAGAGGAGGAAGTCCCCTTACTTCAGGAATCATCTCTGCTGTAATCCTAGCGCAGCAGTATCTTCACTCTTTCTCTCTGCAAGACAGAGGACAACTATTTGTACCAAAGGGCCCAGATGCTGCTGTATCCCCTTGCAGCAATGAAAGGATGTAGGTTTTTTACTTCCTGAGCTTGTTCCTGCAGACACAGACCTATCAATGAACAGACTCCAAGACACCATAACAAGATTGAAAGACTGCAACATGGTGAGCTAGCTCGTACAGCTGAAGTGGCTGCAATGGACAGGCACTGGCTCTTCTGGAGAGGCTCAGGGCAGATGAGGGGGCAAGGGGGGCTTTCTCTCTGTACGAAGAATCACCTCAGGTGCAGGGAGCTCTTCACTGGTATGGGAAACAGGCTGCTGGAGAGCTTGTGGGTCACGGTCAGGGCGCAGAGTGGCAAGGGAGACATTGTAGTCAGAGTGTGTTATAGATGAGGTTGAGGAAGTGGACAAAGTCTTCTTCAAACAACTGGAGGAAGTCTCTAGGTTACAAATCCTCATTTTCATGGGACTTTAACCTCCCTGACATCCACTAGAAGGGCAAAATGAAGGGACACAAGCAACCCAGGAGGTTTCTGAAGGGTGTCAAACAGGTACTAGATGGGCCAACCAGAGGTGATGCACAGTTGGATCACCTTGTTCACTGGCAAGAAGAACTAGTTGAGGACGTGGTAATCCCAGCAGCAGCCTTGTCTATAGTGACCATGAAATAGCAGGGTTCAAGATCCTGAGGGGAGTCAGGAAGAAGAATAGCAGAGTGCAGATTCTGGACTTTAGTAGAGCAGATTTCAGCTTATTCAGGAACCTGGTAGGTGGGATCCCGTGGGAGGCAACTCTGAAGGGCAAAGGAGCTCAGGAAAGTTGGTAGACCTTAAAGGATAGCATCCTCTGAGAACAAATAGACCTATCAGGAGACTGGCTTGGCTAAACAGAGAACTCATATTGGGACTCCAGTGCAAAAAGGCACCATACAGGAGGTGGAAATAGGGGCAGTCTGCAAAGGGGGAATTTAGAAATATTGCCCAGGCATGTAGGGATGGTGTTAGGAAAGCCTAGGCTGACCTAGAGTTAATGCTTCCAAAGGACATCAAAGATAATAGGAAGAGCTTCTAGTGCTACATTAGTAATAAAAGGTTAAACAGAGAAAGGTGGGCCCATTGCTGGATAGGACGGGTGAGTTAGTGAGAGCGGAAACAGACAAGGCTGAGGTACTCAGTGCCGCCTTTGCCTCTTGGCTGAACCTGACCCCCGTGCTGCTATCTGTCTGCTAATAAAATAGGTTGCCATAAGTAATCTTTCACATGCATGAATTACTTTACTGTAAAATTATTCATGTTTACCTTTTTTTAAAGATCATGTGTAATTGTGACTGTAACATTTGGAGGCAGAAGGAGAAAAAGAGGAAAAAAAGAGATTTGTTAGTTTTATGGTAACTCCAGTTCTCTTTCTCTCAGATATAGTTAATAATCAAAGAGGACTTAAGTTCAAGCTGCATTTCTATACTGGTAGAAAATAGACAACAAACTTATAGGGGCTTTCCAGTGATCACTGAGAAACTCTCCTGGTCATGGAAATCTATTTTCCACTCAAATGTTTTATCAAGGGCAGACTTCTTTTACACAACAACACAGCATTGTTTTTCTACGGAGATCCAACCAGCCATAAGTGACTTAAAGCCCACTGAATTCTTTCCATAGAGTTCAGTGGGCTTTGGAGTAGACCCTGGAGCCTTAAGTAATTAAAGTTGGCTTTCTTGAAAAGTTAGATGCTCATCTTCCCCTCTCCGAGCCTCTGACTTCTCCTACGCAAATTCTGGAGGATCCCGGTTCAAGTACTGTGGGCCCGTCCTGAAAATAGGCATGCTCGGGGATAATAAGAGACACTCCTGTTCTAACTGCAGTGAGTCATCCAGTAAGTCACCGTACATCTGTTCACGTCTCCCGGGTTTCGTGGGGTAATTGCAGAACGTGCATGCTGGCGGCCTGGCTTTCTCCCCTGAGTGAAGGAGCTTTGCAGTGGGAGAACGAGGGCCCCTAGATTCAAGAATTCAGGGGGAAGTGAATTAGTGAGTTAAGGAGGAGTTTGAAATAGAGAAGGGAAAATATTTGGCAGATAGCAAGAGGTAAACATGTTCCAGGTGTAAGGGACAGCACGAGAGACGATACAAATATGGGGGCGGGGGGGAGGGGGAAAGGCGTTTGAGAGGCAAGGATCCTTGAAAGCAACTCACTCTGAAGTCCCAGTGATGTGCCTTGAGTATGAATCTCCTACTGCTTTTTGAGGGGTGAAGGAGGAGGAGGAGAGGCGAAATCATTTTCTTAGAAAATTTCCTAGGACTATGGCTCAACACGTGAAAGGCCTGTTAAAATATATAAGCTTGCTGCACTAAGCCCATAATTTTAACAGGTCAGTTGTTTTAATAAGGCCTATTTCAGAGTGCAAACCTATTTTCTGAAATATGTTTTGGATTAGTATGATAGAAATGTGTTGGTTTTATAGGTCAGTTCTCTACTGTAAATTGCTTTTCACTTGTAATGGATTTTTATCCTTTTAGCAGGTTTAGTCTTTTAACAGGAATTCATTGGCTGGCTGCACAGGTAGTTTAGTCTCAAAATAAAGCTGCTTCATGATGCTAACAGTTTAATAGCGGACCTTATCCTAAGGGCTGGATACTAAGCAACAGTGGAGTGGTTATTTATACTGTGTTGCTACTCTATCTCTATTTCTGAGGCAAGCCAATGGCTGGTAAAACCTTATAGCTGTTCTAATTACAGTTAGCTGGAGAAGCCCTCAGTGGGGCTGCTGTGTTAGGTCATAGCAGGAGTACTGGCATACATTGTCCATGCCCCCATGCCCCTATGCCCCTTTCTTCCCAGTATAGCCTTAATTAGACCTTGTGCATCCCCCGTCACAATCTTGCCCTGGGCTAAGGTGCTCCCCACCTTGCTGGTCCCAGCACCTTTGTGTTTCAGGAACTGGGTGAAGTGATCTTGAGGGAACTTGATCCGAAATATTTAGCTCTGGGCTAACGTGGTCATTGCTAATGTTTCCCAGGACAGCTGTGTAGCTAAAGCAGTGACTTTGGAGGGCATTCACCTCACCTGATTTGAACTGTCTGCGTGTGAGATGTCCGGTCTAGGCACATTGCCTAGGCTCCTGCTGCAATCATTGCAGAGGCAGGTATCTCAGCAGGTGATGTACCCTCCCCACCTGCCTGAGACTCCTGCCTTGCACATAGGGCAGCTGATTCTCAGGAAGAACCTTGTCTTTCTCTATTGACTACAAAAGCATCGCTTAATCTGAACAGCTAACTTTTAGAAACCCAGCGTTAGCTGAAGTGAACCCTATCCTCCATTCTTGACCTCTCACCTCCCCTTTTTTGCCTGGGACAGAGACATCTGTCATGCAAGGGGGGGATTTTTTATGGCATATTGAAACATATGAGCAGGAATAGGGCGCATTGTGCCCCAGCAGCTGTGGCAGAATTGCACCTGGAAATCAGCTGAAGGACAATAGTGAACGTACAAGTGGTTCACAAACTAGACCTTTACTTCTCAAACACTCTTGCAACATGTCTGTTTTGATATAGGTGCATCCTATGCAGGTGCTTTTGAATTACATCTTTGTCCCTTTTAATTCTGCTTGCTACTCAGCAAGAGTAGAACATTTTATAGAGTAGTGAAACTGTTTCCAAAATCCAGATGCGGGAGATTGAAACTATTTGCCAAATTAAGACAAAGCAAGACAAAGCAAACAACACCTCCCACCCCGAAAGATAAAGTCCTACTTTCTGTCACTTTGGAAACAAAACCTTTCAGTTTCTTGTTAGGAAATGACATTTTGAGTGTTGTCTAGTATTTCTGAATGAAAGAAAAAACACTTTAAGAAGTGTTTTAAAAAACACTGAAAACACTGAAAAAAGTTTTAATTACAGCTTAAATGAAGCATTCTGCCTTGATACAAAATAAGATTTTTGTTCCAGTTAGATTTTTTCCTCTCTCTTTTTTGGAGGAGTTTGACCACTGAACCAAAAAAATTCCGTCATGCGCAAAGCTCTAGTTTATAGATTGTGAATGCTAATGACCACAGGAAGAATTTCTCAATGCAAATGAGTTACATTTTCAAAATTAATGAGATCTGCTAATTGAGTTTATCCAGGTAATAAAATCCATCTAATAAAATATCCATCAAGCATAAATTCTTCCCATTCTATAAAAAATATATGTTTCTTTGCCTGTATATCATCTGTGTGCAGATAATGAATACCTTGTGACACTGAGGTCACAGGTCAAATCCCAGACCTTATTACAAATCTAGGGAAAATTACCTTTTCACTGACCTATAGTACGACCTAATAGTCCAGGAGGAGTTAAAGGCCAATTGTTCATTCAGTATCGCCAAACAATATATATATATAAGTATATCTATATATATTTAATAACACTGATGCAATGAAAACTTACTACTGTAGATATGGATTTACAGCATGTCCACTGGGATTTCTCATGCAGATCTCAAGATGTCAAAAAACAACAAAACAGCAACACTCTGAAGTACATGTTTGAAATGAATGATGACAGACCTTGGTGTGCAGGGCAGCGTTTTATTGTTCCTCCAGTGATTTGTGATAACCCTGAACAGTGCATCTTTAACTGCTCTAGGTGACAAGTTTTCCTCGTGCTTTCAAGGACGTGGGTTAATTGCAGCTACTTTTGCTGGTTGCATGGAAGCCAGGCATTAAAGGGTGTTGCTCCCCACAGCAATGCCCCACATGCACAAGCTTTGTCAGGGGATGTCTGCTCTCCCTTGCTCTGGCTTCCCGGCCCTCTCAGCCATGCTGGTGCAGCAGTGTGTGGGGCTGAGCTGCAAAACTGAGCCAGGGAAACAGTCCATCTTCCTAGAAAAGCCCTCAAAAAGGGGCATGTGGTGGGGGAGGGAGGGCGTTGGGAGCTTTCCTTGCTCTACTTCACAGCACAGCCCAAAAACCAGTGAAAAAGCCAGAGGGAGAAACCAGTGATCTGAGGGGTGCACAGGGGTGGGAATAAAATCAGGCTTGGGGGAGTGATGTGGCCACTGAAGGCATCGCAGTGCCTTGAAATTATGCCCTAAAAACTTACACAACTTTCTGGCTGAAGGTGCTGACGCTCCTAACGGAGCAGTTTCCATAGGAGGAGGAGATTGCTGCCTTTTCCGTGGGTGAAAACACTGTCCACCACCAGTTATTATTAAGCCTTTCGTAAGAGCCTCGTGCGGTCAGAATGGGGGAATCTAAATAAGCACATATGTTTTCCACATTCATTTGCTCCTTTCTTTAAAGGCTTAGCTACAATCCCAGCGCGCAGGTCATTCACACATGTCTTTCTCTGTGAACTTTTCTCCTGATTCCCTTCCAGCCTGCTGCACAATAACATCTTCCATGTTTCCTTCAATGGCCATGTAGAACAAGATCCTGTGCATTTGAGCCTGCCTTGATTTGCAGGTCTGCTGCCCTATAATGACTGACAAACAGGCCACAGATTACTTCCATTTTATGACTTGAGTTTAGGGAAATTGAGCATCCTAATTAAGCACAGATGTAAGGTTAAAGTGTAGAACAATCTGGACTGGTTTTCATTTAAGTCCTTTTCTGATTCATTTGGTTCCATAAGAGAGTCGCAATTAGAAAAAAATATTTTCTCAATGTTGAAAGACATGTGATGTAGAACTGATTGGATTAAACCTGAGACCATGTGAATTTTGGTAAATTCAATTAGGAGAAGCCCTTGCAAGTGCTCTGTGGAAAACCTCCAATGGCTTTGCAAACTGTATTTGGATTTTCTAGTCCATAACACTGCATGTGTTGACAGCATGCCATCCCAGAATAATGTGCGAGCATTACAAACAAGTTTCTTCTCTTTGCAGGAACTGTAAGGTCAGACGTATAGCTAAACTGCAAACCTAGCCTCATCAGAAGATTCCCAGACTATGCAAAATGCCAGGTGAGTGTGCTTTAAGGAGCAATGCAAGGAAATATCTCAGTGGACAGCTTCAAACTGCATTGCTGTTTCTAGTATTACGAAAATTGTAGGCTAGGTGGGAGAGCTTTCTGAAGCAGGGGGCCCTTTTTGTGTGATTGCTTGTCTCATGGGCAATACAAAGAGACCCTAAAGACCCTAACGCCGGGCTGGAAAATCTACATGTTACCACCATGAAAAAAATGTAATACCTATTATTAAAACTTCTTATGAAAAGTGTTTGTGGGTCTGAGGATCATGGGTCCAATCCTGCCGCTCTTTGACAGTCGTCTGTTTGCTAGTCACTTCTGTCCATAAACTTTTTGTGGGGAAAATACTTGCAAAAGTACGTATGTCAGGGTCAAAGCCGGATCTACTTGTGTGGGGGGGAATTGACTGAGTTTTATCCAAAAACAATCGATAACTTTGATACCCCAAGCTAACAGACAGAAATTCCTCCCTGTTAGAGGTAGTAAGAATGAAACAGTTTTCTTCTGTTTTTGACTTTGTTAAAAATAAACCCCAGCTCCCAGCTTGCCCTAAACTAAGCAAGAATGTGCATTGATTTCAATACTGATAACACATGTCATAGGTTTATATTATTTTTAATAATCCTTTCTTCTGCCTATGCTGGCAAAGCAGAGTTACTAGGACTTCTTTGGCCTGATAGCCATTCTGTATGAACCAGCAGACAAACAAGCACAGCCTTGTTTTTGAGAAGCATTTATTTTCCTTTCGTTCCAAATGGCGATGTTTATGCAAAATGGATTCTTCTTTCTCTAGTCTCCCTCTCCTCTTCAGTCATGCACTGGATAGCACTACAAGTAAAAAACAAAACAAAACAATAGAAATAGCACATTAAAATGGACCCCTGCAATACAGTCAAAATAGAAAGCAAGGCTTACTGAAAGAACTGCGAGAATCCAAGAAGGAACAAAACTTGCTGGCCGCATCCCATCTCTCCCTGAAGTGGGGGATTGTCCCATGTGTCCGATGGGGTACAGTCCCCTTTTGCTGCGGCTTTCTAAGAAGCCTCTAGCTGTGTTAACTTTTTCTAAGAGCTCAAACTGGTTTCAAAAGGTTTAGAAATATTTGCTGCTTTTTAATTCAATTTAGAGAGCTCCCTTTTCTTTCTCTTCTTTTGTAAAACACAGAGAAAAACATTCACTTCATGTGTTTTCTGAAAACAAAGGCAGAAAAGCCCCCTTCCATGAAGAAGAAACCCAAACTAGGAGCCAAAGATAGCTTAGTTGTGATGTAATAGCTATTTGGGCTGGAAGAGACAGTCAGCTGTTGCTGCAGATCTGGCTCCTCCGTGTTGAAGGGAAGTTTCAGACAAGTTTCGGTGACTTGGGCTCCTAGGTAGGGTGAGTACTTTTGCCAAGTTAACTTGTAGCTCCTTCTGTTCTATCAACTCACAAGCTCATTCATATCTTGCCTGTACCCACAGTCCCTCAAATTAAAACTACTTTTCTTTTCTAACCTTTAATCAAAATTTACAGTTGGCGATTCTGCCAGGAGCCAGAGTTGTTTACATTGACCCTTTCCACTGCAGTTGTGCTCTTCAGCATTGTCTTGTGGCACCTGAGCTCATATTAAAGTGTGACAGCTCTGCTTGCTGATACAGCTCAGATTCCTGCTTGCTGTTGATAGTTCTCCCTCTCAGCGTAGTTTTCTCTCTTGGAGAAAATGCTGGGTTCTACTAAGCCAGTGGGAATTTTTCCTTCCATTAGGCCAAGATTTCTTCTGTTGTCTTCTGATACCTTCATTAAGTTTGCTCCATCTTTTATCATCTCTGCCTATTCTGAAACTTGCTTTCTATGCTCTCTAAATACTCTGTTTCTATTTGTTCCAATGCCCATCCCCTTAAATGCTGTGGTTGAAAGTCCTTTCAAAAAGCCTAGGGAAATTTTCTCTGGAGAACCTTAAAATAATACATGCAATCTTCTGCAATCTAGTATACCACAAGGCAGAAGAGGAAATTATTCTCAGATCTTTGTACCATTAGAATTGACATAGAGACTAATCCTTCAGACATAGGTGGAATATGAGCTGGTCCTTCCACCTCTTTAAGTTTTGAATGCATAATTATATTTCTTTGGGGAGAACGTGGATAGATTTTGTATGACACATTTATCCTTTCCCTTGTCTAGCTATCATGAACAATAACGCCAACTTTCTTGATACTTCTTTGGAAATGAGCACACAAATCCCATTAACAAATTAAATGCTACAAGGAAAAATCTTCTTGATGCCTTGCTTCAATTGTTGAAGAGCCAAGATGGGTCAGATTTCAAACCTTAAAAAGAAGAGAAAATGACTAAGCTGAGGATCTCTGTTTTGGAAAGAAACTTTTCCTTAGAGGTGCTTTAGAGGCATGTGGGACTGTTTATTTGTCTGGTATATGTGGATTATTCAGTTAGGTCTTACTGAGCTGTGGATTATTCAGTTATTTCTTATTGAGGTACTTTTTCAAATCGTCTGTAGTCAGACCACTTTGTATTGGTATGGTCTTAAGAAACTGTTGTTAAAATAGTGCACAAAATATGACCTAATTTTCCCCCTCTTCTATATTGTGGGATTGTGGGATTTTGCAGACTAACGTGAAGACACATCCTGCCCCCTCTCATAATACGAGGGTCTAGATTTTGGAGTTACTTGCCTAAAATGGCAGCAACGCTAATAGCTTCCACCAAAATCAGTTTCTGGATCAGTTCCCTGGGCTTTATGAACCTAATTCTTATGAAAAGTCAATGGATTGTAGGACTTCACTCCTGAAACAGGGCTGAGTCATTTAAATGTACTAACAACATCTGCTTTTCAGCACCAATTTAGATGTGTAACTTTAAAACTCAGTATCCCACAGTGACAACCAGAGGGAGGGAAACCCCTGAAACATGGCTCTGTTACACGGTGTGGGGGATCTTACCTTAGTTAAGAACCTTCCTTCCCTCTCACCCCCCAAGCTGTTACGGGGGAGGTCTAAATATCTTTTAAAGATATTCGGCTCTGGCTTTCTTTACAGTACAAAGCTTGGTTTCTGGAAAATCTGCCTCGCAGAGACACTGAGATGGTTATCTGTCCAACCTACATTGGTTTTGCATAAGCATGAAATCCACCAGCAAAATTTGTCCAGGAGAATGTGATTTCAATCCCATTTGGAAACGTCAGTGGAAACTACCGCTGTTATTATCACAAACACACAAAACCTATGCCACAGCTGACATGGCAACAGATTTAAATGCATTCAGTGTATTCAGTGATGCATCATCCTTGTTTATGGGGCTTATTCACTTACTCATGCACAAAACATAGTCTCCTACTCATGCAGGTTAGTGGACATCATCCTTAGTGTGTATTCATCGTCAGTATGAATTGGTGTGGTTCTGTGGTACTGGTTTCAAACGGATTAAGAAAAGTCCAAGTATCACAGTACTCTGTGGGCTGTATATATACATGGTAGAAGCTAATGTAGTCCTTGCTTGCTTGGCAGGAAGTGGAAATTTGCAGCCCTGTTAACAATTCTGAAAAGAGAGGGAGAAGAATCTAAACTGGTTGTGTGGTTGTCTTCTTCCTACCAGAAAATTCTTCCTTGTTCCTTTGTAGTCATAAAAAGAGGCATGACCAAAAGCTCTCTTAGAAATGTCTTGAATTTACTACTTTAGAGAGGCACCAACCTTGCCATTTCCAGGGAACTGGTGAGAAATTTTCCCTCTAAATCGGAAATGATCTGAATGGAAAGAAAATGTTAGTAAACTGTTAGCAAATTCTTCATACCCACTTGATATTTTCCTGTAGTTCTCCTTGGGCCTGACTCATCGCCTCGTGGAATCACAACCCTCCCCTGGATTAACGGGAAGCCCATTTCATCATTTACATTTTATCTAGAATTTCAGTGAAATTTATGCACAATTTTGTGAGCCAATATAAAAGTAAACAATTCTTGTGCAGTGAATAAATACTGAAAAGCAGTACTGTTTCCAAGTAAAAATCATTCTGTTGTGGATACATGACCTATAAAAAACTTACAGGAACACGTAAGAGAAATGTGGGGTCCTTCACTATGGGGTGAATTTCACATGTAAGGTCTTAGCTACACTGAGATCATACAATGAAACAACCTATTGTATACATCTTGCACTGAAAACAAAAGGTAGAACTTCACTGAAATAATCATAAAACTATTTTTCCTATACTAACTACAGCTGTGGGGCATGTTTCTATGGAAACAGTTTTCCTTATGTGCTTCTCCATAGCTAAAGGTCTCAAACGGACCTTCTGTCTACTCGTTGCCTGTATAAACTGCAGATTCTGTACAATAATCTCTAACACAGATCAGCTGAATCTCCTGATATGTGTCAGAAAACATTATCAGGAGGCAAACACCAGTTATTGCAGGTTCCCATAAATTTATAGATAATCAGGTCCTTAGTGGCAAGTTGGCATCTTAAGTGTAAAGACTGTATTGAGGAGTTTTGATTAGAGGTCATTGTCCTATCCAAAGCTGTAAAACACAGTGATGAATTCTGTGGCTTCACCTTTGCTGCACAAAGATTTATGTTGCTTTGATTTGAATAATTTATGCTGCATACTGCATTCTACATGCCAGGCGCTAAGAACAATTTATTCTTTGTTGACATAAGTAAAACACTTGCAAAATTGCTGATTAAATGAACCATGCACCTTTAATATTTTTCTTATTGTAAACTATCATCATAAAATAACAAGGCATAGTTGATACTCATTTGGGGATACCTGACAGTACAAGCTAGTTGGTAGATAAAGGTATGTAGTTAGTGAAATAGCTGCTATTTAAACGTACAAGATAAATTGCCTACCCTTTTAGATACCCTCAAATTATAAAGCTAACCGTCCTCCCTGTGCAAGCTGCCTTTATATTATTCATGCTCAGAGACACTTAAATGTAAAGGTATACAAATGTAGTAGTTTTTTATATGTACTATGTACACATAGTATTCTGCGTATGAATAATGCAGTAGCTTTTAGAGGTACAAAGGCTATGATACATATGTGAGTGGATCTGATTCAGTCTTGTAGAAGGCAATGGGCATATTTACATTTATTATAATAACTAAAAGGGTTTGTTTCCAAACTGTGGGATGTTATCAATGGAAGAACATAGACCATGCACATGGTTACTAGGATAAAAACTGAGTTATAACTACACCTAATAAATTATTTGAGGATGACAAGCAATAACCCTTGAGTCTTTGGTATCTCATAGGAGGGTAAGATTCATCTGATCCTACTGTAGAATTAAGCAGGACTCTGAGAGCTGTTTAGGGCCCTTCTAAAGTCAGCAAAGAAGCACCTTCAGGAGATGAGCCATCTCTTGGGCATAATGTGAGATGAGAAGAGTGACGTAAATGAAATGCTATGACTTCCCCTGTAGAGGTGCTAACCTCTTTTGGAGCGTAGGAGAGGGAGTCTACACCACCAGCTTTAACTGGACACCTAACTTTTAGATGATTAAACTTAGGCGACACGAATACAGCTCTGCTTCTCATGACCCAATGCCTTCAATTATATGTTTAAAAATGTGAATCATTTATGCATTTAGTTTAAAAGTAATTTCACTTTTCATCAGTTGTGTTTTCAATGTGTTGTCAGTTTACTCTTGGCACTTCACTCAGTTCAGGCAAAATAAACAGATGAGTCTGATATTTTATGTAATGATTTCCTCTTTTCTGGCAACAGTCAGTGATGCTTGGACATTAACGGGAGACTTTTACAGTCAGGACAAACGATGACACTGAAATACTTTGATTCTCTGTCTAGTTTGTTTTTATCTTTCTACCCTTACACAGCTTGTATTTTACATATAGTACACAGTTGATAAGTCTACATTGTATTTGAGTAAATGTGCTTAGTTAACCTGACTGGATGTGCACACTGAACTCCGGTACTGAGTAGCAGAAGGAAGTGAGCAAGGAAAAACATACAGGGTGCTCAGACTCAGCTCATGACACATTCTGGAGATATTTGGGGATTAAAGGCAACATCCTGGTTTAATATTGCAGGGAAATAGTGTGTGGTCCATGGGCACAGTCCCTGTTGCTGTCACTGGGCGTTATCAGCCATGTGTTGCAAAGAAAATTCCACGCTATAAAAAAGGCTACAGATTTCATGAACTCACCACTATTTTGACCATTTATATCAGAGTGGAATGTGTTCAGAATAACTGGAGCTTCCTTTAAGCATTTGGGGATCAGCCTATGACATCCTAAAGGAACATGCATGTGGTGTAATTCCGTTTATCTGCATGGAATTTCATTAGATTTTTACCTGGAGACTCAGAAGAGGAATTTTGCTAGTTTATTTGTTGCACTGCTTTTACATAAATTTAACTCCATTGCTTTTGCTATTGTTTGAATTGCTAGGACTTTTATTTCTCCCAGATGAGCAGTTTCAAATGTATGGAGCCCTGAAATCTTTACAAAAGCACATTCAGCATAAAGAAATACTGCAAAGTAAATAACAAGCAGGAGATCTGAATGATGTGGGACCAAATAAGGGGACAGTTGCGGAGGAAGAGGAAGATGAACAGGGCTTGGTTTTTGGTCAGAAGGACTGAAGAGACTTAAATAAATAGGCAATTAAAAAAAATCCATCTTGCCTTCTCAGTTTGTGCTTTTGAATCACTACCAGACACTTTTCAAACAGTTAATGGAGCTTTACATAGCCGTCTGAGAATACCTCAGCCCACAGAAATGTCTCAGAACCAAGCTGCAGATTGGCTTTATTGAAATTTTAAGTATCTATCTTTTTTTTTTTTAAATTGAGAATTACTCACTGATGAGATACAAGTACAAAAGGATTACAGTCATTAAAAATATAAGTACTTATTTCATTTTCAGGTCTCATTTGCTTCACTTTCAGACTCAGTTGTTCAATATGCTTATCTCCAGACGGCTTCCAGTAACTTGTGCAAAAGGTAATTGTTAAAGACATACGGCCTAAAACTAAATATTAAATACTAAAATATTTGCTATCCTGCATTTTTAGCAGTTTGTTTCTTTTTTCTCTCTTATTAACGTATCTGTATATATATAGCCAAGCATACTGAAGCTGTAACTAAGCCCCATGCACCTGCTTGAGCTTACTTCCCTTCTCCCAATAGTCAAAACAAATCTATGTTAAGGTTAAACATGAAGAAAATGAATAAGCAAGGAAAATTGCATTGAAGAGAAGGCACGCTATTCCCTTGTCTCTCTGGAACTGAACAGAGCATTGGGAGCCAGAAACACCTCTGATCTGCATCCTTCTTTGCCCCGGATGTAGGCCAATTTTGCAAGAAAAAGCTTCCTAATCTGAATGCCTGCGTCTGCAGGTTAAAGATACTGCGTGCTCAATTTCGGCCTGGGAAAGCCTGTTTGCCTGAACCCGCGCTGACGATCTGAGGTTTGCTCGGCTATTGAGCCTCTTCTGGTTCCCATTGCCTCTGTCATCAATATTTTACTAGTCAGTTACAGTTCCGTATTTTTCACTCCAGTGAAGAACCACTTTGCTGAAGTGGTTTGTTTTCACCATTTGTAAATGCTCCTTTCCACTATGGCTTTAATACGCTCCATGTCAGCGTACATTTAAGCTATCAACATCGGTATCTCAACTTACCCTTTGAATTATGTAAGAGCTGTAAGGGCTGCCTATCGTAATGTCATCTTCATTAATCAGCCTTTTAATTTTGCAGTATATTCGTGCTAGGGGGGGGAGAAACGCCAGCTTTTGGTTTGGCTTGATAGGTAAACCTGTCCTAACTGCAATGTTTACAAAAGAAAACATCACACAAAAATAGAAATGCTGAACCTGAGATAATCTTATTTACAGTTTTCTTAAGAAATGTGGCGTACTTTCCAAACACAGCCAACTCTCTCCTTCCTCTTTTTAGTGACGTGCAGTTTTTAGGGTGTTGCTTTCACTGTAGCTGCTTGCCCCCATATTTCATTCAGTACTTTCTGTGGGAAGGAGGACTCTGAACAAACTTCACTTTAAAACCTCTGCCCCAAATTTTGGTCTACGTGTAACCCTCTCCATTAATTAATGTAGTAAACTTGCAACATTGTAGCAAAAATGTGGCGGAGCTCAGTATGAGACCTTATAGGAAAGGGAGGTGATTTTATTTTGAAACCGCACTGTTTTCCCTCCTTCACACTTTCATACTTGCATGCTCCCAGGCACCAAGTCATGCACTCCTGAGTGTTGCCCGGACTCCCTGCGGCAGCCAGCAGGACAACAGACATGGCTTTGCGACTCCTCTTTGCATCTCCTGGGTTTTAGACTGGTGATGGTGTGCTGGCTTTGGATGCAGCTCCTCTTAGGAGCTGACAGGGATTACAGTCTTTCCTCTCTCCCTCCTATCCCACCTCTGGGATCGTGAGGATCTATTCTCTCTCTTTGTCCCTTTATCTGAGTGTCCTGTGGCTCCAAACCCATTCTGGGTATAGGTGCTCCTTGTTTTAGGCTCTCCCTTGTTTTCCAGATCTGGGTGTCCTGAGAAGCTGCATGTAGATCTGGTGTGATCTTGTTGACCTGCTAATCTAGGCAACAAAATCATATATCCCTCTACCTTTTCTCTTGTCTGGTGCTTCCACACCCGGCCATTCACATTCACTCTCTGTTTGGACTGAGCTTAACATTTCCCTTACAGATTTCTACATGTTCACAATGATAGATAACTGTAAATGACCTTGGCGATCTAGGAGAGATGTTTACAGTTCTTTGGAGATCTGTTCCTTCTTTGATCTTTTTAGTTGAGCTCTGAGCTTTCGATCACCTTGACAAAAATTTCTGCTTGATTGTGCTGGGAGAAATTATCTGAACGTTGATGAATTTACTGCAGTTCACCAGCTTGTTCCTTTGCACCCGCTCTGGCTGCTTGAGGCTTTTGCATGTGAGGTTGCAGCTCTATCAGTAACAAGACTGGCAAATCTATCAGCTTATTTTCACTTGTTTCCACTCTGACTGCATGTCCTGATTGTTTCTCCTTCTCTTTGCACAAAGGAAGACCTGAATATAAGTATATGGCATCAGTGGAA
This sequence comes from Struthio camelus, assembly GCF_040807025.1. Taxonomy (NCBI): domain Eukaryota; kingdom Metazoa; phylum Chordata; class Aves; order Struthioniformes; family Struthionidae; genus Struthio; species Struthio camelus. The sequence goes on along the minus strand of NC_090942.1, from coordinate 148,079,269 downwards.
GAGCTCCAAGTGTGTTTGGTCTACAAGGTGTGCAATATGCTTTATCTGCTCTTCTCCACAGTCCCACAAGCTTGATCCTAGAAGAGAAATAGCAACTTTTAGTGCAACTGTCACATCACCTTTATATAGGTATGGCATTGGCAAAGGGTATGTAGAATTAATGTATTGTTATTAAAAAGCTTCCAAGTCAGCTGTTCCGGTGCTGGCTGGTGGCTCTCCCCAGGGTTTATTTTACACCTATCCTCATTTTCAGGGAGTTCAAAGTTGCACTGCACCTTGTTCTGGCATAAGAGAACTTTGCTCCTGACCTGCATCATCCGTGTTTTTTTTAATGTTCTGGAAGTCTTCTTAAGTTTCATACTATGCACTGCTATCGGATGTCTTCAGTTGCCTGTGGTACAAGACATCATTGCTCTTTGGCGTCACTGAAGGCCATGACAAGTAAAGCTGTAAAGACAACAATGTCTGAACAGATGAAGATATTCCTACAGTTTTCTAAGCGGTAATTTATCCCGTATTCTGTACTTTGTGTAGAAGCTCTGGGGAGCATCTCTTATCTGCTGCCAGGCACAAGGCAGTAGCTGTACTAGCACAACAGGGGGATTTATCCTGCCCATGGCTGCATTAGCAAGTAGTGCTGCCCGATAGGGGCTGGTCTCTACAGTGAAACAGTGCTGCTGACCCAACAGGCACATTGCCTGCATTTTGGGGGCTTTACCTTGAACTAGATCTAGCCTGGTCTTGAGGACTGAATGCCCACTATGGGCCGTGCGTGCCATGTCAGCTCCCGGAGTACAGCCTCCCACAGTGCCTGGATGTCACTGGATCCACCTCCCAAGCACGCTCCTGACTACAATGGAGAGGCTGAGGTGAGCATAGCATGGTGCCCAGCATGCTCTTCTTGGCTTGGTGCTCAGCTGCAGCCTGCTCTTCTTGGGCAGCAGTGTGGAGAAGGAGAGGGGGATTATCAGGGGAACGGGGTGAAATGGGTTTTCTATGCAGGCTATAGTAGATATCTAATTTAGTCACCAAAGTTAGGATACTAGCCGTAGGCTAGTGTCTGTATAGGAGTAATCTGTGTTATGGGGTGATTCAGGAAAAGCCCTTAACTTGGGTGCTGATTCACCTTCTTGCAGGACCTGCCCCTACCCCTGGGTGAGGTAGCGAGGCAGTGAGACTGGCCTCCCAAACTGGGCACGTGAGACTGATGTTAAACACAGCCAGTGTGGATGTGTCTGTCCAGGCTCTGAGCTTTTAATCCTAAAGGTAAAGGCCTGGAGTTCCCATGTGAACCCACCTGAAAATTAATTCTCAAGGTCAGTATTTTCAAATCATGTAGTGCGGCACGCAGGCAAATACTAAGTAACTCAGATGTGGCAGTGCATCTAAATTCATTTCCCACTAAATGTCAGGCAGCTCTAACATAAGCATCTCACTTGGGGTTGGAGTGTAATCTGCTGCTCTGCGTTTGGGCACAGTGGTGATGTTGGTGCTTTTGAAATCTTAGGTAGGGATTTCAGGCCTGCCTGTGAATCAGCAGCAGGGCTAGTTGTGAGTTGTGATCTTTGGGATCTTAGGCTAATTTAGGTTGGAAAGGACCTGAGTAGGTCACCTAGTTCAGGTCTAAGCCTGGTCAGCTCTGCTGCTCACCTGTATACATTTACAACCGAATACATCATGTAAGCCTTTCTTTTGAAGAATGCAATTATGGAGATTGTATATGTATTTTCCTAGTGCATGTTGATTTTCTTCCCCTTGCACAATACACTTAATTTAATATTAAAGGTAGATGTAGACAAAGGAGTCTGTATCACTTATTATTTGTAAAAATATAATTTTAATAAACTGAGAATGTATTACTAAGATCCTGTAAATAGTTTTGTTTGGGAAACCAGTTTCAGAATTGTTGATAATCATTTTGAAAAGTCACTAGCTTGTCATTCTTCATGTTGAAAGTGGCTCCCAGTAGCAGATCTAACTCTGATATCTTTTGTTCAACTTGGCAACCACCAGACCAGGCTACCTGGTTTGCATCACACATCTAACTTGGAGACAGAAAAAAGCAGTGATTGTTGAACCACGTTACTGATCAATTCTCTAATAGAAAATAAAAACAGAGCAACATTAGGAAATGTCGTTCTACTGCTCCTGCCAAAAATCTTTCTTAAACTGGAATTTAGGATTAGAAAATATACTAATGCAATTTTTCTCCCAGTGGGCCTGTTTCATTTTAAAGATCACCTTAGAAGTTACAGAAATTGAAAGCTTGTGTATTTACATTTGACATTTCATCCAGTCTATCTATTATATGAAGATGAAGCACCTGAATATGAAAAATCTTGAGGCATAGGAAGGTTGTCTGGTAATGCACAAATAGACCACAAAGGAAGTTTTCTTTTCTCTCATTCACATTATGATTTTCTGAAGGACAGTACCATTTTATATCTCCTCCCTCAAGCAGCATGAAGTCTGTGTCCACAGAGCTTTAATATTTGCCATGGGAAAACAAAACAACAAACACAGAAAAACAAGCTAGTTTGAAAAAAATCTTAGACAGTAAGGGACAAAAACACAACCGTCTTTAGTGGTTGTTACTAGTAAGTTATTTTTAAAATTAATTGCATCTGCTTGCTTCTGGAAAAGCAATCATATGAGCTATTACACAAAAATTTAATAAGGAATATTATTCAGAGCACTCCAATGCATTTTACTTGTGTATTTGCAAGAGATAGGAATTACACAGCCTCAAACATTTATGTATGCATTAAACTGTCCAAACTAGGAACATAGTAGTCCTTGATACTTACACCGCATGTGTCATGCTACATAGGTACATAAAGGGAAAGCAAGTCTGAGCTTAGCTGCTGGCCTGCGCATTTCAGTGTCTGAAGTGTACGCACAGTCTGATTTTTCTGTGAGCAGGAGAAGAAGATAACCTCTGGCAGAGGAACAGCAATAAACAGCTGGTGTTGGTAACTTTTTAAACTGTTCCAGCTAGGTGTGCCAGATTTAATTTGATCATACCCTTCTTTTGCTGTAATGAAAAAAAAAAATATAATTACTTAAGCCTACCCTCTCAAATGCACTCTCCAATTTGAGGTGCCTCACTTTTCTTTGAGTAATGAGATATGTGGGACACGATTTCTTTAAGAGCATGGTACTTGACAGCTTATAAGGATTGAAGATAACAAGAATGGATGATACATATCACAATTTAAAACGTGGATATGTTGTCTCAAAGTAGGCACTTGGGAATAGAAACATGTGAAGTAACTGACCACTTTTAAAGTCTGGGCTCTGCTCTTCTCAGCCCTTCCTGCAAAGTGGTTTGTGCATCTTCATAACGCAAACATGAGGTCTCCAGTGTGCCAGGGTTTGCTTCGCAGAGCCGAGTCCCTCTCACATTGCTGGGCTTGGGCCATAAGCAGGAGGGGCTGGGTGAGAAACCCCTGTGGATCCAGGCCCCGGACACAATGATGCAGACCACATAGCGGAAAAGACTGTGTCCCTACTGTGAGCCCAAAATGTATCACTGTGGCTCCCAGGGAGCGTAAAGAAGGAAACGGATGTCTACCTCATCACCCAGACGTAAACGTCCCCTCGTCCTGCTGCATCCAGTCCGCTCTGTCTTGAAAAATCGTTGGAACCACTCATATATTCACTGCTTCACTCTGCAAACGAGGAGCTGAGCAGCTATTTGGAGGGATTTTTTTTGAGCGGTTTGTAGTTCAGAGCAATCTGGCAATCGGAAGAGATCAGATGGGTCAGCTTGCTGGACAGCAGTGGTTATTAATTATTGATACCTTATTTATTTGTAATCTGGTAAGGCCTTGTTCGGTAGGGAGCTGTGAAGATACTTTCCCGTGTTTGGCTCATGAGAACAAGATGTGGTGAGTGCTGAGGCCAAAGGCAGAAAAAAAAGAGAGAACCTGTTAAACTTATTACTTGTGTTATGGAAAATGCCTATGGGTCCCAAGGAACACGAAACTGCCAAGCGGTAGACACAACAAACATAGAAGCAATCCCCCTACGCTTTATAGTCTGCATAGACAAGGCAAACAAATGAAGAGAAGGCAAAAAGCTCCACCATAATTCCAATTTTGCAAGTGGGTAACTGAGGCAGAGGAAGATTAAATTGTGACTTTCTCAATAGCACACGGGAAATCTGGGGCAAAGCCAGAGATCTCATTCGTACCACAAAACCCCAGTCTTCCTAGACTTCTGCGGGATGATCACAGAGCTCTCTTTTGTACCCAGACTCTTCTACTTCTGGATTTCACTGGTGGATCTTGAGGTTTTTTTTTTTCCCTTGCACCAAGACTTTCATGTTACTGCAGAACTGGCCTCCTAATTTGTTTCTTCTTTACAAAACTCATATACAGAACTATATACAATGCTTAATACCACACCTTAGATCAAAGTGTGTTGTCTTTCAAAGATGAACGGTTAAACTTCAGGCGGGTTAAGCTGACCCTTTTCTTTTCCCGGTCTGACCCTCCTGAATACTTTATTGAGTCACAGGAAGGACAGTGATAGCTTGAAGAAAGGCCATGGTGACCTCTGCTAATACTAACAAGTTTCACTCTCCATGAACACAGCAAGGATTCATTAGCACAGGGAGGAACCAAAAATATATAGGATGAAGAAAATTAGGCAAATTAAAGATGCACTTAATTTTGCCTCCTCTGAAATGGATTCCCAGAGGAGCATAGTCAGTTTAACTAGTCTAAAAAGCTGTGGTGTCTAGAGGCGATGTACTTAACTGTTCCCTTCCTCCTCGCACTTTTAGCACCCAGCTTCTTGTCTTTTGCTACTTGCCAGAAAGGTTTATGCAGTTTTTTTCTCCTAAAGCCTAATACCAGCTCTTTGCACATTTCCCCGGGACCTCTGACCCCCACCTCTGGGCTTGCCTCCCTGAACAGCTGGCTAGCCTTTACCAACCCACCGCGGTGCAGCTGCGGCAAGCTGCTTTCTGAGTTACTGAGTCTGGAAAGGCACTCAGGGTCTCCGAAGCCTTTCATATCCCTCCAGTTGTTCTTTAATGCGGAAAGCAGTACTGTCCCACTGTAGTGATCAATGGACACTCTCCTTAGCCGTGCTCTCTACTAGGTTTTCCTTGGAACTGCCCCACAGCAGACCAGCTAACCACTGAGAGCTGATAATCTTCTAATTAATAACATGGAGTTAGTGAATAACTCATGCTTTACAAATAAGTCAGCACACGGAGGTCTCAAGACCCCAGTGTATCCGAAGGAAGCCCGAGAGAAACTAATTGACATCTGTGGGGGCTACAAGGTCTGTTGGCTGGCCTTGCAGCTCTCTACAGCTGCTCACACGTACCCAGAGGAACTGAGGGAAGGCTGCAGGCGGCCAATTTTTAAGCAAAACCAGAAATCTCGGCAGCATTGTGAATGGGTGAATATTTGTGTGTGTGGACACGCAGGGAGTAAGGAAAATGCGAGTGGATCTCCAAGGAACGCATGGCGTGTTTTAGGCCCACTGTAGCCTAAGTTCTGCTTCTTTAGCAGCGTCTGGTACAGAGTTTCCCTCTTTAAGGAAAAAAACAAAAAAACCCGACTTCTCTCTGATAGTGATTCCCACCCCTGACCGAAAGGAGCAGCATTACTATGCCATCAGTCCCTTTCCTTCCCTCAGCTTTTCCTCACTCAGCACTAAATGACGATTCAGGGCAGCGAAGGGACCCACAAAAGTCAGCGACGGGCCTGAGTTTCCTTGGTGCTGATACTGGGACACACAACTGCTTCAAAAGCCACCTTCTTACTGCGTCGCAGCTGAGCCCTGGTGAACGAGCCCAGAGCAAACCACTAGCAGGGCATTTCTTGCCACAGAGGTGGGAGGAAAGCCAGACTGAGAAAAAAGATCAGCAGGGAGCCCTGGGCACCACTTTCCCAGCCCAACAAGGGGATTTCTCAGAGGTTAGCACCAGCCCGGGCCCTCTGCATCACACAGGGCCTGAGGGCAATGGCTCACCTTGCCAGGCAAAGGTTGCGTACGACCCGCAGCCACGAGCCCCTGCCTGCGGCGCTGCCCTCCTCGCAGCACAAACAGCAGCAGGGCGGCCGTAAATTGGTCCTTTCAAAAGCTGGACACTCGTGCGGCCAGCGAAGGGAACCTTTGAAACGGCAGTAAAATACATGGTAGAGTTTCAATTTTCCCTGTGTTTCTAAGTCTAGTCCAGTCTAGTCTTCAAGCATTTCGAAATCCAATTCATCTGCAGAAAGCCGGCGCGCTTGCACATAATTAGCTTGGAAGATCTCTTTGTTGCATCAGTCTGGCTCTGCCTAATACGCTCTGGTAAGTCGGAGAATTCAGTTCACTTAGAATGGGGTCATGTTAAGAAACAGGCATACAATCCTCAAATTGCCTCTGTCATTGGTAAAAAAACAAACCCCTCTCTTTCAAATGCTATTTACAGAGGAGCAGCGTGAGCCCCGCCAGTATAAATAAAATGACCCACCGTGCGTGCTATGTTGGGCCCAGGGCTGTGTCCTGTCACGTTCGCAGGCAGTTCCTTAGCGTTACGCGAAGTCGAGGGTGAAGCAGAGGCTCAACATATGGGAGACCATAAGGAGGGGTTATTCCAGCCTAATAAAATGTAGTAATGAAACATGAAGGAAATAATGAGTATGATGCCTGTATCTGAGAGAGATTTACATGTGAAAATCAGGGACTGAGTGCATTAAACGAAGTTTGTCATAGCACTTATCCCACCGCCTTTCCTCTGCCAAAGCATGTCTTTCTGGCTGCTTCAGCCCTTCTTTTCTTGCGCTGTACATGGGGCTGCATTACAGTAAGGGCAGACCAGCAAAGGCAAAGCCGAGTTGTCTCATCTGGGTAAACTTCCCTCCCACTGGCGGGTTTGCTGATGTCGTTTGGCTCGGTAACATTTGTAGGGGAACAGCAGCGGTGCTGTGGGGCTGGCAGACCTGGCAGGCACTGCCGGCTGCCCTCAGGGGGATATCCCTGCCAAGGGGGCTGGAGAGTGGGGAATTAGGGGATTTAGGAGACCTTCCATGCTGATGCTCCCAAGGAAGAAAGCTGGTAACCCTTTCCTCTCCAAAACCCTGAGGGGAAGCTTCTGGGGCTGGCAGGGGAAGGAGGAGAGGGCTAGTTTCTCCTTACACTACTTGGGCACCCCTCCCTCCGTGTGATTCTCCACCGACCCATTACAGTCTCATTTGGGAAGGGGGCTTAGAAGCACGTTGGACGCCAGTCGTATAACTTTGTTGCACCACTTCATTTGCTCCTACCTAGAGCTACTGTTCCCTGGCTTCCCACCTCTCCTAGTCTCACCTACAGTAATCCCTATCATAAGCACCTCCGCATAACCTCCCCTCTGTATAACATCGGGGGAAATCTTGCCTGCTGCCAGCGGCAGAATGTCCCCATTGTGGCCCTGTGCAGGCGCTGTATATAATCTTTCTCTGCCAATATATGTCTTCACGAGCTGCCCCCTCCCCCTCCTGAAAATAAAACGACTATTCTTTTCTGTTTTAAGTAGATTTCATGCAATAAAAAACATTTTATTGCTTCCAGTAATTGGTATTTAATTTGCAGGCCTTTACAACTTGCAAAGAACAGACTGCTTTAGCCAGAGAGCTGGTATGTGTGTGCACTTTGTGGATTTTATTCCACTGGCACTTGCTTAGTTGACTGGTGTAAAATGATACAATTATGGTTTTGCAATCAGAAAGGCTGCAGATAAAGACCCGGAGTGACATTATAAGGTCCTGGGTCCAATTTGAAGCAGCAGGCAAGACAATATAATTTTAGGGGGCGCTGCCAGCCTCAGACATCAAAACTTGACTCCTGTTAAGTGTTTTCCATTTTACTGTGAAAATATCAAAGGCTGTTACTTAAACTGGGAGACTGCTAAAGCTGATTTTCTTTCTCTCTTCTCCCCCCCCCCCCTTTTTTTTTAACTGCCCTGATAAATGCCAGGCGAGGTAACTTGTGAAACGCTAGCCCCCTCGCTCCCGCGCACGCGGCCCCGCTCTGCGCGCAGGGACGCTGAAACCCGCCGCAGCCTTTAATCTCTTTTGGACGAAATCTCGTGGCGGCCGCCTGCACCCCACCACGGGCCGGGCCGGGCCGAGGCGGGCGGGGGTGGCGGCTGCTGCCCCTCGACGGCGGGAGCGGGCGCAGCCGGTGACCCTCTGCGGGCTGCGAAGGGGCCGAGCAGAGGCCCCACGAAACCCTTCCGTGGGGGAGACGCGGCAGCGACACCCTCGCTCTCCACCCTGCGTGCGTGTGAGCCTGTGAGTGTGAGTGAGTGTGAGTGTGTCCCGGCCCTTCTCCCCCCTCCATTCCCCCCCCGCCCCCGCCGGGCTCTGGACAGCCTTCAGCCGCAGCCAGCCGGCTGGCACCCCGCGCCCCCCCGCAGCCCGCAAGGACGGCGACAGAGGGGCAGGGGGGACCGTGTCGTCCCTCCCCGACCCTGCACCTCCCCCGGGCACCACCCCGTCTGGAGGCCGCCGCTCGGGGCGCCCCGGAGGGGCAGGGGGCAGCGGGGGGGGGGAGGGGGGGCCGGCGGCGCCCCCGGCCACGGCGGGGGTGGGGGTGAGGGCGGCTTGCGCGCGCAGAGGTGTGAGTGCGCGTGCAAACGCTTGCGCGCGCAGGTGCGTGAGTGCGCGTGCAAACGCTTGCGCGCGCTGCGTGTGCAGGCGCGCGTGTGTATGTGCGCGTGTGCACTCTTCCCCCCCCCCCCCCCAACCAAGCTCACGGGGATTTAGAGACGTATCGCCGGACGAGGCGAGAACAACCTTGAAAGGGATCTTTTTAAAAAAACCAGCCGTGTCGTTTAAAACTTGCTTTCACGATGGGCTCGCGCCAGCCACCGGGTCGGTCGAGGTGGAGCGCGGGTTAGCCGCGGTGCCGACCCGCGTCCCTTGCACAGCCCCGCGCCTGCGGGCGGGCGGGCGCAAGCACCCAGCTACAGCCGACGTGCCTCCTTGTGCGCGCACGTCTATAGGCAACGAAATATGCAGGCGGGGGGTTCTTAGGTTGTATCTTCCAAGTGTATCCCTGTATAAAAATACAGGTAAGTCCACGGGCTTCTGCTCGCAATAAACTCCCAAATGAGTTATTCCTTCCCCCGAGCATTAAGCCAGTGTCTGATCTAAGTTTACTCTAACGTTTCAACAATTTCGCTCCAGTAAGGGAGAGGGGAAAAAAGAGATAGTTGTGGTCTTGACAGAATAAATAAGTAAATACCTAAATAGTCTTCTTTAGGAAAGAAGTTAATATACTCAATCATTTTCTGAAAAAGATCATAACATCTGGAAATTGATATCAAATGGTGTACAATCCCTGAGAGACGATAAACTTCCACTGTATAATATTTCCACTAGAAATCTTAATAATCCCATAAATCTTCCCTGTGAATTGGGAAAATGTAACAGTTCATTGAAATACTCATTGGGAAATAATTGAAAAAATGTAATAGTTCACTGAAATATTCGTGCGTTTTTTTCTTTCTTTGGTACTGTTGCTAACTCTGTGCATGTGTGTAAATATTCCTACTTCGTTTTAAAGACATACACAGAATATTCCCCTGAGCGCTGCATACCATAAAAGAAAAATATGCCCTTTTGACTTATTAATCATTATTACAGAGTTCAGAATTACAGCGTCCCTAGCACATCACAGGAGGAGGCAAACAATTCTCTCTGTGTGCATTTTGTGTTGCTAAATTAGTACAAACTTTACAGCTCAGAACTTTTTTTTTTCTTCCCTTTCTGCCGTTTTTATGCTAGACTCTACCAATTCTGCTCGAGTTATCCGGGCGACTGAAATCAAGGGGACTTCTCGCCCATTATGCTCGCCCACTGTATTGTAATTAATTACACACAAAGGCTAATGCTTATTGCAATTCACACGTGAATGTTTTCTTTTACAGAAGTAAAAGCAGATGAGGACTTGAGCGCGTCTCGGCACCTAGTAATGACTATATGAGTAATTAATGTCGCTGGAAAGATGCAACCCTTTTAAAAAGAGCTGTAACCGAGAGGAGACTTTGTGCGTGTGCGTGAGCGTGTGTGTTTGCATATGCCTCTGTATATGAGAGAGGAGAGCATTGGTGTGTTTTCTTATTGAATTAATTTATGCTTTTGGTTACGTTTCTAGAAGTCGGAATAAAGACAATTAAGCCCTTAGCATTTATGTCATACTCTATTAATTACTCTAGCTACTCCTGTCTGCAACGCTTCGTAACGTATTCATCAGGTATGATACTCGCATTGGAAAGCAGGCTATTGTTAGTTTAAACTATAGCCTTTCAATTGTTCTTTATTTTACTTTTCATCCAAAGTTGTTTTCTTCTTCTTTTAAAATGTTTTTCTAAAAATAAAACTCAACATAAATGTTTTAAGATTAGATTTGTGGGGAAACAGTTTAATTTTCACCATATGTTGCCAGAGTGTACTGTAGATTAAGAAAAAAAAATCTTTCCACTGAAGCTACCAAAAAAAAACCTAATATAAAAATGTATTCTTCTCAATGCGTTTCCCTCCTGTGGGCCTTTTTACAGCCCCCAAATAAATCTTTAAAGTTGCAGATAGGGAAAAAAAAAAGTGCACTGATGACGGAAAAGCAAGTCCTGCCATGATAATGTCCTTTATTAATATTATAGATGTGTAGTGTGCTGGATGGATCAATCATATCCATTCACAATCAGGATTAAGAGAGCCTATTTTAATGAAAATCTATTAGTCCCTCATTTGAGACACGGATGTTGCTTAAATCAATAAACAGCATAAAAGAGAATACGACGCAGGTTTCTAAATTAAAAAAAAAATCCCATCTATGAAATGTGTTAAGACGTCTGTAAAATCCTGAAACCCTCGATCGATACTTATAAATATTTAATGTTTTTTTTTTAAACACAAATTGAAAACCATTAACACTGCATCCATTCTTATTATTAAAACAAATTGTCCTTGGAATTATGTGCTGTGGAAATGGAGCCAGATTGAAAGGGCATCCTCTGAAATATGTTTACTCGCTTTCATGTAAACCAATAAAAATCTGCACGAGTCTGTAGCACGAGCAGAAAGGTTTGATGTACAATGTCCATGATTACAGTCTCTGAATTAATCACGGAAGAGAGAGAGAGAGAGAGAGAGAGGGAGAGAGAGGGATGGAGAGAGAGAGAACTCAGTTATCTGCTCAACAAAATCTTGCTCTTCAGGTCAGTGCTCATTAAAGCATAGGTTAAAACGGTATTTTTTCTGTTTGCCTATTTGCCCCATTTCGACCAAAATAAGCAGAAGCGGGAGGAGGGGGGAGGAAATCAGTTTCACTCTACGTCATGCCATGAGTCAATGTACAAACGTAAATTCCTCTTATAAATATGAAATCCAATCCTTTGCCTTGCAAATGCTTAAAGCTAATGCGATGCCTCGACTCATTCCGAATTATTTCTCTCGTTCAACTCGGAGAAAGCCCCTGATGGTCAAGAGGTCCCTTTGAAAGTGGAACAACAACAACAACAACATGTATTGATATTACGCTAAATAAGCGCTCGTCTGTGGTACCTCGTCTGGAGCTGTTACTTAGCACGGCGATATTTCCTGCTCACACTGCCGGCTTTATGTCCCTTCAGACTCCCGCCCGCCCGCTCCGCTCCCAGCGCGCGCCGCGGACTTTTTAGCAACTCGTACGAGCCCATCCCACATGTAAAATGCCGGTGATTCATATAACCGTGCACTAAAGGTGCGCGCAGGGTATTTACCCTCCCTGCGCCCAGGTTTGCGGCGCAGCGCTGCCTCCTCTGCGGGCGGCCGCAGGCCGGCGCGCCCCCGCGTGTGCGCCTTTCCGCGGGGTGCGGGGGCGGCCGCCGCCCCCCAAACCCCGACGGGTCGCGGCTCCGCGCCCGGCCCCGACAGGCCGCGTCGCCGACGTGCCGATGGGGGGGCTGCGGGCGACCCCCACCTCGGGGCACGGGCTGCTGGCTCTCCCCGCCGGGCCGGGGCCGGAGCGGGGGGTACAGGAGGAGGCTTGCTCGGGTTTGCGCAGGGTCCTTAGCCCCGCAGGGCCACACTGGGGCAAAGGAGGGAAGGAAAAGGGAAGGGAGGGACAAGGACACCCTCTCCCCCTCTTGGCCCAGTTCGGGTGCTTTCTGCCCGGCCGGCAGCTCGGGGTGCTCCTGGTCGGTGCCCCGGGGTGGGGGAGAGGAGATTTGGGGGCACAGTGCCCCGCAGGTGCCCCGGGAGGCCGTGCTACGACGGAGCCCCGGGCAGACCCCGCTGAACAGGCCCCCGCTGGTCCTGCGGGGGCGGGGGTGGGGGGCCTGGGGTGCCGGGGGCCTGGGGGGGGCGCGCTGAGCTGGGCCGGGGGCGGCTCTGGTGGGGGGGGGGGGGCGGTGACTTCTTACTTTTGCGGCAGGGTCCCGGGAGCTCCTTGCCTGTAGGGGAATGGGGTTTGGACGGCAGCTCCCTCCCTTCCTCCTTCCCTCCCTCCCTCCCTCCTCCCCACGCCATTATCATGAGCAGCAATAATCGTAATTCCCTTCTGAAAACGCAGCCGGCTAAAGTTTGTGGCGGGCTCAGAAGTGTCCCCCCCACCTTTACCAACGCAGGCCCGCTCTTGTCCTCGGTGCCGGCATGGCCCGCGGGCTCCCCGCCGCCCCCCGGGGACGAGTCGGGCCCGGCTCGCCGGGAGATCACGGGCAAACCTCCGCGCTACGGGCAGCGCGGCCGTGCGCGCCCGCGGGGTTGCCCACGCCCCTGCGCCCTCCGCCGCCTGCCCCGCGGAGAGTTGCGACTTGCACCGCTTTTTTGGGTCCTCCTTCCCTCTTTCCGGTGCTTTGTTGCGCTTTTTTTGCTCTCGGAGCGACTCGGAGGCAAGTTCCCCCCATCCCCAGGACTCCCCATCCGGCCGCGTTCCCGGTGCCGTCGGTGGAGCGGGCCGCGGAGAGCCGCGGAGAGCTGCGGGGCTTGGGCGGCCGTGGCTGCTGCCCCGGGCCGGAACCGCCGCCGGGGGGCTGCGAGGACGCGGGAGGATCGGCTTTCCCACGGGGCTGCTGCTGCGCCGGGACGGGGGAGGGAGGGATAGGGTGGGAGGGGGGTAGGCAGCAGGGATTCTCCCCGCCCCGGCTGCTTTAGGGCGCTTGGATGTGCCCCTCTCGTCGGGGGCTGAAGTCCTGGGGGTGGCAGGAGGGAGCCGAGGGGGGATAGGGCGGCGGGCGTGGGGTAGCCTGGCTGGGCCGGACACGGTGGGGGGGGGGGGGCCGGGGTCTCCGCGGAAGGAGGCGCAGACTCTCGCAGCCTAGGGAAAATGGCATGCGGCTTGCCACCCCCTGGGCTTCGCAACTGGAAAGGGAAGAGGAGTTAGCAAATATTTATCCTTCATTTTCTGTTTGCGAAAAAAAAAAAAAAAGAGAGAGAGAAAGAGAGAGCGGGTGTGAACGAGGGGAATCGGTCCTGACCGAGTCGGAGCCTTAGAAAAGTTTCCCTTAAGGGCGAGACGGCGCCGCCGGCGGATCCGAGCGGCTCAGCCCCGCCGCAGCCGCGCACCGCGGAGCGCACCCGCGGCCGAGCCCCTCCCGGCGCGCCCTCGGCTCCGCGCGGGGCTATGTGCGGGGCTGTGTGTGTGTGTGTGTGTGGGCGTGGGTGGGTGTGGGTGTGCGTGTGTCCTTCGCACCCTCGCCTAGCAGAAATGTGCGTGCATCACACGCCGCGCTACCAGCGTATACAACAATTAACCATTAGCGCGTAGACGCGTTAATATGCAGATCCACGATACAGACTTAATCAGCATATCTTGACTGGATCTTTTTTTTAGCCGTACGTTATTTCCACGTCTATCGTTTCCCTTTATTATTTATGTGGTGCCGTGTGATATACATTAGAGCCTCGGATTTGATTGGCGTTTGCGATGACAAGACCTGTTTGTTAAGTTGTAAGCCTTCCTCGGCTCCCTCACTCGTTAAATGAACTCTGGAGGAAGGATGCCACCGAGACACAACAATATAATAAATGTCAGGGATATCCGCAGTGCTGAGATCAAATGATCAATCCTTGTCCCCTAGATAATCATTTTAAATTCACATAGGGGGAGATTGATTTTTTAAAGCTCTTTATTAATTGCTTCCTCGATTATTATTTTCCCCCCTCCTCCTGTGGAGGTGTTAACTCTGGTGCTGGGGGCACCTTTGGATTAATTGAACGTATTTTTACAGTTTTAACGTTCTGCTAATTTTCAGAGCAGTCACACACTTCTCTAGAAAAGAAACAATAGCTCCTTGCTCGTGCAAGAAGACTCCTTTGGTTACAATTCAGAGCAGAGGGTGGCGCGATTATGGGGTCTGATTATCTCAAACTCGAGGAGAGGAACTGCCACTGTAATAAGAGGAACATAAAAAGCTAAACGAACAGAAGACGAAATTCCACCAAATGACAAACTCCTTGTGTTAAAGAGCAAGGAAAGGAGATAGAAATAAATACCTAGAAAGTCAGCTCCACATTGGGATCAAATTGTGCGGAGAGGTGCTAGAAATGGCACGGCAGTTATTTTGGATATTAATTTCAGGCGGCTCTTCAAGCGCACAAAGTAGCAATTATTCCAGGGGGTACAACAAAAATAACAGCAGCCTATAATGAACAAGGTGGGGAAATTAGCCACAATCCTATCTTAAACCTGGCAGGATATTTTTCGTTAAAAAAAAAAAAAACAGACAAGTTAATACTCTATTTGTCGCGTGCAAACTGTAGTGTTAACAAATTACGCCTTTACTACACGCAGCAGGATAGCTCTACAGCCAAAGGAACATTTTAGATTTTAATTTTCCCGAACAATATATCCAGACAACATAATAGCATTTAACAAGAAAGCAGAGCCTGCAAGTTTTACACGCATCTTGATTGCCCCCCTACCTATGGATTAAAAAAAAGAGAGGAAAAAAAAACCCTTTCAAATCCTCCGAACAAAACGACAAGGATCTCAGAGATATCTAGCAACTTGTTTAACTGTATACACGTCCCCCCCCTCCACGTACCCACCACCCACACTCCAGAATAAGCAGCGCTTTTAAAACAACATTTTTGATTCGCTGATTATTTTGACCATTTAATTAAGTTAAATTAGCTAAATAGCAGATCAGGTAGAATTTTAAATGATTACAAAAAATGCACATCTCCAGCTTTTTACTCATTACCTTTTTATTGAACAATCATTTTCTTTTCCTCTTGATAGCGATACATTTAATTGCAGAGCACAGTTATTTGATTAGCTAGGTCCGTTTTTACTCACAGTGTTGTCACGCACAGGATGTCCTTACAATCAATTAAGTCTTCCTTGACTTTCATTTCTGCAGCCCATTTACAGAATGCAGACACCTATTTTTATGTTTTTCTCTTTTTTACCCCTCCCTTTTATTCCTCTCTCTCTCTCTCTCTCTCTCTCTCTCTTCCTCTCTCCCTCTTTTTTTGCTTTTGCCTCTTTGCCTCCCTAAATCAAGGTGCAAAGATGCCAAACAGTGATGAAATGAAAAGAAAGCCAATTGCTGGACTGAGGTGGGGGAGATAGCTGCTAGGAGTCCGCCTGCGACTATGGAGCAGTCAGTAATTGCTGGAGACAGGGAGAGCTGGGGGTTGGGCTGAGGTAGCCATGTATAAATAGTGTGATCTCAAATTGAAAGGCATAAATAACAGCAGGAGTGATCTAACCCTATACAGCCCATCTTCTACGTGCAAAAACAGCGTGCAGAGGACGGCCACATCCCCTACTGAAATCAAGTGGATCTCTGTGGATAAGAGCACCGGGCAGCCATGGAAGAACTTACAGCTTTTGTATCCAAATCTTTTGACCAGAAAAGCAAAGAGAGCAGCAGCAGCAGTGGCAGCAGCAACAAGAAGGAGACGATCACGTACAGGGAAGTTTTGGAGAGTGGGTTGGCTCGCTCTAGGGAGCTTGGAAACTCAGACTCTAACCTGCAGGACATGACTGAGAGCAGCAACCATTGCCCGGTGCATCTTTTCAAAGACCACGTAGAGAGCGACAAGGACAAACTGAAAGAGTTCAGCACGGGCAGGACGGCGGAAGGTAAGAGCGGGGCTGGCCGCCCCCCCCACCCACCCACCCTCCGCCTGCGCCCCTCGCCGGCAGCCCCGGCCCCCTCCCCGCCGCCCCGGCGCTCCGCAGCCGCGACCGAGCGGCCACCGGCGGCCGCTGCCCGGCGGGGCGAGCGGGCTCCCCTCCCGGACCCTGCCTCCCTCTCGCCGCCACCGCTGACAAATACGTGCACGCGTACGGGCAGATCTGGTGTGTATGCCTGTGTCCCTGAAAAATAAGTAGCAACTTCGGTCCTCCCCGCTCCGGCCCCCGCTGAAATCCGCAATCGATCCGCTCCTTTAGGCATTCGCTCGCACAGGGGAAGGGGGCAGCGCAGGACGTCAGACATTTTTGTGTATCTGTGTATTTTTGTACGAGGAAACCTTGTCCGGGAGTTTTAATGTCTCAGAAGACCTGTTCTTCCTGTTTCCGGGCCGTCAGGATGCGGCTTCTTCTTCTGGGAGAAAGCTGGATGTGGAAAGGGCTCTCCGGACATTTTTTGGCTGTGTCGGTCAGTCTGTTCGAGGCAGAGCCTGTGCTTGGCGAGGAGCGGGAGAGGAACCTAGCTGTGCCGGGGCTCCCCGGGCCTGGGCGAGACAGAGCATCCCTGGAGAGAGAGGCACCATCCGGTCCTGTCCCCTGGTACCTCGGTCCCCTGCCTGCCCTTCCCGCCTGGGTCAGGAGAGGACCGCCTCCACTCAGGGGGGAAGCCAGGCGAGTGTTAAAACGCGGCTCCTTTTCTCAGCAGAAAAAAAATAAAATCGTAATAATTTTTTTAAAAAGGAGAAAATCGCTAGCACGCACACGCTGACAGGGAAGGAAGAGAATAAAAAGGGCGGGGGGATTAGAAAGTTGAGAAAGTGTCTCTAGGCAAGTTAGACAGGTGGACCTGCCTGGGGAGCTGCTGGCTAGCTTTGGGTAATAAAAAACGGTTAATAGTTTGGGGAACAACAACCAGTCTTTCAGTTGTTTCCTACTGTTTGATCTCGTTTAATATAACTTTGAGTGAAAGGCACTTTAATTTACAGCCCCAACACTTATTTAATATCCTTCTCTCTTCCACCCCCTCCCCAAATAGAAGGACCGGGCGTAATCACATAGTCAGGTACCCGTATTTCTGCACGAGTCAGTTCCACTCTGCATCGCTGATTTTCCTTTTCAGTTCTCGAGATTGCAAATCGAGAAGGTTCAGTTCAGAGGAATTATCTACGCAGGAGAGGACTTTAAAAAATGAAACCAGGGTACTCCCCAGGAAAAAAAAAAGCTTAAAAAAAAAGCGAATGAAAGAAAAAAAAAATCTCTCTACTGCTCCCCCTTTTCCCTGTGTATCGAAATTCTGGCTTGTATGTTTAGCTAATCTAATCTATGGAGAAGGGCTGGGGGTGGGGATTGAAGGGAGGAGTTGTAAAGAACCGAGATGCTTGTGACAGTTTAAATTCATGCCAGGTTTCAGTCTAATTTCAACTGATTCCAGCGTGTGATTTCTGTCCCACTGATATGCTAGTTAATATTTTATACCTAGCACGGACATGCTGTAGCCCCGTATCTCCGAAAGAAGCCAGAGAGCTTTTGAACGCGGCTAATTTTCCCTAGGCATGTACTGGGTTAGTACCCTCATCTTTTAATAGGGCTTCCCCCTTACAGGACAAACGCGAACAAAATGCCACTAAAAATAACCAGCAAACATCCCCCTCCGGAGGCAGGACCCGTCTCTAAGTTTTATGCAGTCGATGCCCAGCCCAGATTTGGAGATAGGGAGACCAGAAGAATAATTACGGATAGAGACAGTTTCAATTTCAGAAGTGAAAATGAACACTTCGGCTTGGGTGCTTGTGCTACATCCCCGCCTTACTTCAGCACAGATACAGTTCAGGACATTTTGTTACACTCAATCAACTGAAGATTTGCATTTAGTCTTTTGAATTTGGGAATGCCTCTAATTACACAGGATAATATATGTGTGTATGAGTGCATATATATAAATATATATATATAAAAGTACGAATGTATGTGGTGATGGAAAATGAATTTAATTCCACTTCATCTCCAGATGTGTCTTCCCCCTCCTCCCCCCCAAGCCTCGCAATCCTTAGAAGGTGAAGCTGGACAAAGGAGACAGCCAGGAGCAGGCTCGTCCCGGGACTCTGCTGGTGTCCGCGCTAGATGCGCACCCCGGAGGTGCCCCGGGCAGGCAGGCGATCCCGGGGAACCGGTTCAGTCTCCAGAGGTGTCCCGTGCCCCAGTAGCTCTCCTTTTTTCGTTAGCCAGATTTAAAATAGAGCCGGTGCTTTAGGCCGCCTGGCATAAAAATATATAATAAACAAAATAAAGCCAAAGAAAGAAAACAATCCCCTCGCTTCCCGCACAGGCATAGACAAAAAAGGGCAACCGGCTTTTCCCCGCTATCTCCCCAGCCCTCCTCCCCTGCGCCCGGCATAAGCGTGCACAGGCGGCTGCCTGTGGCCGCAAGGCCTCCCCGAAACCTGCTGGTCCTCTGGTGAGCTGGGGGGGGGGTTAGGGGAACGGGGGCACCCCCAGTCCCTTGAGCCCGCTCCTCTGGGACTGATACCCACCGCCTTGCCGCGCTCCGGGAGCCTCGCCCGCCGGCAGGTACCCCCGAGGAGGGAGGGGGTGATAAGAGGAGAAGTGACTCGATCTCAGGCCCATTGAAAGTTTATTTGACGAGGCAAATATATTCGCCGTGGCTTCGCCATGACACCAGTGGAGAGCTTCTTACATAACCCTATTTACCTCGAAAGGAAAAAGCAGCACAGAAATCCCCTTTCCACGCCTCTCCCCGCCGCCTCGAGGTATCGGGGGCCCGATGATTTTTCTGTCAGTCCCTTTCTCGGGCCGCCCGTGCCAGCCGGCGGCGCAGCTCTCATCTCCCTCTTAGAGTCAAATAAAAAGCTGCCTAGATTATCCGAGGGGGGACGAGGCAGGCAGGGTACACGGCTCCCTCCCGCGCCCCGGCGGAGGTGCCCTCCCTCGGCTCGGGGCTGTCAGCGGGGTCCAGCCTGCCCCCCGTCCCCGTCCCGGTCCCGGCCCCGGCGGCCTCGCCTCGCCGGTGGCGGGGACCAAACCCAGGACCTCCTTTCCGGCCGGCCGGCTGGGCCTGCAGGTTGCGCTGAGTTTGAGGAAGAAGAGTGGGGAGGGGGGAGACAGTGGTCTCCTGGAGACAGCAACTTCGGTGAGGTGCTAAGGGGAGGCTCTGTGTCGTTTTCCCCTTCCCCCCTCCCCGGCAGGGATCTACGAGTGCAAAGAGAAGAGGGAAGATGTGAAGTCAGAAGATGAAGATGGACAGACCAAGCTCAAACAAAGGAGAAGCAGAACCAATTTCACACTAGAGCAGCTGAATGAGCTGGAAAGACTTTTTGATGAGACTCACTATCCGGATGCCTTCATGAGGGAGGAACTAAGCCAGAGGCTGGGACTGTCTGAAGCTAGGGTTCAGGTAAGAGAAAGACTCTGTTCCTGGAAACGTCCTCACCTCACTTCCTAACTGCCAGCGGATCCTAGCACAGTGCCCTGTTTCATTCAAAGCAGGGAGGTGAAGGCAGACTCGACACGTGTGTTCGGGAAGCTGTTTGCAATGCCGGTGTACCTGTCCTGAAAAATAGTAATTCTGCTCTGAGAATATCTGCCCGTTCGTTGCATTTCCTAGGAAGGCGGTTTGTTTGTTTATTTATTTTCTGGTAACGAGTCTCAAATTAATAACTAAGCGATCTACTTGGGTTTTTTTAAGCTATCATATTTTTTCCTTGCAAACTTGCCAGTGAATAACCGCTCCTTTAGTCCTCAACTCCTCTCCCCCACCTTCCTTTTTGTGGAGATGTTATGAAAAAAAAAAAAAAACAAACAAACAGAAAACAATTGCCATGAATAAGGCTAGACAGTTTGGGTGCTCAGGGACGGGATTAGCCAGAGCCGGGAGAAAGGTTCCCCCTCTGATTCACACAGCAAGCATATGAATGCATGGCACCCCATCTGGTGGAGCCTCCCTCCGTCCCTCCCTTCCCGCTTCAGAGACAGCTAAATATCAATTAGCCTTCTAAACCTTGAGAACATGTCTGGATTGCTCTATTTCTGGGACCATCAGAGCTGCCTGTTGTGGTAGCTCCACGTGGATTATTTTCAAATTCGATTTTTGGTTTGATCGGGAAGGGGGGAACCTCTTCCCCCCAAAAAAACTTAAGCTAACTAGGGAATCTATCCCCAAAACAGATGTCGCACAAAAAACTAGAGAGAATTAATGAGATCAACCTGTGGCTCTCTGAACAGGCCTACAGAGCAAGGGAAACGTGAAGGAAACCCCTTATTAGGTTATAACTCTGTGCTTGGCCTAGCAGACCCAAAACAAAACAAAACCAAGAAGAAAAAGTCACCAACCCAACCCCTCCAAACAAACAAAACGCCTTCGCCTCCTGGAGCTAATAGATGCACATGCATATGTATATCTAGTTCTATGGGTATGCGTGTGCACGCACATAAGTACGTGTGCATAGATATACATGAACGTCTTCGTGTGTACACACAGCCCTAGGATACAGCAGGAATATAAGAAATACACCCCTGAGCTTGAGCAGGGAGAGGGGCTCGCCTTGCTTCCCTCCTTAAATATGATCAACTTTGCAAAGCAAATAGGAAGGATCCTGCTCCTCCCGGATCTGCTCAGCACGCGTCTGGCTGAGTAAGCGGCTATCTAGATTTAAACAGCTGCCTCCTGGAGGCATTTTTCGAAATAAATAGCGTAGCTAGGTTGTTTTCTTTCTTGTTTTGTTTTTAAAGGTTATTTTCTCCCCTCAGCTCCAGCCTCCTTCTGTATAAACCAAGCTAGGTAAGGGATCGTGTCGGGGATATGCCTTACAAAGGGAGGCTTGCAGGGAATATTGCAGGGGTTCAGTGTGCTGCTGGCCTACATTCTCCCGGAAGATTGATCTAACCACACCATATAAATTAATGAAAAGATTAAACTTTTGCTGAAGGGGACATCAACTCTTATGTCATCTTCCCAGATCTTCTTACTTGGGCTCTGTAATATCTTTCCAAGGCCTTGATGTACTGTTTCTATAAAAATAAATTACTTGTAATTGAATTCTGTACTCTTTCTTTCAAGTACTTTATTACTGAGCAGCACCTTAACAGGATGTTCATAGTTACAGGAAAATTGGTGCTTCAAGTGCTTACAGATCTTAGAACAGCACACCAATAAAAAAAAAAAGGTGACATTGATTCAGGTGGGGATAATGAGAGAGACAAATTTTTTTTTTTTTTAATTTTAATCATCTTACAAAAGAGGTTTGCATGAGGGAAAATAATGCTAGAAATATAAGAAATATCAAGAGGGAAAAGAGGAGACATGGATAATTAATTAGGAATAAATAGAGAACTTGATATCCATCAAGAGGCGGAAGTAGAAAAAGGAGAGAGGGAAAAAGGGAAAGATTTTTTTAATATGTTCAGAATTGTTTTCTAATTCCTATCTGAACCGCTTGTCCCTTGCTGTTAAAGGATATAGTTTCAATTTAGTGTAGAAATTTGCTGTAAATAAATTGAAGCTCCTATGGTAGCTAGTCCTTATTAACCTTTTATTTTTAGTGTTGTACTGAAAACTCATATCACCCAGCTGTCAGGGTTATAATTGAAAGTTATGAGACCATAGTGAGGAGCAGGCAGTAATTCAATTACAACAAATATCTTTGGGTTTATGGTGCAGGGCTAAATTAAATGTCATTATTCACTGTCTCTAATGGAAATCAAAAGGAAATCAGATTAGAGCATTTGTGAAAGAAATCACTGAGTGATCCTTAATGAAGAAATAACTGTCTAAAACAGTGTACTGTGCTTTACTTAGCATATTCATGACTAATTGGAATTGATCGTGAATCACACCAAGCCTGATTTATTATCGCTTAACGCAGTGGCTAATTCATCACTTTTATTCCTCATAACCTTATTTTTTCATAGCTAAAGGGAAAGGGCACTTCGTTTTCCAGATTTAAATATAATTTCTGTTTGAAAGATGTTCTGATTTGCAAGAGAAGTTGTTTAAACGCTGCTTAAATTCCTCCTGACAATTTATACTCCTTTGGAGACAGAAAGAGAGAGAGAGGAAAAGAAAACACATAAGGAGATTTCCTGCAAGGATTTACAACTGTAAAAAAAAAAAAAAAGTATTATCGTCACTACTGCACGATGATATTTTGCACACTTATATAAAAAACCCTCACATCCTCATTGAGAGGAAAAAACCAAAGACAGGCGATTCACGTTCTCAGTATTTGCGTATTTTGTGCACGAAGGACAGACTTGTGCAGCGCTGCGTGTTTCAGGAAGCGGCGGGGGAGCGAGGCGGCAGCGAGCTGGCCGCGGCTGCGGAGGCAGATTCAGGGTTAGCGCGGGGTGGGCTGCGCGCCTGGCAAGCTGCGTGCGAGCGGGCAGCCCGCAGCGCCTCGCAGCTGCTCGCCCGCTGCATGCTCTCGCCCGGCCACCCTAGGCAGGAAGGATGGTGCTCCAAATCAGAGAAGGCCAATTCCTACTTAAGAAAATCACTGAGGTACCCGAGGTAATTAATGCCTTTGGAAGCCTTTCTTTGCACTAATTACTCCGTTGTAAATGACCATCATTAAGGCAATTGGAGAAAGCTTGAAGGGAAAATTTGATGTAGGAAGTGCAGTTAGTATTAATTAACCGTATGATCTCTTGGCAAGTGCAAGAACATCAAAGGTTGAAGGTGTTTACTTAGCTACAAGATTTTATCAGCGGTGGAAGTCAATGTTTGTTCACAATCGGTAGTTTTTGTGTAAGGATAAGGGTCGGCAAAACATGTTGGTCCACACCTCTGATGATACTTTTGAGGAGAGTGACTACACTCTCTACTACCGTAGAAGCAGAAAAGTAATAAAAATTTGAAATGCCCCTCGAAAAGAGGTAGGGGGGACACAGTGACAACTGGAAATTCTGCGTTTGTTTGACTTAGAATGACTGGAATTAGAGGAGGATTATTGGATTACAGGCATTTCTCTGGTGAGGCATAAGTACTTCTTTAAATCCCAGTTTGGAAAGATGTTACTCTTGTCTGAAAGTCAGAGCGTTCAGAAGTCAACAGGAGCGGAGTTTTTTTTGTTGTTTTGGTTTAACGCTTGGGGAAAGGGGAATGATTCAGCCCCTTTGTTCAAGTTCTGTATTTTGGATCTTCTCCGAGCTCTTCAGCATTTCCAAGCTCAGCTCGGGAGAAGAAGTAGACAGTCCCATCGCTTATGGGCTGACCTTGTAGTTCGCCCCTATGTTAACTGTTCCGGGGCTGTTTGAGGTGTGAATGGAAAGGGAGTGACGGTCCGACCTAGGCTGCATATGGGCTTATTTTAGTGTTTGCGAGAGCAGCCCCTCGCTTCAAATGGGTGGCACAAGGACAGCTTCTGCCACCTTGGGAGACAAGGGGGGAGGCCTCGGAGGTTTGGAGCCAACCGGCAGGCTCTCGGTCTCCCAGGCTGCAAGGGGACGTGTGATCTCCTAGCTTCAGCTCCTGCTGAGAAACCACACTAAAGAGCAGGATTCCCCTCACAAAGTCTCCCCAGTAGCTCCCCTCCTCCCATCCCAGCAGCACACAGAGGGGCTCACTCTGCCAGGGGCTGGGATCTCGCCCTTGGCTTCACCTGGAAAGAGATCTCGGCAAAGTTGTGTGCCTCCCGGCCTGGCCTCTCCCCTCTATCCCGTCTCCTAAGCTAACCCTCTTCCTTAGCAGCTACCCGCTCTACCTCCACTTTTGTTCTTCCCTTTTTGTTTTGTTTTGTTTCCGTTTTCTTTCTGCAGGTCTGGTTCCAGAACAGAAGAGCAAAGTGCCGAAAGCAGGAAAATCAGATGCACAAAGGTGGGTGAGGAGTGCGGGGGTGGCGGACGCAGAGCCCTGGGGCGCCGGGCCACCCTCGCCGCTCACCGGCCTTGTCTCTCCCCGCAGGTGTGATCCTGGGAACCGCCAGCCATTTAGACGCCTGCAGAGTGGCCCCGTATGTGAATATGGGAGCCCTGAGGATGCCCTTCCAGCAGGTAGTTAGCTCCGTTTTTATTTTCCTTTTCCCCAGCAAGCTCCGATCCCCTTTCGTTTGCACGGGAGGAAGCCGGACACATTTACAAGTGCCATTTATATAGAAGTTGGCACGTATTAAAAACAGGCCGTAAAACTTCGTGAAGGAGCCCTCGCCCGGCTGCTGGGAGCTCAGCGGCTCCCGGCCCGAGGAGGGGGCCAAGCCCACCTCGCCGCTCCGGCCGGGGGGTCCCGCGGCCCCGGGAGGCGCCGCCGGGGCGGAGGGTCCCGGCTGGCGGGTGGCGGGCTGGCCCGCGGCGCCGGGCCCCGTGCGGGCGGCCGCCTGCAGACGTGGCAGCGGCGGCGGCCGGCGCTGCCGGGGGTGCAGCGGCCTTCCCGGCTCGGGGAAGGCAGGGCCCGGGGCGCCGAGACGCCCGGGTCAGCCCGGCGAGCCGAGAGGAGCCGCGGGAGGGGGGTGCTTTCGCCTCCCTCCCCCGGCGCCGTGGCCGAGCAGGGGAGGTCACTGCGGGAGAGCTTCCGACGTAGTCGGGGAAAAGATGAGGGTGAAAAAATGTGTTTGCCCCTCTCTACCCCCCCGCCCCCTTCTTGAGCGGGCCTTTCCCAGGAGAAATGCCCGTCTAGGAGCTGGGGACTTTTCTCCTCGGAGGAACTGGAGCGGGGCAATGCCCTGCAGGGGTATCGGCCAGCCAGAAGGGGGGCAAAGACTGACGACATGCACTCCTCTGCCCTCGGAGAAACGGCTGGCCGCCGGTGCTCCCCGTGGCCCAGGCGCCTCAGCAGGGCGCAGCCCCTGCGCGGAGGGTCGCTGGTGGGAAGCTGGGACATGGGCAGAGAAATTCAGGCCCGCTTCCATCCAACCCCTCTCTGGTGCTTGTCACTTCCCCTTTTTTTGGTCAATTAATCGGGGAATCGATTTTCCCAGCCTGAAGTGACCCTCCACCACCTTCTCCTTCTCAGAGACACGTGGAGCTGACAGATTAATTGTATTGATTTTTAAAAGACATATTTGGACCAAAATAATTAAATACATAAATAAACTCTCCCCTACCCCTCCCCAAACCTACCCGGAGCTGAAATCTCTCAGTCAACCCAACGTGTTTGTATAGGTCGAGAAACCTCCAAAGCAAACATCGACCTGGTATATAAGGGTCCCGTGGCCAAAGAGTTTTTAGCAAGGTATAAATAAACATCCCTGAAAAAAAAATAGCCATTTAGCACTTGTTGGCGCCCGCGCGTTGGGCAGTGCTTTTTTTTTTTTTTTTTAAATATGAGAAGGATTAAGTATGTCTCTGTGTCTCTGGTTAAGTGCGGAGCGGAGATTTACTGCGCACCCGCCAGCCAGCGCCCGCTGCGTGCGAGGGGTTAAATGCGAGGGGCTGCGCTAACAAGTTCCCCTTTGAGCCGCCCAGAGCCGAGCCCTCCCCCCCCCCCCCCCCGTGGCCGGGGGGGGGGGGGGAAGCAGGCGGCGTCTCCCTCCCGCCCCCAAAAACAACCCTCGTCAGGGAGCCCCGCGGGAGCCGGGCCGCCGCCGGGCCGCCCTGACGCCGTGTCTCTGCCGCCCGCCGCCCAGGTCCAGGCGCAGCTGCAGCTGGAGGGCGTCGCCCACGCGCACCCGCACCTGCACCCGCACCTGGCGGCCCACGCGCCCTACCTGATGTTCCCGCCGCCGCCCTTCGGGCTGCCCATCGCCTCGCTGGCGGAGTCCGCCTCCGCCGCCGCCGTGGTGGCCGCCGCCGCCAAGAGCAACAGCAAGAACTCCAGCATCGCCGACCTGCGGCTCAAGGCCAGGAAGCACGCCGAGGCCCTGGGGCTCTGACACGCTTCGGCCGCCCCTGCCCGCCCGCCCGGGTGCCTGCGCAGCGCGGGGCCTCTGCGTGTGTGTGTGTGTGTATATAAATATATATATATATACATATAGGTGTGTGGGGTGACCCGCACGGACTGTCCGCTCTCTCTCTCCTCTCTCTCCCCGGCCTCGCAGCACCGTCTCGACGCCACCGCTCCGGCGCCCCGGCCGCAGGGAGAGCAGCGGGGGCTCCGTGCCGGCCGGTTTTCCTTTCTCCTCTTCCCCCCTCCTCCCCCCGTCCCCTTCTTTTTCTTCTTGTTTTTTTTTTAAGGTCTGCGAGTACTTTCAGACCCTCTCCCGCGGCTCTCCTCAGAGACTTACGCGGCCGCGGGAGCCCGGGC
This sequence comes from Struthio camelus, assembly GCF_040807025.1. NCBI lineage: Eukaryota > Metazoa > Chordata > Aves > Struthioniformes > Struthionidae > Struthio > Struthio camelus. The sequence continues at coordinate 148,052,967 of NC_090942.1, read as the reverse complement.
GAAGACGCAGGCCCCGCCGCCGGCCGTTGGAGGCCGTTGGCGGCCGTTGGCGCTGTGGCAGGTTCAAAGCTCTCCTGCCGCCCCCCCCCCCCCCCCCCCCCCGCGCTCTGGCGAAGTCACCCCGAGTGCCCGTCCAGACACGCGAGCGCCCAGCACACACACACGCACACACACACACAAATCAAAGACTTCTCGGAGGATCAAGTAGGTGGGAGGAGGAGGAGGAGGAGGAAAAAAAAAATCTCTAAATTATGTTAATCTGTGAACATTGGGACACTTTGGATTTTGACCCTGGCAAAAGTGATCACTCCAGCATAACATCATCTGCTGCTGTCAGTTTTGCTACCTTGTGCATGTGTCTAACTAAACACGTTTTGAAGATCAAAAATATATTAGAACAAAACTAAACAAAACAAATGATAATAATAATAAATAATAAATCCTTGGGGCTGGTCTCCATTAAAGATGACATTTCTTTGTTGCCAACAGTATTATTTCACTGCCATGAATCTCTTCCATCACCGAGGAGCTGCTGCTGCAGAACTGGTTTGAATTTAAATGTGGAATTTCAGATCTGAGGCAAGGCAGTTTTTTCTTTTCTTTCTTAAAAAAAAAAAAAGCAGCAATAACAAAAAATGTGTCTCAAATGGCTATGTCCTTTGAAAGGAAAAAAAGAGAAAGAGACTAGAATTTATCAGCCATTAGTGATAATTTGAAAGATGGGAACAATAAGAAATGCACCTGTTTTGCCAGAATCACCTGAACTCAGTGAGATGCATTGTGCCATAGAAACAGGTCGATTTTCTAATTTTTTTTCCAAATATCTGGATCTTTGAATTGAAATCTTGCTGTTTTACAGGATGTAGAAAGAATGACTTACACAACCAAGATGGACCTATGATTTTAAGGCATAATACTGATGCAGCATTAATTTTAGTGAAATGCAATTAAGTGCAGTAAAGTGCAATACTGTAAATATTATAGAGTAAAAAAAATAGCCGTACTTATTCTGTTAATAACCAATTCTGCAAGAACCATAACTTAAGTCCTTTATGCTCAGACTGGTGCATTGCAGCTCCTTGCCAAAATGACAGTCTGAGTTTTCTATGAATGGATAAAGTTATATGTATCACATATGGGAAAAGGTAGATGCCATGATTTCTAGTCAAGTTAATGTGCCATATTTCTGGGAAGTAAGACTAAAAAGTCTGTATGACATTTTTTTGCAATCATTTTAAGTAAAGGAAAAAAAGCAAAAAAACAACCCATGGAAGTGTTTTGTAGAGGTGGACAAGTTCAATATTTGACCATTTTAATTTTTGCATGCTATTTAGACAAGTCTTAAGCTAATGCTTAAGCAAAATAACTAGTATAAATCTGAAAAGGATGGGGAATAGGAAATCCTTTAAATTATATTACCAAAGTGTCCGGGTTTACTTACCCTTACCCCCCATTTCTAACTTTTATGTTATTTCATTTCTAATCAGTTTATTATATCATTAATTTTTGGATGGGGAGGGGAGAGGAAAGGTACAAATACTGGTCTTGTCTACTTCTAACAAGATAGCTGTTTCTTGCCTTTGTTATCAAGGCCTGCATTGATGGAAGGTTATCCTCTCAAAAATACCATTATTAAGCCTGCTTTTTTATGTCTTGTTTAGCAAACCATTACTAGTTTTGGCTTTTGCTGATATTTATCAAATCCAGATATTACTGTAGGACAAAAATTCATGGTGTAGATAAATTTTAGACACTTTTTTCTTCTTCAAATTTTGATATTTTCTAGCAAGCAAAATTTCTGAAATGTCAAAGATAGGCCATTTCCTTTCTATTTATTGTGTGAGAAGTAGTTATATTTTGCATTTACTAGAGCTGATAAGTGTAACCTGCCTTTTCTACCTCTGTGAAAGTCCAGTACCTTTTTAAAACGAGGCCAAAATATTAAGATAATATTACTTGTTTCTGAGAAATATGGAGAAAAATCCCAAGCAAATAACAATTTCTTATTGAAACAAAACATTACCTAGAAGGCATAAATGTTATTCATGATGATGTATGAATTTCTAACTAAAATAAGAAATATTTAGTGTGGTTCCAGCACTTTTAATATGCAAATAATAAGTATTACTATAAATATGCTTTACGCTATAACAAGCAATTGGTTTTACTGGATACCTGCAGCTATTGAAGGAGAATTTGATACACAGTGCTGAACACTGAAGGCAGACAGCTTTCAGCTGCGTGGACTACTTGATATCTGTGCCTATAATCTGCTTATAATCCTTTTATGTCCTCTTTTGAGAGTTTAAGAGAGGCTCACATGATTTTTCAGTCTTGTGCTGGACTTCCACAAAGGAGTGAATTTCACCTTCAAATACTGAGACTGAGCTCAATTGAGGGTTGAAATCTAGGTTTGGGGTCTGAATTTTCTCAGCTCTCTTCTGAGTGAGGCTGTCAAGTGTTACAGAATTTACTGCCTTATAGGATGCAAATACAATATGCATCTGTCTAACATTGGCAGCAACGACTCAAGAATAACTAACCTTTGCTGTTGTACTAGATACCAACACAGCAAAAATTCTCATAGATTTCTCTCAGAAATATTACTACTCGTAGCTTCTTTCTTTTATTCAAAAAAACCCTGCAACATGAAAACATTTCCCCGCTAGCAAAAAATAAGGCTGTATTGTTTGCTGAAAGTACCAAACTTTCTTTCAGAGTGAAAGACACTTCTAATTGCTTCTGACTGCTAAAACCTTTCAATGGATGTCTCAGACAGCCTTGCTCTCTGCTACAGAATGGAAGCAGCTGATGGGAGGTACCGATTAGCCTATTTGGAAGGAGTTTTCATAGATCAGCGTGGGGAAACGGACAGGATGTTTCCGTGAATCTACTAAGGTGCTTTGTGCTGTTCTTGCATTTCATTTAGCACAAAATGAAATGCAAACCTACTGGAGCAAGAGCTGTAGCCAAAACTGGTTCTGCTTTGCTTATTTCCATAACGGACCAATTGCTTCAGTGGTGGTATAAAATTTGCCTAGGTTCTGTTTTGGATGATGCATACAGGTGGCCTCCTCTTCTTGTCATCTTTATGTTATTGGGAAGAAAGGAGGACTCCTGCCTGGACTACCATGTATTGGACTGAACTTTTCACTAAGGATAAATCACTGTGGCTCTTTTTTCCACTGTGGGGTTCTGGTGATCCATACAAGCTGAGAATCTGAACCAAGGTGTCTACTCCATCTCTTTTAATGTGTGCTCTTTTTTGTGTTTCTATAATTATTTTTTCTTCAGGAGATTGGAGGTGGAAGATAAGGTAGTCAAGGTTCTGAGGTGCTTATTAAAGTTTAAAAGTATTGTAACAGCTGGAATCTCAGGCACGTCAGCCCTCATTTATTGTCCATCATCCAGCCTGATCTTTCTATAATCTTTCATTTGAGAAGTGTAAGACTTCCAAGATCATCAGAACAGCAGGCATTGGGCAGAATTCCCTTGGAGCAGGCCTTCTTTTAGCGTATGTGGATCACTAAAGAATCTTCCTCAAAAGTTTGATCTGGTATTTTGAAAAACAACTTGAATGCCAAATGATTAATGTTGTTTATGAACAAGTCTATATATATATATAAAAAAAAAGCTTCTTGCATTACATAGGCCCTTTTATAACGAAAAAATAGTCTCTGATATTTTGGAACTGTCAAATAAGCTTAAGTACTTCATCCATTTTTATCAGAATAGCAAGCTGATTCTATGGTTCATTTTTATGGACTTAGAAACGTGAAGAAATTATACTGGAACTTTTTTTGCTTAGTAGGGTCATATAGATGTAGTGATATTTTGGTTAATACCAATACTTAGCACTTATATAATGTTTATTTGAAAAGCACTGTATAAATGTTTATTATTTAATCCTCACCCATTATGAAGTAGGTAAGAATTATTATCCCCATTTTTGTAGAAATCAAGGCATATAAACCAAGGGCCAGATTCCATCTCCCATAGTCAGCACTGAGTTGTAGTATTCTTGTTTCTGTAATGTAGTAGCATCCTCCAGATCATAATCTGACAGGAACTTTGTGGTGCTAGACACCTTTCCAAACTGCAACCAGCAGAGGCCCTGTTTCAAGGAATTTAAACTCTGTACCTGACTTTATCAGAAGTCTTAAAGGGAATAGTGAACATAATTAAGAGTGGCAGAATGTGTCTGTAAGTTATTTCCACAGAACATGAAGTTATTGCCCAATCCACTGACCCTGCATGTCAGTGGGAGTTTTGTTTATGACTCAGTGGTGCCAAGCTGTGACAGTGCTAAGAGGAGAACCAAAAGTCTGAGTTCCCAACGGCATGCACAAATTGCTAGAAAAGCCTGATTTCTAACTTCCCCTACTATAAATTTTTCACACCGACCAAGTGTGCTGATGTCAATTCTTTGCATGCTTTATCTGCTATATCTTTCAGTCCCATGTTTGCCCATAAAATAATAAAAGGACATGATTTTGAATTGACATAACATTGACACATTGGGCCTGTTGACTTAAATAGGCATGCAGTCCTACGGAAATCCAGATCCCTAAGGCAAACCCGGGTTAGGAGTTCTTTTTTTTTTTTTTGGTGACAAAAAATAGGCATGTTTTCTACTCTTTTAGACATGCTAGGCAAAATAAATTGTTTCAGTTTTAAACAGATAATGTTAGTTTTTGGAAACATTATTACTTTGGAGAGGACAGGCTTTTTCCTCCTTCAGTTCGATGGAATTTTTCAAAGTATGGAAGAAATAAATTGCTCTCCTTCTTTAGAAACATGTTTATTTTTATAATGTCTATTATCTAATGATCCAGATGGCATCCTTGTAATTGCTAATGGTACTCGACTCCATAAAGTGCACGGAACCAACATCATTGGAAATTTTTTGTGTTGATGGTTAATGAGGATGGTGGCAGTGCCCCACTCAACATCTGTAAGCAGCTTACTGACCCTATTATGCTGTGTTCTTCCCCTAATCTGACAGAATTCCCAGGGTCAACAGGCTTCCAAATGGCCATGGCTAATATGGTAGGGCTTCTCATTCAGCAGCTCAAAAACCCGTACTGCTTTCAGTAAGATGTGGTAGAGCCAGAGAAGGCCTAGTATTGTCTGGAAACAATAAAAAGAAATTCAGTGTGCTACTAAGTATGTGATCTCCTCCCCATAAGAGAAGAACAGAGCCTTTTATTTTATGACTCATGCTTTTTGTAAAATTGCATCTCTATCTAGGTCACATCTTTAAAAGCTGCGGCATGCGTCACATCGATGTAACTCTGTGGCTCATCTTATGTTGGTTATTTTTGTTAGCTGGCCTTTCTAGCCAGGTCAGTGAAAGGCTGCAGGCTTCAGTGTTTGAGGCATTCTTCAAAAGGGGTATGATACCAGATATCCCTCAAATTTTGTTTGTCTGTTAGACAGATATGATGCTAAAAGTTGGTGCCTAGTTTATAAATCAGCCTAGAATTTTGCTGATTTCCAATGAATATTGAAACTTGATGCTGTTCATACACCTTATGTTGAAAATTGATATTTAACAAAAATCAGTTGAAGAATGTAGAAAATATCAGATTTTGAAGCTGAAGGTATTTATTGAAAGGCAATACTTTCATGAATTTAGGCTTATGGTATGTATTAATTACATCAAAGACAGGCAAATATCTCTGTTTCTTTGTATTAATGTATGTGGATGTTTTATTTATTTTTTTTGAAAATTTCTAAATGTGTATTATTTTAATTATGTTGACTGTAAATTTGACAATGCTTTGCATTTATTTTTATATTTTTTAAACCTGTTGCTTTTGCAAAACTATGAGCAGCCAGTATCATTTGCAGTACCATTGCATTTTTTTGTTATGTACACATGGTGTGTCTGAGTTTACAGACATTTCAGGGATTGCTAAAATGAAAAAAAAAAGTCTCCCAAACTAACTCTTCTTAAAAGTTTGTCCCTCTTTGTTATTGTGGAAGAGACAAAACAATCAACAAATGACTTTTTTTCGGTTTTGTTTATGCCAGCATGCTCCTACATTAATTCACCAGACATGTTGAGTTCCAGTTTCAGAGTGTATTATGTTGAATCACATGATATGAATGTACATCTTGTAAAAGTGAGATATGAATAAACTTATAAATATTTGTAAACCTGTGTTAAAGAATACCGAAAATAACTATTGCCAAAGGGACTATTGATATGAAGGAATTTTCCCCTGTTAAAACAGAGCTTTTCTTTCTGTTTAACACCTCTTGTTTTTAACACCTTACTCATTCTCTCTTTCCGAAGAATGAATGCAATGCATCGTACTCTGTACTCATTCTATGCACAGATCTTCCACTGGCTTCTGTGTTAGTTTTACATAGCAAGTTACAGCAAAGTGTTGCTTAGTGATGACTAATCAGAAGCTACTCTTGCATCCCATCTACCCATATGAATTTTTTATTTGGTATCCTATATATTTTTTTTAAAGGGTTGCTAATTTTTCCTTAGCATCAAAAGAAATAAAGGACTCTGCCTACCAGATCATTCTACGGGTTGTATTCGATGGATCTAATTTGTTTTCAGTTCATATCAATAGGGAAGGCATTAGATCAGATCCTTATTTGTCAAGGGATTAGGAGTTTTTCCATGTCCTTGCTTGTCGGTGCTGGATGTAATTTTCTCCTATAATTTCATTCTTTCTGCTAGTAAACTGGCATTTTGAAGTTGAAAAGATTACCCAAGGAATCTTCTTGTTATTGTGCACTGCGTTATTTCATCAACGGTGCCAAAGTAAACTGGGTCAGTGGAAATCTTTCTACTAGGTTACAGCCTCTGGATCAAGTTCTAAACCTCAGAACTAGTGAGGTGTTAGGCTAGACTTGTCTTTTTTGTAAAATCATTTTATCTAACAGAGAGGTTGCATATGAACTTCATCAGCCTTATAGGAGGGCTTATTCCAGCCCTTCCTCAAAATCCTTTCAGCATGTCTTTTTATTACTTACCATACTTAACTTCTGTAGCCTTGCATTTTCTGCAAGTGTTTGCATCTAGTGGAGGCTCTGACCTAGAACATATATGGAAAGTGGAAAGCAACTGGTACAATATTCCCACATAATGATTATTTTTCTCTCTAAGCCAACACCACAAACTGACATCCTGTTTTCCCTGTCATTAACTATGCAAGAGAAAGGCTATTAGAAGAAAATTAATCCTTCCTTTCTCTCTCTTAAAGATATGTGGGCAGTGAATGGTTGTCAGTAGTGTGTACTGTAGGAGCATTCAGAAGAAAATATAACATGATAACAGCGTGTGCAGAAAGATTAGCTCTGCCAGAAGACAGTCTAAAAGCATTTCGTAAATAAAAATGTTTTTAATGGTATTTTTTGCTTATTCATGTTCAGTTAAAACGCTGGTAAGAGAACTATGTTCTTTTGGCACTTTGATTGGTAGGAAGTTATTTTCCCCCTCTTCATTTTTGTTAATAAGTATGGTTTTCCAGTGGCTACTTGTTCTATTGCTTTCTGAAAGAATTCACAGTTCTGAGGGAGTTTCTCTCTCTCTTGTCTTTGAGTGTATTTTTCTTCTTTGCATGAGAATTCATTTCTAATTCCAAAAAGTTTTTCTTTGACCCTATTGCCATCAGCATTTTTGGCTACTATCTCTAGTTTTCTTTGTAGGATCTGAAGTGAATTGGATAAGAATAAACAGAGTAACAAAATAAATGCCTTATGAATTGTCAGTAAAGTTGTATTTTCCTTTCTTTCTTGAGGAGCTTCTCTCTCAGGCTGTTATTTTTTGAGCTGCAAACATCTGAAAAGAAAATTATGAGGAGCTGTAGGAAACAGGAAACAGCCAAATATCTGCTGGCATGAGTGCCTGTGAACCATGGAAATTTCACCGACATATATATGATTCTCTCCCATGCTACTTGCATATTCAAAACTCCAGTTAAAGTCAGAGAGAAATCGGGATACTCAAGTACGCAGGAGCAGCCGCAGAAGAACAGACGTGCTGCATTCAAGAACCACATGTAAATGACTACAGATTGGTCAACAAAACAAAAGGGAATGCATGGAATCTTAATTTCTTTTCTCTAGACTAAATACTCAGACTTAATTAACAATACGATTAAAGGTAATGATCTTACTCTTACATTTAATTGCTGGTTTATAATTGCTACCAAGAGGCTGTAAAAATACAAGGTCAGAAAACTGGACCCAAAAAAGGATCTTAATGCCTCACTCTAAAGTAAGACTTGAAAGGAATTTAAGCGTTTAGTTCCAAAAACTCTAAGACAGGACTCTCGGCTGCTTTTCAAACTCTACTGGAGGCTGAAGGCTGCAGGTCCTTCAGTATCACACATTAAAATTCCACATAAGCCTAATGTTCTACTTTTGTGTGTGCTTGGCACTTGACAGATGTCTGCAGCTGGAAGTCTTGCTCCCCCTTTAGCTTGATTAAGGTACAGAAACTGGGGTTCTGTTTCATCTTGCTAAACTTCAGGTGCTTACAGTGCAGACATCTACATCAGAACTTGTCAGTGGAAGCAAACAGACACTTTTAGCAAGTAGACTTCTGGTGTCTGGTGAATGTATTAAGGATGTGCCTTAACAAACAGTCTCAGATGTAGCCATCTACTCTGTAGATATCTGTCTCTGGCCAGACGAATCCCATGACAGGTATCTTTCACATATTTCCTTTAGGCATCCTCCTCTTGCAGGGCACTTAACTCCACAGAAAGGGCATTGGTTGCCACCAGAGGAGAAAGTTTCTTTTACATAGTCACTCAGTAGCCGGCAGATTCACACAGGACTCTACATCCGGCTCTTCCTTACTTCCTTTATCTGAATAGATACAGTACCTGAATAGGTAGTGTCTTGATCCTGGAGAAATAGTTTGCAAAACACGCTAGACATGAATCTGTTGGGAATGAGCTGACTAGCTAATGCAACTCTGATGAATAGTAGGCGGATGATCTTTCTGCCATGACTTCAGTTCTAACCGGTTTCCCTACTGTGTTTTCTGATATCACAGTCAACCAAAGTGCACCTTGTTTTTCTATAGGTAATTGGGAAACAGAATCATCACATTTTTTCCCTAGGTGGGGCTCCATGCAGTAATGGTTGAACAAGTATATTAGCTTTGCACAGCAAAATTCATAGATTTCATGAAGTTTTCAATTTAACTCTCTTACTGATTGTAAAAAGACTTTTGGAGAGAGTGCTACGGATGTACAAATATGTAGAAATATTAATAAAAATATCCCTCAAAACCCAACAGAATTTAAATTGCCACGTGCACTACCTCAGGGTCTGTAATGAAGAAATCTCATATGGTTCTGTCTTATGTTCTCATGTACATTCTTACTATAGGACCTCTATTTCAGTTGCCACATGAGATAAAATGTGCTCAAAGAATGAATCAGGACTGTGGAGAGAATGAAGCAATTTTTTCTAGGAGTATTCCTCACTTACTTGAGATACTGGTCAGTGTATATATGTAGACAATGAGGTAGAAGACTGCAAAGAGAATAAGCTTGGCTTTGTCATTAGCACCGTTAATGATCATGCAGGAGAAGAAGATCTATCCTGATATAGACTTTCAGGCTGATATATTGAAGGTAGTAAAACATTTCCAGGATAGCACTGAGTCTATGCTTTCTGTTTTCTGTGGGTCAAAGTCACAAGGCCTGAAATCTGATGTACAAAAGTGCTCAGTGTTCACTGTCACAACTTTAATTAACAGAAACTATGTAGGTTTGGCACTTTGAGGAAGCAGGCAGCGTTAGGTGGTGGCATAGCTTTGTGTAGTCAACGTACAACTGACTTACTGTCTTTCATGAGGCAGGTCATTGTGTCTTTCTGCTTCAGTTTCCCAGTCTATGAAATGGGTTTAGTGACACTACGCTAGCATGTACATAGCAGGACTGTGGCTATAAATTTGTTAATCTTTACCGTGAGCTGATATACTACATTTGCAAGTATCAGCACAAAACTCATGAGGCAACAAGTAACTGTATTCAATGCAATGTTCAGATGGTGTACAGTAAATAAACCATGAGGATAAAAAGAAATACTGAGCAGCTGCTGCGTTCACTGAACACTATGCACTTAATAAAGCTGAGGTCATGTGAAAAAAAAAAGACATCATATAATTAAAGTATATATCATAATATGTATACACATGGGAGTAGACTTTGATTGCACAGTAAATGTCACTAATGATATTTCTTGACTTTTAGATGTTTACTGAACTAATGAACACTTATTTTTTAATTTTAAGGATTTTTTTTCCTTTTATATTTAAGTATGCAAATGCCTAGTTATTCTTTCTCCAATTAAAGATGATTAAAGATTAAAAAAAAGGCAGATTATATACACTCTAGAACTGTTAGGACTGGGACACTGGCCTCTCTGCTGAAGTCTGGAGATGACTTGATCCGCACAAGAGCCCATGTTAATAGGAAGAGAAAGACGGTTATTGTGTCATAAGCTCATATAAGATTTGGTTGAATGAGCCACTTGACAGGCTTTAGTGACACAATATGTAAAGGAAACTCCATTTTACTGACGCTGGAGACATCTGATACGAGAAATGGCAGAGGGAAGAGTTTGAGGCCTCTTAAACTGGAGATCAGAGAGATATTCTCATCTTACATAAACTCTCAATGCAGTGAGAGTCTCTGCTTAATAGTAAAGGATATGAAATCCTCAGAGATATTAACTGTGGACAACAGACTGTGCGACTGTGCCTAGGCCAAATGATATTTTTTATTGGAAAAAAACTGCCCCAGTAAAGACTCCTTTTGTTTTCATCCCATCTAGAGGTTATGCATTATGAGGAGCACGCCACTGTAACCTGTAATGTGGTGCTGGTGATGATGGATACGTAATTGTTTAGAATGTAGAAGGCTCTAGGCTGCAAAGTGAAGCTAAGCCAGCTAGAAGCAAAGGGAACATGTGGGAAATGCAGAAGCTGGCCAAATCTGAAATGGTTTTCATTAGGAGATGCAGGGGCTCTAACCTGGCAGTAGGGGGTGGATAGTTTTATCATTGATTGACAAATGAGATCTTTTTGCAAAGGCTAATTTAATTAAAGAATTGAGTAGTTCAGCTTGGAAATGTTGGTGAGTGTCTGGGCCTTGAACAGTGTCTAATTTCTTTTCTTGGAAGAGGGATCAGTGTTCTATTCATGGAAAAGCAGAACAAGGAGATTTTTTTCCCCTGGATGCTATTTGCTCCTCATGAGTTAATGATACAATAGATGATACCATGAGGTCTTGAGTCATTTTGGTGAACAAGAATCTAATAGAAAGGAAGAACAAAGAGCTGGCGAGTTCAAATCACTTGTCTCCTTTAAATATTCAAGTTCTGGCTTCTTATCCGCTAAACTCCGTCGAACCTACATACATCTCAAGAACAGAAAATCAGGTTCTTAGACCGTTACCGGAAATGTCTATTCCCGAGCCTCATTCGCTTTGCCTTGAGTTTGCTATGAGTTTTGCTGCTGCAAGGAGGGATTGCTTTTCTTGGTGAGTGGTGGTCTCTAATTGTTTTAATTGTTTTAGTTCATCTAGATTCTTAGTTACTTGGTGTTCCCTTATTCCTCTACACACAGGGTTATCTGAATGTTTGCTCAATCCAGTCTTCCACCTTGATTGTTGTCTATAGTGATCTTTCTATAAACATGCTAAAACCAGATGGAGTTTTCTGAAAACCAGTTCAGTTTTCTGAAAAATGGCGATAGAGGTCCCTCACTGTCAGACCAATGGTGAATTTTGAAAGAGTAGCAGCCATACTGTTATCATGCACCACAGCATGGCCAGGTCACATGCTAATCTAGTCTAAACTTTTAACTTGAGTGGTAACCTATGAAGTTTATAGGTTGTAGCAAGTTATATCTTCTTGACCTAAGTGACTTTACGCTTCAAGAAGGAAGAGTAATGCTCTCTAGGACCTGTAAACTATTATATAATGTCATAATATATTGGAAACAGAGCTACATCTTATATTGATGCAGATGCTGGGATCTTGCAGGGAAGATACGACTTCACCATTTTGTGGTATGTACTGGCTGCTTGTTTGTTGTCTGCTGATATTGAATCTGTTGGTTTCAGTATTTAAAGCCTTGAGTGTCTCAGGACTTGTCTACGTGAGAGACCACATCTGTCTTTATGTTTCTATTCATCAGTAAAGAACATTTACTGCGAAGACCTTTCAGCAGGTAAAAGAGGCTGCTGTCATGGTGTTCACTTTGGTATCTACTTCCTGCAGCAGTCCAAAATAGTCCTAATGCTATGTCCTTAAAGGTATGCTGCAAGGCACATCTGCCTACTTAGGCTCTTGGGAATTGATATGGCCTACTTTTGCTCTGTGTTTACCATGCTTTGAGGAAGAGCTCTTAAAAAAAAGGCAAATAGATTTAGAATATCCATGATTCTTTCACAAGACTATGAGGGCTGAATACTGTGCTTGCATATTTTAGTTTGGTTCTGCTGAAGATACAAGACAACTGCTGATTTAGTTGAGCAAGTGCTCAGAGACAACTGCCTCTAAGCTCCTGGCTCTTGTTTTAGGTTTGAGTTACAAGGATCTGTTTGTATCTTTCTCTGTCTCTCTGACCTTAGTTGGAAGTGGGCATGGATGAACTATGTTTGATGTTTGGTCTATCTGCATGTTTGTATGTGCATTTGTAGTTTCTTTCCTGGGATGTCATTTTCTTGTGGCCTATAGTCATCTGGTTTGCACGTATGATGGCTGATAAAGAGAAACAACTTCTGAAATGATAATTTCCTACCCACTGTCAGAAGTATGACATGCTTTTCTTGCAATAATGTTTTTACTGCAGATCTGCTGCGTGAGGCTATCTTAGCATGAACATGGTATGATTGAGCCTGGAGGTCAGCCTACTAAGCTCCTTAAACTGAGTATTCTTTCCGGAATTGTCTATGCTGCCTTTGAAAACTACACAGACTCTCTGTGCTGTGAGAACAAAAGGTTAAAAAAGACTGCCTGATTCGTCGGATAAAATTATCCATAATCCCACATAGCCATGAAATAGATGTTTCTCTTCCAAGGGTCCAGAGAGCACAGAGCCAGAACCGAAGACTTACGTGTATAGTTTGAGGAATCTGCTTCTTATTTAAATCCTTACCTCCCCCCTATCTTGTTAATAAAATTCTTCATCCTCCTCATGTTTTATACATTGATAGGAATCCCCAGAAAGGTCACTTCTTTAAAGGTTGTATGTGTAGATGCCATTATGCACTCATAAACTTTAGTAATTACTATCTTTCACACTACTTAAATACCTGCATTTTAAGATAACACAGTTTTTTATCTTTTGTAAGGTTATGATTTACATGATCTGTTGGACCTACAATAGATGTGCTGAAAAAGATGACAGAGTTTAGCTTTTCGTATGCAGACACAGGAATGAGAAAGAAATTATGTTTATTTCAGAAACCAGCTGTAACTGTGGCAACAGGTGTATGCTGTATTTCATCTGGGAAACATAAGTAGCCATATTAGAAAGGAACAGGTTATTTCAATAATAGGATATGCATTGCACAAGTTTTGCAATCCAGTTAAAAAATGCTGCCCTAGTCCAACAAATGAATATAAAGTTAATTCTGATAGTCAACAATGATTATTACTATAATCAAATAGTCTTGCCAGGTTATTGTTTAAACATTGTCTGAGAAATATTTCCCAGAGAGCCACTAACAAAAACAAAGTTTGACATTTCTCAAGTGGAAATGGATTGCTAACTTTTTATATCTGTCCTTGTTGCCATTTGATATCCATGATGTCTGTAGTAGGATTACAGAGATTTCTAACTACATGTCCACAGGCGGAATGGCTTATAGTTGAATATTTATTTGACTAGTACTTAAATGCTTACCTAATTTGTAAACATTTGTGTTAGGGGTGTATGGTTCCTATGATTCTATAGGCACCTTAGCAGAGTCTCTAATTTAGGTCGTTTGTTTTTAAAAATTCAAAATAGTGCCATCTTTCCAAAGCCTTAGGTGTTGCCCCTGGCTGCTGCTGTGCTTGTACTGTATCTGTCTGAAGTTATAAGTTTCTTACCCTCTTGCAATATTAACTGCTTCTGAAATTGCAGTAGGAAACATGAGAAGGCACTTTATGTCTTTGTTTATAGCAGTTACAGAGAGTCCAGGCTGTGGGCTAATGATCTCGGTAGTGACTAATGACTATAGAAGTTCTCAGGCAAGAAGATATTGAAAGAGATTAAATAGCAGAAGCAAGAGAGAAAGAAAGTCTTTGAACACTAAATCAGACCACCAGCATTAAAAGCTGACAGTAACGGCATGGATTTTTCAGGTGAAATTCACACCCAGCCAGGGGGCCAGTGCACAACACATGTGCCACTTTTACACTAATTTAAGAACTGCTAATTTTTAAATGAGCAATTAGAAGGAATTAGGACTGAAGAGGAGGTATAGTTTCTATGCCATTTCACCGTGAAGGGGTTAATTTTATCATTAAAGAAGTATGCAAAGAAAAGCATGCGTAAAGCGAGCACAGATCTGGCTCAGATATGGACTTTGGCAGCAATTCCAAAGCTAAATCCTTGACTGGCTACTTTATTTGGACATGTACGTTTTCTGACATTTAATCCAAAATTTACATACAAAATTGGCCTGTGTGGATCTGGGAAGATTGCATTTGAGTTCCTGAGTGGCTGCTCAAGAATAGTGATACTTCCACTCTGAAAAAATGAATTCCATTTTATATGCTGGACCTGCTTCATGGTGGAATGAGGCTTTTAGAATTTATTCTTTTCTACATAGGTGCTCAGGCAGTCTGTAAAGGCCTGAAGTTGCTAGGAATGTGACTTCTCACCTTATGAAGGGTGATGCAAAACTGATCCTTCAAGCACCTTGCCCCCAGTGAGTCCGTTATAATAAAGAGCTTTTTCATTCTGAAGAGACTCGCCATTGTAGAGGAAGAATTTAATATATTCAGCTTTTCTGAAGACATAATGTCACCTCATCTTTCCCTCCAAAAATCTTGAGCTAAATATTAGTTTATGGTTGTGAACATGATATTTTTCTGTGATGCTGGTAGGCCACATGTAGATTTTGTTAATATATTTTATTATGACAGAAAATTGCATTTATATTTTAAATATACTATTTCAAAAATAAGCATGATTGATAGACAAAATTTTCCGTCCTGACCTACACAGCAGCTCTCAACTCCAATAGTCTGTTCTTTCTACATAAGGGGAACTCCCATTGATGTGTGGATCTGAGAGGAGAATTTTGCCCTAAGGGCTCAGTTTTACTCTGAGATTGACATATGCATATCATCAAAAATAGAATAATCTATGCATCTGAAGAGCTATCAGCAGCTCCTATGCAATGCTGTTGCTCTTGGAGATTTCTGACATCCTACTAAGATGTGTGTTAGGCCAAGAATTATCTTAGGTCTAATGTATTTGTGCTAACAACCCCTCCTCCCAAATAGACAAGGTTTAAACAAAAGGGTGAACCTTTTTTTATTATCATAATTATTAACCTTATGTCATCTCAGGCAAATTTAACAAGCATTTTTTAAATTCTGTTATCACTTTCTTGTGTAGCTGTTGTTCTATGGCCTCCTCAGACATGTACTTAGTCCGAGTGTCTGACTGCATGTGATTTTTCACATCCTTTGACATTTTCTGAGGCCCATGAGCAAAATACAGCATTTGTGACTCTTAGAGGAATGAGTAGGTTCCACTGGTCATACAAAATTATAGTTTAATTGGAGGAAGAATAGTACTTCAGTGCCTTCGTGCTCTTTGATGTTTATAAACCCGGAAACAGTTATCTGAAGACCAGAAAGCATCTTCTCTTCTCCTCCTTCCACAGCAAGCCTCCACTATCTTTCTCTCCTCTTGCTTTCTTCCAGGTGTTCTTGCTGGCCTGAATAGCATGGCCATTTACCATCAGCGAGCACAAGTCTGGTTAGAAGTCATAAATAATTGCCACCTATTTTCCTCACCACGGCTGATCCTGCCCTTCCTTTCCTGTTCGTGCTGGTGGTGAAGTGCTTCTCCTCTCAGCTGATTTGTCCCAGGTAACATTAGCCATTTAAAGGGCAGATACTTAGTCCAAACTAAGGTCTCTCTACATGGAATAGGAGGTGGATGCCATGGTCCACGTGGGATGGGACAAATGCGATGGGACGGGATGAGGTGAATAGCTGGGTCTTGGGGGCAGCCTCTGAGTCCTTCCTTTCTGTCACTTTTTCCAGCTGCACCTGTGCCACCACTGTTGGGCCAGTGACACAGTGCTAGCATGGCAACAGCTCTTGAGCCACTTGGTAGCTGCATGGTGCTCAAGACCCACAGGTTGATCATCCCTTACCTGAAATAGATCTTTATTACAGGAGATGTCTTTAAAGACTGTCCAGAAAGGCATAGAATTAACTCTGTCTGTATTGTACTTGCAAATATCTAGACCAGCAGTTAGGAGGCAGTGTCATACGAAAGTACGCTTTTATTCATATGTCTGGTTCATAACTCCACCTGTGCTATGATCTGCATCCCTATCCCCATCCCCACCCCTTTAGTGGTTACAGTAGGAAAGGGATTATTCTCCTTAATATGTAACAGGAAAAGTGGCAAGAACCCCCCTTTCTTTCCTTTGCTGTAGTACAGATAGAACCCTTCTCCTTGGAATTGGCAGGAACAACAGAAGTCTTTTCCCTTGGAGGAGAGCCTTTTCTCCTAGAGGAGGACACTGAAGAGCAGTTCCCAACACTACTTATGGGCCATAATATAGGCCCCCGCACTCCCCTACCTCACAGAGTTCATCTAAAGGTAGTGAGAGGGTTCTTCAGAGCAATTGGTTAAAACACTTTTAAAAAAAATGGGATGGTTTGTAACTCCCAGGGACAGTGTTGGTAGGGTTATTTCACTAGTTCTTCAATAATGGTCAAATGACTACAGGGCTGGAAAAAATGTTTTTTGTAAACAATAATGTACTTCAACCTCAGGGACTGGTCACAGCTTAGAGTGGGATTCAGTTCTATCTCCATGTAGGTGTTGACAATGTAGGTTTCTATGTCAGCTTAGTGAACAAAACTCCCCTAAAATCAATGAAGGTCTAGTTAATATAGATGGATTCTAGAACAGATACTTAGGGACTGACTCACTTACACAGGGGAGATGTTCTAGGCTATCTGAGACCTCCATGTAAGTCTGTCAGTTTTGAGGTAACATGTATGAGAGACCTTCTGGAGATGCAGCTGGCACCTCATAGAATACACTAGAACATCTGAAATGGCAGCTGACTGAGGCACAGATCTCCCATTGACCAGACTGAAACCTCATTCTCTTGTAGCCATCTACATTGTCAACACCTAAGTTTAGATATCTGAATCTTGAATGAAATCCCTACTCCACAGTTGTTTTCCCATGACTAGTTCCAAATGTTTGTTCATGGTGATCATCACATATGATATGGGATTGGTTAAAGGAATTAAGTGGTATACCTTCTGATTTTGTAGCTAATATTTATTAAATGCATAGACAGCTTAATTATATTTATTAAATGCATATTTAGATATTTATTAAATGCAGATATTTTTTAAATGTATAAACAAATACTACAAAAACCTTACTTTGTGAATATTGATAACAATTTGCACTTGTTTGGACTTTTGTAATGCTCTGTGTTTATAGAAGCATTTTTTTTGTGTTAAAAAGTATGAATATTTGCATACAACGCATTAAAATGATTCCGAATGTAATGAAAATATATTTGCAGCTGCTATTTGAATATATGTTCAGGGATTTCTTCTCTCACTACGTCACACTGCTCTACTCAGGACTGTTGTAAGTGCTTCTTAGACACTGCTTGCAGGTAAAACATACTTTCTCCACACTTTCACTGTTGCTGAAGGTAAACTTAAGCCACAGACTACTACTACAAACTTTTCAACATCTGAATGCCTCACAAACATTTAGTAGTAATCACAAAATCACAAAAGAGTTGAGGTTGGAAAGCTCCTGTGGACCTTGTCCGCCTGCACAGAGCAGGGTCAGCTACAGTAGGTTGTTTAGGGCTGTGTCCAGTCAGGTTTTGGGTATCTTGAAGGACGGAGACTCCACAACTTCTCTGGGCAAAATGTTACAGTGTTCAGCCACCCTTAAGAGTAAAAAAGCTTTTTCGTATGTTCATATGGAACTTCTTGTGTTTCAGTGTGTGCCCATTTCCTCTTGTCCTGTCACTGGGCACCCCAGAGGAGAATTTGGCCCCATCTTCTGTACATCCTCCCATCAGGTATTTATGCACATTGATAAGATATCCCCTGCGTCTTCTCTTTCACAGGCTGAACATTCCCAGCTCTCTCATCCTCTCCTCCTATGAGAGATATTGAGTCACTTAAGATGCTTAAATGAGATGCTTAATTACCTTTGTGGCCCTTCACTGGACTTGCTTCACTAGTCCATGTCTTTCTTGTACTAGGGAGCCCAGATTTGGACCCAGCACTCCAGATGTGGCCTCAGCACTGCTGAGCAGAGGGGAAGGAGCATGTCCTTTAACCTGTTGGCAACGCTCTTCCTAATGCAGCCTAGGATACTGTTGGCCTTCTTTGCCATGATGGCACATTACTGGCCCATGTCCAATTTGTTGTCCATCAGGACCCCTAGGTCCTTTTCTGCAAAGGCATTTGCCATCTGGTTAGCCCCCAGCGTGTACTGGTGCATGCAATTGTTCCTCCCCTAGTGCAGGTCTTAGCTTTTGCCCTTTGCTGAACTTCACGAGATTCCTCTCTGTCCATTTCTGCAGCCCGTTGAGGTCCCTCTAACTGGCAGTGCAACCACATCAGCCACTCCTCCCAGTTTTGTATCATCTGCAGACTTGTTGAGGGTGCACTTTGCCCCAATATCCAGGTCATAAATGATGATGTTAAACAGAATTGGACTGAGTATCAATCCCAGGGGTACACCATTAGTGATTGGCCTCCATCTGGACTTCGTGCCGCTGATCACAACTCTTTGAGCTCAGCAGTTCAGCCAGTTTTCAGTCCACCTCGCATACACACAACATCCAACAAATCCAGCAACATCCTTCAGTAGGAAATATAACTCATTCTACAGGTGCGGAAATCAAGACAGGGAGATAAAATAGTATCCTAAGGGAACACAACAAATTCTCAATCTGCTTCAGGCTACTGAGCTTGCTGGCAGGCAATACGGAAATGTATAAAAGCTATAAAGCAATTTGTAGAGTCTTCAAAATCTGTGACTATTAGAGGTAACTTTTACACATGCCTATTGTGGGTATTGTTGGTGACCCAACTACAGAAACATCCCATGGTAGACAGGTAGACAGGTGTGATTGTGGGGAACTGATAAAACACTGTCTGATTTTCAAACTCTTCACATCAGCCTCCTACATTCAAAAGCATGCATCTGAGGGTCATATACAAGATGCTTTGGCAATAATAACTCAGGATCAGCAGATCAGAATATGTATGGCTGAAATATGATTTGATTCTGTGATTCTGTGATTCTGTGATTCTGTGATTCTGGAAATGGCACAAATGCCATGCTGTACTTGTTTCTGTAGCAGAGATGCATTAAACCTTCCACATTAGCAGGCATAATACATTGAAGGTGGAAACCTCACCTCCTCAAGCCAATGATGCCAGTAATTAAGCTGCCTTCATACTCTTGATGGGCACAACAAAATATTAGTATTAAAAAGAAAAGACCACTACCAAAATATTTTATTGAATTTATATGAAAGAACTTAATATAAAACAAAGAAAAAATATTAAGGCATAAATTCAGAATCTCTGAAGCAACAGCAACATGTACCGAGAAAATACAGCAGGCTGAGAAACAAAAAACCCTAAAGCAAAACAAAGCACAAAAATTCAGAATCTTTCTTTACGATTTATGTGATGCAGCTGAGTGCATCTAGTGCATCTGTAGCAGGCGCTCTAGAAATCACTTTTCATTAAATCAAACTTTTCCTGCCTTTATTTTTTTCCATGTCATAAAAGAATACTGCCTTGCTCTCCTGGTCAAATGAGCCAGATGATAGCTTCTCCCAGCAGCAGATGAGACCATAGCTGCATCTTGTCTCCCATTGTAATGCAATCTGCTGTACAAGAGCACTGGAGTAGGCACATCTTGGTAGTGTTGGATTTACTGCACAAGGGTAATAGGCTGATGCTGCCCAGAATTGTTGGGCTGGCTAAGCAATGTGCTACACACCATATATGCCTCAAGAAACCCTTAATGCTTCTGAGGAGTCCGGGAAGGAAGGTGAGTTAGGGCAGACTACCATGATCAGAAAAATACCTGTTACTTACAAGCATCTTCTGGCTTGAATACCATTCCCTGTTTGCTTATCGGGGTGAATAAGGCTAAATGGATTCTTTCAGAAGGTTGGCGAGCTGCATATCCCTTTTATAAACCTAAGCCTCAGCTGGAGATTTTTGAAGCACTTGTGAATTTGAGTAGAGATTTAGTGTGTTAGCTATGGAAGTGTCTTTTTCCAGGTCAGATTGTCAGCTGCAGACCACCAACATGTTTACTAACAAAATCTGTTACCTTTCATCCTGCTTTAGGGCTGGATTGTGGCTGTCTGCTGAATGGGATTGAATATGACATGACTCAAGAAGACAATTCAGTCGATGCAAGCAGAATTCCTTCTACGGGCCTCAGCTCTGCCATATACTTCTCTCTCAAGCTGGTGCATGCTGAGATGGGGTGGCCTACGGCCCCAGCCTCATTAGGGCTAACTTTACTTGCCTTCCTGGAGCTAACACTTCTGATCAGGATGTTCAGAAAAAATACCTTGAGGGCAGAACAGAGACCTACGACCAATTGTTCAGGCATTGTTTCAGTACTTGGAAGGCCGATTATCTTCGCTTCTTTTGTCATATATTTTGAATTTCAGAATATCCTGGTCTGAAGGCAAGAGAGACAGCTTTTCTCTTCTGATGGAAAATCTACTTTCTAAACCCTAAAGATAATAAATCTTGCAGTGTTGATGTCCATCTATCTTATTTACCAACATTAGAAAGCATAATTTTACTTTTTCTTTCAGATGTCTTTGCAGTAAGCTTTTTTCCCACCCTCCTCTTTCTTTCTTTCTCTCCGTTTCCGTTTCTCTTGGGGTCTAGTTCATTCACATTTCACATTTCAGGTCAAGGTAATGTGTTTAGGGTTATGAAATGTTGATGGATGGCCAAATTAAGCTACAATGCCATAGACCTCCTAATCTATTGTATTTAATTAGAAATTTCTCAGGAACCTTCAATCTTTTAAATACTTTCTTGAGTGAAAGCTACAGAGAGAGACAGTATCCTGTTTTCTGTAAGGACACTGGGAAGGATAGGGACAGCACTTGATGTTGATCATATTCAGCCCCATGAATTTGGGATTATCTGAGGGCAAGTTTTTAACGAGCTAAGGGCTGTGTTACATTGGCAGTTATTTGTATGTGAGTTTGATCACAGAACTTTTGGCTAGTCAGTGTTGCGTGTATGTTACAATTATCAACTTTAGCAGTCAGTACTAATGTGTTGCTTTTAGGTGTTTTTAGAAGAACGGACCCCAAAACTCTGCTTTATTTATTTTATTCCACTCTGCTCCGGAATATTGCTTTATGGGATGAGAAGGATCAGATGATACAGTATTGTTAATTCAAAAATTGCTAAAATGTCTTGTAAAGCTAGGAAAAAGAATGGTAACTGAATGAACTGTTGAGACTTTCCCACCTTTGATGGATATACAGAGCTCTCCATACAATGTAACTCAATGTTTACTCCTTTTAAATTCTTTTTTAAGCTAACCTCTGAGAAATCTTTCATAGTGAAAGCAATTGTCAAAACTCTAAACTTATTTTTTTGTGTCTCTAGCCTTTACCTCCAAACTTGTCAGAAGCTTTTCTGATAACCAAGAAGGTGACACAAACTATCCTTGTGTTTGACTGCTTATAGTATATTAGAAAATCTCCATAATAATCTCCTGTTTTCATTCCTTCAGTTTTTCTTTAAAATGGTCCATTGGCAGTGAAAATGGTCATTTGTCATCTCAGTTTAATGATATATCTATTTTGAAAAGAAAATTGGCATTTGGAGGATTTGTTCAGTCACTTTGCAATTATGCACGTGACCACCTGGCACACTTTTTAAATTAAAAAAAAAATTTGTCAGCAAATTTTTATTACTTGAAATGATGCTAAATGTGATTATATCTCAGCTTGCGTAACACAATGTACCTTAAATGACGTCAGTAAAACTACTCTCTTCTGGTCTTGTTAAGGACACAATCACCTATGAAGTTCCAACTTGAAACAATCCTCATTCTCACTGGTTCAGGAGAATCTTGCCAAATTTGTAAGGGAAAAATCATTAATATTTTTAAACTGTGAGGGTTTAAAGTGATGGATTTGTTCAGGGTTGGGAGAAAATATTTAATCTGACTTCTTGTTTTGGATTAAGAAAAGTGCTTCCAGAGCCCTACATTTGAGTAAAAAGGTTGGCCTTGCATTGGTCTGAAACGGCAGCACTTCTCTTGGCAGCACTTCTCTGAAGCTCTGCAGAGATTATGAGAATGTGAAATCTGGAGAAAGAAAGATTGGCTATGTCAGATAGTTTATTCCCCTGCGAGAGCTGAATATTCCGTAAAGAGAAGATAGACTAGCCCTTATGTGGAGATCCCACTGAATTTACAGAATGGGGAGACCAAAACTGTGATAGTAGTTATTAAAAAGCTTATGGAATGTGAACATAGAAGATGAAAACTTTTCTGCAGATTCTTGCACTGCCATGTAGAATTCTGCTGCCGGATTGTAAGGATTTAATCAAAACTAAGTGACCGTCTTGCGAAATTATAAAAAAAAATATGATGTAACTAATTCATAGGGTTTTTCCATATCGCATCAGTTAGACAATGCTAACATCAATGTCAATGGATGTTATCGCGGTCTAACTTTGGACTCAGCTTTGGCTCGCTGTGTGCTTTCTGCTGCTATGTAAATTGACAAAATTTGACGGTACATTCTCCCTCTTGGCACTGGTCCTTAGAGAGTAAAATCCACAATCCAGAGTAGAGGGAATGCAGGAAAAAAAAGAGTTCTAGGTGCTCACAGGCCAGTGATACATCTTTCTAGGTTACCCTGACACTATTACCATACCTAGGCAGATTTGCTTTTATAGTGTGGAGACCAAGAGACAATCATTTACATCATTACTCCCTGGGTCAATACTTGCAGCAGCATCAGACCTTGTATGCAATTGCAACTATGCCTATGTATGATATTCATATGGGAGACCTTTCATTATCGCCTGGCACATCAGTTAGGTGTGCAATAGAGTCAAACTCTGTCTTTCAGCAGAAAGAGCAAGATAAGAGATAGCTTTGAGCAATTTTCACTTGTTTTCCTTGGCTCTGCTTAAAGCTACCCGCTGTTCAGATTTTCCCAGATGATGCCCTTGTATTTTTTGGCAATTATAACCACATGGAATACGAAGATTGTCTTTATTTATAACGGATTTCCAGACATTTGACAACCTGCTTGGATCTAGTGTGTAATCTGAACTTTGCTCACCAAGTTCCTAGATCTGTTATACTGAGCATGTGTGAGCTAGTCTAAGAAGCAGCCAACCTGGTGTTTCTAGGAAGTATCTGATAAAGATGTAGTCAAGGACAAACAGAGGGCACTGACATTTGCATGTGTTCTATTTATTCATTGTGGCATTTACCTACTTCTCTTTTATACCAAAGATGTTAGTTCGTTTACTTTTTTACTTATCACTATACTGCTGATCTTGGACCATAGGCACTAAGTATCTTGAGAGCAGTAGATGTGTGCGTACCATCTACACCCTGCTTAGGTAACAGGTCCAGCACTTCCAAGAACTGTTTTACTGAACATGTGCTGCATGGCTTGTACACCTAGGAACCAATGAGAGGAATTGCAGCAGTCCCAGCTCTGCTGGATTAGAATGAAGAGGAGAAACACCTTCCATTGTAGGAGAACGGATCTTAGGAAGAAGCACCTCCCCATTCAAAAAATACACTCAATGAGCTTTGGACAGAAGACAAATTTAGTGTCTGTGAGAAAACTCTTAGTATGTGAGGGAAAAATCTGTTGAACAGTTAATATGGCTTCAGGCTCTATAATCCCCTGAGGTAGCAAAGCAATCTCTGTGTCTTAGAAACTCCTTCAAGGTATCAGCCTTGTCAGTGTGGCATTTGTCAGTCACTGTGCTGGCAAGACACAGGTCGTGGGATTGGATCTCTGGCCTGGTCCAAGACAGCTGAGGACTGTGAAACTCATGTAGCTATGCACAGTGGATTAGAAATTTCTGGTACACGTATTAAGCACTGAGAGGCAACAGATGGTGCTGGGAATGAACAGGAAGAAAGAAAGTACTCTGACTGGAAGAATGAAGCAATAAAAAATTTTGCTATAGACAAAACTCTGGATGTGCAGAAGATAACAGTAGAAGATGTAAATGACATCATACTCTTTATCTCCTTTCAAAAAGGAAGAGAGAAGATAATAGCTGCTTTTGACAATAGGTGGTTCTGAAGCCCTGACAGGTTTCTTTGGTGTTCAGTTATTTAGACAGTGGGTACTAACTATGAAACAGTTCAGGAGTATTTAACTTTGAAAAGATTAAGGATTTTTTTTTTTTTTTAAATAAGAACATATTAAAAAAACAGCCAAAGTCTCCGTAGCTGAAGAGAAAATTTTACAGTTTAAAGGGGGAAAGTCCTGAACATGAAGGTCATGACTGCGACCTGGAACAAATCACTGCTGGAACATTAAGAATTAACTCTTGACGAAGCAATTACGGTTTGTCAAACTAAGAAGTCCCCCAGTTCAGAATGAAGGGGAGGAAATAGTGGAGAATCCAAAATAGTGCAAAGAAAAATGCTTGAGAAAGTAATAAATGGAATCCTACAAAAACAGCATCTGGGCCTAGAGAGAGCGTGGAAAACAACATAAGCCATACGTTGGAAAAGGTATGCACTAGGTAACATCATTGTGAAATAGTTTGTAAGAAGCAGCATAGAAGTGATCAATGAGAGCACCATTTGCTCTGGGGGATTCTTCATAGGAGCAATTCATCAGAAGATGAATGGACTATCACCCTGAAAACAGGTAAGACATTTGTCCATTTTAAATTGGATACTGGTACACATGATGGTGTGTTGATTGAAATAATGCTATTTTCATGACAAGAAGCAGATAATGGACAGTGAGGGAGGCTTAGAGGGCTAAGCTAGCAGCAGCCAAAATTAACATGAGGGTAAATAAAGTGGACAGACACAGTCTCTAATAACTTTATGCAGAAGAGCATCCATTATGGAATAAACAGTGCGTCCAACCCTTGTTTTTATCTCACTGGAGAGCACAGGAAGACAACGTCCCTGAGGAAGAGTCAGAGGATCAACTAGGAAACAAGCTGTCTCTCAGCAGAACACACATCAGAAAAAAGAGTCAGCCATGCTGCAGTTCCTATTCCTATTCAAATTCCATTCCTCTTAAGGAAGAGGCTAAAAGAGGAGCTGCATAAGTTTATTACCCTAAGAATCACAAAATGCTCAGGAGAATGCACTGTGGGTACATTCTTCAGTCATTTCTAGAGAAGAAAAGAAGGACAGAATGTTTTGCATCTGTATAAACCAGAAGAATTAAATAAATGCTCAAGAAGAAAAAAGTCACAATACTTGCTAGGGGATCATTTTCAGGGAAGCTCTTTAATATCAGATATTTTTCTGTGCTATATGTGTCAGCAGGGTTGTGGGGAATGTCCTTAGAAAAACACAGCACATGCTTTGTGTATTTTCCCTATCTTATTAAGAAAACATTGTTTCCTCAGACGTCCAATTAGATTGTGTTTAGCAACCCATTTGTGTCATCAGGGAATACAATAAAATTTTGATAGTACAGAAGGAATTAAGGTGCCATAGATGACATTTTAATCGGTGAAAAAAAGTAAAAGAAACTTAAATGCTAGAAGAGAATGACTGGAACCTCCAGGCATCTTGGAAAAGAACCAGAGCTGCTGGGTTAGTGTGACGCCAGCAAAATGTAAATTCTCTGTAACGTAAACAACACACCTAAGAGAGAGGGTTATTCAGCAAGATATATAGGTAGCAGTGAAACCACTGCAGTTGACAAAGAAATAGTCGACTCCTTGCAATGGTGTATTATATAAGGATAATTGTACCTTATATTGCTGCCTGAATAAAGAAACTGAGAATGATAACATACTAGGGAATGGGTTACTTAGCCTTAATAAAGAGTCTAAGAAGTGAAAGGAATTAATCAGAAGAAGGTTTCTGGTGCGATCTTCTTGCAGTAGAGTGGTCACAGCTAGAAACCAGTGGTTTATGCATAGTAGATGCTAACAGGAAATGAGAGTTAATAAGCTCAGATAGAGAAGGAGGCTTTGGCATGGTTGTAAAAGACTTTATGTCTTAGTTGTGGGAGGCCTTAGCTATTACTATTTTATTAGCTGAAATCAACTGCAAACCACTTATTGCTGTTACTGAAAATGGCCTTGTGAACACCCCAGAGAATTCACAGCTTACTTTTTTTCAGCTACAAATGGATGATCTGTAAATTGAATCGGAACCTGGAAGAAATTTGGTGATGCAAACACACTCTCTAAAGCGTTTGACAGAAGTGGCAGAGTCTAGCATTACCATGTTGTGTTAATAAAAATAATTTTTTCATTCTGAGGTGAAAGACTGTGAGTTTCAGATTGACTACATAGAATGAGACTCTACGAAAAGTAATTAAAGATTAAAGGTATGGTGGCATAGGACATGCAAGGACAGCATATTCTTCATTGCTAGTATCATTTTAAAAGGAGTTATTACCACTGCATGAAATCCTGTTTCAAGAATCATGATTCCTAAGGTGTTATTAAGAAGTATGTGAAAAGTAGTCATAGAGGTCAATAAGGATTCTTTCAGAAGAAAAAATCTAATGAAAAGAGGAAAGTTATTTTGACCTCAAATGAACAGTAATATTGAATAAGCTCTTAAGTTTTGCTGTGTATGCCAGAAATTAAGATCAGGGTGTAGGAAAAGAGTTGCATTGGTGGAACTGAAAAAAACATCACGCTGGAGCAAAGTAGACATAGATTATTTAAATTGATTAGAGGGAAAAAAAAACCAAAACAGAACTCTAAGAACTATGTACTTACTATTATTCTGACTTTTCTGAGATAGTTTTGCTAGGAGACACAACTAAACAAATGATGCACATCAAAGATATTTTGGCCAAACAAGGCTTACTTGACAGCAGTGGGCCAGAATTAGGTGTACAGAAGCAGTTTGCAGTGGAATATTGGCTTAATGACCTATGTGATAGCCCTAGTGATCTTCAATCCAGAAGGCTGGTGAAAAGCGGTGTGTGACACAGGAAACAAACACAGCATGTTTAGGCATTAGGTGTCCAGGTTAGGAATTAGCTAGAACAAGTGGCTATCGTGTCTGCTGACAGCAGCAGGTCTGATATTCCAAAGGAAATAAGACACAACCTAGGATACCTCAGACAGTGTTGGACAGTTTAGTTATTATTGTGATTTCATATATTTACATTAATAACACTTTTAATTATAGCTGTCGTTACATTTGGACTTGGAATGGAACATGTGGTATTTGGGACTATGCCTTCAAAGGCTGAGCAACTTGGCAGGGCACTGTGAAACTCTTGTTGCAGTGCACAGACAGCTGGATGCAGACAGAGGATTATTCCAAGCACCTCCGCTGCTGAGTAGCGCTGAAGACCACAGAGGGAAGAGCTATTGAGGGCCAGAAGACAGCCTAGCGGCAAATTGCCCTCTACCTATGATTGATCTGCTAAGACCCTGTGGGAGATAGGCCATTTGCTTCTTTTGGAAAAAGAGATGCCAACCCACCCAGAGAGAGAGATTCTGAGAAGTCTCTGAAAGAGGAACCTCAAGGAATGTCCCTCCTCCCCTCGGCAGTCATTCCTGCGGGAAACACCGCCTGGCTCCTAAGGAGGTGGTGAGTCCCAGTAACTTTGATATGAGGCAGAAAAGCTCATTTTGTTCATTTTTAGGGCTGTGCAAGGCCTTCAGGATTTGGTCCATGGACAGTAGAAATTGTACTGCTTAGGTTAATATGAAATAGGTTGACAGGTACTGCAGGTGAGACATTTTTCTGGTATGTACAACTTAACTCTGGCAGGTTGAGATGGTGTGACTTGGTTCCAAGCCTAATAAACCAACAGAACTTGTGTTTCATATGAATGGGCTCATTCATTTCAATGGGAATGTGTGTACACATGTGTTTTTGTGTGTGTGTGTGTGTGTGTGTGTGTGTGTGCACAGAGAGAAGAGAATCACTCTTCTCCCTTTTCCTTATGGGCTATATCCTACACCATGTCTACATATCCTGCGTATCAACCCTTTTATAAGGAATCTGAAATAAAGAGTCCAAGG
Organism: Struthio camelus; assembly: GCF_040807025.1. Taxonomy (NCBI): domain Eukaryota; kingdom Metazoa; phylum Chordata; class Aves; order Struthioniformes; family Struthionidae; genus Struthio; species Struthio camelus. The sequence goes on along the minus strand of NC_090942.1, from coordinate 148,024,497 downwards.
AAAGCTTAACAGCTTCATAGTTTGCAATTCTCTTTTGGCCACATTTTGTTTGTCAGGGAGAGCACAAGAATGAGGCCACACATAATTTAACACCTTTCCTTATTTAGAGTTTGTTGGTTTAACTTTTTCTGAGATTGTTTTTTTAAAAAATGTTTGTCTGAATTTAGTGGTTGTGAAGCAAAGTGACAGCCCTAAAGACTGAAGTTTTTCTTGTAGAAGGGGCACAGGATGAGCTCCAGCAGAGCAAGTTTCCCATATTACCACCCTGATTTGGCCTTGAATGACCTTTTGTAAGGCCCAGTAGACTGAACAATAATTCAGTCTTCATATCTTTTCAGTTCTTGGCTGTTTTGCTAAGACTGATAGTCAGTTGTACCAAATGTGGCGGTGCTTCTGGGAGGCTGATATACTTCCAAATCAGAGCCTGACTTCTTTCACATAAGCATAATGTTGTAATAACCTTTTCAATAATAAGAAGGCTGGCAAGCAGAGCTAATGAGACTGAGATCTCAGGGTGAGTATTTCAACACCTGCAGCCATGGAAGTGCCACCCAAGGGCTCTATTATTACAGCAGTGCTTAGACTTTAATACTTGCTGGGCCTTGTACAAATCCAGAGTATGCCAGAAAAAAATGTGGGAGGAGGAATCCTTAAAGCTACAACCCCTCCTACTAGATCTTTTTAATAAAGGGAGTAGAGGCACAGGGAAATAAAACAGCTTTCCCAAGACCCTACTACAGTTAGGCAGACAAAAGGACATGCGTATTCCAATGCCCTGGCTAGCACAGCACACTGATCCTGCTACTTACCTTTAGAAAGCAGGTAACGGCTCAGGTAGCAAATTATCACTCTGCTGCACCGCCAGATTTTGATCTATCTTTTGGATTTTTGAAAACAAGATCCCACTCCTGAGATTGCATTAAGAAAAACTTGAAGCCCACTCCATGACTTTCCTTAACACGGATCCTCTCATTTAGGCAGAATGCCATCAGACTTTCTGCTGATGCTTCTTTTGGGGCCTTGTTTGCGACCGTGATAAAAATAGAGATGTTTAGCCTCCAGGTATCAAATCCCTGCAAAATTCTGGCTGTTTAGATCCAGTAGATTTGTTGGGCCTGTCTCTGTAGAAAACTCCTTTATCGCATTTAATCATTTTCACATGGTATCCAAGTTAGCAATGGCTAGTGAAGAAATTACTATTATTATTCATTAACTCTGGTCTCTCAGAGGAACCATACGTGCAGAGCAGAGGGAAAAGAATACTGTTGGTTTTTAATACTGAGTCACTGCTACGGATTAAGTTTTTTCTTTTTAAGAAGAAGAAATAAAACAAAAAAGATTTTCCATGAAACCTAAATGTCAGGACAGTGTATTTCCTCTAGTTGCCACAGTGTCTTCAAAACGTTTCAGTCCAACAGGCCAGAGTGATATCAGCCAGCACTTGTTTTAAGGCATATCTGTAAAAAATTCATGGTTAGATTCCTGCATCTCAGGTCACAGGAGAGTGTGACTATTAACAAGTTCCAGCTGCTTTATGGAGTTTCACCAGCGATTTGTGGATTTTTTCTTTTAAGGAAAACTTTTAGCTGCTTTTTTTTTTTTTTCCTGAAGGTATATTAAACCTTTAAATCTTTTTTTTTTTTTAAAGTTCACATTAAATACTCCCTTTGTGTCCATACTGAGGAAGTCTTTAATTACATTAGTAAAAAAAAAAAAAAAAAAAGAATAGTTCTGATTTTCCTCTGAATTGCTCTAAGATGGTGCTGTCTTCCCTAGTCATGCTCTTTGTACTTATTTTCTCAGCATGGTGCTTGTTTCAGTACTTCAGCTGATAATCTAAAAATGCGTGGGATATATTTTACTATACACAAGTGGCATAATACGGATAGCCAGATCTCTCAGTGTGGCTGAGTTATGGCTGTGCTTGGGGTGGAGGAGAGAAGCTCTAGTCAACCGTCTCGCTCTTCGATTCCAGGAAGATGCAAGGCCAGGCTGGTCCCCGCTGGAATTTATAGCAGCCTCTGGTTATGGTGTGCTGTTAGGTACGCCGGCAGGACAGCACTGCCGAAGCATTGCTGGAGTTCAAGGAGGTCCAGCCATGTGTCCCTTCAGTCTCAGCCTGTTCCTCTTGCCAGAGCCAGTCCCACCAGCTTGATGCCACTGAAGAATTCCCTTATTGCTTCATAGGAGCGCTTTCCAGTTCCTTTGCTCAGTGCTGAACAGCTGCTAGAATTGGGGCTCAGGACTGGCCAATCTGTTCTACCTCTACTGTTATTTCGGAACAGGAAAATGATAGATTAGAAAAACAAATATAAAGATGCTATTTTTCACTCCAAATTTAGGGGTCTAAAATTTTTGCACTAAAATCTTTTTTTAGAAATTTGGGCCTAGATCTAGATGGGCGCAAACACAGTTTCTTACTGTAATATCTGTATTTGAATTTAAATGAGAGTAGGCAAGCTATTTCTCCATTTAAAGCTGCAGTATTCAGAAAGTGAGTGTCCACTCAAAGATGCATACCGTGATTAAAGCTCAAGAATGACCATTTACCAAGTGATTATTAAGAGCAACAAAAATATTCAGATTCTTTCTTGCAGATTAGATGTTTACCACACTGTTGTTTATGTGTTGTTTAGACATATACAGTCTCCTGAATAAATGCATGTATATTTTTACGATGCACATGTGTGGGTGCCCACACTATATGTATGTACATATATAAACGTGTATATATACTATATATATATCCACACATGCACACGCACACATCTATATGTACATACTATTCCAGATATTCTGCAGATGGGGCCATCATTCTAGCTAAGAAAGAGAAACACAGAAAAGAACATTTTAGTCAGTATCTATTCAAGATTTTATAGGAGAAATGAGGCATTGCCATGACAATTCCAAAAACGGGAAGTTAATACTTATTGTAAACACCTACTCATCTACCGCAGCAGCACCTAAAAGTTATTAAGAGTGCTTGTTCAGGCTAAATATGCATAGAAAACTTAGGAAAATCCTCCTTCTTCTGTATAATTATTTTCTTAACGTAAATATAGATTGATACAAATAAATAAGTTTTAATTTCCATGAAATTCTGCGTGCCTACAAAATTTGGCATGCATTAAAAAAAGCACCTGGAACTTTGTAGCTCTTATGTAAAATTAATAATAAATGTTTTCTTGCCAACATCAATATGTTTATATTATGGTCACGGGACTCTCTCTGATGCCTAAATTATTTAACATATTAATTTTTTATTTCCACCCAAGCCTGCTACATAAAGTTGCTGAGTTTGGTATCAAAGGTGGTGGTTCATATCAAAATGATATTGCATTTTAATTAAATAGTGTTAGGAAATGTCTCTCAGTCTTTACTCAGACAAAATGTACTGGAGTAGTGGAAACTTATTCTTCCTCTGCTTTCTGCTTTGCCAGGTACTGAAGGTAGGTAAGCAGCACATGCAAACATTGCCTCACTCACTAATCTGTGTTTTTATCTGCTTTTAGGTTGTGCAACTTAAGGCTGCCACAAGACAATGTTAGGTCTAAGCCTCAGGCCAAATCCTTAGTGCCAGTCTCATGCTACAGTAAAATACGTAGGAATGTTGTGAGTGTGAAGATCCTGGCAGGCATATCCTTCTGTCCCCTGAAGGATGAGCTGCAAGTGGCGGATGAGCAGTAAGGCAGCCGTGCTGGGAAAAAGGCCTCCTTGGTAAGGTTTTGGTGTAGAACCAGGATAAAAACGGATACAAGGGAAGCTTAGTCTGAATTTACTGATAAAATTATCTCTCTCTTAACTGAAACAAAGGTCTCATGAACAAAGAGTCTGCTTCAGTTTTTGATTTCCTCAGTTCTTCTTTGCCAGAGTAAATTTTTACCTTCTTCTTCTCTAACTATTTGCTGCTCCTTGCTCTTCTTGGGTTGGGCAAATTCCAGAGCTGGAAGGACATTATAGCCAAGCAGGTGACTGTAAGTTACCAATGAGACCTCTGGTTCCATTTCCTCTAGCAGACAGGCAGACTCCCTCCTTTTTGAGGTAGATGATTTATTCAAAAAGTGAAAACAGCTGAGTGATTTGTCACCACAGAAGGAAAAGATTCAAAGGTTCAGCCTTTCTCACAGGGAGACCAGCTGGTGTCCAGCAAGTTCCCAATGAAACAGTTATTTTGGAAAATACAGAGACCAAAGCAATACTTTTTCTTCACAGGATAGGCTCAGTCATGACAAACAGGCAGCTTGGGAACACTAAAAAAAATATGTGCTTGTGATACTTTTGAGCCACATTGACTTAAGGCACCTACCTGAGATACCTAAGTTTGGAGCATGCTGGCTCTTATTACATCACTGGGAACGTGCTTTTCTCAATCCACTGTTGATTATAGTGCAGGGGGAGAGCTGAGCAGCTGCAGGAAGGCTAGCCAACCTGGTCAGTGCCACTTCATCCTGTCAGTTGTCATAGCTCTAGGAAAAAAGGCTCACAGCCATGTGATTGCCTAAGCTGCTGCTCTTCAGGAACCACAGTTAACCATTGGTAATTGACCTCTGGTAAGTTGTTAATAGCTCAGGGGTCTCTAGTATGATCCCATATCCGTTCTGCTATCATCTCATACTTGTATTCCTCTACACTACATCACTATCCTCAGTTCACAGATATTCCATTCTACAAAGAATAACTACTTGTTACTATACACAAATTATGGCTATATCAAACAATTAAAAAAATAAACAGAAGCTTAACAAACGAGAAAAAATTGGGCAACAGTCACCTGGTCATCAGCAAATTGCTGTTACAGCTAAGCAAGCTAAAACAATGCTTCAGGTAGGCACAGACAGGTACAGATGAAACCTAGAAAGTCTTGAGGACTTGCAGAATTAGTGTGAAGGCTGTGACTTGTTTAGCAGTGGCAATACTGTATTCACTGGGCTACAGGTCTACACTCTGCCTGGCTTCAAAACTCTGAACTTGTCTCATCTCACTTCCAGCTCTTCCCTGTAACAACTCTGTAGAGAGAGACTCCTTCCTCAGAGGCTGAACTGGTGTATACACAGCAAATTCCTTGCCCTGCTTTGTCAAGAGCAGCTCCCATCGTGATGAACCTTCCTGCATTCCCCTAGCTCTCTCAGCAGGGAAAGAGTCCTCTATCCGGGGCACGAACTGCTTTTCCCCCTTCAGGGTCATACACCATCCCTGTCATCCTGCCATGGAGCACCCCTTTATGAGTTCCTGTACTGAGCTGGAGGCTCCCAATTTCATTCACTTCTTAACCTCCAGTGAACATCTTCTGGTGGGCACTGCCATGGCCTTACCTTAAGTTTGTCGTGAAATAACCCTGCTCTCAATGCAGTTCCCTGTAATCTGTTCTTTCTGCCATATTAGTTCCCCTCGAGGTAAGAGGATTCAGATACTGCTTCTTACCCAGCATAAGATGAGGCAGGCAGGTGCTACTTAGGTCTAGCTTAGCCAAAAGCCTCCTCTAGATGCCATCAACATATTTCTCCTATTTTCTTTTTCAAGTTGCTGAGGCCAGACCTTGTTGCCCTGCTTTATATTCTCTCTACTTCATTTCCCTGACAAGGTTTTGGAACTCCATGCAGCTGTCCTCTCTGTTGGGAAAGGCCACAGCTATCCTGACTGGTGACAATTCTGAAAGATAAAGTGTGTCAGATGCATTACTCCCAGATTATCTTTCAGAAAATGACCTTTGTATATTCCCATCTACCACTGGCTTCCATCTGTTTTTTATGCTTACTCCTTTTTGGTGTCTTTAGTTTTTTCCTTCTTCACAGGAGATGATGCAAAAACGTCCTTTGTTATTGTTTTTATTATCATATTTTCTTTTTTCTTTGCTACCCTGTGCATTTATCTGCAAGTTGTCTTTCTAGGAGATATGTTTCCTTGACCTGAGATTTACTAATTTCTTTAGGGGCCTGCTTTCTTGCACCTGCAAGAGCTTTCTGTCAGGAACTCTCTCCTGTAGCTATGTTTCTAGACAGATGCAACTTCTTTCTAAACATTCTTGATTTTAACGAGGACTCTTGTAAATCCTCTGGACTTGATGCATATTAGGCTCTGGCTGCCGTGCAGCTGATGTATCCGATGTAATTGTCAATATCTAATCAGATGAATATTACTCCATGAAACAGAGAAGGGATCTCAGATGTCATGTAGCCTTTGCCCTTACTTCAAGACAGGCTCCATCTTCCTAAGCTATTCCTTACAGGGTTTTGTCTAACCCATTTTACAGACATCCACTGATGTAGTCTCCACAACATTTCTGCAGCTTTGCCATTAGAACAGGTTTTAATGTCTAACCTATACTTTTCTTGCTGCAGTTAAAGTCTTCTGGGCTAAGCCTATCCATCACTGGTGTGGAGAACAGCACATCCCCTTCCTCCTGGCTGTACTCTTTTTCCCACAGGAGACTGTTCCAGCATGGCTGTCTTTACAGACAGAGCATGCAGGAATTTAGGGACTGAACTGAAAACTCCTGTAGTAACTGAGGCAGTTGCTACTCCAGGGAGCACCCTGCCTATCCTTTGTAAGTGAATAGTTTTTGTCATTCTGTATATTGAAGTTTTTCACCCTGAAGACAAAAGCCAAAGGCCACTGGAATTAGTAGCAGTCTTTCTACTGACTTAAGGAGCCTCAAAAAAACAGAGGACCCTTATTACTACTAACCTCTAACAGGCTGGTAGCAAAATGACTGCTAAAGAAAGTCCTGTGATACTAGAATCGCATCCAGCTTTGCAGTGCTGGAAGGGATTACACAAGATCCTATATAAAACCCCAAATATCTGTGAATGTTTATGACTTAAAAATTAGTGCAGCATCTGAGACTGCTCACTGAAGGACAGCTGCCTGCCTACAGGGGAAGAATGGTTCTCTCCTAGTCTCATTGTCTTTCTGGTTATCAGCCCAGATGCCTCCCTTCCTCAGATCTGGTAATCCTGATCTCGGCTTCTGTGTAAAAGGCATGTTAGAAAACGGCTTCTTTAGTCACAATTTTCCTTTCCTATTGCAGGAGCAACATGCATTCTTTTTGCAAAACACCCAGCCCATGGCATATGTTAGGCTCCTTCTTATAAGAAGGTATGAATAGAAAGGTATGAGTTTATCCTTCTTTTTCTTAAAATAGCTTAGGTGTAAAATATTTTGTAATCCTCTGCAATTATGGCATTGAGCAGGGCTTCAGTTCCTTCTCGGTGAAATCATAATCACAAATATTTCATGTATTACATTGTTCTGAGTGAAGGTTCTTGCTAATTCCTTGCCTCTGTGAAATGGGCATGTGTGTTGGCTTTATAATTTAAAAGTTCAAGACTAGCATTTTTCCAGTTCTCGTTGTCCTGTATCTTGTAAGCTCAGTATTTAAGAGTAGCATGTTTATTTATATATGTTGCTGCTAATCCAAACTGTCTGCTAAACTAATCCCTTGTTAAAATGAAATCACGTCAGCTATTTTAGATTAAAAAGCTAAAACAATAGCTCGGTCAGACACTTTACACATCTGTTTTACTTTTCCTGAATAGGTATGCAGTTTTTCTTACATTCTTTCTCTGCAAAAGTGTCACCAATTAGCTATACTTTCCTTTCCTTTCACTTTCCTCTTTTGACCTAAGTCTTTTGTTTTCCTGGTTCTATTGCTGATTACTTTTGAAACACTGGCTTTTTTATGTGTTTGTTTTCTTTCTCAATAATACATTTTAAAATGGATAAAAATTTCATGCTTATTACTTGTTAATATGTTATCATACTCTATTACCCAAATTTGGACCAGAGGTAATTCCAATGTGGGAAATGCCAAAATAATACATTCTTGGAGATGAGATCTTAGACAGATATGGAAACCCAAAGTAGGCTTTGATTTACTTACAGGCTACAGGAAATGAAGCATTACTGCCAATGTGATTACACAGAGATCTTAACTGAAGATAACTTTATTTCCAGCTTTACCTGCTGCTTTGATTTAAGGTGTTTTTCACATCATCTAATTTTTCATGAGCTTTCACGTGTTTAGGTTTTGGCTTTTTTTAAGGGTTTGCATGTGTTTTCATTTTGTGCAGACCCCCCCCTTATTTAGTGTATTTACTGAGCACTTTGCAATGACATCAGGTGAGGGTTCTTCCAGCCTTTCTGTGCCAAAAATGTGGAACAACTCCCCTTGCTCCTGCACATGGTGTTTACCTCACTGCTTTTTAATAAAATGTTTTTTGGCCTAGTACTCAGATAGGATGGTCATGTTTCAGCCAAGATAACCTTCAGACACACCCTCTGATTTTATATTATTTTCTTGATCCACTTGCTTCCCTATTTAATGGAGAAATAGTCTTCTGAGACATCTTGACCCCATCTCTGCCCTTTATTTAACTTTATGTCAGTCACTTGAACATTATCCACTGAGGAACTTTTAGGGCTCCATCTGCCTCAGAAAGTTAGTGGCTGTGCATTTGGTGGGAGGTAGGAAATGTTATTACTTCCTTTTTGCTAAAGAGAAACTAAGGCATAGAGAAGTCATATAAGGTAAATGCAAAACGCTCCATAACACCCAGAGGCTGCTAGGAGATGAAACCAGTCCAGCTTGCCTCCTTGAGCTTGTGGAAGCCACAGCTATGCACTGAGTGCATTTGTCCTCTTAGCATCCTTCTTGAGTGTGAACGTCTCCTCCCATGCATAAGCACTGAATATTGTGCCCTTCTGGGTACCCACATTCCTGGAGCAGGTCGTTTTTAGTCTCCATACCCAAGCCTCCATGCTGCTTTGAATGGTGGCATGTCATCTTTTCCTCTCCGTAGTATATGCCCACAGGGTTTATATTCTGTAGGTTTACAAAATCAGTCTTAATAAGAACGTAGAGTTGCAGCTTTGGGCCGAGCACTAACTCTGCAGACTTCATGCAGACTCTTACAGAGTGGATGAAAATATGGCTTACCTTACCAAATGTGAGTAAGAAGAACAGGCCTGGCTCTCAGCCAGTGACAGTACATTCTCCCTGCTAAAAGACTCCAGGTCCTGCGCTAGTTCTCAGCAACTGCGCAATAACTGACTCTGATCTGGAAGCTGGGCAGTTTGGCTCTGATCCAGGAGATATACTAATAGTAGTGCTACTAGACAGGAGATCAAGTCAAAGTCATTATTCTTTCCTTTGATAAAATCCAAAATTTTAAGGAAATAGTTAGGAAATGAACTTTGTGCTTCAGTGGGCTTTGCTTAAATTGGGATCTCAAGACTGCATATCACCTACTTAACTCTAGGCATCCGGTGGAGGAGCTTGAATAAGGAGTGCCCATGTGTAGTCAATAAGAGGGGCAAGCATGCCCACAGGGAAACTCAGTTAGTACCTAATGATGGGAAGGATGAATTGATCCCTCTGGGTGCAAGAAGCTGGCAGTCTCGTTAGCATGATGGCTGCTATATCTCAGGGTCTGGCATGTTAAACTGCTAGTTACCTGGTTAGATTTTTGTAACCTTCTGGATTTCAAATTCCCTGGCTCAAGGAGTGACTTCAACAAGTCAGTGGTGGAACAGTGATTTCCAAATAATGCCCTTTCCCTCCACACATGCACACATAGTCTTCGTTGCAGTTCCTGCTGGTAGAAGGATCGTTGCCACCTGGTGCTACCACCAAGGTCATGGATTGAGACAGCACTACTGTAGAGGCAGATGGGTTCAGGCCATTCAGTTATATTAAGGCTCAGCTTGACACATGTGGAGGTCAGTGGGAGTTTGTCAGTGTAATTTTATAAATTTACCACCATACAAATTTTATAAATGTACTACTATGGACCCTCTATAGACTGAGTCAAACTCTGCTGTCACAGCTTCACTGACACTACAGGCTCTTTAAGTCAATGTGTGCCCCAGCACCCTGTGTCCTCCCTGCCCTGTTCCTCAGACCCTGCTTAGATCTCTTCTCTATGGATTGGATTCAATGCTGCAGATATCCACTCTATGGGTAGCTACATCTGGGCTAGTCACTCTGTGTTTGTCCTATAGGTGATTGAAAAATAAGCACTTTTAGGGTGTGGTTCATACGGCTTCTGCTTCTGTAGGAGATGAGTCGGGTCCTAGAAGTGTCCATTTTCTTTTCATCAGCTTTAAGGGTAACCTAGGGTAACTAACTTTTACACCGATATCTTACTTCAGAATACTTCAAATGCTATTTTAACACCCTGAACGTGAAAAACACCACCCAGCTACTATGCAATTATATTATTGTGAAGAACCATAAAAACACATGGCAAGGTAAAGTATGTAGTATTTTTTATACCTCGAACACTTTCTGGATGGGCAGGTATCTAGTTTTCTATTATCCCTTCCTATTTATTATGGTTACTCATTAGGTAATTGCAGAGTATGGGCATGTTCGATTCTTCAGGAGATGTGCAAAACTGGATCCTAGTTTTAACAATTTGTCAGGTCTCTCACCAAGGACAGAGGAATATTTCAGCAAGTCTGCCATGCTGTGTTCTACTGACCTTCTCTTGTCACCAGCAAAAACAGCAGCTAAAAAACAGCAGGGAGTTATCTCCTCAACTCGTGTTCACACTCTTGCTGGAGAGAAAGGCCTACCTAGGATAATTGACAAGGCCATGATGATAGTGCTGTGGAGGAATTAGTTTTGAGAAATACTATGACATTCTGAAGAAGTTACCCTCTGTCTTCTGATCAGATTAGTTTCTTCTACGCTTATTCCAACTAGAAGTCCAGGTACCTCTGGAAACTGCACCACAGAATAACAGGCAGCATCCTGTGAACCACAAATTCACTGAACTCACAGTGTATTTCCTGCATGTGATCTTCAGACAATGAATAACTGACTAGGTGACTTTCCATCTGTGCTTTTGCAGTGACACCCAAGAGAAGTTGCAAGCGAATCAGTTCTGTTAATATGTCAAAGGGATATTGTATTATGCAAGAACAAGATGCTAGAATTCTAACATAGGTGAAAACACGTTCTAGTATGTCATTTTGGACCACCGTGGCACAAAATCAGCCCTAATTTTTGGCATACGTTATATTTCTAGCATTTTCTATTCCCTTTTCAGCCATTTCCATGGTTCTTGTAACACCATTTTCCATTATCATAGCCTTTGAGTTCAAGGAAAGTGGACAAGAGAAAATTTCTCATTCATGTATTCTATTTATAATATCTATAGTCTGTTTTTCTTTCCATTACATCTCTTTTTCAGGTCTCTTGATTCCCAGTGCTGCAATATCTGCTGCTTTTTTAACACATTTTCCTCCCAAGTACTGCTGCATGGTAGGAAAGTGTGATTATCTTAATTTTACAGCTGGCTTTCTAAGCTTCAGTTTTGCATTAAAAATCACAAAGCTATTTTAGAGCCCAATTTCCATTAATTGTTGAGAATCTGAGATGAAGTAACTAACCCAAGTTTCACAAAAAAGAAGTATGTGACAAAAGAGGCAACTCAGTAGGCAAAGTAGGCAAATCTCCAAATCCTATATTAGAGACCCTCCCTTGGCCATCTTTTTTCTCTAGGAAACATTAAAACTATAACTAAGGGAAAATTGAATGGACAACCAACATTACCCTGGACTGTTCACAGTTGCACAAAACAAATTGAGCTACACGTGGACTGCCATCAAAGAGTGAGCTACAACAAATATCTGGGACAAAATTCATAACTACAATTTGGCAATGCTTTGCATCACCAGTATGTCATTTAGAAGCTGGCGATGATTCTGCCTGGTAATTTCTTCATGGTTTTAATACAATGGGGTGTGATTAGTTCTAAGGCACCTATTATATGCTCCAGTATCTTTGCTTAACAGAGAAGTATTGCGTGTGTACGCTGCTCGTTCTCAGAAGCTCTCTACAGGAGACATATTGCAGTAGATAGTTTGTTGGGAGATAACATCTTTTACCTTATCCAGAAATATGAAGCTGAATCCTCAGTTCATTCATTCCTTATGTTTAGTGCTTTGTTTGTCTTTTCTAGACTAGGGGATGTTTTTCCCAGAAATTTTGCTAATTGAGAAGCTCAAATTAAGCTAGTGTTTTCACTTGATCTCATCCTGCAAGCAGAAATGAACAAGAAGCACTCTTCATGAGGAGAGCAGGACACTATGGGATGGGGGTGGGGGAAGAAGCAGGGGGAAGGAGGAGGAGGAGGAGAGAGAGTTGCGCAGATTTCCTGCCCACACTTCAAAAGGGGCTCTCTTCTCCCGTATTATTTCCTTTCCCATTAGCTTCACTTTGTTGGCTTATGGTTCCAAAATGCACCAGGAGTCAACTCCAGTGCAAACCTGATATTAAAAACTAACAGGCTAATGCCAGGGAAAACACACTCTCCTCCTGGTTTCAAAGACAGATTCTTTTTTTCATAAGTGCAGCCATGCTTTTCTAATAAAAATTCATTAAACAATGGTTATGAAGGATGAAGGATGGGGGAGGGAGGAGGGATACAATCAAGTGAGTCCCTTTGAACTCACTTGAAAAAATACAAAAGCAAACAACCAAGCTGTTAGTGTCACACGTTTCACTTATGAACGGAAAGGCCTATCAAAGTTTGCTTGCAGTCGAGAGAGTAAAGATGAGTTAGGCACCTTCTCTAAACTTCTCCCTCCAAAAATTGTAGGATTTCTATTCTGTAAACATGGATGTGGAAGCTCTTTTATGTTGCTTCAGTTTACATTATTGTGGGTCTAAACGAGTATACTAGAGACTGCTTAATTCATTTATGTAAAGTAAAAACAAATGTAGAAGCCCTTGCTATTTTTTATTGTTAACATCCCATTGGGAGGCAGGAGAGTAAATATTTTAGAAGTTTAAAGCAATCGACTTAAGCTTAATAATAATGCTGGGTTTCAAGTAACAGAAAAGAGTACAAGTCACTGGAAGATCAAAGATTACACTGAGTTTTATAGCAAATCTGGGCAAAGATCTCTTGGGAGGGGTAAATCTTCAGAACTCTCCTTTCCCAGTCTTTCATGGTGACTGTTTGACATCTATTGAACAAGCAAGTGAGGAAGCGAGAATTCAGACAGTTCTCCTGCTCTCAGAAAAAGAGGAGGTCAGAAAAGTGACCAAACCTTCTGGTAAGTTTATAGCTTAGAAATTATAAATAAAAAAAAAGAAAGAAAGAAAAAGAAAAAAAAGTGCCAGAGACACACTTTCTTTTCCTGGATCAATGGGTAATCTTGTGCTAATTGAATTTTGAGTGAGTCATTTCTAAATAAGATTGCTGACGGTTTCCCTCAGTTTATGTTAAGAGCTTGCTCTTGTCAGCAAATTTTCTGAATCGTTTACCTGTTGAGAGACACTAGACACGCTGTACATTCTTCCCAGCAACATTGTCCCTTTCATCTGAAACAAGAACAGGAGAGTGCTGTATTTTGGGCCATGGGCATGACTGCATATTTAAAAAAAAGAAGAAAGAAAAAAAGGAACATCAAGTAGAGGAGCTGATAATGCATGATGCCACATAACAATACTGTAATATCAGGTATGTGTATGTGGATGTGTTCAGGGGATTAATATTTAGAGAGTATAATGAAGAATCTCTAACATAGGAACAGAAACTGGGCCACATTGTTTTCCCATGGCTGAGAAAGTTTCCACTGGTCTGGCTTCCAATTATAAAAACACTGGAGTCCTCAGCCATTACACCAAAGCTTGTAAATTTCCTAATGAATATTTAAAATAGCCCTATGGAGTTTTTTAATGTTAATGTATTTCAGCCTTTGACTAACACGAATATCCTACAGGGCTACTATCGTGTTTAGCTACATGGTTAATTCCATTCTTTTCTTTTAATGCTGAAATATAAACCCAGAGAAAAAAAAGAAATCAGCTACTTCTGGTGTGCACTTTGTGTGTTTCTTGCCACAATGAACTTCCGTAGTTTGGAGCAGACTCGCATAGCCAGGTTGTTTGTAGGCTTTCTTAAAACACAGAAGCAACACATGCACTCTATGCCATCTTCCGCAAGAAAAAAGCAATTATTGAAAATCAATACCATAATAATGGTGAGCAGAGCTGTTTTTTTTCCTTGATAGCCAATTATGAACAATTTACTAAAGTTGTCAACTCATGGCAAAACAAATAGTGTTAATAGTGTAGATTTCATAAAGACCTATCTGTCTTGTTATTGCTGCAGTCTGAGCGAACTTTCAAGTTCGGGCTGCTAATGGAACAATAACTCACCCAGGGATGAAAAGAGTACCGTCACCATCACTGGTTGCATTTGGAGCATGGGAACTGAGGAGTGCCACCATGCAATATGTCCAAATATGATTCCATTATAAATAAAAACTAGGGTTTTGCAGCAAAGGTGGAGTCATTATTCCTAGCAATTCTCTTATATGCTTTTGGGGTCTTCTAGACAGTGCAATGAAATATTGTAGTGTTTTTAGAAGAATTTTTTGAAGCTAGAAAGTTAATGCTATGCTTTTGATTCCTGACTTCATGCCTTCAGACAGGCAGTGAGAGTTTACCATGTGTTTGCCTAGTCTTTAGCATAACAGGAACTTCGTGGCTTCTCAGTGCTACTAGCTTGCCAAATTATATGGAGAAGGAGAATAAAAATGATGTTAATATGGTAGATGAAAAGTTTGGTATCAAATCAAACAGATTTCTTTGTGTTGATGACAGTGTTACTAGGCAGAGTTCTGCCAAATTGTTTTAACTGTGGGAAGCTATGCTTCATACACTGCAGCAAATATGAAAGTCTCCGCCTCTGTGAGAGGAACACAGGACTAATCTTGGCATTGTACACTTACAAATTAGTTTTGATAGAGCATGATTATGTCCTGCTTTCCTGTGACAAAAAGCAGCAGGGGAGAGAAGTTAAGCAAAAAGCTCCGTGGATTTGAGGTGTTCTCACCAGGTAAGAGGTAAAGATATTGCAGATTGCTTCCTCTGGGCTTTGGGAAATTCTCAGAGGTGAAGGATGCTTGTATGGGGTCAGACGTGCCGCGTATGTCTGCACAGTTAAGCTCAGTTGTAAGTGGAGTTGCTCTTTAAACCCTTAAAAGTGTGCTGAAAGGTATTCGGGTGTGAGCCTGGGGCATGCTGAGAAGGGAAGCCTCGTCACAGTTGGCCTGTCCGTGTGGCCAATGCTCCTGCTCAAAGCCCTGTAGGAGTGGGCAGGGGTGCAGTATATGAGTCTATGCAAAGGCAGGGTACGGGGAGACAAACCAGAATGTGATTTATGAAGGACTATTGCTGTTCAAAGAGTTTCCAAGCGTTGTTCATCCTTCTCTAGCCTTTCAGAAGCAGAAATCCGCAACGGCAAGCATACTCCCCCAGGGGACAGAGGGAGAGAAGGCCCAATGCTTCTTGTAAGCTCCTGCCCATCCTCCCTCTGAAAGATATGTGTGTGTGAGTGTGTACTTGGCATTTAAATGTAGTTTCCTCTTTTTTTATCCCTTCTCAGCTAGACACTGGAGAGGTGACACTGGTCTTCCACTTGCAAGGAGCTGCCGACAGCTGTGTCTGGTGTGATGTCTGCCACACACATGTGGTGGTCCCTAATGATGGTCTGACAAAGGCATTACATTCTGAAGACAGTAACAGAGATTGCTGGCAATTTTAAGACACTGTTCTGCTTTCCTTTTGTGTATCTCAGGCTTTACAGCAAGTGTACACTTCCTTTTCTTTCCCGAGGTGGAGCTGTCAGTGAAGAAGGGGTGTCTACACTGGGAACTCACTCCAAATGCTCCCTGAAACTGCCTTGTCTGTTTTAATTTCCAAACCTCGTTCCCACGTAGCGCAACAGCTGCCTCAGCTGCAAACTCCAGCTGGTGCTTACAGGGTGCCTTAAAAGCCTAAACTGATTCTCTGCTGGAGACTGTGAACATCTCCTCTGCCATAATCCCAGCTGTGTGTGGCAGGGGTGGGAGCTGGCATCACACCTTTCCCGGACAGCTTTAACAAGAAAATTGTTCTGGAAAATAAAGGGTTGATTTTTCATCTTAGTGCCTGATCTGTTTCTAGCTAAGCTGAGCCTGGCGAGCAAATTTTAGGTGCGTCTTTAAGCATTTGCAGATCCAGCTAGCAAAGAAGAAGAAACCGGTTTGGGGGAAATAAAAAACAGCCTGCACATGAACAAGAAACTGATAAGAATTTCCATGTCAGGTTTAAGGTCTGTTTTAAAGTTTAGCTTTGAATCTGAGGTGCAGAATTGACTTTAGTAGTGCAATCTGTTTTGTGAGATTTCTTCCCTCCAAAGAAGTAAATTCAAAAACTCAGCTACCTTAAGGGATTTCCACCATCTTGGGTTGTGTAGAAAAGAAGTTCTAGAAGCCTTATCATGCTGGATTTGTCCTGAACTGAATCAGATGGGAAAGTATTTCACTACTTAACAGTGAATGGAAAGATGTACAATGTTATTTATCAGTTCACAGCGACATCATATGCCAATTTAAGAGAAGAAGTGAGGAAGAACAACCCTTTCAAGTGATTCTGCAAGGAGTGATTGGAGAGACAACGTTCATGGAATTTAGCCAAAATGCTGTCACTACAGCATTTTGAGTACATTTCTTCCTGGGCAAGGAACCATATGACCTTTAATTGACCATAAGCTATCAAGGGTCAATAATAGTACCAGCATCAAGGTACTTGCAAACTATAGGTGCATAGCCTAGAAAAGTAAGCATTAGTGGTGGACTCTGCATACTTGCTCGCGTTGTGGTTTGTGTCATGGACAAAGTAGCAATGCTATCTTCAGGTCAC
Source organism: Struthio camelus (assembly GCF_040807025.1). Classification (NCBI taxonomy): domain Eukaryota; kingdom Metazoa; phylum Chordata; class Aves; order Struthioniformes; family Struthionidae; genus Struthio; species Struthio camelus. The sequence continues at coordinate 148,007,795 of NC_090942.1, read as the reverse complement.
GAAAACTGATAGGACAAGAACACAACATAACAAGGCCAGAGTGAGAACCATTAATCTACTAGGTTTTCATTTCCACACAAGTCACATGAGAGTACGCCTGGCTTGGTGGTGTAGAAATTGTAGATGGAAAATGGAAGGTCAGAAGATCTGGCCTAGGAAGGAAATGCTTCTGTTTCAATCATATAAGCATTCAGCTGGCTGGAGAATGGTGATGTTACTAGTCTCTACATCTCTACCTACGAGTAGATGAGGTATTTTGCTACTGTTTTTCTATGTCTCTGCTACTTGGCTCTGCCTTAACAGTAGTTTTCCAGAATCACTGTTTCTGGAAAGTGGTGGTCCCCTAAAAAGGACTGACAGACTTTCTGTTGAGATTACTTGCCTGAAAGTCAGGTGCATATTGGCTGTCCTTGCTGACTGGTTCTCTGTGCTGCCAAGTGCACTTTGGAGTTTTCCATTTCGGTAGCTATCCATTTTTTGGTGCATGACATTATAATATATATTCACCACTCCTCACTTCAGATCCTTAATGTAAATGTCTAAATTAGTAGCTTAGACTCATATTTCCCTCTGTAGTCTCCTCCAGATGGTGAAACACAATATGAGCCCAAACTAGATGCTCCGAATGGTCCTCTCAAACAGCCTGTCTCTCTCTCCCTCTCTGTTATCTATAAAGAAGTTTTAGGCAAAGTCAGATCCTGATTTAGGCATTGAATTTTGGCATGTGGTGTTTATAGGCCAATTTGAGTGAATGGCCTCTGTATGTCATGCTGTGCTGAAAGCATCACATCCATGACTTTGTCTGTGGAAAAGGTGCTGCTGGTAAAGCACTGTTCAGAGTAAAACTGGGCGCTAAAACTCGTCTTGAGTAACTTATTTCATACACTGCCTCTTTTCTGGAGTGTGAATTGTGTGTTAATAGCTTGCAGTTTTCTCACATTTGTTGGTTATTTTAAACTACCGTCTGAATAATTTATATGAATAATTCTTCATCTGTAGGTCTTTCGTAGTCATTTCATTGAGATTTTTTGAAAACTGAAATTCATCTTTCAAGCTATGTTAGTTTTTATTGGTCTCGTATATCACAAAGTATATTTCTTTCCATGGAATTACCTGTTTAAAAATAGCATGTATTGATTGTCCTATGAAGAAATACATTTGGGTTTCTGATGAGCAAGTCTCATCTGTTTGTAGGTTCTATGTGGTTTGCTTGAACAATTGTTCATAGGAACAACCATAGTACTAAACAGGTTCACCAGCTCAGCTGGTCCAGTCCCCTGCAATCCCAGGTAATCATACAGCGATTCAAATACTTGGGTATCAATCCAAATACTTAAAAATGTTTAGCCTAGAAGTTAGCTGGGGAGTGGCTTTCCTTATATTTTTGATCAGGTTGCAAGTCCTGTAGACATTAACCCTTTCCTGTGGACATTTTGTTTCTCCAATATTTGGTTAAGGTGAGATGCAGAAAAGTCAGGGAGAAAGAGAAACAGAATTTTTTCTGGAAGACGGGAGGAAATCTCAGATACCTGCTGTCACCAAGACTAAGCAGTATTTCAATATATAAAAGAGGAAAAGTTAAATATTTATAAGCCTTACAAAATAGGTTATTTTGGATTTGTTTTGCATATGAAAGTTTGTGTTGGTTTCTTTTTATCTCAAGAGGTTCTGTTATGCCTGTTAGTTACTTTTATGCAGAAGTACCTGAAGGAACTTCCTATCATGTTTGTGACTGTACTGCAAACATTCATATCAGCTGGCTGCTCCTTACCCAGAAGTGAGACCATGCATGCGAGTCCATTTCACTATTTAAGTGACTCATTTTCCTAACAGTGCTACCACGCTGTACAGCATATTCTCCTCATTCATACGGAAAAAATATTTTGTTTTTATGCACTCCCTGCAGCGTAAAAGCAGCAGATAGAAACCAGGGAATGAATTCTTGCAGCACCTTACTGTTATATGATCTTCTCAGTAACAGCCAAAAAAACGCTTTAGTAGTAACAGTGAGCAGAGTAAATGATAATGCTAGTGAATGCAAGCACGACAGAAAGTCTTTTATTCCCAAACCCAAAATGTTTTCTTTTTAGTAAAAAGCAATAAACTGACATGTAAACATAAACAGTTCAGTACCGTTTATACCTCAGTCAATTTAGAATTCATAGATTAGTTTCTGTTAATCTGTAATTAATTAACCAATTCAGATTATTATTTCTGCATCAAAAGTAGCCTAATCTTAAAAGATCAGTGCCTATCTTCAAATCTTTTGAAACTTTCATTATACAAAAATGAATGCTTCCACTATATACCATGGACACAACTCTTCTGTGCTCACTGTCCATCTTGACTGGGTACTTTGAACAATATTTTCCCTAAGTGTAATATATAAGTAAAACAAGGAGACTTTAGGGTGTGACCTTTTGCTTCCTCTGAATCCACAGACCTCCAGTGCATGGCTTGCTGACCAGAAACAGGGGATTACAGTGATTGCATTCCAGAAGTGTATTTGGGCAGTAACATGGCATGGGCCAGTCAATGGTTTTGCTGAATGAGGTAATACTGGTGGCATACACTATATGATCTGAGAGGCCGGGAGAACACAGAACTGGAAGGGATCTCACAAAGTCATCTTGTCCACCCTCCCACCCCAAGGCAAATACTCTTGGTGTCTGTCTCGTTCTGGCAGATGTTTGTCCAAGCCTCAACGATGCAGACACCATAGCCTTGCCAGGCAGTCTGTTTTGGTGCTCTGCATTTCTTACTGTTAGAAAGCTTCTCCTATATCTAGCCTGAATCTTCCTCGCTATAATTTTAACTCATAATTTCATGACTTATCAAACATAGACACACTTATTCTCTTTATTTTTTGCAAGAGAACCTTTACATACTTGAAGACTTTTACTGAGTTTCCTCTTAGTCTTATTTTTTAAATACTACTCATTCCTTTAATCTTCCATTCATTCTAGGTGATGTCCTCTAGACCTTTATTCATCTTTATTCTCCTCTAAATGAAACCTTCTTGTAGTGCCTGAGTTGAATACATGACTCACATGGAGGCCTTCCTACTGCTGCAAGGGGAACTGGTGAATGTTATATGTCTGCAAGCAACGTTTCTTTTTATATGCTTGCTTGCTTCACAACAGCATGACGTTGTTGTCCCCGTCCCCCACCCCCAACTGATAAATCCTGAAGGTAATTAGATAATGACTAGTATACTCCTGTATTAAGGCATCTATCAACTTCCAGCTGGTATGTGTATTGTGTACTCATGCAGCTTAGCTGATCCATTGCCATTTCACTCTGTCACACTGTACCTATCTTCTATAATATGTTGCTGTATGACTTTGCAATTTCCTTTTCTGTGTGTCAGCACAGCCAGGCAGGATCTCTGGCATAATACTATTGCCATGAGCTCAGCTTAAAGAAATAGGACGTATATTTATTGCTTGAAGAGAGCCTAAAACAAATAGCTTTCTTCTGTTTTGGAGTGAGGAAAAAGATGGTTTTCAATTTCTAAGTTCCCACCTTCCTTTCAGCAATAATTTCTGGGAAGCTCTGCCCTCATCACAACTATAAATAAGTAAATCCCACCTGCGTGTAATAGTGTTACAATATTTCAGAGTAAAAGAGGCCAAGTTTTTCTAAAGATCTCAATATACAATGGGATAAGCCCTCTGAAAATCTAGCCAGTTGCTACCTATTGGGGCTGGAACCATCCGGAAAATTGGGCTGCTGCAGGAAATACTGAACTAATTTGGACTCCTGGCCCTCAGGGTTCCAGCACATGAGGAGCTGCTGGGGACAATCTTTAGTACCAGGGAATTTTCAGTCAGGTAAAATGGTAGATCCCTTCTCATGCTTCAGCTGCAACCTCCCCTACATCTGCTCTTTCACCTCTCTATCTCTTGCTCAAAACACAGTAACTAGATAGCCATGGATAGGGGTGTACTAGCAAGCATCCACTGCAAGTAAGACCCTCCATTTTTCTCATGAAAATTGAGAAAACCATTCACTCTACATCTCTAGAGGTGAATGGTTGTTTGCATTAACTTCTGTCTACTGTTTTAAACCATATGCCAGCCATCTTCATGGTAGAATCAGCAGTTAGACATGATAAAAGCACCATTTGCCTTCTTCAAATGATTTTCACACTCTCCTTTTTGGCAGATTAGGTAACAGACAGTGGAGGAAAAAATACATAGCTGTTGGTCTGAATTAGAGAGAAGAGTGTTTTGCTGCAGCTTTCTAGCTTACCAGTTACCAAGTAACAGGCATGTCATTGTTTCCAGTGATGTTTCTTGCTTCCTAATAAAGCAAGTATGTGCTCACAGGCTCGTGTATGCAGGCACCAAGGTTTTCACGTCTCACAAGACAGATAACTACAAAAGCAGACTCATGCCCATGGCAGGAGTGCAGACACACCTGCATTTAACTGCAAGTAACTACAGTAACTAGACAGCGAAACACTTTTCACAGTCCGGTACAAAACATCGTATGTAGCCTTCCAACAGTTGATTTTCTAAGTGTACTCTAGCTCAAGAATATTGCAAAGGAACAACTACACCACATATAACCCTTCAGACTCCACCTGAAGTTAAATACAGCTGCCTCCAGTGAGGTAGTCAGCACAAAGTACCTTTCAGGCAAAAGGAGACAAGAGTGGTCACTCACACATAGCGTTTGCAAGTGGAGGTTACGAGCTGGAGGAATATTGTGTGTTTTTTTACTGTTTGTGGCCACAGCTCCAAAGGTTGGAGCAAAGAGAAGGTGGAGAGATGAGCAATGTGGTTCTCTGTGCTACTGCAAGTGTTTGAACACCTGCAGGGAAAAGAGAAAGAGAGTTTCCCCATGTCAAAACTTTCTATTCACATCCTGTTTGCAGCTTTTCTAGGTATTACACTAACCACAGACTAATAAAATAGAAACAGGATGAAAGGTTCTAGCAAGAGGAAGACTTGGCAGTGTGAATATGTTTCAGGACTGAGGGCACAGAGTGCATGTTCAGGAGCCCTTGGGCCTTTTCTTGCCTCTACCACTATCTAGCCTTGCAATCCTGGGCTAGCCACTCTGCCTCTTTAATCTTCTTGTGGTTGAAGCTGCAGAAGCTGGGCTATAAGTGCTCGATAAGGGCTTGTAAATGCTACTGTAATACAAAGAACACAAGAAAACTTCTCTGAGATACCTTTCAGAGGGCTATTCAACAAACAAATAGGAAACGATGTGATAAGATGCTATATGTAATAGCCCCAAAATAATTATGTAGTAAAAATGTGGTGACATCCACCAGGTGGCCAAACAATGCTGTATATCACCTGCAGAAGAAAATGAGATGTTTCAGAAACAGAGAAAACTGTGATTAGGAAATCCCCTTGAAAGTAACCCTGTCCTTATCCATCTGCCCCTGAGCTGACTAGAAGTGACTGGGCAAACAAGTGGGCACTTTTGATGTTGAGCTTTGAAACAAGAATGGGATCCAGCTGTGCATGCCACTGGTTTCTCGCGTAATTGTTTTTGCTCTGTTAAGTGTCTCTTGGTTAATTCTAGCTACTACTATGTAAATGTGGGCTCCGCTAGTCACCATAAACAGGGAAGCTTTTTAGTTTGTTTTCAGAAAGGAAGGTGCTTACCAGCTCCTTCCAGACACCAGCTTTTGGTTAGCAACAGTACCCACCTGCATTTCCACGGTGCACATGCTTCAGCTCTCAGTGTTTTCAGTGTCTGAAGTGTTTGATCCTCTGTGCAGGTGAACAAACAATCACTGAAGAATGAAGAAATGGAAGTTTCCCAAGGCAATGGACAAGAAAGATATTTTTATCTTTTTACTTGCTCTGAGAACCAATGTGCAGAAGAGCTTAGATGGTCAGTTCTGGGCACAGGAAGGATATTTCTGAGGTTACAGGAGACTCTATGAGCTGAATGTTTACTTGACGCGAGATCAGATATGAAGCTCTGACTCATGCCCAAGTTCCCTTGAGGTCTGAGGAGTTCACAGCTTGGATTCCCTTTGAGCACTTGCATAAAGCTCCATCTCTGCCAGTACGGGTGCGCTTCAGTCCGGAGAGCTAACTGCATCTCCTAGAGACAGACCCAAATCAACTTTTACCTATCCAGCTCACACACCAATAACAGCAGAGCCAGCACAGCAGGTAATAAGGGCTGGCTGCACTAACAGTCACATCAAGAAGCAGGGTATACTTCCAGGGCTACCCTGTTTTGAACCCTGTGTTTCTGTGGCTATACAGCTATCTTGCTATCTAAGCTAACTAAAGTAAAAGTATGTCTACAAATCTCTGTGATTAATCCTTGTATTGTAATCCATACCCTAAAATAGGTAGAGGTAAGCCTGAGACCCGGTAGGATCTGAGCTTCACCATTCAGTTCTGCTGTGCTGTGAGAAGAAGACCATAGTGAAAACTCCCTCCTGTTACTCTGCCAATAAATTGCATTCCATATGACCTGCTGGGCTATTAGTGCTGCCTAGTGCAAGATGGCCTGGATTCAGGTTGTTGCTGCTGCACAGAATGAGGTTTTATCCCTTACTTTGTGTTGCCAAGGGCAAAAAGCCTAATTATTGCTTTCTGTGATACTGGGGTTGTTGGTAGCTGAATAGGTGCCTTGGCCCTCCGTTCCTTTCTCTGTCTCTCTACAGGGCAGACAGACCCGAAGCACTTATTATTTCCTAGGTAGGAAACAGGTGCTTAGAGAACAGCATAAATCCTACAGAGCTAGTGAAAAAAAAGCACTAGATAAAATAGATGCTAGGAAGAAAAATAAATACAAATCAGTAATTCTGCCACCAGGCACCTGCTGGCATTGTCAGTGAAATTTAGTAAGAGAGGTGTACTGAGCCATTGGGTTTGCAAATGCTTTTTTCGAAGCCTGTTTTAGCTCTCTATGCATGTTTATTTATTACTATCTTCACAGCACTTCATTCAACCTTTTAAAACGACGATTCTGAAAGGCGTAAGATTTAACATTCATGGGTCTGATTTCATGTTTCAACCTCCAGAATGGGACTAGCAAGGGTGGCAACTAGGTAACGTTTCTCCCGCAGCATTTGTCTGACGTCTCCTGGAAACCTGACTGCTTGGAATGAGAGGAGGGAGTCTTCTGCACACTCACACCACCAGACCTTGACCTTTCTGTTGGCAATATCCACAAGATGCCCTTTCTGACAGCTGCTGCCACAGAGCAGTTTTGTGATAGGGACACATGTCGAGGAATATCTAGGCTGAAATCATCAACTCATTTTGTCTAAGCTGCTGAGCAGCTATTAGAAAGTTAGCGCCTTTTGGCTGCTCGAACAACTGCTCTGGTTTTGAGCTAGCGGTCTTTTGGTGACAGGCTCTGATATCCTATAACCAATTCCCAAGCCATCCAGCTCCTCTGAACACATGCACACACAAAAAACAATTACATATAAATGAAAATGGCTCTAAAGTGCCAAGTGATAGAGATGTGACCTTCAGCTGGGTTGTGTGGATTGTGCGAGACAGCATGAACTGGAGGTAAGCTGACACCTACAGCCTTGTCCTGGCAGTTTCAGAAACAGATTCTGACCCCAAACCCTCCCTGTCCTTCACTTCCCTCCACCTGCAACCTCCTCACAGGAGAATAAAAGTGAGACTTACTACATCAGTTCTGTGATGGCTCTATATTCAATGGAAATGAGAGATCAGTATCTTACAACAACTCATGAGATCTAAATTCATCTGCTGCGCAGGGCTGTTGGGAAACTGTAGTTTGGGTCACTTCAAAGTACTTTTATTCTGAAAAATTGGCCAGGACTTCAGCTGGTGTTCATCAACACAGTTCTATTGCTTCAGCAGAGCTGATTTACTCCAGCTGAGGATATGGCCTGATATCATGTGGCTGTTTTTTAACTTAAAAGTGTATACTGTTGGCAAGCACAAGACAGGCAGATACAGGGTTCAGTATGAGAATAAAAGAGGATCCTTTGCAGGAAGATATTGTTTCTGTATAAAGATATTTATAGCAAATGATTAAGAAATTATGTGTCACTACCTTTTATAAGCATGCCATGTTTGGATATAATTGTGTTACTTTGAATATTATTAGTTACACTGACAAAGTGAAATTCCAGCCCTGCTCTTCGAAAATGTCTCCCTTCATACTTAGTAAATCATAATTATACTGTCACAGCTATTTCCAGTGGACCCTGAGGGTCAGTGGACTACTTCTGAGGGAATCACAAAAGGTAACTAAGAAAATCAGACCTATTGTTAATATTCCTGAACTCATTATTCAAGGATGTGTAGCACCACTGAAAAATGTTTTATGAACTGTTATTTGTAAAAGGCTGGGAAGCACTTTCAAGGAGGTTATTTTTCCTTCTGTTTTTCTCTTCATTTTTCCTCATGTTCTGTTCCCATTTTCATTTTGAGTCTCTTCTTGATGGTATGTCTATGTTTTCTTTCCTTTCAGAAGCCAGGATCCTGAATATGAGGTGAATATAGTCTTTAAAATGTGTCTAACCAAGGCAGTGGTGGATGCTAAGATGCTGTCTCCATCCTCAGTGCTTTAAAGGTGGCCATCAGTGGTGGCGTCTGAAAAAGGGTTTTATGACAGAGCCATCTTCTGACTGACCCAGGGTGTATGAGATACTCCCATCCTGACAAATCGAATGCTTTGTGAGTAAGATATGTTGTGCTTATGCTTTTTAGAGCCCAGACTTTCTCCGGTTCCTGTCATAAAAGATCATATTTCTTAGTCTTTCAACTGAATATGTGCCTTATATGAGAGTGGTGATTCTGGTGAAATCCCTGTCAGTAATCTGCAGTGCAAAGAGTTGAACAGATATTTATAGCAAAAAGAGAATTTCCTCATCAAAGAACTTACAGTCTAGACAAAGTGCCTTTAACAGCTCCCTGACACACCGCTGACCTGTGTAAATGGAAACTCTCTGTCCCTGTGCCCCTTCTTTGTGCTGTGTCCAAATCCTACCATCAGTGAGGCATGCATCTCTCTGAAGGAGCTGCTACTCTATTGCTTTCTCGTCCTTTGCTTCTCCCTGAATGCTAATAGCTGAGCTGGGATAGAGAGAATGCATTTCCTTCAAACACCTCATCAAACATGGACCTCAAAAAAAAGTTCACTTCTTGCTGGCTATTTTGAAATTGGAGTTGATTTAAAATTTCTGGGAATGATTCTCACACTGGTTGACATATGCACTATTGAATCCAAATTCCATATAATGAATACCAGGACGTGTAGCAACAAGGATTATGTGCATGCATCATTAACATAATTAAAGCATATTCTTACAATGAGTGTAAGGGAGAAAAATTGTCTAGGAACACTTTAGTCTGGAACAAGAATTTACGTGAGGGTCGGGTAGAAGTCAAGGACAAGAAAATACACCTGAGATTTCATCTGTAGCTTCTCTAAGTGAAATGCATTTAATAGCTGGGTAGTCACCTTCCAAGGGGGTGTGAGAGTATTCCACAGCTAAGGTGTTAGGAAAATCTGATCAAATAGGATGAAACTTTTAATTGCTTGTTTACCTGGATATAAGAATAGCTAAAAAATGTCATGGGGGGGGAACAGGAAAATGGCAACATGTTCATTAGAAGTAATATCCTCCACAGATATTTTTTCACAAAAAGGAGGATTCTTTGTTTTTCCCCTTCTATTTTCCCAACTGACAAAACAGGAAAAAAGGACACAAAGGAGGAAAAGAGGGGAAGAATGTGAAAAGAAAAAAAATATATATAAAGGCAAAAATATTGATATTCACAAATGAATGTTCTTGTTTTCACTGCAAGACAAAGAAGTTTTGAAGGAAATGAAAATATTACTAGTTTTCTATCCTGAAACTTTCTTAACAGAAAATCATCCCCTTAGGAGAGCCATTTTTGGTGTTTATCACCAAGGGGTTCAGTAACATCATATAATTAAAAATATTTTGAAAAAAGTGGGGACTTGCTACTTAGCTGTGAAATAGCAATGGAAAAAATGTCTCCTAACATATTTAAATGTTCACCTAGAAGTCTGTTTAAGGCTGTAAGAGGTCGTTTAAGGTCGTTTTAAGCTTATGTAAGTGTAGGTTGGTGCCATTTCCACTTTTCTCCCCAGCAATGTATTCTTGTCTCATCCATTTTGGGCTGGCCAAAGCAGATGTGCAGCTGCTCATTAAGCCAGACTGAGAAACTTATCTGACTGAAAACTAACTAGGGGGAAAAAAAATTCAGCTTTATGGCTAAACTATTGGGTGATCATCAGCGTGAGTCACGGCACAAGAGAGCAACCAGATATTCTAGCTGGGAAAGATTTGGCCTCATGTGTTGGCCTTATCCCAGGTTTCAGGTCTTTGGGATACTGACTTGTTCTGGATTTCCATTTGGAAAATGGGGTTTTCCTCATTTTCCATGATGCAATCTGACATGGGGCTGATGCAGGACCCCTCTCATCCAAAACAGGCCCTACAGTTTGTGAAGCCTGAGCTCTGCTTCTGCCTTGATTTAACTGTACTGCGTTGACTTCAGTGGAACTACTTCTCATTCACATCAGAGCAGGCAAGAAGATATTCAGGGTCCAGCCTAATAACATTTGAACAAAGGGAAAGTGGAAAAAAATTTGCACCCAGCTTCAAGTTCTACAAAATCCTGTTGAATATTCTGCCTACAGCTATCAAAGCACATTATAGGGCCTTCTAAAACAGCACTGCAACACCTGCTTTCAGGTATATATTATCAGTTCTGCTTCTATTTTATAGATTGAGAAATTGAAGCCCAGAAAAATTAAACCCAATGCCACAGAGCAAATTTGTGTCACAGCTTGGACTAGAATTCAGATCTCCTTCAGGCATATTTAACAAAATAAGCTGTGCAAATATATTTATCTTTATAACTGGTGTAGCTGCATCTACATGAGGACTAAGGGGATAGAGATGTTTAAGAGGTATCCCTTTTAAACTGGCACAGGAAAAGCAATATAGGCACTGTGCAGTAATTGACCCTTGATCTGTTTTTTAACCAGAGTAACATAGTTGTCTCATGCTGCTATCCACCTTTTCCCAGATGGGGTGAATGCCTGTCCTGAGAGATTCAACCCTGATACATAAAGAAGAGTTTTCTGTGCACGTGAATTTGCTTTCAGAGAATTTTTCACATGTTTGTCTGGACCTTTTTTAATATATTCCTTCAGTACCATTAGTGAAGCAGTGCAGTGCCATTTTTCTAGGGTCCTGAATGTTTACTTCTCCAGCTAGGGTGATTATGGGCATGATGGAATGATGTCTTTAGTCAAGTGTAGATCTTATCTTCCCATGTAACAAGGTAGCCTAATGAAATGAGTTTTATTCAAAGACCTTGTCTCATAACGCTTCAGGAAAACATGATAAATTGAATGATTCTTTCAGCAAATGCATCACACAAAGCACTGGCATATTGCTTATGAAGTTTAATTTTGTAATAGTTCATGGGGTATAATATACCTGTAGCTATTTCAGTGGAATGAATCTTACAGGCTCATTACAAAAGCAGAACTGTTGTCCCAAAATATTGCTTTTCTTGTTGAACTGTAGCTGGGATTCAGTGCAATTTGCATGTATAACCTCCAAGGAATCACTGTATTTCGCTTTTTAATTTTTTTCTTTTATTGTGCTATTATTATGAACCACAATGAAACACTTCTACTTAAGCAGTGGGAACCTAGCTGTTATAGTGGTTCTGCTGATCAAATGTGGCAGACCAAGTTTAAACCCAGAAATGAATTAGGTATTTTTTTAAATGAAGAAAAGTTTGATTGTTTACCTGCTATAAGAAAGTAGAACAAGCCAAAAGTAAAAACATTGTGATTTGAACATGCTTTGGTTCTCTAGGAGCTCAGATGGTGCCTTTAACATTTCTTAGGACGTATTTTGACTTTAATGGGAAAATGGCTGATCTAACTTTTTCATGGGAATGAGAAGAAATTACTCTCCTGATAGAGATATATATCCCATATGAAATAGCTATACATGCCCACTGCTGTAGCATGGTGCATAATCTAGTGAGATTTGGGGTGAACCTTGAGCATTTATAGCCTGTCCTTCCTTGACTCTATGGGCCCTCCCACGTGGCTCCTGTAAGGGCTTTTCTGTAGCTATAGTGGGCCAAGAAGAAAGAGCAGTGGGATGGACAGCACTTGCCATACTCCTGTGTGCAAGCCCTATGGTGCCTCCAGGAGGTCCCGGTGTGTTTCTGGGAGTGGTGGGGTGAGCAGGGGGCCGAGCACAGCAACTCTACCTCTTACTCATGTGTTCAACAGAACTGCCAGGGTTGGGCTGTTTGGGTGCTGGCTAAATTGTAGAGGTTGACAGTGTAGTTTGTTCCGGTAGGAATGGGTTTGAGGATGATCTAGCTATCTGTATAGGCGTAGCCTAGGCGACTTACTCAATGTCTCCTCATCCTAGAAGACTGGTGCCATAACCAACCATTTCACTATCAATCCCTTCTGAAATGGGATAACATGATTTTAAAAAGACTGAGTTGCCATGCATACAGTGACAATTCCTGGAGACTGCTCAGCTGATCGTCCAGAATGTGCTAGCTTATTTCCGATTTGTATACTCATGATTTTTTCAACCAGAAACTAGGGTGAGAGGAAGGTTGGATATAAATCCAGGTCTTTCTTACTCCCTTATTGGGTTGGGATGTGAGAAGCATATGTTCCTGGACCAGGGATTTTTAAAACACTTCTGGGTTGACCTGTTTGGATGTAGTCTGTAAAACCTCTGTGATTGTCATAACACACTGGATTCTCCCTAACTTTTTCCCAGCCTCATTAATTTCTCTTAGCCTTTTTATTCCCTACAATATCCCTAAAATCAAAAGGACTGAAAGAACCATGGATGAATTCCTGGAAGCAGACTCAAAACAATTGACCTTCAGTCCACTGAAATCAATGTGAATCTTTCAAAAAGGTAGAATACTGAAGGCTTTTTTCATGCTCTCAATCTATGCTATTTGTGTTCCAGCAATATTTAGAGGAGCCTAATGAAACTGGAGCCTTATTATGTTAGCCTCACTCTTTTAGCCATTGCCTATGCAACGGTGGCTAGGTCTTCAGCTTCCCTGAATTCACTGAAGTCCTGCCAAGGCAAAGCAGTGAGGCTCTGAACCCATCTCTGCTGCAGTGACCTTACTGGACAGGAAACAGCTGGCCTCATGAAGCTCAGATCTGGGGCCTTTACACTCTGTTTTAGTGGAAATACTTATTATTGCTAACAGTAATGCAGTGGCAGGAGAGTTGTGTGATTTGCCCTAAGTCATGAAGCAGGCTGTGGCAGGATTAACTCTCCTGAAACCCAGGCTCCGACTCTCTGTCCGTTTCTGTCTGTCTGAGGAAATACGTTGTCTGAGCGTTGTGCCGCTCAGACAACCAGTTCCAAAATCAGTTTCCACCCTTCTGGGGTGGGTAGGAGAAGAAGTCCATTGGCACATTAACAAAGAAGAGGAAGCATGCATCTTCGTTAGAGTCTAAACCAACACTGGAAACATTCTGGGTTCGGAGGGGTAACAGGTTGGAAAGCACTGAGCTGCAGTGTTACCTCTGTTAATGCAGTTTGATCCAGTCTTAATGACACATCCTTTCTTACTGGTTTCTGTAAACATCTCATTTTTGGCTCTCCAATGAAGAAAATAAGAATCCAATATGTTGACTTTGAACAAGGAAAATTGTCAAATGCATATATATTTAAAGTATTGCCCTTAAATAAATCCACAAATTACACTTAGTTTGAAAACTCAGACTCTTAAGATTGCTGAATCTCTTTATCCATTGTTCAGCTCTTTTCAAAGCACTGAACTGTGCTTAAGGGCTGCATCTTGCACAGTTTGAAATTTGCTTCTCCAGACCTTTACAAAGATTATTGGTTAAGATGTCCTTGTCATCTAGCTTGCAACTCTTTGTTTATGAAACTTTCAGTAGCACCAAACATGGTAGGATTTATTGTAGGATAATGGAATTTAAAATGTCTGTGGAATTGAGTTTGAAATTTGTATAATACATGTACTGTATTACACATATATAGCAGAGTCACTGTCTTTAATCACATTTGGTGTTTCTGTCTGTCTGCATATACTTCACAATTTTTTCTTCCATAGCTTCAATTAGTGTTTAATGAACTTAGCAAGAGTTAATTATTAAAAAGTGACTTCAGGGGTCAAGCCTGTTTTACTTAGATCCACAAAGACACAGCGTGAATGTGGTTTTACCACTGTGAATATTGCAGTGAAAACCTCATTATTATTTTTTTAATCAAGGAATAAGAAACTGACCAGTGTAAGTATGCTTTTCACCACATATTCTCCAGCATTATTACTATACATATTTATAAAGCAGCAATCTGCCCTGTGCTCAGGTATACCACTCTTACAAATCTAACAGCCAGCATCCATTTAAGTCTGACAGCATCATTCAGTTCTTTTTATGTTCCTCCTCCTTGCTGATTTAAAAATGTTATGAAATTGAAGTAGACTGCTGTAAGTACAGTGACAATATGTTATTTTCCCATTAAGTACAATGGGATGTGGTTTTATGTGCTCAGCTTCAGCGCTTGTGATAATTAAACATTAGGGAGGGGTGCTGAATGTAATATTTTTTTAATGACATGAGAGTCAGAATGTTAAGGCAGAGCCAACATGCCTACAACATTTTGGATTCAAATCCATAATTTTTGCAGCTAACACTTGTGTTCTAATGGATGTCTTGTATCATCATTTTAATATTTGAGCTAAAGCTCAGGCTGGCATGGAATATACCTACCATTCCTCAATTTTGCTTTTCTGCCAGACCTGGGTAATGTTTTAGCTGTCAGACTTTGCACTGGCCTCTCCTGAGCAAACAGGGAGTAGTGGGTCCTGCTGCAAGGACGGGTGGACAGCAGAAAGTTTCTCTACATCTCAGTTTCTTCCATGTCCTCCTGCTGCCTGTGCAGGTCAGGTTAAAGGCAGCCTTGCTATGCTGAACTGTAGTGCTGCAGTCTTTCCTTTGTGACATGGTCCCTATCAGCTATTCCAGGGCATGGATAGATTCAACTCATACATGGCTCTGCTGTGCCTCAAGTCATGCTCTCGCTTCCACTAATATTATTAGGCTGATTAATGTTGCATGACTGGTAATAAAGCTGAAGATATTCAGATTTAGCCTACCCATTGCTAATACTCTGCTCTAAATAATAACAAATGTGTTGTATGTTTATGTTGATTAGAGAGTCCTGCTACAATGAACTCTTTGTCCTGGACATTCAAAGAGGTCAAGCTCTCTTTAGTCTTCTGATGTCTTCACAGATCATTGTTGATCCGTTTTTGAAAGATTCAGAACTGATGTTGCAGTGGCTGATGAAGACCGAAGCTAAAATCTTTAACACATAGCCATTTGGTGGTGTTCAGAACCAAGACTCATACATTTTACCCTCAGGTTTCCAACCTTTCCTTACCTTACAACCATGTAGCCTGCATTTCACCTTAAGTCTTGTGACAATTTAGACAAAAGTCATGTACGACATGTGTTGTTTATTATCATGTTGTTGGTCCAAGTCAGCACAGCCAATCTGCAGAGGGATGGCGCATGTTTTGTGATGATGGAGCCTTGGTAATTTAAGATGAATAATTAAGTGCTGACAATAAGTAAGCATCAATATGCAAACAAATAAGTAACGACAAGGAAAGGCGGGAGAGAAGGGGAAGAAAAAAATGGCAAGGTTTCCTGAGGATCGGACAAATATGTTTCTCTGGGATTATTTTGACTGATGTCAACTCTTCCTTTTTATTTAGGAGCAATTTCTTTCGAGGCAATAAATATTTGAAAACTTCATATTTATTAACTGTTAATTTTACCCCTAGGCCTTTTGAGCTAAAAGTTCAAAACACAACACTGGAAATGCACACAGGCTCCATCTGTTCATCTCCTGCTGAATGCTTTGAAAAATGTCACCTAAAACCTTCCTTATATTTAGTGATGTTATTTTTTCAGGTTTTGGCTCCTTGCTTTAACCTTTTGTACCGATATCTAGATCTCTCTCTATAAGTGTTCTCTTGAATAGTCTGCACAACTATGCCTAGTCACTCACTGTAGCTCAGGGAAGTCAGGCCATCACAGGGAGAGGGCCTAGCTCCATTTTTAATTATGGCCTGTGGGCAGAGATCTACGTCCAGGACTTTGGACCCCTTCAGTTCCCAGAGGATTTCCCATGGGTGTCATTGGAAAGCTGTGTGCAAAGAATAAAGATAGCAAATGGCTTTTTCAGAAACCAAATGAATAGTCATTATTTTTTTCATTATTTAGTCTGATGTCTTATTTTGGCATTTAGTTTTACTCCCTGGGAAAATGTGCTCACATTTAGGCTCATGGAGTACTGTATATTCTCTGTGTTTCTCTCTGGTCCCTTTCCTTCTTCTTTTGTTTTGTTCCCTTCTGTCCATTTTGGTCCACCTCCTAACACTTGCCCTTAGCGTTTGCCTTTTTGTAGTATCTCCTCAAACCTTCCACATCTCATATGCTGGAATGATCAGAGTATGAATAATCCATGTTGACGCTTCTGAGTGTCATGATTAGGGGTTAGGTTAATTTCTTGGTGGGAACAGGGACTTGAGATCTCACCAACTTACAGAGCATTGGCTTCAGCTGTCTGCATGTTTAGCACCATAGCGCTTACAATTTGCTCAGTTTTTGACTGAGTTTTGTAATTTTGTGAGTCATTTAAATAGAACAACAGTTCAGGTTTGGCAGAACACCTATTATGAAAACACTAAGCCAGCCAAATCCCAAGAATAGGATACAAACACGTTCTACTTTGAAAGGTTTTTCATTTTTCTTTTTTTCCATTGAAATGAATTAAATTCTTGATTGCAGTAAATGGAAGCACTGTATGTTTGGTATTTCATTGCTTCTGTAAACTATGCTATTTATTTACATGAAGCGTGGATTTAGATGTGACACTTAAAGCTTCAAGGCTCACGTACCTTTTTTGTTCTTACTGGGAGCAGGCAAAGATTTCTTCTAATCTGAAATGCTAAAACATGCATGTTCTTGTGTGATATGTTGTGTGATATCTTGTGTGATATCTTGGGTGATATCTCTTTCCCAACTTTAAAGAAGGCGTCATTGAGATTTAATTTCACTGCTATCCCAGAACTTCCTAAACATTGTCAAAATGAAGTGAGGAATCCTACTGAACTGATCTGTTAGCATTGCATTCCATAATAAGTAAAGAATATGCTTCTCTTAGAGACCAAATAGACATATTAGTACTCAGTGCAGAGCCATGGTGTGAGTTAAACTGTGTATAATGGGGAAACCACAGGGAAAATATCGTCATCTTTCATAGATGAGCATAAAGGGAGGCTGCTTTTGAGGAAAATCTTGAACAGGCAAAATGTCATCCTAGGATGACACTAGTCTCATTAGCTAGCAAATAAAAAAGGCTTGAAAAAGACTTTTCCTTTGGACGAAACCCGATGAACTGTCATATTAAAGGCACACTAACCAATGTTGGTAAGTCATGCTCAGGATGTTTCTTATGAACAGCTATCATTTGATGACACTAGTCTTTTCCTGTAGAGGTCTTGCAAGCTCCACTTCTAGGTCTTTTGAGTATAAATCACTGCAGTCAGACCACTCTGAGTTAGTCCTTTTCCTAAGGGCAGACATGCTCTCCTCCTCAGTCATAGGTCTCCTTGCAGGAGCTGTACTGATCCAGGCAGGCTGCCCTTCATGGTACAGAGGCTTTCTTACTGGGAGTGTGCTGGTTCAGACAGGCTTCTCCTGGCTCAAGAGTGTTGCTGCCCTCTTTGTTGGGGCAGCAGTGACTCAGGTCATCTGTAGTCTTAAACCAGGATGCCTCAGCTGTGTCCTTTGAAGCATGTCCCTTTTCTACAGAACAGGGTGAAACCAGAGATCCTTCCCTTGCAGCATCTCCCGTGTGATGACAGAAAGGCATAATATGGTGAGAGCGGGAGAGAGATATGTCTTGCCAAAGTTTCTATCATCGGGCTACAGAGATCATAGGCTCTCAAAGAGATTGGCTTGTTTTTCTGCCCCAGCAGTACCCATTCCCCAAGACCACAGCCTCTGTCCCAGCATCTGCCTTTTTTTCTCCTAGGTGTTCATCTGGTTCAGGACTACAACAGCCTTGAAAGGGTTACCAGCATGGTGCAGAGTGGGTTGTCTCTTGGAGATACTTCTATCCTCCCCTTAAATGGAACAGGTGTCTTACTGTAGTTGTTTCTGACTATTTATAAAGGAGTTGCACTGAGAAACCTAAGTTTCATTAAAAGCTTTTTGAGATTGCAGGCATAAGGGTTTGGGTAGAAAGGGTTGGGAGAAGAACAAGAAGTCTCCTAATTAAGTGTATACACTCCCCATTATACCTTGACTTGACTGTAGACTTGGGAACAGGACCCACAATTTCTTATTCTACGTCCAGTTATTCAGCTGTACAGAGGTTCTTTCTACCATTATAAATATTAATAATAATTTATCATAATTTTACCTTAAAAGGGGTCAGTGAGAGAAGACAGTTGAAAATAGATTAATACAAGGGGAAATGGCTGACTCTAGATTTTATTCAAAGGACAAAAGCAAACTAATGTTTCTTATATGATTAAATTCACTGTTTTAACAATGTAATTTTAGTGTCATATATTTTTTGCGTTTGTTGTAGCCTTTTCTTTTGTCTCATCTGCTGATAAGACATGACAAGGCTGTACTCAGTGCACAGTACCCAGTGCTGGCCATCTTATACCCAAGTACCTGTCCTGTCTCCTCACTTCCAATTTATACTACTGTGTGATACACTAACATATTGAGTTATCAGTCAAGCTATTACGCTGGTTGTAAGTATTTTTAACAAAACACCACAAAATGATAGAAAAAAATGTTTGAAAGATGAAGATTTGACCACTTCACTTGTGTTATAGATTCTGAACATGATGCACAAACGGTAAATTCTGAAAAGTTATCTTCCATATAATGTCGTTTTGCAGAACTCTCTTGCCTCAGGGTTGTGAATTACTGTGCTGTGAACATTATAGGAGAGATTATTTACAATAAATCGTGTAAAACCCCAAATGTTTTGCAATCAGAATATGTCAAATGCTGAGGAATGAGGAACCCACTTTGGTTTATAACTTCCTTCAAGTATGAGCCAAAAACTGTACAGTACAGTCCTAATGGAAAAGCACCCAGACCAATCTCTATAAATACTTACCACAGGATCATAAAATAACCTATTAGGAGCATTTGACATTTTCATTTATATCTGTAAAACTGGTGAAAAAAGTTACACGGGCTGAGCTCTTTAACGCTTTTTCAACATTTCTCATGTGCAAAATAACCTGGACTCTAAAGAATAGTTCATGCAATTGTTTGACTGACTATCTGTTATCTAAAATATGGTTCATCTGAACAATATGAACCGTGTTTCCCCCCCAGTTCCCAATTTATGATGTTGGAGGCATTCTTCTTTATTTCTCCTGTTCAATCAGTATGCTGCAAAAATCTACTGAAATATTCTTATGGTGTAATATGAGTCCTCACAATAGCTGTGAAATTAATACAGGATCTTAACATTAGTCTAATGTTACAGTTATTTTACCCAAAGGTCAGGAAATTAATTCTGCCACACTACCCACCTGCAATATCTGATATGCATTTAAGATTGCTGTTTATGCTGTACGTCAACATCAGAATTTAAAAAGAGAAACAGAAAACACCCTGCTGGAAAGGATGTGGGCAAGTAGGTCAACCCACACATTCTCTTGAACTGCCCTGATTCAAGCATTTTGGTTGCAGATACAGAAAACTTACTTAAAAAAAAAGTTTGGGAGAGTGTTGGAAACAGTCAGTATATTAGGGATGAGTATCAACACTCTCAAATCTACTGAACAGAAAATAGAATGGCAAGTCAGAATATTAACATTAACAGTAGGAAGTACATGTGAACATTTTGGTGTTTGATACAAAACTGTACAACTACAAACCTAAATAAAATACAAGACACATGCGATTTGGAACAGACCGCAGGCAGATTTCTTCACCCTTATAACTATTTGGAGAAACACTGGACTTGAGGCCAGAGAGTAAGAAATACACAGAACCTCACACTAAAATTACATGACAGAGATTCATGCACTGCTAGAACCACATCCTTGCCTAGTGCAAACCGGTATCTCTAGTGCTTGCAAATAATTTACAAACTGTTTCACTGAATGTGGGTGTGGAGACACTAAAAGCATAACTGTAAGCACAATAAATGGGACAATGTCTGCACCTGATGACCAAACACCCAAACGTTCAAAGCAGCTCTCTTTGCCGCTTAGTTCAAAGCTGGTATTTTTGTAGGGAAGGACACAATGCGACATGGAAAATCTATTTTTATAAATCATATGTGTCTATCAGTCACGTCTGTATAGCGTTTCAATGAAAAGTACAAAGTCTTGTAAACTGATATTGATTAGAATGCCGCATGGCTGCCACATCACTTAATTTCCAGAGAGTTTATGGTTTAGTGATTAGAGGCGGGTTTACTGTAATTACTTACGGAAAAGCCAAGGAAGATGTACCATAGTATCTGGATCTCATTTTGTTTTCAAATAGAGCAAACAATTTAGGGATGTGCTTCTAGGGTCAAGAAGCCTTTGTGTATGGTCTCTTTTTAAAACTTAATCACAATGCCATCTTTTTCAACAAAAACTAAAAGCTCAAACTTGCAGCTGATCTGCTAACCTACTTCCAAGGTAATTAAGTGATTGTCTTGGAAGTGTGCTGTGTGTTATCCTACAGTTTACTGAAGAGTGTATATTTTTAGGGAAATTATATGGGAATGAATTTTCAAATGTTGCTATAATTCAACATGATCAATTTTACATTTGATGATTAAGATTAGCTGCTAAATACCCCACTTTCCAAAATTATCAGTTAGAATACCAATATGTAGAAGTAAGACCTGTGATATCCATGTTGAGAGATAAGTGTCAAGGCTTCATTTTTATTAGTTTTGCATAGATTTTGATGAAAAATGTAACTTGTAAAATTTGCAGTAGGATTCCAGTTTGATCTGAGTAGAACAAGAGTGTGTCCCTGGTCAGATCAAATAATAGGCTGATGCCAATAGCACTTTAGTGTCCCACTGATTTTTATGTTATTTGGAAACTCTTGTGTCAATAGCTTTGATAAAGCTGTTGAAATGCATTGGCCAGACAGTAGATTTTTTTTGCTTCTCACAAAAAGTTGTTTACTCAGTGACAAACAAATCAAGCAGTTTTGCACAACTCTGGTATTTCAAGAAGGAAAACCCTCTAGAGAGAAAGTTTAACTTACCACAGAGAAAAAAAATCCTTAGAGCACAGGAAGCCAGCACAAATTATGGCAAGTTATAGGATACCAGCAGCGCTTGGTAAAACGTATAGCACGTTACAGGTAAGGAAGCTGAGTAAAAGACACATCCTATCTTTTGTAGTGGTCCTCCAGATCAGAAATTTTTCTCTTCTTGCTGATGACTGCCGTTTGAATTGTTTGGAAAATTCTGATTTTGACTGCTCTGTGGCCTGCAAAGACCTGCAACAAACTTTGCTTGTCAAGAATCTAAAGAGTTGCAACATTTACACTGACTTTTTCCCTAATACTGAGACAGTGTTAAGCCAGTGTCATTGCCATAGGTACGTGGATGTGCAGATCAGCTTTGTCAGCGCTAACGTGGAGCCAGCAGTGATTTTATGCGCTTTCTCAGACTAGGCTGGTGGTTTGGTTCTAGGTTTAGTATTCATCTCTACTTATAAACACCTACCTTTGGTGATTGCTAGGAGTGTCCTCACCAAAAGCAACCTGTATAATCAGCAGACAGAGTTAAAGGCCTTCCAAGCCAGATTTACTTCCTCTAAGGTCTTATTTGTTCCCCAGAGGCGATTGTTTTGCTCTGTCACCTTCAGAGGGAGTCTAAGTGAAGACTCTACTAAATAGATGCTTCAGTTAAATGCCTTAAGTGAGGCAGGCAAATCTAGGTCTCTTTTTTTTTCTATGATTACCCTGAAATATGTTTTCGTTCCTTTAAATCTTTTTTGCACGGTTGAGAAAAGGCAGAGCTGTGGTGTCAGACCCCTCACCCCCTATGTTCTCTTATTAAAGGAAACAAAATGGCTTGGAAATTTATTCCAGACACAAGATTTTCTCCCTTAATGTATATTTCTGATGCAGCCACATGCTGAGTTCTTTACATTAAACACATTTAGCAATCCAAGTTTACTTTTAGAAATAGCCTGCTTTGTTTTCTGTTCTTAGTTGTTTTTCCTTTTTTCTTTTAAAAAACTATGAGTTTACTTTTTGTGCTTCTTGTCCTTTTAAGGAATGCAGGCTTCTTCTTCCATCTCCTATTGTTTATTTAGTGCTTCATGGAAACATGATGATCTTCGTAGCCAGCAGCCCATTGTCAGCCTCCTTGGGTTGCCTCTGGCATTGTAATTTTAAAATTACGATTTCCACCCATTAAGAGGTAACTTAATTTTGGATGGGATTCATTTCATTCAGCTTTAACTGTCTAAAGTTAAAGTATCCATGCCAAGTTAGTTAGTTATACAGGCTCCTTCTTAACGGGAAGAAAAGGATCTCCAGAAGGTTATTTATCCTGCCTATCCTCAACACTATTGTCCCTCTATGTCTCTCTCCACTGACACAGCGCCTGGATGATGAGCTTAGGCCCTGTACGGACCCTCCCTGCTGGAGAGTGTATCATATTTTCAGGCTGACTTTCACAAGGGAAAAGGGTGAGAAGTATCCTTTCTGATAATGCCTCCGATTTATAGACACTGCATTGTACAGATAGTGCTTTGGCGTAAGGTCAGTTTGTTTTGGTTTAGCTTAAATCTTGTCCTAGCTGCCATTCACTAAACTTAGAATTTTGGTGGGAATAAAATCGTTTACACACACCTTTGCACCTGTTTCATTAGAAGAATAATGCAAAATGGATTGAGTTAAACTGATGCAACTCTGAACACAAACAGCTCTAATGACTTTTCTGATTCTCCTTTATGCATCTAATTTTCCTGTAAAAGGCTGCTCAGGGCCTTTTGTATTGGCCAAAGGCTAAACACTTCTAATGCTGTTTTTCCTTCTCAAGACCACAACTACAGTGTATTTCTTTTGCAGTTTCACTTTTTCAGATTCCCTTTGTATTATTATAGATTCCCTCTCGGGATCAGCAAAATAATATGTGAAGAATATTACCGAAATGGAAGCTTGCTTCAGGGTTATCTTTAGATACTGAGTTGAACTCTACAAGTGAGGTACTAAATCTGCCTTGAGATTATCAATACAAGAACAAGTGAAAATGTAGACTTTAAAAACAGCTCGAACTCTTTTGTTCTAGAGACTGAACCAAGTTCTGCAGTCACTGTTGCAAAACAGCTGGCTTCACTGAACTTGCATTGATGTAACTGAGAGCAGGGTAAGGCTTCACGTATCTTGCTTAAAGCAGTCAAATATCACAAGGTGTGCAAACAGTATCACATATGTAAGGCACAATAGGAGATACAAATGACAGCCCATTTTACCCATAATCATCCTGAGTGATGATATATGCATCAGTACTATTAGATTCTTTGACTGCGCTATATAAAATAATAAATGTGTAATAGCTTAGAAAAATGAAAATACAGTAACATTATATATGCAAGACTTAAAAATCAAACCTCTTCACTACCTCTTTTGAAAGGTAGTACCAGACAGGTACTAGGGCTACTGATAGTAGCCCTACTCTTAGGGATGACTGAATGAATCTAAAAATTTTATGAGAGGTGTGTGAGATTTATACCAACAAAAAAATCTATTTTTTTTCTCTTGTTTTTACAATTAAAAATCCATAGGTGAAATAAAGTTTAACCTTTAAAGGTGTAATGCTTAGTAGTTTGGCCATTTGTATTTTTTTTGTTGAGAAGTTCAAGTACTGCATGTTTTTTGAGGAAACTTTATACTCTACTTCAAGAAGATTTGGATATATGGAAACCTCTACTAATTCCTTTTGTCCTCTAAGTTCTTCTACCACAGAAGAGTTTTTAAAATTTCATGTTTTCAAAATAAAACCCTTTGCTATAGTTTGTACGTAAAGCAATATCCTGTTTTGTTCATTTTTGTTCCTTCAATTAGCTAGTCTTGCACAATAAATTTCAATGTTTTGTTACTAATAACTAATGAATAACAGGTAACAAAAGCCACAATAGCATCTTGCACTCATTAAGGATTAGACCAAACTAGCTTGCACATCGCATGAAGCATGCCTTCACATATAGACAGCAAGAAGTGTCTGGGTCAGCATACATTATTAATTAGGGCTGAAGCTGGACTTCTGTTGCGGCAGTCATGACTTTTATGTTCTACTACTTTCATGTTCTAAAAATACTATGCATGACTTGTTGGTTTAGGATTTTTGTGCGTGAGCTGGTGGACAGTGGACGCATTTCATGAGGGGCTGTAAGACGAAATCCTGGCGTCGCTAGAAGAGAGGACAAGTTCTGCAAGTGTATGGTAGCAACATAAAGCCCTTCTGCTTGCAAGTGAGAATCCAGGGACGAGAGCAGTTGGTTTCTGGCACCTTAAACTCAGTTGGATGAAGCTGGAATGTCTTTAATCTCCCAGAATATCTGAAAATCTCTGGATATTTTGTAGCCTCTTCTGTATTTCATGTTCTTTGAGAGTTCTAACTCTTCTAACAAAGGAGGGGGAACCTCTCTGTTCTTCATACATGAACTCTGGCTGGTGCGGTAACCTACCCCTTGTAGATTTCCTGGCAACTCCTCGATTTCACTACAGAAATACTTTTCAGACGTGTCCTGCTTGCACTATTTGAATAGTCTGATTGCAGAAACAAAGACTGACCTCCTTTTTAGGAATAATTCAGTCCATCTTGTACGTGTAATGAGCTTAAATATGATCAGCCCCATGATGTCCTTTCAGCATAGAGATAGCTAGGCAGTGAAGCTATTAAGATACTTTTCAATGATTGGTTCCTCCTTTTTATAGTGACTAATAAAAGGCAAATGTGTGTTCTGTTAGCATGAATAGCCGCACGCACCTGGTAGTGCACAGTTGGATGAAGTGCTGGGTTAGAAGCTGGCCTTCTGACAGGAGCTTTGTCAGAGGTCTATAGGCTGTTTACCAGGAGCACAATCAAATGTGTTCTTGCAGTCGCACTTTAACAGGTGAAACCCTTATCTGGGTGCTTCAAGCTGAATAGTTGTATTCTGTGCTAAAGCAGAAGAGGAGTGCAAACTTAGACAAATCCTGGACTTTAGATGGGGGCCCAGTTACCGGCAGTTGAAGGGCAGTGGCTTCCTAGACCACTTTAGTGTGAATCTTGTGATTCTGATTCTGTCCTGGGGTTCAAGTAACAGTGCCCACAAGCAGAACTCACAGTGCAGACTACTTGCTTTTCTTTCTTGCTTTTTGGGGTCACAGAACTGACATACAGTGAATCAGTTGTGTTGCTAATAAGCCATGCTGCTGACCTAAGGAAGGTGGAGATCCTTACTTTTGTAATTGTGACTACTATTTTATGGTTTGGAGTCCTGTTCTTGATCAGACATTTCTCCATGAGCTAGTCCTCTTCTTAGGCAGGCATAGGCTCTTCTATTCCAATGCAGTGGAGTCATCTACAGTCAAATTGCTTAACAAACCCATCATGAGAGACAGGATTCAGTGACAGTCATCCTCATGTTTTTAGTGGGAGCAGAGGATGCTTGCCAGCTCATAGAATGGTACTGTTAGCGTTAGGTTTGAAAATTTTGTATATGCAGAAGCAAGCAATTGAGAAATCAGACCAATTCATTTACTTTCTAAGACCTCAAATAAAACTTTGGTGGGTGGACCCTCAGCCACCACATAGCTTTAATGGAAATGCTTTGTATTTATAAACATGAAAAAGACATTAATAAACTTACAACACTTCATGAGATCTATCTTTTGGCCAACATATAAAGTATTTTTCAATAATTTTGTTTGTTCTCTTGGTTGCTTCAAGGGCTCTATTTTCATTCCTGAAAAATGTTTGTTCAGCCAGTTTCTGAAATTACCAACATTTTCCAGGGCCATGATTTCCTTTGACTAAAGTAAGTCTGAATACAACTGATGTTCCAAGGAACATGTGTTTTGAATTGAAGAACAATGATACAGTTTTGTTTGCACTCATAAATAATGAATCTTTTTCTGACCACAAGTAAAGATTGTCTAAATTAGTCTCCCGATTCAGTAATTGATCTGAAGCGTATGCTGTGTCAGAGCTATCAATATACTGATGACTACATGCATCTAAGAGAGCTACAATAGAGTTTATGAAGGGCATTATAAAGAATATAAAGGGGGTTAGAAATGAGCTTTGTGGATTATCTCCACTTAATGGCAAGCCAAATGTCATTTTATGGACCTAATTTACTGAACATTAATAATGCTACAGTTGAGGTAAATCATTTTAATGGCAAGATTTATGTGAATAGCACTAGCACTAATTTACCAAAGGAATTTACAAAATCCATTTAGCTCTTCTAAAGAGGCGCTAAGTGGATGTTATGGCTTGGTTTTAGACTGACATTGTCACAGGAGTAGTGCAGCCTGGCTCTTTCTTTCTCCCTTGTGCTTGTACATAGCAAGAGCCAGAAGATGAGTTCAGCAATAGCACTTTGGTGAGTCAGAGAATAGTGCTGAGTGATCAGCCCACTTTTCCTGTGCCTTGAGCAAGAGCAACTGATTAAAGTTATGCCAAAGCGATGTTGGGAAGAGGTGCTTGGGGATCCCATCTCCTGCACAATGTCCCCCATATTAAATGCATTTACCTTCAAATAGCTAAACTACGTGAAGTTTTTTGATCCTTTAGGGATGTAGAATGTTATTGGAAGAACAGGAGGCTGGGGATCCTCAATGCCCATGTCTATTCTGCTAATGAAATTATTATCTGCTGTATTGAATATCAAATAAGCTATAATATCTATGGTGTGAAGATGTCCAAGATGACTGCAGTGCTTTTCTCTTCCCAAAAGATTGCTATCTCTCTTTAAGCACGAACTCTCACAGCAGATACGGTCCACTAGATCAGCAAGACTTTAGTTAATGAGGTGAGTTCCCATGCAAAGTGTGTTTCCTCAAGACATGTAGCAGAAGCACTGCAGAACCCCCTGTTCCCATAGAGAGGAAAGCAGTGCTTCCCTCCTTTTCAGGACTAAGTGCAGAACTTGAGGGTTTTTTTTGCCTTAGCTTTCAGTTTCCACAGGTACCTACCACAAGGCACCTACTCTTCAAACATAAGGCAATATGACCAAGCAATTGACCAATCTATACATTAATGAAGTTAGGAAAAGAAAGAAAATAAGAAACTAAGAAAGAAATTGCTATTTCTGGTTTTAAATACGTGCAAATTACTTAGACACTGTGGTAATAGTGCATAAGTAGAAGGTAGATAGACGGTCCATGGAAGAAAAAAATGAGCAAGCACTGTAACATTTGCTAATCAGGCGTCTAGTGTGAGCATACAGGCTGATCAAATAGCGCATGATTATCAGTTTAAAAATGATTGCATGGAGCATTCGATTATTCAAGGAAAGTTATGGGCCCAACTGAGTGTGAGATTTTATGCCTGTCTGTTGGAACTGGTTGTTTATGACGTGACATTCTTTAATGGTAAAATGAAAAACAGCACAGTTCTGTGCCAGGATGCAAGAGGGTCATAGGGGGAATGCATATTTATGAAGCAAAATAAATATGAAGATGGAACTTCCCCCTCCCTTTCCCATTCCCCCCTCTCTTTTTTTAACCATATGAGGTCCATGACACGCAATTTACACTGGCTCATATACAGCACGGGAGAGTTCATGTCTCTGTGTTCAGCTTTGATTATGGTGTTGTATTTGCTAGTACTCACTTTGAGGAGTGATGTGAAGAAACATTCTGCAGCTAGGTGCTCTTGGAGGGACAATTTGCCCTTTCTTGCTTTTAGAGGACTCATGTACTCCTAGAATGATGCAATAAGCCAGTTTTACAGGCCTCTGGTTCTTTATTACCCATCTATTTTAAGGAAATGTATGTAATTCTTCCCCTTTAAATCTCTTGCCATAGCATGTCTACGTATTCAATATTGTGATCTGTAATGCACTTACTCTCAGGGAAGTGCTTTAGTCCTCCTTTTGCAAGTAAGGGCCCAGGAAAGAGACAACTGAAGATTTCAAAACAAGGCGATGGGGTAAGTAATCAGAGAGAGATGGCTTATGCCCTTAGCCTGTACCTTACGTACCAGATACCGTCTTCTTCTTAATGTTCTCTAGTATCCGCTCTTTGCTGCTCCTCATCCACTTGCCAGTGTAGGAGATGGTATTTGGCATATGCCATCTGCTTTTTTATCAGTTTTCCAGGCTGTAATTTGGGAAGATCCGATGCCCTTGGTTCCTCCTGTCTAACTTTAGGCACGTAACTGAAGTGCTAGCAGCTTAGTCTTCTGAGGTCCCTGCCATAGAATATGGAGGGAAACAGAAAATTTCCAGAAAATGATTCAGCCTTCCTGACTTCTGATTTACTTTTGGAGATATCAATCTTCCTTTCACTAGAGAGGAAGTCTAGGGTGGCTCTGCTCCCTGCCAGGGGTTCCATTAGTGTCTAAAATTGAGTTGGATGCGTGTAAGTTTAGTGTTTTGATAGAGAGGCAAAACCTGGATATCTTGCAGAGCCTAATGGGATCATGACGCATTCTAGCAATAATTAACAAAGAGAACTACTTTAGGAGTTGTGAGTAAATTGAATGCAGGAAGGCTGCTAGCACTCATCTTTAGTCATTCATTGAGCAGGTATTGTGTAATTCTGCCAAAAACACCTCTTTCCCCCTGCCTCCCTAAAGTCTGTTTTTCAGTCCTGGGCACACACAGTTGCCAACTGTATCAAATAATGAGGTGTTTTTTGTAGTGTGCACAAATGAAGATGAGAAAAGTGCATTCCTTGTAAATGCATTCTCAGAGGAAAAAGGAAACCAGAGTTCTGGATGAGACATGACACATGAAAGCATTCAGTCTGACTCATATTACCACTAACTCATCATCACCTTTCCCAATAAAACCAAGCTGCTTAAAAATTGTGTTGAATATTTTTTCCCAGGGAGGAACAATATTTCAGGTGACAGAGAGAGAACACAGTAGACAGCAAAGAATTCAATATAGATAAAATACTATGTTTTTGCTCTCGTTTTTTTTTTTTTCACTGCAATTTGGTTTCTTCTGAATTCTTTATGGGCTGTGTTCTACAGGGGAAAAATGCCCAAAACAAAACAAGCCCTAAGAAGCAAAGTGAATTTCAAAGACAACCTGAAATGAAGAGTGAACATTCAAACAACCAAGAGGAAACATATCCCTCCTTTGAACTCAGAGTTCAGTATGAACTGGCAATACTTTCATTCAGACTGTTCCTCACAATTAAGTACAGCACTGATGAAAACTTAGAGAGAAGATCAATGATGTGTCCTGGAAAGAGTTTGAACCCATAATGGAAAAATCAAGAGCAAATGCTTTCTAAACATGGGGCTCTCACAGGGATCAAAAGAATTGCTTCAACAGTCTGTTTATTTACTAGCGAAGGTACTTCAGTGAGAACAAAGAACCAGCACTGGTACCTGGTTGTTTTATTTCTGTAACTCTGCTATCATCATCAGTAGCTGAGACAAGTTCCCCAGCAGAAATGAAAACTGGGCCAGATTGCAGCTTGCCCAGAATTAAGTGGGTCAAAGCAAGACAATCACAGTGAGCCTTTTTTTGCTTGTTGCCAGCTATCTCCAGTAGCATGGAAGAAACTGCCTGCCCACCACAGTGCTTGTCTGCAGTGATCAACAGCACATGGTACCTCAGCTCCTAGCCAAGAGCCTGCTCTCTAAGTTCCTCATAAAGAATCCCAGAAATCCTGTTCCAAGGTGTCCTGAACCTCATCTTGTGTGATCTCTGTGGTGAAATTATACTTGAGAGCTTTCAAAAGGCAAAATAGTCGAGTTACACGTGAGTTTTATTGTTGGGAGACGGGATGCCAACAGAAAGTTTTGTTCAAATGGCATCTATTCTGCACTATTTCACTTCTCGGGAATGAGCAGGGATAACACATTTTTGACTTTATTTCCCTGAACAATTTATAGACAACTAATCACCTTCAGACCTATAACTGAAGGACACAACTGTCCATCTAATTGTGCGCTTAGATATTTGTGAGTAATGGGCTCAAGACACAGATACTTGGACTCATATTGCTAATCCAAGAGAACACTAAGGGACATTCTTTAATAAGGGCACAATCCCGTTGAAATTTAAGTGTTTTTCTGGACTGAGTTCAGAAAGCTCATCACCTTCTTGTTTTAAACCAACGCTAGGGGAGCTGAGGGATGCATCTATTCACTATAGCAGCACCAGGCAGCTAGAGCCTCCCGGTGAATCTCGCCCATTGTTTTACATTCTATTTATATACTTAAAAGTGTAACAAATGGAAAGATTGTTATACATCATAAAATCATGGCGAGTGTTCATAGAATTTAGGGAAAACAAAATAAACAATCACAGACTTTCAGTTAAAAGGATGAAAAAAGAAAGAAAATTCAAATTTTTTCTCCAACTAGAGATGTATTCCCATGATGTACATTCTTCGTATAATTCATATCGTGCAAAATGGGTAAACACAGGAAAAAGCCACAATGTAAACAAAAAAGAGGAGGAGAAACTATTCAATATGTGGTAAAGAATAACATTAAGAAAAATTAGTATCTGCAGAAACTGATCACAAAGCCTCTTTTACTGCTTGCACGTGATAAAAAAGGATCCTAGCTTTTAAAACAAAATGCTATATTTTTTTTAAGAAAATATCTTCAGATACCACCCACGACTTATTAGGGTTTTATCTACATAGCATAATTAACGCTGTGTGTCAGGGTAAAACCCAGGTTTTCCTTTGTAGCTTACCCTTATTCTGCCTACCTACTGTTTCTGTCTTTCAAAGTTTCATGACCTATTAAGCTTATCCTAAGCAACTTACTCAGCTCTGTAAGCCAGTAGTGTTTGGAACGAGCTTTAGGGCACCATCGATCATAGCCTTACGTAGTCTGTCTGGCATAGCAGATGACTTGTCACAGGAGTATCATTTCTAACTTAAATCAGTCAGAAATAGTGAAGTTCCTTGTGTACATCACGGGATCTTTCTCCATTCTTTGCTTGGGACAGGGTTATACGATTTATTTGTTTATTCTTTGTTCCTCTGGATTCAAGCATCTTTTGACTCAGAGGGTCCTGGTGACTCCTGGAGAGGCCTGTGCTGGGGGATTGTCACCAGGGCAATGAGCCATATTTTTTCAGAGGCTTGCCATGTTCCCTGTGATATGGCTGAACAGCTCTGTTAGCAGTGAATGCATAGCACATTGGTCCTGCCTTTTCTTCACCCTTTTTCACTGCCCTTTTGGTGACACTTTTTTAAGGCAAAAGAGGAGCACTTGGTGGCAGCCCCTATACTCCTGTTTCTTGCTGGAAGGATGGGCATATAAAGCCACGCTAGGGCATGACCACAAGAGAGCAGACCCCAATAAACTTTTCTTTAGAGGCATCTCTGACACATCCCCTTGCCCAATTTATTTATTCCATGCACTTGACACTTGACACATTCCCTTGCCCAATTTCTTTATTCCTTGCACTTGCCCAAGGAAAGTATCCCAATATATTCATTTGCCTTTTGACAGGGTGCCAAAATCTTTGCATCACTGATGCAAATGTGAGCACTGTGAGCAATGACGGAAAAACCTTGCATAGCTCCGTGAATCTCAAACCTGCTTTGCAAATGCTACATTTTGTTCAGATATTATCACTGAAAGCTACTTATTATAAATTACTTTGGTTATCCTATCCGCTTGTGAAAACAAAGGGGAGTGTGTCCTCAAGTGCAAGGACTTAAGCAGCAATGAGTAGTTTGCCTTTGCCCCGAGCCCCAGGCTTGTGGCCGTTCACGGATGCAGTGACCCTACAGCAGAGTGGGAGCTGTGTTGACACCTGCCAGATTCCCGCTTACCTCAAGAGCAAAAGGCATGGTGCCAAGGCTTGCACCCGTGTCCTCTGGGGAGAGGATGCCTAGTGGGGATATGCCACAAGGCCTGCGGAGCGAGACGCGGGGCATGATGGCTCTGCAGCAGCTGTCTCCTCCTGCACCGCGGTGGCGACTGCTGCCCTTGACAAGCTGTATGCCTTGGTCCCCTCCGTCTAGCTGCTGAGCTGTGCCACCAGCTGCGATGGGGTGGGTTCAACCAAGGAAAATGCCTCCTTCTCAACTATTTTGTTTTTGCTATTTAAAGTCATCATCCTGTTAAAAGCTATACAGCTCAGTGCTACTTTTGCTATCTCTTTTCCTGCTGCCTTTGCCCATTACTGGGGGTGAGCTGTGGGGTTATCAGTACTCCAACGCAAGTCAAACACTCGGATAACATCCGTGAAGGTGGGATATTTTAAATAACTACACAGGCCTCAGTGTGCCCCTGGCCCTCTGGGCACCCTGCAGGGGCTGGGGGCGGCGGGGCCCGTGCAGCCGGCAGCACCGTCCCATCAGCAGCTGTGGGGTGTGAGAGGCTTCCGGCAAAGTGGTGGGAAAGCTGTGGTTCGGGCTTGCCCTGGCTGGGAGCTGCTCCGAGCTGAGCCTGGGCCTGGCCAGCACCACGGCCCTGCTGCCACCTGGCAGCCACAGTCACACTACCTTTGATTCATCTCTTTTGGTAGGTGTGTAAAATGGTATTTCTGACTCCAGAAGGACCTGGGCTGCCTTGGGTCCTCCTCAGACTGAGAATTGCTACATGACAAGGTCTGGAGCTGTAGAGGAGAGGAAATCCCGGATCACCCCTCCCAAGCCCTGAAGACTCCTACGCCAAATCCTTTATAAATGCTGTGCCTTTCTTGGAGGCTGTTCTTAACTTCTTTTCACCTCTCATAAAAAAAAAAAAAAATTGCAATACATCCAGCTCCCCGGATAAAAAAAAGTCTTCTGTCTCCAGAACTCTTCCAAGCATGTTTGAGTTCATGGTTCACAGAGTGTGTGTGAGGAGGAGCAGAAAGCTGCATCATTGCTATGATCTGTAAAGGCTCGTAACAGTTCTGAAGCATTTGTTTGTATATGTATGTCTGAATGAATGACTGAGGGGAGGTATGGCCTGGGCTATGCCTCTGAAACTATGGATCACCTGGCCGATTCTCCTTTTACAGTAGAGTCAATTTCACTTAACGTGCACTCAAACACTACATAGTCAGTCTTTTAGCCCGTTAGCCAAATGATAATGAAGAAAAACCATAGCATTTCTTCCTAGGATAAGTAGGAGGGACCCAGTGAAGTGAAGAAATTGTGTACAGGTAAAGGTGATGGATAATTTTGACCTCTAGCAACATCTTATTCTTTGCTTATTTGGCTCCTGTGATCTTTTCTATTAGGCTTTCCATAATATTCAAGAGTCTATATGAGGGGAGTAAACACCTAGGAAGGAAATTGGGCAGAAAATGGGAACGGACTCTTTCCTAAGTGCTTACAATGACCAAGAACATCTCTAATACATAATATGGAAGTTATTATTTTGGATATTTGCAGAGAGAGAACATTTGTAATGTATCATACACACCTTTGGTCTCTGAGAAAACTAATAATGTGAAGGATAAGAACACATGACATAATCACGGTTCCAGTGCTGTTCTGTTTCCATATTTCTGCGTCTCCATGGGATACTTATGTTGCAGTCTTGAATGCATTAAGCGTTATGCATGAAGTCACATAACTTGAACTCTGGGGCAGACACAGATTAATTGATTTCTAATGGAAAAATGCATGCCTGATGCTATTTTCATTGCAAAATGTCCTTTTCTGCGTAGTGAGCAGTAACCCTCTATCTATCTGAAGGTTAAATCTACAGCAATTTTTACCCTCTTTGATAGTGCAAATAGTGCAAATGCAATGTTTCCTTTTCACCGTAATTATTGGGCAGTATTTCCAAAACCCTTGTTTTGCTGCGTAGTGGATCCTTTCTGTGCACAATTTCTCCAGTCTAATTTTTAAAATCAGTCTTATTATAAGTCTCTGAGGCAGATATGTTGGGTCCTGGGCAACTGATGGTGCATTTTCCACTAGAGTACCTACCAGAGGTACATGAAGTGCATGCATCTAGCTAGCCAGCAGAATAAAAATCTTAGGTTTGTTAGGAATCGACTAGTTGGAGTAGTGCACATGTGTGTGTGTTGATGTTGGTGGTGAGGGTGGCACATAGACTGCCATCAGCTTACTCCACTTAAGGTGTGCATCTTCATCCCCCATTTGCCACCTAAAAGTAGGCTGAGTCCGCCTCTTGGTTTTTCTCAAGCCTCTCCCAGCGCATTTAAGCTGTGTGCATCTGGTGTGTTGCTATCCTTATTCTTCTATATGCAACTGGCCAGACAGAAGCGCGCTGCAGTGAGATAGTGTTTTGAAACAGTATGATGGTGTTACATTGAACTGCCTTCATTACAGTGTGGATTTGACACAGAGTCCTGGGTTTGTCCTGTTGGACCACTTCTCGTTTTATTTTTCTACTTCATTTCAGTCTTTTTCTGCATTTTAGTCTCTTTAGACAGTAAGGTCTTCAGGGCAGGAGCCTGGTGTCCTTACACATCCATACAGCACCGTTCCTGCCAATGCTATATACAATATAATATCAAATGAAAAGCTCCATAATTCTGATTATGCTTGCAGAGCACACCTTATGCTAGGGAGAGACTCCATATGTCTGAATCTTTTGCACTTACACACAAAATAATCCCTGAAAGTAAGGCCAAGTCGTCCTGACGTGCACTTGAACAAGATACTGCTCCTTTGTTGGTCATCACAATAAGCAGTGACAAAAAGAATGGGTAACATTGCCTTTCTACTTCTGTTCTTAGCATTCAGAGCTTCTATTGGAGCTCTCTCTTGCTAAATAACCATCTTCCCTCTATTTTTGGTGGTAAAAAAACTAGCACTCAGATATTACTTCCCAAGGAACTATCATGATTCTAGAGAAGCTAAAACTGCACTTTATTCCAAAGAAAACTATGACATCATTTCTTGCAAAGACTTTATCAGTATTTAGATTTACGTATATAGCTATAGAGTGAATGATTTATTTTGAGAAATGAATCTGCTTTCAAAAAAAATGTCTGCCATGAAAGATGAAAAGAAAGTATCCTGTCTTTCAGTGTTTTCTTTCCAACCTGGATCAGTTTTGCCTATACCTATATGGTATACCTGTATGGGCGCAAATCCTAAATTATGTATATTTTTTCCTAAGCTTTTCTTATGTTGGGTACCATCCCAGTCCCTAGGCTCTCATTTTTCTAGTAAAAGATGCTTCTACTTTTTTTAATAACTAGAGTTAAAAAGGTGCCTCTGCCATTTTAACTTAGCAGTAATTGCCCTACCTCATTACAGAGATGTCAAGCACCAGACATGAGGTGGATTCTAGAGAAGTATTCGGCCATCACAATTCCTAGTAAATTCATAAATTTGGTTTAACCTGTCTTTAGAACATACACTTTGTTTCCCAATAAAGTATTCTTTTTATGACCTCCTAATTAATAAGATTAAGGGAATTTAGCCTGGGAATCTGACAAAAGGCAATATTCTAGGACCTTCACTGAATATTAATATCCATCTTGTAGCAAAAGCAGAACACTTGTTTATGTATATTGGAGCCCCACTGGTTTAGGTCTTTACTAGGAAAACAACAAAGAAGAGAAAAAAATAACAAATTACAGCTGAAACAAATCATCAGCATTGCTGTTTTCAAATTACTATATTTCTGGGGAATTTCAGTCAGTTACATGAAAAAGAAGACACCAGTTTCAATGGAGC
Source organism: Struthio camelus (assembly GCF_040807025.1). Classification (NCBI taxonomy): domain Eukaryota; kingdom Metazoa; phylum Chordata; class Aves; order Struthioniformes; family Struthionidae; genus Struthio; species Struthio camelus. The sequence goes on along the minus strand of NC_090942.1, from coordinate 147,971,924 downwards.
TTTGATAGTCAGGTTATGTTAATAATGGGGACTCATGTAAAATGCATAAGGTATACCTTACAGATGAAGAAGATTGCTAATAATTATTCTGTATGCTAAGAGTGTAGCTCTTTCTGAACTGATACATAAAGACTCCTTTACATCCCAGTCTAATTACTTATAGACAGTTGAGCACAAAATTACTTTCATCTGTTTGAACATGTGGAAGGAAAGAGATTAGAGATGTACCTTTCAAAACAGCTGGTTGGCATGTTAAAGAAGAAAACCTACTGGTTCTTTGGTTCTGATTGAAAAGTGCATTTCTTTATAATTAGACCTATTAAAGTAAATGTCATGCAGGGGGATTATCAGAGGGGGTAACTGGGGTGCACAGCATGAAAGTCAGTTGTTCTCTTATAGCTGCTCTAGAATCTGGAAGAGTTTTCAAAGCTGAGGAAAGGTAGGACTAGATGTTTTGAGATCTTGGCTTTCTCCCTAGCCATTTGGGGGTTTCTTTTGGTCTGCTGGCTCCCAGTGAAAATCCTGTTTTGGATGTTCCTGTGGATGGCAAATGGTTTTGGGCAACCATTACTGTGTCCCTTCTTGGTGTCCTTCTCTTGCTCTCCTTCAGAAAGGTAGGGACCCCCAACTTGTGGAAGAAGAATCATACAGTGTTTCAAAGTAGCTGTAGGCAGGTAAGAGATCAATTGAATCTTTCCTGAACTTCTATTTGTCTGCTTTAGCAGATTTCGGAAGTGCTGTAGGAAAGGACCGTGTATGCAAGGGGCCTAACCCTGTACTTACTTTACAGTATTAAACTTGAATAAAATCTTTGAAGCTCCATGAGCAGGGAACTGCACGATGTCCTCTAGATTACCAGAAGAGCACTATGTACTTACTCTAGCTCCTTCTCCATGTCTGAACAAGGAGATTTCTTGCTGTCTCCTGTTTGGTCTCTGCTGTCTGTGAGATCGTGCAGAGTAACTGGGGATGGGTGAGAATATATGCTTGGTCTGGAAGTCAAGGATCCCGGCTTTGAAGCACAATGGAGATTGTTCCTCTTTACTCAGCGCTCATTAGACCACATCTAGAGTACTGTGTTCAGGTTTGACCCTCTGCAACACATGAAAAGTATTGACAAACTGGAGTGGGTTCAGCGGAAGGCCACTGAGATGGTTGGGCTGGAGCATTTGCCCTGGGAGGAGAGGCTGAGGGAGCTGGGCTTGCTCAGCCTCAGGAAGCTTAAAGTCTAACAGTCCCCACAGCACCTGTAAGGGGTCATTGAGGAGATAGAGCCGGGCCCCTTGCAGTGATACATAGTGGGAAGGAGAGAGACAATCAGCAGAAGTTTAAGAACAAGAGAGGTTCAAGCTGGATGTAAGGGGAAACTTTTTCCCAATGGGGACAGTTAGGCAGTGGAGAAGACTTTCCAGAGAAGCTGTGTTGTCTCTGTCCTTGGAGGCTTTCCAGATTGGGCTGGACAAAGTCCTGAGAAACCTGGTCTGACCTCAGAGTTGGCCTCTCTTTGGAAAGGGGGTTGGACTGAGGTCCCTTCCAACCTGAATTGTCCTATGATCCTATATGTGAATAGTACAGGCTCCAGAACTATATTTTAGGTGTTCACTTCAGTGTGGCTTTATGCCTAGGTGGACAACACAGATAAGAAGCAGCAGATAAGAAGGTGGGACCAGGTTGCAGAGTTATGGTACTGTCTTGTATTATGTAGGTTTCCCAGATGGCTGAAATCTAACTCAGGGTTCTCTAACCCATCGCAAACTGGAGACATGTCTAATGCATGACCCTTTATCTCTGGGGAAAATTTGATTTCTTCCACTGGCCTCTGAGTGTGTCTGTGGAGCAAGCTGTGGTTTATGATGCAAGCAGTGTAGCAAACCTCTGAAGTCCTTCCCCTTTTCAGCTCGGTCCCTTCCCTCCCTGCCTTCGCCTTGTTATAGTCTCCCACCTACACCAGGCCCTGCTGGAATCACAGTCCGGTAGAAAATATTCCTTTTCACTCTCCTATTTTTCCGTAACCCCTCACTTACTGTCTCTGTTGCTTTCAGAGACATGCCTTCTAGGAGTGCAAGTATTGCTTGCAGCTAATGAGTGGTCACTGTGTGAGTGACTTTATTTAAGCCTGATTGTGAAGTTAAGTAAGTCAGATGACTACTCTTGGAGCACCTGGCAGAATATGGATCTGCCTTTGGGAAGACCTGAAAATCTATATTGCATGGTCAGCCTTAAGCACAATTTCTTCTTGTAGCACTCACCCTGATGGTGCTCTGGAACTGGATAAAACTAACCATATCTTCAGAAATTCCAAGCAGTAGTTAACTGGGTACAAGCTGCAACATGCAAAACTCTCCTATGCCCTCATAGGTATTGGAAAATATCAGTATTAGTCTCTGTCTTCTAGCTCTGAAAATGGCATTCTGCCATATTTCATGATCATAGTTCTTTATTCCCAAAAATACCCTGGAAATCAGAATCATAAAGTAATCTCTGTTAGAACCTCTGTAGGTCATCTGGTCTAACCCTCCCTCCCCAAAAAGGTTGCTCAGACCTTTGTCCTGTCAACTTTTGAGCATCTCTGAGGAGATCTTAAGATCAAATCTCAAAAACACAAGAACATTTTTTCTCTCTGGCGTCCTGTGTTTGACAGTGACAAGCAGCTGGTATTTAGGGGAAGGTTAGTGAGTAAGACTACAACAGTATTTCCCATTACACACCTAAATCAAGGAGAGCGCCTCTCTCTGCATGGGGTTTTGAGTGTACTTCACACATTTTTGGGATCTCTGGGATGAGTAGTTTACGGTAGGCATGACAAAGAAGATGCATAGCCAGATTTCGGATTTAGTCCAGGTTTTCTTGTATTTCTTCCCTAGATGAATTTTCCTACGTGTGAAGGCTGAAAATTACAGAGAACATTTTACAAAAGACTATCAAAACACCAAGTCCTCCATGGATTATGCACTGTTGCTCTTTACAACTAGACCTACTTCTGCTTACGATAAGAAGGAAGCCTGCCCTTGGTGTTCATCTGAGTATACCAGTGTATGCCTGTGTGAGGTAGGGTCTCTCAGCTGACAGGATGTGTGCTAGCCCTGGCGAGGCAGTGTCTGCCACTGTATGGGACAATGGCTCACAAATCCCACCTCCTGCTGAACTCACCCCACTCCCCACAGAGACTTTCAATGAACTATTTTGCTGCAGTGAAAGGAAATATCTTCTGGATCCTGCTGAGTTCATACCAAGATGCTTAACCTTCCATTTGAGAAAGAAAAAGGCAGTGTGGCACATCACCCTGAAAGGTTACTAACCCCTATCCTCTGACACTAGTGAGGTTAGTGGAGAGGAGGCTGTGCCACGCAGGGCTCACTCGCCGCTTCATGCTGAACTGATGGCGAAACACGGGGGAGTGATGCCTCACTGAGCACAGAACCCACATGGGCTCTTGCACCGGACCAGGGCTGCTAAGTGCTCTTCTAACACACACAGAAATAAAAATAATTATAGCAGCACCAGCCATGTTAACTCATGAATGAGTTAGTCTTTGTCTTTATTTCTAACTTGGTTTGGGCTTGAACCAACTTTGATTTCCTTATGGATAGAAGATACTTCTGATTAAAAGATACGTCTTGATCTGAAGGACAGCTAATGCATTGTACACAGAATACATGGCAACCAGGAGCTCTGCTGATTGTTGATAATTTAATTCCTATAACAGACTAGAGAAGGCTTATTACCTGGCAGCCAGTATTCAATCACTATTTTCGGAAATAAATAGCCTATTGGACAGCCAACGATAAAAAAGCAAATGTGATGGCCTTAATTTTGTGTATTTTTAAATGTAATATGCTGTACTAATACAGACATCCTAAAAGCCATCTCCCTGTTAATCCTACTCAATGGCTTTTTCCTGTATTTGTGGCATGGCTTATTTAAGTAAACGATACTGTTACATCAATTTTAAAATCTGATGTATTGGCTAAATAAGATAGCATAATAGACTGTGAAATGCACTAAAATACTGTCTTCTATGCTATACTCATGAAATTGATGGTTGGTTTTTAGTGTGTTATAGAAAAAGAAGTGTTTTTAAATAGATAAGTACAAGTGACTGTGTATTTTCTTTCACTTTCATTGTTCTTGGAACTATAGAAACTCAACAGCATTATAATACAGTTCCGGAGAGTCCCACTTCACCTAACAAATGACTGACTGGTTCTTAAGACTGTTCTGCTCCTCACACTCAGTATGGAGTCCCAAGCCTTATTTATCATTGCCAAATATAAACCTTGCTCTAAGGACAGGATTATTAAATGCCTCACTATTTTTCATTTAGCCCCTTACTGCATTCTGTTAATGGCTGTCATGGTACTCATCACCATAATATTCAGTGTCTTCACAAACATTCAGGAATGCACTTCTGCAAAATCCTGGGTAGTGCTGTGGGATAGAGTGATGGCCCTTACTTTTATATGTGTTTTTGCACTCAAAATATTGTTTATGTGCAAAGAGGAGACATATTTTAAATATAAAACCATTGTTATTATAACTGAAATCTTTACAGCCTAATCCAGCCTATTAGTCTGGATCTAATTACTTTAGAAAAAGAAAGAATATTTTTATACAGAAGTTCTCATTAATATTAATACTACAGTTAAAATTATTATATAAACACTTGGCTTCTACCCCTTTTCTTGGTGTTATGTTCACCCTTCCCCTGCTCCTGCACAGGGGAATTTCCTTCTGGTATGGGGTGTGGAGGCATTACAGCAAGTTGTCAGCAACTGGAGTCCTTCATCAGGAGGAATATGATATTCATGTTAGTGATTTCTTCTTTCTCGCACTAGAATCCACTTAGGGTTCCTTTTATATGTGTGCTAACATGCTTTTACATCCCTGCTCTTTCTTTATCAGTATGCAGCTTCACCTTACATCCAGATTTATTGTATATGGTGTCTTTTATATATGTTAGACACCATTTCTATGTTCTCTGTTAACCCCAAAGCCAGTTTTGTCCATCCCCAGGTATGCATTTCTTTAGCTGACCATTGGTGATTTGCTTATAGCTGTGGGGTGTCCAATGTCAAGCCTATGCACCACATCCTATCATCCCATGCACATACTCCTCTACTCTGCATCGTGCACCTCCACTTCCTGGCTCTCATACCATGCCTGCATTTCTCTACACTACATCACTGATTCAGAGTTATAAAACCATGGTGGTACCATGCAAAGACAAACAAAAATAAAACAAATTGCTCATAGACACCTGGTGAATTAGAAAAATTGCTGTTACAGCTAAACCAGGAAAAACAATGTTGCAGGCAGGTCAAGAAAAGTTCAAACATAGCAAGCCTAGAAAACCTCAGTCCTGGGGTCTTGCAAACTCAATGCAAAGCTTACGGCCTGTTACTACCAATGACAATACCATATTACAGAGCTGCGCAGTTATAGTGTGCATCCTGGGAAATATATTAATTAGGAAGAAAATGCTACATTATTTTACACGCACTTAACCTGAACTCGTTGAAGGCATTTTATTACCTTAGGCTTCAAGGAGTGCTAATTGACTGAAATTGCTTTTAGTTCCTAATTAGATCATTACAATAGCACTGTAAACAAAGGCACTGGTAAGCTGATACATGTTGAGTTAGGATATTATTTCTAGTAGGAATGGACACATTCAAAAATTTTGGAGTTAGGCTGCAGTTCAGCTAAAAGCCCAGAAAATCAGGGTGAGTTCCACTGGTATATATTGGCTGCTTTGAGCTGCTCTGGGGATACAAAGCAACCATAAACTTGACTTAACTGGCCAGTAAAGAGGGTTTTACTGCTGCTTTGTGTCACTGGAGTGCTCCAAAGCAGCTGGAATATCCCATGAATCTGGCCCCAGATGTTTATGTGGAGCTTATTCAAACTGTTCCAACCTCTTTGACTATGAAAGCTGCTGGAAACCTCATGAGAATAAGCTCTCTCAGAAGTACTCTTTCTCCTGCTCTCAATCAGCAATGCCAAAAGAACAGTTAGCCTTTCAGTTTCATCACACTTTTGATCTGGTAAAGACTGCAAATGGAAAATAAACCCACCAAAACTTACTTGAGTGTTTTAGAATTCCGCCTCACAAGTGGTTTAATTTTAATTCTGAAAAGATCCACTGTATTTTGGTGATGGTGACATCACCTTATTATACCTAAATTGGTTAACACTTTACAGTTGTTGAGATATATATTGTGGAACTCACACTGCAGCATACAATCTTACATCTAATTGTTCTGATTTTTAGCTGTATTCTAAATGCAGCTTCAGTGTTACAAATTCATTTATCTGTTATGTTCTGTTCCACTCTAGTTATTATGTTATGTAGTTCTGTATTGCAACAGGTGATACTGTGTAGTATTCATTTCACATGAGTTCAGGCATCTACAGCAGAATTACTAACCTCCATTCTCTTTATAGTTGATGGAGATACTACTAAATCATCTCACTCATATGACCTGTTCTGCACTAATTCATGAAATTCATTTAATGTTTACATTATCTTATAACAATTTTGAATGGAAATGTCATGTAAAGTACTTTCACTTTCGATGGAAGTTCATAGTTCCTTCATTCATACTACATACTGGCTTGTAAGAAGTTGCCCCGTTCACGTCAAGGACTTTGTTGATGGAGAACAGTCTGTTCCATACTGATTCCAGCTTCATTCTTGATCTGAACTGCTCTTGTAGTGAAATTCAAGTAGAACTAGCTGATTCTTATTCTGCATATGGTCACAAATCTCTGTGATGTTCAGGATAGTCATTATCATAGCACCTGCAGCATTGTCTTTCTTTGAGATATTTCTCCCTATCAGAGGCAAGCTCAAGTTTTCATAAGACAGAAATAATGTAAAATATATAAAAATATTTCTGGCTTGAGTCGACTTGAAGCTCAGCCAAACAAAACACTGGAAACTGCATTGTAAGGAACGACGTTCTTTTTTTTTTTTTTTGTGGCAGTATAGATGAGCTAGCTGACCAAATATAAAATAACCATCTCTAATATCTTTGATTAAAATTCCTTAAATTTTGGCATACATTTATAAAAATATTGAACTTTCAGTTTACACTTTACAGCATCCTTGAAGAAAAGTCCTGCAAACATAACTTCTATGTAAAATAGAGACACAGTAATGGATAAAGAAATTACTGCCTTTTGTGCTCAAAATGAAGGCTAAAATAAATATTAATTAGAGGATTTCATATGCAAATACTCAAAAGAAGTTAAATAAGCACTTTCTTCAATGGAAATATTCAATCTAATCCTCATTTTATGCTATGATTAGTTGCTACACTTTTATTTAATGTGTTTTACAATAATAAGGTTTTTGTATAGGTCGCATAGCAATGCTTTTAAATATCTACATGAAAGGCATGACCTTAAAAAGGAGGCAGGAGGGACAGAATGGTTGAATTGTTAACAGATGAATAATTGGTTCTGAGAAACGCCAACAGAGCCTGCTTGTCTACACTACAGCTGTTCCAGGAGACGTAAATAGAGGTAGTCTTTTGCTGCAATTATACGTGCAATATTCAGGCTTCTAATGAATGACTCACATGTCTGAGATGACTTGGCCTACCACGGGTTGGGGCCAAATCTGAATCCAGTGGTACACTGCACAGTGGCCATGTTATTAGTCAAGGAATAGTTTAGTTTAACGTTTAGTTAAAATAAAGGTAGCCTCAAATTTAGTGACAGTTCTTTCCTCAGTCTGTCCCTTGGACAAATCACTAAGCTCATCAAATACAGAGAAAAGCAGAAGCATGTTCACATACAGTTTAGCATCCAGCTGATAATAGAGTGTTTAAGGGCATTCATCATTCAAAAAATGGAATCTGGAGGACCCGATTAGGTGGAGGTTGCACAGACCCAGCACCCCTGTGCTGAAAACTTCCCTGTTTAAGTAGACAGGATGGACAGAGGGTGAGAGAGGATAAAGAATGGATTACCCATGTTCACACAGAAGGAGAATTAGGACCCATAGTGTCCTTTTCACAGTCATTGCCTGATCCTGAAGACCACTTTGACTTTCTCTCTCTGATTGAATAGCTCAGCTTCTTTGTGATAAACATTTAACATATACCTGAAATGACAACCCAGTGGAGGGTGAGGTGTCACTCTATTAGCGTTACATTGATTACTATTTTATCAAGAAGCTGGACATAATTGTTAGGACTTCTGGACTATCTCTTTACATGAAGATTAACCTGTGACCTGAAATGAATCACCCAGACAGTCTGCAAACTGCTGAGAACATCTTATTTAGCAGCAGCACTCGTCATGTGCTTTTTAGATGAGAGCTTTCATTTCAAAACAGGCATCATAATAAATTGTTTGACAGGTGGTGTCAAAGACTTCCAGTGCTACCTGCTAACTGCCCCTGTGTGTCACTAACAATTGAGCTCAGAGAAGAGACTGGGATTACCGATTCAGTCGCTATGTTCCGTCTCCATCTACCAAACGTCCTCACAGCCACTAGCCTACTGTGCTCCCTGCTTATATTCACTCACTTTCCCATCATTACCCAATCCTACTGCACACCAGTAACCTCAGGTGACCTCAGACCCCTCCACTAGGCCATTTAGCTCTCTCCTATGCTTATATTAGACAAAGCAGAGGTACATTTTTATCTCCTTTGACTATCAAATTAGGCCTTTAATCTCATGAAACTCCAGCTCCATGATCGTACGTGTTCAATTTAAGGTCCCATTTGTAGAATTATCCTTTCTGAGAAAGCAGAAGTCAAATAGTAGGAGTGAGAGATAGATTTCCCTCACCCATGGTGGGCTGTATGCCAGGACAGTGACGCACATGTGTAGAGATTACTTATTTATGTGCCTGCCTCTCCTGGAAGGGAAGCAGGCAGTTGTGGCTAGTCATGTCTGTGTCTGTATACAGCAACTGCTGTCTGTGTAGCAACAGGAACATGCCATTATTTGTACATAATACTTGATATATGATCTTTATATCCTCTTCTGTACCTCTGTTAGGAATTACCACTAGCTATATATGAGAAAGAGATTGACAGCTTTCGTTGCTATCACTGAGATTGTACAAGCTGCCTGAGAAATACAAGCTAAAGATGTGCTAAAGTGCTTAGCAATTATTTGGCTGCCCACAGAAGTGTATACTTTATCCTATTTCCTTTTGCCTTTTCACCAAAACCTTTCTTTCAGAGGACACTATAGGGTGAGTGTTGTAACTGATATGAAGAACAAACTTTGATTTTTAATTTCTAATTAATCACAGTCTTACTGTGGTAGGCACTTTGTATCGGGTTACATTAGTTGATACAGTATAAGAATCAAGAGAAAGCAGAGTTAGAAAAAGAATCGTATCCATCTGGTCTTAGAGATAAGAGGCCACCTATTTTTGCTGGATTTGCACGTCTAGATCTGTTTGCCACTAACTTCTGTTAACTCACTGGTGCTTCTTGCATATTCAGACCCCAAGATCCTCCTGCACTTTTGCATAACTGTACTAGGCATATATTTTTTTCCTGTAGAGATATGTTGGTTTTTTGTTTTTGAAAGACATCTCCTGGCAGTGCAAACTGTTTGACAGGGTTGCGCTTATAAACATCATCCTTTAGCGCTTGCACATCTGGCTGAAACCAACAGGTCACTCCTCTAGTTTTATAGAAGTGTTCCCAAGGCTAAAACACTTTCATGGCATTTCTAGTTTTATGTTTCCTAGAAAAAATGACTGAAATTCTGGTTATGACTGAAGCAGCTTGTATTCCACTTCTATTCTTTCATCAGTATTTATTATTTATCATTGTTTTCACAAAATTAGGCCAACATGTTGTCATATTTGGACACAACTTTAAAGTAGCTCTGAATGTTAAAAAGAGAGGCATTATAAAACAAAACCACATCTGAAACTATGTCCTTATGGTTTATGAACTGGAAAAAAATGAAAGGAAAAATAAAGGTGGTCTGAATAGCTTTGGAAATAGGCTGAAAATTCTGGATTATTAGATGCTCCTAGTTAAGATGGATGTTTTTATAATCAGCTTATGCTTTTTCTCCAAATAATAAAGGCCATAGTTCTATTTAAATTGGCTATGATTTGTATTTTTTAGGAGAAAACAAGTGCACTATAAACAAAGGCATATCAGGAAAGTGTTCAGATATGTGCCTAACTTTACTCATTTTGCTAAGTACACCGATTTTGTCTGAATTGCTATGTGAGTAAAGCTACACAAGTATCTAGGACTATGTCTTACCAGAACAGGGATCTGGGTGATACATCCTGACTCTGCATCAAAGTCAAACCTAGTTGCACACTAGCTCTTCCCCACCCATCTCCAGCAGCCCCATTTTTGACGAAAAAGAAAGTGGGGTGTTAAACGAAGAGAACGTCCAGAGACTAACTCCAGAGAAAATTTGAGATAACAGGACCATTTTGAACAATCACATAGACATGCCACAAACAGTAAACCCTTCAAAAAAATAAGACAATAGATAATGTGAGCTTAGTATACTGTCCACTCAGCAAGACTCAGCACTTATTGGAACTTAACCATTTGATACTAGCCAGTTTATGCCCAACAGCGTGATGCAAGAGTGGTATCTCAAAGCTGGTAGAGAATAGATGTGTTGTAGCCCTGAGCTCAAGTCTTGAGCAACAAACAGAACTCATGGGCTCTGGAGTTTTCCTTGATTGTTATCAGTGCTTTTAGTTCTGGGGGTTATGGAAATCTGAGCTGCGCTATCTTTCAGTATCCGCATACAACACAGTTCTTCACACAGTTTTTATTTAAAGGATTCTGTTTGAATTATAGTGAACCTCAAAAGTTGTCACAGACAATGGACTGATCATCCTCCAGGCACTCTAGAAATATCATTAGGGAACTGTCCAGCAAAAATTTCTCCCTTGAAGAGTGTGTTTCAGTATTATGTCCCTTTCAATGGTATTACCTGCTGCAGACGGGAAAAAGCAAGCTGTGAATTGGTAATAAGTATTCTGAGGGGAGCCAGCGCAACTGCCTACTCTATGTTATTTGTTCCCCTCTCTGCCCAATCCTGCAAGAAGAGTTTGTCCTTTATTTCAAGCAATAGCAGCAGATTCAGTCTCTAAAGATGACTAAGATGATATTGGGTACTCGAGGAAAGATAAAATCCTCTTCCATGTAACCCTCACAAATATAACCCACTGTTTGCATACAAGCATGAGATGTGAGTATTGATTCATGGTGGACTGCAAGTAGAAAAGACAGGAAGGTCTAGGAGGTAGGAGGTAGTAGCTCAAAAATTCAAAGCCTTCCCCTCCCCATGCTTTCTTTTGTTCTTCCTTGATCAGAGATTTCTCTCTGACCAAAACCCTTTTCGAAGTTGCTAGTGAAAGTTTACGTGAAAGGGGCTTAACCATGTTTCTACTGAAATGAGAGAAATTTTGCTCTCATCTTCAATATTATTCAGTTTTATATGCAGAGTTCTTTGCACAAAATTGCATATTCTGTTACAAAACTTATTTTATTCCTTTATTAGAGGGTAGGGATTTCTCCACCAAGTGGAGATAATTGTTTTTTTTTATCACAGCCTGCCTTTCATAACTTTTATTTTGAATTCTTTCCTTCTTTTGCCATTTGGCTTTTGCCATCTTTTTGACCTTATCTGTGCTCCCCTGCTTAATAAGGTGCTAATTGCTTCTGTCTACTCTGTCACCTACAATAAGACCCTTCATTAACATCCTATTAGACACCTTGCATGGATCATGTAGAGATGAGTGACAATTCCAAGACAAGTGATATATGACAAAGTGTCTCCAAGCTGCTTACGTAGTTGTCTGGATCTTGATTTAAGATTCCTAAGCTGCCAGAAACTAGGTATGCCACAGAATCTGTGTTCTTCCCTTTTGAACTGTGGAATGCCATTAGTGATGATTTGTGCCAAATATCATTAAAATTTTATGCTTGAGAAATATAGATGATCTGTGAAGCAATTACGGGCTTATGGTCCCAGACCATTCTTTGAGCACCCCAAGCTCTCTCTGGTTTGAATGAGGTTTAACATACAGAAAGAAGGCCACTGTAGGTCCTTGAAGCTGCTTACAGGAATATAGATTTTCATTTCAAAAACAGGGCAAGTGATTTAGGAGCCGAAGTCTTATTTAAAAGCAATGAGAATTTGGTGCCCAAACACCTTAGCAAATTCAGGCCTGAGAGCACCTGGAAATTCCACCCAGCAGTTGAATGTATTTGAAATATGTGACATTTACTGGGAGTGGGAATAGCTAGTACTTCCGAGCCCTGTGAACCTGAACTGCTCGTAGGTATCTTTTATTTCTGTGATATTATTTAATTCACAAGAGATGTGACTGCTTGCCCTGATTTGAGCCAGGTACAGTGTGGGCAGATACTACGCAGATTTCCCTACACAAGATCTGCTAATGCATCTCAGTTTGAATTTGTAGATCTGCCAAGTTTCACTCATTTGGAGAGAGGCTTCCTCATTTGGGATTAATTTTAAGACTTTTTAAAAAAGTGTCTCCACTTATGATGAAACATTTTGCTGTGTGTGAATGAGATGTATAAAATCTCATTCTAAAGGCCAGAATCATCCCTGGTGTAACTTCTGGGGAATTCCCATGATGCTTTGAAATCTTCCTCATTCAGATGATCACAGCTCAAGAAGCTTGAATACTCCTTCAATTTGATCCCTGTGCATTCTACACAGAGTGCCAGTCATATATTGATTTTCTGATATGTTCATATAGAGTGAGAGATGAGATAGTCACAGATCTTTTTGATTTTTGCCTAAGCCAGGAGGAAAACTCTGCTGAGGAAATGTATGTGACATATATCTTAACTATTCTTATGCAAGAATAATATATATATTACAATATATAAAAATACATATAGAATAGAACGTCCTCTTTTCCCCTTTCTTCCTGTCTTCAAATGAAATATTAAAAATTATCTAGCGAGGGAAGCTGCCTTCCAGCATAAAGCTGCTATATTTATTTTAACTAAGACATCTATCTGCCCTCTTGAACACAATAAACAACCAGCAACAAAATGAAATAGAAAACAAAAGTCCAAAACCAAACCCCAAACTGTTCACATTAGTTGATAATATCATTCAGGACTAAAGATTCCTTTTGTCTTCCGTGTGATACTAAAAAACTCTTAGACTGATAAAATCAGCAAGGACAGGGCAATTGTCATTGCTCGTTTTATGACCTCAGGCATTGTTGCAGTGCCTTAGACTGCCTTGGCACCATTAGTCCCTAGACTGCTTCTGCTGATCTTAAAGAGGCTTTTGTTGGTAATCAGTACAGACTCTGGAATCCCAGGACACCACTGCTAGTTATGCTGAGCTAAAATCATAAGGAGTGCAAGCAATAACAAGCACCAAGGCCCACACTGACCCTTAGCAGCTGTTTATATGCAATCATAACTGAGCAAATGACTTTCCAAATGAAAAGGCATGTTTTTGGAACTGATAATAAATCAATCTTTAAAGAACGAGAAATACTTATTAGTTTTATTCTCTGCTAGGTTGTAAAAAACCAAATAAGAACCCCTGCCTTAGAGCCAGACGGCTTTCACATATGTAGGGAGATTTAAAGGGGTTGCACATCAAAAGAGGGCATTTTTAATAGTACTCACATGACAGAAGAACACTACTGCATTTTTGGAAGTGATACACTCCAGCTTAATGAAAAGTAACTTTCAGAAAACCAGCTAAACTACCATCAAATCTGTCGTAATTAGTAGGAATAAAATGCATATGTTCTTAATGTGGAAAAAGTATAATAAACAACAGAATTCTGATAGTGTGAATTTCAGTATCGGGAGTAACGTGGCAAAGCTGTTCTTACTTCAAAAGTCTTCAAAAATTACTTCAAAAGAAGGTAATTAATAACAGAACAGGTCTTTTTAAATGCAGGCAAGAGGAGGCAACAACGTCCCATGTGAGTGAAGAGGAGACTCTAGCACTGCAAATCACAGGCCATCCAGCTCAGCACTTCTCTAGGACAGCCTCGGTGGGGGACAAGTCGCCGTGCCTGGAGTGCAGCAGTAAGGCTGCTGGATATGGGCTCCTTCCTTCACAGACTCACAGAGGATGATTCTTGCGGGCGAGGAAGGGTGAGATCTTCACCTTTGCCACTCTGATAACGGTAAATTATTTCTATGGAGAATCTGTATTTCATTCTGCAAATGTGAAGAAGTAACTACATTTCTTCTCTCTCTCTCCCTGTATATCAGCTTTGCAAATTGATGGAGTTTATGAGGAACGGATAGAAGATAGGATTCATCTGGCTGAATTAGGGGTTTACACCTGAGATGGTTAGCTTTTCTGAGAATGGTTCATCTTATCCTTAAGAGGAGGACCTATAAAATAGTTCAAATGAGCTATACTATTGAAGTACAGTCCCTCCACTGACCCTGAGGGGAGCTGAAGATGACTGTCCCAGATGTAGATGTCTGTATGGTAGACATCTTAAGCTTAGGTGAAAAGAAACTCATCTAGGAGCCATCTTCATGTTTTTTTCCTTTTGTTGGTTATGTATCCTACGTCAAAAATAGATTGGGATGTTAATTCATAATGAACAACATCATGTTTGGAGCTGTGGTGTTGTTTTGAACTCTGGCAGAAGACTACCACACCCATCTGATGTTTTCTTCGTAATACTGCAGGACTTCACTGCTGCAGAACTGGCATAACAACTTGATAATAGCAGAAGAAATCTAATTCAAATTCCCTTAAAGTCAACGTCCTTGTAAATCTAATAAGTACTTGATACTGACTTGCTAAGCACCATCTGCAAAACTTAAAAGTCAGAAGTTCATTTCAGCCTTGCAATTAATAAATAAAAATCATTAGGTTTAAAAATTCCAAAGACATCATCAGTTACATTGTATTTTTACAGTACTATCCCAGAAGAATATTAAAGGACTTCAAAAGTGACTTGACCCCTAAGTATAATACTGTAAGAGGAATGCTTTTATTGCCATTCTACAGAGAAGCTGAAGAAACGCTTCTATAGCCCAAACCTTGAAATGCTTGGGTATTTTCTAAGAACCATTTTCATGCCTATTGTAGGACATAGGGAAGAAGATGAGGGAGACACTGAGACAGCAGTGTAGGAACAGTGGCCTACTTTGTAGATTCTGTGTCAGGGATAAGCACCTAAAACCCGTGGTGCAGCTGAAGTCAATATAGGCATGCAGAAGCTGATTTGGGTACGAACCAGCAGGTGTTTTCTCAGTCACTTAGAACAAGTAGCCATGAAATATGTGTGTGCCTGAAGTGGTTGATGTTAGGTAGAGGTAAGGCAAAGACAGGCAGCACCATTGGAGACTCCACTGGAGTCAGCCAGGCAGCTGAATAGTTTTGCTTTCTTACTGGCACAATTTTCTATGGACATATTGTCCGGTGCCCAGTAACAATTAGGATATGTTAATGTGAAGGAAGTATGCTAATGATCAGATGAGGTAGATGCTAGTAAGATTAGCGGGTTACCCTGACAGCTGAGTAGCAGAATACTGTTTTGAGCAATAATCAATAAGAAGGTGAGGGTACAGGGAGGTGCCCAAATGACCTTTCTGAAGGCCTTTGTTCCTGAAAGTAAGACTGTAATTTAGAAGTACTTGTGTAGGAAGCACTTGTGTTACTCTCAGCAGTAACCTTAATCCCTCTCAACTGGAGTCTCCCTGCAGAATACATGTATTGTCTCTGACATGGATGAGTTACACTCATTTTCCATCTTGACTTGTTTAGGAGAAAGCAGATATGTGGTAGCCAGACAAATATTTGGTATTACCACGAAACCATTCAGGAAACAGAAGGCCATGTGGCTCATTCCAACCATTGAAATATTGTATGTATGTGATGGAGGGATGTAGGCACCCGGAGGGACTGAGCAATCCCACCATAAAGATGGTTGCAAATGAATATTCTCTGTGACCTTCGCAAATACTTTTAGGCAGTAAGACTAGAGGCCAGGCCTTGCTGGTGGCCAAGGCCAGATTCAGTAAGTATAAGTAGGGAAGGCAAATGGGAGGTACTAGCTTTTAATTTTGATGCTATCTATTAATACTTTATTCCTAAAAAAAAAACATGCATAAACTAAGAAACCAAGAGTCTATGAGGCCTGGCAGTTTGTCTTTGAGTGGATTTTTAACTAAAATAGCATTTTTTCCTTTGGCTATTTTTCTACATCTTGTAGAATTAAATGCAAAATCTCAGCTTTACTGAAGAACTGATGAAATGAGAACATTTCTAAGGACCATTGTGGCTCTACAAGGCTGCCATTGGGGTTCAAGTTCTAAATCTCTCTGACCCTTTGGAAAGTATGTGTCTGTTGCAGATCTATCAACTTGCAGTTCTACATAATTTCTGTTCAGGTCTTTTGATTTTTACCTCCAGAAGTTTCCAAAGCCTTAGTAAAGAGCGTAGTGCTTAGTTAGAGCATTTAGGGAGAAATAAGGATTTTTCAAAAGTACATGCACATCCCCCTACTTAATCCCCAAACCACCCAGATTCTGTATGAATTTTCTGGGTTATTTGAAAAGGACCCTAGAGCCCAGAATTGCACCTTTCTACATGTTCAGACCTGCCTTACTCTTGCCAGGCTTATCAGTTGCTATCAAGCTTCTGTTTCTGGCTGATGACTAGGGTCATCGGCTAGAAACAAGTATTTCCCCTTCCCAGTTCCCTTGAGGGCTTGAGCCGTTTGTTAGCTACCTTGAGCCGTTTGTTAGCTACCTTATGGCTCTCTTGGAGTGAGCTTTTAACACAAAGCAGTGGGACCTACTGCCTTCTTTTCAAAACCATCTGGAAGAGGTAATGGTAGGAGTCTGAATTTGAAATTGCGTTTACTTGAGAACAAACAGAACTGAATCAACATCTTCCTCTGCCTATGGAAGCTTCTGCTTCTCACAAAAATATTCTGATCACCAAAATATGCAGTTGGGAAAAGCAATCTCCACTGCAGCTCTTCAGTGAGATTTCCACTGTGAAAGTGAAATAGAATATGGTTTTAACGGAGACATTAGAGAACTGTGGAAAGAAAGACACCAGCATTTGTTTCAGTACCCTATGTGGATTTTACAGCAGGAACTGGGTGCAATATAAAGTGATGTACCACCAACATGTTTTCCCTTTGCAGCTGCATCAAAAAAACAACGGACCGAAAAACAACCCAAACACAATAACTGCTACTCAGGTCTTTCAGACAAAGGGTGGAAGTGCTTCTGTTATATGCCTTTTTTCAGGCTGAGGATCCCTACTGGAGACAGTTGCCTCCCTGTACTCTAAGGTAAGTGCCTCAGGGGACTGCTACTGCTACTTTATCTTTCTTAGTTAGCCAGCTCAAAGCCAATGCCTGCTGGTAGTGCTGAATTCAGGCAACACCTTGCTGTGAACTCTGTCTTTGGACCCCATAAGCTAATGCAGCCCTCTCCCCAGGCACCCGACAGGAGACGTAGAAACGCGTGTGCCTTCTGCATCGCCCTCCTGGAGCCAGGACCTAAAAATTAAGCACTGTGGTGCCAAAGACGTTTGCTGGTTTGAGCCTCAAATATTTTAACAGTGCAAGACCTGTTGCAAGTGGATGTGGCTTTGACTCTGAAATTCTTTAGCTGTTTTTAAATCCCACCTTTTGGAATGGAGTAGCATTTGTCTTCCTTCTTGCATGCTTCCCTCTGGGATTTATATCAGATTTTACCAGGTATTCCCGGTATAGACCATGACTTGATAAATATTTGTAAAGTACTTGGTGTGTTGAGGTTCCGCTAGAACTATCAGTATCTAAAGAAGATTATCTAAGGATGGGTGCTATGAGATACTGAATGTTGAAGGCGGAGTTGATGGCTTGTGAACTCCCACCTGAGCAATTAAAGCACTCTTGCAATATAAACATAGGATTGCTAATGGACCAGGGGCAGTAAAAACTTCAGCAGGATAAACTGGATTTTAAATAAGAGTTGTAGCAGTGGAATGGCAGAATATACTACTTTCTGCTTATGTTTTTCAAGGTGATTTTGTTCACCTACTAGTGTTTTGCCCTCTATTTTCACTTGTAGGAGTGCAGTAGCTGGGAAACTGCACTCTGAGGGCTGCTAAAGGATGACTCAAAGTGAGGGCCTTGGTGAAGTAAATAAACAGAAGTAGTGGTTTAGAATTAATACAAATGTTAACAATTAAAATAGGCATCTCTATCACTAGGATCTTTCCCCCAAAGCACGTGTTTCTTTTCAGAGAGTTGCATAAGGCTCATCGGTTTAAGTGGTAGCGGATGTTACCTGTTATAATTGTAATAACGCATTTAGTTGGCATGTATTAGGTGCTGTCTCACCATTAGTGTGTGACTGGGCTGACGGAGCAGTGGTGTGGTTTGGAGGGGTGGAGAAGGGGCTCAGCACTCCACAACACCGACCTCCTCCTGGGACTGAGGACAGGCTTCACACAAGGGATGCTGCAGCTGTCCTTTGAGACAAAACTGTTACCAGAAATGAATTCTCCCAGTAGCCTCTTTAGACACAGAGCACCCTTGCTACCTTTGCCAGTAGTGCTCACCAGCATGGGCACTGAGGTGCGCCGAGGAGAGGCTAATTAACTTTCAGGATATCAAGGGCAAAGTGAAAAAGAACATAGTCTGTACAGGTTATGTTATGTTAGGTGTCTTTATACCCAGTCTTCATTATATCTAGTTACTGATCACTGTTCTCTACTGCATTCAGTTACGATTTTTTCCTCATAAAGAAATGAACTAAATGAGTGAGCTTGAAGACAAATTTTAAAATATTAAAAGCTGTCCTTCACCTCAAATCTAATTCTTCTGTTAGTTGTTTACATACATAATTTAATAACTTGCATATATATTTTTATATATTATTCTGACAGTTGTGAATGAGACTGGATTCAGGAAAAATATTCTGGTACAAGGAATCTGAAAATACACGTTTGCATTGGTAAGGTACTACTGTATATTTTGGAGGGCTTATATTACTCCTCATTGTGGTTAGTGGTTAGTATGACTATCATGTTTTTGCAGTATTACGTATCCGAGAAAATGTAATTTTTTCTATTCCTTTTAAAATCGAATTACAATGTGACATTCAATAAAATATCTTTTGTGCAGCTAATAAAAATGAGATCCCATCTCACTGCTTTGACAAATAAACCACACAAGTCAAAATACTGCCTCTGATACAGTTTATAGCTTAAGCTTTCATGTCAGCCTTTCCTATAAAAAAGCCCCATTATTTATTAATAGCCTTCTATGTCTTAAAAGTTTCTTTTTCTTGTGTGGAGAAAAAATCATTTGCCTTTTAATGGGGTGTCAGATTTGTTTTCCAAACCTTCTAAAAGGTTATCGTTGTTACATATGGACAAGTGCTTTTTTCAGAATCAATGTAAACTCTGTTACCAGGGTAATTTACTGCAGTCCCTTGGTAGCTGTACGGAAAACTTAATTTCACCATTTTGCAAAGTGGAGGGGTGGGACTCTTTCCTTGTGGTTAACTATTTTCACATGGAGTGAAAAGAAAATGCATGCTTCTAGCACATACTAAATAACTGATGGGCTCTTACCCTCTATTTGAGTTCAGGGCACATTGGCAGTCTGGTAGGGTTCATGGCACAGAAAGATGACTGAGCCAATTATATATATCATAAAATCTTTTGGCAATTAACTTCCAACTAGCCAAAAGATTCAGACTAATGCTAACAGTGGATAGTAAAAGCTTGTTAAATTTCTGTCCAATACCCACATACACACACATCCAAATATCTGAGCCACATTTTTGATGTCAGAGAAATCTGTACTGAAGGAAGAATATTCTATGAAAGATCCAGAGGTGTCAAGTTTGAGTCTGTCTTGCAGTTTGATTTAAAAAATAATATGAGACATCAGCAAATATAAATTTCAGACCTGTGCATTTAGTTAGAATTTGCATTAGCAGCTACAGTACTTTATCTCCAAAAAGGCAATAATAGCTGTGTTTTCCTCTAACAAACACTACTCAAAAACAAACAAACAAACAAACAAATAAAGAACCCAGAAACCACTAGGAACTAGCTATGACCTGAATAACATTTTTTATATTAAATTAATTTCTTTTTTCTTAGTACTTTCTAATAACTTGTTTCATTACGTGGGAGTGTGGACTACCTCTACTCTGCCCAGTGAAGAGTGTATTTCAGAACGGGCGTCAGGTCTTTGAACTCTGTGACTGATGATCTGTCCACACTGTTGGCTGTTCACCTGACTGAAGGCAGCACTTGGCATCCATACTGTGCTTAACAAGAAGTGGGTTGCTGATGTCTGCTAATGTACTGGATTGATGCATGTTTAATTCTAGACTTTCTGAATTTTGAAGCTTGGACTGTTACTGAATCTGTTCAGTGTCTCTATCTCCAAAAAAATCTCTGTAATGTCGGAATCGGCCTCTTAACATTAGTTTGGGAGTGTATAAAATTCAAAACTCTAAATTCACAGACTTACGTGAAAAGATCACCTATCATTTAATATACCAAAGTTTCTAGTTGTCAAAGTGCAAAGACAAATCCCATGAGACAAAAATCTCCACGATATTACTTTAAAAAATCAGAATTTTTAAGTCAGTCTCATGATTTTGAAAACCCACCACATTATTTTTGAATGTTTCGGGTTGTCAATATTCCTGTATTGCTATGCACAAATGTGAATGGGAAATCATAATCTTGTCTTCTTTTCAAGTTTTCATGTAGAAAACAGGAAATAGGACTAGAAAGCCAAACCTCATTCTAGTTCCATTAAAACACCCTCAGACTCTCCTAGACAAAGGTTTAGTGGTCAGATCTGCTCCCCACAGATGAAAGAAACCCTGATACAATGCTTTTTCTTGTTTAGATCAAGAAGTTGCATTCCCCATCAAGATCACAGGCAAATAGCCTTTATCTCTTGCAACTCAACTTGCTTATCAGTAAAATATTTGCTATCCTGGCAGAAATTTGATAAGAAATTCCAAATTGGATCTATGAAACTTTTTCTGACAAATGATTCATCAAAACTAGAATGATATTTCAAAGATGTCTATCTGTCAGTTAAATTTCTGAACAGCCTTCTAATAAGATAAGTAGAGAGGGAAAAAAAATCCCAAACTGAGCAACCTTAATTAATTGTTTGATGGACCTTGGTAAATTTATGAAAGGGATCATGTAGCACCAGTCACCTATGATAACACGGGACTGAATTCAGTGACCCGCTACGTCCCATGGCATGTGTTATATGAACAGTTCTCCCATGAAATGTTTTCAATAAGCTGTCATTTTCATATCAATTGAAGGTTTTGCCAGAATGTCCTGGATGATCTCCAAATATGAGTTCATATTGAGAATGGGATTTTCAAACATGCTTGGCACTTGTCGAGCTGTGCTCTCAGGAGAATTACCACCCACTTAAATGCTTCTGAAAAACCTGCTCGCATTCACTTCTCAGCAGGCTCAGTCTTCATCTCTTTTCCCCCAGAGAAGAGGAAGACAGAACCCTAAATGTATGGTGGATGTCGATATTTAGTGACTTTGGGGCTTTGATATCCATGATCTATGGGCTTTATAGGAACGTATTTCAAGAACATTTGTTTCCCCACTACCCCTCATTTGGGAGATGTGATTACAGGTTAATTCTCAGTGCTGCTGGCTGGAAAAGGAAAGGATGTACTGGACCCTCTCTAGAAGTACAGTAGTTTAGATTTTTGGGGACTATTTCTTTCTAGATATGTAAGTCTGCATGGTATATTGCAGTCTAGACGCTGCTGTACAACACACTTCGTGCATTCACAGATATACTTCTACTTGACCTAGTTTAGGCAGAGACTATTCGGATGTTTCTACCTAGCATTGCAGTCCTGAGTGTGCTGTGTGCTGTCAGATATGTATTTGACTGCGCAGATAAAGCATTAGGCCTCAGAGGACGAAGCTGTGCTGCAATCAAGAAACAGAATTTCAGCATGCGGAGATCATCTCACCCTGCTTTGATCTAGATCCTTGGAGCCGCAAGGTGAAGATGCAGCAGCATTATCTCTGGCTATCGCACAAAGTGACCAGAATCAGTACAGCCCATAGAAACCTTAAGTCTTCCCTGCAGTTGATAGCCAAGGTATATAATACTTTGGTATGAAAGAAAGCTAGATCAGATACATTTACATGTGCTATTGCTGCATCATTGAGCTACATTATAGACATGTTCATAATTTCATCCCTAGAATAGCTTTGTAAACTTCACCTGAGATCTCTTGTTTTTTGCATACTAAAAGTATGAACTTGTCATTGAAGTTTGGAGTCAGGACTTTTCCCTCCTAGTCACTGTAACATAAGCTAATGTTAGGAACCCCTTTGGATACAGACAAACTAGAAAACGGAAAGTATTTGAACTTTCATCAGTATCTCCTTCTGTTCGTGGCTCAGGTGTTATTGAAAGAACAAAGACCACAGAAGGAGGTGCTCTGCTCCTAGTTACTGTGCATGGCAACATAGTGATCTTTGGCCATCAGAAGGAGACACTGAAGAGTAAGTCTTTCTCTGCACCTGAGCCATGCATTTCTGTCTTGCATGGGGACTGTGAAAGGATGAAGCATGCTTAATCCCCTGCCATGAGCCCAGCACGTTGGCTCAGTCTGCTCAGGATAATTAGACAGTAGGACATTCTGTATGCTGATGAAGATTTTCAAATAATTTAGCCTCTAAATTAAAAAGAATTTCCAGTGAAATTTCCGGTCCAGTGAATATGAGAGAACTGTTTTTTTTCAAAGCTGAATAATTTGGCTTAAACTGTGTAGATTTTCAGAGAGCGGTGAAAGACAAGTTCCCAGCTCAGATGGCACTCCCTTGACAGAGATCATATTTCTCTTTCAAAGCAGAGGGTTCTAGGGTTTGTCTGTAATACCGTTATAAGATTTTTTTAACACAGTAAATGCTAGTTCTTTCTTCAACTTCATCTTTAGAAAGTATTCCTGAAATTTCAAATATTACTACTACCACTTTTGTCACACTGTGGCAGTCACACAACATGAAAAAATTTTGCTCAGACTATTAGCATTTGGCAAAGTTACAACATCTGAAAATGAGGTCTTATAATGGGAAGTATTAAATAACTATAAGTTGCTAACCAGTTCTATCTACATAAGCTGAAATATATAGCTATAAAAGCAGGAAAACTCTTCTCAAATATAGCACCTGGTTTCTATGTGATTCTACTTTTTATACAAGCTTACATCTGGGACAGTGAAGTCACAGGAAGGTCAAGTGATCCACCCAAGGTCAAAGACTGACAGTCAATGACTAAGTCACTATCACAACTCATGGAAGTTCCTGGCTCCGAGCGAAGTACAAGGTAAGTGACACTAAGGTACATCTTGTCTCAGTTTCCATTATGTTTCTAATCTCTCTTCACTACAGTAATGAATGATAATGAGTTGCAATCTTTTCTCTGGGTTGTTCTTGCTGCTATATCGGTGACACTTATTGTTACAATAATGACATAAGTGGAGAAAAAAATTGTGCTAAGTGATATTATGAATAAGTAAACCTAAATAACTTACAAATAGAACAGTATTTGCAATAACTTTTCAAAAAGGACGGTCTTACTCAATGTGTCCTTATCAGCCAGGTCACTCTTTCCTTTGTCTAGAATTGAAAGTGCTGGGAAAAAATGAACATGATTCAGTAACCTAAACTTATGTGAGAGAGCCTTACTAATGCAGGCTGTTAAAGTCCACGTAAGGACGTGCAAGGACAGGTACATAGCTGACCTGATGATATTTACTGTGCAAAATCAGAAAGTCAGTTATCCCAGTCGCTGAGGAGCAACCTGCCATTATGCACTTGCATTTAGAAATTGGTGAATATTAAGCATTTCAGACTCACGGGGAAGCAATTTGCAAAAGTGCTCAGTGGTCACAATCTCGGTCAGATTTTTCCAAAGTGCTCAGCATTCAGCAGAATGACCTCAAAAGGCAAGAGGTTTTCAACCCTGCTCTGCACTCGGCAGCTCCCACCCAGTGCATTGTGCGCTGTGGAAGCTGCCAGGTGCTGAGCCCTTTGCAGAAGTCTGATTGCTATCAAGTGCACATTGCCTGAGGAGGCAGGGAGTGAGGAGGTTGTAGGAAAGAGCCTTCAGCTGCCCCTCTCTTTTTACTCCTTTCCATCCTTCCCTTAGCCCCTGTCTCCTACTCCCCTGCTACAAGACTTGCATTCGCAGCACAGCTCCAGCAAGAAAGAAGTTGCAGCACTGTGTTGAGAATGAAAAATGCCATGCCAGAAGAATACGGGATATAGACAACTTTGGGATGAGGTGGATAAGGACTCTTCCTGCAATCAGCAATGTTGCCCACCCTGGTGCTAGTCTTAATTTAAGAGTATGTCCTGTCCATGTATGCTCTATAGCAGTACTAGGAAAGTTGGCAGCTGGTGAAAATTCAATAGCAATGGAATCCTTTCTGTATTTTAGCATGAGAATATTCCATATGTTTGATGTTATCCCCTTAATCATTTTATGCAATGTTTAAGATTTTACTTTTCCTTGGTCCACTGAAATACGATGTCTTGTCTTTTTTGTTCTTAGCTGTAAACGCGTGTGTGTGTGTGTGTGTCTGTCTGTCTGTGTGTGTAAGCATATATATATATATATATGTATAGCCTAGTGTAATCAGTTTATTTTATTTTCAGTTAAATTTTTTTTCCATCCCCCAATTTGTAACTTCCATTGTTATCATTCCTTCAATATCTTATTTTGGAAATTCAGCTACTAGTTTGCTGCTTATTTCAGATCAGTATTTAACTCTTACACAGACACAAACACAAATCCACTTATAGGCATAACAAGTCCAGAAAGGAATTATGACTGTAACTAGTTGCTTAGGAGTCCTGGATTTAAAGAAAAGGAGGAGCCAAAGAATTCAAATGGTCGGGAAACCTAAACTTTTTGTAAACTTTCTGCAAACCTTGGCTCCCCCATAGTGTTGTGTGGTAAGGGAGAGCTAGACTGGCTCGTGCAGCCCCCCTATCTGTGCTGTGGCACAGCACTATCCCCTTCCTAAAACACTAACTAATTTGTTCATTAACTGTTGCAGATCTAAAAAGTTTGCCTTGACTCATGTTCAGTTGTTGTAGTGGTTACTTATGTGAATAGCCATTTACTCTGGAGATGGGAGGGAGGGAAGTTATACTAAAATATATATTTTTTATATTTAGCCACTCTGGTTTTCCAGGTTTCATTTAACAACATCAGTTAGAAAGCCTATCATCTTTTTAAAAGAGCAGTTCATTACAGTCATTGTTTTAGCATATGTGCTGGCTAAAGAAAAAAAAAAAATGGATGTGAGAGTTTTAAGCTTTAGTTTGATAGAGTCTGGGTTATGAAGTAGGACACGTTAGTGGCCCACTGAGGTAATTAAAGTTAGCAGTTCCACTTGTTTACAGCATACTGAAAGGTTTGAAACACCAATGTGGTCTCTTCATCCACCTATGCATTGTAAAGCTCTAGTGATCTAATATTATTGCTACCTGGCTGCTAGCTCTTATGAAATCTATCCTAACAACCCAGCTGATAATTTCAGCAGTGCCCATCATATTAGGTAGAGCCATACTGAAGTGGCCAGGCCAGAGGATCACGATCACTTGAAAGAGGGTGATGGTAAGAGAGAAACTGCTGCTCTCCATAGCTGAAATAGCTACTATACCTGTATCACTGTATGACACCAAGTTTTTCAAGCCTCCTAGGAAGGGATCACGATAGCTTCTTCTTTGCTGAAGGACAGTTTATGCAATTAGTATAGTAAGCAGCAAGCAGAACTAACTAAACCATTTGCTGAATTTTTACTGGTTTTCTGAATAATCTGTAAACGTCTTTTGATTTTCTTGAAGGTACTTGCTATTCTAAGTAGCTTAATGCTTAATGCTAAGTAGCTTGATGCATGCAACTGGACCTTTGCTGATTAATTTATCAGCTACATCACACAATATTGTCTGTTTCTATCTGGAATGAGCATAATTCTTCAAATTGCGTATCTGTTGGGAGTACTAGAGTTTCTGAATTCACAATTTGCATTCTGTGAGTATCCCATAGTATTCACTTAACATTCAGTTTCCATGAATGTTTCATGCACCTTGTACTGGTTAATAACATGAAGAGACTCCGTGTTTCCAAAACTTTGCTTGTAATGGAGAATTTACAAAGATATTTTGACTACAGTTAGCCCAGTAGCTATTTGCAAACAGACAGAATTTTTGGGCTGTCCTCCAAACTCTTCTCTCTTGAAGCCTGTTCTGCTTCCTTCACAGTCCATCATAACTCAGCTCTCAAAATTTGTATTTAAACTGGAATGTCTTCTGAAAGTTAATGGAAAAAAGAGCACAAAAAATCCAAAAAATCCAGAGCAGTATTTCATCTGAGCCCAGATTCTCTTATATTCCGGTACTGGCCCAGCTAGGGTCAGCAATTAGGTGATTATTCGTTTGTTCTAGAGAAACTTTATGAGAAAAATAAACCACCAGTTTTTATGAGAAATCTACCTGCAAGCCCTTTCCAGACAGCTGGAGAACTGCTATTACTTTTCTTCCAGGATACCGGGCATGTTCATTCTGCTTCTGCATACAAATATTGGGAGCTATAAAACAAGCATATTCCTCTGTCTGTCCGTCTGCATTTCAGATCCATTCCCAGATTTTTATCCCTCTTCGCCTCTCCCCCTCATAGCATTTCTCCCTTTCCTACGGTCATAGCGGTACATATGGCTTGACGAGGACAGTTTCCCTCTCTGATTAAATTTAAGCAGCAACAGCTGTTTGATGTCAGATTGGCAACCCTGGATGTGGCTGTCCCTCACCCTCCCTCCCTGTCTGTCAGCCTCTGGTCCTCAGCCAGCCCCCGGCACCTCTGCACACCTATGGGGAAGGGAACGGTTTGAGCCACCACCCTATACGTACCCCAAGGATCCCCAACGTTGGTTTTCAACTATATTGCAAGAGGGGGAGGGGGCTTTCAGGACTACAACACTCCAGAAACGTGGCTTTGATGGGGCTGTCATCAGCCATCTGAGACAGCTCTGCTGGGGATGTCATCAGAGCCTGGCAGTTTGGCAGATGTACAGAGTCACTGAAGTACCTGTGGAAGTGCAGCGTGGGGAGCTGGATTATAATAATAGTCGCAACACTACTACATTTTAATCATGATATACTTGCTTGTAAAGAGAATTTCAATAGTACTGCACATTACTCATTTTTAAGGAAGCCTGGCTGCTGCAAAAATCTTAAATCACAGCATTTGCTTCCTGCTTGATGCTAATTTGGGCCAGTTCCAGCCAACGGAGTTCCTTTTCCATGTTGTCATTTAATTACACATTTACCCACGCTTCTCAGCTAGTAAGAGCCTTAATATATGGCCTCTTAATCTAATACTGATCTATTAAAAAGTACACTCAGTATTTTAAAGTGTTAGACAACAGATGGAATTGACAGTTTTAATAGGTAGCAACTAACATCATCTCCCAATCTACACCTCTGTATTGGATTTCAAGCAACTGATATCACTGTGGACATGTGCAGATATGGGGCTTGCATTTAAAGTCAGAAATTCAATCAATAGCTTGTCTCTCAACAGAGCTTACTAGATTATATCAGTTAGAAGTGACCATCTGGCCTAATCTTGGGAGTTCTGAGGTATCATGTAGATCTTTTTCACTAATGTCATTTTTATTTGGTTAACATTAATAAACTGTAGCAAACATTGCAAATCTTGCACTCTGAAGCTGTAACTCAATTTTTGGCTTTTACATGAGACAAGTCAAACATCTGCTTCTCTAGAGGGAATGTGTGTGAGAGTAAGCATGAGAAAGACACAATCGCTCCAAAGATTTTACTGTCTTTCTAGATGCTGTGAAATGATGGAAAGTGGCAGTCTTTTTATTTCCTAAAAGAAAAGCATCTTACTAAAAGGTATCCAACAGCTAATGTGATTATTTTTGTGAATACAAAATATAGAAGAAAATATGCAGATAGCATTCTAAGGGGTTACAGTTTCGGAGTATTCTATGACTGTAATAAAAGAACACACATTACATATTCATCTACTAGATTTATGCTACAAATAAAGTCTAACTTTTAATCTGGTACAGTCGATATATATCATGAATCTGTGATCAGCAATTTAACTCTGTCGCAGCCAGAATGTCTAAACTCTGAAAATCCCTTTTTAATTCCAGAAGCAAGAACATTTTCCCTGCTTACACATCTTCTCTCTTTAAAATTTAATTTCAAATTCCATTTTGTGTTTGGCTGAACGCTGGCTCTATTAAAAGTTGAGAACTGCTCTTTTCAGAAAAAAAGGAAAATTAGGGTCAGTTTCCCAGATCTTATTATAACTTTGTATACATTAGTGGTACAACAGTGATTCAGCTATACAAATTATTGTCACTGGATTTTGATATTGCAAAATAAAAATTAGGAGTGATTTAGAAATGGACCTGATACAATCAGAACCCGTGAAGTTCTGGAGAAAATTGCTTTTGGTTTTGACTCATTTCTAATCATCTGAAAATTTTTAAAATACTGTTTTTGCAGGAGACGTGGATGTTTCCAGATGAAAATAAACTGGTACAATTCTCTTTGAAATATCAGTATTTATGTAACAGAAAGAATCAGGATGGGGGTCACATCTCAGGTGGGGTCCAGTGGCCATGGGTCAGCAATGCAGCTTGACGATGGTGGGGGGACATGTGGTGCCAGGAATTGTCACCCAAAGATGTCTCACCAGCTCAGCTCTTGCTCACATGATGCTCTGCACCAGCCCCTCAGCTATGCTGGAACAGCTTTATATGAAGTCCTGGACAGCTGGCCCTGCATACCGTGCAGTGTCAGCCCTGCAAAAGGGAAGTTCCAGCATGACCCCACAACAAGACTTGTGATGACACAGCCAAAGGAGCGCTGCATAAAAGGCCACTGGCAGGGATGAGCAGCAGTGGGGAGGGAGAGAAGAGAGAGTATGCTGAGATCGCACTGCAACTGGAAACAACATGGGAGTCAACTGTAAAAAATGTGAATGTTTGGGAACCTCATTAAAATAGTACCTATCCTGGAAGTCTTGTGGAAGGGTATAAGGGACAGGGTTTGGATTAGAAATCAAAGATGTACGTCTTTCTCTTGACCTTGGTACCCAGAGCTGTAAGAAGCTGGGCAAGTCCTCAGTTTCTCCATCCTAAAATGGTGAGAATATTGATCCTTGTCCTTTTAAAGGCATTGAGTTTAGTCATCAAATGCATTCTGAAGATCCAAGTTGTGTTACTGTTACCAAAAGTTTCACATACAAAAAGGAACTAGCTAACTTTGATACCGAAGAAAATACCTGCCTGCCTGCAAAAAAATCTGGAATACAGAAAGTCCCTTATATGCTCAGAACAATAAAAAAGAATATAATTTTAGTAATATTATTGTAAGAAGAAAATTTGCAAGCTGGAAGGAAAATAGAACCTGGAAAAACTACTGCAAAATCAGAAAATAGTACCATGACAAGTAAAGTTTTTTTTTTTCAGAAGAAAGAAATTTTGGTAAAAGCTGGCCTTTCTTGGATATAATTTTTTTTCTAATAATATTTTATTTTTGTAGTTTATTTTCCTGTTGTATAGCGAAAGCTGAAAAGCTGAAATGGATTTCAGCTCCTGGTATTTTTTGTCAGCCCTCCACATCAGATATTTTATTCAAAGTACATAAAAAATATTGTTTCTTTCAAAATACATCACAGGCCATTTTCTAGCCAGCTCTAACAAGGGAATGGAATTCTGCAAAGCAGCATAGTAAAGAGAGTCTGCAAATATATCTTTTTTTTTTTTTTTGCTACCTGGGAATCCAGCAGAACCCTGAAATTGTCACTGACCAGCTCTCCTTTTGAGTAAAGGTGAAAACATCTTTCAAAGTGATCTGAAAATTTTCATTATATATTTTAAAAAAAAAGCCTAAATATATTTGCCAGAAGAAACCCCCTATTGCTAGGAGTTTATTGACTAGTAGCAAAACACAGCTGATGGCTTCTTCCGTGCTAGCAAACTATACTTGTACAGTACATTTTTTAACTTTCTGTTTTTCACCCTAGTTAATAAATCAGAATGCAGATGAGAGATTCATAGTTAATTTTCAGTAGCTAGCACAGCATGTCTCAGCCTATAAAGTCCTGGAAGTCTTGGGCTGTGAATTCCTTGATACTGACAAGCCAAACAGCTTAGAAATTATAATTATAAGTTACAAGTG
This sequence comes from Struthio camelus, assembly GCF_040807025.1. NCBI lineage: Eukaryota > Metazoa > Chordata > Aves > Struthioniformes > Struthionidae > Struthio > Struthio camelus. The sequence continues at coordinate 147,941,664 of NC_090942.1, read as the reverse complement.
TCTTAAGGGTTGTTCTTCTGACATAAAACTAATTTCATGTTTTTATTCATAATGTGAAAGAGACGAGAGGATAGGGCCTTATTTAGATTGAGCTCCCAGAGATATCACAGGCTCTGTGTCCTGATTATAATAGGAAGAGATCACTTACTTCATTCTTTGTAGCTAGTTGATTCTTTCTGTGTGCTTTTTTTGACAATCAGGCTACCGGTAAGTGGGATTTCTTCACACTCTTCGTCCTAGCTTTGTTCACTGGTAGATATCTACCGGTGCCTGCTGCTTTTTTCCTGTATGGTAGTCATATGACTTACCCCTCCCCCCCCAATATATTGGGGGATCTGTAAGAACTGGTTCTGTCTTGAAACCTCCCTTTGCATAAGTGGGCCCTGATACTCTCTAATGGATGAATACGTTTTCAAGCTGAATTTTGACTGCTTCATCCACTTGCCTTTTATATCGTGCAACTGGCTTAACCAGTTGAGTCTCTGCTTTCACCTGGACCTAGGAAGGACGCTGGGATAAATCAGCATAGGAAGGTGACAGGAGTCCCTGTCATCCATTCCCTAAAAGGGAATGTGAAATCCTGGAGATTACCACTATCCCAAACTCCCCTAGGGCTTGAAAATCACGGGGTGTCAGAGGGTATTCTGGCACCCCCAAAGCCCGTGAAAGGTGTGGCACTGAAGACAATACCAGTTACATTTAGGTAATACCCCCATTGCTGGGGTTGTGGCAGCAGCTAGGAGGTCTAGGTACGGGTTAGAACCCCTTGTGCAAACCACAGGGCCAAAGCAAATCCCTTCAACAAACATGTAACTATGTAAAGGCCAATGGTATCCTGGGCTGCATTAGGCAGAGTGTTGCCAGCAGGTGGAGGGAGGTGATCCTGCCCCTCTCCTCAGCCCTGGGGAGGCCTCCCCTGGAGGGCTGTGTCCACTTCTGGGCTCCCCAGTACAAGAGAGACATGGCGCTACTGGAGGGAGTCCAGCAGAGGGCTACAAAGATGATGAGGGGACTGGAGCATCTCTCCTGTGGAGAAAGGCTGCGAGAGCTGGGCCTGTTCAGCCTGGAGAAGAGAAGACTGAGAGGCGATCTCATCAATGTCTACAAGTATCTGAAGGGGAGGTGTCGAGCAGATGGGGCCACACTCTTCTCCATGGTGCCCAGTGACAGGATAAGAGGTAACGGGCACAAACTGAAACACAGGAAGTGCTAGCTGAACATGTGGAAAAACTTCTTGACTGTGAGGGTGACAGACCACTGGCACAGGTTGCCCAGAGAGGTAGTGGAGTCTCCTTCCCTGGAGATATTCAAAACCTGCCTGGATGCGATCCTGGGCAATATGCTCTAGAGGACCCTGCTTGAGCAGGGAGGTTGGACTAGATGATCTTCAGAGGTCCCTTCCAACCTCAACCATTCTGTGTTTCTGTGACTCTGTAAATGTGTACAAGGCAAGGTGGATGGAGGGAGACAGACCAAAGAAGGCAAGAAAAAAGCAAGAGAGAATGGGTTTCCATTTCCTGATTGAGGTCTATCAAAACCTTCCATCCCCACTTCAGAAAGTGGATTTGGCTCATTTTCACTGCTAGGAATTAAGAATTACTCTACTACAGTCATTGAGCTGTACTGGCTTCCAAACTCTTAAATAAGATGCTGTAGCTTCATTGTTAATTTTGCCTGTGTAACTGAGGATTTGCGTTACTTAAAGCGTATAGATGGATTCCCACATGGAAATGCAATGTTAGCATAGGCAAATTCACACATTATGTAATTTTAGCCAGGAAAGGTAAAGGTCCTTACACCTCTCTCAGAAAATTCTGTAATTTTATAGTACATCCCTTTTTAGAGACATTTGAAATGTGAGCCATCTCACCTAATTTTAGCCATCTAAAAACTTGGTACTGAGTCTAACCAGGCCGTCTAGGTTCTCTTTACAGTCCATAGCAGGAGAAAGGCATTTCCAGAAGGTGATTCGTTTCAACTTTGTTACCTATCTTAAAATGGGATGAATCACCTTCTAGTTGTTCCTATCTCTTTTCTCCGAATACAGGCAGAATTCAAAGTTCATGCAAGACACTCAGCTTTGGGATGGGTAAAAAGATCAGAGATTGTAGTCTATAACTGCAATGTTGCTTTTAGTATATTCACCATTAGAATAGCTTAGTCTTTGTCAATAGCCTCAAATCCTTGCTGCACTTACCTTCCAGCCTGCTCATTTACTTTGTCTAAGATGTGATCCATCTCCTTCCAGTCAAAATATGGAGGCAAAAACAATATTGGTACTCCTGGAGGGCATTACCATCATCATCAGTGTTCGAGTTACATGTTTTGACCAATATTTTAGGATTTCAGAAGTGGTTCTTATGTCAGCAAAGGGCTAAGAACTGAAGAATCATGGAGAAAATATTCTCTTTTCTTCCACTCTTTACCAAATGTAGTTTCACAAGGTTAGGGTTGCAATCTATGAGCAGCAAAGAAGGCTCAATTTATGCACTGACTTTCTTATTCTGTAAGAAGTTAATGGGAAATTTCATTTTTTATAGTCAGTTGTCACATTTCTGCAGTCCTAATATACCCGAAAAATAAGGAATCCTTTCTCTGTTTGTCTTTTCATCTGGAGCAGGGAGTTAAAGAGTCTCATTCAAGTTTCTCCATTCATCCAAAAATATTTTAAAAACTGTTTGGACGTGGAATTTTTCTGACATAAAGGTTAGGTCACAGGGAAATGGAGAACTGCACAGTTATTTACAACATTTACTTGCATATGGTACTGGACCAAGGCATGGGAGAACTGGATGCTATTTCCTGTTTTTGTCACTGTCCTTCTGTGTGGCCTAGGCAATATGCTTCACATCTTTTGCTACAACTAATTGTGGATCAGACCACAGGGCTCCATCCCAAACTTATCATGTTATTTGTGTTTGAGTGCAGATCTGTCCATGCTAGATCTCAATCTAGATCCAGCTTGCAGGTATAACGCAGAAGACGAAACTTGAGCTTGACTATGTTTCCTTGGAGAATGAACGGGACATTGACTGGACCGTGCTTTGCTGGCTCACGTCCTGCGGGCATCCTGCAGCTAGCAATGGGCATCCACAGAGATGGATTGGGGCCAGACTGGGTTTCAACCTCTTCTGAGCCAGGAGCAAATGCGAAGTTTCACTTCCAATTACTTTGTCTGCATTTGTCTTTCGGGGCAATAATTTCTTGGGGACCAGGTGCACTCTCTTATTATCTCTTCATGCACTGCCAAACTCAATTATAGTAATAGTAATAGTAATAATACTACACTACACTATTCAAAGCTAGAAACCAGTCCATTATCGTGGGTTCTATTTCTGTGTTGTCTTTCAGTTTCTATTTCATTTTGGCTGGTGCTCTATTGTACTTGTGGGTGTCATTTGGACTAGACTGTGATGCACCTCTTGCTGGGCTGAGGCAGAATGTGAATGATGAATTTCAAAGAAAAACAACCTGCAGTTTCTGGAAAATGTACTATAATCTTTGCGCTGGTAAAGATAAAACCCTAGCAGGTCAACTGATAAAAGAGACTTCCAAGAGATTCAGGAGATGGACTTGTGTGAAGAAAATGCTAGTCAAGTATAGGATATGCTTGAAAGGTAGGATTTTGTTAGTTCTTTACTTAGAGAGACCAGCTGGAGGAGACTTATTCTCAGTTCAGATTAATTTTTGCTTATAGATGCTTGCTTTCATATTCTGAACTGCTGCTCCTTGCTGGGCCTATTTTTATAAATACATCTGGAACTTCTTCTTAACAATAACAGGTGAAAAAACCCTAGGGATCTTATATTGATCCTCACCTCCTTGAAGACTATCTTTTCTAAACGTGATATAATTATTTCTATTATGTGAGTTCCAAGAGAAAGAATAGTTAAATTTGCTCCAAAGAAAGAGTGCAAAGCTAATGCAGAAGATTTGTTCCATCTGATTATATTCAGAATCAAGGCAAGGCAAGGCAAGGCAAGGCAAAGAAAAATGAAAGACGAGGAAGGACGAGGAAAGTAAAGGAAAGAAAAGGAAAGGAAAGGAGAGGAAAGGAGAAGAGAGGAGAGGAGAGGAGAGGAGAGGAGAGGAGAGGAGAGGAGAGGAGAGGAGAGGAGAGGAAAGGAAAGGAAGCAAAATCCAAGTTGTTCTTGCAAGGAAAAGCCTTCAAATATAAAACTAATATAATGATAGTTCCTGGTTCTGGAGACTTTAGTCAAAAATAATGAGGCTGAAAAAAAAAAAAGGGTGAGGGCTGGGACCGCAGGTTACTGCACTGGGTGGAGGGAGGTAGGTGGGTAGAAGTGTTAAATAGTGGGAACTGGAGAGGAAAAAATAAGAAGACAGGAAGGAGCTGCAGTTAAGACTATGAGAAAGAGAGGGAAACAAAGAGCAAGAAGAGAAGTACTTGATGTGAAACTGCATTTCTGAACAATTGATAGTTAAGAAACTTAATGACAAGTTCAGATACCACACCAAACACCTATCCTCATCTTTGTTCAAATCAACCTCCTATGTATCTAGGAGGTCTCACAATAGTCCAGAAATGTGCTTAGCCCTTAGATGATATCCAGCCCTGAGAGCATAACTAAAATGGAATTTAACATTCCCCACATTAACATGCCTAACAGTCCAAGCTGATATATATCAATGAAACAATATAAATGTCTCTACTATTAAGTAGTATTCAAACTGTAGGATTTTTCTTGGGGAGGAGGGAGAAATATTCGCTATATAGTTCTAATTGCATATCACACAAGCAGGAAATGCTGATATATTATGATTTAAAAATATATGAGAATAATACATTGTATACATTGCAGAAGAAAATGATATCTTTATCTTGAAAAGCTACTTCCTCTGGCATGCTGATGTAGTCATTTTAGTGGAGGAGGAAGGCTGGAGAGAAGAGACCTGCAAAAATTTCAAAGTTAAAAATGTTGAAAAAAGGGCTGATGGTTTACTTTGCATGCAAATAAGTAATTCATCACAAATCCATAAACCAATTAGTAATGAACTAATGATATTGCTTAACAACTGTATTTTTGATTAACATATAAATAATTTAAGTGAGTATTTCTTTAGTCATGCCGGTTTCTGCTATTATTTACTGGCCTTGTCATGACTGCTCTTAGATCACATATCCCTTATAAAACATTTCCCAATCTATTGCAAGGACCAGTTTGTTTTAATGCTCTGAGTTAACACCGCTAGAGCTATTAACAAGCTTATTAGCATAATCCATTGTGATATATCATTGTATAAAAGTTCAGCTCCACAACTGAATAGGACTGGGAAATGGCTTTGAAGATTTTATGATACAATAACTATCCATTTGATAAGCAATTAAAAAGATACTCTGAGACACTAAGAGTGAAGACAATGGCAATATGAGAAAAAGAGGATGAATTTGAGAACAGAAGGCTGCTGCCTGGTGTGTGAACCATGGAAGTGAGTTGCACTGCTTCTGTTCCTTAGTCACAAATTGCACGTTGCTGAGGGGATCTAAAGCTGCAGTAACAAGCTGGACCTGAATTTGTCTTTTTAAGCTAGAGCAAAAAAAGCAGGTTAGGGCTCAGTATCTTCTGCTAGTTCACCCATGATCAACTTCTTGACCTCTCCAAAGAACATTTTAATATAGAGTTGAACCTCTGATTTTATGCTGACTTTTTACTACTCTTAAATTTCAAATTCCTTTTTCTAGCTCTATGCATTATTCTTGGTGATCTTCTGCAGAGAGAAACAGGATAAAGGCTACTGGACACATTATCACTAATTATTATTTGAAACTTACCCCATATAATATAATTGTACTGTGCTTTTAAAAATGGATACACAACAAAAAGAGCAGCATCTTTATTGTGAAAAAGTAAATTTTCAAGCTTTTCTGTAATATGATCTGATATGCTAATACTTCTGTTCAGCTCAGTCCTGATTCTCCAGAGATTATCTGACCAAAATATCCATTGTCCACATAATAGAAAATATTCATGTTGTGCACTGACACCAGCTAACTTAAATGTCTTACACATATCAATTAATTCCTCCTCCTGATGAGGAAAGGAATGGGAGGCTGATCTTTGAAGGTAGCATGATCTGATGGTTTGTACAGAAGATAGAGATTTGGTTTCTGATCTTACTGTCATTGCCATGCTATGTGACTGTATGCAATGCTCTCCACTTGCCTAAGACTCAGTTTCCTTGTTTTAAAAACTGGAATCAAAATATCCAGCTGTTTAGATTTCTTTGGCATTTTGCATGAAAAGCAATTATATTTTATGTGAAGATATTACCTGGAAGCTGTAACCTAAGTCACAAAAAGGTGCCTTTTCTAATTTGAAACCTTTGTCTTAAGAGTTGTACGGTAAGTGAAAGTGTACCCAGACTGAACCATTTTCTGATGTGTAATTTTTCCTACAAATGGATTTTTTTTTAAATGAAAAGAAGACCAGCATCTTAGGGAAAACGGATGAGAGAGATGCTCCTGCCCACCACAGAAGCATGTACTGTGTCACTTTTGAGATGACTCACAGTAACAAGCTATCTTAGAATGAGAAGGATTGGAATTTTTTTTTTGTTTTCTGCTTTGCATTCATCCTGCTAGGAGACACTTTTCAAGCTAATTTTGTCATTGCAAATCTTCTGAAATTCTGTGTGTGGAAGAAATAGACTTCAGAAATGAGCATTTTTTGGGGGTAAAATACATGGTTATCATCCTAGTGCCTGAAGAACAAACATTATAACAAAGTGTTCCTGCTTTCCAGCTGTGATCTTCAGGTATATTTCCTCCTAAAAACAAAATTAATTATGGCAGATGGAATAATGCTTTGCATTTGCTGAATACTGAGAATACACAAGGGAAAAAAAGACAGCAAGTAATGGAAGGTATTAGTTCTTCATAAGCTAAAAAATTAATGAGAAAATGTACTTACTTGGAACACTAAGCCGTATCTATATAACATGAATGGAGAAATCACGTGGTAGTAGCTAGAGGTGTGAGGTATATTTTAAGAAATTATTTATCCAAGTGGAAGCTTGCACCACCACAGACCAAGATCTGCACACCCATTCTAATCAGGGGATACTGATGGGATACATCTGAGAATTCCCCAGGCATTAGGAGAAATTTCAGGTAGTTTTGATCTGGCAGGGTGGCTCCATGACCCTTCACCTGCTGATAGGGGTGACAAGAGTTCTGAAGGAAAAGCGGATTTAGAGGAATTTTCTCCAAGTTCTAGCTATTGACAACTCCTAGGAGAGCTCCTTAGAGCTGTCCATGTGTTGGTAAGTAAGAGCTGGCCTCGAACTGCTGCACTTATTTCATTTAGTATGCCAATCCTGCACCAACTGAGAACTGGGAAACCACAAAGTAAAGCTGCCTTTGTCTCCCGTGCTGAATTCTTGCATCCTCTGTGACTTCATGAAACCCGAGGACTCAAGCCTTATATATCTATTTGTTTGCCGAGAGATTGAGTGGTATATATGGTGTCATCATTTTAAAGTGGGTTCAAACTCAAAGCTGTGAGCTTCATTTGAGTGCAACGTGAAGCATCATATACCTCTAGCCAAGCAACTGCAGTTCATTTAATAGATAAATTGAGATGACAAAAATGGCACAATTTAAATATTAGAGATCAACAGGAACAGGGGAGAGAGCAAGCAGGAGATAGGGAGAGAGAGAGAAAGAGCCCAGCTTCCTTTATTACAGCCATCTTAGTACTTCAACAACAGGTAGCACTATTACATATTCCCTTTCCACTTTAAAGCTCTTGTAATTTCCTTCCTCATGTCGGGGCGATTTTATTCATTGTTTCCTTGCAGCAGTGATTGATGTTCTGAGCTGCTAATCTCTCTGAGTGATAACTATTTTCATGTAAGTCCATGAGTCTATGACACAGGCTGCTCGGCCAGGGCTACTGCTGACTACTTATTTTGTGCCTCATTTACATTTCAATCTTGGCCTCATGAATGTAAAACCTAGGCTGCAAATTAATAACAGAAAGAATATTAGACCGCTCAAGAGTGGGGGAACAATGCAAATCCACCAGAGCACAAGGCTTTACCATTGTGTTCCAGGAGGGACTCATTTATTGGCCGGCGGTGAATGACATTACAGAGAATGGCATATCCAGAGTGACACAAATTTATTTCTGTCCCCAGCGCTCCAGTATATTTTCATAGAATCAGGGGGCTATTTGTCTAGGGACAATTTAGTTTCCATGAAAAATTTAAATGGTTTCTGTGGAGATAGTGGAGTGAAATTTAATTTGTTTCTCATTTACTACAGCAGGTATGAAAAGGAGAAAAATTGGATGTCTGATGGGTTGAAATTGGTGCTGTCCCTCCCCACTATCCCCAAAAGGCCTGTGGGCCTATATCATAGAGATTGAGCAAGACTACCTCATCCCTCCCCTTAGAGCATGGTAACCTTAAACCAACTTACAGAAAACCTTTGGGGAGGCTGCCAATCACCCTGAAAACAACATTTCCATCGATCCTCTGTCTGTGTGATTTATGGCTTCATTTTACGGTAATTGAGAATTAGTGAGAAGATTAGCAAGGCTCAACACTTCACCTTGATATGCACACTAAGCACCGTAATTTGTCACTAAGGGATGTCGGACACTTTTTTAGTTACATGGGGTTCCCATCTAATTGAATTTGGGGATAACATGGAAATTAATTTGACACAGGAAAATTTTGAATACAGCCATTCCCTCTATTGTAATGCACAATACCGGGCTGCATGCAGGGGCAGCTATATTGATCCTGATCACTTTCAATTGTGGCCAGCTGAAGGATGGAATACACTAAATCTTATTTAAGCTCATATGAAAGCAGTTCATCTGCAGCAATCTGTGGCAGATAAAGAATATTACCTTTCATTTTGTCTGACTGCATCAAGATGAAGTTTTGAAAATTTACTTCTTGCAGCAAATATACCAAATGTCTAAAGTCAACAGTTACAATTCAATTACAGACCAGCTCTTGTGGGCTGTTTACAGGGTAATTTGCTACTTAGGCAGCAAATGAAAATACTAACTATACTCTCCATGCATAGAGAAGTTACAGCACATGGAGAAGCCCCAAGGAATGACAAAGAGAAAAGATTCCAAACTTCTCGGCAATTTAAAGCGCTGACCATTGGATTAGTTTCATTATAGCCTGAGTGGTTTCATACACAATCATTTTTTTGTTTGTTACCGAGCCATCTTGTGGGAAGTTTATTTTATCTCTCTTAGTTGCTTAGCATCAGTCACAAGGGTGGGACACTCTGTACAGATCTTTTCATATCTGAGAGACACTCTACCGTAAGACTTACCTGCATTTACATTTCTATTTTATTCCAGCTTTATTTCTTATAAACCTCCTTTATGCTCTATTTTATTCTTCAGACAAGGACTTTGATTTCAGCAAACTGCTTATAGAGATTATTTCCCAAGAAATGTGCTAGTGCTGTGAATAAGGGATGCAGATCTTGGCACGGTATGCTAGAGGGTGCATGGCTAGGATATTTATGGGCATTCTTTACTAAACCATCTGGCTTGCTTTGTTTATACCTATTTTAGTGATAATTGGCCTGAGATGAGCTGTAATCAAGATACATTGTTCACTATCTATTCTTATTACATGATGTATTTTAATCCAATCATCATTTCGTCATTGTTTGGAAAGACTTTCCAAAGGTTTGGTGGTAGTTGTTATTAACACTGCTGTGTTTAGTAATTGCAGGTACATACCAGCTCCTCCAAACAGTAAGGACATTCCCTAGTGCACAGTCATCAAGAAAAAGTATGTAATGACGAGGAAAACACAGATGTGGTCAATAGATACTAACCTGAAGCTCTCAAGATGTGGCCATGCAACTTGGAAGAAATGCTAGGCTGAAAGCTGCCCTCCTCCAAACATTGAATTTCCTGGGATTACTGATGGCAAATGACAATTGTTGTCAGCGCTTTTACGTCCCAGAGTACTTCATTCTTCTATAGGCATATTATTTGGTGTTAGGCATTTACTTGAAAATTATAATGGTGAGGAGGCACTTTCTTCAGCAGGAGCTAATGTGTGGCAATGCCACAAGAGAAGTCAAACAGGTAGAAATGGCTTTGTGATATTTACTGATTTTACTGCTAGAAAAGTTATTCCTCAAACTAATAATATAATGTGATAAATCTTATTAACAATGTGCATACTGCATATGCAAGTCTCTTACCACATTTTCATGGGTTATTTTCCCTAACATAATACAAAGGGGTGCTAACATGGCAGGAATGTCTCTAATGTAATAAGCTTAAAGGAATTTAGATCATATTAACAAGGATTTGCTTTTATGTTGGGATGCCTTCTGGTCCACATTTGAAAAATAGATCTCCAATACAAATGGAAACATATTAACATAATAAAAACTTACCAATACAGTAAAATATCCGTATTTGATTAGTAGCTCAAATGATGGCATTCAGCAAAAAAACAAGACTTTTGTTCTTTTCTGAATGACACTCTCTGAGTCATGCTATTATAGTTGTCTTTGCTTTTGTTCCTTAAAAAAAGGAGTGTTTTTACTTTAGAGAATAAGTGGTTTCTTTTCATTTCCTACGAGTGTACCCACTTAAATGTCTATCCAGTTCAAAGCAAATTAGAGGGTTTATATTAGGTCACAGTCCCACAGGCTGTGGGGGATATACCTATACTAGGCTGGAAAGGTGTAGCCCCTATCTTTTCTCTGCCCTCGCCTCCCCCCCCCCCAATAAAAAGAGAAAGAGAGAATAAAGAAGGAAAGAAAGAGAGAAAGGGAAAAAGTAAGAAAAAGTAATAAAGAGTCAGATAGAGAGTGAGCAAGGGAAGGAAGAAAGGAAGATGCAAAACCCATGAGCATGGTTGTAATTTTCCTGAAATAAAAAAAGCTATTCAATGTCTGAAGTCATATCACCTTAGTCTCTGATATCTTGTTAGATTTCAGAAACAGAGGGTTAAATACAAAGCAGAACACACACCATCCAAAGTGAGACTCAAACCAGTTTTAGGTACTTACATTCAAAATTTCAACCCTCAAAACATTCGTTCTGTTATTGCACTAAGACTGCAAGCGTTTCTGTATCAGAAATGTTGTGGTCTTTGACCATGAATTTCCCTGGGTGCAAAGGGCAATGCTTCTGAGTCTTGATCTGGACACGAATGACCATTATGGTGCCCAACCAAGCCCAACCAGAGCAAAGGAAAGAGACATTCTCTCTCGTTTAACTCCCTTGAGGGCCTTGACTGAGAGGTGTTTCTTAGAAGACTCAGCTCTTAAAACATAATGATAGTTCACACTTTCTTTTGAAATACAGCTTTTTAAAGCAATTGCTTAGTGGTCAGAGCTTTCCCAGGAAGTGGGATTTCTAGTTCACTTTCTGCCTTTGCCTGAAGAAATTCAATCCCAAATTACTTACTGTATTACAAGGCTGCTGGCTATCCTGTACGTATGTCCCTAACAATTGAATGTATTTTCCAGCCAAGAGAGAGCAAGCACGAGTGTTTCTATCTGCTAGACCACAGTATGGGTTCATGGGTGAGGAGAAAAGGGTTCTGGTTCCTATGAAGTGTTACTGTTTTTTATACTAAACCCATCAGATTGGTCTTCATTTTTCACAGCAACGAAATGATAGTTTATGTGTATTTGTCCAACTCGTCTATATAGCTTCTTATATTTGTAGTGTAACATTAATCAGTAGGACTGTCATCTATTTTATTTTGACATCTTCTTCCCTAAAGGAGAGCTGTCTTCAGGATATTTAATTAAAGATTTTTAAATATATATGCACACAAGGGTTGCTGCTTGTTTATGTTAGTAAAGATGATGCCATAAAAAATGTTCCTTGCCCTTGGAGGTGAAGGTGATGAGCTTTGTTATGATGTTTAGTTCTTGTAAGATATAATTCTGCACAGTTGAGGTGGCTGCTGAGAACGTGCAGACAAATGGTAGTGAGTGGTGCAGACAGCTCTATCATCCCAGAACTCAAAACTTTATCTTAATCTTGGCCAAAGTAACTAAGAGACTTACAGAAAAGGACAAAGTCTTCAAGATGATAATCTAATTAAATCTCTCAGAAGAAGTAGAGTACAGGGACAAAATATCCATGGTTGCCTGTCCTGCTGATAAGATGTGATGCAGTGTACACTGTCAACTGGTATTTCCTAATTACTGCACAATGAGTTATGGTGCATTGCTGTAATCTAGCTGGGGAGGGCCATGGCTCTCATCTTGTCAGTTATCAAAATGAGGTAGGGTTCAAATAAGCATTCGTGAGAACTCTGATTTCAGAGCCTTTGGGTTGGAAGGAGTCTGGAAGCAATCCTAAGCTGTAGGTTTATGTGAACAACTGCAGTTGTGTCATTTTTCAGCAGAGTAGGCTGAACTGTAGCTGCAGACTTTTCCAAATGCTTTCCTTGTACCCTCCTAATTTCTCCTTTCTCAGCCTCACCTGGTGGCTCCCAATGTATGAGTTAGGATGTGCTCTCTTGTTCAAGCCCTAGAACAGCCTGCTAAGTGATGTTATATGGTTATTTGTGGTACAGGAAAGATAGACCTGAATACCATACATAATGATTTATAATGTAAGATGTTTTAAGGCTCACCTAAGAGCTTTGAGTATAAAATTTACCTACTGATTTTGTACCATTTTGGAGCTTAATTATGTCCAAGTGTATTTAGGCACAATTCTATTTGCTTCTATCAACATCTTTAACACTGAAGAGCCCACTATTTTTTCAAGAGTCTGTCCCAGATCATCAGTGTTTCATCTCTACCCTCAGCCAAAGTCTTCAGATGACCATTCCTAGGGTATTAAAATTAACCAAGGTACCACAACCTTAGTAGTCATTATTCCAGTTCTATTCAGGGGTCCTAGGGCCATAAAAACAGAATGAGCATCAGAAAAGAGAAGCAGTCTGAAATCCAGGGAAGATGTGGAAATGTCAGACCAGGCTGCATATGCAGGAACTAATAACGCTCTCCGGACAAATCTTCTTTAAGGGCTCTGATGTGCATCATGATGAAAGATGCCAGTGTGACTGGAATTCTTTTAGCTGTGCTGATCTTCCAACCGTAAGCTCAACTAATAACAAAAAAATTGTAGTCTCTGCTCCACCTTTTCCTAAGACAAATAGCCTCAAGTTTCTGGGCAAGCTATCTTTGCAAAGTCCTTCGTTAAGACCTGTGTTCTCAGACCATCTTCTGACTCCCAGTCTCTCTCTTGCATGCTGACTGTCTTTCCAGTTAGGACACTGCATTTCACCAGCCCTGAATGTCCCTGTTCACTTGGTAGTATTCAGCACAATCCAAAAGAAAATGAGAGAGGAAGAGCACCTGAGCCATGCCCTGCCAATGCAAATTGATGAAAATGCATGGAGTGCAATTGAATTGCGCTCCCCCTTTGCTTGTGAAGAAATTAGCTGTCATTAAAGATAATTCTGCAACACTAGAGCAAAGAGATGAGCTAGAGATAATCTAGGGGTCAGAATGAAAGAACAAAAGGAGCAGCAACAGCAGGAAGTAATGATAATTAGAAGCAAGAACAAAACTAACTTAGGAAGCCTCAGAGCTACAATGGAGATAATGAAAAAACCCCAAACCAAGTGCTATAAACAGAAGAAATTTGCATAAGATGCTCCTTAAATGTAATTATGGAATTGGATATAGTTTATCATCATGACTAGGGGCTTCCTCTATCTGTGCTACAATGTGTGGAAAGGCTTTACTTCTGTAATTACTGCTGCACCTGCCCAGGATCGAGGACTCCTAGGAGGGACATTGGTTTGAATGCAGACATGATCTATGACACTTGAGAGGATTTGGTTCCCATCTGTTTCACTCTTTTTCACAAGAACAGGCTTGCAAGCCTCTCCCTCGCTCCAACCTAGCAGCACTGCAAAAACATGTGTCAGACCCGGCTTTCCAAGCACCTTCCTCCCCATGGAGCACAAAGGAGAACTTCTCAGCCACCATGGGCAGCAGGTGAGCTGTGATGCTTAGAGGAAACTGCTGTAAAGTGGCTGCTGCCCTTCCCTCCTGTGGTCATAGTGTCACTCATCACGGAGTCTTAATATTCCTTTGCTCTGAAGGGGAAAGAGCAGTGGAAAGGGAATGTCCTGTGTCATCTCTGTCTTTTGTTTCTGCCCTCCCATCTTTCACTGAGCAGGATCTCGGTCAGTTATCTCTCTGCCCTACTGTGAGACCAAAAGCTTAAAGGAAGCCTTGCCTCCTTTCAAAGAGTTTCTCAGGTGAGTAAGATAACTTCAAGCAAAAGCTCGAATACCAATGCTTTCAGTACTTTGGGTGAAGACAGTGCTAGCTTGAAAACCTATTCGTACCTATTGCAAGATGCTTGCAATGGGTATCTGGAATAAGCAGTATATGAACTTGAACATCGACTTAAATCTATAAAACACCAAACACTTACACCTTTCAGGTGACTTCCAGTGCTCTTTAAGCTGACAACAGACGCTGCTGCTTTGTTTCTTTGCATATTGCACCCTGAGGTTCTCCGAGACTATAAAGTAACCGTGTGCTTGATGGGAGCGGGGAGAGGGGGATGGGGCAGAGCAGCAGGGGAAAGCGTAGCTAAAAGACTGATAGAGACATCCTGACAGCTGCAATGGGTCATCAATAGATCCATCATGCCAGTAATTTGCAACAAATTTAACATACATCACTTTAGTCAAGCCACGCTGTATCTGTCTTGTCACGGCATCAGAGTGAATAACACTTAAATCGGGTGTCACTGCTGACCTTTCTGACCCTCGAATTGACACTGCTGTTTGAGCTTGGCCTAGCTGGCAGCAGATGTAGGGAAGATTAGTACAAAAGGGGTGTGCGTGCGAAAGGAGGACAGAACATAACAATACAGCTTAACCAGGCAAACAAATGGGGTCTCTGGATTTTCTTCCATTCTTGCTTTGCTCATTGGAAAGTGTTGGCATTTATTTAAACCTACTCCCAGCACTCTTTAATCAGAATCTTAATTGTTTGCATATTTTTTCACTTTGATTTTATTTTGTATATATATACATCCATGCATGCATGTATGTGACAAAATCTGGAGACTCCAAGGTGACCGTCATGGAGACTAAAGTCCCTTTATTATCCTTAGAAGACAGAGAACACAACAGTAAAACTAAACTGCCTCTCCCTCTTCTGTGTTTGAAGCCTAAGACCCACCCTGAGACATGAATGCTCGCTTTGGTTTTGTTGCCACTCTCAGCACGCCAGTGCAAACCTAGTCCTACAGGAAGACAGAATTCACAAAAAAACATATCTCAGGAAGACAGCAGGAGAGATGAAGAGCCTCACCAAACCCTGAATCCTGCAACAGTGTAGGACTTGTTAAAAAACCCTCCCAGATGATCCCAGGAAGAATTAAGTGTCCTGGCAGTCATATTCAGTCTGGAGCTTGGGAAACCTGTCTCCTGACCTCAAATCTGAAGATTAATATAATCTTAGAGCCTGTGAGCAAGATTCATGAACCAGTAAGTTGACATCTGTTCAGGAAGTCAAGAGAAGCAGTTTCCCCCATATCCAATCTTAATGAAGACTTTCAGGTAGACTAATATAGAAATGACTTTAAAAATATTTTATCTCCCTGATGTTAAAAACTAGACATACTCCACAGCCAGGCAGAGCCAACTGAGTCTGCTCACCATTTATTTTTTGAATCAGCACATGAGAGAGTGAAATGACTTGTTTGCTTATCTGAATGATGTTTTAAAACCATTCACAGTATGTCTGAGATAGAATGTTAGGTCTTTTTTTTTTGTCTTTAATGTTACATTTTTTTAAAACAAAGCGCTTATAACGTAATTTTTTTTCTTGAGCTATTTTTCTTATATATATGATTTATAATTAATGATTTTTATATGATAATAAAAGCAGAAATTGGCTTGAGCAGGTAACTGGAAGTTACAAAATTAAGATTTATATAACATGTGATAGCTTGTCCTTTTTTCCAAAAATCTACTTGATATTTGATATCTTCATTAAAATGATTTATTACATGACTAAATATCCCTCAACGGGAAGAGTAAGAAGCTCCTTGGTTACTTGGTATGTCCTATAAATTTCATATTGCATGAGTATTTGGATATTTAAAAATATCACAAGGAAATAATAGAAAAATTGGAAGAGGTTATGAAAAATTACTGCCTTATGCAAGGGAAGAGAAACTTTTTTTTTTGCAGTATTAGTGCTTTTTAGGAAAAGCTGATGGAAAAGCAGAAGGCATTTACTAATTTGTCATCAAGGACATTCATCAAATTCCACCTATTGTTTTCTGAGTAGCAGCTGACACCTCAAAAGCCTGAAGCAACTCCTGTTGGTGTCATCGTGAGTGCTTCCCTTACCTCCTCAGACTAGGACTGAATTTCAAAGGATTTGAGTTAGGAGCAACTGATACCGAAGACAGTTTTTAAGATGTGCAGTATCTTTAGAAGGGATTGTGTGCCAAAATACTCATGTTTGTAGCATTACTGTAATTAGCAGCTGAATCAATGCACGTTGTTTATGACTTACTGTGTTGCTTAGGCAGATAGAGGCAGGAAATTGGAGGCAAATTAGCGTCTGGCGGAACATATTTCTGCCAGGATTCCCAGTTCTGGAGAGCTGAATGGAAACACAATTGCACCAGAAAAGTGACGAGTCCTGCTGCTTAGTTCACCCAGCCTGGCTGTGATGATGTGTCTCAGAGAAGCTGGAATCGCGGAAACGTGGGCATTGGACTCTGGTCAGTGCATCCACCTTCAGCAGTCTGTTGTATATGAACTGGGATTAGCCCTGATAGGGAGTCCTGGTGCTTAGGATAAAGTAGCTCATTCCATTTTGCCTATGTGTGTTCTTCACTTCCTTCAGCTTGTCCTTTACAAAAAGTGTGTAATATAGTGACCTGTTTCCATTCTGCTTAACATTCTGTTTCTTCCACCATTAATTTTGATATAAAAGGAGAAATGAAAAGAATGTGTTTGACAAAGGAACTTTGATGTATATCCGTAATGGTTTTGGAGACCGGTGGCGGATCCAGTAGGAGTCACAGTATGGATCCTTAGGCAAGTTTAAGATCTTCTCTGGACTCTTGCATAGGCTGCCCTTTGGTGGGTATGAGAGCTACTCAAGATAGGAGGTCAAAGATAGCCAGAAAGGGTGCTAATCACAATCACCCCCTTGGTGCTGTTAGCTACAGGAACTAGCCTAGCTTTGCTGTGTGAGCCCGGTGGCTCTTTGATGAATACTTTCTGACTGTGCGGTCACCTCATTTCTGTTACTGAGAGATAAGCTATTCATTAAGCTAGCTGTGAATACCTCCCAGGTTTAGAATATATCAGCACCTGGATTTTTTTTTTTTTTCTCCAAGGCAAAGCAAACTTGGGAATGCTGTCAGTATTTTACGAAAATTATGATTTGTTTGCCTCATGTCCTCATTTTTTCCTGTGAGTTAGGCTCCCTTGCTGGACAACATGCCCTTAAATGGACCATGAATTTCCATCAAAATGAACTACTTCACTCTATCACTGGCTTCTCTGGCAATCGTGCACTGGGGAACACAGTTAGCTGAGGAGCCAGAGGAGAGTGATGGTATGACACATTTGCCCTCTAACCCCTGGAATGCACTGGTATGGCATTTCCTCAAAGAAGCTATTCCTTTCTGGAGGGTGATGGTATTTTTGTTTTTCCTGTGTTATTACATAAAAACTAATTAAATAAATAAACTAATCTTGGTAGCTGTACTCTCATAGGGCTAATGTAGATTCTCTACAGTGCTAAAGCATTGAGTATCCTCTTTGTTCTGGTAGGTGTTAATACCCACACCCTTTTCCCTTTTCACAGGGAATTAAGCTAAAAATTTACAAAGGGGAGTGATACAGACTGAGGCTTTGTAGGGAGAACCATCTGACTGTGGCTATGCCTCATTCCATTCTCAAAATACTTTACAAATTGTTTTTTTGGCTACAGATACACCCCCATGAGGCATTTGATCCTTTATTTTCTCACTTTTCAAATAAAGGAGAGTGGGACTGTATCCCAGACTCTTCCTCTCCCCTCTTCCATGCAAAAACAGAGCCAAAGGAGCCACAACCCTCTTCTACTTAGAAAGCTGATAACTTTAGGGGTAGTTTAGGTGCAGTCCCAGATGCCCTGCCTGCTGACGATGGTAAGGGAGGCTGCGCTGCCTGCCCTTGGGAGAAGCTGCCTCCTACGCCTGGGCGCCCTTGTATCTGCTGTCTTGTGGGGCTACAAGGGATGGTTTAGGGGCAGAGTGATGCTTTTGCTCGAGCTCCCACTGCTTCAAGGTTGCTTAACTGCACCTCTGCCTTCTCTTGTTTTGCTATCAGTTGTTTAAACGTTCATTTGCTGCCTTTCAAATTTTCTGTTTCAATTTTTTTCATTACATATTACTTAAAAGCAGAGGCATGGAAAGATCTGCCAAGTGAAAGTCTCATAGTGGGTTGCTCTCTGACACCTCTCTTTGCTGCCATGGGGAGGAATAAGGAGGAGTGAAAATAATCATTTGGTCCAGCTTTATGTGGTTGTTTAAGCCTAAAATTAAGAGATGTAAATACAAAAATAAATAACTTTCTCATGTCAAAGTCATTAAGACTTTGTATTTTAAAGAGTTTTATATTTGCAGTTGTTAAGTTTCCCTGCCCTATACTGAATGCATCTATATTGAAAAATGAGAAAGATGGGCTGAGATTCTTCCCCAATCATAAGTTTTATTAGACATATCAGGTGCTACTGTAACACAGATATACAGTACTGTAGGTACGTTGCAAACAGCATCTTATAGTATCAGACAAAGAGAACCTTTTACAAACCCCATGTCTCTAATTTCATTTTAGAAAATTAGATACTCAGAATTTTGCATAAGATAACTGTATTACCGGGATGCAATTTGGCCCAGGTTTCTAGCTTTAGTGCATGTGGCTCCTTAATAAAAAGTGTCAGTTAAAATGAAAATACAGCTTGGGTAATTAAATTTAATTGGATCTTGTCACTTTAAATCCTCTTCGTTTTTGAGTGTTTCTACAGAATTGCAGCTTCTGGTTTGCTAATTTCCTTATTGCAAGCTGTGCGCTGAACCTGATTGTCCTGTAATAAAGTGGGACCTTGTTTTTGTAGAGGGCTTTGAACCATGACTGTAATAACAAACAAAAAGAGGGTGGGAGCTAATTTATTGCCGAAACAAAATCTCTCCTTTATTTCCTACACATTCAGTTGGGGAAAAATAATGGGTTTGAATTTATTAACTCTTTAATTTTCTTGCCGATTGAGCACTATGGCCATTTTGTACGAGCTCTCATGAATACTACAGTATGATGCAACGCCTGTGACAGGTAGCGGCAGCAATTATCGTACTTTTTTATATCTGAGTTGTTTGGGCAAGCAGTAGGGATTAGGCGAACTGCAGTATTCATACGTAGGTCAAGCAGGGTGCAGGCAGCCGCAATGCAAATGATGTGTGCTGCCTGCCAATAGCCACTATGCTGATTTGGAGAAATCACCTTCTCCAGGGGTGAGAGGTAATTCAGTTTCTTTATTACATGTTGCACATGCACAGCATCCGAAGGCGAGGAAGATTTAAGTGCAGGTGATGAAGACATAAAATACTGGCCATACCAACAGACATATCATAAAGATGATCAGTCTGTCACAAATTGTACAGCTGCTAATGCTCATATTTCAAATTAAAGCCAGTTGAATGAATTTGTACACTCAGGTTTTATGTGTGAAATGCAATATCATTGCATCCTTGATTAGAAGACAGGTCACTTAGCACCGACATCCCAGAACAATTAAAGATGTAAGGCTGTCCTTCATCGCACAGCAGTGGTCCCCTTAGTCTGTGGAAAAGCAGATGGAAATAATGTAATTACATTTTGCAAAGGTTGGCAATACAAGTATCTCTAGTAGAAGAGCTATGCCATTGTGTTCATGGCTGCTTATAATCCCTTCAGTTCCACAGATGTGCCTCATATCTTGCAAATACACCTAGGAGAGCTCTGCAACCAGACACAGAAGCTCTGTTCGTTTGCTCACATACGGGTGTCCAGGGCCATTTGAGTCGTATGTTATAGGAGACATCTGCATAGGACTGGCAGAACTTGGGCCCTTAGCGTGAGACTTAGTGCACAGATGAAGGTATGTCCTTACACGCTGGTGTCTACATGGAAGCTAGGCTCCTAAGCTCATATTTTAATCAATGAACTTCTCATGCTTGGTTCAGCTGCCCACAAAGAGACAGCCAGTGTCAGCTGTGATGCCCAAGGTTACCCTATCTGCCCTTTACCTGCTGGTCCAGAAGGACATAAGTATCTCATATTCGTCTGTTTTAACTATTATATCTATACCCCAGATACCCCTGGACAGTTCAGCTGGTAGTCGTCACCTGTGTTCGGGCAACTGAATCTAGGCCGTGAGCTTCACTTGCTATAATAGGAGCTCACATACGGTAACCTACAGACCGACATTTAAATGCAAGAGTCTCTAACATGCAGCTATACAGCTGCTATCTTTTACAGACCAGCCCCTCACTGAGGCAAACTTCCCAGTTAGTGCAGGAGTCCCCAGGAGCACCCGGAGCTTGGAGATGTGGCTGTTCCCACACCTGCCAACCTTGCTCTGCTGGTGGAGACCAGCCAGCTCCCCTGCGCGGCACATCCAGCGGGTCCCCTCCACTGTTCCCTTCTTGGGCCCCTGCTGCTTCTTCCCTAGGGGAAGCTTCTCATACGAGCCTCATCCTGATTTCTCATGAAAAGCGTTCTCCTTAGCCACATGCATAGTTGTATTAGGAAGTGAAATTAGAAGGGGGCACCTGGAGGCAGGAACAAACTGTCCTTTCTGATATAGGTGGCATGAACCAGCTTTGGAAGATCAGCTTTTTCTATTAACTATAGCTGGAACCCAGATGACTAGCTTATAGTACTCATCTAAATTTCAGATGTCTAAATTGATGGATCTAAGATGAGATGAATACTATATCACCTATGTTTCTATATTTTATTAATGACACCACAAAATTTCTGTCTACATGAAATACTACAGTTAGACTAAAATAGAAATCAAAAAACAAAAATAAAATTCTCTAGTAATTAATTACAGGACTCAGACACAGTATGAGATGCTCTGGCTTGCTCTTATTGAAAATAGTGGCCAAATATCCCATCAGTTTCAAAGAACTTGGAAAAAAACCCTTGAATGCCGATTTGTGGATTTTCACAGTGTTTTATGATATTGTTAGGGGAGCACACAAGTAAACATAATGTTATTTTCATACTTACCTTTTCTGATTGATTTTTTAGAGCCTCTGCAAATAATAGACTACGAAGATCTATTTAAAGTGACTACATGACTTATTTATATACAGAACAGATGGACAGGTGGATAAAAGCAATATATGATTCCTCACACCACTTAGCCAATGTGACTCACCAGACTGTAGACAAGTCTACCGGTTAATCTGGTTACTTCTTTCTTTTCTACCCCCTGCTTTCGGACCTTTTGCTTTTCCTCTGGATCAAAGTTCCTGATTTGCTCTAACCATGCTAAAGGAAGTGGAATGGATACATTTGCTAAGACATGGACTGAAAAAGCAATTCATTTTGAAGGTAACTATCAATCCTTATTTTATTAGACTGGTAGGCGGAGAGCTGGGTTCTTATGTTTGTTGTATAACATGAGACTCAGATGATGGACTGCACAAACACTTCTTGAACTATTGAGACATTTTGCTATTATTTTGCACTTTTTTCTGATATTCAAGGCATTGAATCTCATTTACAATGGAATTTCATTTTTTAAAATATTCAGATTTCTGATATTACTCTTGGTAAGGGATTCATTCCTGCCCTCTTTTTAGCCTTCCTCCAAAAAATGGCAAACATATAAATTCCAGTTGATTTTAATGGGTTTTAAACTTCCATGGTTAATTAGCACCATCTTGGAAAACGCTATGCTATATTTTTAAGCTTCACTTCCTTTGCTAGCGCAAGAAATTTCACTAGTCTTTCACTGACCCTATGTGGGGACTTGACCACCTTAATTATGACATACGATGTAGTCTTCACTGAATCTAGCACCAAACTGTCTTCTAACAAAAGGAAAAATGCTATACCCTTTAACCAGAAGTATAGTTATATAAATTAAACTGTATTAGCAGGTACAGTACTGGAATCAATGCTGTCTAATTAATTTGCCCATTTCAGTGAGCAATGTCTTTTTTGCTGTAATGATATGCTGTTCTTTAAGAATATATGGTTACAAATTTACAGCTTGCTTTTTGTTATCCCTACCTCTTTGATCTTAAAGTGTTTACAGCAATCTGCTCCTAGATTTTTATGTCACAATAAGAGCAATTCTTTTAAATTTATGGATGATTTCAGGTTTGATCCCTTCTGTCCTAGGATTAGAAACCCTTTGAATGACAGTTAAAAATCACAATAAATAATCTTTCTTGACCTCTTCCTCACAATCATTTAATACAGAGTCTTAAATGAACAATTTTAGTATCTGATTTTTCAGCACTTGCACACATTATCACAAAACATTCAATTTCAGGAACAGACTTCTGTTGGGAATAGGGGGAGCTCAACACATTTATGCAAGGGATTATACAATGCACTGCCAGAGATCTCTGGAGACTGGTCTCAGTGACCCAGGTGTTTCCTTCTGGCCTTATGTTGCTATTAGGGAAGCATCCTCTTTTGGATCCAGCAGTGCTGGATGCTACTAACTGTTAGTCCTTGTAACTTTAGTCCTTGTAACTGCTTTTCTGTGGAACTACTCTTGATTTCTGCGAAGGAGCAATTCAAGTGAACTTCCCCAGTTTGCTGCAGGTTGGCCCCACCTGTGCAACCACTGATTCCTTTTAGACCTTAGACTGAGTGAGGGAGATCAGGCAGGTTGCTGGAAGTGATAATTACGTGCTGGAGGGACAGAGATAAGTGGCTGGGATTATATTCTGTGCCACCAGCATAGCTCAGTCCAGAAGAGGACTTTTGAATTAATTTGATAAGCTTTCATTCATGCAGTTAATGCCACTGACTTCTACAGGACTATTACTACCTGTGAAAGTACCACCTATGTCATCCCACAGTTTTCATTCCATAACTTTCAAACGACTGAGAAACACAAGACCAGTTACTAGTTACCACTTGAGGAGAAAGATTTCCCTGATCAACCGTCAGGCAGAGGAGGAGGAAAGGGACTCCCTTTGCATCTCCACTGCTCCTTTTCAGGATAAGGTAGATTTACCATACAGCCCCAAATGGCTCACTTATTTTCACAGGTGGTCAACATACCTAGCAGCCTCTATGCCAACATGACCCTGTTGCTGGCTGCATAATACAATCCCAGACAGAGAATTGCACTTGAATTATTCTTGAGCTGCACGTTGGTCAAGAGCTACAGGTCGTCCCCCCTTTGGTGAGCCAGCAAGAAGTTAAATTGTAGAGCTGTGTATGCAGGTCACCTAGAGGCAAAAGGCACTACATCTCATCAGCAATTGCTGGAGCCAGGTTATTTTTTATGTAGGTTGAACTCAGTGACAGTTGCCAAATGTAACTGGCAGCACGCACTTGCTGCGTTGCCAAACGGACTAAGTGCCCTGCAATGTTATATCAGAGTTGCTAGTGAAGTAATGGAACCCAGCTGGGTCTGCACTGCATATGAGTATTCTGAAAGGGATAATTTTGCATGACAAACATATTCCTTGAATGTTACCATCTACCCACTGGGACAGAAAACCTTCTATCTATTCTGGGCCATGATTATGATGTTCAGCTGCCTACATAAGGAAGCTCATGCAATTACTGTGTTTGTGCCTCTCCTCTATGTGTGTCTCCTTAATAACTTTGGAACCTCCCAACCAATTTCATCCATATCTGCCAGAAGGAGAAAGATCTTAGAGATATTAATTTCTTATAGGTTTAATTAAAATTGCCACGTACCAGTGAGAAACCTTCCTAGCGTGTCCAGTGATGGGAAAGCTCAGTCCTTGTTAGACACCACAGAATCCACACAAGAGCTGTGCTGTTCACTAAGTTATATCTTTCTGCAATGTCCTTCACAAACTGCCACCAGAAACTTATATGGCAGTCAAAGATGATCAGCATATACATTTTAGCAAGAGACAACCCTTTATCTTTAGAAAAACGTCTATTTGGTTTATTTTTGCCCTTAGGATGTTTCTCTTATGGCCTTGCTCTCTTCCTAACCATCTGCAAGACTTTAGTTGTCTTAATAACCTGATGGTCAGCCATTTGGAGTCATTTCACAGGTCTTCTGTGTTGCTTCCTTAGTCTAATAGTGTCATATACTACCACAGATGACGTGCATAAGGAGAGATAACTTTGTGCTATTATCAAGTGACTAAGTAAATCCGAAAAAGAAGAACAATATTTACCCCTTCATCCCTAAACTGGAAGCCCCAAAACAGAGAAAAGAGATTCTAATGCGTGAATTTGGGATGTAAGGAGGAAAAGTGAAAATCCTTTTTGCCAATAAAAGGGAAAGGTAAAAGTAATGGGAGTTCAGTGCTACATGGAATTGAGACAATTTTGAAAACTAAGTGTCAGAATGTGGTACCTAGCAGGAGCAGCCTTGGGCTGATCTACCTAGGTGGAGCTGCACAGCCTAGTAGAGTGGCTTAACGGGGGCTCACACAAACCCCAAATAAACTCACACCTCTTTAGCCGCAGGCCTGAGTAACAGACCGCGTGAATGCCTGGGCCCTCCTGAGGGTACTCCGGAGAGACAGGTCCCTGGACTGTCCCAAAGGAGCAGTCAGTGTGCAGTGGTCTCCTGCCCTTGCCAAGCCCATAGGCATCCTCTTTTAACAAAGAGAGAGTTTTTCTCAGTCCCCCTCAGGAAGGTGCTTTAAAATAAGGCCAGTATGCAGCAGCAGTAAAGGTTTTGTTTTCTAAGTGGCTTGCACTCTTTGATAAGATAATGTACTGGAGATGTATGTCACTGTGATATTTCAGAATGGATAAATAATACATAATTCTGGCAAATGAAAGTTTCGAACTCAAGAGGAATCACTGACATTTTTAAAATAATTTAGGAAGTGTTCATAAAAGAGAAAACTGAGGAAAAGGCCTTTAATAAATGTCACTTATTTGGCAGCATAACCTCTTTAGAATGAGTAGTATTTTTTATTAACTTCATGTGGATATAAATGTATTTAAATGCAGAAGCATCTGCTTTCTTTGCAAAACTTGAAATCATTTATTACAAGAGAAAGAATTCTTGTTGAAGTTTACTGTAGATATTCAGTGACTACTGGGTAATTAATGGCCAATACTGACAGTAAGTATTTACTTATTCAGAAAAATAAATATTTGTTAGTTTAATCATAACGATCAGTAGAGTCCGTGGCAAAACTTACTGACTTCTCAGTTTTATGCTTCCTTCTTTGTTCTGTCACTGAGGTCATGCTTGTTCCAATGCCAGAAAGTGACCATGCTGACTACTGTCTGGTAGAACTGATTCAGTATCCTTTGATGACCCTAGCAAAAAGTATTCAGATAGGTTAGCTCAGGTGGTTAAAAAGACTGAAATACTTGCATAAAATCTCCAGTGAGTTTCTTGTTCATGAGATAAATCACTTGAATCTGTTTTTGTAACAACTTTCTGTCTCTTGCTTGAAAACGTTCCTCCTGGGTACCTATGCTCAGTGGCTTCTTCTTCGATGAATACCTTGGTTTACAGATGACTTGTGACAGAAGGTATATGTTTTAAGGATCAGTGGTAGAAGTCATATAGAGAAACGTACCAACTATTCTATTGAGATTTGATTTGATTTGATTTGATTTTACATTTTATTTTTTGTGTAGTTCACTATGTATTTTTATTGAGTATTAAATCATAGGAGTATTTTTGGTCTCTACCATAACATATACAAAATCTGACAGTAAGTTTGCCAGATTCAGATTTCAGAATCAGATTTCTGTCTGATTCAGATTAGTCTAAACCATTTTACCTGACTGGTAATTCCTCTCCTTCTCTGGAAATTTCTGATTGCATTAGAGTTAGAAACCAGCATGTGTGGGGCCTAAGTCTTCTGTAAATATACACGGGAAAAGAGAGTACACACTTTTTTCTCCTTTGATATTTGCTGAGGTATTAGAGGTGTGTGGGGATTTTTTCCACAATATCTTCTTTAGAGTGATATCACTGCAGTTAGTGAAGTACAGTCAGAGAACTCATTCTGTTGGCAGAACTAGCCGAGTGATGCCTCTCTGCTCAAGAACTCAATGCTGCCATTGTGTGCAACTGCTCTGCAGCCCTAGTTTGGTTAAGATTATTGAGAGGTTGTGATGAGGCCCTTCTCATCTCTTTGACCTTGGTAAGGAAAGACCAAACCTGGTGCAAACCCAGGTAAAGTTTAGAAATTATGGTGGGGATTTTCTCCTCATGGTGGTTGAGGATCTGCTGCGTTTTCATGTTAATAGAGATCTAAAATTGTCCAGAGCTTCAGTGATCATGACACATTAATGACTTTTGTGAAACCTGCTGGGATTGCATTTAAGTGGTCTCACATGAAGATACTGAGCAGTGTTGCCCAGAAATGCTATTGTTGACTCATTTTTTCTTGTCTTCCTGTTCAACATATGTGCACATTGAGATGAAAGTTGGATGCCTTGATTACTGCGTTTACAGTATGCTAAAGACATCTCACTCCAAATTGGTATTTGAACTGAAGAAGCCAGTTCTGTCAAATATCTTAAGCGGTGTCTGGATGAAACCAGAGCACAGGACAAGAGTTACCTGGCATAATTTCATCATTGCATATTGCTCATCTCAAGAAAACTCCAAACATTATGAATGCTATTAATGGCTTGACATTTTTATTGATGCTTTTTGTAATGTAAATTTTGATATATTGATTAAAGAATTTATCTTTGATTCCACATCTTTTAAATTCAATAGAAAGATTCCTAATGATTTAAAAGACTTCCCACTCATTTAAATAACTACCAAATCCTGTTTAAAATCCAATCCTATTGATTTCAGTCATTTTTGTATAGTATCTCTTACACTGTTCAAAACTAGACTTGAATGAAGAGATCCTTTATCAGAAGTGTTTCAGAATGGCAACATGCTAATTTTCTGATTCGTTCAGGAAAGATGACTTGGGGTTCAGGAAGTTCTGCCAACATACAAGTAATATGACAGAACGTCTTCAGAAGGAGAAGATTTTAATTTTGTATTTTACAGACGTACTTTACAAGAGCTAGAGCTTCAGATTTTCCACATCCGATGTTTGAAAGAAATTTTATATCATTTATATATATATATATAGGCATATACATATATGTATATAGAAGTGCGTGTAAATAAAACTTTTTAACAATGCCAGTCATTTAAGTCCTTTTACTTAGAAAGTAAACTTAAATGTTAACAGTGGTTTGATTCAAAATGTCATACTTTTCCATTTTATTGAATGCCTTTTGTTTTTATTGGTGGAAACTCTGTTGAAGTCAGTAATATTCTTTCAAATATGTATCAGAACAAGTCTTGTCAGGATGTGGTCCACTCACCTGAATTTAATCTTGCTTGTTTTAACATAACCTATTCAGCACTAATTATTTCCTGTCCTCCACTTTGCTAAATAGAAAAGTTGCTTTCAAAAACAAATAATGAGCACTATTTGAACACTTCGACTTTAAAATCTCATTAAATACCCCATAGCCAAATAATAGAAAAAAATGATGTTGCCACTCTAATTTACATCCATAAATCACCTGTGCAAAGATTATTTCTCATGAAACATATTTGTCTTCATTTTTTGCTTTTTTTTAACCTACGTGTGTATACATACAGCTATTACTGATGCAGGTAAGCTACAACTCTTTTTGAATGTGAAATTGAACTAGCAGCCTTTGATCTGAACTACAGGCTGATATGAATTCAAGAAAAGCCTGCTGCTAAGCCACATTCCCATTCAATCCATTAAACCATTCACTTCCGTGCTCCTCATCACACTGACTCCTAATTTGACAATGACAAAGAGCTCCACGGTGATTTTAAATTTCATAATTTTAATCTGTCAAGTCTGACATTTAATTAGTGCCCTTCTAACCTGTGCCCGCTCACTTGAAGGTTACTGTTGGTTTTCCTTTAGAAATTTTTCCTCTGGAAGAGTGGATTAATAAATATGTACATAACTGGCAGGGATAAAGACAATACACACACAATGGTCTATTAGTTCCAAATCTAGACAGATGAGGTTAATAATATTTTAAAGTGCTGCTTTATTGTATTAAGAGTGATTAAGCCCTTGGCTCAACCCTGTATGAGTTGTTCATTGAAAACATAAAATATAAGGTCTATTAAGCAAAGTCTAGCGAGAGTGGTTACCCAAACTACAGTAATACTGTGTTCATAAGGCATGCTACAGGACTGTATAATTTCTAATATATAATTTCTCGACTTAGCAAATACAATGGAACATGCTAGGCTCACTAAACAAACTAACTAGATTTCGATCACTAGTCAGTTTATGAAAACCTTCCTTATGGGCTAAAATCTAATGAAATTGTTTAACACTCCGGAATTTTGTTTTTGGAGGACTGCATTCAAATGTAACTTTAGGCCACTTGTTAAAAATGAGTTTGTTGGTCTCAGTTTAGCTCCACAAGGACACCAGGGCCATCACAAAAATATCCTGCAATTTGTTAGTGCTAGTAGAGTGGGCCAGTCAAAGTCCTTGGGGAACCTCATCTGAGCTTTCCAGCACCATACCTGGCTGCAGCCAGTAATGTATGATGTTCATTATATTGTCAATAATTATTGAACATCTAGAAGTGGAGATGAGAATAAAAAAAATATCCTTTCTTAGAACAGACATTAAAGGAAGAACACCTGTGAGACTATAGGGATTTCATAAGCCTGTAATTCTCAACTGAGCATGTCCATTTTCTTCACTCTATGCCACAGTGCATATTTTTCAGATAATAATAACTTTACATGAATGCAATTATTTTCTTTACTAAGGAGGTTATTATGATATAATAGCCTATCTGGCATCTCAGACTCCTTCTAGTGCAATTTGACATTTTTTGGGCTTCTCTAGATTTTTTTCTGGAAGACTAAGAAGAGGAAATAAATAACACAAAGCAATTATCTCTAAACACTGGAAATCATGAAAAAAATTCATGGCTTACATTCTACCACTTTTGCTCATATTCCTCTCTTTGACTAGCTTTTTTTACAGTTAACTCTTGCTGAAGTTAAGCAAGAACTGCCAAATATGGCTTTGAACAACCTTTTTTAAAAATCAAAATGACAAGAGAAATGATTCACCTCTGGCTTTATTTAATGCACTGCTTTTGGTGTATGGGCAGATATTCATCAGTATCTCAGGATTAACCTCTCCCTCTGGATACTATTTTTCCACTGTCGCAATTACAGGAAACATTATGTTTCTGAAAACTTTCTGTACATTTCCTGAATTTGTCATTATTTAGTTAAATAGAAACAGAAAAGTATAATAAAAAAGTATATCACTCCTAAATGTTTTCAGAGAAAATCTGGGGGAGATCAACTTTGGATTCGAAATAAAAGGACAACTGGTGTGTACTACAGCACAAAATATATGACTTAGGTCTGGAATTTGCTGTCATCCATTTCTCATTTTCTTCATCTTGACTCATCAGCTCCTTTGAGAACATTCCTGGCCTATTCCAGATACAAGAAAATATAGTGTTCCACTCTGACATGAGTCTGCAGTTTTCTCTGAGTCTATTAATGCTTCTACAGATTTGAAGGGTTAATTCTCTTCACTAATGCTCTGCTTCCCTGCAAGCTAAATGATGGAAGGAGATTCAAAAATGTTAGTGAAAATGCACCACCACCTTCTTACTAGTAACTTTCCCTTGTTCTACCAGTCTTAGCAACTTTTTCCCTGTCTTATGGATCTTTGTGGGACTTTCCTGAAAAAAAAGGTGGCAGTGGCATAAAGCTCAGAGTGTTCTTCTCTGTTAACGCTGTGGTATTCATCAAGACAAACCAGTTGGCCCCTTACATGCTTTTGCCTCTCAGCAGCAGCTGGCACTTTTCTACAGCGTTCACGAATTCAAGCTCAGTGAAATCATCTGGACTTACTCTGAATTTTAATGAGGCCATTTTTGTTTAGAAACTGCTGAGCAGCACAGTCAACTTTTTTGAACGGGTATATAGCTATTGCAGCTGAACTTTTGTTAGGAAATGTTTCTCAGCTTGAGAAAGTGTAGAGAGGTACTCCCTCACAAGAACTATTGAGGGACCTTGTCTCCCATGTGAGAGAAGCAAACTCAGATCCCTCTGAATCAGCATCTTTCATCCTTTACTGACAATTATACATTCTATTTCCTCATTTATTTTGGTGTAGGTTTGCAAATACTCCTGTTTTCTGTCATGTTGTTGAATATGACCATTTCTGAAATATTTAAAAGTTTCACTGGATAGGTAAAGTATTCTACACAGTTGTTATGGTGTCCCTTTTCTCAGACTTTCTTTTTCCTCATTTCCAGTTTTGCAAATTAGGGTGATATTTTAAGGAAATAGTTCATCTGTGCTTACTGTTCCCAGATATGACAGCTTATAAGAACAAATCTATGCTTCTGGTGTCCAAGTTAGGACTTTTCCACTTTGTCTGCAATCAGAATATGCCTTTAAGTCAGGTAAGACTCCTTTCTATTTCCATTTCTGCTGTAACTACTGTAGAAATTTATTATGTGAGGTGGTATGACCAGTTATATGACGTTATTAATGGAACACTATTTAATATAATATGGCATAGGGATGGATTTGTTCCCAAAAACTGTGGCACATAGGCTATTACAGAGATCTTAATGTGTCCTTTACAGTTAGGGCTAAGAGAACATGTACATATCTACTAAATTATTTGTGACAAATGACTGTCATGAAATGGTGATAGCAGTGACTAAAAATGGAGCCCAGCACATTCAAATAAATTCACTTGGTATATGTACACATTTTGTGTATGAGACAGCATACTTAAGACTACAGTTATTGTCACCCCATTGGCCAGACACCAGATACCAGTTTAACTCAATGCTTCTGAATAATAGAACAGCAACAGCTATTTGCTTGAATGACTTTCATGTGAACAGAGATATTTCTGCTTAGCGCACAAGTCCTGACTACTTTTCATTTCCATGTGGTGTTATACGATATGCCGGGATGCCTGTCTTGAGTGCTCACCAGCTTTTCCTGGGGAGATAGTCCTCACCAGACTTAAGTCTCAAAAGAGCTAAAGACTTTTAGATGTGAGTTCCATGTGGCTTAGACTCTGAGAGCAGATGGTGCTCTAAAAACCCAGCTAGTTTTTGAGATGGTGAGACTTTCATTAAACAAGTGCTTATGGACAATTCAGGACTTTCTGTTTGCTTTCTCTTCTTCCTGCCCCATGATTTTGACCCAACTTCTAACCGCCTTCTGGGCTGCACAATGGCCCCTCTCCAAGAGAAGGGGTGGGCTTCAGGGATCCCATCCCAGTGTCTGTTGTTTAGGGCTTTTTTTTAGGAGCAAAGACATTTGTGCATGAATCCGCTTAGCTGGGAAGGTAAAGAAAGCCGTGTCTCCCACTTCTTGAGCAAGGACTGGAACTTCTAGCTTAGTGTAGAAAATATAAAAAATTCTAATTTCTTCTCTCTGCATTCAAAGAATAATGGTAGGTGCTTGCTCTAAGAAAAGGAACCTGGGATTGAGATTCTAGTGAAGAAAGCTTTTCTTTCAATCTTGCTTCAGAACAGGAGCTCTGAAGAGGGGTAGAAATTCAGCTACCTCTTATCCCCCCGTGTTTAGTGTTTCCTATTGACTGGCTCTAGCTCAGTCCCTGCTTTAGCGTTTGAGGTTTTCAAAACATCATTCACAAGCACTGTGCTCTGCTTGGAGCTTAACTTTTCATTAACTTTCTGTTCTGTTGACTATTTAAGTTTTCTCCTGAGAAGTTTTGAGTCTGTTATCCTCTGTCTTTTGTTTATCATAGTATCACTTACGCTGTTATCTTGTCTCATACCAAAAAAAATTCACAAAATATTTCAGAACAATCATTTTAAAGTATAGATGTGTATTCCCATATGTAGTCAAGGCTGCAAACAAAAGGAAATCAGATTAAAGTAATAAATAGATTTCCAAAATTTAGCTTATTTTTTATTTGCCTATAGAAGAGGAGCATTGTGGTAACATTGCACAAAACAATCTGTGGATTTCTTGCAGCATGACTGTGTATTGCTCTGCTGGTCTAAGAGTATTTGCGTGGAGACCCACATACTCTTGATTCTTCCATAAGAGAGGTAAAAGAGAGTATTTAAATCAGTCGTTCAGATTATATAACTGTGCAGTTATCCTGAGATGGACATTGAGGGGTACCTAAGAAACTAAAAAACAAATGAAATCTCACGGTATCCCTGTTACCAGCATTTAGCCTATACAGTCTCCTAATGAATACGTGATATAAACAATCTGGTACTGAGCAAATAGTATAAGAATTTTAAATTAAGTATCACTATGGCCCATTAAAAGCTTTCATGGAAAAGAAATACATCAAATTTTTTATTAAAGTTCACAACTTAATTTTCCTCGTTGTGAAAGCTTTTCAATGCCATGAGCGTGCTGCAGAGCAATTGCTGTAATGGACATTTGATTCTCCTCTTGTTTGGCTCTCCGCTTCTTAAGTTGTCCAGCGGCTACTGACAACTGAAAAATAGGTGGAGCAGTGTTGAATTCACAAAGTTGAGAACAAGATCAGTAAGCATTTCTTGCTCAGTTAAGAGAGTTCACTACAGTTGATTTCATAGAAAGAGGAATATATATTTCCCTCAGGACAGTCTGGATTTGATAGGGATACTTGCTCTGCTATACTTTCTCTGGCTCACCACTTTCCTGGGTTTGTCTCAAATATTCTGAATATGCAGAATGTCTAATGCACACATAGTGTACTCTTGCTGTCTTCCTCATGAAGACGAAAAACCTCAGAAATATTTTTAAAGTTAGCTTTGACTCTTTCTCAGACTATTTCCTGTTACATCATTTTAGTTTCAGAGTTTAATAAGAAATGGAATTCTGGTTCAAATAAGTCTAAACAGATTTGTTTTTTATGAGTCAGCTAGATTTCAAAATATTCTTTTCAACTTAATTAAGCTCAAAGAATCACTGTAAGAACTGAAAAGTCACTGAAGATTTTTTTTCCTTCTTAACAGCCTTTCCAAAATTGATTTTTATATTTCTGAGCTTGGTAAACTTCAGAATTGCTGCATATATATTTCTAAATTTATTATGAATATTCTTTCCTCAAAATACTTGTGTTAGAAGCAGCTGCAGCACTATACAGGACCTTGTTATACCATACCTAAGACATATCACTACTGAAATTATAAAGATATTAGGCAAAAATATCATCATGTGCAGATTTGTGCAAAATGTATACAATATTTGCAACTAGAAATTTCAAACAGAGCCTGCTCATTTCAAGCTTTTAAGATACAGCCAGTCTGTATTCTTTCGTGGGAACATCAGCTAGACCAAAGCAACCAACATCTGCAGAATATTTTCCAATCTTTGTTTTCTTCCTTGAAGTTTGAAGGCTTTGGTGTATGAATGCAAGAAAATATTTTCAATAATAATTTTTTAGATGCTAAAGCTGATGTTTTTCTGAGGCAGAAAAGGAAGAAGGCTGGCTTCTATGACATAGTTTGTGGCTCTGATAGTACGTCCGTGCTGACCTCTTTACTTCTAAACTGAATATGCTTTCATTCTTTCAGAACTAGACCTCAGTTAACCAGGAATATCTTACAAAGTTGCTTTCCTGAAACAAAGATCATAATTACACCACACTGGTTTCTGGTACAAGGGTTCTTATTCTTTGAGAAGTCAGTCTTGTTGGCTGTTTGTTTCTCATGTGTATGGTTGTCTGCTCTGCAACCCATCATTTGAAGCCTGTTTACAAGTTGCAATTGAAGGCTCCCATCAAATAATGTATACAAACAGCACAAACAATAATCAATGAATATATGCAATTTCTAAAATAACATGGAAAATCAAAGTAAAATATAAATGTTAAAAGCAGCTTTTTAGACTCTATATAAATGCAAGTGGCTTTTCTGTGGTGAAGGGCATTATTTCTTTGAAGTTTGAAAGTATTTTTGGGTAACAGAAAGAAGAAACATCCAAACGTTCTTTAGTTAAGCAAACCATTTAATTTATTAAAATAAGCAACCATCCTCTTCCCTCTCTCAGATCAAAAAACTAAAAGCACCATAAGCATATGTTGTTATTATATCCTTCTTGTCATATGCTTCATATGCATAGGACTAATTGTCTCTCTTTTAGAATTCTGCGAAGATGTAGCTAGGTTTGTAAAGACTTACTAGTATAAGTTATAATAGTAAGCTCATAAACTATGCCATTGATAATAATGCTTGCTTTTCACAGAGTTTTCTTAAATCTCTCATTCTAAACTGGGACAAAAAGTTAAAATCTTGGATAATTTTTCAGTGTGGTAGTCTGATTTTAACCACTTGAAAAATAATATCTTGGAGTTTTAAACCAAAAAAATAGTTTACACTTTAAACTAAAATTCTGAAGTGCAGAACAGAATTTTCCTTTTAACAAAAATTTCAAGATGGAATTTATCAAAAATGCTGTACTTCAAAAAAAATTATTTTCTTTAAAATGAGACATTAAAAGTGTGACGTTCTCAGTTGGAATATTAAGGAATAATACTGGTAGGATAAAGACTGCATGCTAGGTATTCATATTCTCTAGACAGATTTCAGGTATTATGATCCAGTGCTAGAGATGCCTGGATCCTGTGGAAGGTTATCTTCATACAACCAAACATTGATACTTTCCATAATTGTAACAAGACTGTGAATGGAAAAGATATTGAGTAGCTGAAAATTATGCATATAGCTCTTCCATCTTTCTTGAAATAAAAATATTTAATTTTTTAATTTTCTATTTCATCTGAGAATGCAGCCAAATATAAAAGCCCAACAAATCTCCAGCTCTGCTTTACTCAGGGTACCTTTCTCTTTTTCTCTTTCTCCTCATATTCCCTAAGAGAATGATGAGCCCCAGTGATTTGCTGAGGCATTGCTCCTGTCTATTCATGTTATTCATCCATTTGGGGAAAAGAAACAACAATATCTTTCTAATTATCATTGTGGCATCTGAGTACGTACGTAGGTGAATGATTACAAACATCAAAACATGATTTCAGAATAATGAATTCCCTCAATGAGCATTTGCAGCAAACTGTTTGCAAAAAATAAGCTGCAATTTGTTTGCACAAGTGTGTCAAACAACTCTGAATTGCAAACACATTCATAATAATCTTCCTACTGTTGGACAATTTTTAGACAAAAAGAGTTGCACTGTCAGAACAAATGATTAGATATGAAACATTTGTCCTGTTTACGTTTTATATGCTTGGTCCGACTCACAGAAGAATATATGTTTGTTGCATTTTGCTTTTGGAGTATGTCCTGATTTTAATTCTCTAGAGGAGTTTTTCTAGGGCCCCTATTAGACATTCAAATAGAGTATTGGCATCTGATAGGGATATAAATGCTTATGAAGCAGATTGTTCTGGGCTGCTAAATTCTACTCCCAACGAGTGGCTACTTTCTCCTATGCAATCACTGATAAACGTAGGACTCAAAGGGATGTCCTGAATTACCAAACAAAACCCTATGTTGTTTGACATACAGCACACAGTGTTGTGTCCTTCCACACCGAAAAGCTTCCTTGTCCTTGGCCATCAGGGCAGTTCCAGTTCATGCTGCCTCTTGCTTTCTATGTTTATTGAGTCCTCCACTCATCCAGGGTGCTTCTGTGCAGAACTACTGAGCAAGCCCAACAAAAGCACAGTACAAAGCTCGAAGTGTGTTCCACTTGACGTTAGCACCCCTAAAGCTAGGGGACTAAGTCCAGTTTGTTTATGAGTAACAAAAAAGGAGAGCAGAGTGCAGAGGAGAATTTGTTGTACTGTAAGATACACGTCTGAGATGGACAGGATGAATTGGCCTCTGAGAGTGCTGGTCTTCCTTGGTCACTGTAAAGCATGACCAGATGACCAGTTTGGACAAGATGCATAACTTCTAGATGGCTTACGATAAGTGAGTCTATCCTTTAAGGTCAGCTTTGGCTCTGGAGTGCTGCTTGGTTCAAAATGGCAGAAGAGGAGTAATTTAATTTCTTTTTCACTTGTTCAATGTATTCAGCAAGGAGGGAGAGTCCTTTTCATTCGCTGGTGAGCAGGTGTTCTCATGAATAGTCTGATTTCCATATGACTCTCTGTGTGAATGGTAGGCTCAGGACTTGGACTCTATATGCATGGTTAGCTTTGTCTATTCTTGTTTTAAGAAAACTTGTTTAAATCATAACAATTCGAAAACGAAAAATGGAAATATGAATAAGAACTAAGAGAAGAACAAGAAGGTGTGTTTTTGCCAATTCCTCTTGCAAAAGTACAAAATGCTCGTATGAAACCAGATCCAGCTCTTCTTGAAATCAGAGGTACTTTATCTACAGATGATTAAGTTATACACTTTCTTTAAAGCTCATTTAATGAAACCTTGCAATCATGGCTTCTGTTTGTTTGAGGGATGAGCTAACAATACTCTTTTGTCAGTTTTTACTAACAGCTGGCAAACATGTTAAAAAACGTAACAGATGGATTAGCCAAATTTTGCAGTAAAGGCTGCATCAAATAAAGTCAGATCTGAATCAACAAAAATGAAATTGAAACTCTTGAAAAACAGATAGTTTGTCCTTTTTGTGCCAGATGCAATGCCCTGCATAATACGTCTTTTCATGTAGGACTTTGTGCTACACATCCCACAGAACATGCAGAAGGAATACAGACATCAACAAAATAAGAACAGCAACGATAAATCTTCAAAAACTATGTGAAATAGGAAAACATTTTCATTGTTCCCGTTCCAGAGTTCAGATTACTGGCAGCTTATGTGGTTGAACTCCGATCGGTATTTTTCATGTTACTTAATCGACATAACACATTTCGCATCTTCAGCATGACCATATTTTGTTGAAATCCATGGCTAAGCTAATCTGTAGTCCAAATATACTGCTGGAAAAGTGCCCAGCTCTTCAGGGCTTGCTATGATTTCTAAGCAGTAGGACACTCAGCATCCTGAGGGCTTGGTGTGGGTGGCTTCAGGCGTACAGCTATAGTCCACTTCGTTACTCATCTGATGAAAGTACATTGCAATATGTGCATAAATGAGAGACTTGGGCTCCTGCTCTTACGGTTTTGGGCTGCTCTGGTACCAACAAACTATGGCATGATGGAATGGTAAGGAGCTTTGGCAGTGGTAAAATTTGTTTTTCCATGCCCACTATCATCTCTCAGTGTCTAGATAGGCCCCTTTAGAGCCCTACTTCCCAAAATAAAGCTGAGGTAAGGAGCAGCCAGGGCAGAATGAGTTTGTTCCAACTGTGTCTTTTTAGAGTACGGAGGTCATAAATAACCCTTATACCTGTTTCTCTTCCCTTCCCTTCCAGGAAGGGAATTTCTTCTGAGGCTACACTCTTCTCATATAGTAGCAATATAAAATTTTTTCCTGATGTAGTTCAGAGGAAGCCAAGGCTTTGCATTCCCCAGCATCCTGCAACTTCAGCAAATATGTAATTTTTTGCAGCAAAGCCAAGGCACTGAGCAGTTTTTTTGGATCGTGTTTCAAGAGGAGCAAAGAACATTTCTGTGTGGATATAAGTCTCCATAAAAGTGTGACTTTAGGGAGGGTCCTCTCCCCAAGGGCTATAATGCTGCTTTCTAGTATTTACTGACTGACTGTGCTGCCTCAGACTACTGTGCCTTTATTTGTTGCTACTTGCAGTGGGCTTTGTTTGCCTGTGGAAAGGGAAATAATGTATACCTTTCCCAAGGCTTATTTCTATGTTCCTGTTAACTTACAGCAACAAAAGCAGGAGGAAGCAGCTCTTTAGAGAGCTACAAATTTGGAACCTGTGATTCTTGTACACTTACGTGTGGTTCCCCAGGTCTTGCTACATACAGGCTTGCATGTATGTATGTGTATCTTCATGCATCTTCTCTTCAGGGCAATGATTAATGTTCCTAAAGAAAAACTTGTATCTCAACAACACACAGATTTGAAAAAATACATCAGGGGAAAGTAACCTCAGTGTTAGCAGGATCATTTGAAGCAATATGCAAGATAGTAAGGAGATTAAGATTGTCTGGCTTTCTTTTTAAGTAGTGAAGACATTTATGATACAAATATTTATAGACTGATGAAGATATTTACCTTTGAAAATTTCCCATGAAGAAAATGAATAAGAAAATTTTATTCTATTTTTTACCTGTGAGTTTTCTAAATTTCTAAGTAGTGGGAGTTGTTCCTATTGGCAGCTCTATACTAGCACTACTCATACACTATGTGTACTCCTGCATCTCATAACGCGTTCATATAGGACCTACATCCAAATCTGCCTGAGATAATTCTGGGCGTAGAAGAATGTTTTGAAGAAAAGAGAGTAACATATTAAAGACTCTTTATTTCTTACAGAAATTATTAATTCCAAAGATAAACAAAATATAAACATTTTATTTATATTACGTACTAAATTTTAGGCATACCTTAGCATTGATTATACCTTCTGATTTGCAAGCACGATCTTCACTTATGTCCACTGTATATACCATGCAGCTATCTATAAAAGACAAATCAAATCAATAAGCTATTGAAATTGCTTTATAGGTAACTGTCTGGTTTAAATCTGTGATCATGTTTTATAAGTTCATAAAACCTGTCTAGTGGCATTGAATATTTTTGTCAAAGTATTAGTGGTGGTGATTGACATACCAGATATATATGCATCTCCCTTCTTCTTACCAACAAAATTGCATTCTTTAAAGATGTCTTTATTTTCAATGGAAGTGTTGGTACTGGAGAAGGCCATACCCTGACGAAATACCTTCCATTTGGAGTTGAAATTCATTTAGGTCTGTCATATTTTTGGGCAGTGATAGATATAGTATTAGCTTGGCAGTACCAATGAAAGCTCCATTAAAGTACTTAACGTCTGTGGTAAGGGGATGGGTCTTGATGACAAAGTGCAGTGTCCTAGAGGTACCTTGCAGGTGTCCTGAGCCCACACACCTCTCTACGGCCTTCCTTAAAACCCTTTCAGAGGGATGGCTGAAAATAAGGTGATTTCCTGACAGAATGTCAGCATAAAGAAAATGATAACTTGAGCAATGGAATAATGCCCTTCCCTCCTCCTCCTTCCTGCAAAGAGTCTGGCATCTTTGCCCTCCCTTAGGGAGGCATTGGCAATCAGCTCCAATAATGAAGGAAGCATTGGCAATCAGTTCCAATAACGGCTCCATTATTAATGGGTATGTTTTCTTCCTACAATATGTTTCTTCCTTGATTCTGTCTGTAGGAGTCTTATTTTCCTTACCCCTTTGGCTAGCATTAATTTGTTCAGCTTTTTTGCTGCCCTTTCTTTTCCCTGCAAACCTTAATTAATTCTGTATATTCTTGTTTAATAATACTTACCTACCTTAGAGGGACGTTTTGAAGCTTAATTAATTATTGTACAGGTATTTTTTTCAGTTGCAGCATTGAGCAATCCCGCTTTGCAGCTATTCTGGCAACTTCTTGTTCTTTCCTTTCTTCTTTTGTAGACCTTGTAAACTCTTGTGCCTTAGTGAAGATAATTAAAATTTCTCTGCTCTTCTTCCACATTCAAGAAGCCAAACTCACAATCGCACACATGCACTCTCAGCCTTTCACTGCACAGCCTTCTCTTGGCCTTCTTGGCCCCTCAGGATCCAGCTAAACCATTTTGCTCACCTTCCTGTATGAATGTTTCCAATGGTTCCAGATGTATTTCCCAGATTTAATTCCATCCTCCTCTATACATGCATGTGCCATTTTATCTTTTATAAAGATAATTTTGTCACATCTCGGCCTCCCCACCTCCAGATGAACCTTCAGACATTTTTTTAGCAAAACAAAATTTCTTTTTTCACTGTAGATAAGGCATGATTGAAGCATTTCTTAATGTTTCCAAACTGCCCCCTCCAACTGTTCAATTACCTTAGCAGGAACTTAATAACAATACTGAACCTTGTGATAATTAGGGATGGGGGGATTGCAGCAGAGAAAGGAAAAGACCACTAATCTAAGACTCCTTACGAAACTCTAAGTGAAATAACGTCTTACAATGATTAAAAAGTTCTACTGACATTTATTTTTAAAATATTAGCTAATTCTACACCTCCAGTTTTCTTTGATCTGAAACATCAAACTTCACAAAACCACCCCCAGCAGAAGGGGATGTAACTCATCCAGCTGATTACATTTAAGGAAAACAGAAAGCAGGAAGAAATCTTGCTGACAAGCTCTAAGCAACTTCCCTAAAACCAGGATAGGTCTGAATATTTTTTTTTGCAGCATTGTTTTTCCAGTTTTTAGAGATTGAACTGCATTTTGAAACCCTATGCTCCCTGCTTGTTCAACACTGCAACAGCTCTACTACCTTGGGTTTATTGCTTGATACATCTTCATGACGTCAGGTGACACAGAATCAGACGCGTCTAGGAAGCAAACTACACTATGACTTAAAAAAATCCTGATATTCACATTAGCAGGGAGATTGAGACATACTGCGAATGCATAGGACAAGTCACATTCTGAAATCAAGGGAAATTGTTAAAGCCATACATTTTGACTTATGTTTTAGGCCAAGTACATTTTCTTTGGCATGCAGTGTATTCTGAATATTCTATACTCTTTTCATAGGCAGTATTCCCTTTGAAATCAATAAGAGAACTACAACATGATTCAGAAGGCTGAATTTTGCCCAGAGTGCTTTTGATACTAAAATAGCTAGTTTTCTCAAAGAAAGTGTGGGTTTCAGATTAACAAGACAGACTTTATAACCCAGAGACGAGACACCTTGAAGCCTATTTTGGTTTCTTTAGGGTATTTGCTCCCCTCTCCAAAGCCCAGGAAGAGGGAGAGGAGGGGAAGGAGGAAAAGCACATTCACGATGCCATTGAAATCAGTGGCAAAAAGCCTCCAATCTGAGTTCCCAGATCCGCTGACAGGTACACTCTCTGTTTGAAGCACATCCCATGTCACAACACAAGCAATTCGGTTTGCAACAGTTCTTCTGTAAGTTACTATACATTCATAGCTACAAACAGAAATAGTAAGAAAGAATGGACAAACATTAATAAATGTGTTAAAATTATTCATCTCCTCTTTCTCATTCCTCCCAGTGTTGTAGGAAGTATGTGCTTTGCCAGGTCTGCTGCTACTAGAAAGATGTCTACTAAAACAATAATAAAATAAGACTAACTAACATACTTAAAATTCCCCAAGAATTATAGAATGTTCCCGACTCTGAAGTGGCCATTAAGGAATATTTTTATTGTGGTCATCATCCATACAGCATGAGCTTCAAAAGAACATTTTATTTCTTCACTGCTATACTGAAACATTCCACATATCTCCTTCAACTCCTGCCCAGAGCTGGATTAAACCTCTGCCATCAATCTACCACTCACCACTATGGCTCAATAAATGCACTACTTGGAATAGCTTGGGAAAAAAAAAAAAGAACAGACATTGACAGATAATAATTTACCATCTATAGATGGTATATTTCAATTGCAGATTTACTGCTAATCAACCTTATTTCTTTCTCCTCTGTTGGACACTTTCATCATTTTTCATCTTTTTTTTTTTCACTTTTCAGTGCACCCTGCTTTTATTAAGAAAAAAAAAGATCAATTATCTTAATGCAGTGTTATGTAAAACACTTTCACTATTTTACAACTCAGCTTCTCTCACAAGTAAGACTACTTTAAAAATTGCTAAAAGTAGTGACTTTTCACTGCTTCATTTAGAATGTAGCAAAATTACATTAAAGGATGAAACCATATGGCCAACTTATTAAACTCCACATTTGTGTAATTTAGACATTACATAGTGTATGAAGGAACACATCTCATACACATATTTCAACAGTAAACATTAATAACACGTTAATAGCTTTATTTCTATGCTCTTCCTTTAATCTACCAAAGGAAGCTGGAAGCAAACTTCATATCACAGTTATTCTCATTAAAACTACCCTATTTTCAGAAAGGCCTAAGCTTTTCTCAGTGGATTATGAATATTTTACCTTTCAGCATACAAATAAATATACAAATATATGTATTTAATATATCTGCTACTTAACAAATGTTCTCCCATCTGGAGAAGATAATATTTTAAGGACATTCAGACTCATTATAATGAATGGAGCCATTTCCAGAAGATCGGATACCGGGTCATGGAAAACAATGGTCAGCTTTTGTAGGAGGCTGATTTGAATTCTTTAACAAGATGGATGTAATAGTTGCCATCTCAGTTATAGTCATTGCTATTTCTTATACATTATATACTTCTACAGTTATTATTACAGCTATAATCTGTATTTTATAATGTAAAACAATACTGCTGCTGCTGATAATAGAATTTGATGTTTATATTGCAATGAAGCCTAGAGACTATTTCACTTTGCCCTTGCAATAAGCAGTGGGCAAGTGCAAAATTGTCTAGGGACCAGAATTTGGAGATAACTAGGATGTACTTGGCTTTGTTATCTGAACCTCTCTAAAATCAAGTTTTATTTTCCTGAATGCCAAATATAATTTAAAAAGAAAATATCTTTTTGTGATTGCCCAAAAAAAAAAAATCCAGAATCTGTGAGACAGGAGTAATAAAGGCTGAGAATCTGGATCCCTGGTGCCAGGCAGTCATCTACACTAGAATCCCACAGGTGCTAACTGAAAAGGAGCCACTGGCAAAGGCTTATTCCTGACTGAAACAAAAAAGGAAGGGTCACAGCAATACATGTTTTGATATACTTAGAATCCCTTATTATATAGCTACAATGGCAGTGTGAAAATACAAGTTCTGGCCCAAGACTCCTGTCCCAATCAGTGAATGGATAGGGAAAGCAGCTGATCAAAATTACTGG
The DNA here is from genome assembly GCF_040807025.1 of Struthio camelus. Classification (NCBI taxonomy): domain Eukaryota; kingdom Metazoa; phylum Chordata; class Aves; order Struthioniformes; family Struthionidae; genus Struthio; species Struthio camelus. The sequence goes on along the minus strand of NC_090942.1, from coordinate 147,898,604 downwards.
TACACCAAGACACAGGCTAAGACTATTTATGAAATTTCCATGATTGGGTATTTTAGAGAACAGGCTAGCTAAATACCTGTTGGAAATGGTTTACATACAATTGATCCCATCCTGGAGCATGGGAATGGACTACGGTTAGAAGACCCTATTCTGTCACTATTTCTTTCACAGTGCATCTGAACTGTGCTTCATGGTCCTTAGGCCAAGTGGTGCAAGTATGGCCCAAGATCCTACCGATCAAGTGTCAGTAGTTTACATTGGCAGAAAAGCACTGTGGTGCCAAAGGTATTCCTTCTCTTTGTGCGCTGAGAGAGCAGAAACACTCTGCTCCCTACTCACCTCAAGTGTAGAAGTGGGCCGGGGAAACTAAATTCAGCATGCCTTACATCCCTATTCTATACACCGCAGGAACTCTGATGCACATTTCCTCAAGCAGGCTGCTTGGTTTGCAAGAGATAAGAGCTCGGGCTGGTACAATATGTATGTGGTGGAAACAAGTGTGAAGTAGGAGGCAGTGAAAGGGGAGGCACATGACCATGAGAGTACAGATTTGTTACAAGACTCCTCACTGACTGAGGTGTCAGAAGTTGAGGAGGTACTATCACTTAGGGAATATGTATCTTGGGATGAATAGGATTAGCTCCTGCGCTAGTATATGAGTAGAAGTCCACAAGATTTTTAAGAAATAACAAAGAGAGTTTGTTCGTCGGCACGGCATCTGATCCTATACTGCATCATAGTACATTGTGCCCCTGGAAAAGAAAGAAAACCCATTCCTCACATGGTGCTGCCAGCCTGCTTCTCACTGGAGAGCAGAGGTCCCACACCTTGCCTAAGTGGAGGTAGGGGTAGACTGTTGGCAGCAAGGTATACGGGCAAGGCAGAAGTACAGCGCCTGAAGAAAGAAAGTCCAGTTGCTGCCAGGATCTGGGGCTTCTGGATCTGCAGGAACAGCCTGATGATAGACTTCTAATGCAGCTGTGACTAGGACAACTGGTCTGAGGATGCACTTCTGGCACCAACAATACATAACATAAGGTAAAGTGGTTATTCTAGGACCAATGGACTGATATTGGTCGTCTGTTTGGACTCTTGGCTGGCTAATAAAATACAATGTGGTTTAATTAAGCATTTGGGTTAATTAGCCAGTTGTGGGACAGGATCTGCGTACGGAGGCTGACTTCTCTCCGTTGACTTTGGGGAAGTTACGCCTTTGCTTTAGGGGGGCGGTGTTACCAAGCAGTAATAGTTTAGGCATATGTTAGAGGTCAGGCATGAACAGTGGGTTGAAAGGGGCCTCCAAGGAGCTCTTTCATTATGACAGTCCTCAACAGACCAAGCTGTCACAGAGACTGTAGCAGTATCAATACTCTCTTCCAGCTATGCTGAACCAGCAAAATCTGTCTGCATTTCTGTGGGGACAGAGATGTCAGTCAACAGAGGCAAAGGATGCCTATTTCCCTGGTGCTGTTACCCAGTTAGGGCCTGGTGACCCCACAGTGCACTCGAGTCCTCTCTAGCACTCCATGCCCAGAAAGAAGTGTTGCAGGGATGCCATGTCACAAAGACTACACTGAATTCATATTAAGGGCAACAGAGAAGGGTCCAACCCTAGTCTTAGAGCTCACACTGTTTATTGTGCACATCCCAGCTTGAAGTTCAGCCCATTCAATTGCTGCTGTAAATTCCTGGGAGATGTGAGGAGCTGGGTATTGGAGAAGGCCATAGATTTTGCCTGCAGAATTTCAGAAGCCAGATAAGCACATCGATCTGATCAGTCTCTTAATCTCTCAGGCATGTATCTGGAAAATACTGCCATCAGAAAGAGTTGTAACAAGCAAATAATGACATGACATACATTTAAAATTACTGTCCATACTGACAGACAACCAACATGCTATGGGAACAGATCGTAACAGCTGCAAGACAGCAACAGTCATTTCCCTCATGGCACAGTCAGTATCAAATGCAACATAGATGGACAATAAGTACTTAAAAGAAAAGAAATCATCAAAATTTACTTGAGTAACTGAAAGTCTCCCAGATCCAAACAAAGGAAGGAATATACGAAAGCAATGGATATCTTAAGGAATGGATTAGTGAACAGGAGAATCTGTATGAAGACCAGTCATAGATTATAGAAATTATCATTTTCTAATCAGTCAAGGATACTATCTGACTGAAATCATATTTAATTACTGTGGTGTAATTTTTCTTAGCAATTGTATCAGAAGAAAATCATCAATGTAAATAGAAACCTCACTAACTAAGTGAACTTAATAAGTATCTGTCATGCCAGATTTTGCTGCAAGACAAAGACTGGAAATGAAGAAGATTTTCAAGTTGCATTCAAATAGTCTAAGGAAGTTGTTTTTGCCAGATAGGAACAGCCTGATGTTGTTTTTCCCAGACAGGCCTGTAACGAATATGCCAACCAAACTAGAGTTTGTTTTATGGATACTGGATACATATGGATAAAGCCACAATTTGATTATCTAATGCTAAAAAGGATTTAATTTTATTTTAGCAGAGAGACACTATCACTAAAAGATCTGCAGATCTGCTTGCAAGTTTTTTTCAATGACAAGTTTAAACTTAGCTTAACCTTAGTTATGCTCTCTGAATGATGTATTTTTTGAAACATTCGTATAAAAATTATGCTCACATGAAGTTGCCGGTTTAATCAAAATATTTTGGAATTAGCTGAAAAATATAAAATATTACAGTAGAGGTTTTGAGGTAAAATGGTCCAGCTCGAAGCAGTATCACCTGAAAATTAAGGTCTGGGGCCAAGCTGTCGTAAAAACAGCACAGAAAAGAACAGAAAGGAGAGAAACTGGAGTTAAACCCACTTTCTAGAATTCATGGTGCTCTATTCACAGGTCTTATATTACGTACATGACATTTTGGAATAGTCATGCAGATGCCTGTGCAGCAGGCACTGAGAAACTTTCTGATGAGAAAGTCCTCTCGGAAGATTGGTCTCCAAGGCCTCCCTAACTGTTCTGTTTATCTGTTGTGTGGCATCCACAAAAATAGAAAAAATATTATTCAGTGTTGCTAATACATAAGTTTATAAAATGTAAAGTAAGGAGAAACAAGTTTTTAAATCTTTTCTAAGTTGGAACCTCATTTCAGTTTTTGAAATTTTGAAGTACCTAACAATTTGCAAGTCAAAACTCCTCCATAATCTTGCACCAAACTGAATTTAACCATGGATTTGGCAAGAAACAATTTTTGAACCTTTAGAAATGTGTCGTATTATTTCACAGCAGATGTTAATATTGTTTTTAGATTTGCAGATAGCTCCGTTCATTGCCTCCAGTCCTTAAAATACAGTGTTAGTTTACTTCAGACTTCTACATCGTTTACATCCTTGCTGAAAGAGTGGATTTGGCGTCTCAGCTAGCCAATGCTAAGATTACTTTAGAAATTGCAGGAATCAGTTAGAAAAAACAATGTTCTTTTGACTTGAATTAACACGGATAACACTGAGAAATATCACATCATTTAGCTGATTTATTCTCCAAGTTCAGTAAATATGTCATTGTATAGTAACTGTGAATACCAACAACTGCAGCTCCCAAATCTGAATCTCCCAAAAGGAGAGGATTAGTCTCAAAATTTGGACGCAGTTTAGAAAACTCTTTTCTAACTAAGTCTCATAAAGTGATGGCAGCTTGAGACTTCGGATGATCTTTCTGAGGTAAGTATGAAATGTTTTGTAGTCATTATGTTATTGCAAACCTGTGGTCCAAAACACTGAAGATATACAAGTCTAGACCTCCTAACATCGAATGCTGGGGCAGATGTCCATAAAACCTGATCCAGCCTTGATCTTTTTGGTGGTAAAAAATGCTATGAAAGACCTACTGAAAGCTAGAATCTGCATATTTATTGCCCTCTGGAACCTCATCTTCCACATCACTATGCCAGTGATACATTATCACTTGATTTTCCTATATGGAAACCATGGCAAGTTTAGGCTTGTCTGAATGGATGGCCTGTGTTAGATCCTGCCTTAAGTCTGGAGCTAGACACAGCATCAGGCTATCACTCTGTATTCTGATCATTGCTTCATTTGTCCTGTCCGGTTGCTTATCTTCCTTCCTGAATCCTGAATCTCCAGGGTTTTCAACTCCTTCTAAGTCACCAAATCATATAAATTCAAGATGAAGAAGTAAATAAGATAATACGAGAGTGATCTCTTTGGATGTCTGGTTATCACTGTCTCAAGACGCCCTCTCCCCACATTGGTCAACAAAAGCTCACACAGAGGACACTCTGCACTCTGCTAGTGCTATAGCATATAGGCTGATTCCCCATAGCAACAGAGTGTACAACTCTTCCAGGGAATTTCTATTGGAGCAGAAACTTCTCTTCCAGGCTGCTGGGAACTGATATATAACAGCATGGTGTGGCTCAGCCACCTAGGCCATGCCATAGAAGGGATCGGTTAAAAGCACTAAGCAGTCCAAACGTCAATTGATAGGGGAGCCTTTATCACACCGTATCGGAGCATCTGTCCTTCAAATTAGGAAGGCTCTGCTCCTAGGTAGCCTGTGTCACATGCCTCAGATTTGAAACTTTGGTTGGCCCTGCAGATCATGAGCAAGCCAGCCATTTCTCCTGAAGTCTGTTACACAATTTCAATGGGAGTTTAGTCACAACTGACATGTTTTAAGAAAATGCTTTTAACTAGCTATCAACTACTAACCAGTGATGTCCTGTATCCTGCTGCCTGGGCTTGATGGGAGGAGAAGGACTCCACAGGTCTAACGGCCAACCTCTCCTCTCCCACTCCAGGACTGGAGGCACTAGATCCAAGAATCAGGGGGGCAGTAGTAGTCCTTCCTCTCCACTCCTAGTACATCGGCTTGAAGTGAGTTCAGCATGAAGTGCTAAAAGCCCCAAACAGCCCAAACTATTCAGATGATCGACAGGGTTGGAAAGGAAGTCCCACACCTCAGGACTGATTTAAGCAGAAGACCTTTTCTACTGGCTATTACTTCACCATCTGAAAACTGAATCTAATCTGTGAAAGCAACAGTGATAGGCCTGTGGGATATCTAGGCTGAAACCCAGTGCCCCAGGATGGGCCCAGCATGCAGTCTGAAACACCAAAGAAGATCAGTCAGCCTCTTACACTGACAAAGGTCAACCTAATATGTGTAAGACTAGAAGAGAAATTAAATTTGATCCCCTATGGAGCTGTAGTTTCCATTGTATCAGTTCTGCTCTATCTGAATTTCAACAATCGCATATAGCACATCTCAAGAAGACCTGGAAAAGTGCACAAGTTTCAAAATGGATCCTTTCTCCTCCAGATAGTAAAAGCTACTAGGACAGTTTGGATTCTGGCCAACAGAAAAGCTGATGCACTCACTATGGAAAGATCCTTACCAGCTGCTTTGAGAAGTGTGAGCTGTCATTCAACCTAGACCTTTCCCAAAGTTTTCGTAACTCCAGCCTTCCAACCCTGAAAAATAAGAATACAGGACTGGCCGGTGCCTGACAATGTATGACACAAGCGAATGTTTCTGCCTCATAGTTAAGTTCCAGACAGCTAGGAGATCATTCTATCTACATTAAAAGATGACATTTCCAGGCATAAACTATTGAACCTTCTTGCATTTTTTAACATAAAGCAACACTAGTTAGTAACAGCTGAACAACAGTATATCTAAGGATGACCAAAGTATATTGCCCAGTACAGCATGGCTGAAAATTACGCTGTTTCTCTAGAAGATCCCAAAGAGTTTTATCATATATCTACAGTAGTCCTCTGGAGGTGTCATCTGTCAGAGTACTGCCTATGTCTGTACTACAGCTTTTTCTCTTTAATGTTCTCAGGAAACTGTTGGAACAGATGCTGCAAGATGTTATGGACTTGAATATTGGTAGTATCTCAGTGACACTCAGCTACATCTCTTGCTCTTAACTGATGCAGAAGCCTCACTATTGCCATGCCACTATGCCTCTGAGGACCACACAGCTGGATGAAGGACAGCTATTAGTCAGAACATAGCCAGAATATAAGGAGGAAGTGCAGAAAGGGAAAAAAACTTTTAAGAACTGCTGAGATACTGTCTCCAACTTCCATTACTTTCTCAGTGCCATCTAAAGTCTCAAAGTCCTGCTGAGTGCTTGTTACATTTGGATAATCAGAGAATATCAATTTCCAAGAACACCTTTCCCCATCGCCCCTTCTGGGGAAATTTATCCTTTCCTTTCAGACAATGATTTGGCTGCAGTATGTGCACATTTGTCAATTCTTGCTTGTACACCCACAGTTTACTGAATCGAGAGCAAAAATGAAGCAAAAGATGATGCAATTTGTCTCATTTGTTCATGCCTCCTGCTTTGGTAAGCCTATGTTCAAGTACTTCCATTTGTCAGTTATATTTTGATGCTAATTTTTAGTTCAAATCTCAGTTTTAATTTTCACAAGGATTTATGGAAGCTTCAGGTAAAGTAAAGACTAATTTCCAGAACAGACCACAAAACTGAGGAAAGGGACAACGTGTTCTATGTTTCCGGAGATCTGTGTGGCCCCCATAACAGAGGAGGCCAGGTGGATCCAGAACCTGTCTGTTTTAAGAAATGCTGCAAAAACCTCCATATTTAAGGGAGACTTATTTCCAAAAAGGCACTTATCCTTTAGGGAGCTCCAGTATTCTCGGTCATTCCACTCCGACTTTGCTAGATCAGTCAACAAAGGCTCTTCTTTTCGGGTAGAATTTTGTTTCAAGGAAAAAGTCCATGACAAAGGAGTCCATGAGGCTTATTCGACGACAAAACTACTGTGATTGGTTTTATATGAAACACAAATACTCTGGGCATGAGTGACAAGGCATATCACAAGATGATAAGATTAGACAAAAAATCTGCCATTTGAAACAGCATTTGACTGTTATTTATTTGGAATGCACCATGGAAAGTGAGTCATAGGCTGAAGTAGCTGGAATTTGGGGTATTGTTATGAATTCAGACCTTTTTTATATTTCACTTAAGCAGTCTCATAGTATTTGAAGCTCTGGAGAAAGCTAGAAAATTTTCTGCTAGAATGGATGGCAGTGTAATCTTACCCAGCCCTCAGGTCCAAAGCTATAATGTTATGTAAGCTAATATTGATAGTATAAACATTACTAAGGCATTAGAATCAAAGCTGCGGGAAATTCAGGCCTGCATAGTTGATGTTGAAATTTAATATATGGATTCCATATTTACCCAGTTTCAGCAACCGCTACTCATATGTTTTCAATGCTTTCAATCTATGCATTGGTTAAATGTATAAAAGATAGGAACCATGTGGCAAACCATACACTAACAATCTGTCAGAGACTGTGCCCTAGCATGCAGAGAAAAACAAATGGAATACACCCCTGGTTATTTCTATGATTACACATAAAGATCTTACATACAAGACAACCACCAAATCTGCAAGGAACAGTATATACACATTTAGCCATGATCTAGATATTTTTGGGAATAATGCTTTTGGTACAAACAATATTCTCGGTTTTCTATTGCATAAAGGTAGCAGAACACTATCATCCTAGTCCAAACAAAACATCTCTCACTACAGGTGACAGATAGATAGTTATTAAGATATGTCCATTTTACATGTAGATAGGTACATACATGCCTAAATATATACACATATACATGTATATAGACATATATTTTGTATAGCTATATAGAGAAAGGAAGAGAGAGAAAGTGAGAGTGAAAGTGAAGATCTAATCTAATGCAAATATGAGAGACAACATAAGTGTGCATGGTTTTCAATGCCCTCAGGATATTACCCACCTTCTTGATAAAAGAAGAAAGAATATGTTCATTGTCACAGTTCCACGGAGTGCTCAAAACAGTGCTGTTTCTGTCTCGTTAAAAACTTCAAATTTAACATGAAAATTTACGAGAAAGGTTTGAACTTGGAACAGAAATTTGAATGAACTCCCAACTTTAGTTCTCTTAAAATTGAATTTCACCGTGCTGGATGGTGTATGCTGATTCATTACTCTGAATCTTTGGCCCGTCCTCTTGGCTGAGCTTTTAAAAGCCCAGTTTTTTTACTCTTCCTTGCACCTGTGCTTGTCCTGGGTTTTACGTGTCAAATGCTTTGCTCCTTTTCATGTAACAATGGATTAATTTTCTAGTGACATCAAAGCAAACTAACAAAACATTAGATGGTATTAGTCCTGAAACTTTTAAAAGTAACTGGAGTTATAGAGTTGTCCTGTATGAACATACGTTATATGTGATAGGGTGAAAATTAATGACTAAGTAGTTAACACCCTTAATGGCAAAGATGTAGGTAGACTAGAAATAATACCTTATGCATACATTTCCACTATCATAAATTGACATGTACCTAGGTCAAAGCTTTTAAAATGGAAGACTTTAAATAACCTAATATCTGTTTAGGTACCTAAGGAGGCTGAGTATTTTTCAAAGCTATCAAGAAATTCAGTGGAATCTGATGGCTTGTTGAAATATGTTGAAAATCTTAGAGAAATGTAATTTCTAATGTCTTTAGGAAATGAAGACTTGGGCTTATTTTTGGACTTTTTTTTTAACCTTGGCCATAGCCTCCCATCAAAATTTACAACATAACAAGATCAGTATGGGCTGGACAGTGAGTATAGGAAAATGGTACTTTCCCATGGTGCTTTTCCCACTTGGCCAGAAGAGATTTTCCTGTATCTTACAGCCACATACGTGTAGACAGAAGTAGTTGAACTGTGGATGTAATGGTTCACAGATGTGTGAGCATTTGTTTCAGACATTGGGAAGATACATAAGATGTGCGTTTAGTGAGCTCTACTATCATTTTCCCTAATGGCACGAATTAAACTTCTGAGTAGCTAGCATTTTTTCCTAGTGATGTTCTTAGAACAGGCTATAACTTACTATATTCTGCTCCTGCCACCTTCATCTGCTGTGTGCTCAGTAATGTCATGATTTCTAAACTTAAACTTCCACCCTATTACCACAGTACTTGCAAGGTTGGGGAACTGCAGATAACCTGAAAATCAAATATTTATGTATTTAGTGTTGCATCCTTCTTCACACAATACCTTCTTTTATAGCAGTACTGTGCAAGAAGTTTCTTCATTTCTTTTAATAGTTGATGTTGTCGTTGAGTCTTTGGGGCAATTATTTCCTCAAACCAGACTATGTGACTGGAAAAGTCACCATAGGAACATGGTCTTTATTCTCCTCGGTCCATTTTGCTGGTAGTCAGGCTGGTTATCTATTACTTGTATATGCTAAAGCAAGCCACTCTTTTGCGAGTGGTCCTCCAGGCTACATCTGCACCTCATTCTTTTGGCTTGACTGACCTGCTTCAGGTTCTTTTCATTCCTGCTGAATTTTGCTCTAGTAAAGCTGTTTCTTAGAGTTGCTCAGATCACACTGCAGCTGTTCTGGCAGTCCAGCTAGAACTGAATACGTTGTTAATCTAGTAGCAGAAGTGTTGATATAGCCATTGTTCCTAGCATTGAAATGTAAATACATTCCTCTTGTCTTTTTGGCTTCACATTAATAATCACAAACAACAGTTGTGCCTTCCCCCATCCAAATCCCCAGATTAGTATCTCTCCATCACCTCAATTCTTCTGCAGTCACAGAGCTCATCAAACACCTTTGTCAGCTCTTCCATTATCTGGGACGTTCTCCTGGTGATACTGTTTTACTCTCGTCTTGACCTTTTTTCCTCACCGACATAATAAAAAAGCTCTAGATTTAGGTTTTTCATTTTTACCCCACCTTGGTCATTTCTTTATACATGCCCTATTCTTCCTTCCGCCTCTTCCATACTGCATAATTTGGTTTTTTTCCTAGAAAAATTCGGAAACCTTTCTGGTGGACAAGGGCCTCTCGGAGGCTCTTTGATTCTGTGTCGAGCTGCTGGTTTGTTTTTCTGTTAATTGCATTCTTCCCCTAGCTGTGGGTCTCACTGAGCTGACCATTGCTACCATGACTTATATAGTGCCTGCTGGGAAATAACAGGAAACCTCCATGGCTCTGAAACTATGAAACTAAATTGGTCCTTGACTGTTTAGAGAGGCACTGTGAGTGCAGTCATTGTTTCCGCTAGGTGCTTCCTGTTGCCCCCACTAAGCTTTTTCCTCCTGGAAGATACAGTGCAACATGGCAGGGGGGAATCTAGAATGCAGTTATGTTGTCCAAATGCAAATATCAGAAATAGATTAGATGAACTGCAATCTATAAGCAGCTCTTGCTCTCCGCTGCCTAAAAAGTGGGCTAAGCACTTAGATCAAATGAAGGTGTCTACTTTGTCTAAAGTGAGATGAGGTAAATCCCATCACTGTGACTTCTGAGCGACAGTCTTCATTTGGCAGCTGCCATTAAATAGCATTGAAACATGTTTGAAAGACCTTTTTCAAAAGGTGTTGTGAAGCAAAACACAACTACTCTTAATATGTTGTCATTGCATACTTCAACATGCCTGGCAGATAAGGCATCTATTGTTCTTTTAATGCATATGAGACGAATAGCACCTTTAATTACCCTATGTGCCAAAATTAATACAGATCCCAAAGCATGCAGTGTCAATACATTTAGTTATATAGCAATTATAGTGAAGCCAGAGCCACTTAACGTACAGGATTGAAAATAGAAACTAAACAAACATGAAAAAAAGGAAAAAAAAGCATGGATCAGCACTTCAAAGAATAACCTTATAACCTTAGGAAAGCAAGAGTTGTTCATTAGTACTAGGCTGCAAGTCCAAATAAATATGTAACCTCTCGAAAGTGTTCAGACCAACCCCAGAGCCTGTTAGGCCTTGTTGTTTTAGAGACCTCAGAAAGGTGAAGGTGAGCTCTTGACACAATGCTTTTCATTTGAATTCACTTCCTGCTCTCTCGTTTACTGGAGGTAACTTCCCTTGGTACCTCAGCTGGCTTTCTTCACACAGAATGATTCTCTATTTGCATTTTGGTTCTAATACTGAATTCGCCTAACATGATTCAATCTTATTTTCCCAGCGGTACCATTAATATTTTAATTTAATCAGAATTTCAGGAACTTGTTTGCCATCCAGAGCAACTTGGTTACCTGTCAGCCTCCATCAGCTTGTCATATTAGAGGTGATTGTTCCTTGAATCTAATCTACTTTAAATGATTTCATTGGGTAGAGGTCTATAAATCATTTCAGAATGGGTCTGACAGATGAAGGCTTAGGTAAGTAAACAAATCAGGCTTGCTTTACTTTAGGCAGCAATGAACTTGGCTTTATCAACTTCTCATTGATTTCTGCACTCCAAAAGGTCAAAAAAATCTCTTTAACATAAGAACATTATTAATATAAGTACAGTATTACAACCAACCATAATTAAGATAAGTCCCAACATTCAGTGATGAGGCTGACTTAAGAACATTGCAGATTGCATTTCAATAAAGCCTGTTATGTAGTTTGAATTGATGAATTCATTTCCAAAAGGTTTACTTTCCTCTTTCCAATCAAAACAGAAATTAACTGAATATTAAGCAAGTCCAGAGTCCCTCTGGACTTTGAGCCAAGTTTATAAAAGATAATATGATAAGGCTGCAGCTGGGAAGCTAATGTACAGTATATTACTTGAATCTTACAGTATGTTCACATTTAGTTACCTAAATTGTAGTTAAAAGCAAAAATCTGCTCCCTGTGAAATATTGCTGAGGAGTCAGACATCACATTGTGATTCACTTTAGACATGTGCTATGGCTGAGTTAATCAGCAATTATCAGCATGAAGCTGGCAATACAAGGTGATACAGAGAACAAGATACGTTACATAAGAGTATGTTTTGTTTTAGTCTCTGAATTTGAAACAATAAGAGCATGTATTGCTGGGAAGAACTGGGCAAGGAGGAAAGCGCTCCTTTCCTGCTGAGAATCTCAACCTCTGATAGGGGAAAGAAATAAAAAATAGGGATAAATAATGAAAAAAAATGACCTCCTGTAGTTCATTAATTATATAGACAGTTGAAATAGGACTAATAGGAAACAGGCAAGGAGAGATCGTGCAGTAATTTTAGACCTTACTTCCCCTAGATTTGTTCTCCAAAAAGGAATGAGTGCCTATTTCTGTTTCTAATTAGTTTACAAAACTATATTCAGAAAAAATATATACATATAGTAATAATTTTAAGGAATGTTTTCCTTGGAATAGCAGATCTGGGTGCATTGACACCTCCTGTCACAGCACCAGCGAGTGGAAATTAGGCAGTTACTCATGCAAATATGCCTATCTCATACCTTACCAAAGTATTGGTAAGGTGGGTGTCACACCTACTTGCTTTAGCACATCAGCACACATGATGCAGAGGCTGTTTACACCTGAGCGTATTGGGCAGCTTTGCAGGAGTTCATGGCATGGCTTACACGCGCACCTCTGGTTTGTAGCAAGTGTCTTAAACACTCTGCTCCAATATCCCTCACACTAACTAAAAGTCAGCAATTCTTTTTGCCTAGGAAATCTTCATTTACTCTCAAGCATAAGTTTTGTATTACAGTTTCTAATTACATGATCATGTATTATTTTAGAACACCTTGCTGCACAGTAACAAACTGGTATTTCATAGCTAGAGAGTGAACTGGCAAGTCGTGACAACTCTCCCTCCAGCGCTGGAGACTTCCAGTGAATGAGGCTCACAAATGTAGAAGAGAATACGTGTATTTTTCTGAAAGGACACAATTCATCTGCCCCAGGTATCTAAAGCTCTGGTATCTAGTATAGAGTTGCCATTCTACTTCTGTGGCGGGAAGATGGGAACCTCTTAGACGGTGATTTAGCCCCGTTCTCATTGATGGGTCTTAAGACTAGACGGATGTGCCCCGGAAATGCTTATTTCTCTCTACCAGCTATAAAGAGGGTATGGACTATGTCTGACCATGTAAAATTGACTCTTTGTGTGGACTAAAATTATTGAAAAAAATTCCATCATGAAGCCACTAGCTAACTCAAGCCCCCAAAAGCCTTTCTCTTCTTAGGATAAGGGAATCATGTCATCTTTTGGTAGATGGCCATTATGGCTTGTGTCTGAATAGAGCTCATGCTCTATCCTCCATAGTGTTTCACAAGCATAAATGAACTGATATAGTGGACTAATGGTTTTTTTGCTAATACTGGTCAGCACCAAATGATTTCCTCTGCAGAACTGGAAGGCAAAGTTCCCTGGGTGACTGTGGGGGTACTCTCTCTTATTTTGGGCTGCTTTCCAGTAATATCAAAAAAAAAAAAATCCTTGCATCTGGGGGATGTTCCAACATTCAGTTTATACTACACATACATAAAAGAGTGATTTTATTTTGGAGCAGCTTTCCAGTTGCCCCCAAATGCTCTGCAGGACCAACATTGTCTGGCAGTTTCTGTTATGAGCATATTTATTTATAGATTTGATTATATCAATATTCAAGAAAATCTCACCTCAGCCTCTTAAATGCTTCCATCCCAGTTAGATCTGCTTTAAGCTTTCAGCAATATTTTGGGACTCATTACCTGTAAAACATTATTTAATTTAAAGTCACAACCACACCAACATCAGAAATAGTATTTTAGTTAAATGAGATGTACATATGGTAGTGACTTTCCATACTTTTATCCACTTTTATCTCTTAAAAATGGCCATGACTTGAGGAGCATTCAGGTTTTAAATAATAATGCTAAACAATGAGAGCTGTGGTGATATATATGGAAAGGAAGAGAATAGAATACAAACTGTAAGACTTTCTGATGCATGCACATGTTTTTCTATCGATTGTTACACTGGTTCAGTTGGGTCAGAAGAAAGTGATATATTTATGCATGACTAAGATCCATCTGGAACCGGTTGTTACATTATAATGATATTTTATAATGCTATGCAAAGCTTAGTGGTTAAAGTTCAGTCACTGAGAGAAGTCCTTCCCTGTCAGACCCCATGCTTCTGAGTGGATAACACATGGTAGAAGGTAAAATGTGAACTCAGAAAGTAGCCTGAGTGGAAAAATGAAACCATTAAGGTTCCAGCTAGAATCAAAACTTACTGGCTTTAATGTGAGATAACTGAAGAACATCTGGTCTAGTAAGTTCTGAATCATTTGATGTTCTTAATTTTTGGTTTACTTCATTATCACATTGCCCTGCTGTAGCATTTGATTTCCTCTCTCATGCCTCCAGTATAGACTTGACAGGAGAGAACAACACACCCTTAATTTCTCTGCTCTCTTAGGTCTGGCCATGACAAGTGCACTCTCCAGCTGCTTGCAAGGCAATGGTGCTCTTGTCCTTACAGAGTTCTTCAGTCCATGGTAATACTGGACACAGTTGTCACACTGGCATCCAGAGTGTTTCAGGCTGTGCTATTTTGCTCCCAGCCTGCCAAATGCATAAATGAGAATCATCTTACCACAGCTATGCATGCACAGAAATTTGCTGCTGCTGCTGACTTCATGAGCCAGATAAAAGGGCAGTAGCAGTATGTGTGGACACTCCATTGATAAAGTTTCAGTTAGAGGAATATGGCAGTGGCTTCTCTGAAACTGGTGAAAGTGACATCTTGCCAACCTATTTGGCCAATATACTCTATGCAAGTTATTAGTGATCTTTGGAGTTTACCAAAGACACCAAAGGGTGACTTGCAACTGATTTGGATCTTTATGATGGACATAACAATGTACTTTTTGTGTGGGCACATGACTACCATTGATGGATCCCAGCAGAGGCTGAAAATACTATACTCGGAAAAGGATTTATTACATGGAGCATATTTGCATTTTCTGCTGTTTGGTGAGTAACCCATAGAATATATTGCTTTGCAAGCCTCTACCTAATGCTTGAACTGGTAACTCTGAAGTAGCTGGCCAAGGAACAACATCAACACCAACATCAACAACAGCAACATCATACCATAGCGAGCTTGTAGGTGGCAAGGCTCATCAATTTAAAAATCTGCTATCTTTGCAGATCCTGTCAGTGGAAGACTGCTACAAGTCTTCTCTTTCACCTTAATGAAATGTGCTTCTGTGAGAAAAAGTCTTAGAGCCACTATTGGCTATACCGGACCTGTGCAGCTGTGCTCTTGAAACTTGTCTGCCTACAGGGAACATGAAGACATTGCAGTATTTGGCAACTGTCTCCTTTCTCTGTCAGCTTTTTACAGGAACAGTCTCCTCTCCAACACCTACTCCTGTCTTCTGAGAGTTAGGTAGTAGCAGTGATTATTTTCTCTAGTCCCATGGCATGTATTCTACTACTGAAGTAAGACTGTACATCACATCATCATGTGATGACTGCAGTCATCATCTCAGTTGTGTGCTAGATCATAAATTGATACAAGATGGAGAGGTTAGGAATGATGAATAGCTGGAGCTGAATGTCCAGCCTGAGGTGTTGATGGGTGTAAGGAGCTTGTGCACGGCGGCCTGGAGAGATACACAACTCACTCTGTCAATCACTTCTTAGAGCTTCTGGCATTGAGCTGCCACCTGCATGAGTGCATTGTCCCAAAAACCCTGGCAACCAGCGGAGCTCATGCAGGTGCAGCTACAGAGGTATGAATTCAAGGTGACTTAGTAGAGTGGATGATGAAAACATGATTAGCAGACTTGAGTGCACCAGTTTGAAAATCTGGATCAGGGTGCACTTACTGAAGCAGATTGGTCCCCAGGATCTGGGCTGTCAATCATAGCAAAAATTCCTATTAAGGGTCTAACAAAGAGATTCTCCATAAGGTAATGAAACGATAGAATAAAATGACCCGTGTTATAGGACATTAAGAAGCAACTCTATAATTATTACCAAACTTACTGAGTGGACATAAAAATAAATTCTTTTAACTTCTTAGTATTTACAGGGAGTAGCGAAAATACAGATGGATCTTCAGATGTATATCACTAGTGATGAAGCATGAATGAAGCCGTGATTTTAACAAAACACATTTATGTTTTATCTTTTTCACAGTATTTAGTTTTGATAGTGAAATCACATGCAAGCTAATGAGGTGAACTGTGTGGAATTTTCAGGATGAGAAATAAAGAATCAAACATATTTGAAAAAAGAGGCATACATATGCAGTAATCTGATCCTTACCATGAATTTTAACTGTCTTGGAAATGAAACTACCTCTCATAAAGACACATACCTTGTGCTGCTCCCTACGTCTCATCTTAGATAGGATTTTAGATGTTCTGTTTTTGGAAGAATGCACTGTGCTGCTAATATAAGTCCTATTCTTATAAACTATTTAGTGAAGGTTTTAGTTTACATGAGTGAATAGATTTTTAATTTTTACAGAAATGCTTCAAAGTCAGAAACAGTAAACATAAGTTTCAGTGAAATGGTCCAAAACCACATTCTTCTGAATTCTTAAAAAAGAAAGAAACCATAATTAATATGGACAATGCCATTTCATACTCAGACATCAGTATTATATATACTGTGGGACTGATATTCCCCACACTTTGTTGCAGTTTTCCTGTTTATAAGAACAGGATTGTATCCTTTCTGCCCAGATTTCTGTTTCTAGCAGAAGTAGCATATACCAACATTAACAGCTGTAGTTCAAGTGTTTACAATAAATTTCTTCAGTAGTAACTTCAGCATTTCCTAATCAAACACATCTCATCTGAAAACAGAAAACATTTTGACTTGCTTTAATTTTGTTAGCTATTCCCTGCCATTCAGAAACATTTGGTGGGAAAGAAATCTATGTGAACTGAAGTGGCAACATCTGGTTGTCTTACGCAAAAGTTAAACTGAAGGTGTAAATTTGTATTTTGCTGTTTTGTAATTTTTTAGGTATGAGATCAGTGGAGGGAGTCTAGTAAGTGACATTTATTACTGTTTTCTATTAAAGTATGCCTGAAAACCTCAGGAAAGTATTATCTGTGAATGCACATGCATATACTAGAATAAATGAGTACATGCTTTGTATTATAACCTTACTTTTTCTTTCATATATTTCCAATACCTTAATCAAAGATATGCCTTGGAATTACATTAAACATACCCAATACATAAACAACGTATACTTTACATTCCATCTCTCCCAAGCTTAAAGTATAGATCAGAAAATATATTGTAAATTGTTCAGGGCTAGATCCTCAACCTCTTCAGTCCACTGGGAATTTTTCCATTAAATTCACAAGGCTTTAGATTCAGATCCTTATGGTCTTTTTAATTTTTGCCAGCCAGGAATGTGTTTCTCATTCTACTGTAAGCAGAACTGATGTTGTGGGTGAGACTTGAGGTATTTCTTAGGCGGGAAACCTGCCTCTTGGTGGTCCAGAGGCCATTTGGTTCTTTTTACTGGCTGAGGAAAGGACAAAGTAATTTTCAGATTTCTTATTGAGTTTTCATCACAGAGCAGGAGCCAATCCATGCAGTTGCTGAGCTTACCAGTAGTGAAGCTTGTAATTGATGAGTTTGGCTTTTTCAGATGAGGTGTGGGGATGTATACGGCATAGAATATATAATAATAATTTTTGTGATAGGATTAGCTACAGATGAAAGTTTTTATGCAATCCAGATATTTTTTAACTAAGCTGGTCCCAGAAAATTAATGAATGTAGCTATACAAGGACTTTATTTTGCTCCCATTGGCGTCAATGTGGATCTTTATCATGGCACAAAAGGCCTATACATTTGTTGTCTTCTGATGCCTCCTTCTGAGGCATAACTACAGTTTTCTGAAGGAAACATAGCTATAATCTCTTAAAAACTGTAGGCAGTCATTAGGATCAATATTCCATATGGTAAATAAAAGTATTCAAGGTTTTTAAAATGCAAAGATTTTTTTTCCCTATAAAAGTTGATATTGCATGTTTGGAACGTATGTGGAAATAAATTGTTTTCAGCAGTCCCAGTTTCCATTTGAATAACAAAAGAGAAATACTAATGTACTGGATTTGAAACAATTTTCTTTTCTGAATTTGCCAGGGAAGGGGAAGGAGTGAGATGGAATCAATTCAACAAAGCTATATTCTTGTTAGTATTTTCCTGATGGCACAGGCTTGAATTAAACTGAACCTAGGGAAACATTAGAATATTTCAATTCTTATGTTCTCTAAACCTAATATTGCTATTTTATTATATGAAAGTTTAATGCTTCTTTCCTCTTGGTGCCAAAAAGAGGACTCTACTTTGCTGACTGACATCATTGTAAATTCAGTAAGATCAGCTTTTGTACTAGAAATGAATAGTGAAAGGGTGGAAAACTCAGTTGTTACACAGCTCCTGCAGTCCTTTTTTAGGTCAGGCAGTTGTAGCTTTCTTTTGTTTTAGCTCCAACTCAGAGGGTTTTTTTTATTTGTTTGTTTGGTCACATGTAGTAAGAAAAAACAAAAACATTGGACCCTATTCTGCCAACATCACACACAGAGAACACCCATGGGCTGTCTACAGGACTTTTTTCAAAACAAGAGGATGGTTAGAGGGGTTGGCGGGATGAACTAGATGATGTAATGAGGATTTTTTTTTTTCCTGTCTAGCCTCTATTACATAAGTTTAAAAAAGAAGGATACGGACACATTTGTCCCTTTGGCCAAAGTTTTGAAACTGTTGGAATGTTTGCAAATAGCCTCTGTTTAACAGAGATAACTCAAATTCAGATTTCAGCTTGGTTTGTACAGCAGTTCTGCTGGAATGAAAAGGGAAATCGTAGGCATCAAAAAGTGTAAATTTCACTGCATGATGTGAAATATTTAATTTAAAGCTTCCCTTCCCATGAACTGTGGGAGAATGTATACAAGACATCAGAAAAATGTGTCCATTGCAGTATATTTGATAATGATAAGACCAGGTTGTGAGTATATTTCAGTAGCTGTTGACTAATACAATTCCGATATTTATTATGGAGAAAGCTCTGAAAAGCTAATATCTCAGGCATTAAAATAACAGGAGTGACATTAATAAGAGTAATGCAATAAGTTTGCTAAAAGGTGTAGTTCCATGCTTAGATTATTGGGGATTATTGTTGTGGCAAATTTTATCTTAAAAGACTTTGAATACTTATTTAACTGCTAACAGGAACTAAATAAAAGACAGTCAGAGCAGGTGTTCCTCATGGCTTTATGTAGTCCGTTGGCTGCCTTTGAAAAAATGACTTGGTAACTCATAATACAGTATGTTGGAAAAAAATACCCTTTTTAAGAGCAGGGACCTATAGATTTTGCTTCGTAGATTAGTCCCGGGCATTTCAAATACTCTCATATAACACATTCTTCTCTTCCTGTGACTATGTTAAGAACATGATTGCTACAACATACATCCATGGGTAGGTGGTCAGCACAGCAGGCAAATGCTAGGAGTATAAGACAAATGATAGGTATAAATTATTTGCAAGCTCAAGTAACAGCAATTTGACTTTTTATGAGCCTGTAACAATGCCCCCAGAGACAAAAGTGTGAATTTCTGTAGATCATTGCATTTTCATGGCCTTGGCATTAAGTAAAGGTTGCAGCTCTAGGTTTTGAATTTCCCCACTCATAAATAAGAACCATTTTGTTTTTTATGTCTGATTTTTGCATGAAATATGTATATTCTAATCCTTGCTGAGAAGCCTTCAAGGAATAACAGTGGAAGTTTCTTGGTATTAAATTTCATCTCACATGCTTGCAGAAACTATACATTTTTAGTGTTGAAGTTGCAGCACCTATATCAAGGGCCTGTGTATCAAAGCCTTGCTCCTCTGTATTCTAATGTTTAACAATTTGCTGATCATGACTGACAGGTTTACAGAGCTAACATGTTCTGGAGTTGAGGGTGATTTATTCCAGAATAACTGAGGTGATTCAGAAACTCAACTGCCACAATCTTATTTTTCATCACAGAAAAGAAATGCATATTAGGATTGATTGCCCTTCCTTTAAAATTCTTCATTAGAGAAGAGATTTCATTTTGCAGAATGTCTTCAAGTAACAGTAATGTAGGCATTTAAATTCTCATTGAAAAACATAGAGAAAGGCCTGTTAGTTCATTTTCATTGGCATCTGTGGTTTTATTTATAGTCGTTTGTGTTGGTCAGGCTTTTTTGTTTTCCTTTGCTGAAATGAAAGTTCATTGCTGATGTTCCCATACAGAGAACAAATCATACACAGAGCTCATGAGACAAACAAATGCCTGGCACGATGAAAGTAGAGATAGTCCTTACAGGGATACAATGGTATTTAACTTTGATGCCACAAACCCTATTAAAGGTGAGATCACAAGCGTGACGTGCAGACCTGAAGCAGACATCAGTTCCATTTGGTTTCAGCATTTATCTTTATACTGGCACTGAACTTGGCTCCCTTACCTCCACTGTAGAATAATGTGATATGTTTTTATAAGAACGAAACTTTCCAGAAGAATTAACTAAAGACACTCAGCTGAAGTCTTTTAATTTGAACAAATTTTGGTTGCATTCTTCAGTGGAAATGAATTCTTTTTCTATTATTGGTATTACTGGGTGGCTAAAGGCACAAAGAAATCTAAAACTCGAGAGTGCTAGATCCTGTACAGAGTATAATAGCAGGCCAACAGCTGAAGACTTGATGAAACAGGTGGGTAAAAAAACAAGGACCAGATGTTGGACAGAAATGGGTGTCAATCCTACAACTAGAAATTTGCATGCATGGTCTATTTAATTAGATAAAATAAACTAGTTTCGCTCAGAAACCTCCAGCTGGCAGATTTGGATGGGGATAGTGTATTCACATTCCCACTTAGCTCTCTCAGACACAAATGTATTTCTACAAAATTGTCCCATGAGTGATTTGCCTGATCTTGAGCTCACATACAAGAAGGGGTAGAAATCTACAGCCTTGTCTTACGGAGCGATTATTCTAGCGCTCAGTAGAGCCAGGCATCAGCTACTGCATGTGAGGAGTCACGGACATTCAAAGTGGTTCTTTCTCCTGGAAATCATATCAAAATGTAAGGATATTAATGACAGCCATTATCTGTGGATTATCTTACATGTGCATCCTTTTTAGTTATAAAGGAAGAGGCAGTATGAGTCTGTGACCTAGGAACTTCAACAAGCATCCACTCTTATTTAGAAGCTTCTGAAAATAACATTTTCTTCTCACAGAAATGCATAATTTTTCTTAGCAGGAGGGGGAAACTATTATCTTACTGATTTCCTGAATTCAGTTCTAATCAAAGGCTAACTGAAGAAAAGTGTTATTTTCTTCTTTCATGTTCAAAGGTAGATTTGCTTTGAGGAAATGAGAACTGAATTTGAACCAGTGTGGGGAACAGCTCCACATAGCTACCCCTAAAGGCCATTGGCAGTAAGTAGAGCATTTAAGAAGGCCTCAAATGTATTATTCACTAAAGAAAGTTATGTCTGAACAGGTCAGGATGTACAGAGTGAGATACTTCTGACCAAATACAGATGTCTACAATGTATGTTTATACCTGAGTTAGTTGTACTTGGCTCTTTCTACAGTAAGAGAGGAACAAGCATTTCTCAGCCATGGTTCATTTTTACTTCTGTAAAAGTCCGGAAAAGGTCAGAAGAATCATATTATAAAAGCATCAATTTATCTCCATTAACTATAAAGAAATCCCAGGGTAACCAGTTCAGATGTCATTAACAACATTGTAGACATCTCAATTTGATTGACATGAATCATGGCGAAAGACATTAAATACAAATTAGGCTTGTTTATTTGTATATAAATATATATTAGGACATATATAAAAGAATGAGGCTTAGACGCAAGGCAGGCCATTTGACTATTTGTTTCAGGCAAAGAAAGAGGAAGAGACTAATAAGATTTGCCAAAATCAAAACTGAGAGGAGATATGACAACTGTCTCAAAGTACATGCAAATAGTAAAGACAAGAGAGGGAGAAGAATTATATACACTGAAGGACAAAGTAGGAAAAAGAACAAATGAGTATTAGCAGTGCCAGAGTATAAGAGAAATTAGGAAAAGGTTACTAATTATTACAAGAATTAAACAGAGAGTCTCTGGAATTAAAAATTATCTATTTTTAAGGCAAATCCTGACAGATTTGCTAACATCTTTATGTGATGTGGTTTCGCCTACTACAGAAGAGGACTAAAGCTGATCCCATCTTATGCCTTGTTCTGTTTTGGGTTTTGTCTTGATTTTGGGAGCTTTCTGGCTTAAGGAAGTTGTGAGAAAATTACGGCCAGTGTCAAATTCTCCACAAACTCCATGACTTTTATAGCACTCCCGCCGTTTTGTTTTTGTTTTGTTAAGTTTTTGAGAGTAGGCTACCCAAGGGAAGGATTTTTTTTTCTCCCTTGCCTCTTCCATGTATTCTTGCACGCTAATACAAAGCCCAAGTATAGTACAGACCTTAGGAGATTTATAACCACTTTGAACACAAAGGTTGAAGAGCTTTTTGATAATGCTTCATCTCTAATTAACTATTCTGCTGCATACCCTCTCTCTTTTGAAGGAAACTTTAGATTTTGTCCATAAAAAAAGAAAGTTCTTGGTTAAATGTATTTATATGAGAAAATATCCTTTAAGTACGGTTTGGATTCGCAAAAGTATGGAGCATTTCTACATGAGGTTTTAAAACTCTGTGTACAATAACTGACCACAGAATTCAGAATTAGATAGCAGATATGAAAACATATAAGTATGGGCTATAAAAATATGGCATATCTATTCTACTTTTAATATTTGTTGCTTCGTGACTTTCCCAAGGTTTGAGATTACAGATAGGTTTTCAGTTTTGCCCTGATTTTCCCTTAAGAGCATCTGAGTCTTTCTTGAAATTTTAAAATAGAGCTCTAACCAGCCCAGACAGGCATTCAGGCAGGAGGAAATCGAAAGTTTGAGCACAGTATCATCAAATTCCTATGGTTTATTGCCAACTCCATTGCCGGGGCGTGTTGCAAAGCTTTCTTAGGACTGGCAGGAGGATCACTTTGAAGAGGGTTCACAACCTTTTTCCTCTGTGTCTGAGCACTAATATTTCTTGGTCTGTATAAAAGCAATCTAGATCTCAATTAGCATAGACTAACAAACTTTTCAGTTTGCTCTTTATAGCTCATTAGTGTTCCATGAGCTTCTCGAATTTTCAAATAATTGTAACCAGCTTTGAATTACAGTATCTCTCTTAACAATCTATCTGAAGCAGCAGTGTGGTCTTACTGTGAGCGGATGTGAGGATGCTCACACAAGAAGGTAATGCTGAGAATTGATGTCTTACTACTTGTCATAGTCTCTCAGGATACTTTCATCCTATGGCACCTCCCTTGGATTGTAGAACTGGGAGGATGGTTGGCATTCTTGTAAACGTAGGTGAAGAAATGGCAAAGTAAATTTGTCCATAGTGGAAGAATAGTATGGGCTCACCCCTCTGCTCTCTTGTCTCCCTTCAGTCCTTTCAGAACTTCCTTCTTTGTTCCATACCTTCAGATAAGGGGTGTAGGAGTTTCCTCAAGGGGAAAGGAGAATAGCTATCCAGTTTCACATTCCTGTGGACATCAGCAGCTGAAACGACCACTGTTCTGATGAAGTGCCTTCCTCCCCATAGGTGCATGTGAAACATCCTCTTAGCTCCAGAATTCACAGTGAATTTTGTTGAGGATCATCCTGGATTTTCAATCAGCACCACTACGAATTTTTAAAGCTGTTAAGGGTGTTAGGACTCGCAGATCTGCCAGCTCTTCCTCAGGCACCTCCATCTGAGTCCTTGGTCCTAATCCAGAAAACTATATAAGCATGCAGTTATATGTGAGTGTAAGAGTACCATTGCTGGAACTATGAACAGGTTTAATATTGAGTAGAAACTTTAATTCTTTCCTGAACTGGAATTTTTTGATGAAGCACCTCCTTAGTTCACTCATATCGTTATCATAGCCTACTTTAGAGGGACAGTGTAGCTGTACTGTGGATGTCCATGTTGCACAGACTCAAGACTCGGAACACAGAGATCATATAGCACAGCCGGAGGGAAGCGATGATTCTTCCTTTTTCCCCAGATTATTGAAAAAAGAAGATGTGAAAAGTAGGGGAGATAATGTTCTTTTTGACATAGTGTATTTAAAATAGCCAGGTTTAAGCTGTTAGAGAATAATAACAATAAACATCTGCAAGTTTGTGTAGCGAGTGCACTTGTGACGAATTCATCTAGCAGAAAACCATTCTTTTCCTTTTATCTGTGGCTGTAGTGCTGCAGCTTTTGCAGACACATCATTCCTCTGCTATCTTTTTTTTGGTGATGTTTAACATTCTGCATATTTTCCTTATTGCTGTTATTAGCTGAGGCATAAAAGGTTAATACCTCTAATTGTACCTCACATGTATATATATATACATATATTTATATCTATATATGCCATGTCTGAGTTTTGCTGCTGGTGCCAAGGAAAATGTTGGATTCTATTCAGTTTTCTTCATATTCATTTTCCTGCCCACTTAACAAAATTACATTCAATGAGCTGTGGGAGAAATTCACATCAACGGGCCATGTAATGCAATTTCTGGTATATATGCAGGAAGAAAAAATCTTACATTTTCTTTCATTTCTGTCAAAATCAATCAAATTGTACTGAACTGAACATAATCTCTTAAAAAAAAATCACTCAGACGTTTCCAGTGAAATAAGCTTCCCTTACATGGTAACATGCACATATTTAAGAGGTCTCTGTTTTATTTTTTTTTAATCATGCCTAATTAGTTTTTTTTAATCACCCACACAACTAAGGCTCTTGCCTGCATAATTTATGACATAGAGGGGCCGGTGTCAGAAATCAAATGTTGTAAATTAAAAATAACAAGTTTGAGACTAGTGATTCAATTAAAACCCTAGAAAACATTGGATTATGCATAATTGAGAGCTTGTATGCAGAGATGCATGTCACGCTTGTCAGCTTGGATGGGAGGATTGGATTGGAGCTGTCAAGAGCATTTAAATCAACTCAGTAAAAAAATTAGAAAACAAAGATGATATTTATTATTAACTTCCAGTGTTCAAAAATAAACTGAGAGGTATTTAAATTGAATGCTTAGATGACAAGCCTTTATTTATAGCAGAAGTTATAAAACTCAGTAATAACCCTAGCTGGCACAGATGTAAAGATACTACTGTGCAACTGAGCTGCAGCCTACAGTGTGAGGATTCAGCAGTTGGCCCTGACTCAGGTTCAGCTAATAGAAAGCTGTGTTGGAAAAGAAGAAATCCGGATTCTTGAAGGGAGTCATGAATGACCAAATCCTCATTTTCCTTTTCCTTTTCTTCCCTTTTTTTTTCTTCCTCCTAGAGAAGAATATTATATATTGTGTTATATAATATCTTGGGACCTCTGAGAATGTATGAGGCCATCCCTGTGGCAGGCTGACTTGTCCTGGTGAACCAGCTCTGCAGGGCTAAGTTTTGTAGCACTATTCGGTAGCAATAGCTGAGGTCTGAAGATTACCCACATCTTCCTGCTTCAGCTACACATCCCAGAGTCAATTCTTAACTTTACTGAAATTGTTGAATTAACAATAGACTGGGCTGTTGAGAGTGAACATAAAAGCTGTCTGCAATACTTTTCACATTTGAAATTAAAGAACATTTTCATTTTGAGCTTGCTAAGAGAGACTTCAGCAAAGCAAGACTGGGACTTTCAGGGCTAGAACATCTTTACAGAAACCTCTGTCTCCTTAAAACATCTACGGACTGACCAGGACTCACCCTAAACTCACAGCAATACTCCAAAGATTGAAATTCTCAGGAAGATCATTGGCTCTTGGCCTACATACCAATCATATAACGCTTTTATTTTCATAAATCAACCTAGTCCCTAATGATATGGTCCTGTAGATTACTTGAGATCTAATTGCAAGGTACCCAGAAATGCTGAATGTTTGCCTATAACTTATTTTCTTTCAAACAAAACTCTTTTCCCTGATTCTCTTTTAGTGAGTCCCAAGACACGAGATTTCATCTTTTTTTTTACTGAAGCTTCTATAAATCTAAGTCCGTTAGTGTAGCTGGTGTCCTGTCAGGGAGTCTCATTCCACACTGAGCAGGAATGAAAAGGGATTGCCATTAGCTTTAGAAAGTTTGAAAAGTTTGGTGAGGAGCTACATGGGAGAGGTGATGCCAGACTTTTAAATGTTTTAAGACGCCTAAATCTAACATAATCTTAGGAAAAAAAATCCTTGCATCAGGAAAGGTAAAAAGAACCTTCAGAGAGTGGGAAAAACTATATGAAGAGTTAAATTCTTCTCCTTTGGTACACCGCTAACCGCTGACGTCAACAGGATTTGTGAATGCACATCTGAGAGTGGAATTTTGGCCATAAGCGAGGTGGAAAAATGATTGATGACCGCCTAACGGCAGAGAAGTTGGATCAGTGCAATCATGCAGTGGAGCTGAAAGGTACTCAGTTTACCCTGAGCAGATTTCTATCAATTTCTCCTGTGAGCACAGGGGCAGGTGGAGAATCTTGAGAAATACAGTCAGCTCTTGGTACCCAACTACCTTGGCAGAACGCTCTCCCTACAGAACGTCTCCAGGGAAGGGTTTTTGGGGGCCCGGGCATGGGAGGAGCACACCACAGAGGTGAGCCTCGACTACCTTTTGCATAGCCTTTGCAGGAGATGCACAGCAGCCCTAAATTTAGAATGTGCGGCACAGATTTATTTAGGCAACTTCTGTGGATTCTAAAGGGACATACATAGTTAAAACTCCTTAGTGAATACAGAGGTAAGATTTTAGTAATTCATTTTTTTAAGCCTCAATTGGCAATTCCAAATCTTTGCTATACTAAATTCCTCTTATAACCTGCAATCACTTGGTAGCATTTACATATGCTATCTTTGTATCTCTTTCATCATCTTTCTTTGATGTTTTAGTCGTTAAAAGGTTTAGCCTAGAAAAGCCTGTGCATTCCTCTTTACTTAAAAAAATTAAAATGTGAAAGATTTTAATTTAAGCCATTCTGAGAATTCTCCAAATTATAGCAAGACTATAAATATAAGCAGGAGAGTTATGTAAGCAGAAGAAATGAACAAATGGTGTATGATTTTTGTTGTATTAGAAATTGGAGCTTTCTTCCTGAAAGTACAAAATATTAAGAGAATTTTCCATTTTTATAGGCAAAAATCAACCAAATGAGAAAGTTGTGTAAATAATACACAAGTGCATTCAACACTGGCCTAATTTTGCTCTTATTAACCTCTCTAACAGTTTTCTTACAAGCTTCAATGGAAACAGAGTTCAGCCAGAGTCTTTCCATTTATTAACTCTGATGTCTGGGAAAGGGATCAGACTTGCTGTTTTTTTGGAGGAACTACTGGTGTCAGTAAATTAACGAATAATACTAAAAAAAGTCAAATTCTTTTTCTGTTGGATCACAACCAGCTATCAAAGTTCCCCACTAAAAGATAAGGAAGCAATTTTTTAAGATTTAAGATTTAAGATTTTCTTGTATATATTTCATTTGAATGGCCTTTCTAGATTGAAATGAGTGGAAATTAGGGATCATTTTTGAAGGCAAGGACATTAATCATAAATGCTGTTCCTGTCACAGGACTCTTCTCTTTACTGCGTTCTACACTGCTACTTCCCAGAAACACTAAGAGCTTTTGTGTTTCCCTCAGTGACTAAATCAAATGGAGGGGTTAAGAGGATCCTGGCAATTTTGCTCTGAGTACTTACACCTCAACAAAATGCCTGGCCAAAAAAGTCTGAGCACAGATTTCCAGAAGAGAAAAACAGTGAACAGACAGCCAGGTTGAAGGCTGAGCCTGGATAAGGAAGCTCTGTGAAAACTGGAATAAAATTATGAGTCTTTGAAGAAGATGGGAGTTTCTACGCTATTGTCTCCGAGATTATGACATCACTCTTTGCCCTTGATACCTGTTCTCTGCTGGTAGTACACCTCTACTGGTAGCACAGATCATCCATAGATCTGTGCAAAGCAAGCAGAACTCAAAACCACATGGCTTTTCCCTCTGTTAGAGACTCATTGCAATTTTTTAAATTGGCCCTGCCTTGTTTCTGACATTTGGTAGAAGGTACACAGGGATTCAAGGGATGAGAAGCGTGAGAAAATACAGGGCTCTCATTTAGCCACATGCAAAATCAAATGTATGTATAGTTGCATGGAGCACTGCCTAACTTTCCATGACTATTCTGTTTAATGGGATTTTCAGCTCAGAGTTAGATGCCCTAACACCATCTGCAGTGTGAGATGAGACAGGACCTAGAATATATTTTCTATGAAAGCCAAAGTGCTGCACAGGCAGCCTCGTAAGATAACCATTTAGAGGAACTGTGTTTAATAGCATCTCAGCTTTCAATCCTGTCCTAGATTTAGAGTTCTACATCAGCTCTTATACACAAGCAGCTCTGGAAGAACGTGTGATGAAGCCACAGTGACTCACCAAGAACAAGAGGGTTGAACGTGTACCCACTCTTGGGGGATGTGTGTCTGAATTTTCCTTGGATGTAGAGTGTCTATTATAGCCTTGCCAAGCACTTTTGACTCTAGCCTAAGCTACTAAAGAAAGCAGAGAGAGTGGGTGACCTACATCCTCTTTTAGCTACATTTCTCGGCAAAGCTGACACCATACTGAGACCACTGCATGGAGCAGGATCTTTCCGGCTTGTTAGCAGTGCCTTTGGACTGCACCTCACATGTCACCCCTGTGCGTACCACTGTGACCCTAAAACATAAATATTCTTTGATTTCTGTTGTGTCTCCTATCAGAGTGATGATTTTAGATCATTAATCTGAGAGTAAATGTTGCATGCCCTGGACAGTGTAATGAGAAGGATGTGGGCATATTTGAGGGTGCAAATTCTGCGGAGACTGTGCTGAGGGAGATAGCATTTCATTTTGTGTGGGCTGGAAGAAGATAAACCTGGTGCAGGCTTGCCCATACTGACTTTTGAGAGTGGTCTCTGGTGTATGCTGACCTAAGAACTGTTTGCAGGCTTTGCTTGTTAGAGAGCTGCTTGGAGCGGTCCAAAGCAGAGCCACAGATCAAGCTAACAAATAAAGCAGCACTGATTATGCTCAATGCCATTCCTTCCTCTTTTTAGCCAGCAGTGCAGACATACCCTCAGATTTAACTGGTAAACAGCTGGTTTCTGGATGCCAATTGGCTTAAGCATGAGCCAAAATTAAGATCAAAACTGGGGTATATCAGGGCAGTTGCAGTGATACAAGTTGTGTGTTTCCTGCAGAAACTTGGGTGTGATTAGTGCCTCCAGGGTCAGGCAGCAGCTGAATGGAGGTTTTCAAAGTTACAGTTTGGGCTACAGACAAATATATTTTTTCCTAACTTCTGCCCAAGATATCTACGTGTCTTTCTGGATGTGTTATTATGTATCTGGAGAACATTATTAGCAGAAATTTAGGTGTCATGGGAAGATAACTATCTTCCTCTGGGGTGAGATAACAGCTCGATTGGGATTTTGAAGATCTAAATTTTGATGTTTACAATGGCTGTTAGGCCCCTAATTCCTTTAGTAGATGTAGGCCATAGCATCTAGGCGAAGCTTGGTAGAGTCAGCTGAATTTTTTCTTAGAAGTTTTGAGTTTCTTTGAAGCTGAAACTCACAATGGAACTAATTATAACTTATCTGCAGTTGTCTGCTTAATGCCTTATAACATTCTTGTGTGAAAGACTCTGTACAATTATTTTTTATACTTTTTAAAATGTGTTCTCACCGTCTGTGTATAAATGAAAAGTGTTTGTGATGAACATGAATTCTAAATGTTGTATGGCTGGTGTAGAATTTTATCATAAAACCATAAATTCTTTTTTTTTTTTCTGATAAACCATTTAGATGTTTAAATTAAAGAAAAAAAAGACCATTAAAGAAAAAAAAAGAAAAATTCAAAATCAACAACAGTGTATCAATTATTTCACCTTAGTCATACTGAATTAGTGAAACATATTACTTAATGTGGGTAAACACTGATGCAAAGTTGCTTAGGGTAACTTTATTATCTTAGGAATCTGCTAAAGCTAAAGATTTGTGATATAAGCGTTCAGAAACTGGGATTTTGGATTGAACTTTTTGTAGATTTTAATATTAATAGGAACTGATGCAAACAAATGGCCTAAGCTTACGTACTCAAATGCTCTTCTATTAGATACTGAGGGAGACATTCCCATTTTGTGGCGGTACTGGCTATGAAAAGTTTGAATTCTGCTCCTCGTTCATCTGAGAGACTGTAGAACTACTTCATTGGAGGAGCCAACTCAAATGTTACCAAATTGCTAGCTTGCCCCTAATGATAAGCTTGAAATGACTGTATTGCATTAAATTGGAAGCTCTTCCTCCTAACAAACTACCGTACAAGGCTAATGTGATATACGTAATACAGTATTAACCTTTATACTAATCAGTTGTTCCAAGAGACAATGAAAAAAGTGAATCTACTGGTATAATGTTAAGGAATTAATTGAGGCTGCCCCATTTCATAAGACTTGATTAAAAAGAAAAAGGAATGGTATGATGAGAAGCATAGTAGTTTAAAAAAGAGGAGACCTCAGTAATAAGAAAATGAAATAAGAGCTTGAAAATAGAGGTTCCAAAATCCCAAACCATCCAAAAAAAGTAGTAAGTGAAATCCCCAAAATACAGGATCAAAAAAACATCAAAGCAAGCACGTATACACTGCCAACAATTAAAACAGTATTAATTAGCAACAATGTTCTTTAATCTATAAATAATAAAGTGATCAAACGGTCCCACAGAGAGGTGTATAACAATACATATAATTTTATAGTTGTAGGTCAAAAAGTCTATTTAAAATCCCTGTGGCTAATTCGTATGTTCAGCTTTAAAGCCTTGTTTAGAGTTTAGTTGAGAGATCACTCTGAGGTGGAAGAGGCATGTCAAAATCAGACCCAAAGCCTCACACAAGCTACATATCGTATGACGAAGAAACTGCATTCAATCCCTACGTTCTAATGAAAGAAAAAAAGTGCCGTAAGAAATTAGAATGAAAGAAGTAAGAATGAACCTTCCTTTTAGAAGAAGCTTAATGCAAACGTCAATGATGACTGACCTACACAGGGTATCAGAAGTGAACTGTACCATTAGACTGAGCGTTATGACAGATGACCACAAATCTATAACAATATATAACATATACACGTATATATATAAATGCAGTATATACAATGGCAGAATACTTCACAATATTTTCTTAATCAAGGTGTGTTATAAGATCTATTTAATTAAACCACACGATGCTTTAACAAGCTAAGTTAATATTGCTATCGCTGTTTCACTTTTGGGTGAGCTGAAGTACACAGGTTAAATAAATTGTAGAAGGTTTTGTCTCATTGTTCCAGCTGAGGAGACTGTTTTAGAAGCTGATTAGTCGTATGGTTGGGAACCTACTTATCTCACACCTAAAGTTATTAAAGGTCACTTTATTCCTAAAATTTGAGTCTTTGCCATTTTATAATCCACTAAAAGCACAGATAATTCTCCATCTTCTATTTGATTATTCCTACGAATGTGCAGAACTTTGTATTTTTCTTTACTGAATCATTCACCATTTTTTTTTGGATGCTTCTGCAATTTGTCAATGTTTTTGCTTATTTCCTTCTTATCTTCTAAGTGCTGTTTGACTGCTTGCTCTATTACTTTTCTGGGAATCTGTAATTCCTAGGCTCCTCTTCCCTCCCCCTAGCCCCCATTTTTAGTAGACATTATATCTGGCATTTTCTAACCTTCAAGAAAGTCCTGTGAGTTCTCAAAGAAGTCATTCTGGGACTGCTCCAGTCAGTTCTCTAACATCTTTTGCTGATTTGCACCAGATTCAGATAATTTGAAAGCAGCTATTTTATCAAAGTATTTGCTAGCATGTTCTTTCTAGCGTGAACTCTCAAGTCTGTTATTGACACCAGTCTTGTTAATTGTTTGGTCATACCTGACTATTTTGGTGAAGGCCAAAAAGTGACAACAAAAATCTTTAAACATTTGTTTTAGTGCCAACAACTGAGATCATTCCCTTCCTACTAAAAGGTTAACTCTTTCCATAATCTTTCCCTTATTAGTCTTACAATCACAATTTGTTTATGTGCTTTGCTACTGATGTTTCATTTTATACATTGTTCTGCCTGGTTTTATTCCTATATTTTGTTCTATCCTTTTACATTTGTTCTTCTTCACTGAACGCGCCTCCAGTTGCCACATGTTTTCTTCCTGTTTCCATGGCTCTTGAAGATCTTTTCTTACAGTTTACTGACTTAGCTTTCCACTACACAAGGATAGTTCGATCTTCTGCCTTTCGCATAATTTTCTTTAAAGATCTGCCAACTCTCCTGAGCTACTTTTTTTTTTTCAGACTAGTTTCCCAGTCAGTCTACTTTTTGAGTTTAATGAAGAAGTCTGGCTTGTTGAAATCTTAAACATCACAAGGATCATTAGTCTCCTTGCTTCTTACAGTTGAATCACTTAGACACTTTTGAGCTCAGGGTCATTTCTGGCAATATTTTTAGCATTGGTGGGAATGAGAAGCATGAAATAGTAATGAGAGAGCTGACTGGGTACTGGTGACTTCTGTAATGTCAGGCATAGATCCCTGTCAGGTGATGAGCATTATAGGCTACCTGCTGTATTCAGCAAGTCTCTTCAACCTCTGCTGGCAAGAGAGACTAGCCCACTGGTTTCCTTCTGGAGTAATCTTGAATCTCAGGTCTTTTGCAGCATGGGGATTTTCTGTCCTTAATCCCGGGGTTAGGACTGTCCTTGTTACCGGTCCGGCTTTCTAGTTCCTGGCCTCACTGGGTGGCTCTATGGGGCAGAGCATGGTGGTAGCAGTGTTTGCAGTACTCCCTTATAGCAGGCCTTTTTGCAGTGCTCCAGTGGCAAACAACACACTACACAGCACCTTTGGGCCAGGCAGACAAAATTACTCAATATCTTCATTTTTCTTCATGAGCCACGTATGTGGGTGCTTTGCTCACTTGGGCAGGTGCAGACCTCCCCCAGGATAATGCCTTCAAGTATATCCTCTTTTTCTCTGCCTGAGATTCCCATCTCCATGTCTCAAGGAGCACATCGCTCCTACTCTTCCACTGAAAACATCTTCAGTGGGTCCTTCACTCACTGCACTGTAGACAGAGCCCAGGCTCCATTATTCCTTTCTTAAATTGTGAAATGTTCCTGAATTACTACTGCTTGTCTGCATTCCCTGCCTCCTATGGCACCACTACGTTACCATTTCTCTTCTGGGGTGCAAATTGAAGGAGTAATGGTCTCATTGGTCAAATTTGGTCTGAATTGCATGCCACAATCCTTGTGGTGGCTGGAACTGAGGGATTGTGCCACATCTCCTCTCTGTCCTGTGTGCCTTGGTTTCCTTGGTGCACATAAACAAAGGAGAGACAGAGGGAATGGATTCAAGTTTTGGCTGGAACACACATCTGGAAATAGCAGCTAAAAAGTCCTCCTGAGTCCCGCATGACAGAGACAAAAATTTAAATGTTATATATCAGGTGATCTATAAACATAAAAAGTCTTCAGAAGAGATCTTGGAAACAACAGACCACTGAATCTGACTTCCTTTCCTAATAAGTTGGTACAGCCGGTAACAACAAATAAGATCCCTGAGAACATGCATTAGCCCAGGGCACTGGACATAAGTTTGCTGGACAGATTCAGCATGGGTTCTGTAAAGTGAAATCCTGCCTGGACAATCTGCTGTACTTCTGTGAGGGAGTCAGTGAACACATAGATAAAAAGGATCCAAGGCAGACAGTGTATTTATGTCTTCAAAAGTACTTAACAAGGTTCAAGATTAAGATTGTTATAGTCACAGAATTTCCACAGGACTGTAAGAAAAGTCCTGTTATGGACTGAAAGCTGGTCGAACACCAGGGTTTAATGGTTATTTTGGGGATTCAGAAATGTTAGTGGTAGGGTCCCATAGGGATCAGTGTTAGCACTGATTTTATTCAACAGGGGCTAAGTAGACTTCACAAAAGTGAATGAGCACTTAAAAAGGTAGCAGAAGAATTTCAGCATAAAAGGTACATTGCAGTAGAAGGTAATGAATCTGGGCAGCTGGAATCTAATCTATGTTTGCATGATGCTGAACTCAGAGCTGCTGGACACAGCCAAGGAAAGACACCTTTGGAGTCGTCATTGGCAGGCCTCCAAAGTCATCATCTCAATGTGCAGTGGCAGACAAAAAAGGCAGCAGTGTTGGGCATCATCAGGAGGAGCTCTGAGAACGAGACAGAGGGCATCATTTTGACACTGTATTAAGCTCGGAAGCGCTGCACCTCGAGCGCTCTGTGCGCAGTTCTGGCTCTGCATCTCGGGAAGGGCGTAGGGGAGCTGGAGACAGCACAGAGAAGGGCAGCGTAAAGGATCAAGGGGATGGAGCAGCTGCCTTCCAAGGAGGGACTACAGAGGCTGGAACCCTTCATTTTGGAGAGGGGAAACACTGAAGTGGAAAGAAAAAGCTTTACAGAATCAGCTGGGTGCTGGGCAGGCTGAACGCAGAACCGTTATTGACCAAACCCTGCAATACTTCTACCTGGGGAGCACTTGATGAAACAGGAGGGGGACTGGCTTAAAAGCAAGTGCCCCTGTACTAAGCAGGCAGCAGATGCGTCTCCAGGCAGTAAACTGCTGTCCCACAGGAGGTGCAAGGGCAGGCAGTATCAGGAGGCTGAGGAAAGGAGGAGGCAAATTCGTGGACTATAAACAGGTCTATAAACAGATGGTAAAAGGACTAGAGGGGAAAGTTCCCTCTCACGTCCCTAATCCAACAGTTGCGGGAGCTGGGAGAGCGCGAGGGAAACGGACTGCAGCGAAGTGGCCGGTCTTGTGTGTTACACCTCTGCTGCCCCTGCTGCAGGCAGAGTACAAGGCTGGGTGGGCCGCTGGTCCTGCCCAGTAGAGCATCTCTTACGTTCTTACATTCATTTTAGTAAAGCTAGGAAGAGGGAAGAGGTATATAACTAGATATCTTGACACTCCTGATTCTGGGTGGTCTCCAGTTGTCTCTGTGTGAACTAGCAAAATTGCTTCTACTATGGTGCTGCTGGGGTTTTGCATTACAGGATGGTATGGAGGCAAATGGGAAACAAAATGACAGAAACATATCTCACTGCAGATCTCACTGACATAGCTGGTCTCTTTTCTTCTATCTTGTTTGAAGCTGATTAACTCTTAGCTGAAGTTCTTGCTATTAGTCCCTAAATATATGACCCCTTAGTATATACATTTCATCACAAATATAAAGTACTTTTCCAGAAAACATATATTTCATACACATCACAAAGTAATTATATGGATATATACATACTTGGTATGTTATATGCATTTATATGGAAATATCAAATAAAGTTACTGTCATTCCTGGGTCAGGATGAACTTTACATAAAATTGACCTCTTTCTTCACTATAGAATACAAACTTTCTAGTAAAGTAGCAAACTCCTTTTGAAGAAGTTCAAGTTTTCATATACATACCTTGTGTACATTTGTCTTCTCACTTAACTTCCTTAATTTTCATAATCTTCATAATCTTTGTCAGATTTAAGGAGTTAACCTTCATCAGATACCTGCGTGACCAACAACTTTTAGCTCAGTGACTAACTCACTTTTAACAAGTACAATGAAGTTTAATATGCAATAATTTCATGCTGATGCAATCAGTTCGTGATAAAGTATTATCATTAATATCTTTTGGAAGCTCTAACATTCCTTTACTAGCGGCTGCATGCATCCTTCAGCATCTGCCTCCAAAACTCAAAATCCCTTTAATAATTCCATTTTTCTTTCCACATATTGCAGAGTATTCTGTTTTGACTGGTCATCAGGAGGCCCATACTGTCTTCTACTCTGCAGCTTTCTTAACCCATTGATCCCATACACATTCCACAGATTGTACTTCTGTGCTGGGAATAACTCAAAAGGAAGTGAAGCTGGTTTTAGTACAGAGCTCATCCTCCCTCCCCAATTAATTACAGTGCATTTCTTCTCAACAGCTAGAAATTCAGAGTCCTCTAGCTTGTAAACAAATGCTGGTGTATAGCACCCGGAAAGTTTCTAAATAAATGCTGGTGTATAGCAACTGAGAAGTTTCTTCCCTTTATGTTTTTTGTAACATTTTTTTGTGTGTGTGATATGCAGCATTGGAATATACGTTGCATTTTTTGTCTTAGCCTCCTTCATATTTTCAGTTGAGCATCCTCTTAGCTGTTTTGAGCTGAGACGCCTCTTAGCTGTCTTTAGCCAAGAAAACCATTTCTCTTCCTCTCCAGTTCATAAAAGTTCCTCCATCAGTATGCTACAAGTGAATTTGCTTGTGCATAAAGATTGCTCAGATATTATGCAGCTTTGGGGTTTGTGGTTCCATATCCTCCATTTTCTCCATGGTAAACTGTCTGTTAAAATGCAGTTTAGATCCTATACATCTAAATCTTGCTGCTTAGCACTGCTCACTTTTGCATTCAAAACCTTTAGCTGCTGCATCTGAGCAAGGATTTCAGAACGAGGCCAAAAGACAACAAGAAACAATTTAGCTACAAATGGTTTGAATTTGCTAATGATATCCACTGAAAAGAGTATTGAGCAACTTTTAGCTCTGGGCTTTTTATTTACATTGCCTACAACTCATTCCAGAAGGTGAGGCTGACTTCCTCTCGAGGTATGAGCTAGATCTTCTAGGTTAACAGCACCTTGCATCTTTTCCTCCAGAAAAGTTTGGTTTGCAGACTAAAACATCTGGGCTATATGATACATGTGCTTGCTACCATTACCATTTTTCTGTAGAAGTGTAGGTGGCTCAGTGTTTTTGAAGAACATAAACATAAGTGGTGATAGCTCTAAATCCACAGGGTTTGCTAGCTTTTCATGAAATAGCAGGCGTTCTCTGGCACTGTTTGGTCTACAGGTTTCAGTTTATGCAACTGATACTTTTTGGATTTCAGAACTTTCCATCTGGGGACTAACTAAGGATTATTTGGATCACTTCCTACTCTTCTTGTCTCACTGTCTGCCCCTTCCCTGAACTGTACAATTCTCTGTAGCAAATGTGATATGATTCATGATATACAAGTGAGCCAAAGAGAAGAATTTTCTGATCTCTTTAAGTGAGCAAAAAGTAGGCTTGCATATTGTGCATATATCATCAGCTGCTCTACACAAAAGTAGCATGTGTTTTCTTTTTCTAATGACATATGTAATCCTCATTTAATGAGGATATTTCTGCATCCTCTTCATTTTGGTTAGGTTTCCCAGGCCCATGTCTTACTTGCATTGCAAATGTCTCATATTTAATTCCAATTTCAGAAAAGCTCATTCTTCAGTATTAGTACATGAATCATCTAGGATCCTTTAAAAGTTTTAAATTAAGCACAGTTAAAAGATCTCTGCAGTATGGAAACCTTGAATCTACACCTTCAGATTCCTATTCAGAAACTAGAGTTTTGAGAGGTTAAATGAACATCATAGAATGTCTGCACTGGAAAATTATTCCCCTCATACTTTTGCAAGAAACCAAGACCAGCATTTTGAAGCTATATATCAAGTTGT
The DNA here is from genome assembly GCF_040807025.1 of Struthio camelus. Classification (NCBI taxonomy): domain Eukaryota; kingdom Metazoa; phylum Chordata; class Aves; order Struthioniformes; family Struthionidae; genus Struthio; species Struthio camelus. The sequence continues at coordinate 147,861,122 of NC_090942.1, read as the reverse complement.
ACAAGGGTGAAGTGGGATTATAATTCATTTTGCAGGAGCTGAGGTAAGTAAATCTTGACAAGACCACAAAAAATGCAGATGAAAAATTTAAAAAAAGCTTTCTACCTGTTTTTCCTCTCTGTGTGAAATTCATAATCAGATCAAGATAGTATTCGTTGTTCACCCTCTGCTTTATATTGACTATCCTCTTTCTTATGAAAGTCTTTCTTTTAGAATCTTTAGTTCAACTCTGCAGTAATCAATAAAAGTGCATCCTTCTGGGTTGGGGAGGGTTCAGTTAAGTTCATGCTTTTTGTAGTTACTCTTGGTGGTTATTTAGCAAATATATTTACAGACAGACAGATACAAAGACTACAGAACAATTTATAGAAGGAGAGAGAAATCGGTAATTGTAAGTATTTGCCTTATTAAACTGATTCTCGTCTGGCCAGGACACAGGGATGTAAATCATGTGTATATCAAAATATATTGAGAATTAGATATAGGTGAACCGTGCATAATCTACATGGTGAACAAGAACTTGCAGAATAATGAATGCTTTTTAAATAATAAATACATTTGACAAAATCAGTTTGTTCAGAAACAATCTGTGAACAGATAGTTATATTCAGTGAATATGATTTTTGTAATGAATTATTAACCTATGACTAATAATTAGCTCCTAAATACAGAATTCTAACATGAGCCTTTTGCAAGCAGCTCCGAGTAAGTAGCCTCTTCCTCCGAAATATTGGAAATGTCCATCAGCAGAGCAGTCATTCCACAGTGAGAACCATAGTTAATATAAGCAAGTCATTATTTAATTGCACATACAGCTTTGTGAAATATTTTACATAAACCACTTTTTACTCAGGCTAGTTTCCTTTCACCCACTGTGAAATCAAGAATAACAGAGAAAGTTGGACAAGCTAATGATCAAAGTTTAAATGTCGCTCGCAGCATCTCATAGACCTCAATTTGAATTCTACCCAGTGTGATCCGTGACATTCCTATTGTCTTAAGGAGGCTTTGAAAGAAAAGGGAAAAAGAAAACTCATTGTTAGAAGAAAAATGCCTGAATTAAAATGCAAATTAGAAAAGAGGGAACTACGGATTTTCGTTTGCTTTGCTGCTGACTGCAACAGGATTGCTTATGCGCGTAAAGATAAGCACCTACTTAATTGCCCTCTTGAATTTAAGGTGCTTATACAATCTCTGTTTCTGTAATAGTTAAGCACTTCACTGTCTTTCTTGTACACAATTTCCCTTTGAGGTGGCAAAATGTTATTCTCTACGTTTTAAAAATGAGGAATAGTGACAGACGGAGAATTATGTATATATACGAAGGCCTGTATTAACTTCACCTATTTTACGTGCTTAACTGAAACATTTAAGCTATGAACGCAACTGCCCTTTTGTAGAGATGCAGAGATGCTAGGGTGAACTGTCCCCTGATGTGCCTGGGTATTTTAGTTAAGTGCCTGTGGTTAGGCAAAGTCACACAGAAAAATGGTGATTGAGCAAGGACCTTCTGAGTCCTTGCTCCAGCTCCCTCATCTCTGTAGCCTCCTTCCTCACTGGTTAAGTCTTTGCTTATTGTTATTATTATTATTATCACATAAAGGGGGCCATGTGGTAATGCTAGCTGATTATATGAGTTCACTCAGACTGGTATTCACTTGGACTGTGAGGCTACAAGTAAAATCGCCATACACATTTCCAGTTATTGTTGGCAGCTGTGACAGAAAGGCTGTCAACCAAAGGGACAGGAAATAAATTTATTCCTCTACAGCTACTGAGTTGCACTTGTGGGCAATGTGATGAAATGCGCATTGCTGCGTCTGTGTCACACCGGCTCTGCGGGCAGCAAGACAGCTCTCAGCACTCCCATTACCAGACTTTTCAATGTACATTCTCCTGTGTCTCTAGGTTAGCTCAAACATTCCTGTAGGCACAAAGTTTGCGCAGGAACTGTTTTGCCAAGCTGCAACTGTTTGAATTCTGCTAATTTGTAAGATTTCATATCTGGGGAACAAGCCTTGCTCCCCGGGCTCAAATGATTAGCTCTGCTAACTTCAAGAAAAGTATTGGTTGGTGCGAAGCAAGCATAATTTGGCCCTTTCTCCTATCAGTGATAAAATATTACAAAAATTACTTATATTTGCAGTTAGATTAATAACACATAACTCCAATCAAGCTTGAAATATTTTGACCCCTGACTTCAGAGCACAATACGTATGTTGTTTTCCTTAAAAAAAAAAAAAGCTTGAGCCTTCATGTTGTAAATATTGAATTATCATTAATATATTAGCACTGAGAACTTAAGCCCTAAGACCTTCAATGTCTTTGCTGAAGTCAGCAGCTTCAACTACAGTCTATCATGGGTGTCTCTTGTGTAAATCCTTTGAAGTTAGTACTGCTCTGAAGTGAGGAGAGAAACCAGCATTTTAAAGGGGAAAAAAGTATACATTCAACTGGCAGATGAGTTCTACTTTGAGAGGAGGTAGGAGCAGAGTGAAAGCCTATGTGGTGGACAGCACAGGACCACAGATTGCCATGGAAGGTTTGATTGTCAGCTTGTAATTATGTACGTGGCTCCGTTGATGTTGGTGGAGCTACACAGGTTTCCACTGGCTAGGAGTCTGCAGCTTTCCAGCTCTGGTCCAGCCTGAGCCACCCTCATTTCACCAATGACTTCTCAGTGATGCAAGCAAAGATCTGGAGCTTACTGGTGGTCCCAGCCACGAAGACCTCTGTGTCTGAAAAAGGGCAGGAGAGGGGATGCGTATAAAGAGTGTTTGTATATGGGTCAGGTGCCAAAAACTCCACTGCAGCTCTCAACACAGACCAAAAAAACTCCTCTGCACTGACAGTGCCTCAATGGTAGCCCATGCTGCTAGACTTGCCTGCTCTGTTATATTGTTCACAAACACAAAATTCTTAAACTTTTCCAAAATAACATTGATTCACATTCTCCTTCTCCTCAGAAAATCAAGAAAGTAAAAGTGACCCCGTAAGATTCCAGTGAAAAGTCTTCCCTTTGTGAGAAGAGCAACAACTCTTAGTTTTGGTGGAGGAATTCAAACAGTGCATTACATGGCCTCTGGCTGCTGAAATATGATAGCGTTTTTAGTGCTTGAAGTAGATGAACTTCATCAGAGAGTACAGGTAATCAGCTCTCTTTCATGGTAAGATTTTGCTTCTTAATCCTTCCTGTCCCACTACAGTTGTACAGCACAGGACTAATCTAACATTTCAAGAGGACACCAGGAAAAATATAGTGCAGTACATTATACAAACAGACGATAGGCTAATACATTAAAGACTCTGGAAAACTTAGTGGAAGAATCCTCATTCCTAAAATTTTTTCCCATTGCTGTAAAAGAGACAGCAGTTTCAACTTCTGTGTCTTAGAAATTGGAGCAAGAGGAATAAATGTTTCATGTGCTGGCCATTAAGTTGATAATGTTGTCTGAAAAGTCAAATAGCATTTTGCCTTTGTGCAAGTGGAAATCAGGCAAATATAGCTACAGATTTTCCTTGAAGAATTTTAGGCAGTTGTGCAGGTGGGGGAAGGTATATTGTTCCAAGAACACTAACCATCAGATTTGCTGACCTATAGTCACCACAGCTTTCTACAAGTTATGTTGTCAAGATCTTGCCAAAGCAGCAGGTAGGTCAGCCAGAGAAGGACCCGTGGATGAACAGTAAGATGGCGCATCTTTAATATTTCTGCTTTTCAAATGCCTTGGCTAGTACCGTTGCAATGGTAAAGCATGTTCCTGCAGGTTTTACTCAGGTAAAGCTCTAAACTGAGTCACTCTCAGCTGGATCACATGAAAGATGGATATCTCTTGCAGCTAGAGGTTCCTTTGAACCAGTTTGAAAAAAAAGTAAAGAATAAAGCAGAATTAGACAAAACTGTTCAGTACCATTTCAGAAAGTATTACGATCAACCAGGGATTAATTTTCATTGCTAGTTCAACTCCTTAAGCCTTGTCTAAACTATGGAAATGTAGCATTCTAAGAAGTGGCTGGCCCTCCTAACCTGGTTGTAAAATACCTCATGTCCGTGCCTATAGGCCTGATTTGATTTGCGGAAGTTTGTAAAAAGGAAAAAAAATTCCCACTGGTGGGAGCCACAGGGTAGACAAGACGTCTATGAATGTAGCTATTTTTACCACCATTTTGCTTTGCTTTGCTTTTCCAATAGATTTAATGAAAACTGTGGTTGTGGTTCCCACTAGTTTTAACACATTCAGCAGCATTGGAGTAGAAACTGTGGAATTTTAACCAGTTGTAAATTTCCTCACTATTAACTTAGCCAGAAATTCCTTAGTCTCTCTTTCTTTTCTTTTCCCTCTCCTCTCCTCTCCTCTCCTCTCCTCTCCTCTCCTCTCCTCTCCTCTCCTCTCCTCTCCTCTCCTCTCCTCTCCTCTCCTCTCCTCTCCTCTCCTCTCCTCTCCTCTCCTCTCCTCTCCTCTCCTCTCCTCCTGTCTTTCAATACAGCTTATATTAAATTTGGTTTGAGCTATTCAGAGCCTCACCGGAGTTTAATGTATTGAAACTGCATGGCCTTAACGCCAAATAGAAGTCACTAAACTGTACCCTGTGACTTACCTGAAGGTCACTTCTAGCCTTTGAAAGTCCTCAGGACTCAATGAAATGACTGAGAATTGCCTAGTGTGTGTGCAGAGTGGAAAGCAGCAGCAGGGACAGTTACTGTCACAGCAGTAACTAGGTACTATATGAGGTCCATAAGCCGCAGCATGTTCCCCTCTGAGGGACATGCCACACTGCCCTACAGATCAGTGGTGTCAGCTAAAAGGCACTTGGAGACCTAGCTGGAGGAGCTGGGAGGTGCATGTTGCTATTTGCAGATCTTAGCTGCTGGGCAGAACCAGAGGGTAAGTTAGCTCTGGAGGAGGAATGAGACTAAGACGAGAACATGCACCCAAATGTCTCACTGTGGCTCTGTTTATGTCATTCAATGCCCTTTGTTCAGCTAGAAGTAGTTCCATTTTCAAATGCTGACACATAGGCAGAGTGTTGAAAACCTTTTGTGGCTAGGCACTGGAGGGTCAAGTTTTGGTGCAGTTCTGTGCTTTCCTCACATTACACAAATATTAGACACAGTATCAAGGGGATATTTCACACTTCAGTGATGGATAGTAGAATGGATAGCTACACTTTCTTTCTGAGAGTCTTTCATTCAGATTTGGGGTTCTCGGATGACAGCCTACTATTCCATCCTGCTTCAGCCCTCTTTCAATGAATATGCACAACTGCAGCCTAGTTCCAAAAACAATTTTAAAGCTAAAAATAAATGTTTTCTTTTCTCTAGGAGGGAGAGAGAAATCCATATGTCTAACAACCACAGGCTGTGGCTGTCTCTTTTAAGTTTTCAAATCTTAACAACCAATTTACAAATGAGTACATTTCTACAACCCCTGTGAATAGCCATGTTTTTTTAATGCAAGAATCTGTTTTATTTGGACTATCTCTTTTTTTTTCCCCCAGAAAGTGTACCACATGAAGAAGGATGTGTGGGCGTTGTGAGAATGAATGATTTTCAAGCCATAAGGACATTATGGCCTCATGTACCCTAGGAAATGTACTCACTGCTGACAATTGGTGTCAGCAGTGGCTGCAGCTGAACAGTGCTGAAAACAATTTAAATCCCCTTTTGCCCCATCTCACACAATATTCAGCACCATTTCAAAAACTTTGATTAAAATCTGAAGAGGCATTGATTCTACTAGCCTGGTATTAACAGTAGAGAGAACCCTAGTGTAGACAGCTGCCTGGCTCCAGAAGCCATTTGCAGTGCTCTGTGTGCGAGATGTGTCCTGAAAATGGCTGCTGAGCCAGAAAACTGTCTACACTGAAGTGCTCAGTATTTATGCTACTTTTCTTGCATTAGTATTAGCGCGGGATGAAAGTTAAGCAAGTAAATTTGAGAGACAAAAATATACTTGGGTTTGAATGCTGTCACCAAAAAGAGCTTTAAAATGTTCATATTCTTTGGCAAAGTCTGAATTACTTTTTTCTCATATATTTTTAACAGTAGTAAAAGAAGAGAAAGAAAATGAAAAGAAAAAAAATCACGCTCTGTTTTAAGATTTTCAATTGAAAATATAATATTGGCAGGATTTCTTCATAATTCTTTCCAAAAGAAAATTACTTTTTTTCACATTAGCTTGCTATGCTTGTTTGAAAGGATACAGTGCAGTGCACCTTAATGACATTTCCACAGGAAACAGCGTGAACAATCCTCTATTACCCAGTATGCACATCCAAATGAAGCTGAAATGCGAAGCTAGGAACTTTGGTCCCCAGTAAAAAGTGTAGTGGTAGGTATGAGTTCCTTGTTAATAGAAGGATTTTTTAACTGTGTCCTGCCTACTTACTGTGTCTTACCCTTAGACTGAGAAAGAGAAGAATTTGCCATATGAGAACACACAGAGCAAGCTAGAATTTTTTTCTTGTGAAAAAGGAATTGTGAAATTCTTTAAAAAAAATTCTCTAAAAAAAGAATTAAAACTAAACATTTGGCCTGATGAGTGAATTCAAACAGTGTATTGATTTAACTCTACTCCCTTCTGAACAGAATTTGTCTAATTTATATTTACAGAATTTAACAGATTTAACTCTACTCCCTTCTGAACAGAATTTGTCTAATTTATATTTACAGAATTTAACAGATTTAACTCTACTCACTACAGAATAGAAGCAGAAGGGGGTCTTAAATACCCTAAATTATCGAACAGGCTACATTAGTTTAGGCCATTTGGCAGAAACCTTTCAGGATGAGAGCAATATATTTCACCTATGGAGCAAGGGAGAACCAGGTACTCACATGGAGTATCTGTTCAGGGGAAAGCACTCATGCTGTGAGACGTCATCCCAGCCCCAAATGTGCTCCACTGTCAAAGCATGTTCATCCAGAACAGCAGCTTTCATTTCTTGGAACTATCTTTTTGAAGAGCCAATTTCTGTTTCCTGACTGTATATGAAGACGAGGGAGACTAGTCTTTTAACTTTGGTCACTTATGCGACTGCAATTTTTTGACCAATTCCTCCCAGAGTTACATAACCTTGCATCTCTACTGGAAGTTAAAATAAATCCGTAAATAAAGCCTTGTACAGTCATATCTACTCAGTTTATAGTAAACAATGTAGCTGTTCATTTATATGTTTTTGCATTCAAGAAGTTCTGTCATCACACCAT